>NC_138131.1:29545116-31945116 GCF_964188305.1 Podarcis bocagei | reverse complement strand
CCTAGTGGATGGAATGAGAAACTACAATTTGTTTTTCAGAATTTCTCTTTGTTAATGGAGTATTTTTGAACTGGAGGAATAATAGCTTCCCTGTTTGGTTTCCTGCTCCTTGTATTCTTTTTTTCTATTTTATTTCCTATGGGATGTCCTGCTTGGAATTATAAAACCTCATCCTCCCAAACAGTTATATCTCCCCTACAAAACCTTTGGATTATTAAATAGAAACAACTTTGATTTAACATTGGAACATTGAACGGATATTATAGAACCAATTTTCGAATTTAAATAAAAGACTTGAAATAAATTAAAACTACTTGGATTACAGTACACTCTTGTTTTTTGGGGGGAGAAATTATTTTTTCTGCATCTTTGGGAAACAACCATTTTTGGATATTTCAGTTGGATTGAATTCAGTTTATTGAATTACAATCTGGATTACAACTTCATCATTTTTCTGCAATTATTTTTGGTTTTTAATTTTATTTGGCTTATGGAATATACAAGAGGATATTCAAAGCAGTTAATTGAGGATTAAAGCATTTAATTGAGGATTAGCCCGAGTGGGGGCAAGAAGGCTGTCTTATATTTAAATTTTGTTCTAAGAATCGACTATCTCTCTACGTTCAGTTGTGGTTAAGAGGGGAAGTATCTCCTCTTATAAAAGCTATTATTGGCTACTACCCTTTCTGCATTGCCTTTTAAAATTTTGGAGTAATATCAAGCAATTGTATTTGGTATTTTTTAATCATTGGGAAATTGTTTAAGTTATATTAACCAAATTTAAGTCAAATAATTAATTGGAGAAATTTGTATTTGTATTGGATATAATTGGGTATTTTTGTGAAAGGAAATGTCAAACCAATCAAAAAAAGGGGCAGGGGGGCACCAACAGATAGGAGAACTTCAAAGCAAGAAACGGAGTTTAGAACAGAAATATTGAAAATGTTTGCGGAGATAAAACAAAGTGAGAAAAATCTGGAAACAAAATTAGAACAAGTGGATAATAAAATTGGACTTAAGGTTATATTATGAAGCTGCAGCTTTCTGCTGAATGAAAGATTGGTTTCTATTAGAGAACACTGATGTCCTAGATCTGGAAGGGTTCAACAATGCTTTTGGATGGCATGCATATTTGTGGTACGACAAGGTAAAGGTTCACAAAATGTTTAAAAACCATATTGTCAGAAAAGCATTATTCATTGTCTGGACTAAATATAAGGACTTATTAGAAAACAAGACCCCGAGGTGGTTATCACCAATGGAGGCTAAGGCTCGAAAAAGACTCAATATGGAGGCCGGCTGGCCAAAATATTGGGAGTTAATAGAAAAAATTGGAGACAATTGGAGGCTGCAGAGCCTGGACAAATTAAAGAACAAGGTGCGAGATTGGTTACATTATGCTCAAATTCAAGAGGTTTTTAAAACAGACAAAAAAATAGGTTTTCAGGTGGAAAAATCAAAGTTAGAGACAGAATTACTTGAACCAAAGACTAAGGTTCTTTCGAGAATGTATAACTTGCTGCTTAAATGGAATACCCAGGATGAGACAGTCAAATCAGCCATGATAAAATGGGCGCAGGATATTGGATATAACATCATGTTCGAGGACTGGGAAAGGTTATGGACCACCGGTATGAAATTCACGGCATGTAATGCCTTGAAAGAAAATATTATGAAAATGATATATAGGTGGTACATGACCCCAGTCAAGCTTGCAAAGATATACCACCTGTCTGACAATAAATGTTGGAAATGTAAGGAGGCTGAAGGGACATTCTTTCACCTCTGGTGGACTTGTCCAAAAGTGAAGGCCTTCTGGGAAATGATTTATAATGAGTTAAAAAAGGTATTTAAGTATACCTTTCCCAAGAAACCAGAGGCCTTCCTTTTGGGCATTGTCGGCCAGAAAGTGTTAAAGAAGGACAGAACTTTCTTTATGTATGCAACTACAGCAGCAAGAACTCTCATCGCAAAATACTGGAAGACACAAGATTTACCCACACTGGAAGAGTGGCAGACGCAACTGATGGACTATATGGTACTGGCTGAAATGACTGGCAGAATCCGAGATTTGGGAGAAGAAACAATGGAGGAGGACTGAAAAAAATTCAAGGACTATTTACAAAAATATTATAAGTTATATGAATGTTAAGAATTTGCATGATTTGAAAAATCTAGCTTCAGCAATAAGATTTGGGGATATGAGAAACTAAGTCATAAGTATGAAAGGACTAAAGTTTAAAATAACATTATATCTTTTTCAGGGTAAAAGTGAATTGATAATAAGTATTTTAAACCCAAAACATAATTATTTGAAAGTACAAAGAACCCATGAAACAAGGTAATAATTTGCTGATATTTTTATTGTAAAGAATGCAGGGTGAGGGAGACGTGGGGAAGTCCGGTTGGTTACGAAAAAATGTTGTGGAAAGATGGATTTCTTTTACTTTTCTTTTTCTTTCTCTGTTATCTCTTTTTATATCTGACTTCATATTTGTACCTGGAAAAAAAGCAATAAAAATATTTTTTAAAAAAGAAAGATAATAAAATTGGAAAAATTGATAAAAAAATTGATGAGACAGTTAATGAACTGAAAGGGCAGATAAAAGAGGTATCTAAAAGAGTGGACGAGGGGATGAAGAGGACAAAATTGGAAATGAGAGTGATAAAACGGGAGGAAGAAAGGATGAAGAGTGAGATGGTGGAAATAAATAAATCACAGGAAGAAATTAAAGATGTGATTGCTATGAACGAGCTGAGACAGAGGGAAGTGAATCTGAGGCTGAGATCAGTGCCGGAAATACAGAACGAAAACATAAGAGAGAGACTGATAACGGAAATTGCGCAGTGGCTGGAGATGCCAGTGGAAGAAGTTGCAAAAACAGTACAAAATGCATTCAGAATGAAAGTAAGGACAAGCAAAGTAAGGAAATTCCCTGGAGACTGCTTAATCACATTTAAGGATAGAGAGATGAGAAATTTGATATTACAGAAAAACAGAGATAAAAGATTATACATAGACTGGAATTACATAATCATCTTTAATATACCAATAAGGCTGTTGAAACGAAGAGACCCATATAAACCACTGGTGCAGATTCTTAAGAAAAACAAGATTGATTTTAGATGGGAATTTCCGGAGGGAGTTTCATTCTTTTATAAAGGTAAAAAAAGAAGATTGACAAGCCCAGAAGAAATAGGGAAATTTACGAGAAGGTACAAGAAACTACAAGTGGGAGAAGAAGAGGTCAAAGGAGCAGAAGGAGGAGCAGGATCCAAGGAAGAGTCTGAATCAGGAGAGGAAGAACAGAATGGAAAGAAATCGGAAGAAGAAGAGGAAGAAGAAGAAGAAGAAGAAGAAGAAGAAGAAGAAGAAGAAGAAGAAGAAGAGGTAGATAGGTTATAAGGAAACAAACTAAATTTATTTAATTGGAAAGCATTATGGCGCTAAAACTATGGAATTGGAACATTAATGGGATGAACGATAAGAAGAAACGAAACAAAGTTGAACAATTCTTAAAAAAGAAAAATTTGGACATTATATGTTTACAAGAAACACATGTGGCAAAAAGACACAGGAAAATTCTGATTAACAAAAGACGTGGAAATGAATTCATATCTGCGGACAAAGAGAAAAAAAGTGGAGTTGTTTTATATATCAAAAACAAAATCGAATCTCACCAAATATTTAAAGATGAAGAAGGAAGAATTATAGCAGTTCAAATCAAATGGCAAGGCGAAAAATTAATAATTGTCAGGATCTACGCACCAAATGGAAATAAAACTGATTTTTACAAAGTATTGGAGGAAAAATTATTTGAATATATGGATCAGAAAATTATAATAATGGGCGACATGAACGGAGTGGTTTCATTGGAAATGGATAGACTAAGGGATGTAAAGAATAAAGAAGGGAAATTGCCTAAGACATTTTTTATGGTGACTAAGAACTGTAACCTGATTGATATCTGGAGACTTAGACACCCATTGGAGAAACAATTTACTTATTATTCAGAACCGAATCAGTCAATGTCAAGAATTGATCAAATATGGGTATCGAATGAACTGACTCCAAGAATCCAACAAATCGAAATACAACCCAAAGTAATTTCAGATCACAACCCAATAAAAATGGAATTGAAAGGTTTTGAAGAAAGAACTTTTAGATGGAGAATAAATGACTATTTGTTGGATGATCAGAAGACTGTAGAAAAAGCACAAAAGAAACTATCTGAATATTTTATGGACAATATCAATAAAGGTACCAAGATGAATATAGCCTGGGACGCAAGCAAAGCAGTTATGAGAGGATTTTTTATCCAGCAGAACTCACTGAAGAATAAAAACAAGGGAAAAAGGAAAAAAAGAAATTTAAAAACAGATTATGGACAATGAGCAAAAATTGATCAAAAAGCCAAACAATTTAAAAATTAAGCAAGAAATTAAGACTCTTCAAACCCAATTTGCAATGATAATAAATAAGGAAGTCGAATGGAACATTAAAAGGCTAAGGCAGAAAAACTTTGAGTTCGCAAATAAATCAGGAAAATGGCTTGCGTGGCAACTTAAAAAGAGAAAGGAGCAGAATACAATCAATAAAATTAGGGTAAATGGTGAATAGACAGTTAATCCGAAAGAAATCAGGAAAGGATTCTTGGACTTTTATAGGCAACTATACCGAAATAAAGAAAGGAACAATATGAAGAAAATAGAAAGACATTTAAGAGATAAAAAGGTGCAGAAGATCCCGACAGAACAAAAAGACCAGCTGAATGCCCCAATAGAAACAGAGGAAGTAAAAGAGGTTATAAAAGAGTTGAAGAGAGGGAAAGCCACAGGACCTGATGGATTCACATCAAGTTATTATAAAGAAATGAAGGATGTGTTGATGATTCCTTTGATAGAAGTTATGAATAACATCTTAAAAGAAAGAGACATTCCAGAAACGTGGAAAGAAGCATATATTACCCTGATCCCAAAACAAGATTCGGATTTAACCCAAGTCAAAAATTATAGGCCTATTTCATTATGGAATACGGACTACAAGATATTTGCGGGAATTTTAGCGAAGAGAATGAAAAAGATATTGATAAGACTTATACATAAGGATCAAGCAGATTTCCTACCAGGCAGACAAATGAAAGATAATATAAGGAATATAATTAATGTCTTAGAATATCTGACTGCTAGGAATGACAAACAAGCAATTTTAATGTTCGTGGATGCTGAAAAGGCCTTTGACAATATTATATGGGAGTTTATGTTGAAAAACTTAGAATATATGGAGGTGGGGAAAGAGTTTTTCAATGGTATAAAGGCAATCTATACAGAACAGAGAGCAAAACTGACAGTTAACAACGTAATTACTGAAGATATAAAAATATCTAAAGGAACAAGACAAGGTTGTCCACTTTCGCCATTGTTATTTATAACGGTTCTGGAAGTCTTTTTAAATGCGATTAGACAAAATAAACAAATAAAAGGGGTGACAGTAGGTCAGAATGAGTATAAAGTTAAAGCCTTTGCCGATGATTTGGTAATGACTATAGAAGAACCAATAGAAAGTCTAAAAGAGGTATTGGAGGAGATGGAACAATTTGGAAGGGTAGCCGGATTTAGATTGAATAAGAAAAAGACTAAAATGATTGTAAAAAATATGGAACAAAGTAAGATTGAAACAATGCAGCAACAAACGGAGATAGAGGTGGTGAAAAAGGTAAAATATTTGGGAATTTGGTTAGCGTCTAAAAATATTGATTTGTATCAAAATAATTATATTCCGGTTTGGAAGGGAATAAAGAATGATCTGGAGGTGTGGGGTAGAATGAAACTATCCTTTTGGGGAAGAATCTCTACGATAAAGATGAGCGTGCTGCCAAAGATGTTATTTTTATTTCAGACTATACCCATTATAAAGGGTATAGGAATCTTTAAAGAATGGCAAAGAGTGATTTCAAGGTATATCTGGCAGGGGAAGAAGCCAAGAATAAAATTTAAGTTATTGACAGATGTAAAAGAAAGAGGTGGCTTTGCCCTGCCAGATATGAAATTATACTATGAAGCAGCATGCCTGTGTTGGCTAAAAGAATGGATCAAGCTAGAAAATAAGGAGCTATTAGATCTTGAAGGTTTTGATAACAGATTTGGTTGGCACGCGTATCTATGGTGTGACAAGAAGAAAGTTCATAAAGGATTTGGAAGCCACATCTTCAGGAGTTCGTTAATAGAAATATGGGACAGATATAAAAATATATTGGAACCAAAAGTCCCACATTGGCTATCTCCGCTGGAGGTTATGAGTGTTAAGAAAATTAACATGAGAGGTAAATGGTGTACATGTGGAGAATTGGTAATTAAAGAAGGAGGAAAATGGAAACTGAAACCATATGAACAAGTTAAAGATCACGTATATGACTGGTTGCATTATTTTCAAGTAAATGAAATGTTCAAAAAAGATCTAAAAGAAAGTGGTTATGTAGAAAAAGATTCTAAATTTCAAATAGATATAATAAACAATGAATGTAAAACATTGTCAAAAATGTATAAGTTACTGTTGGAATGGCATACAAAAGATGAAGAGGTTAAATTGGTAATGATACAATGGACCAAAGATTTTGGGTATAATATACAATTTGATGAGTGGGAAAAACTGTGGAAAGAGAATGTAAAATTTACTGCATGTACGGCACTGAAAGAAAATGTTATGAAAATGTTTTATAGATGGTACATTACACCTGTAAAGTTAGCAAAGATGTATAAGACGTGTAACAAATGTTGGAAATGTAAAGAAAAAGAAAGAACATTCTTTCATGTGTGGTGGGAATGTAAGAAAGTGAAAAGCTTTTGGGAAATTATTTATAAAGAAATGAAAAAGATGTTAAGATATACTTTTGTAAAAAAAACCGGAGGCTTTTCTTTTAGAGATTACAGGAAAGGAAATAAGAAGAAAAGACTGTAAACTCTTCCAATATGCAGTTACGGCAACGGCAATGGTGATCTCCTTCCAGATGTGAAGGGGAAGCTCCGCTGAAACGGGTCGTCTGCTACGGCGAAGCGGAGACCCTTGCTGAAAAACCGCAGACAGAGAGAGCCTGCGGCCGTGGGACTCGGCGGGCACCATCAGCGCCCCCTGAAACGTTGAAGGACCCCCGTAAGGGGATCCGGATCGTGAAAGGGCTGGCGTGGTGCTGTGAGTTGATCGCTCTTTCAGTGGAGTGAAGCCGCAAAGCTGCTGTCGGTGAGCGCTGACCCTTTTCCTGGGATTATTCGGCTAAAGAACGCAACAACCCGTGAGTAGGGGGAAAATCGATTTGGGATCAACTCTAAATTGAAATTTCGGCCAAAACGGGAGACGCAACCAGGAAGTCCGTCTCCCGGTACTGTTTAAAAGATTTAAAGCAAAGATTTTAAACTTTCTAATGCCTTTGAAGTTGTGCTTTAAAAAGGAATCAATCCACGCATCAAGCAAACTTGACTTTGTTTTGACACTACTCAACTTTATCTCGCTATCTCTGGACGTTACTGTACCTCTTCCTCAGTGGATTTATAAATTCTTTAAGAAACCCGGGCAGTCGGGCTGCCAGACTGTTAAAACTGTCAGTTTATGGACTTGGCCATTTGGATTGCTACAATGGACTGTTATCTGATCTGCTGAACTGATACATTGTTTTATGGAACCTGGCACTTTTTGAGACATTGTAAGTAACCTAAGGATTAACTCTGCTAAGATTTAAAGATCTGAAGGACTTTTGGGATTTTGAAGCTGTTGGACATTGTTACAAATGCTTAAGGGACTTTGGCAAGTTTGAGAAAATTTATATGAACAATAACATTGTCCTTTCCCTTAAGATACATTGAAACTCCCTCTAGAGGAACTTTGGATTATAGCTATTGGGGAATTGTTTTTCTTCTTCTTCTCTGCTTATTTCCTGGCTTGTGGATTCCCATGGGAACAGCTCACTGACTGACCTTGAAACGTAGACAGAACTGGGATGAGCGGAACTGGGAGAACAAGATCAGCCAAGGCTAAAACACAACTGTCAGGGGTTCAGGAGCAGAGGCAAGGGCAAGGGAGGAAACGGAGAGCGAGGGGGAGGAGGCAGAGGAAAAGATGAGTGATGATGACGACCCGAGATCTCCGAGTCTTTCCAGTGAATCGGAAGATTCACAGAAAGGAGCACCAGTGGCCAGGGCAAGGGGGGAGCCTAGGGGGACACCCCAGCAAGATAGAGCCAGAGGGGACTCAGAGGAGAGCAGTTGGAAATCGGGACCAGCGTCACCGCCAGAGAGCAGGGAAGAGGAAGGGAGCCAGGGATTAAGCGTTGGCAGCTCACAACAGGAGGGAGGGCATGAGTCAGGAGTGGCCACACCTCCATCGGGGAGCGAAGAAACGGTCAGACGGAAAGTGGAAGGTTGGACGCGCGCGCCAAGTTCAAATGCACAGGAAAGTGACGCAGTAGGCAGCCCTGAAAGAGAGCCAGGTCCTAAAGCCCGGCGCAAGGAGACAGGAGGGTCCGGGGGGTCGGCGTCAGAAGAATCCAGGAGGGAAGAGACCCCGGGGGGCAGAGGGACCCAGAGGAGAACAGTCAGGCGGAAAAGGTGGAGCAGGGCTAGGATATTAAGTTGGTGCACAAAGGGCGGAGACTCAGACGGAGCTTCGCCGATCTAGCCACTAGACGTAGAGTTGCACGCAGTAGCTTGAGAATGGAAACTGTAACTCAATAAAGACTTTTACTTAATGATCGCTGGCTAGCGTGATCCTCTGTGAGCTAGGATCTGGAAGCAGCTCTGACAGTAAGCTCCGTCCCTTAATTGTGGGCATCTACAGCCTCGAGGTGAGGAGAGAAGCAGGTGCCTACTAGCGAGCTCACGAACGGCAGACGACATGACGGCTGAGCAGCAGATAGCGGAACTCAGAGAAGCAGTGTCACAACTGAATGCCGAGGCTCTCGCATCCAGGAAGAGAGAGGAGGAGGCAGCTGCCGCCTGCAGGGATCTCCAGGTCAGGTTGGACATGCTTACTAAGCAAGGGCAACTGACACCCAAACAGGAGGGAATTGGGTTGGCGAGACGAACAGGCGGTCTGGTCTCTCACTTCGATGGGAATCTGCAACAGTACCCCAACTTTAGAGCAGATGTAATGTGTGCACTGCAACTGCTGAAAAAAGACTTTAGAGATGAGCAAGAGAAAGTGGGATTCATCATGTCCCATTTGCATGGAGATGCAAAAGCATGGCTGCGCAATTTGTGGAGGGATGGGGATCCGGCGCTCCAAGATGCGGATGCCTTTATTAAAGTGATGGATGGGTGTTTTTTATCAAGCATTGACGTGGATCTTGCTCGGCAGCAGATACATGGACTGAAGCAAGGGAGGGCCAGCGTAAGGCAGTATCATGCCCGCTTTTTCGCTTTGGTCAGTGCCCTGGAATGGGACAGAGATTCGGCTCCTGTAAGAGACCTGTTTTGGGAGGGATTGCACGGCTCGGTTAAAGATGAAATTGCGAGGGGGGAGAGACCCCGGACCACGCAGGAGATCGTTCAGAGGGCGCTGGCGGTGGGGGTGCGGCTGGAAGAACGTCCGTGGAGCAGGGACGAAGGGCGTGGCGGGCGCGAACCAGCCAGGGGCTCCTCCTTCCTTCCCAGAGAAGCAGCGCGTGCGCAATCCACGCATCCACCAGGAGGAGGGGTGGAACCTATGGAGGTTGGAAGTGCAAGGGCTCAGTCAGCAGCCAGAGCCCTAGCACCGGCAACAGTGAAAGCGAAGCCTCCTAGAGGGAACAGGAAGTGTTACATCTGCGATGATCCACAGCATATGGCGAAAGAGTGTCCCCAGAGGCTCCACAAGCACACTGCAGCCTCAGCAATGGTAACTGCAGCAACGCAGCAAGGAGAACCACAGCAGGGAAACGACGATGTCTGGCTGGAGGAAGAGGCACTGGGGCCCAGCCAGACGTGTCAGTGAAGCAGTCCCCAGAGATTTTACCGCCCATGGACCCCCTCCCGCCCAAACCAGTGGTGAGGCTCACCGCATCGCTCCAGCTGCCCAATGGAATCACCATGGACGTGCCAATCACCATTGACTCAGGAAGCAATGCGGACTTTATAGGGCAGGACTTTGTCGACCGGCACGCTATACAGTTGCTGCCTGCCACGCTACCCCTGCAGGTTGTCAAGGTGGATGGCAGGGAGCTGCTAGGGGGGCAAGTGGTGAAGCAGACGCCACCAATGGTGATGCGGCTTGGGAATCACAGGGAAATCATCAGCTTCAACGTCACTCAACTATCGGACACGCCCATTGTATTGGGCATGAGTTGGCTGGACAAGCACAGCCCAACGCTGGCTTGGTACCAGAGGCAGCTGACCTTCGGCTCTTCCTTTTGTGCTGAACACTGCATCATGCCCCGGCAGGAAGGAGAGGAAGAGGAGTCACAGCTGATGCTAGGCACGCTGCAAGCGATTCCCCACAAGTACGCAGAATTTTTGGAGGTTTTCTGCGAGAAGGAGGCAGACAGGCTGCCCCCCCACAGACCATATGACTGCAAAATTGACCTGCTGCCAGGGGCGGCGCTGCCTAAAGGAAAGCTGTATTCCATGTCTGAGGACGAACTGCAGGAACTCAAAGAGTTCATAGATCATAATTTGGAGCGCGGTTTCATCCGGGAGTCCAAGGCAGCGGGGGGCAGTCCTGTATTCTTTGTTAAGAAGCGGGACACGCCCCAAAAAAGGCTTGTAGTGGACTATCGCATCTTAAACAGTGTGACCAGGCCATCGGACTTCCCCATGCCCCGAATCGACGACCTCCTCGCAAAGGTACGGAAGGGCAGCGTGTTCACCAAGTTAGACCTGCGAGGGGCGTACAACCTCATTCGCATGCGGGAAGGAGATGAGTGGAAGACAGCCATGTTCACGCCACTGGGCACCTACGAATATAGAGTTATGCCTTTTGGATTGCAAAATGGCTCCCACGTTTTTCAAGCGTTCATGCATCACGTGTTGGCGGGGCTCCTCTACAAGACGTGCGTCTGTTTCTTAGATGACATCCTGATCTTTTCCGAATCGCAGCAGGAGCATGACAGACACGTCAAGGAAGTGCTGAGCAGGCTGCAGCAGCATAGGCTCTACGCCAAGCTGGAGAAGTGCCAATTCGACGTGACGGAGGTGGATTTTCTGGGCTACAAGTTGTCTGACAAGGGGCTCGCCATGGACAGCGCCAAGGTTCGAGCGGTGTTGGATTGGAAAAGCCCACGCAACCGGAAGGAGGTCCAACGGTTTGTCGGCTTCGCGAACTTCTATCGCAAGTTTATCAAAGGCTTCGCTATGCAGACAGCGGCCATCACGGACACGCTTAGCTCCAAGAAAAAGAAGTTCATCTGGACAGAGCAGGCGGAGCAGTCCTTTCAGGCACTCAAACGTCTCTTCGCGTCGGAAGAGCAGCTGCTGCATGTCGACCCCAGCAGGCCGATGAGGGTCGAGACAGACGCCTCGGACAGAGCCGTGGGAGCAGTCCTGCTGCAGAAAGACCCGCAGGGGGTTTGGCGTCCGGGAGCGTTTTACTCCAGGAAGCTCAGCAAGTCCGAACAGAACTACACCATCTGGGACAGGGAGTTGCTGGCCATTCATGCAGCATTCAAGGCGTGGAGGCACTTCCTGATCGGCGCCAAGCACACGGTGCAGGTCTGCACGGACCACAAGAATCTGGAGCACTGGCGCACGGCACAGTTCCTGAACCAGAGGCAGATACGTTGGGCTGAGTTCTTTGCGAACTTCGACTTCCGAATAGAGTATGTCCCAGGGGACACCAACATCATGGCGGACGCTCTCTCCCGTAAGCCACAGTATCTGGAGGACGCCACGCCAGCGGCCGCCATGCACATCTTCACACCAACAGTGTGGGCATGCGCTGCGGCAACAGTGGACCTGGAGGCGGTGCGACGAGCGTTGCAGGATGACTCCTTCGCGCAAGCAAAGATGGCAGAGGTGCAAAGGGGCACGGCAGCGACCGATGAGTTCCAGCTGAGAGATGGATTGCTCATCCGTAAAGGGGCCATCTACGTGCCGGGAGACGAACTTCGCGCCAAGGTACTGCAGCAGCTGCACGACGCGCCCACTGCCGGGCACTTTGGCAAGGAGAAGACGGTGGAATTAGTCGCCAGGGACTTCTGGTGGCCCGGAATGAGAGGGGAGGTCGCGGACTACGTGGCGAGGTGTGACACCTGCCAGAGGGCCAAACCAGTGCACAGACCGCCGGCCGGACTGTTGGAACCGCTGCAAACTCCGGTCGAACCATGGGAGAGAGTGGCCCTGGACTTTGTCACGGATCTGCCCAGCTCGAGGGGCAAGACGGCCGTGCTGGTGGTGGTGGACTTGTTCTCCAAGATGGCACATTTCATCCCGTGTGCTAAGGTGGCCACGGCGGAGCAAACCGCCAAACTGTTCATAGACCACGTGTTCAAGGTTCACGGTCTGCCACGGTCTATTCTGTCCGACCGGGGGCGGCAGTTCATCTCGAATTTCTGGCAGAAGCTGATGGGCTTCCTGAACGTCAAGATCAACCTGGCGTCGGCGAGACACCCGCAGACCAACGGGCAAGCGGAGCGGGTCAATGCCATCATGCAGCAGTACCTGAGATGTTATGCGAATCAACAGCCTGCGACGTGGGTGGATTACCTGCCGCTCGCCGAGTTCGCCTACAACAACACGAAGCACGTGTCCACGGGGGTCACGCCGTTCTTCGCCAACAACGGGAGGCACCCCAGAACCTTCCCGGGACTGGAAAGAATGGGGGAGGGGGAGCCGCAGACAGCAGATGCGTTCGCGTCGGAGTTGCAGGAGGTCCACGATCAGCTGCGGCGGCACCTGGAGCTGGCCAAACATGCATACAAGGTGCAGGCGGACAAACACAGAAGAGTTGGCGAAGAGATCCATGTGGGGGACTGGGTCTGGTTAGCAGCCCACGCAGTGCCGGCCAGGTCGTTGGCCAAGAAGAAGCTGGGGCATAAGCAACTGGGGCCCTACCAAGTCGAAGAGCAGCTCAACCCGGTGGCTTTCAGGCTGGCGCTTCCGGAGGGTTCCAGAATGCATCCGGTGTTCCACAGATCGGTGCTCACTCCTTACAAGGCACCGCACAGGTTTCAGGAACCCGGAACGGCACCGAGTCCGCTCAGAGAAAGAACCGGGCACGCGGGAGTGGCACAGGAGGAGCGCATCAACGAAGTCACGGAGATTTTGGACTCCAGATGGGGGGAAGAGGGAGTAGAATACCTTCTCGCCAAGGAGGGCACCCCGGCCAGTGCGAACAGCTGGGTGCCGGGCTACGCCTTGGACGAACCCCTGCTCAAAGACGAGTTTCATGCCCTCTTCCCACATAGACCAATGCCAGCAGACTTTTTCGACGACTGGCTTTTCACGCCCACGCTTTCTGCCAGCACGTTCCGGGGGTTCGACTCGGACGAGGACCCGATACGAGACGCCCGTTCCCCAGAGGGGTCACCCTCGGGATCTGCCTCTGAACCCTCGTATTGGTGGGACGATAGACCAGAGGAGCAGTGGCGCAGGAAGTGGCTGGAAGGTCCAGGACGAGCAACGCCGCCAGGAGGAAGTGAGGGAGAGACGGACATGGACGTTTTCAGGGACGACCCTGGTTTCGAGCACGGCGGCACAGAGATGGAAGCGGAGGTGACCGTCGTCGACGAGAGCAGGGAGGAAGAACCGGGAGACTTCAGATGGAGGCCCGCCACGAGAAGCGAACTGTATCCGACGTTCGTCCCTCTGACACAGCAGCACCCAGCTCCCGCACCGGAAGGAGGGGAGGGGGGAACGGGGGGCTTCGAGGGGGGGATGGATGTCAGGGGTTCAGGAGCAGAGGCAAGGGCAAGGGAGGAAACGGAGAGCGAGGGGGAGGAGGCAGAGGAAAAGATGAGTGATGACGACGACCCGAGATCTCCGAGTCTTTCCAGTGAATCGGAAGATTCACAGAAAGGAGCACCAGTGGCCAGGGCAAGGGGGGAGCCTAGGGGGACACCCCAGCAAGATAGAGCCAGAGGGGACTCAGAGGAGAGCAGTTGGAAATCGGGACCAGCGTCACCGCCAGAGAGCAGGGAAGAGGAAGGGAGCCAGGGATTAAGCGCTGGCAGCTCACAACAGGGGGGAGGGCACGAGTCAGGAGTGGCCACACCTCCATCGGGGAGCGAAGAAACGGTCAGACGGAAAGTGGAAGGTTGGACGCGCGCGCCAAGTTCAAATGCACAGGAAAGTGACGCAGTAGGCAGCCCTGAAAGAGAGCCAGGTCCTAAAGCCCGGCGCAAGGAGACAGGAGGGTCCGGGGGGTCGGCGTCAGAAGAATCCAGGAGGGAAGAGACCCCGGGGGCAGAGGGACCCAGAGGAGAACAGTCAGGCGGAAAAGGTGGAGCAGGGCTAGGATATTAAGTTGGTGCACAAAGGGCGGAGACTCAGACGGCGCTTCGCCGATCTAGCCACTAGACGTAGAGTTGCACGCAGTAGCTTGAGAATGGAAACTGTAACTCAATAAAGACTTTTACTTAATGATCGCTGGCTAGCGTGATCCTCTGTGAGCTAGGATCTGGAAGCAACTCTGACAACAACAAACTACTGTAATCCCACATCTGCGTAGATCATCGGTTCTTACTGTACTGGCACAAGAGGAAGAATTAGAGCAAGCCAGGCCAGAAGGAATGGCTGCAGGAGGGGATTCCCCTTCAGTACTTGATAAAATTTTTGAAAAATTGGAGGGCCTGAGCAGGCAAGTATCGGAACAATCATCTAAAATTGATCAGAACACAGCAAGTGTTTATAACCTAACCCAACAAGTGGCGCTAAACGCACAATCAATTGGGAAGCTATTTGAAGCTACTACAGAAAATCGGAAAATAGCTGAGGAGGCTAAACAGAAAGTAGAGGCCGTACAAGAGGAAGTAAAACCTATGCGCAAGCAGATTGGTGAACAGCAGGCCTATCTGTCTATGATAGAATTACGAAGTAAGGAAAATAATTTGAGATTGAGGTCAGTCCCAGAACTTGAAAAAAGGGACTTAATTGATTATTTGACAAAAGAATTTACAAAATTTTGGCCTTTGGAAGAAGATAAAGACTTTAAAATTGTAAGTGCATTCAGACTTGGAAAAGTGGTGAAGAAAGGCAGGCCTAGAGACTGCCTGATTTCTTTGAGAACGAAGGAGGAAAGAGACACATTTTAAAAAAATCACTTGAAATTCAGGATTTGAGAGTGGAAATCTACAAAGATATTCCGAAACATTTATTGGAACTTAGATCTTGCTACGCAGACCTTGCTAAACTGCTGAGAAGTAACACAATCGCCTTTAGGTGGGAATTTCCCCAGGGATTATCTTTTACTTTTAGAGGGAAGAAAGTGAAAATCAAAACAGCTGAGGATAAGGAAAAGTTTTTGAGTGACCACGGAGAAGACCTTCAGAAAGGGACCGTAGAAGAATTGGGAGCCTCAGGTTCTGGGCTACCAAAATTGTTACCTACACCTTCGGGGCCTGAAGACCAGGAGAAAGAGACACCACCACAAAAGGGAGAATAGAACTGTCCAGGATGTCTCTGCAGCTTTTAAGTTGGAATATTAACGGCTGTAATTCCCCGGAAAAAAGGAGGAGGATCTTTCATTTACTAAAAAAGGAACAATTAGATATTATCTGTCTGCAGGAAACACATGTGATCAGGCTCCATAGAAAAGTGTTAATTAATAAGAGACTAGGCCAAGAATTTATTTCATCCGACCGAGTTAAGAAGAGAGGAGTTGTGATTTATGCAAAGGAGAGCCTGTCACCAAAATTCCTTTTTAAAGATGAGCAAGGAAGAATTTTGGCAATCGAAGTTCAAATACAAGGGGAAAAAATTTTGATCTTGGGAATTTATGCACCGAATGAGGGGAAATCGGAATTTTACAAGAAGCTGCATGAGACAATGTTGGACTTTATGGACTATAACAACATCATTATGATGGGCGATATGAATGGGGTGATGTCTACGAACATGGACAAAGCTCAAAACCAAAGTATGACAAAAGAGGGCAGACTGCCTAAAACATTTTTTGAACTAACTGACAATATGGACTTGGTTGATATTTGGAGGACAAAGAACCCCTTGGAAAGAGAGGGGACATTCTTCTCTGAAGCCAAAATGACATGGACAAGAATCGACCAAATCTGGATAACTAGAGGACTGGTACCTAAGACTAGAAAGGTGGAAATCTGCCCAAAAACCTGCTCTGACCATAATGCAGTAAAGATGGAAATGAGACTAACTACAACCGGCTCCTTTAGATGGAAGATGAATGACACCTTATTAAGAGATCAGGAGATTGTTAAGAAGGCCCAAAAGACTTTGAGTGACTATTTTGAAATAAATTTGAAAACTGCAGTAGAAAAAAGAGTAATCTGGGACGCAAGTAAGGCGGTTATGAGGGGTTTTTTGATACAACAGAATACAATAAAGAAAAGAGCTCAGAATGAGAAAAAAGATAAGATCTTGGAGAAAATAAAAGAAGGAGAGAAAAAGTTAAGACTGAAACCAAAGTCACAGGAGATTCTGAGAGAAATTAAACTCTATCAAGGACAATATTCAAAACTGATAAATCATGAAGTTGAATGGAAAATCAAACAAATGAAACAAAGGACTTTTGAATCGGCAAATAAATGTGGGAAACTGCTAGCATGGCAGTTGAAAAAGAGACAAAAATTGAATACGGTCACCAACTTAGAGGTTGAAGGGAGAAATATTCAGAACCCTGCGGAGATTAGAAAATGCTTCCAGAGATACTTTAAACAACTCTATACTCAAGGGCCGCAAAAAGAGATTGAGATAGACCAATTCTTAAGAAACAATGGATTACCAAAACTATCTCAAGAAAACAAGACAATATTGAACTATAAAATAACAGAACAAGAGATTGAAGGTGCCATTCAGAATATGCAATTGGGCAAGTCTCCAGGGTCGGATGGGGTTACCTCCAAGTATTATAGGACTTTGAAAGACCATCTGATTCAACCATTGAAATTGGTTTGCAACGAGATTATGGAGGGGGAAAAGGCACCGGAGTCATGGAAGGAAGCTTTCATCACATTGGTACCTAAATCTGAAGTTGAAAAGACACAACTCAAGAACTACCGTCCTATTTCCCTCTTAAATGTGGATTACAAAATTTTTGCAGATATTTTAGCAAATTGATTAAAAAGAGTGTTAAATGAAGTGATTCATAAAGACCAGGCAGGCTTTCTCCCAGGTAGACATTTGTCTGACAATACAAGGAACATTATTGACATTTTGGAACTTTTGCAAATGAACACCAATACAAAAGCAGTATTGATTTTTATTGATGCGGAGAAGGCCTTTGACAACATTTCATGGAATTTTATGAAGAAAAATCTTAAAGGGATGGGAGTGGGACGGGGGTTTGAAAACGGTATAGAAGCAATTTATTCAGAACAAAAGGCAAAACTGATAGTTAATAATGTGGTGACAGAAGAGTTTAAAATTGAGAAAGGAACACGACAGGGGTGCCCTATCTCCCCACTGTTATTTATTTCGGTCCTGGAGGTGCTCCTGAACATGATCAGAGGGGACCGGTTGGTTGAAGGAATCCAGGTCGGAGCTAAACAGTACAAACTTAAAGCCTTTGCAGATGACTTGGTTTTGACATTACAGGAGCCAGAATCTAGTACGAAAAGGGTGTTAGAACTGATTCAAGAATTTGGTCGGGTGGCGGGATTTAAATTAAATAAGCAAAAAACTAAGGTTTTGGGGGAAAAATTGACAACTTCAGAAAAAGAAAGGTTTCAGAAGGAGACAGACTTAAATGTGATTAAAAAGGTGAAATACCTAGGGGTTAATATGACGGCTAAAAATTTGAATCTATTTAAAGTTAAATATGAAAAATGTTGGTCAGAAATCAAAAGGGATTTAGAAATCTGGTCAAAACTGAAGCTTTCCTTGTTGGGTCAAATTGCTGCTATAAAGATGAATGTATTGCCAAAAATGTTGTTTTTGTTTCAGACCTTGCAGATTGTGGATAAGATGGAATGTTTCAAGAGGTGGCAGAGAGATATCTCTAGGTTTGTCTGGCAGGGCAAAAAGCCCAGAATAAAATTTAAAATACTAACTGATGCTAAAGAAAGAGGGGGGTTTGCCCTGCCAGACATGAAATTGTATTATGAATCAGCAGCTTTCTGCTGGATGAAAGATTGGTTACTTCTAGAGAATACTGACATTTTGGATTTGGAAGGGTTCAACAATGTATTTGGGTGGCATGCATACTTGTGGTACGACAAGGTTAAAGCTCATAAAGCTTTCAAGAACCATATTGTCAGGAAGGCAGTGTTCAATGTCTGGATAAGATATAAAGATTTGTTAGAAAATAAGACCCCAAGGTGGTTGTCACCAATGGAAGCTAAGGCTCAGAAAAGACTCAATATGGAGGCCAATTGGCCAAAATATTGGGAGATAGTAGGAAAAGATGGAGACACATGGAAACTGCAGAGTTTTGAGAAATTGAAGGACAAAGTGCGAGATTGGTTACATTACGGTCAGATTAGGGAGGTTTTTAATAAGGATAAAAAAACAGGCTTCCAGGTGGAAAAATCGAAACTAGAAACAGAATTGTTAGAACCAAAAACTAAGGTACTTTCAAGAATGTATAACTTGCTGTTAAAATGGAACACTCAGGATGAAACGGTTAAATCAGCTATGATAAAATGGGCACAAGACATTGGTTACAATATTATGTTTGCTGACTGGGAACGGTTATGGACCACCGGTGTGAATTTTACGGCATGTAATGCCTTGAAAGAAAATATTATGAAAATGATATACAGGTGGTACATGACCCCAGTCAAGCTTGCAAAAATTTACCATTTGCCAGACAATAAGTGTTGGAAATGTAAAGAGACTGAAGGAACATTCTTTCACCTTTGGTGGACGTGCCCAAAGGTTAAGGCCTTCTGGGAAATGATATATAATGAACTAAAAAAGGTATTTAAATATACCTTCCTTAAGAAACCAGAGGCTTTCCTTTTGGGCATTGTCGGCCAAATGGTGCTAAAGAAGGATAGAACTTTCTTTATGTACGCGACAACAGCAGCAAGAATACTCATCGCAAAGTATTGGAAGACAGAAGATTTGCCCACTCTGGAAGAATGGCAGAAGCAACTGATAGACTACATGGAATTGGCAGAAATGACTGGCAGATTGTGGAAGAGGACTGGAAGAAATTTAAGGATTATTTGCAAAAGCATTGTAAACTGTATGAATGTTAGAATGATGCAGGATAGAAGGATAAGGTGGCATTAGTGACATATTTGAAAAGAATAAGTAAAATTGGGTTATAAGAATAAAGTTAAAACTTGAACAATATTATGTCAAGCTCAAATAACTGATAAAAAAGGGGGAAAATTGGAGGCATAATAGTTGAAATATATAATATAAAATAAGATTTGAAAGAAGGTGAAGTATTGCTGAATAAGATTTTTTAAATGGGAACACAGAAAAGGGAGATGCGAGGGAGTCAAGAAAGAGGGTTATGGAAATAGCATCTGAGAAACTGAACTTTTTCGCATGTCTATTTTATGCTTTGTTTTTTCTTTGTTTTTGCCTTTTTGTACGCTTTGTATGTTTTTCTTGTCTTTTTTGGTTTTTTTTCTTTTCATTGACTGTAAGTTGGTTGTATTGTTTAAAACCTTTAATAAATATTTTATATATATAAAAAACAATATGCAGTTACGGCAGCCAGAATACTGTTGGCCCAGAAATGGAAACAAGAGGAAATACTGACGATAGAAGAATGGAGAATGAAACTGACAGATTATGCGGAATTGGACAAACTAACTGGGAAAATTAGATACACTAAAGACCAAAAGTTCATCGAAGACTGGGGAAAGTTTGTAGATTATCTGAAAAATGTATGTGATGTGAATACAACGCTAGTGGGATTTCAAGAGGCACTGTAAAAACAGAAAAGTATTGTTAATATGAAATAGATGGAGAAGGGAAGTTTAATGGCAATACGAATGAAGGGAATGTGTGTTAAAGATATAAATATGGATGATTCTCAGAGACGCTGAAGGAAGTTCAAAAAGAGACAATTTGTTGAAATTTGCATAAAAATGTGTAATTGTATGGAAAACTAATAAAAATTTATTTTTTTTAAAAAAAGAGAATGACCTTGCTCTCCCTCACTTGGTATCTCAGGAATGCGATCACCATGGAAACGCCGGCCTTTGCTCTCAGCCTTCTCAAACTGCTTCAGCTCTTGCCTGCTGCCCACCGCCAGAGCAGCTTTAACGAGGGAATCCAAGTCCTTGTGACGGGGGCCCCTGGCAAGCTCATCTTTCACCTGAGAATTAAGTCTGGCCTTAAATAAAGCTTGCACAGGCTTTGAGTTTAAGTTCCAATCAAGCTTGTGCACCAGCATCGCAAATTGGGACCAGTACGCCCTCACAGTTGAGTTCCCCTGCCGGAGATCCAATAGCTGCTGCTGGGTCACATCCTCCTCCGATTCAAATGAAAACATAACGTCCATTGCTTCCCAGAATTGTTTGAGATCCCTGAGCGCAGCATTATGGCTAGCAAGCAGTGGGCGTACCCAATCTCGTGCTGCCCCAGTCAAATGGCCTATAAGGTACCCCACCTTTTCAGCATCCCCAGCAAAAGCAGCTCCTTGCAGTTCCAGAGCATACTGCATGTCCAGTTTGAAGCCCATATACAGTCTGGGGTCTCCATTGAATTTGCTTACCAGCGGCAAAGACCGGTTCAGGGGCCCTCCAGAAGCTCCGGCAGATCTGGCTCTGGCTTCTTCCAAACAAATCCTTAATTCCTCTGATGTAGCCAATAAATCAGCTCTCTCTTTTTCCAGCTGTTCAAGGCGACGTTCCACCCTCCTTTTCTTCTTTTCGAGCCTCTCCTCTCGCGTGCTCATTAACTGGGTATGTGAGTCGAAGCAAACTGTCAGCTAACCAGCTGCAGCGTGTGTTAGGATATTTCCGTTCCACCTTAAAAGGGAGCAGGCTTTTGTAAGTAACAGAGTCTGCGCATGTCCTAGTCACAGGATGTTTATGTCTGCTGTTGTTTCCTTTCGTTTTTGTCAGTCGGCTCAGACACGCTGACAGAATGGACGTGTTTTCTTTTGTTCTGTTCTACGCTAAATAAAGTCTGTAAATTATGCTCTTCTGCTCTTCTGTGTTGCAAGCTTTTGACTGTGCTTTCTGCTGAAAGAGGGTGCACCCAGCCTAGGAATGTGGCTAAGAATTTCCAAAGGCTTTGTGCCCCTAACTGTTGGATCTGCGTGACTACGGGAGGCCGATGGAATCTCCGAACTCCGGCTTGGGGGCCATGATGGACGTTATCTCCCTGGCAGATTCCCAACAGCGTGTTGCTGCTCTCAGCAGAGAAAGCACTCCAGGCAGCCAGCCATAGATTCCATTCTTTATTTCCTTCTGACACGATTACAGGCAGAATAAACAAAGCGATCCATCTCTCATGACGCGTTGCTTCGACTGGTTTCTTTTTTCCCTCTCCCCCGAGACCAGCACAGCCAACGGCCCAACCCCTTCCGTCTTTCCCTGTGACGTGGATCCCCCTCTCTAGGAAGCATCCCCTCCTGCTCAGACTCACTTTCCTCTTCTCTGTCCTCTGAGGACAAGCCAGTGCTAATCAGAGGAGATCATTCCCTGTATCCTCCCTTTCCTTCCTCTCTCGCTGCCTGCAGTTCCCTGACATAGCCACACATAATCAATTATTGAAGCTGATTGATTTGGTTCTGAAAAATACGTAAATTGCTAATCTAATGGGAGTCTCTGTCTCCAAACATCTATCAAATTGCAATTCTCTATCATAGAGAAAAAAGTCCTTGGTAATTTCCCTTCTTTTATTTCCTTTTTTTTCTTGTCCTGTCCATTTCCAATGAGACAACTCCATTCATATCTCCTATAATTATAAATTTTTGATCCATAAATTCAAACAATTTTTCTTCCAAATCTTTATAAAATTCTATCTTACTGCCATTTGGTGCATAAATTCTGACAATTATCAGTCTTTTCACCTTGCCAGGTGACTTGTACTGCAATTACTCTGCCTTCTTCGTCTTTAAAGATTTGCCGAGCTATATACATCACCACTCTTGTCTTCTTACTTTTGTCTGATGAGACAAACTCATTCCCTAATTTTTTGTTGATTAATACTCTTCTGTGTTTTCTGGCTACATGAGTCTCTTGTAAACAAATGATGTCTAAATTCTTTTTTAACAAAAACTATTCAATTCTGTTCCTTTTATTTTTATCATTTATACCATTAACATTCCATGTCCATAATTTCAATGCCATTTTGGCCTCCTTTAGTAAGTAAAGCTGTTAAGGTTCTTAAACCTGTCCTTCCTCTTCTTCCTCCTCTGACTTATTAATATCGTCTCCTTCTGGTGTCACTGCTGCTGCCTCTTCTCCTTTTCCCAACTCCTTGTATCTTCTCAGAAATTTGTATGTCTCATCCACATTTTTGAATTTAAAATTCTTTTCTTTATAATAAAATGAAACTCCTTCTGGGAATTCCCATTTAAATTCAATTCCATATTTTCTCAAAGTCTGAGTTAATGCCTTATATTGGTTGCTTTTTTTAACAACCTAAGTGGGACATCTTTAAATATGATTGTGAATATTCCATCAATACATAATCTTTTTTCTCTATTTTTCTGCAAAATCAAATTTCTCATTTCTCTATCTTTAAATATAATCAAACAATCTCCTGGGAATTTTTTTGCCTTTGTTGTCTTCGTTTTAATCCTGAATGCATTTTGTATTGTTTCTGCCACATCTTCTACCTCCATATTTAACCATTGTGCAATTTCTGTTGTTATTTTTTCCAAAATATTTTTGCCTTGCGATTCTGGCACAGATCTCAGCCTCAAGTTAATTTCTCTTTGTCTCAATTCATTCATAGCAATTGCATCCCACAACTCCTCCTGTGTTTTGTTGATTTCTGAAACTTCACCCTTGACTTTTTCTTCCTATTTTTTCATATCACTTACTTCTTGCTTTGTCTGCTTCATTCCTTCTTCTAAACTTTGTGTTCTTTTTGTTATCTCCTTCAACTGGCCTTTCAGTTCCAAAACAGTCAAATCATATTTTTTAACCAATTGCTCCAGTCTTGTCTCTATATTCTTTTCACTCTGTTTTATGTCTTTTTTATTTCAGCAAACATTTTCAAAATTTCACTTTTATTTTCACTTTCTTATTTCGATCCTCTCCTTTCTAATGGTGTTCCTCCTTCTGCTTTTTCTCTCTCTGACATTATACCTAGATGTTATTTCACTTTTCACCACTAGATGTCACCCTTCCTTAATAGAGAGTCAGTGAAAGGAGAACAAACCACCTTCTTTAAAGAAAGTTTTCTTGCCTCTTGTATGGCTAATCCACTGTCGCGGGGAAAAAGGAAAAATTTAAACTGCCCCAAACCACCCAATTAAAAATTAAAATTAAAAATTAATTTATTCTGCCTCTTGCCTGGCCAATCCATTAATTTCCCAGCGTATTAAAAACAAATTCAGTGGAGTTTAATATTCATTAAGGAAAAAGGCACTCTTTATCTTCAAACAAAGGAAAAAACCAAAAATAAAATAAACCACTTCTTCAGCCGCTTGTCAGCTTAATTCCACTCACGATCCAATAACCCAATTATAATCCACTAGTCCAAAAAGTAAGGAAAAAGAGGAGGTGCAGGTCCAATAATCCAAAAAGCAAAGAAAGGAGAAGTGCAAACAACATATATATATAAAAAAGGAAAGGAAGAAAAAGGAATCCAGTCCTCCAACTCCAACAATCCACGCAAAAGAAGGGGGGAGGGTGATTCAATGTCTTATTCTCCGCTCCTCTTCAAATTAACAGAAAAAAAACAACCCACTTCGTTCTAATCTGGGCTCAGTAGCGTCTCCAACCCTCTGCAGTCTGGCGCATTCAAAACACAAAAAAATAAAAGCTTCACTTTAAACTTGTTAATTTCAACTGGGCAGTTACCAAAAACGAAAGTAAAAGTTCTCAGGAGGTTCTCCTCCTGCCATCCCAGAGATTTTCAGACAGATCAACAATATCCAGGGTAAGAGGCTTTCACCTCCTTTGAGTCAATTATATGCAATCCTCTTTTCCAGCAAATGTGTTTATATTCAAGCTAAGAGTTCCGCTGTAGGAAATATCAAAAGTTTTTTATTCCATAGGAATGTCCTGCATGCAAATACAATTCCCAGACAGGGCTGACCTCCTTTTTCCCACCCCGCTGCATCCAAATTATTATAATTTTAAAAGCTTTTATCTCTCACCAATTTAAATCCAAATTTTCCTTTCTTTTGGAATCAATAGCTGTGCCTGGTAAGCTTGAGGCTTTGCTTCTCAGGAGTAGAAAATGGTGTCCCGCGCCGGTGTCTCGGTCTCGCCAGTCTTCCCGCTCCTAAAAGGAGCGTTTTAGGTGGCGGAGAGACCACTCTTCGGCTTCGCTGGAAACCTGCCCTCAGAGTCTTCCTCCTAAGGTTTTGGGGGGATTGTGACACGCATGCAATGCTCCCCCCCCTGAAAAGCTGGATTCTCCCCTAAGAACTGAATCACGCTTGCTCTCGGCTTCACGATCAACTGGAAGTCCCAAGTTAAGAACAGTTTCAGGTTAAGAATCATAGAATCATAGAATCGTAGAGTTGGAAGAGACCACAAGGGCCATCGAGTCCAACCCCCTGCCAAGCAGGAAACACCATCAGAGCACTCCTGACATATGGTTGTCAAGCCTCTGCTTAAAGACCTCCAAAAAAGGAGACTCCACCACACTCCTTGGCAGCAAATTCCACTGTCGAACAGCTCTTACTGTCAGGAAGTTCTTCCTAATGTTTAGGTGGAATCTTCTTTCTTGTAGTTTGGATCCTGTCCCATTAAACTTTAATTAGTTTAATGGTTAGCAAATGTCCAGGGCACTTCCGATGCCACAATGTCCCATTACAGCAGAGCTTTTCGCACAGCGGCTCAAGAAGGGCTGGAGAGTCAGCATCTTTTCAATAAAGGAATATTGGAGCAAGCGGTTTGGAACTCAAATAAAAGGTTTATTTACACAAAACAAAAAAACCCTGGTGAAGAATCACACATTTCAGCAAACACACTCCAAAGAAAAGGAAGGGGGAAGGGGGCAAACACAGGAGTGAGTTGACTATTTATACAAACTCACATTCCTGGAAGCCTAACGACCTTCAGCTGCTCAGTGATTAGAGCGTCTTGATTAGAGCTTCTTAACCCTTTAATACCAACACCCCCTCTCGCTCGTAACACTGAGCTGTACCAACCTTAATTCAAATTTAAACCTGAACAGAAACATTTATGAGATTGCGGACTCAAAGCTTTTGTAAAACCGTCTGCAAGATTCTCTTTGCTTGGACAATACTTTAGTTCAATTAAACCTTGTTTTACACTTTGGCATACATTTTGATAACGGATATCCAAATGTTTTGTGTGTGCCTTGAATTGACCTGATTTAGCTAGTTTAATACAAGGTTGATTGTGTTCCCACACTCTGATAGGTAGGGAACATTCTCCAAACAATTCTTGTACCAGTTGCTTATAAAATTCCAGTTCTCTACATACATCTGATAATGCATTGAACTCAGATTCAGTTGAACTTAAAGCTATAAGTGATTGTTTTCTTGATCTCCAACCAATTAGTGCATTTCCAAATTTTATCGCCATTCCTGACACTGATTTTCTATCTGGTCCAGCATCAGCCCAACTGCTGTCGGCCCAACATTCAAGTTGTGTGCTGCCCTCTGCTGATAGTTTTAAGCGAAACCTTTTGGTAGTTTGGAGATACCTTAAAACTCTTTTTACTCCTTGCCAAGCATGCATTGATGGTTTTTCAGCTTGTCTACACAGCATGTTGACAGCATATGTTATATCGGGCCGAGTCCACTGTGCAATGTGGAGTAGACTGCCTATCGCTGACTGGTAAACCCCGGGATTACAGAACTCTGCCTGTTGCTCAGTTTGAGCATCCTTTGTGTAACTTAACTCCATTGGGGTTTTAACACCAGCACAGTTGTCCATTTTAAACCTTTCCAGCAACTGCTGGATCTTAGCTTCTTGCCTGAGCCAATAGTTCCCATCTTCATCTTGCTGTATTTTAACTCCTAGATAAACAGATACATTGCCTAGTGATTTTATCTGAAACCTTTCTCCAAGCTTTGTGGCAAATTGTTGTGCAAGTTTATCGTCCTTTCCACTGTATAATAAATCGTCAACAAATATCAAGACTGCTTCTTGTTCACATCCCGAGCCTTTTAGATAAAGACACGCATCTGCTGCGCTCTTTCTGAACCCCATGCTCTCTAGAGCATCGTTTAAGCAGGAATTCCAATTACGGGCGGACTGTTTCAACCCATAAATGGATTTGTGTAGGCGCCAGACCTGGTTTGGCTTGTCTCCTTCAAAACCTGGCGGTGGTGTCATATAGACTTCCTCCTGTAAGTCTGCATTTAAATAAGCCACATTGACATCAAAATGAAACAGCTTATTTCCCTTCTTAGCTGAAGAGGCTAAAAGCATTCTTAATGACTCCGGTCTTGAAGTAGGGGCATAAATTTGAGAATAGTGAACTCCTTTGCGCTGTGAAAACCCTTTTGCAACTAGTCGGGCTTTATATTGCAACTCCTCAGTAGTTGTGGGCTTTAAACGATATACCCATCGACAACCTACAGCTTGTTGCCCTTTTGGAAGCTCTGTACTTGTAAACACACTGAGAGACTTCATTGAAGCCATCTCTTTTTCCATTGCTTCCTGCCACTTTGCGGCTTCTGAGCTTGGAAGCTGTTGTACCTCTATATAGCTATCTGGCTCACACTGTGCCATATTTACGTATACACTTGTCACCTCAAACCGCTCTGGCGGCTTGCCCTTTGTGGCACGTTTTGACCTGCGCAATTGCTCCTCTTGCTCTTGTGCCCCCTCTGACCGTTGGCTGTCAGAATCTGTCTCAGACTTTATGTCTAGACGTGCCTCTAGGGATAAAGACCTCCGTTTAGATACCTCCCTTGGGCTTGGTGTTGCAGGCAACCTGCTTCGCTTTTGCTGTCTGCTAGGCCTAATGACTGGCGATGTTGGAACACTTTTAGATTCTGGCTTTTCTACCTTAGGAGAAGAACCTTGTGCCTGGTCAGAATCTGCATCTGAACCATGTGCACCATCCCCTTCTGGCTCATCATCCTCTGGACTTTCTTTCTCAGCATAAATGCCTAAATCATCTCTCAAAATGTCAGGGTTAGCATGTAAGTGAGTCCATCCGGATTGCTCACAAAATTCAGCGCTCCTACTGAGGACCACTCTTGTAGTATCCCCATCTGGGTTCACGAACCTCCAAGATTTGGTATGTGGTTCGTACCCACAAAAGATGAGTTTCCTAGCCCTTGGACTTCCCTTTTTCCTTAACGCTTTTGGGATAAGTACATAGGCTTGAGATCCAAACACCCGAAAGTAATTAACTTTGGGCTTCCTCCCATATAAAGCAAAATATGGCGTAGTATCAATTACCAAATTATATACTTGGTTCAGAACATGAGTAGCCGTCTGCCAGGCTTCCGCCCAGTAACTTTGAGGAAGTTTAGCATCAAACAACATAGAGTTTGCCAACTCTTGCAGAACCCTGTTTTTATGTTCGGCCACGCCTCCTTCTTGGGGGGAATAAGGTGTAGACAGACGATGCTTAATTCCCTTTTTCTTAAAGAAATTCTGCAACACAGACCCGGTAAATTCTGACCCTCTGTCTGAAAAGCAAGAACTCTAGTACCGAATTCAAGTTCTACTGCATGAACCCAATTTTTAACTGTTTCTGCAGTATCTGCTTTTGTTTTGAGAGGAAAAAACCAAGTAACCTTTGTTTTGTCATCTGAGAGACACAGTGCATACCTCGAACCTCCCATGCTAGCAACAGGCATTGGGCCACATAGGTCCATATGCACAAGTTGGAATACTTTGTCAGATTTCCTATTTGAACTGGGATAGCTGCATCTATGAACCTTCGCCCTTTTGCATGCAGTACAATCCAAATACTTAGTACATTTGTTCAATTTGCACCCTTCTGATAATTCAGGTTGTCTTTTAACATACTGAAAATTAATATGTCCCAAATGGCGATGCCATAAATGAACACAAAAATTATGGGTAGGTGAGTTCACACAACCAGCATGAACCTGTTCAACTTCATCTGGACTTGTCTCAAAATAATATAACCCATCTCTGCATTCCACCTGCAAAAGAGATACGTTATTCTTTGAAATAGTGCAAACCCCATTTTCAAACACAGTTTTAAACCCATTTCTATCAAGTTCTGACACAGACAAAATACACCCCTTCATTCCCTTTAGCACGTAGGCATCAATTTCTGTTTGCAAACACTTCAAAAACACTGTGCCTACAGTCTCTAAGGAACGTTTAGTTGAATCTGCCATTGTCACAACTTTAAGGGTTTGCAAATGTCTGCAATTCTGCAAACGGACACTAGATGGCGCCACCAGGTGATGAGATGCACCACTGTCGATCAACCAGCGTAGATTGCTGCCTTGGCCACACCCTTGCATCAACGCCATTGCTGAAGCCATGTGCTGTGTGCTGTGGGAGTAGCCACGCCCTCCTCCTCTTCTTCGACGTCCCCTGGAACTCCTTGTCTGGTAACTAGGGGCAACGGCCTTGGTGCTATCTTGACCAGGTTCACGTGTACAATTCCTGATTAAATGGGAAGAGGAACCACAGCGAAAACAGTGTCTAGCTGCGAAAGCATTTACTGTGTTCTCAAACTCAGCATCCCCACTCTTAGGCACAGCATAACTCCCCTTTGAAGACAAACCTCTTTCTCTTTGCCTTTTATCCTGTTCATCAGCAAGTCGAGAAGAAATGTATTCAAGGGTTAATTCAGATGAAGGCATAGCTTCCAAAGTTAAAGCTAGAGTCTCATAGCTTTTATCAAGAGAAGACAACAAAATGTATGACTGCTGCTCCATAGAGAAAGGAATGCCCAGCTGTCTTAGTTGATTAAAGGCAGACACCATTTTGGCAATATGTTCTTTCACACATGCTCCTGGTTGGAGACGTAAATCAAACAAACATCTTGTAGCATGGATCTTGGCCCCCGCAGTGTTTCTGGAATTTAACCACTGCAGAACCGTCCAGACCTCATGCGTGTTCTTTAACTCAGAAACATAAGGCATTTGCTCTGGTCCCACTGCCAAAACTAGTAGACCTTGGGCTTTCCGGTCGCATTTCTGAGAAGCTGCTGCTGCTGCTTTGTCTTCTGCAGACGCGTCTGCAGCTGCCTGTAAAGGCGGTGCTTCAGTACAACTCCACAACTCTTTTGCTTGCAACCAAACCCTTACTCTAGCCTTCCAATCTTGCCAATTTTTCCCATTGAGTCGCGTAAACGGGACAGTAAAACTTTCCTGGGACTCTGCCATCCTCCCTGGGGCTTAGGAACGATACTCACAGACCTGTAGACTGTCTCCCAGCTGCTGAGATGGCTCCTCGAGGAATAAGACGTCTTCCAGCGAGTACAAACTGCGCAGTGCCTCTTTAAAACTTTTCCTAGGCACGTTGCAGGACTCAAGCTGCTTTGAAGGCTTTCGTTGTCGACAACCGCTTCTGTCTTTGCTCCAGTCCTTGCATAAAACACTCTTAACTGCACTCCTTATCTACTTCTTGACGTACAAACAACCATAACCTGTCCCATTAAACTTTAATTAGTTTAATGGTTAGCAAATGTCCAGTGCGCTTCCGATGCCACAATGTCCCATTACAGCAGAGCTTTTCGCACAGCGGCTCAAGAAGGGCTGGAGAGTCAGCATCTTTTCAATAAAGGAATATTGGAGCAAGCGGTTTGGAACTCAAATAAAAGGTTTATTTACACAAAACAAAAAAACCCTGGTGAAGAATCACACATTTCAGCAAACACACTCCAAAGAAAAGGAAGGGGGAAGGGGGCAAACACAGGAGTGAGTTGACTATTTATACAAACTCACATTCCTGGAAGCCTAACGACCTTCAGCTGCTCAGTGATTAGAGCGTCTTGATTAGAGCTTCTTAACCCTTTAATACCAACAGATCCATTGCTCCGTGTTCGCTTCTCTGGAGCAGCAGAAAACAACCTTTCTCCCTCCTCTATGTAACATCCTTTTATATATTTGAACATGGCTATCAGATCACCCCTTAACCTCCTCTTCTCCAGGCTAAACATGCCCAGCTCCCTTAGCCGTTCCTCATAAGGCATCGTTTCCAGGCCTTTGACCATTTTGGTTGCCCTCCTCTGGACACGTTCCAGTTTGTCAGTGTCCTTCTTGAATTGTGGTGCCCAGAACTGGACACAGTACTCCAGGTGAGGTCTGACCAGAGCAGAATACAGTGGCACTATTACTTCCCTTGATCTAGATGCTATACTCCTATTGATGCAGCCCAGAATTGCACTGGCTTTTTTAGCTGCCGCGTCACACTGTTGGCTCATGTCAAGTTTGTGGTCAACCAAGACTCCTAGATCCTTTTCACATGTACTGCTCTCAAGCCAGGTGTCCCCCATCTTGTATTTGTGCCTCTCATTTTTTTTGCCAAAGTGCAATACTTTACATTTCTCCCTGTTAAAATTCATCTTGTTTGTTTTGGCCCAGTTCTCTAATCTGTCAAGGTCGTTTTGAAGTGTGATCCTGTCCTCCGGGGAGTTAGCCACCCCTCCCAGTTTGGTGTCATCTGCAAATTTGATCAGGATGCCCTTGAGTCCATCATCCAAGTCGTTGATAAAGATGTTGAATAAGACCGGGCCCAAGACAGAACCCTGTGGCACCCCACTAGTCACTCTTCTCCAGGATGAAGAGGAACCATTGATGAGCACCCTTTGGGTTTGATCAGTCAGCCAGTTACAAATCCACTGAGTGGTAGCATAGTCAAGACCGCATTTTACCAGCTTCTTTACAAGAATATCATGGGGCACCTTGTCAAATGCCTTGCTGAAATCAAGGTAGGCTACATCCACTGCATTCCCTTCATCTACCAGGCTTGTAATTCTGTCAAAAAACGAGATCAGGTTAGTCTGACATGACTTATTTTTCAGAAATCCATGCTGACTATTGGTGATCACAGCATTCCTTTCTAGGTGCTCACAGACTGTTTGCTTAATGATCTGCTCCAGAATCTTCCCTGGTATTGATGTCAGACTGACTGGGCGGTAATTATTTGGGTCCTCTCTTTCCCCTTTTGGAAAATAGGGACAACATTTGCCCTCCTCCAGTCTTCCGGGACTTCGCCTGTTCTCCAGGAATTCTCAAAGATGACTGCCAGTGGTTCTGAGATCACATCTGCCAGTTCTTTTAATACTCTTGGATGCAGTTCATCTGGCCCTGGAGACTTGAATACATCTAAACTAGCCAAGTATTCTTGTACTATCTCCTTAGTTATTCTGGGCTGTGTTTCCTTTGCTGAATCATTTGCTCCAAATTCTTCAGGTCGGGCATTGTTTTCTTTATCGGAGAAGACTGAGGCAAAGAAGGCATTGAGGAGTTCAGCCCTTTCTGTGTCCCCTGTTTGCATTTCACCATCTTCTCCTCTGAGTGACCCCACTGTTTCTTTGTTCTTCCTTTTGCTACGAACATACCCATAAAAGCCTTTTTTGTTGCTTTTAACCTCTCTAGCCAGCCTGAGTTCATTCTGTGCTTTAGCTTTTCTGACTTTGTGTCTACACGTGCTGGCTATTTGTTTGAATTCCTTTTTGGTGGCTTCCCCCCCTTTCCATTTTTTGTACACATCCCTTTTTAATCTTAACTCAGTTAAAACTTCTTTAGATAGCCACCCTGGCTTCTTTAGGCACCTTCCATGTTTCCGTCTCATTGGTATTGCCTGACGTTGTGCTTTTACTATTTCCCTCTTAACAAACTCCCAGCCATCATGAACTCCCTTTCCTTTTAGTATTACTGTCCATGGGATCTCACCCAGCACTTCCCTAAGTTTTATGAAGTCGGCCTCCAGAATGGACCTCCAGAACGAATTAAGTTCTTAACCCGAGGTACCACTGTATGTTTCCGAACACAAATCAAAGTGTTAGTGCTGACCTTTAAAGCCCTAAACGGCCTCGGTCTGATATACCTGAAAGAGCGTCTCCACCCCCATTTTTCAACACTGAGGCCCAGCACCAAAGGGCCTTCTGGCGGTTCTCTCACTGTGAGAAGCGAAGTTACAGGGAACCAGGCAGAGGGCCTTCTCGGTAGTGGGGCCTGCCCTGTGGAAAGCTCTGCTATCAGATGTCAAAGAAATACAGTGGTACTTCGTGTAGAGTTTGGTGGTTATAGGGTTAACCTTCTTGTGTTCTGCTCTGGGGGTGGAGCGTCTATGTGACGCTGTAATTTCATCACAGGTCTTTGTTCTGTGAGTTTGGCTTCAGTTTAGTCTGAGCGTGCTACGGCACGGAACGGAGTGTGGAAATGTCTGAATGTTCCGATGGTGATTTACTGCTTGTAAATAAATGCTTTTAGATAGAAGAAGCTGTCTCTGGACTGTCTCACTCCCTCTGCTCTCACACAAAAGGCAGACTGCAATTGTTTTCCTACCTAGGTCGTGTTTCTCAGAGTGTGCGCAGGAGAAGTGGCCGGACGGAGGAAACATAAATCTACAGAGGTTATGGAAGCTGACGCTTTGTTGCTAAGTGTGAGAAGGGAGTAAAGAGGACCGCTGCCAGCTCTGATCTCCTGCCAGGAAGAAGAAAGGCAGTTCTGAGGTCGCTGGTGAAAGGGGAGCCAAGCATCTTTCGGAGCCCGGTTGGCAGGAAGCATGAGTAGCTTAAGCCATAAAAGGGGGGAAAGATGGCTCAGCCCCAAGCAAATGTTTTTGAATATTTTAATGTTCCCTTTGAGAGACTAAATGGACATAATTGGCCTGAGTGGTCTGTTTGGATGAAGTTCTTGTTTGCTGGGTGTGGGAGTCATAGCCACGGTAAAGGCTTGTAATATTGCAGGGTGCCCCCTGACCTCGGCTGACCAGCACTCTGAGCTTTACAATGTATTGGAATGCATTGACCTTATAAGGAGTTATGTCCCCCCCCCCTCTGGGCAGTGTAACCCTATATCATTTGTGGGTGGGTTAAAGCCAGGACCGGATGCAGGTAACGTGAGACATTGGAATGCAGCCATGCGGCTGGAGAGGACAAAGGAGAATAAAGGACTGGAGGGAGAGGAGAAGTCTAAAATGACCTGTCCTCCGTCTATGGAAATATTGCTGGCTTCTGTGTCTTTATTTTATGCTAAAAAGCACCATTTGTAACGGCGGGCTCCGACAGCTGGGAGAACAGCTATGGTTGTGTGTGCACCCCTCACCGCCTGCAGCTAGTGGGAAAGCTGAGGCAGAATTGGCAGCTGCTCAGGAAAAGGAGCAGGAGCAGAGGGTGCTGGGCATTTTTGAACCAAGTGTTGATGCTTGTCTTTTGCCGATCCTTAAGCATGTCAAGGAGCCCTGGGCCGCTTGGCAGGCACTACAGAAGGCATGTGAGGCCGCAGTGGAAGCCAAGGGCCAAGCGGGGACTGAACTGAGACCAGAGTGGGCTCCGACAAGTGGTGCCCCGTGTGAAGCTAACTTAAAAGAAGAGGCTAACTTAAAGAAAAGAGGCAAACTTAAAGAAAACAGTCTGAGGCAGACTAAGAGGATTTTAAAAGAAACCGTGAGAGGTTTTTCTATCCAAGCAGTGGATATCATCGGCTCACCACGCCCGGCAAGGGTTGCACAGCGCTGAAGCATCTTAGGATCCCTGGTGAGTCCGATCCCTTCTCTTATATTATATTGATTTTTGAAAAATGGGCAGCTCTTTGACTACTCCCCAACAGAAATTTTTAAAAGACTTAAAATTTCTCCTCTCCTCTAACAAATTGGAAGTTCCTGAGGGTGATTTGATACAGCTCATTCTGGCCATTGATGAACATTCTCCCTGGGACTTGGGTGTAATTGCAAATGGGACTTGGGAATTGAAACTTTGGGACAAGATTGGTGAAAATTTTCATGGGCTCCCCAGCATCAGTACTTGGATTTTATTTTTTTTATTTTTTTATAAATGCTTTTTATTGTATTTCCTTCATCACACACATCCAAAGAAGCACAGCCAAAAAGAGACATTAAAAGTTAGACATTAAACGTTAAAAGAACATTAAATAGAAAAAGAAAAAGTAAAAAAAAAGAGCAAAAGAAAAAAAGAAAAAAAAAACATATACCACACGTTTACATCGACTTCCTTCCCTCCTGATTTCGGGTTTCTACTTTTGATAAATTCGTCTTACAGCTGGTGTTGGTTTTTAGTTTATGGTTTATGACATCGGAAGAGTTAAATCAAACCTACTGCAGTTGTTAGGTTACCAGAATCGCCTTCACTATATACCATAAATTTGTTCCAGTCCTCTTTTAACTTTGTATTTTTTTGATTTCTGATTCTTTGCGTCATTCTTGCCAATTCTATAAAATCATATAGCTTCAGTTGCCAATCCTTCACCGTTGGTATAGTTGGGTTTTTCCAATTTTGGGCAATTAACATTCTAGCCGCAGCTGTTGCGTATTGGAACAGGGTTTTGTCTTTTTCCGGTATTTCTTTTCCTACCATCCCTAGTAAAAAGGCCTCTGGTTTTTTGGGAAATGTGAGTCTAAATATTTTTTTTAGTTCATCATATATTTGATTCCAAAAATTTTTGCATTCCCTCACATGTCCACCACATATGTATAAAATTCCCTTCATTTGTTTTACATCTCCAGCAAGCCTTGTTACCGGTCTTATACATCCTATTTAATTTTTCTGGCGTTAAATACCATCTGTATATCATCTTTTCTAGGTTTTCTCTAATTGCTACACTTGCTGTAAATTTTATTCCCTGATTCCATAATTTCGACCATTTCTCGTATTCTATATTGTGCCCCAAATCTCTTGCCCACTTTACCATAACTTCTTTAATTTCTACATCTTTAGTATCCTCTTCCAATAAAATATTATACATTTTGGATAATAATTTAGATTTACTTTCAATTATTTCAATTTGGAATTTTGATTTCTTTTCGCTCATTCCTACTTTTTTGTCTTCCGTCCATCTTGCATTGATCTGATGGTACTGTAGCCAACCCTTCAGCTTTCCTTTCAGTTCCTCGTACGGTCTTAGTTTCCAGTTTTCACGGGAGCTTATCAGTAAATCTTCATATGTTAGATTTTTCTCTTCCAGGTTTGATTTTTTAAATGATAAAATGTCTATTGGGGACAGCCACCAGGGTGTTCTTGGTTCTAACAGTTTTTTATTTCTTTCCCAAACTTCATATAGTGGGCCTCTAATGATGTGATTCGAGAAGCCCTTATGTGTTCTTCCTTTATTTAACCAAAGGTAGGCGTGCCAACCCCACCTGTTATCTGCACCTTCAAGTTCCAATAGATCCATGTTCTCCAAAGTTATCCAATCTTTCACCCAACATAAGCAGGCAGCTTCATAATATAATTTTAAGTTGGGTACCGCCATTCCCCCTCTCTCCTTTCGATCTGTAAGTAGTTTGTATCTGATCCTTGGCCTTTTTCCCTGCCATATAAATCTTGAGAGGACTTTCTGCCAATCTTTGAAAATTTTGGTCCCTCTAATAACCGGGATGTTCTGAAAAAGGAACAGCATCTTGGGAAGAGTGTTCATTTTTATTGCCTCCATCCTACCGAACCACGAAAGATTGACTCTACTCCAAACATCCAGATCTTTTTTGATTTTATTCCAGGTCGATGTATAATTATCTTCAATTAAATTTATGTTTTTCGGTGTAAGCCAAATCCCTAAATATTTTACTTTTTTAGTCACTTTAATTCCATGTTGACTCTCTAATTTTTCTTTTATATCATTTCTCAAATTCTTTGTTAATATTTTGGTCTTTGATCTATTCAATTTGAATCCTGCTAGTCTGCCATATTCTTCTAATATCTCCAACGCCTTTTCCATGCTCCCTTGCGGCTCTTCTAAGGATAACATCAAGTCATCCGCGTAGGCTTTTAATTTGAACTCCTTTGATCCTATTTTGATCCCTTTGATCTCAGGTGTTAATCTTATTTTATTTGCCAAGACTTCTAAAACCATAATGAATAGGAGCGGGGAGAGGGGGCAACCTTGCCTGGTTCCTTTTTCAATTTGAAACATGTTTGTAAGATTGTTGTTGATCACCAGTTTGGCAGATTGATTTGAATATATTGCCTGTATTCCTCTCAGAAATTCTCCCTCTATCCCCGCTTCTTCCATAGTCTTTAATAAGAACGGCCAAGAGACATTATCGAACGCCTTTTCGGCATCTATGAAGATCAAGATCAAGGCCGCTGGTATGTTGTTGTTAATTTCCAGATATTCGATTAAGTTTATAGTGTGTCTCACATTATCCTTCAGGAATCTATTTGGTAAAAAGCCTGCTTGGTCTTTATGGATTAAGTTTAGCAGATACTTTTTTAATCTGTTTGCCATGATATCGGCGTATATTTTGTAATCGTTGTTCAATAGGGATATTGGCCTGTAGTTTTTAATACACATTTTATCTGCATCCGGTTTTGGAATTAATGTTATGAAGGCTTCCCTCCACGACTCAGGTATTTTCCCTCTTCTCAAGATGTTGTTCATTGTATCACAGAGCACCGGTGATAGTTGATTTCCTAGAACTTTGTAATATTTGGCCGAAAGACCATCTGGGCCTGGAGCTTTTCCTATTTTCATTTTTTTTATAGCATTTTGAACCTCTTCTATGTTAATGGGCTTGTTTAGTTGAAATCTTTCTTCCTCCGTGATAGTCTTCCCTTTGTGTCTCTTTAGATATCTTTCTATTTGCATTAGGTCCTCTTCCCCCTTCTTATATAGTTCTTCATAGAATTCCAGAAACTTTTTTTGTATTTTAATTGGGTCTACTATCAGGTCTTCCTCTATTTTTATTTTATTTATCATATTCTGTTTCTGTCTTTTTCTCAGTTGCCAGGCCAAAAATTTCCCTGTTTTGTTCACTGACTCAAAGTATCTTTGCTTCATTAGTTTGATTTTCCATTCAATTTCTTGACTCGTCAGCATCGAATATTGTGTTTGTAACATTTTTATTGCTCGGATACTTTGTTCATCCTTCGGGTGGTCTGTTAATTTTTTCTCATATTCTCTTAGCTGCTTAAGTATTTCTTCTTTCTTCTGCTGTCTTATCTTCTTCTTATAGTTGTTTTGCTGGATAAATAGACCTCTTATTACCGCCTTACTGGCGTCCCAGACCACTTCTATACTTGTTTCTGTATTTAAATTTAAGCTAAAGTATTCTTTTAGGGTAGTTTTGGCCTTTTCAGTAACATCGTCTTTTTCTAATAGATATTCGTTTAATCTCCATCTGAAACTTCCCTGTGTTATCCCTTTGATTTCCAGAGTTATCATGTTATGATCCGAAAGTGTTCTTGGGTGAATTTCACAACTTATTGTTCTTAGGGTAAGTGCTCTCGAGGTCCAGATCTGATCTATTCTGCCCCAGCTTTTATGTACTTCGGAAAAGAAGGTGAACTGCTTTCCTGTTGGGTGTTTATATCTCCATATGTCTGTTAAGTCTAGGTTTTCTTCCAAATCTTGGAATGATCTCGGTAACTTTCCTTGATTTCGTTTTCTGTTTTCCGCTTGTCTATCCCTTTCTGGTGACGGCACCGCGTTGAAGTCTCCCAATAATATCGTCTTGTTGTCATCTAGATCTAATAATACCTGTTCTAATTTCTTGAAAAACTCAGATTTGTTTGTATTTGGGGCATAAATGTTAACTACATTAATCTTTTCTCCCTGGAACTTGATTTGAACCCCTAGTATCCTCCCCTCCTCATCTTTGTATATCATTTTTGGTTCCCATTTTTCCTTCACGTATACTGCCACCCCCTTTTTTTTTTCTTCCGTAGACTTTATAAATTCCGTACCCAAGGCTTTATTTGTTAAGACATGTTTATGCTTTTTAGCTACATGAGTTTCTTGAATACAGATTACATCCAATTTTTCCTTTTTCAACACATTTGCAATTTTATTCCTTTTGGCTTTTTCGTTCAGACCATTTACATTCCATGTTACGATTTTAAGGTTCATTGTCACTTTTATCTACTAATAAATCAGTAATTTCCCGGTTTGGTTTTTGTCTGTTTAGATTCGGGTGGGTTTGTCTTCTGTTTGTTCTTCGGCCTCTTCCTCCTCCTCCTCCTCCCCCTCCTCCCCCTCATCTTCATCCCCCCCTCCCCCGGCTCCACCCTCCCTCTCCAGTCTCCCCTCCAAACGCACCCCCCCTTTCTTCCCTCTCTCCATCCCTCTCTCCATGTCTTTCCTCCACCCCCCGAGGTCTTTTTCATATCTACGTAAAAATTTGCTGACTTCCTGGTTATCAGTTACCTTGAATCTTTTCCCTTTGTAAAAAAAGGAAATCCCTTCTGGGAATTCCCATCTATGTTGTATGCCATTTTTCCTTAAAATACCAACTATTTGTTTATAGCCCTCTCTTTTCCGAAGTAGTCTAATTGGAATTTCTTTAAAAATAATAATTGGTTTTCCATCAATTACCAGTTTCTTCTGGTAGCTCTCTCTCAAAATCATATTTCTCATGTCTAACGATATGAAGATCACTAAACAATCTCCTGGGACTTTTTTCAATCTGTTTTGTTTGGGTCTTATTTTTATTCTGAAAGCGTTTTCTATCTTTTGCGCAATCTCTTCTTCCTTCAATGCAAGCCATGTCACAAGTTCTTTGATCATTTTCCCTTTTATATCTTCCTCTCTTTCTTCCCCTATTCCTCTGAATTTTAGGTTCAACTGCTTTTGTTTCATCTCCATCAAGGCTAGGTTGTCTAACACCTGTTCTTGAGTTTTACTCAAATCTCCAAAATTTTCTTTAGTTTTTTCAGCTTCTTTTCTCTGGTCCCTCAAATCTTTTTGCATTTTTTTATTTAATTCTTCTAAAGACTTTGTTTTGACTGTTAAATCTTTTATTTTGTTTGAGAGTTCCCCTGTAACAACTTCAATCTTTTTATCAAAGGATTCCTGCATCTCTCCTAACTTTTTTTCTATACGTGTTTCATTTTGTCTGAATTCCTCTTTTATTTTCAGCCATAATGCATCTAAGTCTTTTATTTCCTCTTGCCTTGAGGTTCTCCTATCCATTGGTGTTCCCACCGCCTTCTTTCCGTCCCTCCCCGTCATCTGTCCACCCCCCTCCCCTCCTCACCTCCCACCTCTCACAATGAATTAACTAAGGATTTTTGTGATTTTCCCAGCAAGGCATACAATCTTGGATATTTTTGGATGTCACAAAAAGGGTTATATTGACCTACTCCCTGAATTCAAGCAATATTTGTGTTAGTAATATCTTTTAGGTCAATATAGATCTGTCCCTCTATATTCACACTCTATACACAATTAAGTCTCTTGCACCATACTGAGGGCCTTCCCGTCTAATTTACATATCCTTGCACTTAGCTGATCAAAAAGATAAATTTCCACTGAAAGGTAAAAATGTGAAAAAGCCAAAGAAGAAAGGAAAGGGGAATGTTAAGATATACTGGAGGTATAACCCAAAGGAGAAGCAATAAAGGAGTTAGTACAGTCTAAATAGGACAGGTAATATGGAGGCTTCTCTTTTGGTTTTCAGCCACTTGTTTGGCTTAATCCGTTCCCCGGTATAATAGGTTCTTGTCCAACTTTCTTAAATCAGCCGCATGCGGTGTTGCTGCCTGGCTGAGTAAGCAGGGGTTCTATCCTGTTGATATTTCCTTAAACGCAACCAAAGGCTTGAAATACAAAAAAAAAAAAAAAAAAACAGAGGAGGTGGGCATGGGAAAGGGAGGGACAGGTGGGGGGGAGGGGGGGCAGGGAGGCAGAGATGAAGAGTCTAATTCCAGTCTCAGAAAGAAGAGGCAGTCGTCAAGAAAACGGCTGATTCAACGACACAGGCTCAATCCAAAAAGAAAGAGGCGAAAAGTTCCTTCCCAGTCTCTAAGTCCTTTGGGGAGACCAGCTTCAGGCAAGCCCGACCGGACGTCCCCCGAACAAAAGCAAGCTGTTTCTTCTCACACACAGGGGCTTGCGCGTGATGTTCCTTTTGGTGTTAAAACAGTATGGCAACCGGCTGCAAGCTGGAGAGCTAAAAAGAACACAAGTACAGCGGGTCGGGGTAATTTTGATCCGTCACGGGAGTTGACGGAGTGAGGGCTGGTAGAGGGGGGGAGTTTGCCGAAGCCTTCAAACTGACTTGTTCTCTCTTTCCCCTCTGTTTGTCTTCCCCACTTCTAGAATCTCTCCGTTCGCTCCTCCCGATTTCCCCTTTAACTTTCTATCCAGCTCTCCAATAGTCCACTTTTGATACAAAGTCTCTAAAGTTTCCTTTCGTTTGTACACTTCTTTCAGTAGTTACTTTGCCCCGCGAAGTAATCCCCGGCGGGGACTTCCTTTTCTTTGTTCTACAGCGGGTGAAGCTTGTTACTTTGTCTCGCTCTTCCGATTAGCTTCCCAGCGCCATCTTAGCTCCGAGATACAGGTCGGGCTCCTTAACTTAATCCATTAACATCTGCTGCACCTTGAGGTCTATTTGCCTGTTTTTTTGCAATTCAACATTTATCTTTCAGTTCCAAAGGCAGCAGTTCTAAAAGATTTCGGAAATCTGTCGCCACTTTTCAGCGGGGGCTCGAGACATAGCTGCACGGGGTCACAGAGCTTACCGGAATGCGTCTCTCGGTCCCATTGCTTCAGAGTCCTCCCAAAATAGGGAAAATTCCAAAAGGCTTCGGACCTCTCCGACGCTGCTGGTAGCGCTTCCTTCCAGGGGGCCCCCCTGGAAGTTTTGGGGGTCGCAGTGCCTTTGCGTTGCACCTCAAAACCCCCGCGCAGTTCGGAGAAGTCGCTCAGCAACTTCTCCGCGCACCCATACTGCTGGCGATCCAAACCGGAAGTCCCCAGTACTTGGATTTTAAATGCTTGGTGCAAGGTTCGATATGCTATGGGTTCCTTATCACCAAAAAATATCTCCCTGGCTGCATTGCCAACACAACCTCCAGCTTCCTTAATCCAGCCTGCTGTGTTAGAGTCTGCTGTGTTAGAGTTTGTTCCAATACTTGCCCTGCCAGCAGCGCCAGTCCCCAAACCTCCAGACTACAGCTCCTCACCAGAGGACCCAATCCTGCAAAAATACCGTGGTCTGGCTGGCTATAATCCTAATCTTTCAGAGGCAGGACCAGCTACCCCTTTTCAACGTGCAGTCCTTGCCTGTTCCTTAATTCAGGATACTATGGCATTCCCTGTTATTGTGCCCCCTGCTGGTGCTCCAGCAGGAACTCAAGCCCAGCACCAAGCTTTTGACTTTAAAATCTTGAAAGAGCTTCAATTGTCAGTAAGGGCAAATGGACTTCAAGCACCATTCACACAGGCTCTTTTGGAAGCCACATTAGCCCAGCTGTTGGTTCCAGATGACATCAAGCTTTTGGCACGTACAGCAGGTGTTCTGTTTGACAACGAATGGGAAACTGCCTGCCGTTCTTATGCTCCAGCCTTGTTACAAAAAATCAGGGGAAATAATCCAAATATTACCCTCGCAGATGTCATAGATGCCATGATGGGGCGTGGGCCTTTCGCTCAGGCTTCAGCACAAGCCACACGGCTGCAGATCTTATTGAGGGATGCTGCTCTTGCTGCTAAACAAGCAATGAGAAAAATCCCAGAACCCACTAGTATTCAATCAAGGTGGGGTTCAATCAGGCAAGAGGCAAGAGAATCATATTCTTCCTTTATGGACAGGCTGCTTACAGCAGTGAGTCGTCAAATTGAAAATCCTGAAGCTAAACAAATAATTATCAAACAATTGGCCTTTGAAAATGCCAATGAGGATTGTAAGGTTGCGTTACAACCGATAATACACAATTCTGCCACAGATACAGCAGCCATGCTTCACATTTGTCAGTCTGTTGGTACAGCCACCCACAAGGCCCATTTGCTGGCAGCAGCGCTCAATGAAAACCAGCCTGTAGCCACCGATACAACGTTTCCAGCGTGGCAAACCAGGATCACCGATACCTCAGTGTGGGTAGAAGAGTGGCCTCTACCAAAAGGAAAATCCGCAGCAGCGGCACCAGCTATTTCTGAACAGCTTATTTCTGAACAATTGACTTTTGGCCACATTGAACCATCTTCATCCCACTGGCTCCAGCAGACAGGGAACAGTTTGCTTTTACATTGCCAGTATATCACAATTCGCAGCCCATCCAGCGATATCAGTGGGTTGTCCTGCTTCAAGGCATGCGGAACTCCCCTACACTTTGTCAACATTTTGTGGGTGAAGCATTGAAACCTTTCCGCATGCGCCACCTAGAGGTGCTGCACACGAGCTACATCTGGCAGTATTTGCTACACCGTTGTTGCCAACAGGAATTTAATATGCTCAGGCGGAAGAAGAAGAAGACTATCTGCATTATAGAATGGTTACATCTACCACATACCCCACCAAAAAACATTTATTCCGTAGTTGAATCCACATCAGACATTGTTATCAAAGGACGTTCACGAGCAATAGCTTTAAGCGGTTATGATGTTACATCAATTTATTTACCTTTCTCACAGACTGAACAGCAGCATTTATTGATGACAAATGCTGCCGTGCAAATTGCTTTAGCTGATTTTATAGGTGTCATCATTTTTAACCCTCCAAAGGATGACCGTTTGACATTTCTGACACAGGTCACCTATGTTTTGGCTACCCCCTTGTCTCTCACACCTCTCCCCTCTGCATTGACCCTTTTCAGGGATGGAACAAGAAGTAGGGGAGTAGTGACGTGGGAGGAGGGAGGAAAATGGAAATGTTTATTTACCCCTTCACAGTCTTCTGCCCAGTGAGCTGAGCTAGCAGCTGTGATTCTTACCTTTCAATCCTTTCCTACTCAACCTTTCAATCTTATTGTGGATACTCAGTATGTATATCGCCTTTTTGCTATTTTACCAATATCTTATATAACTCCTTCCTTGGATTCTGACTTGTTTTCCTTGTTTCTTGCCCTGCAGGCCTTACTTCAGCATAGAGAGTTCCTTTATTATGTTGCACATCTTCGCTCCCACACATCGCACCCAGGGTATTTAGCAGAGGGCAATGCAAGAGCAGATGCAGCATTGAAGGACATTTCTGCCTTTTCTCTCTTTTCTGATCCTATACTATGTCATAACACCTTTCACCTTCCTGCGAAAGCATTGGCAAAGCATTTTTCTATTCCCTTGGCCCAAGCAAGGGATATAGTTTCCCAATGTGCTTCTTGTTCTAAATCTCAGCTGGCCATTCCTTTTGATGCTGTCAATCCTAGGGGCACGTCTGCATTGGCGTGTTGGCAGATGGATGCCACACACACACCTGTGTTGGCTCCACTCTCCAAGGTTCACCTCACAGTGGACACCCACTCTGGATTCATATGGGCTACGCCCATGAGGGGGGAAACAGCTCAGCATGTCATTCAGCACACTATCCGCTGTTTCTCAGTCATGGGTAAACCTGCGCGTATCAGAACTGATAATGGTCCAGCTTATATTTCTAAAACATTTTCGGAATTTTGTATGTTGTGGAATGTGAAATTAACTCATGGCATACCCTTTAACTCCACAGGTCAAACTATAGTGGAAAGAGCACACCTGACGTTCAAAACACTATTGCTTAAACAGCTTGGCGGCCGAAGCATACCAACAGCAGATATCCCTTCGGCTGTTCACCAAGTTCTTTTTGTACTTAACCATCCTTTTAGATCCACATCTTAGGACCCATACCCCCACTGAATTGCATTTTAGGAAGGAGGAGGCACTCCCCCGCCCCTTGGTGGTGTACCGACGCTTGCCTGACCCCGCGTGGCATGGACCTGTCCTGCTGATCATGTGGGGACGAGGGTACGCGGCAGTGGACGTCGAGGACAAGCCTTTGTGGGTTCCAGCTCGATGCGTGCGGCCATGGCGAGCCTCTTTAACCGCGGATGCGCCTTCCTAACCATTTGCCTTGCCATCCTTTCCTGCACCGTTATACAAGGAAGAGAAGCAGACGGCCCAGTCCAGTTGAAACCACCATATTTCACCTTATCGGCTGGCAAGCAGCTGTCGCCAGAATCCTACTCTGGCTGGCAGTATCCACGGCTCAGCCACTCTCGAACTATAAGAACAGCATTGTTGAATAAGACTTTTAGGGTAGAAAATTATCATAACATATGGAGGAATAATATTTTTGTACAAGATATGATTATGTTTACCAGTTTATTGCATGCTTCTAAATGTTGGTTATGTATGCACATGCCACCTTTTGCGAGTCATTCAGGCATAATGCTTCATGATGTGCCTGTCAATGGATCTTTTCGATTTACAAATATTATATTCCCTAAGCAATCTTTTTGGCCTCCAGTACAATTGACCCTCCATGAGCCTGCCCCCATTTATTTTCAAATTAAGGAGGGGAAGGAATCATGGGGCATATATCCAAACTGTCAATATACAGTGAATTTCACTTTTAATAGCTCTTGTTCTCTTACAGGAACATACAATGACCAGTCTCAGTGCTATAGAAGTGACACCAGTGCATGGCTAATAAACTAGAAAGGAATCCTACCATGTAGCTTGGAATCAGAATTCTTATATTCTTGGCTTCCGGATGGAAGTTGGCTTCGACATTTATTGATTTTAGTGATCATTATAGTAGTTATTTGCATTATTTTATGTTGCTGTATACAATGTATTCCTTCTTGAATTTCTGTATGTACTGCATGGTTCTCCAGTCCGCGGCCCGCTTCCGGTCTCACATGAGTCGTCTATCGCGCTCGATATAACCGTATTGGTACTGATATAAATAAAGAAGGAGGGCATGTGGGAGTCATAGCCAAGGTAAAGGCTTGTAATATTGCAGGGTGCCCCCTGACCTCGGCTGACCAGCACTCCGAGCTTTACAATGTATTGGAATGCATTGACCTTATAAGGAGTTATGTCCCCCCCCCGGGAAGTGTAACCCTATATCGTTTGTGGGTGGGTTAAAGCCAGGACTGGATGCAGGTAACGTGAGACATTGGAATGCAGCCATGCGGCTGGAGAGGACAAAAGAGAATAAAGGACTGGAGGGAGAGGAGAAGTCTAAAATGACCTGTCCTCCGTCTATGGAAATATTGCTGGCTTCTGTGTCTTTATTTTATGCTAAAAAGCACCATTTGTAACGGCGGGCTCCGACAGCTGGGAGAACAGCTATGGTTGTGTGTGCACCCCTCACCGCCTGCAGCTAGTGGGAAAGCTGAGGCAGAATTGGCAGCTGCTCAGGAAAAGGAGCAGGAGCAGAGGGTGCTGGGCATTTTTGAAGCAAGTGTTGATGCTTGTCTTTTGCCGATCCTTAAGCATGTCAAGGAGCCCTGGGCCGCTTGGCAGGCACTACAGAAGGCATGTGAGGCCGCAGTGGAAGCCAAGGGCCAAGCGGGGACTGAACTGAGACCAGAGTGGGCTGGAAGAAGCCCAGAGAGCCCTGTGAGCCCAGTCGGGGCAGGGACTGTTTCTGTTCCTGGAACAGCTCCAACACATCTGTGTGATGGGCTGGGAGAGAGGCTGAGAGCTCGGAGGAAAGCAGTGGCAGGCTGTTCCTCTGGAAGTCCTGCACCCAAGAGAGGGGGTGCAGGCAGAAGTGAGAGCTCTGGGAAAGCCAAAGTCTCCAAAAGTTGTTTTTGCTCTGAGTCAAAGTCAGGTTGCGAGAGGCATTGTTCTGCTGAGAACTCCAAGGTCACGCAGCTGCAAGGAAGCCAGATAAACGATGGTTCTCATGGGAACATCGAGAGAGGCCCTGCTGCGGGCGGAGCTGCAACTAAGGCAACCGTGAAGGACACTGGCAACGGCCCCAGCCGGGGGGGGGGGAGAGTGCTGCTTCTATGGCAACGCTGGGCGAGTGCCAGCCAGCTACTTTGTCTCTCATCGTGGACACGGGTGCCAAACATTGCCTAGTGCCATCTTCTGGCCTTCTTCGAAACTGCAAGAAAGTAAAAACTGGTCACATTGTTTCTCTAGCTGATGGGAGCAAACGGCCCCTGACAGAATCTGGAATGTTGTATTGTGGTTTTCTAAATCATGAGATTCAAGCCTTTGTTGTTCCAGAAATAGCAAATTGTTTAAGTGTATCTGCCCTAATTGCTGACGGTTTCTGTGTAACTTTTGCAAATAACACGTGTTCTTTTTCCAGGGATGGCAAGGAGCTGTATACTTTGGAATGCAAGAATAGACTTTTTGTGGTTGAGACACCCATTGTTGCTGAGGATGCCACTGAAGAAGCAAGGGTGCAATGTGTAAACGTACCACCACATAGTGGGCGTGCCCATCTCTGGCATCACAGATTTTGCCATTTGAATTGGGGTTATGTTAAGAGGGCCCCAGAACTAACAGAAGGGTGCAAATTTAAGAGTTGTGACAGGCTCCTGGATTGCAGAGCCTGCAAGCAATCGAAGGTTTTCACATGCTCTTATCCCAGGTCAGACAGGAAGACCACTATAGTCCCTTTGAGTTAGTTCATGCAGATTTGTGTGGACCCATGTCTGTTGAGTCTTTAGGGGGTTCAAAATTCATTCTTCTCCTAAAGACTTAATGACTTTTCGATATCTTCTTGGGTTTTTTCTTTAAAACACAAGGGTGAGGCTGCTGGGTTGATCAAAGATTGGATCACAGCAGTTGAGGTGACCTTTTCCACCAAGGTGAGAAGTTTTCAAAGTGACAGGGGGGCAGAATTCACTGGGTCTGCGTTGCAGAATTTATTCTGCCAGAAGGGAATCAGCCACCGGCTGACAGCGCCTCACAGTCCGCAACAGGATGGAATTGTGGAGCGGAAGAATCGCACTTTGCAGGAATCAGTTTCTGCTATCTTATCTGATGCAGGGCTAGCTACCACAGCGTTTTTGGGCCAAAGCCTGGAAATTTGCGGCCTTTGTGCAGAACAGAGTGTTCAATTCAAGTGTAGGGGGCACACCCTATTTCCTGCTGCACGGTAAGAAACCCAAGGTGCATTTCTTACATGTGTTTGGCTGTGAGGCTTGGGTCCTCATTCCAAAGGCCTTACGCAGGAAGGATGAGCCAAGGTCCAAGAAGATGATCTTTGTGGGGTACGAACCTGCTTCAAAAGCTTGGCGGTTTTGCATACCCAAGTGGAAACCAGTCCAGACTGGTAATCAGCAACAGTGCTGAGTTCTGTGAACAAGCTGGGTGGACGTGTCTGCATGGAAACCCAGATGTGATTTCACAGCAGTTCTTTGACTCAGATGGTGAGGAGGAAGAGGAACCTGTTGCTGGGGACCAAAGTCCAGAACAACAGAGTCCACAACAGGGGCAGCTCAGGATCCCTCAGAGGGGGAGGCCCAGAACACCTCCTCAGACCACAGTCAAGTCTGAGCCAAAGAGTGAGCCTTCCTCACCTGCAGGACCAGCTGTAAGGTTCCAAAGGTGCAGCAGGTCAGAGGGGGAAGTTTCTGGCACTGAGGATGGTCTTGCTGGCCCTAGTGAGTCAGAGGGGGCGCCAGAGTTCACGCTGAGGAGATCAACAAGGTCAACCAAGGGCAAGCCACCTGACAGAATCATAGAATCATAGAATCATAGAGTTGGAAGAGACCACAAGGGCCATCGAGTCCAACCCCCTGCCAAGCAGGAAACACCATCAGAGCACTGCTGACATATGGTTGTCAAGCCTCTGCTTAAAGACCTCCAAAGAAGGAGACTCCACCACACTCCTTGGCAGCAAATTCCACTGTCGAACAGCTCTTACTGTCAGGAAGTTCTTCCTAATGTTTAGGTGCAATCTTCTTTCTTGTAGTTTGGATCCATTGCTCCGTGTCCGCTTCTCTGGAGCAGCAGAAAACAACCTTTCTCCCTCCTCTATGTGACATCCTTTTATATATTTGAACATGGCTATCATATCACCCCTTAACCTCCTCTTCTCCAGGCTAAACATGCCCAGCTCCCTTAGCCGTTCCTCATAAGGCATCGTTTCCAGACCTTTGACCATTTTGGTTGCCCTCCTCTGGACACGTTCCAGTTTGTCAGTGTCCTTCTTGAATTGTGGTGCCCAGAACTGGACACAGTACTCCAGGTGTGGTCTGACCAGAGCAGAATACAGTGGCACTATTACTTCCCTTGATCTAGATGCTATACTCCTATTGATGCAGCCCAGAATTGCATTGGCTTTTTTAGCTGCCGCGTCACACTGTTGGCTCATGTCAAGTTTGTGGTCAACCAAGACTCCTAGATCCTTTTCACATGTACTGCTCTCAAGCCAGGTGTCACCCATCTTGTATTTGTGCCTCTCATTTTTTTTGCCCAAGTGCAATACTTTACATTTCTCCCTGTTAAAATTCATTTTGTTTGTTTTTGCCCAGTTCTCTAATCTGTCAAGGTCATTTTGAAGTGTGATCCTGTCCTCTGGGGTGTTAGCCACCCCTCCCAGTTTGGTGTCATCTGCAAATTTGATCAGGATGCCCTTGAGTCCATCATCCAAGTCGTTGATAAAGATGTTGAATAAGACCGGGCCCAAGACAGAACCCTGTGGCACCCCACTAGTCACTCTTCTCCAGGATGAAGAGGAACCATTGATGAGGACAGGTTCGAGGCCACTAGTGTGTGGGTTGGTATGGCTAGGTGTGAGCCTGAAACCTTTGAGGATGTTCAGAAGTTGCCTCAGGAAGAAGCCAGCAAATGGCATGAGGCGATGCAGAAGGAGATGAGATCAATGGAGTCTCTGGGTGTGTTCTCACTCACACAGTTGCTGGCTGGCAAACAGGCTGTGAGTTGCAGATGGGTTTATTGCCTTAAACCCACAGAGTCTGGAGAACCACAGTACAAAGCTAGGCTAGTTGCTAGGGGTTTCACACAGAGGAAAAGGAGTCCATTTCTCGGAAGTGTATTCTCCTACTTCCAGAAGTGAAACTCTGCGCATGCTCTTAGCCGTTGCTGCACAAAGAGGTTGGAAGGTAAATCACTTTGATGTGGCTGTTGCCTACTTGAACTCAGATCTCCAGGAGGAGTTGTACATGCTTCCTCCTCCAGGGTTTGAGATCAATGGGCAAGACATCGTCTGGCGATTGCATAAATCTATTTATGGGTTGCGCCAATCTGCCAGGAACTGGAATATGTGCCTGAATGAAGCCTTAGAGAAGCTAGGTTTCAGAAGAAGTGTTGCTGATAGCTGTCTGTACCTGAAAGGGTCAGGTGAGACGCAGGAAGCAGTTTTAGTCTTTGTTGACGATCTTTTATACCTGGGACAGACAGGTAAACAGGTAGAGAAGTTCACCAGGGAGCTTGGAAAAAGGTTCAAGCTCAAGCAGCTTGGAGCTGTTAGGACTTATCTAGGCGTGGATGTGTCACGAATGGAGAATGGAAGTTTTTTGCTCAGCCAAAGAGGTAAAATTGAGCGACTGCTTCAGAAGTTCAGGATGAATGAATGTGCAGGTGTCAGAACTCCTATGGAGACTGGTTACGTGAAAGACAGCAAGTAGAATGTGTTGTGTTTGAAAATGCTGAACTCTTTCAGTCAGCTCTAGGTAGTTTGCTGTATTTGTCCCAGTGGAGCAGACCAGATATAGCGTTCGCTATCAATCTGCTCAGCAGGGAGGCTTCAAGTCCTAGCGTACAGGCCTGGAATGGCATCAAGAGGGTACTGCGATATCTGCAAGATGCCAAAGATTTTTGCCTTAAGTTGTCAGCACAGGTTGAAGTCAAGCTGACCGCGTGGGTGGATTCGGACTGGGCTAACCTTCAGGATAGGAAGTCCGTGTCCGGCCTAGTGGTGAGGTTTGGGAACTCACTAGTTGGATGGAGGTCCAGGAAGTGAAGTCTCATAGCGCTTTCATCCACCGAGGCTGAGTTCAGTGCGCTATCTGAGATGTGCAGAGAGTTGGAGTTCTATGCTTGTTTGGTCCAGGAACTCTGCGATTTGGATTGTTTGCCCATCACGGTTTTCGAAGACAACCAACTGTGCCTGAAATTGGCTGAATCGGGGCAATTTAAGGCCAGGACCAAACATCTAGACATTCGTTTCCAGAATGTGTGTCAGAGTGTTCTGGAGGGATTGGTTGCGCTCAAGTATTATCCCTCAGCCAAGAACCTCGCCGATGGTTTTACGAAACCACTAACCTTCCAGAGGCATGGAGAATTTGTGGAGGTCTGGGTTTGGGATGAGCATTGGTGCTTGTCCCCCCCCCCCCCCGATGCGGAACAAGAGGGGGTGTAGAGTTTGGTAGTTATAGGGTTAACCTTCTTGTGTTCTGCTCTGGGGGTGGAGCGTCTATGTGACGCTGTACTTTCGTCACAGGTCTTTGTTCTGTGAGTTTGGTTTCAGTTTAGTCTGAGCGTGCTACGGCACGGAACGGAGTGTGGAAATGTCTGAATGTTCCAATGGTGATTTACTGCTTGTAAATAAACGCTTTTAGATAGAAGAAGCTGTCTCTGGACTGTCTCACTCCCTCTGCTCTCACACAAAAGGCAGACTGCAATTGTTTTCCTACCTAGGTCGTGTTTCTCAGAGTGTGCACAGGAGAAGCGGCCGGACGGAGGAAACCTAAATCTAGAGACCTCGGGTTACATACGCTTCAGGTTACAGACTCCGCTAACCCAGAAATAGTGCTTCAGGTTAAGAACTTTGCTTCAGGATGAGAACAGAAATCGTGCTCCGGCAGCACCGCGGCAGCAGGAGGCCCCATTAGCTAAAGTGGTGCTTCAGGTTAAGAACAGTTTCAGGTTAAGAACGGACCTCCGGAACGAATTAAATATTTAACCCGAGGTACCACTGTAAACAACTACATGACATTTAGTAGACATCTGAAGGCAGTCCTGTTTAGGGAAGTTTGTAATGACTGATGTTTTAATGTATTTTTAGCCTTCTGTTGGAAGCCACCCAGAGTGGCTGGGGAAACCCAGCCAGATGGGCGGGGTAGAAATAAATAAATAAATAAATTATTATTATTATTATTATTATTATTATTATTATTATTATTATTATTACTCCCTGGAAAAGACCCTGATGTTGGGAAAGATTGAAGGCACAAGGAGAAGGGGATGACAGAGGACGAGATGGTTGGACAGTGTTCTCGAAGCTACCAGCATGAGTTTGACCAAACTGCGAGAGGAAGACAGGAGTGCCTGGCGTGCTCTGGTCCATGGGGTCACGAAGAGGCAGACATGACTAAACGACTAAGCAACAACAACATTAGTATTACTATTATAATGAACTGCACTAGAATAAAAAAGTTCAACTACTTAAGCCCTCAAACAGCTATCCCTCCTAATTCAGCCTGAATTAATATAATGGTGTGACTCAAGAATTCAGCTGCTAATGCGTTAGTTCAGACAGATTTGTTCACCCATTCCAACACCACAGAGCATAAGCTTTTGACACATAGTTTTTTCCTACAGTGAATCCTCACGTGCATTTAATTAATATTAGCCCCATGTATACATAACAAAGTGCATTCTTTGATGCCACCTACAATTTTATAACTTTTTATTAAAAGCACGCTACAAATGATTGCTTGAAGTCTCTACTAAACTTTTTTGGAAACAGAATACACATTTTTATTTCAAACCACAAAGGAAAGTGAAAACACTGCACCTAAAACTTTGGTGATGTCAAATGGATGGCATGTGGTCAGCCCTGGTCTATTATGCAAATGGCCCACGGGGGTTAGGGGAGGTTAGAATCTGGCCTACTAGTAGGATCCAAAAATTCCTACCCCTGGTGGAGTCTTACATTTACAAGCTGGCACACTCCCCTCTGCTCCTTGGCATAGCTCATACAGTAGAGATTGAAAGCATTCACCATTAAACTGAGTAGTGTTCCTGTTACATCCATACTTGAGAGAAACCACCCAGAGGACTGGAAAAACAAAAACAAATTATGATTAATCTAAACAAGCCTGTATCAAACTACAACTTAACAATCTTGACTTGTTCAACCAAGCAGAGTTTAAAATTGAACGAACCATCGTTTTCAAGTTCACATGTTATAGGGAACTCTGATTAGTTTAAAAGTAGGTATTTCCAGTCTCTTTGCAGTCTCAACCTTTAACTGGATAATGGGGTGGGATGGGTAGTATGTTCACTTAGGCTCATTCATGCAACATGTCCAAATCAGGCCACTGCCTCTTTATCTGTTATCTTTATAACAACTTTAGCTCTTGAATATGCTAAAATACACAGAAGAGTAGAGATGGTGTGGCATCTAAACATGGCTTCTCTTTTTCAAAACACACACAAAATTAGATTTAAAGATGTAATTCATGTTTCCATATGCTCTATGGCAGGCAATTAGCCCATTTAAGTGTTTAACTAACAAAGCAAACACCGTATGGTTACACCCCTTTCCCCTTTCCTTTTCATTTAACATTTGCTCATACACACAGACACCCTCTACTTCTGTTGTCCATCTGTTTGCAAGTGACATAAAACTGAGCTGGGGATTCCCTTGCCAGTGTGGTGTAGTGGTTAAGAGCGGTAGTCACGTAATCTGGGAAACCGGGTTCGTGTCTCCGCTCCTCCACATGCAGCTGCTGGGTGACCTTGGGCCAGTCACACTTCTGTGAAGTCTCTCAGCCCCACTCACCTCACAGAGTGTTTGTTGTGGGGGAGGAAGGGAAAGGAGAATGTTAGCCGCTTTGAGACTCCTGAAGGGGAGTGAAAGGCGGGATATCAAATCCAAACTCTTCTTCTTCTTGCAACCAACATAGTCAAAGTTGCATGCTACAACAGAAGAATTAGCTTTATCATACACCGAATCAAGTCTACTGGTCCACCTGCTGCACTTTTCAGTTTCCCACTCTATTTCAGTCAATTATCTCCCTTCCTATCCTCTCCCACCCACTTTCTCTTCATCTGTCATTCAGCCCATTAGTCCATGAAGTTCAGTATTGGCTTGCAGTGACTGGAACCAGCTCTCCAAGGTACCGAGCAGGAATCTTTCCCTGCCCTACTGGGAGATGCTACAGATTGAACCGCCCCTGTGCAAGCAAACTAGGTGCTGCAGTACTGAGCTATGCCCCTTCCCCACTGGATTCAATGGGTTTTACCCTCAAGTTAAGCGTACATACCTGTCAGGGCTGCTTCCAGATCCTAGCTCACAGAGGATCACGCTAGCCAGCGTTCACTTTATAAAAGTCTTTATTGAGTTACAGTTTCCAATTCCAAGCTGCAGCGTGCAGCCCTACGTCTTATCAGCTAGACCGGCGAAGCTCCGTCTGAGTCCCCGCCTCCTGTACACCAACTTAATACCCTAGCCTTACTCCACCTTTTCCGCCTTTCCTTTCTTCTCTGGGTCCCTCTGCCCCCCGTGGTCTCTTCCTTCCGGGACTCTTCTTACGCTGACCCCCCGGACCCTTCTGTCTCCTTGCGGCGGGCTTTAGGACCTGGCTCCCTTTCCGGGCTGCTTACTGTGCCGCCTTCCTGTGCATTTGAACTTGGCGCGCGCGCCCAACCTTCCACTTTCTGCTTGACCGTTTCTTCGCTCTCCGATAGAGGTGTGGCCACTCCTGACTCATGCCCTCCCCCCTGCGGCGAGCCGCCGTATCCCGATGCCTGGCGCCCTTCCTCCCCACTGCGCTCTGTTGGGGACGTTGGCCCCGATTTCCAACTGCTGCTCTCTGAACCCCCTTTTGTCCCTTCTTCCTGGGGTGTCCCCCTAAGCTCCCCCCTTGCTCTGGTCACTGGCGCTCCTTTCTGTGAATCTTCCGATTCACTGGAAAGACTCGGAGAACTCGGGTCGTCGTCATCGCTCATCTTTCCTTCGGACTCCTCCCCCTCGCTCTCTGTTTCCTCCCTTGCCCTCGCCTCTGCTCCTGAACCCCTGACATCCATCCCCCCTCGAAGCCCCCCCTTCCCCCCTCCCCTCCTTCAGGTGTGGGTGCTGGGTGCTCCATTGTCATGGGGGCGAATGCCGGATACAGTTCGCTTCCTGTGGCGGGCATCCAACTGAAGACTTCCGGTTCTTCCTCCCTGCGCTCGTCGACGACGGTCACCTCCTCTTCCATCTCTGTGCCGCCGTGCTCGAACCCAAGATCCTCCCCGAACATGTCCCAGTCAGTCTCTGCCTCGGTTGCTCCCGGGTCCGTCGCTCGACCTGGAACCTCCAGCCACTTCCTGCGCCACTGCTCCTCTGGTCGATCATCCCACCAATACGAGGGTTCTGAGGCAGATCCCGAGGGCGACCCCTCCGGGGAACGCGTGTCCAGTGTCGGTTCCTCGTCCGAGTCGAACCCCAGGAACGTGCTGGCTGAAAGCGTGGGTGTGAAAAGCCAGTCGTCGAAAAACTCAGCTGGCATGGGCCTGTGCGGGAAGAGGGCATGAAACTCGTCTTTGAGTAGAGGTTCCTCCAAAGCGTAGCCCGGCACCCAGCTGTTGGCACTGGCTGGGGTGCCCTCTCTGGCGAGAAGGTATTCTACTCCCTCTTCCCCCCATCTAGAGTCCAAAATCTCTGTGACCTCGTTGATGGGCTCCTCCTGTGGCACTCCCCCCTGCTCGGTCCCCTCCCGGAGCGGACTCGGTGCCGTTCCTGGCTCCTGAAATCTGTGAGGTGCCTTGTAGGGAGTGAGCACCGATCTGTGGAACACCGGATGCATCCTGGATCCCTCCGGAAGTGTCAGCCGGAAGGCCACCGGGTTGACCTGCGCCTCGACTTGGTAGGGCCCCAGTTGTTTATGCCCTAGCTTCTTCTTTGCTAACGATCTGGCCGGCACTGCGTGGGCTGCCAACCAGACCCAGTCGCCCACTTGGATCTCTTCGCCAACCCTCCTGTGTTTGTCCGCTTGCACCTTGTATGCGTGCTTAGCTAGCTCCAGCTGCCGCCGGAGCTGATCGTGGACCTCCTGCAACTCCGACGTGAACGCGTCCGCTGCCTGCGGCTCCCCCTCCCCCATTCTTTCCAGTCCCGGGAAGGTTCTGGGGTGCCTTCCATTGTTGGCGAAGAACGGCGTCACCCCTGTGGACACGTGCTTCGTGTTGTTGTAGGCGAACTCGGCGAGTGGCAGGTAATCCACCCACGTTGCAGGCTGTTGATTTGCATAACATCTCAGGTACTGCTGCATGATGGCATTGACGCGCTCCGCTTGCCCGTTGGTCTGCGGGTGTCTCGCCGACGCCAGGTTGATCGTGACGTTCAGGAAGCCCATCAGCTTCTGCCAGAAGTTCGAGATGAACTGTCGCCCCCGGTCGGACAGTATAGACCGCGGCAGACCGTGAACCTTGAACACGTGATCTATGAACAGTTTGGCGGTCTGTTCTGCCGTGGCCACCTTCGCACACAGAATGAAATGCGCCATCTTGGTGAACAAGTCCACCACCACTAGCACTGCTGTCTTGCCCCTTGAGCTGGGTAGATCCGTGACAAAGTCCAGGGCCACTCTCTCCCATGGTTCGAACGGGGTTTGCAGCGGTTCCAGCAGTCCCGCCGGCGGTCTGTGCACTGGCTTGGCCCTCTGGCAGGTGTCGCACCTCGCCACGTAGTCTGCGACTTCCCCTCTCATTCTGGGCCACCAGAAGTCTCTAGCGACTAATTTCATCGTCTTCTCCGTGCCAAAGTGCCCGGCAGTGGGCGCGTCGTGCAACTGCTGCAGTACCTTGGCGCGAAGTTCGTCTCCCGGCACGTAGATGGCCCCTTTACGGATGAGCAATCCATCGCGCTCCTGGAACTCGTCGGTCGTCGCCGTGCCCCTGTGCACCTCTGCCAATTTTGCTTGCGCGAAGGAGTCGTCCTGCAACGCTCGCCGTACCGCATCCAGGTCAACTGTTGCCGAAGCGCACGCCCACGCTGTCGGTGCGAAGATGTGCATTGCCGTCGCTGGCGTCGCCTCCTCCAGGTATTGCGGTTTACGGGATAGGGCATCCGCCATGACGTTGGTGTCTCCTGGGACATACTCTATTCGGAAGTCGAAGTCCGCAAAGAACTCTGCCCAACGTATCTGCCTCTGGTTCAGGAACTGCGCTGTGCGCCAGTGCTCTAGATTCTTGTGGTCCGTGCAGACCTGCACTGTGTGCTTGGCGCCGATCAGGAAGTGCCTCCACACCTTGAATGCTGCATGAATGGCGAGCAACTCCCTGTCCCAGATGTCGTAGTTCTGTTCCGACTTGCTGAGCTTCCTGGAGTAGAACGCTCCCGGCCTCCAAGCCCCCTGCGGGTCTTGCTGCAACAGGACTGCTCCCACGGCTCTGTCTGAAGCGTCCGTCTCCACCCTCATCGGTCTGCGGGGGTTGACATGTAGTAGCTGCTCTTCCGACGTGAAGAGACGCTTGAGTGCCTGAAAGGACTGCTCCGCCTGCTCCGTCCAGATGAACTTCTTTTTCTTGGAGCTGAGCGTGTCTGTGATGGCCGCCGTCTGCATTGCAAACCCCTTGATAAACTTGCGATAGAAGTTCGCAAAGCCGATAAACCGCTGGACCTCCTTCCGGTTGCGCGGGCTTTTCCAATCCAACACGGCGCGAACCTTGGCGCTGTCCATGGCGAGCCCCTTGTCTGACAACTTGTAGCCCTGGAAATCCACCTCCGACACGTCGAACTGGCACTTTTCCAGCTTGGCGTACAGCCTATGCTGCTGTAGTCTGCTCAGCACTTCCTTGACGTCTCTGTCGTGGGCCTGCTTCGATTCAGAAAATATCAGGATGTCATCCAGGAAGCAGACACACTTCTTGTAGAGGAGCCCCGCTAACACGTGATGCATGAAAGCTTGAAAACAGTGGGAGCCATTTTGCAGTCCAAACGGCATAACTCTGTATTCGTAGGTGCCCAGGGGCGTGAACATGGCTGTCTTCCACTCATCGCCTTCCCGCACGCGAATGAGGTTGTACGCCCCGCGCAGGTCCAACTTGGTGAACACGCGTCCTTTGCGCACCGTCGCGAGGAGGTCGTCGATCCTGGGCATGGGGAAATCCGATGGCTTGGTCATGCTGTTTAAGGTCCGATAGTCCACTACGAGCCTTTTTTGGGGCGTGTCCTTCTTCTTGACAAAGAATACAGGACTGCCCCCCACTGCCCTGGACTCCCGGATGAAACCGCGCTCCAAATTATGATCTATGAACTCTTTGAGTTCCTGTAGTTCGTCCTCAGACATAGAATACAGCTTCCCTTTCGGTAGCGCCGCCCCTGGCAGGAGGTCAATCTTGCAGTCATATGGTCTGTGGGGGGGTAGCTTGTCCGCCTCCTTCTCGCAGAAAACCTCCAAAAATCCTGCGTATTTGTGGGGGACTGCTTGCAGCGTCCCCAGCTGTAGCTGTGACTCCTCTTCCTCTCCCTCCTGCCGGGGCAGGATGCAGTGTTCAGCACAATAGGAAGAGCCGAAGATCAGCTGCCGCTGGTACCAAGCCAGCGTCGGGCTGTGCCTGTCCAGCCAACTCATGCCCAATACAATAGGCGTGTCCGACAGTTGGGTGACATTAAAACTGATGATTTCCCTGTGATTTCCAAGTCGCATCACCATTGGTGGCGTTTGCTTCACCACCTGCGCCCCGAGCAGCTCCCTGCCATCCACCGTGACGACCTGCAGGGGCAGCGTGGCAGGCAGCAACTGTATAGCGTGCTGATCGACGAAGTCTTGCCCTATAAAGTCCGCGTTGCTGCCAGAGTCAACGGTGATTGGCACGTCCATTGTGAGTCCATTGGGTAGCTGGAGCGATGCGGTGAGCTGCACTACTGGTTTGGGCGGGAGGGGGTCTGTGGGCTGCAAAATCTCTGGGGACTGCTTCACTGACTCGTCTGGCTGGGCCCCAGTGCCTCTGTCTCCAGCCAGACTCCGTCGTTTCCCTGCTGTGGTTCTCTGTGCTGAGTAGCTGCAGTTACCGTTGCAGAGGCTGCAGTGTGTTTGTGGATCCTCTGGGGACACTCTTTCGCCATGTGCTGAGGACTGTCGCAGATGTAGCACTTCCGGTTCCCTCTAGGAGGCTTCGCCTTGACTGCTCCCGGCGCTAGGGCTCTGGTAGCTGACTGAGCCCTGGCACCTCCAACCTCCATAGGTTCCGCTCCCCCTCCTGGCGGAGGTGTAGATTGCGCATGCGCTGCTTCCCTGGGAACGAAGGAAAACCCTCTCGCTGGTTCGCGCCCTCCGCGCCCTTCGTCCCTGCTCCATGGACGTTCTTCCAGACGCACCCCAACCGTCAGCGCCCTCTGAACGACCTCCTGCGTGCTCCGGGGTCTCTCCCCCCTCGCAATTTCGTCTTTAACCGCGCCGCTCAAGCCTTCCCAAAAAAGGTCTCTGACTGGAGCCGAATCTCTGTCCCATTCCAGGGCAATGACCAGTGCAAAAAAGCGGGCATGATACTGCCTTACACTGGCCCTCCCCTGCTTCAGTCCGTGTATCTCTTTCCGGGCAAGATCCACGTCTATGCTTGATAAAAAGCACGCATCCATTGCTTTAATGAAGGCATCCGCACTTCGGAGCGCCGGATCCTTATCTCTCCACAAATTGCGCAGTCATGCTTTAGCATCTCCATGCAAATGGGACAGGATAAACCCCACCTTCTCTTGCTCATCTCTAAAGTCCTTGTCCAGCAGTTGCAGTGCACACATTACATCTGCTCGGAAGTTGGGGTACTGTTGTAAATTCCCATCGAAGTGAGATACTAGACCGCCTGCTCTTCTCCCCAACCCAATTCCCTCCGGTTTGGGTGTCAGTTGCCCTTGCTTCGTAAGCATTTCCAACCTGATCTGGAGATCCTTGTAGGCGGCGGCTGCTTCCCCCTCTCTCTTCCTGGATGCGAGTATCTCGGCATTCAGTTGTCTCACTGCTTCTCGCAGATCCGCTATCTGCTGTTCGGCAGTCATCTTGTCTGCCGTTCGTGAGCTCGCGAGTAGGCACCAGTCTTCACCCCTCTCTGCGAAACTTTAGGTGCCAAAACTGAGACGGAGCTTACTGTCAGGGCTGCTTCCAGATCCTAGCTCACAGAGGATCACGCTAGCCAGCGTTCGCTTTATAAAAGTCTTTATTGAGTTACAGTTTCCAATTCCAAGCTGCAGCGTGCAGCCCTACGTCTTATCAGCTAGACCGGCGAAGCTCCGTCTGAGTCTCCGCCCCCTGTACACCAGCTTAATACCCTAGCCTTACTCCACCTTTTCCGCCTGACAGTTCTTCTCTGGGTCCCTTCCTTCCTGGACTCTTCCTGTCTCCTTGCGTCGGGCTTTAGGACCTGGCTCCCTTTAGGACCTGGCTCCCTTTCCGGGCTGCTTACTGCGCCACCTTCCTGTGCATTTGAACTTGGCGCGCGCGCCCAACCTTCCACTTTCCGCCTAATCGTTTCTTCGCTCCCCGATGGAGGTGTGGCCACTCCTGACTCGTGCCCTCCCCCCTGCTGTGAGCTGCCAGAGCTCGATACCTGGCGCCCTTCCTCTCCCCTGCTCTCTGTTGGTGACGCTGGTCCCGATTTCCAACTGCTGCCCTCTGAGCCCCCTCTGGACCCTTCTTCCTGGGGTGTCCCCCTAGGCTCCCCCCTTGCTCTGGCCACTGGCGCTCCTTTCTGTGAATCTTCTGATTCACTGGAAAGACTCGGAGATCTCGGGTCGTCGTCATCGCTCATCTTTCCTTCGGACTCCTCCCCCTCGCTCTCTGTTTCCTCCCTTGCCCTCGCCTCTGCTCCTGAACCCCTGACAATACCTCAATGACAACTGCTCCCCTTATGAACCAACCCAGACCCAGCAATCATCCTCTGAGGTCCTTCTTCATGTGCCTCCTCCATGAGAAGAGCAGAAAGTGGCTACAAGGGAATGTGCCTTTTCTGGGGTTGCTCCCCATTTGTGGAATGCTCTTCCCAGGGAGGCTCACCTTGTGTCTTCATTACATATCCTTAGGCACCAGGTGAAAACATTTCTCTATAACCAAGCCTCTGATTAACCTTCTATGGTCTTTTAAAATGTTTGTGGGAAACAGGGGGGGGGGGCTATTGGTTTGTTTATGTTTTATTATGCACTTTGTGTTCTCATTTTGCTTTTTTAATGTTGTGAACCATCTTGTGAACTTCAGATGAAGGATGGTATACAAATATAACAAATAATCATAATCAGACTACTTATGTTGCAGGAATTTATGTATGGGGAGGGGTTGCCCCTCCAGCAGATATCATGCACATGCAGCCCACTACCAAAATCAGCACAATCACTTTTGTGACTTTTGTGATTTGTCCCCACAAAACACTTCATCACAGTTTCTTCCTATCTATTCAAAGGGCCTTTGCTGCATGATACTAAATGTAAGAATTCACCAATAAATGTATCTATGTACTGGCTCACTGGGGAAACTTCAGAAATTCATATAGGCATGTGAGCTCAGCTACTCAGCAGCCCCTCTGCCTGAGTGATAATCCCTGGGATCCTGATACCAGACAGGTAGTCATTCCAGAAATAACAAACCCAGATGAAGATAAAAGGGTATGATTAACTTGGCTGGGAAACAAGGAAATGTAAATATCTCTTTTGTTTCACTTGATGGGTGTGTGTTGGAGGGCAAGGGGAGGAATGTGGCAGGGTCCAGGATGCTCAGATTACTGCCACCAGACCTCCCATTTCATGATGTAACCATGATGTATTAGTGATGTAGTTTGGGGGGGTGTAACATGGAAATTAGCAGCTAATAAAAGTTTGGGTTGATGACTTGGTTCCTTAAGTAACGAAAACGGAAATCTGCCCTAAAACCTGCTAGGACCATAATGCAGTACAGTGGTGCCTCGTTCCGCGAGTTTTTTCGTCTAGCGAATTTTTCATCTTACGAAGCACGGTGTTGGAAAAGTTTTGGAAAAGCTTCAAAAATCACCAAAAACCTCAAAAAAGGCTACCACACTGCGTTCTATGAGTTGCTCCTCGAAGTCAAGTCTCAACTGTATTAACAGTGTTAAGAAAAAGGAAACAAACTTGCAAAAAATGCAAGACGTTTTCGTCTTGCGAAGCAAGCCCATAGGGAAATTCGTCTTGCGAAGCAGCTCAAAAACCGCAAAACCCTTTCGTCTAGCGAGTTTTTCATCTTGCGAGGCATTCGTCTTGCGGGGCATCACTGTATTTATGGAAGTGAAACTGTCTCTACAGGGATCTTTCAGATGGAGAATGAATGACGACTTGTTGAGAAATGAACAAATAATCAACAAGGCCCAAAAGACTCTAAAAGACTATTCTGAGATTAATATGAACTATGGAATCGAAATAAGAGTCATTTGGGACGCAAGTAAAGCAGTAATGAGAGGATTCCTCATACAACAAAATTCAATTAAGAGAAAGATACAGAATGAAAAGAAAGATAAGATTTTGGAACAATTAAAAGACAAAGAGAAGAACCTTAGAAGTAATTCTAAGAATTTGCAGATACAGAAGGAAATTAAAGCTTTACAGACTCAATATTCGCAGATTATAAATAAAGAAATAGAATGGAAATTGAGAACGATAAGACAAAAGAATTTTGAATCTGCAAATAAACGTGGGAAATTCTTAGCTTGGCAGTTAAACAAGAGGCAAAAACAAAGTACTATCACAAATATTGTATCAGAAGGAAAGTCTGTAGAGAACCCTGTGGAGATAAGATGTTTTCAGAAGTATTACAAACAACTGTATAAAAATGGCAAAGAAGATAAGGTTAAAATTGAGCAATTTATAAAAACTAATGGTTTGCAGAAGATTCCCAAAGGTAAAAGGATCCTACTAAATGGTTTAATAATAATAATAATAATAATAATAATAATAATAATAATAATAATAATAATAATAATAATTTATTATTTATACCCCGCCCATCTGGCTGGGTTTCCCCAGCCACTCTGGGCGGCTTCCAAAAGAATATTAAAATACTATGATACATCAAACATTAAAAGCTTCCCTAAACAGGGCTGCCTTCAGATGTCTTCTAAAAGTCTGGTAGTTGTTGTTCTCTTTGACATCTGGTGGGAGGGCGTTCCACAGGGAGGGCGCCACTACCGAGAAGGCCCTCTGCCTGGTTCCCTGTAACTTGGCTTCTCGCAGTGAGGGAACCGCCAGAAGGCCCTCGGTACTGGACCTCAGTGTCCGGGTAGAACGATGGAGGTGGAGACGCTCCTTCAGGTATACTGGACTGAGGCCGTTTAGGGCTTTAAAGGTCAGCACCAACACTTTGAATTGTGCTCGGAAACGTACTGGGAGCCAATGTAGGTCTTTCAATACCGGTGTTATATTTGTTGGTTTCTGCTCTCTTCACTGTGCAGCGAAGTGCTTGTCACAAGACAATGTTTACATTCCACAGTCAGAGCACTGTTGGGTTTTCCCACGGGAATGGGAGGCTGGATGTGACGTACATTGGTTTCCTGTTTTTCACTGTTCACTCGGTGTTCTTCATTCCGAGGAGAAGGACGGTTGCTTCTCTGCTCCCGCAGAGGCAAGATGCATGTTTGTAATTTCTCAACTTTGAACTGAAAATAAAGCAACTTTAAGCATGTGGCACGTACTGCTCATCATTCCGTTGTGCACAGGACTCTGCAATAACAACATTTTTGGTTTCGGGCCCAGAAAGACGTAAATCAAACTGAAGAATGGAGACTCCAGAGGCCGAGTCGGAATGCCGGCAGAGGTACAGAGAAACGGATCGCGTTATCTGCTCTGCGCGTCAAGTTTGATTGATGAAGGTATGTGCTCATGCTCCGGGCAGCCTGCCAGTTTCTAATTTATGGCTTTATGGCTGGACTTTGAACTTTTAAAGCCGTTTTGCCGCGATACAGGCAAAGGCTCTAACTCACAGGCTTGGTGGCTGGGAAAGCGAAAGTACTTCTCTCAAGTGCTTTTGGAAGCAGCTGTACTGTGACGCAGCTTGATTAAAGTAGCAGAGATGGCTGATGCAAAGCTGGTTGATGCTTTTGGGATTCCTAAGCTCAATAAGAAAAATTACACGGACTGGGTACTTTATGCAGAGGCTGTTCTGCGGAAAGAAGGTCTGTTTAATGTTATCACAGACAACCCCCCAGCTCCAATTACAGCTGAATGGACTACTAAGGATTCCAAAGCGAGGGGAACACTTACGTTGACAGTATCCCCAGAAGAGCTCTGTCTGTTGCGTGGAAAGACCACAGCCAGAGAAATTTGGGACACTTTAAGAGAGGCTCACTTGAGGACAGAGGCTGGTTCCTCAATGTACTACTATGCCAAGCTGCATGGCATGGCTCTTGCTGAAGGTGGAGATGTGCGTACACACCTGATGGAGATGCAGAATCTGAGACATGAGCTGCAACAGAGAGGACTCAACTTTCCAGAGGCTGTGTATTCCTTCATGATACTACATTCTTTGGGTCCAAGTTGGGAGTCCGTTGCCACTCAGATTGCTGTTCAACCAACTGCTCAGCTCACAGTAGCCTATGTTACTGCCGTGATCCAGAATGAAGCAGATCGCCGGGGTGCTAGCTGCATGGATAAGGGGGAGTCTTCACAGACGTCATCCCAGAGTGCAGTGGAACCACCAGAGGGCGCCAAAGCTTTGAAGGCAGTGAAATGCTACTCGTGTGGACGTCTAGGCCATATGGAGAGGGAATGCAAATATCCCAGAGCCAAGACAGAGCAGCGCAGCGGAAGCTCATCGCGTGGAAAAGGCCAAAGCAAAGGCAAAGGTCCAGTGTCCAGGACAACGCAGCACAAGGCAATGGTCTCACGCTTCACTCCAAACGTCGCAAAGGTCCAGAAGACGTCTAGATCTTTCTTCGTTGTTGATTCAGCAGCTACCCACCACATGTGCAACGATAAGAGACTGTTCGTGTCTTTTACACCGCAGGAAGGTGCGATTCACCAGGCGGATGACCACACGATCCCCAGTCAAGGCTACGGAACTGTTGTTCTTCACAGTTTGGACTTATCGATACAAGATGTACTGTATGTTCCAGATGCCACACACAATCTTCTCAGTGTGATGCAGCTGAATGAACGGAACATTGACGTTTCCTTCAAGAACAAGAAATGCACCATCACAAAGAAAGACGATTTTGTATTGCATGCTGAAAATGTTGATCGTTTATTTGTTTTGTATTATGATGATGTTGTGCAGAATGATACTTGTTGCATTGCAGGTTCTAACAAAAGTTTGCATGCAGGATGTATTCATGATTTTCACAGGAAATTTGGTCATTTGCATTTTGAGGCAGTATCTAAAATGCCTACCTTGGTTGAAGGTATGACTATTAAACCCTGCAGGTACCACATGAAATGCAAGGCATGCGCAGCAAACAAGGTGAAAATGGCTGCGAAAGGTAAGGTGTCTAGTAGGCAAGCTACAGAACCATACCAGATTGTTCATGCTGATTTAGTTGGTCCACTATCGCCCTCTTTGGGAGGAAATAGGTTCTTCATGGTTCTCATTGATGCGTTTTCCAGGTATATTTATGTGTACAATCTCAAGCAGAAATCAGAGGCTTTTCAAAGGTTTAAGGAATTCTGTGCTTGGTTGGAAAATGTGCATGGTAAGAAGATAAAAATTCTTTTCACTGATCGCGGGGGAGAATTCACTTCTCAGCAGTTTGAAGCTTCTCTGACTGAGAAAGGAATTCAACACGATTTGTCCAGTCCTCGCTCGCCATGGCAGAATGGACTTTGCGAAAGGGCAAATCAGACATTGCTTCAAGGGTTAAAAACCTTGCTGCATGATGCCAATCTTCCAGAGAGTTATTGGGCCAAATCTCCCTCATGTTTTGTTTACAGTTACAATCGCAGGTTATCTTCAGCGATTGGTTGTACCCCCTATGAGAAGATGTTTGGCAAGAAACCATACATCAAACACATGAAAATTTTTGGTTCTGATATGTGGGTTCATTCACCACAAAGCTCCAAGTTAGGCAAACGTGGATTGCATGGTATCTTTCTAGGTTATCAGAAAGGTTCTTACAGAATAATGATGACTGACTCCAAGACAATTAAGCTCACAAGAAGTGTTGAGTACAATGCCAAGTGGGGGGAGAATGTGGGAATTTTCCAATGTTATCCTGATGACAGTGATGAGACTGAGGATAAGAAACAGCAACCCACACCCACTGATGAAGGTTCTGATTCTGAGTCTGAAACTGAATCGGATACTTCAGAGGATTTCAAGAGTGCGAAAGCCTCTATGCGACCCTCTGAAAGCTCTGATCAGGAATTGGAAGAACCATTGTTCACAATAGGTCACTTTTCTCCTAAGAAGGAAGAGGAGAGTGTTGAAGACCAAAGGCTGATTCGCAGGTCACAAAGAGCCACAAAAGGCAGACCTCCAAAGAGATTTGCTGATGAATTTGCTAAGACAGCAGTAGCAGCTGTTAAAAGCTCCAAGAAGGTATTTGAACCTTCAAGTTTCCAAGAAATCCAGGATTTGGATTCTAAGGAAGCTGAGCCATGGTTAAATGCTATGAAGGCTGAGCTTGATTCCTTAGAAAGGAACAAAACTTGGGAGCTAGTTCCAGTAGTTCCAGGAATGAAACTGCTTGGAAGCAAATGGGTCTTCAAAGCGAAGACTGATCAAAATGGCAAGATAGTCAGACACAAAGCCAGATTGGTAGCCAGAGATTTTGCACAGGTACCAGGTGAAGACTATCACAAGACCTACTCACCCACGGTGAGGTATGAGAGCATTAGGCTTATGCTCAAGCTAGCAGCAGAGGAGAATCTACACATTAGTCACCACGATGTGAATACAGCGTTTTTGTACGGATCTTTAGGTGAATCACTTTATATGCTTCCACCTGATGGCGTACAGGTAAAACAGGGATTTGTTTGTGCTCTGAAAAAGTCCCTTTATGGTCTCAAACAAAGTACTGATATTGTACGAACACGCTGCCCAGTGATGTTCACAGAAAGGGGGAGGATGTTGGTTTCTGCTCTCTTCACTGTGCAGCGAAGTGCTTGTCACAAGACAATGTTTACATTCCACAGTCAGAGCACTGTTGGGTTTTCCCACGGGAATGGGAGGCTGGATGTGACGTACATGCAACTTTAAGCATGTGGCACGTACTGCTCATCATTCCGTTGTGCACAGGACTCTGCAATAACAACGATATTGTCTCGCCGGCCGCTCCCAGTCACCATTCTGGCTGATGCATTCTGGATTAGTTGTAGTTTCCGGGTCACCTTCAAAGGTAGCCCTGTAATTACATGACAGGAGGTTGAAAACGCAATCAATTCAATTCGACTTGGCAAAGCCCCAGGACCAGATGGTCTGTCGGCAAAATACTACAAGACTATGAAAGACTGGCTTATTCAACCACTGGTAGAAGTTTGCAACAAGATAATAGGAGGGGATAAAGCACCCGAAACCTGGAAGGAAGCTTATATAACCCTGATTCCAAAACAAGATCAAGATTGATCTAATGTTAGAAATTATAGACCAATCTCACTAATTAATATGGATTATTTTTGCAAATATTTTGGCCAATAGGTTGAAGAAGGTCTTGTCAGACTATATTCAGAAGGACCAGGCAGGATTTCTGCCTGGAAGACATATGAAAGATAATATTAGGAATATAGTCAACATTTTGGAAAAGTTGGAAGCAAGAAAAAATGGTAAAGCAATGTTAATGTTTACTGAAGCGGAGAAGGCCTTTGACAATGTATCTTGGAGTTTTATGACACAAAATTTAGAAAGTATGGAGGTTGGACAGCAGTTTTTAAATGGTATTAATGTGATTTATCATGAACAAAAAGCTAAAATTATAATAAATAATGTGGCATCAGAGGAAATTAGAATTGAAAAGGGTACCAGGCAAGGGTGCCCACTTTCCCCTCTGCTTTTTATTTCGGTATTGGAGGTATTGTTAAGTATGATAAGGAAGGATGAACAAGTTAAAGGTATAACTGTAGGAGCCAAACAATATAAATTAAAAGCCTTTGCTGACAATTTGGTGTTAACACTTCAAGATCCAGACTCCAGTGCAGTAAAAGCACTGGAGTTGATACAGGAATTCGGCTAAGTAGCAGGATTTAAGTTAAATAAGAGCAAAACCAAACTATTAGAGAAAAACTTGGACAATGAGGAAAAGAAATTACTGCAAGAAAAGACGGGCCTAGTTTTTGTGAAAAAAGTTAAGTATCTGGGTGTAAATTTGTCGGTGAAAAATTTGAATTTATATAAAGATAACTATGAGAAACTATGGAACGAAATTAAGAGAGATCTTGAGAGTTGGTCAAATCTAAAATTGTCATTAATGGGCCGGATATCTGTGGTTAAGATGAATGTATTGCCAAATATGTTGTTCCTGTTTCAAGCCCTCCCAATCATTGACAATGTGAAATGTTTTAAAGAATGGACTTCCGGGTTGGCGCGACCGGCTAATGGCGGATTCCCTCCAAGCTCCGGAGGGAATCGGCTTGGCAGGGGGCTGGGTCTTGCCGTGCCGGTGACACGGGGACCCTTAAAAACCACGGGCATGGAGCCCATGGACATGGTGACTCGGCGGGCACCGTAAGCGCCCTCCCGACTCGTGAAGAAGCCTTTTCAAAGGCTACGGAACGGGTGCCGGGGAGCGGCGTGGTGCTGTGAGTCCTCCGCTTCCCCTGCCGAGCGAAGCCGCATGCCATTTGCCGGACAGCGCTGACTTCTTCCTATGAAATTCGGACTTAAAATCAAGAACAACAACCCGTGAGTAATTTGGAAATTGGATTACAAATATTTCGGTTTTGGATTTGGCACGAGCGGGGGAGGTGGAAAAAAAAAAGGAAGTCTATCTCCCCCCCCATTGTAAACAGTCTAAAGCAAGGACCTGTCAACTAAGGTTGCGGGAAGAATTGTCGTGATTGGATAAAGATATAAATTCCATGGATTTAAAGGACTAAGTTAATGTGCTGGAGGACTAGAGTTTACTTTGTTTGGATTAAGTACCACCTTTCTCAAGCCCGGGAGTAACCCGTGCAAAGAGCCTGCTGAGGATTTACAAGAGCTTTTGACAGTTGTCAAATTAGCTGTCAAAGTTGAAAAGCCGAAAGCTGAAATTCTAACCGGTTATTTTGCTACAAAATATTGAAAGCAGAGAAAAACTGATACAAATAAATCTGACTTTTGGATCGGAAGGGAAAAGAACACTAAGTAACCAGAATCCCTCTAGAGGGGGATTCTTGGACATTACAAGAATGGAACTAAAACAGGGAATACAGGAAATACAAGCTGGCTTGAAAGAGCTGATCTTTCTCGTGGGAAAGCTGCGTGAGATGAATGAGAAAGGCCATGTTTTGTCTACAAGCCCTTCAAACCCGAAGTTAATTGAAAATATACCTACTGAATTGGAAAGGGACTCGAAGCTCAAAACACAGGCAGCTGGACAAGAAAAGGAACCAAAGATTGAGGAGGAAAAGACATCTGCCAAACAGGAGGAGCTGAAAGAAGGGATGGCTGAAACGTCACAGAAGAGAAAAGAGAGCTGGAGACCTGCCAAGAAGAACCTAAAATTGACCAAGGTGAAAGTTGGACTATTTGGGACATATAGACTTAAGAAACAGAGTTGGAGCACCACTTTTAAACAAGCAGGCCTCGCTGGAAGAACCATGGTCAGCATTGGGAAAATACTTCTTCGATCCTGGGTGTTTAGTATGAGAGACTTTCGAAGAAACCGGCTGAAAGGGACTGAGAGAGATCTGCGAGCCTCGGACGTAAGATCACCAGGCTAAAAAGATGGACTAATTGGATTTTGGTTAGGGACTGAAACCGGGGAGAGAAGGGTGGGGTCTAGAAGTCCAAAGGGGGCTTGTTTTTTCGTTTTTTCAGTGTAAAAACTATAGGTTTTGTATTACTATAAGAATGGGGAATCCGTGGAGGGGAAATAGTGGCAACCTTAGGAAAGGTACTTTTTTTTTTCTTTTTTAATTCCATTTTTACATCTCTATTTTCTTTTTTTATATAGGGTTAAGATATATATTTCAAAAACTGCTAAGGTATAACAATGATTTAAGGTTTAAATCTATTATTAAAAAAGTATTTTATTAAATTAGGGTTAAGTGACTTTAATAAACTATGTATAGGACATTAAGGAAAAAACTTGCTTGAACTAACAACTGGAGTTGGAATACAATAAGGGGAGACGTGGGGAAGTCTTCAAAAGAAGTTACTGAAAATGAGTGTTAAAAGATGGAAATTCTCCTTGTTGTTTTTTGTGGGTTCTTTTGATTATCTTAATTTTTCTTTTCTCTTCTTTTTTCTTTTTTGTGTTTGCTTTGTTATTGGTAACCTTTTGAAAATTTAATAAAGATTATTATTAAAAAAATAAAATAAAGAATGGCAGAAAGCTTTATCTAGATTTATCTGGCAGGGGAAAAAATCCAGAATTAAATATAAATTATTAACAGATTCAAAAGAAAGAAGGGGATTTTCCCTGCCAGATTTGAAGATGTATTTTGAAGCTGCAGCCCTTTGTTGGGTTAAGGAATGGATACAACTAGATAATGCGGATGTTCTAGACTTGGAGGGATTTGACAATGTGTTTGGATGGCATGCTTATCTGTGGTATGACAAGATAAAGGCACATAATGGTTTTTAAAATCATGCAATTAGAAAATCCTTATATAATGTTTGGATAAAATACAAAGATCTCTGTGATGGGATGATGAGCTGCTTGTGCGTAAAATCGTAGTCCCTCAGAGTTTGTGCAAGTCCACAAACCTCTGTCTGTGACGGAGCCCCTCAGACATGGCTGCTCTAGTCACTTGCAGATTCCGACAGTGGTTGCTTTCGGAATCGCTTCCAGCATAAAAGCTCCTTAATGGAAACACGTCTTCTGGACTCGCGGCGTGACAGTTTCCGGCGAGGAGTGGGTCTCCCTATGGGAGGTTCGGATACCTCCCCACTGTTCTCGCTGGACGTGTCCCTGAGCCCTCCCTCTTGCTCGCTTTCCCTCAGAGATCCACCTCTCCCCCTGCTGGTTCCTGCTTCAGCTGCTGAGTCTCTCCCAGCCTCCGTGAGCCCTTCCACCAGAGACCCACCTCTCCCCCTGCTGGTTCCTGCTTCCGCTGCTGAGTCTCTCCCCGCCTCCGTGAGCCCTTCCACCACCTGTTCCTCCGATGGCAGTTCCCTGACATCCACCTCCCCTCCAGGGTCCCCTTCACCCCCTCCCGTTCCCTCTCCTCTGGGCGGTGAGGAGGTAAAACCCCGAAAAGAATCCTCTTCATCTTCAGACGTCTCGAACATTTCCCTCCATCGGTCGCCGTTCCGGCTCGCTGAATCCTCCTCCTCCTCGGAATCTGTGAACCCCTCCAACTCCTCTTCTTCGTCGGTGGTGGCAAAGTATTCCCTCCGGAACCTCGCTACAGGCTGAGGTTTACGTGGGAACCTCTGATGAAAAGTTTCTATTAAAACCTCGTCATTGACATCCTCTGCCATGACCCAGGTGTTTTCCGACTCCGGTTCCCCTTCCCACGTTACCAAATACTCTACTTGATCTCCCTTCCACCTGGAATCGAGGATCTCCGCTACATGGTAGCTGTGTTCCCTTTCCTCCATTGTTGGTCCCCGAGTGACCCTCCCTTCTCTGTCCCCTTTATACGGTGACAGCAACGACCTGTGGAAAACTGGGTGCAGCTTCATGTGGTTCGGTAACCGGAGTCTGAAAGCCACTGAGTTGACCTGTTGCGTGACTTCAAATGGGCCCAATCTTTTGGGTCTTAACTTCTTACAACCCCCTTTGAATGGTAACCCTTGGGTTGACAGCCACACCTGGTCCCCCACCCTAATGGTTTTGCCTTCCCTTCTGTTTTTGTCTGCCTGCCTCTTATATTCCTCCTTGGCCCTGTCTAAGTTACGTTGGAGCTGACGATGGATCGCTTCCATTTCTTCTACGAACTGTTCGGCAGCTGGAACGCTCCATCTCTCCCCTTCCCCCCCTGGGAAAGCCCTGGGATGGCACCCGTAATTAGCCAAAAAGGGACTCATCCCCGTGGACACGTTCTCCGCATTGTTGTAGGCAAATTCCGCCAACGCCAGCTTCTCCACCCAATCATTCTCTCTGTCATTGACATAACACCTCAAATATTGCTGGAGGATGCCATTGGCTCTTTCCGCCTGCCCGTTGGTTTCAGGATGCCGGGCAGTCGAAAAATTGACCTCTACATGCAGTAAGCTCATGAGCTTCCTCCAGAACCTGGAAGTAAATTGTTTCCCTCGGTCTGAAACCACCCTCAAGGGGGCGCCATGCAACCTAAACACATTTTCTACAAACAATTTAGCTGTTTCTTCTGCCGTGACAGCATGTGAGCAGGCTACAAAGTGGGCCATTTTGGTTAACAGGTCTACCACAACCATGATGGCTGTTTTCCCTCTGGACTTTGGCAGATCAGTCATGAAATCTGTTGCCACTGCTTCCCATGGTCTTTCAGGTGTGGGTAGCGGTTCTAGTAACCCTGCCGGCGCCCGCCTCTCCCCTTTGGCTCGCTGGCATTGGTCACAACCCCTCACATACTCCCGCACATCTTCCCTGACCTTGGGCCACCAAAATTCCCTGGTAACCAGCCACATGGTTTTGTGTTGCCCAAAATGCCCTGCAGTGGGGCTATCGTGCAGCTGCTTGAGTACCTTCCCCCTCAACTCTCCTTCAGGTATATATAACGCTCCCTTGTAATACAACGCCCCGTTTCTCTCCTCAAAACCTCCGGGTTTATCTCCCTCCCTCCTGAGACCCCGGAGTTTGTCCTGAGCGTATTCATCATTCTCTGTTCCCTCTACCAGCTCTCTTTGCCCCACCAATGCCGCCCCACACACCCAGCGGTCCTCTGGAATGACATGTCTTTCTTCGGGTGCTCCCTCCCCCTCCAAATATTCAGGTTTGCGTGAGAGAGCGTCCGCCCTAATGTTCTCTGGGCCTGGCACGTAACAAATCTCAAAGTTAAATTTGGAGAACTCCTGGGCCCATCTCAACTGCCGTTGGTTGAGCACTCGTGCCGTTCTCCAATACTCTAGGTTCTTGTGGTCAGTGCACACTTGCACCTTATGTTGTGCGCCAATTAGCAGGTGCCTCCATCTCCTGAAAGCCTCATGAATGGCAAGTAGTTCTCGGTCAAACACCGTGTAGTTCCTCTCGGATTTGTTCAGCTTTCGCGAAAAAAAGGCACACGGTCTCTGTTAGGGTGTGAAACCTAAGACGCTGGCAAGTTAGCAATGTCATGTGACTTTAAGTAGTCAAGCTCGTTAAGTTGTTAAGTTGCTCAGTATATAAAGAGTGTTTGTTTTCTCTGCCTGTGGGGCGTGAAGCAAAATGTCCGAAAGCTCCGGAGGTGTTTCTGTTATCTTTCTGCAATAAACCTGTCTTTGGAAAGACAGGCTTCCCTGTGTCGTTATTTCTTTGCTGCTGAGACTTTGAAGCCTGTACTGCAACAAGAATCTCTGCACTGGACTTAATTAATACTTTGCAAAGAGAGCTGTTGCTGGTGGCGCAGCGGAAGCGTTTACTGGACCAGTACACAAACTCTCTTAGGTTATGGATCCTTCTACGTTTCTACAGCTGTATTGTGTGCAGAGAAAGTGAAAGCAGCTTTCGGATGAGAGAAGACCGGCTTGGTCGTAAATCCAGCTCTTAAAGGAACTGAGAGGCTGCAGAAAATTGAGAGAGCTGCATAAGTGAAAATTTAAAAGGCTTCAGAGGAGGCTGGAGGCGTCTGAAAAGTGAGTAAAACAAATCCCAAGGGGAAAGAGAAGCAAGGGCACACAGAGGGAGTAGCAGCAGACCCCAAGAATGGCAGTAGAAAATTTCCAGGTTCCCTTTACAAAGTTGAACTCTGCTAATTACGTGCAGTGGTCTAAGAGGGCTCAAGTCTGGTTGGAAGCCAAAGAAGTGTGGGCTGACTATGTCCAGAGGCGAAAGCCATTTGTGGCTGTTGCAGCAGATGCCACAGCAGAGCAACAGGCTGCTGCACATGCTCAGAACAGGGAACATGATAAAATGGACACTAAAGCTAGATGCATGTTGATGGTATCGATAGATGATTCCCAATTACCTCATGTGGAAAATTTAAGGTCTGCATTTGAAATTTGGGAAGCTCTTAGACGAATTCACCATAGAGCCACGCCCGGAGAGAAGGTGAACATTATACGTGCTTTGTATGAGTTGAAACTGAAGCCAGGGGATAGTGTGGTTGAACACACGTCACAGATGACTGAGTATTTCAACCGACTGTCATCTTTAGGTGTGAATTTTCCTGAAAATATTAAAGTTTATACTCTGCTTAGCAGCCTGCATGCAGGGTTTGAAAACTTAGTACTAACTTTACAAGTTTTGCCAGAGGACCAGCTGAATATGAATTATGTGACTGGTAGATTGTGTGAGCAAGAATATCAACATCATCGAAAACGTATTGATAATTCAAATACCCCAAGGGTTGGATGTTCAGATAATTCCCAGCGTGGGGAAACTAGCAGGCAGAGCTGTAAGGAAGCCTCACAAGTGTCTGCTATGGCCAGCAAGTCATGTTTTCGATGTGGCAGCAGGTTTCATTTGATAGCAAAGTGTCCAGAAAAGCAACAGGAATTTCAACAGTCCAAGGCCAGTTTCCGGAGTTACAGGGGAAGACGACGTGAGAACTACAAGAATCAACGATCCAGAGGGGGAGCAGGTGCTGATAAGGGACTATCTGCAATGGCAGCACAACAGAGTCCTAAAAGAAGCCAACAAACCTTGAAGTGGATAATTGACAGTGGAGCAAGTCACAGTTTAGTTCCAGCGACATCTAGTGGCCGCTTGATGAACTGCAAGACATTGCCAGTTGCAAAAACCGTGACTATAGCAGATAATAGTAAACGAGAAATGAACCTTAAAGGCACAATTTATGTTAACTGTTTGCATACTAACCTTCCTGTTTTTGTTCTTCCAGGAATGAAGAATGGACTTTTGAGTGTGTCATGCCTGGTAAAAAGTGGTTTTAAGGTTGAGTTTGAAAATGATGTGTGCACCATTTCGAAACAGGGAAAGGAGCTAGTTAAAATTCCCTGTGAGGATGGGCTTTTTGTTTTGGATGAAGAGCAGTTAGCAGCAGGTAGATGTTCAACAGGTGAAGTGCAAGCTAAGTGTGTAAATAAGGCTCCTCATACAGGTTGTGCACATCTACTACACAGAAGGTTAGCTCATATATGCTTTAAGTATGTAAGCAAGATGCCAGATTTAGCTGAGGAGTGTAACACTAAACCCTGTCCAAATTTTCTGGATTGTTGTGCTTGTAAACATGCTAAGGTTAAGACATGTAACTATCCTAGATCTGATAGAGTAAGCAAGAAACCCTTTGAACTTGTGCACACAGACGTGTGTGGCCCTATGCCAGTCAAATCGCTTGGAGGTGCGAGATTTATGCAAATTTTGGTGGATGATTTTTCAAGGGCTAGTTGGGTTTTCTTTCTGAAAGAAAAATCACAAGCAGCTTCCATCCTGATGGATTGGGTTGAAGAAGTCGAATGTAAATTTGACACCAGGGTACGTAAAATACAATCAGATCGTGGTGGGGAATTTGTGAACCACACGCTGGAGACGTGGTTAAAAAGGAAAGGTATAGTTCATAGACTTACCAATCCCTATTCACCACAGGAGAATGCAGTTGCCGAAAGAAAATTTCGAACATTACAGGAAGCCATTGCTGCTTTGCTGTTTGATTCTGGACTTCCACAGCGTTTTTGGGCTGAGGCTGCACTGTATGCGAATTATACTTTTAATAGAGTGTACAATAGCACAGTAGGCAACACTCCTTACTTCATGCTATTTGGGAAAAAAACCAAAAATTGATCATCTAAGAGTTTTTGGATGTCGTGCTTATGTGCTGGTGCCTAGGGCACAAAGTAGGAAAGGCGATCCTAGGTCTAAAGAAATGTTTTTCTGTGGTTATCAAGCAAACACAAAAGGTTGGAGATTTGTGAATGTAGAAGGCAATCAAACGAAAATCACAATCAGCAGAAGTGCGGAATTTTGTGAACAGGATGGTTGGAATAAAATTCATGGGAATCCTGACATACTATTTGATGTGGTGAACAGTAACAATGAAACTCAGGCCCCAGGGCAGGTATTAGTTCCAGAACAGACTGAAGAATTTGAGTCTGAGGACAAGGGTGAGAAATCGCCTAGTTCACCCAAGTCTGTAAAGTCAGAATCTTCTAGCTCTAAAAGTTCACCTGTACAGCAAGAGAGACGTGTAAAGTCAGAATCAGAAAGTTCTTCAACTACTAGTGACAAACAGGTGACGACTAGTGATTCTGGGTCAGAGGGGGAAACTGAAGGAACATCGCAGGAACTGTTAAGGCGTTCTAAGCGTACCAACAAAGGTAAACCTCCTGAAAGGTACCAAGCTATTAGTGTTTGGGCTGGTTTGGCAAATTGCGAACCTGAAAGTTTTGAGGAGGTTGAGCAATTACCCCAGGAGGAGGCCAGTAGGTGGCGTGAGGCCATGCAAAAGGAGTTGAATTCTATGAAAGAATTCTATGGGTGTGTTTTCCATCACCAAACTGCCAGAAGGTACCAAAGCAGTAAGTTGTAGGTGGGTGTACAGGATAAAGACAACAGCGATGGGGAAACCAGAGTACAAAGCAAGGCTTGTAGCTCGAGGTTTTACGCAAAGAAAGGGGTTACATTATTCCGAAGTCTATGCACCCACTTCAAGGAGTGAAACCCTACGAGCACTATTAGCAGTTGCTGCTCAGAAAGGGTTCAAAGTGAATCAGTTTGATGTCTCTACAGCTTATCTTCATTCAGACTTGGCTGAAGAGCTCTATATGGAGCTACCGCCAGGATTGAAAGTTGGTAAATCAAATCAGGTATGGAAACTACATAAATCTATTTATGGACTCAAGCAATCTGCTCATAATTGGAATGAGTGTTTGAATGACGTTTTGGTAGGCATTGGTTTTAGCAGGAGCAAGGCTGACAATTGCTTATATTTCAGAGGTTCAGGAGATGCTCAAGAATCTTTGCTTGTTTATGTAGATGACCTGATTTATACTTCAAAGACACAAGAACAAGTAAAAAAAACTAGCCAAAGAGTTAAACAAACACTTCAAAGTTAAGAATCTTGGTGATATGAAGGTCTATCTTGGTGTTCAAATAGATAGGACCAAAAATGGCAGTTTTCTACTGAATCAAAAAGGCAAGATATTGCAAATGTTGAAAAAGTTTAACATGACAGAGTGTGCAGGTGTTAGAACACCAATGGAAATGGGTTTTGTAAAAGACAATGAGTTCAAGGATAGTGCTGAATTCAAGCGTGCTGAAATCTTTCAGTCAGCACTGGGAAGCTTACTTCATCTTTCGCAATGGAGTAGACCAGATATTGCTTACGCTGTTAACTTACTCAGCAGAGAAGCTTCGAAACCTAGTGTAAATGCATGGAAAGGAATTCAAAGAGTGTTAAGATATTTACAATACACCAAAGATTTTTGCCTTGAATTATCTTCGGAAGGACAAGCACAGATTACTTGTTGGGCAGATAGTGATTGGGCAAATTTAAAGGATAGAAAATCAGTGTCTGGCTGTGTAATAAAATTTGGTAACTCTCTGATTGGGTGGAGATCCAAGAAACAGAACCTGATTGCTTTGTCGTCAACAGAAGCAGAGTTCTGTGCCTTATCTGAGTTATGTAGAGATCTAGAATTTTACAAATGCTTGGCACAAGAGATGTATGAAAAGGCCATCACTCCAATCACTGTATGGGGTGATAATCAACCGTGTCTTAAGTTAGCACAAAATGGGCAGTTTAAAGGTCGTACAAAACATTTGGATATCCGCTTTCAAAATGTTTGTCAAATGGTAAAAGCAGGAATTGTTAAATTAAATTACTGTCCCAGTCATGAAAATCAAGCTGATGGTTTTACAAAACCACTTGGGTTTCAGCGGCATGAAAACTTTTGTGAAGAAATGGGTCTGAAGTAATTTTGTTTTTTGTATTGCCAGCGAGAGGGAGTGTTAGGGTGTGAAACCTAAGACGCTGGCAAGTTAGCAATGTCATGTGACTTTAAGTAGTCAAGCTCGTTAAGTTGTTAAGTTGCTCAGTATATAAAGAGTGTTTGTTTTCTCTACCTGTGGGGCGTGAAGCAAAATGTCCGAAAGCTCCGGAGGTGTTTCTGTTATCTTTCTGCAATAAACCTGTCTTTGGAAAGACAGGCTTCCCTGTGTCGTTATTTCTTTGCTGCTGAGATTTTGAAGCCTGTACTGCAACAAGAATCTCTGCACTGGACTTAATTAATACTCTGCAAAGAGAGCTGTTGCTGGTGGCGCAGCGGAAGCGTTTACTGGACCAGTACACAAACTCTCTTAGTCTCCACTCTGACTCCTCCTTCCCTGGCTGCAGAAGAAGCACCGCCCCTATGGCTCTGTCTGATGCGTCTGTTTCGACTCTCATCTTTTTTTCTAAATCCACATGCAGAAGTTGTTCTTCAGAGGCGAAGGCCCTTTTTAGTTCCTCAAATGCTCGCTCCGCCTCCTCAGTCCAAACGAATTTCTTCTTACTGCTGAGACAGTCTGTAATGGGCGCCGTCAGGTGAGCAAAGTTTCGGATGAACTTACGATAAAAGTTCCCAAACCCTAGGAACCTCTGCACATCCTTCTTTGTTTTGGGTGTTTTCCATTCCAGCACTGCCTGGACCTTTCCGGGATCCATGGCCAATCCCTTGTCTGACAGGCGGTACCCCAGGAATTCCACCTCCTTGGTATGAAACTGACACTTCTCCAGTTTCACCCACAGCCGGTTGGCTTGCAGCCTGCTCAACACTTCTCTGACGTCTCTCACATGCTGCTCCTCATTCTCAGAATACACCAACACGTCATCTAGGAAGGCCACGCAATTCTTGTAAAGCAAAGACCCCAGTACGTGGTTCATAAACGATTGGAAGCACGCCAAGCCTGCTTGTAGGCCGAAGGGCATTACTAAATATTCAAATGCCCCCAAAGGGGTGAACATGGTGGTTTTCCATTCATCCCCTTTCCTTATACGTATCAGGTTGTACGCCCCCCTTAGGTCCAGCTTTGTAAAAATCTTTCCCTTTCGCACCCTGGTCAAAATGTCGTCAATCCTGGGCATAGGGAAGGCCACTGGTTCTGACACTGCGTTTAAAGCCCTGAAGTCACACACAAGTCTCGGCTTGTCCGTGTTTTTTTTTATCCACAAAAAACACTGGGCTACCTCCCACCGCTCTGGATTCTCTGATGAAACCTCTCTTCAGGTTCTTGTCAATGAACTCTCTTAGCTCCTGCATCTCTCTGTCAGACATGGCGTACAACTTGCCTACAGGGAGTTGTGCCCCAGGGAGTACATTGATTTGACAGTCAAAGGGTCTATGCGGGGGTAGTTGATCAGCTTCCCTTTCACTGAACACGTCGCTGAGATCTGCGTATTGTCGTGGTACCTTCACTTTCTCCGTTACTTCCGTCCCTGCTAGGGTAGCTTGGGCCCCTGCTGAACCCTTTCCCTCCTTGCAGTGTTCTAAGCAATGTGCGGAACCAAAGGAAACCACTCTCTGATGCCAGCCCACCAGTGGATCATGTAACGCCAGCCAGCTCATCCCCAAAATAATAGGAGCCCCTCCCAAGGTGGCCACATTAAACGCTATCAGTTCAGTGTGCCTTGCCACCTTCCTAATCATTGGGACGGTCTGCAAGCTGACTTCTCCTCCCAACAGCTCCCTGCCATCGATCGTGGTCACCTGCAGGGGGTTGCTTAAAGGGACTGTCTGTATCTGGTGTTCAGCTGCAAACTCTTTGCTCATGAAATTGCAGGAGCTGCCTGAGTCCAACAGCGCCTTTATCTTTAGAGGGTATCCGTTTTGCAGCTCTAGTGACACTTCTATCACTAGGGCAGGTTTAGGAGGATCTGGCGTGGGCACTTTCACTGCTCTTTGGCCTGGCTGCTGTGCCCCGACGGTGGCAGCCAGGTGTTGGCTTTTACTTGCTCCGGTTTTTCCTCCACTCCTCCCTCAACAGCTCCCACCATCCCTTGCCATTCCTTCCTCTGGGGGCAGACTCTGGCAAAGTGACCTGGCTGTTGGCAGAGATAGCATTTCCGGGCGCCTTTTCCCTCTTTCTTTCCCCCCTCAATGGGCTTTGAAACTGCGCGCGCGCGCGCTGTTCCGATTTCCATCGGCTCTGCCGACGGGAAAGTTGGCTCTGGAATGTCTGGAATGGGAACTCCTTCCAACGTTCCCCTTTCCCTTCCCGCCTCTCCAAGGCTCTTGCCTCCTGGCGCGCTCCTATGGTCAGCGCAGATTTGGTCAGCTGATCCATAGAAACCGCCCTGGGACTCCGGGAAAGTTCGTCTTTCACAGCCGAAGCAAGCCCTTCTTCAAATAGCATTTGAATGGGTTCCGCCGATAAGTCCCACCCCAATCTGTGAACCAGCATGGTGAACTCAGTCCAGTACTCACGGACAGATCGGCTCCCCTGTTTGCAAGCCATTAGCTGTCTGCGCACCACTCCCTGCTCAATATCGCTGGAAAACATCAGATCCATTGCACGAAAGAATTTCATTGTTTCCTTTAGGACGTCATTATTCGTTGCCATCAGGGGTCTAACCCAGTCCCTCGCCCCCCTTTCAAGATGCCCAATCACGAAAGCCACTCGCGATTCCTCGTCAGGGAATTCATCAAACTGCACATTGAGGGCATATTGCATCTCTGTCCTAAAGGCATGGTAGTCCTTGGGGTCCCCCCCAAACTTCTGCACCAATCCTGGTACCTTTCTGGTGAACTGGGTGGCTTTCCCCTTTTTGTCTGTATCCTGAGCCCTTCTCTCCTCAAGCCTCGCCGTCTGCAGCGCCAGTTGGATCTCCAACGCTCGGTACCTTTCTTCCAAGCTTGGACCAGCTCCAACTCCTGCCTCTCCGGTTCCGGCTGGGTCGCTCATGATGCCTTCTCCTGCACAAACAGCTTACAGTGACTGTCGGAATGCTGTGATGGGATGATGAGCTGCTTGTGCGTAAAATCGTAGTCCCTCAGAGTTTGTGCAAGTCCACAAACCTCTGTCTGTGACGGAGCCCCTCAGACATGGCTGCTCTAGTCACTTGCAGATTCCGACAGTGGTTGCTTTCGGAATCGCTTCCAGCATAGAAGCTCCTTAATGGAAACACGTCTTCTGGACTCGCGGCGTGACAGTTTCCGGAGAGGAGTGGGTCTCCCTATGGGAGGTTCGGATACCTCCCCACTGTTCTCGCTGGACGTGTCCCTGAGCCCTCCCTCTTGCTCGCTTTCCCTCAGAGATCCACCTCTCCCCCTGCTGGTTCCTGCTTCAGCTGCTGAGTCTCTCCCCGCCTCCGTGAGCCCTTCCACCACCTGTTCCTCCGATGGCAGTTCCCTGACAATCTCTTAGAAAGGAAAACACCCAGATGGCTTTCGCCACTGGAGGCAAAGGCCCAGAAAAAGTTAAATATGGAGACTAATTGGTTGAGATATTAAGATTTATTATTGGAAGACAAAGGAGGATTTAAATTAAGACCATTTGATCAAATCAAAGATAAAATAAATTGGTTACATTACCACCAGATTAATGAATTATATAAATTAGATAAGAAAAATGGTTTTGCATGGGGGAAAAACAAATTGGAAACGGAGTTGTTAGATTCTAAAGTTAACAATTTTTCTAAAATGTATTATTGTTGGAGTGGCATACAAAGGATGAACAAGTTAAATCTGTGATGATAGATTGGGCAACAGATGTTGGACATAACATAATGTTTGAATACTGGGAAAGGTTGTGGAGGAGACGGAGACACTTGGAGATTGCAGAGTTTTGAGAAACTAAAGGACAAAGTGCGAGATTGGTTGCATTATGGTCAGATTAGGGAGGCCTACAAGGCGGATAAAAAAATAGGCTTCCAGGTGGAAAAATCGAAACTAGAAACAGAACTGTTAGAACCAAAAACTAAGGTACTTTCAAGAATGTATAACTTGCTGTTAGAATGGAATACTCAGGATGAAATGGTTAAATCAGCTATGATAAAATGGGCGCAAGACATTGGCTACAACATCATGTTTGCTGACTGGGAATGGTTATGGACCACCGGTGTGAAATTTACGGCATGTAATGCCCTGAAAGAAAATATTATGAAAATGATATACAGGTGGTACATGACCCCAGTCAAGCTTGCAAAAATATACCATTTGCCTGACAATAAGTGTTGGAAGTGTAAAGAAACTGAGGGAACATTCTTTCACCTTTGGTGGACATGCCCAAGGATTAAGGCTTTCTGGGAAATGATCTATAATGAACTCAAAAAGGTATTTAAATATACCTTTCCTAAGAAACCAGAGGCCTTTCTTTTGGGCATTGTTGGCCAAATGGTGTTAAAGAAGGACAGAACTTTTTTATGTACACAGTAACAGCAGCAAGAATACTTATCGCAAAATATTGGAAGACACAAGATTTGCCCACCCTGGAAGAATGGCAGATGCAACTGATAGACTACATGGAATTGGCAGAAATGACTGGCAGAATCCGAGACCTGGGAGAAGAGATAGTGGAAGAGGACTGGAAGAAATTTAAGGACTATTTGCAAAAATATTGTAAATTGTATGAATGTTAGAATGATGCAGGATATAAAGATAATATGGCATTAGTGAAATAGCTGAAAGGAGTGTGAAAATAATTGGTTTATAAGAACAAAGGTGAAATTTGAATAATATTATGTCAAGCTTAAATATTTGATAATAAAGGGAAAAATTGGAGACATAATAGCTGAAACGTATAATTTAAAATAAGTTTTGAGAGAAGGTGAAGTATTGCTGAATAAGATTTTGAAATGGGAACACAGAGAAGGGAGATGTGAGGAGGTCGATGAAACAAGTAAATGAAAGATAAAGATATGGAACATTGGATGTGTTTTAATGTTATTGTGTGTTTTCATGCTGTATTGCTGTATTGTTTTCTATGCTTTTTCTTTAATGTATTGTAATTTTTTTGTTGTTTTTCTTTCTTCTTTTTTCTGTAATTTTTAAACTTCTAATAAATATCTTCTTTTTTTTAAAAAAGGGAAAGGTTGTGGAGGAAAGAGGTCAAGTTCACTGCATGTATGGTGTTAAAGGAAAATATTATGAAAATGATGTATAGATGGTACATAACCCCTATAAATCTAGCAAAGATGTACCACAAGAGTGATAATCTATGTTGGAAATGTAAAGAAAAAGAAGGTACCTTTTACCATATGTGGCGGACATGTCCCAAGGTGAAATACTTCTGGGAAAAGATTTATAATGAATTGAAAAAAATGTTGAAATATACCGTATTTTTCGCCCTATAGGGTGCACCAGCCCATAGGGCGCACTTATTTTTGCCCCAAAGAGCAAAGAAGCCACGACAGCGAGCGGGATGTATCCCGCTCGCTGTCCTGGCTTCGTTTTTAGCCTCGGGCTGGGGGTCCGGGAGCGAAGGCAAGGTTGCACAACCTCGCCATCGCTCCCGGAGCTTGCGGGGCTGGGGGCGGGGGAAGCCCAAGCTTCCCCTGACCCCAGCCCGCAGAACAGGCTGCTATCCACAAGCCTTGGGAGCCCGGCGGGAACTCCCGCTGGGCTCTCCAGGCTTGCAGGCAGATATCTGCCCGAAGCCCGGGGTGCGCCCCGCTGCGCTCCCTGGGTTTCGGGCTGCAGGCTGCTGTCCGCAAGCCTTGGGAGCCCGGCGGGAAGTCGCGCCGGGCTCCCAAGGCTTGCGGAGAGCTGCCCGAAGCCCGGGGTGCGCCCCGCTGCGCTCCCTGGGTTTCGGGCTGCAGGCTTCAGCCTAAGCCTGCATTCGCCCCATAGGACGCACACACATTTCCCCTTCATTTTTGGAGGGGAAAAAGTGCGTCCTATAGGGCGAAAAATACAGTACATTTATTAAGAAACCAGAGGCCTTTCTTCTTGGAATAACAGGTTTGGAATTGCCCAAGAAAGATGTTACGATTATTTTTGTATGCCACAGCTGCAGCTAGAATATTGTTGGCCAAAAATTGGAAATCACAAGATGTCCCAACAGTGGAGGAATGGCAGATGAAGATGATGGACTTTTGGGAGCTAGTAGACTTGACGGGAAAAGTCCATGACCAGAAGGAGAAGGCGTACCAAGAGGAATGGAAGAAATTCAAAGAACATTTAGCTAAATATCTTAAGATAACTTAAATAGAATTACTTGCGAGTACCAGACAGGCCTAGGATTTAAATATATGATATTTTAGAATACTAGGTTAAAAGTTAAAATGAAAAGAATGATGTTAATAGACTAAGTAAATTTTATGTGAAACTAGTTTTGGAAAACTGCTACAAAGACTTATATGGAAACTCAGCCAGGGGGATTCGAGGAAGTCACCCAACAATTTTACAAAACTGGAATTTTTACAGTCAGGATAAATGTTTGTACTTTTGTTCGTTTGTTTTCAATGTCTTTTATTGTTATAAATTTGGAAAACTAATAAATTTTTTTTGGGGGGGGGAGTACTTCCATGCATCACAGCAACTAAATGCTCTCCCCTTCCAAATGACAGCAAAGAGTAAGACCAAAAACCCACTCCAGTGACTCCATATGCTCTTATTTAAAAACAGCTGCTGAGAGTGGGCAAAACCAATCCAACTAAATCAGTTTTGCATACATGCAAGAGTAAAACATCGTCTCATGTTAGTGCATCATAAAACAAGCAGGAAATGAAAGAGGCAATTATAGACCACTAAATTAAAATAAAACTATACTTCCACGTGCAGATGCAGAGGCGAAAGATTACCTTGAGGTTTAGAGGAATTCCTGAAGAGGCAGAGGAGGTTATCGATGAAAGAATAATTAAGGAGTTAGCCAAATGATTAGAGCTTCAAGAAGACAAAATAATCAAAGGCACAGAGAAAATATTCAGAGTGAAATCAAATGTTGCTAAAGCAAACAAATGGCCTGGAGACTGTTTGATATCTTTCATCTGAAGTCAAATTAGAGATAAAATTTTGCAAACTAATAATAAAAGAAGACTCAGAATTGGGGAGAAAGACATCATTATCCTAAAGAAGATTCCTTCAGGCCTGTTGAGAAAGAGAGACAACTATAAATTTCTGGCTGAAGCGTTGAAGGCAAACTCCGTTGTTTATAGGTGGGAGTTTCCAGAGGGAATCTCCTTCTTCTTTAAAGGGGAAAGGCGGAGGTGTGTGACAGTGGACAAAACGGACAAATTTTGGAGGAAATACTGGAGAGAGTTAGGAGGGGAACAGCAGTCGGTGGGAGGAGACAGGAATGTTAAACCAACAACAGAAACACAGGAGGACTAGATACTTACGGCCTGGTTGGCTCACAAACTGTAATTGTTTTAATATACTGAACTGTTATTAAACTATGAATTTAAAGTTTATTATCTGGAATGTGAATGGACTAAATGACAATGTTAAAAGGAACAAAGTACCGTACTTTTCCGTCTATAGGATGCCCCCATGTATAAGACTATTTTGGGGGACTCAATTTTAAGAAAATGAGGGGAGATGGCCCAAAATTGTTGAGCTCCCCCCCCCCAATGCAGCTGCGGGCAGGAAACACTCCCTAGATTGTTTCCTGGGTGCAGCAACATCAGGGGAAGTTGCACTCCCACCAACTTCTCCCTCCCATGCCACTATCTGTGTATTGGACAAGTCCAGCTTTTTTAGTCAAAAAACCTCGTCTAATACATGGAAAAATATGGTAGAACATGGATTTACAAAACAAAGATTAGGCATTATATGTCTACAGGAAACACACGTTGCGAGAAAGCATAGGAGGGTGCTGATAAAGAAAAAGCTGGGATTAGAGTTTATCTCAGCAGATCTAACAAAAAAAGAGGGTTGGTGATTTATATTAAACCAGAGTTGCAACTGAAGTTAGTATACAAGGATGAAGAAGGAAGAATAGTGGTGGCCAAAATAACGGTGCAAGGTGAAATAATAATAGTAGGAGTCTATGCGCACAGAGCCTAGGACTTGCCGATCAGAAGGTCGGTGGTTTGAATCCCCATGACGGGGTGAGCTTCCGTTGCTCGGTCCCTGCTCCTGCCAACCTAGCAGTTCAAAAGCACGTCAAAGTGCAAGTAGATAAATAGGTACTGCTCTGGTGGGAAGATAAACGGTGTTACTGTGCACTGCTCTGCTTCGCCAGAAGCGGCTTAGTCATGCTGGCCCGGAAGCTGTACGCCAGCTCCCTCAGCCAATAAAGCGAGATGAGTGCCGCAACCCCAGAGTCAGCCACGACTGGACCTAATGGTCAGGGGTCCCTTTACCTTTACCTTTTATGCACCTAATGGGAAAAAAAATCAGATTTTTCTAAATCATTAGAACAAAGGATGCTAGATCATGCCGAAGAAAAATTATACTTTTAGGAGATTTAAATGGAGTAATCTCGCCAGAAATCGACAGAACAAAAGGATTAGAGGCTAATGAGGGGCAACTACACCGTAACTTCTTTCAGCTGACAGAAAACTTCAATCTGAAAGATACCTGGAGATTCCAACACCCAACAGAAAAACGTTTCACACGTTACTCAGACCCAAACCAGTCAGCGGGCCAAATTGATGCCATTTGGGTTTTGAATGAACTGCTAATAAAGGTTAAAAAAAAACAAAATACAACCAAGGACCATCTCCGACCACAACCCAGTGGCAATGGAACTGAAGGGAGAAAGAAAAGGGGAAATGAAACACAGAGATGGAGGATAAATGAAAGTCTGTTAAACAATGAAAAAGTTCTACAGAAGGCAAAAGAAAACTTGAAGGATTTTTTCAAATTTAATCTAAACCAAGTGTGCTGGTCCCGGGGGGAGGTTACCGTGAGGCGTGGTCAGAGTCTGGTCCTGGGTCACGGGTCTAAAGACAGTCCACACAGGGCGAAGCGGGATCCAAAGCAAGAAGCTGGACGTGGTCGGGAACTCTGGGAGAACAGGACTGGGTGCTGGCAGTAGCAGGTTTCCAGCGACGTTGCTCCCGCAACCTGGGACCGGGCTGACTGGCCAGGGGCGGTCCCGGCCCCCAGGTGACCCGCCTCTTCTGGCCTTAAGGCGAGCACTCCTCCTGGGAGAAACCAGTTCCCTCCGCCTCTCTGCCCTGAACCTCTGCAGCTCAGGAGAGGCTGGAGGGTTACTGGACCCAGGGGAAGACTCACCTTCCCCTGACAGGGCTGGGAGAGGCGCACCTGTAGGCAATGTGTCCTCAAGCACCTCCGGAGCCAGAGTGGATTCACCTGGTGCCTGCACAGGTGCAGGCGCTTCATATGCAAGGCCCTGCCCCAGCTCAGCCGGCCCTGGAGGCGGGGACTCCTGTGCAGGCCGGGATTCCTCCGGTTCAGCCTCTGAATCGGATTCCCAGGCCATCACACCATCCCCCTCCCAGCCCCCCCTCAACCGAGGGTCTGGACCAGGCTTGCTGGGGTACGCCACATGGAAATCACGGAGGCAGGCGCATGGACGTTGGCTGCTGGTTCACAGGAACGGTCCTCAGGTCCATACCCCTTCCAGTCTATGAGATACTGCAGCTTTCCCCTGCGGTATTGGGAGTCCAGAATGCATTCCACCTCGTACTCAGGCTCCCCCTGAACCAAAAGTGGCTGCGGTCAGGGACGGTTCGGGTGGAACTCGTCGGGCGGGGCCACCGGACTCAGAAGGGACCTGTGGAATACCGGGTGAACCTTCAGGGTTGGGGGCAACCGGAGATGGAATGCCACAGGCGAGACCAGGTCCACGATGGGAAACGGGCCGGTGAAACGGGTGTCCAGCTTTTGCGAAGGTCGAGAGGGGTGGAGGTGGCGAGTGGAGAGCCATACCAGGTTACCGGCGTGGAGTTCCGGCCCCACCTGGCAATGGCAGTTGGCCTGGGCCTTGTACGCCTCCTTGGCCTGGCGCAGTTGCTCCATCAATAGTTGTTGCTGAGACTGGAGCTCCTGAAGCCACTCTGTCACCGCAGGGACCGCAGATGCCGGCAGCACATCCGGGAACAGCCGCGGATGAAAACCGTAACTGGCCTGGAACGGGGTCTGCTGGGTGGACGCGTTCACCGCGTTGTTGTAAGCGAACTCCGCCAATGCTAGGTGGTCGACCCAGTCATCCTGCTGGTAGCTGCAGTAACACCGAAGGTACTGCTCCAGCACCGCGTTCGCCCGTTTCGTCTGGCCATCGGTCTGTGGGTGGTAGGCTGATGATAGACAGACCTCTGTCCCAAGGGTCTGGTGCAATGCTCGCCAGAAACGGGATGTGAACTGAACGCCCCGGTCGGACACCACACGCTCAGGTAGGCCGTGAAGGCGGAAGACATGCTGGAGGTATAGCTGAGCGGTTTCCTTAGCTGTGGGTACGGATGGGCAGGGGGCACAGTGCACCATCTTAGTGAAATGGTCGGAGAAAACTAGGAGGCAGGTACAGCCACGAGACGGGGGTAAGTCCACCACAAAGTCCAGCGAAACCGTGTGCCAAGTATGTGGTGGGACTGGCAACGGCTGAAGTAGGCCGGGGGGGGGGTCGCTCGGTAGGGCCCTTGGCCCACCGTCAGACGTCACAACCAGTGACGTAGCAAGCCACGTCAGCCTTCAGGCGGGGCCACCAAAACTTGCGGCTTACCAAACGGGTGGTCCGATACCGCCCAAAGTGTCCCGCTGCTGGGGCATCATGGGTCATCCGGAGAACCTCAGCCCGCAGTGGCCCTGTCGGGATGTACAGGTGACCATGGTGCAGCAGAAGGCCCTAGTGCAAGACCAGCCCTGGATACTGAGGACATGACCCTTCGGCCAGTTCCCGGAGTCGTTCCTGGGCCCAAGCCTCGACCCGTTGCTGTTCCAGCACCCGAGCCTGCAGTGGCTCAGCCTCCTGAGTGGCCAGGAACGCAGCCGGTGGTAGGATCGTGGTTGGTACTGCTTGCTGTACCGTGTCTGCAATGTCTTCCGGTTTCCGGGACAGGGCATCCGCCTTCTGCTTTTGGGAGCTAGGGATGTAGCGGATCCGGAACTGGAACCGGGAAAAGAACAACGCCCACCGGATCTGCCTTTGGTTCAGCTTGCGGGTGGTCTGGAGGTACTCCAGGTTCCGGTGGTCGGTTCTCACCTCCACCGGGTGTTATGCCCCCTCAAGATCGTAGCACCAGACCTCAATGGCCACCTTCATGGCCAGTAGTTCCCACTCCCACACGGTATAGTTACGCTCCACCGGAAGGAGCTGGTGGGAATAGAAAGCGCAGGGTAACAGTGGCGCATCAGGTCCATGCTGCTGGGACAAGACGGCACCAAGAGCCATACTGGAGGCATCGGTCTCTACCACAAAGTGTTGAGAGGGATCAGGATGTTGCAAGATCAGCGCTCTCTGGAAACAGGCTTTCAACCCCTGAAACGCCTCCCCTGCCTCCTTTTCCCAGGAAAATGGCGTCTTGGGGCACAGTAGCCGGGTCAACGGGGTGGTGCGATGAGCATAATCTGCAATGAAGGTTCGGTAATAGTTGGTGAACCCCAGGAATCGCTGTAGGTCCTTGAGGTTCCGAGGTGCCGCCCATTCCCGAACCGCTGCCACCTTCCCAGGATCCATCTGCACCCCATCTGGAGAGAGTCGGTGACCAAGGAAGTCCACTGACCGCTGATGGAACTCGCATTTGCTAAGCTTCACATACAAGGGGTGCTCCCGCAAGCGCTGCAGCACGGTCCAGACAGGACCCTCGTGGCGAGCCGGGTCACGGGAGAAAATCAGAATGTCATCCAAGTACACCACCACATACTTGTCTAGCAAGTCCTGGAACACGTGGTTGATGTACCATTTGAACACAGCGGGCGCGTTGCACAATCTGAAGGGCATAACCAGGTATTCGAACTGCCCATACCGGGTCTTGAATTCTGTCTTCCACTCATCCCCGGCTCGGATCCGTATTAAATTGTAGGCCCCCCGGAGGTCTAGCTTGGTGAACACCTGCGCCCCTTGCACCCGCTCCAGCAACTCCGAAATAAGTGGCAAGGGGTACCGGTCTGGGATGGTGATTTTGTTCAGGGCCCAGTAATCATGGCAAAGGAGAAGCTCCCCACATTTCTTCTTAACGAAGGGCACTGGCACAGTGGTGGGCGAGGTAGAAGGCCGAATGAAACCACGCTCCAGGTTCTTGCACAGGAAGTCCTGCAAAGCTTCGCGCTCTGTCTCTGTAAGAGAGTATAAGCGACTCACAGGCAGGGGCGCTCCGGGCTGGAGGTCTATGCCACAGTCAAAAGACTGATGCGGTGGCAGCTGGTCTGCCCCCCATTCCTCGAACACGTCTTGGTAGTCCCGGTACTCAGCGGGGAGCGTTGATGCAGCCTCCTCAGTGGGCGCGGCTGCTAGCATCTCGGACCGAGCATGGGAACATGGGTCTGGGAAGTGCACAGTCCGATTGACCCAGTCAATCTGAACATTGTGAGCCTCCAGCCAGTCCATCCCGAGCACCAGGGGAAACCGGGGCATGGTAGCAATGTCCAGAGTTCACACCTCCCAGTGCTGCTGGTGACACAGAACCAAGGGCTGTGTCTCCTGAGTAACGGCGCCCGAGCGCAGGAGCCGCCCGTCGATGGCCTCCACCTGTACCGGTTCCGACTTATCCTGGAGTGGCACCTGATGATGGGCGGCAAAGGCAGAGTCCATATACGAGCGGGTTGCCCCTGAATCCACCAGAGCATGGGTGAGGATCCAGGGCCCACCAGGGGGGTATAGGCGCACCGAAACCATGAGGTGTTGTAATTCCACTGGTGAGGGCCCCTCTTGCATGGTTTGGGACCCCGAGTACGCAGGGCCTTCGACTACCAGGGTTGGTGGTTTCCCTGCGGCCGGCATCTTCTCGGGACAGGATCGGGCATAATGTCCACTCCCACCGCAGTAAAGGCACAGGTTCCCCTCCTGACGCCGCGTCTTCTCCGAGGGGGAGAGGCGAGGTCGCGCTGCCCCAAGCAGCGTTGGCTCACCCGGCAACTCGGCTGTGGCCGTGGACCTGCTGGGAAGGACTGGAGCCAGGAGCCGGGAGTGCTGGCGGTCCCGGGCCTGGCGACGGTCCTCCAACCGATCATCTATCTGCAGGCTCCGCTGAATGAGGGCGTCCAGCGTGGTGGGATGATCCATCGTGGCCAGCTGGTCCAGTATCTCATCCGATACTCCCTCAAGATACTGGTCCCGAAGTGCTGAGTCATTCCAAGACAAGTCCTGCGCCAACAGCCGAAATTCTGTGGTGTAGGCGGCGGCTGTGGACTTGTCCTGTCTCAACCGACAAATCGCCCACTTGGCCGCCTGGTCCTTTAACAATCTGATCAAGAAGTGCACCTTGGATGTGATCGTCGGGAAAATTCCAGGCTCGCCCCTGAATATACAGCTTGGCCTGGGCGAGGAACATGGGAAACCTGGCCGGGGACCCATCAAATTTCTCTGGCAGGGCCACTGGGTACTTGCCAGAAGCTGGGGCATCGGCCCCAGGAGCCGGTAAGGCGTCCAAATGCTGCTGAAGCGCCATAACCGCATTGCTTAGCTGCTGAACCGTGTGAGTCAAGGCCTGGTTCTCCTGCGCCAATGCCACCAATGCAGCTGCCTGGTCAGCCATGGCTTCTGGCTCTTCCTGAACGCACCCCAAGGAAGGGGGAGTGTGGGTGTGGTGGGAGCAAACTGTGCTGGTCCCAGGGGGAGGTTACTGTGAGGCATGGTCAGAGTCCAGTCATGGGTCACGGGTCTAAAGACAGTCCACACAGGGCGAAGCGGAATCCGAAGCAAGAAGCCGGGCATGGTCGGGAACTCTGGGAGAACAGGACTGGGTGCTGGCAGTAGCAGGTTTCCAGCGATGTTGCTCCCGCAACCTGGGACCGGGCTGACTGGCCTTTATCTTCTCTGAGGCCAGGGGCGGTCCCGGCCCCCAGGTGACCCGCCTCTTCTGGCCTTAAGGCAAGCACTCCTCCTGGGAGAAACCAGTTCCCTCCGCCTCTCTACCCTGAGTCTCTGCAGCTCAGGAGAGGCTGGAGGGTTACTGGACCCAGGGGAAGACTCACCTTCCCCTGACAGGGCTGGGAGAGGCGCACCTGTAGGCAATGTGTCCTCAAGCACCTCCGGAGCCAGAGTGGATTCACCTGGTGCCTGCTCCTGAGGATCCGGCACAGGTGCAGGCGCTTCAGATGCAAGGCCCTGCCCCAGCTCAGCCGGCCCTGGAGGCGGGGACTCCTGTGCAGGTCGGGATTCCTCCGGTTCAGCCTCTGAATCGGATTCCCAGGCCATCACACCAAGGAACAGACATTAAGGTTGTTTGGGATGCCAGCAAGGCAGTCCTAAGGGGATTTTTCATGCAGCAAAATGTGATACAGAAAAGACAGAAAGAAAAGAAAAAGACTAAGGTTTTGGTCAAAAATTTGACACCTACAGAGATAGAGGGGTACCAGAAAGACACAGAGCTAAGTGTGGTTAAAAAAGTGAAATACCTGGGGGTATCTTTGTCCACCAAAAACTTAAATCTATTCAAAGATAACTATGAAAAATGTTGGTTGGAAATTAAAAAAGACTTGGATATTTGGTCAAGATTGAAACTTACCTTGTCAGGCCGAATCGCAGCTATAAAGATGTGTGTCTTGCCAAAAATGCTATTTTTATTTCAAACCCTTCAGGTCGTGGACAGAATGGAATGTTTTGGAAAATGGCAGAAGGATATCTCTAGGTTTGTCTGGCAGGGCAAAAAGCCCCGAATAAAATTTAAAATACTAACTGACTCAAAAGAAAGAGGGGGGTTTGCCCTGCCGGATTTAAGGTTGTACTATGAAGCTGCAGCCTTCTGCTGGTTGAAGGACTGGTTTTTGTTGGAAAACACCGATGTCCTAGATCTGGAAGGGTTTGACAATGCTTACGGTTGGCATGCATACTTGTGGTATGACAAGGCGAAGGTTCACAAACTGTTTAAAAACCATATTGTCAGAAAATCGATTTTTGCCGTCTGGATGAAGTATAAGGATTTATTAGAAAGTAAGACCCCGAGGTGGTTATCACCAGTGGAAGCCAAGATCTCTAAAAAAAGGCCCAATATGGAGGCCTACTGGCCAAAATATTGGGAATTAATTGAAAGAGTCGGAGACAATTGGAAGCTCCAAAGCCAGGACAAATTAAAAAGTAAGGTGCGAGATTGGTTACATTACGCTCAAATTCAAGAGGTATTTAAAATGGATAAAAAAGTGGGTTTCCAGACGGAGAAATCGAAACTGGAGACGGAGTTACTAGAACCAAAGACTAAGGTACTTTCGAGAATGTATGACTTGTTGCTTAAATGGAACACACAGGATGAGACAGTTAAATCTGCTATGATAAAATGGGCACAGGATGTAGGACATAACATTATGTCTGAGGACTGGGAAAGGTTATGGAACACCGGTATGAAATTCACGGCATGTAGTGCCTTGAAAGAGAACATTATGAAAATGGTATACCGGTGGTACATGACCCCAGTCAAGTTGGCTAAAATATATCACCTGTCTGATAATAAGTGTTGGAAATGTAAGGAGGCAGAAGGGACATTCTTTCATCTCTGGTGGACCTGCCCGAAAGTAAAGGCCTTCTGGGAAACGATATATAATGAGTTGAAAAAGGTATTTAAATATACCTTTTCCAAGAAACCAGAGGCCTTTCTCCTGGGCATGGTGGACCGGAAGGTGCCAAAGAAGGATAGAACCTTGTTTATGTATGCAACCACAGCAGCAAGGATTCTTATTGCAAAGTTCTGGAAGACACCAGATTTACCCACACTGGAGGACTGGCAGACGCAGCTGATGGACTACATGGAGTTGGCAGAAATGACTGGCAGAATCCGAGATCTGAGCGAAGAAACAATGGAGGAGGACTGGAAAAAATTTAAGGACTATTTGCAAAAATATTATAAGTTGTTTGAATGTTAAGATTGTGCACGATTAAGAAACGTTATGCTTCTGCAATCTACTTAAGTAAGTGATAAAGTAAGTTATGAAAAAAAATGAGATAAATTAGAAACAAAAATATTATGTTTATTAAAAGTGTCAAAATTAAATTACAAACTTCTGAAATTGGCAACATAATAAATTTAAAGGTACAATAAGATGTGAAACAAGATAACAAATTGCTGAATTGGTTAGAATAATGAATGCAATGTTGAGAGGATGTGAGGAGGTCCAAAAGAAAGTGAGTTGTTGAAGGACGTTCTGAAAGATATTTAACTTTTTCTTCTTTTTCTATTTTTCTTCATATATAAAAAATGTTTCTTGCATGTTGCTATGTAAATTATTCTGGTAACCTATGGAAAGAAACGCAATAAAAAAATTTAAAAAAAAAAAAGAAAAGAAAAAGACTGAGATTCTAGAAGATATAAGCAAAATGAAAATTAACTTTTAAAAAACCCAAGCAGTGAACTAACCAAGCAGAATATTAAATTACAAACTAAATACCCAATACTTGTAAACCAAGAAGTCGAATGGAATATTAAAAGATTTAAACATAGAAATTTTGAACTTGGAAATAAGCCAGGAAAATTGCTGGTGCGGCAACTCAAAAAAAGGCAGAGTGAGAGGACTATAAATAAATTGAAAATGGGAGATAAAACAATAGATGACCCGAATGAGATATGTAAGAATTTTGTAAAGTATTACACAGAATTATATCAGAAGGGAAAACCAGGAACATATTGACGAATTTCCAAAACAAAACAATCTGCCGAAAATAACAAGCGAGAAAATCCAACACCTCAATGCACCAATTACAGCTATGAAAATTCAACAAGCAGTAAAGAACACCAAATCTGGAAAGCCACCTTCGGCCCAGATGGATTGACAGCCTGTTATTATAAGAAATTGGAAGATGTGATATCACAATCCATAAAGGAAGTGATGAATGATGTATTAACCAAAGGTAGAACACCGAAGATGTGGAAGGAAGCATATATAACACTGCTCCCAAACAGGGTACAGATTTAACAATAATCTCCAATTATAGGCCAATATCATTACTTAATAATGATTACAAACTTTTTGCAGCCATTTTAGCGGAAAGATTGAAAAGGACAGTGAAAGAAATGATCCACGAGGATCAAGCAGGCTTTCTTCCTGGATCCTGGATGACAAACGGTAATATTAGGAACATCATCAATATACCTAAAGGATAGAATTGATAAACCAGCAGTACTTATGCTAGCAGACACCAAAAAGGCATTTGATAACATCTCCTGGGATTTTATGAAGACACAAATAAAATATATGGGCCTAGGAGAGACATTTGGCAGAGGAATAGAAGTGATCTACTCAGAGCAAAGAGCTAAACTTATTATAAACAACAACATGGAAAGTTGCAAGATAAGGAAAGGAACAAGGCAAGGGTGTCCTCTGTTTCCACTCCTATTTATACTAGTACTGGAAATCTTAAACAAAAAAATAAGAGAAGATGAGAAGATAAGAGGTATAGTAGTAGTAGTAGTAGTAGTAGTAATAGTAATTATTATTATTATTATTATTATTATTATTATTATTATTATTATTATTATTATTATTATTAACAAGCCGTCCCCAGCTTCAGCTGGGCTCAGCTGAGCCGGGCTCAGAGCGGCTAACAACAATAAAATGATACAACATTCTAAAATCATTTCATTATAAAATCAGTTCAAATCAGGCTACAGTTCTGTGAGGATTGCCAAAGAAGGGGGTCAGGCTGTGCCCTGGCCAAAGGCCTGGTGGAACAGCTCTGTCTTGCAGGCCCTGCGGAAAGATGTCAAGTCCCACGGGGCCCTAGTCTCTTGTGACAGAGCGTTCCACCAGATTGGAGCCACAGCTGAAAAAGCCCTGGCTCTGGTTGAGGCCAGCCTAACCTCTCTGTGGCCCGGGACCTCCAAGATGTTTTTGTTTGAAGACCGTAAGTTCCTCCTTGGGACATACCAGGAGAGGCGGTCCCGTAGGTACGAGGGTCCTAGGCCATATAGGGCTTTAAAGGTTACAACCAGCACCTTAAACCTGATCCTGTACTCCACCGGGAGCCAGTGCAGCTGGTATAGTACTGGGTGAATGTGATCCAGCAGCGAAGACCCCGTAAGGAGTCTCACCACGGTATTCTGCACCCGCTGGAGTTTCTGGGTCAGTCTCAAGGGCAGCCCCACGTAGAGTGAGTTACAATAATCCAGTCTGGAGGTGACCGTCGCGTGGATCACAGTGGCTAGGTCAGGACGAGAGAGGTAAGGAGCAAACTGCTTAGCTTGGCGGAGATGAAAAAATGCCGCCTTTGTTATAGCTGCAATCTGCGCCTCCATGGAAAGGGAGGTGTCGAAGATTACACCCAAACTCTTAACAGACGGTGCTGGCACTAATTGCACCCCCGCAAGAGATGGGACTTGTCCCCCCCCAATCCCATATCGTCCTGTCCCAGCCAGAGGACCTCTGTCTTCAAAGGATTTAACTTCAACCGGCTTCCACGTAACCATCCAGCCACAGCTTCCAAACATCTGGTCAGTGTGTCTGGGGCCGAGTCAGGATGGCCATCCATCAACAGATAGAGTTGGGTGTCATCGGCATACTGATGGCAGCCCAGCCCAAAACTCTGGACAAGCTGGGCGAGGGGGTGCATAAAGATGTTGAAAAGCATCGGGGAAAGTATCGCACCTTGCAGCACTCCACACACCAAGGAGTGGCGTGACGACAGTTCCCCCCCAAGCGCCACCCTCTGTCCCCGAACAGAGAGAAACGAGAGCAGCCATTGAAGGACTGTGCCCTGGATCCCCACGTCGGCAACGCAGTGGTCCAGGAGTTCGTGATCGACCATGTCGAAGGCTGCTGACAGGTCTAGAAGAATCAGCAGCCCCGACCCGCCTCGATCCAGCTGCCTGCGGAGATCATCTGTTAGGGCGACCAGAGCCGTCTCAGTCCCATGACCAGAGAGGAAGCCAGATTGGAATGGATCCAGTGCCGATGTTTCATCCAGAAACCCACCAAGCTGTTCCGCAACCGCTCTCTCAATCACCTTACCCAGGAACGGAAGATTCGAAACCGGGCAGTAATTGGATAGATCTAAAGGATCTAATGATGTTTTCTTTAAAACAGTGCGCACCACTGCCTCCTTCAGTTCCCCTGGGAATATCCCGGTGCCAAGGGACAAATTGATGATACCCCCTGGGGGGTGCACCTCATCTGGACATGCTCTAATCAGCCAGGACGGGCACGGGTCAAGAGGACAGGTGGTGGGCTTTCCAGCTGGGAGGAGTCTGTCCACATCAGCTGGAGATATCTGGTCAAAGTGGTCCAATACTGGACCCGAGGACATTCGAGGGGCCTCCAGTTCCGTTATTGTATCCAAATTGGCAGGGAGGTGACGGTGGAACAACAGGACCTTCTCCGCAAAAAAGCTCGCAAATGCCTCACAGCTGTGTGTCAAATTGTTATTTAAATTTGGCTGTCCCTCCAGGGATGTTAAAGACCTAATTATACTAAATAATTGCGCTGGGTGAGAGTTAGCGGATGCAATGGAGGCCGAGAAGTAAGACTTCTTAGCAGCCTTCACTGCCATCTTGTAGGTTTTCATAAAAGCCCTATAAGATGTTCTTGAAGCTCCGTCGCAGGCACCCTGCCATACTTGCTCTAGCTGCCTGAGGTCCCGCTTCATTTTCCGGAGCTCCTCGGTAAACCAGGGAGCCCAGTTTCTGCGGGGTCGCAGAGGGCGCTTAGGTGCGATCTCATCAATAGCTGCCAGGAGCATTCCAGCCCTCAACAAGCTCAGTCAATGAGTCGCCAGGGGGAGCAAGGCCCCACAAGGCTTGACGGAATCTATCAGGGTCCATTAGCCTCTGCGGGCGAGCCCAAATCGGCTCGCCACCTAAGCAGGGTGGGGGTGGAAAGTCAATCCTGGCTTTCAGAGCGTAGTGATCAGACCATGGCACCTTCATCGAAGGGGACATGATCACATCTCTGCCTGCACCAAAGATCAAATCCAGCGTGTGGCCTGCTTGATGTATGGGGCCTGAAACAAACTGGGAGAGGCCTAGTGTCACCGTGGAAGACACCGGGTCCACAGCCTGTGAGGAGGGAGTGGCATCAGCATGGATGTTGAAGTCCCCCAATACCAACAGGTTAGGGAACTCCAAGGCCCAGCCGGCTACCGCCTCCAGTAGGCCTGACAGGGTGGCTGCTAGTGCGCTAGGTGGCCGGTACACCAGCCAGACAGCCAAGCTCTCCTCGGAACCCCACACCAGGCCAACACATTCAATGCCGGGGATCGATGGCGATGGTAGAGCCCTGAAAGAACAGTCTTCTCGGATTAATAATGCCACCCCTCCCCCCCCGGCCAACAGTCCGTGACTGGTGGAGGATGGAGAAACCCGGGGGCGCCATTTCTCGTAAGGTAACTGTTTCCTCTTCACGCACCCAGGTCTCCGTCACACAAGCCAGGTCGACCCCCTGCGAGGTAAAGAAATCTCGCAGGGTGGCGGTTTTGTTGCCTATAGACCTGGCATTGCACAGCACCAGTGACAGAGGGGAGAAAGCGTACAAACTAAAGGTTTTTGAGGATGACTTGATTATCACTACAGAAAACCCGAAAGAAAGTCTAACAAGAGCACTGGAATTAATAAATGAATTTGAGAAAGTGGCAGGATTGAAACTGAACAAGAAAAAAAAAATTATTGGCAAAGAATCTGGGGAGTCAGGAGAAAAACAAAATACAACAAACTTGTGGAATAGAAGTTAGTAAGAAAGGAAAATATTTGGGCATTTGGTTAACGACAAAAAACATCAACCTATTTCAGGATAATTACGCTCAGACATGGAAGGACATTAAAAAGAATCTGGAGATTTGGAATAGGTTGAACATATCTTTTTGGGGTAGAAGATCCACGATCAAAATGAGCATGCTCCCAAGATAATCAGGGAAACAAGCTGCTTTAAAGATTGACAAAGGGACATTTCGAGATTTATTTGGAAAGGCAAAAAGCCAAGGATCAAACACAAATTAATGATTGATGTCAAAGAGAGGGGAGGTATTGCTTTGCCAGATCTGCAACTATATAAAGAGGCAGCCTGCCTGTCCTGAATTCGATAGTAGCTGACATTAAAAAAACACAGACTTATTGGACTTAGAAAGATTCAACAACAAATATGGATGGCATGCATATCTGGGATACGAAAAGGCCAGAGTCCGCAAAGGGTTTCTGAATCACGTGATTAGGAAACCGCTTTTTAGGCTTCCTGTTTCCAGCGGTGGGAAATGGCTGACTCCCACAAGACCGGACCCCAGCTATGCCAATAATTCAGGGCTGATATGGGGGTAATTAGCCCTGGCAGCCTCCCCAGGGTAGGGGAGGACTGTCTCGAAGACCCGCGGATTGTCTGAGATTGCCGGCGTGCATTAAGGTGCAGCCGGCAGGACACTGGGTCAAAAAGAGCATGGTCACGGCTGGCACTCTCCGATGCCACTCCTGTAGCCGGGAACATCTCTTTGGGAAAATAAATAGATTTGAAAAACAAACAGACATGGTCTGGATTGAAGAAGCTGGGGGAAAAACCTGCAGAATATACAGTCTTGCTACGATTTGAAATAGAAATGTATGAAGATGCTCTACAGATGGTACTTAACACCTGTAAAACTTGCTAAAATGTATAAATCTAGATCAAACATCTGTTGGAGGTGTGGGGTGGCGGAAGGCACTATGATCCACATGTGGTAGAATTGCAACAAAATTAGGGAATTTTGGGAAATCATCTACAATGAACTTGAAAAAAATGTTTAAATGTTCCTTCCCAAAGAAGACTGAAGCCTTACTACTAGGTATATTGGACAATGAAATCCCAAAAAGATTAAGAAAAATCTTCATGTACGTGACAGTAGCAGCTAGGATTCTAATCGCTAAAGTATGGAAAGGGAACTCCACTCGAGTCCTGCTTGAGGGTTTGCCACAGGCATCTAGGTGCCCACTTTGAGAACAGGATGCTAGGCTAGTGGGCCATCAGACTGATCCAGCAAAGTCTGCTTATATTTTTATGTGTGTACAGGATTACCCTAATATCACTTTTTTGAGAGTGACTACACAGGATACAAAGGTTCTGAGTAAAGACGAATGCCCCCTTGACCCCAAAAAGATTGCCCACCCTACTATAACAATCATTGTCCAATGGTGAGTTTGTCCAATACTAAGCAGATATATTCATCTATGAGAAACGGGACTGGAGAAACCAGCTGCTATCATGTATATTAGGATAAAAACATAAAATATATAGGGCAGTTATTCAACTAAGTTTTACTTACAGCAGACCCACTGAAATTAATTAGCATGCCTCCGGAGATCTTTAATTGAAATATGGGATAGGTATAAAAACCTATTAGAACCAAGAGTCCCACACTGGTTATCTCCGTTAGAGGTTATGAGTGTAAAGAAAATCAATATGAGAGGGAGTTGGATTACATATGGTGAGTTGATAGTGAAAGAAGGAGGAAAATGGAAAATGAAACCTTATGAACAAGTAAAAAAGTATGTATATGATTGGTTGCATTATTTTCAAGTAAATGAAATGTTTAAAAAGGATCTTAGAGAGAATGGATATGTTGAAAAAGATTCAAAATTTCAAATAGAAATAAAAAATAATGATTGTAAAATTTTATCAAAAATGTATAAAATGTTGTTGGAATGGCATACGAAGGACGAGGAAGTCAAGTCGGTTATGATACATTGGGCTAGAGATTTTGGATATAATATACAACTAGATGATTGGGTAAAAGTATGGAAGGAAAATATAAAATTTACAGCATGTACTGTGTTAAAGGAAAATGTTATGAAAATGATATATAGATGGTATATTACACCGGTCAAATTAGCGAAAATGTATAAAACCTGTAATAAGTGTTGGAAATGTAAAGAAAAAGAAGGGGCATTCTATCATATGTGGTGGGAATGTAAGAAGGTGAAGGGTTTCTGGGAGATGATATATAATGAATTGAAAAAAAATGTTGAAATATACATTTGTAAAGAAACCAGAAGCTCTTCTGTTAGGAATAGTAGGAAATGAAATAAATAGAAAGGACTGTAAACTTTTCCAATATGCAGTTACAGCGGCGAGAATATTAATGGCCCAAAGATGGAAACAGGAGGAAATACCGACCCTGGAAGAATGGAGAACGAAAATGATGGACTATGCAGAACTGGACAAATTAACTGGGAAGATTAGATATCAACGAGACCATAAGTTCATCGAGGACTGGGGAAAATTTGTAGAGTATCTGAAAAATATATGTGATGAACAAACAACGTTTGTGGGATTTCAAGAAGCTCTGTGAAAGGTTGAGGAGTATTGTAAAAAAGAAAAATAAGATTGGGGAGGTATATAAAAAGGCAGTATTAAATTTAGGAAATGCGTAACTAAAATTTAACTACGGATGATTGGCAGATAAGCTGAAGGAAGTCCATAATATATAATTTGTGATAAACCTTTGGTATGGTATCATATGTATATTGTATTGAAAACTAATAAAAACTTTTATTTTTAAAAAAGAAATTAATTAGCATGCCTACGTTAGGTCTATTAATTTCAATGGGTCTACTGTGAGTAAAACCTAGTTAAATAACATTCCACACAATGCTAAAGTAGAGGGAAACACAGTTTAAGCCTAGCCACTAACATGGTCTGTTGATAGAGCCACCACCAGACAAGAAGTATCTACTGTAACAGCTACCATATTGGCAAAATATTGTTGTTGGTGTCTGTAGGACACCTGGAGTCCTGTCAGGGGAAAAGGCGGGTTATAAATAAATAAATAATTCAACATGTGATTAGATTTCAAGGTATTTTCCCAACAGTTTGAAGCATGATTCTCCTCCAGTGTTACAAGTTCCAGCTTCAGCTACCTAGATATTATATGGCATTTTCTTATGTAATTCTAAAAGTTTAAAATTGTGTTGAACTCGTTAGAACAAGCCAAGTTTTGTATTATACAAATCAATCATGCATTTTATTTAAACATGTACACAGTTTAAAACATGATGGCTATGAATGTCACCAGAGAGAGAACTCCAATCAAATCTTTTTTTTAATAATAAATTTTTATAAATTTTTCCACAAATATCGTCAATCAAACAATTTCCCCAATAACATATTTCGTCTTTTTGGACTTCCCTCAGCTTCTCTGACAATCATCCGTATTTAAATTTTTATCTATGCATTCCCCAGATTTAGTATCGCCTTTTAAGATACCTTTACAAACATAATTACATTCTTGCAATATTCCTTATTCTTTCACAAAGCTTCTTTAAAACCTACTAGTGTTATTTGCTCATCACATACAGTCTTCAAATACTCCGAAAATTTCTCCCAGTCCTCTATGAACTTGTGATCTCGTTGATATCTAATTTTCCCAGTTAGTTTGTCCAGTTCTGCATAGTCCATTAACTTCATTCTCCATTCTTCCAGAGTCAGTAGATCTTCCTGTTGAATGGTTTCTTTAAATGTAAAGGTTCATCACTGTTCCACCTGATGTGTGTGTCTTTAAGGGGCCGGAGCAAGGGTCAGAGCAAACTAACGAGACCCAGCTTTACAGCTGTGAAACATAGCAGGTGCTGCTGAGTTGTACTGATTAAACTGTGTCAGCAATTGGGTAGAGTATATAAGGAGCAGCACCTAGCTCTCCCATTACCCTGGGGGATGGGTTGGTGGTTGGGTCTGGCTTGGTTTGTTGATGTATTTAGTGTAAATGGAGTTTTTGTTTTTCTTATTAAAACCTTCTTTAAGTTATTTTTGAGTCCCTTTAATGCATGGTCTCCCCAGCAAGCTCTCTGCAGCGCTACCATACTGCAAAAAGCCAACACTTCCTGCTTCCATTTTTGGGCCATTAATATTCTCGCTGCTGTTATCGCATATTGAAAAGGTTTGCAGTCCTTTGATGGTTTGAAAGTTTGAACTCCAATCAAATCTTAGAAGATGGCAAGGAATGAAAAAGCACCTCCTCATGCTTTTGGATGAGCTATTTAAACACTTATGAGTAGAATCATAGAATCATAGAGTTGGAAGAGACCACAAGGGCCATCGAGTCCAACCCCCTGCCAAGCAGGAAACACCATCAGAGCACTCCTGACATATGGTTGTCAAGCCTCTGCTTAAAGACCTCCAAAGTAGGAGACTCCACCACACTCCTTGGCAGCAAATTCCACTGTCGAACAGCTCTTACTGTCAGGAAGTTCTTCCTAATGTTTAGGTGGAATCTTCTTTCTTGTAGTTTGGATCCATTGCTCCGTGTCCGCTTCTCTGGAGCAGCAGAAAACAACCTTTCTCCCTCCTCTATGTGACATCCTTTTCTATATTTGAACATGGCTATCATATCACCCCTTAACCTCCTCTTCTCCAGGCTAAACATGCCCAGCTCCCTTAGCCGTTCCTCATAAGGCATCGTTTCCAGGCCTTTGACCATTTTGGTTGCCCTCCTCTGGACACGTTCCAGTTTGTCAGTGTCCTTCTTGAATTGTGGTGCCCAGAACTGGACACAGTACTCCAGGTGTGGTCTGACCAGAGCAGAATACAGTGGCACTATTACTTCCCTTGATCTAGATGCTATACTCCTATTGATGCAGCCCAGAATTGCATTGGCTTTTTTAGCTGCCGCGTCACACTGTTGGCTCATGTCAAGTTTGTGGTCAACCAAGACTCCTAAGATCCTTTTCACATGTACTGCTCTCAAGCCAGGTGTCTTGAGATTTGTGCCTCTCATTTTTTTTGCCCAAGTGCAATACTTTACATTTCTCCCTGTTAAAATTCATTTTGTTTGTTTTGGCCCAGTTCTCTAATCTGTCAAGGTCGTTTTGAAGTGTGATCCTGTCCTCTGGGGTGTTAGCCACCCCTCCCAGTTTGGTGTCATCTGCAAATTTGATCAGGATGCCCTTGAGTCCATCATCCAAGTCGTTGATAAAGATGTTGAATAAGACCGGGCCCAAGACAGAACCCTGTGGCACCCCACTAGTCACTCTTCTCCAGGATGAAGAGGAACCATTGATGAGCACCCTTTGGGTTCGGTCAGTCAGCCAGTTACAAATCCACTGAGTGGTAGCATAGTCAAGACCACATTTTACCAGCTTCTTTCCAAGAATATCATGGGGCACCTTGTCAAATGCCTTGCTGAAATCAATGTAGGCTACATCCACTGCGTTCCCTTCATCTACCAGGCTTGTAATTCTGTCAAAAAACGAGATCAGGTTAGTCTGACATGACTTATTTTTCAGAAATCCATGCTGACTATTGGTGATCACAGCATTCCTTTCTAGGTGCTCACAGACTGTTTGCTTGATGATCTGCTCCAGAATCTTCCCTGGTATTGATGTCAGACTGACTGGGCGGTAATTATTTGGGTCCTCTCTTTTCCCCTTTTTGAAAATAGGGACAACATTTGCCCTCCTCCAGTCTGCCGGGACTTCGCCTGTTCTCCAGGAATTCTCAAAGATGACTGCCAGTGGTTCTGAGATCACATCTGCCAGTTCTTTTAATACTCTTGGATGCAGTTCATCTGGCCCTGGAGACTTGAATACATCTAAACTAGCCAAGTATTCTTGTACTATCTCCTTAGTTATTCTGGGCTGTGTTTCCTTTGCTGAATCATTTGCTCCAAATTCTTCAGGTCGGGCATTGTTTTCTTTATCGGAGAAGACTGAGGCAAAGAAGGCATTGAGTAGAAGAGAAGCACACAAATTTGTTGGGGATGGAGGATACAATTTTGCTTAACTTATCCCCATCATCAGCTTCTGTTAGCAGCATCTTAAAAGAAGGACTGAGTATGTAGCTGCCATAGTATCATTGCACCATAGCAGTAAACTGCTTCTCTCTGCATCAAAGCAGAGGCAGCTGAGATAGCAAATCTGCAATAGTCAAAAATTTTAAACCCCTCTACATAACCTAACTTTGACTAGCAATTAACATTAATACACTTCTTTTATTTCCTACCTTATTTGACCATTTATAAGCCTGAAGCAGCTGACTGTAGAGGGGTGTTTTGTCCTGAACAGGATCTAAACTCAACAATCCACTATTGTAGAGAGGATGGTTCTCCAATGGCTTGCCTACAATATTACTTAGGCGTTCCAGTTCACTAAAATAAAATGAAAAGTCATTAAATTATGGTATTTAACACAGTATATTTTGTTAACTCTTATGTGGTTTTACCATATTTTATTACACAGTAGTAGCACAAGCAGGGCAGCTTCATTCACCGGACTTCTCAACATCACACATCACTGCTGAGTACCAAGAGTAAGAGGGGCAAGGTGAAGGCACTGGGGAGCTCATTGTAGGTGCAGTGGCGGGAGCATCAGATATGTTTATAATTATATTTTGGGAATGATTCATGTTCTTATGTAGCTGCACTGTTTTATTCTTTCTGGATGTCCCATGTTCATATTACAGTATAAAGTAGTTGTGTTCTGTGTTCTAAATCAAGCACTTCTAGGAATTGTTTCTTTTTGTTTTCCGATGTATTTCTCATTAATAAAAAATTTGGTGTGGAATAAGCAATTTTTTGTTATGAAAGTTTGTCCCAGAGGAAAAAGTTTGAGAATCAGTGTCATAAGGCATCACCAGTAAAAACAAACACACGGGGAACTTATAGGTGCTGGAAAAGACTCTGAGTCAGAGACCCTGGAGAACCACTCTTCTGCAACTGGTGAACAGGTCCCTTGACCAGGTCACACGCCCTCACCCAAGCTATCTCAAAACTGTCAGATTAACAGGAAACAAATATAGGATTCCCAAATGCATGTTTGGATCCTGCGTCTAAAAATAATAATAATTAATAACAATAATAATAATAATAATAATAATAATAATAATAATTTATTATTTATACCCCGCCCATCTGGCTGGGCCTCCCCAGCCACTCTGGGCGGCTTTCATAGAAAACAGAAATACAGTAAAATATCACACGTTAAAAACTTCCCTGAACAGGGCTGCCTTAAGATGTCTTCGGAATTTCAGGTAGTTGTTTATCGCTTTGACATCTGCTGGAAGGGCGTTCCAAAGGGCGGGTGCCACTACCGAGAAGGCCCTCTGCCTGGTTCCCTGTAGCTTTGCTTCTCGCAATGAGGGAACCGCCAGAAGGCCCTCGGCGCTGGACCTCAGCGTCCGGGCAGAATGATGGGGGTGGAGACGCTCCTTCAGGTATACTGGACCAAGGCCGTTTAGGGCTTTAAAGGTCAGCACCAACACTTTGAATTGTGCTCGGAAACTTACTGGGAGCCAATGCAGGTCTTTCAAGACCGGTGTTATATGGTCTCGGCGGCCGCCCCCAGTCACCAGTCTAGCTGCCGCATTCTGGATTAGTTGTAGTTTCCGAGTCACCTTCAAAGGTAGCCCCACGTAGAGTGCATTGCAGTAGTCCAAGCGGGAGATAACCAGAGCATGCACCACTCTGGCGAGACAGTCCGCAGGCAGAAAGGGTCTCAGCCTACGTACCAGATGGAGCTGGTAAACAGCTGCCCTGGACACAGATTTGACCTGTGCCTCCATGGACAGCTGTGAGTCCAAAATGACTCCCAGGCTGCGCACCTGGTCCTTCAGGGGCACGGTTACCCCATTCAGGACCAGGGAATCCTCCACACCTGCCCGCCTCCTGTCCCCCAAAAACAGTGCTTCTGTCTTGTCAGGATTCAACCTCAATCTGTTAGCCGCCATCCATCCTCCAACTGCCTCCAGACACTCACGCAGGACCTTCACCGCCTTCACTGGTTCTGATTTAAAAGAGAGGTAGAGCTGGGTATCATCCGCATACTGATGAACACCCAGCCCAAACCTCCTGATGATCTCTCCCAGCGGCTGCATGTAAATGCTGAAAAGCATGGGGGAGAGGACAGAACCCTGAGGCACCCCACAAGTGAGAGCCCAGGGGTCTGAACACTCATCCCCCACCACCACTTTCTGAACACGGCCCAGGAGGAAGGAGCGGAACCACTGTATAACAGTGCCCCCAGCTCCCAGCCCCTCAAGACGGTCCAGAAGTTTGAAGACACTCAGTACAGACAGAGGAGCATTCTCCAGCTCTCTTTATATGGCCCTCAAAACTCTCCATAGGCCACACCTCCTCCCCAGCCCTACTTCATACCCTCAGTGTTTTTGCCTGGTTGTAATGTATTGTGGAAAGAAGAAAAGAAAATCATTAAAAATTTATTTACAAAAAAAGGAATGTGTTCTTGAACTAAGTTGATGCCTCCTGCTTGGGTGGAAGGAGGATAGAGAGAGGGTTTGAGAAAGTAGCCTACTGTGCAAAAGTAGCATTTATACCTGTTACTCAACCCACTTTTGCCTCTGGCCACCGACCCACCACAGACATGTGGCCCTCAGAAGGCTGCCTAGCAAGGAATATGGCATTTTATTACACTTCTGGTTAGCATCCTCTTTCTTTCCCATTAACCTGTCTTTTTTAAGTTTTTGCCCCTGGGTCTGCTGGTCATTCCCCAGCACCTGACAGTCACAGCAACACCCCAGCCTCTTAGCACAACACATCCAACAATTAACAACCATCCTCCCTTTTGGCTTGCCCCAAACCATGTAGCATTCAGAAGGCAGACTGCATCTGGACCTAGAGGTTTCACTGTTTTGTTTTGCTGTGCAGAGCACAGCGTCTCCAATGAACAACAGCATTGCTGTGGCTTGTCCAAACAGCACAGAATTCAGAAGGGAGATGGTCCCAGAACCTGTATGGTTCCAGAACACTGTGCAGCTGTGGAAAGCATGGCATCTCCAACAACAAACCTTGCCCAAGACCACAAAGCTTTCAGAAGGTAAACCATGCCTGCTGTGAAAGTTCCACTGCATAGGTGTGGAGAGCATGGCATCTCCAAATATCAACCACTACCCTTTGTGGCTTGCCTCAAACCAAGTTGTATTCAGAAGAAAGTATTGTCTCTGCACATGGAGGTTCCACTACAAAGCTGTAGATGGCATGGCATTTCCAATTAATAACAGCAGCTACTCTCCTGTTGCTCAGTCCCTGCTCCTGCCAACCTAGCAGTTCGAAAGCCCGTCAAGTGCAAATAGATAAATAGGTACCGCTCCAGCGGGAAGGTAAACGGCGTTTCCGTGCGCTGCTCTGGTTCGCCAGAAGCGGCTTCGTCATGCTGGCCACATGACCTGTACTGGATCCCTTGGCCAGTAAAGCGAGATGAGAGCCGCAACCCCAGAGTTGGCCACGACTGGACCTAATGGTCAGGGGTCCCTTTACCCTTTAGCTTTTACTCTCCCTTGTGGCTTGCTATGACCAAAGCTGCATTAAGGTTTTCTTGTGTGTGTGTGTTTCTTTGTGGCTGATTAGCGGCGCGCGCAGTTTGATCCATCTTTTAGATTAGGGGAGCTAGTCTCAAACGCTTGTTGGGGGAGACCTAGGTTTTTTTCTTGTGGGGGAGTTATTTGTACTGTCTTCAAGCTTTGTACTTTCTTCACGCTTCACGACACGTTCTCAGGATGGAGGGGGAGGGAACAGTTGCAGTCGCCTGCAGTTCCTGCGCAATCTTTGCCATCTTGCCAAAGGTTGCAGGCAGCTTTACCTGCAGCAATTGCATATTGATTGCCCTCTTAAAAGACAAAGTCCAGCAACTGGAGGAACGTGTAGCTACGCTCCAAAGAATTAGAGAGCTGGAGCTCTTCTTGGAAGCAACAGAGCACACCGTCTCCACCAAGGAGGAGACAGGGGACTCCCCTGAGAAGGAGGCTAGTTCACCAACACAGGAGCCAGATATATGGAGAAATGTGACTCAAAGAAGTAGGAGGCCCAGGGTTCGCTCTGATTGTTTAGAAATACACAATCGCTTTGAGGTCCTCTCCCCTAGCATGGAAGACGAAGAGCAGACTCCATTTGAGGATCTCTCCCTCATTACAGTCGATCAGGTATATGAAGACGAGCAGCAAAGTCAGTCCTCAGGGAATGTGCAGGCGACCTTGGAATGGACAGCTCACGGAAGAACCCCGACCAAACCTAAGAGGAGGCGTGTAGTGGTGATAGGGGATTCCCTACTGAGGGGAACAGAAGCAGTGATCTGTGGGCCTGACAAGATGTCTCGGGAAGTGTGCTGTCTCCCCGGGGCTAAGATCCAAGATGTAACTGAATGACTGCAAGGAATCATAAAACCCACTGACAAATACCCCTTCCTCTTGGTTCATGTGGGAACCAATGACACTGCAAGCAATAGCCTCCAGAAGATCAAAAGAGACTACGAGGCTCTCGGCAGGAAATTGAAGCAACTAAATGCACAAACTGTCATCTCATCTGTCCTCCCAGTTGAACGATGTGGCCCAGGGAGAGAGGGAAAAATAGTGGAAGTGAACAGCTGGCTTCGCAAATGGTGTAAACAGGAACGGTTTGGATTCTTAGATCACGGACTGCAGTTTCTTGAAGATGGACTTCTGGCAAGCGATGGGCTGCACCTCACAACGGTTGGGAGAAATGTTTTTGCCAAAAATCTCAGAAACCTCATCAGGAGGGCTTTAAATTGACTAATGTGGGGGAGGGAGACAGTGCTCCTGAAGGTAGGAGTCTATCAATTGATGAAGATGATCATCCAAATGTCATAGACCAAATGGAGCAAACAGCACGCAGACCTAGTGGTGGGAGGAAAAAATCCTTAAATAAGAGAGACGGGGGAATGATTAATGGACTTCAATGTCTGTACACTAATGCGCAAAGCATGGGAAATAAATAAGATGAGCTTGAGCTCTTGGTACAGCAAGCTAAATATGACATAATAGGCATCACTGAAACCTGGTGGGATAAGTCCCACGATTGGAATGTAATAATGGGGGGATACAATCTATTTCAGAGAAACAGACCAGACAAGAAAGGAGGAGGAGTGGCGTTATATGTCAGGGATGTGTATACCTGTGAAGAGATCCAAGATTTAGAACCTCAAAGCCAAAGTGAGAGCATTTGGGTCAAAATTAAGGGAGAAAAGAATAACAGAGACCTCATTGCGGGAGTTTACTATAGATCCCCAAGCCAAACGGAGGACATAGATGATGCCTTCCTGGAACAGATGGCCAAGCATGCAAAAGGAAGGGAGATAGTAGTAATGGGGGACTTCAATTACCCGGATATTTGTTGGATGTCAAACTCAGCCAAGAGCATAAGGTCAAACAGATTCCTCACTGGCCTTGCAGACAATTTCATTGTCCAGAAAGTGGGAGAAGCAACAAGAGGAACAGCCATTTTAGATCTGGTCCTAACCAATGTTGATGACCTGGTTAGTGGGGTAGAAGTGGAAGGATCATTGGGCGCGAGTGATCATGCTCTTCTGAAGTTTACTATACAGCGGAAAGGAGCAGCCAAGCATACTAGGACTCAATTTCTTGACTTTAAGAAAGCCGACTTCATAAAACTTAGGGAAGTGCTGGGTGAGATCCCATGGACAGTAATACTAAAAGGAAAGGGAGTTCATGATGGCTGGGAGTTTGTTAAGAGGGAGATAGTAAAAGCACAACGTCAGGCAATACCAATGAGACGGAAACATGGAAGGTGCTTAAAGAAGCCAGGGTGGCTATCTAAAGAACTTTTAACTGAGTTAAGATTAAAAAAGGATGTGTACAAAAAATGGAAAAGGGGGGAAACCACCAAAGAGGAATTCAAACAAATAGCCAGCACGTGTAGACACAAAGTCAGAAAAGCTAAAGCACAGAATGAACTCAGGCTGGCTAGAGAGGTTAAAAGCAACAAAAAAAGGCTTTTATGGGTATGTTCATAGCAAAAGGAAGAACAAAGAAACAGTGGGGTCACTCAGAGGAGAAGATGGTGAAATGCAAACAGGGGACACAGAAAGGGCTGGACTCCTCAATGCCTTCTTTGCCTCAGTCTTCTCCGATAAAGAAAACAATGCCCGACCTGAAGAATTTGGAGCAAATGATTCAGCAAAGGAAACACAGCCCAGAATAACTAAGGAGATAGTACAAGAATACTTGGCTAGTTTAGATGTATTCAAGTCTCCAGGGCCAGATGAACTGCATCCAAGAGTATTAAAAGAACTGGCAGATGTGATCTCAGAACCACTGGCAGTCATCTTTGAGAATTCCTGGAGAACAGACGAAGTCCCGGCAGACTGGAGGAGGGCAAATGTTGTCCCTATTTTCAAAAAGGGGAAAAGAGAGGACCCAAATAATTACCGCCCAGTCAGTCTGACATCAATACCAGGGAAGATTCTGGAGCAGATCATTAAGCAAACAGTCTGTGAGCACCTAGAAAGGAATGCTGTGATCACCAATAGTCAGCATGGATTTCTGAAAAATAAGTCATGTCAGACTTACCTGATCTCGTTTTTTGACAGAATTACAAGCCTGGTAGATGAAGGGAACGCAGTGGATGTAGCCTACCTTGATTTCAGCAAGGCATTTGACAAGGTGCCCCATGATATTCTTGTAAAGAAGCTGGTAAAATGCGGTCTTGACTATGCTACCACTCAGTGGATTTGTAACTGGCTGACTGACCGAACCCAAAGGGTGCTCATCAATGGTTCCTCTTCATCCTGGAGAAGAGTGACTAGTGGGGTGCCACAGGGTTCTGTCTTGGGCCCGGTCTTATTCAACATCTTTATCAACGACTTGGATGATGGACTCAAGGGCATCCTGATCAAATTTGCAGATGACACCAAACTGGGAGGGGTGGCTAACACCCCAGAGGACAGGATCACACTTCAAAACGACCTTGACAGATTAGAGAACTGGGCCAAAACAAACAAGATGAATTTTAACAGGGAGAAATGTAAAGTATTGCACTTGGGCAAAAAAAATGAGAGGCACAAATACAAGATGGGTGACACCTGGCTTGAGAGCAGTACATGTGAAAAGAATCTAGGGGTCTTGGTTGACCATAAACTTGACATGAGTCAACAGTGTGACGCGGCAGCTAAAAAAGCCAGTGCAATTCTGGGCTGCATCAATAGGAGTATAGCATCTAGATCAAGGGAAGTAATAGTGCCACTGTATTCTGCTCTGGTCAGACCTCACCTAGAGTACTGTGTCCAGTTCTGGGCACCACAATTCAAGAAGGACACTGACAAACTGGAACGTGTCCAGAGGAGGGCAACCAAAATGGTCAAAGGCCTGGAAACGATGCCTTATGAGGAACGGCTAAGGGAGCTGGGCATGTTTAGCCTGGAGAAGAGGAGGTTAAGGGGTGATATGATAGCCATGTTCAAATATATAAAAGGATGTCACATAGAGGAGGGAGAAAGGTTGTTTTCTGCTGCTCCAGAGAAGCGGACACGGAGCAATGGATCCAAACTACAAGAAAGAAGATTCCACCTAAACATTAGGAAGAACTTCCTGACAGTATGAGCTGTTCGACAGTGGAATTTGCTGCCAAGGAGTGTGGTGGAGTCTCCTTCTTTGGAGGTCTTTAAGCAGAGGCTTGACAACCATATGTCAGGAGTGCTCTGATGGTGTTTCCTGCTTGGCAGGGGGTTGGACTCGATGGCCCTTGTGGTCTCTTCCAACTCTATGATTCTATGATTCTATGATTCTAAGAAGGTAGACCAGGCTTCCTCAACCTCGGCCCTCCAGATGTTTTGAGACTACAATTCCCATCATCCCTGACCACTGGTTCTGCTAGCTAGGGATCATGGGAGTTGTAGGCCAAAAACATCTGGAGGGCCAAGGTTGAGGAAGCCTGAGGTAGTCTCTACCTGCCGGTGGTGATTTCCACAGCACAACTCTTCATCGAACAGCAGCAGCAACCCTCCTTTAAGGCTTGCCCAAACCCACATAGCCTTCACAAAATAGACTGTTCCTGAACGTGGAAGTTCCACTGTTCAGTTGTCACAGTGAATTGGTATTTCACTGCACTATCAAATTCCATATCTAACTGGGGGGGGGGGTCGCCTTTTTTCAAGCATTTCTAGTCTTGTGGGCAGCATCTCCTCATCCCAGAAATGGGAGAAAGGAAGGGGAGTGAAGGGCAACCTCCTCCTCGGCGGGTCTTTCCCCTCTTTGCCTTCCTCCTCACCCCAAGTCTTGGCTGACGGAGTGGAGGCTCTCTTGGAAGCTGGAGACGAAGCTCTTCTCATGGCCCTCCAAAACCTCCTTGTTGTGCCTGCCGTCCCTGACACAATCGAAGACGCGTGTGACGTTGGAGCGCAGCGCCTGGATAGCCGCAATAGCCTGGGCGAAAGCCTCCATGCTGACGCCGGCACTCGACGCCCCATCCGCCATCTTTGGCCAGCAACCTCCTGTCGGAAAGCTGGATGGCGAGGCTAAGCTAAGAGGAGCGCGGAGAGGACGCCGCCGCCGCCGCAAAGCAGGCTGGGAGATGTAGTGCACGGAACTGAGGGAAGTTTTTTGGGAGATGGAGAGACGTATGGTTGAAAGTTGGGAGGAGAAGGCAGCAAACACCGGCTTGGGTTTACGTAATTTCTATTGATTTGTTGGATTTAGCACATATATCTCTGTGTGTATGTATTTTGTTTAAGAGAGGAGACGTTTCTGAGGAAAACAAGAAGCCACACAAGATAACCTAGGTTTCTTAATATTTACCCCTTCTTATTGATTCATTTAGTAATCTAAAATGATAGAATTTACTTTATTTATTTTACTTAGTCATTTGATTGTTCCAGTTAAAAATTACAATACCGTATTTTTCGCACCATAGGATGCACTTTTTTATAAGATATTTATTGAAATTTTCAAAGTATTACAAAATAAAATAAAAGCAGTAGAAAGTACAAAATAAAAATAGTTAACAAAGTAGAAAAAGAAAACAAACAAACCCCTTCCAACCATATGAATACAAATTCAAAAATAAGAAAAAGTGACAAAAAAATACAAAAATACATCACAAACAATTAAAAACATTTAAAAACAAATTCATTATTCTCAAATCCTCAACTGTCATTACCTTCTTTCTTTGACCTCCTCCTCCTCCCTTTCTTTGTATCCTAGTTATTAATTATCCCAGCAAATCCTTTCCATATTTCATAATATTCTGTCATTACATTACCCTAAACTATTTTAATCTTATCTTACTATAATAAAATAAACCTTAAAACTTAAAACTTAAGTCTTATCCTTACCAATTTCTCATAACCATAATATTCTTTCATAATTCTTTAAACATCTTTACTAAAGCCAAGTAATTTCATTCCAACATTTTTCTGACATTCATCAATTTTATAAAACAGTTCTAATGGTAGAAAAAAGAGATACAAACAGATTCAATCTTCATCCAACGTCCTTTCCTCCTGGTTCCGGGTTTTGTCAGTCCTTATTATCCCGTCGATCTAGCCCATTAACCTGGCAGCCTTATATCCGAGGCCCTCAAGTCTCTTCCATGTCCCTTCCGCAGCTCTTCTTCATATTTGTAACTGTATTTCCCTTGTCTCCTGCTCGTGGTAACTCCAGCTTGACAATATTTTTAACCCTTCTCGACAGATCAGCCCCTTTTCCATATTCAACACTGAATTCCATATGGTATTTAAAAGCATGTTTCAAAGACCCTCCAAAATTAAAATTAAGAGCCCCCACAATCCCAAACATCTCACGGCCCATTGCCAGATTTGAAAAGTCCAAACATCCCAGCATAGGGGGGTCAATCCAGCCCCCCATTTCCAAGCCAAACCAAACTTTTTCTTTCCAAATCTGGCTTTTTCCAAGCTCATTTGTCAAATCTGAAAACTCATATTCCTGTTGGGCCTGTTCTGTCAGGACACACTCCTGATTTAATTCCTGAGTGGGCTCCACATATTTTCCCACTGTCTGTTCAAAATTTCCCACTGCCTGTTCAAAATTTCTAGTCGAAGTCGCCATCCAATTCACCTTCTCATGTAACTGTTCCAGTAGGGCATTTGTTTTATAGAAAGCACACAACAAAGCTTCTGAATACATTGTCCTGCAAGGTCAGATGCCTGTTCCCACGATTGTAATCTGTAGCAGCTGCCGGCTCCCTGGAGTTGATTACAGTTTCACAGTCTCCCTCTAGGGGGGAAACTTTTATTTGTTCTTGCAGCAAAGTTTCCCTTTTTGAGATACTTTGTCAATATTTGTTGCTTAAAGGTGCGAAGGGAAGCAGTGGAATCGCTATGTTTCTCTTCTTTTAGCTATCTGTCAAAAACGCTTATCTCTGGTCAATGAACTTCAAACGTCAGTCCTGACACCCCGCTCCAGGATCAGGACGGAGGAAAGTTGCTTTACTTTAAACTCAATTTAAACAGTCTGAAAAAGATCCCCCTCCTTCTCCTGCTGTCGAAGGGGGGTTCCACAATTTTAAATGATGAAATCCAATCCTTTAAAGGCGATTTTCTAAGCTCTAGTTTACATTGTCTTTGCTTTATTCTGTCTACAAAAGAACGGAAGGCTGACTTCCTGTTTAGACCTTCCCGTTCAGTACCAAATTGAAATAGGTTTTTAAAATCCAATTCCTTTCTACTCGCAAGTCCTTATTTGATGTCCAGTTGTTCAAAGTCTAAGTACTCACGGGTGCTTATTTTAGAGTCCAAATTGTCCCAGGAAAAAGGCAGCGCTCTCCGGCAACAGCTATGCGGCTTCGCTCCACGGAAAGAGCCGTTGACTCACAGCACCGCGCCACTTCCCCCTCTTCACTTCGGAGCCCGTTAGTGGGTTCCTTTGCGAGTTGGGGGGGCGCTAAAGGTGCCCGCCGAGTCCCATGGTCACAGGCTTCATCCGCCTGTGATTTTTAAGATGGTTCCCGCTTCGCCGTAGCGGAGAAGACCCGTTTCCCGCGGAGCTAGTCCCTCCTGTTCAGAGGGAGTCCGCCATTGCCGATGGCGCCGCCCCGGAAGTCCCATAGGATGCACTTTTTCCCCTTCAAAAATGAAGGGGGAATGTGTGTGCGTCCTATGGAGCGAAGACAGCATAGCCCCGCGACCCTCTCCCGGCTGGAGAGGAGACACGCAGCTATTGCAGCAGCCTCTTTAGCCGCGCGCCATCTCTCCAGCCGGGAGAGCGCATGCGGGGCTAAAGAAGCCCCGCTTACCCTCTCCCGGCTGGAGAGGTGACACGCAGCTATTGCAGCAGCCTCTTTAGCCGCGCGCCATCTCTGATGCCGGGAAAGCGCTCGCGGGGCTAAAGAAGCCCCCAGCGGCCCTCTCCCAGCTGGAGAGGAGACACGCAGCTATGGCAGGAGCCTCTATAGCCGCGTGCCACCTCTCCAGCTGGGAGAGCATGCACGGGGCTAAAGAAGCCCCGCTTACCCTCTCCCAGCTGGAGAGGTGACACGCAGCAATTGCAGCAGCCTCTTTAGCCGCACACCATCTCTCCATCTTCTCCTAAAGAAGCCCCCCGCGACCCTCTCCCGGCTGGAGAGGTGACATGCTGCTATGGCAGGAGCCTCTATAGCCGCGCGCCTTTGCGCTGCTCCCCAACCTGCTCTATAGGACGCACTTTTCCCCCTCCAAAAATGAAGGGGGAAAGTGTGTGCGTCCTATGGAGCAAATGCAGGCTTTCGCTGAAGCCTGGAGAGCGAGAGGGGTCGGTGCGCACCAACCCCTCTCACGTTCCAGGCTTCAGGAAGCTATCCGCAAGCCTGCGGAGCCCGGCAGGAGTTCCCGCCGGGCTCCCAAGGCTTGCGGATAGCAGCTGTCCCCGAAGCCAAAACAGCGAGACGGGGCGCTGCGCAGCCCTGCGTCTCGCTGTTCCAGCTTCGGGATGGCTGCGCAAAGCCTCCGCAGGGCGGCGGGGTGAAGGCACCCCGTCGCCCTGCGGAGGCTACAAAGAATGTCCCGGAAGCCTCAAGCCTTTGGAGTGCAGCTGCGCTCCAAAGGCTTCAGGAATCTTTAAGGCTGGCGGTGGGGGAAAGCAGCGCTTCCCCCCACCGCCAGCCCCACAAGCTCGGGGGGCAGCAGCAAGGCCTGCTCTTGAACGCACCGTGAATGCACCTTGTTTTTGAGGGGGAGAACAAGAAAACAATCCCCCCCCTATTCTACCCCTCCTATGGTCTGGTGTGTCCTATGGTCCGGTGCGTCCAATAGAGTGAAAAATATGGTACTTAACCCGAGGTACCACTGTAATATATTATTCCATGTTGTTTTCCTATAGATTTATTTTTTTTTTGTAACTCATTCTTTGTGTGCATGTGTGCTCCTTGTGTTGCAGGAATCCAGGTATTTCCCAAGTGGACAGGGAAGGACAATGAAGGTAAGGGCTCCAAATGGGACTTAGGTTCACATGTGGGGGGGGGGTGTAAATATGGACAATGTTTCTGGCAAAAGGGTGTTAAAGCGCACTGAAAGTCCAGAGGTAGCATTATTATCAATTTACGATGGGGTAGAAGGTTTGCAGGCTATGAAGGACTTGCTCACATATTTATTGACAGCTGCACGAATTATGGTAGCTAAGAGATGGAAGGGGCAAACAAAATATAAAATGGAAGAATGGTATGAAGAAGTGTGGGATAAAGCTATTAATGATAAATTAACATGTGCCATTAAGGTAAGACAGGGAGTATGTAGGAGAAATGATTTCGAGGAGATATGGAGGGTGTTTGTAGAATTTGTACTGTTACAACGGAAAGGGGTCAAACCATCGCTAGAGGTGTTGAAATTTTGGCAGGTTGGATAGTTACAATGGAATGGTCTCGCTGGTGGGGTGCACATTTTTATTCTTATTTATTTATGGTTATTACTTTGTCAAAATAATAATAATAATAATAATAATAATAATAATAATAATAATAATAATAATAATAATAATAATAATAATAGCTATTTTATATTGAGGGTTTGTTCACACTTCTGTTTGCCCCCTGCCACTTTTCCTGGGAACCCCATTTTTTACTATTGAATTGGAGCAAACATCAACAGGCTTCTCTACAGATTGATGTTTGCTCCGATTCAGCACTAAAGAGCAGGTTTTCCTGGGGAAAGTGGTGGGGCAAACGGAAAAGTGCTCAGAGCCGTGCCTCAAAAGCAATGGAAAAGTGGGAAACTGGTCAGACCCATGCTTTATAGCCATGGGACAAGTGGAAATGTGAATGAGCCCTGAGTCAGATCTTTGGTTCATCTAGACCAGTATTGTTGATACTGACCAGCAGTTCAGGTGGGAGACATTCATAGCACTTCCAGGAAATATTTGAGTTTGAACCAGGGACTTTCTCCTTGCAAAGCAGATGCTCCAGCAGTGAGCTATGGCCCTTTCCCTAAAGGCAGAATTCAGAGCAGTGATTGTACTGAATCAAGGGGGTGGAGCGACTCCCCTTTGAAGAAAGGGTGCTGTGTTTTTCCTCCATCTCCCTTAACACTAGAACTCATGAGCATCCAAACTGGAAGATTGCCTTCCCCCATGTTGGCTGGGTTTGGTGGGAATTAGTAACCTAGCAGCCTCTGGGGGGCAGCAGCTTCTGTATCATTGCTTTAAGGCAGGGGTCAGCAACCCAAGACCCATGGGCCGGAAGCAGCCCGTGGAGGTCGTTTGACCGGCCCATGAGCTGCCCCCGAACTGAGTTGCCTGCTTGCGTGCTGTGCGAAACCGTGTGGGGATTCACTTCCACGGCACCGAAAATTGCATCTGTGCAGACGCTGAAAATCGTTGGCGCAAGCGCTCACACACACGCCCAATCTGGCCCACGGAGGGATCTCCGCAGGACTGATCCAGCCCAGGCAAGATAAACCTTGCTGACCCCTGCTTTAAGGGAAGGGCAGCTATGAAAATTATGTGGAGTTTGGAACTGACAGGGTTAAAACTCCGTGGTGTCCTGTATCTGGGAGGAGCTTGACACAGAGAAGTGCGTCACAGTGTGTGTCTGCTTTCAGACTTGCTTTCACTTCTGACTGACACCCAGCACACAGCAGAAGCTGTGAGAGTGCTTTTGGAGAGCACAGCGATGCCGAAATGTTCTGCTGGATTTATTGCTTTGTAAATAAACGCTTCTAGAGATAAGAACCGAACTGTCTTTGGACTTGATTTATCCCTCATCTCACACGGATGCAGGACCGCTGCGACTCTGCTCCCTGCCAGGTCAGCTCCCCGAACAGAGCTGCACAGGGGAAGCCTGACTGGACGCAGGATTAATTTCCCCAGAAATTACACTGACATAAGAGCAATATATCAAGGTATCTGTGGCTGTATGCATGTTGTTGGGCTCCCATTGTTTCCCAGCCAGCATGGCTAATGGCCAGGAATGATGAGTGTTGCAAAATATATTTTAATGTACATATTGTCTCATCCCAGCAATAACCATTTTGCAGGGTTTCAGGATGAGGGAGAAAAGGGATCAAGGCCGTCTAAAGGACAAGACCTGTATGGTAAATATAAGTTGTTGTTTTTATTTATATATATAAAATTTATTTTTGCATTTTCTAGTTTACATAGACAAATGAATTAAATACATAAACATATAATCCATTTTGACTCCCCCCCCCATTGTGGAACTTAATGCAATGATTTCCCCCCCCCTTTCTCTTTCATAACTCTACTTTTATAAATCCTTTCTGAATCCATAGTTCAAATTTTTACACAAGTTTTCTGTCAATCCTACCAATATATGTACCGTAATTGTTTACAATAGCTTTTCAAATAAATTATAAACCTTCCCCGTTCTTTATTAAAAACCTCCTCTTCCTGGTTTCTAATTCTTCCTGTAAGAATTTTCTCTTCAGATCGCATAAATCTTTTGCCTTTTATAAGCTGTTTGCTATATTTGCCTGCTGGCCTGGATCCTGTATACAGTGGTTCCTCAGGTTACGAACTTAATTCGTTCTGGAAGTCTGTTCTTAACCTGAAACATTCTTAACCTGAGGCGTGCATTCCCTACATAGGCCTTGACATAGGTGGGGCAAAGTTCGCAACCTGGATGGAAAATGAAAACTTATGAAGAGGTGAAAGAATTTGTTTACGACTGGTTACACTACTTTCAGATTAATGAAATGTTTAAAAAAGATTGTAAAATGTGTCAGTATGAAGGTAAAGAATCAAAATTCCAAGTGAAGATATTGAATAATGAGTATAAAAACCTGTCTAAAATGTATAAAGTGTTGCTGGAGTGGCATACAAAAGATGAAGAGGTAAAAGTAGTAATGATACACTGGGCAAGAGACTTTGGTTACAATATACAGTATGATGATTGGATGAAATTATGGAATGAAAGGCTAAAATTTACGGCATGTACTGCGTTGAAAGAAAATGTAATGAAAATGTTTTACAGATGGTATATAACGCCAGTTAAACTGGCCAAAATGTATAAAACATGCAATAAGTGTTGGAAATGTAAAGAAAAAGAAGGTACTTTCTATCATATGTGGTGGGAGTGTAAAAAGGTGAAAGACTTCTGGGAAATGATATACAATGAATTGAAAAAGATGTTGAAATATACGTTCGTTAAAAAACCAGAAGCCTTTCTATTAGGAATGGTAGGAAATGAAATCAATAAGAGAGACTGTAAACTGTTTCAATATGCAGTGACTGCCGCAAGGATACTTCTGGCCCAAAGATGGAAACAGGAAGAAATTCCAACAGTGGAAGAATGGAGAAGGAAATGGACCGAATATGCAGAATTGGACAAATTGACTGGGAAGATTCGATACCAGAAAGACCAAAAGTTTATCGAGGACTGGGGGAAATTTACAGAATATCTGAAAAATATATGTGATGTACAGACAACGCTTGTTGGTTTTGAAGAGACTCTGTGAAATAGTAAGAAATACTGCAAAAAAGAGAGTAAGAGGAAAAGGAGTGGGGAAAGGCAATATCATGTTTAGAAATGCGTCAATAAATAGAAATTTTTCGAAAGATTGGCAGAGAAACTGAGGGAAGTAAAAAATTGAAGCATGAGTGTAAAATAATTTGTTGACTGTATAAAACTTGTTTGTAAAATGAATAAAAATTATATTTATTTTTTTAAAAAAACTTCGCAACCTGGAACACCTACTTCCGGGTTTGTGGAGTTCATAACCAGAAGCATTCCTAAGCAGGTCTGTTTGTAACCCGAGGTACCACTGTATTTGATGTGGGGAGTCTTTAGCTCACCAGGTGCTGTTAGACTGCAATTCCCATGAGTCCCAACAAGTGTGGCCAGTGGCCAAGGAATGATGGTAGTTGTAGTTCAGCAGCTTCTGGAGGGCCAAAGATCCCCCCCATCTACAATCACTTGAGGTCTTCTGGAAACAAGGCTTGCATGGGAAATATTAACCGCACTGTACCTTGGCCACCAAGGCTGACCCTACCATTAGACAGAGCAAGGTGCCGCCTCAGGCATCAGATGCTTGGGAACGGGAAGAATGAGAAAGGTGTTGTTGGGCAGCTCTGTACGTGCTAACGCAGCCTGCCCTGCATCCTCTAAGTTAGCCTGCTCTCCTCAGGTACGGTGGAGCATTCTGTCTCATCACCAGTGTGTGGTTCCTGCAAGTGGAATGGGGTTTCTATTGGCATGTGGGTGGGTGGGTACATTTTGTCCATCACTTCATGCAGTCCTGTTTGTGTCACTGTTATGCTACCTGCTAGGGTTAAAAGACAGAGGTTTTGGTGTGAAGGGAGATTCTTTGAGGAGGTAACAATTGTTCCAGTGGGAGGTGCACACCATGCCACTCCCATCACAAGATTTGTCTGCTTTGGCCCAAGAAAAGTCACGCTCTAAAATGTATCGCAAGAACTGATCAACATCCTATCTGGTCCAGCACTGTTGGAGTGTCCCCCTTTCTCCATGGCTGTTTAAGCAGAGCAATAATGGTAACAGGGTAGGTGAAGCCCCTCTACTCCCTGCTACTGGATTTCATTTGAGGAGCAGCACAGCTGGCTCCCTGTTTATTTGCTATGTGGATGCAGATGCAGCATAGGTGCACACCCCCACCTCAGCATAAGACACGCCACAGAGTGTCTAGCTGTCATGCCCACGCTCTGACCTTTGCCTCCCTCGCAGAGAGCTTTGCTTAAGTTCCACTTGGCTGGAGCATGGCGAATGAAGCAGACTTTCAAGTATCAGGGGAACATTTTGGGGGGAAACACCTGTCTGACACATGATTCGCTAACGCTAGAAATGTGCCTTGTTGGAAATACGTTAAGTTCAGGATGGTTTTGTTACTGTTTCCAATTGTTGACTTCTGCTAATAAAAGGAGCCTCGGCAGAGCTAGCCGGCAGCTTGCTTGGAGCTTGCTTGCTTGCTCCTGTGCAGCTCACATGCATTCAACTCCCATGCCGTCCTCCATAATTTCAACAATTTGCCCTTTCCTGTTCACTGTAGCCCAACCCTATTAATCACATTTTAGGTCCTTCTCCTTTTCACCTCTTTCTGTTTTTCTACTGGACTTCCTCTGTTTATAGAATCACTTTTCCATGTTTGTTCCTAGATTGTTGTTGTTTAGTCATTTAGTCGTGTCTGACTCTTCGTGACCCCATGGACCATAGCACGCCAGGCACTTCTGTCTTCCACTTCCTCCCGCAGTTTGGTCAAACTCATGCTGGTAGCTTCGCAAACACCATCCAACCATCTCGTCCTCTGTCGTCCCCTTCTCCTTGTGCCCTCCATCTTTCCCAACATCAGGGTCTTTTCCAGGGAGTCTTCTCTTCTCATGAGGTGACCAAAGTAGTGGAGCCTCAGCTTCACGATCTGTCTTTCCAGTGAGAACTCAGGGCTGATTTCCTTCAGAATGGATTGGTTTGATCTTCTTGCAGTCCATGGGACTCTCAAGAGTCTCCTCCAGCACCAGAATTCAAAAGCATCAGTTCTTCGGTGATCAGCCTTCTTTATGGTCCAGCTTTCACTTCCATACATCACTACGGACCTTTGTTGGCAAGGTGACGTCTCTGCTTTTGAAGATGCTGTCTAGGTTTGTCATTGCTTTTCTCCCAAGAAGCAGGTGTCTTTAAATTTCGTGGCTGCTGTCACCATCTGCAGTGATCATGGAGCCCAAGAAAGTAAAATCTCTCACTGCCTCCATTTCTTCCTTCTATTTGCCAGGAGGTGATGGGACCAGTGGCCATGATCTTTGTTTTTTTTTATGTTGAGCTTCAGACCATATTTTGCGCTCTCCTCTTTCACCCTCAATAAAAGGTTCTTTAATTCCTCCTCACTTTCTGCCATCAAGGTTGTGTCATCTGCATATCTGAGGTTGTTGATATTTCTTCCGGCGATCTTAATTCCGGCTTTGGATTCATCCAGTCCAGCCTTTCCCATGATGAATTCTGCATATAAGTTAAATAACCAGGGAGACAAAATACAGCCTTGTCGTACTCCTTTCCCAATTTTGAACCAATCAGTTGTTCCATATCCAGATCTAACTGTAGCTTCTTGTCCCACATAGAGATTTCTCAGGAGACAGATGAGGTGATCAGGCACTCCCATTTCTTTAAGAACTTGCCATAGTTTGCTGTGGTCGACACAGTCAAAGGCTTTTGCATAGTCAATGAAGCAGAAGTAGATGTCTTTCTGGAACTCTCTAGCTTTCTCCATAATCCAGCGCATGTTTGCAATTTGGTCTCTGTTTCCTCTGCCCTTTCGAAATCCAGCTTGCACTTCTGGGAGTTCTTGGTCCACATACTGCTTGAGCCTTCCTTGTAGAATTTTAATCATAACCTTGCAAGCGTGTGAAATGAGTGCAATTGTGCGGTAGTTGGAGCATTCTTTGGCACTGCCCTTCTTTGGGATTGGGATGTAGACTGATCTTCTCCAATCCTCTGGCCACTGCTGAGTTTTCCAAACTTGCTGGCATATTGAGTGTAGCACCTTGACAGCATCATCGTTTAAAATTTTAAATAGTTCAGCTGGAATACCATCACTTCCACTGGCCTTGTTATTAGCAGTGCTTTCTAAGGCCCATTTGACTTCACTCTCCAGGATGTCTGGCTCAAGGTCAGCAACCACACTACCTGGGGTGTACGAGCCATCCATATCTTTCTGGTATAATTCCTCTGTGTATTCTTGCCATCTCTTCTTGATGTCTTCTGCTTCTGTTAGGTCCTTTCCACTTTTGTCTTTTATTATGGTAATCTTTGTATGAAATGTTCCTTTCATATCTCCAATTTTCTTAAACAGATCTCTGGTTTTTCCCATTCTATTATTTTCCTCTATTTCTTTGCACTGCTCGTTTAAGAAGGCCTTCTTGTCTCTCCTTGCTATTTTTTGGAAATCTGCATTCAATTTCCTGTATCTTTCACTATCTCCCTCGCATTTTGCTTGCCTTCTCTCTCCCGCTATTTGTAAGGCCTCGTTGGACAGCCACTTTGCTTTCTTGCATATCCTTTTCATTGGGATGGTTTTAGTTGCTGCCTCCTGTATAATGTTACGAGCCTCCATCCATAGTTCTTCAGGCACTCTGTCCACCAAATCTAAATCCTTAAACCTGTTCCTCACTTCCACTGTGTATTCATAAGGGATTTGACTTAGATTGTATCTTACCAGCCCAGTGGTTTTTCCTACTTTCTTCAGTTTAAGCTTGAATTTTGCTATAAGAAACTGATGATCTGAGCCACAGTCAGCTCCAGGTCTTGTTTTAGCTGACTGTATAGAGCTTCTCCATCTTTGGCTGCAGAGAATATAATCAATCTGATTTTGATGCTGCCCATCTGGTGATGTCCATGTGTAGTGTCGTCTCTTGTGTTGTTGGAAAAGCGTGTTTGTGATGACCAGCTTGTTCTCTTGGCAGAACTCTATTAGCCTTTGCCCTGCTTCGTTTTGATCTCCAAGGCCAAACTTGCCAGTTGTTCCTTTTATCTCTTGATTCCCCACTTGAGCATTCCAATCCCCTATAAATGAGAAGAACATCCTTCTTTGGTGTCATTTCTATAAGGTGTCGTAAGTCTTCATAGAATTGGTCAATTTCAGTTTCTTCAGCACCAGTAGTTGGTGCATAAACTTGGATTACTGTGATGTTAAAAGGTTTGCCTTGGATTCGTATCGAGATAATTCTATCATTATTGAGATTACCGTATTTTTCGCACCATAGGACGCACTTTTTCCCTCCTAAAAAGCAAGGGAAAATGTGTGTGCGTCCTATGGAGCGAATGCAGGCTTTCGCTGAAGCCTGGAGAGTGAGAGGGGTCGGTGCGCACCGACTCCTCTCGCTCTCCAGGCTTCAGGAAGCTATCTGCTAGCAGAGGGAGACCCAGCTCTCCCACCGCTAGCGGAGCGCTGCATTAATCCCGAAGCTTGGGGCGTGCGGAGCTCAGCACGCCCCAAGCTTCTGGGTGCCGGCAAGGTCTCCGCTAGCCCTGGGAGAGCCCCGCGACGTCGCACGGCTCTCCCAGGGCTAGCGGACCACTGCGCTAATCCCGAAGTTTGGGGCGTGCGGAGCTGAGCGCGCCCCAAGCTTCTGGGTGCCGGCAAGGTCTCCGCTAGCCCTGGGAGAGCCCCGCGACGTCGCGCGGCTCTCCCAGGGCTAGCGGACCACTGCGCTAATCCCGAAGCTTGGGGCGTGCGGAGCTCAGCACGCCCCAAGCTTCTGGGTGCCGGCAAGGTCTCCGCTAGCCCTGGGAGAGCCCCGCGACGTCGCGCGGCTCTCCCAGGGCTAGCGGACCACTGCGCTAATCCCGAAGCTTGGGGCGTGCGGAGCTCAGCACGCCCCAAGCTTCTGGGTGCCGGCAAGGTCTCCGCTAGCCCTGGGAGAGCCCCGCGACGTCGCGCGGCTCTCCCAGGGCTAGCGGACCACTGCGCTAATCCCGAAGCTTGGGGCGTGCGGAGCTCAGCACGCCCCAAGCTTCTGGGTGCCGGCAAGGTCTCCGCTAGCCCTGGGAGAGCCCCGCGACGTCGCGCGGCTCTCCCAGGGCTAGCGGACCACTGCGCTAATCCCGAAGCTTGGGGCGTGCGGAGCTCAGCACGCCCCAAGCTTCTGGGTGCCGGCAAGGTCTCCGCTAGCCCTGGGAGAGCCCCGCGACGTCGCGCGGCTCTCCCAGGGCTAGCGGACCACTGCGCTAATCCCGAAGTTTGGGGCGTGCGGAGCTGAGCGCGCCCCAAGCTTCTGGGTGCCGGCAAGGTCTCCGCTAGCCCTGGGAGAGCCCCGCGACGTCGCGCGGCTCTCCCAGGGCTAGCGGACCACTGCGCTAATCCCGAAGCTTGGGGCGTGTGGAGCTCAGCACGCCCCAAGCTTCTGGGTGCCGGCAAGGTCTCCGCTAGCCCTGGGAGAGCCCCGCGACGTCGCGCGGCTCTCCCAGGGCTAGCGGACCACTGCGCTAATCCCGAAGCTTGGGGCGTGCGGAGCTCAGCACGCCCCAAGCTTCTGGGTGCCAGCAAGGTCTCCGCTAGCCCTGGGAGAGCCCCGCGACGTCGCGCGGCTCTCCCAGGGCTAGCGGACCACTGCGCTAATCCCGAAGCTTGGGGCGTGCGGAGCTCAGCACGCCCCAAGCTTCTGGGTGCCGGCAAGGTCTCCGCTAGCCCTGGGAGAGCCCCGCGACGTCGCGCGGCTCTCCCAGGGCTAGCGGACCACTGCGCTAATCCCGAAGCTTGGGGCGTGCGGAGCTCAGCACGCCCCAAGCTTCTGGGTGCCGGCAAGGTCTCCGCTAGCCCTGGGAGAGCCCCGCGACGTCGCGCGGCTCTCCCAGGGCTAGCGGACCACTGCGCTAATCCCGAAGTTTGGGGCGTGCGGAGCTGAGCGCGCCCCAAGCTTCTGGGTGCTGGCAAGGTCTCCGCTAGCCCTGGGAGAGCCCCGCGACGTCGCACGGCTCTCCCAGGGCTAGCGGACCACTGCGCTAATCCCGAAGCTTGGGGCGTGCGGAGCTCAGCGCGCCCTAAGCTTCTGGGTGCTGGCAAGGTCTCCGCTAGCCCTGGGAGAGCCCCGCGACGTCGCACGGCTCTCCCAGGGCTAGCGGACCACTGCGCTAATCCCGAAGCTTGGGGCGTGCGGAGCTCAGCGCGCCCTAAGCTTCTGGGTGCTGGCAAGGTCTCCGCTAGCCCTGGGAGAGCCCCGCGACGTCGCGGGGCTCTCCCAGGGCTAGCGGAGACCTTGCCGGCGCCCAGAAGCTTGGGGCACGCTGAGCTCCGCACGCCCCAAGCTTCGGGATTAGCGCTCCGCTAGCCGTGTCTAGGCTGCGGATAGCAGCCTGCTTCCCGGAGCGTCGGGCGCCCTGAAAGCAGAGCTCCCGGCGCTTTGGGAACACATCCGCAGCATGGGGACCCTTGCAGGAGCTCCCCGCAAGCTTCCCCACGCTGCGGATAGCAGCCTGCCGCCCGGCGGGTGGGGCACCCTGAAGCAGAGCGCCCCTCGCGCCAGGCATACATCCGCAGCGTGGGGAGCCCTGCAGCAGTTCCCCACAAGGCTCCCCAAGCTGCGGATAGCAGCCTGCCGCCCGGCGGGTAGGGCGCCCTGAAGCAGAGCGCCCCGCGCGCTAGGCAGACATCAGCCAGCCCCACAAGCTCGGGGGACAGCAGGGAGGCGCAGCGCCACTATCCCGCTGTTCCTCGACCTGGTTCGGTTTCCCTGACCTGCTTTTGGGGGGGAAATAAAGGGAAAATTTTTTTCCTTTATTTCCCCCCAAAAAAACTAGGCGCGTCCTATGGTCCGGTGCGTCCAATCGTGCGAAAAATACGGTACATCCCAGTACAGCTTTCGCCACTCTTTTGTCGACTTTGAGGGCCACTCCATTTCTTTTACATGTTTCTTGCCCACAGTAGTAGATATGATGGTCATCCGAACTGAATTCGCCCATTCCCATCCATTTTAGTTCACTGATGCCCAGGATGTCAATATTTATACTTGCTATCTCATTTTTGACCACATCCAACTTACCCAGGTTCATGGTTCTTACATTCCAGGTTCCTATGCAATATTTTTCTTTACAGCATTGGACTTTCCTTTCGCTTCCAGGCATATCCGCAACTGAGCGTCCTTTTCGGCTTTGGCCTCTTCATCAGATCTGAATCTACTTGTACTTGTCCTCCGCTCTTCCTCAGTAGCATGTTGGACGCCTTCCGACCTGAGGGGCTCATCTTCCAGCGTCCTAACTTTTATATGCCTGTTGTCTTTGTCCATGGAGTTTTCTTGGCAGGGATACTGGAGTGGCTTGCCGGTTCCTGCTCCAGGTGGATTACGTTTGGTCAAAACTCTCCACTATGACCTGTCCATCTTGGGTGGCCCTGCACGGCATAGCTCATAGCTTCTCTGAGTTATTCAAGCCCCTTCGCCATGGCAAGGCAGTGATCCATGAAGGGGTGGGGGGGGGCTAGATCCCCCTAAATGTGTTATGCTTTATTCAAAGTTAGAATTAATCAAGGTTTGATTAAACTTTGCCAAACATGAAACCCATCTAGTTAGGCTAGTAAGCCAAGCCACCTCTGTGCAGAGCTTGCTGGATTGGCCATTACAGGGGACAAAGGCCAGCGATGGCCCAACTAGGAAACCATTAGAGGTCAAGAGTGCCAGGCCAAGGGGGCTGAGTGTTAGTGGGCAGAGGCAAAGGCAAGGTTTAGGGTTCCAGCTTTGTTTTTTTTTTTTTTAAGTAATTTTTATTGCATTTTTTTTCAATCATAGACAGAAGAAAAGAGGGGAAAAAAAGAAAAGAAAAAAGAAAAGACACAAAAAGAAGACAAAAAGAATCACAACCTTTCAACAGCTCATTTCAACTTTCTATCGAACTTCCCCACATCTCCCGCACAATGCATTCTTGACAATAAATTCATCAGCAAATTATAACCTTGTTTCATGTGTTTCTTTTGTACTTTCAATTGCAGTTTAAGTTTAAATCCCTTATTATCCATTTACTCTGAAAACAAAGCATATTATCATTTTTAACATTTAAACTTTGATTCTTTCAATAGTATTATCCAATTTCATAAATATTGCACTCTCATTGCTGGGGCTAGCATTTCAAGTTATGCGTCATTTTATAATTCATATAACTTATAAAATTTTTGCAAATAGTTCTTAAATTTTTTCCAATCCTCCTCCATTGCTTCTTCTCCCAGGTCTCGGATTCTGGCGGTCATCTCGGCCAACTCCATGTAGTCAATCAGTTGCGTTTGCCACTCTTCCAGTGTGGGCAAATCTTGAGTCTTCCAATATTTGGCAATCAGAATTCTTGCTGCTGTGGTAGCATACATAAAAAACGTTCTATCCTTCTTTAACACCTTTTGGCCCATAATGCCCAAGAGGAAGGCCTCCGGTTTCTTAGGAAAGGTGTACTTAAACACCTTTTTTAACTCATTATAAATCATTTCCCAGAAGGCCTTCACTCTTGGACAGGTCCACCAAAGGTGAAAGAATGTTCCTTCAGCCTAGGGTTCCAGCTTTGAATGACGTAGGCTGGGAGGAGGTTCACAGCGAGAAGCAAAAGGAGGGGCAGAAGTCTAAGTGAGCTAGTGATGACAGGCTGAACCAAAGAGAGGCAGAGGATGGATTTTTTCTGTCCTTTGAATCCAATCCTGATAGGATGCAAATGCTCCATAATCCCTCCATCTAGGTGCAAGTTGTATATACGTGCAAATATTTTTTTTAATATAATATTTTATTGCAAATTTCAAACAAAGAAAGAACACCAAACATATATAGTACCTTCACCAAGAAATAACAAACAAAGAAAACCATAAACAAACATAAACATAAACATAGTATAAAAGAAATCATAATTCTTCATAAACAACTTTTTCCCTAACTAACTGGACTTCCTCACATCTCCCTTCCATGCATTCTCAACAATAAAATTAAAAACAGCAATTTATTACCTTGTTTCAGTTCTTATTTTGTACTTCTCATATATTATGTCTCTGGGATTCAACTGATTTTTGTCAAATATTTATCAACTTAATTTCAGCATAATATTACTTCAAATTTTAACCTTTTCTTAATCATCACTTAGTCTTCTACATCTTTTAATTTAATTGCTGGTACCGTATTGTTTTCAGTCGTGCAGTTTTTTAACATTCATAAAGTTTGTACTGTTTTTGTAAATAGTCCTTAAATTTTTTCCAGTCCTCTTCCGTTGTCTCTTCTCCCAAGTCTCGGATTCTGCCAGTCATTTCGGCCAGCTCCATATAGTCCATCAGTTGCGTCTGCCATTCTTCCAGTGTGGGAAAATATTGTGTTTTCCAATATTTTGCGATAAGTATTCTTGCTGCTGTTGTTGCATACATAAAAAACGTTCTGTCCTTCTTTAACACTTTCTGGCCAACAATACCCAAGAGGAAGGCCTCTGGTTTCTTGGGGAAGGTATACTTAAATACCTTTTTTAGCTCATTGTAGATCATTTCCCAAAAGGCCTTCACCCTCGGACACGTCCACCAGAGGTGAAAGAATGTCCCTTCAGCTTCCTTACATTTCCAACACTTATTATCAGGCGAATGGTATATTTTTGCAAGCTTGACTGGGGTCATGTACCACCTGTATATCATTTTCATAATATTTTCTTTCAAGGCATTACATGCCGTAAACTTTACACCAGTGGTCCATAACCGTTCCCAGTCATCAAACATAATATTGTACCCAATATCCTGAGCCCACTTTATCATAGCTGATTTAACCGTTTCATCTTGAGTGTTCCATTTTAGCAGCAAGTTATACATTCTTGAAAGTACCTTAGTCTTTGGTTCTAACAGTTCAGTTTCTAATTTCGATTTTTCCACCTGGAATCCTCTCTTTTTGTCCAAATTAAAAACCTCCTTAATTTGAGCATAATGTAACCAATCTTGCACCGTATCCTTTAGTTTTTCCAAACTCTGCAACTTCCAAGTATCTCCAGCTTTTTCTGTTATTTCCCAATATTTCGGCCATGCGGCCTCCATATTGAGTCTTTTCCGGGCCTTAGCTTCCATTGGAGATAACCACCTTGGGGTCTTATTTTCTAATAAGTCTTTGTACTTTGTCCAGACATTAAATATTGCTTTCCTGACAATATGGTTCTTAAACCCTTTATGAACCTTTACCTTGTCGTACCACAGATATGCATGCCAACCAAAAGCATTCTTAAACCCTTCCAGATCTAGGACATCAGTGTTCTCTAAGAGTAACCAATCTTTCATCCAGCAGAAAGTTGCAGCTTCATAATATAACCTTAGGTCCGGCAGGGCAAACCCCCCTCTTTCCTTTGCATCAGTTAGTATTTTAAATTTTATTCTGGGCTTTTTGCCCTGCCAGACAAACTTAGAAATATCTCTCTGCCACTTTCCAAAACATTCCACTCTGTCCACAATCTGTAGGGTTTGAAACAAAAACAACATTTTTGGCAACACATTCATCTTTATAGTAGCAATTCGACCCAACAAGGAAAGTTTCAATCTTGACCAAGTTTCTAAGTCCTTTTTAATTTCTGACCAACATTTTTCGTAGTTATCTTTAAATAAATTCAAATTTTTGGCAGTCAAATTGACCCCTAGGTATTTCACCTTTTTAACCACATTTAAATCTGTCTCTTTCTGAAACCTTTCTGATTCCAAAGGTGTTAATTTAAATCCCGCCACCCGACCAAACTCATGAATCAATTCTAAAACTCTTTTCGTACTAGATTCTGGCTCCTGTAGTGTTAGAACCAGGTCGTCTGCAAAAGCTTTAAGTTTGTACTGTTTAGCTCCGACCTGAATCCCTTCAACCAACCGGTCCCCTCTGATCATATTCAAAAGCACCTCCAGGACCGAGATAAATAACAGAGGGGATATAGGGCAGCCTTGTCGTGTTCCTTTTTCAATTTTAAACTCTTCTGTCACCACATTGTTAACTATCAATTTAGCTTTTTGCTCTGAATAGATTGCCTCTATCCCATTTTCAAACCCCCGTCCCACTCCCATCCCTTCAAGGTTTTTCTTCATAAACTTCCATGAGATGTTGTCAAAGGCCTTCTCCGCATCTATAAAAATTAACACTGCTTTTGTATTGATGTTCATTTGCAAAAGTTCCAAAATGTCAATAATATTCCTGGTGTTATCAAACAAATGTCTGCCTGGGAGAAAACCTGCCTGGTCTTTATGAATTACTTCATTTAACACTTTTTTAAATCTACTTCCCAAAATGTCTGCAAATATTTTGTAATCCACATTCAGGAGTGAGATGGGACGGTAGTTCTTAAGTTGAGTCTTTTCAGTTTCCAATTTAGGTATTGTGATGGGATGATGAGCTGCTTGTGCGTAAAATCGTAGTCCCTCAGAGTTTGTTCAAGTCCACAAACCTCTGTCTGTGACGGAGCCCCTCAGACATGGCTCCTCTAGTCACTCGCAGATTCCAACAGTGGCTGCTTTCGGAATCGCTTCCAACATAAAAGCTCCTTAACGGAAACACGTCTTCTGGACTCACGGCGTGACAGTTTCCGGCGAGGAGTGGGTCTCCCTATGGGAGGTCCAGAAACCTCCCCACTGTTCTCGCTGGACGTGTCCCTGAGCCCTCCCTCTTGCTCGCTTTCCCTCAGAGACCCACCTCTCCCCCTGCTGGTTCCTGCGTCCGCTGCTGGGTCTCTCCCAACCTCCGTGAGCCCTTCCACCACCTGTCCCTCCGATGGCAGTTCCCTGACATCCACCTCCCCTCCAGGGCCCCCGTCACCCCCTCCCGTTCCCTCTCCTCTGGGCGGTGAGGAGGTAAAACCCCGAAAAGAATCCTCTTCATCTTCAGATGTCTCGAACATTTCCCTCCATCGGTCGCCGTTCCGGCTCGCTGAATCCTCCTCCTCCTCGGAATCTGTGAACCCCTCCAACTCCTCTTCCTCATCTGTGGTTGCAAAGTATTCCCTCTGGAACCTCGCTACAGGCTGAGGTTTACGTGGGAACCTCTGATGAAAAGTTTCTATTAAGACCTCGTCATTGACATCCTCTGCCATGACCCAGGTGTTTTCCGACTCCGGTTCCCCTTCCCACATTACCAAATACTCCACTTGATCTCCCTTCCACCTGGAATCGAGGATCTCCGCCACATGGCTGCTGTGTTCCCTTTCCTCCATTGCTGGTCCCCGGGTGAACCTCCCTTCTCTGTCCCCTTTATACGGTGACAGCAACGACCTGTGGAAAACGGTGCAGCTTCATGTGGTTCGGTAACCGGAGTCTGAAAGCCACTGGGTTGACCTGTTGCGTGACTTCAAATGGGCCCAATCTTTTGGGTCTTAACTTCTTACAACCCCCTTTGAATGGTAACCCTTGGGTTGACAGCCACACCTGGTCCCCCACCCTAATGGTTTCACCTTCCCTTCTGTTTTTGTCTGCCTGCCTCTTATACTCCTCCTTGGCCCTGTCTAAGTTAAGTTGGAGCTGACGATGGATCGCTTCCATTTCTTCTACGAACTGTTCGGCAGCTGGAATGCTCCAGTTCTCCCCTCCCCCCCCCTGGGAAAGCCCGGGGATGGCACCCGTAATTAGCCAAAAAGGGGCTCATCCCCGTGGACACGTTCTCCGCATTGTTGTAGGCAAATTCTGCCAACGCCAGCTTCTCCACCCAATCATTCTCTCTGTCATTCACATAACACCTCAAATATTGCTGGAGGATGCCATTGGCTCTTTCCGCCTGCCCGTTGGTTTCAGGATGCCGGGCAGTCGAAAAATTGACCTCTACATGCAGTAAGCTCATGAGCTTCCTCCAGAACCTGGAAGTAAATTGTTTCCCTCGGTCAGAAACCACCCTCAAGGGGGCGCCATGCAACCTAAACACATTTTCTACAAACAATTTCGCTGTTTCTTCTGCCGTGACAGCATGTGAGCAGGCTATAAAGTGGGCCATTTTGGTTAACAGGTCTACCACAACCATGATGGCTGTTTTCCCTCTGGACTTTGGCAGATCAGTCATGAAATCTATTGACACTGCTTCCCATGGTCTTTCAGGTGTGGGTAGCGGTTCTAATAACCCCGCCGACGCCCGCCTCTCCCCTTTGGCTCGCTGGCATTGGTCACAACCTCTCACATACTCCCGTACATCTTCCCTGACCTTGGGCCACCAAAATTCCCTGGTAACCAACCACATGGTTTTGTGTTGCTCAAAATGCCCCGCTGTGGGGCTATCGTGCAGCTGCTTGAGTACCTTCCCCCTCAACTCTCCTTCAGGTATATACAGCGCTCCCTTGTAATACAACGCCCCGTTTCTCTCCTCAAAACCTCCGGGTTTGTCTCCCTCCCTCCTGAGACCCCTGAGTTTGTCCTGGGCGTATTCATCATTCTCCGTTCCCTCTACCAGTTCTCTTTGCCCCACCAATGCCGCCCCACACACCCAGCGGTCCTCTGGAATGACATGTCTCTCTTCGGGTGCTCCCTCCCCCTCCAAATATTCAGGTTTGCGTGAGAGAGCGTCCGCCCTAATGTTCTCTGGGCCTGGCACGTAACAGATCTCAAAGTTAAATTTGGAGAACTCCTGGGCCCATTTCACTTGCCGTTGGTTGAGCACTCGTGCCGTTCTCCAATACTCTAGGTTCTTGTGGTCAGTGCACACTTGCACCTTATGTTGTGCGCCAATTAGCAGGTGCCTCCATCTCCGGAACGCCTCAAGAATGGCGAGTAGTTCTCGGTCATACACCGTGTAGTTCCTCTCAGATTTGTTCAGCTTTCGCGAAAAAAAGGCACACGGTCTCCACTCTGACTCCTCCTTCCCTGGCTGCAGAAGCACCGCCCCGGTTGCTCTGTCTGATGCGTCAGTTTCCACTCTCATCGGTTTTTGTAAATCCACATGCAGGAGTTGTTCTTCCGAGGCGAAGGCCCTTTTTAGTTCCTCAAATGCTCGCTCCGCCTCCTCAGTCCAAACGAATTTCTTCTTACTGCTGAGACAGTCCGTAATGGGCGCCGTCAGGTGGGCAAAGTTTCGGATGAACTTACGATAGAAGTTCCCAAACCCTAGGAACCTCTGCACATCCTTCTTTGTTTTGGGTGTTTTCCATTCCAGCACCGCCTGGACCTTGCCAGGATCCATGGCCAATCCCTTGTCTGACAGGCGATACCCCAGGAATTCCACCTCCTTGGTATGAAACTGACACTTCTCCAGTTTCACCCACAGCTGGTTGGCTTGCAGCCTGCTCAACACTTCTCTGACGTCTCTCACATGCTGCTCCTCATTCTCAGAATACACCAACACGTCATCTAAGAAGGCCACACAATTCTTGTAAAGCAAAGGCCCCAGTACGTGGTTCATAAACGATTGAAAGCACGCGGAGCCTGCTTGTAGGCCGAAGGGCATAACTAAATATTCAAATGCCCCCAAAGGGGTGAACATGGTGGTTTTCCATTCATCCCCCTTCCTTATTCGTATCAGGTTGTACGCCCCCCTTAGGTCCAGCTTTGTGAAAATCTTTCCCTTCCACACCCTTGTCAAAATGTCGTCAATCCTGGGCATAGGGAAGGCCACTGGTTCTGACACTGCGTTCAAGGCCCTGAAGTCACACACCAGCCTCGGCTTGTCTGTGTTTTTTTTATCCACAAAAAACACTGGGCTGCCTCCCACCGCTCTGGACTCTTGGATGAAACCTCTCTTCAGGTTCTTGTCAATGAACTCCCTTAGCTCCTGCATCTCTCTGTCTGACATGGCGTACAGCTTGCCTACTGGGAGCTGTGCCCCAGGGAGTAAATTGATTTGACAGTCAAAGGGTCTATGCGGGGGTAGTTGATCAGCTTCCCTTTCGCTGAAGACGTCGCGGAGATCTGCGTATTGTCGTGGTACCTTCACTTTCTCCATTACTTCAGTCCCTGCTAGGGTGGCTTGGGCCCCTGCCAAACCCTTTCCCTCTTTGCAGTGTTCTAAGCAATGTGCTGAACCAAAGGAAACCACTCTCTGATGCCAGCCCACCAGCGGATCATGTAACGCTAGCCAGCTCATCCCCAATATAATGGGAGCTCCTCCCAAGGTGGCCACATTAAACACTATCAGTTCGGTGTGCCTTGCCACCTTCATCATCATTGGGACGGTCTGCAAGCTGACTTCTCCTCCCAACAGCTCCCTGCCATCGATCGTGGTCACCTGCAGGGGGTTGCTTAAAGGGATAGTCTGTATCTGGTGCTCAGCAGCAAACTCCTTACTCATGAAATTGCAGGAGCTGCCTGAGTCCAATAGCGCCTTTATCTTTAGTGGGTGTCCGTTAGGCAGCTCTAGTAACACCTCTATCACTAGGGCGGGTTTAGGAGGTTCTGGCGCGGGCACTTTCACTGCTCTTTGGCCTGGCTGCTGTGCCCCGACGGTGGCAGCCAGGCGTTGGCTTTTACTTGCTCTGGTATTTCTTCCTCTCTTCCCTCAACAGCTCCCACCATCCCTTGCCATTCCTTCCTCTGGGGGCAGACTCTGGCAAAGTGACCTGGCTGTTGGCAGAGATAGCATTTCCGGGCGCCTTTTCCGTCCTTCTTTCCCCCTTCACTGGGCTTTGAAACTGCGCGCGCGCGCGCTGTTCCGATTTCCATCGGCTCTGCCGGCGGGAAAGTTGGCTCTGGAATGTCTGGAATGCGGAACTCCTTCCAACGTTCCCCCTTCCCTTCCCGCCTCTCCAATGCTCTCGCCTCCTGGCGCGCTCCTATGGTCAGCGCAGATTTGGTCAGCTGGTCCATAGAATCTGCCCTGGGGGCCCGGGAAAGTTCGTCTTTCACAGCCGAAGCAAGCCCTTCTTCAAATAGCATTTGAATGGGTTCCGCCGATAAGTCCCACCCCAATCTGTGAACCAGCATGGTGAACTCAGTCCAGTACTCACGGACAGATCGGCTCCCCTGTTTGCAAGCCATTAACTGTCTGCGCACCACTCCCTTCTCAATATCACTGGAAAAAATCAGATCCAAGGCGCGAAAGAACTTCATCGTGTCCTTTACGACGTCACTATTCGCTGCCATCAGGGCTCTAACCCAGTCTCTCGCCCCCTTTTCAAGATGCCCAATCACGAAAGCCACTCGTGATTCCTCATCAGGGAATTCATCAAACTGCAGATTGAGGGCATATTGCATCTCTGTCCGAAAGGCATGATAGTCCTTGGGCTCCCCCCCAAACTTCTGCACCAATCCTGGTACCTTTCTGGCGAGCTGGGTGGCTTTCCCCTTTTTGTCTGCATCCTGAGCCCTCCTCTCCTCAAGCCTCGCCGTCTGCAGCGCTAGCTGGACTTCCAACACCCGGTACCTTTCTTCCAGGCTTGGACTCGCTCCCGCTCCTGCTTCTCCGGTTCCGGCTGGGTTGCTCATGATGCCTTCTCCTGCACAAGCTGCTTTTCAGAGACTGTCGGAATGCTGTGATGGGATGATGAGCTGCTTGTGCGTAAAATCGTAGTCCCTCAGAGTTTGTTCAAGTCCACAAACCTCTGTCTGTGACGGAGCCCCTCAGACATGGCTCCTCTAGTCACTCGCAGATTCCAACAGTGGCTGCTTTCGGAATCGCTTCCAACATAAAAGCTCCTTAACGGAAACACGTCTTCTGGACTCACGGCGTGACAGTTTCCGGCGAGGAGTGGGTCTCCCTATGGGAGGTCCAGAAACCTCCCCACTGTTCTCGCTGGACGTGTCCCTGAGCCCTCCCTCTTGCTCGCTTTCCCTCAGAGACCCACCTCTCCCCCTGCTGGTTCCTGCTTCCGCTGCTGGGTCTCTCCCAACCTCCGTGAGCCCTTCCACCACCTGTCCCTCCGATGGCAGTTCCCTGACAGGTATCAATGTGATGAAAGCTTCTTTCCACGATTCCGGTGCCTTCTTCCCCTCCAAAATCTCATTACAAACCTCCATTAATGGTTGTGTCAGATAATCTTTCAATGTCTTATAGTACTTGGAGGTAAGTCCATCTGGCCCTGGGGATTTGCCAAGTTGCATATTCTGAATGGCACCTTCAATTTCTTGTTGTGTTATTTTATAGTTCAGGATTGTTCTCTTTTCCTGAGATAGTTTTGGTAATCCATTTAATTTTAAAAATTGGTCTGTCTCGATCTCTTTTTGCGGCCCTTGCGTATAAAGTTGTTTGAAATATCTCTGCAAACAGTTTCTAATTTCCTCGGGGTTCTGAATGTTTCTCCCTTCAATCTCTAAGTTTGTAACCATGTTCAGTTTTTGTCTCTTTTTCAACTGCCATGCAAGCAGTATCCCACATTTATTTGCTGATTCGAATGTCCTTTGTTTCATTAACTTAATTTTCCACTCAACTTCTTGGTTTATCAACTTAGCATATTGTGCTTGGTGAAATTTAATTTCTCTCAGGATCTCCTGTGATTTTGGTTTCAATCTTAACTTTTTCTCACCATCTCTTATTTTCTCCAAGATCTTATCCTTTTTCTCATTCTGTAGTCTTTTCTTTATCATATTCTGTTGTATCAGAAACCCCCTCATAACAGCTTTGCTTGCGTCCCAGATTACTCTTTTTTCCACTGTAGTGTTCAAATTTATCTCAAAATAGTCTCTTAAAGTCTTTTGGGCCTTCTTGATAATCTCCTGATCTCTTAACAAGGTTTTTGGGCAGATTTCCACTTTTCTAGTCTTAGGTGCCAGCCCTCTAGTTATCCATATTTGGTCGATTCTTGTCCATGTCAGATGGGCTTCAGAAAAGAATGTTCCTTCTTTCCCTAGGGGGTTCTTTGTCCTCCAAATATCAATCAAGTCCATATTGTCAGTTAGCTCAAAAAAAGTTTTAGGTAGTCTGCTGTCTTTTGTCAAATTTTGATTTTGAGACTTATCCATGTTCGTAGAGACCACCCCATTCATATCTCCCATCATAATGATGTTGCTGTAGTCCAGATAGTCCAGCATTGTCTCATGCAGCTTCTTGTAAAATTCTGATTTCCCCTCATTCGGTGCATAGATTCCTAATATCAAAATTTTTTCACCTTGGGTCTGAATTTCAATTGCCAAAATTCTTCCTTGCTCATCTTTAAATAAAAACTTTGGTGATAGGCTCTCCTTTGCATATATCACCACTCCTCTTTTCTTAACTCTGTCCGATGAAATAAATTCTTGGCCTAATCTTTTATTAATTAGCACTTTTCTATGGAGCCTAGTCACATGCGTTTCCTGCAAGCAAATAATGTCCAATTGTTCTTTTCTCAATATATGAAATATTCTTCTTCTTTTTTCCGGGGAATTCCCACCATTAATGTTCCAACTAAAGAGCTGCAGAGACATCCTGGGCCAATCTGCTATTCCTTTGGTGGTGGCTTCTCTTTCTTCTGGTCCTCTGGTCCCAAGGGTGTAGGTACAGGCGGAGGCGGTGGCCAAGACCCAGATCCTGCTATCCCTTTCTGGAGGTCCTCTCCGTGATCGTTCAAAAACTTGTCTTGATCCTCAGCTGTTTTAATTTTAATTTTCTTTCCTTTGAAACTGAAAGATAATCCTTGAGGGAATTCCCACCTAAAAGGAATTGAGTTACTCTTCAGTAGTCTTGTTAGCTCTGTGTAAATAGATCTAAGATCCAACAGTTGTTTCGGGATGTCCTTGTAAATTTCTGCTCTATTGCCTTGAATTACAAGTGACTTTTCAAAATGAAGACTTAATATTTTGTCTCTCTCTTGCTTGGATCTCAAGATAATCAAACAGTCTCTGGATCTGTCTTTCCTTACCACTTTTCCCAGTCTGAAGGCACTTACAATTTTAAAATCCTTATCTTCCATTATGGGCCAGAACTTTGAAAATTCTTTTGTCAGATAGTCAGTTAAGTCCCCCTGTTCAAGTTCTGGAATCGCCCTCAGTCTGAGATTATTCTCCCGATTTCTCAGTTCAATCATAGACAGATAGGCCTGCTGTTCTCCGATTTGCTTGTGCAATGGCTTTACTTGTACCTGTATTGCTTCAGCCTTTTGATTGGCTTCCGCAGTTTTTTGGTTAGCTTCCACAGCTAGTTTACGATTTTCTGCAGTAGCTTCCTGCAAAGTCCCAATTGCTTGTGTATGCTGAGCAACTTGGTCAGTCAATTTATTAATGCAGGCTGCTGCTTGATCAATTTTAGCCGAATGCTCATCTGCTTTCTTATCTAAGCTTTCTAATTTTCCCAGAATTTGTTCCAATAATGCAGCAGATCCTCCTGCAGCCATGCCTTCAAACAAAGCCTGCTCAGTTCCTTCCTCTTGTGTCCCTAGAACAGCTGGGACAGATGATCTGCGTAGCTGTGTAGTCAAGGTTGTTTGTGTTAATTGTTTAGCTTTCGCTTTAGCTGCTCTTGTTTTGCCCAAGCCACTCATTCCACTCCTGTCTACGTGCCAAGGTCAAACTATGTATGCTCCCATGGGAATCCACAAGTCCAGAGAATAAACAACAAGGCAGTAGAGAATAAAGAACAAGAAGCAAGCCCCAGACAGCTGTAAATCCACAAATCCTCTAGGGGGAGTAGAAAGGCACTTCAAAGGAAAGAATAAAATTGTTCCTCCATTAATGTCCAAACAGCTTTAAAAAAGTCCTTCAGCGGCTTCACTTCCGCAGAAAAAGCGATCAACTCACAGCACCGCGCCAGCCCTTCCACGTTCCGGAGCCCCTTACGAGGTTCCTTCCTCGTTTTGGGGGGCACTCCTGGTGCCCGCCGAGTCCCACGACCACAGGCTCACTCTACCTGTGGGTTTCTGATATGGGTCTCCGCTTCGCCGTAGCGGACGACCTGTTTCTGCAGAGCTTCCCCTTCACAGCGCAAAGGGGACCGCCATTACCGTTTCGCGCCGCCTCCGGAAGTCGTATATACGTGCAAATAAACCATATATCATAAAGACACCAGTCTCTGTTGGGGCTCCAAAGGGAACACAGACTGCAACCCCTAAAATATTGCACCACTCATGAAGATTGGGGTGGCAGATGTCAATATGTACATTGAAAATATATTGCAACTCCCATAATCTCTGGCCATGGGCCATGGATGCTGGGGCTACTGGAAACTCAACAACTAAACTGAAAGCACCACTTTCTCTCATCCTGGTGCTGGCCTTTAGACTGCTGGTCTTCTTTTCTTTTTTTAAAAAAATTTTATTAAGATTTTCTTGGTTTACAAAAGTATGTGCATTGTCGCTTTTTTCAGGTTGTAAATCCTTGTCTACAGATCAGTTACATTTGATATGAGACGTTAGTGTTGTATTCAGTATAAGGTCGGGGAAGAAGTGGGGGCAGAGGAGGGGTGGCGTGGTGAAGACTGTCAGTCTTCTATGGCTACTATAATAATAATAATAATAATAATAATAATAATAATAATAATAATAATAATAATAATAAATAATTTAATAATAATTTATTCTTTATACCCCGCCCATCTGGCTGGGTTTCCCCAGGCACTCTGGGCAGCTCCCAATAGAATATTAAAACACAGTAAAACATCAAACATTAAAAACTTCCCTAAACTTTAGATATAAAAAGAGAAATTGGGACAGTTGGGTGGAAGCAACTGTCTGAGCATCATCATGTCATAAACTGAGCCTCCATCCCTGTACTGAATTCTGTCTTTAGGGTTGTAACTCAGTGGCAGGGCATCTGTTTTGAAAGCAGAAGGTCCCTGGTTCAATCCCCGACATCTCCGGGTAGGACTGGGAATGTCACCTGAAACCCTGGACAGCTGTTGCCAGACAGTGTCAACAGCACTGAGCTAGATAAATCAATGACCTGATCCAGTATAAGGCAGCCTCCTATGCTGTTCTCGTTTGCCCGCAACACTGTAGTCCAAAATTGTGCCTTGGGCTCATCTACAACTGCTGTGCTTATCCCGAATGTATGGCCATACGGAGGAGGCCTTACTGTCAGGAGTGTGTGCAGGAGCCAGACCCTGTGACCTGTAGGGCTTCGCAGGACTGGGGCCTTCCTAAGTTTGTTCTGGAGAGGCAAGGCGCAGCTGCACAGGTGAGGCCGCTTGGTAACTCACAGCACCTGGTGGCAAGAGCCAGGAAGGGATATAAGGTCAGCATTTCCCTTCGGCTCTTTGCCACAGCAACACGTTTCCTGCCTTGCTGCGTGTGTGTTATGTACTGAGTTGAATAGGCTCCAGAATGCAGCACTCTGATTGGTCCACAGGAGCAATTCTGCTTTCAATCCAGCTCCAGGTGGAAGTGAATCCGCAACCTGATTGGCCTACAGGAGAATCCCGGAATTAGCCAATCACGTGGGGCCCATTGTGTAAATAATGTATATAAAGCAGACATTCTGGGGGAACTTCCATTCCTCCTCACCACTATGAGTTGAATAAAGAGCATGAAATCCACTCTCGACTCCGAGTATATTTCAGTGTGGCTTCTTGCTTCTTGATCCTCGGACCCTTGACTTCACGACTCTCGTTCCTGTTCCCACCCCGCCACCTTGCCCCCGGTCCCGACATCTTCAGCCGGTACTTTGATCGCCCATAGACCGAACCGTGACACCTACCTTCATTGTCCTGCCTCGTCCGGTGGGGAAATATCTGGAGTCCTGTAGCACCAGGAACATACACACACAGAGAACGAGTTACTGAATAATCCACAGGAACACAACGTCATAGGACTAGGGGGTGGGGGTAGCCTGGATGTCATATTCGGGTCCTCTCCATGCCTGTGGTTTTATATCTTTAAGGTGACGTTCTAAAGAAAGGGAGGTGGGTAGCAAGTCTCTTGGTCAAGCTCATGGCTGTGAAGCATTTCTGAGCATGTCTAAAAAGCACAGGTGACTACTTGCTACAGAAAGTACTGGCTGCAGATGCTCAGGGGACCAGCCTTCCCTCCCCTTCCCATGGCTGGAGGTGATGTCATCAGTGAGTGTAAGAGAACAATAGACTTGGGCCAGTCTCATCTGGAGCAGGGAAAACACAGAGGCTGGACTTGCCCTCTGGGACAGTTCCAAAGCTGTAGCTTTGGGGATCCCCCTAGAAACCCAATAGGAGAACAAGACCTGTTGGAGTGTTAATGAGGTGAGCTCTTCCATCTTATACTCAATCTACATATATGTAAATAAAACCATGGGGTGTATGGGGAGGGGCAGTATCTCAGGTGGGGGACAGGTCATGTTCCTTCTGGGGTAGTCCGTCCACCTTTGGTCCCCACCCTGCACTCAGCTCTCACCTTTGGCCCCCAACATCTGCTTAAAAACCTTCAAGGAAGGAGAGTCCACCACCTTCTGAGTCTGTTCCACTGTTCAACAGCTCTTACTGACAGAAGTTCTTCCTGATGTTTGGTTGAAATCTCCTTTATTCTAACTTGAAGCCATTGGTTTGTGTCCTACCCTCCAGAGCAGGAGAGAATGTTTGCTTCATCCTCCATGTGACAGCATAGCCGAATAAAGTATTATCTATCTCCATGTGACAGCCCTTTAGATTTTTGTCAGTCTCCTCTTTTCCAGGCTAAACATACCCAGCTGCAATAAGGCTTGGTTTCCCAGACCCTCGATCACCTTGGTCACCCTTCTTCACATGTTCCAGCGTGTCAATATCCTTCTTAAATTGTGGCACCCAGAACTGGACTGAGAACTCCACGTGGGACTATTACTTCCATTGAGCTAGACACTATACTTCTTTTGAACAGCATTAGGGTTTTTGTCACTGCATCACACTGTTGACTCATGTTAAGCTTGTGGTCTACTAAGACCTCTAGATCCTTTTCACATGGCAATCCAAGTTTTCCCCATCTTATATTTGTGCATCTGGCTCTTCCTGCCTAAGTGTAGACCCTTACGTTTGTCCCTACTAAAATAATACCTTGTTATTTTGGGCCCAGGTCTCCAATCTGTTAAGTTCATCTTGAATCCTCATTCTGTCTTCTGCGGCATTGACTACCCATCCCAGTTTGGTGTCATCTGCATATCTGATAAGCACCTCCTCAATAAAAGCTGCTGTTAATAGATTTGTTGTTATTTCCCTCCCTTCAAGTAAGGCTAGAACTTGTTAATGTGGGACGTGCCAGACTGGATTTATCCCATGGGTAATCTAGGAATGCAAAGAAATAGAGGAAAATAACAGAATGGGAAGAACCAGAGATCTGTTCAAGAAAATTGGAGATATGAAAGGAACGTTTCGTACAAAGATTACCATAATAAAGGACAAAAGTGGTAAGGATCTAACAGAAGCAGAAGACATCAAGAAGAGGTGGCAAGAATACACAGAGGAATTATACCAGAAAGATATGGATGGCTCGTACACCCCAGGTAGTGTGGTTGCTGACCTTGAGCCAGACATCCTGGAGAGTGAAGTCAAATGGGCCTTAGAAAGCACTGCTAATAACAAGGCCAGTGGAAGTGATGGTATTCCAGCTGAACTATTTAAAATTTTAAACGATGATGCTGTTAAGGTGCTACACTCAATATGCCAGCAAGTTTGGAAAACTCAGCAGTGGCCAGAGGATTGGAGAAGATCAGTCTACATCCCAATCCCAAAGAAGGGCAGTGCCAAAGAATGCTCCAACTACCGCACAATTGCACTCATTTCACACGCTAGCAAGGTTATGCTTAAAATTCTACAAGGAAGGCTTAAGCAGTATGTGGACCGAGAACTCCCAGAAGTGCAAGCTGGATTTAGAATCATAGAATCATAGAATCATAGAATCATAGAATCATAGAGTTGGAAGAGACCACAAGGGCCATCGAGTCCAACCCCCTGCCAAGCAGGAAACACCATCAGAGCACTCCTGACATATGGTTGTCAAGCCTCTGCTTAAAGACCTCCAAAGTAGGAGACTCCACCACACTCCTTGGCAGCAAATTCCACTGTCGAACAGCTCTTACTGTCAGGAAGTTCTTCCTAATGTTTAGGTGGAATCTTCTTTCTTGTAGTTTGGATCCATTGCTCCGTGTCCGCTTCTCTGGAGCAGCAGAAAACAACCTTCCTCCCTCCTCTATGTGACATCCTTTTATATATTTGAACATGGCTATCATATCACCCCTTAACCTCCTCTTCTCCAGGCTAAACATGCCCAGCTCCCTTAGCCGTTCCTCATAAGGCATCGTTTCCAGGCCTTTGACCATTTTGGTTGCCCTCCTCTGGACACGTTCCAGTTTGTCAGTGTCCTTCTTGAATTGTGGTGCCCAGAACTGGACACAGTACTCCAGGTGAGGTCTGACCAGAGCAGAATACAGTGGCACTATTACTTCCCTTGATCTAGATGCTATACTCCTATTGATGCAGCCCAGAATTGCATTGGCTTTTTTAGCTGCCGCGTCACACTGTTGGCTCATGTCAAGTTTGTGGTCAACCAAGACTCCTAGATACTTTTCACATGTACTGCTCTCAAGCCAGGTGTCACCCATCTTGTATTTGTGCCTCTCATTTTTTTTGCCCAAGTGCAATACTTTACATTTCTCCCTGTTAAAATTCATCTTGTTTGTTTTTGCCCAGTTCTCTAATCTGTCAAGGTCGTTTTGAAGTGTGATCCTGTCCTCTGGGGTGTTAGCCACCCCTCCCAGTTTGGTGTCATCTGCAAATTTGATCAGGATGCCCTTGAGTCCATCATCCAAGTCGTTGATAAAGATGTTGAATAAGACCGGAATAATATAGAATATGTTAATAATATGGAATAATATGGAATATGTTGAATAAGAAGAGGCAGAGGAACCAGAGACCAAATTGCAAACATGCGCTGGATTATGGAGAAACAACTATCTGACTTTTAGAAGACATCAGAAGGCAGCCCTGTTTAGGGAAGTTTTTAATGTTTGATGTTTTGTTGTGTTTTTAGTATTCTGTTGGGAGCCGCCCACCACTACTTCTTCTTCTTCTTCTTCTTCTTCTTCTTCTTCTTCTTCTTCTTCTTCTCCTTCTTCTTCTTCTGCTGCTGCTGCTGCTGCTGCTGATGATGATGATGATGAGCAGGGATGGGGAATCTCAGGCCCAGGGGCAACATGTGGCTCTCCAGGCCTCTTTACATGGGTCCTCAGATCTCTCCCCAGGGCTATACCCCTCACTGGCCCCACCTTGCACCCCCAGTGTTTTTGCCTGGCTGGAATGTGTCCATGAACTCCCATAATGCCTCTTGTTTGTCCGCATGAAAAATAGAGAGGTGTGTGTGTATAAAAGTAACCTACTATACAAAGCAGGGTGGATTTGATTTAAATCAAATCAATTTAAGTCACGATTTAAAACACTAGTCAGTAAGACTTGATTTCAATCCTTTTTATACAGAAAAACTCATTCTTGCTGGTATAATCTTAATATTCACAACCAGATGAAGGTTTTGTTTTTGGAATAATAAATTTTCAGAGTAGTTTTTACAGTTATATCAAAAATTACTGATTTGGTTATAGTGTTAGAAGTACATAGATAATTATGAAATTATTGTGAGGTTTAATAAGTTAACTGTTTATATTTGAGCAACTTTTCTGCTGTACTTTATTGGAAGGAGAAAAATAATCATTTCCTTAATAACAATTTAAACCATTTATTTAACTAAAAGAATGACATTGTAGCATATGTATCCATGTTTGTTAACTGATGTGGTTAAACAATTAAAAAAAACAACCTTGGTTGAGTTTTAGCACACATGAAAAACTTAAAACAAATCCTTATTTCCTGATGAATAGCCTTTGGACTATAATGTAACTGGAATAGAAAACTATGTTTAGAAAGATTTTTCCTCCAAAAGCATTTTATTTTAAAAACCCAACTTAAATAAAGAAAATCTGATTTAATTTTTTTAAAAAATCTATTTTTTATTTTTTAACAAAATCATTGATTTGTAGCCACCCTGATACAAAGGTTAAAGTGTGCGTTCTTTGCTCTACCCAATTTTGCCTCTGGTCCTGCCCTCCACTGGCACCACTCCGCTTCTCAGTAAGTTTCCCAGAAGATAACATGGCCCTCAGACTGAAAAACATTCGGAACCTTAAAAAAAACCCAAAGAAACTTTAAAGGCCTTTAACACATACTTCATAACTTGCCCTGAGTGGAGACCTTCAGAGAGCAACCTAAAACTTAATGTTCTTTGCTTGTCACCATCAAACTGTCAGGATTCAGAGGTAAACTGGCCTCACTCCAGGCATTCGGCTGGGATCCTTGTTGACCTTCCGTCTGCGTCGCCCGGCAGGCAAGGTCGTAAATCGGCGATCCTCCTCAAACGTGAGGAGAACACACCCTCCTCCTTCTCTCCCTCCCTGCACTCCCCGGGGGGGGGGGGAAGGAAAGACAGACAGGAGTCCTTTTTACATGTCTTTTATTCCTGTCATTCAGCAGTACAGAGAAAACGTGTCTGTACCCACCAGACTCCGGCAGTAGAGTCACAGCTCCACCCCTGCACTTCCAGTACAGGTCAGATGACACTCTGAGCTAACATCCGGTGCTCAGAGTAGAGAAAGGACTGCCCCTTTTTCCCACCAGTACAGTTCCAGACTACAACATCCTGTTTTGCTTTCCAGCCACCTGCAGCTGGCTTTTGCATTGCTGCTTTTTCCTGACAACCTCCCCCAAAAGCATCAATGGGCAAAACATGATCCAGAGAAGAGAACAAACAGTTGTTATACATATAACAGTCCCCTGTTGTTTCAGTTCCACCCTTGGAACTCCCCACCGCTGGTTCCACCAGTGTACCTCTCTGGTTGTCTGGCTTCCAAGGAATGAGTGCTTCTTCATTACCTTGGTTAGCAACTCTCTGTTGTGTCTTTGTCTCTGACTTAGACACTGCTTCAACCTGTTTTGAGTTGACACCAATAGCAACACATGCAACAGCTAAGTTAGCAAACTCTTTTGAGTACCTCTTTGGTGGTACACCCTTCGTGACTCTCTCAGACCTGCGTATGAGGTGCTGATCCTCTCTGCTCACTGGTTCAACCTCTGGACTTTGTTGAGAACCAGATTCAATTGCAAACAGTGGTTCATCCTTCACCTGTGAAGGTCTATTCATTGTGTGAGATTTCCTCTCAATGACTGTTACAACTGAGCTCTCTGAGCTATCACTGTCATTATCAGTACCACTGTAATCTTTGAAATCATCATCATCTGAATTGCCATCTGTGGGAAATGTGTGTACTATAACCCGCTCCTGTTCAGGAGCACTCTCCAGAAACTTTGTGAGAATCACCTGACCAGATTCAGACAAAATTACTCTGTAGAGACCCTTTTCATAACCCACAAAAATGCCTCTGACATTTTTTACTCCACCTGGAGCTTCTGTTCTCACACGAGACCCGAAAACCTTAAAATAGGCAACAGAAGGTTTTCTATGGAACAGCTTCTCAAAAGGAGAACTTCCCAACTCTGTTGAGACTTTTCTCACCCACACGTGAACATAGGACGCTAACGACTCCGCCGAATATTCATGTGGCAAATGTGAACTCAGCAATTGCGCATGCATCCCCTTTTGCAATTCTTTGTTCACCCTCACACAGACCCCCCTGTTCCACGCTTTGGCTGAAACAGCAACCTTGTGGTCTATCCCTTGTCCATCCAGGAACTTCTGAAACTTCTGTAAAAGAAAAACTTGTTTGTCATCTGTGAAGAGACAATCAATGTTAGCATCATGCATATTCTTAACCTTGTCACAAAACTCCTGAAACCTTTCTAAGGTTTCTTGTGGTTTTTCCATCATAAAAACCCGGGAATAATTAGTAAAACAATCCACACACACAAGGTAAAACCTTGCACCGCCTCTAGATGGCTCTAGAGGACCAATCACATCAGCATACACCCGCTGAAATGCTCTGTCGACCTTCTTGGTCACCTTCCTGGTGCTCACACCTGCAAGAGAGATTACGTTAGAATCAGAAGAATTACATTTCATGTAATCACTTTGATCAAAAGTCAACAAATACAGTCCATCTTTTTCTCTGGCAGTAAGATACAGTTCTCCATCTTTGTAGATCTTGCAGCTCTTAGCATCATAGGACAGTTTCAGTCCTTTCTTTGCAATCTGCGACACACTCAGCAGATTGAACCGTAGTTCTGGGACCAGGTAAACATTGTTTATAGTCAAGTTCAGACTCTCAAGATACACAGTCCCAATTCCGGTCGCCTCCAGCTCTTGACCGTTGGCCTGTTTCACAGCGAAGCTTTGCTTCTTTAACGTTGAAAACAGGTCTCTGTGCGGGCACATATGAACCGTCGCTCCCGTGTCCAGAACAAATGAGTTCCCCACCTCTGGTGTGGCTTTTAGCAACATCAAAGCCTTTGCAGGTTTCACCTGACACTTGGTACGGCTTTTGCCTGACGCCTCAGGCTTCGTAGAGCTGCTCTTTGCTCCTCTTGGCTGGCATGGCTTCTTACAGTTCCTCTGTAGATGCCCAGTCTGTCCACAATTGTAACATCGGACAGTGCTGAATGCTACAGCATGCTCTGCAGTAGCATCAGCAGTGGGGGAGTCAGAACTCTGTTCCTCCCTCCCCCTGTCAGCAACATCCATTGCATCTTGAACAGGAACAGCAACAGTTCCATCAGCAACAGTTCCTTCACTCCCCCTTTTGGGGTCAAAGCTCTCCTCAGCTTTTGATGAGCTCTTAGGAACTTGGCCAGCATCATCTTGGCTCACCCCTTCTGGGGTTGTTATCCATCCAGACCATGATGAATAACTGTCTCTAGTCAGGGGAGATGTACAAGGCAAGTCTCCCCCCTTCTTGGCATCCATTTTGAATCCAAGCCTTCAGCTCACACTCTCAAGTAAGCTCTAAAATCCAACAGTTATCTACTGCCTTCTCTGGCAGGCAAACTGCATGCTGTTTACGCTCTTTGCACCTGGCAGCTAACCGCTGGCTGCTATGGAAAGCCCCCTCCAAGAGCTCGTAAGTTTGTAGCCAAAACACTCCGTGGTTCTGTTTTGCTTTTCCCAGCCTCACAGTCCAGCCCCTTTGCCAGTAACTTTCCACGAAAGCTTATTAACCACAAGAATTTCTGGAATGCAGGCTGAGCTGCCAAGCTGCAGGCCTCTTCTCTCAGAGCTGTTGTTTTTCCCAAACGCAGCTCCCGTGAACCAGAGAATAAATCAATCTGCGTTCACACTTTTAGCCCGAAATGCATCATACCTTTGGCTTCGTTGCTTGGAAAAACACCTCCTCTTGGTGTCCAGCCGTCTGTTCAGCTTCTGGCTGCACGCAGACGTTATCTTCTTTGAGCAGAGGGTGGCAAACGATCCATCCACCTCTCATGCAGATTTCCATGGATCAGAACCACCGGACATGCTACCAGATGTCAGGATTCCAGCTGGGGTCAGAGGTGAACTGGCCTCACTCCAGGCATTCGGCTGGAATCCTTGTTGACCTTCCGTCTGCGTCTCCCGGCAGGCAAGGTCATAAATCGGCGATCCTCCTCAAATGTGAGGAGAACACACCCTCCTCCTTCTCTCCCTCCCTGCACTCCCCGGGGGGGGGGGGAGAGAAAGACAGATAGGAGTCCTTTTTACATGTCTTTTATTCCTGTCGTTCAGCAGTACAGAGAAAACATGTCTGTACCCACCAGACTCCGGCAGTAGAGTCACAGCTCCACCCCTGCACTTCCAGTACAGGTCAGATGACACTCTGAGCTAACATCCGGTGCTCAGAGTAGAGAAAGGACTGCCCCTTTTTCCCACCAGTACAGTTGCAGACATCAACATCCTGTTTTGCTTTCCAGCCACCTGCAGCTGGCTTTTGCATTGCTGCTTTTTCCTGACACAATCTATCTACAAAAAGCGGAAGGCGGACTTCCTGTTTAGACCTTCCCGCTTTTGGCGCCTAATTAAAAATTAAATTGGATTGTTTGAAATTCAATTGTCCACAGGAAAAAGTCAGCGCTCTCCGGCAACAGCAATGCGGCTTCGCTCCATGAAAGAAGCAGTCGATTCAAAGCACCGTGCCACTCACCCCACATCGCTCCAGATCCCCAAAACAGGGTTTCCCTGCGAGTGGAGGGGGTGCAAAGGTGCCAGCCGAATCCCGCCTGTGGTTTTTGATGGGTCTCCGCCTCGCCGTGGCGGTTCAGACCCTGTTTTCCACGGAGCGGGTTCCTCCCGATCGGAGGAAATCCGCCGTTGCCAGAGGCGCCAACCCGGAAGTCTCTATTCCTTTTATTTCATACTTTATTGCATTGTGATCCGAAAGTATCTTTGGTTGTAGTTCTATTTTTAACACTCTTGGTGTTAACTCACTGGATAGCCAAACATGATCTGTTCTTGACATTGATTGGTTTGGTTCTGAAAAGTATGTAAATTGTCTAATGGGTGTCTCAGTCTCCAAACTATCAAGTTACAGTTCTCAATCATAGAAAGAAAAGTCTTAGGTAATTTTCCTTCCTTCGATTTTCCACTTGATCTCAACCTGTCCATTTCCATTGAAACTACTCCATTCATATCACCCATTATTATAATTTTCTGATCCACAAATTCAAATAATTTTTCCTCAGATATGCAGATGACACAACCTTGATGGCAGAAAGTGAGGAGGAATTAAAGAACCTTTTAATGAGGGTGAAAGAGGAGAGCGCAAAATATAGTCTGAAGCTCAACATCAAAAAAACAAAGAACATGGCCACTGGTCCCATCACCTCCTGGCAAATAGAAGGGGAAGAAATGGAGGCAGTGAGAGATTTTACTTTCTTGGGCTCCATGATCACTGCAGATGGTAACAGCAGTCACAAAATTAAAAGACACCTGCTCCTTGGGAGAAAGGCGATGGCAAACCTAGACAGCATCTTAAAAAGTAGAGACATCACCTTGCCAACAAAGGTCGATATAGTTAAAGCCATGGTTTTCCCAGTAGTGATGTATGGAAGTGAGAGCTGGACCATCAAGAAGGCTGATCACCGAAGAATTGATGCTTTTGAATTATGGTGCTGGAGGAGACTCTTGGGACACTGTGCATCAATTTCCCGCAAGAGAGCATTAAGTGCCTTGCAGGAACAAGGATGCTGCGCTTTTAAAAGCAAATACTGAAGATCTTTACGATGTTGCAATTGCTGAGCAGAGAGGGAACTCCCTATCTTCCTTCCCTCGTATACTCACCGGGATCCTTATAGAGGGTTCGAGGACGCGTCTCTAGCTCTTTTCCGAGCAAAGTGAGTAAACTAGCCCCAGAGAGTTGGGCACCAGCTGAAGGAACGGCACAAGACTGGGGGTGATCATCAGTGAGCTGCGCACAGGTGAGCTGAAGCGAGCTGCCGGTCAGTCCTGTGGAGCCTCCTTTTATTGAGACAAATATGCAAGCCAGGCAAATACATTTTGGGCTGTGACCTTTACACATCTTCCGTCCTGAGATCGAGGGGTAGTACAAAGTTATTTTGTCACCTGTTTCCACAGCGTCATTTTCCCCTTGCACAATGTATGACGAAGGAGACAAAAGGTCTCAGAGACAAAGGTTACAGACAGGACACCGCAGATTGCTGAGACCGCAAAAGGTCAGACAGAGGGAACGATGTTCCAGACAGCCATGACTTTGTCTGTGAGGGGGAGTATGCTACGCACTCCAGGGTCACGCGTGCAGGCAGACTGTGACTGCCTGCTGGTGGGGAGTGTGCTCTCTCCGGACCTCACTGCCCACTCCGCGATATCCCTACACCCGGGGTTAATAGGGCTGGATTTGCAGACTGAAATCTTACCTCCACCAAGGCCCTTATGACAGGCCTGGCTGGGTGAATGCTGGTGCCCTTCCAACCCCTTTTGTAAAACGAGAACCATAGGAACCTACTTCACAGGGCTATTCTGAGAGGGACACAGTGAGAGGAGTAGTTTGATGGTGACAAGCAAAGAACATTAAGTTTTAGGTTGCTCTCTGAAGGTCTCCACTCAGGGCAAGGTATGAAGTATGTGTTAAAGGCCTTGAAAGTTTCTTTGTTTGTTTTTTTAAGGTTCCGAATGTTTTTCAGTCTGAGGGCCATGTTATCTTCTGGGAAACTTACTGAGAAGCGGAGTGGTGCCAGTGGAGGGCAGGACCAGAGGCAAAATTGGGTAGAGCAAAGAATGCACACTTTAACCTTTGTATCAGGGTGGCTACAAATCAATGATTTTGTTAAAAAATAAAAAAATAGATTTTTTAAAAAATTAAATCAGATTTTTTTTCTCATATTTTTTCATATTTTTCATGCGGACAAACAAGAGGCATTATGGGAGTTCATGGACACATTCCAGCCAGGCAAAAACACTGGGGGTGCAAGGTGGGGCCAGTGAGGGGTATAGCCCTGGGGAGAGATCTGAGGACCCATGTAAAGAGGCCTGGAGAGCCACATGTTGCCCCTGGGCCTGAGATTCCCCATTCCTGCTCATCATCATCATCATCATCATCATCATCATCATCATCATCAGCAGCAGAAGAAGAAGAAGGAGAAGGAGAAGAAGAAGAAGAAGAAGAAGAAGAAGAAGAAGAAGAAGAAGAAGAAGAAGAAGAGGAAGAAGAAGAAGAAGAAGAAGAAGAAGAAGAAGAAGAAGAAGAAGAAGAAGAAGAAGAAGAAGAAGAAGAAGAAGAAGAAGAAGAAGAAGAAGAAGAAGAAGAAGAAGTAGTGGTGGGCGGCTCCCAACAAAATACTAAAAACACAACAAAACATCAAACATTAAAAACTTCCCTAAACAGGGCTGCCTTCTGATGTCTTCTAAAAGTCAGATAGTTGTTTATTTCCTTGACATCTGAGGGGAGGGCTTCTACTTGAATCCTTAAAGGTGCTCCAAGCAAGGCCTCCCCATAAGAGCTCAACAAGTGAGAGGGAGTCCATTATTTATTTATTTAGTACACGCATGTGCCAAATGCACATCTTGCATTGCTCCTGGAGCTCAAGGCAGCATACATAGGGAATTCCCAGGAAACCTCCCATCCAGGCCTGACTGGACCCAAACCTGCTTGGCTTCAGCAAAGGTGGCTGCGTCATTGGTCTTCCCACCCTGCCCTGGCATCTGAGGGAAAGGCTCTCTGTAGAGACACCCAGGTCATCAGACACCCACAGCTACAACATGGAGTCACGGTAGAAAATTTGCCCACAAAAGAAGGCTTTAAAGTTGATGGTTAAACAGCAAACCACTCTCATGTGATTCTGGGATTCTTGTTTATTTCTTGACAGTTTCCTTCTTCGGCTCGAGCTATTGGAAATATGACCTGCCATGATCAATGCCATACCTGAAGCATGCAACCAAGCCCACGTCCGTATGTTAGTTGAGAGTACCTCACAAGCCGCAGCACTAAAGTCTGTGGAGGTTATTTTGGGGGAGATCATTTCATATGTTTATCCCACTAAGTCCAGGACGGGGAACCTGCAGCCCTCCAGATTTTGTACTGCAACTCCTATAATCTCTGACCATTGGCCATGCTAGCCAGAACTGATGAATAGTGGACGCCCAACAACACCTGGAGGGTCACAGGTTCCCCACCCCTGCTCTTTGCTTCCCAAAAACTGTCTGCAAACACCCCCACTGGACATGGAAGGGGAGTGGCATAGGGAGGCTGCACGGCCTTCTATTATTCTTGACTTCCAACAGTGCATACTGGACCCTTCCTGGTAAGGGTGTGAGCCCAATCATAGTCCATATACTTCTTTCACTACCTCCCATTTCCTCTGAGGGAAATTGAGAAAACCACATGCCTGCCCACTGCTTAAAGTTTAGTTGGTTAATTAAACTATGTGCTTGCATGCACGGTCTTCCCACGCGGCAGGGTTGATGTTGCCAGCCTTTATGTCAGGTTTGCAGACATCTTTGCAACACAGACTTGGTCTGCCTGGTGCCTTAAACCAGCTTCCCATACAGTATATTCCTTGGGATTCTGCCATCTTCCATTGTGTGGACATGGTAAAGGTAAAGGACCCCTGGACAGTTAAGTCCAGTCAAAGGCAACTATGGGGCTGGAGTGCTAATCTCCCTTCAGGCCGAGGGAGCCAGCCTTTGTCCACAGACACCTTTCTGGGTCATGTGGCCAGCAGGACTAAACTGCTTCTGGCACATTGGGACACCATGATGGAAACCAGAGCACATGGAAACGCCATTTACCTTCCCACTGCAGTGGAACCTATTTATCTACTTGCACAGGCATCCTTTCGAACTGCTAGGCTGGCAGGAGCTGGGACAGAGCAACGGGAACTCACCCCGTCGCGGAGATTTGAACCGCCGACCTTCCGATTGGCAAGCCCAAGAGGCTCAGTGGTTTAGACCACAGCGCCACCTGCGTCCCTAGTTGTGGACATGACCAAGGCAGCATAGACGTTGCTGAGACAGGAGTGCGAACATGCTGGGAATGTGGGTTTGGGAGAGCACATCTTTCTTGGTGACTCTCCTGCCGTGGGGTGCCCAAAATCTTCCTGACGCAGTGCATGAGGTGAAAAACTCTCCAGCAAGATGTAGGCCATTACACATGCACAGACATAACAAGGAATTAACTGTGGCATCACAGGGCAAAACTGGCCAACTAAATTGACACATTTCTGTCACCAGCTAATCTGCGCTGTCTGTTTGATTGCTGCACCGTCCCTTCTTCTACTTTATCTGTTGGAAAAATACAATTCATCATCACTGCTCTGGTTTGTATTGTGCCTGTCTTTCTCACATGTGTGCAGGGGGGCAGTGGTGGGGGGCTTTGGGAAAAGGGAAGCTTTTATTGGGGAAATGACACCTGAATTTGGGAATAACTTATGGCTGAACCCCAAAAGGTGGCATGCCCCTAGGGGTCCACCCACTCTGTCACCTCCACCACTGGTGGAGAAGCTGTAGCGGCAGCAGCTTCTGGCAAGATCTAGCGAGATCTCGCTGGAACCTGCTGCTGCTTTGCAACTGCTGCCATGCAACCCAGGTAAGGGAGGCTTTGGTGAAGGTCTTCAGCTGCAGGGCAGTGGGACCAGATAGGCTGAGATCACTCCCTCACTCTTCAGAGATAATTGAGTAAAAACTGGTTCACACAGAGTCTGAGACCTCAGAGGTGTGTCTTCCACTTTTACCTCCAGCTACAATATTCCACCCTCTCAGCCGCAACCATTGGATAGAACCTTATACAGTGGTACCTCAGTTTTTGAACGTCTCTGTTGACGAACATTTCGGTTTACAAATGCCGTAAACCCAGATGTAAATGCTTCAGTTTTTGAACATGCCTTGGAAGTCGAACATGCCACACGGCTTCCGCTGGGTGCAAGGTCCTGAGGTTTAGCTGTCGACTGTTGAGTTTTTGGTTTTCAAATGTTTCAGAACTCGAATGGTCTTCCGGAACGGATTACGTTCGAGAACCGAGGTACCGCTGTACAAGTTAGACCGCAGGCTGTTACACCGATTGTTAACTCCTAGAGTCTATGAATGAACATCTTACATCAAACTTGGTTAACCATCAGTGAATAGAAACGAAGGCCCAAGGATGCAAGTGGTTCTCCCGGCAGCAGCGTTTACACTGATCCAAAGTACAACAAGAAATAAACGGAATAGGATTTTGATATTCACTCACCAAGGGAGTCAGGCTGCCCTTTATCCTCGTCACTTGTTGCAAAGCCTACAAAAATATCATTATTACAAAAAGAAACATAGAAAGCATGCCTGATGGTCAATAGCTCTCTTCTTCAAGTCTACCTTCTCCTTCTGTCCTAATTACCTCCCAGAGGAGGGTTGGAAATGATGTTATCTGGATTGGAGTGAATGAAAGGCAGCAATTCCGGAACAAAGGACTGGCATAGAAGCAGCATGAGTCCCTTGCTTTGGATTCTTGGGTATTCTTGCATAATTTGGCAGCAGTTTTACGAGGAGTGATTCTGATGCAAAAGGTGTGTTGCAAGTCTGGAAACCAACACGCAACCTAAGCACAAATTATATAAATATAAATAAATATAATAACAGACAGACATTTAAGCCTATAACAAATATATATTATCTTGCTAAATGATAAGGTTGTAAGAACATCGTCACTCTGTTTTCATTGGCTGTTTTCCTTTTTTTTAATGCATTTTTATTGAAGTTATACACAAAAAACAGACATATAAGAAAATACAGAGAAAAAATTACAAAGAAAAAAAAAAGAAAGAAAAAAGAAAAACCACACATCCGAAAAAAGAAAAACACACAATCTGAACTTCCCTCCATCCTTTTGATAAGTATCAAATATCTCCTTCCATTACGTATTTGATTTTCAATCTATAGTCTTAAATTCACTCGCTGGTCGTATTGTTCTAACCCCGTCAGTTCACTTTAAGCATTTATTCCAATATATTTCCAAAATTTACTCCAATTTTTCAGAAATTTCTGTTCATCCTGATCTCATTGGCTGTTTTCCAAGGCAGAGACAGGGTGAGGTTGCTCTGAGAAAACAATGTGGGGAATTTTAGTTCTCTGGTGATGGGCAGAAGGGAAGGAAATGGAATTGGGGAAAGGTAGGTGGAGCAGGCTGGGGATAAAGGGAGCATTTGGAGGAAATTTTATTTATAGAAATATATATATATATGCACCACTATTCGTAAAAATTATCAGAGTGTTTACAACAATTACACATAAAACCATACAATGAAGACCATCTAAAATGTTAAAACCAGTCACCAGCTATTGTGCATTTTACTCACAGGTGAGTGGGCTCATAGAACTAAAGGCGGAATTCTTGGATTAAATCTTCATTTCCTCTTGGCTGCCCTCCTTTAGACAGCAACTTCCTCAGAGCAGGACCTGTTTTGTTGTGCAACTCTACATGTTCAGAAGTAATCCTCACTGAGTTCACTGAGGTATGGAGTAAGATGTGTAAGACTTTCTCCCATGCATGCGGGTTATTAATGTTCAAGTTACACTTCCTACTTACACAAGTAGCAGAGAGAGAAGGGCAGCAGCGGGAAGCAGAAGATTGCCAGCAGTATCTGCTGAGTGAGAGATAAACCATCATGAAAGGCCATTCTTCCCTTGGATGTTCAGCTGAAAGAAATAGCAGTGAAATCTATTTCTTTATCAAAACATTTACAAATTGACAGTTGACATCCTGGCACTGCATAGCTCATGATATTAGACTGGCAGAATACAGATATTAGACAGGTAGAATACAGACTGACAGATAGACATGGTTGTTTTCTTCAAATGACATTTGAAGGGCTGCCATGCAGATTTCATGCCAAAATTATGTAATGAGTGGAAATAATAATAATAATAATAATAATAATAATAATAATAATAATAATAATAATAATAATAATAATAATAATAATAATATCTTTATTGTCAATGCCCCCTCTCGGGGACAACGAAATTACTTGGCTGCTCCATCCACCCAGGTAGGGCACTCCACACAAAATCAAATCAACTATAAAAACACTAATTAAAACAATACAGTATAAAACAGCAAGGAAGATTAGATGACTTTCAAAGTCCAGGCTTCCCATTCAGGGCCGAGATCGCTCTGGGGAAGAAGCTGTTCTTAAGACGGCTTGTTCTTGTCTTCATCGTCCTGTATCTCCGTCCCGACGGCAGGAGCTCGAAGAGACAGTGACCAGGATGCGATGGATCTTTTACTATGTCCAGTGCCTTCCTATGGCACCTTGTGGCATAAATCTGCTCTAAGGTGGAGAGTGGGCAGCCAACAATGCTCTCTGCTGCCTTAACAACTCTGCACAACCCCAACCTGTCCCGGGTAGTACAGCTTCCGTACCACACACATAAGCCATAAGTGAGCACGCTCTCAATGGCACAGTGATAGAAGGCAAGCAGCAGTTTCTGCGGAAGATGGTTTTTTCTTAGAATTCTCAAAAAGTACAGTCTCTGCTGCGCCTTCTTCACAAGCCCCCTTGTGTTGACACTCCAGGACATGGCAGGGAAACAGGTTTTGGCTAAGCATCAGGAGAAGTGTCCTAATGGTAATACAGTGGTTCCTTGGTTCTCAAATGCCTTGGTTCTCAAACGCCAAAAACCTGGAAGTAAGTGTTCTGGTTTTCAAACGTTTTTCGGAAGCCAAATGTCCGATGTGGTTGTTGGCTATTGTTTCCGGGGCACCTGCACCAATCAGAAGCTGCACCTTGGTTTTCAAACATTTTGAAAGTCAAACGGGCTTCTGGAATGGATTAAGTTTGGCACTTTTGTTTTTGCTATTTATTTTGTGTTTTTGTTTTTGAGGCTTTTTCGGTTAATTTGTTTTTGTGACTGTGTGGAACCCAGTTCAGCTACTGATTGATTGATGGTGTGACTGCGGAAATGGATTGAAGCCCCCATCCAAACAATGACTATCATCAGTGCAGGTAAGAGTGCAGGTGTGAGTGTCTGAGGGCTCTGCTCCTTCCGGCCACTTACCACCTGGCCCAGGGCGGGGCCTGAAGCCTCACAAGGACTTCTGTGCTCTGCTGCCCAGGAAGACTCCCCTGTGTGAGTGCCTGAGGGCCCTACTCTTGCCACTTACCACCTGGCCCAGGGCGGGGCCTGAAGCCTCACAAGGACTGCTCTGCTCCGCTGCCCAGGAGGACTCTCCTGTGTGAGTGCTCCTTCCTGCCACTTACCACCAGGCCCAGGGCAGGGCCTGACAGGCCTCACAGGGACGGTTGCTGTCACTGCTGCTGCGGCCCAGGGGGATCCAGAGGGGCGCAGATTTCTTTTTAAAATGTTTTAACATTTTCCTTTTCCTTTTTATTTTTTTTATTTTTTTGTATATGCGGGGATGGGGATGGAGGTGGGATGGATGTTTAGTTGGGAATTTGTTTGATTTTGGTGGATTTGTAATTTTTACAGTTTTTATTTGTATTGTTTTTTGTCTTCTGGGGTTTTTTTGGTTTTTTTTGTTTTAAGGTCTTATTTTGTTCTTAAGGGGAGGGGTCAGGGCTGCTGGGGAGTGGGTCCCAGCCAACAAAATGGCTGGGGCATGTTCCACAGGGGGGGGGGGATGCGCTGGGACAACCAATCTCAGTGATCACGGGTAGGAGGAGGAGTTACGCTAAGACCAGACCATGTCATTACAGAGGAGGCAGGTTTAGTCGTTGTCTGAGGACTATCCCTGCCTTCGGGTCTGGTCCTGACCGGACGGATACTAAAATCAGAAAGGGATACCCACATGACCTGAAGGTGCTGCTGTGCAATGCCAGGTCAATGATTCATAAGACCACTGCCATCCATGACTTGATCCTCACTTCCCAACCACCCTAGACACTGAGGGACAAGAGACCACCTTTTAACAACAACCTTTTAAAAAAAAGATTCTGGGCAGAATTACTAAAAATAGAACTGTGTTAATAACAATGTAGAACAGTTTGGATGTTACTTTGGGTTGTATCCTGTGTCAGTCCTATGCAGAGCAGGCCCACTGAAATTGATGGGCACTGTCAAGGATGCTGTCAGAGCTGCTTCCAGATCCTAGCTCACAGAGGATCACGCTAGCCAGCGTTCACTTTATAAAAGTCTTTATTGAGTTACAGTTTCCATTCTCAAGCTGCCGCGTGCAGCTCTACGTCTTAAGAGTTAGACCGGCGAAGCTCCGTCTGAGTCTCCGCCCCCTGTACACCAGCTTAATACCCTAGCCTTACTCCACCTTTTCCGCCTGACCGTTCTTCTCTGGGTCCCTCTGCCCCCCGTGGTCTCTTCCTTCCTGGACTCTTCTGACGCTGACCCCCCGGACCCTTCTGTCTCTTTGCGTCGGGCTTTAGGACCTGGCTCCCTTTCCGGGCTGCTTACTGCGCCACCTTCCTGTGCATTTGAACTTGGCGCGCGCGCCCAACCTTCCACTTTCCGCTTGACCGTTTCTTCGCTCCCCGATGGAGGTGTGGCCACTCCTGACTCATGCCCTCCCCCCTGCTGCGAGCTGCCAGAGCTCGATACCTGGCGCCCTTCCTCTCCCCTGCTCTCTGTTGGTGACGCTGGTCCCGATTTCCAACTGCTGCCCTCTGAGCCCCCTCTGGACCCTTCTTCCTGGGGTGTCCCCCTAGGCTCCCCCCTTGCTCTGGCCACTGGCGCTCCTTTCTGTGAATCTTCTGATTCACTGGAAAGACTCGGAGATCTCGGGTCGTCGTCATCACTCATCTTTTCTTCGGCCTCCTCCCCCTCGCTCTCTGTTTCCTCCCTTGCCCTCGCCTCTGCTCCTGAACCCCTGACAGATGCGTATGGTTGCTCACGAGTAAACAGCCAGGACTCCGACCTGCCTTTTTATAGGTTTTATTTGGTGCAAACTATGTACAGTGCAGAAGTCCAAAGTTCATGTCTGCCTCAGTCAGTAGCAGATTCCAAGAGTGGGTTCTTCCGCCCCCCCATCATAAGAAGCTGGACACCCCCAATCTCCTCCTCTTTTCCTTATGTTTGATTCCCTTGCGAAAACTAGGCGACTGTTTCCCTATCGTTCCTGCCTCCCTCCCCCCTTTTGATGGCAGTCCTCTGACAGGCACGATCAACTTAGGTTTGTTAACTTCAGTGGGTGTACTCTTAAGTATAAGTTAGTTCTCAATCAATCTCCTTTATTGGCATAGTAAGAGTATGTCGTATACATGGATTGGAAAACAACGCAGGTAACAAAACATAGTAGGAGGCACTTTAGGATAAAACTGTCCAGACGTTGTGAGATACAAAGGTGGCTCTTAGGACCTATGGTGACGTAATTTCATGGTGTCACTCCAAAATTTTGCCGCATTCTCCAAGTCATTCCTACAGTTATTCAACAGATAGGTCACCCTGGAAGATCCCCTCCTTCAATAAGAGGGCCAAATACTAATCATTTATTTTTGCATAAACTGGGCAATGAAATAAAACGTGTGTGATAGATACAGCCTGTTTTGTGCCACAAGGGCAGTACCTTTCAGAATAAGGGATTTTCAAGAATCTAACATCTTACTAGATGGCAAGATGTGAAATCTTGAGAGGGAAATAGCTCTGCTTAGGTGGGGAGCATAAAGGTAATGTAAATATGGAGGGCCCTGGCCAAATGAGGGTAGAATTCCCAACCCCAATGGGGAACAGGTTTTATTGGCTGTACTGCTAAGGGCTTGGAATTCAATCTCTAGGATTCTGCACTTGATTGTCTGGAATGCTTCCAATTATGGGAGCATAAGCAGCGACTCGAGTGATAGGCCACATGTTCTGATTCTGCTTTCAATGCGAGCCAACCATTTGGAGTGGTGGGATTCCACCAGCATATGGAAAGTTAAAGAAGATGGGTCAGACTTCTTTATACGCAAACTCGGCCAAGAGGAGCAAGGCCACCCAGTCATCCTGCTGGTAACTGACGTAACAACACAGGTACTGCTGCAGTGTGTTGCTGGTTCTCTCTGCCTCTCTGTTGGTCTCCGGATGATGAGCTGAAGAGAGGCACAGTTCCATGTCCAGAAGTTGCATGACCTTCTTACAGAACTGGGAGGTGAATTGGGTTCCTCTTTCAGACACAATTCGCTGTGGCAGACTGTGCAGCTTGAAGACATGATCTATGAAGAACTGGGCTGTCTCTTAGGCTGTTGGAAGCCCCTTGCAAGATACAAAATGTGCCATCTTGGTAAACAGGTCCACCAGCACCCAGATCACAGTCTGCTGTCACGAGGACGGCAGTTCAGTAATGAAGTCCATGGCTATCGTCTCCCAGGGCCCCTGCGATGTAGGCAGGGGTTGCAGTAGCCCCATCAGGGCTTCTTGTGGCCACTTGGCACGCTGACAGGTTTTGCAGGCATGAACCTACTCCTTGACGTCCTCAGGCACCCACGGCCACCAAAACTGCCGCATCTGAGATTGTCAGCTTGCATCAAGGTGCAAGCGGCAGAACACTGGGTCCCAGAGCACGACACGGCTGGCACTCTCCGATGTCATTCTCATAGCCAGAAATATCTGTTCGATAAAATGATTGGAATTGGACAATAAACAGACATAGCCTGGACCGAAGAAGACTAAAGAAAAATCTGCAGAACTGTACAGTTCCTGGTGTTTAAGAGATTCTTCAAAGAGATTCTCATCATGGCGTGTGGATTACGGAGGTGTTTGGTGTGTCTTTTTTCTCTTCTTAACATCTACAGTTGGTTTTCAATGCCAAGCCTCATTAAGAAACTTAAAAAAAAAAGTACAGATGGACTTCTATTTATAATTAAGTATTCAATTGCACAGCTTTACTTAGACTTGAAAGACTTGATAAAGATGAAAGAAGAAACAAGACAGCACTTGTTAATATGACGCAGAACGGAAAAATGATAATTCCCCTCTTTTTGAGAGAAGCGGGAGATATTTGTTGGCTGACTTTGTAATGACTGGAGATAACAATTTGGGACTACATATAGTGCAGCTGTTTGCAGAAGTTTTTCATTATGAGCGAGAGAGAAGGCTGATGGATTTCTAGCAGCCCTCCATAGGGCCCGGAGGGGGGGATTGTGTGGTCTCTGAGAGGCTGATCAATCACCAAATGACTTATATCTGTGGAATACAGCTCATTTACATTGCATTATTGCAAACAGTATGCTTAATAATTTACAGTAATAACATAACAATGTGGAAACTACTATGTTATTAAATCTCAAACAAAAAGCTTGGACAACAGCTCGGATTGGAAGATTGGAACGGAGTCAGGGAAAGCTGTGCTAGCAAATAGACAGTTGAAAAAATATGTGTTGTTGTTTAGTCGTTTAGTCGTGTCCGACTCTTCGTGACTCCCTGGACCAGAGCACGCCAGGCACTCCTGTCTTCCACTGCCTCCTGCAGTTTGGTCAAACTCATGTTCGTAGCTTTGAGAACACTGTCCAACCATCTCGCCCTCTGTTGTCCCCTTCTCCTTGTGCCTCCATCTTTCCCAACATCAGGGTCTTTTCCAGGGAGTCTTCTCTTCTCATGAGGTGGCCAAAGTATTGGCACCTCAGCTTCACGGCCTGTCCTTCCAGTGAGCACTCAGGGCTAATTTCCTTAAGAATGGATGCGTTTGATCTTCTTGCAGTCCGTGGGACTCTCAAGAGTCTCCTCCAGCACCAGAATTCAAAAGCATCAATTCTTCGGCGATCAGCCTTCTTTATGGTCCAGCTCTCACTTCCATACATCACTATCGGGAAAACCATGGCTTTAACTATATGGACCTTTGTTGGCAAGGTGATGTCTCTACTTTTTAAGATGCTGTCTAGGTTTGTCATTGCTTTTCTCCCAAGAAGCAGGCGTCTTTTAATTTCGTGACTGCTGTCACCATCTGCAGTGATCATGGAGCCCAAGAAAGTAAAAAAAAGAAGAAGAAGCTTCCTGCAGCCAATCGGAAGCCACACCTTGGTTTCCGAACGTTTTGGAAGTCGAACAGACTTCCGGAACGGATTCCAAGGTACGACTGTACTAAGCAATTCCTTTCTGACACAAATGACTGACCCGCTTGAGTCTGTAAAGCAGGCAGGAGAGAAGGACCGGCAGGTTGGAATATTCAAGCGGGGGGGCTGAGAGTTCGTCCTCCTAGTTAGTACTTATTTGCTGTTTTAAAAGAGTGACCTTAACATGCATCAATTGGATGGCAACTCTGGCTTTGATGTTAAAGCTACCAGCAAATGTTAGAGACCAGCAAAAGCTCCCCCCCCCCCCCGTGGGAATTTCTTTCCAATGTAGGGATTTAAGGAAGAGTGTCTCATGATCAGAGAGGTGGAAGTACTGACATCTATCCCACTTTTTCCATTTGGTTCCTGGTTGGAAACCCTTGTGCTCAAATCCTGCTTACTGGTTTTCCACACACATCTGCTCAGCTTCTGTGAGAACAGGATGCTTGAATGTAGCACCCTGCTTGTGGTTAACGCTTAGCTGGAATGAAATATTCAACGCAGCAATAGAGAAATTAAAATAATTATTTATTTGTCAGACAAATAAATGAGAGGCACAGTGGTATATGGTTACCAAGCTCTGGCCTGCTCCTGCCATTATGGCCAGCCCTTATATTCCCTTAATCCAGCCCCCTTTGCTCCTCCTGTGGCTGCCTCTGTCCAATCAGCCTGGTTGGATTTCCTATTGGCTGATTGCTATATCCAATCCTAAAAGATACACCCACATCCTCCTGTCCTTATATGGAACACAAACAGCTATATATTGTTACATCTATAAATGACAAATAAGTAGTAATATATCTTACATGTGTCTCAACAAGGAATCTTAATTACCAGCTCACCTCTTGCCCTCCCTGCCCTATTGCCTTCTAAAACAAATGGTTAATCTTAAATTTTTATCTTAAACATATGTCAAGGATCTTGAGTTTCACATCAACATTGAAAGATATCCTTCATTTGAAGGTTTCTAAACAAATGTCTGACAGCTAATATATCAGGACAGCATTTGATGGTGTCTTCCTGTCTGGCAGGGGGGCTAAACTGCTGGCTGACTTAATTCCAGGATAAATACAACTCTTCTAGCATTTGTTAAATCCTTTGCATAATTACATTTAAGCCAATATATTTAAGCTAATATATTTCATACATTATCATAGGTAACCTTTTAAAAGAATAAAGCTTCTCAAAGTAGAAAGGAAGGAACTCAGTAAAAAAAACAGTTTTTAAAGAAGGCTCTTTAGTTTACACCTCCCCCTTTCACCCTCCTTTCCAGCCTCAAAATAAAATAGGAAGAAGCTTCTTTTTCCCCAGCCAAGCCAGTTGCCTTTTCTCTCAGTTTAAGAAAGAAACAGTTTTAAAAAGACTTCCCAAAAAAGCCTCTCTTTCTCTGTCAGCTAGATGCTTCTCCCCATTTGCCTCTGGCCTTAGAAAATACAGCTCAAGGTTTAAGAGAGGCCCATGGTATCATTTTACTATTTGCCCATTCCTAATTATATTTATCTCTGCCTTTGTTATCTTCTGTAACATGTAGGGTCAGTGTCATTACTCAGTCTGTAATTTCAGCTTTTATGACTTTGAGAATTGCTTTCTGCTATCAATCAAAAGGGGCCCCTTGTCTAAGAGGAGGAAAACACTGTTTTCTTAAGCAGCTAGCCTTCTTGCCTGGCATGAAACATTTGAAAATCTACTTTTGAAAATCTAAGCCCTCTTTAATATACAAGTCCTGATCAAACATTAATAAAATGCAGGCTTATGCCTGATGCCTCATTCCCCCCTTTCAAGCTCAAGGACCTTCATCCCAAGTGTCCTTGATAGCTTGACCTTCATCATATTCCTGAGGTAAAGCTCTGTATAGGGCCATGATATGAGGTAGAGTTTCATTTGAAACCATCTTGCTAATTGTACTTCTAAAACATGAAATGATACATGGCATCATACATAAAACCATTACCACTACTGTCAAGAAAAACAAGCAAGACAATAGTATCCCTTTGAGACCTGTGACATTAGGTAACCAATTGGTGAGCCATCCCATATCCCATCCTTCCCATGTTTGTACTGGGACATGTGCTATATTCTCCATCTTTGTGGCCAACACACGGATTGCCTCACCATTATCTGAAATGTTAAAGCAACAGGCATTCCCTGTCAAGTTCAAGACTCCACATAGGCCTCCCTGCTTGGCAAGTACATAATCCATTCCCATTTTCAGCTGCAAAATGGCGGCTCTACTTTCATCCAACTGTTGTGCAATAAGTCTCAAACTCCGGGCCGTTGCATTGGTTACAAGTTCCACTACTGCTTGCAATCGAATTATTCTGTTTAGATTATAAATAGGATCCCGTGCCCCTTGTATGAGCTCACCAGGATTCCAGGAGGCAGGATCATAATAGGCTATAATGCGCTCTGGTGGCCAATCATCAGTACCGCTCCAACTTTGGGTACTTCCTCCTGCTATATGAGAAATATCAGCGTTTCTTCGTGTACGCTTGGCCAAATTAGTGGGCATAATCCACATTGGTGGTAATACCCATCCCAGGAAACAAGTCCCACTCCATTTGGAGGGGAGTTTCTTGTATGCCCATTCTCCACATATCCACCACAACCATCGTGTCTGAGGTCTTTGGTACGTGGAGTACAGAAGGCGAAATAGCAAAAGAGGTAGAGAGTTCACAGTGCAGTATGTTAGATTGCCTTTTTCTGTCACAGTTATGTTCCATACCACTTTCCATGCATGAATAAAAGGAGGTGCACAGGGCAAGGCATCCCGAGTTCGATAGGTAGTATCGTGTGCCCAGGTATTCTTAATATTATCCCAAGTATAGTGACAATGAGAAGAGCCTATCATGGTAGAATCAGCTGCATTTGATGATTTATGTACACAGAATTCCCCTTGTACAGGTATAACTCGTAATGGTTTAGTTGAGTTCCATCCGGGGAAATTCTGTACTTCTGTTTGGTGTGGTATTTCGCTTACCATACCAATGGCATCTAATGGTATCGGTAATAAGGGCATACCTCCCTCTGAATCATCTGGCCCGAGAGAGCAAACAAGGCAATTGGTCCTATTTGCAACATTGGCTACCATTTCAGCTAAACCTACCCACATATTGTGGTCATGGCGGAATCCATATTTAGTCAATTTGGTCAGATTCAAGGACCCTTCCCCTTCCCAAGGGATCAGGATTAATAGAATCATGTTGATGTCTAGCATATGCATTCCTCCCACAAAAGATTACCTTATTGTGATAGCAAATAAATATTAGTCCCAATATAATTCCCCCAGTGACAGAAATGGGGAACCACCAAGACCAAAACATATATCCCGAGGATCCCCAATGAGTAATATCTCTGATAATTGTTCCACAAGGGGGGGGGCAGTCAATTAATTGTATAAGAGAATCTGTCCTTTCACAATCGCTGGTTCAGATGCTCCTCAAGCTTCAGGCGTGCGCAGGTCAGCCAGCTTCCAGGTTGTGGCTGCAGCAGGCCGGTCGTCTAATGTTGCCCGTGACCTAGCCCGTTCCCGGTAGGGCTAGATACAGGGGTTTTTGGAGAGAGTCAGTTTAAGAGGATTAGAGGGGTCACCTTTGCACGTCCAACTGCCTTCGGACTTCTTCAAACGGGAGTGATGAATCCAGGGGGTCACCTCAGCTACCTTCACCGCTGTTGGAGTAGAGAGCAAGACGGTGTAAGGTCCACGCCACTTAGGTGCAAGTGGATCACGTTTCCACTCTTTCACCCATACGCTATCGCCAGCCTGGAACTGATGAATCGGCTCGGCAATGCTGCACGGCGTACGCTCGAGGGCCCACCTGTTAAGAGAAACAAAAACACGGGAGAGAGATTGCACTTGTCCCTGTGTCACATGGTCTCCTATTTGTTTAAGATCAGCTGAAATATCCTGAACAAAGGAGGGCGGTCTCCCATACAGGAGCTCAAAAGGTGACAACTTAAGTCTTTTTGTGGGTGCACACCGAACACGAAACAGTGTTATGGGTAACACATCTACCCATCCCAATCCCGTTTCCTGGGTTAATTTTGCCAATTGGGTTTTCAGAGTCCGATTCATTCTTTCAGTTTTCCCTGAACTCTGAGGCCTATAGGCTGCATGCAGTCTCCATTTCACTTGTAGGACTCGACATACTTCTTGTACTACTTGATCAATGAACGCTGGCCCATTGTCACTTCCAATGCATCTAGGTAATCCAAACCTCGGGATCAATTCAGTGAGGAGTCTCTTAGTTACCTCTCGTGCCTTTTCAGTTCGGGTGGGAAAAGCTTCAACCCATCCGGTAAGAGTATCTACAAACACAAGGAGATACTTGAATCCCTTAGAAGGGACCAGCTCTGTGAAGTCCACAATTAGGCTTTCCATGGGGACATATCCCACATGTTGGATTCCAGGAGGTTGTACCGGTCCCTGCCTGGGATTGTTTTTAGCACAAAGAACACATTTCTGTGAAATGCAAGTTGCTAATTGTGATAGGTTAATAATATACAACTTCCGACTGAGACTCTCTCTGGTTGCAGTACCGCCAAGGTGAGTAGATTCATGATAATTTCTTACAATTGTGCCTGCTAGATGATGAGGTACATAAATCCTATTGTCTGGCAGGATCATCCAACCGTCCTTCACAACTGCTCCTTCCTGTTCAGCCCACTTCCTCTCTTCTGGGGTATAGTGAGGTTTAACTTCTTCTGGAACTACCTCTGGTATGAGGGCTGCTATAAATCCTCCCACAGGCTTTTGGGCTGCCTCTCGAGCTGCTTTGTCAGCAGCATGATTTCCTCTGGTTATTGGATCCCTTCCTCGTCCATGACCTTTGCAGTGCATTACAGCAATCTGTTCTGGAGCCCATACTGCTTCTAACAGGATTTCTACTTCAGGTCCATATTTCAAGGCCTTCCCGTGGGCTCCTATTAGACCTCTTTCTTTCCATAGAGCACCATGTGCATGCAGGGTTAAGAAGGCATATTTAGAATCAGTATAGATGTTTGCCTTACATCCGGCTGCCAATTGCAGAGCTCTAGTTAAACCTATAAGTTCAGCTTTTTGTGCCGAGGTGCCAGCAGGCAAAGCTTCAGCTTCCACAACTTCCTCATTGGTGACCACAGCATATCCTGCTCGTCTGGCACCTTCATGCAGGTAACTGCTACCATCAGTATAATATACAACATCTGGATTTTTCAATGGTTCATCTTTCAGATCGGGTCTACTGGAATAAACTTCATCCATTATTTGGAGACAATCATGTGATTCTTCATCATCTACCTCTGGTAGGGGCAGCAAAGTCGCTGGATTGAGCATATTCACTACTCGTAGATGAATCCTGGGATTTTCACACAATAGGCCTTGGTACCTAGCCATCCTTGGGTTCGTTAGCCAATAACTACCCTTATATTCCATGAGTGTCAGAACAGCATGAGGTACATTCACATACATCGTCTGGCCGAAGGTAAATTTATCAGCTTCTTTGACAAGGCTGGCAGTGGCCGCTACTGCCCTTAGGCATGGAGGCCATCCTTTTGCTACTGAGTCCAATTGTTTTGACAAATAAGCTACTGGACGGTTCCAACTTCCTAATCTCTGGGTCAGGACTGCCGCTGCAATCCCATTCTGTTCATGTACATACAGCTGAAAGGGTTTTTCCGAATTAGGCAGTCCAAGGGCTGGGGCCTCCATAAGTCGTTGTTTGATAACTAAAAAGGCTTGTTGCTGCTCAGGTCCCCATACGAATGGGTCCTTTTCTGCACCTCGAGTGCTTTCATGTAAGGGTTTGGCCAGACTGCTGAAATCAGGTATCCATAGTCTACAAAACCCTGCTGTTCCCAGGAATCCTCTGAGTTGTTTCCTTGTGGTAGGTTCCTTGATAAGGCAAATAGCTTCTTTCCTCTCTGGCCTCAATGCTCGTTGTTGGTGTGAGATGTCAAAGCCCAAATATTTGACCTTTTCTAAACATAACTGTGCCTTTTTCTGGGAAACTCGGTAGCCAGCTTCCCAGAGCAAGTGGAGCAGTTCCTCTGTACCTTCTTTACAGGTATCAAAATCCTTTGCTGCTAGTATAAGGTCATCTACATATTGCAGAACCACCTTTTCTCCAGGTATTGAGGGGTAACTTGTTAGATCCTTCGCCAAGGCAGTGCCAAATAAAGTTGGGGAATTTTTGAATCCCTGGGGCAATCTCGTCCAGGTTAGCTGGCCTTTTGTTCCTGTCAAAGGGTCTTCCCACTGGAAGGCAAATATAGGTTGGCTCTGTGGTGCCAGCCGGCAACAGAAGAATGCATCTTTCAAGTCCAATACAGTAAAAAATGTTGCTTCTGGTGGGATCAAACTCAGCAGGGTGTATGGGTTTGGTACATTTGGGTGCAAGGTCTCGATAGCCTGGTTTACGAGCCTCAAGTCCTGCACTGGCCTGTATTCATCTGTCCCAGGTTTTCGAACAGGCAAAAGGGGTGTGTTCCATTCTGATTGGCAGGGCTTAAGCAGACCATATTTTAATAGGCGGTCCAAATGTTTCTGGATGCCCTCTGCTGCTCGCCGGGGTAAAGGATATTGCTTTACAGATACAGGGGTAGCCATAGGTTTTAAGGTTACTACAATTGGAGCTATATTCTTGGCCATTCCTGGTGGGCTATTTTCGGCCCATACTCCTGGTGGCACCTGTAGAGTTCGGAGGAGCTTGTTTAACTCTGTATCCAATGTGGGTTGGACTTGCAGGGCTGACATTAGGCGCCATGATTGTTCCTTAGGTACTGAGAGGGAAATTATTCCTGCTGCCTTTGATGGCAATTTCATTTCTGGACCTCGAGGAGTGAAGGTGATTTGGGCCTGCAATTTGGACAGCATATCTCTACCTAAGAGAGGTATTGGACACTCAGGTATATACAAAAACTGATGGGTTAAACGATGTCCCCCAATCTGGCATTCCAAAGGTTGGAGGAAAGACCTCTTAGCTGACTGACCAGTGGCACTTTTAATGACTACACTTTTGGATGCCTTTTTCTGCAATAGTTCTGGGAGTACTGAGTATTCAGCCCCAGTATCAATCATAAAGTCTATTAAATGGCTTCCTAATTGGATCGTGACCGTGGGCTCCTGGAAGCCTAACTTTCCTAGTCTTGGGTAAAATCCTCCTCTGCCAGTCCAATGACATTGTCCCTACTCCGTCCTTGTCCAGGTCTCTGATATCTTCCATCTCGGATCATTCCCCGTCCCCGTCCCTGGTTTCTTGGGCCGGAGCCTGGGCCTGGGCCTGGGCGTACTTCTTCCAACCTCAGGGGTTCAGGACACTCCCGCTTCCAATGACCCTCCTTCTTGCAATTTGCACATTGATTCCTTCCCAGTGGTGGATTCCTTCCCCGCCCTCTTCCTCCATTTAAGGGGCGGTAGTCTTGCTTCACTGCTGTGGCTAGCATTACCATCTTTTCCTTCTGCCACTTCTTCTTCTCTTGTTTCTCAGCCTCATCCCTATTCCGATAAACTCGGCGTGCAATGGCCATAATTTGGCTCATCAGCATCCCTTCCCATCCTTCGGATTTCTGAATTTTCTTACGAATGTCAGAAGCGCACTGGGCCACAAATGTAGCAGTAATCATTCTGCTGTTTTCAGGGGCTTCAGGGTCAAAAGGAGTCCATATACGATAGGCTTCTTGCAGCCTCTCTAAAAAGTCTCCTGGACTCTCATTTGGTTTCTGTTCTACTTCTGAGACTTTAGACATATTAGTGGGCTTCTGGCATGCCCTGCGGATACCTTGCACAAGCGTCTGGCGGTAGGTGGTAAGTCTGGCCAGGTGAATTACATTGTTTGGATCCCAATTAGGATCTTCCAAGGGAAAGTTGTCTTGGAGATGACGGTCAATATTATAAATATTTCCCACTCTGGCCTGCTCACGCAAATATATCTGTGCCTTTTCAATTATGTCTCTCCTTTCCTCAGTGGTGAACAGAGTATTCAGGAGCTGGCGGCAATCTGTCCAAGTAGGACTATGAGTATTTATTATTGAAGTCACCAAGTCCATCATAGCCTGAGGTTTTTCTGCAAAAGATGGGGTGTGTGTTTTCCAATTCATCAGATCTGTAGTCGTGAATGGAATATATTGCAGGGTCGAAGTTCGAGGTGGCCGTGGTCCGAGTTGCCCGTTAACCAGCACAGGCTCCTCAAGTGCATCAAATACTCTTCTGAGAGGGGCTACTACGTGATCTTTCTCTTCGCCTTGCTCTAGGGGCCTCAAATCATAGGGGATGGTATTTGTCCCAAGGCGTTCTTTTAGCAGCTTTATACGCCTGGCTGTATTGCTTGCTGACCGATTAAGGTCTCCCTGTAACTTCTGTAATAATTCTCTAGGACTTGGATGTACAGGGGTTTGGGGTAGGCAATCAGTTGTTTCACTAAAAGAGACTGTAGATGGAGTTCTACTGGGACTCACAGATGGAATAACCACTTCTGCTTGGGCTTTATTATAGGCCTCCAATGCCTCCTGAAGATATTTATCATAATCTATCAAGGAATCAAGTTCTGTGACTCCAGCCCCATTATTCATTCCACTTTCTTGCCTTGGGGTTACAACTGGTGGAGTGTTTGGATTAGGCTCCCTTCGATGTGGAGCATAAGGTGGAGGTGGAAGCAGCTCTTCCTCTGGTCCCTCAAAAATGGGTTTGAGTTTATTTGGCAAGATTCCTTTCCTAGCTTCGGCTTTTACAGCCAATAATTTGCATCGTTGGACTTTGCATTCCCTTATCCATGGAGGATTTTTATTTAATGTGCTCAGCCAGGAATCTATATATGAAAATTGTTCTGGGCACCCTCCAATTTCTTTGGCGATGTTAGACCAAAGTTTGCTTACTAAATTTATATCAAAGGTTCCTTGAGATGGCCATTCAGTATTTTGCTTCGGCCACTCTAATTCACATAACGTTCTCAGGCGCTCTGGCGTCATTTTGACTCCATACGCCCCTGAGAAGGCTTTCTTAAAATTATTTAACATACATTCAAGAGGTGTATTTTCCCCTTTTGAACCCCCAACTCCCATTGTATGGCCCTGTGAAGTATCCACTCAGTCACTCACACACACGCTTCGTGGGTTTCCTTGCCCAGATGGAGTCGCCTCACTGGGAACCGAAGTACTACCCACTCCACACTCAGGTCAGCTACAGATTGCTCTGTACTTTCTCACACATACAATGCGTTAGATACTTCACCACACACTACCTCCCATTCTTCCCTTTTCCCCCACCAGATCACCATCTGATGTATCCAACCACCTAGCGTACTCAGTTCCCACTTACTGAGACGCAGAAGTTTGATCAAGACTTCTCTTCCTCCCAATTAATTGGAGGGCCAAAAATCCCTTTGTGCACTTACCCCTGGTTGGTTCCGTTTCCCCCCCGGTCCGTCGCCGCCAGTGAGCAGGGTATCAGACAGACGAGACTTCTGCGTTCCCCCTGGAAAAATTTACCAGTGCGCGCTTGGGTAAGCAGTTTAGAGATCCTCTCTCTTGTACCCTGCTCAGTAGAGCGAAGGGGCTGCGTTCCAGCAGACCACTTATCCGAGTCACGGCACCATAAAATGTAGCACCCTGCTTGTGGTTAACGCTTAGCTGGAATGAAATATTCAACGCAGCAATAGAGAAATTAAAATAATTATTTATTTGTCAGACAAATAAATGAGAGGCACAGTGGTATATGGTTACCAAGCTCTGGCCTGCTCCTGCCATTATGGCCAGCCCTTATATTCCCTTAATCCAGCCCCCTTTGCTCCTCCTGTGGCTGCCTCTGTCCAATCAGCCTGGTTGGATTTCCTATTGGCTGATTGCTATATCCAATCCTAAAAGATACACCCACATCCTCCTGTCCTTATATGGAACACAAACAGCTATATATTGTTACATCTATAAATGACAAATAAGTAGTAATATATCTTACATGTGTCTCAACAAGGAATCTTAATTACCAGCTCACCTCTTGCCCTCCCTGCCCTATTGCCTTCTAAAACAAATGGTTAATCTTAAATTTTTATCTTAAACATATGTCAAGGATCTTGAGTTTCACATCAACATTGAAAGATATCCTTCATTTGAAGGTTTCTAAACAAATGTCTGACAGCTAATATATCAGGACAGCATTTGATGGCGTCTTCCTGTCTGGCAGGGGGGCTAAACTGCTGGCTGACTTAATTCCAGGATAAATACAACTCTTCTAGCATTTGTTAAATCCTTTGCATAATTACATTTAAGCCAATATATTTAAGCTAATATATTTCATACATTATCATAGGTAACCTTTTAAAAGAATAAAGCTTCTCAAAGTAGAAAGGAAGGAACTCAGTAAAAAAAACAGTTTTTAAAGAAGGCTCTTTAGTTTACACCTCCCCCTTTCACCCTCCTTTCCAGCCTCAAAATAAAATAGGAAGAAGCTTCTTTTTCCCCAGCCAAGCCAGTTGCCTTTTCTCTCAGTTTAAGAAAGAAACAGTTTTAAAAAGACTTCCCAAAAAAGCCTCTCTTTCTCTGTCAGCTAGATGCTTCTCCCCATTTGCCTCTGGCCTTAGAAAATACAGCTCAAGGTTTAAGAGAGGCCCATGGTATCATTTTACTATTTGCCCATTCCTAATTATATTTATCTCTGCCTTTGTTATCTTCTGTAACATGTAGGGTCAGTGTCATTACTCAGTCTGTAATTTCAGCTTTTATGACTTTGAGAATTGCTTTCTGCTATCAATCAAAAGGGGCCCCTTGTCTAAGAGGAGGAAAACACTGTTTTCTTAAGCAGCTAGCCTTCTTGCCTGGCATGAAACATTTGAAGATCTACTTTTGAAAATCTAAGCCCTCTTTAATATACAAGTCCTGATCAAACATTAATAAAATGCAGGCTTATGCCTGATGCCTCATGAATAGTTGGGCCATTGGCCTGATCCAGAAGGCTCTTTTTATGTTCTTATGTTAGAGGTATGCTGCCTTTGTGCACGGCTGTTCCACTTACCTCTCATGTTCAAGCCATCATAAACGAGTGAGTGCCTGAGCATGTGCAGATTGCCACCCTCCCTCAGTGGTGAAATAAATAATCACTACTTTTACTTGAAGCCCTGATAGCCATCGCACCCAGCAGCTCTGGTATGTTTCGTGCACACAATAGAGCACAATGACACAATGCCACGTTGTGTTTCTGTTCCGTAGAAGTTGCTTCAACTTTCATGCACGCAATTTCTGCTTTTGATGGAGACCTTGGCATTATGATAAGAGAAACAGGAACAGCACTTACGGCGGCAAAACAAAAGTGAAAGCAGAACAAGTTTGGACAAAACAGCACAGCAGTGTGTCAAAGTTCCCTGGAGTCCCAATTGCACATTTCCTCCCCTGCCAGGTAGATTTCGGGAATTCATAGTCTATGTTTTATGTGGATCTGCCCACATATAATTAATGGAAAGGTCCATCTCCTGTTCCCATTGCCGATTGATATAAGAGGTGTGCTCAGTTTGTTTTTAGGGCGTCCTTCTTTTTGCAGGGAATGGGGTGTAGTATTTTTTGGTATTAATTCCTATACTATTTTCATCATCATCATCATCATCATCATCATTTATTACTTATACCCCATCCATCTGGCTGCGTTTCCCCAGCCACTCTGGGAGGCTTCCAACAAAATATTAAAAATACAATAAAAAATCAAACATTAAAAACTTCCCTAAACAGGGCTGCCTTCAGGTATTTTCTAAAAGTGTAAGTTATATATCATTCATAATTCCACTTCATATCATTTTCATATAATATAATTGTGATATTATGTTTTCAGTACAGTGGTACCTTGCTTCTCGAACTTAATCCGTTTCGGAAGTCCATTCGCCTCCCAAAACCATTTGAAAACCAAGGCGCAGCTTCCGATTGGCTGCAGGAGCTTCCTGCACTCAAGCGGAAGCCGCGTCGGACGTTTGGCTTCCGAAAAACTAGAACACTCACTTCTGGATTTGCGACGTTTGGGAGCCAAGCCGTTTGACTACCAAGGTACAACTGTAAGTCTGACTGAATTTGGTGGGGCTTACTCTCAGGCAAGTGGGTTTAGAATTGCAGCCTAAAGCAGCTTTGGAGGCTGGCTGTGTCCACTATGAACTTAGGACTTGCCTGCACCAGAGCAGAATTTGCAGTCTAGACTAGATTTGCATCACCCTGTCTCCCCATGAATATATGGGCCTTCAGATGAGATACTTCCCACCCCATTGTTCTCCTGGACCTTTTGCCCTTTAAATTCAGGGTTTTTCAGTCCTCTGAAAGTCCATAATGGGCATGATCGAGAAACTCCTTTGCACGTAGTACAAGAAACATGTATTAGTGCTGAGCCCCAGAATAAATTTCCCCCATCATATTTGGGAGACAGATAAAACTAACAAAAGATTATTATTTCTTTTTCTTACAGAGGAACAGCACAATTCTATGTGTCTTTGCTTTAGGAAAGACCTCTAGGAATTTCTGGTTACGAATCAAAACTTAGCCACCATGCTGAAAATAATGCAGGGCCTACCGTAGCTTTGCAAATAAGCCCACAAGTGACTAGCCCTCAACATTTCACTTGTTTGCCTTGACCTCATTAAGTAGAGAAGTGTACTGTCATTTTGTGACAGAGAAGTTTCCTCCAAGGCAACTGTCCTAGAATGCCAGTCTGCAAAATTTGCCAGTCACCATTAAGTAGATATCTCATTCGCGAAGTCAGTTGTTTCATTTCACAAATGCTGTTTTTGTAAGAGACCCAAACAAATTGGGATGCTCTGCTTACCTTTTGGCATCGATGCTCAGTGAGGACGTCCAGGTGATGATTGTTCAACTTTGAAGATTGGGTATTGCTGCAGGAGTCTCTGTTTCTCTCGAGGTAAATGATTCCTTAAGCTATTACATTATTTCTAGAGGGTGGAGGAAATGCTTGTGCTTTCGGTTTAGAGAGCGAGGGGGAATTCTGGGGAATTCAAGCAAAGAACGAAGCGTCAAAACAGAGCTTTGTGGCTTGAGTATGACTTGATCTCAGTCCAGACAGATCAACCATATGTGGCCAGTTTACAAGCCCCCCTACCCCTGGTACCCTTTCTCCCTGTATTGCTGCTCCAGAACTTTTCACTGCTTAGAAATGTAGGACACAATATTGGATTGTCGCAGGGGTTGGATTCCTATTGGATCGGTTAGTCTAGGCTTAGCAGAGTGAGCAGGGCAGGCAGCCCCTAGTGCCGTGTTTACATGTAAGCTAAACAAGCTATAGTTTAGTGTCCCACTCTCTTGGTCCCCCCCCCAATTTAAAGGAAATAAAACCTGGATGTACATTTCCAAAATATAAGGTAAAAAAAATAAAAATAAAACCTACAGACAGCAACAGTGTTTTGTGTTGTGTAGGGACGCGGGTGGTGCTGTGGTCTAAACCACTGAGCCTCTTGGGCTTGCCGATCAGAAGGTCGGCGGTTCGAATCCCCGCGACGGGATGAGCTCCCATTGCTCGGTCCTAGCTCCTGCCAACCTAGCAGTTCGAAAGCAAGTCAAAGTAAAAGTAGATAAATAGGTACCGCTCCGGCGGGAAGGTAAACGGCATTTCCGTGCGCTGCTCTGGTTCGCCAGAAGCGGCTTAGTCATGCTGGCCACATGACCCGGAGAAACTGTCTGCGGACAAATGCCGGCTCCCTCGGGCTATAGAGCGAGATGAGCGCGCAACTGCAGAGTCGTCCGCGACTGGACCTAATGGTCAGGGGTCCCTTTACCTTTTAGCCATCACAAATAATACTGCTTTCTCTCAAAGTTGACACCTTTCACGAAAACTGTTAAGTTACCTGTTGTAGGGAATCATTTCTCCTCTTTTCTTAATCCAAACCCACACTTTTAAGCCACTTACTTAAGCAAACTTAGACAAATTCTTTTCAAAGAATAACAAGGGTTGAGAGGAGGGCTAGATGTTAACTTGGTTTTCAAAATCGTGATAGAGCACCAGCTAAATTTTGCAATGTACCAATATATCGCCATGTCTGCAATCAGGATGGAGCTATGTAGAGGCACTAGCTGGCTTCATAGTTTTTCCCGCATGGTGATTTTTGCATAGAGCACACACACACACTTTAAGGCTGGGCAATGTATCAATACATTTGGGGGTGAGGAAATAAGTTTGAAGTCCACAGCGTGGTGACAGTGCCATAATATTAATCACAATGTGTGCGCGTGCCGTGTAAAAAACCATTATGTGGGGGAAACCATGAAGCCAGTCATCGCTTCTCTCATGGTTCCTTCTGTCCCTGTTGCTCTGCACTATAAAATAACAGTTGTAAGTGTGTTAAAGCTAAGTAAAAATGTATCTGTTTTAGACCCCTAAGTAGCAGCAGTTTTCAGGACATTACCCCCTTCACCTCTACATAGAGAACCCCTAGATATGCCTCTGCGCGTAAGATGTGATCATGCTGTAGGTACAGTCATACCTCGGAAGTCGAACGGAATCCGTTCTGGAAGTCCGTTCGTCTTCCAAAATGTTTGGGAACCAAGGCGTGGCTTCCAATCGGAAGCCTCGTAGGCCGCGTTGGACGTTCGGGTTCCAAATAACGTTCGCAAACCGGAACACTCACTTCCGGGCTTGCAGCTTTTGGGAGCCAAAACGTTCGACTTGCAAGGTGTTCGGGATCCAAGGTACGACTGTAAATTTATTAGATTGCCACATATTAAACAACTGAATCAAGCAAGAGGAACAAAACATTGCATTTACAAACACACTGGGAAATCAAAGGCAAGCCCCAAAAGTTTGCACCAATTTATGGATTGTACTCTTTTTATTTACTGTTTGCTATATATAAAAAACATCTGCTACTACTTTAAGTGAATGGATAGGACCACATTAGGGTGTCTCAAGAATATGGTGGATAAAATGCTAATGATTTGTGTTGCTGTACTGTAAAGGATGGGGGGGGGGCGAGATTCAACACATTTTTATATGAACAAGTTTATGGCTAAACATTAATTGCACCCTTTCATTATCTGCTTTTCAAAATCAATCTAGGGTTTCCCACTTTACTCATTTTTTGATACGGCCTTTAAAAAGAAATCCTGGAACACCTCCCCGATTTCTTTGTTATACTGTAAATTTGTAAATAGCTACTGCAATCGATTTTAGCTCATTTAGCTACTGCAATCGATTTTAGCTCATTGAAACAAGTATCATGTTATATATATTATATATATTTTCCATTTTTAAAAACTTTGTGTCAAGCTAAAAACCCTGTGCATCAAAACCGTGGTCAGTTTAGCAGTGATGCCCGAGACAAGTGACTGTCCTTGAAGGATATCAAATTACACGGTAGGCGGGTTCCATTCAAGCTGCTACAGGTGCAGAAGTCTGCTTCAGAAGCTGCCATTTGGGATCATCTGGGAAGTGCTAATAATCAGAACAGGGTGGTTGAGGAAGTAAATCACATGGTGCCTGAAAAAGAGAGGTCAATAGTGCAGTATTTAGCAACACTATCTAAATCAGCAATAGGGGCAAACAAAGGTATCTAAGGTAGAGCATGGAATACTTACAGACCCAGTTCAGATGTCAAGTGAAACCATGGTTTAGTATGCTGGGAATGAGCCAAAGCAAGCCTTGGGCTCACACATTCCCCCCCCTCCTCCCTCTACACAAGCGGTGAAGAGTTTGGAAACTACATCCTCGTTAGGCTTAACCACAGCTTTTTGCCTCGCCCAAATCTGATGAACTATGCTTATTGTTAAGCTTCTAATTGACTTTACCCATTTTCAGTGGTTGATGTTCTTATGACTGCGACGGTCAGTCCTTCTGCATTTAAGTCAGATCATGCTGATGCTCCAGTGTCACCGTCTGTTTCAGAAGCTGCCACTTGGGGTCCTCAGGGAAGTGCTTCTTAATAAACAGAGCGGGGTGAGTAAGGAAGTAAAACTCATCGTACCTGCAAAAGGAGAAGGCGCAATAGTCTAGTATTTCATAATAATGCCTAAATCAGCACCAGGGCCAGACAGGCAAACAGAGTGGTGATCCAGAGCAGCTGGAGGGCATCTGGTTGAGGAAGCTGCTGTGTTGCAACAATCCAGCCTCCAGAATCCCCAGACTTTACACATGTAGCCCGGAATAAGAACACTCCAGAACTGTTCAAAGAGGATAAATAGATGGTGTTGTTGGGAAACTGCCAGGGAGATAACGTCCGTCATGGCCCCCAAGCCGGAGTTCGGAGGGCCCATCGGCCTCCCGTAGTCACGCAGATCCAACAGTTAGGGGCACAAAGCCTTTGGAAATTCCTAGCCATATTCCTAGGCTGGTGCACCCTCTTTCAGCAGAAAGCACAGTCAAAAGCTTGCACCGCAGAAGAGCAGAAGAGCAGAAGAGCATATTTTCAGACTTTATTTAGCGTTTAACAGAACAAAAGAAAACGTGACCGTTCTGTGTCAGCATCTCTGGCCAACTGAAAACGAAAGGAATATCAGAACAAAAACATCCTGTGTATAGGACATGCGCAGACTCTGTGACTCCCCAAAGCCTGCTCCCTTTTAAGGTGGAACGGAAATATCCTAACAGGTATCTATCCCTGCCATCAGGACACTCCATGCCCATGGCATAATAATAATAATAATAATAATAATAATAATAATAATAATGAAATATTACTTATACCCCCGCCCATCTAGCCGGGCCTCCACAGCCACTCTGTACAGAATAACACTTCAAACATGAAAAACTTCCCTAAACAGGGCTGCCTTCAGATGTCTTCTAAAAGTCAGATAGTTATTGTATTTCCTTGACATCTGATGGGAGGGCGTTCCACAGGGCGGGCGCCACTACTGAGAAGGCCTGGTTCCCTGTAACCTCACTTCTCACAGTGAGGGAACTGCCAGAAGGCCCTCAGAGCTGGACCTCAGGCTGAAGGATGGGGGTGGAGACACTCCTTCAGGTATACTGGGCCGAGGCCATTTAGGGCTTTAGAGGTCAGCACCAACACTTTGAATTGTGCTTGGAAATGTACTGGGAGCCAATGTAGGTCTTTCAGGGCCGGTGTTATATGGTCTCGGCGGCCGCTCCCAGTCACCAACCTAGCTGCAGCATTCTTATTGCACTTGCTTACATTAATCAGCCCTGCGGCCATCAAATTGCAAACTCTGACAAGTGGTCCAAGCAAAACAAAACCACCTGAAAGCAAATGAAGTTAACTGTGAGAGCCAGTGTGGTGTAGTGGTTAAGAGCGGTGGACTCGTAATCTGGGGAACCGGGTTCGCTTCCCTGCTCCTCCACCTGCAGCTGCTGGGTGACCTTGGGCTAGTCACACTTCTCTGAAGTCTCTCAGCCCCACTCACCTCACAGAGTGTTTGTTGTGGGGGAGGAAGGGAAAGGAGATTGTTGGCCGCTTTGAGACTCCTTAGGGTAGTGAGAAAGCGGGATATCAAATCCAAACTCTTCTTCTTCTGCTATCCCCTCAGTGTGTCCCACGCTCTGCCTGGTCTGCCTAACAACGTACCTGAAAGTGAACTTGCTAAAAGCAGTATTCACAGAGCTACTTCCCCAGGTGCAGTCTAAGAGATGCCACCTTCCATCAATGCGGACAGCATTCCAGGCATGGTCGCTCTTCCCCTTTACGCTGCAGCTGCCTATGAAATACTGGCACTGTATCCCTGCAATACTGAGAGGGGAAGGAAGGTATTCAGGAACAGTGTTGCTACCAAGAGGACAAGTGGTTGCTTTCACCGCTTTGATAGGCTGGATTGGCCGTCCTTCATTTTGCTGGATCAGAGAAAACAGCAATCAGGTTCTCCACAGATTCTCATTTGCTCCAATTTGGCAGGAAAACACAAGTTTTCCTGGGATGAAACAAAAACAACAATAATAATAAATTTTATTTATATCCCGCCCTCCCCAGCCGAAGCCGGGCTCAGGGCGGCTAACAACAATAAAACAGTACAAAAGTACAGCATAAACAACACTCTAAAATCATTCATTATAAAATTAATTAATTCAAGCCACTGGCAACCATTGGGCCAGAGCTCCGTGAAGATTGCCGAGGGAGGAAGTCAGGCTGTGCCCTGGCCAAAGGCCTGGTGGAACAGCTCTGTCTTGCAGGCCCTGCGGAAAGATGTCAAGTCCCACAGGGCCCTGGTCTCTTGTGACAGAGTGTTCCACCAGATCGGAGCCACAGCCGAAAAAGCCCTGGCTCTAGTTGAGGCCAGCCTAACTTCTCTGTGGCATGGGACCTTCAAGATGTTTTTATTTGAAGACCGTAAGTTTCTCTGTGGGGCATACCAGGAGAGGCGGTCCCGTAGGTACGAGGGCCCTAGGCCATATAGGGCTTTAAAGGTTAAAACCAGCACCTTAAACCTGATCCTGTACTCCACCGGGAGCCAGTGTAGCTGGTATAGCACCGGGTGAATGTGATCTCGCAGTGAAGACCTCGTAAGGAGTCTCGCTGCAGCATTCTGCACCCGCTGGAGTTTCTGGGTCAGTCTCAAGGGCAGCCCCACGTAGAGCGAGTTACAATAATCCAGTCTGGAGGTGACTGTCGCGGAAAGGGAGGTGTCGAAGATTACACCCAAACTCTTAACGGACGGTGCTGGCACTAATTGCGCCCCCGCAAGAGATGGGAGCTGCCCCCCCAATCCCATATCGCCCCGTCCCAGCCACAGGACCTCTGTCTTCGAAGGATTTAGCTTCAACCGGCTCCCATGTAACCATCCAGCCACAGCTTCCAAACATCTGGTCAGTGTGTCTGGGGCCGAGTCAGGATGGCCATCCATCAACAGATAGAGTTGGGTGTCATCGGCATACTGATGGCAACCCAGCCCAAAACTCCGGACAAGCTGGGCGAGGGGGCGCATAAAGATGTTGAAAAGCATCGGGGAGAGTATCGCACCCTGAGGTACTCCACACACCAAGGAGTGGCGCGATGACAATTCCCCCCCAAGCACCACCCTCTGTCCCCGACCAGAGAGAAACGAGCGCAGCCATTGAAGGACTGTGCCCTGGATCCCCACGTCGGCAAGGCGGTGGTCCAGGAGTTCGTGATCGACCATGTCGACAGCTGCTGACAGATCTAGAAGAATCAGCAGCCCCGACCCGCCTCGATCCAGCTGTCTACGAAGATAATCTGTTAGGGCAACCAGAGCCGTCTCGGTCCCATGACCAGCGCGGAAGCCAGACTGGAATGGATCCAGAGTCGATGTTTCATCCAGAAACCCACCAAGCTGTTCAGCATTTGGACACGGACCTGGAAAGCCAGGACCTGTGCCTATAAAGCACAGAGCAAAGGTAAGTATGGATGAGGAACTAAGTCACACAGGGAAGAGACCCATTAAATTCAAGTAATTTTTAAGTCTATGGATTCCAGTGTACCTACTCAATTCAATGCAGCCCTATATATGCAAGTTTGCTTCAGGATCATTCACAGTGTGGGCATTCCTCCACTTACATGGTGGGTCATGTTCCGAAACCCCATGCACATAAGCAAAAATTGTGTAAGTAGGGTAAAGGTAAAGGTAAAGGACCCTGAAAGTTAAGTCCAGTCACAGACAACTCTGGGGTTGCGGCACTCATCTCACTTTACAGGCCGAGGGAGCCGGCGTTTGTCCGCAGACAGTTTTTCTGGGTCATGTGGCCAGCCTGACAAAGCCGCCTCTGGCGCAACAGAACACCGAAACCAGAGCAGCGCACGGAAATGCCATTTACCTTCCCGCCGGAGCGGTACCTATTTATCTACTTGCACTTTTTGGCATGTTTTCGAACTGCTAGGTTGGCAGGAGCTGGGACCGAGCAACGGGAGCTCACCCCGTCGTGGGGATTTGAACCGCCGACCTTCTGATTGGCAAGCCCAAGAGGCTCAGTGGTTTAGACCACAGCGCCACCTGTGTCCCTGTGTAAGTAGGGAGCACACACTAAAAAAAGCTCATTTTTTCCTGCTCTCCAGCTCTCTCTCCCCACAACACTCTTTTCAACTAGAGTTGAAGCTCTGGAGCTGGCTGGAGGACCTGTGGAAAAGCAACAGCAGCTGCCATGCTGTGACGTGTGTCAGCTACTAGGTGGGGAGGCTGAGCAGCCTAAACAAAGCCCCACTGTGCCTCCGTTCTCTTTGGGGCTTCCTCCGCTCCCACTGAAGTCCTCTTTGGGTTCTGGGGAGGGTCTCCTCATGAGCCATGAGGACTCTCCAGCTCTCTCCCGCCATTTTCTGCTTAGAATCTATTGATTTACTTATTTCCGAGGGCTGTCACGTGCGAGTTGATCACGCCTAAGCATGGAGATAGCTGCCTAGGGTAAGGGGTGGGGAACCTGTGGCTCTCCAGATCTCCTATCGCTACAGCCAAGTAACAACCACTTGCCACGATGGCTGGAGCCAACAGAAGTTACCTGCACATTTCTTGAAAGAGTCGAGCATATCCACCGCAAATAGCCTTTCCTGACTGAAGGACATCAGCTGGTTTAAATGACACCTTGTCCAGGTTATAGCAGCCTTCCACATCATATTCTGTAGAAATAAAGACAATGAGCACGCATTCTGATTTGCTTGTGAGATGGCAACACTTTGCAACACTTTCCATCGTGTTTCTCGATATCTTTCCTGGTTGCCAAAATCTGACTGGGGGGTGGGGTGGCTTGTCTTGCAAGAGCTCCAAAGACATATGTGATTGAATTTGCCCATATGTGATTGAATCACACCTCAAAAGAGAAAGTCTGGAAGCACTCGTAAATCTGCTTTGTGTAGACCCAGGGTCTTGTTGCCAAATAAAAATGCACACTGGTGCAAGGGTTAGGAGTCGGGAGACACCTACCCTCCTCCCGTGCTGCGACCTTTACTTTATTTTGACAAGGTAATAAGAATAAATAAATAAGAATAAAAATGTGCACCCTACCAGCGAGACCATTCCATTGTAACTATCCAACCTCCCAAAATTTCAACACCTCTAGCGATGGTTTGACCCCTTTCCGTTGTAACAGTACAAATTCTACAGACACCCTCCATATCTCCTCAAAATCATTCCTCCTGCATATTCCCCGTCTTACCTTAATGGCACATGTTCATTTATCATTAATAGCTATATCTCCCACACCTCTTCATACCATTTTTCCATTTTATATTCTGCTTGCCCTTCCACTTGCTAGCTATCATAATTTGTGCAGCTTTCAATAAATTTGTGAGCGAGTCCTTCATAGCCTGCAAACCTTCCACCCCATCGTAAATTGATAATAATGCTACCGCGGCACTTTCAGTGAGCTTTTACCCAGTGATTTCTGTTATCAATGAGCACCTCCTGATCCCTTCTGAGATTCATGGCTGAACAGAGATCCCAGTCAAGCTCTGTGTGAGCCAAACACCAAATCACTGATCCACACAGGTTACAATCCAGAATCCTTTGTGCAAATGGAGCTGACATGACTGGCTATGAAATGGTGAAAATGCCCGAGACAGCTGCAAAGAAGCCATGCTCGGAGTAGACCCACTAAATTTAATGTCCATGAGTTACTTACATCCTTTGATTTCAGCCAGTCTACTCTGAATATAACTTGCTTTGATATGACCTTACGTATCCATCTTCCTTGGCTGGCAATCACTGGACTGGGTGTCTGCTAAAGAACTCTGCTACAGAGCTGGATTCATGGGCGCAGGGCAGTGACAAAGGCTGATCTTTTAATACCGGAAGTTGTCAGAGGCAAGGGGACTCAAGTATGCAGAAAGGTGGTACCCCCACCTACCTATATGGTGGCAGATCCACATCCAAATGGCTCGCACTTTCTCCAGGTCACTGTGGGCTTTTTGGAGCAAGACACACACCAGGTTTTTCACGCTATTCTTTATTCCCTTCCACACTGGCTGATAGTTTTTCTGAAACAAATCAATGTTCTTGGGGATTAACCAGATTCCCAAATATTTAACTTTTTTGACCACTTCTATCCCTATTTGTTGTTGCATTGTTTCTACCCTATCTTGTTCCATGTTTTTTGTAAGTATTTTGGTTTTTTCTTATTTAATATAAACCCTGCCACTTGACCAAATTGTTCAACTTCTTCCAAAACTACTTTTGCACTTTCCAGCAGTTCTTCCACTGTTATTACCAGATCATCAGCAAAGGCTTTTACTTTATACTCATTCCGGCCTACTGACACACCTTTTATTGCTTCATTTCTCCTTATTGAATTTAAGAAAATTTCCAGAACCATTATGAATAACAATAGTGAGAGAGGGCATCCTTGTCTCGTACCTTTTGATATTTTTAGTTCTTCCGTAGTCATGTTGTTTACAATAAGCTTCGCTCTTTGTTCAGTATATATTGCTTTTATTCCATTAAAGAATTCTTTCCCCACTTCCATATAGTCTAAATTTTTTAACATAAAGTCCCAAGAAATGTTATCAAAGGCCTTTTCTGCGTCCACAAATATTAACACAGCTTGTTTCTCATTCCTGGCTGTCAGATATTCTAACAAATTAATTATATTCCTTATATTATCTTTCATCTGTCTGCCAGGAAGGAAACCCGCCTGGTCTTTATGAATAATTTCTTGTAGTATCTTTTTCAACCTCTTCGCTAAGATACTTGCAAAAATTTTATAGTCTGTATTTAGCAATGAGATAGGCCTGTAATTTTTAACTTGAGTCAAATCAGAGTCTTGTTTTGGTATTAGTGTAATAAAAGCTTCTTTCCACGTCTCTGGCATTTCTCTATCCTGAAGAATATTATTCATGACTTCTCTCAGTGGTGTAGACAGGATGTGCCTCATTTCTTTATAATAACTTGCTGTAAATCCATCTGGTCCTGACGCTTTCCCTTTTTTCAACTCTTTTATGGCTTCTTTAATCTCGTCTGTTTCTATAGAGGCGTTCAGCCTATCTTTCTTTTCTGTCGGGATCTTCTGCACCTTTTTTTCTTTTAAAAATCTTTCTATTTTTCTCATATTATTTTTCTCTTTATTATTATATAAATGTCTGTAAAAGTCCAAGAATCCTTTTCTGATACCTTTTGGATTAACTATCTCTTCTCCTTCTATGATGATTTTATTTATTGTGTTCTGTTCCTTTCTTTTTTTAATTTGCCATGCCAGCCATTTACCTGATTTGTTTGCAAATTCAAAGTTCCTTTGTCGCAATTTTTTTATATTCCACTCCACTTCTTTCTTTATTATCTTTTTTTTATATAATATTTTTTATTAAATTTTTCCTTTTACAAATTCGCCATCTCAAACAATATTCACAAATTTCAGCTTTTTGGACTTCCACCAGCTTCTCCACCAATCATCCATATTTTCTATTTTTACGCATTCTCTAAATTTAATATTGCCATTTAATATTATCCTTTCAGTTCTATTTCTTTTTTACAATACATCTTTAACTTTCACAAAGCCTCTTTAAATCCCACTAGCGTTGTCTGTTCGTCGCATATGCTTTTCAGATAATCTGTAAACTTTCCCCAGTCTTCGATGAACTTGTGATCCCGTTGATATCTAATCTTCCCAGTCAATTTATCCAATTCTGCATAGTCCATAAGTTTCATTCTCCACTCTTCAAGGGTCGGTAACTCCTCTTGTTTCCATTTTTGGGCTATTAATATTCTTGCCGCTGTTACTGCATATTGAAAAAGTTTGTAGTCCCTTCTATTTATCTCTCTTCCTATTATTCCTAACAAAAAGGCTTCTGGTTTCTTCACAAATGTATATTTAAACATCTTCTTCAACTCATTGTATATCATTTCCCAGAAACCCTTTACCTTCTTACATTCCCACCACATATGGAAAACAGATCCTTCTTTTTCTTTACATTTCCAACACTTATTACATGTTTTAAACATTTTTGCTAACTTAACCGGTGTTATATACCATCTATATACCATTTTCATAATATTTTCCTTTAACGCCGTGCATGCAGTAAATTTCATATTTTCATTCCATACTTTTTCCCAGTCAGCCAATTGTATATTATAACCAAAGTCTCTGGCCCAATGTATCATAACCGACTTTACCTCCACAACCATCGTTTGCCATTCCAACAACATTTTTGACATTTTTGACATTATCTTATAATCATTATTTATTATCTCTGTTTGAAATTTCGATTCTTTTTCTGTATATCCACTCTCTTTTAAGTCCTTTTTAAACATTTCATTTACCTGAAAATAATGCAACCAATCAAACACATGTTCTTTGACTTGTCATATGGCTTCATTTTCCATTTCCCCCCTTCTTTAATTATTAAATCTCCGTAAGTAATTCAATTCCCTCTCATATTAATTTTCTTTACACTCATAACCTCTAATGGAGACAACCAGTGTGGAACTTTGGGTTCTAATATATTTTTATACCTATCCCATATTTCTATTATGGAACTCCTGAAGATATGATTCCCAAAGCCCTTATGACTTTTCTTCTTCTCCAACCATAAATACGCGTGCCATCCAAATCTGTTATCATAGAATCATAGAATCATAGAGTTGGAATAGACCACAAGGGCCATCGAGTCCAACCCCCTGTCAAGCAGGAAACAAATCCTTCTAAATCTAACAAATCAAATCCTTCTAAATCTAACAGTTTATTGTTTTTTAATTTTATCCATTCCTTTAACCAACAGAGACAAAACGCTTCATAGTATAATTTCAGATCTGGCAGGGCAAAGCCTCCTCTTTCCTTTGCGTCTGTTAATAACTTGAAGTGTATTCTTGGCTTTTTACCCCGCCAGATATATCTTGAAATTACTCTTTGCCACTCTTTGAAAGTTGTTGTCCCCTTAATTATAGGAATCATTTGGAACAAAAATAACATCTTTGGAAGTACACTCATTTTGATCGTTGAAATTCTACCCCAAAAAGAAAGTTTCATCCTTCCCCAAACTTCCAGATCTTTTTTGATTCCGTTCCGTATAGTTGTTTTGAAATAAATCAATATTTTTTGAAGTTAACCATATTCCCAAATATTTTACCTTCTTCGCCACTTCAATCCCTGTTTCTCGTTGCATTGCTTCTATTACACTCTGGTCCATATTCTTAACCATTACTTTGGTTTTTTTTCTTATTTAATATAAACCCAGCCACCTTGCCAAATTCTTCCATCTCCTCTAGCACCTCATTTAAACTATTTAAAGGATCTTCTATCGTTATTACCAGGTCATCGGCAAAGGCTTTAACTTTATATTCATTTTGACCCACTGTCACCCCTTTTATTAATTCGTTTCATCTAATTGAACTCAGGAGGACTTCCAGAACCATTATGAATAACAGTGGCGAAAGAGGACAACCCTGTATTGTACCTTTCAGTATCTTCACTTCTTCTGTTATTACATTATTCACAATTAATTTAGCTCTTTGCTCTGTATAAATCACCATTATTCCATTATAAAAATCGTTCCCCACCTTCATAAATTCTAAATTTTTTAACATAAATTCCCATGATATATTATCAAATGCCTTCTCCGCATCTACAAACATTAGTATAGCTTGTTTCTCATTCCTAGCAGTCAGATATTCCAAAATATTTATTATGTTTTTCACATTATCTTTCATCTGCCTGCCTGGAAGAAAACCTGCTTGATCTTCGTGAATAAATTCTCGCAATACCTTTTTTAATCTTTTTGCTAATATTCCAGCAAAAATCTTATAGTCTGTATTCAACAATGAGATCGGCTTATAGTTCTTGACTTGTGTTAAATCGGAATCTTGCTTGGGAATAAGTGTGATAAAGGCTTCTTTCCAAGTTTCCGGAATATCTTTTTCCTTCAAAATGTTATTCATGACTTCTTTCAGTGGTACCGTCAGGGTATGCCTCAGTTCTTTGTAATAACTAGCTGTAAATCCATCTGGTCCTGGAGCCTTTCCTTTTTTCAATTCTTTTATGACCTCTCCTGTGTGAGTGTCTGAGGGCCCTGCTCTTGCCACTTACCACCTGGCCCGGGGCGGGGCCTGAAGCCTCACAAGGACTGCTGCGTTCTGCTGCCCAGGAGGACTCTCCTGTGTGAGTGTCTGAGGGCCCTGCTCTTGCCACTTACCACCTGGCCCGGGGCGGGGCCTGAAGCCTCACAAGGACTGCTGCGTTCTGCTGCCCAGGAGGACTCTCCTGTGTGAGTGTCTGAGGGCCCTGCTCTTGCCGCTTACCACCTGGCCCGGGGCGGGGCCTGAAGCCTCACAAGGACTGCTGCATTCTGCTGCCCAGGAGGACTCTCCTGTGTGAGTGTCTGAGGGCCCTGCTCTTGCCGCTTACCACCTGGCCCAGGGCGGGGCCTGAAGCCTCACAAGGACTGCTGTGTTCTGCTGCCCAGGAGGACTCTCCTGTGTGAGTGTCTGAGGGCCCTGGTCTTGCCGCTTACCACCTGGCCCAGGGCGGGGCCTGAAGCCTCACAAGGACTGTTCTGTTCTGCTGCCCAGGAGGACTCTCCTGTGTGAGTGTCTGGGGCCCTGCTCCTTCCTGCCACTTACCACCTAGCCCGGGGCGGGGCCTGAAGCCTCACAAGGACTGCTGTGCTCTGCTACCCAGGAGGACTCTCCTGTGTGAGTGTCTGAGGGCCCTGCTCTTCCCGCTTACCACCTGGCCCGGGGCGGGGCCTGAAGCCTCACAAGGACTGCTGCGTTCTGCTGCCCAGGAGGAATCTCCTGTGTGAGTGTCTGAGGGCCCTGCTCTTGCCACTTACCACCTGGCCCAGGGCAGGGCCTGACGGGCCTCACTAGGACAGTTGCTGTTACTGCTGGAGGGGTGCAGAGTGCTTTTAAAATGTTTTCTAAAAAAATCTTTTGAATTTTTTGTAAGTGGGGGGTGGGGGTAGGGGTGGGATGGATGTTTATTGGGCCTGGGAATTTGTTTGATTTTATGTTTTTGTAATTTTTACTGTTTTTTGTTTGTATTGTTTTATTTGTGTGTTTTTAAAGGTGTTATTTTGTTCTTAAGGGGAGGGGTCAGGGCTGCCGGGGAGTGGGTCCCGGCCAACAAAATGGCTGGGGCATGTTCCACAGGGGGGGATGCACTGGGACAACCGATCTCAGTGATCACGGGTAGGAGGAGGAGTTATGCTAAGACCAGACCATGTTATTACAGAGGAGGCATGTTTAGTCGTTGTCTGAGGACTATCCCTGCCTCCGGGTCTGGTCCTGACCGGATGGATACTCGAATTAGCAAGGGATACCCACATGACCTGAAGGTGCTGCTGTGGAATGCCAGGTCAATGATTCATAAGACCACTGCCATCCATGACTTGATCATGGATGGAGGACTTGACCTGGCATGTGTGACAGAGACTTGGTTGGATGAAGCAGATGGGCCTGTCCTTGCCGCTGCTTGTCCACCAGGTTTCTCTTACGCACAGCAACCCAGGTCATGTGGGCGGGAGGGGGGCGTTGCAGTGATTTTTGGGAAGTCATTAGTTTGCACCAGGCGTCCTATTGGGAAGACCCAGTTTTCCGAGTGCATGTTCTGGAAGTTGGGCAATAGGGGCAGTACAGGATTCCTTTTGGTGTACCGACCTCCCCGCTGCACCAAGGATTCCCTGCCCGAGCTGCTTCAGGTCGTGGCGGATGTTCTCCTGGAGACACCTAGTTTGGTTGTCCTGGGGGATTTTAACATCCATGCCGACACGACCTTACAAGGGGCTGCTCGGGACTTCGTGGAAAGCATGGCCTCCATGGGGCTGTCCCTGAAGAAATCTGGCCCAACCCATAGCCACGGACATGCCTTAGACCTGGTGTTCACCTCTATGGATGTTGATGATCTGACACTAAGTAAAAGCGAAACGAAAGAAGTGCCATGGTCAGATCACTTCCTGGTGCAACTGGACCCATCCCCTCTGCAGGGAGGTGGGACCAATTCGGATGGTCCGCCCCCGCCACTTAATGGATCCAAATGGTTTCCAGAGAGCGGTAGGGGATGCTTTATCCCATGTTGATGGCCTTTCAGCCGATTCCCTGGTGGCCCGCTGGAATGTGGAGTTAACCAGGGCTATTGACTGTTTGGCTCCGAAGCGCCCTCTCCGATTGCATGGAGCCCGGACAGCCCTGTGGTTTTCCACGGATCTGAGGGCAATGAAACAATCGTTGAGACGGCTAGAGCGCCGGTGGTGGATAACTCATTCCGAATCTGACCGGACACAGGTTAGAGCTCAACGTCGAGCCTACCAAGTGGCGATAGCGACGGCGAAGAAGACTTTCTTCGCCGCCTCTATTGCATCTGCAGAAAACAGCAGCAGGAGACTTTTTCAGGTGGTTCACAATTTAGCAGAACCACCTGCTACATCAGGGCCCAGTACGGGACACATGATCTCCTGCAATGATTTTGCAAAGTTTTTTGCAGATAAAATTGCTCAGATTCGGGAAGAAGTAGACTCCACCGTGGGAGCAGGGCCAGGGCGGGAGAGTGCTAGAGTCCTGTCTAGTCAAGTTGCGTGGGATCAATTCCAACCTGTTACCTCCGAGGATGTGGACAGGCTGCTTGGACGAGTGAAGCCAACCACCTGTCTCCTGGATCCTTGCCCATCCTGGCTTATAAAAGCTAGCCGGGAAGGACTGAGCGATGGGCTTCGTGGGGTGGTGAATGCTTCCCTCCGTGAGGGAGCCTTCCCAGACCCGCTGAAAGAGGCGGTTATTAAACCGCTTCTTAAAAAACCATCTTTAGATGCGGCCACAATGGCCAATTATCGCCCAGTCTCAAATCTTCCATTCTTGGGCAAGGTGATTGAGTGAGTGGTTGCTGAACAACTCCAGGCACGCCTGGAAGAAGCGGACCATTTGGATCCCTTCCAGTCGGGATTCAGGCCTCATCATGGGACTGAAACTGCCTTGGTCGCACTGGTTGATGATCTCCGGCGGGCTAGGGACAAAGGTGAGAGCTGTTTCCTAGTTCTGCTGGATCTCTCAGCGGCGTTTGATACCATCGACCATAACATCCTTCTGGACCGTCTTGAGGGGCTGGGAGCTGGGGGCACTGTCATACAGTGGTTCCGCTCCTTCCTCCTGGGCCGCGTTCAGAAAGTGGGGGGGGGGATGAGTGTTCAGACCCTTGGGCTCTCACTTGTGGGGTGCCTCAGGGTTCTGTCCTCTCCCCCCATGCTTTTCAACATTTACATGCAGCCACTGGGAGAGATCATCAGGAGGTTTGGGCTGGGTGTTCATCAGTATGCGGCTGATACCCAGCTCTACCTCTCTTTTAAATCAGAACCAGTGAAGGTCCTGTGTGAGTGTCTGGAGGCGGTTGGAGGATGGATGGCGGCTAACAGATTGAGGTTGAATCCTGACAAAACAGAAGTACTGTTTTTGGGGGACAGGAGGCGGGCAGGTGTGGAGGATTCCCTAGTCCTGAATGGGGTAACTGTGCCCCTGAAGGACCAGGTGCGCAGCCTGGGAGTCATTTTGGACTCACACCTGTCCATGGAGGCACAGGTCAAATCTGTATCCAGGGCAGCTGTTTACCAGCTCCATCTGGTACGTAGGCTGAGACCCTATCTGCCTGCAGACTGTCTCACCAGAGTGTTGCATGCTCTGGTTATCTCCCGCTTGGACTATTGCAATGCGCTCTACGTGGGGCTACCTTTGAAGGTGACCCGGAAACTACAACTAATCCAGAATGCGGCAGCTAGATTGGTGACTGGGAGCGGCCGCCGAGACCATATAACACCGGTCTTGAAAGACCTACATTGGCTCCCAGTATGTTTCCGAGCACAATTCAAAGTGTTGGTGCTGACCTTTAAAGCCCTAAACGGCCTCGGTCCAGTATATCTGAAGGAGTGTCTCCACCCCCATCGTTCTGCCCGGACACTGAGGTCCAGCTCCGAGGGCCTTCTGGTGGTTCCCTCACTGCGAGAGGCCAAGTTACAGGGAACCAGGCAGAGGGCCTTCTCGGTAGTGGCGCCCGCCCTGTGGAACGCCCTCCCATCAGATGTCAAAGCGATAAACAACTACCTGACATTCAGAAGACATCTGAAGGCAGCCCTGTTCAGCGAAGTTTTTAATATGTGACATTTTAGTGTATTTTTCATCTTTGTTGGAAGCCGCCCAGAGTGGCTGGGGAAACCCAGCCAGATGGGCGGGGTACAAATAAATTATTATTATTATTATTATTATTATTATTATTATTATTATTATTATTATTATTATTATTATTATTATTATTACTCTATTATTTCCTCATTCTCAATTGGGGCGTTCAGTCTGTCTTTCTTTTCTGTCGGGATCTTTTGCACCTTTTTTTCTTTTAAATATCTTTCTATTCTCTTCATATTGTTCTTTTCTCTGTTTCTGTACAAGTGATTATAAAAGTCCAATAATCCTTTTCTAATGCCTTTGGGGTTCTCAATCTCTTCTCCATCCACAATAATTTTGTTGATTGTGTTTTGTTCCTTTCTTTTCTTAATTTGCCATGCAAGCCATTTACCTGACTTGTTGGCAAACTCAAAGTTTCTTTGTCTTAGCTTTTTATTTTTATTTTTTTTAAATGATATTTATTAAAGTTTCAAAAAAGGTTACAAAAATAAGAAAAAGAGAAAAAAGAAAAGAAAAGATACAAAATACAGAAAAATAAAAACACTTAAAAACAAATCAATCTTTCCATATCTTGTATTTCATTTACTTGTTTCCCTGACCTCCTCACACCTCCCTTTTTTGTATTCCAGTTCAGTTAGTTAATTCAGCAAATCCTTTCCCTCTTTGCTTTTATCCTAATCCTTTAACTTAATATATTGTAACTTTCGATTCTCACCTGTTAACAAACCATTTTTACATACTCCTTTATAACATTGCTGCTAAAACCACTTAACTTCATTCTGACATCATTCTAACATTCATTAATTTTGCAGTATTTCTGTAAATAGTCTTTAAATTTCTTCCAATCTTCTTCCACCGACTCTTCTCCCTGGTCTCGGATTCTGTCAGTCATTTCCGCCAGTTCCATATAGTCCATCACCTTCATCTGCCATTCTTCCAGAGTGGGTAGATCTTGTGTCTTCCAGTACTTTGCAATAAGTAGTCTTGCTGCTGTTGTAGCATACATAAAGAAAGATCTATCCTTCTTTGGCACCAATTGGCCAACCATGCCCAGGAGAAAGGCCTCTGGTTTCTTCAGAAAGGTATATTTAAATACCTTTTTCATTTCATTATAGATCATCTCCCAGAAAGCCATGATCCTTGGGCACGTCCACCATAGGTGAAAGAATGTGCCTTCAGTTTCTTTACATTTCCAACATTTATTATTGGGCAGATGATAGATTTTTGCAAGCTTGACTGGTGTCATGTACCACCTGTATATCATTTTCATAATATTCTCTCTTAAGGCATTACATGCCGTAAACTTCATACCTGTGTTCCATAACTGTTCCCAGTCAGCCATCATTATGTTATGTCCAACATCTTGTTCCCATTTAATCATAGCAGATTTCACCGTTTCATCCTGAGTATTCCATTTCAACAGCAAGTTATACATCTTTGACAGAATCTTGGTTTTGGGTTCTAACAGTTCTGTTTCCAATTTTGATTTTTCCACCTGGAAGCCAATTTTCTTGTCCAAATTATATGCCTCCATTATCTGATAATAATGAAGCCAATCTCGCACTTTATTTTTTAGTTTTTCAAAACTCTGCAATTTCAATCTATCTCCCTCTTGTTCCAAAATTTCCCAATATTTCGGCCATTTGGCCTCCATATTGAGCTTTTTCTGCGCCTTCGCTTCCATCGGTGACAGCCACCTTGGAGTTTTATTTTCAAGTAGATCCTTATATCTTGTCCAGACATTTAACAATGCTTTCCTGACAATATGATTTTTAAATGCTTTATGTGCTTTGACCTTATCATACCATAAATATGCATGCCATCCAAATACATTATTAAAGCCTTCTAAATCCAAAATTTCTGTGTTTTCAAGAAGCAGCCATTCTTTCAGCCAGCAAAAAGCTGCTGATTCATAATAAAGTTTAAGGTCTGGCAGGGCAAATCCATCTCTTTCTTTTGCATCCGTTAGTATTTTAAATTTTATTCTAGGCTTCTTGCCCTGCCAGACAAATCTAGAAATATCTCTCTGCCACTTCTTGAAGCAATCCATTTTATCCAAAATTTGCAATGTTTGAAACAGAAATAACATTCTAGGCAATACATTCATTTTTATCGCAGCAATACAGCCTAGCAGTGAAAGATTCAAATTTGACCAGATTTCTAGATCTTTTTTCACTTCAGTCCAGCATTTTTCATAATTGTCTTTAAATAAATTCCCATTTTTAGCTGTCATGTTAATCCCCAGGTATTTCACTTTCTTAACCACTGTTAAACCTGTCTCATTCTGAAACCTCTCTCTCTCAATCTCTGTTAAATTTTTCTCTAAGACCTTTGTTTTTAACTTATTTAGCTTAAATCCTGCAACCTGACCAAATTCTTGAATCAGTTCCAAAACTCTTTTAGTACTAGATTCTGGTTCCTGTAACGTCAATACTAAGTCATCTGCAAATGCTCTCAATTTGTACTGTTTAGTTCCGACTTGTATACCTTTAACCAATTGGTCCCTTCTAATCATATTCAACAGGACCTCCAGGACCGATATAAAAAGCAGTGGGGAGATTGGGCAACCTTGTCGTGTCCCTTTTTCTATCTTAAATTCCTCCGTCACCACGTTATTCACAATTAATTTAGCCTTTTGTTCTGAATAAATTGCACTTATACCATTTCCAAAGCCTTGACCTACTCCCATCCCCTGTAGATTCTTCTTCATAAAACTCCAAGAAATATTGTCAAAAGCTTTCTCCGCGTCCACAAATATCAAAACTGCCTTGGTATTAATATTCACTTGTAATTTTTCTAAAATATTGATTATGTTTCTCATATTATCAGACAAGTGTCTACCCGGGAGAAAGCCTGCTTGATCTTTATGAATCTCTTCCATTAACACTTTTTTTAGTCTTTTAGCCAGAAAGTCTGCAAAGATTTTATAATCCACATTAAGCAGTGGTATGGGGCGGTAGTTCTTAAGCTGCGTCTTTTCAGTCTCTGTTTTTGGTATAAGTGTAATATATGCTTCTTTCCATGACTCTGGTGCCCTTTTCCCATCCATTATTTCATTACAGACTTCCTTTAAAGGTTGTACTAACCATTCTCTTAAAGATCTGTAGTATCTAGAAGTCAGTCCATCCGGTCCTGGAGATTTACCTAATTGCATATTCTGAATGGCACCTTCTACCTCCTGTTCAGTTTTTTTATAGTTCAGCATTAATTTATTTTCTTGGGAGATTTTTTGTAATCCATTTATTTTCAAAAATTGGTCTACATCAATTTCTTTCTGTGGCCCTTGTGTATATAGTTGTTTAAAATACCTCTGGAAACAGTTTCTAATCTCAACTGGGTTCTGTATGTTCTTTCCTTCCACTTCTAAATTTATAATAGTATGTAGTTTTTGTCTTTTTTCATTTGCCAAGCCAACAATTTCCCACATTTATTAGCCGACTCAAATGTCTTTTGTCTCATTTGTTTAATTTTCCATTCTATCTCCTGATTCATCATTTTCATGTATTGTACTTGATATAACTTTATTTCTCTCAAGATCTCTTGCGACTTTGGTTTTGCTATCAACTTCTTTTCACTTTCCTTTATTTTCTCCAATATTTTATCCTTCTTCTCATTTTGAATTCTCTTCTTTATTGCATCCTGTTGTATCAAGAACCCTCTCATAACAGCTTTGCTTGCGTCCCAGATTACTCTTTTTTCAACATTAGTGTTCATATTTGTCTCGAAATAGTCTCTCAGGGTTTTTTGGGCCTTCTTAGTCACTTCTTCATCTCTAAATAAGGTGTCATTCATCCTCCATCTGAAGGAGCCAGTTGGTGTTAGTTTCATCTCCATCGTCACAGCATTATGGTCGGAACAGGTTTTGGGGCAAATTTCCACTTTTCTTGTCTTTGGTGCCATTCCTCTAGTTACCCATATTTGGTCAATTCTTGTCCATAGAATCATAGAATCATAGAGTTGGAAGAGACCACAAGGGCCATCGAGTCCAACCCCTGCCAAGCAGGAAACACCATCAGAGCACGCCTGACATATGGTTGTCAAGCCTCTGCTTAAAGACCTCCAAAAAAGGAGACTCCACCACACTCCTTGGCAGCAAATTCCACTGTCGAACAGCTCTTACTGTCAGGAAGTTCTTCCTAATGTTTAGGTGGAATCTTCTTTCTTGTAGTTTGAATCCATTGCTCCGTGTCCGCTTCTCTGGAGCAGCAGAAAACAACCTTTCTACCTCCTCTATGTGACATCCTTTTATATACTTGAACATGGCTATCTTATTTATTTATTTATTTATTTATTTATTTATTTATTTATTTACGGCTATTAGCCCATAAAATATGTACAAACATAAAAACACAGAGGCATAAGGACCGATATATTCGACACCAAAGGGTGAACATCACGGTACTAGGGTGGGTCAATGAGCAGAGCCAAATAACAGCTTGGGGCCCAGAGAGCTCCAAGGGACGGATCACAGAAAAAGAAACTGAAGACGAGGTCCGACATGCACTCTCATCGTAACTGTCCGATTAGTTTTGGTGTTGCTGTTGTTTTTTAGTTGTTTTTGTGTGTGAGATAACCGCGTTCAGGAATCTCGCCACCTGCAGAGTTACCGAGGGATCTGTATCCTGCAAAAGTAGTGCGGCGTGTGACTCAACAGGCCGGCCCACCAAGCACAGTAGAGCAGGACCTAGGAATTTAGTCCTGGCTATGCTATGTAGGGGGCAGTTGAACATTATATGTGGAAGAGATTCAACAGTTTTCCCGTCACACACGCATAACGGAGACACCAAACCCTTAGAAAATCTGTGGCTCAGCAGGTTCGATGGAAGGACATTGAACCTTGCACGAATAAATGCAAGTCGGTGTGGTACAGATGAAAGAGATGACATGTATGATGGAAGGCCAAGTGGTGGGGTTATTCCGTGATACCTGGGGGAGCAAACACCCCCACCCCAAGCCAGGTTGTGTTGATATTCAATGTCTGCTAATCTTTGCTCTATAAGGCTTTTGGCTGAGCATAAGTTCATCTTTAGGGAGTCCGCTGGAGAAATTCCGATGCTCAGGAGTTTGGCATGGATTTTTCCTACCCACGGATTGACAAAGTCGTCTCGCCAGAGGCACTGAAAAAGGTAATGGTCGGGAAGCCTATGCCAGCTGGACAGCCAGTAGCCAAAGACTCGCTTCCAGATGACGGTCTCCAATGATGCAATCCTTAACTCCAAACGTATGGCTGCGTTGCTCACACACATGGGGAGTTTCAGGAGGCGACGGAGAAACTGATTCTGCAATGTCCCAAGCGATGTTAAATTGGACCCTGGGGCCCAGAGTGGGGCAGCATAACAGAGGGTGGAAACCACTTTTGCGTGGTATACCTTCAAAGCAGAAGGGATGTGGGAGCCTCCGTCGGCCGCAAAAAATTGGAGCAGAGAATAGAGTATTGTTTTCCCTTTGTTTAGTAGATACTGAATCTGTGGCTTCCAGCTTAGGTTGTAATGAAAAAAGACTCCTAGGTATTTAAATTTGAAAACCTGTTCTAGTTGGACTCCATCTAACTTCCAGCTGTAAGTTTTCCGAGACCTGGTAAAGACCAGGACTTTAGATTTCCCATGATTAATAGTCAGATGGTTAAGTTTGCAGTAAGCCGCAAAAATCTTTAGAGCTCTGCATAGACCGACTCTAGAGTAGGAGAGGAGCGCTGCATCATCGGCATATAGAAGCAGAGGGCAACGAAAATCAGCTAGGCGGGGGGCATGGATGTTGGCTTGAGACTCATTCAGAAAGAGCCTCATATCGCTAATAAACAAGTTAAAGAGGAGTGGGGCCAAAATGCAGCCTTGGCGCACACCTCTATTTATTGGGACCTCGTTGGATGGGTTTCCCGCCGGTGTGAGTCTCACTCTAGCTGACGACCCGTGGTGTAATTGAATTATAAGCCATAACAGCCTTCTATCTATGCCCCATCTCTCTAATTTCTTCCATAGACAGTTTCTTGGGATACTGTCGAAGGCGACCTTTAGGTCTATGAAAGCGACACATAGGCGCCCCCGACTCGGGGCAGAATATTTTCTGGCAAGATGATACATAATTACCATATGGTCAGTGGTCGAATAGTTGTTCCTAAAGCCCGCTTGCTCATGGCCAATCAAATTTGAGTCGTTTGCCCAATGGGACAGCTTAGACAGCAAAAATTTTGCATAGATTTTCCCGATGATAGACAAAAGGCTGATGTTCCGATAGTTCTCCGGGTCAGCAGGGGGACCTTTTTTATGGACTGGCACGATCACGGCCATCTTCCATGACCTAGGGATAAGCCCCGTAGAATTAATCGCATCAAAGACTTTGGCCAGGATTTCAGCCCACCACCTCGGTTGCGCAACAATAGCCTCAGCAGGGACTAGATCCGGCCCGGGGGCTTTGCCCGTTTTCAGATCTAATATCAAGTTCATTATCAGGTCTGGGTCGGTAGAGGGCCACAAAGGTAGATGGTCAGCTCGGAATTCCGTGGATGAGTTGGATTCCTCTGCCAAGGAGAAATATTTACTCAAGAATTGTTCCCATGTGGGCGCAGGGATAATCGTCAGTGGGTACTTCCTTCCTCTTTTGTTTATCAAGGCCCAAAATTCCTGTGGTCTGCGGGATCTAGAGGCCGCAATCAAGGCTCGCCAACGCTTTAGATACCACTCACGTTTGGCCAGCTTTAAAGTCTGTTTGTATGCTCTTTTGGCTTGTAAATAGGAGGATGGTAAAGCCTGGGCAATTGAGTTTTTATATTCATTATAGATGGAGCGAAGAAGGGATCTTGCTAGCTTGCAAGAGGTGTTAAACCAAGGGGCCCCAGCACTGCAATGCGCCACTTTCGCCTTCTGAGGAGGTGATGTAAAAAAATGGTGAGGTTTGTTATAAGAAGGTTAAAAAGATTCAAAACCGAACTGGAATCTTGTAAATCAGTAGTTATTTGAGGTAGATAGGCAGTGATTTCCCTATGGAAAAAATCCTGGTATTTTTGGGCCACGGCCTCGGACCATTTGATCCCTCTTATTTTGATCGCTGATGAAGTTTCCAGAAGGACTGAGTGTTTATAGTCCTTCTGGCGCCGGAACAATGACAAAGTGGTCACTATTGGGAGGTGATCACTGAAATGTTGGTTTTCGACTTGGAAGGAAAGTACGCTGACGGCCAAATTTGCGGAGATGAAGAAGTAATCAATAACACTGTTAGATGCTGGTCCCAGGTGAGTGAACTCCCCCGGTATATCGGGGGGGAAGGTGCCGTTCAAGAATACTAAATTCAGGCGAATGGCCATTTGATAAAGGGTCACTCCAGCTTTGTTTACTCTGTTGTCCTTTGAAGTTCTAATTCTAGTATGTTCTAAGTCAAAGTTGTCCAAACATGGGGGAGTCCACATCATATCACCCCTTAACCTCCTATTCTCCAGGCTAAACATGCCCAGCTCCCTTAGCCGTTCCTCATAAGGCATCGTTTCCAGGCCTTTGACCATTTTGGTTGCCCTCCTCTGGACACGTTCCAGGTTGTCAGTGTCCTTCTTGAACTGTGGTGCCCAGAACTGGACACAGTACTCCAGGTGAGGTCTGACCAGAGCAGAATACAGTGGCACTATTACTTCCCTTGATCTAGATGCTATACTCCTATTGATGCAGCCCAGAATTGCATTGGCTTTTTTAGCTGCCGCGTCACACTGTTGGCTCATGTCAAGTTTGTGGTCAACCAAGACTCCTAGATCCTTTTCACATGTACTGCTCTCAAGCCAGGTGTCCCCCATCTTGTATTTGTGCCTCTCCTTAGGCTATATCCACTGCGTTCCCTTCATCTACCAGGCTTGTACTTCTGTCAAAAAACGAGATCAGGTTAGTCTGACATGACTTATTTTTCAGAAATCCATGCTGACTATTGGTGATCACAGCATTCCTTTCTAGGTGCTCACAGACTGTTTGCTTAGTGATCTGCTCCAGCTGCCTTGACAGGGAAGCCGAATAGAGAACTGTCACTTTGTTAAAGGAAATTTATTGGAACTGACATTTAATTTAATTTAACTTTGTGAAAGATACAGATTTACTGGACTGTTAAGACTTTGGAACAAATTTGGGAACTGTGATGGGATGATGAGCTGCTTGTGCGTAAAATCCAAGTCCCTCAGAGGTTGTTCAAGTCTGCAAACCTCTGTCTGTAACGGAGCCCCTTAAGCATGGCTCCTTCAGTCACTGGCAGATTCCGACAGTGGTTGCTTTCGGAATCACTTCCAACATAAAAGCTCCTTAACGGAAACACGTCTTCTGGACTCACGGCGTGACAGTTTCCGGCGAGGAGTGGGTGTCCCTATGGGAGGTCCAGAAACCTCCCCACTGTTCTCGCTGGAAGTGTCCCTGAGCCATTCCCCCTGCTCACTTTCCCTCGGAGACTTTCCTCTCCCCCTGCTGGTTCCCTCTTCAGCTGCTGAGTCTCTCCCAACCTCTGTGAGCCCTTCCACCTCCTGTCCTTCCGATGGCAGTTCCCTGACAGGAACTGTTACAGTAGACTTTTTTGAGACATTGGGGATCTTTAAAAGAGACATTTTGTTGCAAAATTTTTGGAGATTTCTCCCCCTAGAGGACTTTGTTGAAATAGTTGCAAATTGGACTTTAATAACTAAGCCACTGGAAACTTCCACTTGAAAACAATCTACAGGCGTGGGAACGACCTTGGCTGGATGTGAAAGTGTTATGGCAGAGGACAGAACTACTAGATCCGGTAAACATTACAAGATTGACACTTCACACCAGCGAAGGGCTTCGGTTTCAGGCACAGTAACAGCTGCAGCTGGACAGACAAAAGCAAAAGCTATGTCATCTGACCAAGTGGCACAAGCTCTTTGTAAAATAAATGAGTCTTTTGAATTTTTGATAAAACAAGGAACGGAAACTAGTAAACAACTGGCTGAGGTTTCTGCAAAACTTGATCTGAACACGAAAAGCATTAATGAACTAGGCAAGAAGGTGAATTCAAACACACAGTCTATCGAAAAACTCTTAGATGAATTGGTTTCCAGGTGGAAAAATCAAAGTTGGAAACAGAACTGTTAGAACCCAATACTAAGAACTTGTCAAGAATGTACAACTTGCTGCTGAAATGGAATACACAAGATGAAACAGTGAAATCAGCTATGATAAAGTGGGCACAAGACATTGGTCATAACATTATGTTTGCTGACTGGGAACAGTTGTGGACCACCGGTATGAAATTTACGGCATGTAATGCCCTAAAGGAAAATATTATGAAAATGATTTATAGGTGGTACATGACCCCAGTCAAGCTTGCAAAAAATTACCATCTGCCTGATAATAAATGTTGGAAATGTAAAGAAACTGAAGGTACTTTCTTTCACCTTTGGTGGACGTGCCCGAAGATTAAGGCCTTCTGGGAAATGATATATAATGAAATGAAAAAGGTACTTAAATGTACCTTCCCTAAGAAACCAGAAGCCTTCCTCTTGGGCATTGTCGGCCAATTGGTGTCAAAGAAAGAAAGATAGAACATTTTTTTATGTATGCTACAACAGCAGCAAGAATACTCATAGGAAAGTATTGGAAGACACAAGATCTACCCACTCTGGAAGAATGGCAGATGAAGGTGATAGACTACATGGGACTGGCTGAAATGACTGGCAGAATCCAAGACCAGGGGAAAGAGACGGCGGAAGAAGATTGGAAGAAATTTAAAATCTATCTCAAGAGACATTGTAAAATTAACGAGTGTTAAAATGTTGTGATTATAGAAAGTAAGTGGATTACAGCTGTAAAGATTAAGCTAAAAGAAAAGAAAAGAATACAATTAGATAAAATTAAGGGTGAGGATTTGCTGAACCAAATTTGAAATTGTAATGCAGAAAGGGGAGGTATGAGGAGGTCGGTGAAGTAGGTTTTAAGAAAATAAGGTTTTGAAATCATACTTGTATGTTTTGTGTTTATTTGTCAGTAGTATGTAATGTGTATGTTTATATAATTTGTGAAAATTTAATAAATATTATTTTTTAAAAAATGATCTGCTCCAGCTCAAGACATTGGGCACAACATCATGTTTGAAGACTGGGAAAGGTTATGGACCACCGGTATGAAATTCACGGCATGTAGTGCCCTGAAAGAAAACATTTTGAAAATGATATATAGGTGGTACATGACCCCAGTCAAGCTTGCTAAAATATACCACTTGTCTGACAACAAATGTTGGAAATGTAAAGAGGCGGATGGGACTTTCTTTCACCTCTGGTGGACCTGCCCAAGAGTAAAGGCTTTCTGGGAAATGATTTACAATGAGTTAAAAAAGGTATTTAAGTATACCTTTCCTAAGAAACCAGAGGCCTTCCTTTTGGGCATTGTCGACCAGAAAGTGCTAAAGAAGGATAGAGTATTTTTTATGTATGCAACAACGGCAGCAAGGATACTTATCGCAAAGCACTGGAAGACACAAGATTTGCCCACACTGGAAGAGTGGCATATGCAACTGATGGACTATATGGAACTGGACGAAATGACTGGCAGAATCCGGGATTTGGGAGAAGAAACAACGGAGGAGAACTGGAAAAAATTTAAAGACTATTTACAAAAACATTATAAGTTATATGAATGCCAATAATTTGCATGAATTGGAAAACTAAGCTCCAGCAATAAGATTTTGTATATTGGGAAATTAAGACATGATCAGGAAAGGATTAAAGTTTAAAATAATATTGTGTTTAGTTTAAAGTAAAAGTAAGCTGATAATAAGTATTTTGAACTTAAAAGAGAATTATTTGAAATTATAAATAACACACGAAACAAGCTACTAATTTGCTGAAATTTTATTGTTAAGAAGGCAAGGTGAGGGAGATGTGGGGAAGTCCAGTAAGCTATGGAAAGATGTAATTGAAAGTTGGATTTCTTTTGTTTTTCTTTTCTTCTTTTTTCTTTTTCGATGTGTAATATGATAACTGGAAAAAAGCAATAAAAATATTATTTAAAAAAATAAAAAATAAAAAAATGATCTGCTCCAGAATCTTCCCTGGTATTGATGTCAGACTGACTGGGCGGTAATTATTTGGGTCCTCTCTTTCTTTTCTTTTTTTAAAAAAAATAATTTTTATTGGTTTTTTAAACACAAAGTATACACAAACAATACACAATACACAAACATACAAACATATAAACATGTATAATTTCATAACCATTTTTTCATAACCTTATTTCTCGGACTTCCCCATACCTTCCCCTCCCTGCATCCTTGTTTTATACCTCTTCAGCAACTCCTCGGTCTAATTATTCAAATCAATTTCTTTTAAATTTCCCTAAATTTGTTAGTCTTCATGCATCCCAATTCCCATAATTGTGTCAGCAGGTTATCATTTCCCTTCTTACCATATTAATATTACATCTTTTATAAAAAAAAAATTTAATCCTTATCCTAAGTTGGACTCAAATTCCCTTCCATCGATTTCACAATTTCTATGAAATATAAACATATTGACTGAACCCAAAAAAGAAAAAAGAGACATAAATTTCTGTTTTCCCCCTCCCATCCCCGGTTTCCGTCCCTTCCAAATATGTGTCCAAAATAACAGTCCTTAGCCTGGATTCCTCACGTCCGAGGCCTTCAAGTCTCTTTCCGTTCCTCTCCGCCGGATTTGTTGGTAGTCCTTCATGTTGGTCTTTGGATCTCTAAGGAGTTCTGTCCCAATCAGGCCGGATTTTATTCCCTCAGAAACACTTAAGAACAACTGCTGCAAAAGCTCCACCAATCCTTCATATTCGAGGTCAGAATGGAGGTCCCAGTCATATTTCTTCTTTCTTTTAAATTCTTGAATTCCAAGTATTCCAGGGGCTTCCTCCTTCATCTTTCGCTTCTTTTGCAGATTTATAATCCAAGTAATCCAAAGGTCTTTTTGCTTATAAACCACTTGTAAAGGCTTCTGATGGTTGGTACTTTCTATCATTGCTCTCTCCTTTGCTTGTTTTGTCTCCTTCACTTCTTGCGATATCTCTTCCAATTCAGCTGCAGATTTTTTCTCATACAGTTCCTCATTGCATTCAGCAGAGCTACTTATTCCTGAAGTCAAGGCCACAAGTTGTTTATTCATTGCAAGACTCTGCTCTTGTAAAATTCCCACAAGATAGAATGCTCTTTCTATCTCAGCTAGTAATTTTCCATCCGCAGCCATTGTAATGTCTCAAAATTCCCCCTAGGGGGAATCTAGTTAGTTAGTAGTCTTTTCCCAACAATCTCACACTTCACTGCTTGTTTCTTTATTTCCAACCACATCAGTTCAATTGTATCACATTTAATCGAGAGAGGTCTTAAATAGCAAACTTTTTCCCTTTAAATTGCCCGTTTGACAGCTTTTGACAGCTGTCAAACTCCTTTCCTTTTCCACAGGCTCAAAGACAGGACGCTCCCGGGCCCGGGAGGGGTGGGGTTACATGCAGCACACAAAAAAAAACTTCTGAAAGTCCACTCTTACACTCCAGCTCAAAACTTCTTTTACCAAATCGTGGAAGTTAATGTTTTTTTTTAACTCACCCCAAAAGGGTAGGCTCTCCTACTTAGTTCTACTTTTCCGTTGCTTTAGATGTCATGCAGTCCGGGGAGGCAGACTTCCTTGATTTATGCCTTTCCCGTTTTCAGCCAAATTTCTAAATCCAATTTAGATGTCCCATTTTAATTTCTCAATCTTACTCACGAGTATTATGGTCGAATTGCAGATTCAGGAAGGAATCGGCGCTCTCCGTTTATGGCGATGCGGCTTCACTCCGCGGGCTGGGTTGCGACTCTCAGCACCGCGCTCACTCCCGATGCCTCTCCGGAGCCTTTAAAAAGGCTCTTTCGCGATACCGGGGGGCGCGAAGGTGCCCACCGAGTCTCCTTGCTCACAGGCTTCTGCGCCTGTGATTTTAGGGGTCCCCCGCTCGCCGTAGCGGGTCAGACCCGAACCCATGGAGCAGTCCTGCCTCGGAGCTCGAGGCAAGGACCGCCATTAAGCGCTGGCGCCGACCGGAAGTCTTGGGTCCTCTCTTTCCCCCTTTTTGAAAATAGGGACAACATTTGCCCTCCTCCAGTCTGCCGGGACTTCGCCTGTTCTCCAGGAATTCTCAAAGATGACTGCCAGTGGTTCTGAGATCACATCTGCCAGTTCTTTTAATACTCTTGGATGCAGTTCATCTGGCCCTGGAGACTTGAATACATCTAAACTAGCCAAGTATTCTTGTACTATCTCCTTAGTTATTCTGGGCTGTGTTTCCTCTGCTGAATCATTTGCTCCAAATTCTTCAGGTCGGGCATTGTTTTCTTTATCGGAGAAGACTGAGGCAAAGAAGGCATTGAGGAGTTCAGCCCTTTCTGTGTCCCCTGTTTGCATTTCACCATCTTCTCCTCTGACTGACCCCACTGTTTCTTTGTTCTTCCTTTTCCTACGAACATACCCATAAAAGCCTTTTTTGTTGCTTTTAACCTCTCTAGCAAGCCTGAGTTCATTCTGTGCTTTAGCTTTTCTGACTTTGTGTCTACACGTGCTGGCTATTTGTTTGAATTCCTCTTTGGTGGTTTCCCCCCTTTTCCATTTTTTGTACACATCCTTTTTTAATCTTAACTCAGTTAAAAGTTCTTTAGATAGCCACCCTGGCTTCTTTACGCACCTTCCATGTTTCCGTCTCATTGGTATTGCCTGACGTTGTGCTTTTACTATCTCCCTCTTCACAAACTCCCAGCCATCATGAACTCCCTTTCCTTTTAGTATTACAGTCCATGGGATCTCACCCAGCTCTTCCCTAAGTTTTGTGAAGTCGGCTTTCTTAAAGTCAAGAAATTGAGTCCTAGTATGCTTGGCTGCTCCTTTCCGCTGTATAGTAAACTTCAGAAGAGCATGATCACTCGCGCCTAATGATCCTTCCACTTCTACCCCACTAACCAGGTCATCAACATTGGTTAGGACCAGATCTAAAATGGCTGTTCCTCTTGTTGCTTCTCCCACTTTCTGGACAATGAAGTTGTCTGCAAGGCCAGTGAGGAATCTGTTTGACCTTATGCTCTTGGCTGAGTTTGACATCCAGCAAATATCCGGGTAATTGAAGTCCCCCATTACTACTATCTCCCTTCTTTTTGCATGCTTGGCCATCTGTTCCAGGAAGGCATCATCTATGTCCTCCGTTTGGCTTGGGGATCTATAGTAAACTCCCACAATGAGGTCTCTGTTATTCTTCTCTCCCTTAATTTTGACCCAAATGCTCTCACTTTGGCTTTGAGGTTCTAAATCTTGGATCTCTTCACAGGTATACACATCCCTGACATATAACGCCACTCCTCCTCCTTTCTTGTCTGGTCAGTTTCTCTGAAATAGATTGTATCCCCCCATTATTACATTCCAATCCTGGGACTTATCCCACCAGGTTTCAGTGATGCCTATTATGTCGTATTTAGTTTGCTGTACCAAGAGCTCGAGCTCATCTTGTTTATTTCCCATGCTTTGCGCATTAGTGTACAGACATTGAAGTCCATTAATCATTCCCCCGTGTCTCTTATTTAAGGATTTTTTCCTCCCACCATTAGGTCTGCGTGATGTTTGCTCCATTTGGTCTATGACATTTGGGTGATCATCTTCATCAATTGATAGACTCCTACCTTCAGGAGCACTGTCTCCCTCCCCCACATTAGTCAATTTAAAGCCCTCCTGATGAGGTTTCTGAGATTTTTGGCAAAAACATTTCTCCCAACCATTGTGAGGTGCAGCCCATCGCTTGCCAGAAGTCCATCTTCAAGAAACTGTAGGCCGTGATCTAAGAATCCAAACCGTTCCTGTTTACACCATTTGCGAAGCCAGCTGTTCACTTCTGCTATTTTTCCCTCTCTCCCTGGGCCACGTCGTTCAACTGGGAGGACAGATGAGATGACAGTTTGTGCATTTAGTTGCTTCAATTTCTTGCCCAGAGCCTCATAGTCTCTTTTGATCTTCTGGAGGCTATTGCTTGCAGTGTCATTGTTTCCCACATGAACCAAGAGGAAGGGGTATTCGTCAGTGGGTTTTATGATTCCTTGCAGTCGTTCAGTTACATCTTGGATCCTAGCCCCGGGGAGACAGCACACCTCCCGAGACATCTTGTCAGGCCCACAGATCACTGCTTCTGTTCCCCTCAGTAGGGAATCCCCTATCACCACTACACGCCTCCTCTTAGGTTTGGTCGGGGTTCTTCCGTGAGCTGTCTGTTCCAAGGTCGCCTGCACATTCCCTGAGGACTGACTTTGCTGCTCGTCTTCATATACCTGATCGACTGTAATGAGGGAGAGATCCTCAAATGGAGTCTGCTCTTCGTCTTCCATGCTAGGGGAGAGGACTTCAAAGCGATTGTGTATTTCTAAACAATCAGAGCGAACCCTGGGCCTCCTACTTCTTTGAGTCACGTTTCTCCATATATCTGGCTCCTGTGTTGGTGAACTAGCCTCCTTCTCAGGGGAGTCCCCTGTCACCTCCTTGGTGGAGACGGTGTGCTCTGTTGCTTCCAAGAAGAGCTCCAGCTCTCTAATTCTTTGGAGCATAGCTACACGTTCCTCCAGTTGCTGGACTTTGTCTTTTAAGAGGGCAATCAACATGCAATTGCTGCAGGTAAAGCTGCCTGCAACCTTTGGCAAGATGGCAAACATTGCGCAGAAACCGCAGGTGACTGCAGCTGTTCCCTCCCCCTCCATCTTGAGAACGTGTCGTTGGGGGTGGCTACAGTGGTCCTCCATCATAAAAACCGTGAAGACAGGACAAATAACTCCCCCCACAAAAAAAACCTAGGTCTCCCCCAACAAACGTTTGAGACTAGCTCCCCTAAATCTAAAAGATGGATCAAACACACAAGAAAACCCTTTTTGCTCCTTCTTCAACTGCTGCCCTGCAAGCTCTGATAAGCTCATCCCACAGCTAATCACCTGCCTCAACAGAAACCCTGCCCCCTCTGACCTTTGCACAGGGAGAGCAGCTAATCCGCCACAAAGAAACACACACACACAAGAAAACCCTTTTTGCTCCTTCTTCAACTGCTGCCCTGCAAGCTCCATGTCATTTTGGCTTCAGAGAAGAAGGTTCCCTCTCTAGCCAAGGGATTCTTTGTTCTCCAGATATCAACTAAGTCAAAGTTGTCTGTCACCTCAAAAAAGGTTTTCGGTAATCTGCCATCCTTAGTGACTACCTGTCTTTGTGCCTTGTCCATATGTGTAGATACCACTCCGTTCATATCTCCCATCAAAATCACATTATAATCCAAATAGTCCATCAAGGTCTCATGCAACTTTTTAAAAAATTCAGATTTCCCCTCATTTGGTGCGTAAACTCCTACTATTAAGAATTTCTCTCCTTGTATTTGAATTTCAATTGCCATAAATCTTCCTTGATCATCTTTAAAGATAAATTTCGGTAATAGTCTCTCCTTTGCATAAATCACTACTCCTCTTTTTTTAACTTTATCCGATGAGATAAATTCCTGGCCCAGTCTTTTATTAATCAATACTTTTCTATGTAGCCTTATCACATGTGTTTCCTGTAGACAAATCAAGTCCAATTGTTCCTTTTTTAATAAATGAAACACACTTTTCCTTTTCTGGGGGGAGTTGAGACCATTACAATTCCAGCTTAATAGTTGCAGAGCCATGATGTACTTTTCCTCCAACTGCACCAAGTGCCTGTTCCTGCTCTGTCGGTGGTATCACCTTCTCTAGGCAGTCTTTTAATCCAAAAGGTAGTTTTGCTATGTCTAATATTCCTCTTTCTAGTGCTCTTAACTCTTCTCCAGATTCTTTCTGCAGGTCTTCTCCGTGGTCTTTCAAAAATCTTTCTTTGTCGTCCACTGATCTTATTTTTATGTTTCTTCCTTTGAAGCTAAAAGATAGGCCTTGGGGAAATTCCCACCTAAAGATGATTCTGTTGCTTCTCAACAGGGCAACCAAATCTCCATAATTGGACCTAAGGTCCAAAAGATATTTCGGAATGTCTTTAAATATCTCCACTTTTGACTGGTGTATTTCCAAAGTCTTCTGGAAGTGCAGACTCAAGATTTTGTCTCTCTCCTCTTTTGTTCGGAGGGTGATCAAACAGTCTCTCACCCTGTTCTTCTTCCCTCCTCTTCCCAACCTGAAAGCACTCACTATCTTAAAATCTTCCTTCTCCAAATCTGGGTTCCAAAAGTCTGCAAATTCCTGCATAAGAAAGTCAGTCAGATTGTCTTTCTCAAGTTCAGGTACGTCCCTGATCCTCAAATTCGTTTGTTTCTCCTTCAGTTCAATCATAGACAATATCGACCTCTGGTCCTCAAGTTGCTTATGAATCGGTGGTATCTTTTCTTCTACAGAGACTGCTATTTCTTTTGCTTCTTCAGCTGTCTTTCGGGTTGAAGTAGATTCCTGTAGCAGTTTCTCAATAGTTTCTGTATTAGTATTTACCTTCTGTCCCAAATTGTTGATACTTGTAGTATTTTGATCAATTTTAGTTGATGTTTCAGCTACTTGTTTACTTAGTTTTTCCAGAGATTCATTAATTTTGCCTAATGCTTGAGCTAAAACATCTTCAAATGTCATTTCTTTAGGTTTAGGTTGTATAAATGCAGCCCCTGATGATGCAGAGGGGCCAGATGTTGATGCTCTTCGCTGCAGCCCAGTGTCTGGGCGAAAAGATCTGCCAGACCTCGTTGTTTTTTCCTGAGGCAACTCTAACTTTTCTTTTCCGTCTGCCATAACACTCTAGTTAAAGCCCAAGGTCAGTCCGACGGCCTGAATTTGTTTTGAAGTGGAAAATTCCCCTGGCCCAGTTGTTATTGTAGCAATTTCAAACTTCCTCTAGGGGGACACAGTAGCAGTCAGAAGTTGTTACTTTAAAAAAATAACCTTTTTAATCCCTCAGTTCACAAAATGGACAACAGTTTCAATTTCAGTTATTTTCCAGTTATTTTAAAACCAGGAGAAGCCAGCCAGAAACATTGTATCTCACTTGCAGACTTAGCTGTCAAAAAGTACTCTATTCACTAACAGCGCTTTTCACAGTACAGCATTCTTATTGTCCATTGGCAGACCGTTCCCAGGTTTTAAGCAGTGGATTTTAGCTTCCTTTCCTCTCTTTTTGCAGGGAAATACGGTTCACACCTTTTCCCCCTCCTCTCCTGCAGCCAAGGGGGGAAATCACTTGTTTTGATGTTAGAATTATAGTCCTTTTCAAGCGTCTTTCAAGGTTTTAGCTTACAAGTTCGTTGCTTTACTCTATTTACAAAGAACGGAAGGCAGACTTCCTGTTTATGGCTCCCCGCTTCGGTACCAAATTAACGTCTTTGTTCTCCTTTATTTCTGAAATTAGCCTACTCACGGGTAGTTGTTTTTGTAGCCAGATTGTCACAGGAAAAAGGTAGCGCTCTCCGGTAATGGCTGTGCGGCTTCGCTCCACGGAAGAAGCAGTTGACTCTCAGCACCGCGCCGCTTCCCCGCTTCACTCCGGACCCCGTAATTGGGCTCCTTTGCAGATTGGGGGGGCGCAAAAGGTGCCCGCCGAGTCCCACGGTCACAGGCTTCACCCGCCTGTGATTTTTTCAAAGGTCCCCGCTTCGCCGTAGCGGAACAGACCCGATTCCCGTAGAGCCAGTCCCTCCGGATCAGAGGGAGTCCGCCATTACCGATGGCGCCACCCCGGAAGTCCCTCTTTGTCTTAGCTTTTTAATATTCCATTCCACCTCCTTGTTTATTATCATTGCGAACTGCGTTTACAGAACTTTGATGTTTTGTTTTATTTTTAAATGGTTCGGCTTCTTGATTAATTTTTGTTCATTGTCCATTATTTGTCTTAAAATTTCCTTCTTTCCTTTCTCTCTGTTCTTGTTTTTAATAGCATTCTGTTGGATGAAGAATCCTCTCATTACCGCCTTACTTGCGTCCCAAACTGTACTCATCTTTGTGCCTTTGTTAATATTGTCCATAAAATATCAACTTCTTTTGCGCCTCTTGTATGATTTTTTGGTCATCCAAGAGGTAATCATTAATTCTCCATCTAAATGATCTTTCTTCATAACCTTTAATCTCCAATTTTATTGGACTGTGGTCTGAAATTACTCTTGGCTGAATTTCAATTTGCCGAATTCTTGGAGTTAATTCATTCGAGACCCAAATTTGATCTATTCTTGACATTGACCGATTTGGTTCCGAATAAAATGTAAACTGTTTCTCCAATGGATGTCTAAGTCTCCAAACATCAATTAAGTTACAGTTTTTTGTCATTGAAAAGAAAGTCTTGGGTAGTTTTCCTTCTTTGCTAACTTCTTTATCTCTTAATCTGTCCATTTCCATTGAAACTACTCCGTTCATGTCTCCCATTAGTATGATTTTTTTATCCATATATTCAAACAATCTTTCTTCCAGATTTTTATAGAAATCAGTCTTGTTTCCATTAGGTGCATAGATCCCGACAATTATTAATTTTTCGCCTTGCCATTTGACCTGAATTGCAATTATTCTTCCTTCTTCATCCTTGAAGATTTGCTGAGCTTCAATTTTCTTGCTTACATATAATACAACCCCTCTCTTTTTTACTTTGTCAGAAGATATGAATTCATTTCCTAATCTGTTATTGATCACAATTTTTCTGTGTTTCCTTGCCACGTGTGTCTCTTGAAGACAGATAATATCCAAGTTTTTCTTTTTTAAATATTGTTCAATTTTATTTCGTTTTCCCCTATCGTTCATTCCATTGATGTTCCAATTCCATAATTTCAACGCCATGGTGAGCTCCTGATTAAAATTGATTTAATTTATTTGTTCTTTATAATCTATCCTCTTCTTGTTCTTCCTCTTCTTGTTCCTCATCCGTCTTTTCTCCATTCTTCTCCTCCTTTTCTTCGGGGTACTTCCCCCCTAGAGGACCTACTCCTCCCACTGCTCCTCCTTCTTCTTCCTCCTCTGCTGTTAGTTCCTTGTAACGTCTCTGGAATTTACCTGTTTCCTCTGGACTAGTAAGTCTGTGTTTCTTACTTTTGTAAACAAAGGAAATCCCCTGTGGGAATTCCCATTTAAATTCAATCTTGTTCCTCTTAAGAATTTGGACCAATGGTTTATATGGATCTCTTCGTTTCAACAATCTGACTGGAATATCTTTAAAAATAATTATATAATTCCCATCGATATTCAGTCTTTTTTCTCTATTTTTTGAAGTATCAAATTTCTCATATCTCTGTCCTTAAAAGTGATCAAACAATCTCCAGGAACTTTGCTTGATTTGGTTGTTCTTACTCTCATCCTGAATGCATTCTGTACATTTCTCTCGACCTCTTCCTTTTGTAGTTCCAGCCATTGCACTATCTCATTTACTAATTTCTCTCTGATATTTTCACCTTGAACCTCAGGCACAGCTCTCAGCCTGAGGTTCACTTCCCTCTGCCTCAGTTCATTCATAGCAATTGCATCCCATATCTCCTCCTGTGACTTATTAACTTCTGATAAACCCACTTTAATTTTCTCTTCCTCACGCTTCACTTCCTTCATTTCAGCTCTTGTCTTCTTCATTCCTTCTTCGAAAGATTGTGTTCTTTTAGATACTTCTTTAATTTGACCTTTCAATTCCTTTACTGTCTCATCAATTTTTTGGTCCATTTTCCCAATTCTCGTATCTACCTGTTCAATTCTCGTATCCACTTGTTCTAGTTTGTCCTCTAAATTCTTTTCACTTTGCCTAATTTCTGCAAACATTCTTAATATTTCTCCTTTAAAATCCGATTCCTGCTTTGATCCTCTTCTATCTCCTGGTGTTCCTGCCTCCCCTCCTTTCTTCGGTTGGTGAGACATTCCCACAAATACACTTTAAACACTTCTTACTTAGTCTCCAAATTAGACCTGTATTAAGTAAAATCCCACCACCACTTCAACCAATCTTATGTAGACCTAGCCCCAAATACAAATATATCCAATTAAGTTCGAATTTTATAATTTATGATTAGTCTTTGTTTGCTCCCACTTCAAATTTCCACTTTCAAGACTTGTAATATCTTCAGCCCAATCCGATCCAAAGATTAAAAAAAAAAAAAGTTGGAGGCCCACAGCGACAGGAGAACCACAGTATAAGGCCAGATTAGTGGCGAGAGGATTCACGCAGCGCAGGGGGTTGCATTATATGGAAGTTTATGCTCCCACCTCTAGGAGTGAATCTCTACGCTTGGTCTTGGCCGTTGCTGCACAAAGAGGTTTGCTGGTGCATCATTTTGATGTGGATGTTGCTTACTTGAACTCAGACCTCCAGGAGGATCTGTACATGCTTCCTCCTCCAGGGTTTGAGGGCAATGAGCAAGGTACTGTGTGGAAACTTCACAAGTCAATTTACGGCCTGAAGCAATCGGCCAGGAATTGGAACTTGTGCCTGAATGAAGCTTTGGAGAAGCTAGGTTTCAGGAAGAGTCTTGCTGACAGTTGCCTGTTCCTTAGAGGATCAGGAGACTCACAGGAACTGGTGTTATTTTACGTTGATGACATCATCCATGTTGGAAAGGCAGACAAACAGGTGCAGAAGTTTGCCAAAGAGCTTGGGAAACGGTTTCAGCTCAAGAACCTGGGTGCAGTAAAGATCTACCTGGGCATCCAGAGAGCGAGAACTGAGGATGGTAGCTTCTTGCTCAGTCAGAAAGGCAAGATTGAGCAGTTGCTTGAGAAGTTCAGAATGTCCGATTGTGCAGGAGTTCGGACACCCATGGAGACGAACTTCGTGAAAGATAGCCAGCAAGCAGAAAGTGCTGAGTTTGAGAATGCTGAGCTCTTTCAGTCAGCTCTAGGTAGTCTGTTGTATCTGTCCCAATGGAGCAGACCAGACATTGCCTTTGCTACCAACCTGCTAAGTAGGGAAGCGTCAAAGCCCAGTGTGAGTGCTTGGCAGGGTATCAAGCGGGTACTGCACTACCTGCAGCATACCAAAGACTTCTGTCTTAAGCTGCCAGCTGAAGGTGAGGTGAAGCTCACATGCTATGCGGACAGTGACTGGGCAAATTCGCAGGACCGCAAGTCTGTGTCTGGGTTGGTGGTAAAGTTTGGGAAGTCACTAGTTGGGTGGAAGTCCCGGAAGCAAAGTCTCATTGCGCTGTCTTCTACTGAGGCTGAATTCAGTGCACTGTCAGATTTGTGCCGGGAACTAGAGTTCTATAGATGCTTGGTGCAAGAGATCTATGGGGATTGTAGCTTGCCCATCACGGTTTGGGGGGACAATCAACCTTGTTTGAAATTGGCTGAATCTGCGCGATTTAAGGCCAGAACCAAAATGTGTGTCAGAGTGTTCAGTCAGGTTTGATCCGGCTGAAGTATTGTGCCAGTCACAATAACTTGGCCGATGGATTTACCAAACCTTTAAGCTTCCAGCGCCATGGGGAGTTTTGTGGTGGTTTGGAGTTGGGCGTAAGTTCTGTACATACTTTCCCCACAGTAGCGCAGGGCGAGAGGGGGTGTGAAGAGAACCTGAGCTTACAGGGTTAAACAGCTCAGAGTGTACGCCCTGCCTACTGTTGGGAGGGGGGAACTTCTGCGTCATATCCGAGAGCCTCCAGCCTTTGTTTTTTCTCTACTTTCGCTTTTGAGGAGAGAGGACGTGTTTTCACGATGCTGTTCGCTGTGATAGATAATGGATAGTCTGCTGTAAATAAAACTGCTTTTAGCTGCTAAGATCCTGAATGGACTTTATTTAAGCACACTGAAGCATGCACTGGAGTTTTTTGGTTTTTTTGCAGCTTTCGCTTACCGCTGCTGATTTCTGCTTTTGCTCAGAGCATCGGAATGTGGCCTTTGAAGTCCGGAGGCCTGGCCAGTGGCTACGCAGCCAAAGCGGGCTGGAGGCCAGGATTTATCTGAGCAATAAATCTTCCTTCAGATAATATTATAAAAAACAACAACCACCATTTAAGGTGCAGCAAATTAAAATCACTTAAAACATTTAAAACCATTTTTGTCCCTTGCTGCAGGTAGCTGCTCAGGCCTCTAAACTGTAGTGGTGAGTCCAGGCCCCGCCCCCTAGGCCGGATGGAATTGGCAGGAGAGGGAGCGGTCTTCCCAGCAGTCACGAGAGCAGCAGCAGCAATGTCCCGGAGGCCTCTCAAGCTGTGGTGGTGAGTGCAGGCCCCGCCCCCTAGGCCCGATGGAGTTGGCAGGAGAGGGAGCGGTCTTCCCAGCAGTCATGAGAGCAGCAGCAGCAATGTCCCGGAGGCCCTGATGGAGGCCCTCAAGCTGTGGTGGTGAGTGCAGGCCCCGCCCCCTAGGCCAGATGGAGTTGGCAGGAGAGGGAGCGGTCTTCCCAGCACTCACGAGAGCAGCAGCAGCAGATCAGAATGGCAAGATAGTCAGGCACAAAGCCAGATTGGTAGCCAGAGGTTTCTCACAGGTACCAGGAAAAGACTATCACGAGACCTACGCACCCACTGTGAGATATGAGAGCATTAGGCTTATGCTCAAACTTGCTGCAGAAGAGAATCTACACGTTTCTCATCACAATGTGAATACAGCATTTTTGTACAGAACCTTAGGTGAATCACTTTATATGCTTCCACCTGATGGCATACAGGTAAAACAGGGATTTGTTTGTTTTCTGAAGAAGTCCCTATATGGTCTCAAGCAAAGTGCACGATGCTGGCACTCTAAACTCACTGAAGTGTTGTTTTCTCTAGGTTTTCAGCAAGGTAAAGCTGATCCATGTGTATTTGTCAAAGAGGAAGGGAAAAAGAGACTGTATTGCTTGTTTTATGTTGATGATATTCTTTTTTTTTTTGGAAGGATGTCAAAATGTACAATAGTGCCCTAGCTCAACTGAAGGAGCACCTTGACATGAAAGATCTTGGTGAGGTAACCAACTACCTATCTCTGGAAATAGAGAGAGACCAAGATGGTAATATTTTAGTACACCAGTCACAGTAAATTGCTGATGTGTTAACCAAACTAAACCTGATGGATGCTAATCCTGTAGACACACCGATGACAACAGGTTATCAGGTAGATGACACTGAAGGAGCATTTTCTGACACTACACTGTACAGAAGTGTGCTAGGCAAACTAAACTTCATTGCCAGATGTTCAAGACCTGACATTGCAGTTAGCTGTAATTTGCTAAGCAGACAAGTCAACAATCCTACTGTTAAGGACTGGAAAGCTCTGAAACGCATAGCACACTATTTGCAAGGCACTATGCACTACAAACTGAGATTTAACAATCAGAAGTCTGGTGGTCTTGAGATATTTGCTGATGCGAGTTTTGGAAGTGACGCTACAGACAGGAAAAGCACGTCTGGAGTTTGCTACATGTACAACCAGGGTCTATTTGATTGGTCGTGCAAGAAGCAAACAACAGTAAGCTTGCGTTCTTGTGAAGCTGGACTGAATGCACTGTCTTATTCGCTTGTGGATTGTGAATGGTTGTTACAGTTGTGTAAAGACATGAGAATTCCTGTCAAATGTCCAATCCAGGTTTATCAGGACAACAAAGCATGTTTGGCTTTGCTGACTTCTGAAGGTTGTAAGCAAAAGCACGAAGCACTTGCAATTGAAGCTGCAACATGCTAGAGAATGTGTTCAGAAGGGACTCGTAACGGTGTCCTATATGCTAGGTAATGAAATTCCTGCTGATTTATTGTCCAAGGTTGTTCCAAGGGATCAACACTGTACCTATGTACAGAAATTGGGTTTGTACTGAGATTGTACTGACACACTGCCCATTGATGTTCACAGAAAGGGGGAGGATGTTAGTTTATGTTCTTATCACTGAGTAGCTGCTTGGGGTCACAGGACTCTGTTTACATTCCAGAGACCTTGCAGTCTCACGGGAAAGGGAGACGGGATGTGACGTTAGTGGTTTCCTTTGTTCCTTTGTTCCTTTGTTCCTTTGTTCCTTTGTTCCTTTGTTCCTTTGTTCCTTTGTTCCTTTGTTCCTTTGTTCCTTTGTTCAGTTGCTCTCTGCTTTCAAAGAGAGAGGATGTCTTTTCTGACTGCATAGCTTAGAAATAAAACTCTTGCAATGTAGCCATCAATCTCATCACTTCCGCATGTTGCTGGAAACTCTGCTTAATGGATAAGAATGAGCCTTGGAGCCTCATCAAAGGCTCGAGGTTGTTAATTATTCATTGGAGGCCATTCGAAGGCTCGGCCAGAGAAAAATGGAGCTTTATCAGCTTGGCTGAGTGGAGATTCCGACATTTTTAGATCTGTGGTTATGTACAAGATATTTTAATAAAGGGTAAATTTGGGGTTCCCCAATGCAAAAGTATCTGTGCTTCAGAACCACGTTTTTGGGCCATGGTATGACCAGGAAGCCGTGGATTCGAGTTTTTTGTGGTGCAGGCTGTGCCCATGGGCATGATATGTGATTTGACAGTGAGTTTGGGGTGGCCCAATGCAAAAGGCGTGAAGATCCATGAGGATCCGTGCTTCAGAACCACGTTTATCAGCCATGGTATGGCCAGGAAGCAGTGGATTCCAGTTTTTTGTGGTGCAGGCTGTGCTCATGGACATGACGTGTGATTTGACGGTGAATTAGGGGTGGTCCAATGCAAAAACCCTGAGGATCCGTGGTTTGGAACCATGTTTTTGGCTCACGGTGTTGCCAGGAGCTGTGGACCCATGATTTTTGTGGTTGAGGTTGTGCCCATGGACATGATGTGCGATTTGATGGAAAATTAGGGGTGGCCCAATGCAAGAACCCAGAGGACTCATAAGGATCCATGGTTCTAAACCAATTTTATGGGTCCCGGTGTTGCCAGGAAGCCGTGAATCCGTTTTTGTGTGTGCGCAGGCTGTGCCCATGGACATGACGTGTGATTTGATGGTGAGTTAGGGGTGCCCCAATGCAAAAACCCTGAGGACCCATGAGTATCCATGGTTCTAAACCACGTTTATGGGTCCTGGTGTTGCCAGAAAGCTGTGGATCCATGTTTATTGTGGTGCAGGCTTGACCCAATAGTTTGACCCAATGCCAGAACCCTGAAGATCCATGAGGATCCATCGTTTGGAACCATGTTTTTGGCCCACGGTGTTGCTAGGAGCTGTGGACCCGTTTTCTGTGTGTGTGCATGCTGTGCCCGTGCACATGACGAGTGATTTGAACATGAGTTAGTGGTGCCCCAATGCAAAAGCTCTGAGGATCCATGGTTCGAAACCACGTTTTTGGGCTATGGTGTCGCCACGAAGCTGTAGATCCGTGTTTTTTGTGGTTGAGGTTGTGCCCATGGACATGATGTGTGATTTGATCGTGAGTTTGGGGTGGCTCAGTTTAAAAACCCTGAGGATCCATGGTTGGAACCATGTTTTTAGGCCATGGTGCTGCCAGGAAGCTGTGGATCCGTGTTTTTTGTGGTGCAGGCTGTGCCCATGGACGTGACGTGTGATTTGATCATGAGTTTGGGGTGGCCCAATGCCAGAACCCTGAGGACCCATGAGTATCCATGGTTCTAAACCATGTTTATGGGTCCCGGTGTTGCCAGGAAGCTGTGGATCCGTTTTTTTTTTTGTGGTGCACGATGTGCCCATGGTCATGATGTGTGATTTGATGGTGCGTTTGGGGTGGCCCAATACAAAAACTGTGAGGACCCATGAGGATCCGTGCTTCAAAACCACTTTTATGGTGGTTTTGCCAGGAAGCCGTGGGTCCGTGTTTTTTGTGGTGCAGGCAGTGCACATGGACATGACATGTGATTTGACAGCAGTTAGTGTTAGGATATTTCCGTTCCATCTTAAAAGGGAGCAGGCTTTGTGAGTCACAGAGTCTGCGTATTTCCTGTTCACAGGAAGTTTCTCTTTTCGTTATTGCTTTCGTTTCGCTCTGTGTTCCGCCAAGAGGGCCTTATGGAGTCCTGCAGGCTTCCGTTGTGCGACCCTGCTCCCTCCGTAAGGCAACGCTTCCCTCTGGCCTCCTTGGCTGGCTTAGCAGAGTAATCGCAGCGGCAGAAACGAATGCAGTGTGTGGGTAAATAAAGGTCAGACTTGACTCAGCCTGTCTTGCTTATCTCCAAGTCTTTATTCGTGCAGTAAAACAGCTCATAAATCTCCTGGTGAGAGAGCGCACATTTTTCTCTCTCGCCTTCCTTCCGAGCAAAAACACAGACAGAAAAACACTCAGAGCAAAACCACTCCCCGAATGTGTCTGTAACCACGCCTCAGGAATGTGAGACGTCATTTCAGAACGTCACTCAGAACTCCTTAACCCTGTAAATTCTGAATCCCTTAACACCCCCTCTCGTCTCGAACCCTGAGGGAAACTGAGGACACCTATGTACAGACCTCTTTGAGCTCAACTCACCTCCCATTGCCTTTTGCCTCCCACTGGCATCAGTCCCAGGCAATTGTTGAATCCCTTCCACACTCCCAGAATCACACTGTGCGAAACCAACCCACGCACTGGTGACCTGAAACCTCTCAGGTGGAATCCCCTTTGTGGTGCGTGTTGACCGCCGGAGCACAATCTCAGGTGCTCCTCCTGACCCACTGGGGTCAGCAAGTGTGTCTCCTAGCACAGAAGACTCCCCCTCTGATTTGCTGCGTCTTCGGGCCTTCTGGACTTGGCTAACAGGAGATGAAGGCTCACTCTTGGGTTCTCTCTTAACAGCCTGTGGAGAAACCCACCCCTGTGCTTGACCTTCATCAGCAACCTGGTCTTCAGCAACAGGCTCCGCCTCTGTTTCTCCTTCCTCCCTTTCCTCCCCCTCAGAATCGGACAGACATTCTGAGAGAACATCAGGACCAACCCTAGGCCGTGACCAACCACCCTGCTCACAGAACTCAGCATGCTTGCTGACCAGCAGCTTGGTCTGATCACCCTCTGGGTATGCAAACTTCCACCCATTTGTTGCAGGATCATACCCACAGAAGATCATTTCCTGGTACCTTGGACCACCTTCCTTCTGTTGAGCTGTTGGAATTGGCACTGAAGCCCTGGAACCAAACGCACAGAAGAAATGCACCTGTGGCTTTTTCTTGTGCAACAGAAAAAACGGTGTGTCACCTACAGCGTGATTGTAGGACCTGTTAAAAACAAAGCTGGCAAATTTCCAAGCTTCACTCCAAAAGCTCTTAGGCAACCCAGAGTAACACAGCAAAACCCTGACAGCTTCAGCCAGTGTTTCACTCCTGTGCTCTGCCACGCCTCTCTCTTGAGGAGACTTAGCACCCGTCACCTGTTGACGAATTCCCTTTTGCTTGAAAAACTCCTTCAGAGCAGACCCAGTGTACTGTGACCCACGGTCGCTCCTGAACCCTTGCACTTTGGTGGAGAACCTTAGTTCCACCTCCGCAACCCAATCCTGGATCAGTTGCGCCGCCTCCCCCTGCGTTCTGAGAGAGAAAGACCATAAATTCTGAGAAAAATCATCTGCCAGCGTCAGCACATACCCGGCCCCACCCAGACTCTTACACTCCATGGGACCTGCAAGGTCTGTGTGAACAAGCTCAAAAGGTTTTGTGGTTACCCTCTTTACCCCGGGATAACTGCACCTTTGTACCTTTACCTTTGTGCATGCTCTGCACTCTAGGGATCTCCCACATGGTTTGATTTTACAACCTTTAGTGCAGTTGGGCAACCTCTGAACATCTTCCAAACAAGCATGAGACATTCTCTTGTGCCATACATGAACACATGAATCATGGCTGGGAACACTAGCACACTTCGCCTGTGCTTTTCCGGCATTCCCCCCACCCTCCAGAGGTGTTTCCAGAACAAAGAGATTGTTCTTGCATTCCATGTTGACAAGCTGTTTCCCCCCTCTGAAAATGGAACAGGCATCATTTTCAAAGCAAACTTTGTACCCTTGCTTTACAAGAGCAGGTACAGATAACAGGCAACAATGCATCTCTGGCACAATGTAGCACTCCAGCTCCGCCTGCAAAAAGGAAACATAAACATTTGCAACGTTAGAAACTGGCTTTTGGGCTCCATTAGCAAATGTAACAGTTGTCCCAGCTGAAACAGCCCTGCAATTCTGCAGCCCCCCAGCAGGTGGCGTTCCAATCAGGTGATGACTGGCACCTGAATCAACAATCCACCGCAACACTCTGTCCTTGCTGGAGTTGTCCTTTAGCGTTGCCATGGCAACAAACATCCCGCTGCCCCTGTCCTTGGCAGCTTCCGTAACCACAACTCTTTCAGTTGCCCTGAAGACTGGACTTATCTCAGCATTCCCAGACAGCTCTGCAGCACTTATCTCCCTCTGCAGCAGGTGGCTGGCCTTGAAGCCTCTAGCACTATCCGGCTTCCCAGGCTTCTCCTCACGACACAAACAACTCTTGGCAGCCTTTGGAAAAAGAGGCTTCTCTGAGCTTTTACTGCTCACCGCCCCCCCACTTCTCACAGGGCTCCCAGGATGCTTTCCTGCACCCCCTCTGACGGGTAAAGGGCACCCAGCAGCTTGCCTCTTTCCAGGCTCAGCACGCAGACATGTTGCAGCACCCACGCAGCTTTCAGACTCTGCAAAACTGGCAGCAACAGTCCCTTCGCCCCCCACAGGGGCCCCACAGCTTTTCCCAGCTGTGCACCGGCTTTCACGAAGGTGGTCAGCGCCATCTTGCCTTTCCTGTTCTGATGCAGCCATCTCCCGGCCCTTGCTTCCGCCTCCAGCTTCACAAGCTTCCTGGAGCGCTAGCCAAGCGGCCTCTGGCTTCCTGGCACCCAGAACAATAGGCTTCAGATCAGCAGCCACGTTCTCAGCCAAAAACGCAAGCACACGCTTCTCAGCTTCACGTTGGCCTGCAACCGCCCCAGCTGTCTTAGATGCCGGCTGAACCATGTGCCACAGCCTGGCTCCGACTAAAGACAACTCTGCTAAATAGCTCCACTCCAACCACGTTTGGCTGGTCAACTTCTCACATGGCAGCGTAAGCTCAAAGCCATGTTCCTGGGACTGAGCCATCTCCTCCCCCGGGGTTAAGCGTACTCACGACTGGCAGCAGCTTCCTCCGGCTTCCGGCAGATCAGCCCCTTCTCCCAGCGAGCTCCTCTCAGCCTCAGAAAGCTCTAGCTGGCCCCAGCGTCTTCTCAGCTGGCTTGCTGGCTTCCCCCACACCTGGGACGTTCTTTCTGCAAAGGCTTCAAAGCGTTACAAAAGCCCCATAACCTGTTCCGCCAAGAGGGCCTTATGGAGTCCTGCAGGCTTCCGTTGTGCGACCCTGCTCCCTCCGTAAGGCAACGCTTCCCTCTGGCCTCCTTGGCTGGCTTAGCAGAGTAATCGCAGCGGCAGAAACGAATGCAGTGTGTGGGTAAATAAAGGTCAGACTTGACTCAGCCTGTCTTGCTTATCTCCAAGTCTTTATTCGTGCAGTAAAACAGCTCATAAATCTCCTGGTGAGAGAGCGCACATTTTTCTCTCTCGCCTTCCTTCCGAGCAAAAACACAGACAGAAAAACACTCAGAGCGAAACCACTCCCCGAATGTGTCTGTAACCACGCCTCAGGAATGTGAGACGTCATTTCAGAACGTCACTCAGAACTCCTTAACCCTGTAAGTGCCTGAGACATCGAAGCAGGCAGTCATGTTTTTTTCTTTGTTCTGACCAACGCTGAATAAAGTTGTAAATATGCTCTCCTGAGTGCGCCTTTTGTTGTGCGAACTCTGCTGATAGAGCGTGCACGAGCTCTGGAATGTGGCAAGCTATTTCTGTTTTTTATTTTATAAAATTTTTTATTGCGTTTCTTTCCATAGGTTAACAGATTTGTTTACATAGCAACATGCAAGAAACATTTTTTATATATGAAGAAAAATAAAGAAAGAAGAAAAAGTTAAGAAACTTTCATAACGTCCTTCGACAGTTCGCTTTTGGACCTCCTCACATCCTCTCAGCATTGCATTCATTATTCTAGCCAGTTCAGCAATTTGTTATCTTGTTTCTCGTCTTATTATACCTTTAAATTTATTATGTTACCAATTTCAAAAATTTGTAATTTAATTTTAACACTCTTAATAAACATAATATTTTGTTTCTAATTTGTCTCGTTTTTTTTCCATCAATACTTACTTTATCATTTACTTAAATAAATTGCAGAAGCATAACGTTTCTTAATCGTGCACAATCTTAACATTCAAACAACTTATAATATTTTTGCAAATAGTCCTTAAATTTTTTCCAGTCCTCCTCCATTGTTTCTTCGCTCAGATCTCGAATTCTGCCAGTCATTTCTGCCAACTCCATGTAGTCCATCAGCTGCGTCTGCCAGTCCTCCAGTGTGGGTAAATCTGGTGTCTTCCAGAACTTTGCAATAAGAATCCTAGCTGCTGTGGTTGCATACATAAACAAGATTCTGTCCTTCTTTGGCACCTTCCGGTCCACCATGCCCAGAAGAAAGGCCTCTGGTTTCTTAGAAAAGGTATATCTAAATACCTTTTTCAGCTCATTATGTATCATTTCCCAAAAGGCCTTTACTTTCGGGCAGGTCCACCAGAGGTGAAAGAATGTCCCTTCTGCCTCCTTACATTTCCAACACTTATTATCAGAAAGATGATATATTTTAGCCAACTTGACTGGGGTCATGTACCACCGGTATACCATTTTCATAATGTTCTCTTTCAAGGCACTACATGCCGTGAATTTCATACCGGTGTTCCATAACCTTTCCCAGTCCTCAGACATAATGTTGTGTCCTACATCCTGTGCCCATTTTATCATAGCAGATTTAACTGTCTCATCCTGTGTGTTCCATTTAAGCAGCAAGTCATACATCCTCGAAAGTACCTTAGTCTTTGGTTCTAGTAACTCCGTCTCCAGTTTCGATTTCTCCAACTGGAAACCCACTTTTTTATCCATTTTAAATACCTCTTGAATTTGAGCATAATGTAACCAATCTCGCACCTTATTTTTTAGTTTGTCCTGGCTTTGGAGCTTCCAATTATCTCCAACTCTTTCAATCAATTCCCAATATTTTGGCCAGTAGGCCTCCATATTGGGCCTTTTTTTAGAAATCTTGGCTTCCACTGGTGATAACTTTCTTGCTTTCTAATAAGTCCTTGTACTTCATCCAGACGGCAAAAATTGATTTTCTGACAATATGGTTTTTAAACAGTTTATGAACCTTCGCCTTGTCATACCACAAGTATGCATGCCAGCCATAAACATTGTCAAACCCTTCCAGATCTAGGACATCGGTGTTTTCCAACAGAAACCAATCCTTCAGCCAGCAGAAGGCTGCAGCCTCATAGTACAACCTTAAATCCGGCAGGGCAAACCCCCCTCTTTCTTTTGAGTCAGTTAGTATTTTGAATTTAATTCGGGGCTTTTTGCCCTGCCAGACAAACTTAGAGATATCCTTCTGCCATTTTCCAAAACATTCCATTCTGTCCACGACCTGGAGGGTTTGAAATAAAAATAACATTTTTGGCAAAACACACATCTTTATAGCTGCGATTCGGCCTGACAAGGTAAGTTTCAATCTTGACCAAATATCCAAGTCTTTTTTAATTTCCGACCAACATTTTTCATAATTATCTTTGAATAAATTTAAGTTTTTGGTGGACAAAGATACCCCCAGGTATTTCACTTTTTTAACCACACTTAGCTCTGTCTCTTTCTGGTACCCCTCTATCTCTGTAGGCGTCAAATTTTTGGCCAAAACCTTAGTTTTTTGTTTGTTTAGCTTGAATCCCGCCACCCGACCAAACTCCAAAATAAGTTCAAGAACTCTTTTTGTGCTAGATTCTGGCTCCTGTACTGTAATGACTAGGTCATCTGCAAAAGCTTTCAGTTTGTATTGTTTCGCTCCGACCACTATACCCTGCACCAACTGGTCCTCCCTGATCATATTCAGCAATACTTCCAGAACAGAAATAAATAACAGAGGGGATAAAGGGCACCCCTGTCGTGTCCCTTTTTCAATTTGGAGTTCCTCCGATACCACATTGTTCACTATCAGTTTAGCTTTTTGTTCTGAGTAGATTGCTTCTAATCCATTTTCAAACCCCCGTCCCACTCCCATCCCTTTCAAGTTTTTCTTCAAAAACATCCAAGAAATGTTGTCAAATGCTTTCTCCGCATCAATAAAGATTAAAGCAGCCCTTGTGTTTCTAATTCGCAACAACTCCAATATATCAATAATGTTCCTGGTGTTGTCAGACATATGTCTACCAGGGAGAAAGCCTGCTTGGTCCTTGTGAATTACTTCATTTAGTACATTTTTAAGTCTATTTGCTAAAATGTCTGCAAATATTTTGTAATCCACATTCAGGAGTGAAATGGGACGGTAGTTCTTAAGCTGAGTCTTTTCCATTTCTGACTTGGGAATCAATGTGATGAATGCTTCTTTCCACGTTTCCGGTGCCTTTCTCCCCTCCATGATCTGGTTACAAACCTCCAACAACGGTTGTATCAAGAAGTCCTTCAAAGTCTTATAATATTTGGAGGTAAGTCCATCCGGGCCTGGAGATTTGCCCGGCTGCATGTTCTGGATGGCTCCTTCAATTTCCTGTTGAGTTATTTTGCTGTTAAGAATTGATCTTTTATCTTGGCTTATTTTAGGTAGTCCATTTATCCTCAAAAATTGATCTATTTCCGGTTCTTTCTGAGGCCCCTGTGCGTAAAGCTCTTTGAAGTATCTGTGGAAGCACTTTCTTATTTCTTCTGGTTTCTGAACTATTTTTCCTTGAATCTCCAAGTTTGTAACCGTATTTAACTTTTGTCTTTTTTTCAACTGCCAAGCTAGCAACTTTCCACATTTATTTGCTGATTCAAACGATCTCTGCTTCATTTGTTTAATTTTCCACTCAATCTCTTGATTGATCAGTTTCGAATATTGTGCTTGATGGAATTTGATCTCTCTTAGCACCTCTTTTGACTTCGGTTTGGTTCTCAACTTTTTCTCTCCTTCACTTATTTTCTCTAAAAAAATTTCCTTTTTTCCATTCCAAAATTTTCTCTTTATTGTATTCTGTTGTATCAGAAACCCTCTCATTACAGCTTTACTTGCATCCCAGATTGTTCTTTTCTCCACCGTAGTGTTCAAATTTATTTCAAAGTAGTCCTTTAGCGTTTTTTGGGCCTTCTTAACAATCTCTTGATCTCTTAGCAAGGTGTCATTCATTCTCCATCTGAAGGATCCAGTTGGGAAAAGTCTCAATTCCATTTTTAAGGCATTATGGTCGGAGCAGGTTTTTGGGCAGATTTCCACTTTTCTTGTTTTCGGGGCCAGCCCTCTAGATATCCAAATTTGGTCAATTCGTGTCCATGACAAGTGGGCCTCAGAGAAGAAGGTTCCTTCTTTACCCAAGGGGTTCCTTGTCCTCCAAATGTCAATCAAGTCCATATTGTCTGTCATTTCAAAAAAGGTTTTAGGGAGTCTGCCGTCTGTTGTTAAGTTTTGATTTTGGGATTTGTCCATATTTGTAGACACCACCCCATTCATATCTCCCATCACAATAATGTTAGAATAGTCCAAATAGTCCATCATTGTCTCATGCAGCTTCTTATAGAATTCTGATTTTCCATCATTTGGCGCATAAACTCCTAATATCAAAATCTTTTCCCCTTGTGTTTGGATTTCAATTGCGAGAATTCTTCCATGATCATCTTTGAATAGAAATTTTGGTGACAGGTTCTCCTTTGCATAAATTACAACGCCTCTTTTTTTAACTTTGTCTGATGAGATAAATTCTTGGCCAAGTCTTTTATTGATTAATACTTTCCTATGGATCCTAGTCACATGTGTTTCTTGAAGGCATATTACATCCAATTGTTCTTTTTTTAGGATATGAAATATCCTCCTTCTTTTTTCCGGAGAATTCCCGCCATTTATGTTCCAACTAAGTAGCTGCAGAGACATCCTGTTCTAATTAAGATGTTCTTAGGATGAGGTGTCTTCCTTTTGCTCAGATCCCGAGGGTGCAGGCGTTGGCCCGCTTCCAGACAGTATTGGTGCTGGTAAGACTGGAAGCCAATCCACTCCTTTTTGGAGATCTTCTCCGTGGTCGTGAAGGAACTTTTGGTTGTCTTCAGGTGTTCTAATTTTGACCTTCCTTTCTTTGTAGGTGAAGGATAATCCTTGTGGAAACTCCCACCTATAGGGAATTGCGTTGTGTCTCAGCAGTTTTGCTAGTTCTGTATAGGTGGCTCTGAGGTCCAGCAACTGTCTCGGAATATCTCTATAAATTTCCACCCTTTTGTCTTGTATTTCAATTACTTTTTTGAAGTGAAGACCTAGGATCTTGTCTCTCTCTTCCTTTGATCTTAAAATTATCAAACAGTCTCTGGATCTGTCTTTCCTTACCAATCTTCCCAGTCTATATGCCGAGACAATCCTGAAGTCTGTATCTTCCTTTAAACCCCAGAACTTCGAGAATTCCTGTGTCAAGTATCCAATCAAGTCTCCTTGTTCGAGTTCCGGGATGCCTCTCAATTTGATGTTACTCTCGCGATTTTTCAATTCCACCATTGACAGATAAACTTGTTGTTCACCCACCTGTTTGTGCAGGGGCTTAACTTCTCCCTTTATTTCTTCAACTTCTTTTTGTAAAGCTCCCACTTTCTGGATTGCTTCTCCAGCTAATTCCTGATTTTCCGCTGTTGCTCCTTGCAAATTCTCTATGGCTTGCGTGTGCTGGGAAACTTGATCAGTCAATTTTTGAATCGAGGAAGTCGCTTTATCTATCTTCAGAGACTGGTCGTCCACCTTCTGGTTTAAACTTGATAATTGCTCCAATATTTGTTTTAATAGTGTATCTGACCCACCTGCTGCCATATCTTCCTCAGTGGCCTTCTCGGTTATTTCCCCTTGTTCCCTTTGGGTCACCAGTACAGCTGGGACCGACGATCGGCGTCCTTGGGTCAGTGTTGTTTGTACAAATTGTGCTGGTTTTCTTTCTTTTTCTTTTTCCTTGGCCTCTTTAGATTCCTTAGCTTTAGATGCTCTTGTTCTCCCTGCACCACTCATTACACATCTGTCAGTGTTCAAGGTCAGATTGTCTATTGTTCCATGGGAGAGACAAATTCAGTTATAAACAACCAGTGAAGTGGAATTCAAAACAAAAGTCAATTCCCAGGATTTTATAATCCGAAAGCCCTGTAGGGGGAGTGCCACCAGGTTTCAAAAACAAAGAAGGAAGTAATCCGCCATTAAAGTTCCAAATTATTTCAACTCAGTAAATTCGATAATCCAACAGTCCCTTCAAAGACTCAAAATTCCCCAAAGCACCTTTTAAAGTTCAGCAAAGTTTCACAAGAGGTGCTTGCAACAGTATCACGTCCAGTCTTTTCTGCTCAAATGTATCAGTTACGCTTGCAAAGTTTTTGCAACTGTTTCCGCAGTTTGACACAGTCTCCCTCTCCGGCAGCCCGACGATCTGGCTCTTTAAAAATACGACCCAAAGAAAAAAGGAGGTAGGAGAGAAGCCCCCGTCACTCCTTCTTTTAATCAATGTCCCTTTCCACCTTCAATTCAGCAGGAAAAAGAGCAGGTTTAATAGCACGAAAAAGTTAAAGCTTCCCACAGTCCCGTTTCAAGCGCTTTCCGCTTTTTAAAGCTTTGCTTTGATCTTGTCAGCAATGTCGGAAGACGGACTTCCCTTTTCTCGTCTCCCGTTTTCAGCCAAATTTAACAAATTCTTTGCCAATTTTAAACCCTTTACTCACGGGTATGTTACTTGCAGTTTGATGTTGGTTTTAGGAAGAAGGATCAGCGCTCATCTGCAACGGCCGCGCGGCTTCACTTCCGCGGAAAGAGCGATGAACTCACAGCACCGCTACCCCTCCTTCACTCCGGGTCTCCTTACGGGGTCCCTTCTGTGTTTTCGGAGCAGCTTCTGGTGCCCGCCGAGTCCCACGGCCACGGGCTCACTCTACCCGTGGTTTATCTTGATGGGTCGTCGCTATGCCGCAGCGAACGACCCTTTTCCGCGGAGCCCCTCTTCAGAGCTCGAAGAGGACCGCCATTACAGTTTCGCGCCGCCCCCGGAAGTCTGTGGCAAGCTATTTCTGAGGCTTCGTGTCGCTAATTGACTGATACTGTATCTACGGAAGATCAATGGATCGTCCGGCATCAGCGTGGGGGCATGATGGACTTTGTCTCCCTGGCAGTATCCCAACAACAGGTTTCGGGCCCAGATTCATGGCACTTACAGGAGAGTAAGTCTGCGACAGACTGCTGAGGTATGTGTGGAAAAGTAAGACTTTTCTGTTGCCGCGGCAGCCTCTTTGATGTCCGGCTGGCTTAATTGGCCTGGGAGCCATGCCAGAGGCTTCGTGATTTATGAGCTGCCGAGATAAGAAGTTTTTGAAGGCATAAAGGCTCACGGCTCAAGTAAAAGCCTGGAATGGAGTTTTTCCAAGCCTCTGAAGGCACTGAGTGCCCAAAGTTAAATCGGCACAATTATGAGACCTGGGCTGTGTGGTGTGAGAGTTTATTACGACAGTTTGGAGTGTGGCATACTGTGTGTGAAGCCCCTCCAGTTCCTCTGACAGATAGATGGAGGGCCCAAAAATCAAAAGCCATAGACGTAATAGTCTTGTCCGTCTCTCTGGAGGAAATTGCCACGCTAGCTGGCAATGCGACAGCACGTCAGATGTGGAATGCTTTGAAAGTAGCCCATCTGCCAATCATCCCAGCCCAGAGTTTGACTGCGTCGGAGGTCCTGGCTGTTTCCCAGAATGTGAATGAATGCAGGGATGCCGAGGGCACCGGTTGCAAGCTGCAGGGGGAGCTGACTGTGATGTCATCCCAGGCAGCACTCCAGCCTCCAAGGGGAGCCAAGGAGTCGGCAGCTGAGAGCTCTGTTTCTCATGAGAACCAAGGTCATCGTCTTTGCAGAGGCCGGAAGGCCAGAAGTAAACAGAGACAGATGCCTGCAGATGGCCTGAAGCGGGGGGGTGGGTGGTGGAAAGCCCAAGCCAGGGAAAAACAAGGCTTTGTTTGCTGGCACTGCTTCTCCAAAAGCCGAAGGCAAGTTTGATGGCCAGGAGCAGGGGGGCAAGCAGCAAAAGCCCACGCCGGTGGAAAACAAGGTTTTGCTTGCTGTTAAAGCTGCTCCAAAGGCCAAGGCCAGATTTGTTATTGACTCTGGAGCCACCCGCCATCTAACAAAGGATCGGCACCTTTTTATCTCCTTCACACCTCAAGACGGAGAGATCCACCAGGCTGATGGAAAGACGTTGCGAATTGCAGGGGTCGGGACTGTGAAACTGGCAAGTCTGCACACTACCATCAGAGATGTACTTTATGTTCCAGGTTCTGCAGACAATTTGCTCAGTGTCCCACAGCTGACTGGGTGTGGCTTTGAGATTTCCTTCAAGAGGAGCGTCTGTATCATCAGGAAAGGCAAAGACGACATTTTGCATGCAAAATTTATAGATGGTTTGTTCTGTATAGCTTATGATGACATTGGTGCTGCTGTGTCTAATGTTGATTCTTGTTGTGTTGAACAAACTAACAAAGTTCTTCATGCAGGATGCATTCACGAGGCACACAGAAGGTTTGCTCACATGTCTTGGCAGGCACTGGCCAAGATGCCTGAGTTGGTTCAGGGTTTGAACATCAAGTCCTGTAAATTTCACATGAAATGTGTATCTTGTGAAGAGAACAAGGTGAAGGTTGCTCCAAAAGGCAAGGAGTCTAGCAGGCAGGCTTCCAAACCCTACCAGCTAGTGCACACAGACCTGGTTGGCCCACTTGCGCCCTCTTTGGGTGGAGCAAGGTACTTCATGGTTCTAATTGATTCTTTTTCCAGGTACATTCATGTGTTTATGCTCAAGCAGAAATCGCAAGCGTTTCCTAGGTTCAAGGCATTCTGTGCTTGGTTGGAGAATGCTCACAGTAAACGTATCAGCTGTTTGTTTACTGATCGAGGCGGGGAGTTCACCTCTCAGCAGTTTGAAGCTTTCCTGACTGAGAAGGAAATCCAGCATGACCTCTCAACGCCAAGATCGCCATAGCAGAATGGACTTGCTGAGTGAGCAATCCAAACTTTGCTTCAAGGCCTAAAAACCTTGTTGCACGGTGCCAATCTCCCTGAGAAGTTTTGGGGGGAGTCTTTGTCAATGTTTGTTTATTCCTATAACAGGAGACTGTCATCACCTATTGGTTGTACTCCCTATGAGAATATGTTTGGTAAGAAACCTTATGTCAAGCACATGAGAATCTTTGGTTCTGACATGTGGGTACACACCCCACAATGCAACAAGCTTGGGAAGCGTGGGGCACATGGTTTGTTCATGGGGTACAAAAAAGGTTCATACAGGGTATGGATGACTGACTCTAAGTCCATTAAGTTCACAAAGAGTGTTGAGTACAATCCTAAATGGGGGGGGGGGGGATGTGGAAATTTTCCAGAGTTACCTAGAGGAGGATGAAGGTGATGTGTAAAAAGCAGATGATGTTGAGGTAGAAGAGGAAGCTGAGGATGATGATGATCAGAGTTCGGATTCCAGCTCAGTGGGCGGCGCTGCTGCTGATGTCAGTGACAGTGATGACACAGCAGACTACAAGAGCGCAAAGGCCTCAGTCAGACCATCTGATGCGTCTGACAATGAACTGGAAGAACCACTGTTCACCATTCGTCACTTTTCTCCTAAGAAGGAGGAGATGAGTCCAGAAGACTTGCGTCTAGTACGCAGATCTGAAAGGGCAACCAAAGGCAGACCTCCAAAGAGATTTGCTGATGAGTTTGCTAAGACAGCGACTGCTGTTCTTAGTAGCTCAGAGAAGGTGTGGGAACCTTCAAGCTTCAAAGAGGTTCAGGAGTTAACCTCTAAAGATGCTGAGCCTTGGCTTAATGCCATGAAGGCTGAAGTTGATTCCTTGAATAGGAACCAAACTTGGGAGCTGGTACCGGTAGTCCCAGGAATGAGACTGGTTGGCAGCAAATGGGTCTTCAAGGCCAAGACAGAACAGAATGGCGAGGTTGTCAGACACAAAGCCAGATTGGTTGCCAGAGGTTTTTCACAGGTACCAGGACAGGATTACCATGAGACCTACTCACCCACCGTCAAGTATGAGAGCATTCGGCTAATGCTCAAGATTGCTGCAGAGGAGAAACTGCATGTTTCCCATCACAACATTAATACAGCTTTTTTTGTACGGGGTTTTGGGGGAGGAACTGTTTATGCTTCCACCTGATGGAATGCAGATACAGAAGGGAATGGTCTGTAAACTGCAGAAATCCTTATATGGTCTCAAGCAGAGTGCCAGGTGTTGGAACACAAAACTCACTGAGACGTTGCTTTCTCTAGGTTTTCGCCAGGGCACAGCTGATCCATGTGTGTTTGTCAAGGAGGAGTGGCAAAACAAACTGTATTGTTTATGTTTTGTTGATGATCTTCTGATGTTTTGGAAGAATCAGGCTTTGTACCAAAGCACCCTAGCTCAGCTGAAGGAGCACTTTGACATGAAGGATCTTGGTGAGGTATCCAACTATCTTTCTCTGCAGGTGGAGAGGGACCAAGCAGGTAATTTTCTGGTACACCAAACACAGAAAATTGCTGATGTATTAACCAGGTTGAATTTGGTTGATGCAAACCCAGCAGACACACCGATGGTGACAGGTTACCAGGTAGATAGTACTGCTGAAGCATTTTCTGACACTACACTGTACAGATGCATTCTAGGCAAGCTGAATTTCATTGCTAGATGTTCAAGACCTGACATAGCTGTAAGCACTAACCTGCTTAGCAGACATGCCAACATTCCTACTGTTCAGGATTGGAAAGCTCTGAAGCACATAGCCCGCTATTTGAAAGGGACTTTGCACTACAGGCTGAGGTTCACCAGTCAGAAGACAGGAGGTCTTGAAATCTTTGCAGATGCTAGTTTTGGAAGTGACACCACGGATGGTACAAGCACTTCTGGAGTATGCTACATGTACAACCACTGTCTGTTTGACTGGCTGTGCAAAAAGCAGATGACAGTAAGCCTAAGTTCCTGTGAAGCAGAACTCAATGCTCTGTCATTTTCACTCATGGACTGGTTGATGCAACTGTTTAAGGACATCAGAGTTTCTGTGAAATGTCCTATACAAGTGTATCAAGACAATACAGTGGTACCTTGCAAGACAAATGCCTCGTAAGACAAAAAACTCGCTAGACGAAAGGGTTTTTTGTTTTTTGAGCTGCTTCGCAAGACGATTTTCCCTATGGGCTTGCTTCACAAGACGGAAACGTCTTGCAAGTTTATTTCCTTTTTCTTAACACCGTTAATACAGTTGCGACTTGACTTCGAGGAGCAACTCATAGAACGCGGTGTGGTAGCCTTTTTTGAGGTTTTTAAAGACTTTGGTGATTTTTCATTGTTTAATGTCTGGATAAGATATAAAGACTTTTTGGAGAGTAAAACCCCAAGGTGGCTATCACCTATGGAAGCGAAAGCTCTGAAAAAACTTAACATGGAGGCCAAATGGCCAAAATACTGGGAAATTTTAGAACAGGAAGGTGACAAATTGAAATTGCAGAGCTATGAGAAACTTAAAGAGAAGGTGCGAGACTGGTTACATTATTTTCAAATAAGAGAGGTTTATAATTTGGATAAAAAAATTGTTTTCCAGGTGGAAAAATCAAAATTAGAAACAGAACTGTTAGAACCCAATGCTAAGATACTATCAAGAATATACAATCTGCTGTTGAAATGGAACACTGAGGAAGAAACAGTAAAATCTGCAATGATAAAATGGGCACAAGATATAGGATATAATATTATGTTTGCTGACTGGGAGAAGTTGTGGACCACCGGGATTAAATTTACGGCATGTAATGCCCTAAGAGAGAATATTGTGAAAATGATGTACAGGTGGTACATGACTCCAGTCAAGCTTGCAAAAATATATCATTTGCCCGACAACAAATGTTGGAAATGTAAAGAAATTGAAGGTACATTCTTCCACCTTTGGTGGACGTGCCCAAGGATTAAGGCTTTCTGGGAGATGATCTATAATGAAATGAAAAAGGTATTTAAATATACTTTCCTGAAGAAACCAGAGGCCTTTCTCCTGGGCATAGTTGGCCAATCGGTGTTAAAGAAGGATAGAACTTGCTTTATGTAAGCTACAGCAGCAGCAAGAATTCTTATTGCAAAGCATTGGAAGACACAAGGCCTACCCACTCTGGAAGAATGGCAGATGCAATTAATAGACTATATGGAAATGGCGGAAATGACTGGCAGAATCCGAGACCAGGGAGAAGAGTTGGTGGAAGAAGATTGGAGGAAATTTAAAACTTATTTACAGAAACATTGTAAAATTTTTGAATGCTGATGACATTGAAATGAATTGAAGGGGTTCTAGCAACAAGGTAAAATGTAAGATGGGATTGATAATAGATAAACTAATAGGATATGAATTTGCTGAACCAATTTTCATTTTTTTAAAAAAAATATTTTTTATTACTTTCCCCCCCCAGGTACAGATGTAAAGTCAGATATATGAAAGAAATTACAGAAAAAAGAAAGGAAGAAAAAAGAAATTCATATTTCCAAGACATTTTTTCATAACCAACCGGACTTCCCCACGTCTCCCTCACCCTGCATTCTTTACAATAAAAATATCAGCAAATTATTACCTTGTTTCATGCATTCCTTTGTAATTTCAAATAATTATATTTTAGGTTTAAAATACTTATTGTCAATTTACTTTTACCTTAAAGTAATTATAGTGTTACTTTAAACTTTGGTCCTCTCATAATTATCACTTAATTCCCCATTTCACCAAAACTTCTTGCTGAAGCTAGATTTTCCGAATCATGCAAACTCTTAACATTCATATAACTTATAATATTTTTGTAAATAGTCCTTTTTCCAGTCCTCCTCCATTGTTTCTTCTCCCAAATCTCGGATTCTGCCAGTCATTTCAGCCAATTCCATATAGTCCATCAATTGCGTCTGCCACTCTTCCAGTGTGGGTAAATCTTGTGTCTTCCAATATTTTGCGATGAGAATTCTTGCTGCTGTAGTTGCATACATAAAGAAAGTTCTATCCTTCTTTAACACTTTCTGGCCGACAATGCCCAGAAGGAAGGCCTCTGGTTTCTTGGGAAAGGTATACTTAAATACCTTTTTTAACTCATTGTAAATCATTTCCCAGAAGGCCTTCACTCTTGGACAGGTCCACCAGAGGTGAAAGAATGTCCCTTCAGCCTCCTTACATTTCCAACATTTATTGTCAGACAGGTGATATATCTTTGCGAGTTTGACTGGGGTCATGTACCACCTATATATCATTTTCATAATATTTTCTTTCAAGGCATTACATGCCGTGAATTTCATTCCGGTGGTCCATAACCTTTCCCAGTCCTCAAACATAATGTTGTACCCAATATCCTGAGCCCATTTTATCATGGCTGATTTGACTGTCTCATCTTGAGTATTCCATTTAAGCAGCAAGTTATACATTCTTGAAAGTACCTTAGTCTTTGGTTCTAACAATTCTGTCTCTAACTTCGATTTTTCCACCTGGAAACCTATCTTTTTATCCAGTTTAAAAACCTCTTGAACTTGAGCGTAATGTAACCAATCTCGCACCTTATCCTTTAATTTTTCTAGGCTCTGCAGCCTCCAATTGTCTCCAGATTTTTCTATTATCTCCCAATATTTTGGCCAACTGGCCTCCATATTGAGTCTTTTTCGGGCCTTAGCCTCTATCGGTGATAGCCACCTCGGGGTCTTATTTTCTAATAAGCCCTTGTATTTGGTCCAGACAATAAATAATGCTTTTCTGACAATATGGTTTTTAAACATCTTATGAATCTTTACCTTGTCGTACCACAAATATGCATGCCAACCGAAAGCATTATTGAACCCTTCCAGATCTAGGACATCAGCGTTTTCTAATAAAAACCAATCTTTCATCTAGCAGAAAGCCGCAGCTTCATAATATAACCTTAAGTCCGGCAGGGCAAATCCCCCTCTTTCTTTTGCATCAGTTAGTATTTTAAATTTTATCCTGGGCTTTTTGCCCTGCCAGACAAACTTAGAGATATCTTTCTGCCACTTTCCGAAACATTCCACTCTGTCCACAATCTGTAGGGTTTGAAACAAAAATAACATCTTTGGCAATACATTCATTTTTACAGCTGCAATTCGACCCAACAAGGAAAGTTTTAGTCTTGACCAAGTTTCTAAATCCTTTTTGATTTCTGACCAGCATTTTTCATAATTATCCTTAAATAAGTTCAAAATTTTAGCAGACAAATTAACCCCTAGGTATTTCACTTTTTTAACCACGTTTAACTCTGTCTCCTTCTGAAACTCATCTATTTCTGAAGGTGTCAATTTTTTTTCCATTTGCTGAACCAATTTTCAAAAGGGATACAAAAAAGGGAGGCATGAGGAAGTCAGGAAAATAAGTTAACTGATCTTTAGTTAACTAAGTTAACTAAAGATGAGAAATTTAAAAAGAGGGAGTTTTGTTTTCTTTTATATGTGTTTTAATTTCTTCTTCTTTTTCGTGTTTAATGTTTGTTCTTTTGTATTTTGTAATTTTGTATTTTTTTGTTTTCGTATTTTTCTGAACTTTTTCTACTGATAAAACTTAATAAAATATTGAACTGTGAAAAAAATAAATAAAGACTTTGGTGATTTTTGAAGCTTTTCCAAAACTTTCCCGACACCGTGCTTCGCGAGACGAAAAAAATCACAAGACGACAAAACTCGCGGAATGAATTAATTTCGTCTTGCGAGGCACCACTGTAGATCCTGTTTGGCTTTGCTGAACTCAGAGAGTTGCAAGCAAAGAACCAAGTACTTGCAGATTAAGCTACATCATGCAAGAGAGTGTATTCAGAAAGGACTCATTCAGGTGTCCTACATGCCAGGAAATGAAATTCCTGCTGATCTGTTGTCTAAGGTTGTTAACAGAGAACAACTTAAGGTTTATGTACAGAGGTTGCAATTGGGTTGAACCACAGGTACTACAGGTTACACGGAAAGGGGGAGGATGTTAGGATATTTCCGTTCCACCTTAAAAGGGAGCAGGCTTTGTAAGTCACAGAGTCTGCGTATTTCCTGTTCATAGGAAGTTTCTCTTTTTGTTATTGCTTTCGTTTCGCTCTGTGCCTGAGACATCGAAGCAGGCAGTCATGTTTTTTTCTTTATTCTGACCAACGCTGAAAAAAGTTGTAAATATGCTCTCCTGAGTGAGCCTTTTGTTGTGCGAACTCTGCTGATAGAGCGTGCACGAGCTCTGGAATGTGGCAAGCTATTTCTGAGGCTTCGTGTCGCTAATTGACTGATACTGTATCTACGGAAGATCAATGGATCGTCCGGCATCGGCGTGGGGGCATGATGGACTTTGTCTCCCTGGCAGTATCCCAACAGTTAGGGGTGGTCCAATTCAAAAACCCTGAGGATCCATGTTTTGGAACCATGATTTTGGCATACGTTGTTGCCAGGAAGCTGTGGGTCCGTGTTTTTTGTGTGTTCAGGCTGTGCCCATGGACATGATGTGTGATTTGAACGTGAGTTAGGGTTGCCCCAAGAAAAAAGCTCGGAGCCCATTGCCTGCAGGGGCTCCACTCTCAGCCCCGTCAGGGGAAGAGGAGGTTGTTTCTGGGTCCGGTAACCCTCCAGCCTCTCCTGAGCTGCAGAGGCTCAGGGCAGAGAGGTGGAGAGAACTAAGTTCCTGCAGGAGGAGTGCTCGCCTCCAGGCCAGGAGAGGCGAGTCACCTGTGGACCGGGGCCGCCCTATGCCTCGGGGCAGATAAAAGCCAGTCAGCCCCAGTCCCAGGTTGCGGGAGCAACGTTGTTGCTAGCCTGTTTCTGTCTGCACCCTGTCCTGTTCTTCTGTCAGAGTTCCTGACCCCACCTGACTCCCTGCCTTGGACCCAGCTACAGCTTTGACGGACAACCTCTATACCGCACCATTGACCTCGGACTGGACTTGGACCTCGCCTCTCAGTAGCCCCCAGGACCAGCAGAGTTTGCTCCCGCCACACCCACACTCCCCCTTCGTTGGGATGCGTTCGGGAAAAACCAGAAGCCATGGCCGACCAGGCGGCTGTGCTAGTGGCATTGGCCCAGGAAAACCAGGCCTTGATCCACATCATTCAGCAGCTAAGCGATGCAGTTACGGTGCTTCAGCAGCATTTGGGTGCCTTACCGGCTCCTGGTGCAGACGCCCCAGCTTCTGGCAAGTACCCAGTGGCCCTGCCACAGATATTCAATGGGACCCCGGCCAGCTTTCCCATGTTTCTCACCCAGGCCAAGCTGTATATTCAGGGGCGAGCCCAGAATTTTCCTGACGATTGCACCAAGGTGCACTTCTTGATCAGCTTGCTGAAGGACCAGGCGGCCAAGTGGGCATTGCTGCTGCTCCGGCAAGACTCTCCCTTGCTGACAGACTATATGGGGTTTTGCAACCATCTGGAGACCGCGTTCGGCAACCCTCAGAAGGGGAGTCAAGCCAATCATGTGATTTGGCAGTTGAAACAGGACAAGTCCACAGTGGCCGCCTACACCACGGAATTTCGGCTGTTGGCACAGGACTTGGAATGACTCTGCACTTCGAGATCAGTATCTTGAGGGGCTTTCGGACGAGATACTGGACCAGCTGGCCACGATGGATCGCCCCGCCACGCTGGATGCCCTCATTCAACGGAGCCTGCAGATCGACGATCGATTGGAGGACCGTTGCCAGGCCCGGGACCGCCAGCACTCCCAGCTCTCAGCTCCAGTCTCTTCCAGCAGTTCCATGGCCACAGTCGAGTCGCCGGAGGAGCCAATGCAGCTTGGGGCAGCACGGCCTCGCCTCTCCCCCTTGGAGAAGACGTGTCTCTACTGCGGCGGGAGTGGACACTACGCCCGATCGTGTCCTGAAAACCGCCAGCTGCAGGGAAAACCGCCAACCCCAGTAGCCGATGGCCCAGGCTACCTGGGGTCCCAAATAATGTATGATGGGCCCTCACCGGTGGAATTGCAACACCTCATGGTCCCAGTGCGTCTATACCCCCCTGGCGGGCCCTGGATCCTCACCCACGCTCTGGTGGATTCAGGGGCAACCCGCTCCTATATGGACTCTGCCTTTGCCACCCATCATCAGGTGCCACTCCAGGATAAACCAGAACTGGTACAGGTGGAGGCAATTGAAGGACGGCTCCTGCTCTTGGGCGCCGCTACTCAGGAGACCCAGCCCTTGGTTCTGTGTCACCAGCAGCACCGGGAGGTGCAAACATTGGACATTGCTACCATGCCCCGGTTTTCCCTGGTGCTCAGGATGGACTGGCTGGAGACTCACAATGTTCAGATCGACTGGGTCAATCGGATTGTGCGCTTCCCAGACCCGTGTCCCAAAGCTCGGTCCAAGATGCTAGCGGCTGCCCCCACTAGGGAGGCTGAGTCAACGCTCCCTGCTGTTTACCAGGACTACCAAGACGTGTTCGAGGAACAGGGGGCAGACCAGCTGCCGCCTCATTGGTCTTTCGACTGCGGCATAGACCTCCAGCTCACGGCGCCCCTGCCTGTGAGTCGCTTATACTCTCTTATGGAGCCAGAGCACGAAGCTTTGCAGGACGTCCTGTGCAAGAACCTGGAGCGTGGTTTCATTCGGCCTTCTACCTCGCCCACCGCCGCTCCAGTGCTCTTCGTTAAGAACTGTGGGGAACTTCGTCCTTACCATGAATAAGATTACCATCCCAGACCAGTACCCCTTGCCCCTTATATCGGAGTTGCTGGAGCGGGTGCAAGGGGCACAGGTGTTCACCAAGCTAGACCTCCAGGGGGCCTAAAATTTGATTCAGAACCGAGCCGGGGATGAGTGGAAGACAGCATTCGGGACCCGGTATGGGCAGTTCAAATACCTGGTTATGCCCTTCGGATTGTGCAGCGCGCCCGCTGTGTTCCAACGGTACATCAACCACGTGTTCCAGGACTTGCTAGACAAGTACGTGGTGGTGTACCTAGATGATATTCTGATTTTCTCCCGCGACCCGGCTTGCCACGAGGGTCATGTCCGGACCGTGCTGCAGCGCTTGCGGGAGCACCACCTGTATGCTAAGCTCAGCAAGTGCGAGTTCCATCAGCGGTCAGTAGACTTCCTTGGTCACCGACTCTCTCCAGATGTGCTGCAGATGGATCCTGGGAAAGTGGCTGCGGTTCAGGAGTGAGCGGCACACCAGAACCGCAAGGACCTACAGCGGTTCCTGGGGTTCGCCAACTATTACCGGACCTTCATTGCAGACTATGCTCATCGCACCACCCAGTTGACCCAACTGCTGCGCCCCAAGACGCCATTTTCCTGGGACAAGGAGGCAGAGGAGGCGTTTCAGGGGTTGAAAGCCTGTTTCCAGAGGGCGCCGATTTTACAGCATCCTGATCCCTCTCGACCCTTCGTGGTGGAGACCGACGCCTCCAGCACGGCTCTCGGTGCTGTCTTGTCCCAGCAGCACAGACCTGATGCGCCACTGTTACCCTGCACCTACTATTCCCGCCAGCTCCTTTCGGCGGAGTGTAACTATACCGTGTGGGAGCGGGAACTACTGGCCATCAAGGTGGCCTTTGAGGTCTGGCGCCATCATCTTGAGAGGGCCCAACACCCGGTGGAAGTGAGAACCGACCACCGGAACCTGGAGTACCTTCAGACCACCCACAAGTTGAACCAAAGGCAGATCCAGTGGGCGCTGTTCTTCTCCTGGTTCCAGTTCCGGATCTGCTACATCCCTAGCTCCCAAAACCAGAAGGCGGATGCCCTGTCCCGGAAACCCGAAGACGTGGCAGACACGGTACAGCAAGCAGTACCAATAACTATCTTACCACTGGCCGCGTTCCTGGCCACTTGGGAGGCTGAGCCACTGCGGGCTCGGGTGCAGGAACAGCAACGGGTCGACGCTTGGGCTTGAGAACAACTCCGGGAACTGGCCAAAGGGTCATGCCCTCAGTATCCGGGGCTGGTCTTGCACCAGGGCCTACTGCTGCACCACGGTCGTCTGTACATCTCGCCAGGACCACTGAGGGCTGAGGTTCTCCAGATGTCCCACGATGCCCCAGCAGCGGGACACTTTGGGCGGTATCGTACCACCCATCTGGTAAGCCGGAGGTTTTGGTGGCCCCACCTGAAGGCTGACGCGGCTTGCTATGTTGCTGGTTGCTACGTCTGCCGGCAGGCCAAGGGCCCTACCGGGCGACCCCCCGGCCTACTCCAGCCGTTGCCAGTCCCACCACGTCCTTGGCACATGGTCTCGCTGGACTTTGTGGTGGACTGACCCCCATCTTGTCACTGTACCTGCCTCCTGGTTTTCACAGACCATTTCACTAAGATGGTGCACTGTGCCCCCTGCCCATCTGTACCCACGGCTAAGGAAACTGCTCAGCTCTACCTTCAGCACATCTTCCACCTGCATGGCCTTCCCGAGCGTGTGGTTTCCGACCGGGGCCTCCAGTTCATATCCCGCTTCTGGCGAGCGTTGCACCAGGCCCTCGGGACAGAGGTCTGTCTATCTTCAGCCTACCACCCGCAGAACGATGGCCAGACAGAATGGGCGAACGCGGTGCTGGAGCTGTACCTCCAGTGTTACTGCAGCTTCCAGCAGGACGACTGGGTCGACCACCTAGCATTGGCAGAGTTCGCTTACAACAACGCGGTGAACGCCTCCACCCAGCGGACCCCGTTCCAGGCCACTTACGGTTACCATCCACAGTTGTTCCCGGATGTGTTGCCGGCATCCGCTGTCCCTTCAGTGGCAGATTGGCTCCAGGAGCTCCAGTCTCAGCAACAACTATTGATGGAGCAACTGCGCCAGGCCAAGGATGCATACAAGGTCCAGGCCGACCGCCACCGCCAGGTGGGGGCGGAACTCTACGTCGGCGACCTGGTATGGCTCTCCATTTGCCACCTTCACCCCTCTCGGCCTTCGCGGAAGCTGGATGCCCGCTTCACCGGCCCGTTTCCTATCGTGGATCAGGTCTCGCCTGTGGCATTCCGTCTCTGGTTACCCTCAACCCTGAAGGTTCACCCGGTATTCCACTGGTCACCCGAACCAACCACGACCGCAGCCAGTTTTGGTTCAGGGGGAGCCCGAGTACGAGGTGGAGCGCATTCTTGTATCAAGATACCGCAGGGGGAAGCTCCAATATCTCATCGACTGAAAGGGGTATGGGCCCGAGGTTCGTTCCTGGGATCCCACGGACAACGTCCACGCTCCTGCCTGCCTCCGTGATTTCCATGCAGAGTACCCCAGCAAGCCTGGTCCGGTCCCTCGGTTGAAGGGGGGTCTGGGAGGGGGGATGGTGTGATGGCCTGGGATTCGGACTCAGAGGCTGAACCTGAGGATTCTCAGCCTTCACAGGAGTCCCCGCCTCCAGAACCAGCTGAGCCGGGGCTGGGGCCTGAGCCTGAAGGGTCCTCACCTGTGCTGGATCCTCAGGTGCAGGCACCAGATGAGTCTGCTCTGGCTCCTGAGGTGATGGAGGGTCCATTTCCTGCAGGGGCTCCACTCTCAGCCCCGTCAAGGGAAGAGGAGGTTGCCTCTGGGTCTGGTAACCCTCCAGCCTCTCCTGAGCTGCAGAGGCTCAGAGCAGAGAGGCGGAGGGAACTAAGTTCCTGCAGAAGGAGTGCTCGCCTCCAGGCCAGGAGAGGCGAGTCACCTGTGGACCGGGGCTGCCCTATGCCTCGGGGCAGATAAAAGCCAGTCAGCCCCAGTCCCAGGTTGCGGGAGCAATGTTGTTGCTAGCCTGTTCCTGCCTGCACCCTGTCCTGCTCTTCTGCCAGAGTTCCTGTTCCCACCCGACTCCCTACCTTGGACCCAGCTACAGCTTTGACGGACAGCCTCCATCCCACACCATCGACCTCGGACTGGACTTGGACCTCGCCTCTCGGTAGCCCCCAGGACCAGCACACCACCACATGTGGAAAAAACTGCCTTTTTCATCCCACATTTTCAACAATTTTTACTTCCTTTTTTATTTTATTATTTATGTTAGTTTGTGTCAGGTGCTGGTGTGGCTGCTCGAGAGTAAACAGGCAAGACTCCGACCTGTCTTTTACAGGCTTTATTCTTGGTGCAAACTATTTACACTGCAGAGCGTCGTAAGTTCATGTCTGGCTCAATCGCTAGCAGAATCTGGGAGTGGTCGGTCTTTGTACCTCCCCCAGCATAACAGTCATGTGACCCCAGCCTTCTCCACCCCTCCATGCGCTGAAACCTACTGCACAGAATGGGCGCTGGCAAAGGGGTACTTCCCTCCTCTCCAGTTTGCTCAGGCTCAGTGTTGAAGCTCTCCCTAGCATCCCCTGGTCCCTGCACCTCCTCTCCACTGGAGGCAGGGCTTTTCGCCTCTCCAGAGGAGGAACTGCTTCGCAAGATTTTTGGAGGTTCCCTATAACACAACTGCCCTTCCACCTCTCGCCTCTGAGCTGATGGCAGTTCCCTGACAGTTTGGTTTGAGTAAGGTACCACCTATACATCATTTTAAACAGATTTTCTTTTAATGATGTACATGCTGTGAATTTTAAACCTGTATTCCATAATTTTGACCATTTTTCATATTCGATATTATGTCCTATATCCATTGCCCATTTGGTCATAACATCCTTAATTTCTTCATCTTTTGTGTGCCATTCTAGTAGAAACCCATAAGTTTTAGACAATGTTTTTATATTATTTTGTAGTACTGCAGTTTCTAATATTGCTCTTGTACATTCAAAACCTCTTGGTTTCTTTGTCTTTTAAAAAAATAACATTCATTTGGTGGTATTCCATCCAACCTGATAACTTGTCCTTTAATTCCTCGTATGGCCTAATCTTGATTATATAATTTTCTTCCAACAGCATATCTCTCTACGTTAACCAGTCTCCCTTCATATTTAATTTTTTCACAGAGAAGGCTTCCTGGGGTGACAGCCACCATGGTGTTTTTCTTTCAGACCAATCCTTGTATCTCGTCCATACTTCATATAATGGTCTTTTTACAATATGGTTTAAAAAGTCACGATGTACTCTGACCTTGTCACACTAAAGGTATGCATGCCACCCATATCTGTTTCCAAACCCTTCCAGATCTAATATATCTGTATTATCCAGTCTAAACCATTCTTTCAACCATGTTATACATGCAGCTTCATAATATACCGTATTTTTCCCTCTATAACACGCAGGTTTTTTCTCCTAAAAAGTAAGGGGAAATGTCTATGCGTGTTATTGAGCGAATGTGTGGTCCCTGGAGCTGACTGGCCCGAGTGCATCACACATTTTCTTCAAGGGTCGTCTTCGTTGCGGTCAGCAGAAGCCAGGGAAGTGCTTGCTAGGAGGTTTGGCCACTCTGCAGCGCGACTGTGTGTTTGCTAGTGTGTGTGCTTTGTGAGTGTGTGGTTGCCTGTGTGTTTGTTCGCTAGCGTGGGTGCTTGGAGGGAGTGAGAGAGTGCCTGACTGCTGCATCTTCTCCTGCAATTTGCCTTTTGAAAAATTGGAAGCAGTGGGGCAGTAAAAACCACCTCTGAAAGCCCCATTTTTCCCTTCTAAGGCTGCAGCTCGGCTTTGGGAGCCCTGAACCCCTGCCTTGTTCTTGAGGGATCTTTGATGTTTTCCCTTTAGCTTTAACCCAGCCCCCTTATTTTACCAGTTTATTTTCATTCTCGGTGTGGTAAACTGATTGCAGGCAGCCACACATGCGTTGGAACCTCCCGAGAGAGAAAGCTGTTGCTTTCCTGCATTCTGCCTCAGGGTCTTACTGCCCACCCTCTTCTGTTTCGTTACTGTGTTTGCTCAAACAGAGCAAAGAGCAGAGAAAACCCCTCCCCTCCAGGCAAGCAGAGGGGAAAGCAGAGCGTCCTTCCTTCTACCGTAATTCCTCTCCGTGCTCCGTGCGTCTAGGGACTCGCAGGCAACATGCAGGTTGGGGGGGGGGGAGAGAGAGAGCTAGCTGGCTGGCTGGCTTGGGTGGGTGGCTGGGGGAACTTTTGCCTTCCTTTCCTCCCTCCGGTAAAACCCCTCTCCTGCATTCTTAGCCAGCTGCTTCTCCGCACACCCCTCTCGGTGCTCCTTGTCCCTTCTATGTTTTTCCTTCCCTCCCCACTTAAAACGTGGTTACAAAGCACGGATCCACATGGATCCTCAGGATCTTTGCATTGGGTCACCCCAAATTCACCATCAGATCACATAGCATATCCATGGCTACAGCCTGCACCAAAAAAATCACGCACCCACTGTTGCCTGGGGCTGCAATGGTACAAAAACATGGTTACAAAGCATGGATCCACATGGATCCTCAGGATTTTTGCATTGGGCTACCCCAAACTCACCGTCAAATCACATGTCTGTGGCCACAGCATGAAGCACAAAAATGATACATCCACTGTTTCATTCAGATTTTTTTTTCTTGTTTTCCTCCTCTAAAAACTATGTGCGTGTTATCGAGCGAAAAATACGGTATTTTGAGGTCCGGCAGTGAGAAGCTACCTCTTTCTCTTTTATCCGTTAAAAGTTTTAATTTTATTCTGGGCTTCTTCCCCTGCCACACAAACCTTGAGATTGTTTTTTGCCATTCTCCAAATTGACCTAATCCGGTAATACTTGGAATAGTTTGGAATAAAAAGAGCATCTTGGGTAGGACACTCATCTTGATAGCAGCTATCCTCCCCAGAAAGACAATTTCAGTCTATTCCATATATCCAAATTTGTTTTTACTTCCTTACATTTTGTTATGTAGTTATCCTTGAATAGATTTGAATTTTCCGGGACAGCCAAACACCCAAGTATTTTATTTTATTTACCACCGTTATTTCCGTTTTACTTTGTAACTTATCTGATTGTTCCTCATTCATATTTTTTACCATCATTTTTGTTTTATTTTTATTAATTTTTAGTCCTGCCATTGATCCAAATTCTTCAATAACTTTTAACGCTTCCACTGCTGAGGATTGTGGTTCTTGTAGTGTCAAGACTATATCATTGGTGAAAGCTTTCAATTTGTATTCTTTTACTCCCTGTTTTATTGCTGTGATTTCTTCTGTCTCTCTAATATTTTGTAATAACGCTTCAAGTGCTGAAATGAACAATAGAGGTGACAGTGGGCACCCCTGTCTTGTGCCCTTTGTAATTTGAAAGCTCTCTGTCAATCCGTTGTATACTATAAGTTTCACATTTTGATCTTTATAAATTGCCTCTATACTTCTTAAAAAATTTGTGCCTAGACCCATCGTTTCTAAATTCTTTTTCATAAAAAACCAAGACACATTATCGAACGCCTTCTCCGCGTCTATGAAAATTAATGCAGATTGTTTATTTATCTTGGTTTCTAAGTATTCAATTATGTCCAGAATGTTGCGCATATTGTCTTTTAGATGGCATCCTGGCAAAAAACCTGCCTGGTCTGAATGAATTTGTAAAGCCATAATCTTTTTTAACCTCTGCGCCAATACATTAGCAAACAGTTTATACCTAGTTGTTGTTCAACAATGAGCTCCGTCTAAAAATTGTTACATTTGTAAGATCTGTTCCTTGTCTAGGTATTAGCTTGATAAACACCTCTTCCCATTTCTTAGGAATCTGACCTTTCTTCATTATGTTATTCATTACATCCCTCAGTGGGAGAACTAGTTGTTGACTTAGTTTCTTATAGTATTTTATTGGTATACCATCTGGCCCTGGGGCCTTTCCATTTTTCCCTTGTGCAGTTGCTTCTATAATCTCTTCCTCTGTAATCGGCCTTTCTAGTTGTACTGTTCTTTCTTGCGGTATTGTCTTTAAGTTATGTTTCCCTAACTAACTCATTATCTTGTCCTTATTTTCTTTGGGTGCTTTATATACAGTGGTACCTCAGGTTACATACACTTCAGGTTACAGACTCCGCTAACCAAGAAATATTACCTTGGGTTAAGAACTTTGCTTCAGGATGAGAACAGAAATTGTGCTCCGGCGGCGCGGCGGCAGCAGGAGGCCCCATTAGCTAAAGTGGTGCTTCAGGTTAAGAACAGTTTCAGGTTAAGTACGGACCTCCGGAACGAATTAAGCACTTAACCTGAGGTACCACTATAATTCTTTATAAAACTTGTAGAAAACTTTCCTTATTTCTTTAGAATTATCTATTATTTCGTTATTGCCTTTTATTTTATTTATAATATTTTGGCTTTGTTTTTTCCTTAATTGCCAAGCCAGCAGTTTCCCAGTTTTGTTTGCTGATTCAAAATTTTGTTGTTTTAATAGTTTAATTTTCCACTCCACTTCTTGATTTATGATCATAGAAAATTGCATTTGGAACAGTTTAAACGCTTGTTTTAATTTTGGATCGTCTGGTTTCTTAACCATCTGTTTTTCTATATCCTTTATTTTGTTTAATATTTCCTCTTTGTTCCTTTCCTTTTCCCTCTTGAGAATACAATTCTGTTGCAAGAAAAACCCTCACATTACAGCTTTACTTGCAACCCAGACTACATTGATATCAGTACCTTTATTTAAATTTAGTTCAAAATATGTGTTTAACTTTTATATGCCTGTTGCCTTTGTTCATGGAGTTTTCTTGGCAGGGATACTGGAGTGGTTTGCCGGTTCCTGCTCCAGGTGGATCACATTTGGTCAAAACTCTCCACTATGACCTGTCCATCTTGGGTGGCCCTGCACGGCATAGCTCATAGCTTCTCTGAGTTATTCAAGCCCCTTCGCCATGGCAAGGCAGTGATCCATGAAGGGAACTGCAAGAAGATCAAACGCATCCATTCTGAAGGAAATCAGCCCTGAGTGCTCACTGGAAGGACAGATCGTGAAGCTGAGACTCCAATACTTTGTTTGTTTGTTTTTTATATTTTTTATTACATTTTTTCCAGATAGAAACAAACAGCTCAGAACAACAAAGAAATCAAGAAAAAGAAAGAAAGAAAAAAGACATATTATTTCCAAAGCTTATTTCAATCCACCTACGAACTTCCCCACGTCTCCCGCGCAGTGCATTCTCGACAATAAATTTGACAGCAAATTATAACCTTATTTCGTGTGTTTCTTTTGTACTTTCAAATGCATTTTAAGTTTAAATTACTTATTGTCCAAATTACTCAATAAGCACACATGCTTTTTTAAAAACATTTAAACATTGGTTCTTTCCTTATTACTATCTAATTTCATATATATTCCACTCTCATTGCTGGGGCTATCCTTCCGAATCATACGAACTCCTATAGTTCATATAACTTATAAAATTTTTGCAAATAGTCCTTAAATTTTTTCCAGTCCTCCTCCATTGCTTCTTCTCCCAGATCTCGGATCCTGGCAGTCATCTCGGCCAGTTCCATGTAGTCCATCAGTTGCGTTTGCCATTCTTCCAGTGTGGGCAAATCTTGAGTCTTCCAGTGTTTAGCAATGAGAATTCTTGCTGCTGTAGTTGCATACATAAAAAACGTTCTATCCTTCTTTAACACCATTTGGCCCACAATGCCCAAGAGGAAGGCCTCCGGTTTCTTGGGAAAGGTGTACTTAAACACCTTTTTTAACTCGTTGTAGATCATTTCCCAGAAGGCCTTCACTCTTGGACAAGTCCACCAAAGGTGAAAGAATGTCCCTTCAGCCTCCTTACACTTCCAACATTTATTATCAGACAAATGGTATATCTTAGCAAGCTTGACTGGGGTCATGTACCACCTGTATATCATTTTCATAATGTTTTCTTTCAGGGCATTACATGCCGTAAATTTAATACCAGTGGTACATAACTTCTCCCAGTCTCCAGACATAATGTTGTACCCAATGTCTTGAGCCCACTTTATCATGGCTGATTTAACTGTCTCATCCTGAGTATTCCATTTAAGCAGCAAGTTATACATTCTCGATAAAACCTTGGTCTTTGGTTCTAACAACTCTGTCTCAAGTTTCGATTTTTCCACCTGGAATCCTATTTTTTTGTCCAACTTAACAACCTCATTAATTTGGGCATAATGAAACCAATCTTGCACCTTATCCTTTAGTTTTTCATAGCTCTGCAACCTCCAATTGTCTCCAATGTTTTCTATTATTTCCCGATATTTCGGCCAGCCGGCCTCCATATTGGGTTTTTTCCGAGCCTTGGCCTCTATTGGTGATAGCCACCTCGGGGTCTTACTTTCAAGTAAGTCTTTGTATTTCATCCAGACCATAAAAATTGATTTCCTGACAATATGGCTTTTGAACATTCCATGTGTTTTTACCTTGCCGTACCACAAATACGCATGCCATCCTAACGAGTTATTAAAACCTTCCAGATCTAGGACATCTGTGTTCTCTAATAAAATCCAATCTTTCATCCAGCAGAAGGCTGCAGCTTCGTAGTATAACCTTAAGTCTGGCAGGGCAAACCCCCCTCTTTCTTTTGCATCAGTTAGTATTTTAAACTTAATTCGGGGCTTTTTGCCCTGCCAAACAAACTTTGAAATGTCCTTCTGCCACTTTCCAAAACATTCCACTCTGTTCACGATCTGCAAGGCTTGGAATAAAAACAACATCTTTGGCAAAACTTTCATTTTTACAGCTGCAATTCGGCCCAGCAAAGAAAGCTTCAATCTTGACCAAGTTTCTAGATCTTTCTTAACTTCCAACCAACATTTTTCATAGTTATCTTTAAACAGATTCAAATTTTTAGACGTCAAGTTTACCCCCAGGTATTTCACTTTTTTAACCACAGTTAGCTCTGTTTCCCTCTGAAACCCCTCTGTTTCTAAAGGTGTCAAGTTTTTCCCCAAAACCTTAGTTTTTTGTTTATTCAGTTTAAATCCTGCCACCCGACCAAATTCTTGAATCAGTTCTAAAACTCTTTTTGTACTAGATTCTGGCTCCTGTAATGTCAAAACTAAATCATCTGCAAATGCTTTCAGTTTATATTGTTTCACTCCGACCCGTATCCCTTGTATTTGCCGGTCCCTCCTAATCATATTCAGCAGCACCTCCAGGACTGATATAAATAATAGAGGGGATTGTGACTGGTGGAATTTAATTTCTCGCAGAATCTCTTTTGATTTTGGTTTAGATCTCAATCTTTTCTCTCCATCTCTTATCTTCTCTAATATTTTGTCCTTTTTTCCATTCCAGAGTTTTTTCTTAATCGTATTTTGTTGTATCAGAAACCCTCTCATTACAGCTTTGCTTGCGTCCCAGATCGTTCTTTTTTCCACCGAAGTGTTCAAATTAATTTCAAAATAGTCCTTTAAAGTTTTTTGGGCCTTCTTTACCAACTCTTGATCTCTAAACAGGCTGTCATTCATTTTCCATCTAAAGGAGCCGGCTGGAGTAAATCTCACTTCCATTTTCAGGGCATTGTGGTCGGAGCAAGTCTTTGGGCAGATTTCCACTCTTGTTGTCTTTGGTGCCAGCCCTCTAGATGTCCAAATTTGGTCGATTCTTGTCCATGACAGGTGGGCCTCAGAAAAGAAAGTTCCTTCTTTACCTAGGGGGTGTCTTGTCCGCCAAATATCAATCAAGTCCATATTGTGTGTCAGTTCAAAAAAGGTTTTCGGTAGTCTGCCATCCTTAGTTAGATTTTGATTTTGTGACTTATCCATAAAGGTGGAGACCACCCCATTCATATCTCCCATCATAATGATGTTCGAATAGTCCAGATAGTCCAGCAAAGTCTCGTGCAGCTTTTTGTAAAATTCCGATTTCCCCTCATTTGGTGCGTAGACTCCTAATATCAAAACTTTTTCTCCTTGAGTTTGTATTTCAATTGCCAGGATTCTTCCTTGTTCATCTTTAAACAAAAATTTCGGTGACAAGTTCTCCTTTGCGTAGAGATCACCACGCCTCTCTTTTTAACTCTGTCTGATGAGATAAATTCTTGGCCTAGTCTTTTATTAATTAACACTTTCCTATGGAGTCTAGTCACATGTGTTTCCTGCAGGCAAATTATGTCCAAATGTTCTTTTTTCAAAATATGAAAGATCCTTTTCCTTTTCTCCGGGGAATTTGCTCCATTAATGTTCCAGCTGTACAGCTGCAGAGACATCCTGAATCAATCTGGTGCTTCTATTCTGGGGTGTCCTTCCTTTCTTCCGAATCCGAGGGTGTAGGTATTGGTGCTATTCCAGGCTGTGATGGAGGCCAAGGAACTGCTATTCCCTTCTGCAAATCCTCTCCGTGATCGTGCAGGAACTTCTGGTTGTCCTCTTTTGTTTTGATTCTAACTTTCTTTCCCTTGTAGTTGAATGATAGACCTTGTGGAAACTCCCACCTGTAGGGTATCCCGTTGCCTCTCAAAAGTCTTGCTAGGTCGGTATATATAGCTCTGAGATCCAGTAATTGTTTTGGTATATCCTTGTAAATCTCCGCTCTTCTGTCCTGGATCTCAAGTGATTTATTAAAATGAAGGTCAAGTATTTTGTCTCTCTCCTGTTTAGTCCTCAGAATAATCAGACAGTCTCTGGGCCTGTCCTTTGCTGCTCTTCCCAGTCTAAACGCGGTTGTTATTTTAAAGTCTTTGTCTTCCACTATACCCCAGAACTTAGAGAATTCTGCTGTCAAATAGCCGGTCAAATCCTCTTTCTCAAGCTCTGGGATAGAGCGTAATCTTAAATTATTTTCCCGGTTTCTCAATTCGACCATAGACAGGTAGGCCTGCTGGTCACTGATGTGCTTGTGTAGTGGCCTTACCTCTCCTTTCAGTTCATCCACTTTCTGATTCGCTTGCTCAGCTTTTTCATTTGCTGCCTCAGCCAATTTCCGATTCTCAGAGGTGGCGTCTTTTAAATTCCCAATTGCTTGTGAATGTTGTGCCACTTGTTCAGATAGTTTGGTAATAGAGGATGTGGCTAAGTCAATTTTTGCTGTTTGGTCATCAACCTTCTTATTTAAAATAGCAAATTGTTGTAGCATTTCATTTAGAAGGGTATCCGATCCCCCAGCAGCCATATCCTCTGTTGTTGGCTGTTCAGCTTCCTTTAATAGAGCTGTTGTTGGGAGTTCTACTCCCTTTAATACAGCAGGGACAGATGGTCTGCGAGATTGAGAGGTCAGAGTTGTTTGCACAAGTTGTCCTTTCCCTGCTTTCGCTTTTGCAGATCTTGTTTTCGGAGGGCCACTCATTCCACACCTGTCTATGAATCAAGGTCAGGTTGTCAAATGTTCCATGGGAAAGACAGTCCTCAATGTAGATAACAAAACAGCAGAGAGACAAAACAAAGTTAGTTCTATTATTTCGTTATTGCCTTTTATTTTATTTATAATATTTTGGCTTTGTTTTTTCCTTAATTGCCAAGCCAGCAGTTTCCCAGTTTTGTTTGCTGATTCAAAATTTTGTTGTTTTAATAGTTTAATTTTCCACTCCACTTCTTGATTTATGATCATAGAAAATTGCATTTGGAACAGTTTAAACGCTTGTTTTAATTTTGGATCGTCTGGTTTCTTAACCATCTGTTTTTCTATATCCTTTATTTTGTTTAATATTTCCTCTTTGTTCCTTTCCTTTTCCCTCTTGAGAATACAATTCTGTTGCAAGAAAAACCCTCACATTACAGCTTTACTTGCAACCCAGACTACATTGATATCAGTACCTTTATTTAAATTTAGTTCAAAATATGTGTTTAACTTTTATATGCCTGTTGCCTTTGTTCATGGAGTTTTCTTGGCAGGGATACTGGAGTGGTTTGCCGGTTCCTGCTCCAGGTGGATCACATTTGGTCAAAACTCTCCACTATGACCTGTCCATCTTGGGTGGCCCTGCACGGCATAGCTCATAGCTTCTCTGAGTTATTCAAGCCCCTTCGCCATGGCAAGGCAGTGATCCATGAAGGGAACTGCAAGAAGATCAAACGCATCCATTCTGAAGGAAATCAGCCCTGAGTGCTCACTGGAAGGACAGATCGTGAAGCTGAGACTCCAATACTTTGGCCACCTCATGAGAAGAGAAGACTCCCTGGAAAAGACCCTGATGTTGGGAAAGATTGAGGACACAAGGAGAAGGGGACGACAGAGGATGGGATGGTTGGACAGTGTCCTCAAAGCTACAAACATGAGTCTGACCAAACTGTGGGAGGCAGTGGAAGACAGGAGTGCCTGGCGTGCTCTGGTTCATGGGGTCACGAAGAGTCGGACACGACTAAACAACAACATGTGTTTAACTGTTTAGTTCTTTCTAAAATCTGTATATTACTGTTTGATTATTTGATTGTTGTTAGCCGCCCTGAGCCCGGCTTCGGCTGGGGAGGGTGGGATATAAATAAAATTTATTATTTATTTATTATTATATTATCTAACAAGTTGTCATTCATTCTCCACCTGCGCTGTGTTAAATCTTTAACTTTCCATTCTATTGCAGTAGCATTGTGATCTGACATGGTCTTAGGTAAAGTTTCTGCTTTCACCACTCCTGTAGTTAATTCTTTCGATATCCAGATTTGGTCTATCCGACTCCAACTTTGATTTGGTTCTGAATAAAATGTAAATTGTTTTGTTAATGGGTTTTTCAACCTCCATATGTCTACTTGTTCATTGTTCTCTGTTAGAGATGAAAAGGAATTTGGTAATTTGCCCTGGTTTGTACTCATTTTCCTTGTTGATCTATCCAGGGACGCGGACTTATAAAAAATATTGGGGGGGCCGGGAAAGCTCATGAATAATAAATACGCTCATGAATATGCAAATAAAGTGGCGCCGCCTCCTCGGGAGGGAGGGCAGGAGGCATGCAGCCTGACCCTGTGCATTTTGGGCTGGGGGGGTGGCGATGGCGCTCTGCTGGAGGGGCGCCGGAGATTATTGGGGGGCAGAGCCCCCCCAAACGAATTTTTGAGGGGGCTCGGGCCCCCTCAAGCCCCATGGAGTCGGCGCCTATGGATCTATCCTTTTCTGTAGAACTTACCCTATTGAAATCCCCCATCAAGGACTTCCGGGTTAGCTCCATCGGCTAATGGCGGATTCCCTCCGAGCTCCGGAGGGAATCGACTCCGCAGGATCTGGGTCTAGCCCCTGCGGCGACGCGGGGACCCTTAAAAATCACAGGCGGTGCAGCCTGTGAACCTGGTGACTCGGCAGGCACCATTTGTGCCCCCCCGACCCACGAAGGAGCCTTTTTAAAGGCTTCGGAACGGGGGACGGGGTGAGTGGCGCGGTGCTGAGAGTTGACTGCTTCTCCTGCAGAGTGAAGCCTCATGCCATGGTCGGAGAGCGCTGACTTCTTCTTGTGAGCAATTGGATTTTAAAGCAGCAACCCGTGAGTAGTACAGAAATTGGATTTGTAAAGGAATTTTTTTTTTTTAATTAGGCACGATCGGGGAAGGCGCAAACAGGAAGTCCGTCTGCCCGTCTTGTATATAATCTAAAGCAAGGACCAGCTAACTAAGGTCGAGAGGATTTTTTCTTTTTTATTGGGTAAAGACATTAATTTCACAATTTGGCAGTTTAAGTAATCTTACTGGAGGATAAGAGCTAATTTTGGGAGCTGAAGTGCCACCCCCCCGGACCCGGGAGTGATCCGCGAGAGAGCCTGTTGAAGAGATATTGAAGAGTTTGACAGCTGTCAAATTAGCTGTCAAGACGGGAAAAGAGAACTTTGTTTTCTATTGTCTCTGCTGGTTATATTCGTTACAATTTGGCTATATTTTGTCGAAAACAAGGAAAAACTGATACAAACTAACTTGATTTTTGGATTTGAACTGGAAGGAATACTAAGTAACCAAAATCCCTCTAGAGGGGGTTTTGGGACATTACAAGAATGACTGAAGGAGGGAAAATTCAAGCTAAATTGGACAGAGTTTTTTTTCTCTTGGGAAAGTTACAAGGCCAAATTGATGTTTTGGCTACCAACGTTGCAACTCTGGACTTAACAGTAAACAAATTCATTGAATTTGATAAGGACTTGATCCAGGAAGTTCATGCAGCTGGACAAGAGGAGAAATTTGAGAACTTTGAGAGTGTGGAGAAAGAGATACATGTTGTTTCTGAGGAAAAGGAAGGAGGAGATGCAATGTTGCAGATGACAAAGGAGAGCCAGAGGCCTGACATGATGGTTATAAATAAGAACTTGATGATGAAAATCTGGTCTGAGCTGGAGATTGAAGAATGGCGAGATCTCCTTATGTGGAGATCTGAAGACCCAAGGATTACAAATTTGATTAAGGTGAAAGTTGGAGCTTTGGGGACATTTGGACTTGAAAGGAGTAAGAAACAAGATTTGGGCTCCACTTTTAAGTATGGAGGTCTGGCTGGAAGAAACACTGTCCTTATCGGGCCAGAGCGTCTCCGAGATTTGGTGTTTAATACTAAGGACTATCAAAAAAACCGGCAGAGAGGAACTGAGAGAGAATTAAGAGCCTCGGACGTGAGATCTCCAGGCTGATAGCAGATTAAGACTGATGGACATTTGTTGGGGATTGAAACCGGGAAAGGGGATGGGGTGGGGTTTGGGGATCCAAAGGGTGTATAATTATAATCTGTCTTTTTTCTTTTTATTCTGTTTTGTTATTAGTATGAAAAGTGGGGAATTCGTGGAAGGGAATTTGGGTCGACTTTAGAAAAAGGATTTAAGATTTAAGAATGAGCACTGATGCATAAATTTTGATGTTGTAAAATTGGTTTTTTAAATTGAACTAAATATAAAAAGGTTAAAAATTGGGGATAAGAACTTGTTGAATTAACAATTTGAATTGGAATATAAGAAGGGGAGGTGTGGGGAAGTCAGGGAAATATGTTATAGAAAAATAAGGATTGTAAATTGTATATGTTTTCTTTTTTTCTTTTTGGTTTTTTAATGTATTAAAATGGAACATTCTTAATAAATATCTATTAAAAAAAAGGAAAGTGTAAAAAAAAATCCCCCATCAATATAATCTTGTGATCCATATATTCCATCAATATTTCCTCTAATTTTTTATAGAAATTTGATTTCCTTTCGTTTGGTGCATATATCCCGACTATAATTATTTTCCCCCTTCTATTTGTATCTGTACTCCTATTATTCTACCTTCATTGTCTTTGAATATTTGTTGAGCATTATACTTATTTTTTACATATATAACCACTCTCCTCTTCTTTTGCACATCTGAGGAGATGAATTCATTTCCCAATCTTTTATTCTTTAAGACTATTGTGTCTCTGTGTTACGTGAGTTTCTTGCAAACAAATTATATCTACTGTACTTTTCTCTCTATAACACGCAGATTTTTTCTCCTAAAAAGTAAGGGGAAATGTCTGTGCGTGTTATTGAGCGAATGTGTGGTCCCTGGAGCCGACCCTCCCGAGCGCAGGGGCAAAAATCAGGCAAAAATCCAATCACGCTCGTCAGGGAGGAGGGAGCTGTTGTTTTCCTCCATTCTGCCTCAGGGTCTTACTGCCCACCCTCTTCTGTTTCAGTTGCTGTTTGCTCAAACGGAACAAAGAGCAGGCAAATCCCCTCCCCTCCAGGCAAGCAGAGGGGAAAGGAAAGGATTGCGTCCTAATTCCTCTCTGTGCTCCGGTGCTGCTGCATCCAGGGAAGCATTTTAGGGACTCGCAGGCAGCCGGGGCTGGCTTGGGTGTGTGTGTGTGGGGGGGAAACTTTTGCCTTCCTTTCCTCCCTCCCGTTAAACCCCCCTCATGCATTCTTAGCCAGCTGCTTCTCTGCACACCCCTCTCCTGCTCCTTGTCCCTTCTGTGTTTTTCCTTCCCTCCCCACTTAAAACGTGGTTACAAAGCACGGATCCACATGGATCCTCAGGATCTTTGCATTGGGTCACCCCAAATTCACCATCAGATCACATTACATGTCCATGGCTACAGCCTGCACCAAAAAAATCACGCACCCACTGTTGCCTGGGGCTGCAATGGTACAAAAATGTGGTTACAAAGCACAGATCCACAGGGATTCTCAGGATTTTTGCATTGGGCTACCCCAAACTCACCATCAGATCACATGTCTGTGGCCACAGCATGAGGCACAAAAATGATACATCCACTGTTTCATTCAGAATTCCCCCCCCCCCTTGTTTTCCTCCTCTAAAAACGATGTGCGTGTTATGGTCAGGTGCATGTTATAGAGCGAAAAATACGGTACTTTATTTTAATAACACATGTCCAATTTTATTTCTTTTAGCTTTATTGTTCATGCCATTTACATTCCATGATATTGCTTTTATTGTCATTTTAAATTTATTTAATTGAATATATTTTTATTTTGTTGTTTAAAATTATTTTTCTCCCTCTCTTCCCTCTTGTTCTTGTTTGTCTTCTTCACTTTCCTGTTCCACTCCCTCTATCTTCCCCAGCTCTTTATATCTCCTCCCAAATTTCTGCATTTCTTGTACTGTCTTAATTTTAAATTTCTTATCTTTATAATAAAATGACACTTTCAATTACTTTCAATTCCTAAATCTGTTGCTACTTCCGCTAGCTTATTTCCAATATTCTTTTCACTTTCCTTTACTTCTCTCCTACTCTCTTTTATCTCAGCCAGTATTTTTGCTAAATCTCCCTCCCCTTCCATTTCAACTTTTGATGACCTTCTCTCTCCTGGTGTTGTTACTTTTAATCCTTTACGCTCCATGTTTCCTTTAGGCTAGTGGTTTTTAAAAAAATATTGTTTCATATATCCCCACTAGGGGTCGTATGTTACCTTGCTAGCCAATAAACTCAATAAACTTGTTCTCTTAGCTGCTATTCCCCCTTCCACCAGTGGGTGTCTCTGATCTCCTTTCCTTAACTTCCTCTTAAGTACCTTTTTAAAACATTCCTTCCCTTCCTCCTTATCGTCTAGATTGTTTCCTTATATTGAATCTCCCCGCTTAGAAAACGCTACACATAATTAAATACCCAAGAACACACATAATAATCACCAATTTGTCAGGTTACAATCTGACTGTATCTAACCCCCGGTAGTTCGTCTCCTCCAAGTCCCGAAGAGATCCTCTTTTTAAAAAAATAAAATAAAAAGACATTGAGCACCTCGCCCTCTAAGATCTTCTCTCTTCCCTCAATCTTCAGCCTCTTATTCAGTTTCCATTTACAACCTCCGACTGAGGCAGTGGTGGGGGGGGGAGGGCGGGCGATGGACGTCGCACATTCACTGGTTCAGTACCTTCAGTACGGTCTTTACAATGTTTTCAACAGTGGTTGACATTGCTGCTGCTGCTCTCGTGAGTGCTGGGAAGACCGCTTCCTCTCTTGAAAACTCCATCGGGCCTAGGGGGTGGTGCCTGCACTCACCACTACAGTTTAGAGGCCTGAGCAGCTCCCTGCAGCAAGGGACAAAAATGGTTTTAAATGTTTTAAGTGCTTTTAATTTGCTGCACCTTAAATGGTGTTTTTTTAAATAACATTATATTATTTTATTATTTTATTTCTGCTTGGGGTGGGATAAGTATTTAGTCAGGTGGGGAGTAGTTTAATTTGACATAATTGTTTATTGCTCTGTTTTTTATTAATTTATTATTCTGTTAAGTTACTATATAGTTTGTATTTTGCTTTTTAAGGGGAGAGGTCAGGGCTACCTGGGAGTGGGCCTCAGCCAACAGAATGGCTGGGGCAGGTTCCACAGGGGGGGATGTATTGGGACACCCGATCTCAGTGATCACGGGCAGGAGGAGGAGTTATGCTAAGACCAGACCATGTCATTACCGAGGAGGAAGGTTTAGTCGTTGTTTGAGGACTATCCCTGCCTCCAGGTCTGGTCCTGACTGGAAGGATACAGGAATCAGCAAGGGAAACCCACATGACCTGAAAGTGTTGCTGTGCAATGCCAGGTCAATGATTCATAAGACCACTGCCATCCATGACTTGATCATGGATGGAGGATTTGACCTGGCATGTGTAACAGAGACTTGGTTGGATGAAGCAGATGGGCCTGTCCTTGCCGCTGCTTGTCCACCAGGTTTCTCTTACGCACAGCAACCCAGGTCATGTGGGCGGGGAGGGGGGTTGCAGTGATTTTTAGGAAGTCATTAGTCTGCACTAGGCATCCTATTGGGAAGACCCAGTTTTCTGAGTGCATGTTCTGGAAGTTGGGCAATAGGGGCAGTACAGGATTCCTATTGGTGTACTGACCTCCCCGCTGCACCAAGGATTCCCTGCCCGAGCTGCTTCAAGTCGTGGTGGATATGTTCCTGGAGACACCTAGCTTGGTTGTCCTGGGGGATTTTAACATCCATGCCGACATGACCTTACAAGGGGCTGCTCGGGACTTCGTGGAAAGCATGGCCTCCATGGGGCTGTCCCTGAATAACTTTGGCTCAACTCATAGCCACGGACATGCCTTAGACTTGGTGTTTACCTCTACGGATGTTGGTGATCTGACACTAACTAAAAGCGAAACAAAAGAAGTGCCATGGTCAGATCACTTCCTGGTGCAACTGGACTTCTCCACAACCCTTGCCCTCTGCAGGGAGGTGGGACCGATTCGGATGGTCTGCCCCCACCACTTAATGGATCCAATTGGCTTCCAGAGAGTGGTAGGGGATGTTTTATCCCAAGTTGATGGCCTTTCAGCTGATTCCCTGGTGGCCCACTGGAATGCGGAGTTAACCAGGGCTATTGACTGTCTGGCTCCGAAGCGCCCTCTCCGATTGCATGGAGCCCGGACAGCCCCGTGGTTTTTCCCGGAGCTGAGGGCGATGAAACAATCGTTGAGACGGCTAGAGCACCGGTGGCGGAAAACTCATTCTGAATCAGACCGGACACGGGCTAGAGCTCAACGTTGAGCCTACCAAGTGGCAATGGCGACGGCAAAGAGGGCCTTCTTCGCCACCTCCATTGCATCTGCAGAAAACAGCAGCAGGAGACTTTTTCAGGTGGTTCGCAATCTATCAGAACCACCTGCACCACTGGGGCCTGGTAGGAACCCCAAGATCTCCTGCAATGCTTTTGCAAAGTTTTTTGAAGATAAAGTCGCTCAGATTAAGAGGGAGGTAGACTCCACCGTGGGAGCAGGGCCAGGGCGGGAGAGTGCTAGAGTTCTGTCTAGTCCTGTTACATGGGATCAATTCCAATCTGTTACCTCCGAGGATGTGGACAGGCTGCTTGGACAAGTGAAACTGACCACCTGTCTCCTTGATCCTTGCCCATCCTGGCTGATAAAAACGAGCTGGGAAGGGCTGGACGATGGGCTCTGCGGGGTGGTGAATGCTTCCCTCTGTGAGGGAGCCTTCCCAGACCCGCTGAAAGAGGCGGCCATTAAACCGCTTCTTAAAAAAACAGCTTTTGACCCGGCCAATTTGGCCAACTATCGCCCAGTCTCTAATTTACCATTCTTGGGCAAGGTGATTGAGCGGGTTGTTGCCGAACAACTCCAAGCACACCTGAAAGAAGCGGCCCATTTGGATCCCTTCTAATCGGGATTCAGGCCTCATATGGGACTGCAACTGCCTTGGTCGAGCTGGTTGATGATCTCCGGCAGGCTAGCGACAAAGGTGAGAGCTGTTTCCTAGTTCTGCTGGATCTCTCAGTGGCCTTTGACACCATTGACCATAACATCCTTCTGGACCGTCTAGAAAGGCTAGGAGCTGGGGGCACTGTTATACGGTGGTTCCGTTCCTTTCTCCTAGGCCGTGTCCAGAAAGTGGTGTTGGGGGATGAGTGTTCAGACCCCTGGGCTATCACTTGTGGGGTGCCTCAGCGTTACGTCCTCTCCCCAATGCTTTTTAATATGTATATGAAGCCGTTGGGAGAGATCATCAGGGGGTTTGGGCTGGGTGTTCATCAGTATGCAGATGACACCCAGCTCTACCTCTCCTTTAAATCAGAACCAGTGAAGGCAGTGAAGGTCCTGTGTGAGTGTCTGGAGGCTGTTTGGAGGATGGATGGCAGCTAACAGATTGAGGTTGAATCCTGACAAGACAGAAGTACTGTTTTTGGGGGACAGGGGGCGGGTGCGTGTGGGGGATTCCCTGGTCCTGAATGGGGTAACTGTGCCCCTGAAGGACCAGGTGCGCAGCCTGGGAGTCCTATTGGACTCACAGCTGTCCATGGAGGCACAGGTTAATTCTGTATCCAGGGCAGCTGTCTACCAGCTCCACCTGGTACGCAGGGTAAGACCCTACCTGCCCGCGGACTGTCTCGGCAGAGTGGTGCATGCTCTAGTTACCGTATTTTTCGCCCTATAGGACGCACTTTTTCCCCTCCAAAAATGCAGGCTTTCACTGAAGCCTGGAGAGCGAGAGGGGTCGGTGCGCACTTCCCGCCGGGCTCCCAAGGCTTGCGCACAGCAGCCTGCAGCCCGAAACTCGGGGAGCGCAGCGGAGCGCACCCCGGGCTTCGTGCAGCTCTCCGCAAGCCTTGGGAGCCCGGCGCAACTTCCCGCCGGGCTCCCAAGGCTTGAGGAGAGCAGCCTGCAGCCCGAAACCCGGAGAGCGCAGCGGCGACTTGCCGCCGGACTCCCCAGGCTTGCGGATAGCAGCCTGTTCTGGGGGCTGGGGCTGGGGTCAGAGTAAGCCTGGGCTTCCCCCGCACCAGCCCCACACCTGGGGGGGGGAAATATATTTTTTTTCCTTTATTCCCCCCCCCCCCAAAATCTAGGTGCGCCCTATGGGCCGGTGTGCCCTATAGGGCGAAAAATACGTTATCTCCCGCTTGAACTACTGCAACGCGCTCTATGTGGGGCTACCTTGGAAGGTGACCCGGAAACTGCAATTAATCCAGAATGCGGCAGCTAGACTGGTGACTCGGAGTGGCCGCCGGGACCACATAACACCGGTTCTGAGAGATCTGCATTGGCTCCCAGTACGTTTCCGAGCACGATTCAAAGTGTTGGTGCTGACCTTTAAAGCCCTAAACGGCCTCGGTTCTGTATACCTGAAGGAGCGTCTCCACCCCCATCGTTCAGCCCAGACACTGAGATCTAGTGCCAAGGGCCTTCTGGCGGTTCCCTCATTGCGAGAAGTGAGGTTACAGGGAACCAGACAGAGGGCCTTCTCGGTAGTGGTGCCCACCCTGTAGAACGCCCTCTCTTCAGATGTGAAGGAAATAAGCAGCTATCCTATCTTTAAAAGACTTCTTAAGGCAGCCCTGTTCAGGGAAGTTTTTAATATTTAACGCTGTACTGTTTTTAACACTTGATTGGGAGCCGCCCAGAGTGGCTGGGGAAACTCAGCCAGATGGGCGGGGTATAAATATTATTATTATTATTATTATTATTATTATTATTATTATTATTATTATTATTATTATTATTATGAGAGGGTAAACCCTTGCCCAAAGTGATATTCCGAAAACTGAGCAGCGGATACAAAGTTCCAAACCTCTCTCGGGTACGCTGAGATTCTTGGGCATTTGAAACATTGTCTTAAGTCCCACAGTCAAATTTATTTTATCCACCTTTCGTCTATGCCTCCTTTTCCACCTTAGGGTACTGAGACTCTTTCCCCCTTATTACTCACTCAGTAGATCTTGTAGTATGCTGGCTCACTCATAACGATCTTTTCATGCCCCATTTTCTCCACCAGCATCAGGTAGGATTTCCTTAGTTTCCATACGTTTGGAGCAACTTTCCAGACCTCCTTAATACTTCTGCTTCTGTTCTGATTTTTCCTTTTGTTTCTTTAGAGTCCGGAGTTAAATTTTATGCCTCGGAATGCTTCGCCGCTTCTCATTCAGAGCTTGTGGCATTGCTTTACGGGTCTAGAATGGATCCTAGCGTTCACGTCTGCAATCCTGCCTCCTTCCCAAACCCCTGCGGGTTTGGCACACATTCCTGCATAAATTTCAGCAGGATGTCTGTGAGTTTGAGAATGTCCACATGGTTAGACCCTGCTCCATAGGCGGGAAACAGCACCCTTTCCACAGTTTCTCCATTTGCAGCCGCATCAGACAGGTCCAACAGGGTCTTTTGCTCTCTTTTATTCCTCTGTTGCCCTGCAGGGAGATGTGGGGTAATCCTTAGTCCTGGGATGATATATCCCACAAAGCAAGATCCAGACATGTAAGGGCTAATCCAGGTATACACTCGATGCCCACAGATCCAGAACAAACCATTGAGGAAGGATTCCATCCTTCTGGAAGCAAAGGCTTGGAGAAGCATGGCGTTGAGGTAATCTGGCTGCCACTTGGCAGGGTGGCCCATGGCCTCCTTCAATGTGCTGGTGAGGTCTGGGTAAATCCTAGACTGAGTGCTGTTAGAGGCAGTCACTTGCCCTGTGATCAAGATGTCAAGGTTGATGTCACAGGTGCTTTTCCCAACAGGGGTTCCCTCCCCTGTGAAGAGGTGGCAGAGGGGTCCTTTTGTGGGTTCCGTCAAGTCCAGGTATTGATGGGTAAGGTTCAGGGCTGTCAGGTTCCAGGAAGTGATGTCCCCAGTGGAGTATTGGTCCAAGGTCACAGCCACTGCTACCAAAGGCAGGCCTTGCTTCTGGTGATTTGGTGTGTGAGCACAGATCCAGCAGTTGGGGTAAGGAACTTCTCTGGCCACCTTGCTCAACAGTCGGATATTTCCTCCTTGCCCCAGGAGCAAAGATCTTGCTCTGGGTACAAATGGGTTGGGCCAACATGCCTCGCAGCAGTGCCTAGGGGATGCAGAGGGTCATTGATTTTCAGAAGTCTCATGTCCTTGGTGACCCCCCCCACCCCCCACCTCTGAGGCCCAGTGTGGTCCCACTCGGGGTTTTGTGCAGCCCCTGCGGAGTGAAGCCAGCCTTCCAGGTATTCTGGCCCTTCCCAATCGTTGGTTACTCCAATGTCCCAGAGGCAACAAAATCGCCGTAAGCAAAGTCCTTGTAGTTGGGTTTTCTGGGGCTGAGAGTCCATTCGAAGGCATCGGAACCCAAAAATTAAGTTCTCTGTGGGGTGTTTGGAATCTGTGTAGATATAAACAGCTCACCCATTGTCCACCTCCGTCTAGTTTGGGTGCTTGGTAACTTCCCCTTGGCTGTAAAGGAGGTAGCTACTGTTCGTACATTGCATGCAATTTTGTTGATTATTATCCAGGGTAAGAATGGCAGTACCCAGGCGGGTGTAATGTCTGTCTCATATAAAAAGTTCCCAATATTGAGTTCCTTGGAGCTGGGGTGTCAGTGAGTGTCTGAGCAAGGCTCGTGACTCAGGCTGGCAGATGTCAAATTCCCCCATTCGATCCATGTTTGACTTGCCCCTACACTCTACAGTGTCAAAGTCAAGAAAGTTGTAGTCTGTTTGTAGACCTGGGCATAAATCCAAGGGGTGTGTACAGTGTGAGCTCCAAGGGAGAAGGATGAGAAGAAGAAGGATGTATTTGTTCATCCTGGAGCAGCGTGGAGCAGTATTAGCTGTCAGAAGCAGTGAGCTGTCAAACAAAGAGGTGAGCTGTCAAACAAAGCGGTTGTCAAGGCAAACTGTCAAACGAAGCGGTGGGCTGGCATTTTAGCTGGAGTTTGATTCCGGCCCCCTGTGGGATGATCTCAGAGGTCCAGATAGTGCCAGGTTCGTAGTGGAGTCTCGTCTGGTCTGTTGGGCCTGACTCTGGCCTTGATCTGGTCCGGTCTGTTGGACCCAACCCTGGTCCCAATCTGGTCCAGTCTGTTGGACCTGATCCTGGTGCCGATCTGGTCCAGTCTGCTGGTCCTCGTCGTTGTCAATGTAGGAGGTTGGAGTGGGCAGAAGTGCAGAAAAAACATTGTTGGTGTCCTGGGTCTCGTCTTCCTCAGGTGGTTGGACCACTTTGAACCTCGTGTGATGAATACAGGCGTTCTTTTCTCCAACCTTAAAGGCAGTGGGCAAGGTGAGCAGAATCTGGTACAGTCCTTCCCAGGCTGGTTGCAATAGTTGTTTTTGGTACACCTTCGTAAGGATCCAGTCACCGGGTTGGAAAGAGTGGGCTCGAGCGTCAATGGGCAGAATCTGTCCTTCAATCGCAGCATAGCTGTGAAGGCGATGCAACTGTTTCTGAAGCTGAATAACATAGTTAGTAAGTTCTGATTCCCCTACGTCCCGTTCTGAGAGGGGAAACTGAGTGTTATAGACCGGAGAGGGTCTCCCAAACAAGAGTTCATAGGGAGACAGTTTCAGGAGGCTTCTAGGAGAGCTGCAGATGTTGTGGAGAACTAAAGGTAGGGCATTTACCCATTTAAGTCCAGTTGCACTACAAATTTCCCCTAGCTGAACTTTTATTTCTTGATTCATGCGCTCTACTTGTCCAGACGAAGCTGGGTGGTATGGTGTATGTAGTTCCTATTTGATACCTAGCACCCATGCAACTTGCTGGATCGCCTCCGATGTAAAATGAGTTCCCCTATCACTGTTCAGTCATCGGGGTACCCCATAACGCAGGATTAGTTCATGAAGGAGGGCTCTGGCAACTACCTGTGCAGTGGCTCTCCTACAAGGAAACCCCTCCACCCAGGAAGAAAATTTATCCACGATGATAAGAGCATGTTTGAACCCTTGGCAAGGAGGTAGAAGTAAGCTTTCGAAGGGAACAAACACCCAGGGTGTGGCTCCTGGGGGGTGATTAGGTTCACATTTGGGATTAAAGATTTGGCATGTGATACAGTTATTTGAGGTGGCTGTGGCTGCAGTAGCCACTTCTGGAGTATACCAGCATCTCTGTATGTTGTCTATCATTTTTCCCTTTCCCCAGTGAGTGCATTGATGAAGAACTCTCACATATTTGGGGATCCATGCCTGGGGCATAACGACCCTCCCATTGAGGAGAGACCACGTTCTATTTATTTTTGTGGCTCCTAAGTATTCCCACGGGACGCGGGTGGCGCTGTGGGCTAAAGCCTCAGCGCCTAGGGCTTGCCGATCGAAAGGTCGGCGGTTCGAATCCCCGCGGCGGGGTGCGCTCCCGCTGCTCGGTCCCAGCGCCTGCCAACCTAGCAGTTCGAAAGCACCCCCGGGTGCAAGTAGATAAATAGGTACCGCTTACCAGCGGGAAGGTAAACGGCGTTCCGTGTGCTGCGCTGGCTCGCCAGATGCAGCTTTGTCACGCTGGCCACGTGACCCGGAAGTGTCTCCGGACAGCGCTGGCCCCCGGCCAATAGATGTGAGATGGGCGCACAAACCCCAGAGTCTGTCAAGACTGGCCCGTTCGGGCAGGGGTACCTTTACCTTTACCTTTAAGTATTCCCACCTAGACTTCTCCTCCTATGTGGCTACTTGATACATTTGCTCAAAGTCCACATAAGCAGGCATTTGTATTCCCTGAAACTCGGTTGCATCATTGGAGAGGCGTATTGCTGCTGCTTGAGCTGCCCTGTCTGCCCTCCTGTTTCCCTTTAAGACTTGGTGTGTGCTTTGCAATGGATTACTGAGATCGCCTTTGGCATGTAGATGGCCGTCATCAGTCTTTCCACTAGGGCAGCATGCGAGATCTGTCATCCTACAGCAATTAACAACACACGTTGAAGCCCAATCTGTCCTGTTGTATGCCTGGAGGCCTCAAACAACCTTGTGGTAAAATCCCCCCCAAAAGCTCAACAACTTCAATCGTTAAAAAAGCTCAACAAATCCCCACCCCTTTTTTTTCAAATAATTTTTATTAATTTTCCATTAAGAACATCCAATTCAAATCAAATCATAATCCAATTCAAGGGGAATAAATAAATAAATAAATAAATAAATAAATAGATAGATAGATAGATAGATAGATAGATAAAAACAAATTACAATCCAAATCATTAATTATTAAATTTTGTTGGTACTAAAGGGTTAAGAGGTAACAAGTCACTCTAATCACTGAGCAGCTGGAAGTCATTAAGCATCCAGGAATGACCGCTCCCCGCTTAAAATGGGGGGCGCCCTTTGCGTGGACGCGTACAGCCCCTGGATCTAGAGCGGCCCCAACAGCATAGGCTTGGTTTTGCCTTCCCTCAGGTGGGATACCTGGAGGTCTCCGCCTACCTCAGTCAGTTGTCCAATCCCACCCGGGGGAAACGTTGCCAAGGAGACCAGGCCAGGTAGGGGAGGGATTACCTGCCCACACAATAGAGGGAGGATCTTACCTAGGAATCCTCACTTGGCTCCAGAGCTTCTCCCACCCTACCCACCCTCAGTTAATGTCTTATTTTGCAGGTTAACTTTTCTTCACAGGTATGCGGGCGCTGCTACGTTAAGGTCGCTGTTAAAGGGCCGGAAAGGAATTTCCCTGCATTGGCAGGTTTCGCCTTTCCCGTAGCAAAACGTCACAACTTTGGCGGTATCAGGCCTTGGGTGGAATCCTTTTGTCCATCTTTCTCTTGCGGCGGCGATACCAGGGTTCCCCGTTAAAGGGGTTTTCTGAAGGGAGGCTTTGGCCGTACACCGAAAGGTCGTCATTGCTCTCTCCTGCGGCGGCGGCGGCGTTACGGGGGCGGCCATCTCTGCTTGAACATATGTTCTCCAGAGCCGGCCCATCCCCCCCACACACACTGGATAACCCTGATGCTCCCTAGGTCCCCGGCTGGGGACCGCGGAGGGAGAACGCCCAATGCCTGAGCCAAGGTCTACCCACATTTGAAATTTAATAAAGTTGTGGCCAATTTAATCCCATAGCACATTGTCTTGAGTCGTTATTCCACATGTTGGGGGGACCGTGCAGGATCTGGGGACTCCGCCTGTCCACGCAATGTGAGTTAGTTTGTATAAATAGTCATTTCACCCGTGTGTTTTCTCTCTCTCCCCCGCGTGTTTGCTAATATGAGTTAAGTTTAGAGTAAAGTTTTCATATATATATATATATATATATATATATATATATATATATATATATATATATATATATATATATATGTTTTCGTAGATTTTCACGGGTACAGGAATGCAGGTTTTGGTGTCTTCGGGTGTCTTCCCGTGTAAGAGTTGGGGTGTCTAGGCGACGTTTCGACGAGGTCTCACTCGTCATCTTCAGGCTGGTGCTTTCGGCTTCTTGTTACTGGAACAGAGCAGGATCTCAGTGTTTGAGTTCCTATAAATACTGTTGAGGGGGTGTGGTGTATAGCCTCCAACGTTCTGGGCAGAGAGGAAGTTCCCAGGTTAGTGTGTCTTTTCTTCTTTTGTTCATTAATTACTTGAGGGATATCTTGAGTGATTTCTTGAGTGATATTCTGAGTACCACTTAGGAGGGTCATTAGGTGTGGATTAGTTGCTAAAGCTTTCGTGTCTTGACCTCTTGACCTTGTGAAGAGTTTTTTCTGAGAAGATGGCTGTACTGCACTTAGTTGTGCTCTGGCTTGGCTTCGTGTATAGGGGCGAGCTGTGGTTTTGTGCCCTGTGCCAGCCAGATCTGTGTAGGGATTGCAGGGGGGTGCAGCATCCGGAGGTGCCACTATGGTTTGGCTACTGGATGGTGTCTGTAATTTATCTGTGGAGAGGGTCTGGGTTTGGGTCTGGTGTGGTTGATTGGAGATGGCGTTCTGTGTGCCTCTGGTTCTGGTGTCGGTTTTTGTGGGGAGGGCTATTTTCCAGATGTCTGGCAGGCGGGACGTATCGTCACGCTTGTTCATGTTGTGAGGGTGTTTCTCTATCTCGATGGCTTCCATGATTATTCTCTTGTGGTGGTGTTCCATGTTAAAGAGCAATTTGGAATCTGAAAAATTAATTTCGTGTCCTGTTTCTTTCATGTGTTGGTAAAGAGAGGAAGTTTTTTCTTCTTTTTTGACGGCATTCTTGTGTTCTGCGATACGTGCATTTATTCGTCTGTTTGTTTGTCCAATGTACGTGGCTGGGCAGACTTTGCAGGGTATTTCATAGACCCCTTGGTTTTCTAACTGGATTTTATCTTTGGGGTTTCTGAGGATATTGGCTATTTTTTGGTTGGTGCAAAAGGCTGTTTTGATATTGTGTTTATGGAGGATTTTGCTAATTTTATCTGTAGTGCCCTTGATATAAGGAAGGAGGGCCATGCCATTGTTTTCTTCTGTGTCTTGCTTTTTGGGGGGTGTTTCTTTTTGGATTAGCTTCGTAACCCTGTTTTGCTGGTATCCGTTGGCGATTAACACATTTGAAAGATTCTGTAACTCAGTTGTCAAGTGGTCTTTGTCAGCCAGGCGTTTGGTTCTGGAGATGAGAGTCTTGGCTACGGAGTTTATTTGTGCAGGGTGGTGGTGTGATTGTGCATGTAAGTAGCGGTTGGTGTGTGTTTTTTTCCGGTAGATAGTGTGTCCTAGGGAGCCATCAGGTTTTTTGTAGATTAGGACGTCAAGGAAGGGAAGTTGGTTGTTGGCTTCTATTTCCATAGTGAATTGTATTTTGGGGTGTAGGCTGTTGAGATGTGTGAGGAAGCTATCTAGTTTTTTCTTCCCGTGTGGCCAAATTACAAAGGTGTCGTCAACATACCTGAGCCAAAGTTTGGGTTTGTGTTCTGACTTGTCTAAAGCATTGGTTTCAAAGTGTTCCATGTACAGATTTGCGATGACCGGTGAGAGGGGTGATCCCATAGGTGCTCCTTCTATCTGTTTGTATCTTTGTCCATTGTGGATGAAGTACGTGTTGGTTAGGCAGTGGTTGGTCAGGTCCAGGATGTATTCGGGGGGATTGTATTTGTTTTGAATGGCTGTCAAGGCTTCATTAATGGGCACTTGTGTGAAGAGAGATACAACATCGAAGCTCACAAGTAGGTCGTCGGGATGTAGGTTTTGCTTCTTTATTGTTTCTATGAACTGGAAGGAGTTTGTAACGTGTGAAGCGATAGATTCTGCATAGGGCTGAAGTTGCTTAGCGAGAAATTTAGCGAGATTTTGTAGAGGTGAAAGGTACTGACTCTCCTGCCTTCTTCAACCGCTGCACGAAATTCTCTGCTGAGATAAGATTTATGGCGTTGGAAGCACACTGGACGTTTACTAATTAAAGTTTAATGGACAGGTTATGGCTGTTTGTACGTCAAGAAGGAGATAAGGAGTGCAGTTCAGAGTGATTTATGAAAGGACTGGAGCGAAGACAGAAGCGGTTGCCGACAACGAAAGCCTTCAAAGCAGCTTGAGTCCTGCAACGTGCCTAGAAAAAGTTTTAAACAGGCACTGCGCAGTTTGTACTCGCTGGAAGACGTCTTATTCCTCAAGGAGCCACCTCAGCAGCTGGGAGATGGTCTACAGGTGTGTGAGTATCGTTCCTAAGCCCCAGGGAGGATGGCAGAGTCCCAGGAAAGTTTTGCTGTCCCATTTACGCGACTCAATGGGAAAAATTGGCAAGATTGGAAGGCTAGAGTAAGGGTTTGGTTGCAAGCAAAAGAGTTGTGGAGTTGTACTGAAGCACTGCCTTTACAGGCAGCTGCAGACGCGTCTGCAGAAGACAAAGCAGCAGCAGCAGCTTCACAGAAACGCGACAGGAAAGCCCAAGGTTTATTAATTTTGGCAGTGGGACCAGAGCAAATGCCTTATGTTTCTGAGTTAAAGAACACACATGAGGTCTGGACGGTTCTGCAGCGGCTAAATTCCAGAAACACTGCGGGGGCCAAGATCCATGCTACAAGATGTTTGTTTGATTTACGTCTCCAACCGGGAGCGTGTGTGAAAGAACATATTGCCAAAATGGTGTCTGCCTTTAATCAACTAAGACAGCTGGGCATTCCTTTCTCTATGGAGCAGCAGTCATACATATTGTTGTCTTCTCTTGATAAAAGCTATGAGACTCTAGCTTTATCTTTGGAAGCTATGCCTTCAGCTGAATTAACCCTTGAATACATTTCTTCTCGGCTTGCAGATGAACAGGATAAAAGGCAAAGAGAAAGAGGTTCGTCTTCAAAGGGGAGTTGTGCTGTGCCTAAGAGTGGGGATGCTGAGTTTGAGAACACAGTAAATGCTTTTGCAGCTAGACACTGTTTTCGCTGTGGTTCTTCTTCCCATTTAATCAGGAACTGCACACGTGAACCTGGTCAAGACAGCACCAAGGCCGTTACCCCTAGTTACCAGACAAGGAGTTCCAGGGGACGTCGAAGAAGAGGAGGAGGTCGTGGTTACTCCCACAGCACACAGCACATGGCTTCAGCAATGGCGTTGATGCAAGGGCGTGGCCAAGGCAGCAATCTACGCTGGTAGATCGACAGTGGTGCATCTCATCACCTGGTGGCGCCATCTAGTGTCCGTTTGCAGAATTGCAGGCATTTGCAAACCCTTAAAGTTGTGACAATGGCAGATTCAACTAAACATTCCTTAGAGACCGTAGGCACAGTGTTCTTGAATTGTTTGCATACAGAAATTGATGCCTATGTGCTAAAGGGAATGAAGGGGTGTATTTTGTCTGTGTCAGAACTTGATAGAGATGGGTTTAAAACTGTGTTTGAAAATGGGGTTTGCACTATTTCAAAGAATAACGTATCTCTTTTGCAGGTGGAATGCAGAAATGGGTTATATTATTTTGAGACAAATCCAGATGAAGTTGAACAGGTTCGTGCTGGTTGTGTGAACTCGCCTACCCATAATTCTTGTGTTCATTTATGGCACCGCCGTTTGGGACATATTAATTTTCAGTATGTTAAAAGGCAACCTGAATTATCAGAAGGGTGCAAAATGAACAAATGTACTAAGTATTTGGATTGTACTGCATGCAAAAGGGCGAAGGTTCATAGATGCAGCTATCCCAGTTCAGATAGGAAATCTGACAAAGTATTCCAACTTGTGCATATGGACCTATGTGGCCCAATGCCTGTTGCTAGCTTGGGAGGTTCGAGGTATGCACTGTGTCTCTCGGATGACAAAACAAAAGTCACATGGTTTTTTCCTCTCAAAACAAAAGCAGATACTGCAGAAACAGTTAAAAATTGGGTTCATGCAGTAGAACTTGAATTCGGTACTAGAGTACTTGCTTTTCAGACAGACAGAGGGTTAGAATTTACCGGGTCTGTGTTGCAGAATTTCTTTAAGAAAAAGGGAATTAAGCATCGTCTGTCTACACCTTATTCCCCCCAAGAAGGAGGTGTGGCCGAACATAAAAACAGGGTTCTGCAAGAGTTGGCAAACTCTATGTTGTTTGATTCTAAACTCCCTCAAAGTTACTGGGCGGAAGCCTGGCAGACGGCTACTCATATTCTGAACCGAGTATATAATTCGGTAATTGATATTACGCCAGGTTCCACCTCCCTCCTGCGTGTGGTGAGTGAGGACCCTGTTGTGTTCATCAAGGAAGCGCTGTTAGGGTCATTCAAAAATGGCGACGAAGGTAGCAGCCTAGTTAACCTCGTCTGCCTTTAGATAAAGTTTTAAGTAGTTTTAAGTAGTTTTTCAAAGTTTTTTCAAAGTAGATAAAGTTTTAAGTAGTTTTTCAAACCCTTTGGGGGTTTATCTTTTAATTCTAATGATTTAGTGGCTGTACTATCTCCTCAACACTGCCTCCGCTTTTCTTAGCATTAGCGTTTTATTGTTTTATTGTTTTATCACCGGACTCGAGCTTTAGCCTTGCTGCCTTGTCGCACCCCCCACCGTACTTTGGTGCTGTGGAGCTGAGTAATCTCCTGAAACGAGTGAGAGGGGAAGGAAAAGAGGCCTGGCCAGACTCCCCCGTCGTGAAGGGACCCCCGTTACTGGGAAAGGAAAAACTCAAGGTGGGTGATCGGAAACACCGTAAAATGGGGTTGAAACAAGTCCCCTTCCGAGTCCTGCCGGAATGAGTAAGAGCGTCTTCAGCAAATTAGGCTGATAAGAGGCGCAGCTTGGAAAACCCCCCAGCTTCTATCAGCTTCTATCAGTAAAAGGAAACTGGGAGCCGACGGAAGAACTCTCAAGCTTTCCTCCCTTCCTTCCCTTTCCAGCCCCACCAAAGCTGCCTTAATAACTCACGGATAGTATTCCCTCTTGGGACTGATAGTTTCTCTCCCTCGAAGCTCCGGAGCAGCATGCACAAGTGACCTGCATGAAGGTGGCTGTTAGACCCTGGAACAGATCCTGACACCCAAGCACCTTATTAAAACCTATACCCTACAACAGAAGAGCCATTTCTTTCTCCTCTTTTTCCTCTTTGTTCAGCAAGGCAGTTTTTTAATTCCACTCTTTTACTGCATTAGCGCTTCAACATTTTTATTACTTTTTACCTTTTTACCTCCTGGCACCTTTTTACCTTCTGGTACATATATTTATGCAGAGAAACATATTGAGACTCAGTGCTCGCTGACGAGCTAAGCAGGAGAAAGCTGCAGATACACCACTACTCTACCACCGGCCCTGCAAATTAGGAAGAAACACTTGGGGACAACTGGCTCTCTAATTGGAAGACAACTACCCAACTACCCAACATGGTCCTCACCAGAAAGATATGTAAGGAGTTGGGTATTTTGCCAGAATCGTCACTCAACCCCCCAGGACCTGGAAAGAGACAAAGTAAAATTATAAATTATTTCCCTAAGAGGGAGGAGCGCATGAGTGAACAAACTGAACTAATTATTGATGAAGTCACTCCTCCCCCCCTTACTCATCCTGACTGGTCACACTACTCCAAAGAGTTTCAACAAAACTCTGGAAACACAAGCTTTCCAAGAAGCTTGGCGCTAGAACTAGCCCTAGCGGAGAAACCTGAGGAAAATGTTTCTGTCATCAATAATCAGCGGCCTCCGGCAGAATTAACAACATTCCATCAAGACCAGACGCCCACTTTTAAGTATACTCAAACTGAACTGAGTGATGGCCTCTTTCAGGCCCACCTCCAAGACATAAATACAGACCTTTCCAACATAAAAAATTATTTGACAATAACAAATGGGTTATTGTTGACCCTTGTGGAAAACCTTATCCCTCAACCAAAAGAGACAATAGCAACTGATGCACCCCAAATGCATAAACCAGTAGGACCTGCGAAGATGAGACAAGCAGTAACAACCAAGAAATTACAAAAAAATAGACCAAAAGCCAGGGAAAAGAAAACTAAGAACATTAAAACAACAAGGAAAATAAAGTCAAGTCGACATAAACAATGGCAGAAATTATTCAAACTACTTCCATCGGACCCAAACAAATCTGCTGTACGAGATAAAAAAGAGAAAGGCAAGAAGGGGAAAAAGAAGTCATCGCCACAGCTAATGGCTAAGGAGGTATCTCCGAACCGGAGTTTAGAACTAACTGGGAGGATGGAAGCAACGCCCCAGAGCCCTGATAATAGGTCACTCAGTGAACTTGACATTGGGGGTGAAGCGGTACCTAACAATGAAGGCAGCAAACCACCTAGCAAACTGAGAAATGGGGACAATGCAACGCTCAATCGCGATGACAACACTATACAAGATGAGCAAGCCTTTACTCAGACAAGATGCTGGAAGCTGATCTTAAATCCCCAAAAATTGGTATTTACAAACTTCCCAAAACCAAAGGGCTTTCTTACAGGGAAAGATCGAAGAATGAGCTCCTTGAACATTCTGAATGATATACTGCCAGGCGCAGTAAGGCCAAATGATATTACTTCTGTAGATTATTTGCATCATGATGGCTGTTCTGTGAGAGCAATGATCACATTTAGAGACCTGAACCTGGCCAAGTTTATTTACAGATCAAGATACATATTCTTAAAGGCCCAGATACAAATTCTCAGATTTTTTGAAAATAAGGCACCACTGAATCCCCTTCTGGAAGCTAAGCACGCAAACCTTAGTAAGGAGAAACAACCTCCCAAAACCCAGCCTGGTCCCCAGAAACAAGTGCCTCTAAACCTAAAAAGGAAAGACGTTCACCTGCAAGACCCGCAATCCCAAGCGAACGAAGATGAGGACCCCTTCTCTGTGGAAGAAAATACCTTAATCAGGCAATTTTGCCAATTTCCATCTTCAATACAAACTGAAATATTAGAAAGATTAGACTTGCTAAGAATTAAGCTGGCTGGGAGAGATATAAATAAGGAAATCAATGTGGCCGCCCACAAAAAGGACCAGACTCTCTTTAATTTGAACTCTATACAAGAACAAAACCCGGCGGCCTGTCAGCCACGTTACCTTCAGACAATGGCTGAGATTAATCTACTCCCAATCAAGGAGGCCCAGTACACCGAAGAGTACACTACATCACCTCCAATAGGGAGAACCATCCCCAAGGTGAACTCACCAGGCTCTTGGGACAAACTGAGGTACCTAGATGAGGCAGAGTTAGGCCACAATCAAGTCCCGGAAAAACACCTACAGAAAGAGATAACATACTTCAAAGGCCCGGTGACCACTAATGTCAGTATTCAACACCTACCAGCCGAAGCTATAGAACATTTGGCCAGTTTGCCATGCCCGGAAAACAATGGGCCGGCTCATAAAAGAGTAATCCCTAAAAGTTCCTTGGGAAATAATTGACAAAGATCAGACCAGAGGCAAACACCAGCCAGCTCCCTATCTCCGCGGAAATTCGACACCATTAGAAACAAACAGGCTCAATCCTTACCTACAAACCAAGCAAAAGCAGTTCTTTCCCTGAAAGGCGCATCCAACCCACCCCAGAGCCTTAAAATTGTCTCCTGGAATGTTAACGGCTGGGCGACAAAGCAAATGGATCCTGAGGCAATAAACTTTATCTCTTCTTTTGACATTGTGTGCCTCCAAGAGACCTGGTCCCAACAAAGTATCACTCTCCCATATTATTGTTCCTTTAGCTCCTGTGCTCGCAAACTAGCTAACAGGGGTCGCCCTCAAGTTGGCCTCGCCTGTCTTATCTCAACCAGCTTATCCCTCACTATCTGCGAGGAACTTAAATCTTCCCCTTACTTTCTCACTATAAAGATCCACCTTCCAAAGACCAAAAGCCCATGGTTGATAACTACAGTATATCTGCCTCCAGCAATTAATGATTCCGACCGTAATGAAAGGTGGTCTGAACTTTCGTCTTGGCTTCATGACCTTCAAACAACTAACCCAGGACTTCCTCAAATCCTCTTAGGTGACTTTAATGCAAGAATAGGTCCCAACGACGATGCTATATTATCTTCCGCAGCACTTCTGGACAATCCCCTGCAGCACCCCTGGGGATATAGATGCTCTCTTGATCCCATAACAAATGCGTCGGGGAGGCTGATGGCCCAATTGGCCATCGAAAACGATCTTTGCATCGCAAATGGCAACGTCACTCCCTTGTCCTCGCAGCAGTTAACGTGCATCACTTCCCGGGGGACCAGTGTTGTCGACTACATTCTATTGACGCCGGAGCTATTCTCAATTTCTACAAAAATGGAAGTGGCTGAATATTTTGGTGGTGACCACCTTCCATTGACTTTAATGTTAAGCCTAATAGAGCCATTCTCAGTCCCCTCGAACTATAGTTCCACCGTACAAAGCTACCCTGTATATAAAACAAAGAAATGGACAAGCCTCAGCTCCTCTCTTGCCCTGGACATACAAAAATCACTTGATATGCCTACAGTTCTTTCTGACTCAATTCCGCCCGCTGACCAATACCGGAAATTAATTGATGCTTTTTCAACAACTTACATAACCATTACCTCGCCTACCCACCAACACTTCTTCTCCGAATCACCCTGGTTTGACAAGGAATGTAAAGTCCTAAGAAGGCGAATTAGGAAAATGGTCAGAATCATCAAATTTTCCAACGACCCCCAAACCCGTGCAGAGCTTCTAGTTACTAAAAGGACATACAGAAACATGATTCATTGCAAGAAACAGCAACACATCCTTGAGGCTTGGTCCACTCTTCGTTCAGCTGTAGAGAGGCATGACTCCCGCTCCTTTTGGCGCTTAGTTAGGCCTTCGGCACCACCCAATTCAGCTATCCTGATTTCCGCTGACGAATGGATCGCTTATTATTCGGCCAGTTTCGCTTCTCCAAATAATCTTACAGATCACCTTCAATCCCCGTCGGACCTCTGTTCCCGTTCTCCTAGCTCCACCTCCTCAGTAAATTTTACCTCAACCCGCATCTTCAACATCATAATGTCCATGCGTAGGAATAAGGCCCCCGGCCCAGACATGGTCCCGTTGGACCTTTTCCTGACTGATCCTCTTTGGTGGAGTGAACAGCTGACTTCTGTATTCACCGCTATCTCCTCCGCCTTAGACATCCCCGACTCCTGGAGAGAAGCTACAATAGTTCCGATTTTCAAAGGCGGCCAGCCAAACATCCCTAGGAACTATCGCCCCATCAGCTTACTATCTATTCCGGGGAAAATATTTGCCGCTGTCTTACTGGAAGAACTTCTTTCATGGGTCCATGAGAGAAACATTCTACCGCCAGAACAGATTGGCTTCCGGAAGTCAGCATCAACCATGGACCACTGTCTAACTCTTTATCACCTTGCCAGTAAATACACTGCACCAAGGCAAGGCCACCTGTTTGCCGCTTTCATGGACCTGGAGGCCGCCTTTGATTCCATTCCTAGACAGAGATTATGGTCCAAACTTGCCCATTTGGGAATTGATCCACACCTCCTTTCCCTAATTATTTCCCTTTATTCAAACACCACAGCTCGCGTTCGAATTGGTCCCAACGGCTACCTTACCACCCCATTCCCAACGGCCAGGGGCGTCCGCCAAGGTTGTCTCTTGGCCCCTTTACTGTTTAATCTTTATCTTCATGACGCCCTTTCCCCTTTGAAGCTAGCAACTAAGTACCCTCCTCACTTAGCAGGCCACCCCGTTGCTTCCCTTTTCTATGCGGATGATGCCGTCATCTTATCCAGAACATGCATTTATCGCCTATTGTAAGGTGGAAGCTCTTAATATTAATTATAAAAAATCGAAAGTTCTCCACTTCACTCGTTCCCGCAAACTCAAGCTGGAGCCGCTTAAGATCACAGGTGGCTACTTAGAAAAGGTAAAAGCCTTTAAATATCTAGGCTTAATATTTACTTATAATCTCTCCTGGACCACCCATCTACAATCTGCCTCTCTTGCTGCAACTACAACCTCTAATGCCATTGTCCGATTTTATCACCAGAAGGGCGGCAAACACCTTCCAGCAGCAATTCAAATGTTTAATGCCAAAGTTGTCCCTAAACTATTATATGGCTGCGAAGTATGGACTACAGCAATATCAGGCAACTTGGATCGCCCACTTCACATGTTTCTGAGATCTCTTTCCGGCGTCCCAAGATGTGTCTCAGGTGCAGCCTTACGTCTTGAGTTCGCCCAGCCCTCAATTGTAAAACGAGCATGGAGTCGAGCCATTTCCTACAGCTCCCACCTACTACCATCGGATGCTCGAATTAGAGGTGGTTTCTCCAATCTGATCCTAAGAGATACTCATAATTCTCCTTGGAAAACTACAATTAATCTCAAATTCCGCTCTCTTCTCAATTTGAACCGCAAAACTGTTTTTAATTTAGAGTGTATAAGCCCGGCAGCCCTACCTCTAATCAAAAAGAAGCTGCAGCAACTTGACTTCTCTAACACAGCTTCCCATGCAAGAGGGCCGTGTTCAGGCTTAGCCCTAGCTATTCCACCCCCTGAAGGGATCCCTCTATACTGCTTTACAATTCCTTCGGAGGCTAAACGAAGGGCCTTTACCTGTGCCCGTCTCAACTGTTTTCCTACAGCAGTTCTGTCGGGTCGTTACTCCAGAGTTCCCAGCGCAAATAGAACATGCTCCTGCAATGACACGGTTCTGGAGACTATGGAACATGTAATGCTCTTCTGTCCCAACTGGACAGATGAAAGATCTCGGTTCCTAACTCCTCTCGTGAACAAGCTTCATCTCCCAATCCAGCCTTGGATAGTGTCCCTTCTTCTGCAGGATTCTGACCGTTGGATTACCGAGATGACAGCTAATTTCCTGCTTAGTGTGATGAAGAGGAAAGCGGCACCAACTCCTTCCTCAATACCACAGATGTAGTCGATACGCCGCACAATCGAACCTGTTTTTTGTATTCTCTGTCACTCAATGTTTTAAATCTCCCGTTATCTTTGTTATCCCCATTTTCTCAAAGTATTCGCCCAGAACGGCATACACTTTTATCTCCCCACCCCCATTTTATGTTGTTATTTCTATGTATATTATGCTATGGCCGCATGGCTAATGCAATAAAATCATTGTGACCCTGTTGCAACAGATATTACGCCATATTTTGCTTTATACGGGAAGAAGCCCAAAGTTAATTACTTTCGGGTGTTTGGATCTCAAGCCTATGTACTTATCCCAAAAGCGTTAAGGAAAAAGGGAAGTCCAAGGGCTAGGAAACTCATTTTTTGTGGGTACGAACCACACGCCAAATCTTGGAGGTTCGTGAACCCAGATGGGGATACTACAAGAGTGGTCATCAGTAGGAGCGCTGAATTTTGTGAGCAATCCGGATGGAATCACTTACATGCTAACCCTGACATTTTGAGAGATGATTTAGGCATTTATGCTGAGAAAGAAAGTCCAGAGGATGATGAGCCAGAAGGGGATGGTGCACATGGTTCAGATGCAGATTCTGACCAGGCACAAGGTTCTTCTCCTAAGGTAGAAAAGCCAGAATCTAGGAGTGTTCCAACATCGCCAGTCAGTAGGCCTAGCAGACAGCAAAAGCGAAGCAGGTCGCCTGTAACACCAAGCCCAAGGGAGGTATCTAAACGGAGCTCTTTATCCCTAGGGGCACATCCAGATATAAAGTCTGAGACAGATTCTGACAGCCAACAGTCAGAGGGGGCACAAGAGGAACAATTGCGCAGATCAAAACGTGCCACAAAGGGCAAACCACCAGAGCGGTTTAAGGTGACAAGTGTATACGTAAATATGGCACAGTGTGAGCCAGATAGCTATATAGAGGTACAACAGCTTCCAAGCTCAGAAGCCGTAAAGTGGCAGGAAGCAATGGAAAAAGAGATGGCTTCAATGAAGTCTCTCGGTGTGTTTACAAGTACAGAGCTTCCGAAAGGGCAACAAGCTGTAGGTTGTCGATGGGTATATCGTTTAAAGCCCACAACTACTGAGGAGTTGCAATATGAAGCCCGACTAGTTGCAAAAGGATTTTCGCAGCGCAGAGGTGTTCACTATTCTCAAATCTATGCCCCTACTTCAAGATCGGAGTCATTAAGAATGCTTTTAGCCTCTTCAGCTAAGAAGGGAAATAAGCTGTTTCATTTTGATGTCAATGTGGCTTATTTAAATGCAGACTTACAGGAGGAAGTCTATATGACACCACCACCAGGTTTTGAAGGAGACAAGCCAAACCAGGTCTGGTGCCTACACAAATCCATTTATGGGTTGAAACAGTCCACCCGTAATTGGAATTCCTGCTTAAACGATGCTCTAGAGAGCATGGGGTTCAGAAAGAGTGCAGCAGATGCGTGTCTTTATCTAAAAGGCTTGGGATGTGAACAAAAAGCAGTTTTGATATTTGTTGACGATTTATTATACAGTGGAAAGGACGATAAACTTGCACAACAATTTGCCACAAAGCTTGGAGAAAAGTTTCAGATAAAATCACTAGGCACTGTATCTGTTTATCTAGGAGTTAAAATTCAGCAAGATGAAAATGGGAACTATTGGCTCAGCCAAGAAGCTAAGATCCAGCAGTTGCTGGAAAGGTTTAAAATGGACGACTGTGCTGGTGTTAAAACCCCAATGGAGTTAAGTTACACAAAGGATGCTCAAGCCGAGCAACAGGCAGAGTTCAGTAATCCGGGGGTTTACCAGTCAGCGATAGGCAGTCTACTCCACATTGCACAGTGGACTCGGCCAGATATAACATATGCTGTCAACATGCTGTGTAGACAAGCTGAAAAACCATCAATGCATGCTTGGCAAGGAGTAAAAAGAGTTTTAAGGTATCTCCAAACTACCAAAAGGTTTCGCTTAAAACTATCAGCAGAGGGCAGCACACAACTTGAATGTTGGGCCGACAGCAGTTGGGCAGATGCTGGACCAGATAGAAAATCAGTGTCAGGAATGGTGATAAAATTTGGAAATGCACTAATTGGTTGGAGATCAAGAAAGCAATCACTTATAGCTTTAAGTTCAACTGAATCTGAGTTCAATGCATTATCAGATGTATGTAGAGAACTGGAATTTTATAAGCAACTGGTACAAGAATTGTTTGGAGAATGTTCCCTACCTATCAGAGTGTGGGAAGACAATCAACCTTGTATTAAACTAGCTAAATCAGGTCAGTTCAAGGCACTCACAAAACACTTGGATATCCGTTATCAAAATGTATGCCAAAGTGTAAAACAAGGTTTAAATGAACTAAAGTATTGTCCAAGCAGAAAATCTCGCAGACGGTTTTACAAAAGCTTTGAGTCCGCAATCTCATAAATATTTCTGTTCAGGTTTAAATTTGAATTAAGGTTGGTACAGCTCAGTGTTACGAGCGAGAGGGGGTGTTGGTACTAAAGGGTTAAGAGGTAACAAGTCGCTCTAATCACTGAGCAGCTGGAAGTCATTAAGCATCCAGGAATGTGAGTTAGTTTGTATAAATAGTCAGTTCACCCGTGTGTTTTCTCTCTCTCCCCCGTGTGTTTGCTAATATGAGTTAAGTTTAGAGTAAAGTTTTCTTTATGCTGGAGATAAAAGCATGTGTGCTTTATCGCCGGGGTTTTTTCTTTTGTAAAGAAAGTTTTTTTCTGAGTTCCAAAGTTTTTTTCTGAGTTCCAAAGTTCCAAATCTAGGATTCTTCATTGAAAGGTACTGACTCTCCTGCCTTCTTCAACCGCTGCACGAAATTCTCTGCTGAGATAAGATTTATGGCGTTGGAAGCGCACTGGACGTTTACTTAACATTAAACTAATTAAAGTTTAATGGACAAATTTCACACGGACTTCCCATATTCTGGACCTCTAAAGAATCATCTCACATAATTATATTTCTGCCTTTTCCTTGTTGTTTTCATAATGTCCACATTCTGATCTTAAACTCTCAAAGTCTCCAGTCCCTGGCTAATCAATTCTCAATCATGTTGAACAGTCATGTATCATTTCATCTGGCAAGCACAGCTTAATGTGTGTGTGTGTGTGTGTGTGTGTGTGTGTGTATTCCTTTGTCAGTTTGCCAGCACAACTTTTTGTGGCTTACTATTATCTTCCAGTCCAGGCTGTTGTCCACGTCTGCCATTTTAAGTTTTGTGATGCAGTAAATTCCCGTGTTGTCAAGTTATTATGCATACTGTTCGCAGATATATGTAGCAATTGAAATGGAATATTTTCCACAGATATAAATCATTTAGCGATTGATCAGCTTTTCTGGGGACCCCGCACACTCTCCTCTGGGCCCTAGAAGGGAGCTGCTAGACACTCGTTTCGCCTTCTCTCTCGCCCATAATGAAGAAAAACCTGCAAACAGATGCACTGTATGTTGTGGGATATTTCCCAAATTATTGTCTCAGATCTTTGTAGAATCAGCCAAAGGATGTTTCCCACTCACACGAAAAAGGGAGGAATACGCTTTTTCCATCCTGTGTCACAACTAGCAAGCACCATCTTTGTTCCTCTCCTTTATCTTTGTGAAGTCCAATTAAAACTGCACAGCTGAATAATCAATTGCAAATAGAAGTCCATCTGTGCTCGGTTTTAAAAAATTAGATCTTTTTTAATGAGGCTCGGCATATAAAAGCAAATGTAGATATAAAAGAGAGAACGTACCTGTCAGGGGTTCAGGAGCAGAGGCACAGGAAAGGGAGGAAACAGAGAGCGAGGGGGAGGAATCCGAAGGAAATATGAGTGATGACAGCGGCCCGAGATCTCTGAGTCTTTCCAGTGAATCGGAAGATTCACAGAAAGGGGCGCCAGTGGTCAGAGCAAGGGGGGCGCCTAGGGGGGAACCCCAGGAAGAAGGGACCAGAGGGGACTCAGAGAGCAGCAGTTGGAAATCGGGACCAGCTTCCCCACCAGAGCGCAGTAGGGGGGAGGGGTCCCAGGTATCGGGATCTGGCGGCTCGCCGCAAGCGGGAGGGCATGAGTCAGGATTGGCCACACCTCCATCGGGGAGCGAGGAAACGGTCAAGAGGAAGGTTGAAGGCTGGGCGCGCGCGCCAAGTTCAAATGCACAGGAAGGCGGCACAGTAAGCAGCCCGGATAGGGAGCCAGGTCCTAAAGCCCGCCGCAAGGAGGGAGAAGAGTCCGGGGGGTCAGCGTCAGAAGAGTCCAGGAAGGAAGAGACCACGGGGGTAGAGGGACCCAGAGGAGGAAGGAAAGACGGAAGAGGTGGAGTAAGGCTAGAGTATTAAGTTGGTGTACAGGAGGCGGAGACTCAGACGGAGCTTCGCCGGTCTAGCTTCTAAGACGTAGAGCTGCGCGCTGCGGCTTGGAAATTGAAACTGTAACTCAATAAAGACTTTTGTACAGTACTGCCGGCTAGCGTGGTCCTCTGTGAGCTGGGACCTGGAAGCGGCTCTGACAGTAAGCTCCGTCTCCGTTTTGCACCAAAAGCCTCGCAGCGTGAGTGGGCGCAGCGAGGGGTGAAGATTGGTGCTTCGCGAGCTCACGAAAGTCGGACGAGATGAATACTGAACAGCAGATAGCAGCCCTGCAAAACGCAGTGACACAACTAAATGCCGAGATACTCGCATCCAGGAAGAGGGAGGAGGAAGCGGCTGCCGCCTACAAGGATCTCCAGGTCAGGTTGGAAGTGCTTACAAAGCAGGGGCAACTGGGACCCAAATCGGAGGGAATTGGGCTGGGGAGAAGAGGAGGCAGCCTTGTATCTCATTTCGATGGGAATTTACAGCAGTACCCCAACTTCCGAGCAGATGTGCAGTTTGCGCTGCAACTGCTGGACAAAGACTTTAGAGATGAGCAAGAGAAGGTGGGGTTTATTTTATCCCATTTGCATGGAGACGCTAAAGCGTGGCTGCGCAATCTGTGGAGAGATCAGGATCCGGCGCTCCGAAGTGCGGATGCCTTCATTAAAGCGATGGATTCGTGTTTTTTATCAAATATAGACGTTGATATCGCCAGAAAAGAGATACATGGGCTGAAACAAGGGAGGGCCAGTGTGAGGCAGTATCATTCCCGCTTTTTTGCACTGGTCAGTGCCCTGGAATGGGACAAAGATTCAGCTCCAGTCAGAGACCTTTTCTGGGAAGGGTTGAACAGTGCGGTAAAAGACGAAATTGCGAGGGGGGAGAGACCCCGGAGCACTCAGGAGATCGTTCAGAGGGCGCTGACGATTGGGGTGCGTCTAGAAGAACGTCCATGGAGCAGAGACGAAGGGCGTGGAGGACGCGAGTCGGCAAGAGCGCTTTCCTTCTTTCCCAGGGATGCAGCGCGTGCGCACTCCACGCCTCCGCCAGGAGGAGGAGGGGAACCTATGGAGGTTGGAGGTGCCAGGGCTCAGTCAGCAACCAGAGCCCTAGCACCGGGAGCAGTCAAAGCGAAGCCTCCTAGAGGGAACAGGAAGTGCTACCTCTGTGACAGTCCTCAGCACATGGCGAAAGAGTGTCCCCAGAGGCTCCACAAGCACACTGCAGCCTCCGTGACGGTAACAGAAGCAACTCAGCAGAGAGAACCACAGCAGGGAAACGACGGAGTCTGGCTGGAAACAGAGGCACTGGGGCCCAGCCAGACGAGTCAGTGAAGCAGTCCCCAGAGATTTTGCAGCCCACAGACCCCCTCCCGCCCAAACCAGTAGTGCAGCTCACCGCATCGCTCCAGCTACCCAATGGACTTACAATGGAAGTGCCAATTACCATTGACTCTGGTAGCAACGCGGACTTTATAGGACAGGATTTCATCGAGCAGCACAATATAACGCTACTGCCAGCCACGCTGCCCCTGAAGGTTGTCACGGTGGATGGCAGGGAATTGCTAGGGGGGCAGGTGGTGAAGCAAACGCCACCGATGGTGATGCAAATTGGAAATCACAGGGAAGTCATCAGCTTTAATGTCACCCAACTGTCGGACACGCCTGTAGTATTGGGCATGAGTTGGCTGGACAGGCACAGTCCAACGTTGGCTTGGTACCAGCGGCAACTAACTTTCGGCTCCTCTTACTGTGCAGAACACTGCATCCTGCCCAGACTGGAGGGGGAAGAAGAGGACACACAGCTGCAATTAGGCACGCTGCAAGCAGTGCCCCACAAGTACGCAGAATTTTTGGAGGTTTTCTGCGAGAAGGAGGCGGACAAGCTGCCTCCCCACAGGCCCTATGACTGCAAGATTGACCTCCTGCCAGGGGCGACGCTGCCAACAGGGAAACTGTATTCCATGTCTGAAGATGAGCTACAGGAACTCAGGGAGTTCATAGATCATAATTTGGAGCGCGGGTTCATCCGGGAGTCCAAGGCAGTGGGGGGCAGTCCTGTATTCTTTGTGAGGAAGAAGGACACGCCCCAAAAAAGACTTGTGGTGGACTATAGGATTTTGAACTCGAAAACCAAGCCCACGGCTTTCCCCATGCCCAAGATCGACGACCTCCTCGCGACGGTGCGCAAAGGACGCGTGTTCACCAAGTTGGATCTGCGAGGGGCGTACAACCTTATTCGCATACGGGAGGGCGACGAGTGAAAGACGGCCATGTTCACGCCCCTGGGCACCTACGAATACAGAGTTATGCCATTTGGATTACAAAATGGCTCCCACTGTTTTCAAGCTTTCATGCATCACGTGTTAGCGGGGCTCCTCTACAAGAAGTGTGTCTGCTTCCTGGACGACATCCTGATATTTTCAGAATCGCAGGAGGTTCACGACAGAGACGTCAAGGAAGTTCTGCAAAGGCTACAGGAGCATAGACTGTACGCCAAGCTGGAGAAGTGCCAGTTCGAGATGACGGAGGTGGATTTCCTGGGCTACAAATTGTCGGACAAGGGGCTCGCCATGGACAGCGCCAAGGTTCGTGCAGTGTTGGACTGGAAGAGCCCACACAGCCGGAAGGAGGTCCAGCGGTTTGTCGGCTTTGCTAACTTCTATCGCAAGTTCATCAAGGGGTTCGCGATGCAGACGGCGGCCATTACCGACACGCTCAGCTCCAAGAAGAAGAAGTTCATCTGGACGGAGCAGGCGGAGCAGTCCTTTCGGAAACTCAAGCATCTCTTCTCGTCCGAAGAGCAGCTACTGCATGTAAATCCCGGCAAACCGATGAGGGTTGAAACAGACGCCTCAGACAGGGCCGTGGGAGCAGTCCTGTTGCAGCAAGACCCGCATGGGGATTGGAGGCCGTGCGCCTTCTACTCCAGGAAGCTCAGCAAGTCGGAGCAGAACTACACCATCTGGGACAGGGAGTTGCTTGCCATTCATGCAGCATTCAAGGCGTGGAGGCACTTCCTGATCGGAGCCAGACACACTGTGCAGGTCCGCACGGACCATAAGAATCTGGAGTACTGGCGCACGGCAAGGTTCCTGAACCAGAGGCACATACGTTGGGCGGAGTTCTTTGCGGACTTCGACTTCAGGATAGAGTACGTCCCAGGTGACAACAACGTCATGGCGGATGCACTGTCCAGGAAGCCGCAATACCTCGAGGAGGCGACGCCAGCGGCGGCCAAGCACATTTTCGCACCAGAAGCGTGGGCGTGCGCTTCGGCAACCGTAGACCTGGATGCTGTACGTCGCGCGCTGCAGGAAGACTCCTTCGCACGAGCGAAGATGGAGGAGGTGCACAGGGGCACGGCGAAGGGCGACGAATTCCAGATACGCGAAGGGTTGCTCATCCGCAAAGGGGCCCTCTACGTGCCGGGAGACGAACTCCGCGCTAAGGTACTGCAGCAGTTGCACGACGCACCCACCGCCGGGCACTTTCGCACAGAGAAGACGACAGAATTAGTCGCCAGAGACTTCTGGTGGCCCAAGATGCGGGGGGAAGTCGCGGATTACGTCGCGAGGTGCGACACCTGCCAGAGGGCTAAGACAGTGCATAAACCGCCGGCGGGACTGCTGGAACCGCTGCAAACTCCGCTCGAACCGTGGGAGAGGGTGGCCCTGGACTTTGTCATGGATCTGCCCAGTTCGAGGGGCAAGACAGCAGTGCTAGTGGTGGTGGACTTGTTCACCAAAATGGCACATTTCATTCCGTGTGCGAAAGTGGCCACGGCGGAACAGACCGCCAAACTGTTCATAGATCATGTGTTCAAGGTTCACGGTCTGCCACGGTCTATACTGTCCGACCGGGGGCGACAGTTCATCTCGAACTTCTGGCAGAAGCTGATGGGCATCCTGAATGTCAAGATCAACCTAGCGTCGGCGAGACACCCGCAGACCAACGGACAAGCGGAGCGGGTCAATGCCATCATGCAGCAGTACCTGAGATGTTACGCAAATCAGCAGCCTGCAACGTGGGTGGACTACCTGCCACTCGCCGAGTTCGCCTACAACAACACGAAGCACGTGTCCACGGGGGTGACGCCGTTCTTCGCCAACAATGGGAGGCATCCCAGAACCTTCCCGGGACTAGAGAGGGTGGGGGAGGGGGAGCCACAGACAGCGGACGCCTTCGCGTCAGAGTTGCAGGAGGTCCACGAACAGCTTCGAAGGCAGTTAGAGCTAGCTAAGCACGCATACAAACTGCAGGCTGACAGACACAGGAGGGTTGGGGAAGAAATACAGGTGGGAGACTGGGTTTGGTTGGCAGCCCAGGCAGTGCCGGCCAGATCGTTAGCGAAAAAGAAGCTCAGGCATAAGCAGCTAGGGCCCTACCAAGTCGAGGCACAGATCAATCCGGTGGCTTTCCGGCTGACGCTTCCGGAGGGATCCAGGATGCATCCGGTTTTCCATAGGTCAGTGCTCACTCCCTACAAGGCACCTCACAGATTTCAGGAGCCAGGGACAGCACCGAGCCCGCTCAGGGAAAGGACCACGCAGGGGGGGTCGCCAGAGGGGGAGCCCATCAACGAGGTCACAGAGATTTTAGACTCAAGATGGGGGGAAGAGGGAGTAGAATACCTTCTCGCCAGAGAGGGCACCCCAGCCAGTGCCAACAGCTGGGTGCCGGGCTACGCTTTGGAGGAACCTCTGCTCAAAGACGAGTTTCATGCCCTCTTCCCACACAGGCCCATGCCAGCCGAGTTTTTCGACGACTGGCTTTTCACACCCACGCTTTCAGCCAGCACGTTCCAGGGGTTCGACTCGGACGAGGAACCGGCACTGGACACACGTTCCCCGGAGGGGTCACCCTCAGGATCTGCCTCAGAACCCTCGTATTGGTGGGATGATCGACCAGAGGAGCAGTGGCGCAGGAAGTGGCTGGAGGGTCCCGGGCGAGCAACGTACCCAGAAGAGACCGAGGGAGAGACGGACATGGACGTGTTCGGGGAGGACCTTGGGTTCGAGCACGGTGGCACAGAGATGGAAGCAGAGGAGATCGACGTCGGCGAGGGCAAGGAGGAAGAGCAGGAGTTATCCAGTTGGATGTACGCCACGGGAAACGAACTGTATCCAGCACTCACCCCCATAACAACGGAGCACCCAGCACCCACACCTGAAGGAGGGGAGGGGGGGAGGGGGGGCTTCGAGGGGGGATGGATGTCAGGGGTTCAGGAGCAGAGGCACAGGAAAGGGAGGAAACAGAGAGCGAGGGGGAGGAATCCGAAGGAAATATGAGCGATGACAGCGGCCCGAGATCTCTGAGTCTTTCCAGTGAATCGGAAGGGGCGCCTAGGGGGGAACCCCAGGAAGAAGGGACCAGAGGGGACTCAGAGAGCAGCAGTTGGAAATCGGGACCAGCTTCCCCTCCAGAGCGCAGTAGGGGGGAGGGGTCCCAAGTATCGGGATACGGCGGCTCGCCGCAAGCGGGAGGGCATGAGTCAGGATTGGCCACACCTCCATCGGGGAGCGAGGAAACGGTCAAGAGGAAGGTTGAAGGCTGGGCGCACGCGCCAAGTTCAAATGCACAGGAAGGCGGCACAGTAAGCAGCCCGGATAGGGAGCCAGGTCCTAAAGCCCGCCGCAAGGAGGGAGAAGAGTCCGGGGGGTCAGCGTCAGAAGAGTCCAGGAAGGAAGAGACCACGGGGGTAGAGGGACCCAGAGGAGGAAGGAAAGACGGAAGAGGTGGAGTAAGGCTAGAGTATTAAGTTGGTGTACAGGAGGCGGAGACTCAGACGGAGCTTCGCCGGTCTAGCTTCTAAGACGTAGAGCTGCGCGCTGCGGCTTGGAAATTGAAACTGTAACTCAATAAAGACTTTTGTACAGTACTGCCGGCTAGCGTGGTCCTCTGTGAGCTGGCACCTGGAAGCGGCTCTGACAGTACCAATCACCTCCGTAAATCCAAGCACCGTGATGAGAATCTCTTTGAAGTCCAAACTTAGACACCAGTGACTGTGCAGTTCCACAGATTTTTCCCCCTTATCTCCATCAGTCCATAATACGCCTGTTTCCCCCCCAAATCTTACTAATTTTTAAGAAACAGGTGTCCCTGCTCGAGAGAATGACTCAAGAGAGTGCCCAGTTTCTGTGCCAGGCTTAGCACCCAAAGTCCTCTGCCCCCACATCTGCCAGATAACGGACTCCACGGGTTAGACAGCCCTCTCCTACCCTGGAGAGAGATCAGCAGGACTAATTACCATATTTTTCGCTCCATAAGATGCACCTAGCTTTTAGAGGGGGAAGGCAAGAAAAAATATATTCTTTAAAGGGAGCACTGAGCGGAGCCTGTATGCATCCCAGGCTCTGCTCAGCGCTCCCTTTCACAAGCCGCGTGGAGCGTGTGTGCAGTGCTTGCAGGCTTTTCCCTGAGGAGGGAGAAGGGAAAAAGCCCCCAAGAGCCACACACACGCTCCGCGCGGCTCATGCAGGCTTTTCCAGGAGGTGGGGGAAGGGACAGAAGGGCTAAGCCAGAAGCTAGAACAGCAAGTGGGAGCGCTGTGCAGCGATCCCTCTCACTGTTCTGGCTTCTGGGACAGCTTTGCAGCCTGCATTCACTCCATAAGACGCACACACATTTCCCCTTACTTTTTAGGAGGGAAAAGGTGCGTCTTATAGAGTGAAAAATACGGTACTCTCATATCAGTCCTGAATTTCCGGCACGACTGGGGGGTCTGATCTCATGGGAGGCAGCCATTTCCTTTTAAAAAAGCTCAACAACTTCAATCCTAAAAAAATAAAAATAACTTTGGTCAGCCCTCACACATGTTCACTTCATCAAATCTGACCCTCTTTGAAAAAAGTTTGGGCACCCCTGCTCTAATGAGAGCTATTAATTCAGCTGCTTGGGGTCTGTATTGAGGGTTTATGGGTTTGGCCTTGAGTATCTCAAAATCAGAAACTACAACATATCCGGATTTTCTTTCTCCATTCACTACTTTGGACTTTCCGTCCGTGTATAATATTAATTCAGGGTTGTCTAAGGTGAGGTGGTCTAAATCTTCTCAGGGTTTCTTGGCTTGTTGGACTATCTGGGTACAGTCATGGTGTGGAGAGCCATCTTCTGAAAAAGGTAATAGTGTAGATGGAGGGAAAGCCTGAGCAAGTAAGTGTATGTATGAGGGCGGAGTTAAGATGGCTGCCGTGTAAGGTTTTTCATTCCAGCGCTCTCCGATTTCTTCTCCTGAATTGGATTTTACAACTGCTGGAGTAAGTTATTTATTTTAGTTTTGCATTCTGCTAGACAAGTAATTGCTGGACTCCCTACTGGTGTGATGCCAGATTTTAATTAAGTTTGACAAAGGAGGATTGCTTTGGATTGATGGCTAAGGAAAAAAAGCTGCAGCGGCAGCGAGAGCCCTCTGAGTCGCTTAACCAGATCAAAAACAAAATCTAAACAACTAAGCCTGACAGACCTCTCGGACTGGGCAATTGCCGAAATTGAACAAGAGGTGCCTGATGGGCTAGAAACAAGGACAGGGGAGCGGGTGGAGGAGGGGGGCAATGGGCATGTTATGTACTGAGTTGAATAGGATCCAAACTGCAGCGGTCTGATTGGTCCTAGAACAATAGGATCCAAATTGCAGCAGTCTGATTGGTCCTAGAACAATAGGATCCAAATTGCAGCAGTCTGATTGGTCCTAGAACAATAGGATTCAGAATGCAGCAGTCTGACTAAGAAACCAGAAGCCTTCCTCTTGGGCATTGTCGGCCAGAAAGTGTTAAAGAAGGACAGAACCTTTTTTATGTATGCGACTGCAGCAGCAAGAATACTGATTGCAAAATATTGGAAGACACAAGATTTGCCCACACTGGAAGAGTGGCAGACGCAATTGATGGATTACATGGAACTGGCTGAAATGATTGGCAGAATCCGAGATTTGGGAGAAGAAACAACGGAAGAGGATTGGAAAAAGTTTAAGGACTATTTACAAAAACAGTATAAATTGTATGAATGCTAAGAAACTGCAGGATTTAGAAAAATATGGTTCCAGTAACTTAATTGTGAGATATTGAAAATTAAGTGAGATGCAAGAAAGAATCGAAACTTAAAGTAATATTGTGTTTATTTCAAGTTATAAGTAATTGACAAAAACTGCTTTAAGCTTAGAAAGATAACATTTGAGAAGTACAAAATAAGAAATCAAAGATGGTAACAATTTGCCGATACTTTTATTATAGAGAATGCAGGGTAAGGGAGATGTGAGGAAGTCCAGTTAGTTATATAAAAAATGTTATGAATAGTTGTGTTTTTTCTTTTTTCTTTACTTTTCTTTTTCTATATTGTTTGTGGGTGTAATTGTATCTGTTTTCTTTTTTGGTTTGTTATTTTCTTGGGGAAGGGAATTTGTGTGTTTATTGTGTGCTTTTTATTTTATGTTTGAAAATTGAATAAAATATTTTTTTTAAAAAACAGAATGCAGCAGTCTGATTGGTCCAAGAACAATGCAGCAGTATGATTGGTTGGCAGGAACCACCCAATCATGCTCCAGATATAAGTGAATCCACAGCCTGATTGGCTTACAGTAGAATTCCAGAATTAACCAATCATGTGCAGCCCATTGTGTAAATAATGTATATAAAGCAGATACTGTGAGGGGACTTTCATTCATTCCTCCTCACCACTATGAGCTGAATAAAGAGCATGAAATCACTTCACGACTCTGAGTATATTTCACTGGCGACGAAGGTGGGATCCCGCTGAGCTGACTGCCACACACAGCACCGCAGCACCGCTACCTACCGCACCGCTGCCTCGCACCATGTATCCAGGCTTCAGCTCCGGGACACAAGGAACTCAGAATGGCAACCGACAGCAGCTTCTCGCCATTCAACCCAGCATCTGGAGACTGGGAAGCATATGCCTCCCGTTTCACCTTCCTTCTAGAAGCCAAAGGGGTCACCGATGAAGAAGACGCCAAGAAGAGGGTGATATTCTTCAGCATCTGCGGAGAGGAGACATTTGAAATCGCCCGGGGTCTCCTTGCACCTGAAGACGTCGCTACTGTTCCATACAAAACAATAATGGAACAGCTGAAGGGGCACTTTTCGCCGCAGCCCTCAGTGGTGGCTCGTCGAAATGCCTTCTACGCAAAGCGGCAAGCCCCTGGGGAAACCATAACTGGGTTTGTGACCTCTCTCCGCCAAGCTGCCCGGTTCTGCAACTTCTCAGAGCTGGAGAACATGCTTCGTGACCGCCTCGTCGGTGGCCTGAAGGATGAGAAGCTGCAACGACGCCTCTACGCCAAGAAGGACCTAACGTTCCAGGTTGCTCTGGAGGAGGCCCTGGCAACGGAAGCTGCCAAGAGGTCGACGCAAGAGGCACGGCCGAGCCTGCCACCCCAACCGAGGGTCCACCATGAAGACCTTACCGACAACTCAGGATCTGACAGGGAGGAGGTGCACCGATTACAGCAGCGCACTCAAGCAGCCCACATACCACAGCTGCCTCAACGAGAAGGAGGGAACTGCGCAAACTGCGGGGAAAGTCACGAGAGGAGGACCTGCCGTTTCCGCAACGCAGAGTGCAGGCAGTGCAGAAAATTGGGACATATCGCCCGGGTGTGTAGAGCTCGGCCCACCCAACGCCAGGCATCAGATGACCAATCCAAGAGCCCCAGGTCCCGGGGCCCAACGCACCAAGGCAACTCGACGGAGCTCACGGACTCCCAGGTATACCAGTTGCCCCACCCCAACGTAGAGAAAATTTATGTAGAGGTACAGATAGAGGGGGCCCGCATGGAGCTTGACACGGGTTCAACTCTATCCATAATCTCAGCAAGGACCTTAAGGAAACTGTCCTACTGGGGGTCCCAAACTCAGGCCGGCCCCATTCACCCTCCGGGACTTCCAGAAACGTAAGGTCCCCACAATGGGAGTGGGGACCTTCAGGGTGCAATACCGAGGGCAGACGAGGCAACTGGACTTGCTCGTGGTCAAGGGCCCCTACATTAGCTTACTGGGATTGGCATGGTTTGGATCACTGGGGCTAGCCATCACCGGGGTGAACCACACTACCTTACAAGTGGACATGGACGCCATCTGCAAGGAATTTCCAGGGGTTTTCTGTGGGAAATTGGGACAGTATACGGGCCCCCCCCATTGCTCTACAGCTTGACCCCGCAGTACAACCGGTCAGGCTCAAGGCCTGCCGGGTCCCGTTCGCCCTGAAAGCCCGTATAGACGAGGAATTGGACCGGCTCGTGGAGCAAGGAGTGCTGGAGCCGGTGCCTAATGCCCCCTGGGAAACCCCAATCCTCACACCCGTCAAGCCTAATGGTTCGGTCCGCATCTGCGCAGACTACAAATGTACCATAAACAAGGCCCTCACAGCCCATGCATACCCAGTGCCAGTGGTCAGCCATGTCCTTGCCACCCTGGCTGGGTCGAAATTTTTTGGCAAGCTGGACTTGGCCCAAGCATATCAACAGCTGCCAGTAGATGAGGCCACAGCAGAGGCACAGACGATTGTGACGCACAGAGGAGCGTTCACGGTAAAGCGGCTGCAATTCGGTGTCAGTGTGGCACCAGGCATATTCCAGAATCTAATGGACTCGCTCCTTAAAGGGAATTCTGGCGTCACCCCCTTCTTCGATGATGTGTTGATTGCCGGGCCCACACCAGAGGAGTTTGAGGACCGTCTCCGCACTGTTCTGCACCGTTTCCAGACGGCGGGTCTCAAAGTGAAGCGGGAAAAATGTCTACTAGGAGTGCCTCAGGTGGACTTTCTGGGATTTATGGTGGACGCAGAAGGGGTCCACCCGACTGGGGACAAGGTACGGGCCATTTGTGATGCCCCAGCGCCCAAGAGCAAGACTGAACTTCAGGCCTTCTTGGGACTATTGAACTTTTACCATTCCTTGCTTCCCCACAAGGCGGCGGTAGCAGAGCCCCTACACAGACTCCTGGACAAGCGGGCCCCTTGGGTGTGGGGCCAGCACCAGGAGGCTGCATTCCAGGCAATCAAGGACTTGCTTGTCTCAAACTCGGTCTTGGCACACTTCGACGAGAGGCTGCCGGTGGTGCTAGCATGCGACGCCTCGCCCTATGGCATTGGCGCTGTCCTGGGACACCAACTCCCAGATGGAAGAGAGGTACCGGTGGCATACTTTTCCCAGACACTCAACACAACCGAGCGGAACTACTCGCAAATAGACAAGGAGGGTCTGGCAATCGTGAAGGGAGTAAAAAAATTCCATGATTTCTTGTACGGGCTGCCCTTCACCATGGTGACTGACCACAAGCCGTTGCTTGGCTTGTTTGCCCCCGAAAAGCAGACCCCCCAAGTGCTGTCTCCTCGCGTCCTCAGGTGGTCAATTTTCCTTGCCAGCTACCAGTATGCACTGATTCACTGCCCGGGGAAGACAATGGGCCATGCAGACGCCTTCAGCAGGCTACCACTACCGGAAACAGGCCCCAACCCAGCACCTGCACAAGAGGTTATGAGCCTGGAGCTGCTTCCCAACTGCCCCATTCAGGCACAAGAAGTTGCACACCATTCCAAGAAAGATAGGGTCATCTCCCGGGTCCTGGACTGGGTGTGGAGGGGATGGCCCAGCAGCAGCCCTGGGCCAGAATTCGCTGGCTACACAACCCGCAAACATGAACTGTCGGCCCACAAGGGGTGCCTGTTATGGGGAAGCAGGGTCGTTGTTCCCCAGCCCCTCCGCAAGAGGGTCCTCACAGCCATACAAGAGACACACCCAGGGGTAGTAAGAATGAAGGCCCTTGCCAGGAGTTATGTGTGGTGGCCAGGGATCGACGGAGACATAGAGGCCTGGGTCAAACACTGCCAGGCCTGCCAAGAATCCCGCCCAGATCCCCCAAGGGCCCCAGTCCAGTCCTGGGAGTCCGCCCGAGCACCATGGTCACGCCTGCATGTGGACTTCGCTGGCCCCTTTCAGGGGAAAACATTCTTCATAGTGGTGGACTCCTACACCAAATGGCTGGAAGTCGCACTGGTACCGTCCACTTCTACATCCGCAGCCATCCGGGTACTACGCAGGCTGTTTGCAACCCACGGGCTCCCTGACACTCTCGTCTCAGACAACGGGACTGCATTTACGTCAGGAGAATTCCAAACCTTCACAGCGCAGAATGCCATCCGCCACATCCGTTCGGCGCCATTCCACCCTGCCACCAATGGCCAAGCAGAATGCATGGTGCGGACCACCAAGGACACCCTTCGCCGCATGACGCAAGGGGATTGGGAGTACCGCCTTGCCACATTCCTCCTAGCGCAGCACAGCACCCCCAGCTCAACGACTGGCCGGAGCCCTGCTGAACTACTAATGGGTCGGCGCCTTGCAATCAGATTGGACCGCCTTCACCCCGATAGAGCTCAGGATGAGGTAGTGGTGGGGGAAGGCAGGAACCCCCGGACCTTCGAGGCCCAGGACCCAGTGTACGCAAAGAATTTTGGGGCAGGCCCAGCATGGGTACCCGCCACAGTCACCAGGGTCACTGGCCGCTTGTCATACGAGGTGATAACGGATGGGGGGCAATGCTGGCGCTGCCACTGCGACCAGATACGGCGACGATTCCCAGGAGTAAACCAGGAGGAGGACAGGTCAGAGGAGTCCCAAGGGAACAGAGGGGCAGTGAGGCCCATAGAGCAGGAGGGGCCAGCAGGAGAGGCAGAATCAGTAAATACAGAGAGGACCCGCGAGGCCGAAAGGACACCGGAACCAGAACCACGACTGAGCGAGCCGGTTGCGCCAAACCAAACAGGCCCATCACAGCCAGCATCCTTGGAACACGAGCCAGAACCTGAACCCTGGACCAGGGAACACCACAGGCCGCAACGCACACGTAGGCCGCCGGCGTACCTCGAGGACTATGAATGCGACCTCCCGGGCAGGACTGGAACTTAGAGGGGAGGGGTGTTATGTACTGAGTTAAATAGGATCCAAACTGCAGCAGTCTGATTGGTCCTAGAACAATAGGATCCAAATTGCAGCAGTCTGATTGGTCCAAGAACAATGCAGCAGTATGATTGGTTGGCAGGAACCACCCAATCATGCTCCAGATATAAGTGAATCCACAACCTGATTGGCTTACAGTAGAATTCCAGAATTAACCAATCATGTGCAGCCCATTGTGTAAATAATGTATATAAAGCAGATACTGTGAGGGGACTTTCATTCATTCCTCCTCACCACTATGAGCTGAATAAAGAGCATGAAATCACTTTGTGACTCTGAGTATATTTCAGGGCATGACGCCGACTCAGTCTCCGCACAGTTCTAAACAGCAGCTAAATAGCTTTTTCGCAGACCCCCCCCCCCAAGCAGCCAAAAGGCCCAAGGCTGAAAAGCTCAAAGAACAACGGGACCACAGGAAAGAGTTCAGAGATTAAAGCAACCCAATCATCCCACGCCGCTGCCCAGACAACTCCTCAAAAGCTACCTTCACCGTACGGAGCTAACGAGGAGATTACAGCTGGGAAATTGCTAAGTTTGTTAGGAGAACAGAGCTTACTTACCAGAAGGTCATTGGTACTGATTCTTCGAAAGCTGGAGACCATTGAGAACCTTGCGGTTGGTGGTTGGGGGGCGGAGAGCCCAGTGCGGTCCCCTGGGCCCCGGGAGAGGAATGCTGAGTGGGTACCGCCAGGCAGGCTGGAGACCCCTAATCCTTCCAGGGAGAGCCCCCAAGCTGCACAGTCCATATATAATCCCAGGAAGGAGCCCAAGGGTCCCCCCCCCATACTAAGAGGTGTTTGCAGCTGGATCAGATAGTTCTGATTATCCAAAACAGCTGGGAGAACAAAGGGTTTGGATCTCCAGACTGCGAGTCTGCCTCTCCTTATCTGAAATCATCTGAAATCATTCACACAAACAGAAAGCTTAAAAACACATAAAAAAACATGTACCAGATGCTGGCTCTCCTCCAGGGCTAAATGTGATTGTGGCATATACACACAAATTGCTAGCAGAGATTAAATCACAAAAGAATGAGATCCTCTCGGAAGGTAGCATATTACCGTGATTATCCTACCTTTGCCTCTTAAGATATGCTTCTGTTTTAAATTCTTTCTGCAGAATATTCACTGTGAAAGGGGGTTCTGTTGGGCTGCATTTGGAAGTTGACTGACCTTTTAAATAAACTGTAGGACAGTCCTTCCTAGTTTCCCCCTATTATTATTATTATTTATCTGCAAATAATTTAATCCTTGATATTCACGTACTTAATTGACTTGGGATAGTGGTTCAGTTAAAATTATGGCACAACAATAGGTTAAATGCTGTATGGCTGAATTTTCTTATAAGAAAACATCTGATGACAGTCAGAAAGGGTATTCCTATTAAACAGGAGGAATAAGCAACTCATGCTGACTAAATATAAACTCATTTCTGCATCTGTATATCACACACAGAAGGAGACAGAGTGCAATTCAACTCTTTAACACGAAGTCCCCCCCCCCAATATCTATTGAATTCAATCCTATATAGAGCAGATGGGGGGTATCGGGAAGGGGGGTTGAAAGAGCGGGTACCAAGACACCATTTAGGGGAAAGGTTCCTGCTTGTTCCTTTTCATAATGTGAAACTAAATATCTGACCTAGAGCACTAGGAACATTTTAGGGAACACCACGTAGAAAGCTATGACAGCATACAAGCAGCCCGGATAAGAAGTGCCTGATAACTTCCATATTTGAAACCACAGAGAAAGGCACACACCACAAATGAACGAATACAGGCAGTGGGGCCTTCACCTACTTCAAAATGTGGCATCTGATTCCTCCTGCATTTTTGGTCCTGCTTGTGTATGCTACAGAGGATGTAAACAAATCTTACACTAGAGAAAAGCTCTGTAGCTTTTGTGTATCACTGTAGCTTTGTGTACACTGTATCTTAAGTGTATTCTGCTGAAGGACAAAGCTTGCTTGGTGTTATTTGCTTTATGAATTAAGGTCCCAGTTTCCCAATGCACACATTTGCTATTTCACCCCAACACTCTTCCTAAATGGATTCACACATTCATGCATTCAGTTGGGCCAGTGTTCACATCATCCTGTTTTACTTAGCATTTTGGTTTGAAAACCCAATTCCACTTTCTCTGCACTTCCTGCGAGATTGTATAGTTGAAGGAAAGAGCCTCTAATAGAGCTTTTGTTTGCTTTTGAAGCTGTAGACATTATTAACACACAAATATTGGGTCGGATCTACCCACTAGTCCTCTAGTGAGAGGGGGGTAATTGTATCAATAAGCATTGAGGTATTTGTCTATAAACATCTTGATTCTGCTGTCACTAATGCATTTGACAACTTTGGAGGTTCAGTCAACACAAAGAGCTTCAATATCTCCCTTTCTCATATAAGATGTTTGTTTTAGAACACTTTCCACAGCCTAATGTGAACAGGGAAATAAAAATTATTTTGCCTAAGACCTCTCCTGGCATGTACACTCAGAGCCATCTCAATTTTCAATTAATAGATGTCCAAGGAGTATCTTTCATGGGAGGGACATACTAAAAAAACAAACCACAAACAACATTCCAGGTCCCTATTCTTGCCGTTAAATTATGGATGGTTAGCTGTCCAGCCAGCCAAAAAGAGGGCTGTTCTATAATATATTATATTCTTAATTCTTAATTCAGAATTCTTTAAAAGCTGGTTTTACTCATGAAAACCTCAACCAAGAATCTGATTGCATTTTAACAGCACATGCAAGACTTTGACAACAGTGTGTCACTGGTCACACACACCCTTTATGCAATTCAGCTTTTATTATATTTAGTAAACTCTCTCTCAATAATACCATCAGCATAAATACTCAACCGTTTTTACAGCCCATTACCCAACTTTTCTCCTGTTCCAACATTCTCACTTCTCTACCCTCTACCTCTCACCTACTTTTCTACTTCCCTCTACCTTCTCCCGCCGAGACCACTACTTCACCTTCTGCATAACATTTGGGACACAATTGTTCATCCCTTTTACAAACAAAAATTATACGCATTTCAAAAATATATCAGAAGAAAGGTAGTGCAAAAATCAATTTTGGTATCAAATAGTGTGCCCATCCTTATTTTAAACTGAGCTGAGATTTATAATAAAATCTAACTTGCAGAGTTGCTCTGGGGGCTGGCATGCCATGCAATATTTAGTAATTTTGTAATTTTCCTGAGTGTTCTTTGGCCCCATTTTCTGTGTTTAGCACACACACACTGCAGGGGTACATTTGTACATTTTTACTTTTGATCAACATTTAACAAGTGGTTTCTAAATCACCCAGGGTACCTATGCAACAGAGTCAATAAGAAACAAACTTTTAACAAAAAAATTAAGATACCAGGTAGCTCAAAGCACAGTGAATTGATGATATTCAAATTCTGAAACCAGTACATGATTACATGATTGTATTAGTAATTGAAACCTTCCCACCTTTAACATGAAAATATAAAATTTGACCTCATGAGCAACTCATGTCACTTTTAATGTTAAAGACCAAATAATCCCTTTTTTATATATACTTGTACTCTGCAAGATTCTAGGTGTTTTAAGGTCTGTTTCCCAACCCCCTAAGATGCAGCACAGTAGATGTGGCAGAATTGGGAACCCCTTCATGCAGGGCTCTATTCCTGGCGCCTCTTGCGCGTTGGCAGAGCACGTATCTCTTTTTCCCGGACCCCACGTGTTGGCAATACAATACAAGCCAACTGGACGCACCTATGCTGGTCACTGCCAGAATACAGAAAGGAGCTTACAAGGGTTTTCAACTGTAGCTTGACATTTCCAATTGTCCCCAAAATAAAACACTGCAAGGCAGCCAATTTACTGCAATTTACTGGGACACTCCGACCACCTAATGTAATTATTCACTCAGTCACCTTTCTCCGCGTCCTCTTAGTGGCCTAGACGGACTCGCGTCGCTAGGAAACGCACCTCAAGGACCACACTTCGCTTCACCAGTGGCTTCTGAGCCTCAACGTCTCATCCACTCAAAACATTCACTGGAGTGTCCCCACACACAAATAAATGCACATACATACGAATCCCCATACACATAAAAAAAAAACCCATGCACCTCCCCAATCCCCTTTACCCATAAACTTCCCAAGACCGGTGACACTTACTGCTCTTCTACCGGCAAACCAGCGGCACTCTGCTCTCTACTGGTTAAACCCAGCGGCACTTTACTGCTCCTACTGGGCGGGGCTGATCAAACCCCTGACTCCCACAAAACAAGCTGTGGAGCCTACCTTTCCCCTGGGTACCCTTCTCCCATGCAGCTGCTGTCTTTCTTCCGTCTCTGCTGCATCTCCACTCAAGTACGGGGTGGGGGGCTCCCCCTAGAAAATGTAGGGTGCGCGCTTGGAGCCACCGACGCCGACCGAGCTGTTCACTGAGCAGTGACGCCCCGGTCCTTCGTCCTTGTCTTCAGAGAACGCAGATTCCCAGCCAATGCACCAAGAAATGTAGCCTTATTGGAGTTCACCGATTGGGTCTGCGTTGCTCCGGGACAGGAGGAAGGAAGTCAAAATGACACCGAGGTTGGTTCAAAGAAAGAGTTTATTCTGCTCTCCGGATAGCAGAAGACACTTGCATGGTGAGTCCACAGCAAGTACAAAGAAATGACAGGTTTCATGCAGTTTATATATCCTCCAGGCACCCTCTCACTCCTCCCCTAGGAGCCCAACCACATCGGCCTACGTACGCAGGTTGACATCACATATGTTCCTGCTCTGGTACTCTCAACCATAAAAGGATCTTCCTTCCTGTACTTCTGACCATAAAAGGATCTTCCTCTTCCTACTCTTATCTGGGAAGACGTCATAATCTCTGGGAACACACTTATGGTGTTTTTCTCAGATATTGGTCTTGTGCGTATTTTGTGGTCAGCACATAAGATAAAGTTCTGACGTGTTTTCTTTGTTCCCCTGGAGAGCCAAGGCCATCCCTTGCCTGTCCTGATAAAGGACAGAACTGTTTATGCAGTTGTGTCCTTATTATGGTTTTGCTCAACAGTTCAAGTTTTACGCATTTAAAAGTGCTCTCTCTTCAAAGAACAAAAGGGGGGGGGGTTGAGTCAGTTTTAAACTTGCTACACAGAAACCCATTCCTTCACTTGAGATTGGATATAGGCTCTCTGGACTTAAAAACGCTGGAAAAACTGCTGAGCCATCCAAAAGTAACAAAGCTACTTCTCAAATTTCATAGTCATGCCATCATTTCCACATTACAGTTAAAAAGGTGTTTGCAGACTTGGACGCTGTACCTCTACTTCCAGCTATACAGAAGCCGACAAGTCGGTTATCTCCTGAGCTACCCCCGACTCAAGCTCTGCCCCACCTTCAAGATTAAGCCAACGTGGAAATTTCCCAGCTCCTCTGATTGACACTAACACAGCTGCAGTTAATAAAGGAGGACCTCAAAGAGTGACTTTAAAAACATCTCCACTCCTTAGGAATGTTGAGCGAAGAGTACCGATAAACACAACCCCAATTAACTCCATACTAGAGGAAATTGAAGAAATAACAAACAGTATTCAAGATTCAATGCGTGACCTCAACAAACCCCCATGAACCTGCTAACGTGGGCAGCAGGAATACGAATAATGATAGGTCCGGGAAAGAGGAGATACTGGCCTTTCTACAGGAGGAATCCCCGGTAAGAGACTCACCCAACCAAGAAAGGCGTTTACAGACCAAGGGACTGTAAATGAATCAACATCTATGACACTATATATAATCCATCCTCACCTCTATCCATAGAACAGACTTTGCCCACAGTTATGGAGGAGGAGTAAGCAAGATCAGAAACTACAAAAATATCTGGGGGACTTTTTGAACTCAATCAGAAGATGCACACTAGGAAGCTGGTCACCCCGAGAACTGAGCTACGATTGCCCCCAGCCGAGGACCAACCAGAAACCTTCCCGATAGATAACATAATGCCAAACCTACCGGATGTATCGCAAACTGTTAAGCAACCTATTCTCCCACCTGTGTTCCAGGACTGTCCCAAAGCTCATCTGCAAGAAGTTAACATTTTAATCCATCAACCTTCAACTTGCCCTGCAGATGCTGACTTGGATATGCCGGCACTAGAGGACACCTCAATAGAAGAACTCCCGGGAACAACTTCTGGAACGCACATTCCCGTCGATGCTCTCAGACCTAGTGATCTTGCCCCCCAAACTGGCTACTTGACTTCAAACAAGGAGTTGACAGCAGACAGTTTAAGAAGCCCCGACAATAGGGACCATGAGTCTTCTTTGCCTGAACTAGAATGCTCTTCTGATATTAATCCTTCTGGTGATGTAAACAAATTAAGTGGAAATGTGCTTCCTTTATCGGATTGACCATTAGTATCCGTAAATCATAGATCTCTGCAAACTCTTTCTATCATGTCCTGGAATGTAGCTGGACTTTTATGTAAATTAGCTGACCCAGATTTTATAAATTTTCTTGATTCTCATGATATAATCCTTTTGCAGGAAACTTGGTCTCTTAAACCTTTAGTTATTCCTAATTTTATTACTTTTAATTTACCCACCACTAAAATGTCAAGAAAAGGACGCCCCAAAGCCAGTTTGATCTGTGGTATTAAACAGTCTTCTAACCTTAAAATTAATTACACTAGAAATATTGGACAGTATGCACAATTGTTATCATTTCCAATTTTCACAAGGAAATTCTTCTTTTAAATATATATTTCCCTCCCATAGAGTCAGAAGCCAGACCACATTATTGTTGGAATATAGTCTTTGAAGAGCTGTACTTAATACGCAGTAAATTCCCAAATATCCCCCTGATTGTAACGGGGGACACTAATGCGTGAATTGGATCAGATAACACAGCTCTCTATAAATGCTATGTCTCAACTCTAACCGAAGATGCTCTACTTCTCTTGAGAATAGGGAGGATTTCAAAAGACATTACTATTAATAAAGTGGGAGGAAAACTCTTACAATTGGTTTTAGAATTTAATCTTGCATTTTTGAATGGCTCAATACGGCCTGATATTCCAGGAGATTTTACCTTCCGCTCCAAAAGGGGCAGGAGTGTAATTGACTATTCCTTAGTCTCCTTAGAAATGTTAGATGAAGTTGCCTCTTTTACAGTTGTACCCCGCTTTGAGAATGACCACTTTCCAATTGTTTTAGAGATGTATAGAAACTCCAGAATTAATGACCCTTGTCCTTTTATTAGTACCGATAAGACTGGTTATGCCAAAAGAATTTATATAAGTGATAAAAATAGGGAGGGTCTATTAGCAGTATTTGAAAATAACCCAGTTATTCTCGAACCTTTGGCTAACCAAAATTTGATACCTTTGGCAGACATTGATTATTATTACAATACTATTCAGGAATTATTTTCTTCTTTTTTAAATCTCTAGTTCAGCAACAAACCTTTAAATAAGTATAACTGTTTTGATAAAGAATGTATTAACCATAAGAAAGAACTTAGAACTTGTCTAAAAGAAGCCTCTATCACTAACTCCCAAGATCTCTGGAAGACCTATTTTGAAATGAAAAACGCTTTTAAGAACATGCTCCTGGAAAAAAAATCTGTTTTCACAAACCAAATGGTCCAAAATTGTTACTGCATTAGAAATTAAAGATACCAAAACTCTTTGGTCACTCCTTTCAATAAAAGCTACCACTGATTTCCCTAATATAAGTGATGAAGCTTGGATTACGCATTTTACTGCTGTTTTCTATGATTCCCAAGTTTTTACGAAGGAAAATTTTAACTCTTCTTTGGCAATAACCACACAATTTCAAATTACTGTTGAGGAGATGAAAAGGATAATTCTTTTGTTTAAGCAAGGAAAATCGCCAGGTATGGACGGCATCTCAATAGACCTGTTGAGATTAAATGTGGAATGGTGGGCCACTAATCTTGTCCCGCTCTTTAATTCTATCTATCACTCAGGCTTGGTACCTAAATCATGGAATCACTCAATAGTGGTGCCGATTTTTTAAAAAGGTGATAGGAATTGCCAAGAGAATTACAGGCCTATTAGTTTGTTACCATGCATAAGCAAAATCTATGCCAAATCCCTGCTTATTAAACTGGAAGAATGCATGCTTACAAAAGGTCTACCTGGTAAGGAAAAAGCTGGTTTCAAGGCAGGCTCTTCAACTCTTGACCAGTGTCTAGTGTTAAGTCATCTTGTGGACAAATATGTCCTGAGAAACAAACGAAGACTCTTTGTGGCATTTGTAATTTAAAAAGTGCCTTTGATTTGCTCAATCGTAATAAACTGCGGACCAAATTGGAACAAATTGACCCATACCTGCTTACATTGATTAAAAGTTTACACTCTAGTAACCAAATATATGTTAAAGTTTCAAAAGATGGTAGAATTGCAGGTCCAATTCTGAATAACCAAGGAGTTAGGCAAGGCTGTATCTTGGCCCCTACCCTATTTAATCTCTTTTTATCTTTACCACCCATTATTTATTCAAAATGCAACCACTCATATCCCTTATTTAAACAATATCCCAGTTTTTTAATTACTTTATGCAGATGATGCGGTAATTATCTCACTTTCCTCTTTGGGTTTAAAAAAAAAATTTAAGAGTTTCTCAAATTTTTGCTCTCTTAATAACCTCAAAATTAACTATGATAAGACAAAAATTATGCAATTTACAAAGAGAGGAAACCCCAAAAATTGGATAATCAATGGCCATCTAATACAAGAAGTTAAGCATTTTAATTATCTGGGAATAGGTATTTTAAAATAACATGAATTGGAACACACATATCTTTTTTTATTGGTTTTTCACATTTTATAAAGACATAACACACACATAAAAGACAAAGACAAAAAACATGTATAATTTCAAAAATCTTACTTTCTTAACTTTGGTCCTTGACTTCCCCCCACCCCCCCTTCATACATCCCAATTCCCATAATTATGTCAGCAAGTTATTATTTTCCCTCCTTACCATGTTAATATTACATCTTTTATAAAAAATTAAGTTCTTTCCTAAGTTGGACTCAGATTCCCTTCCATCGATTTCCCATTTTTTATTAAACATAAATCATATTGACTAGACCCAAAAGTCGTAAGTGTTTTTAAAATTCTGTTTCCCCCCCCCTCCCATCCCCGGTTTCCGTCCCTTCCCAAGTACATGTCCACAATAACAGTTCTTAGCCTGGATTCCTCACATCCGAGGCCTTCAAGTCTCTTTCAGTCCCTCTCCGCCGGTTTTGTTGGTGGTCCTTTATGTTGGTCTTCGGATCTCGAAGGAGTTCTGTCCCAATCAAGCCAGGTTTTCTTCCCACAAGAAAACTTAAAGAGAACTGCTGCAAAATTTCCACCAGTCCTTCATATTCAGAATGGAGGCCCCAATCATATTTCTTCTTTCTTTTAAGTTCTTGAATTCCAAGTACTCCAGGGGCCTCCTCCTTCATCTTTCGCATCTTTTGCAGATTTGTAATCCATGTGATCCAAGGGTCTTCTTGTTTATAATCCACATGTGTAGGCTTCTTCTGGTTGGTACTTTCCATCTGTGCTTTCTCCTTTCCTTGTTTAGTCTCCTTCAGTTCTTGAGATATCTCTTCCAGTTCAGCTGCAGATTTTTTCTCATTCAAATCCTCAAAACATTCAGCAGAGCTGCTTATTCCAGAAGTCAAGGTTGTAAGTTGTTTATTCATAGCTAGACTCTGCTCTTGTAGAATTCCCACAAGGTAAAACATTCTTTCTATCTCAGCTAGTAAATTTCCATCCGCAGCCATTGTAATGTCTCAGAATTCCCCCTAGAGGGAATCTGGTTACTTAGTAATCTTTTCCCAACCGTCCTTTACCTCGTTCTTTGTTTCTTTGTTTCCAACCACTTTAATTCAGTTGTATCACATTTAGTCCAGGGAGATCTTAAGTAACAAGCTTTTTTACTTTAAATTGGCCGTTTGACAGCTTTGACAGCTGTCAAACTCCTTTCCTCTTCAACAGGCTCAGAGACAGGACGCTCCCGGGCCCGGGAGGGGGGGTTGCACACAACAAGAGAAAAACTTCTGAAATTCCACTCTTACACTCCAGCTCAAAACTTCTTTTATCAAATCGTGAAAGTTAATGTCTTTTTAACTCACCCCAAAAGGGTAGGCTCTCCAACTTAGTTCTCCTGCTATTGCTTTAAATCGTCTGCAGGAGGGGGGGGTGCGGACTTCCCTTTGACACATCCCCCGGTCGTATCAAATTCACAGATAGATATTTTAAAGTCCGAATTCCAATCTACTCACGGGTTGCTTCTTTTCGGGTCCGAATTTAAGGAAAAAAGTCAGCGCTCTTCAGCCATGGCACACGGCTCCGCTCCGCTGGGGTAGCGGTCTACTCCCAGCACCACGCCGCTCTCCGTACCCTCTCCGTAGCCTTTAAAAAGGCTCTTCGTGGGTCGGGGGGCGCTTAAGGTGCCCACCGAGTCACCAGGTCCGCAGGTATCCGCGCCTGCGGTTTTTGAGGGTCTCCGTGTCGCCGTCGCGGCAAGACCCGTCCCTAGCAGAGCCGATTCCCTCCGGAGCGCGGAGGGAATCCGCCATTAGCTGTTCGCGCCAACCCGGAAGTTCTGGAACACATATCTGTGCTGCTATAGCTAAGACTAAAGTGACAGCTCACCATATTAAATCTTATTTTTTCCCACCCGTAGGAAATAGATATATTCCAGCTGTATTGCAAGTGACTGATATGAAACTTTTTGCCCAACTTTTATATGGCACCCCAGTGTGGATTTCAAGAGGTTGGATAAATTTCATGCATCCCTTCTGAGGTCATTATTAGGACTTGCAAACTCTGTAAAATATGAATCAATATGTTGTGAGTTGGGAATACTTCCTTTATCTGTAAGAGTATGGTTGAGAACCTTGAAATATTGGATCTTCCTGCATTATAGAGCCTTATCTCCTAATTCTCTCCTTTACGACCTCTTAAGTGATAATGTAATTTACAATTTATCATTGATTTGTAGGAGAAAATTGAATTTGATAGGGCTTAATCTAACTGACTTTGAAAATTCTGACCCCAAAGATATTTGGGAAATTATCAGGAAGAATCTTACAGGAAAAAAAGTGTTCTCTCCACTCTTGAGGTTGCAAAGCACAGCACTTGCTCTCCTCTCTATTTAAATCTCCCTTTGTGTAGAGATTTTCAAAATGGATACATGACAAATCTGAAGAATCATGAATTGTGCAGGCTGTTTATGTTAGCCAGATTTAATGTTTCCCTTGATGATAGTAAGAGGAAGATATTTAGCTCTCCCAGAATCAGAGCGTCTCTATAAATGTAGTAAACAGGAACCTGATACTTTGGAGCATATTTTCTTTTCTTGTGATTTTAGCATTTATGCCAGAAGACAATTATTAGAGGCCTTACAACTCAATAGGCTGATTTCTATGCTACCAACGGTTCAGGACCTGCTTTTGGACAGGAATGATCAAATTACTTTAATAGTGGCTGAATTTCTGAGTGCTGTCCATGTAGAAAGACTGGGTCATTATAAAGAGAATCAGTGGTTCTTAACTGATTGGGGAGTCGGTAGGTCTGTATTGTATTATTTATGCAAATTTATTTTCTCTGGAGTTAAAGATCTGTCTGGGACAAACCTTGTTATGTTGAGCTCATATTTTGCACAATTTGTATACGGTGTCTGTTTGATAATGTGTGGTTTGCCTAATAAAAGATACTGGATTGTAAGTGTAGATGGGTTCAAGGAGTTAACTCTTTTTATGGTTATGTTGGAAGGGGTGAGGAGGAGTGCTTCATATCGATTTAAGCATGGATTTGAAAAGTGGTGGCAGCCTTTCAGGGTTAAGAGAGTAGAGACTACATGTGGGACATGGATGGTGACTTCATGACATAGTACTGTCTCTTGCGACTTTTGGAGTAGGATGGCAGCAGCAGCAATGGCTCTCAGACATCCTACTGCACCCTTTGCTGTGTTATCTAGGTGTTATGTACTAAGTTGAATAGGATCCAAACTGCAGCAGTCTGATTGGTCCTAGAACAATAGGATTCAGAATGCAGCAGTCTGATTGGTCCTAGAACAATGCAGCAGTATGATTGGTCTGCAGGAGCCACCCAAACCAGCTCCAGATAGAAGTGAATCCACAACCTGATTGGCCTACAGGAGAATTCCAGAATTAGCCAATCACGTGCAGCCCATTGTGTAACTAATGTATATAAAGCAGATACTTTGAGGGGACTTTCATTCCCTCCTCACCACTATGAGCTGAATAAAGAGCATGAAATCCACTCTCGACTCTGAGTATATTTCACTAACTGTAGGCTATAGTAGGCTACTGGTCTCTGTTGGTCACAGAAAGTTTGGGTTAAAACTCTGGAGGCCACCCCCCATTTGTTCATGAATAAACAGACGTTAATTCTCTTTTGAGGCGATCAAAGCTTGAGTATGCATCATCGTTCCAGACTAACTCATCGGGATGGTCGTTGGGTCATGGCTGATAGTGGCTTTGTTATTTCGCTGTACCTGGCTATCCAAGCCCTGCAGAATCCTGCCATGCCTAGGAAGCCTCACAGTTGGCACTTGGTTTTTGGCAAGGTGTTTTTAATTCTGGCTTCTATCTGTGGCCAAGCTCTGGGTGCCGACCCAGAGAATGTGTCCCAAATATTTGATTTCTTGCTTACAGTATTGTATCTTTTTAGGGGATACTTTATGTCCTTTGTAAGCTAGTGCTGTGATGAGGTGTTTAGTGTCTGTTTTGCATGCTTCCTTGCTGGTAAAGGTAAAGGTAAAGGTACCCCTGCCCATACTGGCCAGTCTTGACAGACTCGAGGGTTGTGCGCTCATCTCACTCTATAGGCCGGGAGCCAGCGCTGTCCGCAGACACTTCCGGGTCACGTGGCCAGCATGACAAGCTGCATCTGGCGAGCCAGCGCAGCACACGGAACGCTGTTTACCTTCCCGCTGGTAAGCGGTCCCTATTTATCTACTTGCACCCGGGGGTGCTTTCGAACTGCTAGGTTGGCAGGCGCTGGGACCGAACGACGGGAGCGCACCCCGCCACGGGGATTCGAACCGCCGACCATGTGATCGGCAAGTCCTAGGCGCTAAGGTTTTACCCACAGCGCCACCTTGCTGGTAGAACATATTAAAAGGTCACCAACGTACTGTAACATCACAGACCCTGCAGGCAGAAGTAGATCCTGTAGATCCTGATGCAGAATTGAGGAGAATATAGCGAGTGACTCTGCGTACCTCTGGGGCAGCCTTGTCCATGTGAGTTGGCTTGCCATTGAAATAAAAAAATTAAGGTCATATATATATATATATATATATATGCAGGTTTTGGTGTCTTCGGGTGTCTTCCCGTGTAAGAGTTGGGGTGTCTAGGCGACGTTTCGACGAGGTCTCACTCGTCATCTTCAGGCTGGTGCTTTCGGCTTCTTGTTACTGGAACAGAGCAGGATCTCAGTGTTTTAGTTCCTATAAATACTGTTGAGGGGGTGTGGTGTATAGCCTCCAACGTTCTGGGCAGAGAGGAAGTTTCCAGGTTAGTGTGCCTTTTCTTCTTTTGTTCATTAATTACTTGAGGGAAATCTTGAGTGATTTCTTGAGTGATATTCTGAGTACCACTTAGGAGGGTCGTTAGGTGTGGATTAGTTGCTAAAGCTTTCGTGTCTTGACCTCTTGAGCTTGTGAGGAGTTTTTTCTGAGAAGATAGCTGTACTGCACTTAGTTGTGCTCTGGCTTGGCTTCGTGTATAGGGGCGAGCTGTGGTTTTGTGCCCTGTGCCAGCCAGATCTGTGTAGGGATTGCAGGGGGGTGCAGCATCCGGAGGTGCCACTATGGTTTGGCTACTGGATGGTGTCTGTAATTTATCTGTGGAGAGGGTCTGGGTTTGGGTCTGGTGTGGTTGATTGGAGATGGCGTTCTGTGTGCCTCTGGTTCTGGTGTCGGTTTTTGTGGGGAGGGCTAATTTCCAGATGTCTGGCAGGCGGGACGTGTCGTCACGCTTGTTCATGTTGTGAGGGTGTTTCTCTATCTCGATGGCTTCCATGATTATTCTCTTGTGGTGATGTTCCATGTTAAAGAGCAATTTGGAATCTGCAAAATTAATTTCGTGTCCTGTTTCTTTCATGTGTTGGTAAAGAGAGGAAGTTTTTTCTTCTTTTTTGACGGCATTCTTGTGTTCTGCGATACGTGCATTTATGTTCAGTTTCGGTTTCAGTTCTGTTAATTGGTTCTCGTGGGAAACTTGCAGATTCTAGCTTCACCAATTAACTCAAGCTGGTGTCAATTTACTCTTGGCAGAAAGCCCAGGTCTGCTTGACCTAGAAACTACTCGCTCTGATTGGTTAACGAGCAGCACTCAACTCTGTTATCTAGGGATTGCTAGCACAGTTTGGTGTGAGGTGTGTTAGGAGTTAGAAGTGCTGTGTATGGTTATGAGAGAGAGAGAGAGAAAGAAAGAAAGAGAGGGTTTATTTTGCTTTTATTTGTATGCAGAAACTCTGCTGGTTTTATTTTTCCTTTTAATAAATCCTGTAAATAGTTATTCTGAGTCTAGCTGACTAGTCATTACCGCCGCAACTAGCTTCCTCGCTGTGCAGGAAAACTCTGCTACGTTTGGGCTAAAGCCAGTAGGGCTATGCCTGACACTCCAAAGTTCCATGAGGTTATGGGCATTGTGCTGCCAGCCTGAGTTGCGGTGGTGTCAGCATCAACGGCGTTGGTTCCAGTAGTTCCAGAGGTTGTTGTTCCTGGCTGGTTCCTGACCGTGGTGAGCTGGTGACGCAGCGGACTCAAGGACAACAGCTGCAGCGTGTGAGTGCTGGGTGCTGTGGTTCCTGTTTTCTCTCTCGGTGGTCGTGAGTAGCTGGTTCCGGGTTCCAGGGACATCGCTCTCAAGATGACCTCACAACCAGTTCAGATGGCTTTTGAGCGTCTGAATGACTCCAATTACTTGCTGTGGTCGGAACGCATGCAGGCAGTGCTGCAGAGGGATCGTCTCTGGCAAGTGGTGAGTAAGTTTCCTACGAAGCCTGATGATGAAGACCTCGATAAAGACCAAAGAGCAAGGGCCACAATTGTCTTGGGGCTGGAAGATTCCCAGTTGCCGTATGTGAGGGGAATCAAGACAGCTAGAGGTGTGTGGCAAGCACTTAAAGAACTCCATGTGCGTGAGACAGCGGTTTCCAAGCTGTTCATTCGCAAGGCATTGTACAAGGCAATGTTACAGCCTGGGGTTACAATGCAGGAACACCTACACAGTTTACAGTTAAAGTTTGCTGCGCTACAGGAAAGAGACTGTGCGTTAGACCAGCAGGAGAAGGTGGCTATTATTTTGAGTTCTCTCCCGGAAAGCTGGGATAATTTAGTTTTGTCTCTAGAAGGCATGCAGGAGCGTGATTTATCAGTCAGTTACGTTACTGGGCGTTTGATTGAAGAATGGCAGAAGAGGCAAGAAAGGTTGTTGGCTGCAGAGGCTTCTACAGGTGGACGGTTTGGAAGGAGTTCTCATGCCGTGCCAGAGGTGAAGCAAAAGCAGCGTACTGGTGAGGAGTCAGCGTTTGCTGTTAGGCGTTGTTTCCGATGTGGGTCTTCAGCGCATCTAAAACGACAATGTCCGGAGTTGGTCAAGTCTCAGTTGCCGGTGCAGGAGCAGAGACGAGATCAGCAGCAGCAGCAGCGTAAAAAGAAATTCTTCAAACAAAAACAGTCGGCTCAGCTGGTGACCGGCGAGGTCAAGATTGCTGATGTGAAACAAGCGGTCTGGGTGGTCGATTCGGGAGCATCTCGCCACATCGTGAATTCAGATGAATTGTTTGTTTCCAAGAACTCAGCACAGCGCAGCCAGGTGGCTCTAGCAGACGGAAGTACATCCGAAGTGATTTCGGGGGGTGCAGTTTATGTTCCTTGTCTTCGTGAATGCCTGCAAAATGTACTTTGTGTGCCGTCATTAAGGAGCAATCTGATGTCTGTAGATTGTTTGCTAAAAGCTGGGTTTAAAGTGTATTTTGAAGGAGACAGTTGCATTATTAAGAAGGCTGGTGAGATTTTAGGCACTGCTAAGTCAGAGGGAGGCTTGTTTTGGCTTAAAGCAGGATCTCAAGTTGCAGCAGTAGTCAGTAAATCTCAGCCTGCAGTGAATAACAAAGCTATACATGACAACTGTGTGCACTTATTGCATAGGAAAATGGGGCATGCTTGCTGGAAAAGTGTACTAAAAATGTCTGAATTGGCTGATGGGGGTAATTTAAAGAGTTGTAACAAGTACCTTGATTGTAATGTCTGTAAAAAGGTTAAAACCCACAGAGTCTCTTACCCCAGAAGTGACAGAGTTAGTGAGTCACCGCTACAGCTGGTTCACATGGACGTAATTGGTCCATTTGCTGTAAGCAGGGGTGGATCGCGCTTTTCACTAACAATTGTGGATGACGCCACGCGTTACTCTTGGGTTTTTCCCATGAAAAATAAGGGTGACGTGTTCACTAAGTTTAAAGGCTGGGTGGCATCTGTGGAAAGATTTCTGTCTGTTAAACTCAGAAGGATTCAGACGGACAGAGGTGGCGAATTTATGTCAAATGCCTTTAGAGATTGGTTACAAAAGCGTGGCATTGGGCATAGAAAAACGAACGTTTTTTCCCCAGAGGAGAATGGCGTTGCAGAGCGAAAAAACAGATCTTTACAGGATATGATGTTTGCCATGCTTGATGATGCTGATTTACCCATGTCTTATTGGGGGGAGAGCATGCTCACCGCGTGTTATCTCCAAAATAGGCTCTTTCACCAAACAATAGGTACAACCCCGTACTTTAAATTGTTTCAGGAAAAACCTAAAATTGACCATTTGCATGTGTTTGGATCAAAAGCCTGGGTATTAATTCCGAAACAAATGAGGAAGAAGGGAGATCCTAAGACCAAACAGTTAGTGTTTGTGGGTTACCAGGAGCTGGGAAAAGGTTTCCGCTTTGCTGAAGGGACAAATGGCATTGTGATCTCCAGGAATGCCAGTTTTTGTGAACATAGTGGCTGGGAGAGACTACATGCCAATACTGAGGTTTGGTTTGAACCTTCCCAGGAGCTTCATGACTCTGAAGGTAGACACAGAGAGTCAGAGTCTGAGGGGGAGGAAAGTTCAGACAAGAGCTCTCAAGAAAGTGAGAGACCAGTTGCTAAGCAACAAAAGAGAGGTCGTAGTTCTGAGGAGGAAAGTGGGTCAGAAGAAAAATTTTCTCCCAGAAGATCTAAAAGACAAAACAAAGGAGTGCCTCCGGTGCGTTTTTCTCCTGATACTGCAAATGTGTTTAGTGTAAGTGCAGAGCCCAAGAGTTTTCAGGATGTGTTAAAGTTACCAAAAGAGGAGGCAGAGCTCTGGAAACAGGCAATGGAGGAAGAGATGTCCTCTCTGAATGAGCATAAGGTTTTTACACCAGTGGCAGCGTCTGAGGGGGCAAAGATTGTAGGCTGCAGGTGGGTGTACGAAAGACTTAGGCCCGGTTAGGACATATCTAGGGTTGGAAGTGTGCTGGGCCCAAGATGGCAGCTGCCTAATTAGTCAGCAGAACAAAGTTAAACAACTACTGACTACATACAGGATGCAGGATTGCAAAGGGGCAGCGGTGCCTATGGATCCAGGTTTCATAAAAACACTTCACATAGATGAGAGTCCTGAATTTGAACATCCTGATGTATATCACTCTGTAATTGGAAGCTTATTGTATCTAGCACAGTGGTCCAGACCTGATATTAGCTATGCAGTAGGCATATTAAGTAGATTGGTCTCAAAACCCACACTAAATGCTTGGAAAGGGGTAAAACAAGTTCTGAGGTATCTCAAACAGACAATTGGCTATATGTTACAATTAAATTCTTCAGAGGATGAAATGTTGAGTTGCTACTGTGATAGTGACTGGGGAAATTTGCCAGATAGAAAATCTGTCACAGGACTAGTCATAATGGTCGGTGGAGCTTTAATCAGCTGGCGGTCACGCAAGCAAGACGTTGTAAGTGTGTCATCAACGGAATCAGAGTACGCCGCATTGAGTGAATTGTGCAACGAGGTGATTTATTTCAAGCATTTGTTGGCAGATTTAAATGTGAATTGTGGAGAACCAGTACAAGTTTACATTGATAATCAAGCTTGTATAACATTAAGTAAAACAGAGGGTTTCAAATCGCGTTCAAAACATATCTCTGTAAAATACCAAAATGTATGTTGCTGTGTACAAGACAATGTAATCACCTGTACTTATGTGTCAAGTGAAGAAAATGTAGCAGATGTGTTAACTAAACCATTGGCAAAGATAAAGAACAAGCGAATGTGCAAGGGTTTAGGTTTGCTGGAAAAATGATCTTCTACATAGGTGTATTTGGTGTTAATTGTTCAGCAGAATCTGTGAGGGGGTGTTCAGTTTCGGTTTCAGTTCTGTTAATTGGTTCTCGTGGGAAACTTGCAGATTCTAGCTTCACCAATTAACTCAAGCTGGTGTCAATTTACTCTTGGCAGAAAGCCCAGGTCTGCTTGACCTAGAAACTACTCGCTCTGATTGGTTAACGAGCAGCACTCAACTCTGTTATCTAGGGATTGCTAGCACAGTTTGGTGTGAGGTGTGTTAGGAGTTAGAAGTGCTGTGTATGGTTATGAGAGAGAGAGAAAGAAAGAAAGAAAGAGAGGGTTTATTTTGCTTTTATTTGTATGCAGAAACTCTGCTGGTTTTATTTTTCCTTTTAATAAATCCTGTAAATAGTTATTCTGAGTCTAGCTGACTAGTCATTACCGCCGCAACTAGCTTCCTCGCTGTGCAGGAAAACTCTGCTACGTTTGGGCTAAAGCCAGTAGGGCTATGCCTGACACTCCAAAGTTCCATCTTGTGGTGATGTTCCATGTTAAAGAGCAATTTGGAATCTGCAAAATTAATTTCGTGTCCTGTTTCTTTCATGTGTTGGTAAAGAGAGGAAGTTTTTTCTTCTTTTTTGACGGCATTCTTGTGTTCTGCGATACGTGCATTTATTCGTCTGTTTGTTTGTCCAATGTACGTGGCTGGGCAGACTTTGCAGGGTATTTCATAGACCCCTTGGTTTTCTAATTGGATTTTATCTTTGGGGTTTCTGAGGATATTGGCTATTTTTTGGTTGGTGCAAAAGGCTGTTTTGATATTGTGTTTATGGAGGATTTTGCTAATTTTATCTGTAGTGCCCTTGATATAAGGAAGGAGGGCCATGCCATTGTTTTCTTCTGTGTCTTGGTTTTTGGGGGTGTTTCTTTTTGGATTAGCTTCGTAACCCTGTTTTGCTGGTATCCGTTGGCGATTAACACATTTGAGAGATTCTGTAACTCAGTTGTCAAGTGGTCTTTGTCAAAGATAAAATCCAATTAGAAAACCAAGGGGTCTATGAAATACCCTGCAAAGTCTGCCCAGCCACGTACATTGGACAAACAAACAGACGAATAAATGCACGTATCGCAGAACACAAGAATGCCGTCAAAAAAGAAGAAAAAACTTCCTCTCTTTACCAACACATGAAAGAAACAGGACACGAAATTAATTTTGCAGATTCCAAATTGCTCTTTAACATGGAACATCACCACAAGAGAATAATCATGGAAGCCATCGAGATAGAGAAACACCCTCACAACATGAACAAGCGTGACGACACGTCCCGCCTGCCAGACATCTGGAAATTAGCCCTCCCCACAAAAACCGACACCAGAACCAGAGGCACACAGAACGCCATCTCCAATCAACCACACCAGACCCAAACCCAGACCCTCTCCACAGATAAATTACAGACACCATCCAGTAGCCAAACCATAGTGGCACCTCCGGATGCTGCACCCCCCTGCAATCCCTACACAGATCTGGCTGGCACAGGGCACAAAACCACAGCTCGCCCCTATACACGAAGCCAAGCCAGAGCACAACTAAGTGCAGTACAGCTATCTTCTCAGAAAAAACTCCTCACAAGCTCAAGAGGTCAAGACACGAAAGCTTTAGCAACTAATCCACACCTAACGACCCTCCTAAGTGGTACTCAGAATATCACTCAAGAAATCACTCAAGATTTCCCTCAAGTAATTAATGAACAAAAGAAGAAAAGGCACACTAACCTGGAAACTTCCTCTCTGCCCAGAACGTTGGAGGCTATACACCACACCCCCTCAACAGTATTTATAGGAACTAAAACACTGAGATCCTGCTCTGTTCCAGTAACAAGAAGCCGAAAGCACCAGCCTGAAGATGACGAGTGAGACCTCGTCGAAACGTCGCCTAGACACCCCAACTCTTACACGGGAAGACACCCGAAGACACCAAAACCTGCATTCCTGTACCCGTGAAAATCTACGAAAGCATATATATATATATATATATATATATATATACACATATATATACATATACATATAAGACAAATGTTCATAACTGCATATATAAACCACATGTCTGAAACCCCACAGAAAAAGTCCTGAAACCATGTTGTCCCTTCCAAATTGACCTCACATATTTCTCTGCAAGGTCAAAGGAAAATGGAAAAGCCTCCCCATTGTCTTTTCGTTCACAAATCCTGTCTTAAGGGTATGTCTGTGTATGAATAGGGTGAGCCTGTGACCTGGCTCTGGAACTAAGTATTTGTCATTACAAAAGACTGCCCAGGCTCCCCAGGGTATCCAATCAAGTGACCATTAACAGGTAATCCGCCAGACAGGAGATAAGCAACGCACTGAGATTTCTGTTGTAGGTATGATGTATCTGGGGGTGGGTGGTCTTGAGCTACACCCCTTCTGTGATGTATGTATGATGTTTCTGGGGGTGGTCTTGGACTCCAGGGCGGGCAATTTAAAATGTCTATATAAGGGTGGGCACACCTTTGTTCGGGGTCCTCCTCCTTTCCTGTGTGTGAGGGGAGCACCCTGTTGCAATAGAATCAATAAAGTTCAGGCTTACTAGCTGCTTTGCTTCTCAATATTCTCTGGTTGGCCTCTGTTATTGTGATGGCCTGGGAATCTGATTCAGATGCTGAACCGGAGGAACCCCAGCCTGCACAGGAGTCCCCGCCTCCAGGGCCGGCTGAGCTGGGGCGGGGCCTTGGATCTGAAGCGCCTGCACCTGTGCCGGATCCTCAGGAGCAGACACCAGGTGATTCCACTCTAGCTCCGGAGGTGATTGAGGACACAGTGCCTACAGGTGCGCCTCTCCCAGCCCTGCCAGAGGAAGGTGAGTCTCCCCCTGGGTCCAGTAACTCCCCAGCCTCTCCTGAGCTGCAGAGGCTCAGGGCAGAGAGGCAGAGGGAACTGGTTTCTCCCAGGAGGAGTGCTTGCCTTAAGGCCGGGAGAGGCGGGTCTCCTGGGGGCCGGGACCGCCCCTGGTCTCAGAGAAGATAAAGGCCAGTCAGCCCGGTCCCAGGTTGTGGGAGCAACGTCGTTGAATACCTGCTCCTGCCCAGACCCAGACCTGTCCTTCCAGTGTTCCCGTCCCCACCCGGCTTCCTGCTTCGGACCCCGCCTCACTCTTTGTGAACTGCTTCCAGACTAGTGACCCAGGACCGGACTTTGACTACGCCAACGGTAACCTTCCCCCAGGACCAGCTCAGTTTGCTCCCACCACACCCGCACTCCCCCTTCGTTGGGGTGCGTTCAGGAAGAGCCAGAAGCCATGGCCGACCAAGCAGCTGCACTGGTGGCATTGGCCCAGGAGAACCAGGCCTTGACTCACACCGTGCAGCAGCTCAGCAATGCGGTTACGGCACTTCAGCAGCGGTTGGACGCCCTACCGGCTCCTGGGACCAACGCCCTGGCTCCTGGCAAGTACCCAGTGGCCTTGCCAGAGAAATTTGATGGGACCCCGGCCAGCTTTCCCATGTTCCTCACCCAGGCCAAGTTGTATATTCAGGGGCGAGCCCAGAACTTCCCTGACGGCCGCACCAAGGTGCACTTTTTGATTAGTTTGTTAAAGGACCAGGTGGCCAAGTGGGTGTTGCCGCTGCTCAGGCAAGACTCCCCCTTGCTGACAGACTATATGGGGTTTTGCAATCATTTGGAGGCCGCGTTTGGCAACCCCCAGAAGGGGAGTCAAGCCAACCGGGCAATTAGGCGGTTGAAACAGGGCAAGTCCACTGTGGCTGCATACACCACGGAATTTCGGCTGCTGGCACAGGACTTGACCTGGAATGACTCTGCTCTTCGGGACCAGTATCTCGAGGGGCTTTTGGATGAGATACTGGACCAGCTGGCCACGATGGAACACCCCACCACGCTAGACGCCCTCATTCAACGGAGTCTACAGATAGACGATCGGCTGGAGGACCGTCGTCAGGCCCGGGGCCGCCGGCACTTCCAGTTCTTGGTGCCAGTTTCTACCAGCAGCTCCACGGCCACAGCCGAGTCATCGGAGGAGCCTATGCAGCTCGGGGCAGTGCGGCCACGCCTCTCCCCCGCGGAGAAGACGTGGCGTTGGGAGGGGAACCTATGTCTCTAATTTGGCGGAAGCGGACACTACGCCCGGTCCTGTCCTGAGAAACGCCAGCCACAGGGAAACCGCCAACCCCAGTAGCTGATGGCCCTGGCTACCTGGGGTCCCAAACAGCGCAGAATGGGCCCGCACCAATGGAATTGCAACACCTTATGGTCCCGGTGCGTCTATACCCTCCAGGTGGGCCCTGGATTCTTACCCATGCTCTGGTAGATTCGGAGGCAACCCGCTCCTATATGGACGCTGCTTTTGCTGCCCATCATCAGGTGCCACTTCAGAACAAGCCAGAACCGGTACAGGTGGAGGCAATTGATGGACGGCTCCTGCGTTCGGGTGCCGTTACTCAGGAGACCCAGCCCTTGGTCCTGTGTCTCCAGCAGCACCGGGAGATGTGAACTTTGGACATTGCCTCCATGCCCCGGTTCCCCCTGGTGCTCGGGATGGACTGGCTGGAGGCTCACAATGTTCAGATTGACTGGGTCAAACGGACTGTGCACTTCCCAGCCCCATGTTCCCATGCTCGGTCCGAGATGCTAGCAGCCGCGCCCACTGAGGAGGCTGCGTCAACGCTCCCCGCTGAGTACCGGGACTACCACGACATGTTCGAGGAACGGGGGGCAGACCAGCTGCCACCGCATTGGTCTTTTGACTGCGGAATAGACCTTCAGCCCGGAGCGCCCCTGCCGGTAAGTCGCTTATACTCTCTAACAGAGCCAGAGCGCGAAGCTTTGCAGGACGTCCTGCACAAGAACCTGGAGCGTGGTTTCATTAGGCCTTCTACCTCGCCCACCGCTACGCCAGTGCTCTTTGTTAAGAAGAAATGTGGGGAGCTTCGCCTTTGCCATGATTACCGGGCCCTGAACAAAATTACCACCCCAGACCGGTACCCCTTGCCCCTTATTTCGGAGTTGCTGGAGCGGGTGCAAGGGGCGCAGGTGTTCACCAAGCTAGACCTCCAGGGGGCCTACAATTTAATTTGGATCCGAGCCGAGGATGAGTGGAAGACAGCATTCGGGACCCGGTATGGGCAGTTCGAATACCTGGTTATGCCCTTCGGATTGTGCAACGCGCCCGCTGTGTTCCAACGGTACATCAACCACGTGTTCCAGGACTTGCTAGACAAGTACGTGGTGGTGTACTTGGATGACATTCTGATTTTCTCCCGTGACCCGGCTCGCCACGAGGGTCATGTCCGGACCGTGCTGCAGCGCTTGCGGGAGCACCACCTGTATGCGAAGCTCAGCAAGTGCGAGTTCCATCAGCGGTCAGTGGACTTCCTTGGTCACCGACTCTCTCCAGATGGGGTGCAAATGGATCCTGGGAAGGTGGCAGCGGTTCGGGAATGGGCGACACTTCGGAACCACAAGGACCTACAGCAATTCCTGGGGTTCGCCAACTATTACCGGACCTTCATTGCGGATTATGCTCATCGCACCACCCCGTTGACCTGGCTACTGCGCCCCAAGACGCCATTTTCCTGGGACAAGGAGGCAGAGGAGGCGTTTCAGGGGTTGAAAGCCTGTTTCCAGAGAGCGCCGATCTTGCAACATCCTGATCCCTCTCGACCTTTTGTGGTAAAGACTGACGCCTCCAGCATGGCCCTTGGTGCCGTCTTGTCCCAGCAGCACAGACCTGAGGCGCCACTCTTACCCTGCGCCTTCTATTCCCGCCAGCTCCTTCCGGCGGAGCATAACTATACCGTGTGGGAGCGGGAACTACAGGCCATCAAGGTGGCCTTTGAGGTCTGGTGCCACCATCTTGAGGGGGCACGACACCCGGTGGAGGTGAGAACCGACCACCGGAACCTGGAGTACCTCCAGACCACCCGCAAGCTGAACCAAAGGCAGATCCGGTGGGCGTTGTTCTTTTCCCGGTTCCAGTTCCGGATCCGCTATATCCCTAACTCCCAAAACCAGAAGGCGGGTGCCGTGTCCCGGAAACCTGAAGACATCGCAGACACGGTACAGCAAGCAGTACCAACCATGATCCTACTACCGGCTGCATTCCTGGACACTCAGGAGGCTGAGCCACTGCAGGCTCGGGTGCGGGAACAGCAGCGGGTCAACGCTTGGGCCCAGGAATGACTCCGGGAACTGGCCGAAGGGTCATGCCCTCAGTATCCGGGGCTGGTCTTGCACCAGGGCCTTCTGTTGCACAACGGTCGCCTGTACACCCCGCCAGGGCCACTGCGGGCTGAGATTCTCCGGATGACCCATGATGCCCCAGCAGCGGGACACTTTGGGCGGTATCGGACCACCCATTTGGTAAGCCGCGAGTTTTGGTGGCCCCGCCTGAAGGCTGACGTGGCTCGCTACGTCACTGGTTGCGACGTCTGCCGGCGGGTCAAGGGCCCTACCGGGCGACCCCCCAGCCTACTTCAGCCACTGCCAGTCCCACCGCGTCCTTGGCACACGGTTTCGCTGGACTTTGTGGTGGACTTACCCCCGTCTTGTGGCTGTATCTGCCTCCTAGTTTTCTCCGACCATTTCACTAAAATGGTGCACTGTGCTCCCTGCCCATCCGTACCCACGGTTAAGGAAAACCGCTCAGCTGTACCTTCAGCATGTCTTCCGCCTGCATGGCCTACCTGAGCGTGTGGTGTCCGACCGGGGCGTCCAGTTCACATCACCCAGGACTGGACTTTGACTACGCCAACGGTAACCTTCCCCCCGGGACCAGCACAGTTATTTTCTCTGACCGATGGAGAACCTACAAAGGACTCCATAAGGGCTCTTGTGTCCCCCATAAGGGAATAAGGAAGATTTTTGTTTATTACACCTTCCAGGTAAAAGCGAAAAGAAACTGACTCTCAGGTGCTAAGGGAATGCTTAAAAATGCTGAGCAGAGATCTGCAGCGCTGTACCAGGTAGTCTCTGCCAGGATGGTGTTTAGATGAGAATTTGGGTTGCCAGCAATTATATATGTACAGACCCTCCAAGTGTCCCTATTTTCCAGGGACAGTCCCAGATTTACAGAAGCTGTCCCACTTTCTGATTTGTTCCTAGAATGTACTGCTTTATGATGATGATGATGATGATGATGATGATGATGATGATGGAATAGGATGTCCCTATTTTATTTTAATTGGAGAAATGTTGGAGGGTATGTATGTACACATGTATCCGTGTTGAGATTGTATGTGCATGATATACTGTTGTAAACAAAAAATTGCCCTTTTCCCTTATGGGGTATCCAAGAGCCCATATAGAGTCCTTACATAGGTTCCCTATTGGTAGGAGAGAATAACAGATGCCAACCAGAGAATATTGAGAAGCAAAGCAGCTAGTAAGCTTGATCTTTATTAATCTGTTGCAACAGGGTGCTCCCCTCACATGCAGGAAAAGAGGAGGACCCAGAAAAATGGTGTGCAAAGCCTTATAAAGACTTTTGAAATTCCTATCCTGTAGATCAAGACCACCCCCAGAAACATCATACATACATCACAGAAGGAGGTCTAAACAGAAATTTAAATGTTTATCTCTTGTCCTTGTTTATCTCCTATCTAGCAGGTTACTTGATTGGATTTCCTGGGTAGCCTGGCCAGTCTTTTGTAATGATAAATACTTAGTTCCTGGCCAGGTCACAGGCTCACACCTTATTCAAACACAGACATACCCTTAAGACAGGATTTGTGAGGAAAGAGACAATGGGGAGGCTTTTCCAGTTTGACCTTGCAGAGAAAAGATTTGGTCAGTTTAGGAATCAAAATGGCTCCAGGTTGGCCTTCCTGTGCTGATCTATGTATGTTGTTACGGTAAAATCTGGGTGCGGGGCTACTCTGCCACCCAGCTTGTCGGAGTAAGTCCGCGGGTCCCTGCGGAAGAAAATGAGCTCAGCCGGAGACAGGATCAAACTGCAGAAGATCCAAGTTTATTGCGCAACAGGTTCAAGACGAGATTGAACAATGAGAAAGGGGTGACATGAACTTTTGAAATATCCCTCCATGTCCCAGAATACAGTGCAAAATACATCAGTTACATCATGAATACATTAAAGAGAGGTTGTGTTACACCAGATTTCATGGAACTTTGAAGTGTCAGGCATAGCTCTAATGGCTTTAGCCCAAACGTAGCAGAGTTTTCCTGCACAGCGAAGAAGCTAGTTGAGGTGGTAATGACTAGTCAGCTAGACTCAGAATAACTATTTACAGGATTTATTAAAAGGAAAAATAAAACCAGCAGAGTTTCTGCGTACAAAACAAAGCAAAATAAATCCTTCCTTTCTCTCTCTCATAACCATACACAGCACTTCTACTCCTAACACACCTAACCCCAAACTGTGCTAGCATTTCTAGATAACAGAGTTGAGTGTTGGTCGTTAACCAATCAGAGTAAGTAGTTTCTATGTCAAGCAGACCTTGGCTTTCTGCCAAGAGTAAATTGTGAAGCCAGAATCTGTAAGTTCCCATGAGAATCAATTAACAGAAACTGAACAAGATTAACATATAGAGGAGGGAGGGGGAATATGCAGAGCTGGAGATATGCACAGATAAGCACTTCCTGAGTGCCGGTGATGAGAAGACAATGGTCCATGTATGCATGGGCTGTCACTTGGCATTGCCCGGAGGAAAGGCTTGGCAGAGCGATTTGACCAGATTAGGGTCTTCCTGAGTACGTGACGCCTCGCTCTAGGGATCATGGAGGCAGTGGAGGTGTCATGGAGTCCTGAGGAGACTGAGCCAATCGGCACCAAAAGCAAGGAAATCGGAGTTGTGGTTGATTTTATACGAATTTCTAAAGATTTTAGTCCTTTTTAGTCCATTTTATATTGGTGATTGAAGTCAGAAGCAGAATAGATACATTGTAGCAAGATTTGACACTTTTATGAGTTCACAAGTTTCGGTTCCATTGTTCTCCCAGCGGGGAGCCGTCAGCAGCTTGTCAAGAGGTTAAATGAGGCGTGCAGGAGCTCGCTGAGCTAGCTCTGCAAAGCGAATGCATGGTTCTGATTGGATAGAACGCAGCCATTGAAAGGAATAGGGAATACAGCTTTGTACTTTCAACCCACAGTAAAGCTAGAGTGGGAAAGAGGCATAAGAATTTGGGCTTATTTCGCCCGTAATAGCGGATCGGTGTAGGAAAGGGAAAAGGCACTCCATTTATGGGGCTTGGGATAGAGTGTGGTGCTTGTGTAACGGTGTGGGGGCTGAGGGGTCCACGTGGGGTTGGGAGCCCTTGAGGTCATCGCCTTGGACCCTCTGGTGGCCGGTAGAAGGTTGAAGGAAGGCATGCCCCCCCCTTTCCGTATCAATGTGCTTGGTTGGTACACTTATGAACATTACCATAGATCTAAGACCATAAAATTCCTATTACAATACAATAGTATATAATATTCCTGGGTCCAGTAAGTGCTAGAATTTAAGCAAGTCTCCTGAATCCCTGGATCCAGGGAAAGTTAAAACATAAGACAGGCCAGTTTCCTGATGAGGTAATGGCCTGGAAGATGAGCCATCAAGGTTGTATATAGTGTATGTGCAAATTACCCATATATCAGAAAGACAACACAGTGCCTCATTTTCAGAAGAAATCACAGACCCTGTGTAAAACTCCAGGAATCCCCACTCAGAGATTGGGGCGGCATGCAACAATACAGTACAGTCGGGGACCATTTTGCACTGTTATATAGAACCCCCCCCCCCATTTGATTTTTTTACATATTCTTGTGCTTGTGCTGATTGAGCCTTTTCTTTTCTTTTCTTTTCTTTTTTTTCTCTCATATGCACACACACCAACAGTTCTCCAGAGAAAGCTGCCCTCCTATTTGAAAAGGCCACGCCTATCTTGCCCGGTGCGTCCCTGCTCCCCCCTTGCCCCGTCCCATTCCTTTTTACTCCTACATCCGGGCTTTCTGGCCTCGAGACGAATGTGCTGACGTCAGCTATATGAAGGCCCTCGGCGCCTTTCCTCCTTCTCAGTGCGTTGTTGCTGATGATCTAGCGTTTTGGAGGTAAGTTCGCGCGGGCGGGCGGGGGGGGGGGAGAGAGAGAAGCGCACGCCTTTCGAATCGCCTGCCCTTTACTATCCACACCAATTGTTCTACACCGGCGGCAGCGAGCGTGGGGAGAGATTCGTCTTCTGCGATCTGCCGCTTATTCCTTTTTAATTCCTCATACGCACACGCCCTCTCAACGCCCGTTCCTCTCATTCATACGGAGGCGCCATTTTAAACCGTGAGGGAGGGGCGGGCGGGCGGTTGCCGCCTTGGGAACTTTTCTGAGGGAAAAGTGAGCCGGAGGGGGGAGGAGAAGGGGGGCTGGGCTGGGCTGGCAGGGAGGGTCGCCAAAGCCGCCATTTTGCGATCGCCTTCAGCCCCTCCTTTGTGGCCCCCTCCCCTTTCTCCGAAGTGCGCATCGCACGCGAGGGCGCCGGGTGGGCACTGGAAACCGCGACTGCGCAGGCTTCAAAGTATGTGTGGGTAGGATTGGGCTGTTGATGGACCTTGTTGAACACAGTTTTTTAAATCCTGAAAGTTCCTCACTGAGCCTTTAGCCAATAATGTTGTGATGATGGAGTATAGAAACATTGCAAAGCATACAACATAGTGGTGATTTAATATATTCAGAAGTTGCTTGTTTATATCATTGTTTAGTGAACTGTTCGGTAGAATTCTGAATGTATTCCTTGTCTCAATAAAAGGGCTAAGTAGTTTCCCCGCCTTCCTTTTAATGGGGGGAAAAATTCAGGTGGGGGGCCGACTTAAATATCCCTGTGGGATATTTCTGTGTAAAATAGCAAAGATAATGCAAATGGATACAAAAAGATGTAAGGAAGTATAAGATAACATAGAAAGAACAAAGTAACAACTATTAGTACAACAGAAAAAAAGAAACTGTAAATACAGTGGGGGTGATGGGAAGTCTTGTGTATATGAATAATAATGTATGGTGAAAGGAGTTGTATAAGTTTGAACAGATTTTTATTTGTATATTTGGACATAACATACAAAATAATGTTTTGCTATTTTTTATTTTTTTTTGCATTTAAAAAAAAAATTATTGGTATTCCCATATATATACATTATATCCATGTTTAGTACATCTTATGCTTTTGGACTTCCTTCAACGTCCTTGACATTCATTCGTATTTGTTTCTTTGTAACGCATTCCAGTCTTTCGTACTGCCATTAATACCACCCTTCATACATTGTTTCCAATAAGCAATACTTATTAGTGCTTTACAGTGCCTCTTTAAATCCTACTAGCGTTGTATTTACTAAACATTTACACTCCAGATAATCCGCAAATTTTCCCCAGTCGTCTATAAATTTTTGATCCTTAATATATCTAATTTTCTGTTAATTTGTCTAACTCCACATATTCCGTCAATTTTAATCTCCACTCTGCTATCGTTGGGCCTTCTTCCTGCTTCCACTTCTGCGCTACCACGATTCTGGCTGCTGTAACCGCATACTGGAAGATTTTACAGTCCTTTCTTTTGATATCTTTTCCCACCATGCCTAATAAAAAGGCCTCGGGCTTCTTTACAAAAGTATAGCTTAATATCTTTTTGATTTCGTTATAAACTTCATCCCAGAAGCTTTTAACCTTCCCGCATTCCCACCATAAATGATAAAACGTCCCTTCTTTCTGTCTGCATTTCCAACATTTGTTGTCTGTTTTATACATCTTAGCTAGTTTTACGGGTGTTATATACCATCTATATAACATTTTTAACATATTTTCCCTTAGTAACACGCATGCTGTAAATTTTATATTAACTCTCCACAATTTTTCCCAATTCTCCAACTGAATATCATAGCCGAGGTCCTTTGCCCACTGAGTCGTCACCGTTTTAACTTTCTCGTCTTTCATGTTCCATTCTAGCAATATTTTGTACATATTTGACAGATTTTTCCGATCACTATTTATTATTTCTCTCTGAAATTTCGATGCCTTTTCTTCATAGCCCCTCTCTTTCAACTCTTTTTTAAAAATTTCATTTATCTGAAAGTAGCTCAGCCAATCGTATGTGTATGTTTTTACCTGATCGTATGATTTTACTTTCCACTTCCCTCCTTCCTTCATTACCATTTCTCCATACCGACCCCATTTTTTCCCCATATTAACTTTCTTTACACTTATCAGCTCCACTGGAGATAACCAGTGTGGGGTTTTTGGTTCCAATATGTTCTTATATCTATTCCAAACTTCTATCAAAGGTCCCTTAAAGATATGGCTGCAAAATCCCTTATGCACTTTGATCTTATCCCTCCACAAGTACGCATGCCATCCCACTCTGTTCTTATACCCTTCCAGATCTAATAACTCTGTATCCTCCAGCTTTATCCACTCTTTTATCCAACAAAGGCATGCGGCCTCGTAGTACAGTCTCATGTCGGGTAGGGCGAAGCCTCCTCTCTCAGTAATATCTGTTAATATCTTAAACTTAATTCTGGGCTTCTTTCCTTCCCAGACATATCTAGAAATGGCCCTTTGCCATTCCTTAAAGTTTTTTGTGCCTTTTATTATGGGGATCGTTTGAAATAGAAATAGCATTTTGGGGAGCACCATCATTTTGACCATGGAGATTCTACCCCAGAATGATAATTTCATCCTGGCCCAAACCTCCAGATTTTTCTTAATTCCATTCCACACCGGGATGTAATTGTTTTGGTATAAATCAATATTTTTGTTGGTGAGCCAAAGTCCTAAGTATTTTACCTTTTTGACTACTTCAATTTCTGTTTGTTGCTGTAATAATTCTATCTTGTCTTGATCCAGATTTTTAACAATCATTTTTGTCTTGCTCTTATTCAGTTTAAATCCTGCTAACTTCCCAAATTCCTCCATCTCCTCCAGGATTCCCTTTATACTATCTATAGGATCTTCCACCGTTAAGACCACATCATCAGCATATGCTTTGACTTTATACTCATTAGAGCCTAGTGATATTCCCTTAATTTGTTTATTTTGCCTTATTGCATTTAATAGGACCTCCAAAACAACTATGAAGAGCAACGGCGAAAGCGGGCAGCCCTGCCTTGTCCCTTTAGATATTTTTATATCCTCTGTTATAACGTTATTTATTATCAGCTTCGCCTTCTGTTCTGTATAAATTGCCTTTATACCATTCCAGAATTCTTGACCCACTTCCATAGTTTCCAAATTCCTCAACATAAAATCCCAAGCCACATTATCGAAGGCTTTCTCCGCATCTACAAAAATTAGGCTAGCTGGTTTATCATATCTGTCCGATAAATATTCTATTATGTTAATTATGCTTCTTGTATTGTTTTTTATTTGCCTTCCCGGTAAAAAGCCCGCTTGGTCCTCATGTATTATCTTTGCTAAAATCTTTTAAAACCTTTTTGCTAAAATTCCGGCAAAGATCTTATAGTCTGTGTTTAATAAGGAGATGGGTCTGTAATTTTTTATTTGAGTTGGATCTGCATCTTGTTTTGGAATTATTGTGATAAATGCCTCCTTCCAAGTACTTGGGATCTCTTTTCCCTTTAGGATATTATTCATCACATCGACTAACGGACCCGTCAATATATCTTTCATTTCTTTATAATAACTCGAGGTAAACCCGTCTGGGCCCGGAGCTTTCCCTCTTTTCAATTCCCTTATCACTTCCTCTACCTCTTCTCTGGAAATGGGGGCATTTAACCTTTCTTTTTGCTCCGTCGAGATCTTCCTCACCATTTTCCCTTTTAAGTATCTTTCTATTTTCCTATTGTTGTTTCTGTCCTTATTCCTATATAATTGCTCGTAAAAGTCCACAAATCCTCTTCTAATTCTTTTTGGTTCAGTTGTCTCTTCTCCATTTATTTGTATTTTATTAATTGTATTTTGTTCCTTTCTCCTTTTGACTTGCCATGCAAGCCATTTTCCTGACTTATTAGCGAATTCAAAGTTTTTCTGTCTTAATCTTTTAATATTCCACTCAACCTCCTTATTTATTAACATTGCAAATTGAGTTTGGAGGGACTTTATTTCCTGCAGTATCCTTTCATTATTTGGTTTTTTGATTAATTTTTGTTCGTAATCCATAATCTGTCTCAAAATCTCCTTAGTTCTTTTTTCTTTATTATTCCTTTTCCATACGTTTTGTTGAATGAACAGGCCCCTCATAACTGCCTTACTCGCATCCCATACCACATTTATTTTTACCCCTTTATCTAAATTGTCTGTAAAGTACTCAAATAATTTTGTCCGAATCTTTTCCACAAATTTTTGATCATCCCATAGGTTATCATTTAGTCTCCATCTAAAGGTTCGTTCTTCCATTCCCTTCATCTCCATTATTATGGGATTATGATCGGAGATGACTTTGGCCTGTATTTCAATTTTTGTAATTCTTAGTGTTAGTTCGTTTGATATCCAAATTTGGTCAAGTCTTGACATCGATTGGTTCGGTTCAGAGTGGAATGTGTATTGTTTCTCGAGGGGGTGCCTCAATCTCCATATATCCACCAAATTATAGTTCTTAACCATTTCGAAAAATGTCTTAGGAAGTTTCCCTCCTTCTGTCTTAGTTTTCCTTAATCTATCTATTTCCGTTGCGACCACCCCATTCATATCCCCCATTATTATGATTTTTTGGTCCATATATTCGAATAATCTCTCTTCCAATAATCTGAAAAATTCTGTTTTATTTCCGTTTGGGGCATACACTCCCACTATTATCATCATTTCACCTTGCCACTTAATACGGACTGCAATTATTCTCCCTTCCTCATCCTTAAATAATTGGTGTGATTCGATGTTGTTTTTAATATAAAGTACTACTCCTCTTTTTTTCTTTTTGTCCGAAGAGATAAATTCATTCCCTAACCTCTTATTAATTAGGATTTTCTTATGTTTGCTGGCCACGTGGGTTTCTTGGAGGCATATAATGTCTAAATTTTTCTTTTTTAGAATACGTTCAATTCCATTGCGTTTTTTCTTATCATTCATTCCGTTAACATTCCAGTTCCATAATTTTAAAGACATATTATTTTAGGTGTTCCTCTGAATTAAGTGCTGCTCTATAACCTTTCTGTCTCCTCTCTTTCTTCCTCCTCTTCCTCTTCTTCCGTTTCTCCTCTGCTCTGATCTTCTCCCTCACCTAATTCTAATTCTTCCCTCAATTTAAGTCCTCCTTCTGCACCTTTCGGCTCTTCCTCTCCTCCCTGGAGCTCTTTGTATCTTCTTGTGAACTTTCCTATATCCTCGGGACTAGTCAGTCTTCTTTTGACTCCTTTATAAAAGAAAGAGACCCCTTCGGGAAATTCCCATCGGAAGTCAATCCTATTCTTTTTAAGTAATTGCACTAGTGGTTTGTACGGTTCTCTTCGTTTTAACAGCCTTATGGGGATGTCTTTAAATATGATTATGTAGTGTCCATCAATATATAATCTCTTTTCCCTATTCCTTTGCAGAATCAGGTTCCTCATCTCTCTATCTTTGAATGTAACTAAACAATCCCCTGGGAATTTCCTGGCTTTGTTTGTTTTATTTTTCATTCTATAAGCATTTATAATTGTCCTTGCCACATCCTCCTCTTCCACCTCCATCCACTGTGCTATTTCCTTCACTAATCTTTCTTTTATATTCTCATTTTGTACTTCTGGGATTTGCCTCAGTCTTAAATTAATCTCCCTCTGTTTTAGGTCATTCATAGCAATAGAGTCTTTAATTTCTTCCTGTATTTTATTTAACTCTGCTATCTCATTCCTCATTCTATCTTCTTCTCGCTTCATTTCTTTCATTTCCTGCTTTGTCTTTTTTAATCCCTCATCCACTCTCTTTGAAACCTCTTTAATCTGTCCTTTTAGCTCACTTACTGTCTCTTCAATCTTTTTATCCATTTTTCCAATTTTATTGTCCACCTGTTCCAATTTTGTTTCCAAGTTTTTTTCACTTTGTTTTATTTCTGCGAACATCCTCAATATTTCTGATCTGAATTCTGTTTCTTGCTTTGAAGCTCTCCTTTCAGTTGGGGTGCCTCCCTCTGCCCCCTTCTTTTGAGTATGTGACATTGTCCTTAAGCCTCTGAAGATCCTTATACCGTTAAATATATTTCTTATATTTAGACTGTTCGACTTTCCGTTGACCCCCAAGAGGTATTGGCCCCCCGGGATGATATAGACCTTCTTGGATATTCACAACCTATTCACAACCTATGGTAACAAGTGTCAACCCTTAAAAACAAGTATCAATTTACCAGAAATAAAGAGAAAATCACCGTACCCCACTTCTTTACAAATTCTCACAGTACCTAATCTTATGTAATATACTTCGATGTTTCCCCTCCTTTCGGAGGTTTTAGGAAAATTGGATGGACCCCCTTCAAAATGGTATCCTAATTACACTCTTCTTGCCACAATTCAGGCACGCCCCGGGCTCGCCCAACCACTCTTTAACAACCACTTAGCCTGTGAGAGTCTGAGTCCCAAAGTAGTCTTTTCCAAAGTTAAGGTGCAATAATTAGTTCAGTCCACCAGGAGGCGTCAGCCCTTTCACCTTGCAGAGCAGGGCTCTTAGATGTTTGGAAAGTTAGTTAATTAGTCTCTCCTGTTTGCCTAATTCTCGCGCTGTTCTTCTCCGTTCCTTCCTCTTCCGTGGCCCCAATGTTAAATCCAAAAAGAAATACAAAGACGTAACCGACGTAACAAATAAAGGAAGCCCTGGAACGGCAATACAATAATTCAGAATGTTCAGAGTGTTTTTTTCTTCCCTTTCTCCCGGAGTTTTTTTAAGAGCCACTTAACATAACGTCACAAAAAAGTCTCAGTAGAAGTCCTCTTAACAGTAATCTCCTTGTCCTCTTTATAATCACTTTTAGCAGTTCACTGTCTCTCTGTCTCCGTTGTAGTGACGGCCGGGTTTTTTCCTAATGCCGTACTTCTCTGCCCTCCCTCGATTGTTCCCTTTCCCTTCTGCGGTCGGGGAAGGTTTAATTTTCAAAATTTTCAAAATGAGTCAGTGGGGGGGACGGACACTATAGCCGCTAGCAGCAACTTACTTTCTCCTTCGGCTCTGCAAACGACGCTGCGCCTTATTCCGCTGAAGACAAATTGACGCTGAACTCGAATGTTTCTCTTTCTGCTCAGATACTTCCTTGTTCTCCCCACTCCACTGTTTCCAGCACTCCCTCTCCGTATCTGAGTTTCTTTGTATCGAGAGCAAGACGCTTAGCCTGCAGGCTCGGGGCTTCGCTAATTCGCCGCTGTAATGGATACCCAATTAGCCGCCGCTCGTTCCGTCGCTCTCTTCGCCTTTAAACAAAGGCTACCTGACGACCAGACGAACGACACCTTGGCGCTGCTGGGCACCTAGACCTCTGGATACCCTCCAGAGGATTAGCGGGAGTTTTGTCGCCCTCAAAAACTCCCAATTCGGCCGAAAAGCTAGAGCTCTCTCCGGAGATACGAACCCTCGCCTGCAACCGGATCCGCGCCCTACCGGAAGTTTTTTTAAATTTCTGAGGATCGTTCAATAATAATGTTTTGCTATTAATCAATTTCAGTAAAGTTCACAAAAAGCAAAATAAATAAACATCCATGTGGGAGACGGCTCCCTTTGTAGTAACCACTGTGGTGCATTTTCAACCTTTTTCAGTTTTTGAAAAATCATAGGGGAGCTGTTGTATTTTATTTCCCTGTGAATGTTTCCTTATCTTAAAGTAGGTTTGCTTTTCTTTTTAAAAAAATTGTAACAGTTTCTTGCATTAGAGCTTTTGCTTGCAGGTAGTAATTAAAGGGCCATTGTTCTGTATTTTGGGGCAATGTGTTTGTAGTGTCAATTTTTGTTCTCGATTAGATGCGTTTAAGCAAGGCCTTAGGGGCGCGGTGGGTTAAACCACAGAGCCTAGGACTTGCCCAGCAGAAGGTCGACGGTTCGAATCCCCGCGACGGGGTGAGCTCCCGTTGCTCGGTCCTAGCTCCTGCCAACCTAGCAGTTCGAAAGCACGTCAAAGTGCAAGTAGATAAATAGGTACCGCTCCGGCGGGAAGGTAAACGGCGTTTCCGTGTGCTGCTGTGGTTCGCCAGAACTGGCTTAGTCATGCAGGCCACATGACCCAGAAGCTGTACGCCGGCTCCCTCGGCCAATAAAGCGAGATGAGCGCTGCAACCCCAGAGTCAGCCATGACTGGACCTAATGGTCAGGGGTCCCTTTACCTTTTTAAGCAAGGCCTTGGTCACCACAAAAAGGATGCTGCCATTTCTGTTTAGCAACTAAGGGCATGGACAAGCTGATAAGGACCATCAAGCCCTAATCAGATTTTTCAATATCTGCATATTGCTGTCTGAGAATTTATCCTGTTGTTTTGTCAAATATTTCCAAAGGACCCAAGCTTCTCCCATTTCAAGTTGAATGTGTGTTGTTCCAGATCCCAAACTGTGTCAAAATGGTTGAAGCAGATCGTCCTGGCAAGCTGTTCATTGGTGGGCTGAACACAGAGACTAATGAGAAGGCTCTTGAATCTGTCTTTGGCAAATATGGCCATATAGTAGAGGGTAAGCACACAGCCTTTTTAGGTCATAATATTAAGCTAAAGGTCTGCTTTGATGAATTTTACAGCTTTGATCAGTTGAAGTGATAGAGCTTATATGTCCTCTAAGAAGTTCTGAGCAGGCTTGTGTACAACTTGGGATACACCATTCTAAGATGAAAGTGGAATAACACTTTTGTCTTTCTTCAGTTCTCCTTATGAAAGACCGTGAAACCAACAAATCAAGAGGATTTGCTTTTGTTACCTTCGAGAGTCCAGCAGATGCCAAGGATGCTGCCAGAGATATGAATGGAAAGGTAGGAACTAATGTGTTAATTGCAGAGTGTCAAGCTGAGGGTGATTGGATTGATTGATTGACAGAGTTGCTTTTATTAATGAGACAAGTTCAGTGATGTGTTATAATGGAGTGAATGCTTGGGTAATAGCATTTAGGGATGCTAAGGGAATTAGTTTAAGGATGTTAAGGGTTAGCTTTAAGACAAATAAAACCTTATGGCTTATTTTCTTCAAGAATGCTAGTATGGGCATTCTATGGGCTACTCTTAAATTAAGAATGAAACTGGATGTCTCAAGAACTGCCTAAATAATACAGCATTGCTTCCTGATTGTGATGGCTCAATCAATTATTTCTAGAAAATACCTGTAGTGACTGTTACTTTTTAATAACATGCACTGTCGGGATCTCTGCTCGGTCAAGCTGATAAAGCTCATTTTCTTCCCCTGAGTCCTTCGGAATCGCCTCCCGACGCAAGCAGAAGAGGGGTTGCAGGGCTGGACTACGAGTGAGGCTAGGTAAAAATCCCCACAAGCCTGCATTGCCAAGTCTCCTTGTATCAAATGTGAGATCCTTATCCAACAAGGTAGAGGAGTTGGAACTTATTACCTCTCGGCAGAAAAGTATCGGGGACTGCTGTGTTATGGTCCTTCTGGAGACGTGGCTGGATCCCTCCTTTCCACAGGGACTTCTGCAGCTAGAAGGACGCTCAGTAATTAGAGCGGATAGAACCGCCAAATCCGGGAAGAGCAGAGGAGGAGGAATTTGCGTTTATATAAATAACAACTGGAGCTCGGACATTAAACAAATGGACACGCATTGCTCTCCTGACTTGGAGTACCTGGTGGTGAAGTGCCGCCCTTTTTACTTGCCATGTGAGTTTAATGTTGTTATAATAACAGCGGTGTATATACCTCCCGATGCAAACACTACTACAGCCACCTGCTAACTGCTATTAGCAGACAGCAGCGGGCCCACCCGGATGGAGCACTTGTGGTTGCTGGTGATTTCAACCGAGCCGATTTAAGGACTGTGCTCCCTAAGTTCCACCAGTATGTTGACTGTCCCACTAGGGGAGGAAATACCTTGGACCGAGTATATAGTAACATCATGCATGGATACAAGACTAAGCCCTTGCCCAATTTGGGGCAGTCAGACCACATATCCTTACTTATGATACCATCATATAGACCTCTCGTACGCAGAATTAGACCATCAACTAGAGAGATACGAGTGTGGCCAGTAGGTGCATCTGAGCAACTCCAAGATTGCTTTCGGAGCACCGAGTGGTCGCTTTTTGAGGAGAATAATGTGGACACATATGCTTCAACAGTACTGTTTTACGTTAAAAGCTGCATTGATGTTGTCACTACCACCAAACAAATACGGGTGTTCCCTAACAACAAGCCCTGGCTAAACAGGGATGTGTATCTTCTGTTAAAGGCAAGAAATGCTGCTTTTCACTCTGGTGATGCGCAGCAGTATAGAGAAGCTAGAGCCAAATTGAAAAAGGGCATTAGGAACGCCAAAGCTATGTACTGCCGGAGGATCGAAAAACATTTTGAGAGCTCCGACCCTCGTCGAGTATGGCAAGGCTTGAGACAAATTACAGGGCAAAATATTAAAAATGAATTGGCTAGCAGCAGTGTGCACCTGGCTGATCAACTGAACCAATTTTTTAGCCGCTTTGAGGAGGGAACTGGAACTACCGTCACTACAGCACTGGCCACCAGCACATTATCAGAAACTACTACTGATAGACAACCACTTTTATTACAGACCTGTGACGTACAACGTGCCTTTCGGAGCATTAACATCAGGAAGGCAGCTGGACCAGATGGAATCATGGGACGGGCTATTAGGGACTGTGCTGCAGAATTAGCCGGCGTATTTACGGACATTTTCAACCTATCCCTGTTGCAGGGTTATGTCCCTACCTGCCTGAAGACATCGATTATAGTGCCAGTCCCCAAGCAGTCAGTGGTGGTATCTCTCAATGATTATAGACCAATAGCCTTAACATCTGTTGTTATGAAATGTTTTGAGAGATTGGTGCTAGATTATATTAAGGCTAGTCTTCCATCCACTTTAGACCCGTTCCAGTTTGCATAAAGAAGAAACAGATCTACTGATGATGCTATTTCCATCGCTGTCCATACTGTATTGAGTCATCTAGAACGACAGGGAACCTACGCAAGGCTGTTGTTTGTGGACTACAGTTCTGCCTTCAATACAATTCTGCCAGACAGGTTATTTCTTAAAATGACCAACTTGGGTATACATCAGAAGATCTGTCTGTGGGTAAGGAATTTCCTGACTGATAGGCCGCAGACAGTGAGAATGGGACCTTACTATTCTTCTACTCTAGTATTAAGCACAGGAGTCCCCCAGGGATGCGTGCTAAGTCCCTTTCTCTATTCTCTGTACACATTTGATTGCACCCCACTGTATAAGTCCAACAAAATCATCAAATTTGCGGATGATACAACAGTGGTGGGGCTCATCAGTGAGAACGATGAGACTGCTTATAGGAAAGAAGTACAGGGGTTAATTCAATGGTGTAAAGAAAATAATTTTATGCTTAACACCAAAAAAACCAAAGAACTCATAATTGACTTTAGGAGAAAGAAAAGTGTATTGTTACCATTGCACATAAATGGCGAGGAAGTGGAGAGGGTTGGTAGTTTTAAATACCTGGGCATTTATATCTCGGAGGACCTCTCATGGACTGCAAATGTTAATATGGTTGTGAGGAAGGTGCAGGGGAGGTTGTATTTCCTGAGAATGCTCAGGGGACTGAATCTATCCCAGCACCTACTCCTGTCCTATTATCATAGTACCATCGAGAGTGTCCTAACCTATAGTATATTATCGTGGTATGGGAGCAGCTCTGAAACGGATAAAAAAGCTTTACAGCGAACAATTAAAATTGCCCAGAACGTTATTGGGCTCCGACTACCAACCCTGGATGAGATCTTCACGTCTCGCATCTTGAAGAAGTCACATAATATTCTGAGAGATCCCACCCACCCTGCTCACAACTTCTTTGAACTATTGCCTTCGGGCAGAAGATATAGGACAATGAAAACACGAACCACACGCCTTCTGCATAGTTTCTATCCAAGAGCTCTGATTGCACTAAATAATGATCTCAGGGCCAGTTGCAAGGTTTAGTAAGTAGGCAGTGGAAGGAATGAGATAGGTTTTAGGTTATGTTATGTTTTTAATAGGTCATGCTATATTCTGGATTATGTTATGTTTTATAGATTATGTCTAAATAGGATGAGAGTTCGGAGATACGTGCAAATGTATATGTGAACCCGGTCTTTGGGTGGGTGTTTGATTTTCGTTGTTGTGTATACTGTGTATATACGGACAATGACAATAAATTTATCTAAATCTAACGACCTGAGCCTTTAATAAGGCTCCAAGGCACGTTCCCACATTAAGCAGAGTATCAAAGCAGCAGAAGTGATGAGATTTATGGCTACATGCTATGCTTTATTTCTTACTACGCAGACAGCAAAGAAATATACATCCTCTCTCCATGAAAGCAGAGAGCAACTGAAACAAAGGAACAAAGGAAACAGTAAACCACTAACGTCACATCCGCCTCTAGTCTCCCGTGAGACTTCCAACAGTCTGGACTGTCTCTGGAATGTAAACAGAGCCTTGTGACTCTAAGCAGCTGCTCAGTGGCAGAACAGAAACTAACATCCTCCCCCTTTCTGTGAACACCACTGGGCAGCATGTCAGTACAATCTCAGTACAAACCCAATTTCTGTACATAGGTACAGCCTTGTGACTCTAAGCAGCTGCTCAGTGGCAAAACAGAAACTAATATGCACATCATGGCAAAACCTTTGCTTCTGAAAATTGGTTTGAATGCACTTGGAAACTAAAGATCTAGAAGAATTGTATGTAAACAAATAAGATTGACATACTGAAAGCATGTAGCCGTAGAATATGGGTGTTCAATTTTTAAGTTCACCTTGGCTGGTTAAATCCTAGAGTGGTTTACAAAGTGGGGTTAAAGCAATATATTCATTTTTAAAATTATGTTTTTTATCTGCATAATACAAAACCAAACGTATTTGCTAGAAACCATAGCAGGGATAAGAACTGAGGCACTCTGTCCTACAAAAAGAAGCATTTGCAATTAATGTTAAGTTAGATTCCTTTGTTCAGTCTTTAGACGGAAGATCAATTAAAGTTGAACAAGCTACGAAGCCATCCTTTGAAACCGGTAGACGTGGGCCCCCTCCCCCTCCAAGGAGCAGAGGTCCTCCAAGAGGTTTTAGAGGCGGAAGAGGTGGAAGTGGAACACGGGGTCCCCCTTCAAGAGGGAGTTATTTGGGTATGTGTGTTTTCCCATGTGTAATTGGGCAGCATACAAGACACTGCATAGAGAATGCTGGTTTACAGCCTACTCTCAAAATCAAGACACAATTAGGACTGTGCAGTGTCTGGTTTTCAACATTTTATATATCAGCAGCTAAATATTGTATTCTACTGCTACATTCCAAACATCATGATATATCTTAGCTGCCGCTTCTCTCTACCTTAGGGGAGGAATAAACAGCCTAGATACATATGCCCTGCAGTTAAGTAAGGCCCCATATTGCCTTAAACTTCTTGGCTGAGGGGCAAGAAGCCCCTAAAAATATCTGAAACAGATACTGCGATCTGAATGCCATACTGGTTTCAGACAATTTACCAATATATCGCCCAGCTCTAGACACAATACAAATGATCAATTTCTGGTGGTTATCTTACCCCTTTTGGAAGTTTGGGAAAAGATTGCCGTCCTGCTATTTCACAGGATGAATGCTGTTCTTGTGTTTGATGTACTCAAGTATAGAGATGAAGCTAGCAAACTTGTAGGCTTGCTTAAAACATTGAGGTGTATTTTGGAAATTGGGCCAGGAATTAATCTCATGTTAAGCAAATTGGCAATTTGTCTTAACTGAAATTTTGCAAGTTTAGGCAGAAGTTATTTAATTGGTGTCAGTAACATTTAAAAACAAGTATTGCAACCCCTGTAATAACAAACACAGCAGCAAATAAATAAACAACAAATTCATGAAAACAGAACGGTAAAATCATAGTTATTCAAATTATCGGAAAGAGCTGCTGAGAATCAGTTCTGTTCCAAATGACATTCTCTCTCTGGGAAGGGACAGTGTAGAATATTCTGTGTGTATCATGGGTACTGCCACAGTGGTACATTGTGCTCCTAGTGAGGCAGAACTGTCTGAGGGATCCTGTTTCTGCTATCTAGCTGGCACATTGCTGATCTTTTAGGTTCTTCTAGAGGCCCTCTACCGATGAAAAGGGGTCCACCCCCACATAGCGGTGGCCCACCACCTAAAAGACCTGCTCCTTCTGGACCTGTTCGTAGCAGTAGTGGAATGGGAGGCAGAGGTAATTTTTTTAATCACTTTGATGCCAAACAGCATGTAAATGTAATAAAGTATTTTTTTTATTGTCCATTGCATGGATCCACAAATCTGTGGTGGTTGGAGAAAGGCTTTTACAACTGTGCTGAGTTTTACTGGCACTCAGAAATAGCAAGTTAGTTGTGCTGCTTCCAGGACCCTCCAGCAGTGCTATGTTGGGAGCAAGTCCCCGCTAGTGTCTCTGTGTTAGGGCAGATTCCCCTTGCTGGATTAAGAGGTGTGAATTGACACTCCTTAGTTATGCTGGATGACTTCGGTTTTCAGCATATCTCCACATGTGAGTCCTATGCAACACGTTGGAAAAGGATTCTTGAGTTGTAGAATATGGGCTAAATACTCACTAGTCAGCCCTTGTTGATGTATGCTTAGTTTGACTAGGCCTCTGTTTGGAAGAACTGAAAGCAACCTTTCTTTCAGTATAATGTAGGACTTTGCTATCTCTTCATCTTGCTGATAGAGGTTGTATTGAACTTAAACCACCACAGAAAAGTTTGATTCAGTATGGTGTGGTCTTAGCTCATGGTGGGAACAACTTTCTCTACTAATACCTTGTTTTCAGAAGGCTTTATTTCAAAAAATATTTCATTTTCTGCTTGATTACTTAGGCACCCCTCTCACGTGGTAGAGACGGTTATGGAGGACCGCCACGCAGAGAACCACTGCCATCACGAAGAGATGTCTACCTGTCTCCAAGAGATGATGGCTACAGTACTAAAGACAGGTAAAATCAAACCCTGTTGGATATTTTTCAGATCAAGGAACTTAATTATTGAACCTACTGCATTTTTATTGCAGAAGCAGTGATTTAATGGAAAGGGTGTAGGGGGAGCACATCTGGGACATTTTTTGGACTGGGCGTGTCCCATCTGTCAGGACAACCAGACAATTGATTTTTTTCTGGCAAATCAATGAGATAATGAGGCTTCCGGTGTTTACTGTTTATGAATAATTTGTTATCTGCATAAAGGATGAATGAGGAGAATCAAAGTGGCTGGATATTTTCTTTCTTTTAATTGAATTTGTACTTAATGCTAGTCATTTAAATTGTAGCAATTAATTGTAGAATTGGTTGTATTTCTTATTTAAAGCTAAATGCTAATCAGAGAAGTTAACTCAGGTTTCTGCAACCCAAGTTTAAGATGCTAGTGGCTACACCACCTTTTGAAGTTCAGTATTCTGTGTCTTATCCTTATTTTTTCTAAACATTGTTAGGTGGGCTTCCCCAAGTCCCCCCATCTGATTTTCATTTTAACTCATCTTGAGCAGTTTAAATATATCAGAATTTCTAACTATTTTTATCATCACACTTTAACCATAAAAATCATCACATTTCATTTACAAATAATACTATTTTAAAATACACTAGCTTCTATTTCTAACCCTACAGCCTATATCCACTTCCAAAGCTATTCTAAGATTTAAATATTAACATATTTTTTCAAATATTCCTTAAACTTTTTCCAATCTTCTTCCACTGTCTCCTCTCTCTGGTCTCGGAGTCTCCCAGTCAGTTTGGCAAGTTCCATATAGTCCATCATCTTCATCTGCCATTCTTCGATAGTTGGTAAATCTTGTTTCTTCCAATTCTTCGCTAGCAATATTTTCGCAGCTGTTGTGGCATACAGAAAAAAAGTAACATCCTTTTTGGGGATTTCACACCCCACTATGCCAAGTAAAAGGCTTCTGGTTTCTTAATAAATGTGTTTTTCAACACTTTTTTCAGTTCATTGTAAATCCTTTCCCAGTCTTTTACCTTGGGGCACGTCCACCACATGTGGTAAAAAGTTCCTTCTTTTTCTTTACATTTCCAGCATTTATTATCATGAGTATGATACATTTTTGCTAACTTCACTGGTGTTAAATACAATCTGTACATCATTTTCATCAAATTTTCTCTTAATACGTTACAAGCTGTAAATTTGATTCCCTTTTTCCACAATTTCTCCCAATCCACCATCATGATACTGTGCCCCACATCCCTGGCCCATTCAGTCATTACAGATTTCACTTGTTCATTTTTCGTATGTGTCAGGGGTTCAGGAGCAGAGGCGAGGGCAAGGGAGGAAACAGAGAGCGAGGGGGAGGAGTCCGAAGAGAAAATGAGTGATGACGACGACCCAAGATCGCCAAGTCTTTCCAGTGAATCAGAAGATTCACAGAAAGGAGCGCCAGTGGCCAGAGCAAGGGGGGAGCCTAGGGGGACACCCCAGGAAGAAGGGTCCAGAGGGGGCTCAGAGGGCAGCAGTTGGAAATTGGGGCCAGCGTCACCAACAGAGCGCAGTGGAGAGGAAGGGCGCCAGGTATCGAGCTCTGGCAGCTCGCAGCAGGGGGGAGGGCACGAGTCAGGAGTGGCCACACCTCCATCGGGGAGCGAAGAAACGGTTAGGCGGAAAGTGGAAGGTTGGGCGCGTGCGCCAAGTTCAAATGCACAGGAAGGTGGCGCAGTAAGCAGCCCGGAAAGGGAACCAGGTCCTAAAGCCCGCCGCAAGGAGACAGAAGGGTCCGGGGGGTCAGCGTCAGAAGAGTCCCGGAAGGAAGAGACCCCGGGGGGCAGAGGGACCCAGAGAAGAACGGTCAGGCGGAAAAGGTGGAGTAAGGCTAGGATATTAAGCTGGTGTACAAGGGGCGGAGACTCAGACGGAGCTTCGCCGGTCTAACCCATAAGACGTAGAGCTGCACGCGGCAGCTTGAGAATGGAAACTGTAACTCAATAAAGACTTTTATAAAGTGACCGCTGGCTAGCGTGATCCTCTGTGAGCTAGGATCTGGAAGCAGCTCTGACAGTGTGCCATTCCAGCAATAAATTATACATCTTAGATAGGTTTTTTGTTTTTGTATCTAGTAATTCCGTTTCCAGATTGGATTTCTCTGTTTGAAAACCGATTTTCTTATCCATTTTAAACACTTCATTTATCTGGATGTACTGGAACCAATCATCTACTTTATCTTTCAACTGATCATAAGATTTTAATCTAAATTGGTCCCCTACTTCCATCAAAATATTATACTTCAACCACGTGTCTTTCATATTCAACCTTTTATGGGTCTTAGCTTCCAATGGTGATATCCACCTGGGTGTTTTCCTTTCTAAACAAATCCTTATATCTCATCCAAACATTGTACAAAGATTTTCTAACTATATGATTTTTTAATCCTTTGTGAGCTTTTATCTTGTCGTACCATAAATATGCATGCCAACCAAATACATTATCAAAACCTTCCAAATCTAAAACATCTGTATCTTCCAATAAAAACCATTATTTCAGCCAGCAAAAGGCTGCAGCTTCTAAGTAAATCCTTAAACCTGGCAGGGAGAAACCGCTTCTCTCTTTCACATCTGTTAATAATTTAAATTTAATTCTGGGTTCCCCCCCTGCCAGATAAATTTAGATAATACCTTTTGCCATTCCTTAAAACAATTTAACTTATCAATGATAGGAAGTACTTGAAACAAGAATCACAACTTAGGCAATACATTCATCTTTACCCCAGAAATTTGGCCCAACAAAGATAGTTTCAACCTTGTTCAGATATACAAATCCCTTTTGATATCTTTCCATAACTTTCCATAGTTGTCTTTGTACAAATTCAGTTTTTTTGCAGTCATATTTACACACATATATTTCACCTTTTTCACAAACTTCAGCCCTGTGGTTTCCTCTAAATTAAGTTTTTCATGTATTGTTAATTTTTTTCCAAAAACTTTGGTTTTATTCTTATTCAATTTGAAACCTGCAACTTGTCCGAAGTCTTGAATCATCTTCAGTGCTTTAATTGCACTGATCTCAGGGTCCTTTTGAAGTTTAGTATTCTGTGACTTGTCAGCCAAGTCTAATTAGATGTTACACTACGTCTCCTCCACTTTGTGGTAGGGTGTCTGCTGCTGCATTAGGACTCTGCTTGAGCGTATGGCTGTGAGCTGTTATGAGGAGCTCCTGCACTTCACTATCGGAAAAAATACTTCAGTTTTCATTTCCATAGCTATTCAAGTCGGGACTATCCAAGCTCCAGAGAAACAAGAGATTATGCCCCACCACCAAGAGATTATGCCTACCGTGATTATGGTCACTTCAGTTCACGTGATGAATACCCCTCAAGAGGCTACAGGTAGCTAATGTTTGATTTTGTGTGTTGTTGAACAAATCTCTCATATTCCATTAACAAGCTAGTCAAGCTCATTGTTCAATTGGCAAGTTCCAGAGACAAAAAAGAATATACTCCACCTCCAAGAGATTATGCCTACCGTGACTATGGTCCTTCCCGTTCACGTGATGAGTATCCCTCAAGAGGTTACAGGTACTTAACGTTCACTTTTGTGTATTCTCAAACAAATCTTTTAATATTTCATTCAACAAGTTAGTCAAGCTTATGTTTCAGTTTGCAGTGTGCTTCTTTGTACTTGATTCAAACGATAAGCACAATAATATAACAAGTGTTTTGTTGCACCTTGAGCAGCTTCATTATGCCAGAAGGTTTGGTGGACTACAGTCCTTTTCATCAGACACTTCTGAAGTCTTATACCTATTTGCAACTAAGGATAGTACTTCATGTGTCAGGTGAAGTGGACTGTGGTGCATGGAAGCTTATGCCATACTAAATCTGTTTATATTTAAGGTGCTACAAGAACATGTGTATCCCTCTTATGTTACAGAAGAGAAACCAATGAACAATTGTTGGATTTCTTTAAGCAGTTCTAAAGCCTCTAGCCATGTGAAGGTGGATAATGTAGGTCTATGGGAAGCTATATGTAATTTTCTATATGCTTATCAGGGATGGGGCAGACTTCAGGCTTTTGGAATATACTTTATTTGGAACTAAAACCTAGGAATCTATTAACAGGAGTCTAGTGTAAATGATGTACTTGGAATTAAATAATTTTGAGCCCAGGAGTTCAACTGAACAGCGCTCATGTTCTACGCACAGATCCTTTCATGGTTGCCACAAGCTTTCTACATTTTGCTGCTATAATTGGGAATCACAAATCTTTGCTAATCTACTAATAGATCCAGCTCTATCTTCTGACTACCACCCCTGATATTCATGATGCTCTGCAAAGAACAGCTTTGACTAGTTCTTACCCCAAGTGACTTATGTTGACACAAAGGAAATTGTGTGTGTGTGGGGGGGGGGGTAATTGATGCAAGGATAGATAGATCTTTGATTATTTTAGTTATGTGTACTTAGACTGAGACAGGCAGGGTATTGGGACTAAAGGGTGGGTCATCTCAAAACGAGCTGGATGGGAGACTGCTTGGGAACCAAATCTAAGATTCTTTTCAGGAAGAACAGGGTATAAGTGAAAGGTGTACCTTACTCTGTGCAAAAGTCACTGTGACCCTTCCCCTCTGCAGGGAGGTGGGACCAATTCGGATGGTCTGCCCCTGCCACTTAATGGATCCAAATGGTTTCCAAAGAGTGGTAGGGGATGTTTTATCCCATGTTGGTGGCCTTTCAGCTGATTCCCTGGTGGCCCGCTGGAATGTGGAGTTAACCCAGGGCTATTGACTGTTTGGCCCCGAAGCACGCTCCGATTGCATGGAGCCCGGACAGCCCCATGCTTTTCAACGGATCTGAGGGCAATGAAACAATCACTGAGACAGATAGAAAACTCATTCTGAAGCTGACCGGACACGGGTTAGAGCTCAGTGTTGAGCCTACCAAGTGACGGGAGCAACAGCGGAGAAGACTTTCTTCACTGCCTCTATTACATCTGTAGAAAACAGCAGCAGGAGACTTTTTCAGGTGGTTCGCAATTTAGCGGAACCACCTGCTCCATCGGGGCCCAGTACAGGCCACATGATCTCCTGCAATGATTTTGCAAAGTTTTTTTGCAGATAAAGTCGCTCAGATTCGGGAAGAGGTAGACTCCACAGTGGGAGCAGGGCCAGGGCGGGAGAGTGCTAGAGTCCTGTCTAGTCACGTTGTGTGGGATCAATTCCAATCTGTTACCTCCGAGGATGTGGACAGGCTGCTTGGACGAGTGAAACCAGCCACCTGTCTCCTTGATCCTTGCCCATACTGGCTTATAAAAGCTACCTGGGTGATGGGCTTTGCGGGGTGGCGAATGCTTCTCTCTGTGAGGGAGCCTTCCCAGACCCACTGAAAGAGGCAGTTATCAAACCGCTTCTTAAAAAACCATCTTTAGATGCTGTCAACATGGCCAACTATCGCCCAGTCTCAAATCTTCTATTCTTGGGCAAGGTATTGAGAGAGTGGTTGCTGAATAACTCCAGACACGCCTGGAAGAAGCGGACCATTTGGATCCCTTCCAGTCGGGATTCAGGCCTCACTATGGGACTGAAACTGCCTTGGTTGCACTGGTTAATGATCTCCAGTGGGCTAGGGACAAAGGTGAGAGCTGTTTCCTAGTTCTGCTGGATCTCTCAGCGGCTTTTGACACGATCGACCAGAACATCCTTCTGGACCGTCTAGAGGAGCTGGGGGCACTGTTATACAGTGGTACCGCTCCTTTCTCCTGGGCCGTGTTCAGAAAGTGGTGGTGGGGGATGAGTGTTCAGACCCCTGGGCTCTCACTTGTGGGGTGCCTCAGCGTTTCGTCCTCTCCCCCATGCTTTTGAACAGCTACATGAAGCCGCTGGGAGAGAGCATCAGGGCTTTTGGGCTGGGTGTTCATCAATATGCAGATGAAACCCAGCTCTACCTCTCTTTCAAATCAGAACCAGTGAAGGCGGTGAAGGTCCTGTGTGAGTGCCTGGAGGCAGTTGGAGGTTGGATGGTGGCTAATGGATTGAGGTTGAATCTTGAAAAGACAGAAGTACTGTTTGGGGGGGACAGGGGGGCGGGCTGGTGTGGAGGACTCCCTGGTCCTGAATGGGGTAACTGTGCCCCTGAAGGACCAGGTGCGCAGCATGGGAGTTAGTTTGGATTCACAGCTGTCCATGGAGGCGCAGGTTAATTCTGTGTCTAGGGCAGCTGGTACACAGGCTGAGACCCTACCTGCCTGCAGACTGTCTCGCCAGAGTGGTGCATGCTCTAGTTATCTCTTGCTTGGACTACTGCAATGCACTCTATGCACCTTTGAAGGTGACCCGGAAACTACAACGAATCCAGAATGCGGCAGCTAGACTGGTGACTGGGAGCAGCTGCCGAGACCATATAGCACCGGTCTTCAAAGACCTACATTGGCTCCCAGTACGTTTCCGAGCACAATTCAAAGTGTTGGTGCTGACCTTTAAGGCCCTAAATGGCTCCAGTCCAGTATACCTGAAGGAGCATCTCCACCTCAATCTTTCTGCCCAGACACTGAGGTCCAGTGCTGAGGGCCTTCTGGCGGTTCCCTCATTGCGATAAGTAAGGTTACAGGGAACCAGGCAGAGGGCCTTCCTGGTAGTGGCACCCGCCCTGTGGAACGCCCTCCCACCAGATGTCAAAGAGAAAAACAACTACTCGACATTTAGAAGACACCTGAAGGCAGCCTGTTTAGGAAAGCTTTTAGTGTTTAATAGGTTATTGTATTTTAGTGTTCTGTTGGAAGCCGCCCAGAGTGGCTGGGGAAACCCAGCCAGATGGACGTGGTATAAATAATAAATTATTATTATTATTATTATTATAGCAATGGCCTGTACTAAACCCCAGCAGTTATTCTTCTTACAGTAATCGTGATGGCTGTGGAGGGCGTGACCGGGACTACTCTGATCACCCAAGTGGGGGCTCATACAGAAATTCCTATGAGAGTTATGGTAAGTGCTTATTTTGAAGGTCTTCAGGAACTCAATAGGCCTCACTCTTGACTTAATAGACTGCATCTACTTAAGTGGGGAATTGGCATTCTGGGCTTGTCCACTGCAGTGAAAATACACCGTTACTTCATTTTTAACAAAATGATTGAATTACATTTCCCATAAGCTAACGAAGCAAAAGTTCAACTGTTCTGAATTGCATCTATCACTGGAGGAAAAAAATGGTGGAATTTCTGTTGTAAAAATACCAAGCTGTTCTGGAATAATCCCAAAAAGAGCTGCCTTGAGAAATATCGTCTTTATTTCATTCACTATCCGATACTCCCCTGCCAAATGTATATTAAAACTTTCAGTTAATACAAAAGAGTAACAGACACCATTGATACAAATTCTTTTTAACTTAGATGTAAAGTTGTGGTGATATGATTTATAGTGTTGTCCTATTACCTGACCATTGAACCTGCAGGTAACTCACGTAGTGCTCCACCTGCACGAGGCCCCCCTCCATCTTATGGTGGAAGCAGTCGCTATGACGATTATGGGAGCACCCGAGATGGGTATGGTGGAAGTCGAGAAAGTTACTCAAGCAGCAGAAGTGATGTCTACTCAAGTGGCCGGGATCGTGTGGGAAGACAAGACAGAGGCCTCACCCCTTCTATGGAAAGGGGTTATGCTCCTCCACGTGTTTCTTACAGCAGCTCCAGCCGCGGAGCACCCAGAGGTGGCGGCCGTGGAGGGAGCCGCTCTGATAGAGGTGGAGGCCGAAGCAGATACTGAAACCTTTAAAAGTGCTGGACCAAATCAGTTTTTTCCTCCAACAAATGAGATGTGGAAGTTCTATCCCCACTCCAGAGGACTACTGAAACATTTGTCTTTATCTTTTTTATTGTTTCTTGTTAAGTTCCCCTCCATTACTTAATATTTTTTTTTTTTTTTTGGTGAGGAGAAAGTAAACTTGTTTTAATTTCATTTCAAAATTGTTAAGATTTGTTTCAGAATGCAGGTGTTAATGTATGACATTTTTAGCCTGTGTACTAGTGTTGTAACTTCTTAAAGTAAAGGTTAACCCTGAAATGCAACGCTTTCACCTCATCCATGAAACCGGCAACCCTAAGGCTTCACGTACAACCATCTAAAATGGCCATTGATCGTTCTACACATGCAAACGTGCCTTCTTTCTAGCAAACCCATTTTAGCTTTTGGAGGGTGGTGGGATGTGCCAGACTAAAATGTTAAAACATCCTCTCCATGCTGAAATGCACACAATGCTCCAAAATAGAAAATTAATTTAGTCTTGTGTAAAAATTCAGGATACCATTCAGTCATTAAATCCAAACGACATACAGATAATGCTGAATGTACATTGTGCCTTTCTAAATATTTCATTTGGGAATTTACAAGAACGTCACCCCCCAAAATAACATATTAACCTGTAGTAAGCAAGCTACAGATGTGTAAGAGGTTTGGCCAGTTCCATCAAAGAAGCTGCAAAACAGTACTTGCTCGTACTGTTTCAAATTTTTGCAATCCTGTAGTGTCTCATTTTTAAAGGAACATCTTTGCTGTACATCATGGCAATGGAAGCTCTTTTAAATTTTAAAGCAGCACCCAATAGAAAAACTGCTGGATAGCCTTAGGCGAAGCCTTACAAATTCAACATAACCTTATCTTAGATGAAACTGTGTTATGGCCCAAAGCTTTTGAAAGCAACACTTAAGAAAGCAACTCACTGTAGACAACATTTCTTTAAAGGGTTGGGAGGGGTTATTTTTTGCCCAGTATGTTTTGAGGAAGAACTTAAAAAAAACAACTGCTTGTACTATAATATACTAGGAAATTAAAATGCTAGCAAATCAGAAATTGGCTTAAATAGCCAAAATATATACCAGCTTGGGGAATTACAGACAAGCCGTTAATACAAACCTGATGTTTAGTTGGATGCCTGATTTCTTTGTACTAAGTCAGGTGGGCAGTTTTGATACAAATAGCAGAACCTGTGGCAAGTTGTCATGATCCAGGTGCAGCCAGGAAGTCCAAAAGATGCTCTTGAAATGTAAGACTTGAAGACCTCCAACTAAAGTTCTGCTATAATCCTTAAAACATGCCAGTCAGGTTGTGGATTTACCATGAAAAGCACCATTGGAAAGGAAATGAGAATCCATAAGCCACTCCAGTTCATTCCAATCCAGTGAACCTTCCACCTCTCAAACTTAAAGCATCAGAGCTTGAAGCAGGTTAATTGGCAAACACAGGCATTCTTGCTGTGTTTCTGGGGGTGGTTAGGGGCTTGGGCAGTTTGTGCTAGAATAATCTTTCATGCCTGTTTTAATTGTTGCAGGATGACAGCGGTCTTTAATATGTGACCTGGTGCATGGCAGTGCTGGTGGACAACATGGATTTCTACAACAGGTAAGCTGTGGATGGACGCAATGTTAGGAACACTGCATACTTTTTGCAAGTTAAAGATGGGCAGATAAGAGTGTACAACTTAAATTGCTGATACCTTCAGTGAAGTTTGTGGTGAGTTCTTGGCTGCTCAATTTGGGTAAATAAATAACCACCCTGTTTTGGAATCTAGCCTTTGCAAATTTCTGAGGGAAGAGGAGAGAATAAACTAGATTTTTATTATTTTTATTTTTAAATAATTTTGATTAAAATTCCATTTATCAAACCAATCATATCCAATCATATTCCCAATTATATCAATTCAAATCGCAAAGTCCAAAGGTTAAGCCATTTTTTATTTTTTTTTGTAGGGGGTACCCATGCTTCGAGTTTGGTAGGAGTCCAATCATCTTGTATTTCTGCTGCTTTGATGTTCACAGTCCCATCTTCTCATCTCCTTGTCATTATCCTTTTTCTTTTAATAACCTCCGAGTTGTCTCCACAAGCGAGGTGAAAGAAACAGCCTTGTTTATATTTCTGTGTGAACTTTGAAATGCTTTCCCGTAATTCATCTCACATAAATCCACCCAAGAGTCCGTTCAAGTGGCAGTCGCCATTTTAGACAATTCTGATGAAATACAGTCTCGGCGTCCGTTCTTTAATTTTTGCAGACCTTATGCACAATAAATCAGCCTTTCCAGGAGGTTTGTTGCCCTTTCAAATTTACGATCCAACCTGATAACAAAACAATGGCTCATACTCCCTATGACTGGAAATCTTGCAGCAAGGTCTGCCCCTTAATGGCAGATCGCTTTTGTAACTATGCACAAGAAAGCCTCCATTCTTTCCCGATCTCCCACAGAGTAAAACCTTTATTAGCATTTTTTGTTTCCGCACAGTTTATTTTTCCATCTCACTTGCTGTCAGTCATTGTGGCAGTTCTTCTAAAGGGGGGGGGGGGGGTTTGTTAGGTAAATCATATTTAAAAGCAGAAAGTTCCCCCTCCTTTCTGTTCCGTTTCACATACCAACATAGTTGTGTTTCTTTGATATAGTCCTCAGTTCATTCCAGCACTTCATCATTTCAGTGGTAGATTTATTTAGCAGATAACACACTCCTGACCTCGCTCGAAGCATGTGCGTTTACTTCTCCAAATTTTCTTCTTCTTAAGCAACGCAGCCAGTTTCGCTCCTGAAAGTAGCGTCCGGGAGTTCCAGGACTCGCACGAGGGCTTTCTGCCTAGTGCCCCCACCCCCTCCTTCTTTCGAACTCGGGGGTGATTTATGGGCAAACCGCGGGCGAGGCAGCATTTTCCCATCCCCTGGGAAAATGAATGAGACTGATATACTCCCCATAATCAGCCTCTAATTACCTCGTGCAAGCCGGAGAGATAGTATTGTCGGCCATCTTTCAAGGCGCCCCTAGCGGCCCCCCGAAAACTAGATTTTTTTTAAAGGCAAGCTGTGAATGACATTTCAGCAAAATAATATGCAGATGTCACTGATATGAGTGCAAGCTTTGAAGAGGCTCCACTAGGGATGGTGACTTCAATACCAGTTAAATATGCTGTCAGGGTTCAGTTCACTTGTTGCCCTGATACCTGGAATGCCCTTAATGGTGGTATAGAAAGCTGTAGACTTTAATCTCTGATGAAAACTGGTTAAAAGCTTTGACCAGGATTTCAGACATGCTGTTCAGTAGTCTTGGGAGTATTACTATTTTTCACCTTCCACATACGTCCCAATGTGATGTATGAAATAAAATAAAAACAGCAGAAAAATAGCAAGATGAAATTAAAAACAAAAGACATCCGTGGCAAAGATATACCATAGATTCCGGCATATTAGGCGACTGGGTGTATTAGGTAAAGGGACCATTAGGTCCAGTCGTTGCCGACTGGTGTTGCGGCGCTCATCTCGCTTTATTGGCCGAGGGAGCCGGCATACAGCTTCTGGGTCATGTGGCAAGTATGACTAATCCAGTTCTGGCAAACCAGAGCAGTGCACAGAAACACCGTTTACCTTCCCTCCGGAGCGGTACCTATTTATCTACTTGCACTTTGGCGTGCTTTCGAACTGCTAGGTTGGCAAGAGCTGGGACCGAGCAACGGGAGCTCACCCCATCCCGGGGATTCAAACCGCCGACCTGATCAGCAAGTCCTAGGCTCTGTGGTTTAACCCACAGCGCCACCCATGTGCCTATGGGCGTATTAGACGACCCCCCAAATTAGCAGCTGCAATTTGGGGATTTGTCTTAGAAGCCCAGTCGCCTAATACGCTGGGCAGCTCCAAGCCAGGAGAAAGCCGCCGCTTGGGGGGGGGGCAGGCTTCTCACCGGGGGGCTTTCTCCCAGCATGGAGCTGAGCCCGCCGCCTGCTGCTGCTGCTTCGGAACTGCCACCGCAGCAGCAGCGGGGAGGTGAGCTCTGCTCCGCACCACCCATACCCGGTGTATAAGGCGACCCCCGACCTTTTAAGCTCTTTTCCAGGGTTAAAAAGTCACCTTATACACCGAAATTTACGGTAGTCACCCACCTAGGGAAGCTTGCCAGAATTTAAAAAAAACACTTCAGTTCTCTCTCCCTCCCTCCACCCAAAAGGAAAGGTAGTGGGCAGATGCCATAGCTCAGGCACAGGCAAACTCGGCCCTCTAGATGTTTTGCGACTACAACTCGCCTCATCCCTGACCACTGGTCCTGTTAGCTAGGGATGATGGGAGTTGTAGTCCCAAAACATCTGGAGGGCCTAGTTTGTCTATGCTTGCCATAGCTAAACAGTTGCAAAAAACAAACATTAGCAGTGAGTAGAATAAGGCTTTCAGCAGCCACATTGCACCTAATAAGGATCCTTGAGTGTCTAATATTTTTGGGTTTGGCTGTGCTGTTTTAGAGGAAGCCTCTTCTATCCCTTAAGGATTATGTGCCCGCTTGTGACTGTAAAATAACACTTTTTCCAAGTAGACCATCGTAGTTTATACAGCCTGTATTTTGAGTTTGTTATCTGCATCAAAGCACACCCATTCATGACTGCCCCTGAGCAAATCATAGTTTTCTGATAACTTCCTTTTGAGGCACTGCTAATGTTACTCTCTTTATCTTAGGTACAAGGTTAATTGTGGCTGACATTTGAGGAATGGATGCCCATGGAGAATGCAGCTGCTGAACAACTTAAATATGTTTACAGTGTTTCATGAAGACATTTCAGAGGGAAGTCAGATCTTAAATGCCAGTGTCAGTCGTTGTTGTGAGCATTGGATGTTCATAGAAGAGAAGAGGAAGAGGCCTAAATGTCAGAAACACCTGGATACAGATTGTTTGTGCCCTCTTACAAATACTGTGTATCAAACGTTGGCATGTAATGTGCTACTCTGGCACATATGATGACAACTTGTGCAGGAGTTTGGTTCCAGGGGTTCCATGTATATGCAAAAACACTCTCTAGCCTGTGGAATTCCCACACACTTGAGCATCCCAGGGTTTCCAGAGGGCTTCAACACCCCCATCCCCAGCAAGGCAGAGAGCTTAAAAACTCTTTGCATTGGGATTTCCCAATGCAAAAAAAGCGCTTTTAAGCTCTCTGCCTTGCTTGCTTTTAACTTTGCAGGATTTCAACTAGGAGGCTTCAGCCATGTATGTTTGTTTTTTTAAATTTTCAATAAACAAAACATAAGTTTGTAAAAATGGCTCAAATCCTGCAAGTTAAATGCTTGTAACATTCTAGCTTGTAAAGGGTCTGTCATGCATAAGTCTAGACATTTCTACACATCTCCATCCAGGCCTACAAGAGGCACAGCTTTGTTCAGCCATGCATTCTAGTAAAAAGCGCTGGTGAACAGGCCTGGGGAGAGTCTCAGGGGGTTCATAGGTCTGAAGGGCCGCATTCAGTTCCTGAGTCTGAGGTTCCCACCCCTGGTTTAGGGTAACAGAGTGGATCTAAGTGTCAATTATCTGTTCATTTTTTAACCTTGCCCAGCATATTTGGGATGGGTCTGAGTTCCCCTTTAAATTGGGATTGGATACACATATTTTTGCATTGTGTGAATGTCCACTGGCGGATGCATTCTTTACACACTGGGTAAGGAATCTTAGTTTTGTGTGTTTTGTGAGCTGATACCTAAAAAACATACATTATTTATTTCAAACTTAAAATTACAGCTGCCTTAAATATAGTTTCTTAAAAGATGGCTGCTGTCTTGAAAGTTATAGCTAACACTTTACCATTTCCTGTGCAGGTCTAGCTGCTGAGCAGAACAGAGTGAGAATGAAGTGACAGGGACTGAGGTAGACTTACCTTTATCTCCTCAGGACTGCAGGAGGGGGACCACATTTTTAATTGATTCCTGCATTTAAAGAAAGAGTCCTGCATGTAAAAAGTTAGTGCAGTAAGGTTCAGCCTGGGCTTAACTTGCTTGCTGGTGAGTTTATTATTATTTTTGCACAGGGGAATACTCAAAAATGGCATCTCCCATGATCCCTTCTACTGGCTCATTTTGCTGCAAGAGTAGTCAAGGTCTCTGTTTTATGTTATGCGGTGTGCAAAGTAAACATTTGAGAGATGCAGGATAAGGGCACCTCTATACTTACAGCAAAACATCCGCCACAAAAGCTCTTCCCCTTCCTCCTTCTTCAGAAATGATCGCAGAAGACCAGAAACCATCATGCAAATGCACACAAACCTGTTCCACCAGTCAGAGGAAAGTCTTTCTGGTAATCCCCCCCACAATCAACCCGTTTGTGGCTTTAAGTGCAGGGTGGTAAGTAACCTCCACTGCTGTTCTGCTCAATCCAGAAGAAGCAGGAAGATACAGTCACAGATGTGGGTTAGGCATCGTTGCATGCAAGGTCTGCAAAGCTGAAGACATTACATCTTCAACCATGAATCCAGAAGAGCAAATCGTAACCTGGCTGATTTCTATGGGGGCTTAAAATTCTCCCAAAATGATTATTGGCTACCCTGTGCAGTTCTTGAAAGCATCTCTGAAAGATGGGGTTGTTCTGTGTAAATTGCTTCTCCGCCTTCTTCCAGGATCTGTAGGAAAGGTAAGACCATGAAAGTAGTTGTTCACCTGCCCACTGACGAAAGCCTTTATTTCGGGCATTGTAGGAGAAGTACCATTTGGAAGTGATCCTATATACAGTGGTACCTCAGGTTACATATGCTTCAGGTTACAGTCTCCGCTAACCCAGAAACACCGTAGTACCTCAGAAATAGTACCTTTGCTTCAGGTCAGGATGAGAACAGAAATTGTGCTCCGGCGGTGTGGCAGCAGCAGGAGGCCCCATTAGCTTAAAGTGCTTCAGGTTAGGAACAGACCTCCAGAACAAATTAAGTACTTAACCCGAGGTGCCACTGTATTTTCCAATGCCCTGCTGCAAGGATGTGGCCATTGCTTTAAATCTGAACCCCTGGTTCTTTCCAACAAACGTTAATATTTGCAAGAAGAAAAGAAAGTTGATGATAATAAGCATGGTCCTGGTGCACAGTGGTTGTGTTACTCTGCTAGTATGGGAGCAACAACAGGCCTGCTACACTAAGACAACAAGCCCCAAACTACATAGAAGCAGCCAATGCTTTGTCAACTTGGTTAAAGCTGCTGTCAGAATCTGCCACTAGAGTGGCTAAGGTGTCTTGGCATTAAAAAAAAATGTTTTTCATAACAGCAGTTATGAAACTGCAATAGCCCTATAGAGTAAGCTGCTGCTGCTGCTTTCTCCAAATTGCAGAAAGGAGGTGGGCAGTAATGCAGCTGAGAGAACAGTGGTTTGCTATTTCTGTCTATTGATTTCATGGAAGGTGGTTGTCAGGGGTTCAGAGACAGAGGCACAGGTGAGGGAGGAGACGGAGAGCGACGAGGAAGAATCCCAGGACAGTGAGGAAGAGGATGACAATGACTTGAGATCTTCCATGAGTCTCTCAAGTGAATCGGAGGATTCTCAGGAGGGGGCGCCCCTAGTCAGGACAAGGGGGGTCACAGGGGGGACCTGCCAGGAGCAGGGAAGCAGCAGGGAAATCCCGAGTGGGAGTGGGAGATCGGGGCCGGCTTCCCAGCAGGAACGGAGGGAAGAGAGGGGAGTTCCCAGTGTGACACACGGAGCGGAGCAGGAAAGAGACAGGGGAAGGAGATCGGGGCAGGACGTCCTGCCGGAAGAGGCAGAGAGTAGTACAGGGAGTAGTGTAAGTGTCAAGAGGAAGGTCAGGGGTAGCGAACGCGCGCCAAGTTCAAATGTGGAGGCGCGCGGAAATGGAGAAAGCCCGGAGGAGGAGCCTAGCCCCAAAGCACGAAGGAGGGGGGGACAGGCATCTGAGGAATCCGCTTCAGGAGAGAGCAGGAGGGAAGGAACCCAGGGGGGCAGAAAGACCCTGCGGAAAAGGAAAGACAGGAAGAGGTGGTCTAGCACAAGCCTCTTAAGTTGGTGTAGAGGCGGGACTGACTCAGAGGGGACTTCAAATGTCTGACGTTAGAGACGCGGGGCTGCGCGCCTCGGTTGTGGAACCAATAATGAACTGCAATAAACATCCTTGTATATAAGAAGAGCTTGGCGCTGGTCTTTTGTGAGCTGAGACCTGAGGCAGCCCCTGACAGTAAGTCCCCTCCAAAAATACGCAAAAAAATTTTTTGCAAAGCTCACGAAGTTTGGCAGCCATGAGTATGGAGCAGCAGATAGCTGAGCTACGCAACGCAGTCTCCCGGCTTACCACTGAGGTAGTGGTCTCCCAGAAGAAGGGGGAAGAGGCGGAAAAGCGGTGCCAAGATCTGCAAGCCAGGTGGGATCATGCATGCCAAGTGGGGTTCCCGGGGACCAAAGCTGCTGGAGTAGCACTGGGCAGAAGAGGGGGCAACTTGGTAGCCCACTTCGATGGGAACCTGCAGCAATACCCCAGTTTTAAAGCAGACGTAGAATATGCGTTGCATTTGCTTCGCGACGACTTTAAAGATGAGGAGGAGAAGGTGGGTTTCATTGTGTCCCACTTGCATGGGGAAGCGAGGGCTTGGCTGCGCAATCTGTGGCGCGAGGATTGCCCTGCTCGAAGGGACTCTGATGAATTTATCAAATGCATGGACGCTTGCTTTCAGTCTAGCGTGGATGTGGATGTAGCACGCCAGCAGATCCATGGTTTAAGGCAAGGCAAGGCTTCAGTACGTCAGTACCATGCTCGCTTTTTCGCCTTGCTGAATGTGCTGCGATGGGAGAAAGATTCTCTGGCTGTCAGAGACTTATTTTGGGAGGGGCTCTCTGGCCCTGTGAAAGACGAGCTGGCAAGGGGGGACAGACCTAAAACCCTGGCAGACGTGGTGCAGCGAGCGCTTGCCATTGGAGTGCGCCAGGAAGAACGCCCTTGGCGCAATGAGGGGGGTAGCCAGCTTCACGCACCGTCTAGAGTGCCTCCTTTGTTTCCCAGAGATCCAGGACGTCCGCGTCTCTCCCCTCAGCTGCAGCCAGGGGAGGAGCCTATGGAACTGGGGAGTGCAAAGGCTCAGTCAGTGGCCGGAGCCCCAGCGTCCGGAACAGTCAAGAAGAAGCCTCCTAGAGGGAACAGGAAGTGTTACATCTGTGACAGTGCAACGCACATGGCGAAAGAGTGTCCCCAGAGGCTCCGGCAGCACACTGCAGCCTTGGCAACAGTAACTGCAGCAGCACAGCATGAAGAGCAGTTTCAGGGAAACGACAATGCCTGGCTGGAATCAGCAATGTTGGGGCACAGCCAGGCGAGTCAGTAGAGCAGTCCCCAGCGCTTTTGCAGCCTACAGACCCCCTGCCACCCAAACCTGTAGTGCAGCTCACTGCAACTCTCCAGCTACCTAATGGACGCACCCTGGAGGTCCCCATCACAATTGACAGTGGGAGCAACGCAGACTTCGTGGGGGTGCAGTTCGTCAAGCAGCATCGCATAGAGCTTCTGCCAGCCACGCTGCCATTGAACGTCGTCACAGTGGATGGCAGGAAGCTGCTGGGGGGGCAAGTGGTACAACAGACGCCGCCCATGGTGATGCAGATTGGCAATCACCGAGAAGTCATCAGTTTCAACGTAACCCGCCTGTCAGACACGCCTATAGTGTTAGGCATGAGTTGGCTGGATAGGCACAGCCCGACCATGGCGTGGTACCAGCGGCAGCTCACCTTCGGCTCGTCCTATTGCGCGCAGCATTGCATCCAGACCGGTCAGGAGGAGGAGGAGGGCCAAGAGGAGGGGCAGCAGCTACGTCTCAGCATGGCGCAAGCAGTACCCCTCAAGTACAAGGGGTTTTTGGAGGTTTTCTGCGAAAAGGAGGCTGACCAGTTGCCACCTCACCGGCCCTACGATTGCGCTATTGACCTCTTGCCAGGGACAACGCTGCCGCCTGTGAAGCTGTATTCCATGTCCGAGGAGGAGCTGCAGGAGCTCAGGGAGTTCATAGATCACAACCTGCAGCGGGGATTCATCCGAGAATCGAAGGCTGTAGGGGGCAGTCCTGTGTTTTTTGTGAAGAAGAAGGACACGCCCCAAAAGAGGCTGATCGTAGACTTCAGATTCATAAACTCGAAGACAAAGCCCGCGGCCTTTCCCATGCCCAAGATTGACGACCTGCTCGCGACGGTGCGGAAAGGGAAGATCTTCACCAAGTTGGATCTCCGCGGAGCTTACAATCTCATACGCGTGCGAGAGGGTGATGAGTGGAAGACGGCCATGTTCACGCCGTTGGGCACCTACGAATACAGAGTTATGCCGTTTGGTCTCCAAAATGGCTCCCACTTTTTCCAAGCTTTTATGCATCACGTGCTAGCGGGACTCCTCTACAAGAAGTGCGTATGTTTCCTCGACAACATTCTGATCTTCTCAGAATCGCCGGAGGCTCACGAGAGCGACGTGAAGGAGGTCCTGCAGAGGGTACGGGAGCACAGGCTCTACGCCAAGCTGGAGAAGTGCCAATTCGACGTGACGGAGGTGGATTTTCTTGGCTATAGGCTGTCCGACAGGGGACTAGCCATGGACAGCGCCAAGGTCCGCGCGGTGTTGGACTGGAAGAGCCCGCGAAATCGGAAAGAGGTCCAGAGGTTCGTCGGCTTCGCCAACTTTTACCGCAAGTTCATCAGGGGTTTCGCCAGGGAGACGGCAGCTATCACGGACACTCTCAGCTCCAAGAAGAAGTTGTTCACCTGGACGGACCAAGCGGAGCAGTCCTTCAGGAGACTTAAGAGTCTCTTCGCGTCCGAAGAACAGCTGCTACACGTGAATCCTGGCAGGCCCATGAGGGTTGAGACTGACGCATCTGACAGAGCGGTGGGGGCCGTCCTCTTACAGGAAGACCCGCAGGGGAACTGGAGGCCCTGTGCTTTCTACTCCCGGAAGCTCAGCAAGTCGGAGCAGAACTACACCATCTGGGACAGGGAGTTGCTGGCCATCCACGCAGCTTTCAAGGCGTGGAGGCACTTTCTCATCGGAGCCAAGCACACCGTGCAGGTCCGCACGGACCACAAGAACCTAGAGTACTGGCGCACGGCGAAGCTACAGAGCCAGAGGCATATACGCTGGGCGGAGTTCTTTGCGGATTTCGATTTCAGGATAGAGTACATCCCAGGCGACAACAATGTCATAGCAGATGCGCTCTCCAGGAAACCGCAGTATCTCGAGGCAGCGGCACCGGTGGCAGCCAAGCACATTTTTGCACCGCAGGCGTGGGCGTGCGCTTCAGCCGCCGTGGACCTGGAGGCGGTGCGTCGCGCGTTGCAGGCGGATCCGTTCGCACAGTCCAAGATGGAAGAGGTGCGGAGGGGCACAGCGAAGGACGACGAGTTCCAGATACGCGATGGCCTGCTGACCCGTAAAGGTGCTCTCTACGTTCCGGGAGACGATCTCCGCGCGAAGGTTCTGCAGCAGTTGCACGACGCACCCAGCGCTGGCCACTTCAGCAAGGAAAAGACGACGGAATTAGTGGCCAGAGACTTTTGGTGGCCCCAGATGCGAGGGGAGGTCGCGGAGTACATCGCCAGGTGTGACACGTGTCAAAGGTCCAAGCCAGTGCACCAGAAGCCAGCGGGACTGCTGGAACCGCTGGAAACGCCACTGCAACCGTGGGAGAGGGTGGCGCTGGACTTTGTCACTGATCTGCCCAGTTCGCGAGGCAAGACGGCGGTGCTTGTGGTTGTAGACCTGTTCACCAAGATGGCGCATTTCATTCCTTGCGCGAAGGTGGCGACAGCGGAGCAAACAGCCAAACTGTTCATCGACCACGTGTTCAAGGTGCATGGGTTGCCACGGTCCATTCTGTCTGACAGGGGGCGCCAGTTTGTGTCCAGCTTCTGGCAGAAGCTCCTAGGGATCCTGCACGTCAAAATCAACCTGTCGTCGGCGAGACATCCGCAGACCAACGGCCAAGCAGAGAGGGTCAACGCGATCATGCAGCAGTACCTGAGATGTTACGCCAATCAGCGACCCGCGGCTTGGGTGGATTACCTGCCGATGGCTGAGTTTGCCTACAACAACACGAAGCACGCGTTGACGGGGGTGACGCCGTTCTTCGCTAACAATGGAAGGCATCCCAGAACCTTCCCGGGGCTCGTAACGACGGGGGAGGGGGCGCCACAGGAAGCCGACCATTTCGCAGCAGAATTGCAAGAAGTGCACGACGAGCTACGGAGACATTTAGAGCTAGCTAAACAAGCCTATAAGGTGCAGGCGGACAAACACAGGAGGGAGGGGGGAGACATCCAGGTGGGAGACTGGGTATGGTTAGCGGCCCAAGCGGTGCCGGCCAAGTCGTTAGCTAAAAAGAAGCTAGGACACAGGCAACTAGGGCCGTACCAAGTTGAGGCCAGGATCAATCCCGTAGCGTTTCGATTGGCCCTCCCCGAGGGTTCCAGAATGCACCCGGTCTTTCATAGGTCAGTGCTCACCCCCTACAAGGCCCCACACAGATTTCAGGAGTCAGGGACGGCACCAGAACCAAGCAGGGAGTCGCCCAAGAGGGGGAGGTCACCTAAGGACGAACCAGTCAACGAGGTCACAGAGATTCTGGACTCGAGATGGGGGGAAGAGGGAGTAGAATATTTTCTCACCAGGGAGGGCGCCCCAGCCAGCGCCAACAGTTGGGTGCCGGACTACGCTTTGGACGAACCCCTTCTCAAGGACGAGTTCCATGCCCTTTTCCCACACAGGCCCATGCCAGCACAGTTTTTCGACGATTGGCTTTTTACGCCCACACTTTCCGCCAGCACCTTCCGAGGGTTCTCCTCCGCAGAGGAGACGACGCCAGAGTCGAGCCCTCCAAGGGGATCGTGTTCGGGGGTGGACACCGACCCTTCTTACTGGTGGGACGACCAACCAGAAGAGGACTGGCGCACGAGGTGGCGGATCGGTCCTTGGCAAGCAGACCCCACCCAGGCAACAGGGGGAGGGGAGGACGTGAACATGTTGGGAGAGGACAATGGGTTCGAGTACACAAGCAATGAACTGGAAGCAGAGGAGATCGACGTCGACGACCTGTGTCCGGCAGCGACCTCCGCAACGACGGAGCCCCCGGAACCTGCGCCCGAGCAGCGGGAGGGGGGAAGGGGGGGCTTCGAGGGGGGGATGGATGTCAGGGGTTCAGAGACAGAGGCACAGGTGAGGGAGGAGACGGAGAGCGACGAGGAAGAATCCCAGGACAGTGAGGAAGAGGATGACAATGACTTGAGATCTTCCATGAGTCTCTCAAGTGAATCGGAGGATTCTCAGGAGGGGGCGCCCCTAGTCAGGACAAGGGGGGGTCACAGGGGGGACCTGCCAGGAGCAGGGAAGCAGCAGGGAAATCCCGAGTGGGAGTGGGAGATCGGGGCCGGCTTCCCAGCAGGAACGGAGGGAAGAGAGGGGAGTTCCCAGTGTGACACACGGAGCGGAGCAGGAAAGAGACAGGGGAAGGAGATCGGGGCAGGACGTCCTGCCGGAAGAGGCAGAGAGTAGTACAGGGAGTAGTGTAAGTGTCAAGAGGAAGGTCAGGGGTAGCGAACGCGCGCCAAGTTCAAATGTGGAGGCGCGCGGAAATGGAGAAAGCCCGGAGGAGGAGCCTAGCCCCAAAGCACGAAGGAGGGGGGGACAGGCATCTGAGGAATCCGCTTCAGGAGAGAGCAGGAGGGAAGGAACCCAGGGGGGCAGAAAGACCCTGCGGAAAAGGAAAGACAGGAAGAGGTGGTCTAGCACAAGCCTCTTAAGTTGGTGTAGAGGCGGGACCGACTCAGAGGGGACTTCAAATGTCTGACGTTAGAGACGCGGGGCTGCGCGCCTCGGTTGTGGAACCAATAATGAACTGCAATAAACATCCTTGTATATAAGAAGAGCTTGGCGCTGGTCTTTTGCGAGCTGAGACCTGAGGCAGCCCCTGACAGTGGTGATATGAGAATTTGAGACAAAAGCATCTGCTTTATAACTGGTCACATTATTTCCTCGACTAGTAGCTTCCGGGGGCCTCTGGCAGAGACTGCTTTCTTAGTTCTGTTGCCTCTAGGCTGAGGGATCCCAAATGCAACTGATCCCTCCCCAAGACCCACTGGTTGGACACAGTGGTGAACCCTGCTATGTGAGGAAATTGGCTTCTGAGGATTTCAGTAGGGGCAAATGTAAGGTTCTACACTTGGGTATGGTGTTGGATTAAATCCCGTGGAGGCCCCTAGGCAGTCAAAATCTTGGGGGTCCCCCTCTTGTTGGCATAACACTGAACTAAGAAAGCTTGATTGTAATTTTCTTTCAAGATCCAATCAAGATCCATTGTTACGGGGCTCCTAAAAGGCATGGGGCTCATCGACCAGTGTCTATTCTGCCCATTTGATGATCTGGCACTGCTTAGGCAGGAAGAACCAGTTGCACAAATATAAGAAGCAGATCACCGGGCTTGCAAGTTGTACATGTGAAAAGGAGCTGGGGGTTTTAATAGACCACAAGTCTCGCATGAGTCAAGAGAGTGATGCAGCAGCAAAAAAAAGCTAATGCAGCTCTAGGCTGCATCACCATGAGTATAGCGTCTAGATTTTTAAAAAATAATTTTTATTGATTTTCCAATAAGAAACATCCAATTAATATATCCAATCATAATACTCCAATTAAAATAAAAAACTAAAATAAAAAGACTAAATTATAGTCCAAATTATAATTAATTTTTCGGAGCTCCCCACAGTCTGGATCTCTGAAGCTTATTTCCACATCTCAGTCCTGCCTCTCGTTTCCATATCTTCCACATCTCGATTTTAACGCTTTATAATTTTGTGTCCCTGAGGCCACGATTCTCAATCATGTCAAACATCTTATACTTTTCATCCATCGAATACAGCTTTATTAGTATATATTTTTCCAACTGCCTTTTTATCAGCGCAGCTTCCTTTGACTCTATTCCAATCCGGGATGTTGTCCAAGTCTGTTATCTGAAGTTTAATAGCGCAGCAACTCCCAATCTGTGATGGCCTGGGATTCAGACTCAGATGCTGAACCTGAGGGATCCCAGCCTGCACAGGATTCCCCGCCTCTAGAACCAGCTGAGCCTGAAGGGTCCTCACCTGTGCTGGGTCCTCAGGTGAGTCTGCTCTGGCTCCTGAGGTGATGGAGGACCCATTGCCTGCAGGTGCTTGACTTTCAGCCACGTCAGAGAGTGTAACTCTCCAATCTCTCCTGAGCAGAGGCTCAGGGCAGAGAGGTGGAGGGAACTAAGTTCCCGCAGGAGGAGTGCTCGCCTCCAGGCCAGGAGAGGCGAGTCACCAGAGGATCAGGGTCCCTCTGTGCCTCGGGGCAGATAAAAGCTGGGCAGTCCCAAGTTGCGGGAGCAACATTGTTGGTTGCTAGTTCCTGCCTGAACCCTAATCCGCCCTGGCTCCCTGCTTGCAAGCCTGTTCCTGACTTCACCCGACTTCCTACCCTGCACCCAGCATCGGCTACTACGGACTGCCTCCACGTTGCACCTTTGACCACAGACCGGACTTTGACCTCGCCTCTTGGGTAACCCACGGGACCAGCACACAATCATTAATTGTCCAAACCTTCCTTTTGAGCTTTATTGAACCAGTACCTTCCAAGTTAAATTGTTAGGCAAAACTGTTTGCAATATTGCAAAGTAGATTAACTGTCTTCCACAAATATCAGTCATTTGGCAATCGATCAGACTTTGGGGACCGCACTATCCACCCTCTGGGCCTGGGGGGGGGGGCTGCTAGACACCCCTTGGCCTTCTCTCTCCCTCATAATATGAAAACTTCTGCAAACGGCTGCACTGTGTATTGTTCCAAGTTGGTATCTCAAATCGTTGCAAAATCAGCCAGCACATAACTCCTACTTCCAAGTCCAAGCTTAAACCCCCAGGGACTCTACACGTCTGCAGGTTTTTTCTTAAGCTTCTTCAATCCAGTCCATGTCTGTTTATTGTCCAAACAATGTTTGTTTGTTTGTTGTTCAGACAATGTTCCCGGCTATGACAATGGCACCGGAGAGACTTCCGGAGGCGGCGCGCTCAGCAATGGCGGTCCTCTTCAGTTGCTGAAGAGGGGCTCCGCGGAAAAGGGTCGTGCGCTGCGGCACAGCGACGACCCATTCAGACAAACCACGGGTAGAGTGAGCTCGTGGCCGTGGGGTTCGGCGGGCACCAGAAGCGACCTCGGATACGCAGAAGAGACCCCGTAAGGGGTATCGGAACGTGGAGGGGGTAGCGGTGCTGTGAATCCATCGCTCTTTCCGCGGAAGCGAAGCCGCGCGGCTGCTGCTGACTAGCGCTGACCTTTCTTCCTTCAACAACTGAATTGAAACAACTTACTCGTGAGTAAGAAATCTAAAGTTTTATTTGGAATTAATTTGGCGAAATTCGGCTGAAAGCGGGAGACGCTAAAAAGGAAGTCAGTCTTCCGGCTCTGCTTAAAGTGCCAAGCAAAGACTTTTCTAAAGCGGAAGCATTGAAAGGAGCTTAAAAGAAGTTGGAATTTACTTTGCAAACTCGATCTACACTGCTTAAATCTCAAAAAAAAGTTATAACAGCTTCGTAAGTGGATTATAACTGTGGTCTCTCTTCCTCCCCACCGGTGGATTACAAAGTTTCGAAACCCGGCTCCCGATCTGCTTGGATACAAGCTGTATCGGACTGCGGTAACTGTATATAAAACACAAAATTAGATCGGGCTACTTTGTATTTGGAAAAAAAAGGGAACTGTTGCATGCACCTTTGTTAAGAACTATTATTCTCTGCAGTCAAAATTGAATGGAAGATCCCCCTGTTTTGGATGTTATTTAACCTTTATTTTTTCTTTCTCCTTCTTTGTGGGAACTTAATGGTGGAAACTTTTTATCCTTCTCTCCTAAATTTGCTTTTGGGAGCTCCCCCTACTGGATTATAGAATTAATAGTCTCTGAGAACTGCCGGTTTTTTTTCTGGATGTTTACTCTCTCTGGATTGTTTCCCATGGGATTTACAATTTGACCTTGATCCTGGGACAGCTGTGGAATGAGTGGCGCACCAAAAACAAGGGCTGCAAAGAAAGCAAAACAATCTGAACTTGTGCAAACAACTTTGCCTGGCCAGCTACGCAGATCGTCTGTTCCAATTGTGACAGGTCTGCAAGAAGGACAAATTATACAACCACCCTTAGGGGAGATGGCTGCTGGAGGGATAGATCCTGTTTCTAAAGAAATATTGGAACAACTGGCAGCATTGAATAAGAAAGCTGACGAACAGGCAGCTAGATTTGATGAACAATCTGCTAAATTTGACCAGGTGACAGCCTCTATTAATAAATTGACAGACCAGGTCACTAAAAATACACAGGCAATAAGTAATATTGAAAAGGCCACAACAGAAAATCGAAAATTAGTTGAAGAAGTAAATACAAAAACAGACGAAAACAAAAAGAGGATAGAGGAATTAAGAGGGGAGGTGAGGCCACTGAGTAGACAGGTAACTGAACAGCAAGCGTACCTGTCCCTGGCAGAATTGAAAAACAGGGAAAATAATCTCAGATTGAGAAATATTCCAGAATCAGAAAAAGAGGACTTGATTGGCTTTTTGACAACAGAAATCTCCAAATTTTGGGGATTGACAGAAGAGAAGGACTTTAAAATAGTCACCGCTTTTAGACTAGGAAGAGTGGTCAAGAAGGACAAACCAAGAGATTGCTTGATCATTTTGAGATCAAAGCAAGAAAAAGACAACATACTCGGCCTACATTTTAAAAATTCTTTGGTGATACAGGGAAAGACGGCAGAAATCTTCAGAGATATACCAAAACAGCTTTTGGATTTAAGAACCACGTATAAAGACCTAGCAAGCCTATTGAGAAACAACAAAATCCCTTATAGGTGGGAATTCCCTCAAGGACTATCTTTTACCTTGAAAGAGAGGAAGGTAAGAATTAGAACAGCGGAGGAGCAAGAAAAGTTCTTAAACGATCACGGGGAGGACCTTCGGAAAGGAGTAGCAGGAGCCTGGCCACCTCCTTCGTTTGGTTTCAACCCGGTCCCACCTCCAGGTGAAGAAGACAAAGGAGACACCCCTACTGACAAATAAATTGATCCAGGATGTCTCTGCAGTTACTCAGTTGGAACATAAATGGCGCAAATTCTCCCGAAAAAAGGAAGAAGATTTTTCACATTTTAAGAAAAGAGCAATTGGACGTCATCTGTCTTCAAGAAACGCATGTGACCAGGCTCCACAGGAGAGTGTTAATCAACAAGAAACTAGGCCAAGAGTTTATTTCATCAGACAAGGTTAAAAAAGGAGGAGTAGTGATTTATGTAAAGGAGAACCTGGCACCAAAATTGGTATTTAAAGATGAACAAGGAAGAATTTTGGCGATTGAAATACAATCACAAGGAGAAAAATTTTTGATAGTTGGAATATATGCACCAAATGATGGGAAATCGGAATTTTACAAGAGACTGCACGAGACAATGCTGGATCATATTGACTACACCAACATCATTTTGATGGGAGATATGAATGGGGTAGTCTCTACCTACATGGATAAGTCACAAAACCAAAACCTGAACAAGGATGGCAGACTTCCAAAGACCTTTTTTGAGCTTACAGACAATATGGATCTGATTGACATTTGGAGGACAAAGAACCCTCTAGGCATGGAGGGAACTTTCTTCTCTGAGGCCCATCTATCATGGTCAAGAATCGACCAAATCTGGATATCAAGAGGACTGGCACCTAAGACAAAAAAAATTGAGACCTTGTCCTAAAACCTGCTCCGACCATAATGCTTTGAAAATGGACTTGAGACTTACACCAGCTGGATCCTTCAGATGGAGAATGAATGACTACTTGTTTAGAGACCAGGAGATTGTGAAGAAGGCCCAAAAAACGCTGAAAGACTATTTTGAAATAAACTTGAATACTTCGGTGGAAAAGAAGACAATCTGGGACGCGAGTAAAGCTGTTATGAGAGGGTTCCTGATACAACAGAACACTATCAAAAAGAAGCTCTGGAATGGTAAAAAGGACAAGATTTTGGAAAGAATAAGAGAGGGAGAAAGAAAATTGAGATTAAATCCAAAATCAAAAGAGGTCTTAAGAGAAATAAAATTTTATCAAGCACAATATACAAAATTGATAAACCAAGAAATCGAATGGAAAATTAAACAGATGAAACAAAGATCATTTGAATCGGCGAATAAATGTGGGAAGCTGCTGGCATGGCAGCTGAAGAAGAGACAAAAATTGAACTTTGTTACCAATCTGGAGGTTGAAGGAGAATGTATTCAGAAACCAGAAGAAATTAGAAAGTGTTTCCAGAGATACTTTAAAAAGCTGTACACTCAAGGACCACAAGCAGAGATTGAAATAAATAACTTCTTAAAAAGTCATGGCCTGCAAAAGCTAACTCAAGACAAACAAACAACCCTGAACTGTAGAATAACACAACAGGAAATTGAAAGAGCCATTCAGAATTTGCAAATAGGCAAATCCCCGGGTCCAGATGGGCTTACCTCCAAATACTACAAGACTCTGATGGAATATTTGACACAACCATTAATGGAGGTATGCAACCAGATCATGGAAGGGAAGGGGGCACAAGAATCGTGGAAAGAAGCATTCATCACTCTGATACCAAAATTGGAATCTGAAAAGACTCAACTCAGAAATTATCGTCCCATCTCACTCCTAAATGTGGATTACAAAATCTTTGCTGATATTTTAGCAAACAGACTGAAAAAAGTTCTGAATGAAGTAATTCATAAGGACCAAGCAGGCTTTCTCCCTGGTAGGCATTTGTCTGATAATACTAGGAATATTATTGATGTTTTGGAGCTACTTCAGACAAACATGAATACAAAAGCAGTCTTGATTTTTATAGATGCGGAGAAGGCCTTCGATAATATATCTTGGAAATTTATGAAGAAAAATTTGGAAGGGATGGGAGTGGGAAGGGCGTTTCAAAATAGTATTGAAGCAATCTATTCAGAACAAAAGGCAAAATTGATAGTAAACAGTGTGGTGACGGAGGAGTTTAAAATTGAAAAAGGGACACGACAGGGGTGCCCCCTATCACCCTTGTTATTTATTTCTGTCCTGGAGGTTTTACTGAACTGGATTAGGAGGGATCAGCTGGTGGAGGGAATACAGGTCGGAGAAAAGCAATACAAACTTAAGGCCTTTGCAGACGATTTGGTTTTGACACTACAGGAGCCAGAAACCAGTACAAAAAGAGCTCTTGAACTAATTTCTGAGTTTGGTCAGGTGGCGGGATTCAAGTTGAACAAACAAAAAACTAAGGTTCTGGCAAAAAACTTGACATCTGCAGAAATAGATGGGTTTCAGAAGGAAACAGAATTAAATGTGGTTACAAAAGTGAAATACCTGGGGGTCAACTTGACTGGGAGAAATTTGAATTTATTTAAGGACAATTATGAAAAATGCTGGTCAGAAATTAAAAAGGACTTGGAAATTTGGTCAAGATTGAAACTTACCTTGTCGGGAAGAATTGCTGCGGTAAAGATGAATGTATTGCCAAGAATGTTGTTCTTGTTTCAAACCCTTCAGATCGTGGACAGAGTGGAATGTTTTGGAAAGTGGCAGAGAGATATTACGAAATTTGTCTGGCAGGGCAAAAAGCCCCGAATAAAATTTAAGATATTAACAGACGCAAAGGAAAGAGGGGGGTTTGCCCTGCCGGACTTAAGATTGTATTATGAAGCTGCATCTCTCTGCTGGATGAAAGACTGGTTTCTGTTGGAAAACACTGATGTCCTAGATCTAGAAGGGCACAGTAATGTGTATGGGTGGCACGCATATCTGTGGTACGACAAGGCAAAGTCTCATAAATTGTTTAAAAGCCATATTGTCAGGAAAGCCTTACTTATTGTCTGGACTAAATACAAGGACTTACTTGAAAGCAAGACCCCGAGGTGGTTATCACCGACGGAGGCCAAGGCCATAAAACTATGTAATATGGGGAGTGGCTGGTTGAGATATTGTGATATAATTGAGAGAGATGGTGATACCTGGAGGTTGCAGAGTTTTGAGAAATTGAAAGGAAAGGTGCGAGATTGGTTTCATTATGCCCAAATTTTAGAGATTTTTAAAAAGGATAAAAAAATTGGTTTCCAGGTGGAGAAATCAAAATTAGAGACAGAACTACTTGAACCTAAGACGAAAGTGCTTTCAAGAATGTATAACTTGTTGCTTGAATGGAATACCCAAGACGAGATAGTTAAATCAGCAATGATAAAATGGGTACAAGACATTGGGTATAACATTATGTCTGAAGACTGGGAAAGGTTGTGGACCACCGGTATGAAATTTACGGCATGTAGTGCCTTAAAGGAAAACATTATGAAAATGGTATACAGGTGGTACATGACCCCAGTCAAACTTGCAAAGATTTATCATTTGTCTGATAATAAATGTTGGAAATGCAAGGAGACTGAAGGAACTTTTTTTCACCTCTGGTGGACATGCCCGAGGGTGAAGGCTTTTTGGGAAATGATTTATAATGAGTTGAAAAAGGTGTTTAAATACACCTTTTGCAAGAAACCAGAGGCCTTCCTCCTGGGCATTGTGGGCCAGAGAGTGTTAAAAAAAGATAGAACTTTCTTCTTATATGCAACTACAGCAGCAAGGATTCTTATAGCTAAATACTGGAAAGCACAGGAAATACCCACGCTGGAAGAATGGCATTCGCAGCTGATTGACTATATGGAATTAGCCGAAATGACAGGCAGAATCCGAGACCTGGGAGAAGATGCAGTGGAAGAGGACTGGAAAAAATTTAAGGACTATTTACAAAAACATTATAAGTTATATGAATGTTGAGAGTTTGCTAAGTGCTTTGGAAAAACACGCTTCAGTATTGAAATTGGTAAATGATTGAAACTAAGTTTTAAGATTTTGAAACGTATAAATTATGGATTATATAACTAAATGAAAACACAAAAACAACTGAAATAAGGTATTAATTTGCTGTTTATTTTTTATTGTAAAGAAAGCAGGGGATGGAGGACGTGGGGAAGTCTGGTTGATTATGAAAATTGATCTGAAAAAGTGAATTTCTTCTTTCTCTTTATAACCTCTTTTCTTTTCTGTAAAACCGCTTTTGTTGTGTTACTGATGCTGTATTTTTACCCTGGAAAAAAGCAAATAAAAAAAACTATTATATATATAAAAAAAAAGAGAATGGCACCGGAGAGTGCCAGCCGTCCCGTACTCTGCAACCCAGTGTACTGCCGCTTGTACCTTGATGCAAGTTGGCAATCTCAGACAATCCGTGGGTCTATAAAACAGTCCTCCCCCACCCTGGGGAGGCTGCCAGGGCTAATTACCCCCATATCAGTCCTGAATTTCCGGCATGACTGGGGGACTTCTGGGGTGGCGCCACCAGCAATGGCAGACTCCCTCTGAAACGGAGGTACAAGCTCCGCGAGAAGTGGGTCTTTCCCGCTACGGCAAAGCGGGGACCCTTTAGAAATCACAGGCGGATGAAGCCTGTGACCTTGGGACTCGGCGGGCACCCTTAGCACCCCCCCACCCGCAAAGGAACCCAATAACGGGCTCCGAAGCGAAGAGGGCGAAGTGGCGCAGTGCTGAGAGTCTATCGCTATTTCCGTGGAGCGAAGCCGCACAGCCGCTGCCGGGGAGCGCTGCCTTCTTCCTGGACAATTTGGATTCTAAAAAAAACACAACCATCGTGAGTACCTAAATCTTGGAAAATCGATTCACAATTTAAGGAATTGGGAAAGAAAGGAATCGGGCTCAAAATTCATTACAATTTGGCACTGAAACGGAAGGTCTAACAGAAAGTCAACCTTCCGTTTTTTTTTTGTAGTCGGAACAAAGCAAAGACAAAGTAAACTGGAGTCTTGAAAATCATTTTAAAGGAGCGGATTTCATCGCCTAAAATAGCTGAACCCCCCCTTCGGCAGCAGGAGGAGAAGGGGGTGCTTTCTTTGAACTGTTTTAACCTGCAGAAGTAAGTTTAAAAGAAAGTAATTTTCCACCGTCCTGACCCAGGGAGCGGGGTGTCAGGATTGACATTTGAAGCTCATTGACCAGGACAGAAGCTGTTTGACAGATAGCTAAAAGAAGGGAAAAAACTGGAATTCCACTGTCTTTTTTCCCCGCAACTTAAAAATAACAACGATAGACAAAGTAAAAGTAAAAGAAACTTTGGGGCTGGATTTGTAATTTGCAACAGAAGTTTTCCCTCTAGGGGGGGATAGTGAAACTGTAACTAGGGAATTTCCAGCCGCTACAGTATAACTCGTGGGAATTGAGTGGTGACCTTGAAGGACAATGTGCTCAGAAATGTTGTGCGCTTTTCTCAAAACAAATGCTTTACTGGAAGAAATTCATGAGGGAATGAATTTGATGACTGATTTGGTTGGAAATCTTAAGCAGAATGTGGGAAATCTTGGACAGGCAGTAGAAAAAAGTATGGAGTTTACCCAGGAATTATACCAGGACTGTGCCTTGTCAGAACAGAGGAAAGAAGAAGATTCTGTTGAACTTTGGGAGTCAGAAATGGAGCCACAGATGGAGGCTGTGGCCCTGCAGGAACATGAACCTTTGGAATTGGCAATTGACTTTCGTAAAAATAAGACTTGGAAAGATGAAGTTTCGATTGGACTGGAAATGGGGGGTTGGATTGACCCCCCTGAACAGGGACATATGGACTTTCCGAGTGTGGTAGTGGATTGTGAGAGGCTTGGAGATATGGGGATCCCAAAGTTTGGAGGGACTTTGAAACATGCATTTAAGTACTACATGGAGCTCAGTTTGGACTGTGGAAAAGGGACCTTTTGGTTGGAAGGAGGTAAAAGCATTATTAAATTGGAGACCACACGTGTGAAAAGAAAACATGAAGAAAAACAGTGGAAGGGACATGGAAGGGATTTAAGAGCCTCGGATATAAGATCACCAGGTTAATGTGCCAGCTTAATGGGATAAATGGACTGACAAACCTGGGGGAAGGGACGTTGGACGAAGACTTTTATCTTTTGTTATTAGGACAATTTTATATAATTGATGAATATTAGAAGGATGTATGAAATGAAATTGCTTGGCTCTGGTATAAAAGTTTAAGGGATTAGGAAATAATATAACGGTTAAGAGAAGTTATCATAAATAAAATTTAGGTTAAGGTTTTTTATAAGACAATGAGGAGAATAGAGTAAGGTAATGTAATGAAAGATTAGAATAGGGTAAAAACTTGACGGCTAAGGATTTGCTGAACTAACAAATTGAACTGGAATACAAAAAAGGGAGGGATGAGGAGGTCTGGGGAAATAAGTGTATGAAGATATGTTATGAAAATTAATGAGTTTTTAACTGTTTCTATTTTTATGTTTTTTTTCTTTTTTCATTTGTCTTGTTATAATTTGGAAACTTTAATAAAATATCATTAAAAAAAATGAATTTCCGGCATGGCTGGAGTCCGGCCGTGTGGGAGTCAGCAATTTCCCACCTCCGGAAACACCCAAACCTCAAATCACACATCATGGATCCTCAGGGCTTTTGCATTGGACCACCCCAAACTTACAGTCAAGTTAAACGTCAAATCTTTGGGCACAGCCTATGCCAAAAGAAACACGGATCCACAACTTGACACCACTGCCCAAAAACATGGTCTTGAAGAACGGATCCTCGGGGTTCTTGCAATGGGGCACCCCTAACTCACCGTCAAATCACACATCATGTACATGGGCATTGTTCGCACCACAAATATCACAGGTCCACGGCTTCCTGGTGACACCAGGGCCCAAAAACGTTCTGCTGCACGAATCATCATGGATCATCAGCGTTTTTGCATTGGTGAACCCCTAACACACCGCCAAATCAGATGTCAGGTCCACGGGCACAGTTCACACCACAAAAATCACAGATTCCTGACGACACCGTGGCTGAAAAACGTTCCATACCATGGATCCTCATGGTTCCTCAGGGTTTTTGCATTGGGCCAACCCTAAATCAATGTCAAATCATACGCCATGTCCATGGGGACAGCCTGCAACACAAAAACCACAGATCCACGGCGTCCTGGCAACACCGTGGCGGAAAAACGTTTTGAAGCAGGGATCCTCAGGGTTTTTGCATTGGACAACCCAAACTTAATGTCAACTTAAACATGAATTCTATGGGCACAGCCTATGCCAAAAGAAACACGGATCCACGACTTCCTGGCAACACCAGGGTCCAAAAGCGTGGTTTTGAAGTACGGATCCTCATGGGTCCTCAGGGTTCTTGCAATGGGACACCCCTAACTCATTGTCAGATCACACGACATGTCCATGGACACAGTTCACACCACAAAAATCATGGATCCACGACTTCCTGGCAACACCAGGGCCCCAAAGCGTGGTTCTCAACCATGTATCCTCATGGAGTCTAAGGGTTTCTGCATTGGATCACCCCAAACTTACTGTCAACCTATACATCATATCTATTGGCAGAACCTGTGCCAGAAGAAACACGGATCCATGACTTCATAGCGACACCATGGCGCAAAAACCTGGTTTTGAAGAAGGGATCCTCATGTATCCTCAGCGTTTTTTGCATTCGGCCACCCCAAACTCACTGTCAAATCACACGACGTGTCCTTGGGCACAGCCTGCACCCAAAAAACCCCACAGATCCATGGCTTCCTGGCCACTCCATGGCCCAAAACTGTGTTTCTCAACCAAGGAACCTCATGGATCCTCAGGGTTTTTGCATTGGACAACCCAAACTTAATGTCAACTTAAACATGAATTCTATGGGCACAGCCTGTGCCAAAAGAAACATGGATCCACGACTTCCTGGCAACACCATGGTCCAAAAATGTGGTTTTGAAGTACGGATCCTCATGGGTCCTCAGGGTTCTTGCAATGGGGCACCCCTAACTCACTGTCAAATCAGACGTCATGTCCACGGGCACAGTTCACACCACAAAAATCATGGATCCACGACTTCCTGGCAACACCATAGTCCAAAAACGTGGTTTTGAAGTACGGATCCTTATGGATCCTCAGAGTTTTTGCATTGGGCCACCCCAAACTTACTGTCAAATCACACGTCATATCCATGGGCACAGGCTGCACCATAAAAAGCATGGATCCACGGGTTCCTGGCGACGCTGTGGGCCAAAAACCTGGTTCTCAACAATGGATCCTCAAGGTTCCTCAGGGTTTTTGCATTGGGCGAACCCTAAATAAATGTAAAATCACACGTCATATCCATGGGCACAGCCTGCACCCCCCAAAACACGGATGCACAGCTTCCTGGCAACACCGTGGCCCAAAAACATGTTTTTGAAGAACAGATCCTCATGGATCCTCAGGGTTTTCGCATTGAGCCATGCCTAACTTACTGTCAACTTAAATGTCAAATCTATGGGCACAGCTTGTGCCAAAAGAAATACAGTTCCACGACTTCCTGGTGACATGGCCCAAAAACATGGTTTTGAAGAACGGATCCTCATGGATCCTCAGGGTTCTTGCAATGGGGCACCCCTAACTCACTGTCAAATCACATGGACAGCCTGCACCACACCACAAACCCACGGATCCACTTCTGGTTGGTCACCCAGTAATGGCAGACAGGGGCTCTTTCGGCTGAAAGAGCCCCAGCGCAGTGAAGCAAGGGGAGACCGCAAGAGCGATGCGGTCCTCCGGGAAAAAACCTCAGATCAAGCGTTCTGAAGACCTGGTGATCTGGTGGGTTCCTTTTGGTATCTTCCCCACTCCCCGGTAAGCTCGTAAATAGCCCCGAGAGCGAGTGGGGTTGGAGACGCAGCACAGTGGAAACGATTGCTTCCTTCACAGCGTGAAGCTCCGAGTCTGGCGATTGTGAGCAGCCAATTCCTCAAAAAAAAAAAAAAAAAAAAAAGGAATAAAAATTCGGAACTGTGAGTAAAGGACGAAACTTAAATATGACCAATATTGGGAGAGAAAGGGATTTAAAAATGGAGGTCAATCCCTTTTGCTGAACTAAAGGAGAGTCGGTAACTGAGGACCGAAGCCCTAAGAGAGAGAAGACTGTTTGAAAGTTTGAAAGTTAAGTTTAAAGCCCCCCTTCTTGGAAGAGGGGGGAATTATTTTAAGCTTTATAAACCATGCGAGACTGTGCATTAAGACTAAGAAGCTCCTTCATTCTGTAGCGGACCTCCCGGCAGGGAAAGGCTAGACTCCATTGTGACGTCACAATGGAAGAGGAAACATTCAACTTTCCTTTCCATTGACTCTGATATATTGTATCCTGCTGCTCTGTCTGGACTTGTTTTTAAGTAGCAAAAAGTATCTTACCTCCAGGATTGCCTCTTAAATACGAAAAGGGATTGATTTTTTTTTCTTACAGCCTGCCTTTTAGTAATAAGGAGCTGGGAGGCTGCTGGCTGCCTGAAACTGACTCCTGTGGGATTGCGGGAATCTGTTTTTCTCTTCTTTCCTGCTTATTGTGGGACTGACCTTGAAATGCCTGAGCAACTATGAGTGCTGATCAAACAGACAAGGAACCTGTAAGACGAGGCTCTAAAAGTGCAGCTTTTGAGGACTCTGTAATGCAACTGTTGTCTGAAATTAAAGACAATACGAATCGTGACTCAGAGGGTATATAAAAACTAAATAAAAAGCTTGAAGATTTGAGTGTGGAACTGAAAGAGGTGAAGACTGAGGTTACAACACATGAGACAAGGCTGACACAGCTTGAGACAGTTAGAGTTACTGATTTGGAAAGATTACAATATGAAAATTCAAATTCGATTGCATTTCTTCAGATGAAGGAACGGGAATCTCATCTAAGATTGAGAGGTGTCCCTCAACAGGAAGAAGAGCGACTCAAGGAGTGGTTGACAGATCAATTTGTGGCATGGTGGGACTTGAAAAAAGAAGAAGTAGACTTGTGGATAGAAAAGGCCTATAGATTTGGCCCCAAAAAGGATTAAAAAACCACCTATGACTGTATAGTTGTCTTTAAGACCAAAGAACAAAGAGATACCATTTTGGGACTGCATTACTAAAATTCAGGACAAAGCCATCGTCCTTTTAAAGAGATTCCTAGACACTTCCTAAGCCTGAGATCCAACTTCACAGATTTGGCAAACATTTTGAGGAGGGAAAATATTTTCTTTAGGTGGGAATTCCCAGAGGGTCTCTCCTTTAAATATGAAGGAAGAAAGCAAAGAATCAAGACTGTTGGAGAGAAAGACAGATTTCTGCAAAAGTACTCAGTGGAACTTGGATTGGAAAGCCCACAGTTGCCAGGGGTGGGAGCAGCTACCCCTTAATTTATCATCATGGCTTTGAGAATTTATTCTTGAAATGTAAATGGCTTAAATTCTCCACAGAAAAGGAGGCAGATTTACTATGTTTTGGCAAAGCAGAATTTGGATGTAATTTGTTTACGGGAAACACATATTACAAGATTACATAGAAAATTTTTATCAAATAAGAAACTTGGTCAAGAATTTATCTCTTCAGACAAAGTGGAAAAAAGGAGTGGTTTTCTATGTTAAAAAAATGGAATCCAAAATTGATCTTTAAAGATGAGGAGGGAAGATACATTGCAGTGGAAATTACAGCACAAAGCGAAAAATATTTGTTATTGGGAATCTACGCACCTAATAATGGCAAAGCAGAATTTTTTTAAGAATCTGGAAACAAGTCTTTTGGAACATTTGGATTATAAATTAATTTTAATGGGAGATTTGAATGGAGTGGCATCTACGTTAATGGATAGAACTCAGAGACAAAAAATATTGAATGCTGGCAGATTACCTAAGACTTTTTCGAAATAACTGATAAATTTGATCTGTCAGATATATGGAGAGTTTGAAATCCAACTGAAAAAGCCTTCACATTCTATTCAGATGCAAATCAATCATTCTCGAGAATTATCTATGGATATCCAGAGACTTGGTTCCTAAAGTATCAAAAACGGAAATTTGTCCTAAAACTTGCTCAGACTATAACACAGTTTTTATGGAAATGAAAATATTTCTACAGGGAACCTTCAGATGGAGAATGAATGATGATTTGTTGAGGAGTGACCAAATTGTAAATAAAGCCCCAAAAGCCCTAAAGGACTATTTTGAAAATAATATGAACCAGGGATTGGAAACAAGGGTTATTTGGGATGCCAGTAAAGCAGTAATGAGAGGATTCCTCATTCAACAAAATTCAATTAGGAGACAGATACAGAATGAGAAAAAGGATAAATTTTTGGACCAACTGAAAGATAAAGAGAAGATCCTCAGAGGCAACCCAAAGAATTTGCAGACTCAATATTCACAGATTATTAATCTAGAAATAGAATGGAAATTAAGGATGATGAGACAAAGGAACTTTGAATCTGCAAACAAATGTGGGAAACTTCTGGCTTGGCAAATACAAAAGAGGCAAAAACAAAGCACTATCACAAGCATCGTATCAGAAGGAAAGTCTGTGGAGAGCCCTGTGGACATAAGATGTTTTCAGAAATATTATAAACAACTGTACATAAAGGGTAAAGAAGATAATGCTAAAATTGAGCAATTTATTAGAATTAATGGTTGGCAGGAGCTGGGACAGAGCAATGGGAGCTCATCCCATCACAGGGATTTGAACCGCCAATCTTCTGATTGACAAGCCCAAGAGGCTCAGTGGTTTAGACCACAGCGCCACCTGCGCATAAGCATGTGGTTGTTCCATGTGGGGTATATTTAAATATCTGAAATGGCATGATAGCCCTAGTTATGGAAAAAGGATAGCCAGCTTGGTGGGGGGGGGGAGAGATTTAATTGGGCTATGTCAAAGAAAGTGTAATGCATTTATGAAAGCATTCAGTATGGAAGATATTGAAGCTTTTTTGTGGGGGTGGGATGGGGAGGGAAAGGGAACTTTGACCAAGAGGAATATCAGGAATATGTATAATTATATTATGATTATTATAAAGGTGCCTGACTCATAAACCTAACAATTCACCTCCGCTTTCCCCCGAGCAGTAAAGCATAGTCTATTAATGCAGCTTTTGTTGCTAAAGTCAACAAAGAGCCTTTTGTACCCTACAACTGAAGGGCATAACGTTGTGTGGCGAGTTCTTGCCTCCCACCAGTGGAAATAACAACACATGACACCATATTTTAGGTTAATGGGCTAAAATTGGCCACAACTTTATTGGTTACAGGTGATGAGCGGTATTGGCTTAGGCATTGGTCCTATCAGACTATCCGGCTTCAGCCTGTTTGCATGAAGACCGGGAAGGGTTGACACCAGCAGGGGGAACCCTGCTGATGCACATCAACTAGGGACTCCCCCGGGGTCACCACTCAGGGGCGTGCTTTAGACCTTGACCTCCATAGGCCTCGGATGAGGCATCGCCCCCCAGAATCCTTTACCGGACTACCCTTCAATATTTGGGGGAGGTCATGGCGCTCCCCCCCATACATCTACATAATAATATGCCTAACCACCACTCGAGCAAAGCTTGCCACCAATACCCTCAAACCTGCAACCAGTTCCTAATCCCAGCAAATATATCTGCAAGCCAAACATCGTTTCCCGCATCGGAAAGATGCACGCCATCCTCATGGTAGAGGGCCACCTTGCTAAACTGGATGTCGGGGTGGTCTATGACCCGCCCCCCCAGTGCTGCCGCTCTACGAGCCACCGAGCGCTCCAGGATCTTCCTGGCTTTGTTTACAGCTACAGGACATCGGCAATCTCTCCAAGTGCACTTTTCTAGCAGTGATGACCAAATTACAATTAGATTCGGGAAAGAGATTCACAAATCCTCCAAATCATAAAAAATATTCCACATTAAGTACACTCCCTTCCGGTAAGCAAGATTGTTTTCACTCAACTGGATGACCAGTGCCTCCGGAGGGCCTTCTGTGGTGGCTCTAGCTTTGACTGCAGGCAGAAATTCCACCCAACGCATTTCATGGCGGGTGATCCATGATATTTCAACATTTTTTGGTAGGTCTAAACCGCCCCCTCGTCCATGGCTGACAGCTCTGTTTCTGGCCCAATGGACGATACTATGGCCTACGATCCAAACACGCACAATCGTGCCACCTAAAAGGAAAAGAGGATGGGGGGGGGTCGGGTGAATGTAACCCTTAAAAGCATCGGATTTCCATCTACCCATGTTCTTTATCCTTTCTGCCGGTAGGCCTAAGTGTACTGCAGTAGTGGCTGCCCCAATTCGAAATGAATGGGCGGCAAATTCCATTGGAGGGAGACTGCAAGCCACAATTGCCTTACGCATCACACGTGTAAATTGATATTTAGTGAGGTGGGAGCCATCTGAATGTATGAAAAATGGGCCGGGGGTGTTAGGTCTCACATATAAGTATCATCTCGCATCCTTTACTGGGCATGGACCCTTTTGCGTAGCTAAAAGCCGAATTAAAGCCCCTTTTCCTAGTTGGTCGGTTTTAGAGTTCCGAATATGAAGAACCAGATCTAAGGGACATAACGCTATGTCCTTTAATAGGATCCCCCTCGTGACTGGTGTGGCTGGTCATGCTGGTCATCGCAAACGACCTCGTCTATGCGCAGGGTGCCAAAGGCGGCGAAGGAGTAAGCCGCCGAGAATAGGCGTGCTTCATACTTTCACCAACAAATTGTCCTTAGTTTTTTATGGGCACTGTTTTATTTTTCCGGAATTACTACTATTGTTACTAATCACCTTCTGCTCAAAATGGCCACCGTGTAAGGTTCCTCCTTCCAGTTCTCTCCAACCTCTTCTCCTGATTTGGATTTTATAACCACTGGAGTAAGTTATTTACTTTAGTTTTGCATTTTGCTAGACAGGTAATTGCTGGACTCTCCACTGGTGTGATGCCAGATTTTAATTAAGTTTGACGAAGGAGGATTGCTTTGGATTGATCTGGGCATCTGACCTTGTCTTGTTGGTTAAGAAAAAAGCTGCAGCGGCAGCGAGAGCCCTCCGAGTCAAGCCACTTAACCAGATCAAAAAGAAAATCTAAACAATTAAGCTTGACAGACTTCTTGGACTGGGCAATTGCTGAAATTGCACAAGATGTACCTGATTGGTTAGAAACAAGAATAGAGTGGTATGTGTCTCCTGACTCGGACAAATGACTGAGAATTGTAAGTAAGCAACGAACTTTACCTTACTTTTTTCTTCGCTCACCACTCCCCTGCTTCTTACAATACTCTCCAAGGTGCATTAAGATACTTCCAATTATTGTGAATATTTCTCCTAATCTCCACTATGGGCCATGGCAAGCGGCCAAGGGACCTGGATGAGGCAATGCCTCCCCCGAGGCCCAAACAGTCCAAGATTGATTCTTTCTTTCTTAACTGTAGCAGAAATAACGAGGAAGTTAGCTACACGGTCGAAACTCACAATCGTTTTAATGCTTTAATTGACCTCGCAGCCGACATAGAAGTGGAGGGGGTGAACACGAAGGCAACGAATAATGCTAATGATAATGATAATGACAAAGAAGTGAGAGTCACCTCGAAGGGGGAGTCCGAGCTGGCCCAGGGCGATGGCATGGGACCCGAACATTTCCAATTAATAACCAGGACCCTGTGCTGCATCTTTAAGAGCATAAATGGGATCTCCATGCAGGTGGATAATCTCCACCAAAAGCTTGAGGCCCATTTGCTAGAGCTGCAGCACAACTACACCCTGCCTCCGAGGGATTTAAAGGGACAGAGGTGTACCTCCCCTATTAGACATGAAAGTGGCACTGGTGGTCACCTCTTAAAAACTCAGTTGGACTCTCAATCTCTGATTTTACAACCAAACAAAATATGTTTAACTATACGTAGTAGTGACCCCAGGTCCCCAAGGTGGAATAATCCGAGAGATGTCAAAGTTCATCTAAGGCAACTCCTTCAGATTTGGCCTCTGCTAATAGACCTCAGTTCAGTGAAACTTTTAAACTACCACCATTGGCTCCAAAAAGTACTGCTCTCCTTCCAGTCACCAAAAATTCCCTCCATACTGGTTAGGCATAAAGCGTTTTTGGCCACCTGGGGCATCTTCCCAACGAGAGTCTTTAACGACACCAGGATTAAACCTCTTCTCCGTAGTATCGTACAAAAAGGTATCCGCTCGCCAGACAGGCGCGACATAGTCTTGAAACTCAAGCTGTCCACCCGGGAACCTCACCCTCCCTCTCAGCCCAAGCTGCCTGGTTTATCTACTCCAGCAACAGAGAAGCATGACCAAAGCGGGCCCAGTCATCTGGCTGCCCCAGAGGAGAGGGACCTTATTTCATCCTACGGCGAGTTGCCATTAGCAGAACAGCAGGAAGTTATAAACAGGCTCGATACACTCAAGCAGCAACTTACACATATATTTCAAGAGAAAATCTTCTCTAAACCTGGTCATAGCAACCTATTAAATCAAAGGAACGCAGTTATGAAGGGGCTAACACCCCAGAAACCCCTGCCAAACACTGGGACTCCAATAACAGATGATATGGCAGTCTGCCTGGCGGAAGATCCTCATACACCGTCGCAACGCAGACCCCCTTCACCTCTACTAATAGATCTGCAATCAACTACCTCGTCCTCCGCCTTAATGAGCAATGCGCCAAACACCCCTCATCCTGGTAACCTGTCAATGTCCTATTCTTCTATGCCTGACCTGGAGTCCTCATTCAGTGCGGTCCAGGCAGATGACTGTATATCCTCGTCCTTTGCCAGCCAACCTCTTGTGGTAGAACCTCATTTATCCGCAACCTCTTCAAGTCAATATATAAACGTTAAGGAAGCCACTGCGCAAAGAGACAGCTCAGGTTTTATTGAAGACCCTGCTGGCCACATCAATCAAATCACCACCCTTTCGATACCATCGGCAGTATCACGCCCGGCGCTGTCTCAGACCCCTGGCAATGTCTTTCCCACCAGCAACCAGAGTAACTGACTAGCACACAGTCCCTCCTCAAACTGTTTTAATGTGCTATCCTGGAATGTGGCGGGATGGACGTCCAAACAGGATGGCAGGGACATGAAAGTGTTTTTAGCGAAATTCCAGATCATGGGTATACAAGAGACCTGGTGCTTAGACTCTTCATCCCCCCCATCCCTACTGGGCTATGATGCCTTTGTGATTCCTGCGACCAAAACACATTTGTATGGGCGCCCTAGTGGAGGCCTGGTAACATTTGTTTCGCAGGAGCTTCAACTTAATACCTTTCCTTTCTTTTGGTTAGAGAGTAATTGCATTCAAACTCTGCACATCACTAACAGCCCGGCTGGGGACTTCATATGTGTAAACCTGTACAATCCATCTACCTACTCCTCTTCTCATTCAAATCAGTTTTGGGAGGATTTAAGATTTATCCTTGATAAATCTGTGGCTGAATTTCCAAAGTCAGAGATTCTTATAATGGGGGACTTTAATGCCAGAATCGGAGCAGATATAAGCTCATTTACCGATAAGTCGCAAATATACATAGAAGAGGGGTGGTTTGCTACGTGGAATTCACATGACAAGATCATTAATAGGGCTGGCATCATACTGCTGGAGCTTACCATAAACTGCAGGCTGTACAGCTTGCATGGCACACCCAAAGACTGGTCCGGGGGATACTATACTTTTCTAGGACCTAGAGGGGCAAGCGTTATAGATTACATCTGGTCCTCCTTGGCATTTAATGATAAGGCATACTGTTTCAATGTGTTCAACAGAACCAAAAGTGACCACCTTCCAATCGCCATCTCCTTCCACCACTCACAGCTGGGGCTTCCCAGCTCAGCCTACTGCCAGGATTCACTGATCTTAGCCCCTGGATGTAAGAAGTGGGATACCTATGTGGAACAAGAAATAAAAGTCCTTCTAAATTGTCAGGGAACTGCCATCAGAGGCACGGGAGAAGGAGAGGGTCTCGGATTCTGCAGGGGAAGGTCCAAGCGCTAGAGGGAGACTCAACCGGGAAGAAGGGGAAGAGAATGAGTGTAACACCAGGGATCCAGGAGAGCAACAGGACAGGGAGGTGCAGGGGCTCCAGGACTCTTCGTTGGAAGTTAGCGAGGAGAGCCCAAGCACCCCGCTGCCCACGCCCACCCTGCGCAGGAGACTCCCGCACAGTGAGAGGCGGAAACGATTGGGCGTCAAACAACTCTTATGTTGGCAACGCTTTAAGAAACGCCCACAGTCAGATTCTACAAGTGACTAAGGGCAGCCACGCTACTATGGGCTGCGTAGTCCAGAGGGTTTAACCAGGCAATCCGATGCTCAAACGGAGCAGGATTACGCACGAGTAACTCCCAACCATTACAGCAATCTGACTGTCCCTGAAAGTTGCTCGTGCGCAACAAGCAGAAGGGGGCATCATGAGTAAGACCGGAGGAGCTGGAGCCACGGGAGGGGCGGCTGGAGGCCAATCGCTGGAGGAGAGAAACCGCGATTTGGAAGAGCACATAGCCATCCTGACGGCGAGGCTGGAAGAACGACGGTCGCTGGATGCTCAGGGGAAACCCACCCCCATAGCGAGGAAGGTACCGGGACTGGTGCACAAGTTTGGGGGAAAGCCTCAAGAGTATGGGGCATTTAGAACAGAAATAGAATATGCCTTGAAGCTGCAGAAAAATGATTTTGAAAATGACGCAGCCAGAGTTGCTTATATTGTGGGGCACTTGCAGGACGGGGCGAGAGAGTGGATTCGACCGCTCATGGCGACGCAGAATGACGCCATGGAGGATCTATCGAAATTCTTTCAGGCGATGGACGCTATGTTCAGTAGCGATGTGCAACAGAGTGTGACCAAACGGGAACTGCTAAACTGTAAGCAGGGAGAAGGGTCAGTTAGAGACTATTGGTCACGTTTTGCAATGATTGTTCATCGTCTGGGGTGGCAGCTGGACTCGGAACCCATACAAATGCTATTTGAGGAGGGGTTGTCACCAACGGTCAAATATGAGCTTTCGCGCGCACCCCGCCCACAGTCTATGGACCATCTGACCAAGGCAGCCCTTGCGATTGGAGTAAGACAGGAAGCGCGGGCTCAGGAGAGGCGGGAAGGGAGAGAGCAGCGTTGTCATGACTACCGTATTCCTAGAATGTCTAGGCAGCCTTCCCCGCCGGCGGAGCCAATGGAAATAGGCGGCGCGCGCGCCCAGGAAGTTTCAAACGCCAGCGAGAGTCGCAAAAAGGAGGGAAAGGATGTAAAAACGACCAAGAAATGTTTCCTTTGCCAAAAGCCAGGACATTTTGCCAGAGTCTGCCCACAAAGAAAGGCCTGGCAAGGAATGGTGGGGGCAGTGGGGGGCGAGGAGGAGGAACCCCAAGCTCCGGAGCAGGGAAACGGAAACGCTTGGCTGCCAATCAGTGGGCACAGCAGCCGAGCGCACAACCAATAAAGGTGCCCAAACCAGATTCTCCAAGAGCGGCAATTGCCATTGAGGTGGTGCTTGAATTCCCAAATGGGCACCCAGTGAAGGTGCAAGGTATGCTGGACTCAGGAAGCTCATGCAATTTTTTTAGCAGGGACTTTGCCTTAGAGCATCAGCTTCACTTGCTACCTCTGGATGCACCTCTGCAAGTCACCACCATTGATGGGAGGGAACTGATTGGGGGGGGGGAAGTTACGCACCAGACCCCACCTATGAGAATGAGAGTGTCCAGGCACTCAGAGACAATCGCCTTCCACGTTGCCTCATTAGCGGGTCCCCCAATAATATTAGGGATGAGCTGGTTAGCGCAACATGATCCAATGGTGGCGTTGCATCAGAGGACCGTCAGCTTTGGGTCTGACTACTGCCTGCAGCACTGCCTAGGAGGGGAAACGCCAAGGATGAGCGTGGCCCGAGTGGCAAGCACTGCAGTGGAGGGTAAAGGGAAGGTGCCACCGCAATACGCTGATCTGAAGGAGGTTTTTAGTGAAAAGGAGGCAGATAGACTGCCACCCCACAGGCCGTTCGATTGCCAGATCAATTTGCTCCCTGGGGCGCAGCTGCCGGTGGGTAAGCTGTATGCCATGTCAGACAGAGAGATGAAGGAGTTACGGGACTTTATCGACAAGAACCTAAAGAGAGGGTTTATAAGAGAGTCAAAAGCAGTGGGGGGCAGTCCAGTATTTTTGGTGGACAAAAAGGACACTGATAAACCGAGGCTGGTCATGGACTTCAGGGGGGTAAATTTGGTGTCAGAACCTGTGACTTTCCCGATGCCCAGAATCGATGACATTCTGACAAGAGTGAGGAAGGGAAAGATTTTCACCAAGCTAGATCTGAGGGGGGCTTACAACTTAATCCGGATGAGAGAGGGAGATGAATGGAAGACCACCATGTTCACACCCCTGGGGGCCTTTGAATATCTCGTTATGCCTTTTGGATTACAGTCAGGCTCCGCCTGTTTTCAAGCGTTCATGCACCACGTGTTGGGGTCTCTGCTTTACAAGAACTGTGTAGCATTCCTGGACGACATCTTGATTTATTCGGAAAATGAGGAGCAACATGTGAGAGATGTCAGGGAAGTGCTACAACGTTTGCAGAAACACCAGTTGTGGGTCAAGCTAGAGAAATGTCAGTTTCATGCCCGAGAGGTGGAGTTCCTGGGGTACATGCTATCTGACAAAGGCTTAGCGATGGACCCAAGCAAGGTGCAAGCAGTATTGGAGTGGAAGACCCCAAAGACACGAAAGGATGTGCAGAGGTTCCTAGGTTTTGGCAATTTCTACCGGAAGTTCATCAAGAACTTCGCACACTTGACGGCCCCAATCACGGACTGTCTCAGTAGTAAAAGAAAGTTTGTGTGGACGGAGGAAGCCCAGCAATCCTTTGAAAGATTGAAGAAGGCATTCGCGTCGGAGGAACAATTACTACATGTGGATTTGGAGAAACCAATGAGGGTGGAGACGGACGCGTCAGACAGAGCCATCGGGATGGTTCTGTTGCAGCCAGGACTGAACCAGCAAGAATGGAAACCGTGCGCCTTCTTCTCGAGGAAGCTGAGCAGGTCGGAACAAAACTACACCGTGTACGACCGAGAACTGCTAGCAATTTACGCCGCCTTTCGTCGGTGGCGCCATCTGCTGATGGGGCGCAGCATAAGATCCAGGTCTGCACAGATCACAAGAACTTGGAATATTGGCGGACAGCACGGGTGCTCAACCAGAGACAGATTCGCTGGGCGCAGGAGTTTTCCAAGTTTTCATTCGAAATCCAGTATGTGCCCGGCGAGCAAAACGTGAGAGCAGACGCTCTTTCGCGAAAACCAGAGTACTTCGAAGGAGAAGGGCCGCCGGAGACCCGCCACGTTATACCTGAGGACCGATGGGTGTGTGGGGGTACTCTAGTGGGCATGAGAGAACTGGCAGGACTCACTAGGGACGATGAATTCGCCCGGACCAAAATCAGGGAACTCCAAGAGGGGAGGGGAGCACCAGAGGGGTTTGAGGAGAAGGAAGGGGTGTTGTACTACAGGGGGGCGATGTACGTACCGGGGGAGGCTCTAAGAAGAAGGGTACTCAAACAACTACATGACACCCCCACAGCGGGACATTTTGGGCAACACAAAACCATGATGCTGGTGACCCGACAATTTTGGTGGCCACGGGTGAGGGAAGATGTACGTGAATATGTAAGAGGGTGTTACCGCTGCCAGAGGGCCAAAGGGGAACGCACGATGCCAGCAGGTTTGCTGGAACCCTTACCCACGCCAAACAAACCCTGGGAGATGGTGTCAATTGATTTCATGACGGATTTGCCCAAATCAAGGGGAAAAACAGCAGTGATGGTAGTAGTAGACTTGCTAACAAAAATGTGCCACTTTATCGCCTGCTCCCATGCGGTGACGGCGGAAGAAACGGCACGGTTGTTTGTAGAACACATTTTTAGGCTGCATAGCGCCCCCTTGAGGGTTTTATCTGACCGCGGAAAACAATTTACTTCCCGGTTCTGGAGGAAGCTCATGAGCCTACTGCAAGTCGAGGTAAGCTTCTCGACAGCGAGACACCCAGAAACCAATGGGCAGGCGGAAAGGGCAAACAGTGTACTCCAGCAATACTTACGCTGCTACGTTAGCGAAAGGCAGAATGATTGGGTAGAGAAACTAGCGCTAGCATAATTTGCGTACAATAATGCTGAACATGTGTCCACCGGTATGAGCCCCTTCTTGGCCAATTATGGGTGTCATCCCAGGGCGTTCCCGGGCAATGAGGAACAGAGCTGGAGTGTGCCTGCTGCTGAACAGTTTGTGGAAGAAATGGAAGCGTTACATCAACAGCTCAAGATGAACCTAGAAAGGGCTAAAGCCAGTTACAAGAAGCAAGCAGATAAACACTGGAGGGAAGGGGAAACCATAAGGGTGGGGGATCGCGTGTGGTTGTCCACTCAAGGGTTACCCTTTAAGGGAGGGTGCAAGAAGTTGCAGCCCAGAAGACTGGGCCCGTTTGAAGTTATACAACAGATAAACCCAGTGGCGTTCAAGCTCAGGTTGCCCAACAACATGAAAATACATCCCGTGTTCCACAGATCCTTGCTCTCACCACACAGAGAGGGGCGGGAATTCGAGGGGCGGGAGGTAGAAGTCTTGCCACAACCACAGGTAGAAGAGAGGGAACACCAGAGCTCGGCCGCAGAGATAGTTGATTCAAGGTGGCGAGGGCGGCAGGTGCAGTACTTGGTGGCGTGGGAAGGAGAGCCCTGGTCGGAAAACACGTGGGTGCCGGCAGAGGCAGTTGGCGACGAGCATATGGTGGAAGTGTTCCACCGACGGTTCCCAGATAAACCCAAGCCCTTAGAGCGATTCTGGAAAGAACAGTTCGGCACCACGGAGGAGGAAGAGAGTTTCTTTTTTTTGCAAGTAAATTTTTATTCAGAATTTGTAAAAGAAAAAAGAAAAAAGGACAAACAAATACAAAAATAAACATTTTAACATAAATTATTCATCCTATTTTCATGCTATACAAAAAGTAAGCGTACAATCATACAAAAATAATAATATAAACATTAGGCTCTACTTAGCCTTTGGCTTCCCTTCACCCTTTTGGTAAGTATCAAATAAATCCCGGGTTGCGTATTTAGTTTATTAAAATTTATAATTATTAGCTGATAAAGTTTTTCTAATACCGCCAGTTCCTCCTATATATCCGTTCCAATATATTTCCAAAATTTACTCCATTTTTTTTGAAATTTCTGGTCGTCTTGGTCTCGTATTCTGCCTGTTAATCTATCTAGCTCGGCATAGTTAATCATTTTGACCTGCCAGTCACTTACGTTAGGTATAGTTTCTGTTTTCCAGTTTTGTGCCAGCATAATTCTTGCGGCTGTGGTGGCATAGAGAAATATTTTTTTATCTTCATTTTTTATTTCCTTACCCATAATTCCCAGCAAAAAGGCCTCAGGTCTTTTGGGAAAAGTATATTTAAAAACTTTTTTAAGTTCATTATAAATTGCTTCCCAAAAAACCTTCACCTTGTTGCATTGCCACCACATATGGTAGAGGTCTCCCTCCACTTCACCACATTTCCAGCATGTCTTATTTTCTGATCTATAGATTTTAGCCAATTTTGCCGGTGTAAGATACCATCTATAGAGCATTTTCCAAACATTTTCTCTCAAACTCGTACAGGCCGTAAATTTAATATCTCTATTCCACAATTTCAACCACTTTTCAAACTCGATGTTATAGCCGAAGTCAATTGCCCATTTAATCATTGCCTCTTTGACTTCCTCGTCTTTTGTATGCCATTCCAGTAATATGTCATATAATTTAGACAATGTTTTATTTTTACCTTCTATTATTTCTATATTGAATTTTGATTTCTTGTCCTCAAAGCCCATTTGTCTTTTATCTTGCTTTAACATATCATTCACCTGATGATATTGTAGGAAGAGAGTTTCGAAGGGTTCTCAGAATCCGAAGAAGAAGCGGATTGGGAGAGTCATTCCTTGGGTGGGAACCTTAGCAGGTGGGAAGAGGTGTTCACACCCACAGATGAGGAGGAGAGCTCTTTCAGGGGTTTCCTTGGCACGCCGACCAGAGAAGAGGATGCAACAGAGCACCCGGGTCGGAGGGGGAGTGAAGGGGGCCCTGGGAGGGAGGCGGATGTCAGGGAACTGCCATCAGAGGCACGGGAGAAGGAGAGGGTCTCGGATTCTGCAGGGGAAGGTCCAAGCACTAGAGGGAGACTCAGCCGGGAAGAAGGGGAAGAGAATGAGTGTAACACCAGGGATCCAGGAGAGCAACGGGACAGGGAGGTGCAGGGGCTCCAGGACTCTTCGTTGGAAGTTAGTGAGGAGAGCCCAAGCACCCCGCTGCCCACGCCCACCCTGCGCAGGAGACTCCCACGCAGTGAGAGGCGGAAACGATTGGGCGTCAAACAACTCTTATGTTGGCAACGCTTTAAGAAACGCCCACAGTCAGATTCTACGAGTGACTAAGGGCAGCCACGCTACCATGGGCTGCGTAGTCCGGAGGGTTTAACCAGGCAATCCGATGCTCAAACGGAGCAGGATTACGCACGAGTAACTCCCAACCATTACATAAATTCCCCTGAGATCCTAGCCCTGAAAGCTCAGCTGTTAACAATGAATGTGAATCATTTCTCAAGTTTCCAGCTAATTCTAGCCTACTTGCTCCCTTCACTTACGAAACCTTCCCGTGCAATTCAAACCTGGAAGAATCAAACTTGGTTTGACCAAGAATGCAAACAGTGCAGAAGTAGGCTTAGATTTCTTCAGTCTGACATGAAATCAGACAGCACCCAGAGCAAAATCAGGGAGTTAGCTCAATTCCATTCATACTACAAGAAGCTGCTCCAACATAAGAAATTGCTCTTTGCGAAAGAATGCTGGACGGCACTGTCAGTGGCCATTAAAACCCGTGACGACAAGAAATTTTGGAATTTAATTAATGCAGGTTTAAGACCTTCCTCATTCATCGTTAATAACATCACAGCAGCCAGTTGGCACTCTCACTTTGCTCAGCTGTATTCCGCCCCAGAACCTGACGTAAACGTAGTCTCCACTCTCCCAGCATCTGCCTTGCCCACCTGGGAGCCAGTCTCCCCAGAGAGATGTATACAACTAATTAGCATGCTATCAGGGGATAAATCCCCGGGGGAGGATATGATACCTCCTGAGGTATTCTTATCGAACCAGACGTGGTGGGCCCCTATTTTATTTTTATTTTATTTTTTCACCCTGAAACCCTTCCTTTTTTTTTTTAATAATAATATTTTATTAGGATTTTCACAAAAAGAAATTCACATCCACAAAACAGAAAACAACAGAAAAACAAGCAACAAACATCAAAAACAGAAAATCAGAAAAGAAAAATACAGGGGGAAAAATTGCATAAAAAAGAACACTTTTTTTTACATTAATATCTTTCAAGACCTTATTCTCATTACTTCCACCCGCCTTCCCTTCTTGTATTCTACTTTAAAAGATGGTTCAGCAAGATCGTTTACTATCCATTCTAGATCTTTATCCCTCCCTTTATAAGCTTATTTATCCTAGTCGCTAGAACCCCTTCATTTCATTTTCAGAGCCTTCAACATTCATAAATTTTACAGTGTTTTTGTAGATAAGCTTTGAACTTCTTCCAATCCTCTTCCATCTGCTCTTCTCCTTGATCTCGGATTCTGCCGGTCATCTCAGCCAGTTCCATATAGTCTATCACTTGCATCTGCCATTCTTCCAAGGTGGGTAAATCTTGCGTCTTCCAATGCTTTGCGATAAGTATTCTTGCTGCTGCTGTGGCAAACATAAAAAAAGTTCTATCCTTCTTTGGAACCAATTGGCCGACTATGCCCAGGAGAAAGGCCTCTGGTTTCTTCAGGAAAGTATACTTAAATACTTTTTTCAATTCATTATAAATCATTTCCCAGAACGCCTTAATCCTTGGGCACGTCCACCAAAGGTGAAAGAATGTTCCTTCAGTTTCTTTACATTTCCAACATTTATTATCAGGCAAATGGTAGATTTTTGCAAGCTTGACTAGTGTCATGTACCACCTATAAATCATTTTCATAATATTTTCTCTTAGGGCATTACATGCCGTAAATCTCATACCGGTGGTCCACAACCGTTCCCAGTCAGCAAACATGATATTATGCCCAATGTCTTGTGCCCATTTTATCATAGCCGATTTAACCGTTTCCTCCTCCGTATTCCATTTCAACAGCAAATCATACATTCTTGACAGTATCTTTGCTTTGGGTTCTAACAATTCTGTTTCTAACTTTGATTTTTCCACCTGGAAACCATTTTTCCTGTCCAAGTTATAGGCCTCTCTTATTTGAAAATAATGTAACCAGTCCCGCACCTTATCTTTAAGTTTCTCATAACTCTGCAATTTCAGCCTGTCCCCTTCTTGTTCCAAAATTTCCGAGTATCTCGGCCATTTAGATTCCATATTGAGCTTTTTCAGAGCTTTAGCCTCCATTGGCGACAACCACCTAGGGGTCTTACTTTCCAACAAGTCTTTATATCTCATCCAAACATTAAATAGTGCTTTCCTAACAATATGGTTTTAAAAACCTTTATGAACTTTAGCCTTATCGTACCACAAGTATGCATGCCACCCAAAAGCGTTATCGAAACCCTCTAGATCCAATATATCAGTGTTCTCAAGAAGTAGCCATTCCTTCATCCAGCAAAAAGCTGCTGCTTCATAGTATAACTTAAAGTCCGGCAGGGCAAACCCCCCTCTGTTCTTAGTATCAGTAAGGATTTTGTATTTTATTCTGGGCTTTTTGCCCTGCCAGACAAATCTAGAAATTTCTTTTTGCCACTTCTTGAAACAATCCATCTTGTCAATAATTTGTAATGTCTGAAACAAAAATAACATTCTTGGCAATACATTCATCTTAATAACCGCAATTCTACCCAATAAGGAAAGCTTCAAATTTGTCCAAATTTCAAGATCTTTTTTCACTTCCGACCAACACTTCTCATAGTTATCCTTAAATAAGTTAACATTTTTTGAAGTCATATTCACCCCAAGGTATTTCACTTTTTTAACCAATGATAAACCTGTTTCTCTCTGAAACTCTTCCTTCTCTATTAATGTCAAGTTCTTCTCTAAAACCATTGTTTTCGATTTATTCAACTTAAATCCTGCCACCTGACCAAATTCTTCTATTATTTCCAATGCTCTGTTAGTACTAGGGATTGGCTCCTTTAGTGTCAAAACTAAGTCATCTGCATACGCTTTAAGTTTATACTGTTTAACTCCGACCTGTATGCCCTGAATCTGCTGGTCCCTTCTGATCATATTCAGCAAGACCTCCAAGACAGAAATAAAAAGCAGCAGGGAAATTGGGCAGCCTTGTCGTGTCCCTTTCTCTATCTTAACTTCTTCTGTAACTGCATTGTTCACTATTAATTTTGCCTTTTGTTCTGAGTAAATCGCACCTATACTGTTTCCAAACCTTTCTCCCACCCCCATCCCTTGTAGATTTTTCCTCATAAAACTCCAAGAGATATTATCAAAGGCTTTCTCCGCATCAATAAATATCAAAACAGCTTTTGTATTTATGTCCACTTGCAATTTTTCCAAGATATCAATCAAGTTTCTTGTATTATTTGACATATATCTGCTTGGAAGAAAGCCTGCTTGGTCTTTATGTATCATCCCATTTAAGACTTTTTTCAATCTTTTAGCCAAAATATCAGCAAAAATTTTGTAATCCACATTAAGTAGGGATATGGGGCGGTAGTTCTTCAGTTGTGTCTTTTCAGCCTCATTTTTCGGTATTAGTGTGATAAAGGCCTCTTTCCACGATTCCGGCGCTCTCTTCCCCTCCATGATTTCATTACAAACCTCCATTAACGGTTGAGTTAAAAAGTCTTTCAGAATTTTGTAGTACTTGGAGGATAAACCATCTGGGCCTGGAGACTTGCCTAGCTGTAGATTTTTTATAGCGCCTTCAACCTCTTGTTCAGAAATTCTCTCATTCAAAATTAATTTGTTCTCTTGAGATATTTCTTATAATCCATTTATTTCTAAAAATTTCTCAATCTTTACCTCATTCTGTGGCCCTTGTGCATACAGTTGTTTGAAGTATCTCTGGAAGCAGTCTTTAATTTCCTTTGGGTTTTGTATATTCCTCCCATTTACTTCAAGGTTAGTCACAGTATTTAATTTTTGTCTTTTCTTCAGCTGCCAAGCTAGCAGTTTTCCACACTTATTAGCCAATTCAAAAGTTTTTTGTCTCATCTGTTTAATCTTCCACTCTATATCCTGATTGACCAATTTCGAGTATTGTGCTTGGTATGATTTAATTTCTCGCAAAATCTCTTGTGACTTAGGTTTAGATCTTAATCTCTTCTCTCCTTCTTTAATTTTTTCTAGAATCTTTCCTTTTCTCTCCTCTTGAAGTCTTCTCTTTATAGCATTTTGTTGAATCAAGAAACCTCTCATTACAGCTCTGCTTGCGTCCCAGATTCCTCTCTTTTCCACCGTAGTCTGCAAGTTTATTTCGAAATAGTCTTTTATAGTTTTTTGGGCCTTTTTAATGATTTCTGGATCTCTAAACAAGGCATCATTCATTCTCCATCTGAAGGAACCAATCGGTGTTAATTTCATTTCCATTCTCACAGGGTTGTGGTCGGAGCAAGTTTTTGGGCAGATTTCCACCTTTCGGATCTTAGGTGCCATCCCTCTTGTGATCCAGATCTGGTCAATTCGAGTCCAGGTCATGTGGGTTTCAGAGAAAAAAGTCCCCTCTCTGCCTATGGGGTTTTTAGTTCTCCAAATATCAATCAAGTCCATGTTGTCTGTCATTTCAAAGAAGGTCTTTGGTAATCTTCCATCTTTAGTGATTAGCTGTCTTTCAGATTTGTCCATATGTGTCGACACCACACCATTCATGTCTCCCATCAAGATAATGTTTTGGTCCATGTAATCCAACAGCGTCTCATGCAGCTTCTTGTAAAATTCTGATTTCCCCTCATTAGGTGCATAGACTCCAATTATTAATATTTTCTCTCCTTGAAATTGTATTTCAATTGCTACAAATCATCCATGTTCATCTTTGAGGAGAAATTTTGGTGATAATTTCTCTTTTGCATATATCACAACTCCTCTCTTTTTGACTTTGTCTGATGAGATGAATTCTTGGCCTAGTTGTTTATTTATCAACAGTTTTCTATGGAGTCTTGTTATATGTGTTTCTTGTAAGCAGATCAGATCTAATTGTTCCTTTTTTAAGATATGAAAAATTCTTTTCCTTTTACTGGGGGAATTCAAACCCCTAATGTTCCAGGTTAAGATCTGCAGAGACATGTTGTAATCACAATCGGGTTCCTCCAACCGCTCCTAAAAGTTGCTCTTGTTCTGACGGTTGTATCTCTTTCTCAAGTTGGTCCAACCCCAAGGGGTGCCTTCCCAAGTCAAGTGGTCCCAGACCTGGTAGTTCTGGTACTTTTGTTCTGGCCTCTTTTCGCAGGTCCACCCCGAAGTCTCTCAAGAAGCTCACTTTATCTTCCTTTGATCTTATCCTTATTTTCTTTCCTTTAAATGAGAACGAGAGGCCTTGTGGAAATTCCCACCTAAACAAGATGTTACTCTTCCTTAACAGGCCTACCAGGTCTGCGTAGTTAGCTCTAAGGTCCAATAGGTATTTTGGGATATCCTTAAAGATCTCAATTCTGACGCCTTCTATCACGAGTGCTTTCTGATAATGAAGATTCAAAATTTTGTCTCTTTCTTCCCTTGATCTTAACGAAATTAGACAATCTCTTGCTCTATTTTTCCTTTTTACCCTTCCCAGTCGGAAAGCACTCACTATCTTAAATTCTTCCTTTTGTGGATCCAGGTCCCAGTATTCTTCCAATTCCGATGTAATAAATTCAATTAGTTCCCCTTCTTCTGATTCTGGGACCGCTCTTATTCTCAAATTAGTCTGTTTCTCTTTAAGTTCGATCAGGGCGAATTGTTCCTTATAGTCATCCAATCTTCTATTTATTGGCGGTATCTTCTCCTCCACCGCCAAAACTCTCTCTTTTGCTTCCTCTGCTGTCTTCTTTGTCTCTTTGGATTCCTGCAGCAACTTGTCAATAGCCTGGGTATTAATGTTCACTTTCTGTCCCACATCATTCACCTTCTGTCCAAGATCTTTAATAGTTGAAGTATTTAAGTCAATCTTAGCTGTCAAATTTTGTATAGCTGACAGGATCTTATCCAATGTAGCGGGATCCGTTCCTGCTCCTTCTGTAACTTGAGTGGCAGGGAGTCCCACAACAGATGCTCTTCTATACGATTGTTGTTGCTGTACCTGTAATTGCTGTTGTTGTCTAGTTTTAGCTCTAGTCGCCTTCTCTTGAGTCTTCTCAGACGTTTTATCTTGTTGTTTATCCTGATCCATTACTCAGCCTCTGGGATTCAAGGTCGTTCGCACAGTTCACACCACTCCCAGGCTTGTCTTTAAACAGTCACAAAAATGACAGCTGCAGTGGAAAATCCCCAGCAATATCACAAAGTTCCTCTAGGGGAGCAGAGTAGCAAAATGTTTCAAAATGATGATCATGCAACAATAGACTTCCCAAATGCTGTACAAATAGTATCAATTATAAGCTTAAAAGTATCCTTTAAAAAAGTTGCCAGTCTCTTGCAGAGAATCCACAATATAAGTCACAGTGTCTATAAAAACGGTGCGTTCAAAATGACCTTAAGTTATTTAAGCAGTCCGAAATCAGGTATTTAAATGATGGTTCCCCCCCCTTTCCCAGCTTATAGGGGGGGGGTCGATTTGCCAGGCAATGAAGTTTAGTTCTTTACAATCAGTCAGATTTTACGGTTCAAAGCTTCTTTGTCCCTTGCTTTCAAATATTTACAGGATCGGCAAAGCGGGCTTCCTGTTTACACTTTGCCGGTTTCAGATCCGAATTTCTTAATAGCGTCCAAGATCAAAGTCAAAGTCAAATTTAGAGCTCCTTTATATCAGTTCTTATTCTTTGGTCTTTTCCAAGCTCCCCAATTCTTACTCACGGATAGATGTTTCAGTTCAGAATTTCACAGGAAAAAGGTCAGCGCTCTCCGGTAACTGCTGTGCAGCTTCGCTCCGTAGAAGTAGCGATCGACTCACAACACAGCGCAGATCCCCGCTCAGCTCCGAAGCCCTTTACAGAGCTTCTTTGACAGTTCGGGGGTGCGGAAAACGTGTCCGCTGAGTCCCACGGCCCCAGGCTTCTCCCGCCTGCGGGTTTTTTGAGGGTCCTCCACTTTCGCTGCAGCGGTGGACCCGATTTCTACAGAGCTCTCCCTCCCGTTCAGAGGGAATCCGCCATTACCGTTGGCGCCGCCTCCGGAAGCGTGGCGGGCCCCTATTTTAGCATCTCTCTTTACCACTATTAATGCCACTCTTAAGATTCCACCTAACTGGAAACAGAGCATAGTCATCCCAATACATAAAAAGGGGGACCCACAAGATCCGCATAACTATCGACCTATCAGCCTGCTGGACATACCATACAAGGTTTACTCTAGATTTGTGATGGCCTGGGATTCCGATTCGGAGGATGAAACAGAGGAATCCCAGCCTGCACAGGAGTCCCCGCCTCCAGGGCCGGCTGAACTGGGGCAAGGCCTAGATGCTGAAGAGCCTGCACCTGTGGCAGTGCATCAGGAGCTGGCCCCAGGTGAAGCCCTTCTGGCCCCAGAGGGGCTTGATGACTCAGTGGCCACAGGTGAGCCTCCTCCAGGGCCCAGTAACCCTTCGGCCTCTCCTGATCTGCAGAGGCTTAGGGCAGAGAGGCGAAGGGAACTGGTTGCCCCCAGGAGGAGTGCTCGCCTTAAGGCCAGAGGAGGCGGGGCTCCTGGGGGCCGGGACCGCCCCTGGCCTTAGAAGAGGATAAAAGCCCAGTCCACCCGGCCCCAGGTTGCGGGAGCAACGTCGTTGTTGGCTTCGGACCTTCCTGTGTTCTTGATCCCTGCTCGGCCTCCTGTTCCTGACTATCCGGTACTCCTGTTCCCTGCTCGGCTTCCTGTTCCTGACTATCCAATACTCCTGTTCCCTGCTCGGCCTCCTGTTCCCGACCATCCGGTGTTCCTGTTACCTGCTCAGCCTTCTGTTCCAGCGTTCCTGTTCCCCGCCCGGCTCTCTGCATCGGACCTCGCCCCTCTTCGTGTGGACTCTGCTACACTCACGGTACCTTACCCCCGGGACCAGCACAGTTTGCTCCCGCCACACCCGCACTTCCCCTTCGTAGGGGTGCGTTCGGGAAGAGCCAGAGGCCATGGCTGACCAGGCGGCTGCACTGGTGACTTTGGCCCAGGAGAACCAGGCCTTGACTCACACCGTGCAGCAGCTCAGTGACGCGGTTGTGGCACTTCAGCAACGCTTGGAAGCCCTACCGGCTCCTGGGGCCGACGCCCCGGCTCCTGGCAAGTACCCAGTGGCTTTGCCTGAGAAATTTGATGGAGCCCCGGCCAGCTTTCCCATGTTCCTGGCCCAGGCCAAGCTGTATATTCAGGGGCGAGCCCGGAACTTTCCTGACGACCGCACCAAGGTGCACTTTTTGATTAGTTTGTTAAAGGACCAGGCGGCCAAGTGGGCGTTGCCGCTACTCAGGCAAGACTCCCCCTTGCTGGCAGACTATACGGGGTTTTGCAATCGTTTGGAGGCCGCGTTCGGCAACCCCCAGAAAGGGAGTCAAGCCAACCGGGCGATTCGGCGTTTGAAACAGGGCAAGTCCACGGTGGCCGCATATACCACGGAGTTTCGGCTGTTGGCACAGGACTTGACCTGGAATGATTCGGCACTGCGGGACCAGTATCTCGAAGGGCTTTCGGACGAGGTACTGGACCAGTTGGCCACAATGGAACGCCCCACCACGCTAGACACTCTCATTCAACGGAGTCTACAAATAGACGACCGGTTGGAGGATCGTCGTCAGGCCCGGGGTCGCCGACACTTCCAGTTCACGGCACCAGCTTTTTCCGGCAGCCCCACGGTCACAACTGATTTAACGGAGGAGCCTATGCAGCTCGGGGCAGTGCGGCCACGCCTTTCCCCCGCAGAGAAGGCGCGGCGTCGGGAGGGAAATCTCTGTCTTTACTGTGGCGGAAGTGGACACTTCGCTCGGTCTTGCCCTGAGAAACGCCAGCCGCAGGGAAACCGCCAACCCCAGTAGCTGATGGCCCTAGCTACCGGGGGTCCCAAACCGCGCAGAATGGGCCTGCACCAATGGACTTGCAACATCTTATGGTTTCGGTACGTTTATACCCTCCAGGTGGGCCCTGGATCCACACCCATGCTTTGGTAGATTCAGGGGCAACCCGCTCCTATATGGACGCTGCTTTTGCCGCCCATCATCAGGTGCCACTTCGGAACAAGCCAGTACCGGTCCAGGTGGAAGCGATTGACGGACGACTTCTGTGTTCAGGTGCCGTTACTCAGGAGACCCAGCCCCTGGTCCTGTGTTTCCAGCAGCACCGGGAGTTGCGAACTTTGGACATTGCCTCTATGCCCCGCTTCCCCCTGGTGCTCGGGATGGACTGGCTGGAAGCCCACAACGTTCAGATTGACTGGGTCAAACGGACCGTGCACTTCCCAGACCCATGTTCCCATGCTCAATCCGGGACGCTGGCGGCCGCGCCCTCAGAGGAGGCAGCACCCACGCTCCCAGCCGTGTATCAGGACTACCAGGACGTGTTCGAGGAACGGGGGGGCAGACCAGCTGCCGCCGCATCGGCCTTTTGACTGCGGCATAGACCTCCAACCCGGAGCGCCTTTACCAGTGAGTCGCTTATATTCTCTAACAGAGCCAGAGCGCGAGGCTTTGCAGGACTTTTTGCGCAAGAACCTGGAGCGTGGGTTCATTAGGCCTTCCACCTCGCCTACCGCGGCACCAGTGCTTTTCGTTAAGAAGAAATGTGGGGAACTCCGCCCTTGCCATGATTACCGAGCCCTGAACAAAATTACCGTCCCAGACCGGTACCCCTTGCCCCTTATCTCGGAGCTGCTGGAGCGGGTGCAAGGGGCACAGGTGTTCACCAAGCTGGACCTCCGGGGGGCCTACAACTTGATTCGGATCCGAGCCGGGGATGAGTGGAAGACAGCGTTTGGGACCCGGTACGGGCAGTTCGAATATTTGGTTATGCCTTTCGGTTTGTGCAACGCGCCTGCTGTGTTCCAACGCTACATCAACCACGAGTTTCAGGACTTGTTAGACAAGTACGTGGTGGTGTATTTGGATGACATACTGATTTACTCCCGTGACCCGGCTCGCCATGAGGGACATGTCCGGACCGTGCTGCAACGCTTGCGTGAGCACCGTTTGTACGCAAAGCTCAGCAAGTGCGAGTTCCATCAGCGGACTGTGGACTTCCTTGGTCACCGGCTCTCTCCGGATGGGGTGCAAATGGACCCGGGGAAGGTGACAGCGGTTCAAGAATGGGCGGCACCCCGGAACCGCAAGGACCTACAACGTTTCCTGGGGTTCGCCAATTACTACCGGACCTTCATCGCTGATTATGCTCATCGCACCACCCCGTTGACCCGGCTACTGCGCCCAAAGACGCCGTTTTCCTGGGACAAGGAGGCAGAGGAGGCGTTTCAGGGGTTGAAGGCCTGTTTCCAGAGGGCACCAATCTTACAACATCCTGACCCCTCTCGACCCTTTGTGGTGGAGACCGACGCCTCCAGTACGGCTCTCGGTGCCGTCTTGTCTCAACAGATTGGTCCTGAAGCGCCACTCTTACCCTGTGCCTTCTATTCCCGCCAGCTCCTACCAGCGGAGCGTAACTATACTGTGTGGGAGCGGGAACTACTGGCCATCAAGGTAGCCTTTGAGGTCTGGCGCCACCATCTTGAGGGGGCACGACATCCGGTGGAGGTGAGAACCGACCACCGGAACCTGGAGTACCTCCAGACCACTCGCAAGCTGAACCAAAGACAGATCCGGTGGGCGTTGTTCTTTTCCCGGTTCCAGTTTCGGATCCGCTACATCCCTAGCTCTCAGAATCAGAAGGCGGATGCCCTGTCCCGGAAACCTGAAGACAACGCAGACACGGTACAGCAAGCAGAACCCACCACGATCCTACCTCCGGCTGCATTCCTGGCCACCCAGGAGGCGCAGCCACTGCAGGTTCGGGTGCGGGAACAGCAGCGGGTCGACGCTTGGGCCCAGGAACGACTCCGGGAGCTGGCTGAAGGGTCCAGCCCACAGTATCCGGGGCTGGTCCTGCATCAGGGCCTCCTGCTGCACCACGGTCGTCTGTACATCCCGCCAGGGCCACTACGGCTGGAGGTTCTCCGGATGGCCCATGATGCCCCAGCAGCGGGGCACTTTGGACGGTATCGGACCACCCATCTGGTCAGTCGTGAGTTTTGGTGGCCCCGCCTGAAGGCTGACGTGGCTCGCTACGTTGCTGGTTGTGATGTCTGCCGGCGCGCCAAGGGACCTACCGGGCGACCCCCCGGCCTACTTCAGCCATTGCCAGTCCCACCGCGCCCTTGGCACACGGTTTCGTTGGACTTTGTAGTGGACTTACCCTCGTCTCGTGGCTGTACCTGCCTTCTGGTTTTCTCTGACCATTTCACCAAGATGGTGCACTGCGCTCCCTGTCCATCTGTACCCACAGCCAAGGAAACTGCTCAGCTGTACCTTCAGCATGTCTTCCGCCTGCATGGACTACCTGAGCGCGTGGTGTCCAGTTCAGTTCACATCCCGGTTCTGGCGAGCATTACACCAGACCCTCGGGACAGAGGTCTGCCTCTCGTCAGCCTACCACCCACAGACCGATGGCCAGACGGAACGGGCGAACGCGGTGCTGGAGCAGTACCTCCGGTGTTACTGCAGCTACCAGCAGGATGACTGGGTCGACCACCTGGCATTGGCGGAGTTCGCCTATAACAACGCGGTGAATGCGTCCACCCAGCAGACCCCGTTCCAGGCCAGTTATGGTTATCATCCACGGCTGTTTCCAGAGGTGCTGCCGGCATCCGCGGTGACGGAGTGGCTTCAAGAGCTCCAGTCCCAGCAACAGCTTTTGGTGGAGCAACTGCACCAGGCCAAGGAAGCGTACAAAGCCCAGGCCGACCGCCACCGCCAGGTGGGGCCGGAACTTCGCGTCGGTGACCTGGTTTGGCTCTCCACTCGCCACCTCCACCCCTCTCGACCTTCGCGGAAGTTGGACGCCCGCTTCACCGGCCCGTTCCCTATCGTAGACCAAGTCTCTCCTGTGGCATTCCGTCTCCGGTTACCCGCAACCCTGAAGGTTCACCCGGTCTTCCACAGGTCCCTTTTGAGTCCGGTGGCCCCACCCGATGAGTTCCACCCGAACCGTCCCCGACCGCAGCCGGTGTTGGTTCGGGGAGAGCCTGAGTACGAGGTGGAACGCATCCTGGACTCCCGATACCGCAGGGGAAAGCTGCAGTATCTCATTGACTGGAAGGGGTACGGACCGGAGGACCGTTCCTGGGAACCAGCGGCCAACGTCCACGCACCTGCCTGCCTCTGAGAGTTCCATGCGACGTACCCCGGCAAGCCGGGTCCGGACCCTCGGTTGAGGGGGGGGCCTGGGAGGGGGGATGGTGTGATGGCCTGGGATTCCGATTCAGAGGATGAAACAGAGGAATCCCAGCCTGCACAGGAGTCCCCGCCTCCAGGGCCGGCTGAACTGGGGCAAGGCCTAGATGCTGAAGAGCCTGCACCTGTGGCAGTGCATCAGGAGCTGGCCCCAGGTGAAGCCCTTCTGGCCCCAGAGGGGCTTGATGACTCAGTGGCCACAGGTGAGCCTCCTCCAGGGCCCAGTAACCCTTCGGCCTCTCCTGATCTGCAGAGGCTTAGGGCAGAGAGGCGAAGGGAACTGGTTGCCCCCAGGAGGAGTGCTCGCCTTAAGGCCAGAGGAGGCGGGGCTCCTGGGGGCCGGGACCACCCCTGGCCTTAGAAGAGGATAAAAGCCCAGTCAACCCGGCCCCAGGTTGCGGGAGCAACGTCGTTGTTGGCTTCGGACCTTCCTGTGTTCTTGATCCCTGCTCGGCCTCCTGTTCCTGACTTCCCGGTACTCCTGTTCCCTGCTCGGCTTCCTGTTCCTGACTATCCAGTACTCCTGTTCCCTGCTCGGCCTCCTGTTCCCGACCATCCGGTGTTCCTGTTACCTGCTCAGCCTTCTGTTCCAGCGTTCCTGTTCCCCGCCCGGCTCTCTGCATCGGACCTCGCCCCTCTTCGTGTGGACTCTGCTACACTCACGGTACCTTACCCCCGGGACCAGCACAAGATTCTTGCTAGAGAAACTAATTGAGTGGGCAGAAGAAACAAAGCTATTCCACCCAGAACAGGCTGGCTTCCGTAAAGGTCACAGCACATCTGGCCAATGTCTTGTTCTATTTACCCTGATTGATAAATACCTAAACAGGTTCAACTGCAAACTACACGCGGCTTTTGTGGACCTGACCTCCGCTTTTTACTCCATTCCCAGAGATAGGCTATGGCTGAAGCTTAGTCACACCAACATAGATAGGAGACTCCTTCTCCTTCTTATGGAAATTCATAATGACATATCGTCCAGAGTAAAATTCGGCCCTCTGGGAGCTCTTTCCGATTCTTTCCCTCTGAATAAAGGGGTCAAACAGGGTTGCCTCTTGGTCCCTTTTCTTTCCAATTTCTATATTAACGACATCGTTACAACTATGAAGGCCCTAAATCAATCTGCCCCCTCCTTACAACAGCTCAAGATCCCCATATTACTCTATGCGGACGACATGGTGATATTGTCATTAACCAAGCAGGGCTTAAACAATACGCTCAGAGGGCTCATGACATATTGTGATACCAACTCCCTCAAAATCAATTTTGCCAAAACCAAAATTCTTACTTTTGGTACGAAAACTCGGAAGGCATTCTGGAATTTTGAGGGCCACTATATTGAATATTGTTCAGCATTCAAGTATTTGGGAATCACTTTTCAGCATGGGCTTAGCTGGTCACCTCACCTAAATACGACCATCCTGGCTGCCCGTAGAACCATCAAAGCCTTGGAGAAATTCTTCTATGCAAAAGGCGGCCAGTTGGTTCCACCAATCAGAAAAGCATTTATCAGTAAAGTCCTCCCGATGTTACTGTATGGGGTTGAAATCTGGGGGTGGAATTTAAAAACACTGCAACGGCTGGAGATTCTGCAAAACTCTTTTGCACGAAAGATACTGGGTCTCCCCAAGAGCTTGGTTGCTGCACAGTTGAGAACAGAACTGGGCCTCCCCTCCATTGTTGCGAGAGCCCACATTAGAATTATTAGTTTTTATTGTAAATTAATCAATGCCCCAGGTTCCCTACTAGCCAAGCAAGCCTTTTTAACTTGTTCTCATAGCAACAAATGGTCCAAGGCCATGGAGACTATTATTGCACGCTACTCCCTCCCAGATCTTGACACGCTGTCATCTTGGGACCAACATAAAATCCGGGCTTGGATTCTTATAAGAGACGAGGCCATGGACCGGGCACAGTCCACCACAGCCCGCCTCTCCATGTGGCTCCTCTTCTTACTCTTCTTCAAAATGTGCTTCTTCTTTGCTTTTCTCTCCCCCCCCCCCCCATGTCTCGCTGACGACCGAGGCTGGCTCAGTGATTGCAGGCGTTTCCTCCTGTGCCTGCGCCTCCTCCTTGGATGATGAACCAGATCCGCCCTCCATGGGTGTGGGCTGAGACGGTGTGTCCTGAAATATGCTAGGGACATCCAGAACCTGCTGCTGTGGAATAGAACGATTAGACTTAGCCGATTTTGCTCTGCCACCCCCAGAACTGGGGGTAGATTTCTGGGTGCGTGAAGACTGAGTGTTAGGATATTTCCGTTCCACCTTAAAAGGGAGCAGGCTTTGTGAGTCACAGAGTCTGCGTATTTCCTGTTCACAGGATGTTTCTGTTGTGTCTATGCTTTCGTTTCTCTCTCTGTGCCTGAGACACCGAAGCAGGCAGTCATGTTTTCTTTGTTCTGACCAACGCTGAATAAAATTGTAAATAATGCTCTCCTGCATGCATCTTTCACTGTGCATTATCTGCTGATAGAGCGTGCAAGAGCTCTGGAATGTGGCAAGCTATTTCTGGGGCTCGTGTCGTTAATTGAATGATACTGCGTGTCTACGGGAGATCGATGGAATCGACGTGGGGCCTTGATGGATGATGTCTCCCTGGCAGTATCCCAACACTGAGAACGACGTGTGAGGGGGCGGTTGCCTGAGCTGCTACTAGGCTGTGCCACACCGGAACCTGATGCTGATGAACCTGGGCGGCCCTGTTCACAAGTGGGGTGTCCGGAATGCAGTCCTGCGTGCATGAAATTGCCACGGAGGTACCTGCGACCGTTGTCCTGCATTGTAGATAGAAGGTTTCAAAAGCAGAAAAGAACTGAGCAAAAGCCTGAGGATTGCAAGGTATAGAAGGTACCTGAGAACCACCCTGAACACCGGAGGGGGCCTGTGACTTACCCCTGTTAGCCATATTGCCACGGAATTATTTACACAAACCACAAAGAGGCCAATGGAGGTACAGTTCAGTATTGCCTACGCTAACCTTGCCCTACTGGCATCCTTGTGCCACCTGACAACTACAGAATTTGATGTTGCAATAGAGCGCCTACTGGTATCTCTCTTCTGGCAAGTAAGGAACCAGGGTCTCTGGCTAGAGTCCATGCACCTTATATGTACTAGATTTCTCAACATAGAATCATAGAATTGTAGAGTTGGAAGGGAACCCTGGGGGCTCCACTAGGCCTTTGGCCAAGGCACAGTCTGACCCCCTCCTTCTGTAATACCCATAGAACACTAGCCCAATGGTTGCCATTAATTTGACTCTGAATTGATTTTAGAATGTATTTCAATTAATTGGTTGTGATTTTATGTAAACTGTGTTATTTTTAGTGTTGCTAGCAGCTCTGAGCCCGGCTTTGGCTAGGGAGGGTGGGATATAAATAATTTTATTGTTGTTGTTGTTGTTGTTGTTGTTATTTAGTCCAACCCCCTGCAATGCAGGAACCTCAGCTAAAGCATCCATGGCAGATGGCCATCTGACCTCCCTCTGCTTTAAAACCTCCAAGGAAGGAGAGCATTTCGTTTTTGAAAGGGGATCATTCCACTGTCAAACAGCTCTTAACATCAGACAGTTTTTCCTAATATTAGCTGGAATCTCATTTCTTGTATTTGAAGCCATTGGTTTGAGTCCTCCCCTCCAGAGCAGGAGAAAACAAACTTGTTTCCTCTTCCATGTGACAGCCCTTGAGATATTTGAAGACAGCTATCATATCTCCTCTCAGTCTCCTCTTTTTCACTGTACACATGGAGGTATGGTTACCATGTAATTTCCTTTTCACAAAAACATACAGAGAGCCCTACTGGATCGTACCAAGGGTTTATTTAGAGGGCTTTTCACCAATACTGGGCAATCTGGTGCTGCAGGAAGTCCACAAGCAAGTGTGAAAGCAACAATTATTCCCATTAAGTTTTAGCAGTTGTAGCACAGGTCTGTATGTGTAAAGTGAGGTTTCTTTCACTTATGTAGTTTCTTACTGCACTGATGCTTGTATTTTAGCATGTTTTAGTAGTTCCCTCCTTTGGGAGGAAGGACAGTATACAGTAAGATGATGACAGTGATGGTGGTGGGTAATAGCAGTTGATCAGCCTATACTCCTCCTTTCTTTAACAGTAAGTGGTTATCACAACTTTCAGTGGCAATGAATTCCGTAAGATAACTATAAATTATTAAATTTTGTGTGTTTTGAGTCTACTATTGACCAACCCATTTAGGTGAACCTGAGTTCTAGTACTGTATGAAGAGAACAATATATAACTTTCCACCTCTCCATAACATGATATATTTTTTATAAATTCCCATCATTTCCTCCCATGGGCTGTCTCATCTCTTCGCTGCCCCAAATGAAGAATCCCTTCACACTTCAGACTTTCCTCTTAGGGAAGGTAGTTGAGCTCCTGAAGCATTTTAGCTCCTCCTCCTTACTCATTTCCAAGCTGTTAAAATATCCCCTTAAGGTAGAGTGTATTTAATGCTAAACTTTCCAGCTTCAAAATTCTCACTCCACCAGTTCAGTTCAGATGAAAAGAATAATAATATGTGCCTTTTTGCCATTCTGCTCATGATTTTTCTAAGGAGGAATAGAAAGCAGAACTGAAAAATACAGAGCCGCTTCTTTGATACATGTTCCCCATTTCCTTCAGAAAACATGATAAAAGCACAATTTCTCAGCTCCCTACAATAGCAGGTGAGGAGACTTGGAGGAAGCAGAGCTAGCTCATTCATCAAGCGAGTTTACTGACTGCAACCCAAGCCACAGGTGCCAAGCTATTTTTGTTCTGGGAGTCCAAAGCTACATAGCCATGGGTGGGGCCAATGGTTGTACCACCACACCAATAGTAAAATATCTGGGTTGGGGGGGGGAATAATGGTGCCTGAAGCCTCTCAAAATATTGGTGCCGAACGTTGCGACACTGCACATGCACCACTGAGCAGTTTGCCCTGCCCCTGTGGGTGGTTCACCCCGCCCCTCGACACCCCCCGGGTGCCGGAGAGCCTTCCTTCGCCCCTGATCTGGCTAACCTGATTCACAACACCCACCCACCCCACTCACACATGGAAACAAAGTTCACCACAGCCAATCACAAACAAACAACCACACCCTAGGCCAACCCCAACCTCTCTCACCACCAAAGGAATACAAGTGAATAGCAAACAGAACCCACACAAGCGATGCTGACACAAAACCCCACACATACACCAAGTAGAACAGAAGCATTGCCACCCAACCCCACCCCACCCACCATTCCCCCCCTCTTCCCCCTTTTCTTCCTAATGTAACACTAATGACTCAACAAATGAAACTGATCTATAGAAAATATAACTTGAAAAAAGAGGTCTTGCACATACTTTTGTAAAGCAAGAAATCTTTAATAAAAATATGTTTTTAAAAATAAAAATAATGATCCTATCGACCTGTCAGTGCCACAAAACTCTGCACATACACTATGCAAAATAATTACAGATCATTATTTCCCCTTCTTTCTCCCACATCTCTCTCTACCCAACTTCACAATGTCTGTGACAGCAGCACCTCACACTGAATGTAACTGACCTGTAGAAAGGACTCTTTGAATTGAAAACAGAGATGGTATATGAACCATTGCTATCCATAAGAAAATTTCAGTGAAAACAAACCAACAAAAAAAGCACACAAGTTGTCTAAGCTACAAATGTCTGTGGTTGCTTTTTTTCTTGGAGGGTGGGGGCAAGGAACATTTGCACTCCCTTTGTTAAAACCTGCAATAAATTGGCCCAAAGGACGTTCCATAGTGAGGGTACCAGTACAGAGAATGCCATGGATAGGGATGTAAGATTACGGAGGTCCGTTCTTAACCTGAAACTGTTCTTAACCTGAGGTACCACTTTAGCTAAAGGGGCCTCCCGCTGCCGCCCCCCCCCCACTGCCGCATGATTTCTGTTCTCATCCTGAAGCAAAGTTCTTAACCCGAGGTACAATTTCTGGGTTAGCGGAGTCTGTAACCCGAGGTACCACTGTACATTTTGCTACAGTGTACTCTTGGTGCAGTGATCATTAACAAAATGGCTCCTATGCTCTTCAACCAACAACCTTCGGTGCTGTCTCAAAGTGACTTGATCCCGGCTCCCCAGGAGAGGGTGCTACTGGCACACCAACAGAAATTTTAAATATGTAGGGCTGAGCCAAAATTTCCCAGAAAATAATTTTCTGACAGATTTTGCAAATGTTCTTTATCAACCTACCCGCTGGCCAACGTTACCATTCATGAACGTTGTGTGCAGCTGCGGATTCCATTTTAATAATGTTTAATGTTATTTTAATGTGGAAGGGAACAATGGTCTTCGCTCCTAGTCCTTCTTGACCATCTCTCTTAGCCCATTGTTTTCTTCATCCACCCATATGAATAAATAATATAGGACATGGTTGCCTAAAGAAAAGAACAAACTGCAGGGGAATTTAACCTCCAGTAATTGTAAGCAAAATCTCTTCTCCCTCCCCCCCTCCCCAATTAACTGCTCACAAATTGTGTGGAGAATTTTGGTAGGCAATTTTCTCTGAGTCCTAGCAAAAAGATTCCAGAAACACAGCTGGGGGCAGGAGCATCCCTGAGCTATGATCAGGACCCTTCAAGGGGGACTATAGATCCTTACAGAACATAGCTGTCAATGTTTCCCTTTTTTAAAGGGAAATTCCCTTATTCCGAATAGGATTCCTCGCAAGAAAAGGGAAAAGTTGACAGCTATGTTACAGAACCAGTCTACTGTCTCCTAATTCAAGTGAGCCACCCAATGTCAGATTTAGTTTCACTTAGATTGCATTTCAGTCCAAGCTATTAATATAGTGGTACAGTGGTACCTCGGGTTACAGGCGCTTCAGGTTACAGACTCCACTAACCCAGAAATAGTACCTCGGATTAAGAATTTTACCTCAGGATGAGAACAGAAATCACACGGCGGTGGCGAGGCAGCAGCAGCAGGAGGCCCCATTAGCTAAAGTGGTGCTTCAGGTTAAGAACAATTTCAGGTTAAGAACGGACCTCCAGAACGAATTAAGTTCTTAACCCGAGGTACCACTGTATTTCGGAAGTCGAATGGAATCCGTTCTGGAAGTCCGTTCGACTTCCAAAACGTTTGAAAATGTTCAGCCAACCGGAAGCCGCGGAAGTCGTATAAGACATTCAGGTTCCAAAGAACGTTCGCAAACTGGAATACTCACTTCCGGGTTTGTGGCGTTTGGGAGCCAAAACATTTGACTTGCAAGGCGTTTGGGATCCAAGGTACTGTCAGTATCTCAGCTCGCAGTCAGAGGTAACTGCCCCCCCCCCGGGCACCCGACTGAGATACTTGTTGACCTTCCCGTCTGCGTCTCCCGGCAGGCAAGGTCATAAATCGGCGATCCTCCTCAAACGTGAGAAGAACACACCCTCCTCCTTCTCTCCCTCCCTGCATTCCCCCAGGGAGGGGAAGAAAGATAGACAGGAGTCCTATTTACATGTCTTTATTCCTGTCATTCAGCAGTACAGAGAAAACGTGTCTGTACCCTCCAGACTCCGGCAGTAGAGTCACCACTCCGCCCCTGCACTTCCAGTACAGGTCAGATGACACTCTGAGCTAACATCCGGTGCTCAGTACGGAGAATGGACTGCCCCCTTTCTCCACTAGTACAGTTCCAGACCACAACATCCTGTTTTGCATTCCAGCCACCTGCAGCTGGCTTTTGCATTGCTCCTTTTTTCTGACAACCTCCCCCAAAAGCATCAATGTGCAAAACACGATCCAGAGAAGAAAACAAACAGTTGTTATACATATAACAGTACCCTGTTGTTTCAGTTCTACCCTTGGAACTCCCCACCACTGGTTTCCCCAGTGTACCTCTCTGGTTGTCTGGCTTCCAAGGAATGAGTGCTTCTGCATTACCTTGGCTAGCAGCTCTCTGTCGTGTCTTTGTCTCTGACTTAGACACTGCTTCAACCTGTTTTGAGTTGTTAGCAATAGCAACACATGCAACAGCTAAGTTAGCAAACTCTTTTGAGTACCTCTTTGGTGGTACACCCTTTGTGACTCTCTCAGACCTGCGTATGAGGTGCTGATCCTCTCTGCTCACTGGTTCAACCTCTGGACTTTGTTGAGAACCAGTACCAATGGCTAACAGTGGTTCTTCCTTCACCTGTGAAGGTCTATCCATTATGTGAGATTTCCTCTCAATGACTGTTACAACTGAGCTCTGTGAGCTATCACTGTCATCATCAGTACCACTGTAATCTGTGAAATCATCATCATCTGAATTGTCCTCTGTGGGAAATGTGTGTACTATTACCCGCTCCTGTTCAGGAGCACTCTCCAGAAACTTTGTGAGAATCACCTGACCAGATTCAGACAAAATTACTCTGTAGAGACCCTTTTCATAACCCACAAAAATGCCTCTGGCATTCTTTACTCCACCTGGAGCTTCTGTTCTCACATGAGACCCGAAAACCTTAAAATAGGCAACAGTAGGTTTTCTATGGAACAGCTTCTCAAAAGGAGAACTACCCAACTCTTTTGAGACTTTTCTCACCCACACGTGAACATAGGACATTAACGACTCCGCCCAATATTCATGTGGCAAATGTGAACCCAGCAATTGCGCATGCATCCCCTTTTGCAATTCTTTGTTCACCCTCACACAGACCCCCCTGTTCCACGCTTCTGCCGAAACAGCAACTTTGTGGTCTATCCCTTTTCCATCCAGGAACTTCTGAAACTTTTGTTACAGAAAAATTGGCTTCTCATCTGTGAAGAGACAGTCAATGTTAGCATCATGCACATTTTTAACCTTGTCACAAAACTCCTGAAACCTTTCTAAGGTTTCTTGTGGTTTCTCCATCATAAAAACCCAAGAATAATTAGTAAAACAATCCACACACACAAGGTAAAATCTTGCACCGCCTCTAGATGGTTCTAGAGGACCAATCACATCAGCATACACCCGCTGAAATGCCCTGTCGACCCTCTTGGTCACCTTTCTGGTTTCCTTCCACCTGCAAGAGAGATTACGTTAGAATCAGAAGAATTACATTTCATGTAATCACTTTGATCAAAAGTCAACAAATACAGTCCATCTTTCCCTCTGGCAGTAAGATACAGTTCTCCATCTTTGAAGATCTTGCAGCTCTTATCATCATAGGACATCTGAAGAAGTGTGCATGCACACGAAAGCTTATACCAAGAACTAACTTAGTTGGTCTTTAAGGTGCTACAGGAAGGAATTTTTTTATTTTCATCATAGGACAGTTTCAGTCCTTTCTTTGCAGTCTGCGACACACTCAGCAGATTGAACTGCAATTGTGGAACCAGGTACACATTGTTTATAGTCAAATTCAGACTCTCAAGATACACAGTCCCAATCCCGGTCGCTTCCAGCTCCTGACCGTTGGCCTGTTTCACAGCGAAGCTTTGCCTCTTAAATGCTGAAAACAGTTCTCTGTGTGGGCACATATGAACCGTGCAACCAGTGGCGATTACAAACGCGTTCCCAACATCTGGCGTGGTTCCTTTCGACATCAAAGCCTTTGCAGGTTTCACCTGACACTTGGTACGGCTTTTGCCTGACGCCTCAGGCTTCACAGAGCTGCTCTTCGCTCCTTTTGGCTGGCGTGGCTTCTTACAGTTTCGCTGTAGGTGCCCAGCCTGTCCACAATTGTAACACCGGACAGTGCTCAACGCTACAGCATGCTCTCCAGTAGCAACATCAGTGGGGGAATAAGAACTCTGTTCTTCCCTCCCCCTGTCCTTCAATTCCAGTGCAGCAAGTCGGTCGTGTTCATTCAGAACGACGGCACACACCCTTTCCGAAGTCAGGTCTGCTGCAGTAAGGGAACCAAGCTGACTGGCAACAACCTTGTAAGTCCTACTAAGGCTGTTTATCATCATGAAGCAAAACACTTCCTCCTGTAGACGGAAATTGCGTTCCACCATCTGTTGGCGCAGAAATTTCATCTCTGTCAGGTGCGCTTGAACATCCCCATCAGGCGCAAGCCTCAGATTGGTCAACTTCTCAAAATACAGCAACGCTGAAGAACCAGCATCCCTCTGATGTGTTCTACGTAGCGTTTCCCAAACCTCTTTCGCATATTCTATTTTTTTTTTTATAATAGTTTTTTTATTTGCTTTTTTCCAGGGTAAAAATACAACATCGGTGACGCAACAAAAGCGATTTTACAGAAAAGAAAAGAAGTTATAGAGAGAAAAAAGAAATTCACTTTTTCAAATCAATTTTCATAATCAACCAGACTTCCCCACGTCCTCCATCCCCTGCTTTCTTTACAATAAAAATAAACAGCAAATTAATACCTTATTTCAGTTGTTTTTGTGTTTTCATTTAGTTATATAATCCATAATTTATACGTTTCTAAATCTTAAACTTAATTTCTATCATTTACCAATTTCAATACTGAGGCATGTTTTTCCAAAGTACTTAGCAAACTCTCAACATTCATATAACTTATAATGTTTTTGTAAATAGTCCTTAAATTTTTTCCAGTCCTCTTCCACTGCATCTTCTCCCAGATCTCGGATTCTGCCTGTCATTTCGGCTAATTCCATATAGTCAATCAGCTGCGAATGCCATTCTTCCAGCGTAGGTAGTTCCTGTGCCTTCCAGTATTTAGCTATAAGGATCCTTGCTGCTGTGGTTGCATATAAGAAGAAAGTTCTATCTTTTTTTAACACTCTCTGGCCCACAATGCCCAGGAGGAAGGCCTCTGGTTTCTTGTGAAAGGTGTATTTAAACACCTTTTTCAACTCATTATAAATCATTTCCCAAAAAGCCTTCACCCTCGGGCATGTCCACCAGAGGTGAAAAAAAGTTCCTTCAGCCTCCTTGCATTTCCAACATTTATTATCAGACAAATGATATATCTTTGCAAGTTTGACTGGGGTCATGTACCACCTGTATACCATTTTCATAATGTTTTCCTTTAAGGCACTACATGCCGTAAATTTCATACCGGTGGTCCACAACCTTTCCCAGTCTTCAGACATAATGTTGTACCCAATGTCTTGTGCCCATTTTATCATTGCTGATTTAACTATCTCATCTTGGGTATTCCATTTAAGCAACAAGTTATACATTCTTGAAAGCACTTTCGTCTTAGGTTCAAGTAATTCTGTCTCTAATTTTGATTTTTCCACCTGGAAACCAATTTTTTTATCCTTTTTGAAAATCTCTAAAATTTGGGCATAATGAAACCAGTCTCGCACCTTTCCTTTCAATTTTTCAAAACTCTGCAACCTCCAAGTATCACCATCTCTCTCAACTATATCACAATATCTCAACCAGCCACTCTCCATATTACGTAGTTTTATGGCCTTGGCCTCCGTCGGTGATAACCACCTCGGGGTCTTGCTTTCAAGTAAGTCCTTGTATTTAGTCCAGACAATGAATAAAGCTTTCCTGACAATATGGTTTTTAAACAATTTATGAGACTTTGCCTTGTCGTACCACAGATATGCATGCCACCCATAAGCATTACTGTGCCCTTCTAGATCTAGGACATCAGTGTTTTCCAACAGAAACCAGTCTTTCATCCAGCAGAGAGATGCAGCTTCATAATACAATCTTAAGTCCGGCAGGGCAAACCCCCCTCTTTCCTTTGCATCTGTTAATATCTTAAATTTTATTCGGGGCTTTTTGCCCTGCCAGACAAATTTCGTAATATCTCTCTGCCACTTTCCAAAACATTCCACTCTGTCCACGATCTGAAGGGTTTGAAACAAGAACAACATTCTTGGCAATACATTCATCTTTACTGCAGCAATTCTTCCCGACAAGGTAAGTTTCAATCTTGACCATGTTTCCAAATCCTTTTTAATTTCTGACCAGCATTTTTCATAATTATCCTTAAATAAATTCAAATATCTCCCAGTCAAGTTAAGCCCCAGGTATTTCACTTTTGTAACCACATTTAATTCTGTTTCCTTCTGGAACCCATCTATTTCTGCAGATGTCAAGTTTTTTGCCAGAACCTTAGTTTTTTGTTTGTTCAACTTGAATCCCGCCACCCGACCAAACTCAGAAATTAGTTCAAGGGCTCTTTTTGTACTGGTTTCTGGCTCCTGTAGTGTCAAAACCAAATCGTCTGCAAAGGCCTTAAGTTTATATTGCTTTTCTCCGACCTGTATTCCCTCCACCAGCTGATCCCTCCTAATCATGTTCAGCAAAACCTCCAGGACAGAAATAAATAGCAGGGGTGATAAAGGGCACCCCTGTCGTGTCCCTTTTTCAATTTTAAACTCCTCTGTCACCACACTGTTTACTATCAATTTAGCCTTTTGTTCTGAATAGATTGCTTCAATACTATTTTGAAACGCCCTTCCCACTCCCATCCCCTCTTTCGCATATTCTAAATGCTGAATATGCACCAATTGGGGATCTGAGACACACAGAATTATAGCAGTCCTGGCCCTCACGTTCTGTGATTCCCAACCTCGGGTTGGTGCTGCAGGGATGGGGTTTTCAATCACCTCAAAGAGCCTCTGATTCTGCAGCAGGGCCTTCATCTTTACAGACCAAGATGAATAATTGTCATTATTTAGGGGAGGTGGACAAGGCAGGCCTCCCCCCTTCTTGGCATCCATCTTGAAGCCAAGCCTCTTTCTCACTTTCCAGCCTTGTTAAAAACTCCAATAGCCTTCGCTGGATTGTTTACTGCCTTTGCTGGCAGGCAAACTGGCAAGCAGTTTCTCAGTCCTTGCACAGCATCGAAAGTAGCCAAAACAAACTTTCTCTTCCCAGGCTCTCTTTCAGAGCCATCTGCGCAGTCAGTAAATTTCCACGTCTCTGACGGGTGTCGCTTAGCAACTGTGCATTCCAAACTCTGAACAGGAAAGCTTATCAAACCACAAGAATTCCTGGAATGCAGGCTGAGCTGCCAAGCTGCAGACCACTTCTCTCAGAGCTGTTGTTTTTCCCAAACGCAGCTCCCGTGAACCAGAGAATAAATCAATCTGCGTTCACACTTTTAGCCCGAAATTCAGCATACCTTGAGGTTCCGTTGCTTGGAAAACACCTCCTCTTTCCACCAGCCGTCTGTTCAGCTTCTGGCTGCACGCAGACGTTTGCCTTTCCCTTGGTGCAGAGGATGAATGATCTATCAACCTCTCATGCTGATTAACGATGAATCAAAACCACCGGTTCTGCTACCAGATGTCAGTATCTCAGCTCGCAGTCAGAGGTAACTGCCCCCCCCCGGGCACCCGACTGAGATACTTGTTGACCTTCCCGTCTGCGTCTCCCGGCAGGCAAGGTCATAAATCGGCGATCCTCCTCAAACGTGAGAAGAACACACCCTCCTCCTTCTCTCCCTCCCTGCATTCCCCCAGGGAGGGGAAGAAAGATAGATAGGAGTCCTATTTACATGTCTTTATTCCTGTCATTCAGCAGTACAGAGAAAACGTGTCTGTACCCTCCAGACTCCGGCAGTAGAGTCACCACTCCGCCCCTGCACTTCCAGTACAGGTCTGATGACACTCTGAGCTAACATCCGGTGCTCAGTATGGAGAATGGACTGCCCCCTTTCTCCACTAGTACAGTTCCAGACCACAACATCCTGTTTTGCATTCCAGCCACCTGCAGCTGGCTTTTGCATTGCTGCTTTTTTCTGACAGGTACAACTGTACTTCCAAATATTGGTGAAGAGATTCTATCAGCTGAGACATTTCAGCAAAGGCATCTTTTTTCATCCCTGCATGGTAATCTACACCTGCTAAAAAAAATATTTCATTAAATGTATTAAATGTACACTGACCACACAGAACAAGTCAGACACTTCTGGCCAATGGATCAATGAAATGCATACTTACCAAAATGCCAAGCAGCCTAATAAAGTTAGAAGTGTATTTTCAGTCCTCATCATATGCACATTGCTCTTAACAAGAGTGTGCTGGTCCCGGGGGGAAGGTTAACGTTGGCGTAGTCAAAGTCCGGTCCTGGGTCACTAGCCTGGAAACAGTTCACAAGAAGCGGGGCGAGGTCCGAAGCAGGAAGCCGGGCGGGGACAGGAACACTGGAGGGTCAGGTCTGGCAGGAACAGGTACTCAACGACGACGTTGCTCCCACAACCTGGGACCGGGCTGACTGGCCTTTATCTTCTCTGAGGCCAGGGGCGGTCCCGGCCCCCAGGAGACCCGCCTCTCCTGGCCTTAAGGCGAGCACTGCTCCTGGGAGAAACCAGATCCCTTCACCTCTCTGCCCTGAGCCTCTGCAGTTCAGGAGAGGCTGAAGGGTTACTGGGCCCAGGGGGAGACTCACCTGTAGGCACTGAGTCCTCAACCACCTCCGGAGCCAGGGTGGATTCACCTGGTGCCTGCTCCTGAGGATCCGGCACAGGTGCAGGCGCCTCCGAATCAAGGCCCTGCCCCAGTTCAGCCGGCCCTGGAAGCGGGGACTCCTGTGCAGGCTGGGATTCCTTCCGGTTCACCCTCTGAATCGGATTCCCAGGCCATCACAAAGAGTTTATTCTGCTTTCTGTAGCCAAAATCTAATTTGATCAGGAGCTTTATTAATAATATCAACAGGCACATATATTAATTGAATTCTAGTGATTGTAATGAGTGAGATAATTAAATGTTCTTGTTAGTTTCCTCCCCTGGAAGTTTGTGAATTGTGTCTTGTTAACAATGCAGCACACATATTGGATAGTTAAAAGTTTTTCAAAGTTATTATATGTTTATTTCATAATAAACTCTAGACTTTGTGAATGCCATTAAGAACCTAAAAAGTACAATTCACAGTGGTCCCTTTGGTTTATCATAAAGTAAATGAAAATTCCAAAATAAGTGGTCTGAGAATTACACTATAAACGTTAATTTAAAAGCCGCAGAATTCAGATGCCTTCTCTAGGTATTGTATTAAAATTCTGTCCAAGTGAGTTAAAAGGATTGCTTGTTCTTATTGACCATTTGTTAGTCACTTGTTGAACAACCTAGTGCTCAAGGCTATGCAAACTTTCCAAAACCATCAGTATTTTACTTCTTTTAATGTTTTCTAAATTGCCCTTCATCTGGACGGGTTGTAAGCAGAAAACAACAACATATGATATTCTGCCAACAGACAGGGAGGTTCTTTTTTGATTTGGAACACAATGAACACACAAATGGGGTGGAGGCGAAATATTTTATTTACTAACTAGCAGAAAGCTAGAACACTGCAATTCTTTTGCGTCTCTTCTTTTGTTCATTGAGAATCCTGTCAGTGACAGACATGAATCCTGAAACAGGAGCTGGAGTAGGAGCGAGAGTCATGGCTATCCAGAGATAAGGTTCTGACCAGCAGAAGTGTTCATGGAACTTATATATTATTGGGGTTACACAAAGCACATCTGGTACTTGGGATATTATCCATGGCCTTGCTTGCTAGACTGAAGGACTACTTAATGCTTGGCAGGCAGTGAACATAAATCTAACTCCCTATATCAGGAGCCAACCTGGGACCCTGTTCCCACACAGTACCATCTCAGCTTATAGCTACCTTTGCCAGGTATACCAGTTGCCTCACCCCAGCATAGAGAAAATTTATGTAGAGGTACAGCTAGAGGGGGCCCCGTGCCGCATGGAGCTTGACACGGGTTCAACTGTATCCATAATCTCGGCAAGGACCTTAAAGAAACTGTGCCCAAGTGGGGGTCCCAAACTCAGGCCGGCCCCATTCACCCTCCAGGACTTCCAGAAACGTAAGGTCCCCACAATGGGGGTGGGGACCTTCAGAGTGCAATATCGAGGGTGGATGCGGCAACTGGACTAGCTTGTGGTCAAGGGCCCCTACGTTAACTTACTGGGATTGGCATGGTTTGGACCACTGGGGTTAGCCGTCACTGGGGTGAACCGCACTAGCTTACAAGTGGACGTGGATGCCATATGCAAGGAATTTCCGGAGGTTTTCGATGGGAAATTGGGACAGTATACGGCACCCCCCATTGCCCTACAGCTTGACCCCGCAGTATGACCTGTCAGGTTCAAGGCCCGCCGGGTCCCGTTCGCCCTGAAACCCCGTATAGACAAGGAATTGGACTGGCTTGTGGAGCAAGGAGTGCTGGAGCCTGTGCCTAATGCCCCCTGGGAAACCCCAATTGTCACACCCGTCAAGCCTAATGGTTCAGTCCGCATCTGCGCAGACTACAAATGTACCATAAACAAGGCCCTCATGGCCCATGCATACCCAGTGCCAGTGGTCAGCCATGTCGTCGCCACCCTTGCTGGGTCAAAAATTTTCGGTGAGCTGGACTTGGCCCAAGCCTATCAACAGCTGCCGGTGGATGAAGCCACAGCAGAGGCACAGACAATTGTGACGCACGCAGGAGCGTTCAGGGTAAAGCGGCTGCAATTCAGTGTCACCGTGGCACAAGGCATATTCCAGAATCTAATGGACTCTCTCCTTAAAGGGATTCCTGGCGTCACCCCCTTCTTCAATGATCTGTTGATTGCCGGGCCCATGCCAGAGGAGTTTGAGGACCGCCTCCGCACTGTTCTGACCATTTCCAGATGACGGGGCTCAAGGTGAAGTGGGAAAAGTGTCTACTAGGAGTGCCACAGGTGGACTTTCTGAGATTTATGGTGGACGCAGAAGGGGTCCACCCAACTGGGGACAAGGTACGGGCCATTTGTGATGCCCCAGGGCCCAAGGGCAAGACCTTCAGACCTTCTTGGGTCTATTGAACTTCTTGGGTCTATTGAACTTTTACCATGCCTTCCTTCCCCATAAGGTGGTGGTAGTGGAGTTCCTAGACAGACTCCTGGACAAGCGGTGTGGGGCCAGCGCCAGGAGGCCGCATTCCAGGCAGTCAAGGACTTGCTTGTCTCAAACTCGGTCTTGGCGCACTTTGACGAGAGGCTGCCGGTGGTGCTAGCTTGCGACACCTCGTCCTACGGCATTGGCGCTGTCCTGGGACACCAACTCCCGGATGGAAGAGAGGTACTGGTGGCATACTTTTCCCAGACACTCGATGCAACCGAGCGGAACTACTCGCAAATCTACAAGGAGGGTCTGGCAATCATGAAGGGAGTAAAAAATTCCATGATTTCTTGTACCACCCTTTACCGTGGTGACGGACCACAAGCCGTTGCTTGGCTTGTTTACCCCCGAAAAGCAGACCCCCCCAAGTGTTGTAATTGCAGAGTCCTGTGCACAACGGAATGATGAGCAGTACGTGCCACATGCTTAAAGTTGCTTTATTTTCAGTTCAGAGTTGAGAAATTACAAACATGCATCTTGCCTCTGCGGGAGCAGAGAAGCAACCGTCCTTCTCCTCGGAACGAAGAACACCGAGAGAAAACTGAAAAACAGGAAACCAGTGTACGTCACATCCAGTTTCCCATTCCCGTGGGAAAACCCAACAGTACTCTGACTGTGGAATGTAAACATTGTCTTGTGACAAGCACTTCGCTGCACAGTGAAGGAAGCAGAAACCAACATCCTCCCCCTTTCTGTGAACATCACTGGGCAGCGTGTTCGTACATTATCAGTACAAACCCAACTTCTGTACATAGGTACAGTGTTGATCCCTTGATACAATCTTGGACAATACATCAGCAGGAATTTCATTACCTGGCATATAGGACACCGTTACGAGTCCCTTCTGAATATGTTCCCTAGCATGTTGCAACTTCAATTGCAAGTGCTTCGTGCTTTGCTTACAACCTTCCGAATTCAGCAAAGCCAAACATGCTTTGTTGTCCTGGTAAACCTGGATTGGACATTTGACAGGAATTCTCATGTCTTTGCACAATTGTAACAACCATTCACAATCCTTAAGTGAATAAGACAGTGCATTCAGTTCAGCTTCACAAGTACTTAAGCTAATTGTTGTTTGCTTCTTGCATGACCAATCAAATAGACTCTGATTGTACATGTAGCAAACTCCAGACGTACTTTTCCTGTCTGTAGTGTCACTTCCAAAACTTGCATCTGCAAAAATTTCAAGACCACCAGACTTCTGATTGTTAAATCTCAGTCTGTAATGCATAGTGCCTTTTAAATAGCGTGCTATGCGTTTCAGAGCTTTCCAATCCTTAACAGTAGGATTGTTAACTTGTCTGCTTAGCAAATTACAGCTAACAGCAATGTCAGGTCTTGAACATCTGGCAATGAAGTTTAGCTTGCCTAGCACACTTCTGTACAGTGTAGTGTCAGAAAATGCTTCTTCAGTGTCTTCTACCTGATAACCTGTTGTCATCGGTGTATCTACAGGGTTAGCATCCATCAGGTTCAGTTTGCTTAACACATCAGCAATTTTCCTTGTCTGGTGTACTAGAATGTTACCACTTTGATCTTTCTCTATTTCCAGAGATAGGTAGTTGTTTACCTCACCAAGATCTTTCATGTCAAAGTGCTCTTTCAGTTGAGCTAGGGCGTTATTGTACATTGAGACATCTTTCCAAAAGAATAAAATATCATCAACATAAAACAAACAATACAGCTTCTTTTGCCCTTCCTCTTTGACAAACACACATGGATCAGCTTTCCCTTGCTGAAAACCTAGAGAAAACAATGCTTCAGTGAGTTTTGTGTGCCAACACCGTGCACTTTGTTTGAGACCATAAAGGGACTTCTTCAGAGCACAAACAAATCCCTGTTTTACCTGTACGCCATCAGGTGGAAGCATATAAAGTGATTCACCTAGAGATCCGTACAAAAACGCTGTATTTACATCGTGGTGACTAATGTGTAGATTTTCCTCTGCAGCTAGCTTGAGCATAAGCCTAATGCTCTCATATCTCACAGTGGGTGAGTAGGTCTCGTGATAGTCTTCACCTGGCACCTGTGCAAAACCTCTGGCTACCAATCTGGCTTTGTGTCTGACTATCTTGCCATTTTGATCAGTCTTCGCTTTGAAGACCCATTTGCTTCCAAGCAGTTTCATTCCTGGAACTACTGGAACTAGCTCCCAAGTTTTGTTCCTTTCTAAGGAATCAAGCTCAGCCTTCATGGCATTTAACCATGGCTCAGCTTCCTTAGAATCCAAATCCTGGATTTCTTGGAAACTTGAAGGTTCAAATACCTTCTTGGAGCTTTTAACAGCTGCTACTGCTGTCTTAGCAAATTCATCAGCAAATCTCTTTGGAGGTCTGCCTTTTGTGGCTCTTTGTGACCTGCAAATCAGCCTTTGGTCTTCAACACTCTCCTCTTCCTTCTTAGGAGAAAAGTGACCTATTGTGAACAATGGTTCTTCCAATTCCTGATCAGAGCTTTCAGAGGGTCGCATAGAGGCTTTCGCACTCTTGAAATCCTCTGAAGTATCCGATTCAGTTTCAGACTCAGAATCAGAACCTTCATCAGTGGGTGTGGGTTGCTGTTTCTTATCCTCAGTCTCATCACTGTCATCAGGATAACATTGAAAAATTCCCACATTCTCCCCCCACTTGGCATTGTACTCAACACTTCTTGTGAGCTTAATTGTCTTAGAGTCAGTCATCATTATTCTGTAAGAACCTTTCTGGTAACCTAGAAAGATACCATGTAATCCACGTTTGCCTAACTTGGAGCTTTGTGGTGAGTGAATCCACATGTCAGAACCAAAAATTTTCATGTGTTTGATGTATGGTTTCTTGCCAAACATCTTCTCATAGGGGGTACAACCAATCGCTGAAGATAACCTGCGATTGTAATTGTAAACAAAACATGAGAGAGATTCGGCCCAATAACTCTCTGGAAGATTGGCATCATGCAGCAAGGTTTTTAACCCTTGAAGCAATGTCTGATTTGCCCTTTCGCAAAGTCCATTCTGCCATGGTGAGCGAGGACTGGACAAATCGTGTTGAATTCCTTTCTCAGTCAGAAAAGCTTCAAACTGCTGAGAAGTGAATTCTCCCCCGCGATCAGTGAAAAGAATTTTTATCTTCTTTCCATGTACATTTTCCAACCAAGCACAGAATTCCTTAAACCTTGGGAAAGCCTCTGATTTCTGCTTGAGATTGTACACATAAATATACCTGGAAAATGCATCAATGAGAACCATGAAGAACCTATTTCCACCCAAAGAGGGCGATAGTGGACCAACTAAATCAGCATGAACAATCTGGTATGGTTCTGTAGCTTTCCTACTAGACACCTTACCTTTCGCAGCCATTTTCACCTTGTTTGCTGCGCACGCCTTGCACTTCATGTGGAACCTGCAGGGTTTAATAGTCATACCTTCAACCAAGGTAGGCATTTTAGATACTGCCTCAAAATGCAAATGACCAAATTTCCTGTGAAAATCATGAATGCATCCTGCATGCAAACTTTTGTTAGAACCTGCAATGCAACAAGTATCATTCTGCACAACATCATCATAATACAAAACAAACAAACGATCAACATTTTCAGCATGCAATACATAATCGTCTTTCTTTGTGATGGTGCATTTCTTGTTCTTGAAGGAAACGTCAATGTTCCGTTCATTCAGCTGCATCACACTTAGAAGATTGTGTGTGGCATCTGGAACATACAGTACATCCTGTATCGATAAGTCCAAACTGTGAAGAACAACAGTTCCGTAGCCTTGACTGGGGATCATGTGGTCATCCGCCTGGTGAATCGCACCTTCCTGCGGTGTAAAAGACACGAACAGTCTCTTATCGTTGCACATGTGGTGGGTAGCTGCTGAATCAACAACGAAGAAAGATCTAGATGTCTTCTGGACCCTTTCAACCTTTGGAGTGAAGCGTGAGACCATTGCCTTGTGCTGCGTTGTCCTGGACACCGGACCTTTGCCTTTGCTTTGGCCTTTTCCACGCGATGAGCTTCCGCTGCGCTGCTCTGTCTTGGCCTTGGGATATTTGCATTCCCTCTTCATATGGCCTAGACGTCCACACGAGTAGCATTTCACTGCCTTCAAAGCTTTGGCGCCCTCTGGTGGTTCCACTGCATTCTGGGATGACGTCTGTGAAGACTCCCCCATACCCATGCAGCTAGCACCCCGGCGATCTGCTTCATTCTGGATCACGGCAGTAACATAGGCTACTGTGAGCTGAGCAGTTGGTTGAACAGCAATCTGAGTGGCAACGGACTCCCAACTTGGACCCAAAGAATGTAGTATCATGAAGGAATACACAGCCTCTGGAAAGTTGAGTCCTCTCTGTTGCAACTCATGTCTCAGATTCTGCATCTCCATCAGATGTGTACGCACATCTCCACCTTCAGCAAGAGCCATATTATGCAGCTTGGCATAATAGTACATTGAGGAACCAGCTTCTGTCCTCAAGTGAGCTTCTCTTAAAGTGTCCCAAATTTCTCTGGCTGTGGTCTTTCCACGCAACAGACAGAGCTCTTCTGGGGATACTATCAACGTAAGTGTTCCCCTCGCTTTGGAATCTTTAGTAGCCCATTCATCTGTAATTGGAGCTGGGGGGTTGTCTGTAATAACATTAAACAGACCTTCTTTCCGCAGAACAGCCTCTGCATAAAGTACCCAGTCCGTGTAATTTTTCTTATTGAGCTTAGGAATCCCAAAAGCATCAACCAGCTTTGCATTAGCCATCTCTGCTACTTTAATCAAGCTGCGTCACAGTACAGCTGCTTCCAAAAGCACTTGTAAAAAGTACTTTCGCTTTTCCCAGCCACCAAGCCTGTGAGCTTGTGCCTTTGCCTGTATCGCGGCAAAACGGCTTTAAAAGTTCAAAGTCCAGCCATAAAGCCATAAATTAGAAACTGGCAGGCTGCCCGGAGCATGAGCACATACCTTCATCAATCAAACTTGACGCGCAGAGCAGATAACGCGATCCGTTTCTCTGTACCTCTGCCGGCATTCCGACTCGGCCTCTGGAGTCTCCATTCCTCAGTTTGATTTACGTCTTTCTGGGCCCGGAACCAAAAATGTTGTAATTGCAGAGTCCTGTGCACAACGGAATGATGAGCAGTACGTGCCACATGCTTAAAGTTGCTTTATTTTCAGTTCAGAGTTGAGAAATTACAAACATGCATCTTGCCTCTGCGGGAGCAGAGAAGCAACCGTCCTTCTCCTTGGAACGAAGAACACCGAGAGAAAACAGTGAAAAACAGGAAACCAGTGTACGTCACATCCAGTTTCCCATTCCCGTGGGAAAACCCAACAGTACTCTGACTGTGGAATGTAAACATTGTCTTGTGACAAGCACTTCGCTGCACAGTGAAGGAAGCAGAAACCAACATCCTCACATCCTCAGGTGGTCAATTTCCCTTGCCAGCTAAAAGTATGCACTGATTCACCACCCTGGGAAGGCGATGGGCCACGCGGATGCCCTCAGCAGGCTACCACTACCGGAAACAGGCCCCGACCCAGCACCCGCACAAGAGGTTATGAGCCTGGAGCTACTTCCCGACCACCCCATTCAGGCACAAGAAGTTGCACACCATTCCAAGAAAGATAGTGTCATCTCCCAGGTCCTGGACTGGGTGTGGAGGGGATGGCCCAGCAGCAGCCCCAGGCCAGAATTCGCTGGCTACACAACCCGCAAACATGAACTGTCGGCTCACAAGGGGTGCCTGTTATGGGGAAGCAGGGTCATTGTTCCCCAGCCCCTCCGCAAAAGGGTCCTCACAGCCCTACACGAGACACACCCAGGGGTAGTGAGAATGAAGGCCCTTGCCAGGAGTTATGTGTGGTGGCCAGGGATCGACGGAGAGATAGAGGCCTGGGTCAAACACTGCCAGGCCTGCCAAGAATCCCGCCCAGATCCCCCAAGGGCCCCAGTCCAGTCCTGGGAGTCCGCCCGAGCACCATGGTCACGCCTGCATGTGGACTTCGCTGGCCCCTTTCAGGGGAAAACATTCTTCATAGTGGTGGACTCCTACACCAAATGGCTGGAAGTCACACTGGTACCATCCACTTCCACGTCCGCAGCCATCCAGATACTACACAGGCTGTTTGCAACCCACAGGCTTCCTGACACTCTCGTCTCAGACAAGGGAACCACATTTACATCAGGAGAATTCCAGACCTTCACAGCGCAGAACGCCATCCGACACATCCACTCGGCGCCATTCCACCCTGCCACCGATGGCCAAGCAGAGCGCATGGTGCGGACCACCAAGGACACCCTCCGCCGCATGACGCAAAGGGATTGGGAGTACTGCCTTGCCACATTTCTTCTAGCACAGCACAGCACCCGCAGCTCAACGACTGGCCGGAGCCCCGCTGAACTACTAATGGGCCGGCGCCTCACAGTCAGACTGGACCGCCTACACTCTGACAGAGCTCAGAAGGCAGGAACCCCCGGACCTTCATGGCCCAGGACCCAGTATACACAAATAATTTTGGGGCAGGCCCAGCATGGGTACCTGCCACAGTCACCAGGGTCACTGGCCCCGTGTCATACGAGGTGCTAACGGAGGGGGGGGGGGTAATGCTGGCGCCACCACTGTGACCAGATATGGCGATGATTCCCAGGAGAAAACCAAGAGGAGTACAGGTCAGAGGAGTCCCAAGGGAACAGTGGGGCAGTGAGGCCAGTAGAACAGGAGGGGCCAGCAAGAGAGGCAGAATCAGTAAATACAGAGAGGACCCGTGAGGCCGAACGGACACTGGAACCAGAACCACGAATGAGCGAGCCGGTTGCGCCAAACCAAACGGCCCCATCACAGCCAGCATCCTTGGAACACGAGCCAGAACCCGAACCCTGGACCAGGGAACACCCCAGGCCGCAACGCACACGTAGGCGGCCGGCGTACCTTGAGGACTATGAATGCGACCTCCTGGGCAGGACTGGAACTTAGAGGGGAGGGGTGTTATGTACTGAGTTGAATAGGATCCAAAAGGCAGCAGTCTGATTCATCCTAGAACAATAGGATCCAGAATGCAGCAGTCTGATTGGTCCTAGAACAATGCAGCAGTATGATTGGTCCGCAGGAGCCACCCAATCCAGCTCCAGGTGGAAGTGAATCCACAACCTGATTGGCCTACAGGAGAATACCAGAATTAGCCAATCACGTGCAGCCCATTGTGTGAATAATGTATATAAAGCAGATATTTTGGGGGAACTTTCATTCCTCACTACTATGAGCTGAATAAAGAGCATGAAATCCACACTCGACTCCAAGTATATTTCACTTTCAAGAACTAATATTTTATGTAATCATAAGAGAGACATAGATTTACTCACTTATAGGGTCAAGGTCCTCTAGGCATGAGACGTGCACCACCAAAAACTCCTCAAAATCACCATGGTCTTCTGTGTTTTCCCATTACATCTGAGAAAGGCAAAACAAAGTCCATCAAGACAACAGAAACTAAATATATATATAACTAAAGTTTTTTTTTTAAAAAAATACCAGGACATAGAAAATTGTAGCTACTTTAAAATGCCTGTGCAAAACAAAATTTTAACCTGGTACTGAGGATGTTATAATGTCAACACTGCTCAGGCCTGTCTAGGGGAGGGTTTGGGGACCACATCACAGAAAGTCTCTCTCCTCTCTATAAGCATAAAAGTGACAAGACTTTGAGAAAGTAATAAAAAATAATTATTTTCATACAAAAATGTTGCAAGTCACTAAGTTGTTGGTAGAATTTTTATAATGAGGAGGGGGGTGGAATGGTCTCATGAGAGAGGGATATTCACAGAGTGGGTGCCAGAGCAGAGAAAACCATCTCAATTCTTAATGAGTAAATGACAGAATGTACAACAAGGCCCCTTGAGATTACTGATATCTTAACGAGCAAGGAGAAAACATAAATGGGAGGCGCTGAAGGCTGTAGGTTTTTTTGCTCAGTTACCTACTTAAAGTACAGTGGTACCTCGCAAGACGAATGCCTCGCAAGACAAAAAACTTGCAAGACGAAAGGGTTTTTTGTTTTTTGAGCTGCTTCGCAAGACGATTTTCCCTATGGGCTTGCTTCGTAAGATGGAAACGTCTTGTAAGTTTGTTTCCTTTTTCTTAACACCGTTAATACAGTTGCGACTTGACTTCGAGGAGCAACTCATAGAACGCGGTGTGGTAGCCTTTTTGAGGTTTTTAAAGACTTTGGTGATTTTTGAAGCTTTTCCAAAACTTTCCCGACACTGTGCTTCGCAAGACGAAAAAAAATGCAAGACGACAAAACTCGCGGAACGAATTAATTTCGTCTTGCGAGGCACCACTGTAAATCACAACGAAGAAGTGAGATTTGTGTCTGAGGAAACATGCATAGAACCAGGTAGCATCTGCACTTTTTAAGCTGGGGGGGAGGTGTAATCCAGTAAAAGTTGAACACTGTTGCCCATTTTCTTCCTCTCGAGCAAAAGAGATTTATGCCAGTTCTTTAGTGCCCTATTGAAATCAGTGTGGCTGCGAAGTGCTCAGTTTTGCTTAGATAATTATCTCTTCAGGTTTTAATTATTACAGTACTATTAATGCTTGGATCTAGGTGTCTTGAAGGGACTCCTATTGGTCCTGGACAGAACTAAAAGATTCAGTGGAGGGTCCCCGTGTTAGAAGGGAGCAGAGAGAGAGAATGTTTATTTGTTCCTTCTGTAAATCCCCTGTGATGCCTTTCATCCTGTCCTGGAGGGTCCTTCACCCCTCTGGAGTATATTAGAGGTGGGTGGGTGGGGGAGACAAAGGGCTTCAGGGGGAGGGGAATTCAAGCAAACGGAGGAGCATCCTTTGAGCTAAACTCTGCTCAGGGAATGCTCCCACCAATGGAGGTCCAAATATACAATTTTTTTTAAAAAATGTCCAGTAGCACCCTAGAGACCAACTAGGTTTGTTCTTGGTATAAGCTTTTGTGTGCATTCACACTTCTTCAGATACAATGAAAAAGAAGTCCAGTTACTTCCTTCAATGGAAATCCAGTTAGTATCCAAGCCACAACACACACACCATGCCAATATATCAGTACTAGCAGTCGATTCCTATGAATGTTTACTCAGAAGTAAATCTGTTAGTATTCAGTGGGGTTCACTTTCAGGTAAGCATGCACAAGACTGTAGCATTAGACTTCCACAGCATATATGTATACAATATCACTTCAAATCTAAAACTCTAGGGGCTCCGCTAGCGGTGCCATGGAAGATGGCCGACAATACCATCTCTCCAGCTCCCACGAGGTAATTTAGAGGCTGAGATGGGAGTAATCAGCCTCCCAAATTCTTCCCGGTGGAAGGGAAGATGCGTTCTCATCCGCGGCTGCCCACAAACCACCCCTGAGTTCGTAAAGAAGGAGGGGGTGGGGGCACTGGATGGAAAGCCCTCGAGGGAGTTCGGATCTCCTGGACGCTGTCTCTGTGAGCACTTGAAGTTCCATTTCTTAAGATAAAGATTGGATTTAAGAATTTTGGACATGCTTCGGGCGAAGAAAGGGTAGTTAATCTGCCAACTGAGAGTGTGGTGTAGTGGTTAAGAGCGGTAGTCTCGCAATCTGGGGAACCGGGTTCGATTCCCCGCTCCTCCACCTGCAGCTGCTGGGTGACCTTGGGCCAGTCACACTTCTCTGGTCTCTCAGCCCCACTCACCTCACAGAGTGTTTGTTGTGGGGGAGGAAGGGAAAGGAGAATGTGAGCCGCTTTGAGACTCCTTCGGCTAGTGATAAAGCCTGATATCAAATCCAAACTCCTCCTCTTCTTCTTCTTCAACTACAGCCACTGAGGTGCCAAGAGTGATGGGAGGAAGAAAGATAACATCGAAGATAACATATCTAAACCGGTACGTTGGAACGGAACGGAAAGGAGGGGGTATAAAACTTTTTCTTTTTCTACTACAATAATACCTAACAACCCCCCCCCCCCGAAGAACCGTCTACATTACTTATAGCAAGTGAGATCGGAAAATATAAACTGTGTGGAAATAATAATATTAATTAGAGCCTTTGTTCTTTGAATTACTTGGAAGAAGATAAAAGACTCTCCTGTGACACATTATTTAATCGGGATCCGCCATTATAAGACAGAGTGAGTTGCAGAGATTAATAGTCATAGGGGGAGGCGAGCTCTTACTTTGTTATTATATCTGTATTTCAGGTCCGATTTGGCAAACCTCCCCTGGAAATACTAATGTTTGGTGCAACCTGTCTGAGAAAATTAATGAGCAAACGCCTAGACTTTATTTCATCGGAACTGAAAGAAGATGGCGTCTGCCACCAGAGAAGGACCTGAAGCCTCAAAAGGACTGCTCTGCTGCCCAGGAGGACTCCCCTGTGTGTGTGCCTGAGGGCCCTGCTCCTGCCACTCATCACCTGGCCCAGGGCGGGGCCTGAAGCATCACAAAGACGGTTGCTGTTACTGCTGCTGCTGTCCAGGAGGACTCGGAGGGACTTTTAAAAATGTTTTTAAAATTTTCTTTTGATTTTTTTGTATGTGGGGGTGGGGGTGGGATGGATGTTTGGTTGGGCTTGGGAATTTGTTTGATTTTGATGTTTTGTAACTTTTACAGTTTTTTTGTTTGTAGTTGTCAGAGCTGCTTCCAGATCCTAGCTCACAGAGGATCACGCTAGCCAGCGGTCACTTTGTAAAAGTCTTTATTGAGTTACAGTTTCCATTCTCAAGCTGCTGCGTGCAGCTCTACGTCTTATGGGTTAGACCGGCGAAGCTCCGTCTGAGTCTCCGCCCCCTGTACACCAGCTTAATACCCTAGCCTTACTCCACCTTTTCCGCCTGACCGTTCTTCTCTGGGTCCCTCTGCCCCCCGGGGTCTCTTCCTTCCTGGACTTTTCTGACGCTGACCCCCCGGACCCTTCTGTCTCCTTGCGTCGGGCTTTAGGACCTGGCTCCCTTTCCGGGCTGCTTACTGCGCCACCTTCCTGTGCATTTGAACTTGGCGCGCACGCCCAACCTTCCACTTTCCGCCTGACCGTTTCTTCGCTCCCCGATGGAGGTGTGGCCACTCCTGACTCATGCCCTCCCTCCTGCTGTGAGCTGCCAGAGCTCGATACCTGGCGCCCTTCCTCTCCACTGCGCTCTGTTGGTGACGCTGGTCCCGATTTCCAACTGCTGCCCTCTGAGCCCCCTCTGGACCCTTCTTCCTGGGGTGTCCCCCTAGGCTCCCCCCCTTGCTCTGGCCACTGGCGCTCCTTTCTGTGAATCTTCTGATTCACTGGAAAGACTCGGAGATCTCGGGTCGTCGTCATCACTCATCTTTTCTTCGGCCTCCTCCCCCTCGCTCTCTGTTTCCTCCCTTGCCCTCGCCTCTGCTCCTGAACCCCTGACATCCATCCCCCCCTCGAAGCCCCCCCTTCCCCCCTCCCCTCCTTCCGGTGCGGGAGCTGGGTGCTGCAGTGTCATGGGGACGAATGTCGGATACAGTTCGCTTCCCGTGGCGGGCCTCCAACTGAAGACTTCCGGTTCTTCCTCCCTGCGCTCGTCGACAACGGTCACCTCTGCCTCCATCTCTGTGCCTCCGTGCTCGAACCCAAAATCCTCCCCGTACATGTCCACGTCCGTCTCCGCCTCAGTCGTTCCCGGGTCCGTCGCTTGACCTGGAACCTCCAGCCACTTCCTGTGCCACTGTTCCTCTGGTCTATCGTCCCACCAATACGAGGGTTCTGAGGCAGATCCCGCGGTTGACCCCTCCGGGGAACGTGTGTCCATTGTCGGTTCCTCGTCCGAGTCGAACCCCCGGAACGTGCTGGCTGAAAGCGTCGGTGTGAAAAGCTAATCGTCGAAAAAGTCTGCTGGCATGGGCCTGTGTGGGAAGAGGGCATGAAACTCGTCTTTGAGCAGAGGTTCCTCCAAAGCGTAGCCCGGCACCCAGCTGTTGGCACTGGCCGGGGTGCCCTCTCTGGCGAGAAGGTATTCTACTCCCTCTTCCCCCCATCTCGAGTCCAAAATCTCTGTGACTTCGTTGATGGGCTCCTCCTGTGGCACTCCCCTTTGCTCGGTTCCCTCTCGGAGCGGACTCGGCGCCGTTCCTGGTTCCTGAAATCTGTGAGGTGTCTTGTAGGGAGTGAGCACCGATCTGTGGAACACCGGATGCATCCTGGAGCCCTCCGGAAGCGTCAGCCTGAAGGCTACCGGGTTGACCTGCTCTTTGACTTGGTAGGGCCCCAGTTGTTTATGCCCTAGTTTCTTCTTCGCTAACGACCTGGCCGGCACTGCGTGGGCTGCTAACCATACCCAGTCGCCCACATGGATCTCTTCGCCAACCCTCCTGTGTTTGTCCACTTGTACCTTGTATGCGTGCTTAGCCAGCTCCAGGTGCCGCCGAAGCTGATCGTGGACCTCCTGCAACTCCGACGCGAACGCGTCTACTGTCTGCGGCTCCCCTCCCATTCTGTCCAGTCCCGGGAAGGTTCTGGGGTGCCTTCCGTTGTTGGCGAAGAACGGCGTCACCCCCGTGGACACGTGCTTCGTGTTGTTGTAGGCGAACTCGGCGAGAGGCAGGTAATCCACCCACGTCGTGGGCTGTTGATTCGCATAACATCTCAGGTACTGCTGCATGATGGCATTGACCCGCTCCGCTTGTCCGTTGGTCTGCGGGTGTCTAGCCGAAGCCAGGTTGATCTTGACGTTCAGGAAGCCCATCAGCTTCTGCCAGAAGTTCGAGATGAACTGCCGCCCCTGGTCGGACAGTATGGACCGCGGCAGACCGTGAACCTTGAACACGTGATCTATGAACAGTTTGGCGGTTTGTTCCGCCGTGGCCACCTTCGCACACGGAATGAAATGTGCCATCTTGGAGAACAAGTCCACCACCACCAGCACGGCCGTCTTGCCTCTCGAGCTGGGCAGATCCGTGACAAAGTCCAGGGCCATTCTCTCCCATGGTTCGAACGGAGTTTGCAGCGGTTCCAGCAGTCCGGCCGGCGGTCTGTGCACTGGTTTGGCCCTCTGGCAGGTGTCGCACCTCGCCACGTAGTCCGCGACTTCCCCTCTCATTCTGGGCCACCAGAAGTCTCTGGCGACTAATTCCACCGTCTTCTCCTTGCCAAAGTGCCCGGCAGTGGGCGCGTCGTGCAGCTGCTGCAGTACCTTGGCGCGAAGTTCGTCTCCCGGCACGTAGATGGCCCCTTTACGGATGAGCAATCCATCGCGCACCTGGAACTCGTCGGTCGCCGCCGTGCCCCTGTGCACCTCTGCCATCTTTGCTTGCGCGAAGGAGTCAACCTGCAACGCTCGTCGTACCGCATCCAGGTCAACTGTTGCCGAAGCGCACGCCCACACTGTTGGTGCGAAGATGTGCATGGCAGCCGCTGGCGTCGCCTCCTCCAGATACTGTGGTTTACGGGATAGGGCATCCGCCATGACGTTGGTGTCTCCCGGGACATACTCTATTCGGAAGTCGAAGTTCGCAAAGAACTCAGCCCAACGTATCTGCCTCTGGTTCAGGAACTGCGCCGTGCGCCAGTGCTCCAGATTCTTGTGGTCCATGCAGACCTGCACCGTGTGCTTGGCGCCGATCAGGAAGTGCCTCCACGCCTTGAATGCTGCATGAATGGCAAGCAACTCCCTGTCCCAGATGGTGTAGTTCTGTTCAGACTTGCTGAGCTTCCTGGAGTAAAACGCTCCCGGCCTCCAAGCCCCCTGCGGGTCTTGCTGCAACAGGACTGCTCCCACGGCTCTGTCTGAAGCGTCCGTCTCCACCCTCATCGGCCTGCTGGGGTTGACATGCAGTAGCTGCTCTTCCGACGCGAAGAGACGCTTGAGTGCCTGAAAGGACTGCTCCGCCTGCTCCGTCCAGATGAACTTCTTTTTCTTGGAGCTGAGCGTGTCCGTGATGGCCGCTGTTTGCATAGCAAATCCCTTGATAAACTTGCGATAGAAGTTCGCAAAGCCGACAAACCGCTGGACCTCCTTCCGGTTGCGCGGGCTTTTCCAATCCAACACTGCGCGAACCTTGGCGCTGTCCATGGCGAGCCCCTTGTCTGACAACTTGTAGCCCAGGAAATCCACCTCCGTCACGTCGAACTGGCACTTTTCCAGCTTGGCGTAAAGCCTATGCTGCTGTAGCCTGCTCAGCACTTCCTTGATGTGTCTGTCGTGATCCTGCTGCGATTCAGAAAAGATCAGGATGTCATCCAAGAAGCAGACACACGTATTGTAGAGGAGCCCCGCTAACACGTGATGCATGAAAGCTTGAAAACAGTGGGAGCCATTTTGCAGTCCAAAAGGCATAACTCTGTATTCGTAGGTGCCTAGGGGCGTGAACATGGCTGTCTTCCACTCATCTCCTTCCCGCATGCGAATGAGGTTGTACGCCCCTCGCAGGTCCAACTTGGTGAACACGCGGCCCTTGCGTACCGTTGCGAGGAGGTCGTCGATTCTGGGCATGGGGAAGTCCGATGGCTTGGTCACGCTGTTCAAGGTGCGATAGTCCACCACAAGCCTTTTTTGGGGCGTGTCCTTCTTCTTAACAAAGAATACAGGACTGCCCCCCACTGCCTTGGACTCTCGGATGAAACCGCGCTCCAAATTATGATCTATGAACTCTTTGAGTTCCTGTAGTTCTTCCTCAGACATGGAATACAGCTTCCCTTTGGGCAGCGCCGCTCCTGGCAGTAGGTCAATTTTGCAGTCATATGGTCTGTGGGGGGGTAGCTTGTCCGCCTCCTTCTCGCAGAAGACCTCCAAAAATCCCGCGTATTTGTGGGGGATTGCTTGCAGCGTCCCCAGCTGCAGCTGTGCCTCCTCCTCCTCTCCCTCCTGCCGGGGCAGAATGCAGTGTTCAGCGCAATATGATGAGCCGAAGACCAGCTGCCGCTGGTACCACGCCAACGTCGGACTGTGTCTGTCCAGCCAACTCATGCCCAAGACAATAGGCGTGTCCGACAGTCTGGTGACATTAAAACTGATGACTTCCCTGTGATTTCCAAGTCGCATCACCATAGGTGGCGTTTGCTTCACCACCTGCCCCCCTAGCAGCTCCCTGCCATCCACTGTGACGACCTGTAGGGGCAGCGTGGCAGGCAGCAGCTGTATAGCGTGTTTATCGACAAAGTCCTGCCCTATAAAGTCCGCATTGCTTCCTGAGTCAACGGTGATTGGCACGTCTAGAGTGAGGCCATTGGGTAGCTGAAGCGATGCAGTGAGCTGCACTACTGGTTTGGGCGGGAGGGGGTCTGTGGGCTGCAAAATCTCTGGGGACTGCTTCACTGACTCGTCTGGCTGGGCCCCAGTGCCTCTTTCTCCAGCCAGACTCCGTCGTTTCCCTGCTGTGAGTCTCCGTGCTGAGTAGCTGCAGTCACAGTTGCAGAGGCTGCATTGAGCTTGTGGATCCTCTGGGGACACTCTTTCGCCATGTGCTGTGGACTTTCGCAGATGTAACATTTCCGGTTCCCTCTAGGAGGCTTCGCTTTGACTGCTCCCGGAGCCATGGCTCTGGTTGCTGACTGAGCCCTGGCACCGCCAACCTCCATAGGTTCCGCTCCCCCTCCCGGCGGAGGCGTGGATTGCGCACGCGCAGCTTCCCTGGGAACGAAGGAGAACCCTCTCGCTGGTTCGCGCCCTCCACGCCCTTCGTCCCTGCTCCATGGACGTTCCTCCAGCCGCACCCCAACCGCCAGCGCCCTCTGAACGATCTCCTGCGTGCTCCGGGGTCTCTCCCCCCTTGCAATTTCGTCTTTAACCGCGCTGTTCAATCCTTCCCAAAACAGGTCTCTGACTGGAGCCGAATCTCTGTCCCATTCCAGGGCACTGACCAATGCAAAAAAGTGGGAGTGATACTGCCTTACACTGGCCCTCCCTTGCTTCAGCCCATGTACCTCCTTCCGGGCAAGATCCACGTCTATGCTTGATAAAAAGCACCCATCCATCGCTTTAATAAAGGCATCCGCATTTTGGAGCGCCGGATCCTTATCTCTCCACAAATTGCGCAGCCATGCTTTAGCATCTCCATGCAAATGGGACATGATAAATCCCACCTTCTCTTGCTCATCTCTAAAGTCTTTGTCCAGCAGTTGCAGTGCACACATTACATCTGCTCTAAAGTTGGGGTACTGTTGTAAATTCCCATCGAAGTGAGAGACTAGACAGCCTGTTCGTCTCCCCAACCCAATCCCCTCCGGTCTGGGTGTCAGTTGCCCTTGCTTCGTAAGCATTTCCAACCTGACCTGGAGATCCCTGTAGGCGGCAGCTGCGTCCTCCACTCTCTTCCTGGATGCAAGTATCTCGGCATTCAGTCGTGTCACTGCTTCTCTGAGATCCGCTATCTGCTGTTCGGCCGTCATATTGTCTGCCGTTCGTGAGCTCGCTAGTAGGCACCCGCCTTCTCTCCTCTCCGCGAGGCTGTAGATGCCCACAACTGGGGACGGAGCTTACTGTCAGAGCTGCTTCCAGATCCTAGCTCACAGAGGATCACGCTAGCCAGCGGTCACTTTGTAAAAGTCTTTATTGAGTTACAGTTTCCATTCTCAAGCTGCTGCGTGCAGCTCTACGTCTTATGGGTTAGACCGGCGAAGCTCCGTCTGAGTCTCCGCCCCCTGTACACCAGCTTAATACCCTAGCCTTACTCCACCTTTTCCGCCTGACCGTTCTTCTCTGGGTCCCTCTGCCCCCCGTGGTCTCTTCCTTCCTGGACTCTTCTGACGCTGACTCCCCGGACCCTTCTGTCTCCTTGCGTCGGGCTTTAGGACCTGGCTCCCTTTCCGGGCTGCTTACTGCGCCACCTTCCTGTGCATTTGAACTTGGCGCGCGCGCCCAACCTTCCACTTTCCGCCTGACCGTTTCTTCGCTCCCCGATGGAGGTGTGGCCACTCCTGACTCGTGCCCTCCCCCCTGCTGCGAGCTGCCAGAGCTCGATACCTGGTGCTCTTCCTCTCCCCTGCTCTCTGTTGGTGACGCTGGTCCCGATTTCCAACTGCTGCCCTCTGAGCCCCCTCTGGACCCTTCTTCCTGGGGTGTCCCCCTAGGCTCCCCCCTTGCTCTGGCCACTGGTGCTCCTTTCTGTGAATCTTCTGATTCACTGGAAAGACTCGGAGATCTCGGGTCATCGTCATCACTCATCTTTTCCTCTGCCTCCTCCCCCTCGCTCTCTGTTTCCTCCCTTGCCCTCGCCTCTGCTCCTGAACCCCTGACAGTAGTGTTTTATTGGTTTTTTTTATTATTTTTAAGGTTTTATTTTGTTCTCAAGGGGAGGGGTCAGGGCTGCCGGGGAGTGGGTCGCAGCCAACAAAATGGCTGGGGCATGTTCCACAGAGGGGGATGTGCTGGGACAACCGATCTCAGTGATCACGGGTAGGAGGAGGAGTTACGCTAAGACCAGATCATGTCATTACAGAGGAGGCAGGTTTAGTCGTTGTTTGAGGACTATCCCTGCCTCCGGGTCTGGTCCTAACCGGACGGATACTAGAATCAGCAAGGGATACGCACATGACCTGAAGGTGCTGCTGTGGAATGCCAGGTCAATGATTCATAAGAACGCTGCCATCCATGACTTGATCATGGATGGAGGACTTGGCCTTGCGGGCGGGGAGGGGGGGTTGCAGTGATTTTTAGGAAGTCATTAGTTTGCACCAGGCGTCCTATTGGGAAGACCCAGTTGGGCAATAGGGCAGTACAGGATTCCTATTGGTGTACCGACCTCCCCGCTGCACCAAGGATTCCCTGCCCGAGCTGCTTCAGGTCGTGGCGGATGTTCTCCTGGAGACACCTAGTTTGGTTGTCCTAGGGGATTTTAACATCCATGCCAACACGACCTTACAAGGGGCCACTCGGGACTTCATGGAAAGCATGGTCTCCATGAGGCTGTCCCTGAATAAGTCTGGCCCAACCCACAGCTGCTGACATGCCTTGGACCTGGTGTTTACCTCTACAGATGTTGGTGATCTGACACTAAGTAAAAGCGAAACGAAAGAAGTGCCATGGTCAGATCACTTCCTGGTGCAACTGGACTTCTCCGCAACCCATCCCCTCTGCAGGGAGGTGGGACCGATTTGGATGGTCCGCCCCCGCCACTTAATGGATCCAAATGGCTTCCAGAGAGTGGTAGGGGATGCTTTATCCCATGTTGATGGCCTTTCAGCTGATTCCCTGGTGGCCCGCTGGAATGTGGAGTTAACCACAGCTATTGACTGTTTGGCTCCGAAGTGCCCTCTCCGATTGCATGGAGCCCGGACAGCCCCATGGTTTTCAATGGATCTGAGGTCAATGAAACAATCACTGAGACAGCTAGAGCGCCGGTGGCGGAAAACTCATTCTGAAGCTGACCAGACACGGGTTAGAGCTCAATGTCGAGCCTACCAAGTGGCGGTAGTGACGGCGAAGAAGACTTTCTTCACGGCCTCTATTGCATCTGCAGAAAACAGCAGCAGGAGACTTTTTCAGGTGATTCGCAATTTAGCGAAACCACCTGCTCCCAGTATGGGCCACATGATCTCCTGCAATGATTTTGCAAAGTTTTTTGCAGATAAAGTTGCTCAGATTCGGAAAGAGGTAGACTCCACCGTGGGAGCAGGGCTGGGGCGGGAGAGTGCTAGAGTCCTGTCTGTGGCTTGATGATGGTGTCCGGCACATTCTGCTGCGCCACTCTGGGCTCCTGTGCTTAGCTCACTGTCAGCGTCCTTCAGCAGAGTCTCCGCAGCGGTAGAAACTGTTGCAATGTGTGTGTAATAAATCAGACTGTACGCAGCCTTGTTGCTTATCTCCAACAGTCTTTAATCGTGTAGCAAAACATCTTAAATCATCCCGGCGAAATAGCACACATCTTTCGCCTCTCGGTCAAACCGAAAGAAGACTCACACACAGAGAAACCACTCCCGTATGTGAACATAACCACGCCTCAGAATGTGAGACGTCACTCAGAACTGTTTAACCCTGTAAGTTCTGATTCTCTTCACACCCCCTCTCGTCTCGCATCCTGAGGGAAACTGTGAACACACATCTACAGACCTCTTTGAGTTCAACTCCCTTCCCATTGCCTCTTGCCCCTTTCTGGCATCTGTCTCAGGCAACTGTTGAACCTCCTCAAAACTCCCAGGTTTGCACTGCGCGAAACCAACCCACGCGCTGGTGACCTGAAACCTCTCAGGTGGCACCCCCTTTGTTGTACGTGCGGAACGTCTGAGCACAGTCTCAGGTGCTCCTTCTGACCCACTGGGGCCAGCAAATGTGTCTTCTACATCAGAAGACTCCCCCTCTGACTTACTGCATCTTCAGACCTTCTGCACTTTGCTAACAGGAGACGAAGGCTCACTCTTGGGCTCTCTTTTAACAACCTGTGGAGAAGCCCAACCCTGTTCTTGACCCTGTTCAGAGACCTGGTCCTCAGCAACAGGTTCAGCCTCTGGCTCTCCCTCCTCCTCAGAATCAGACAGACATTCTGAGAGAACGTCAGGACCCTCATTGAGTCTTGACCAACCATTCTGCTCACAGAACTCAGCATGTTTGCTGATCAGAAGCTTGGTCTGATCACCTTCTGGATATGCAAACCTCCACCCCTTCGTCACAGGCTCATACCCACAGAAGATCATTTTCTGGAACCTCGGATCACCTTCCTTTCGTTGAGCCTTTGGCACAATCACCCAGGCTTCGCAACCAAACACACGGAAGAAATGCACCTGCGGTTTTTTCCGGTGCAACAAGAAAAACGGTGTGTCACCTATAACCGAGTTATAGGACCTATTCATCGTAAAGTTGGCCACCCTCCAAGCTTCGCTCCAAAAACTCTGAGGCAAACCGGAGTCACACAGTAGAACATCAGCAGCTTGAGCCAGAGTTCTACTCTTGTGCTCCGCCACGCCCCTCTCCTGAGGAGAAGTAGCACCCGTCACCCTGTGACGTATTCCCTTCTGGCTGAAAAACCTCTGCAGAGCAGACCCAGTAAACTCTGCCCCTCAGTCGCTCTTGAACCCCTGAACCTTGGTGGAGAACCGTAGTTCCACCGTCTAGTCAAGTTGTGTGGGATCAATTCCAATCTGTTACCTCCGAGGATGTGGACAGGCTGCTTGGGAGAGTGAAACCAACCACCTGTCTCCTTGATCCTTGCCCATCTTGGCTTATAAAAGCTAGCCGGGAAGGGCTGGGCGATGGGCTTCGTGGGGTGGTGAATGCTTCCCTCCGTGAGGGAGCCTTCCCAGACCCGCTGAAAGAGGTGGTTATTAAACCGCTTCTTAAAAAACCATCTTTAGATGTGGCCACGATGGCCAACTATCTGTTGGGATACTGCCAGGGAGACAAAGGCCATCATGACCCCACGTCGATTCCGGATGATCCATCGATCTCCCGTAGATACAGTATCAGTCAATTAGCGACACGAGCTTCAGAAATAGCTTGCCACATTCCAGAGCTGGTGCACGCTCTATCAGCAGAGTTCGCACAGCGAAAGATGCACTCAGGAGAGCATATTTACAAGTTTATTCAGCGTTGGTCAGAACAAAGAAAAAAACATGACTGCCTGCTTCGATGTTCAGACACACAGAGAGAACGAAAGCAATAGACAAAACATATACTTACTGTGAAAAGGAAATACGCAGACTCTGTGACTCACAAAGCCTGCTCCCTTTTAAGGTGGAACGAAAATATCCTAACACTATCGTCCAGTCTAAAATCTTCCATTCTTGGGCAAGGTGATTGAGGAAGTGGTTGCTGAACAACTCCAGGCACGCCTGGAGGAAACGGACCATTTGGATCCCTTCCATTCAGGCCTCATCATGGGACTGAAACTGCCTTGGTCGCACTGGTTGATGATCTCTGGCGGGCTAGGGACAAAGCTGTTTCCTAGTTCTGCTGGATCTCTTAGCGGCGTTTGATACCATCGACCATAACATCCTTCTGGACCGTCTTGAGGGGCTGGGAGCTGGGGGCACTGTCATACAGTGGTTCCGCTCCTTCCTCCTGGGCTGTGTTCAGAAAGTGGTGGTGGGGGATGAGTGCTCAGACCCCTGGGCTCTCACTTGTGGGGTGCCTCAGGGCTCTGTCCTCTCCCCCATGCTTTTTAACATCTACATGCAGCCGCTGGGAGAGATCATCAGGGGGTTTGGGCTGGGTGTTCATCAGTATGCGGATGATACCCAGCTCTACCTCTCTTTTAAATCAGAACCAGTGAAGGCGGCGAAGGTCCTGTGTGAGTGTCTGGAGGCGGTTGGAGGATGGATGGCGGCTAACAGATTGAGGTTGAATCCTGACAAGACAGAAGTACTGTTTTTGGGGGACAGGAGGCAGGCAGGTGTGGAGGATTCCCTGGTCCTGAATGGGGTAACTGTGCCCCTGAAGGACCAGGTGCGCAGCCTGGGAGTCATTTTGGACTCACAGCTGTCCATGGAGGCACAGATCAAATCTGTGTCCAGGGCAGCTGTGTACCAGCTCCATCTGGTACGTAGGCTGCAACCCTATCTGCCTGCGGACTGCCTCGCAAGAGTGCTGCATGCTCCGGTTATCTCCCGCTTGGACTACTGCAATGCGCTCTACGTGGGGCTACCTTTGAAGGTGACCCGGAAACTACAACTAATCCAGAATGCGGCAGCTAGACTGGTGACTGGGAGTGGCCGTCGAGACAATATAACACCGGGCTTGAAAGACCTACATTGGTTCCCAGTACGTTTCCGAGCACAATTCAAAGTGTTGGTGCTGACCTTTAAAGCCCTAAACGGCCTTGGTCCAGTATATCTGAAGGAGCGTCTCCACCCCCATCATTCTACCCGGACACTGAGGTCCAGCACCGAGGGCCTTCTTGCGGTTCCCTCACTGTGAGAAGCCAAGTTACAGGGAACCAGGCAGAGGGCCTTCTCGGTAGTGGCGCCCTCCCTGTGGAACGCCCTCCCACCAGATGTCAAAGAGAACAACTACCAGACTTTTAGAAGACATCTGAAGGCAGCCCTGTTTAGGGAGGCTTTTAATGTTTGAGGTTATTACAGTATTTGATATTTCTTGGAAGCCGCCAAGAGTGGCTGGGGAAGTCCAGCCAGATGGACGGGGTATAATTAATAAATTATTATTATTACTACTACTACTACTACTACTACTACTACTACTACTACTACTTTTGGATCGATTCGGCATAAACACCAGCGTGTGAGGTCATACTGAAAATAAAAGACTTACCAGCTGCAAAAAAAAAAAAGGAGAGTCATACAAAGTTCACACAGAAGCATGTTATAGCTCACTTCAGGTCGCCTGTGGAAACAACTCAGAGGCTATGAAAGAAAGAAGGATAACAGCAGGAAGATTTAAAGAAAGAACTTTTGGAAACTTAAGGCAGTAGAACCATAAGATGATTGGACCCCACTGAACTTGAAACATGAGAAGCCCCAACAAAATTTATAATTTGGCAAAATATTTGGACTTTATGATATGTATTTGTATAATTTGGAATATTTAATGTGATCTGATTGGATTGTTAAAATGGAAAACTTAATAAAAATTATTTTAAAAAAACAACAAATCTAAAACTCTAGCAGTCATACGTCAGTGGAGGAACAAAAAGAAAATGAAACGTCAAAAAGGGAAGCACCATATTTTCAGTGGAATATTTATCTCACAATTACTGAATACAGCTTTCTCCTTGCTGCCATGTTGCAATGAAAAGAGCCACTGTAACCAAATGTTTGTGTGTGTGATGATAATTAATATTTTTTAATTTATTTATAGAGTGCCTTATTTTATTTAGCAATAAATAAATACTTAAGTCAGTATGGGGGATGAAACAACCTCTTGTTACGATACTTAAAACACCCCTTGCCAAAATTATAAACTATAAGATTCCATCCAATATATGTACTCTAGTCTTAAGTATTGAGGGGAAGGGGTCTAGTTTTTAATGATTACAGAAAGGGAAAGTGTTGCATTTCCTGGAATTTCATTCTGTGCATTAGCACAAAGAAGGTTCATAATGTTCAGTAAGACTTGGGATGCAGTTAGCTGCCTGAGAGTAAATAGAGAGAGAGAGAGAGTGAAAATGAAATGAACTGCTGAGAACAGATTTGACATTACCTTAGCCTTAATGCATATTTTTCATGCCACTTGCCAAAATACATTTTGCTTCAAACAGCAGAATTTCTTCAAAAGCAAGACGATGATCTTTTGCCCATTACAAAAAAAATGAAACCTACACAAATTGTTTATTTCATGCTAATGTTGCCTTGGGCTGATTAGCAAAATTAAATTTCATGCCAACCTGCCTAAGCAGTTAGTGCCCAATTAGAATCTTGATGACATGGGCTGATGGGTTGAAAATAAATTCACACAGGCTACTGAGTGCATGTCAGCCTAACATATTTACCATAATTTTTGAAGGATCCATTTTACTTTAACAGACCTCATTTTTTTCCTTTAAAAGCCTTCAACATATGACACCACAACAAAAGTGAATGTGTTCACATACTGTACCAGAACATTGATTTCTCATAAAGTTAGTAAACAACAATATACTATTTTCTTAATTTTGGTGCAGAAGAAAAGGCATTGGTGAAGGATAGAAAAACCCCTCTACAGCAAAAAGAGGGCGAGTCCTGGCCACTAAATAGGGCAGGCCACGCCCCCCCCAGCTACCTGATTGGCTGGCTGGGTGGACGACGCGGCCGGGATTCCCCTGCTCTTGCGGGGGCTGAAACCAGCCCCCGCTCACATGGGGTGGGCGTGAAGCCCGCAACCCCACCTCCTGCTCAGGTTCGGAAGTGGCTTTACCATTGCTATCTGCTGCCTGCTCTCTGTTCTCTGAAGCCATGCCGCTAGGCTGCCCCTCCTCCCTCTCACATTGCAGCTCACATTCCAGTGTCCTTATCTCTCTTTGTCTGCTCTCATTCCCAGCCTCTGTCAGCTCTGGAACGAAGCTGACAGTTGGGTACAGATTATCCTATCATTGGCAGTAGCATCCTCAAAGTAGAGTGTCACTCAGGACATTTCACTTCTCCCTTGCAGCTCCCAGGCTCACCTCCTGCATTGTTCCAGAGGCTCTTCCCATTCACCTGGGGCAGATTTCTAGGGGACATAGGAGGCTGCACACGGAGAGGAGAATAAGCAAAAATAGTTTCTTTTCTCAGTCTGCCAGAATGTTGCCAGAATGTTTGTCTTAAAATTTGTGGGTGTCAAGGGTGTCCTGAATTGTTCTCCAGTTCAGATTGCAACCCAAGCACTTTCCAAAGAGTTGTATCTGGCACCTATTGTACATTGCCCTTTTTTTTAGATTTTTCAACACCAGGCTAAAACATTTTAATTTTCCCACGGGCTTTAATTTGTGGAATGCCTTTGTCTCCTGAATGATTGTAGCTGATGCCTCATATTTTCTATTAATATTATGTCTTTATTGTATATTTTAGTGTTTATGATAGAAATAATTTATTTAGACTTGTTGCTCACCACCCTGGAATCTTTTAGATAAAGGGCAGAATGCAAATGTTTGGAATAAATAAACAACCGGGAGAAGAATTCCCAGCTTATCTCCCCAGCTGTGCCCTCTTTGGGAAGGGGTGTAGCTAAGTGATACAGCATCTGCCTTGCATGTGGAAGGCACTAGGATTAAACCCCAGCATATCTAGGTATGCCTGGGAGACATCTTTGTCTGAAACTCTGGAGAACTGCTACCTGTCAGTGTAGTCCATGTTAGTTTCTGTTTGTGCCACTGTGCAGCTGCTTGGAGTCACAGGACTCTGTTTACATTCCACACATTCTGTTATGTACTGAGTTAAATAGGATCCAAACTGCAGCAGTCTGATTGGTCCTAGAACAATAGGATCCAAATTGCAGCAGTCTGATTGGTCCTAGAACAATAGGATTCAGAATGCAGCAGTCTGATTGCTCCAAGAACAATGCAGCAGTATGATTGGTTGGCAGGAACCACCCAATCATGCTCCAGATATAAGTGAATCCACAACCTGATTGGCTTACAGTAGAATTCCAGAATTAACCAATCATGTGCAGCCCATTGTGTAAATAATGTATATAAAGCAGATACTTTGAGGGGACATTCATTCATTCCTCCTCACCACTATGAGCTGAATAAAGAGCATGAAATCACTTTGCGACTCTGAGTATATTTCACATTCCATACTGTTGGAAGTCTCACGGGAGACGGGAGACGGATGGGACGTTAGTGGTTTCCTGTTCCTTTGTTGTTCAGTTGCTCTCTGCTTTCATAGAGAGAGCATGTATATTTCTTTACTGTCTGCGTAGTAAGAAATAAAGCATAGTGATGTAGCCATAAATCTCATCACTTCCCTGTGCTGCTTTGATTCTCTGCTGAACGGGAATGTGCCTGAGGCCTCATCAAAGGCTCAGGTCATTAATTATCGTCGGAGGACTCATCCGGAGGAAAGTGAGCTTTATCAGCTTGGCCGAGCGGAGATCCCGACATTTTTGGTTCCGGGCCCAGAAGAACGGAATGCAGGTTATCTTCTCTGCGTGTCAAGAAGATTGATGAGAGGTATGTGCTCAAGCCCCGGAAAGCCTGCCAGTCCCTAATTAATGGCAATAAGGGTGGACTTTGAACTTTTAGCCAAAGCACTTATCGGCAGCGGCAGGAGAAAGCAAAAGCCTCAAGTAGTGTGCTTTTGGAATGCAGCTTGCTTGTAAACAGACACAGCCTGCTTTAAAGACACAAGATGGCTAGTGCGAGAGTGACAGAAGCTCTTCAATTTGCAATGGCAATTCCTAAGTGTCAGGGAACTGCCATAGGTTCAGGAGGAAGAGAGGAAAAGCCGGATGGATTACAGAGAGCCCCCAAAGATCGTGGGAAGCAGCTCCTCCTCAGTGGAGGAGAGTAACCACGCTGCCAGTGGAGAGGAGCTGCAGGGCTCTGAGGAGGCGAGGCGGTGCCAGGACACATTGCCTGGGCAAAGCCGGGAGGAGAGAGGTCCTCCGTTACCCACACCCTCCTTGCGCAGTAAGCTTTCGTGCCGAGAGGGGAGGCGCAGACTGGGCATCAAGAAATTACTTTCCTGGGGAAAGTTTAAGGACCGCCCACTCACGGAGTCTGCCAGTGTATGAGCCAGCCACGGGAGAGTGGCACTCTGGACAGATAAAGTTTATTTTTGCATCAAAAGCAAGGCTTCACCGCCGAGCAGGGAGGTATTTGCCTGCTTGCTCTCGAGCAACCCCTTCGAACCCTTACACTAAGCTTTCAAAAGGGAATTATCAGGACTGGGTGCAGTATGCAGAAGCTCTGCTAAGAAAAGAGGGTCTGTTTAATATGATATCAGACGCCCACCCCCCAGCTCCAGTGTCCGAAGAATGGGAGGCTAAGGATTCCAAAGCAAAGGGGGACTCTGACGCTTATTGTGTCTCCTGAAGAGTTATGTCTTTTTGAGTGGCAAAGGGTCAGCCAAAGAGATGTGGGACAGTCTTCAACAGTCACATTTAAGAACAGAGGCGGGAACTTCTTTGTTCTTTTATGCCAAGTTGCATGATATGGCACTTGCTGATGGAGCAGACGTACGTGCTCACCTCATGGAAATGCAGAATCTCAGCCATGAGTTGCAACAGCATGGAATCACCTTTCCAGAGGCTATGTATTCCTTCTTGATTCTACATTCTTTGGGTTCAAGTTGGGAAGTGATTGCCAGTTAGCTTGCTGTTTTGCCTACTGCTCAGCTAACGGTAGTGCATGTTACTGCTGTGGTGTTGAATGAAGCGGATCAGCGTAGTGCCAGCTGTATCACCAAGAGGGAGTCCTCACAGATGTCATCCCAGAATGCAGTGCAACCACTAGATGGTGCCAAAGCTTTGAAGGCAGGGAAATGCTACTCATGTGGACGTCTAGGCCACGTGAAGAGGGAGTGTAAACATCCCAAGGCCAAGGCAACAGAGCAGCACAGCACAGCGCAGCAAAAGCTCAACAGGTGGAAAAGGCAAAGGCAAAGGTCAGAAGTCCATGACGACGCAACACAAGGCTATGGTCTCACGCTACACTCCACAGGTTCAGAAGACGTCTAGATCTTTCTTCATTGTTGACTCGGGAGCAACCCAGCACATCTGCAAAGACAAACACCTGTTTGTGTCCTTTACTCCGCAGGAAGGTGCGATTCACCATGCGGATGACCACACGATCTCCAGTCAAGGCTACAGGAGGGTTGTTCACAGCTTGGATGCATCAATACGCAATGTTCTTTTTGTTCCAGATGCTGCAAACAACCTATTGAGCGTCTCGCAGCTGACTGAACAGGACATAGACGTTTCCTTCAAGAAGAGGAAGTGCACCATCACCAAGAAAGATGACTTTGTATTGCATGCTGATTATATTGTTCGTTTGTTTGTATTGCATTATGATGATTCTGTTGATGTTGTGCAGGATGAAACTGGTTGTATTGCAGATACTAACAAGGTTTTGCATGCAGGATGTATTCGTGATTATCACAGGCAACTTGGTCATTTAAACTTTGAGGCAGTTTCCAAAATGCCTGCCTTAGTTGCAGTGGCGTAGCGTGGGTTGTCAGCACCCGGGGCAAGGCAAGTAATTTGTGCCCCCTAACCCGTGGATTTGCGCCCCCTAACCCTAACCCCCAGATGTTGCGCCCGGTGCGGCCGGCCCCCCCTGCACCCCCACGCTACGCCACTGCTTAGTTGAAGGTATGACTATTAAACCCTGCAGTTACTGTTGGGATACTGCCAGGGAGATAAAGTCCATCATGGCCCCAAGCCATCTGCCGGACGATCCATCGATCTCCCGTAGGCACGCAGTATCAGCAATTAGCGACATGAGTTTCTAGAAAAAAGCTTGCCACATTCTAGAGCTCATGCACACTCTATCAGCAGATAGTCACAGCAAAAGTCGCACTCAGGAGAGCATTATTTACAAGTTTTATTCAACAGACTTAGAACAAAGAAAGACATGACTGCCTGCGTCAGTGTCTCCAGCACAGAGAAAACGAAACCAACAGAAAACATAAACATCCTGTGAACCGGAAATATGCAGACTCTGTGACTCACAGCCTGCTCCCTTTTAAGGTGGAACAGAAATATCCTAACAGTTACCACATGAAGTGTAAGGCATGCGCAGCAAACAAGGTCAAAATGGCTGCAAAAGGTAAGGTATCTCATAGACAAGCTACAGAACCATACCAGGTAGTGCATGCTGATCTAGTTGGTCCACTTGCACCCTCTTTGGGTGGAGCCAGGTACTTGTGCTGGTCCTGGGGGGGTTACTGTGAGGTGTGGTCAAAGTCCGGTCCTGGGCCAAGGGTCTGGAGACTGTCCATCAAGGGGGAAGCGGGGTCCAAAGCAAGAAGCCGGGCGTGGTCTGGAACTCCGGAAAAACAGGTCTGGGTGCTGGCAGAAACAGGTTTCCAACGACGTTGCTCCCGCAACCTGGGACTGGGCTGACTGGCCTTTATCTCCTCCCACAGGTGACCCGCCTCTCCTGGCCTTAAGGCGAGCACTCCTCCTGAGAGAACCCAGTTCCCTCCGCCTCTCTGCCCTGAGCCTCTGCAGCTCAGGAGATGCTGGAGGGTTACTGGACCCAGGAGCAGCTTCCCCTTCCCCTGACAGGGCTGGGAGAGGCGCACCTGCAGGCAATGGGTCCTCAATCACCTCCGGAGCCAGAATGGATGCATCTGGTGTCTGCTCCTGAGGATCTGGCACAGGTGCAGGCCCTTCAGATTCAAGCCCCTGCCCCAGCTCAGCCGGCCCTGGAGGCTGGGACTCCTGTGCAAGCTGGGACTCCTCTGATTCAGCTTCTGAATCAGATTCCCAGGCCATCACAGTACGTTATGGCCCTCAATGATTCATTTTCCAGATATATTCATGTGTTCAATCTCAAACAGAAATCAGAAGTGTTTCCTAGGTTCAAGGAATTCTGTGCTTGGTTGAAAAATGTGCATGATAAACAGGTGAAATGTTTATTTACAGATCAAGGGGGAGAATTCACTTCTCAGCAGTTTGAAGCTTTTCTGACTGAGAAAGGAATTCAACATGACCTTTCAAGTCCACGGTCTCCTTGGATGAAAGGACTTTGTGAAAGGGCAAGCCAAACATGGCTTCAGGGCTTGAAAACCTTGCTGCATGAGGGACTTCCGGGTTGGCGCGATCTGGAAATGGCGGATTCCCTCCGAGCTCCGGAGGGAATCGGCTCAGCGGTGGATGGGTCTTTGCCGTGCCGGCGACACGGGGACCCTTAAAAACCGCAGGCGCGGAAGCCTGCGGACTGAAGACTCGGCGGGTGCCTTAAGCGCCCCCCCTGATTCGCAATGAGCCTTTTTAAAGGCTACGGAGGGGATACGGGGGACGGCGCGGCACTGAGAGTCGACCGCTACCGCCGCTGAGCGAAGCCGCGAGCCATAACTGGAGAGCGCTGACTTCCTTCCTTGAAATTTGGAATGAAAAAGGAACCCATGAGTAATTTGGAACCGATCTTTAAAAACTTTTACCCTTTGAATTTGAGACGACCGGGGGGTGTGCCAAAAGGAAGTCCCCATCCCCCCCCTTGCAGACGATCCAGAGCAAAGATATAAGAGCTAAGCTGGAGTGCCTACCCTGTAAAGGGTGAGTTTTAATAAAGACAGTAACTTCCAGGATTTGGAAAAGCAAATTTAAGCAGGAGAGTGGAGTGTTGGAAGAGTTTCTGTTTTGTGGCAAACAACCCTCCCTCCCGAGCCCGGGAGCGACCTGCTTTGGAGCCTGTATAGAGGAGCAGAATTTGACAGCTGTCAAAGCTGTCAAATGGACTGTTAATAGTAAAAAATTGCTACTTAAAACCTCTCCGGATAAAAAGGTGTTACAATTGAACTAAAATTCTGGGAAACAAAGAAACAATAACAGGACAGAGGATTGTTGGAGAAAAGACCATCCAGTAACCAGATTCCCTCTAGGGGGAATTCTGTGGAATTACAATGGCTGTGGGTGGAAAGATACTGAGAGAAATCGAAAGGATGTTTTCACTGGTGGGAACCTTACAGGAGCAGACTACAGCTATGAGTAAACAATTGACGGCCTTGGATTTGGAAACAAGTAGTTCTGCTGAATGTAATGAGGACCTGAATGAGAAAGAACCCACAGCTGAATTTGAAATAATAAACAAAGAAGAGGAGAAGACAAAACAAGAAAGAGAACAAGTTATGTGGGAAAATACAAACCAGAAGCCGACATCTGGAGAACACAAGCAAGGAGACTATTGGATGAAATTCATTTTAAGCCTACGAAAGATACAGAAGACGAAAGTGGAGGCCCTGGGAGTTTATGGAACTCAGGAACTCGAAATAAAGAAGTACAATTGGGGCCTCCACATAGACTTTGACTCTGACTATCACCAAGACTCAGGCCTTGTGGAAATTCTTCAGCAGTTGCTTCTAAATATGGGAAGAGACTATGGACTGATTGGATTGATTGCTAAGGAAATCTTTCGAGACTCAATGACAGACAAAGAGGACTACCAACAAAACCGGCGGAGAGGGACTGAAATAGATTTGAGAGCCTCGGATGTGCGGAATCCAGGCTAAAAACTGTTACTTTGGACATGTCTTGGGAAAGGACGCAAAGCGGGGATGGGAGGGAGGGAAGTAAATTTAAACAACACTCAAGACCAGGGGGTTTAGTAATAAGGAAATTATTCAAGAAAAAATGAGAAATCGAGGGAAGAGAATTGGGGTCCAACTTAGGGAAAATTTATTTTTGTTTTTATAAAAGGACTAATATTAAGACGGAAGAAATGCCAATTTGCTGACATAAACTTGGGAATAGGGATGCAAGGGAGGGGGTGGGGGGAAGTCAAGGACTAGGGTTAGAAAATAAGATTTTCTGGAACTATTCATGTTTGCTGTCTTTTATGTTTGTTTTGGTGCTATGTGTTTTGTTTTTGTCTATAAAAAATGTGAAAACCCAATAAAAATTATTAAAAAAAAAAAAAATGAAAACCTTGCTGCATGATCCCAATCGGCAGAAGCGCTCGGCTGTTTTGTTTAGGCTTATAATCGCAGATTGTCATCACTGATTGGTTGTACCCCCTATGAAAAGAAGTTTGGCAAGAAACCATTCATCAAGCACATGAGGATTTTTGGTTCTGACATGTGGGTTCACACACCACAAAGCTCCAAGTTAGGCAAACGTGGATTGCATGGTATCTTTCTAGGATATCAGAAAGGTTCTTACAGAGTAATGATGATTGACTCTAGGACAATTAGGCTCACTAGAAGTGTTGAGTACAATGCCAAGTGGTGGGGGGGGGGAGAATGTGGGAATTTTCCAATATTATCCTGATGACACTGAAGAGACTGAGGATAAAGAGCCGCAAAACCCCACACCCACTGATGAAGGTTCTGATTCTGAATCTGAAACTGACTCAGATGGTTCGGACGATTTCAAGAGTGCTAAGGCCTCTCTGTGACCCTCTGAAGGCTCTGATCGAGAATCGGAGGAACCACTGTTCACTATAGGCCACTTTTCTTCTCAGAAAGAAGAGGAGAGCGTTGAAGACTTACGTCTAATTCGCAGGTCTGAAAGAGCCACAAAGGGTAGACCTCCAAAGAGATTTGCTGATGAATTTGCTAAAGCAGCAAAAGCTGTAACTGTTGTTAATAACTCCAGGAAGGTATTTGAACCTTCAAGCTTCCAAGAGATCCAGGCTTTGGACTTGAAGGATGCTGAGCCATGGTTAACTGCCATGAAGGCTGAGCTTGATTCCTTAGAGAGGAACAAAACATGGGAGCTACTTCAATCAGTTCCAGGGATGAAACTGCTTGACAGCAAATGGGTCTTCAAAGCAAAGTCAGACACAAAGCCAGATTGGTAGCCAGAGGTTTTTCACAGGTACCAGAAGAAGACTATCACGAGACCTACGCACCCACCATGAGATATGAGAGCATTAGGCTTATGCTCAAACTTGCTGCAGAAGACAATCTACATGTTTCTCAACACGATGCTTATTTTATGTTGATTATATTCTTTTCTTTTGGAAGGATGTACAATAGCGCCCTAGCTCAACTGAAGGAGCACTTTGACATGAAAGATCTTGGTGAGGTAACCAACTATCTATCTCTGAAAATAGAGAGAGACCAGGATGGTAATATTTTAGTACACCAGTCACAGAAAATTGCTGATGTGTTAATCAAACTAAACCTGATGGATGCTAACCCTGTAGACACACCAATGACAACAGGTTATCAGGTAGATGATACTGAAGAAGCATTTTTTGACACGACACTGTACAGAAGTGTGCTAGGCAAACTAAACTTCATTGCCAGATGTTCAAGACCTGACACTGAAGTTAGCACGAATTTGCTAAGCAGAAGTCAACAATCCTACTGTTAAAATAAAAAAATTCCTTCCAGTAGCACCTTAAAGACCAACTAAGTTAGTTCTTGGTATGAGCTTTCGTGTGCATGCACACTTCTTCAGATACACAGATGTATCTGAAGAAGTGTGCATGCACACGAAAGCTCATACCAAGAACTAACTTAGTTGGTCTTTAAGGTGCTACTGGAAGGAATTTTTTTATTTTGACTATGGCAGACCAACACGGCTACCTACCTGTAACTGAATCCTACTGTTAAGGATTGGAAAGCTCTGAAACGCATAGCACATTATTTGAAAGGCACTATGCATTACAGACTGAGATTTAACAATCAGAAGTCTGGTGGTCTTGAGATATTTGCTGATGCGAGTTTTGGAAGTGACACTACAGACAGGAAAAGCACGCCTGGAGTTTGCTACATGTACAACCAGGGTCTATTTGATTGGTCGTGCAAGAAGCAAACAACAGTAAGCTTAAGTTCTTGTGAAGCTGAACTGAATGCACTGTCTTATTCACTGGTGGATTGTGAATGGTTGTTACAATTGTGTAAAGACATGAGAATTCCTGTCAAGTGTCCAATCCAGGTTTATCAGGACAACAAAGCATGTTTGGCTTTGCTGACTTCTGAAGGTTGTAAGCAAAGCACAAAGCACTTGCAATTGAAGCTGCAACACGCTAGGGAATGTGTTCAGAAAGGACTCGTAATGGTGTCCTACATGCCAGGTAATGAAATTCCTGCTGATTTATTGTCCAAGGTTGTTCCGAAGGATCAACACTGTACCTATGTACAGAAATTGGGTTTGTACTGAGATTGTACATGACACACTGCCCAGTGGTGTTCACAGAAAGGGGGAGGATGTTAGTTTCTGTTTGTGCCACTGTGCAGCTGCTTAGAGTCACAGGACTCTGTTTACATTCCAGAGACAGTCCAGGCTGTTGGAAGTCTCATGGGAGATGGGAGACGGGATGTGACGTTAGTGGTTTCCTGTTCCTTTGTTCCTTTGTTGTGCAGTTGCTCTCTGCTTTCATAGAGAGAGAATATATATATTTCTTTGCTGTCTGCGTAGTAAGAAGTGAAGCATAGCGATGTAGCCATAAATCTCATCACTTCCCTGTGCTGCTTTGATTCTCTGCTGAACGGGAATGTGCCTGAGGCCTCATCAAAGGCTCAGGTCGTTAATTATCGTCGGAGGACTCGGCCAGAGGAAAATGAGCTTTATCAACTTAGCCGAGGGGAGATCCTGACAGATACACAGTGCAAGGCAGCAGTGCGGCAGGTGGTGGTCAGCTCAGCAGGATCCCATCCTCGTCGTCAGTGAAATATACCTGGAGTCAAGAGTGGATTTCATGCTTTTTATTCAGCTCATAGTGGTGAGGAGGAATGAATGTTCCCCCCAAATATCTGCTTTATATACATTATTTACACAATGGGCTGCACGTGATTGGCTAATTCCGGGATTCTCCTGTAGGCCAATCAGGTTGTGGTTTCACTTCCACTTGGAGCTGGATTGGGTGGCTCCTGTGGATCAATCATACTGCTGCATTGTTCTAGGACCAATCAGGCTGCTGCATTTTGGATCCTATTCAACTCAGTACATAACAGAAGCCCCAAACAAAAGAGAACCCAAACTTTTATTAGCTGCTAATCTCCATGTTACACCCCCCCAAACTACATCACTAATAATAATAATAAATAATAATAATAAATTTTATTTATATCCCGCCCTCCCCAGCTAAGCCGGGCTCAGGGCGGCTAACAACACTCACATAAACAATCAAATAATAACACATTCTAAAAATATTTCATTATAAAAATTAGTTAAAATCAAATTGATGGCAACCGATTAAACAAAATTCTGTGCAGGTTGCCAGAGGAGGGAGTCAGGCTGCGCCCTAACCAAAGGCCTGGCGGAACAACTCCGTCTTGCAGGCCCTGCGGAAAGATGTCAGGTCCCGCAGGGCCCTAGTCTCTTGTGACAGAGCGTTCCACCAGGCTCTAGTTGAGGCCAGCCTAACCTCTCTGAGGCCTGGGACCTTGAGGGTGTTATTATTTGCAGACCGTAGGTTTCTCTGTGGGGCATACCAGGAGAGGCAGTCCCGTAGGTACGAGGGTCCTAGGCCGTATAGGGCTTTAAAGGTTAAAACCAGCACCTTAAACCTGATCCTGTACTCCACCGGGAGCCAGTGCAGCTGGTATAGTACCGGATGAATGTGATCTCGCAGCGAAGACCCCATAAGGAGTCTCGCCGCGGCATTCTGCACCCGCTGGAGTTTCTGGGTCAGTCTCAAGGGCAGCCCCATGTAGAGCGAGTTACAATAATCCAGTCTGGAGGTGACCGTCGCATGGATCACAGTGGCTAGGTCAGGGCGAGAGAGATAAGGGGCCAACTGCTTAGCTTGGCGGAGATGGAAAAATGCCGCCTTTGTTATAGCTGTAATCTGCGCCTCCATAGAGAGGGAGGTATCGAAGATTACACCCAAACTCTTAACGGACGGTGCTGGCACTAATTGCACCCTCGCAAGAGATGGGAGTTGCCCCCTCGATCCCATATCGTCCCGCCCCAGCCAGAGGACCTCTGTCTTCGAAGGATTTAACTTCAACCGGCTCCCACGTAACCATCCAGCCACAGCTTCCAGACATCTGGTCAGTGTGTCTGGGGCCGAGTTAGGCTGGCCATCCATCAACAGATAGAGTTGGGTGTCATCAGCATACTGATGGCAACCCAGCCCAAAACTCCGGACAAGCTGGGCGAGGGGGCGCATAAAGATGTTAAAAAGCATTGGGGAGAGAATGCCCTGAGGCACTCCACACACCAAGGAGTGACGCGATGACAATTCCCCCCCAAGCGCCACCCTCTGTCCCCGATCAGAGAGAAACGAGCGCAGCCATTGAAGGACTGTGCCCTGGATCCCCACGTCGGCAAGGCGGTGGTCCAGGAGTTCGTGATCGACCATGTCAAAGGCTGCTGACAGATCTAGAAGAATCAGCAGCCCCGACCCGCCTCGATCCAGCTGTCTGCGGAGATCATCTGTTAGGGCAACCAGAGCCGTCTCGGTCCCATGGCCAGCACGGAAGCCGGACTGGAATGGATCCAAAGCAGATGTTTCATCCAGGAACCTACCAAGCTGTTCAGCAACCGCTCTCTCAATCACCTTACCCAGGAATGGAAGATTCGAGACCGGGCGGTAATTGGATAGATCTAAGGGATCTAATGATGTTTTCTTTAAGAGCGGACGCACCACCGCCTCCTTCAGTTCCCCTGGGAATATCCCGGTGCCAAGGGACAAATTGATGATATCCCCCAGGGGGGCCCGCACCTCGTCTGGACACGCTCTAATCAGCCATGACGGGCACGGGTCAAGAGGACAGGTGGTGGGCTTTCCAGCTTGGAGGAATCTGTCCACATCGGCTGGAGATATCCGGTCAAAGTGGTCCAATACTGGACCCGAGGACAGTTGAGGGGCCTCCAGTTCCTTTATTGTATCCAAATTGGCAGGGAGGTCATGGCGGAGCAACAGGACCTTCTCCACAAAAAAGCTCGCAAATGCCTCACAGCTGTGTGTCAGATTGTTATTTAAATTTGGCTGTCCTTCAAGGGACGTTAAAGACCTGATTATACTAAATAATTGCGCCGGGCGAGAGCTAGCGGATGCAATGGAGGCTGAGAAGTAAGACTTCTTAGCGGCCTTCACTGCCATCTCATAGGTTTTCATAAAAACCCTATAAGAGGGACTTCCGGGTTGGCGCGATCGGGAAATGGCGGATTCCCTCCGAGCTCCGGAGGGAATCGGCTCAGCGGTGGATGGGTCTTTGCCGTGCCGGCGACACGGGGACCCTTAAAAACCGCAGGCGCGGAAGCCTGCGGACTGAAGACTCGGCGGGTGCCTTAAGCGCCGCCCCTGATTCGCAATGAGCCTTTTTAAAGGCTACGGAGGGGATACAGGGGACGGCGTGGCACTGAGAGTCGACCGCTACCGCCGCTGAGCGAAGCCGCGAGCCATAACTGGAGAGCGCTGACTTCCTTCCTTGAAATTCGGACTGAAAAAAGAACCCGTGAGTAATTTGGAACTGAACTTTAAAACTTTTACCTTTTGAATTTGAGACGACCGGGGGGTGTGCTAAAAGGAAGTCCCCACACCCCCCCTTGCAGACGATCCAGAGCAACGAAATAAGAACTAAGCTGGAGTGCCTACCCTGTAAAGGGTGAGTTTTAAAAAGACAGTAACTTCCAAGATTTAGAAAGGTAAATTTGAGCAGGAGAGTGGAGTGTTGGAAGAGGTTTTGTTTTGTGGTAAACAACCCTCCCTCCCGGGCCCGGGAGCGACCTGCTTTGGAGCCTGTATAGAGGAGCAGAATTTGACAGCTGTCAAAAGCTGTCAAATGGACTATCAATAGTGAAAAAAATTGCTGTTTAAGACCTCTCCGGATTAAAAGGAGTTACAATTGAACTAAAATTTTGAGAAACAAAGAAACAATAATAGGACAGAGGATTGTTGGAGAAAAGGTTACTCAGTAACCAGATTCCCTCTAGGGGGAATTCTGTGGAATTACAATGGCTGTGGGTGGAAAGATACTGAGAGAAATCGAAAGAATGTTCTCACTGGTGGGAACCCTACAGGAGCAGACTACAGCTATGAGTAAACAATTGACGACCTTGGATTTGGAAACAAGTAGCTCTGCTGAAAGTAATGAGGGCCTGAGTGAGAAAGAACCCACAGCTGAATTTGAAACAATAAACAAAGAAGAGGAGAAGACAAAACAAGAAAGAGAACAAGTTATCTGGGAAAGTACTAACCAGAAGCCGACATCTGGAGAACACAAGCAAGGAGACTATTGGATTAAATCCACTCTAAGCCTACGAAAGATACAGAAGATGAAAGTGGAGGCCCTGGGACTTTATGGAATTCAGGAGCTTGAAATAAAGAAGTACAATTGGGGCCTCCACATAGACTTTGATTTTGACTATCAGCAAGACTTAGGCCTTGTGGAAATTCCTCAGCAGTTGCCTTTAAATATGGGAAGAGACTATGGACTGATTGGATTGATTGTTAAGGAAATCTTTCGAGACTCGATGATAGACAAAAAGGACTACCAACAAAACCGGCGGAGAGGGACTAAAAGAGAATTGAGAGCCTCGGATATCCGGAATCCAGGCTAAAAACTGTTAATTTGGACATGTCTCGGGAAAGGACGCAAAGCGGGGAGGGGAGGGAGGGAAGTATCAAATTTAAACAACACTCAAGACCAGGGGGTTTAGTATTAAGAAAATTATGTAAGAAAAAATGAGAAATCGAGGGAAGAGAATTGGGGTCCAACTTAGGGAAAATTTATTTTTGTTTTTTATAAAAGGACTAATATTAAGATGGAAGAAATGCCAACTTGCTGACATAAGTTTGGGAATAGGGATGCAGGGGAGGGGGTGGGGGGAAGTCAAGGACTAGGGTTAGAAAATAAGATTTTCGGGAACTATTCATGTTCGTTGTTTTTTATGTTTGTTTTGGTGTGTTGTTTGTGTTTATATAAAATGTGAAAACCCAATAAAAATATTTTAAAAAAAAAAACATAAAAACCCTATAAGATGTTCTTGAGGCTCCGTCACGGGCACCCCGCCATACTCGCTCTAGCCGTCTGAGGTCCCGCTTCATTTTCCGAAGCTCCTCGGTAAACCAGGGGGCCCGGTTTCTGCGGGGTCGCAGAGGGCGCTTAGGTGCGATCTCATCGATGGCTGCCAGGAGCTGGGTATTCCAGCCCTCAACAAGCTCAGTCAATGAGTCGCCAGGGGGAGCAAGGTCCCGCAAGGCCTGACGGAATCTATCAGGGTCCATCAGCCTCCGCGGGCGAGCCCAAATTGGCTCGCCACCTAAGCGGGGTGGGGGTGGAAAATCAATCCTGGCTTTCAGAGCGTAGTGATCAGACCATGGCACCTTCATCGAGGGAGACATGATCACATCTATACCGGCGCCAAAGATCAAATCCAGCGTGTGGCCTGCTTGATGTGTGGGGCCCGAAACAAACTGGGAGAGCCCTAGTGTCGCCATGGAAGACACCAGGTCCAGAGCCTGTGAGGAGGGAGTGGCATCAGCATGGATGTTGAAGTCCCCCAGTACCAATAGGTTGGGGAACTCCAAGGCCCAGCCGGCCACCGCCTCCAACAGGCCTGACAGGGTGGCTGCTGGTGCGCTAGGTGGCCGGTACACCAGCCAGACAGCCAAGCTCACCTCGGAGCCCCACACTAGGCCAACACATTCAATGCCGGGGATCGATGGCGATGGTAGAGCCCTGAAAGAACAGTCTTCTCGGATTAATAATGCCACCCCTCCCCCCCGGCCCACAGTCCGCGACTGGTGGAGGACGGAGAAACCTGGGGGCGCCATCTCTCGTAAGGTAACAGTTTCCCCTTCGCGCACCCAGGTCTCCGTCACACAAGCCAGGTCAACCCCCTGCGAGGTGAAGAAGTCTCGCAGGGTGGCGGTTTTTTTGCCTATAGACCTGGCATTGCACAACACCAGTGACGGAGGTGAGTAATCCTTGCTCACCCTACCTTCGTCCCTCGGGATGGGGCGCAGATTGGAAGGGGTACGAGCATATCCATATCTCGATCCCCTTCGCCTATGACATCTGCCCCCACCGCCATACCTCCCTCGCCCCACTACGGTAGCAATCCCAAGCCTCAAACCAACCTCCATTTACAGAATAGAAACAAGTCAAATCAAAAACAATTGTACCAACACAACAAATCCCCACCCCACTCAATAGCCAACCCCCAAACCAAACTAAAACAGAACAAAATAGAAATACATCAATAAAAACCACCGTTCACGGTGGGACAACAAAGTAAAAAATAAAAACCCCTATAAAACATTTTAAAATATATAAAAACATATTAAGCATTTGCCGCGGCAACATCAGTGTCCTTAAAACAGTAGCGGTGGCGAGTGTGGGCCCCGCCCCCTAGGCCTGGAAGAGTGTGCCTGCAGGAGGGAGCGGCCTTCCTCAACCCCCACGGTGGAGCCGCAGCAATGGTGTCCCAGTGCCTCATGAGGCCTCTTAAGCTGTGGCAGTGGTGAGTCAGTCTGGGCCCCGCCCCCTGGGCCTGATGGAATCAGCCTGAGGAGGGAGCGGCCTTCCCAACTCACAGTGCAGCAGCAGCAGTGGTGTTCCGGTGCCTCGTGCGGCCTCTTAAGCTGTGGCAGTGGTGAGTCAGTCTGGGCCCCGCCCCCTGGGCCTGGTGGAATCAGCCTGAGGAGGGAGCGGCCTTCCCAACTCACAGTGCAGCAGCAGCAGTGGTGTTCCGGTGCCTCGTGCGGCCTCTTAAGCTGTGGCAGTGGTGAGTCAGTCTGGGCCCCGCCCCCTGGGCCTGGTGGAATCAGCTTGAGGAGGGAGCGGCCTTCCCAACTCACAGTGCAGCAGCATAATGGTTGTTTTTTTATATAAATTTTTTATTGGTTTTACAGAATTTTTAAAACAATACAAACATATAAAAAGACATACAAACATGTATAATTTCATGACCTTATTTTCATAAACCTTGTTTCTCGGACTCCCCCATACCCCCCCTTTCTGCATCCCAATGTCCAAAATTTTTCAGCAACTTCTAATGATTCTATCAAAGATATGTCTTCCTAATCTTTCCTTCAATCTAATCTTATATCGCTGTAACCCTTTCATTCTCAAAGCCTTGACATTCTAACATTCATCAAATTTATAATAGTCCTTAAGATAGATTTTAAATTTCTTCCAGTCTTCTTCCGTCGTCTCCTTCCCCTGGTCGCGGATTCTGCCAGTCATCTCAGCCAGTGTCATATAGTCCATCACTTTCATCTGCCATTCTTCCAGAGTGGGTAGCTCTTGTGTCTTCCAATACTTTGCGATAAGAATTCTTGCTGCTGTAGTAGCGTACATAAAAAAGTTTCTGACTCTCTTTAACACCAATTGGCCGACAATGCCCAAGAGGAAGGCCTCTGGTTTCTTAGGGAAAGTACATTTAAGTACCTTTTTCATTTCATTATATATCATTTCCCAGAAGGCCTTAATCTTTGGGCACGTCCACCAAAGGTAATAAAAAGTACCTTCAGATGCTTTACATTTCCAACACTTATTGTCAGGCAAATGGTAAATCTTTGCTAGCTTGACTGGGGTCATGTACCACCTATAAATCATTTTCATAATATTTTCCTTTAAGGCGTTACATGCCGTGAATTTTATCCCGGTGTTCCACAACCATTCCCAGTCAGCAAACATAATGTTATGACCAATGTCCTGTGCCCACTTAATCATAGCTGATTTAACTGTTTCATCTTGTGTATTCCATTTCAGCAGCAAGTTATACATTCTTGATAAATTCTTAGTATTGGGTTCTAACAGTTCAGTTTCTAATTTTGATTTCTCCACCTGGAAGCCAATTTTCTTATCTTGTTTGTACACCTCCATTATTTGATAATAATGGAGCCAATCTCGTACCTTGGTTTTCAATTTCTCATGACTCTGTAACTTCAATTTATCTCCTTCTTGTTCCAAAATTTCCCAATACTTTGGCCATCCGGCCTCCATATTGAGTTTTTTCAATGCTTTAGCCTCCACAGGTGACAACCATCTAGGGGTTTTATTTTCCAACAAATATTTATATCTTATCCAAACATTAAACAATGCTTTTCTGACAATATGGTTTTTAAAGGCCCTATGCACCTTAATTTTGTCATACCATAAATATGCATGCCAACCAAATGCATTATTAAAACCTTCCAAGTCCAAAATGTCTGTATTCTCGAGGAGCATCCACTCTTTCAGCCAGCAAAACGCTGCCGCTTCATAGTACAATTTTAAGTCCGGCAGGGCAAATCCCCCTCTTTCTTTTGCATCTGTCAATATTTTAAATTTTATTCTGGGCTTTTTGCCCTGCCAGACAAATTTCGAAATGTCTTTCTGCCACCTCTTGAAACAATCCATCTTGTCAAGGATTTGCAAAGTTTGGAACAAAAATAATATTCTAGGCAATACATTCATCTTAATAACTGCAATTCGGCCTAACATTGACAATTTCAAATTTGACCATGTTCCTAAATCTTTTTTGATTTCTGACCAACATTTTTCATAGTTATCTTTATACAAATTCAGATTTTTAGATGTCAAATAAACCCCTAGATATTTCACCTTCTTAACCACTGTCAAACCTGTTTCATTCTGGAATTTCTCCCTCTCCATAACTGTTAAGTTTTTCTCCAAAACTTTAGTCTTTTGTTTATTCAATTTGAATCCAGCCACCTGGCCAAATTCTTGAATTATTTCCAACACCCTTTTTGTACTAGTATCTGGCTCTTATAAACTAAGTACCAAATCATCTGCAAAAGCTCTTAACTTATAGTGTTTTGCCCCGACCTGTACACCTTTAACTTGCTGGTCATCTCTAATCATATTTAGCAAAACCTCCAGGACTGATATAAAAAGCAATGGGGAAATTGGGCACCCTTGTCGTGTCCCTTTTTCTATCTTAAATTCTTCAGTTACTACATTATTTACAATCAGTTTCGCTTTTTGTTCAGAATATATCGCACCCATACCATTCTCAAATCCTTGGCCTACCCCCATCCCATGAAGATTCTTCTTCATAAAACTCCAAGAAATGTTGTCAAAGGCTTTCTCCGCGTCCACAAATATCAGCACAGCTTTAGTATTTATATTCACCTCCAGTAGTTCCAAAATGTCTATTATATTCCTCACATTGTCTGATAAGTGCCTTTTTGGGAGAAAGCCAGCTTGGTCCTTATGAATCTTCTCCATCAACACTCTTTTCAATCTTTTTGCCAAAATGTTTGCAAAAAAATTGTAATCCACATTAAGTAATGATATTGGGTGGTAGTTCTTAAGCTGAGTCTTTTCAGTCTCTGTCTTTGGTATGAGTGTAATATAAGCTTCTTTCCACGATTCTGGCGCCTTTTCCCCCTCTAAAATCTCATTACAAACTTCCTTTAATGGTTGTACCAACCACTCCTTCAGTGCTTTGTAATATCTGGAAGTCAGTCCATCTGGTCCTGGAGATTTGCCCAATTGCATATTCTGAATGGCACCCTCTATCTCTTGTTCTGTTATTCTCTGATTTAGATCCACCTTACTTTGATGAGAAATTTTTTGTAGTCCATATTTTTAAAGAAATTCCTCTATATCCTCTTCCTTCGGCAGTCCTTGTGAATATAATCTTTTAAAATAACTCAAAAAGCAATTTCTGATCTCATTCAGCTTAGATATGTTCTTTCCATCCACTTCTAGGTTTGTAACTGTATTTAATTTCTGTCTTTTCTTCAATTGCCAAGCCAGAAGTTTACCACATTTATCCGCAGATTCAAATGTCTTTTGTCTCATTTGCTTTATCTTCCACTCAATCTCTAGATTCATCAATTCCATGTATTGTGTCTGATATAACTTAATCTCTCTCAAAATCTCCTGGGACTTTGGTTTTGATCTTAATTTCTTCTCTCCTTCTTTTATCTTTTCCAAGATCTTTTCCTTCTTCTCATTTTGCTTTCTCTTTTTTATTGAATTTTGTTGAATTAGAAATCCTCGCATCACAGCTTTACTTGCGTCCCAAATCACTCTTTTTTCTGCATCTGTTCTTAGATTTAGTTCAAAATAGTCCTTTAAGGTTTTTTGGGCCTTTCTGTAGATCTCCTCATCTCGAAATAGGGTGTCATTCATCCTCCATCTAAATTGACCAGTTGTTGTAGGTTTCATTTCCATCTTCACGGCATTATGGTCAGAGCAGGTCTTCGGGCAGATTTCTATTTTCTTAATCTTTGGGGCCAGTCCACTAGTAATCCAGATTTGGTCAATTCTGGTCCAGGTCATCATTGCTTGAGAAAAGAAGGTTCCCTCTCTTTCGAGAGGGTTCCTTGTTCTCCAAATATCTACCAGGTCCATATTTTCAGTCATTTCAAAGAAGGTCTTCGGGAGTCTCCCTTCCTTAGAGATTATCTGTCTTTGTGCCTTATCCATATTTGTGGAAACCACACCATTCATGTCTCCCATAATTACTACATTATAGTCCAAGTAGTCCATCAGAGTTTCATGTAGCTTCTTAAAGAATTCCGCCTTCCCTTCATTTGGTGCATAAATTCCAACAACTAGTAATTTTTCTCCTTGTATTTGTATTTCAATTGCCAAATATCTTCCTTGTTCATCTTTAAATATCATTTTTGGGGCCAATTTCTCTTTTGCATAAATCACTCCTCTTTTCTTAACCTTGTCCGATGAGATAAATTCTTGTCCTAATCTTTTATTTATAAGTAGTTTTCTGTGTACCCTGGTCACATGGGTTTCTTGTAAGCAGATCAAATCCAATTGTTCTTTTTTCAAAATATGAAAAACTTGGCGTCTTTTCAAAGGCATATTCAGCCCATTACAATTCCAACTAAGGAATTGCAGGGCCATCTTGTTATTTGTCACTTACTCCTCCTACCGCTCCAAGTTGTTGCTCTTCCTCTGATGGTGGTGGTTTAAGCCCAAATGATAGATTCAGAATGTCCACTGCTCTTTTTTGCTCTGAAATTGGGTCTATCGTTCCCTTCTGCAGATCCTCTTGGTTTCTCTCCAAAAATTTCTCTTTGTCTTGAATTGTTTTTATTTTCACCTTCTTTCCCTTGTAATTAAAGGACAGTCCTTGTGGAAACTCCCACCTGAAGAGTATGTTGTTCTTTTTCAGCAGGTAGACCAGATCTTTGTAGAAGGTTCTCACCTCAAGAATGTATTTGGGAATGTCCTTAAAGATTTGTATATGAGAGTTTTCAATTTCCAAGGCCTTTTGATAATGTAGTTTCAATATTTTGTCCCTTTCTTCCTTGGATCTGAAAGTAATCAGACAATCCCTCGGAGTCTTTCTATTCTGTCTCCTGCCCAATCTGAATGCTGTTATGATCTTGAATTCTTCCTCCTGCAAATCTTCCTGCCAAAAGTCAGAAAACTCTTGTGTAAGGAACTCCACAAGGCTATCTCCTTCACTTTCCGGAACTGATCTTAATTTCAGGTTTCTCTCCTTTCTCTGTAATTCCATCAAAGACAGGGTCGCATCATGTTCATAGACCTTTTTAGCAATCGGTTCTAGCTTATCTTGTGTCTCTCCAGCAATGTTTCTGGCGTCCTCTGCGATTTTACGTGTTGCAGAGTTTTCTTCAATCAGCTTATTTATAGATTCTGTATTGGATGTCACACTTTTTGTGTTCAAGTCCAATCTCGCTGTTAGTTCTGTTAATTTTTGTGAGTTTTCTGTACTCTGCTTTGTCAAAGTCTCCAAAGATTGATTTATCTTGAGTAACGCCTGTGTCACTGACTCCATGGAGGCAGCTGTCACTTTTTCTTGCCCAGCTGCTCCTGTCGGAGTTAGACTTGAAATTGAGCCTCTTTTCTTTTGTTGCTGTTGCTGCTGTTTGGCTTTAGCTCTGGTAGTTATCTCTTCTGCTGGGCCACTCATGTCCCAAGGACGTTCCCACAAAAACAATTCCCTGATGGAAAATCCCACTGTCTTAAACCGTTGCAACTGTTACTTTCAGCCCTCTAGGGGGAGCAAAACAAAATGTCCACGTGAGGGAAACAAAGAAGTAAAAAACAAGGATACCAGGAAGCTTGAATATATATGCTGCGACACTTTTTTCCAGTAGATACTCTGTCAACACAATCCAATATACTGTAGCAGCAAAGTCCCACAACTTTGTATCAAGCAAAACTTCAACCATGTAACTTTCCCACAAGTTTCTAAAGTCAGTTCAGTGCCCTGGTATCTTATTTGGCAGTCCGTTTCAGGGGATTAAGACAGCGGAAGGCTTTTTCCTTTTAAGTAAACCGTGCAGGTTCCTAGTATCACTTTTTCCTCCCCTCTGCCCTGCTTGCTAGAGGGGAGATTTATGTCCAATGCCAGTCTTAAACAATCCTAGAATACTTCATGCGGATGCAGCTTTAAAGTTCCGTTGCTTTAACTGTCATGCAGTCGGGGGAAGGCAGACTTCCTTAATTTTCACCTTCCCCGTTTTCAGCCAAATTTCGGATTTAAATTTTTTTAGTTCCAAATAGTCGTTCAATCTTACTCACGGGTTTTTCAGTCCAATTTCAATTTACAGAAAGGAATCGGCGCTCTCCGTTCATGGCGACGCGGCTTCGCTTCGCGAGCTGGGTTGCGACTCTCAGCTCCGCACTCTCCCGATGCCGTTCCGGAGCCTTTAAAAAGGCTCTTTCGCAGTAAGGGGGGGCGCTTCTGGTGCCCACCGAGTCTCCTTGTTCACAGGCTTCCGCGCCTGTGATTTTAGGGGTCCCCCACTCGCCGTAGTGGGTAAGACCCGAACTCGCGAAGCAGTCCTCCTCCGGAGCTCGGAGGTAGGACCGCCATTAAACGCTGGCGCCGACCGGAAGTCCCACTAATACATCATGGTTACATCATGAAAGGGGCGGTCTGGTGGCAGTAATCTGAGCACTTCCGGTTCCGGTCGCGACCTGGGAGGGAGCGCAGAGAACCAGCTCCTGGTTCTTCTGGGCGTTGCGGAGGTCTGGGGAGCCGCTTGGGCGCAGCGAACCCGAAAATCCTAAGGGGGGAACCCTTGGGAGTCTGGCCCCCTGCAGCGTGGAAGCGGTCAGGTCACCTCTCCGCTCCGGTAGGGCGTGAAGACGGAGACCGCTAGCGCAACTGGGGATAGTTCTGCCCCCGCAACGCGACGCCTCGAGCTCCAGCCAGGAGAGGCGACGGACCTCCTAAAGAGTAGGAAGGCACACGCAGTTTGTTGCAGCGTTTTTTCAGAACGCGTTCTCATTTTGGAAGCGTAAGAGCTAATAGCGGAGCTGCGTGTTGCCTGGTTATTTTTTTACTTTTTCTTCAGAAGTCTACAGGGGAGTTCACTCGGCGATGGAACTAAGATGGCGCAGGTGGAAGTCGGCGGTTTGAGGAGGCTCTATGCAAAGTCTGTCTGAGTGAGTGAACTTTAAGCTGTGGAACCAAAAGTGCGGCGTATTTGCCTAAAAGCCTTAACTGTTTATAAAGACTGACTAAGTGGGAGGGACGGCAATAACCAGACCCTCTGTGTCGTTTACGCTGTTCCTAGCCGCTGTACGTCTATTGGATTTTAAACCGCTTAAATTGTTTTCTACATTTATACATTTTGTTTTGTTTTGTATGGACATAAGGAAGCTCTGAGGCGCTTTTGGCCGCTCCTGAAGGGTATTTAGACCGACCCCGAGAACCTAGAGGAGTGGACGGACTATTTTAGGAGAGAGGTGGTGGCAAGAGGTATTGCCATTCCCCCCTCCCCTTCACGCCTCTGCTGCCTCTACTTTTCCTTTTCTTTTTTTCTTTTTCCCCCTTCTGCCTCTCTGCTCGGAGGCTTCCCACTGGCAATTGGATTTGGGGTTGGTTTTGGATCGGAAAGTGGAGTATATACCTTTAAGGCTTGAATGTGGACAGGAAGCCCTGTTGACTTGTGACTCAGGACTAGTGGAGGAAAGTGGATTGATGAGAAGAACTTGAAAGACAACGTCGGGACTTTAAAGTGGAACTACCCTGCTCTGTATTGCCCGCACCTCCATCTGATATTCCTCTTCAAATCCGGATTTTTGACATAGTCGCTGGTACAGACGTTGACATAGAGCTTTGCCTTGGGGGTGCCTGGAGATTTACGTTTTGGATTCAACCCTGAAGAGCCTGGCCATTCACAGATGGTGAAAACAGCTTCAGCTATGTTTTATTTTTCGGTTTTGTTTCCTCTTTATTTTCGCCTGTAATTGTTGATATTTACCGAAATTTAAAGGAGGGACTTAAGGGGAGGGGAAAATAGCAGAGGGAGGGTATAGAAATCAGGTGGGAGAATTTCGGGAATGGCGGGGAAGGATGGGAAGGATGGGAAGAAAGGGGGTGGGACGCCCGGGGAGAGGAAATGGTCCCGCCAGGAAGAAATCAAAGACCTAGACAATTTGTGGGCGAGAATAAAGGAGGAATTTAAACAGAATACATTATGTATGGAACTTAAGCTAGGAGAGGTACAAGAGAGAATTGACAAAAGGATAGAGGGAGCAGTTGGGGAACTCTCGGCTAAAATCCAGGACCTCTCTGTTAAATCCAGATTGATCGAAGAATCTAACAAGAAATTACAGAAAGAGATAAGGGAGCAGAAGAGAGAGACAACGAAGGTGAAAGAAGAGTTAAGAGAGTTAAGCAGCTCACAAGACAGGATATGGGACAATTTAGCCATGGCAGACATGCGACGAAAGCAGCTACACTTGAAATTCAGGGGAGTAGCGGAGGAAAGAAATGAAGATATAAGAGGAAAAATGATTAGAGAATTGTCTAAATGGCTAGATATAAGGGAGGAAGAGTTGGCTCTTTCTATAGAGAATGTTTTTAGGATGTCTAGACCTAAGAATTTCAGAACTAACAAATTCTTGGGAGACTGCTTAGTGATCTTTAACTCAGCGGAAGTGAAAAACCTAATTTTAAGGAAGAGCTACCACAATAGATTAAGAATTGATGGAAGACCCATTATTATTTATAAAGAAATACCGGTCAGGTTATTACGCAAAAGAGAGGGATATAAACAGGTGGTAGCTGTTTTGAAGAGAAAGGGGATACAATTTAGATGGGAGTTCCCGGAAGGGATTACCTTCCACTATAAGGATAAGAAATTTAGACTGATGGACACACAGGAGGCTGAGAAGTTTTTGAGAAGGTACGAGAAAGATCTGGGAAGGCCAGAGAACAGGCCCGGGAGCAGGGAGAAGGTTCAGGAGGAGGCGGGAGAGGAGAGGGGGCAGGAGGAGGAGGAGGGGATGGAAGGAACAGACGAGGAAGATGATGAAGCCGTGGTGGGAGCGGATACGGCAGAGGAGGGGGAGCTCTCAGGTAATAGAGGCAGTAGAGTTTAGTTCGGGACCTCGGATAGAGAAATCGTAATAGATAAAGAGAAACAATTACACATACATTAAATCTTTTATCCTGGAATGTGAATGGGTTGAATGAGAAAGTTAAAAGGAATAAAATTGAGAGAGTGTTGAAAAACAAAAACTATGATGTAATTTGCTTCCAGGAAACCCATATTGCGAAGAAACATAAACATATTTTGATGAATAAAAAATTAGGAGTAGAATTTATTAATTCGGAGGTAAATAAAAAAAAAGGGGTAGTGATATATGTAAAAGAGAAGTGGAACCCCGTACAAATCTGTAATGACGAGGAAGGAAGAATTTTAGGGATCCAACTAAATTTTAGAGGGGAAAAAATTAATGTAGTGACGGTCTATGCCCCGAATAAAAATAGAGCAGAATTTTTTGAGAAACTGGAAGGAATCCTATTAGAATTAGAAATGCATAAATTAATCCTGCTCGGGGATATGAATGGGGTGCCAGTACCGGAGCTGGATAGGAGCGTAAAGAGAGGGAACTCTAACAGAGGAAAACTGCCGAAATCTTTTAAGGACTTAGAGGATAATCTAGATGTAGTTGATGTCTGGAGACACAAAAACCCTACTTCCAAACAATTTACTTATTATTCAGAACCACATCAAAGTTGGGGTCGAATTGACCAAATTTGGACGACGAGAAACCTTATTTTAAGGGTGAAGAGATGCGAAATTTTACCTAGGACACTTTCTGATCACTGTGCGTTGGTAATGGAAATTAAGGGTGGGTTTAAGGGACAATATAGATGGAGGATGGAGGAAAATCTTCTAGATAATGATGATGTGAAAGAAAAGGTTAAAGGCACCTTAAAAGATTACTTGGATTTGAATTTGAAGGGGGGACCCACTATAGATATTGTATGGGATGCCAGTAAGTCGGTTATGAGGGGGGTTCTAATTCAACAAAATAACCTTAGGAGGAAACTAAGAGAACGAAAGAAAGAAGAAATCCTCACACAACTGAGAAATTACGAAAGGAAACTGACCACAAACCCAGCAGATGTTGAGGCCACTCGTGCCTTAAAGGTGCTACAGGCCCAGTATTCAGCTATACTAAACCAGGAAATAGATTGGAGAATCAAATACATGAAGCAGAGGTTTTTTGAATCGGCAAATAAAATGGGGAAGTTACTCGCGTGGCAGTTGAGAAAGAGGAAAAAGCAAAATGTGATAAGTAAAATAATAATGGAAGATAACATCATAGAAGCCCCAGATGAAATAGAAAAGAGGTTCGTTCAGTTTTTTGAAAAGTTATATGAAAGAGGAACTGAAGATAGATTAGAAATTGAAAGATTTTTGGAGCAGGAAAGAGGAAAATATATATCGGAAGAGGACAGAATACGATTAAATAAGGAAATTACTGTAGATGAAGTGAAGGAAGCTATTAATAGGATGAAAAATGGAAAGGCCCCCGGGCCGGATGGTTTGCCCTCAAAATACTATAAAACACTAGAGGAACTCCTTGCTCCAGTACTCAGAGATGTTATCAATAACATCCTCCAGGGAGGGAAAATCCCCAGCTCCTGGAAGGAGGCATTCATAACTTTAGTTCCAAAATCAGAAACTGAGAAAACTGATATAAAAAATTATAGGCCAATCTCTTTGCTTAACAACGACTATAAGATCTTTGCCGATATAATGGCAAGTAGACTCAAGAAACTATTAATGAAATACATCCATAAAGACCAAGCGGGATTCCTCCCTAATCGACACCAGAAAGATAATGTGCGTCACATATTAAATATCATTGAATACTTAGATACAAGGATAGATATCCCAGCCGCACTAATCTTTATAGACGCCGAGAAGGCTTTTGATAATGTCTCTTGGGAGTTTTTATCACTATGCTTGGAAAAGGCGGGTATTGAAGGTCCCTATTTGAAAGGAATCAAAGCAATTTACTCGGAACAACAGGCTATGCTGATTGTAAACAACAGCCTAACTAAATCATTCAAGATTGGGAAAGGCACAAGGCAGGGCTGCCCTTTATCCCCCCTGCTCTTCATAATGGTTTTGGAAGTTATTGCAAATAGAATAAGAGATGCAGTGGGTGTGAAGGGGATAAGAATTGGAAAGAAAGAACTTAAGCTAAAGGCATATGCCGACGACCTAGTCCTATCCCTGGAAGAACCAGTGGATAGTGTAAGTAAGGTGATAGAATTATTAGAGGAATTCGGCAGACTGTCAGGATTTAGACTAAATAGGAAGAAAACAAAAATTTTAACAAAGAATTTGGCTATTGAGGACAAAATTCAATTGGAACAAAGGACCGGTATAAAAATTGTGAATAAGGTAAAATATTTGGGAATTTGGCTGTCTCCAAAAAATATAAATTTGGTAGAAGATAATTATGATAAGATTTGGCAGGAAATAAAAAAAGATCTGGACATCTGGCAGAGGCTGAAGCTTTCATGGACAGGGAGGATGGCGGCGATTAAAATGTGCATCCTCCCAAGATTATTGTTTTTGTTCCAAAATATCCCGATAATTAAAGGCACCACCCGTTTTAGGAATTGGCAAAGAATTTTGACTAAGTTCATTTGGCAGGGGAAAAGAGCCAGGATAAGGTTTAAATACCTGACAGATGCAAGAGAGAGGGGCGGATTTGGGGTACCGAATTTAAGGTTATACTATGAGGCAGCTTGTTTAAGCTGGCTAAAGGAATGGGCCACCCTCAGAAACACTGATTTATTGGACCTGGAAGGTTTTGATATTAGGTTCGGGTGGCACGCCTATTTGTGGCAGGGGAAAGGGGAGATACACAGAGGGTTTTCTAACCACATAATTAGAGGTTCACTATTGGAGGTGTGGAATAGATATAAAAAACTGATTGAAGAAAGAACCCCTTGGTGGCTCTCCCCAGTGGATATTGTCAAAATAAAAAAACCGAATATGATGGGAGAAAGGTGGACCTATGAGGACCTCCTAACTAAGACAGAAGAAGGTTGGAAGGTGAAGTCTTATGACGAGTTGAAAGACAAGATAAAAGAATGGTTTCACTTCCACCAGATTAATGCATTGTGGAGTGAGCACAAGAAACAGGGGATGAGTGATAAAAAATCAAGATTCCAGACAGAAATCTTAGAGAGTAATGATAAACACCTCTCCAAATTATATAAACAACTATTGGAATGGGATACAAGAGAGGATTTGGTGAAGGGCGCGATGGTGAAGTGGGATAAAGACCTTGGATATAATATTGATTATAATAAATGGCAGACACTCTGGAGGAAGGGTATAAAATTTACAGCGTGTGCAACACTCCGAGAAAACCTAGAGAAAATGATATACCGCTGGTATTTGACCCCAGTAAAGCTAGGAAAGATGTATAAAACTGTCGATAATAGTTGTTGGAGATGCAAAGAGAAGGTTGGGACCTTTTTCCATATTTGGTGGACCTGTGAGGCAGTGAAGGAATTCTGGGGAAAGATTTATGATGAACTGAAAAAAATTTTAAAATATAATTTCCCCAGGATACCTGAGTTGTTTCTTTTAGGTATGATTGGTGAGGAAATAAAAAAATCAGATCAAACCTTTTTCCAATATGCGACTGCCGCGGCGAGAATCCTAATTGCACAAAATTGGAAATCCCCTGACATGCCTACGATCGGAGAGTGGCAAGTGAAATTATATCAATATATAGAATTAGCGAGATTAACACAGAAATTAAGGCAAAATAATACTATGAAACTTAAAGATGAGTGGAAGAAATTTTTAATTTATGTTGAGGACAATATGGGTATTAGTAACATAACAGCAGAAGATAATTAACACCGTCGATGTTAAATACCATTGCAAGTTCTACTGCAAATATTCTTTTATGATTGTGTAATCCTGGACCAAGTTGAACGGAAGTCTGTCCGTTTTTTGCTGCCTTTTCTCTTTTTGTTTTTTCGCTCTTTTTCTTTCTTTTCTTTTTTCTCTCCTTTTTCTTTTAAGAATTCCTTTTTTGTAATTTTCTGTTTTTTGCTTGCTTTTTCTTTTTTCTTCTCTTATACCTTTTAATGACATGTTTATATGTATCTGAAGTTTGACATGTAACGTGAATCTTTTTTCTAATAAAATTAAAATTATTTAAAAAAATAAAAATTAAAATCTCATTACAAACTTCCTTTAATGGTTGTACCAACCACTCCTTCAGTGCTTTGTAATATCTGGAAGTCAGTCCATCTGGTCCTGGAGATTTGCCCAATTGCATATTCTGAATGGCACCCTCTATCTCTTGTTCTGTTATTCTCTGATTTAGATCCACCTTACTTTGATGAGAAATTTTTTGTAGTCCATATTTTTAAAGAAATTCCTCTATATCCTCTTCCTTCGGCAGTCCTTGTGAATATAATCTTTTAAAATAACTCAAAAAGCAATTTCTGATCTCATTCAGCTTAGATATGTTCTTTCCATCCACTTCTAGGTTTGTAACTGTATTTAATTTCTGTCTTTTCTTCAATTGCCAAGCCAGAAGTTTACCACATTTATCCGCAGATTCAAATGTCTTTTGTCTCATTTGCTTTATCTTCCACTCAATCTCTAGATTCATCAATTCCATGTATTGTGTCTGATATAACTTAATCTCTCTCAAAATCTCCTGGGACTTTGGTTTTGATCTTAATTTCTTCTCTCCTTCTTTTATCTTTTCCAAGATCTTTTCCTTCTTCTCATTTTGCTTTCTCTTTTTTATTGAATTTTGTTGAATTAGAAATCCTCGCATCACAGCTTTACTTGCGTCCCAAATCACTCTTTTTTCTGCATCTGTTCTTAGATTTAGTTCAAAATAGTCCTTTAAGGTTTTTTGGGCCTTTCTGTAGATCTCCTCATCTCGAAATAGGGTGTCATTCATCCTCCATCTAAATTGACCAGTTGTTGTAGGTTTCATTTCCATCTTCACGGCATTATGGTCAGAGCAGGTCTTCGGGCAGATTTCTATTTTCTTAATCTTTGGGGCCAGTCCACTAGTAATCCAGATTTGGTCAATTCTGGTCCAGGTCATCATTGCTTGAGAAAAGAAGGTTCCCTCTCTTTCGAGAGGGTTCCTTGTTCTCCAAATATCTACCAGGTCCATATTTTCAGTCATTTCAAAGAAGGTCTTCGGGAGTCTCCCTTCCTTAGAGATTATCTGTCTTTGTGCCTTATCCATATTTGTGGAAACCACACCATTCATGTCTCCCATAATTACTACATTATAGTCCAAGTAGTCCATCAGAGTTTCATGTAGCTTCTTAAAGAATTCCGCCTTCCCTTCATTTGGTGCATAAATTCCAACAACTAGTAATTTTTCTCCTTGTATTTGTATTTCAATTGCCAAATATCTTCCTTGTTCATCTTTAAATATCATTTTTGGGGCCAATTTCTCTTTTGCATAAATCACTCCTCTTTTCTTAACCTTGTCCGATGAGATAAATTCTTGTCCTAATCTTTTATTTATAAGTAGTTTTCTGTGTACCCTGGTCACATGGGTTTCTTGTAAGCAGATCAAATCCAATTGTTCTTTTTTCAAAATATGAAAAACTTGGCGTCTTTTCAAAGGCATATTCAGCCCATTACAATTCCAACTAAGGAATTGCAGGGCCATCTTGTTATTTGTCACTTACTCCTCCTACCGCTCCAAGTTGTTGCTCTTCCTCTGATGGTGGTGGTTTAAGCCCAAATGATAGATTCAGAATGTCCACTGCTCTTTTTTGCTCTGAAATTGGGTCTATCGTTCCCTTCTGCAGATCCTCTTGGTTTCTCTCCAAAAATTTCTCTTTGTCTTGAATTGTTTTTATTTTCACCTTCTTTCCCTTGTAATTAAAGGACAGTCCTTGTGGAAACTCCCACCTGAAGAGTATGTTGTTCTTTTTCAGCAGGTAGACCAGATCTTTGTAGAAGGTTCTCACCTCAAGAATGTATTTGGGAATGTCCTTAAAGATTTGTATATGAGAGTTTTCAATTTCCAAGGCCTTTTGATAATGTAGTTTCAATATTTTGTCCCTTTCTTCCTTGGATCTGAAAGTAATCAGACAATCCCTCGGAGTCTTTCTATTCTGTCTCCTGCCCAATCTGAATGCTGTTATGATCTTGAATTCTTCCTCCTGCAAATCTTCCTGCCAAAAGTCAGAAAACTCTTGTGTAAGGAACTCCACAAGGCTATCTCCTTCACTTTCCGGAACTGATCTTAATTTCAGGTTTCTCTCCTTTCTCTGTAATTCCATCAAAGACAGGGTCGCATCATGTTCATAGACCTTTTTAGCAATCGGTTCTAGCTTATCTTGTGTCTCTCCAGCAATGTTTCTGGCGTCCTCTGCGATTTTACGTGTTGCAGAGTTTTCTTCAATCAGCTTATTTATAGATTCTGTATTGGATGTCACACTTTTTGTGTTCAAGTCCAATCTCGCTGTTAGTTCTGTTAATTTTTGTGAGTTTTCTGTACTCTGCTTTGTCAAAGTCTCCAAAGATTGATTTATCTTGAGTAACGCCTGTGTCACTGACTCCATGGAGGCAGCTGTCACTTTTTCTTGCCCAGCTGCTCCTGTCGGAGTTAGACTTGAAATTGAGCCTCTTTTCTTTTGTTGCTGTTGCTGCTGTTTGGCTTTAGCTCTGGTAGTTATCTCTTCTGCTGGGCCACTCATGTCCCAAGGACGTTCCCACAAAAACAATTCCCTGATGGAAAATCCCACTGTCTTAAACCGTTGCAACTGTTACTTTCAGCCCTCTAGGGGGAGCAAAACAAAATGTCCACGTGAGGGAAACAAAGAAGTAAAAAACAAGGATACCAGGAAGCTTGAATATATATGCTGCGACACTTTTTTCCAGTAGATACTCTGTCAACACAATCCAATATACTGTAGCAGCAAAGTCCCACAACTTTGTATCAAGCAAAACTTCAACCATGTAACTTTCCCACAAGTTTCTAAAGTCAGTTCAGTGCCCTGGTATCTTATTTGGCAGTCCGTTTCAGGGGATTAAGACAGCGGAAGGCTTTTTCCTTTTAAGTAAACCGTGCAGGTTCCTAGTATCACTTTTTCCTCCCCTCTGCCCTGCTTGCTAGAGGGGAGATTTATGTCCAATGCCAGTCTTAAACAATCCTAGAATACTTCATGCGGATGCAGCTTTAAAGTTCCGTTGCTTTAACTGTCATGCAGTCGGGGGAAGGCAGACTTCCTTAATTTTCACCTTCCCCGTTTTCAGCCAAATTTCGGATTTAAATTTTTTTAGTTCCAAATAGTCGTTCAATCTTACTCACGGGTTTTTCAGTCCAATTTCAATTTACAGAAAGGAATCGGCGCTCTCCGTTCATGGCGACGCGGCTTCGCTTCGCGAGCTGGGTTGCGACTCTCAGCTCCGCACTCTCCCGATGCCGTTCCGGAGCCTTTAAAAAGGCTCTTTCGCAGTAAGGGGGGGCGCTTCTGGTGCCCACCGAGTCTCCTTGTTCACAGGCTTCCGCGCCTGTGATTTTAGGGGTCCCCCACTCGCCGTAGTGGGTAAGACCCGAACTCGCGAAGCAGTCCTCCTCCGGAGCTCGGAGGTAGGACCGCCATTAAACGCTGGCGCCGACCGGAAGTCCCACTAATACATCATGGTTACATCATGAAAGGGGCGGTCTGGTGGCAGTAATCTGAGCACTTCCGGTTCCGGTCGCGACCTGGGAGGGAGCGCAGAGAACCAGCTCCTGGTTCTTCTGGGCGTTGCGGAGGTCTGGGGAGCCGCTTGGGCGCAGCGAACCCGAAAATCCTAAGGGGGGAACCCTTGGGAGTCTGGCCCCCTGCAGCGTGGAAGCGGTCAGGTCACCTCTCCGCTCCGGTAGGGCGTGAAGACGGAGACCGCTAGCGCAACTGGGGATAGTTCTGCCCCCGCAACGCGACGCCTCGAGCTCCAGCCAGGAGAGGCGACGGACCTCCTAAAGAGTAGGAAGGCACACGCAGTGTGTTGCAGCGTTTTTTCAGAACGCGTTCTCATTTTGGAAGCGTAAGAGCTAATAGCGGAGCTGCGTGTTGCCTGGTTATTTTTTTACTTTTTCTTCAGAAGTCTACAGGGGAGTTCACTCGGCGATGGAACTAAGATGGCGCAGGTGGAAGTCGGCGGTTTGAGGAGGCTCTATGCAAAGTCTGTCTGAGTGAGTGAACTTTAAGCTGTGGAACCAAAAGTGCGGCGTATTTGCCTAAAAGCCTTAACTGTTTATAAAGACTGACTAAGTGGGAGGGACGGCAATAACCAGACCCTCTGTGTCGTTTACGCTGTTCCTAGCCGCTGTACGTCTATTGGATTTTAAACCGCTTAAATTGTTTTCTACATTTATACATTTTGTTTTGTTTTGTATGGACATAAGGAAGCTCTGAGGCGCTTTTGGCCGCTCCTGAAGGGTATTTAGACCGACCCCGAGAACCTAGAGGAGTGGACGGACTATTTTAGGAGAGAGGTGGTGGCAAGAGGTATTGCCATTCCCCCCTCCCCTTCACGCCTCTGCTGCCTCTACTTTTCCTTTTCTTTTTTTCTTTTTCCCCCTTCTGCCTCTCTGCTCGGAGGCTTCCCACTGGCAATTGGATTTGGGGTTGGTTTTGGATCGGAAAGTGGAGTATATACCTTTAAGGCTTGAATGTGGACAGGAAGCCCTGTTGACTTGTGACTCAGGACTAGTGGAGGAAAGTGGATTGATGAGAAGAACTTGAAAGACAACGTCGGGACTTTAAAGTGGAACTACCCTGCTCTGTATTGCCCGCACCTCCATCTGATATTCCTCTTCAAATCCGGATTTTTGACATAGTCGCTGGTACAGACGTTGACATAGAGCTTTGCCTTGGGGGTGCCTGGAGATTTACGTTTTGGATTCAACCCTGAAGAGCCTGGCCATTCACAGATGGTGAAAACAGCTTCAGCTATGTTTTATTTTTCGGTTTTGTTTCCTCTTTATTTTCGCCTGTAATTGTTGATATTTACCGAAATTTAAAGGAGGGACTTAAGGGGAGGGGAAAATAGCAGAGGGAGGGTATAGAAATCAGGTGGGAGAATTTCGGGAATGGCGGGGAAGGATGGGAAGGATGGGAAGAAAGGGGGTGGGACGCCCGGGGAGAGGAAATGGTCCCGCCAGGAAGAAATCAAAGACCTAGACAATTTGTGGGCGAGAATAAAGGAGGAATTTAAACAGAATACATTATGTATGGAACTTAAGCTAGGAGAGGTACAAGAGAGAATTGACAAAAGGATAGAGGGAGCAGTTGGGGAACTCTCGGCTAAAATCCAGGACCTCTCTGTTAAATCCAGATTGATCGAAGAATCTAACAAGAAATTACAGAAAGAGATAAGGGAGCAGAAGAGAGAGACAACGAAGGTGAAAGAAGAGTTAAGAGAGTTAAGCAGCTCACAAGACAGGATATGGGACAATTTAGCCATGGCAGACATGCGACGAAAGCAGCTACACTTGAAATTCAGGGGAGTAGCGGAGGAAAGAAATGAAGATATAAGAGGAAAAATGATTAGAGAATTGTCTAAATGGCTAGATATAAGGGAGGAAGAGTTGGCTCTTTCTATAGAGAATGTTTTTAGGATGTCTAGACCTAAGAATTTCAGAACTAACAAATTCTTGGGAGACTGCTTAGTGATCTTTAACTCAGCGGAAGTGAAAAACCTAATTTTAAGGAAGAGCTACCACAATAGATTAAGAATTGATGGAAGACCCATTATTATTTATAAAGAAATACCGGTCAGGTTATTACGCAAAAGAGAGGGATATAAACAGGTGGTAGCTGTTTTGAAGAGAAAGGGGATACAATTTAGATGGGAGTTCCCGGAAGGGATTACCTTCCACTATAAGGATAAGAAATTTAGACTGATGGACACACAGGAGGCTGAGAAGTTTTTGAGAAGGTACGAGAAAGATCTGGGAAGGCCAGAGAACAGGCCCGGGAGCAGGGAGAAGGTTCAGGAGGAGGCGGGAGAGGAGAGGGGGCAGGAGGAGGAGGAGGGGATGGAAGGAACAGACGAGGAAGATGATGAAGCCGTGGTGGGAGCGGATACGGCAGAGGAGGGGGAGCTCTCAGGTAATAGAGGCAGTAGAGTTTAGTTCGGGACCTCGGATAGAGAAATCGTAATAGATAAAGAGAAACAATTACACATACATTAAATCTTTTATCCTGGAATGTGAATGGGTTGAATGAGAAAGTTAAAAGGAATAAAATTGAGAGAGTGTTGAAAAACAAAAACTATGATGTAATTTGCTTCCAGGAAACCCATATTGCGAAGAAACATAAACATATTTTGATGAATAAAAAATTAGGAGTAGAATTTATTAATTCGGAGGTAAATAAAAAAAAAGGGGTAGTGATATATGTAAAAGAGAAGTGGAACCCCGTACAAATCTGTAATGACGAGGAAGGAAGAATTTTAGGGATCCAACTAAATTTTAGAGGGGAAAAAATTAATGTAGTGACGGTCTATGCCCCGAATAAAAATAGAGCAGAATTTTTTGAGAAACTGGAAGGAATCCTATTAGAATTAGAAATGCATAAATTAATCCTGCTCGGGGATATGAATGGGGTGCCAGTACCGGAGCTGGATAGGAGCGTAAAGAGAGGGAACTCTAACAGAGGAAAACTGCCGAAATCTTTTAAGGACTTAGAGGATAATCTAGATGTAGTTGATGTCTGGAGACACAAAAACCCTACTTCCAAACAATTTACTTATTATTCAGAACCACATCAAAGTTGGGGTCGAATTGACCAAATTTGGACGACGAGAAACCTTATTTTAAGGGTGAAGAGATGCGAAATTTTACCTAGGACACTTTCTGATCACTGTGCGTTGGTAATGGAAATTAAGGGTGGGTTTAAGGGACAATATAGATGGAGGATGGAGGAAAATCTTCTAGATAATGATGATGTGAAAGAAAAGGTTAAAGGCACCTTAAAAGATTACTTGGATTTGAATTTGAAGGGGGGACCCACTATAGATATTGTATGGGATGCCAGTAAGTCGGTTATGAGGGGGGTTCTAATTCAACAAAATAACCTTAGGAGGAAACTAAGAGAACGAAAGAAAGAAGAAATCCTCACACAACTGAGAAATTACGAAAGGAAACTGACCACAAACCCAGCAGATGTTGAGGCCACTCGTGCCTTAAAGGTGCTACAGGCCCAGTATTCAGCTATACTAAACCAGGAAATAGATTGGAGAATCAAATACATGAAGCAGAGGTTTTTTGAATCGGCAAATAAAATGGGGAAGTTACTCGCGTGGCAGTTGAGAAAGAGGAAAAAGCAAAATGTGATAAGTAAAATAATAATGGAAGATAACATCATAGAAGCCCCAGATGAAATAGAAAAGAGGTTCGTTCAGTTTTTTGAAAAGTTATATGAAAGAGGAACTGAAGATAGATTAGAAATTGAAAGATTTTTGGAGCAGGAAAGAGGAAAATATATATCGGAAGAGGACAGAATACGATTAAATAAGGAAATTACTGTAGATGAAGTGAAGGAAGCTATTAATAGGATGAAAAATGGAAAGGCCCCCGGGCCGGATGGTTTGCCCTCAAAATACTATAAAACACTAGAGGAACTCCTTGCTCCAGTACTCAGAGATGTTATCAATAACATCCTCCAGGGAGGGAAAATCCCCAGCTCCTGGAAGGAGGCATTCATAACTTTAGTTCCAAAATCAGAAACTGAGAAAACTGATATAAAAAATTATAGGCCAATCTCTTTGCTTAACAACGACTATAAGATCTTTGCCGATATAATGGCAAGTAGACTCAAGAAACTATTAATGAAATACATCCATAAAGACCAAGCGGGATTCCTCCCTAATCGACACCAGAAAGATAATGTGCGTCACATATTAAATATCATTGAATACTTAGATACAAGGATAGATATCCCAGCCGCACTAATCTTTATAGACGCCGAGAAGGCTTTTGATAATGTCTCTTGGGAGTTTTTATCACTATGCTTGGAAAAGGCGGGTATTGAAGGTCCCTATTTGAAAGGAATCAAAGCAATTTACTCGGAACAACAGGCTATGCTGATTGTAAACAACAGCCTAACTAAATCATTCAAGATTGGGAAAGGCACAAGGCAGGGCTGCCCTTTATCCCCCCTGCTCTTCATAATGGTTTTGGAAGTTATTGCAAATAGAATAAGAGATGCAGTGGGTGTGAAGGGGATAAGAATTGGAAAGAAAGAACTTAAGCTAAAGGCATATGCCGACGACCTAGTCCTATCCCTGGAAGAACCAGTGGATAGTGTAAGTAAGGTGATAGAATTATTAGAGGAATTCGGCAGACTGTCAGGATTTAGACTAAATAGGAAGAAAACAAAAATTTTAACAAAGAATTTGGCTATTGAGGACAAAATTCAATTGGAACAAAGGACCGGTATAAAAATTGTGAATAAGGTAAAATATTTGGGAATTTGGCTGTCTCCAAAAAATATAAATTTGGTAGAAGATAATTATGATAAGATTTGGCAGGAAATAAAAAAAGATCTGGACATCTGGCAGAGGCTGAAGCTTTCATGGACAGGGAGGATGGCGGCGATTAAAATGTGCATCCTCCCAAGATTATTGTTTTTGTTCCAAAATATCCCGATAATTAAAGGCACCACCCGTTTTAGGAATTGGCAAAGAATTTTGACTAAGTTCATTTGGCAGGGGAAAAGAGCCAGGATAAGGTTTAAATACCTGACAGATGCAAGAGAGAGGGGCGGATTTGGGGTACCGAATTTAAGGTTATACTATGAGGCAGCTTGTTTAAGCTGGCTAAAGGAATGGGCCACCCTCAGAAACACTGATTTATTGGACCTGGAAGGTTTTGATATTAGGTTCGGGTGGCACGCCTATTTGTGGCAGGGGAAAGGGGAGATACACAGAGGGTTTTCTAACCACATAATTAGAGGTTCACTATTGGAGGTGTGGAATAGATATAAAAAACTGATTGAAGAAAGAACCCCTTGGTGGCTCTCCCCAGTGGATATTGTCAAAATAAAAAAACCGAATATGATGGGAGAAAGGTGGACCTATGAGGACCTCCTAACTAAGACAGAAGAAGGTTGGAAGGTGAAGTCTTATGACGAGTTGAAAGACAAGATAAAAGAATGGTTTCACTTCCACCAGATTAATGCATTGTGGAGTGAGCACAAGAAACAGGGGATGAGTGATAAAAAATCAAGATTCCAGACAGAAATCTTAGAGAGTAATGATAAACACCTCTCCAAATTATATAAACAACTATTGGAATGGGATACAAGAGAGGATTTGGTGAAGGGCGCGATGGTGAAGTGGGATAAAGACCTTGGATATAATATTGATTATAATAAATGGCAGACACTCTGGAGGAAGGGTATAAAATTTACAGCGTGTGCAACACTCCGAGAAAACCTAGAGAAAATGATATACCGCTGGTATTTGACCCCAGTAAAGCTAGGAAAGATGTATAAAACTGTCGATAATAGTTGTTGGAGATGCAAAGAGAAGGTTGGGACCTTTTTCCATATTTGGTGGACCTGTGAGGCAGTGAAGGAATTCTGGGGAAAGATTTATGATGAACTGAAAAAAATTTTAAAATATAATTTCCCCAGGATACCTGAGTTGTTTCTTTTAGGTATGATTGGTGAGGAAATAAAAAAATCAGATCAAACCTTTTTCCAATATGCGACTGCCGCGGCGAGAATCCTAATTGCACAAAATTGGAAATCCCCTGACATGCCTACGATCGGAGAGTGGCAAGTGAAATTATATCAATATATAGAATTAGCGAGATTAACACAGAAATTAAGGCAAAATAATACTATGAAACTTAAAGATGAGTGGAAGAAATTTTTAATTTATGTTGAGGACAATATGGGTATTAGTAACATAACAGCAGAAGATAATTAACACCGTCGATGTTAAATACCATTGCAAGTTCTACTGCAAATATTCTTTTATGATTGTGTAATCCTGGACCAAGTTGAACGGAAGTCTGTCCGTTTTTTGCTGCCTTTTCTCTTTTTGTTTTTTCGCTCTTTTTCTTTCTTTTCTTTTTTCTCTCCTTTTTCTTTTAAGAATTCCTTTTTTGTAATTTTCTGTTTTTTGCTTGCTTTTTCTTTTTTCTTCTCTTATACCTTTTAATGACATGTTTATATGTATCTGAAGTTTGACATGTAACGTGAATCTTTTTTCTAATAAAATTAAAATTATTTAAAAAAATAAAAATTAAAATCTCATTACAAACTTCCTTTAATGGTTGTACCAACCACTCCTTCAGTGCTTTGTAATATCTGGAAGTCAGTCCATCTGGTCCTGGAGATTTGCCCAATTGCATATTCTGAATGGCACCCTCTATCTCTTGTTCTGTTATTCTCTGATTTAGATCCACCTTACTTTGATGAGAAATTTTTTGTAGTCCATATTTTTAAAGAAATTCCTCTATATCCTCTTCCTTCGGCAGTCCTTGTGAATATAATCTTTTAAAATAACTCAAAAAGCAATTTCTGATCTCATTCAGCTTAGATATGTTCTTTCCATCCACTTCTAGGTTTGTAACTGTATTTAATTTCTGTCTTTTCTTCAATTGCCAAGCCAGAAGTTTACCACATTTATCCGCAGATTCAAATGTCTTTTGTCTCATTTGCTTTATCTTCCACTCAATCTCTAGATTCATCAATTCCATGTATTGTGTCTGATATAACTTAATCTCTCTCAAAATCTCCTGGGACTTTGGTTTTGATCTTAATTTCTTCTCTCCTTCTTTTATCTTTTCCAAGATCTTTTCCTTCTTCTCATTTTGCTTTCTCTTTTTTATTGAATTTTGTTGAATTAGAAATCCTCGCATCACAGCTTTACTTGCGTCCCAAATCACTCTTTTTTCTGCATCTGTTCTTAGATTTAGTTCAAAATAGTCCTTTAAGGTTTTTTGGGCCTTTCTGTAGATCTCCTCATCTCGAAATAGGGTGTCATTCATCCTCCATCTAAATTGACCAGTTGTTGTAGGTTTCATTTCCATCTTCACGGCATTATGGTCAGAGCAGGTCTTCGGGCAGATTTCTATTTTCTTAATCTTTGGGGCCAGTCCACTAGTAATCCAGATTTGGTCAATTCTGGTCCAGGTCATCATTGCTTGAGAAAAGAAGGTTCCCTCTCTTTCGAGAGGGTTCCTTGTTCTCCAAATATCTACCAGGTCCATATTTTCAGTCATTTCAAAGAAGGTCTTCGGGAGTCTCCCTTCCTTAGAGATTATCTGTCTTTGTGCCTTATCCATATTTGTGGAAACCACACCATTCATGTCTCCCATAATTACTACATTATAGTCCAAGTAGTCCATCAGAGTTTCATGTAGCTTCTTAAAGAATTCCGCCTTCCCTTCATTTGGTGCATAAATTCCAACAACTAGTAATTTTTCTCCTTGTATTTGTATTTCAATTGCCAAATATCTTCCTTGTTCATCTTTAAATATCATTTTTGGGGCCAATTTCTCTTTTGCATAAATCACTCCTCTTTTCTTAACCTTGTCCGATGAGATAAATTCTTGTCCTAATCTTTTATTTATAAGTAGTTTTCTGTGTACCCTGGTCACATGGGTTTCTTGTAAGCAGATCAAATCCAATTGTTCTTTTTTCAAAATATGAAAAACTTGGCGTCTTTTCAAAGGCATATTCAGCCCATTACAATTCCAACTAAGGAATTGCAGGGCCATCTTGTTATTTGTCACTTACTCCTCCTACCGCTCCAAGTTGTTGCTCTTCCTCTGATGGTGGTGGTTTAAGCCCAAATGATAGATTCAGAATGTCCACTGCTCTTTTTTGCTCTGAAATTGGGTCTATCGTTCCCTTCTGCAGATCCTCTTGGTTTCTCTCCAAAAATTTCTCTTTGTCTTGAATTGTTTTTATTTTCACCTTCTTTCCCTTGTAATTAAAGGACAGTCCTTGTGGAAACTCCCACCTGAAGAGTATGTTGTTCTTTTTCAGCAGGTAGACCAGATCTTTGTAGAAGGTTCTCACCTCAAGAATGTATTTGGGAATGTCCTTAAAGATTTGTATATGAGAGTTTTCAATTTCCAAGGCCTTTTGATAATGTAGTTTCAATATTTTGTCCCTTTCTTCCTTGGATCTGAAAGTAATCAGACAATCCCTCGGAGTCTTTCTATTCTGTCTCCTGCCCAATCTGAATGCTGTTATGATCTTGAATTCTTCCTCCTGCAAATCTTCCTGCCAAAAGTCAGAAAACTCTTGTGTAAGGAACTCCACAAGGCTATCTCCTTCACTTTCCGGAACTGATCTTAATTTCAGGTTTCTCTCCTTTCTCTGTAATTCCATCAAAGACAGGGTCGCATCATGTTCATAGACCTTTTTAGCAATCGGTTCTAGCTTATCTTGTGTCTCTCCAGCAATGTTTCTGGCGTCCTCTGCGATTTTACGTGTTGCAGAGTTTTCTTCAATCAGCTTATTTATAGATTCTGTATTGGATGTCACACTTTTTGTGTTCAAGTCCAATCTCGCTGTTAGTTCTGTTAATTTTTGTGAGTTTTCTGTACTCTGCTTTGTCAAAGTCTCCAAAGATTGATTTATCTTGAGTAACGCCTGTGTCACTGACTCCATGGAGGCAGCTGTCACTTTTTCTTGCCCAGCTGCTCCTGTCGGAGTTAGACTTGAAATTGAGCCTCTTTTCTTTTGTTGCTGTTGCTGCTGTTTGGCTTTAGCTCTGGTAGTTATCTCTTCTGCTGGGCCACTCATGTCCCAAGGACGTTCCCACAAAAACAATTCCCTGATGGAAAATCCCACTGTCTTAAACCGTTGCAACTGTTACTTTCAGCCCTCTAGGGGGAGCAAAACAAAATGTCCACGTGAGGGAAACAAAGAAGTAAAAAACAAGGATACCAGGAAGCTTGAATATATATGCTGCGACACTTTTTTCCAGTAGATACTCTGTCAACACAATCCAATATACTGTAGCAGCAAAGTCCCACAACTTTGTATCAAGCAAAACTTCAACCATGTAACTTTCCCACAAGTTTCTAAAGTCAGTTCAGTGCCCTGGTATCTTATTTGGCAGTCCGTTTCAGGGGATTAAGACAGCGGAAGGCTTTTTCCTTTTAAGTAAACCGTGCAGGTTCCTAGTATCACTTTTTCCTCCCCTCTGCCCTGCTTGCTAGAGGGGAGATTTATGTCCAATGCCAGTCTTAAACAATCCTAGAATACTTCATGCGGATGCAGCTTTAAAGTTCCGTTGCTTTAACTGTCATGCAGTCGGGGGAAGGCAGACTTCCTTAATTTTCACCTTCCCCGTTTTCAGCCAAATTTCGGATTTAAATTTTTTTAGTTCCAAATAGTCGTTCAATCTTACTCACGGGTTTTTCAGTCCAATTTCAATTTACAGAAAGGAATCGGCGCTCTCCGTTCATGGCGACGCGGCTTCGCTTCGCGAGCTGGGTTGCGACTCTCAGCTCCGCACTCTCCCGATGCCGTTCCGGAGCCTTTAAAAAGGCTCTTTCGCAGTAAGGGGGGGCGCTTCTGGTGCCCACCGAGTCTCCTTGTTCACAGGCTTCCGCGCCTGTGATTTTAGGGGTCCCCCACTCGCCGTAGTGGGTAAGACCCGAACTCGCGAAGCAGTCCTCCTCCGGAGCTCGGAGGTAGGACCGCCATTAAACGCTGGCGCCGACCGGAAGTCCCACTAATACATCATGGTTACATCATGAAAGGGGCAGTCTGGTGGCAGTAATCTGAGCATCCTAGACCCTGCCCCATGGTTCCCCCTGCCCTCCACCAAACACCCATCAAGTTTAACAAAAGAGATTTTTACACTTCCCTGTTTCCCAGCCAAGTTAATCACACCCTTTTGTCTTCATCTGGGTTTGTTATTTCTGGAATGGCTACCTGTCTGGCACTCAGGTATCAGGATGCCAGGAATTATCACTCAGGCAGAGGGGCTGCTGAGTAGCTGAGCTCACATGTCTATATGAATTTCTGAAGTTTTCCCAGTGAGCCAGTACATAGATACATTTATCAGTGAATTGTTATGTTACATTTGGTATTATGCAGCAGAGGCCCTTTGAATAGATAGGAAGAAACTGTGATGAAGTGTTTTGTGGGGACAAATCACAAAAGTCACAAAAGTGATTGTGCTGCTTTTGGTAGTGGGCTGCATGTGCATGATATCTGCTGGAGGGGCAACCCCCCCAACCTATACATAAATTCCTGCAACACCAACTAACATCTTCACTGCATCTGTGAAACTCACTGCCACTAGAACAGAAAACACCAGCCATGAAGGCTATAGGGTTGTTGTGAGGATTAGAGTGTCACATTAGGACCTGGGAGACCAGGGCTTGAATTCCCACTCTGCCGTGAAGCCAGCCACTGCCACTCATCCTAACCAACCTCACAAGCTTGTTGTGGGAATGAAATGAGGAGTGGGGGAGAAGCATGGGCGCTCCTTAGAGACAAAGGTAGGATAGAGATGTACTAAATAAATAAACTAGTGGCTCTTAACTTTAACATAGACCACACACATAGCAAAGTACACACACAGCAGAACCACATTGAGACATCCAGCTGATGTCAGAAGCCCATGCTGCCGTCTTGATAACACAGCACACAAGCTGTAATTAGCTTGAAGATTTATTGCAATACAATTAGCCTTGGACAGCTAACCGAACGTCTATGACTTATGAATCAGTTGACCCTTCTGAAGAATGCTTCCTGGTTCTGGTTCTGCAGAATATCCTGAACCCATGACCCTTATGCTTCTAGGTTTGCTTCCTGTCTAATACCTTTCCCATACAATGACTCCTTGGGCTCAGATGATTAATTGCCAACTCTTCCGGTGAGGAAATATTACGCCACCTGCTTTCCAAGTCTGCCTGTGTGTATTGAGTGAGCTGACTTCTCACTTTCCCACTCTCTGCTAGCTGCTTATCAACATTCCATTCTGTGTTAGAGAGAGGGGGAGGAGGACTGCTTACTGACTCATACTGTATTTCTCTACTTAGGCCAGTTGTGTTCATGACAGCTGAACATTCAACCTGTTGATGAGGGCAAGGGAGGCACACATCGTCCCCACCCACTCCTGAGGCCTCTGATGTCCCTGCCTTGAGCAGGGAAAGGTCTGCAAGGGTCTTCCATTTGTGTTTGCTGAAATGTGAGTGGGAGCCCTGATTGCACAGCAGATCCCACTAGGGTTCAAGCAAATTTGAGCAGGAAACCATGCAGTGCAGACTTGCCCAGTGCAAGAAGGTTAATAACTAAGCTGATGGAGCTGATGCAGAAGGGGATGTTGCTGCTGTCATCCCACCCATGGTTTGAATTTTCATGGGTTCAGCTGAAAATGTGTACCTGCCTCATGGAGTGTGGCGGCCTGGTATACTGGCATTATGTACCACAATCCTGCTTCATGCATTCCCTGTGTGTGCGCGTGTGTGTGCGCGTGTGAGAGAGAGAGAGAGAGAGAGAGAGAGAACAAGAACGTATGAACCTAAGAAAAGCCCTGCTGGGTCAGGCCAATGGCTCATCCAGTCCAGCATCCTGTGTTCACAGTGGCCAACCAGATGCCCCAAAGGGAAACCAGCAAGCAGAATTTGAGCACAACAGCTTTGCTCCAGGCCATGGATAGTTTCTTAAATGTCTGTCATACTATGGTTCCTCTTCATCCTGGAGAAGAGTGACTAGTGGGGTGCCACAGGGTTCTGTCTTGGGCCCGGTCTTATTCAACATCTTTATCAACGACTTGGATGATGGACTCAAGGGCATCCTGATCAAATTTGCAGATGACACCAAACTGGGAGGGGTGGCTAACACCCCAGAGGACAGGATCACACTTCAAAACGACCTTGACAGATTAGAGAACTGGGCCAAAACAAACAAGATGAATTTTAACAGGGAGAAATGTAAAGTATTGCACTTGGGCAAAAAAAATGAGAGGCACAAATACAAGATGGGGGACACCTGGCTTGAGAGCAGTACATGTGAAAAGGATCTAGGAGTCTTGGTTGACCACAAACTTGACATGAGCCAACAGTGTGACGCGGCAGCTAAAAAAGCCAATGCAATTCTGGGCTGCATCAATAGGAGTATAGCATCTAGATCAAGGGAAGTAATAGTGCCACTGTATTCTGCTCTGGTCAGACCTCACCTGGAGTACTGTGTCCAGTTCTGGGCACCACAGTTCAAGAAGGACACTGACAAACTGGAACGTGTCCAGAGGAGGGCAACAAAAATGGTCAAAGGCCTGGAAACGATGCCTTATGAGGAACGGCTAAGGGAGCTGGGCATGTTTAGCCTGGAGAAGAGGAGGTTAAGGGGTGATATGATAGCCATGTTCAAATATATAAAAGGATGTCACATAGAGGAGGGAGAAAGGTTGTTTTCTGCTGCTCCAGAGAAGCGGACACGGAGCAATGGATCCAAACTACAAGAAAGAAGATTCCACCTAAACATTAGGAAGAACTTCCTGACAGTAAGAGCTGTTCGACAGTGGAATTTGCTGCCAAGGAGTGTGGTGGAGTCTCCTACTTTGGAGGTCTTTAAGCAGAGGCTTGACAACCATATGTCAGGAGTGCTCTGATGGTGTTTCCTGCTTGGCAGGGGGTTGGACTCGATGGCCCTTGTGGTCTCTTCCAACTCTATGATTCTATGATTCTATGATTCTATTCTATGATTCTATGTCTTACTCATCTTTCCTCTAAACTAAAAAGTCCCAAATGCTGCACCCCTTCTTCATAGGGGAATTGCACCATCACCTTGATCATTTTGGTTGCCCTTTTCTGAACCTTTTCTAGCTCCGTAATATCCTTTTGGGGGTGTGGTAAACAATTGTTTCTGCAAGGGTCTCATGTAGATGCCACTATATCAGGAAGTCCATTTCATATGTTTTCATATGTTGTAGGAATCAGGGCTTGAGTGTGAAGGCACATATCTTTGGATCTCCCTTCCAGAGGCATAGCGGGGGGGGGGCAGAGGGGCGGTGGCCCTGGGCACTAAATTCTGAAAGACTGTGTCCCACAACAGGCTCCCTTGTGTGGCTGAGCTCCTGCTGCCTTCTGGAGCCACAGGGAGACAAGCTATACCTAGGCAGGGGCCTTCAGGACTGGAGCGGCGCCTCCTTTTCCTTGTGGTCAGTAAAGGGCTGCCTGACCATACCACGCCCCTGGGCTGGCTGAGCCGGGAGGCGGTGGAGCCGCTAAGCCAAAAAGGCATGCAGCCACCTCCACTAGCAGTAGTGCCAACAGCCATGTGCCTTGCGGGTTCTGCACCCCCACCCCAGTTGCCCAATCCACCAAGGGAGCGCAACACTTGCCCCACCCTGGGCACCAGCAACCCACATTATAGCAATGCTCCCTCCTGCTACATATCAGGTCTGCATCATGTTTATTATCCAGTCGTTGCCTGCTGAATATTTTTTTTCAACAGGCTCTTTAAGTGGATTTTTAAAAAATGAATTTTTATTGTCTTTACATATAATCACATTACGTAACATTGTATCCTCTTGTTTTATCTCTTTGGCTTGAATGAGCCTAAAGACTTCCCTCTCTCCCATCTGATGGTTTACAAAATGTAACTTTACATCTTTACATTTCACTTCATTTCCTATCCTTGTTATATCATTACCTAAAATATTATATTACTCAACCTGAATAGGTAGCAACTTCACCTTACAGTGTAGCCTTATTAGACTTTACCGATGGTAGGGTGAGCGTTGCTCCCAGAACAGGGAGGAAGGAGTCAAATGACACCGAGGTTGATTCAGAGAAAGAGTTTATTCTGCTCTCCGGATAGCAGAAGGCACTTGCATGGTCAGTCCACAGCAAGTCCAAAGAAATGCGAAAATTCATGCAGCATATATATCCTCCAGGCACCGTCTCCCCCCTTCCCCAGGAATCCAGCCACGTCAGCTTATACATGCAGGTTGACATCACAGATGTTCCTGCTCCGGTACTTTTAACCATAAAAGGGTGCTCCACTTCCTGTACTCTTGGACCATATAAGGGTATTCCTGTTCCGGCACTCTTATCTTGGGGTTAGAAGGTCACCAACTCTCCTGGCGCTGTTCCCGGACTAGGTCTGTGCGTCAGAGTGTGGCCAGGATGTAAAATAAGACCCAGACGTGTCATCCCTGCTCCACTGGAACAGTCAAGGCCATACATTGCCGTCACGGACTGATAAAGGAGAGAGCTTTGTTTATACAGCTGGGTTCCTGTTATGCATTTGCTCAACAGCTCAAATTAATGCATTTTAGAAATGCTCCCTTGGAGAAGGAAAAATGCGGATTTTGGGTCAGTTTCAAACTGACTGCACAGAAACCCATTCCTTCATTCCCTCCTCTTCTTTTGGACAGCCTTCTGGCTTGTCCCAAGGCACTGGCCGGTATTCTCGTGTCAGTGCTATAATCTGGGGCTGAATCATTCGTGACATCATTTTACGCATATTTTGCAGGCATTGCATCAAGCAGGGTATACAGGAGCAGAAAAGAAGCAAGATTAGCAAGGGGCCCAGTAACATTATTAAAAGTCCTCTAAGCCACCCAAGGTTCGGAAGCCACTCAGTCAACCAAGACATGTCCCATCCGTTCCAGGTTGGGACAGGAACATGGGCTACTTTTTCTATTTCTGCTGCCAAGTTTCGAATAGTTTCACCATGGTCAGAAATGTTAAAGCAACAGGCTCCTTCTGTCAAATTTAACGCTGCACAAAACCCGGCAGAAACCAAAATCGGGGCCATAACTGAGGACTCATTCCAAGGCACAGGGAGGAGGGGTATTCCTCCCAAAGCATCTGTAGGTCCCAGAGTGCAGATCATGCAATTAGTTCGGTTTGCAGAATAGGCTACCATTTCCGCCATTTGCAGCCATTTATTATACATGTTACGGGCACCCCACTCTCTCATTAGCTGCTTGGTCACCTTAAGCGGTTCAGGCACGCCGCTGGCCAGAAATAAGAATACCATTCTGGCAAAAACCATGGTCACCCGCAGTCCTATCTGCGGTATTTTAGGCGGAGGGACCTAATTATTACCTATTACCTGGGTTACCTCCCACAAAGCTATATACAAAGCTATATATTCAAAGGGAAAGAAACGAAAAGGATAGAAAAGGTCCTCTTCTAGTCCACACTGGATTCTTCTGCCGTGCGTAGAGATGCCAGCTTCCGGGGGTGGCACCAGTAGGACGGTCGTCTGGTGGGCGCCAAAAAATGGTGAGTCAAAGGGGTTGGTGTAGATCAGTCGTAGCAGTCCAATCTGATACTGCCTGGGGTTTGCTTCATCCTTTAAATCAGGCCTGCTGGAATATACTTCATCCATTACTTGTATGCAGTCATGTGTTGGAGGCCCATCTTCTCCCATAGGTGGTAGTGTAGCCGGGTTAAGAGCCTCAGTAACTCGAAGCTGCAACTGCGGGTGCATGAGCAGTGCTTGGCACTTCATAACTTGTCAGCTATTGTAATCAGAGTGGCAGTAGCCACTACTGCTCGCATGCAGGGAGGCAAACCTTGTTCTGTAGTGGTTAATTTTTCAGACAAATAGGCTATGGGTTGGTCATCATCAGGGTCTAACAATTACCTTGATAAAATTACCTTGATAAAATACAAATTTCACCATGTGCAAATGGTTTTAGATACCTACTAGGTCCACAAATCATCATATAGCATATATTCAACACACAAAAACAGCAACAATTTGAGCCCGACAAAGGACTGCTGGACATCCAAAGGGCCCCATTACCCCATTAATGCCTTCTGTTTCTTCGGCCAATTCCCATCCCTGTACTCTGCTGCCCTCAGGACCAAAGGCGCTACACCCACTTTATCGCTATATGGTCTTATATACTGAAACACCCTTTTGTACTGTCCTTTTGTCCACTTCACCTCCTTTTCTAATTCCTTTCTAAATTATTCAATCCCAACATCATTTTCCTCCTCGCTGTCCTCCTCCTCCTCCTCCCCCCTTTTTTGTGACACTGACACAAAGATGTTAACAAGGTAACACAGGTGATAATCTGGCATCTGAAATCATTCACATACACAGAAAGCTTAAAAGCACATAAGTATTTGCTTGAGCCATTGTCAAACAAAGCTATTGTCATCAAAGCAAGTGTAAAGTCAGACTTATAGTATAAGGTCTCCCTGCTGAAAACATGTATGCTTCTGTTTTAAATTCTTTCTGCAGGATATTCACTGCGAAAGGGAGTTTTGTTGGGCTGCATTTGAAAGTTGATTGACCTTTTAAATAAACTGTAGGACAGTCCTTCCTAGTTTCCCCCTATTATTATTTATTATTTATTATTTATCTGCAAGTCATTTTAATCTTGATATACATATTCACGTACTTAATTGACTTGGGACAGTGGTTCAGTTAAAATTTCAGTTAAAATTAGGGCACAACAATAGGTTAAGTGCTACCTGCTGTGTGGCTGAAATTTCTTATAAGAAAACATCTGATAACAGTTTGAAAGGGTGCAACTCAACTCAACACCGTTTAGGGGAAAGGTTCCTGCTTGTTCCTTTTCATAGTGTGAAACTAAATATCTGACCTAGAGCACTAGGAACATTTTAGGGAACACCACCATGTCGGAGAAGGCTACGACAGTATATGACATCAGCAGCCCTGATAAGGACTGCCTGATAACTTCCATATTTGAAACCACAAAGAAAGGCACAAACCACAAACGAACGAATGCAGGCAGCGGGGCCTGTGGACTTTGCTAAACATCTCTCCCCAAAAGCTGAAAAGAAAAGGGGTTCTGGCTCAGTTTTTCCCCATTCTTTATGATGTTAGGGAATGCTCAGCACACACAGGTGCACTGGACGCTCAAGGCATTTCCTGAAATGAAAAGGTCAGTCCTCCATTGTGTGGAGCTTCTTTTATTGATCTCAACTTTTCCACAACAAGAATCTGTAAGGCTGCAAGCACACTAACAAGGGAGTAAGTCCTATTGAGCTTACTGGAACAGCCTTCTGAGCAGACATCTACAGGATTGTGCTACAAGTCCAGCTTGAGGTGAGTGGAGCAGAAAACCGGTGAGATTTTCTTCCTGTCTCCAGCATCAAATAGATAATACTTTTAATATTTTAATATTGGCAGTGTGCCAGATGGAGTACTTGGAAAGGAAGGCAGAATCACAGATATGCTACTGTGACCTATCCTTTGCACCACACCACACTGCCCCCAAGCAAATGGGTCTACATTGCTACAACACCTCATTCACTGACCTGGCATTCAGCAGCGTACTATTAAGACAAAATGAGGACCCTGAGTGGGAGAAGGACCATAGGGAGCCAGGGCTTCAGTCAGTTAATTTAGCCTCTGGATTCAATTATCTTACTGGTTCTGGTTCTGGTGGGGAGGTGGACTACTTCGACTACTTCAAAATGTGGCATCTGATTCCTCATGAATTTTGGGTCCTGCTTGCGTATGCTACAGAGTGTGTAAACAAACCTTACACTAGAGAAAAGCTCACCAGTTCTGTACACTGTATCACTGTAGCTTTGTGTACATTGTATCTTGAGTATTCTGCTGAAGGACAAAGCTGGCTTGGTGTTATTTGCTTTATGAATTAAGTAGAGGGCAGGTCCCAGTTTCCCAATACACACACTTGCTATTTCACCACAACACTCTTCCTACATGGATTCACACACACACACAAACTTCTTATCAAGTAGTTGCAGGAATATTAAACTGGAGTGTGCCTGAATTTGCGTCAGTGTAACCATGTTTGGTAATAATAAAATTCTGCACATTTATGTAATTCAGACATACAAATTATAATGCACTTTTGCATTCAGTTGGGCCAGTGTTCACAACATTCTGTTTTACTTAGCATTTTGGTTTGAAACCCCAAGTTCCACTATCTCTGCACTTCCTGCAGGATTGTATAGTTGAAGGAAAGAGCCTCTAATATGTATGATAAGCTCAGAGATAAACAATGGCAAAAACAGCTTGAAAAGGGAAGTTCTTTTTATTCAGATGTCTGTTTACTTTCATACCCCTTACTTAGACAGTCTCTGCCCTAAGCGTAGATTGTCTTTGCATGTATATTTTTAAAGCTTTGCTTTTGAAACTGTAGACATTATTAACACACAAATATTGGGTAAGATCTACCCACTAGTTCTCTTATTTTAATGGCCGCAGACTACTCCTGAACCATTAGGGCCCAACTGAATGCTTTGGCAGAATATTTCTTTGCTTTCTGTCAGCGCTCTCGGCTGATGAACAAAACAATAAAAGGCACATTTTTCCAAGAGAACATATGTCTTGGAGTTGCATATAATCCCCACCAGGTGTCAGAAACTGGCAGATATTACTCAGAAATTTCAAAATTAATGCCTAGATAGTTCAAAGGGAGGGGGTGGTCTTTTAATATACCGTACTTTTCGCACCATAGGACGCACCTTTCCCGTCTTAAAAACTAAGGGGGAAAGTCTGTGCGTCCTATGGAGCGAATGCAGGGGGGAGGCAGGCAGGAAGAGCCCCACACAAGCTTCGCTTTTCCCCCAAGAGGGAGAAGGGACTGACACCGCCAGTCAGTCCCTTCTCCCTCCTCTAGAAAAGCCTTGCACAACCTCTCCAGCCGGGGGGGAGGCTTTGCAAGGCTAAAGAGGAAGCCATGGCATCGAGTGGGATGGATCGCGCTCACTGCCTTGTCGTCGTCTTTAGCCGCGCTGGAGAGGTTTAGCTCCTGGCTGGAGTGGTTGTGCGGCTATGGATCCCGCGCGTTGTCTTGGCTTCTTTGCTCTTTGGGGCTGCTGGGGGAACCGGGGCTTTCCCCGCAGCCCCGAGCAGCTCTGGGAGAAGCAGACAGGCTGCGCGCAGCCTGTCCGTTGCTCTTTGGGGCTGGGGGGGATATTTTTTTCCTTGATTTCCCCCTCTAAAAACTAGGTGCGTCCTGTGGTCCGGTGCGTCCAATAGAGCGAAAAATACGGTATTCATATAAAGGTTTGAGTTCCCCACCCATTTCTTTGGTTTCATTTACACCTCAAAAATAGTTCTGGGGGAAAAATGCAGTTACACAAAATTCTTCCTCTCCCAATTATTCACCATGGTTCAGCAGCATACAGAATCCTAGCCAGTTTTTCAAAACTTGTATAGTTTAAATACAATATTCTTTGGGAACATAGGGGTATGTGAATGATTTATTACAATTGGAAACTTGCCTAATTAGACTGAGATATCCTCTCTCGGCAGCAGACCAGCCGAGAGGAAAGGCTAGTCTCCATGGTGATTTTATAAGGAAAGTGAATAAACTTAATCTCCACCTCGACTAAATAGCCTGTAAATAGCCTGTAAATTGTGAATTGTCCTGCACTGACGAGTAACGTTCTAAAGTGATAAAAACTGTCTTACTTCCTCTCAAGAAAGAGTGCTTTGGATAAACTTCTCTCTGCCATATTTTTTGTTGTGATTGGAGTAGTTTTAAAGACTAAGGAAGCTGCTTTCGATTTGGCTGGTGGAAAGGAGAAACTGTTTTTCTCCATTGTTCTGGCAGACTGTGGGATTGACCTTGACATTCCTCAGATATGACTTCAGAAAAAGAAAAGCCTAGACGTGGCTCTAAAGCACCGACACAATTTGAGGAGTCGGTTTTGTTAGCGTTAAATGATATTAAAGAAGGACTGGACCGCAATACAGGTGCGGTAAATAAATTGGAAGAAAGGTTTGACCAGTTGAGCACCGACCTGCGAGTTGTTAAAGAGCAAATTAATACACATGATGAAAGATTGACACAATTGGAGAATATTCGGGTCCAGGACCTGGAACGCTTGCAACAGGGAAATGCAACAGCTATAGCTTATTTACAGCTGGCACAGAAACAATCCCATCTGAGATTGAGAGGATTTCCTAATCTGGAACATGATCAAGATAAACTCAGAGAATGTGTGATAAAACATTTTGTTGAATTCTGGGATCTGAAAAAAGAGGAAGTGGAAGACTGGGTGGAGAAAGATTTGGACCTAAAAAAGAGACTAAAATAACTTATAACTGTATTGTGGTCTTTAAGACTAAGGAACAAAGAGATATCATTTTGAGACATCACTATAAAAAAGGCCTCAAAGTATCTGATAAAGTGGTGGTCCTTTTCAAGGAAATTCCTAGGGGTTTTTTTGAATTTGAGATCCCAGTATAAGGATCTGACAGACATTCTGAGGAGAAAGAACATTTTTTTCAGGTGGGAATTTCCAGAGGGCCTATCCTTCAAATTTGAAGGAAGAAAGCAAAAGATTAAGAATCTTCAGGAGAAGGATAGATTTATGCAGAAGCACTCGATAGAACTTGGATTGCAAACTTCACAGCTGCGGGGGGCGGAGGCAGCCTCCTCGTAAATAGACAATATGGCATTGAGAATCTATTCATGGAATGTTCATGGCATGAACTTGCCACAAAAAAGGAGACAAATTTATCATATTTTGGAGAAACAAAATTTGGACATAATTTGTCTACAGGAAACCCATATTACAAGATTACACAAAAATTTTTTAATAAATAAAAGATTGGGTCAAGAATTTATTTCTTCTGAAAGTCAGAAAAAGAGGAGTGGTTTTCTACATCAAAGATAAATGGAATTCAAAATTTGCTTTCAAAGATGAGGAAGGAAGATATATCGCAGTTGAAATTTCAGCACAAGGCGAGAAATTTTTGGTATTAGGAATCTATGCACCTAATGATGGCAAAGCGGAATTTTTTAAGAACCTGGAAGCAAGTCTGCTGGAATACCTGGATTATAAAATTATCTTGATGTGGGATTTGAATGGAGTTGCATCTACCTTGATGGACAGAACTCAGAGATCAAAGGTTATGAACTCTGGCAGACTACCGAAGACTTTCTTTGATCTAACTGAAAAATTTTATCTGTCAGATATATGGAGAATTAGAAACCCAATGGAAAGAGACTTCACTTTTTTCAGATGCAAACGAAGTATTTTCGTGAATAGACTCTATATGGATATCCAGAGACTTGGTTCCTAAAGTGGCAAAAATGGAAATTTGCCTTAAAACCTGCTTGGATCATAATGCAGTTTCTATGGACTTGAAAGTGTTTGTACAGGGTTCCTTCAGATGAATGAATGACGATTTGTTGTGAAATTCATCAATTGTAAATAAGGCCCAAAAAACCCTAAAGGATTATTTTGAACTTAATATGACTCAAGGAATGGAGATAAGGGTGATTTGGGAGGCCAGCAAAGCGGTAATGAGAGGGTTTATGATACAACAAAACGCAATTAGGAGAAAGTCACAGAATGAGACAAAAGACAAAATTATGGAACAACTGAAAGACAAAGAGAAGAAGCTTAGAGGAAACCCAAAGAATTTGCAGGTCCAAAAAGAAATTAAAGCCTTACAGGTTCAATAGTCACAGTTAGTAAATCAAGAAATTGAATGGAAGATAAGAAGGATGAGACAAAGAAATTTTGAATCTGCAAAGAAATGTGGGAAACTACTAGCCTGGCAATTAAAAAAGAGACAAAAACAAAGTACTATTACAAACATTGTTACAGAAGGAAAATTGGTAGAGAAACCTGCAGACATTAGAAAATGTTTTTATAAATATTATAAGCAACTGTATAAAAAAGAAAAAGAAGATCTAGGGAAAATCGAGCAATTTATAAAGAACAACGGACTGCAACGGATTCCGAAAGATAAAAAGAATCTGCTAAATGGCGTAATTACAAGTCAGGAAGTGGAACATGCAATAAATTCAATGCAACTTGGCAAGACACCAGGACCTGATGGTCTATCAGCGAAATATTATAAGACATTGAAAGATTGGCTTATACAACCTCTCGTAGAAATATCTAATTCAATTGTACGGGGGGGGGAGCACCTGAAACCTGGAAACAAGCTTACATTACTCTGATTCCTAAACAGGGTCAGGATAGATCCAATGTTAAAAACTACAGACCAATCTCCCTACTTAATGTGGATTATTAAATTTTTGCAAATATACTGGCTAATAGGCTAAAAAAGGTTTTATCGGAGTATATTCATAAAGACCAGGCAGGATATCTGCCTGGAAGACATATGAAAGACAATATTAGAAATGTTGTGGATATTTTGGAAAAGTTAGAAGAAAGAGTTGTAAAGCAATGTTAATGTTTATTGATGCTGAGAAAGCCTTTGACAATGTTTCTTGGAGTTTTATGTTACATAACTTAGAGAGTATGGGGATAGGTCATGATTTTATAAATGGTATTAAAGCGATCTATCAAGAACAAAAAGCTAAAATTATTGTAAATAATGTGGTTTCAGAGGAAATTAGAATTGAGAAGGGAACCAGGCAAGGGTGTCCACTGTCCCCTCTGCTGTTTATCTCGGTTCTGGAGGTCTTGCTAAGTATGATTAGAAAAGATGAACAAGTTAAAGGTATTACAGTAGGTTCGAAACAATACAAATTAAAAGCCTTTGCTGATGATTTAGTTCTGACGTTACAAGATCCAGACTCCAGTGCAGTTAAAGCACTGGAGCTAATACATGAGTTTGGTCAGGTAGCAGGATTTAAATTAAACAAGAGCAAGACCAAAGTAATAGAGAAAAATCTGGATAATGAAGAAAGGAAAATATTACAAGAAAAAAACGGGCCTAGATTTTGTGAAAAAAGTTAAATACTTGGGGGTGAACCTGTCTGGGGAAAAATTGAATTTGTATAAGGATAACTATGAGAAAATGTGGAATGAAATTAAGAGAGATTTAGAGGTGTGGTCTAACTTAAAATTGTCATTAATGGGCCAGATTTCTGTGATCAAGATGAATGTGCTGCCAAAGATGCTTTTTTTGTTTCAAGCCCTCCCAATTATAGACAATGTGAAATGTTTTAAAGAATGGCAAAAAGCTCTTTCTAGATTTATCTGGCAGGGGAGGAAACCCAGAATTAAATACAAATTACTTACGGATTCCAAAGAAAGAGTGGGATTCTCTCTGCCAGACTTAAAAATCTATTTTGAAGCTGCCGCACTTTGTTGGATTAAAGAATGGATGAAATTAGAAGATACAGATTTACTAGATTTGGAGGGATTTGATAATGTGTTTGGTTGGCATGCATATTTGTGGTATGATAAAGTAAAAGCCCATAAAGCATTTAAAAATCATATAATTAGGAAATCATTGTATAATGTTTGGATAAAATACAAAGACCTTTTAGAAAGAAAGACACCCAGATGGCTTTCACCAATGGAGGCAAAGGCCCAGAAAAAATTAAATATGGATACCAAATGGTTGAGATATTATGACTTATTAATAGAGGAAGAGGAAGGCTATAAATTAAGACCATTTGAGCAAATTAAAGATAAGCTAAATTGGCTACATTACCACCAGATTAACGAATTGTATAAACTGGATAAGAAAAATGGTTTTGCCTTGGAAAAATCTAAGTTGGAGATGGAGTTGTTAGATACTGAAGGTAAAAACTTATCTAAAATGTACAAGCTTTTGCTGGACTGGCATACGAAAGATGAACAAGTTAAATCGGTGATGATAGATTGGGCAAGAGATTTAGGACATAATATAATGTTTGAGGACTGGGAAAGATTGTGGAAGAAAGGGGTGAAGTTCACCACATGTACTTTGTTAAAGGAAAATATTATGAAGATGATGTATAGATGGTATTTGACACCTGTAAAACTAGCAAAGATGTATCGTAATTGTGATAATACATGTTGGAAATGTAAAGAAAAGGAAGGAACATTCTTTCATATGTGGTGGACCTGCTCCAAGGTGAAAGACTTCTGGGAAAAGATTTATAATGAATTGGAAAAAATGTTGAAATATACATTTAAAAAGAAACCAGAGGCCTTTCTTCTTGGAATAACAGGTTCGGAATTGCCCAAGAAAGATGTTAATCTATTTTTGTATGCCACAACTGCGGCTCGTATTTTGTTAGCTAAAAAGTGGAAAATCAAGAATTACCAACAGTAGAAGAATGGCAGATGAAGATGATGGATTGTATGAAGCTAGCCGATCTAACCAGAAGAGTCCGCAACCAGAAGGAGGAGGAACACCACGAAGAATGGAAGAAATTTAATGATTATTTAGTTAAATTTGTTAAGCTAAAATAACTGGAAATAGCGTCCAGATACTTAAAGGGCTTAGGATTGTATCTATGTTAACTGATAAAATAATATGTTTAATACAAGAAGGAGAAGATTTAAAGATGTTAATGTTTAATTTAAAGGGTATTAAAATTGGGATTTGGAAAACCGTTATAAGGACATGCAATGAATTTCAACTAAGGGGAAACGAGGAAGTCCTTTTACAAAGTAAATAACTGTTATTTTCAATAAGGTTATGATTTATGTTTGTTATGTTTTGTTTGTTTTATGTTTTTGTTTGTCATTGATATTGTAAAAACTAATAAAATTTTTGCAAATAAATAAATAAATACAGAAACCAAAACCGGAGATAGCCCCATCAAGCTTTCGTTGTAAGAGATTGCTGCTCTCATCATTTAAAACGCTGTGAGTTTTTCACAGCGCAAAGTTCTTTCCACGCAAAGGTACAAAGTTTCTTGGTGAGATCAAGGCAACTGCACCTTTCAGCATTGCAACAGCTGTGGATTAATTCTTTAAAAGCTGTTTTTACTCATGAAAACCTCAGACTCAGAATCTGAGTGTATTTTAACAGCACATGCAAGACTGTGACTAAAGTGTGTTGCTGGTCACACAGCCTCTATGCAATTCAGTTTTTACTATATTTAGTAAATTCTCTCTCAATAATAGCATCTGAATATATTAATTTCATTAATACTAATCACAGCATAAACACTCAACAGTCTTTACAACACACTACCCAACTTTTCTCCTGTTCCAACATTCTCACTTCTCTACTCTCTCACCTTTTTTTCTACTTCCCCTCTACCTTCTCCAGCTCAGACTACTTCAACACCTCCCCCATAACATTTGGGACACAATTGTTCATCCCTTCTACAAATAAAAATTATACGTGTTTCAAAAATATCAGAAGAAAGGTAATGCAAAAATCAATTTTGGTATCAAATAGTGTGCTCATCCTTATTTTAAACGGAGCTGAGATTTATAATAAAATCTAACTTGCACACCCCTTTAAGTTTTAAAAGGTACAAATTATAATTAAAGCACATAATGTCTCATGTTTCACGGGGGTCTTTGGAAACAGATTCATCATACAATCAGAGTTAGCATGATGCAATCTTGAAAAGACTCGTGAAGTACGCACACAACACAGGTCTGCAAATATTGCAAATTCCCTTTGCTGCTACCTGTAAAAGTATGTCAAATTTACAGAACCACCTCTATGATAACAAAAAGAGGACATATGTTTAAATGACACAGGTACTCTTGCTCTTGCTCTGGGGGTTGACATGCTATGCAACATTTGGTAATTTTGTAATTTTCCTGAGTGTTCTTTGACCCCATTTTCTGTGTTTAGCACACACAAACTGCAAGGGGGATGATTTACTGCCTTTCCCCTCATAACCCAGGACACTCCGACCACCTAGTATTATTTTTCACTCAGTCACCTTTCTCCGCGTCCTGTTAGTGGCCTGGATGGACTTGCGTCGCCAGGAACCGCACTTCAAGGACCACACTTCGCTTCGCCAGTGGCCCTGAGCCCCAGCTTCTCATTCACTCAAACATTCACTGGAGTGTCCCCATACACATACCAAAAAACAAAAACAAAACCCATGCACCTCCCCCATCCCCAAAATTTCCTTTTACCAAAACCGGCGGCACTCTACTGCTCCTACTGGGCGGGGCTGATCAGACCCCTGGCTCCCACAAAATAAACTGTGGAGCTTACCTTTCCCCTGGGTACCCTCTTTCCCGTGTGGCTGCTCTCTTTCTCTCGTCGCCTGCAGCGTCTCCACTCAGGGACGGGGTGATCAGCTCCCCCTATGAACTGGCAGGGTGCACGCTTGGAGCCGCCGATGCTGAACAGAGCTATACACTTGTGGTGGCGCCTCGGACCTTCATCCCTCGTCCTCGGGGAACGCTTTCCCGGCCAATGCACCAAGAAATGTAGCCTTATTAGACTTTACCGATGGTAGGGTGAGCGTTGCTCCCAGAACAGGGAGGATTCAAAGAGTTTATTCTGCTCTCCGGATAGCAGAAGGCACTTGTGTGTGTTACGGAAAAGGAGCAATGCGGCAGCGATTTGCAGCTGGCTGGAAAGCAAAACAGGATGGGACTGTACCGTGGGAACAAAGGGACAGTCTATTCACTGTGCTGAGCACCGGATTTAGCTCAGAGTGTAATTTGACCTATACAGGAAGTACAGGAGGTGGAGTTTGTCTCTCTGCTGTTGGAGTCTGAAGAGAGCAGACGCGTTTCTCTGTAATGCTGCAAAAACAGAAATAATGGCATGTAAATACATTTCTGTCTATCTCTTTCCCCTCCCTGGGGGGGAGCAGGGAGCCGGGAAGAGTGGTGTGTTCTTCTCACGCTTGAGGAGGATCGCCGATCGTGACCTAGCCTGTATCCTGCCGGGAAACGCAGACAGAAAGAACAACAAGGAAATCAAGCCGGGTGCCTGGAGAGAGGCCAGTTTCTATGATAAGGCTCAGATTTCCTGACACTGTGGTCAATCCACAGCAAGTCCAAAGAAATGCGAAAATTCATGCAGCATATATATCCTCCAGGCACCGTCTCCCCCCTTCCCCAGGAATCCAGCCACGTCAGCTTATACACGCAGGTTGACATCACAGATGTTCCTGCTCCGGTACTTTTAACCATAAAAGGGTGCTCCACTTCCTGTACTCTTGGACCATATAAGGGTATTCCTGTTCCGGCACTCTTATCTTGGGGTTAGAAGGTCACCAACTCTCCTGGCGCTGTTCCCGGACTAGGTCTTGTTGGCTATTTGCAGTTTAGTAGTGCTGCAGAGAGCTTGCTGGGGAGACCATGCATTAAAAAGGGACTCAAAAATAACTAACAAGGTTTTAATAACAAAAACAAAAACTCCTTATACACTAAATACATCAACAACAAACCAGACCCAACCACCAACCCATCCCCCAGGGAAATGGGAGAGCTAGGTGCTACTCCTTATATACTATACGCAATTGCTGACACAGCTTGATTAACACAACTCAGCAGCACCTGCTATGTTTCACAGCTGTAAGACTGGGTCTCGTTATTTGCCCTGGCCCTTAAAGACATACACAACTTGTGAAATAATAATGAACCTTCACATTTTAAAGTGACCATTCAACATTTCCCCTGCAGTTCATTATTGTGGAACAAAAACATAAAGCATATTTTGTACATGTCTTTCATGTGTAACCTTTGGAAGTGCTTTAGTAAAAATGTCTGCAATTTGATTGTCACCTGGAACATATTGAAATACAATCATTTCGTCAGCAATTAGTTTCTTTACAAACTGTAAACGTAATCTTAAGACTCTAGTGCGCTGCGTATTGGTCTCTGAACAAAGGTTAGTGAGTCCACTCTGGGAATCAAGGTAAACTTTTACTGGTAGTGTTACTTGCATCTGTAGGTCTGCAAATACTTGCAGATACCATTCTACATCACAGGTGGCCTGAACGCATGCACATAATTCACTCTCTGTTGTGGAGACACAAATAATGGTTTGCGTCTGGGACTTCCATTCAAATGGACAACCGTTATAACAAAACACCATACCAGACACACCCCTGCAATTATTTTGTTCCACTGCATGAGATGCATCGCAGAAAATTTCAAAACCTTTGTCAATACTTGATGTAAACTGCAACCTATAATGTTTAGTATGTTTAAGGTACATTACCGCTCTGTTAAGAGCAGAGAAACATTGCGTAGTGGGCTTTTCCACAAATTTTGCCAGAAAGTGAAAAGCATAAGTTATATCTGGTCTTGAGATTCTTTGAATGAAATTTAGCTTGCCTATAGCAGAAGGATACAAAGTTTTGTTAGGAAATGGCTTATCTTCACCTGTAAAGGTGAAACCACACACCATAGGTGTTTCTTTCCCATTTGCATTTTCTAAACATAGCATTTCAACTAGATCATCAATTTTTGCAGTTTGATGAACTAGAAAAGATCCATTTTTGCCTTTCTCAATTTGCATGGATAAGTAATTTTTAGCTATGCCTAATTCCACCACATCAAATTTCTTCTGTAACTGTGATACTACCTGTTCATATTCTTGTTTAGTTTTTGTAGAAATTAACACGTCATCTACATACACACATATTTTTGTTACAGAGTTTGCCCTTTCCTTTATAAACACACATTTGTCTGCCTTTCCTTGCGAAAAACCAATATCCAGCAATTCTTTTGCTAAAGTTTCGTGCCAATTCCTTCCACTTTGGTGCAGGCCATAAAGGGATTTATTTAATTTGCATACCAAACCTTCAGCGGCGTCTATGCCTTCAGGAACACGCATAAAAATTTGTTCCTTTAAATCTGCAAACAAATATGCAGTTTTTATATCTAGGTGATAAACAGAATGTCCACGTTGTGATGCATCTTTTAACAAAAGCTTAACTGTTTCATATTTTACACTTGGTGAATAACACATATCATAATCTTTGCCTGGAATTTGTTGAAAACCCCTAGCAACTAATCTAGCCTTGTACCTTACAACTTCATTTTTGTCATTCATTTTAACTCTATAAACCCATTTTGAATCAATAAGTCTCATATCTGGGGTTTGTGGTAAGAGACCAAAGCTATCTCAGAGTTCATAGCTTTATACCAATTTACAGCTTGGTGCTTAGGTAATTTCTGAACATCATTGTAGCTTTTTGGCTGAAAAACCGCCTTATTGGCATACACAGTATTAAAATGTTCATCTGCAAAACGTTGTGGCTTCTGTCTCTTTCTATCTGAACGTCTCAGTCCGGAAGGAGAGTCAGACTCCTCAGACTTAATGGGACTAAGTGAACTACTAGTTTCAGGTTGTAAATCATCATTGTCAGACTGAAGAGGTGCCTGCAGGCTAAGCTCACGGTCAGAAAACTCAAGAGAATCTAACCTCCCCTCAGGTGCCTGTGACTTTAAATCCTCAAACAAATTATCAGATTCAACAGGCTTGAGAAATTTTTGAGAAATTTTATTGCGGCCATAGGCCCATACAGATAAAAACAAGACATAAATAACAGTTTTTTTCACGTGGGAAAAAACAGCCGCTAAAACACCACTATAACAATAAAATACTGCAGTATGGAATGGAAGGAAGGAATGACATGCTGCGCCTTAATTAACTTGTAGTGCTCCTTGGCAGCGCTTTTGGGTAAGGACAGCGACCAGGAACCTAGCCACTTTCAGTGTCGTATGGATATCCTTATCCTGCAAGATTTGGGCAAGGTGGAATTTTGGTGGGGTACCCTCTAGCTTCTGTATGATTAATCCCAACAAATTTGCCCGTGGCACATTGAACAAGGGGCAAGTGAACATAATGTGCTGAAGCGACTCCGGCGTCTCCTTATCACATTCGCACATGGCGGAGGCTTGGCCCTTTGAGAATCTATGTCTCAGGACATTAGAGGGAAAAACGTTAAACCTCGCCTTGGTGAAGGCCAGCCTATGGGCAACAGACGAAAGGGAGGAGAGGTATGATGGAACGCAGTAAGTTAAAGTGATACCAATGTTCTGGGGCGGACAAACACCTCCCCCCAGCGTATAATTTCACTGTAAGTCGATGTCGTCCAGTCTTTGGCGGATCAGTCTTTGAGCAGTGATTTGATCTAGTTTTAGGGAATCTAGGGGAGAGATTCCATAACTCAGGAGTTTGGCATGAATTCTACTAGTCCAAAGGCTGGAGAATTCATCTCGCCATAAGCATTGGACAAGGTAATGGTCTGGTAATCTATGCCACAATGATAACCAATAATTGAAGACTTGCTTCCACAGGCAAGTTTCTAAGGATGCGATCTTCAATTCTAGTCGCATGGCTGCGTTGCTTACGCACAGGGGGAGCATTAGGAGCCGACGTAGGAATTGGTTTTGCAGAGTCTCAAGAGGAGCAAGGTCTGTCATCATGGCCCAGAGCGGGGCAGCATAAGCAAGCACGGGAACCACTTTTGCCTTGAACACCTTTAGGGCCGAGGGAACATGCAAAGCTCCATCCGAAAAAAAAAATCGGAGGAGCGCATATGACAGAGTTTTGGCCTTGTTGAGTAGGTGTTGAATTTGTGCTTTCCACCCCAAATTGTATTGAAAAATAACTCCTAGGTATTGAAATTTTCAACAGGCTTTTTGTCTTTCCCCATTAATTCAGAAGCACCATTTCCTCCTCCTGCTGCTGCTTCTTCCTCTTCTTCCTCAGTATCATTTATACCACCAGTATCTTGGAAAACAGCAACTCCATTCCAATTTACAGTTTGTATCATGCTTCTGGTAATATGAAATTTGCCAGTTGCTGGTATGTAAATTCTGTACGCCCCCTGCTGGTAGCCCATTAATTTTCCCTGAACACTATGTTCACCCAATTTCTGCTTAGCGGGATAATGCATAATTACATCTGAACCCCAAATGCGTAGGTATTTCAGATTAGGGCGTTTTTTAAACAGCTTCTCATAGGGGGTGACATCTAAACCAGAATGATAACTGCGATTTCTAACATAACAAAAGGCATTAAGCGCTTCGGCCCAAAAGACTTTGGGCAGATTAGCATCGTGCAGATAAGTTTTAAGCCCTGCCTGCAAGTCACGCTGCACAACTTCAACAAGCCCATTTTGCCAGGGACTTCGGGGGCAAGATAACTCATGAGTAGTCCCCTGCACTTCCAGGAATTTCTCAAAATCCTCAGAAACAAATTCTCCTCCCCGGTCAGAAAACAGGTTCTTAATAGGTTTGTTAAAGTGCGTTTTTACCCAGTTGCAAAAAACTTTGTACTTCTCAAATACTTGGGACTTCTCAGCTATTGCATAAGTCCAACAATATCTACTATACTGGTCTATCAGGGTAAGCCAGTACTTCGAACCTCCTAATGATGGTGGGAGTGGCCCAACTAAATCACAATGTACACGCTCAAATGGCTCAGTTACTTTTCTATCTGAGCACCTACCCTTGCGTGCAACCTTAATCTTATTCTTGCAACAGGATAGACATTGCATAAAGAATTTGCATGGTTTTAAGTTGAGGCCATTGACAATATTCTTTGTCTTAATTACATCAGCAAAATTCAGGTGTCCCAGAATTCTGTGCGCCTCGTGGACACACCCAGAATGTGGCCTTACATTCCTCAACCCCTGGCTTGACTGTGCTGCTCTGCAATTTATAGGCGATTGGGAGTAGGTGCGAAAATACAGTCTATATAAACCATCAGATTCCCGGGCATACAATAGACGTTTGTTCCCCTCGAAAAACTCACACATAGACTTTAAGAAACGCACAGTTATGCCTTGACGGGCAAAACACCTTACTGACAATAAATTGTCCACTGACGGGCAGTAAATGCAGTTCGCTATTGTAATGTTTAAAGAGTCAAGTTTAACAGTACCCCTGCCAAGCGACTGCAGGACTTGTGAATTGGCTAAATGTACATTACCAATTTCCTCTTCGAAAGAAATAAACAAGCTTTGATCGTTGCAAACGTGCTGAGATGCTCCTGAGTCGATAACAAAAGACTTCCACTTGGCATCTTTAATTCTTTTGCGATCTGTTGTCCGAGCATGAAAAGCTCGCGGCTCGTTTCTGTCTTTACGGTACGATGTCGGCTGCTGGGCTGACGACCGTGATTGACAAACAGAAACAGACTTGGGAGTACTTTGCTTTCTTTTGGATCTGCAGTCCCTTGCAAAATGTCCTTGCTTATTGCAGAACCAACAACGCTTTGCAGCTTTAAATGCAGTTGTATCACCACAGGTTTGCATATGGTGTTCCTCATTCTTTCTGGAAACAGGAGTGCTTATGGCACAAGCCTCCCTTCTATCCAACTCGCCCATTAATCTTGCCGTTACCCCTTCCACAGTTAATTGTGCTGGTGGAACGGCAGATATCTGGCTAGCTATACCATCAAAGTCCTCATTAAGGGAACATAGAATGATAAAAATATACTGAATATCAGGTATCTCCATGTCCCTTCGAATTAATTCGCCGCGTATTGCCTCCAGACGTCTCAAGTGTGCTGCCAAATCACCACCAGGCTGCAACTTTGTCTGGTACAACTGCTTGAAAAACGTCAATGCAGACGCTGACTCTTTTCTAACATGCACTGCTGCAAGACTGTCCCACATTTCTTTGGCAGTTTTCTTATTTCTTATATAGACTACTTGCTGGTCGCTGACTGCCAAATTAATTATCGCCCTGGCTTTTGCATCTCCTTTCGACCAAGCATTAGTTACAGGGTCAGGAGGGTCATCAGTTACATAGGTCCATACTTCTCTAGAGGTCAAAAGCGCCTCCACCCGAAAAGACCATAAACTATAGTTCTCATCTGTTAGCTGTGGGAAGACCAGAGCCTTCTCAGCTTCTGGAACCCGGTCAACCATTCTGGAACGCTTCCAGACCCACAAAAACTACACTAACAGGAGAAGGAGTTTTCAAACCTTTCTCAGAGTCCAAAAATATGCAGTCATCCACTCAGCAGCTGGGCCCATAACCAAAGATGTTGGCTTTTTGCAGTATAGTAACGCTGCAGAGAGCTTGCTGGGGAGACCATGCATTAAAAAGAAGGGACTCAAAAAGTACTTAAAGAAGGTTTTAATAAGAGAAACAAAAACTCCATTTACACTAAATACATCAACAAAACAAAACAAAACAAAACAAAACAAACCAGACCCAACCACCAACCCATCCCCCAGGGTAATGGGAGAGCTAGGTGCTGCTCCTTATATACTCTACCCAAATGCTGACACACCTTAATCAAATACAACTCAGCAGCACCTGCTATGTTTCACAGCTGTAAAGCTGGGTCTCGTTATCTTGCTCTGGCCCTTGCTCTGGCCCCTTAAAGACATACACATGGAGTGGAACAATGATGAACCTTTACATTTAAAGAAACCATTCAACACATTTCCCTGCTTTTGCGGTGCTTCTCCGGTGGGGCATTTTTAGGAGCTTTTCGCAACAGCGCAGCCTGTGACGGTGAGCGCTAGCAATCGGGGCACGGGCTTCCCTACCTGATAGTGTGCATCTGTCTCTGGGGGGGGGGGGGTTCCTTGGCTGTAGCGTGGCTTTTTGCTGTTAAAAGGCCGCCGCTTGGAGATCTTGCCGCGTTGCTAGGCAACGGATAGCTTTTCAGCCGCCATTTTAACTGCCCACGTGGCTTCGCAGCGGCGGCCATTTTAGTAGAGGCAAACCGCGTGGGAGCGGAGCCTGTTCTAACGTTCCTAGATCACCCCTCGTGTTTAATAACAGGGAAGCGGTGTTTTGAAGTGAGCCCCTGGTTTTCCGCATATCGAAACACCTCACAATCGGCAGCCCTTTATTGAGGTGAGCGCGTTTTGGCGACGGCGGTCCCTCCACACGGCTTTAAAAAATCTCCATAGGGCGTGAGGAGGTTGCCATTTTGGGACAGGCATAGCTTGTGGGAAGGGCTTGCCTTGACTCTCTCACTTATACAGAGCGAATTATTTTGGTTGTGGGGGGGGGGCAAAAGAGCTTTTCATTTTAGCACATATTACATTGCTTTGGGGGTATAGATTTTCTAGTTGACGGTTACACGCGCACTTCTGCAGGCTGCAGGCAGTAGTATATATTTCCTCTTTTAGCAGCGGGCTCACTGGCATTGAGCGATTTATGCAGGTGCCTGGCACTCCAAGGCACTTTAATTTGGACGCCTAATTAACCAACAGACCCAATTAAGCTAAATCCTGGTATGAAAAACTAAGCTAATTGCAAGGCTCGTATAATCAAAAAAATATATATAATTATTCAACAGTTCTATTAGGTGCTAACATCCGAGCTGACAAAGTTTAATTGAGGCGCGGTATTGGGCAGTTTACTGGACAAGCGATTTTATTTCCTCACCCCCGCAAATAATTTTCTAATTTAACACAAAGGCGATTTGCAGGGGCCCGGTAAAGGGTGACCTATTCGGCATTTTCAGGGTCGGTAGACTGCTGCAGTTTGGATCCTATCCATCGCAGCACATAACAGTTACATACCCTTGGTAAATCCACTCTGAAAATTTTAAGGGTACGCATTTGAAGCTTTGCTGCACAGCGTTATTGCATTCAGATTATCTCCTTCCGCACACGGGTTCTGGCGGAGCTGGGTCATTTTTTGTTCTTGCTGCCTAGGCATTAAGTTTCATAATTTGGTGTAGTCAAGTCATAGTGGTTATAGTTAAATAATAATTAAAGAAATTAACAATTATTCTCTCTGGGTCTTACCCGGCTGACTGGTTTGTTTTGTCTGGATCATTGTCCATTGATTGGGTTGGTGACTCTGGTTCCTGCCTTCTGTAGAAAGGTGGCCCTGTTTTGTTTATTGCATAGCAAGAGGTTATAATCCTAATAACACTAAGTGCATTTTAGAGGTAATTATATAGGCATTATTTTCATATAGCCAGTTACGGCACACCGTGCCTTAATACTGAACTAGGTTTAAGCAACCTCTTCAAGTTTAGTCAATAGCTAATACTGAACTGGGACAATTAGGAATCCCATATTCAAGTGCAGGACAGGACAGCGTTGACAATACTGAGCTAGGTAATTCTGGGCCGTGTTGCTGATCACGCCCAGTGGATTGTGATTGCATTTAAGTCAGGCAGACAGTACTGAACGGGTAAAGGAGTGCACGGACCTCCTAGGTGGGCAATTTTAATTTACTAGGCGTATAACTTAGCGGCTCCAGTTCACGACTCATTTGAAATGGTTTCCAGTGGAGACCAGCAGGCATCCACTTCTGCCAGTCGGCTGGCACCTCCCGCAGGCAATGGGGGCGCTCAGGTGCCGGCCATGCCTTGTGACCCTCAGGCCTTCGCACAATTTTTCATGGCGTTTGAAACATTTTACAGACAGTGTAGGCCCAGGGGGGCATTGGCGCTCACAGCCCCGGAACCGTCCCAGGAGATGATTCCTGACACACACCCCCCAGCTACCAAGTCCAACAGGACATCCCCGTCATCACGGGGTGCAGCAACCAAGCAGAAACGGCGAGTACAGGTCGCCCTAATACCCGTGCACAGGTAGCCATGGCTAAGAAAACAAATCAGAGCATAGGCAAAGGAAGGGCGCCGGCTAAGGGTCCTGGCAAGGGGAAGGCCCCCGCCAAAGGCCCCAGCAGTAACGCCGCTTCACAAATTGTAGACATTCCTAGTGTGTTTCAGGAACAACAGCCCCAGCATAGCTCTACTGAGGACAGCGCGGGTTCTGCCCTGGAGGATGAGCACGTGCAACCGCCCACCCCTCAGCCAGCGGCAACTGTGACCCCAGCCAACGTCGAGGCCCAGGGTGGAAAAAGGAAGTCCAAGAGGAAGCACACGTCTTCCAAGAAGAAGAGAAGTAAGCAGTCAGAGACCGAGGACGAGTCAGGTACGTCATCCTCTGATTCGGATAGTGAGGGCCCCATGGATAGCTACTGGGGTTTGGGGGAAGATAATCATGGAATCCCGCTTTGGGCACACGAAAGGAGGGCCAATTCACATCGTAAGACCTTCAATGGTGTACTGGCATGGAAGGATGGGGCATTGGTGGAGCATGTAAAAGTTGCCACCAACCAATCCACCGATTTTATATTGGGGAATCATCTGTCCCAGAAGAAGAGGAATAAGATCTTCAATGGGGATTACATGGATATGTTTACCCTCCTACCTCCAACCAAGCTCACAGGTAAAGGGGAAAAGAGGCGCTCCTATGGTAAGCGGAGGTACAGGACGCCTAGGGCTGAGCGCACCTTTGAGAATTGGTTGGATGGGTACCAGGTTTTCATGGGAGTTGTGTGTGCAGCTTATCCTCGGCGCTCCATGGATTTGGTTGCTTATCTGGCCCACGTGAGGAGGGCTCACGCTCTCGCGGGAGAAAATGCCGCTTTAACGTACGATGAGAATTTCCGTAGAAACGCTTCTCTCCTGCCTTCCACCCGCTGGGATCTAATGGATCCTAATTACTGGGGCGAGGATGTCAATCCCTACATCGAAAAGAGAAATCAGGACTCATCCAAGGCGGGTAAGACAGAGGCGAAGCGGCGCCGGCACTGCTGGGAGTTCAACAGGGGTGTGTGCTCGCAACCCTCCTGTAAGTATTTGCATGAATGTGAGAGGTGCTGGGGTAACCACCCCGCATCTGCCTGCTTCAAGAACAAACAGCAGCCCTTTCGAGGGGGCCGGGGGTTCTTCCACAATAACAACAGGGGTGCCCCCGGATCCACCCGACGGGGGCCTGGTAACCGCCAGTAATTTGCACCTGGGTCTAGCCTTCTCTCCCATCAAACTTCAGCCCCTCAAAACCTTACTTGACCAGTATCCCGATCGAACAGCAGCACTATATCTTTGGGAGGGGTTCTCCAAGGGGTTCAGAATCCCCGTGGCTTCCCCCCCTACCACCGGGAACCCACAAAATCAAAAGTCGGTTAAGGAAAGACCGGAGATAGTTAGAAAAAAGATAGAGAAGGAGATCAAGGCAGGGAGGGTGGCAGGCCCCTTCGCCGAATCCCCGTTTGAAGGACTTCACCTATCCCCTCTGGGCATTGTACTAAAGAAGACCCCAGGGGAATTCCGCATGATACACAACCTTTCCCACCCAAGGGGAGGCTCTGTCAATGATGCGATCCCCCAGGAGCTTTGTACAGTAAAATACGCCTCCTTTGACCAAGCAGTGAAAATGATTCGGCGATTTGGGCAGGGGGCACTTCTAGCCAAATGCAATATCGAGTCGGCATTCCGCCTCCTTCCCGTCCACCCGGCTGATTTCCGTTGGTTGGGCTTTAGATTTGACGGAGCGTATTTCATTGACAAAGCAATGCCGATGAGTTGTTCCGTGGCTTGCTCAGCCTTTGAGTCTTTTAGTACGTTTTGGGACTGGGCCCTACGCTTCAGGACAGGGTCGTTGGGCGTGTCCCATTATCTCAATGATTTTATTTTGGTGGCAGATAACAGGCGGCGATGCTCCGCCCTCTTGGAGGCCTTCACGGCTTTGGCTGGTGAGCTAGGGGTGTCGCTAGCCGCCGAAAAGACGTAGGGTCCAGCCACCTCTATGGTCTACTTGGGCATCGAGTTAGATACCGTGGCCCAGACCTCTAGACTGCCCGAGAATGAATTGGTCGCCCTTAAAACGCTGATACAGCAACTGCTACCCCTGAGGAAGGTCACTCTAAGGCAAGTTCAGTCCCTGCTAGGCCACCAAAATTTCGCATGCAGGGTAGTGGCGCCGGGCCGCCCCTTTTGCGGACGCCTGACCAGATTGGCTGCGGGTCTCAGGGCACCACAGCATAGGGTGCGCCTCTCCAAAGAAGTTAAGGCAGATCTGGGAGTTTGGTTACAGTTCCTCGATAATTACAACGGTATATCCTTGTGGCAAGATTCCATGGCGCTCAACGCCGATTTCCAAGTTCAGTCAGATGCAGCAGGTGCCTTGGGCTTCGGGGTATACTTCAGGGGCCAGTGGTGTGCCGAAAAGTGGCCTGCAGAATGGCAGGGCCAGCCCATTACCCGGGACCTCACATTCTTAGAATTTTTCCCTATCGTGGTGGCTGTACATCTTTGGTCTGAGCAGTTCCGCAACCATAGGGTCTGTTTTAACACAGATAATCAGGCAGTGGTAGCCGTTCTTTCTCGACAGTCCACGCGCTCTACCAGGGTGGGTAATTTGTTACGGTCCTTCGTCCTTCTGTGCTTGGAGCAGAATATATACTTTTCAGCCAAATTCGTACCTGGCGTTAATAATGACATCGCGGATGCTCTGTCTCGTTTTCAGATGGAGCGCTTTCGCTCATTAGCGCCGGAAGCGGAACCATCATCAATGCCTTTCCCGGAGCATCTCTGGAGCCTTGGGAGCAGGAAGTGATGAAGGGAGTATTTGGTGCAGTTGCCCCTTCAACAATGAGATCATATAAGAAGGCTTGGTCTGACTTTTTAAAGTTCCGCAGCAGTATACCCAGCGCAAGGCAGAATTCCATTCCCTCAACGAGGGAGGTCCTCCGCTACTTAACTCATCTGAAGGAGCTGGGCAGGGCACCAAAGACTCTCAATATTCAGTCCGCGGGGATTTCCTATTTTTGTAAAGCCTTTTTCGCCACCGACCCGTGCGCACAATTCATTGTGCGTAAGACCTTAGAGGGCTGGCGCCGGCTACAGCCCCCCAGCTCTGACAAGAGGAGGCCCATAACGTATGATATTCTGACCCAGATACACAAAAAATTAAGAGAAATATGCTGGTCGAAATATGAAGCGCGCCTATTCTCTGCCGCTTATTCTGTAACCTTCTTGGGTGCCCTGCGCATAGGCGAGGTAGTCTGCGAGGGCCAGAGGGGCATCCTGTTAAGTGATCTGACTCTATCTGAGACTGACCTGATGGTTCAAGTACGGAGCTCTAAGACGGACCAACAGGGCAGAGGGGCCCTCCTTCGGCTACCAGCTACACAGGCTAGTGGTCCCTGCCCGGTGAGGGATACGAGGCGTTTCCTCTACTTAAGACCTAGTAGCCCCGGCCCCCTATTTATCCACGCGGATGGATCGCTCTTGGCCAGACATCAGTTTACGCGGGTGATGCGCTTGGCGTTGTCAGCTTGCGGTCTGTCCGCGGCCGAATTTGCGGCTCACTCCTTTTGGATAGGGGCAGCAACCACTGCAGTGCACCTTGGGCTCTCGGCAGACAGGATAAAGGATTTAGGGTGGTGGAGATCTAATGCATACAGAGCTTATGTGAGAAAGAATTTATGACTAGCTGTTGTGTTCCCTGACCGTGGTTTTCTGCCTGTTTTGCTTTTCAGAATACGAGAGGGTGCGCATTTGGCTGGTGGGCCACAGCATCGTGCACTGGGCCAAAAGTCGTGCCATGAGCACCGGTTTGGGGACAAATCTGAACCTACCTGCAAATGTAGAGCTGGCGTGGATAGCGCGTAGGGGGATGCGCTGGAGCGAATTCAAGCCAGCCGTGATGGCGAGAGCCGCCTCGGAGGGCCCACCTGATGCCCTGGTTGTCCAATTGGGAGAAAACGACTTGGCGTATCGCAAAGCTATCGACTTGAGATGGAACATTTTTAACGATTTTGCTGATCTGTTGGCGACTTACCCAAACATTACAATCATGTGGTCCTTGTTGCTCGAGAGGAGGACGTGGAGGGATTGTGTGAGCCCGGTTGGAATCAATAAGGCAAGAAAGGTCTTGCAACGGGCTGTGGAACGTAGAGTGGTGGCTCTGGACGGGTGCGTCATTAGGCACCCAGGCATCCAGTACAGCACCGAGGCCCTCTACAGACGGGATGGCGTGCATCTGTCAGATGCGGGAAATGATATTTGGTTGGGGGACATTATAGCAGGGATTAGGGATTGGTTACAGGCTTGAAGGTATTGGCAGCGAGCTGTGCTCGATTGGCGGTTAGGCATTGGCAGGGGTTATTGTTATGCAAATGAGGGGGGAAGGGAGCGCCATCACCTTCCCCCAATGAAAATGGGTAGTCCGGTAGAGGACTCCGGGGGGCGTTGCCTTGTCCGAAACCTAGGGAGGTAAGGGCCTCCGACACGCCCCCGAGCGGTGACACCCGTGGGGATCCTAGTTGGCGTACTTCAACAGGACCCCCCACGGCTTGTGGTTAACCCTTCCCGGTCTCCATGCCGGGTAGTCGATGGGAGCCAATGCCTAAGGCCAATACCTTCCAATTCTGTAATCAATAAAGTTGTGGCCTTTTTTATGCCCATTAACCTTAAATAATGTGTCCCGTGTCTTTATTTCTCTTGGGGGAGGGGACTTGCCACGCAACAGTCACAAAATTAAAGACGCCTGCTTCTTGGGAGAAAAGCAATGACAAACCTAGACAGCATCTTCAAAAGCAGAGACATCACCTTGCCAACAAAGGTCCGTATAGTTAAAGCTAAGGTTTCCCCAGTAGTGATGTATGGAAGTGAGAGCTGGACCATAAAGTAGGTTGATCGCCGAAGAATTGATGCTTTAGAATTCTGGTGCTGGAGGAGACTCTTGAGAGTCCCATGGACTGCAAGAAGATCAAACCTCTCCATTCTTAAGGAAATCAGCCCTGAGTGCTCACTGGAAGGACAGATCCTGAAGCTGAGGCTCCAAGACTTTGGCCACCTCATGAGAAGAGAAGACTCCCTGGAAAAGACCCTGATGTTGGGAAAGATGGAGGGCACAAGGAGAAGGGGAGGACGGAGGACGAGATGGTGGGACAGTGTTCTCGAAGCTACCAGCATGAGTTTGACCAAACTGTGGGAGGCAGTGGAAGACAGGAGTGCCTGGCGTGCTCTGGTCCCTGGGGTCACGAAGAGTCGGACATGACTAAACAGCTAAACAACAACAAAGGGACCCCTGACCATTAGGTCCAGTTGTGGCCAACTCTGGGGTTGCGGTGCTCATCTTGCTTTACTGGCCGAGGGAGCCGGCGTACAGCTTCCAGGTCATGTGGCCAGCACGACTAAGCCGCTTCTGGCGAACCAGAGCAGCACACGGAAAAGCCGTTTACCTTCCTGCCGGAGTGGTACCTATTTATCTACTTGCACTTGCTTTCGAACTGCTAGGTTGGCAGGAGCTGGGACCGAGCAACGGGAGCTCACTCCATCGAGGGGATTCGAACCGCCGACCTCCTGATCGGCAAGTCCTAGGCTCTGTGGTTTAACCCACAGGTACCACTGTAGGAACGTCCTAAAGAAAAATGGGACCTTCCTGGATCAAATCAGAAACTGGGGCAGCTTCTGTATATCTGGGTCTGTCTCTGGGAAATACGAGGGTTGTTCATTCAAGATTTCCCCTGTCCCAGTTATCATAGGAGGATGAAATTGCACATGTATAACAATACATCTCACCACTGGTAACGTGGTCATTTGTAGCTCTGAACGCCTCACAGTTTCTCTATGTCTGATAATGGAACTAGCTGGATGCAGAATGGTTGTCAGGCTGCTAAACTTGAAAGGGAAACATTCGATGAGATGAAAGGGTGAAATTGCCCAAAATTTAAATTAAATTAAAATCAAATACCTGTTGGAGATGCAAGAAAGAAATAGGAACAATGTTTCATATGCGGTGGGAATTTTGGTATGAAATATATGAAGAAATCCAAAATATGTTTAAAATATCTTTCAGTCAAAAACCGGAGGCATTCCTTTTGTGGTTCGAGGACCCGATCCCCGCGTAGTGGAATGAAAACACGAGGACACATGATATAAGGTTAATGGGCAAGAAAAGGCCACAACTTTATTGATTACAGCAAGTGAAAAGGTATTGGCTTAGGCATTGGATTACGTCAGCTGACTCCACCCCCTCAGAGAGGGGTGAGTCTAAAACAAGTGGGTTTATTCACCAGTAGGTGGAGCCTGTTGATGCTAATCCAACTATAAGCTCTCCCCTGATGTCACCGAGGGTCGTGCCATGGCCTCCCGCCACGCAGGCATCGGACAGAATACACGACCGCCGGATTCCTTTAACGGAATACCCAAAATTGAAGGCGCTGGTGATGGCCACACCTAGCCCTTCGACACACCACAACACATTATTCCAATCCCTAACCGCCACCCGAGCCCAAAAGGCTCGCTGCCAATACCCTCACAGCTGTAACCAATCCCTGATGCTGCTGATGATGCTATTTAACCAAATGTCATTCCCTTGGTCTGAAAGATGAACCCCATCATTCCGGTACAAGGCCTGATCGCCAATCCGGATATGGTCGTGAGAAATGACTCGGCCATTCATAAAGCGCACCCAACGGGCTATTGCACCATTTAAGAGTTTCCTGGATTTTTCAATGGCCATACAGTTCTGTGCACCACGCCAAACAATTCTCTTCAGGAAGGAGGACCAGAACACTGTTGTTCTGGGACACAAGGCAGCAATCTCATCCAAATCTCTTTTTATGTTTCACGACAAGTCCGCACTTCTTCTGTTAATGAGGTCATTTCCCCCTAATTGAAGGATAAGGATGTTGGGAGGGCCAAACATGGCGACTTTCTCCCTCAGCAATGGCACAACCTCTTCCCAATGCATGCCTCGTCTTGAAAACCAGGAAACTCGCACTCCAGGTGGCAACCCAAGATTAGGGGTGAGGCCGCAGCTAGCCGACACGGGCCCAATGGACTATACTGTGGCCGCAAATCCAAACACTTTTTCTGAGAATGGCTGAGAATAAAGGAAAGAGAAAGACGGGTAAGTAGAGGTAATGCAGCGGAGCGCATACTAGCGAATGTAACCTTTATAAGCATCGGATTTCCACTGGCCCATTTCTTTAATCCTATCCGCCGGCAGACCCAAGCACGCCGCTGTTGTGGTGGTGCCAATCCTGAATGAGTGTGAAGCATAATCCTGGGAAGATAAACCACAGGCATCAATAGCTTTGCGGAGTACCCTTGTGAATTGGTGTCTCAACAAAGGTGACCCATCCTCGTGAACCAGGAGTGGGCCAGGACCGAGCAGTCTGAGGTAAAGGTACCATCTAGTGTCCTTGACCGGGCATGGGCCCCGCTGCGCTGAAGCTGTAAGTTTTTTGAGGGAACCCCTACCTGCCTGATCCATTTTGGATTGACGTATCCGCACCGTCATGCTAGCTTCAGACAACTGCACGTCCTCCGTGAGGAGGCCGCGCGTTGACCCAGTTGCGTTAACCTCGGCTACTACTTCACCGACCCTCAAGGCGCCAAAAAAGGCGATTGCATATGCAGCGGAAAAAAGGCAGGCCTCAAACTTGGTCCAGCAGATTGACCTAAGCTTTGTGCATATCTGAGAGAGCAGCCCGTAAGAAATTGGCTTAGCATATGCTGCGGAAAAGAGGCGGGCCTCAAACTTGGTCCAACAGATCAACTTAAGCTTTATGCGTATTTGAGAGAGCAGCCTGTAAGAAATTGGCTTATGGCTCTAGGGGGTTGCAGCTTACCCCAACCTTCAATAGCTCTGCGGATCAGGAAGTCACTGCACGGGTCGGAGGAAAACATGGCTTTACAAAAGAAGCTGATGGCGGCTACGTGTATCTTTAAAGTTTTGGGGGCCCGGCCTAAAGGAGGCTATAACGTATGTCGCAGAGAACACCCGGGCCTCGAACTTGGACCAGCAAATTGACCTAAGTTTCATACGGATTTGGGACAGCAGCTCGTAAGAAATAGGCTTGCGGCCTTTGTTACTTGGAGGCTGCAGTCAACTCCAACCTTCAATTGCCCTATGGACCATGAAGTCACAGCACGAATCGGTGGAAAAACATGGGTCTACTAAAGAATGTGATAGCGGCTATGTGTATCCTCAAAGTTTTCGAGGCCATGAAGGTGTGTTAAGCATTGCAGAACGTTTTCTGTGGAGGGTGTAACATTAGTGAAAAGGGAGGATACTTTGGACCTGAACCCCATGAAATCACACCAGACCTTCTTATATGATCTAAGCGTAGAGGGTGCGACAGATGCTAATACTCCCTTAATCACTTCACGTCTCCAAGGTTCCACGGGTGCTCCGGAACGGGTTCTGGCAGTGGCTGAGCCCTGGGAGCTAATGCTCGGAAGCGAGGCACCGGAGGACGAATGATCGGAGTAGGCACGACACCCTCTCGGAACGCGATGACTGCTTAGCCAGTATGTTGACCACCGCCTGGTTATCAGTTCTGAAGCACACCCGGCGATTCTGGAACTCCTCACTCCAAATGTGAACAGCCACAACTAAGGGGAAAAAACTCCAGAAAAGTGAGATCCCGCGTGAAAGCCTCGCCTTGCTACTCTGCTGGCCATTGTTGAGCACACCAGCGTCCCCTAAAGAATAAACTGAAGCCCAAGGACCCAGCGGCATCAGAGTGAACCTGGAAATCTGAGGACAGGTCGAGGATTTCCTGCCATAAGGAGACTCCATTGTAGCGTTCCAGAAACGTGATCCAGATCTCAAGGTCTGTCTTAACCGATTTTGGGAGTCTTACCCTGTGGTGTGGTTTGTTTGTTTGTTATTTTATTTTATTTTTTAAGGTTAGGTATGCACACAGGCCCCAAGACTCATTTTGTATCATGACTTTTAAACTTCTGATTTGTTTCTGAGTCACTTGGTCTCTCTGTGCTGAATCTGAAGGGGGATGTCACACAGACTAACTGAATGTGGATGTTCATTATGCACTGTATCATAGTATAGTACAGTGATTATAAAAATATCTGCTTGAGTCTATGTTTTCATCATGTATAAAACTCATAAGGAATAAACAAATAGTTCTATATTGTGATCAAGTAACTCCTAGAACAAAATTGTACGTTTTAGCTTCAGAAAACCAGTTGCTTCTAGCCAACATCCTGTTGCCAATGTAGCTAAAATTTTAGCATTTTTGATTGTTAGTTGATAACAAGATTGTTAGTATGACAAGAGATTGGTGGGATGCTCTCCTACAGATTTCCAAAACTGTTGTACTACAGACACAGCCAGGACATTCCAGAACAATTCTATCTGATACTGTAAATGTCAGGTTTCAGGTTCACTCTAGCTTGAAAGAACTGCTACATATGCAACATGTTCTAGAAGATTCCCAAAGGTGAGCTCTTGGCCAAAGCGTTACCCACTTCAGTGCAGTGTTATTTCTCACAAAACTAGCAATGAGTCCTGCTCATTGGGAGAACAGGAAATGGATCTACAGTGGTGCCTCGCAAGACGAAATTAATTCGTTCCGCAAGTTTTTTCTTCTTGCGAGTTTTTCGTCTTGCGAAGCACGGTTTCCCATAGGAATGCATTGAAAATCAATTAATGCGTTCCTATGGAAACCGCTTGCCAGGCTGGCGGTGCGGAGAAGGGCTTTTCTCCCCACCGCAAGCCTTCAGGGCAGGTACGGGAACAGAGGGGAAGGGGCGTAGCGCTTCTCCTCTGTTCCCGGGGCTTGCGGTGGGAGGAGGGTTTTTCCTCCCCACCGCCAACATTCAGAACAGCATTCTGAATGTTGGCGGTGGGAAGGAAAACCCTCCTCCCACCGCAAGTCTTCAGGACAGCCATCCGAAGGCTGGCGCGGGGAGAAGGGCTTTCGCCCCACCGCCTGCCTTCGGAGCAGCCTTCCGAAGGCTGGCGCGGGGAGAAGGGCTTTTCTCCCCACCGCCAGCCTTCGGAGCAGCCTTCCGAAGGCTGGCGCGGGGAGAAGGGCTTTTCTCCCCACCGCCAGCCTTCGGAGAAGCCTTCCGAAGGCTGGCGCGGGGAGAAGGGCGCTTCCCCGCTGTCCCGGAGATTTCCCTATGGGCTTTCGTCTTGCGAAGGAAGCCCATAGGGAAATTCGTTTTGCGAAGCGCCTCCAAAACGGAAAACCCTTTCGTCTAGCGGGTTTTCCGTCTTGCGAGGCATTCGTCTTGCGGGGCACCACTGTAGAACACTTCAAAGCAGTACCATTGCTCCCATGTCTCTTCCTGTTTGGGCTGTCATTTTGTTAAAGCTGTGGTCTTGCTCTTGTAGTTGATCTGGGAGGAAAAGGCAGGTTCCCCAGGAAAAAATAATTCCTGTATGAGGTGTTATGGAATGATACATTTGGTTGCCTAATAATCACAAAAGGGGGGTGGGTCTGGGAAGGGGTGCCTCTGTCCTGGAGACCAAGCAGGGGCTAAGTGGCAGCCCTGTTGGGTTCATCCCAATTAGCTGTATGCCATAGTGTGACTCCAGAGGCGGAGCTAGCTGCTCTGGCACCCGGAGTGGCACACATGGTGTGCACCCAGGGGTGGGGCTAGCTACCTGTGGGGCGAGGCGAGCGTCCTTTCCCTTACTGACTTCTGATTAGGAGAGTCCTTCATGGTTAAGGAGCCAAGTACCGGGATTCTGAAACCCTCTGAGAAACCCTTCCAAAGATAGGATGCTGCACTTCCGTCCGGATGGATAGACAAGAGGTTGAGGAGAGGAGAAAGCTGAATTGGAGAAAATGCTAGACCCAGAAGGACTTTATCGATGGTTCCCTGCTGTGGGGGCTCGTCTGGAACTAGAGTGGTGGAAGCCCCGACCTCCCCGAAAGGGCCGCTTCCCTTTGTAACACGCCGTGGCTGGGTGAGCCCCTGCACATCTCTCACACTCGTGCGGGTACTTACAAGACTGCCTTTGGCATTGCCCTTTATTGAATTACCAGCACACCTTACGTTTTAAATCCTTTCTAAGGTCCAGCTTTCCAGTGCGATACACCTCTGATGGCTTCTTCTCGACATACGGGCTAACTGCCAGTTGCTAAGAGCGGCGGCCTCCCCAGAAAGGGCGTAAGCCATTCTGACTCATCACCAGCTGATGAGGTGCCTGATTCTGGAAGCTGGACCCTGGGCTGCTTATTCTGCAAAGAACTAGAAGAACTGGAAGCAACCGGGTTATTGATACGGGCCGGCAGCCTCCACACAGGCGCCCCGATGCGGTTCTGAAAGTCGCAGAGCAAGCCTGAGACCTAGTTTGCACAGCCGCCGTTCCTGTCTGAGGGCTTGGGCCTGCACCTGGGTAGTTTAAAGGTTGGCCACTGGTTTGCGAAACAAGGAAGTAAGAAACGCAAGGCAAATAGAACTAAAGAATAGCTAAGAGAAAGCGCTGTTCATAGTCAACAATGAATGATCTGAAGGCATTGAGGAAATGCGAAATGGGTTTGGGTTTATTATTACGACGGTTGCCAGCTGCAGTGTGTGCTGGTACTGCACCCGTGCGCTTCCTCTTGGGTGCCATGAGCTGCTCTGTGCACTAGTAAAATGCGCCTACTAGTTATTTCGTCACTAATTATTTTATTTTATTTTTATTTTATTTTATTTATTTATATATATATTTAATATTGTTACTTTTAATTATTATTATTATTTTATTATTTTTATTATTTATATTTATAATTTTTATTATTATTATTTATTATTTTTTTCAATTTTATTTTATTTTATTATTTTATTATATTATTGTTGTTGTTATTTTTAATTAGTATTAATATCACCAATCAATTAATAACTTGACTGTAATTAAATGTTAGTATACAATTATTGTGCATCAATAAAGTTCGGAGCACGGTTGATGAATTAAATTATTAATCGATAGTATCTCAATTAATAGCCAATGGATTGATAGCTATGAGTAGGAATTACTATTATCAATTGCTCCACGTAACTGCTGACAACATGAACAAGCTATACGTCACTTAACTGCACCGCTTGTATTTATTTATATTTATTAAATCACAACCCAGCAAGAGTGCAAGCAGCAGCGCTCAGCTACATATTAGCACCTGGCTCCAAGGAACAATCCCATACACAAAGCAACCCCAACTGCAGTCAGACAGAATTAGAAGATAATTACCTACAATAAAAAGTTGCCCCTTTTAAATGATAGGCAAATCTTGGCGCAAAGCAACGCCAACTAATCAAACAGAATTGAAAATAACTGCTTACAAGGAGATGCTCAGAAGCTGCAGCCAAATTAAGAGAAAAGGAAATCAATAAGATTCCAGGCCCACACCAGCGGCCCTCTGAAAAGGAGGGGTGAGGTTGCTCTTAAGGGGAATATCTCACTGCTGGGGAAACTTCTACCAAACAAAGGAAACTTTGCCAAACAAAGAAAAGTAAATCTTTGCCCACAAGGTCGGCTCAAGACCAGTTGAGGGAGATAAGGGTTCTTAAACAGACAAAAGACTGCAATTGGTCAAACTGCTGGTTAGTTAAACTGACAATGCAACTAGAGCTGCTGAACTGCCAGGTGCTTAAAGACAATGCCTCACAAACTGCCGGTCACTCAGAGAGCAATCAAGCCTGCCCCAGCAGTTGAAAAAACCTGTCTGGTAACTGTGATGACTCAGGCAAGAAGCAAAGGGAACTCCAAAGACCGGTGTATCTCCTGAAAGGGTGGGGGTGTAGGGAGGGAGGAGGGGTGGAGGGAGGAGAAGGAAATCGTGGGGGGGGGGAGTTGGGAGGGAGGAGGGGTGGAGGGAGTAAAATGAACATGCCAGGCAAGGAAAAAGTTTTTGAAGAAAAGGAAAATAGCTGTCCTTTACAGTGAGCCAAAATGAAGTGGAAATATAAACCGTGGGTTAACCTGGACTTTTCAGTAAGGAACTATAAGCCGTAACCCCTGTTGTTGTTGTTGTTGTTGTTGTTTAAAAGCAGTTTTCTTTAGGGAGCCTGTACTGGCAAATGAAGCCAATGACAAGAACCAGGCAAAGGCACACCTTCAAAGGTTCTAAACGTATAAACGTGCAGTGCTGAGGAATGGTTCCCTGATCAGAAACCCTGAATTGTCCACCCCAAGCCCTGCCTTATTTCTTCCCCCAAACATCAAGCGAAGGGGGGGGGTGGCTTAGAGAAACCAAGAGGGGTGAGGTTTAAGTGCACAGTCTATTCCAAGCCCCGGCAGCCTTTTAAAATTTTACAGGGGGCTCCCAATTTAAGTGGTACCAATGGAAGGGATGGCAGGGTAAATTAAACCCACGCTAGAAGAGTAATAAATCAATAAACGGCAGGCACAAACACACGCTACAAACACACACACACACACACACACACACACACACGACTTAAAATTAGAGAGGAACAGGAAAAGGAACCCTGAGGATCATCTAGTCCAACCCCAGCAATGCAGAAATATTCAGCTGTCCCATACAGGGATCAAACTTGCAACCTTGGCATTATCAGCACCATGCTCTAACCAACTGAGCTATCCAGGCTCTCAAGGACAATGGAGGGGGGAAACACACAAGCACCCTGGCCAACAAATTAAAATGTAAGGCAAACCCACTCAGTCACCCAGACCAGCCACGCAATCGGACAGGCAAGGGCAATAGAGGGGAAAACGTACAAGCACCCTGGCCAAAAATTAAAATAAAATGCATAGCCACCAAGGCAGAGGCAGGGGAAGGAAAGTGAGGAGACAAGGGAGAAAGAAAGACAGAGCCACACTCACACTCAGACCTCGCTGGGGGCGGAGAAACCACGTGCTGGGCAAGGGAACAAGCTGCAGCTTAAGAAAGGTAATTCACACTTAGTCTGCACAAACAAATCAAGCACCAGGAGTGGGGGGAAATAGAAGGTTCAATGTAGGTTTCTACACGGAAAAGAGGACACAGCAAGGCAAACCTGGATGCCTGGATTTTTAAAAGCAGTAAAGCAATGAGCGCACGCAAGCCTCCTAAAGTTAAAAAGGCAAGCCAGGAACCAGGCAGCCTCCACACACACAGACCCCACCGACTCCAAACCTCGTGGCTCTTCCCTGTGATGACTCCTAGCTGATGACTCGTGACGGGACGACGAAAAGTGAGGCCGGAAGGCTGGTGCCGCAGCAATTTAGGCTGCTAAACACGCCCCCTCACAGGCACCTGGTTGGGTGCCTGCCCGTGAGCGTGGGCCCCAGCCAGGTGAGTGGGAGGCAGGGGGCTAATGCCCCCTGCTTGAGGCGGAGTCCGGCTCCCGACCACAACCACTCCCCTCTCTTGCAGGAGGAGAGTCTTTAGGTATAATCACAAACGATATACCTGACAATCATAGGAAAGTCTTCCTTTCTGCAACGACAGCTGCCAGGATGCTTGTAGGAAAAAATCGGAAAGGGGAAAAAATTCCATCAATAAAAGAAGGGCAAAATAAACTTTGTGAATATATAAATCTGGCAAGACTCACGGCATTCATATTGCCTTGCTGCAATAGATGTCAAAGACAGGGGGAGAGAAGCTCGGAGTACTGACACCCCCACTGCTATTGCTAGTGAAGAACAGGCTGTTGCTTTGAACGTTGTGCGTTGTTTCAATTGTGGACAGACTAGGCATCTTCAGCGGAACTGTAAGAAGCCATGTCAACAGAAAGGAGCCAAGGGCAGCTCTGCAAAGCCTGGGGCGTCAGGCAAAAGTCGTACCACGTCCCAGGTGAAACCTGCAAAAGCTTTTATGTCGAAAGGAGCCACACCAGAAGTGGAGAACGCGTTTATTTTGGACACGGGATGCACCCAACACATGACGTCGCACAAAGGACTGTTTTCAACGTTTAAGAAGCAAAGCTTCGCTGTAAAACAGGCCAACGGTCAGGAGCTGGAAGCGACCGGGTTTGGAACTGTGTATCTTGAGAGTCTGAACTTGACTATCAACAATGTGTATTTGGTTCCTGAGTTAAAGTTCAGTCTGCTGAGTGTTTTGCAGATCACAAAGAAAGGACTGACTTTGTCCTATGATAAAGCTGCAAGATCTTCAAAGATGGAGAACTGTATCTTTCTGCCAGAGAGAAAGATGGACTGTATTTGTTGACTTTTGATCAAAGTGATTGCATGAATTGTAATTCATCTGATTCTAACATAATTTCTCTTGCAGGTGTGTCGAAGAACGTCAAGAAGACGACAAAGGTCGACAGGGCATTTCAGCGGGTGTATGCTGATGTGATTGGTCCTCTAGCAGCATCTAGAGGCAATGCAAGATATTATCTTGTGTGTGTGGATTATTTCTCTCATTATGTCTGGGTATATGTGTTGGAGAAACCACAAGAAGCCTTAGAAAGGTTTAAAGAGTTTTGTGACAAAGTTAAAAATGTTCATGATGCTAACATTGATTGTCTTTTCACAGATGAAAAGCCAGTTTTTCTTTTACAGGATTTTCAGGATTTCCTGCATAAGAAAGGGATAAGGCACAAGACTGCTGTTTCTGCAGAAGCGTAGAACAGAGGTGTCTGTGTGCAGGTGAACAAAGAATTGCAAAAAGGCATGAAGGCGCAATTGCTCAGTTCACATTTGCCACATGATTTTTGGGCGGAGTCGTTAATGTGTTATTGTCACACGTGGTTGAGAAAGGTTTCAAAAGATTTGGGAAGTTCTCCTTTTGAGAAGCTGTTCCATAGAAAACCTTCTGTTGCCCATTTTAGGGTTTTTGGGTCTCATGTGAGGACTGAAGCTCCAGGTGGAGTAAAAAATGCCAGAGGCATTTTTGTGGGTTATGAAAAGGGTCTCTACAGGGTAATTTTGTCTGAATCTGGTCAGGTGATTCTCACGAAATTTCTAGAGAGTGCTCCTGAACAGGAGAGAGTAATTATTCACACATTTCCCACTGAGGGTAATTCAGATGATGATGATGTTTTTACTGATTACAGTGGTACTCAGAGTGACAGTGATAGCTCAAAGAGCTCAGTTGACACAGTCATTGAGAGGAAATCTCATATAATGGCTAGACCTTCACAGATGAAGTATGAACCACTGTTTACTATTGGAACTGGTTCTCCAAAGAGTCCTGAGACTGAACCAGTAAGCAGAGAGGATCAGCACCTCATACGTAGGTCTGAGAGAGTTACAAAGGGTGTACCACCCAAGAGGTATTCAAAAGAGTTTGCTAACTCAGCTGTAGCATGTGTTACTATTGTTGACAACTCAAGACAGGTTGAAGGTGTGTCTAAGTCAGAGACAAAGACACAACAGGGAGTTGCTAAGTGTAACACTACATTCCCTGGCCAAGGTAATGCAGATGCATTCATTCCTTGGAAGTCAGACAACCAGAGAGGTACACTGGGGAAACCAGTGGCGGATAGTTCCAAGGGTGGAACTGAAACAACAGGGGAGTGTTATATGTATAACAACTGTTTGTTTTCTTCTCTGGATCTCACTTTGCTCGCAGCACACATTGATTCATATGGGGGAGTATGTTACGATATAGAAGCAATGCGGCCGCGAGCTGCTGGCTTGAAAGCAAAACATAAATGGGAATGTTGAGACTGTTCCGTGGGAAACAGAGGGACAGTCTATTCACAGTGCGAAGCACTGGAATTAGCTCAGAGTGTAATATGAGCTGTACAGGAAGTACGGGAGGAGTTTGTCTCTCGGCTGCTGGAGTTTGGAGAGAGCAGACGTGTTTTTCTGTAACGCTGCAAAGACAGAAATAAAGACATGTAAATACGTTTCTGTCTATCTCTTTCCCCTGCCCACAGGGGGGCAGGAAAGAGTGGTGTGTCCTTCTCACGCTGAGGAGGATCGCCGATCATGACCTCTGCCTGGATCCTGCCGGAGAATGCAGACAGGGAGGTCAACCGGTGATTCAAGCCGTGTGCCTGGAGAGTGGCCAGTTTCTCCTGATAATGGCTTGAATCCCAACAGGCCCTCCTAGGGGATATCATAAATTTGTCCCTTGGCACCAGGACATTCCCAGGGGAACTGAAGGAGGCAGTGGTGCATCTGCTCTTAAAGAAAACATCATTAGATCCTTTAGATCTATCCAATTACCGCCCGGTTTTGAATCTTCCATTCCTGGGTAAGGTGATTGAGAGAGCGGTTCCTGAACAGCTTGGTGGGTTTCTGGATGAAACATCAGCCCTGGATCCATTCCAGTCCGGCTTCCGCGCTGGTCATGGGACCGAGACGGCTCTGGTTGCCCTAAAAGATGATCTTCGTAGACAGCTGGATCGAGGCGGGTTGGGGCTGCTGATTCTTTTATACCTGGCAGCAGCCTTCGACATGGCCGCTCACGAACACCTGGACCACCGCTTCGCCGACGTGGGGATCCAGGGCACAGTCCTTCAATGGCTGCGCTCGTTTCTCTCTGGTCGGGGACAGAGGGTGGCGCTGGGGGGGGGGGCTGTCATCGTGCCACTCCTTGGTGTGTGGAGTGCCTCAGGGTGCAATACTCTCCCCGATGCTTTTCAACATCTTTATGCGCTTGTCCGGAGTTTTGGGCTGGGGTGCCATCAGTATGCTGATGACACCCAACTCTATCTGTTGATGGATGGCCATCCTGACTTGGCCCCAGACACACTGATCAGATGTTTAGAAGCTGTGGCTGGATGGTTACGTGGGAGCCGGTTGAAGCTAAATCCTTCGAAGACAGAGGTCCTCTGGCTGGGATGGGACGATATGGGATGGGGGGGGGGCAACTCCCATCTCTTGCGGCGGCGCAATTAGTGCCAGCACCGTCCGTTAAGAGTTTGGGTGTAATCTTCAACACCTCCCTTTCCATGGAGGCGCAGATTGCAGCTATAACAAAGGCGGCATTTTTCCATCTCCGCCAAGCTAAGCAGTTGGCTCCTGATCTCTCTCGTCCTGACCTAGCCACTGTGATCCACGCGACGGTCACCTCCAGACTGGATTATTGTAACTCGCTCTACGTGGGGCTGCCCTTGAGACTGACCCAGAAACTCCAGTGGGTGCAGAATGCTGCAGCGAGACTCCTTACAGGGTCCTCGCTGAGAGATCACATTCACCCGGTGCTATACCAGCTGCACTGGCTCCCAGTGGAGTACAGGATCAGGTTTAAGGTGCTGGTTTTAACCTTTAAAGCCCTATACGGCCTAGGACCCTCGTACCTACGGGACCGCCTCTCCTGGTATGTCCCACAGAGGAACTTACAGTCTTCAAATAAAAACATCCTGAAGGTCCCAGGCCACAGAGAGGTTAGGCTGGCCTCAACTAGAGCCAGGGCTTTTTCGGCTGTGGCTCCAATCTGGTGGAACGCTCTGTCACAAGAGACTAGGGCCCTGCGGGGGCTGTTCTGCCAGGCCTTTGGTTGGGGTTCAGTCTGACTCCCTCTCCCCTTTCATAAGAACTTGCATGAAAGTGGCCTCCCAATTTTTCTCACAGGCCCATATAATTTCAGCACAAACAGTTGGGCCTGGTGAGCATTTAAGGTCCCCAACCCTAATCTGCAGGTTGCCATCTGATTGGATTTTATTCTGATACTGATCTGATTTGAGGATGTATTTTAATTGTCTGATTTTATGTTAATGTGTTATACATTTGATGTTAGCCGCTCTGAGCCCGGCTTCAGCTAGGGAGGGCGGAATATAAATAAAATTTATTATTATTATGATTATTAGTGATGTATGGAAGTGAGAGCTGGACCATAAAGAAGGCTGATCACCAAAGAATTGATGCTTTTGAATTCTGGTGCTGGAAGAGACTCTTGAGAGTCCCATGGACTGCAAGAAGATCAAGCCTATCCATTCTGAAGGAAATCAGCCCTGAGTGCCCACTGGAAGGACAGATCGTGAAGCTGAGGCTCCAATACTTTGGCCACCTCATCAGAAGAGAAGACTCCCTGGAAAAGACCCTGATGTTGGGAAAGATGGAGGGCACAAGGAGAAGAGGACGACAGAGGACGAGATGGTTGGATAGTGTTCTCGAAGCTACCAGCATGAGTTTGACCAAACTGTGGGAGGCAGTGGAAGGGGACATTAAATGTATGTTTGAAGATATCTAGTACACAAGATGAAAAACTAGAAGTATTTGTTGATGTGGACGGGGGAAGCTGTTTAGCTACCAGAAAACCTACAAGTGGAATGGTTATGATGTATGCCAATTCCATAATTGGATGGCGGTCAAAGAAACAAGGATTTGTTGCAACCTCATCCTGTGAGGCAGAATATGGGAGCCTGTCGCTAGCATGCAATGAAATCATGTGGTTTATACAGATACTAAAAGATCTAGATTGTAAAGCCTATCCAAGTGTATGAAGATAGTCAATTGTGCATTGCATTAGCGGGCTCAGAAATAATGAAATCTGCATCAAAGCATATTGCTATCCGTCATGCAAATGTTAGAGATTGCGTACAGAATGGGGCAATCAAACTGGAGTATTGTCAATCACAAGATAATATTTCTGGTTTGTTTACCAAGCCTTTGCCAGCAACATGTCATAATGAATTGATGACAAAACTGGGTATATAGTGTATGTATGTATTGTATAAACAAGGAGAAGGGGACGACAGAGGACGAGATGGTTGGACAGTGTTCTCGAAGCTACTAGCATAAGTTTGACCAAACTGTGGGAGGCAGTGGAAGACAGGAGTGCCTGGCATGCTCTGGTCCATGGGGTCACGAAGAGTCGGACACGACTAAACAACTAAACAACAACAAGAAGATGAAAAAAGAGACCGCATAATTGTAAGAGACTCAGGAGTCTGTTAGGATATTTCCGTTCCACCTTTAAAGGGAGCAGGCTTTGTGAGTCACAGAGTCTGCGTATTTCCTGTTCACAGGATGTTTCTGTTGTGTCTATGCTTTCGTTTCTCTCTCTGTGTCTGAGACACTGAAGCAGGCAGTCATGTTTTCTTTGTTCTGATCAACGCTGAAAAAACTTGTAAATAATGCTCTCCTGAGTGCATCTTTCTCTGTGCATTATCTGCTGATAGAGCGTGCATCAGCTCTGGAATGTGGCAAGCTATTTCTGGAGCTCGTGTCGCTAATTGCTGATACTGTATCTACGGGAGATCGATGGATCACAACGGAGACGACGTGGAGTCATGATGGACTTTGTCTCCCTGGCAGTATCCCAACAACAGGTTTCGGGTCCAGATTCACGGCACTTACAGGAGAGTAAGACTGCGAGAGAGGTATGTGGGGGGGAAGCGAAAGTGAGGCTTTTTGTTGCCGCGGCAGTCTCTCTTTGAACTCCGGCCAGCTAATTGGACTGGGAGTCGAGCCAAGCAGAACTCAAGATTTATGAGGTGCCGAGATAAGAAGTCTCTGAAGTGAAAAAGACTCACGGCTTAAGTAAAGAGCTGGAATGGAGTTTTTCCAAGCTTCTGAAGCTGCTCAGTGCCCAAAGCTAAATCGGCACAATTATGAGACCTGGGCTGTGTGGTGTGAGAGTTTGTTGCGACAGTTTGGAGTGTGGCATACTGTGTGTGAAGCCCCTCCAGTTCCTCTGACAGATAGATGGAGGGCCCAAGATTCAAAGGCCATAGACGTAATTGTCTTATCCGTCTCTCTGGAGGAAATTGCCATGCTAGCTGGCAATGCGACTGCACGTCAGATGTGGAATGCTTTGAAGATAGTCCATCTGCCAGCCATCCCAGCCCAGAGTTTGACTGCATCGGAGGTCCTGGCTGTTTCCCAGAATGCGAGTGAATGCAGGGATGCTGAGGGCACCGGTTGCAAGCTGCAGGGGGAGCTGACTGTCACGTCATCCCAGGCAGCATTCCAGCCTCAAGGGGGAGCCAAGGAGTCGGCAGCTCAGAGCTCTGTTTCTCATGGGAGCCAAGGTCATCCTCACAGATACCGGAAGGCCAGAAGTAAACAGAGACAGATGCCTGCAGATGGCCCGAAGCAGAAGGGGGGTGAAGAGCCCATGCCAGTGGAAAACAAGGCTTTGTTTGCTGGCACTGCTTCACCAAAGGCTAAAGGCAAGTTTAATGGTCAGGAGCAGGGGGGCAAGCAGCAAAAGCCCACGCCGGTGGAAAACAAGGTTTTGCTTGCTGCAAAAGCTGCTCCAAAGGCCAAGGCCAGATTTATTGTAGATTCTGGATGCACCCGCCATCTCGCAAAAGATAAGCATCTGTTTATCTCTTTAACGCCTCAAGATGGAGAGATCCACCTGGCTGATGGAAAGACGTTGCGAATTGCAGGAGAAGGGACTGTGAAGCTGGTGAGTCTGCACACTACCATCAAAGATGTACTTTATGTTCCAGGTGCTGCAGAAAATTTGCTCAGTGTCCCACAGCTGACTGGGCGTGGCTTTGAGATTTCCTTCAAGAGGAGCGTCTGTGTCATCAGGAAAGGCAAAGAGGACATTTTGCATGCAAAGTTTATAGATGGTTTGTTCTGTATAACTTATGATGACAATGGTGCTGTTGCTGTGTCTAATGTTGATTCTTGTTGTGTTGCACAAACTAACAAAGTTCTTCATGCAGGATGCATTCATGAAGCACACAGAAGATTTTGTCACATGTCTTGGCAGGCACAGGCCAAGATGCCTGAGTTGGTTCAGGGTTTGAACATCAAACCCTGTAAGTTTCACATGAAATGTGTATCTTGTGCAGAGAACAAGGTGACGGTTGCTCCAAAAGGCAAGGAGTCTAGCAGGCAGGCTTCCAAACCCTACCAGCTAGTCCACGCAGATCTGGTTGGTCCACTTGCGCCCTCTTTGGGTGGAGCAAGGTACTTTATGGTTCTAACTGATTCTTTTTCCAGGTACATTCATGTGTTTATGCTCGAGCAGAAATCGCAAGTGTTTCCTAGGTTCAAGGCATTCTGTGCTTGGTTGGAGAATGTTCACAGTAAACGTATTGGCTGTCTCTTTACTGATCAAGGCGGGGAATTCACTTCTCAGCAGTTTGAAGCTTTCCTGACTGAGAAGGGGATCCAGCATGACTTGTCAACGCCTAGATCACGATGGATGAATGGACTTGCGGAGCGAGCAAACCAAACTTTGCTTCAAGGCCTAAAAACCTTGTTGCATGATGCCAATCTCTCTGAAAAGTATTGGGGGGAGGCTCTGTCGAATTTTGTTTACACTTTTAATCGCAGATTGTCATCACCTATTGGTTGTACTGCCTTTGAGAAGATGTTTGGTAAGAAACCTTATGTCAAGCACATGAGAATCTTTGGTTCTGACATGTGGGTACACACCCCACAGAGCAACAAGCTTGGGAAGCGTGGGGCACATGGTTTGTTCATGGGGTACGAAAAAGGTGCATACAGGGTATGGATGACTGACTCTAAGTCCATTAAGTTCACAAAGAGTGTTGAGTACAATCCTAAGTGGGGGGGAAATGTGGGAATTTTCCAGAGTTACCCAGAGGAAGATGAAGGTGATGCTGAGGAAGCTGAGGAAGCTGAGGATGATGATGATGATAGTCAGAGTTTGGATTCCAGCTCAGTGGGCGGCGCTGCTGCTGATGTCAGTGACAGTGATGACACAGCAGACTACAAGGGCGCAAAGGCCTCAGTCAGACCATCTGATGCGTCTGACAATGAACTGGAAGAAACACTGTTCACCATTGGTCACTTTTCTCCTAAGGAGGAGGAGATGAGTCCAGAAGACTTGCGTCTAGTACGCAGATCTGAAAGGGCGACCAAAGGCAGACCTCCAAAGAGATTTGCTGATGAGTTTGCTAAGACGGCAACAACTGTTCTTAGTAGCTCAGAGAAGGTGTGGGAACCTTCAAGCTTCAAAGAGGTTCAGGAGTTAACCTCTAAAGATGCTGAGCCTTGGCTTAATGCCATGAAGGCTGAAGTTGATTCCTTGAATAGGAACCAAACTTGGGAACTGGTACCGGTAGTCCCAGGGATGAGACGGGTTGGCAGCAAATGGGTCTTCAAGGCCAAGACAGACCAGAATGGCAAGGTTGTCAGACACAAAGCCAGATTGGTTGCCAGAGGTTTTTCACAGGTACCAGGACAGGATTACCACGAGACCTACTCACCCACCACCAAGTATGAGAGCATTCGACTGATGCTCAAGATTGCTGCGGAGGAGAAACTGCATGTTTCCCATCATGACATTAATACAGCTTTTTTGTACGGGGTTTTCGGGGAGGAGCTGTACATGCTTCCACCTGACGGGATGCAGATACAGAAGGGAATGGTCTGTAAACTTCGGAAGTCCTTATATGGTCTCAAGCAGAGTGCCAGGTGTTGGAACACAAAACTCACTAAGACGTTGCTTTCTCTAGGTTTTCACCAGGGCAAGGCTGATCCATGTGTGTTTGTCAAGGAGGAGGGGCAAAACAAACTGTATTGTTTATGTTTTGTTGATGATCTTCTGATGTTTTGGAAGAATCAGGCTTTCTACCAAAGCACCCTAGCTCAGCTGAAGGAGCACTTTGACATGAAGGATCTTGGTGAGGTATCCAACTATCTTTCTCTGCAGGTGTAGAGGGACCAAGCAGGTAATTTTCTGGTACACCAAACACAGAAAATTGCTGATGTATTAACTAGGTTGAATTTGGTCGATGCAAACCCAGCAGGCACACCGATGGTGACAGGTTACCAGGTAGATAGTACTGATGAAGCGTTTTCTGACACTACGCTGTACAGATGCATTCTAGGCAAGTTGAATTTCATTGCTAGATGCTCAAGACCTGACATAGCTGTAAGGACTAACCTGCTTAGCAGACATGCTAACAATCCTACTGTTCAGGATTGGAAAGCTGTGAAGCGCATAGCCCGCTATTTGAAAGGGACTTTGCACTACAGGCTGAGGTTCACCAGTCAGAAGACAGGAGGTCTTGAAATCTTTGCAGATGCTAGTTTTGGAAGTGAGACCACGGATGGTACAAGCACTTCTGGAGTATGCTACATGTACAACCACTGTCTGTTTGACTGGCTGTGCAAAAAGCAGACGACAGTAAGCCTAAGCTCCTGTGAAGCAGAACTCAATGCACTGTCATTTTCACTCATGGATTGTGAATGGTTGATGCAACTGTTTAAGGACATCAGAGTTTCTGTGAAATGTCCTGTACAAGTGTATCAAGACAATAGATCCTGTTTGGCTTTGCTGAACTCAGAGAGTTGCAAGCAAAGAACCAAGTACTTGCAGATTAAGCTACATCGTGCAAAAGAGTGTATTCAGAAAGGACTCATTCAGGTGTCCTACATGCCAGGAAATGAAATTCCTGCTGATCTGTTGTCTAAGGTTGTTAACAGAGAACAACTTAAGGTTTATGTACAAAGGTTGCAATTGGGTTGAACCACAGGTACTACAGGTTACACGGAAAGGGGGAGGATGTTAGGATATTTCCGTTCCACCTTAAAAGGGAACAGGCTTTGTGAGTCACAGAGTCTGTGTATTTCCTGTTCACAGGATGTTTCTGTTGTGTCTATGCTTTCGTTTCTCTCTGTGTCTGAGACACTGAAGCAGGCAGTCATGTTTTCTTTGTTCTGATCAACGCTGAATAAACTTGTAAATAATGCTCTCCTGAGTGCATCTTTCGCTGTGCATTATCTGCTGATAGAGCATGCATCAGCTCTGGAATGTGGCAAGCTATTTCTGGAGCTCGTGTCGGTAATTGCTGATACTGTATCTACGGGAGATCGATGGATCGCAACGGAGACGACGTGGAGTCATGATGGACTTTGTCTCCCTGGCAGTATCCCAACAGAGTCTGCATGGGATGGGACAGCGATGCTGCAAATGCAGCAGAGAGAGATGACCCTAAGATTTCAAGGTCTCCCAGAGGAGTTGATAGAAGAAAAAATTACCAAATAATTGACCAAGTGGCTACTTTTACAAGAAGATAAAATCTCCAGCGGCATCTGGGGGAAATTAGAATCAAATCGAGCATAGCAAAAACGTACTGGGAGCCAATGTAGGTCTTTCAAGACCGGTGTTATGTGGTCTCGGCGGCCGCCCCCAGTCAGCAGTCTAGCTGCCGCATTCTGGATTAGTTGTATTTTCTGGGTCACCTTCAAAGGTAGCCCACATAGAGCGCATTGCAGTAGTCCAAGTGGGAGATAACTAGGCTCCAATACTTTGGCCACCTCATGAGAAGAGAAGACTCCCTGGAAAATTCCCTGATGTTGGGAGACAGTGAGAAAGAAGCAGGCTGTATGTGGTGACCTTGAAGAACTGATAAGACTTTCTCTGTGAGGCCAGTGTTTTGAGAATAGCACGAAATTTTAAGTACGGGGGGGGGGGGAGGGGGCGAAATGACAGACAGGCAAACAAGGAAAAAGTACCCTTCGGCTACTACCCCAGTGACAGCACTGGCTAGAAGGGGCTCAGCCCAAGAAGAGGGTCCCACCTCAGAAATGGTGACCTACCTCTCAGGCTTTAAACGGGAAATGTTTAAAGATATGCAAAAGCAATTTGAACAGGTCAGGGAAGAAAGACATGAAGCAGGTTAGAAAGGATATGAAGGCGAATAGAACTAAAGTGACAGACGAATTGGAGGCTTTGGATTCCTTGGCTAAAAAACTGGAGGAAAAATCTAAAAAAACTGAAAAACAGAGTGATGAACTGAGGGAGGAACAGCAAATGATACATGGGAATATGAGAGGACTATCTGGTAGTCAGGATCAGCTGGAGGACCAGCTTGCCCTCTTGAATTAAGGCAAAATTCCAATGTTCTGAGAATAAAAGGTCCCCCAGAGGGAGAAGGTGACCCAAATCTGTTGATGTATATTGCTAATTGGATGGGAGAGGAGCAGGCCTATGTGGAAGATGCTATAGAGCAGGGGCCCTCAAACTATGGTCTGTGGGTCAGATCCAGCCCGCCAGGGTTCTGAACCCGGCCCGCCCGGCAATTGCAGAACCCACCACTGTCTAACGGGTCTATGGGGAAAGGAAGTACACAGTCCCGTGCATGAGCGCGACCTCTGCATCCGGTGTCCATTGATACCGCGAGTGGTTGGTTGGTTGCAGGGAGGGGAGGCGGTGTGCAAGCAAGAGTAGGGATGATGCAATCCTGCGCACGCGCAGCAGGCGGGCCAGCGCTTTTGCGTTCTCTCTCTCCATGGTTCATGGCTGTGCGAGGCGAGCGACTCGGGTGAGGGAAGTGGCCATTTCGGGGCCGGGGAGCCTCATTCCGCCACTCGGCACAGAAGGTGGGAGGAGGCCCCGCCTCAAGCAGCCTCACTAATTTCTTTGCATTTCTCCCCTCTGAGCCATATCTTAATCTCAGGAACCATGCACTCAAAATTGCAACCATCTTTGGCGGCACCTATGGCTGTGAACAGACTTTTTTCTGAATGAAACATCTGAAATCTACAACCAGATCCAGACTAACTGATAATAATAATAATAATCCAGACTAACTGATAATAATAATAATAATTTATTACTTGTACCCCGCACATCTGGCAGGGTTTCCCCAGCCACTCTGGGCGGCTTCCACAGAACCCAAAAATACACTAAAATATCACACATTAAAAACTTCCCTGAACAGGGCTGCCTTAAGATGTCTTCTGAATGTCAGGTAGTTGTTTATCACTTTGACATCTGATGGGAGGGCGTTCCACAGGACGGGAGCCACTACCGAGAAGACCCTCTGCCTGGTTCCCTGTAGCTTTGCTTCTCGCAATGAGGGAACCGCCAGAAGACCCTTGGTGCTGGACCTCAGCGTCCGGGCAGAACGATGGGGGTGGAGAAGCTCCTTCAGGTATACTGGACCGAAGCCGTTTAGGGCTTTAAAAGTCAACACCAGCACTTTGAATTGTGCTCGGAAACGTACTGGGAGCCAATGTAGGTCTTTCAAGACCGGTGTTATGTGGTCTCGGCAGCCGTCACCAGTTTAGCTGCCACATTCTGGATTAGTTGTAGTTTCCGGGTCACGTTCAAAGGTAGCCCCACGTAGAGCGCATTGCAGTAGTCCAAGCGGGAGATAACTAGAGCATGCACCACTCTCGCAAGACAGTCCGCAGGAAGCTAGGGTCTCAGCCTGCGTACCAGATGGAGTTGGTAGACAGCTGCCCTGGATACAGAATTGACCTGCACCTCCATGGACAGCTGTGAGTCCAAAATAACTCCCAGGCTGCGCACCTGGTCCTTCAGGGGCACAGTTACCCCATTCAGGACCAGGGGGTCCTCCACACCAGCCCGCCCCCTGTCCCCCCAAAACAGTACTTCTGTCTTGTCAGGATTCAACCTCAATCCATTAGCCGCCATCCATCCTCCAACCGCCTCCAGGCACTCACACAGGACCTTCACCACCTTCACTGGTTCTGATTTGAAAGAGAGGTAGAGCTGGGTATCATCTGCATATTGATGGACACCCAGTCCAAACCCCCTGATGATCTCTCCCAGCGGCTTCATATAGATGTTAAAAAGCATGGGGGAGAGGACGGAACCCTGAGGTACCCCACAAGTGAGGGCCCAGGGGTCTGAACACTCATCCCCCACCACCACTTTCTGGACACGGCCCAGGAGGAAGGAGCGAAACCACTGTATAACAGTGCCCCCAGCTCCCAGCCCCTCTAGACGGTCCAGAAGGATGTTATGGTCGATTGTATCAAAGGCCGCTGAGAGATCCAGCAGAACTAGGAAACAGCTCTCACCTTTGTCCCTAGGTCGCCGGAGACCATCAACCAGCGCGACCAAGGCAGTTTCAGTCCCATGATGAGGCCTGAATCCCGATTGGAAGGGATCCAAATCGGCCGCATCCTCCAGGCGTGCCTGGAGTTGTTCAGCAACCACTCGCTCAATCACCTTGCCCAAGAATGGAAGATTTGAGACTGGGCGATAGTTGGCCATATTGGCTGGGTCTAAAGATGTATTTTTAAGAAGCGGTTTAATGACCGCCTCTTTCAGTGGATCTGGGAATGTTCCCTCACAGAGGGAAGCATTCACCACCCCGCAGAGCCCATAGCCCAGCCCTTCCCGGCTTGCTTTTATTAGCCAGGATGGGCAAGGATCAAGGAGACAGGTGGTTGGTTTCACGCGTCCAAGCAGCCTGTCCCGAGCGGCCCCTTGTAAGGTCGTGTCGGCATGGATGTTAAAACCCCTAGGACAACCAAACTAGGTGTCTCCAGGAGAACATCCGCCACGACCTGAAACAGCTTGGTCAGGGAATCCTTGGAGCAGCGGGGAGGTTGGTACACCAAAAGGAATCCTGTACTGCCCCTATTGCCCAACTTCCAGAACATGCACTCAGAAAACTGGGTCTTCCCAGTAGGACGCCTGATGCAAGCTAATGACTTCCTAAAAATCACTGCAACCCCCCCTCCCCGCCCACATGACCTGGCTTGCTGTGCATAAGAGAAACCTGGTGGGCAAGCAGCTTCAAGGACAGGCCCATCTGCTTCCTCCAACCAGGACTCTGTCACACATGCCAGGTCAAATCCTCCATCCACAATCAGGTCGTGGATGGCAGTGGTTTTATTCATCATTGACCTGGCATTACACAGCAACACCTTCAGGTCATGTGGGTTTCCCCTGTTGATTCCAGTATCCATCCGGTCAAGGCCAGACCTGGAGGCAGGGATAGCCTTCAAACAATGACTAAACCTGCCTCCTCGGTAATGACATGATCTGGTCTTAGCGTAACTCCACCTCCTGCCCATGATCACTGAGATCAGATGTCCCAGTGCTTCCCCCCCTGTGGAACTTGTCCCAGCCATCGTGTTGGCTGGGGCTCCACTCCCAGGCAGCCCTGATCCTGCCCCTTAAAAACAAAACACAAACTATACAGAACCAATAAAACAACAAAAAACAAAACCAGAACAATTATACTATAATTAATCCCCAACCAAATATCCATCCCACCCACCCACCCCCAACAAAGCAAAAAAGGAAATAAAGAAATAAAAATTTAAAATGCCACCGACTGCTTGAGGACATTTTAAAACACATTAACCACTTCGAACAGGGAAGCAATGGCAGAACAACTTCCCACACTTCCCCAAAGGTTTGTTCCAAATAAGGGCCTGGGCCACGCCCCCTGGGCCAGTTGGAAAAGGCCTTGGAAGGGAGCAGGCCCTGCAGTCCTCACCCCGCCGATGGTCCGAGGCTTCCCTGCAGCAGGAGTCCCTTTATACCTGGGAGAGAGGGCCTGGGCCACGCCCACTTGCCGAGTTGGAAAAGGCCCTGGAAGGGAGCAGGCCCTGCAGTCCTCACCCAGCCGATGGTCCGAGGCTTCCCCGCAGCAGGAGTCCCTTTACAGCTGGGAGAGAGGGCCTGGGCCACACACCCTTGCCGAGTTGGAAAAGGCCCTGGAAGGGAGCAGGCCCTGCAGTCCTCACCCAGCCGATGGTCCGAGGCTTCCCCGCAGCAGGAGTCCCTTTATAGCTGGGAGAGAGGGCCTGGGCCACGCCCCCTGGGCCAGTTGGAAAAGGCCCTGGAAGGGAGCAGGCCCTGCAGTCCTCACCACAGCCGATGGTCCCACTTGCATCACTTGCATCACTTGCTACGACTAGCAATGACAAATATGGAACCAGATATTTACCATCTCATTAGCCAAAAACAGGCTCATACTTCCCATTGAAATAATCAATCAATCAATCAATCAATCAATCAATCAATCAATCCTTTATTATGACCCAGAGACCCAACAAATCATTACAAAGCAATGCACAATTCAGACAGCCTACCTCCAGGTTAAACAAGCATTTTGTTCACACCTTGTCAGGGAACTGCCATCGGAGGGACAGGTGGTGGAAGGGCTCACGGAGGTTGGGAGAGACCCAGCAGCTGAAGCAGGAACCAGCAGGGGGAGAGGTGGGTCTCTGAGGGAAAGCGAGCAAGAGGGAGGGCTCAGGGAAACGTCCAGCGAGAACAGTGGGGAGGTTTCTGGACCTCCCATAGGGAGACCCACTCCTCGCCGGAAACTGTCACGCCGTGAGTCTAGAAGACGTGTTTCCGTTAAGGAGCTTTTATGTTGGAAGCGATTCCGAAAGCAACCACTGTCGGAATCTGCGAGTGACTAAGAGGAGCCATGTCTGAGGGGCTCCGTCACAGACAGAGGTTTGTGGACTTGAACAAACTCTGAGGGACTACGATTTTACGCACAAGCAGCTCATCATCCCATCACAGCATTCCGACAGTCTTTGTAAGCAGCTTGTACAGGAGAAGGCATCATGAGCGACCCAGCCGGAACCGGAGAAGCAGGAGCGGGAGCGGGTCCAAGCCTGGAAGAAAGGTACCGGGTGTTGGAAGTCCAGCTAGCGCTGCAAATGGCGAGGCTTGAGGAGAGGAGGGCTCTGGATGCAGACAAAAAGGGGAAAGCCACCCAGCTCACCAGAAAGGTACCAGGATTGGTGCAGAAGTTTGGGGGGGAGCCCAAGGACTATCATGCCTTTCGGACAGAGATGCAATATGCCCTCAATCTGCAGTTTGACGAATTCCCTGACGAGGAATCGCGAGTGGCTTTCGTGATTGGGCATCTTGAAAAGGGGGCGAGAGACTGGGTTAGACCCCTGATGGCAGTGAATAATGACATCCTAAAGGACACGAGGAAGTTCTTTCGCGCCATGGATCTGATGTTTTCCAGCTGAAATATACTCAGAGTTGCAAAGTGATTTCATGCTCTTTATTCAGCTCATAGTGGTGAGGAGGAATGAATGTCCCCTCAAAGTATCTGCTTTATATACATTATTTACACAATGGGCTGCACATGATTGGTTAATTCTGGGATTCTACTGTAAGCCAATCAGGTTGTGGATTCACTTATATCTGGAGCATGATTGGGTGGTTCCTGCCAACCAATCATACTGCTGCATTGCTCTTGGACCAATCAGACTGCTGCATTCTGAATCCTATTGTTCTAGGACCAATCAGACTGCTGCAATTTGGATCCTATTGTTCTAGGACCAACCAGACTGCTGCAGTTTGGATCCTATTCAACTCAGTACATAACACCCCTCCCCTCTAAGTTCCAGTCCTGCCCGGGAGGTCGCATTCATAGTCCTCGAGGTACGCCGGCGGCCTACGTGCACGTTGCGGCCTGTGGTGTTCCCTGGTCCGGGGTTCAGGTTCTGGCTCGTGTTCCAAGGATGCTGGCTGTGATGGGCCTGTTTGGTCTGGCGCAACCGGCTCGCTCAGTCGTGGTTCTGGTTCTGGTGTCCTTTCAGCTTCGCGGGTCCTCTCTGTATTTACTGATTCTGCCTCTCCTGCTGGCCCCTCCTGCTCTATGGGCCTCACTGCCCCGCTGTTCCCTTGGGACTCCTCTGACCTTTCCTCCTCCTGGTTTTCTCCTGGGAATCGTCGCCGTATCTGGTCACAGTGGCGGCGCCAGCATTGCCCCCCATCCGTTAGCACCTCGTATGACCCTGGTGACTGTGGCGGGTACCCATGCTGGGCCTGCCCCAAAATTCTTTGCGTACACTGGGTCCTGGGACTCGAAGGTCCGGGGGTTCCTGCCTTCCCCCACCACTACCTCATCCTGAGCTCTATCGGGGTGAAGGCGGTCCAATCTGATTGCAAGGCGCCGACCCATTAGTAGTTCAGCAGGGCTCCGGCCAGTCGTTGAGCTGGGGGTGCTGTGCTGTGCTAGGAGGAATGTGGCAAGGCGGTACTCCCAATCCCCTTGCGTCATGCGGCGAAGGGTGTCCTTGGTGGTCCGCACCATGCGTTCTGCTTGGCCATTGGTGGCAGGGTGGAATGGCGCCGAACGGATGTGGCGGATGGCGTTCTGCGCTGTGAAGGTTTGGAATTCTCCTGACGTAAATGCAGTCCCGTTGTCTGAGACGAGAGTGTCAGGGAGCCCGTGGGTTGCAAACAGCCTGCGTAGTACCCCGATGGCTGCGGACGTGGAAGTGGACGGTACCAGTGCAACTTCCAGCCATTTGGTGTAGGAGTCCACCACTATGAAGAATGTTTTCCCCTGAAAGGGGCCAGCGAAGTCCACATGCAGGCGTGACCATGGTGCTCGGGCGGACTCCCAGGACTGGACTGGGGCCCTTGGGGGATCTGGGTGGGATTCTTGGCAGGCCTGGCAGTGTTTGACCCAGGCCTCTATCTCTCCATCGATCCCTGGCCACCACACATAACTCCTGGCAAGGGCCTTCATTCTTACTACCCCTGGGTGTGTCTCATGTAGGGCTGTGAGGACCCTTTTGCGGAGGGGCTGGGGAACAACGACCCTGCTTCCCCATAACAGGCACCCCTTGTGGGCCGACAGTTCATGTTTGCGGGTTGTGTAGCCAGCGAATTCTGGCCCAGGGCTGCTGCTGGGCCATCCCCTCCACACCCAGTCCAGGACCCAGGAGATGACCCTATCTTTCTTGGAATGGTGTGCAACTTCTTGTGCCTGAATGGAGCGGTCGGGAAGCAGCTCCAGGCTCATAACCTCTTGTGCAGGTGCTGGGTCGGGGCCTGTTTCCGGTAGTGGTAGCCTGCTGAGGGCGTCCGCATGGCCCATTGCCTTCCCCGGGCGGTGAATCAGTGCATACTGGTAGCTGGCAAGGAAAATTGACCACCTGAGGACGCGAGGAGACAGCACTTGGGGGGTCTGCTTTTCGGGTGCAAACAAGCCAAGCAACGGCTTGTGGTCAGTCACCACGGTGAAGGGCCGCCCGTACAAGAAATCATGGAACTTTTTTACTCCCTTCACGATTGCCAGACCCTCCTTGTCTATTTGCGAGTAGTTCCGCTCAGTTGCGTTGAGTGTCTGGGAAAAGTATGCCACTGGTACCTCTCTTCCATCCGGGAGTTGGTGTCCCAGGACAGCGCCAATGCCATAGGGCGAGGCGTCGCATGCTAGCACCACCGGCAGCCTCTCGTCGAAGTGTGCCAAGACCGAGTTTGAGACAAGCAAGTCCTTGACTGCCTGGAATGCAGCCTCCTGGCGCTGGCCCCACACCCAAGGGGCCCGCTTGTCCAGGAGTCTGTGTAGGGGCTCTGCTACCGCTGCCTTGTGGGGAAGGAAGGAATGGTAAAAGTTCAATAGTCTCAAGAAGGCCTGAAGTTCAGTCTTGCTCTTGGGTGCTGGGGCATCACAGATGGCCCGTACCTTGTCCCCAGTCGGGTGGACCCCTTCTGCATCCACCATAAATCCCAGAAAGTCCACCTGAGGCACTCCTAGTAGACATTTTTCCCGCTTCACCTTGAGACCCGCCGTCTGGAAACGGTGCAGAACGGTGCGGAGGCGGTCCTCAAACTCCTCTGGTGTGGGCCCGGCAATCAACACATCATCGAAGAAGGGGGCGACGCCAGGAATCCCTTTAAGGAGCGAGTCCATTAGATTCTGGAATATGCCTGGTGCCACACTGACACCGAATTGCAGCCGCTTTACCCTGAACGCTCCTCTGTGCGTCACAATTGTCTGTGCCTCTGCTGTGGCCTCATCTACTGGCAGCTGCTGATATGCTTGGGCCAAGTCCAGCTTGCCAAAAATTTTCGACCCAGCCAGGGTGGCAAGGACATGGCTGACCACTGGCACTGGGTATGCATGGGCCGTGAGGGCCTTGTTGATGGTACATTTGTAGTCTGCGCAGATGCGGACCGAACCATTAGGCTTGATGGGTGTGACGATTGGGGTTTCCCAGGGGGCATTAGGCACCGGCTCCAGCACTCCTTGCTCCACGAGCCGGTCCAATTCCTCGTCTATACGGGGTTTCAGGGCGAACGGGACCCGGCGGGCCTTGAGCCTGACCGGTCGTACTGCGGGGTCAAGCTGTAGAGCAATGGGGGGGCCCGTATACTGTCCCAATTTCCCATCGAAAACCCCTGGAAATTCCTTGCAGATGGCGTCCACGTCCACTTGTAAGGTAGTGTGGTTCACCCCGGTGATGGCTAGCCCCAGTGGTCCAAACCATGCCAATCCCAGTAAGCTAATGTAGGGGCCCTTGACCACGAGCAAGTCCAGTTGCTGCGTCCGCCCTCGGTATTGCACCCTGAAGGTCCCCACCCCCATTGTGGGGACCTTACGTTTCTGGAAGTCCCGGAGGGTGAATGGGGCCGGCCTGAGTTTGGGACCCCCAGTAGGACACAGTTTCCTTAAGGTCCTTGCCGAGATTATGGATAGAGTTGAACCCGTGTCAAGCTCCATGCGGCATGGGGCCCCCTCTATCTGTACCTCTACATAAATTTTCTCTACGTTGGGGTGGGGCAACTGGTATACCTGGAAGTCCGTGAGCTCCGTAGAGTTGCCTTGGTGCGTTGGGCCCCGGGACCTGGGGCTCTTGGATTGGTCATCTGATGCCTGGCGTCGGGTGGGCCGAGCTCGACACACCCGGGCGATGTGTCCCAATTTTCTGCATTGCCTGCACTCTGCGTTGCGGAAACGGCAGGTCCTCCTCTCGTGACTTTCCCCGCAGCTTGCGCAGTTCCCTCCTTCTCGTCGAGGCAGCTGTGGTATGTGGGCTGCTTGAGTGCGCTGCTGTACTCGGTGCACCTCCTCCCTGTCAGATCCTGAGTCGTCGGTGAGGTCTTCATGGTGGACCCTCGGTTGGGGTGGCAGGCTCGGCCGTGCCTCTTGCGTCGACCTCTTGGCAGCTTCCGTTGCCAGGGCCTCCTCCAGAGCGACCTGGAACGTTAGGTCCTTCTTGGCGTAGAGGCGTCATTGCAGCTTTTCATCCTTTAGGCCACCAACGAGGCGGTCACGAAGCATGTTCTCCAGCTCTGAGAAGTTGCAGAACCGGGCAGCTTGGCGGAGAGAGGTCACAAACCCAGTTATGGTTTCCCCAGGGGCTTGCCGCTTTGCGTAGAAGGCATTTCGACGAGCCACCACTGAGGGCTGCGGCGAAAAGTGCCCCTTCAGCTGTTCCATTATTGTTTTGTATGGAACAGTAGCGACGTCTTCAGGTGCAAGGAGAGCCCGGGCGATTTCAAATGTCTCCTCTCCGCAGATGCTGAAGAATATCGCCCTCTTCTTGGCGTCTTCTTCATCGGTGACCCCTTTGGCTTCTAGAAGGAAGGTGAAACGGGAGGCGTACGCTTCCCAGTCTCCAGATGCTGGGTTGAACGGCGAGAAGCTGCTGTCGGTTGCCATTCTGAGTTCCTTGTGTCCCGGAGCTGAAGCCTGGATACACGGTGCGAGGCAGCGGTGCGGCAGGTGGCGGTGCTGCGGTGCTGTGTGTGGCAGTCAGCTCAGCGGGATCCCACCTTCGTCGCCAGTGAAATATACTCAGAGTCGCAAAGTGATTTCATGCTCTTTATTCAGCTCATAGTGGTGAGGAGGAATGAATGTCCCCTCAAAGTATCTGCTTTATATACATTATTTACACAATGGGCTGCACATGATTGGTTAATTCTGGGATTCTACTGTAAGCCAATCAGGTTGTGGATTCACTTATATCTGGAGCATGATTGGGTGGTTCCTGCCAACCAATCATACTGCTGCATTGCTCTTGGACCAATCAGACTGCTGCATTCTGAATCCTATTGTTCTAGGACCAATCAGACTGCTGCAATTTGGATCCTATTGTTCTAGGACCAACCAGACTGCTGCAGTTTGGATCCTATTCAACTCAGTACATAACACCAGCGATACTGAGCAGGGAGTGGTGCGCAGACAGCTAATGGCTTGCAAACAGGGGAGCCGATCTGTCCGTGAGTACTGGACTGAGTTCACCATGCTGGTTCACAGATTGGGGTGGGACTTATCGGCAGAACCCATTCAAATGCTATTTGAAGAAGGGCTTGCTTCGGCTGTGAAAGACGAACTTTCCCGGGGTCCCAGGGCGGATTCTATGGACCAGCTGACCAAATCTGCGCTGACCATAGGAGCGCGCCAGGAGGCGAGAGCCTTGGAGAGGCGGGAAGGGAGGGGGGAACGTTGGAAGGAGTTCCGCATTCCAGACATTCCAGAGCCAACTTTCCCGCCGGCAGAGCCGATGGAAATAGGAACAGCGCGTGCGCGCGCAGTTTCAAAGCCCAGTGAGGGGGGAAAGAAGGAGGGGAAAGGCGCCCGGAAATGCTATCTCTGCCAACAGCCAGGTCACTTTGCCAGAGTCTGCCCCCAGAGGAAGGAATGGCAAGGGATGGTGGGAGCTGTTGAGGGAAGAGAGGAGGAAAAACCGGAGCAGGTAAAAGCCAATGCCTGGCTGCCACCGTCGGGGCACAGCAGCCAGGCCAAAGAGCAGTGAAAGTGCCCACGCCAGAACCTCCTAAACCCGCCCTAGTGATAGAGGTGTTACTAGAGTTGCCTAACGGACACCCACTAAAGATAAAGGCGCTATTGGACTCAGGCAGCTCCTGCAATTTCATGAGCAAAGAGTTTGCAGCTGAACACCAGATACAGACGATCCCTTTAAGCAACCCCCTGCAGGTGACCACGATCGATGGCAGGGAGCTGTTGGGAGGAGAAGTCAGCTTGCAGACCGTCCCAATGATAATGAAGGTGGCAAGGCACACCGAACTGATAGCGTTTAATGTGGCCACCTTGGGAGGTGCTCCCATTATTTTGGGGATGAGCTGGCTAGCGTTACATGATCCGCTGGTGGGCTGGCATCAGAGAGTGGTTTCCTTTGGTTCAGCACATTGCTTAGAACAGTGTTTCCCAACCTTTTTTGGGCAAAGGCACACTTGTTTCATGAAAAAAATCTCGAGGCACACCACCATAACAGCCCCATGACGTCAGCGCGCAGCGTCACGCCGGGAGGGACATGAATTGCTAGCAAATTACATAATCACCTCCTTGAGGGCTGGCTCATCTTCTCCGAAGGCAGAACCCCATTAATTAACAGCACAGACTCACACCATAGCCAAGAGGAGGGGGGAAAACCTGTCATGCACAGTCATGCACATGTGGGGGCTAAATGAGGACGAAGACCGGGCAGAGAGCAGGGTTCAAATCACCCCACCTGGCCAGGACAATCCCTGGGTGCTCCCTTGGGCCACTCGCCTGACCCACCTCGCAGGGCTGTTGTTGCGAGGATAACACGGGGAGAACCACGCGCGCCCCCGGGAGCTCCTTGGAGGAGAAAGCGGGCGATGAATGCAATGCATGAAATATATGAGAGGCGACCAGGTTTTGCAGGTGAGGGGGCCCCGCCAGCCTCCGCTTCCAACACCCAGCGCAATGACACCGAAGTTTCCCCCCGGGCTCGGCTCGGGGAGCAGCGCTGCTCCCCCCCGGCTCCCCTTCGCCCTCCCGGCTCTCTCTGCCACCCACTGGGGACCCCCCTCACCTGCCAAGTCCGGAGCGCCGGTGGAAGTTGCATGCATGCATGCAGGGCGCCGCGTTGCCATTGCATTGCACTGCACTCCATGCAATGCCTGCACGCATGCATTGCCTTGCACACCCGCCAAGGGGTCTCCCCGCGGTCCGATGCGTCCCCTCCAGCGCGGATGCAGCATTGCAAAAATAAAAAACCCCCGACGCAGCCCTACCTGGGGGGCAGCCTCCGCCTCTGCCGCTCCGCCTCCGCGGGGATCCCCGGGCTCCATCCTGCCGCCCGATCTCCGCGGGGGCGCAGGCAGGCTGCGCGGGGTCTGCGCGGAAGAGCCCCTGCCCGCCCGGCCGCCGCCGCTGCGCTCATTCCATGGCCGGGAGAAGAGTGCTTCAAACAAAACGCCCGGCCCGCCAGGCCACGCTGGGAAACGTAATTCGCGGGGCGCGGGCGCGGAGCCCAAGGGCGAGGGGACTACGGATCCCGGCAGCCCCCGCGCCGGGGATGGAGGGGGAGAGGCCGGGTGCAGGGATGGAGGGACGGGTGGGCAAGCGAGTGAGTGGCAGCCGCCAAGCCTTGGCCGAGAGCCAAGGAGGAGGGAGGCGCAGAGAGGGAGGGAGGGAGGGAACCCCAGGGGTCATCTAGTGACGGCGCCCCAATCGAAAATTTGACTTTTTTATTAAAAAAATCTTTCGAATTTTTTAATTTTTCCCGTGGCACACCAGGCAACATCTCGCGGCACACTAGTGTGCCGCAGAACAGTGGTTGGGAAACACTGGCTTAGAACACTGCAAAGAGGGAAAGGGTTCAGCAGGGGCCCAAGCCACCCTAGCAGGGACTTAAGTAACGGAGAAAGTGAAGGTACCACGACAATACGCAGATCTCAGAAACGTTTTCAGCGAAAGGGAAGCTGACCAACTACCCCCGCATAGACCCTTTGACTGTCAAATCAATTTACTCCCTGGGGCACAGCTCCCAGTAGGCAAGTTGTATGCCATGTCAGACAGGGAGATGTCAGTACTAAGGGAGTTCATTGACAAAAATCTGAAGAGGGGTTTCATCCGAGAGTCCAGGGCGGTGGGAGGCAGCCCAGTGTTTTTTGTGGATAAAAAAAACACGGACAAGCCGAGGCTGGTGTGTGACTTCAGGGCGTTAAACGCAGTGTCAGAACCAGTGGCCTTCCCTATGCCCAGAATTGACGACATTTTGACAAGGGTGCGGAAGGGAAAGATTTTTACAAAGCTGGACCTAAGGGGGGCGTACAACCTGACACGTATAAGGAAGGGGGATGAATGGAAAACCACCATGTTCACCCCTTTTGGGGCATTTGAATATTTAGTTATGCCCTTCGGCCTACAAGCAGGTTCTGCGTGCTTTCAATCGTTTATGAACCACGTACTGGGGCCTTTGCTTTACAAGAATTGTGTGGCCTTCCTAGATGACGTGTTGGTGTATTCTGAGAATGAGGAGCAGCATGTGAGAGACGTCAGAGAAGTGTTGAGCAGGCTGCAAGCCAACCAGCTGTGGGTGAAACTGGAGAAGTGTCAGTTTCATACCAAGGAGGTGGAATTCCTGGGGTATTGCCTGTCAGACAAGGGATTGGCCATGGATTCCGGCAAGGTCCAGGCAGTGCTGGAATGGAAAACACCCAAAACAAAGAAGGATGTGCAGAGGTTCCTAGGGTTTGGGAACTTCTATCATAAGTTCATCCGAAACTTTGCCCACCTGACGGCGCCCATTACGGACTGTCTCAGCAGTAAGAAGAAATTCGTTTGGACTGAGGAGGCGGAGCGAGCATTTGAGGAACTAAAAAGGGCCTTCGCCTCGGAAGAACAACTCCTGCATGTGGATTTACAAAAACCGATGAGAGTAGAAACTGACGCATCAGACAGAGCGATCGGGGCGGTGCTTCTGCAGCCAGGGAAGGAGGAGTCAGAGTGGAGACCGTGTGCCTTTTTTTCGCGAAAGCTGAACAAATCCGAGAGGAACTACACGGTGTACGACCGAGAACTACTCGCCATTCATGAGGCTTTCCGGAGATGGAGGCACCTGCTAATTGGCACACAACATAAGGTGCAAGTGTGCACTGACCACAAGAACCTAGAGTATTGGAGAACGGCACGAGTGCTCAACCAACGGCAAGTGAGATGGGCCCAGGAGTTCTCCAAATTTAACTTTGAGATTTGTTACTTGCCAGGCCCAGAGAACATTAGGGCGGACGCTCTCTCACGCAAACCTGAATATTTGGAGGGGGAGGGAGCACCCGAAGATAGACATGTCATTCCAGAGGACCGCTGGGTGTGTGGGGCGGCATTGGTGGGGCAAAGAGAACTGGTAGAGGGAACGGAGAATGATGAATACGCCCAGGACAAACTCAGGGGTCTCAGGAGGGAGGGAGACAAACCCGGAGGTTTTGAGGAGAGAAACGGGGCGTTGTATTACAAGGGAGCGCGGTATATACCTGAAGGAGAGTTGAGGGGGAAGGTACTCAAGCAGCTGCACGATAGCCCCACAGCGGGGCATTTTGGGCAACACAAAACCATGTGGCTGGTTACCAGGGAATTTTGGTGGCCCAAGGTCAGGGAAGATGTGCGGGAGTATGTGAGAGGTTGTGATCAATGCCAGCGAGCCAAAGGGGAGAGGCGGGCGCCGGCGGGGTTATTAGAACCGCTACCCACACCTGAAAGAGAATGGGAAGCAGTGTCAATAGATTTCATGACTGATCTGCCAAAGTCCAGAGGGAAAACAGCCATCATGGTTGTGGTAGACCTGTTAACCAAAATGGGCCACTTTATAGCCTGCTCACATGCTGTCACGGCAGAAGAAACAGCTAAATTGTTTGTAGAAAATGTTTTTAGGTTGCATGGCGCCCCCTTGAGGGTGGTTTCAGACCGAGGGAAACAATTTACTTCCAGGTTCTGGAGGAAGCTCATGAGCTTACTGCATGTAGAGGTCAATTTTTCGACTGCCCGGCATCCTGAAACCAACGGGCAGGTGGAAAGAGCCAATGGCATCCTCCAGCAATATCTGAGGTGTTATGTCAATGACAGAGAGAATGATTGGGTGGAGAAGCTGGCGTTGGCGGAATTTGCCTACAACAATGCGGAGAACGTGTCCACAGGGATGAGCCCCTTTTGGGCTAATTACGGGTGCCATCCCAGGGCTTTCCCAGGGGGGGAAGGGGAGAGATGGAGCGTCCCGGCTGCCGAACAGTTCGTAGAAGAAATGGAAGCGATCCATCGTCAGCTCCAACTCAACTTAGACAGGGCCAAGGAGGAGTATAAGAGGCAGGCAGACAAAAACAGAAGGGAAGGTGAAACCATTAGGGTGGGGGACCAGGTGTGGCTGTCAACCCAAGGGTTACCATTCAAAGGGGGTTGTAAGAAATTAAGACCCAAAAGATTGGGCCCATTTGAAGTCACGCAACAGGTCAACCCAGTGGCTTTCAGACTCCGGTTACCGAACCACATGAAGCTGCACCCAGTTTTCCACAGGTCGTTGCTGTCACCGTATAAAGGGGACAGAGAAGGGAGGTTCACACGGGGACCAGCAATGGAGGAAAGGGAACACAGCAACCATGTGGCAGAGATCCTTGATTCCAGGTGGAAGGGAGATAAAGTGGAGTATTTGGTAATGTGGGAAGGGGAACCGGAGTCGGAAAACACCTGGGTCATGGCAGAGGATGTCAATGACGAGGTCTTAATAGAAACTTTTCATCAGAGGTTCCCACGTAAACCTCAGCCTGTAGCGAGGTTCCGGAGGGAATACTTTGCAACCACAGATGAGGAAGAGGAGTTGGAGGGGTTCACAGATTCCGAGGAGGAGGAGGATTCAGCGACCCGGAACGGCAACCGATGGAGGGAAATGTTCGAGACATCTGAAGATGAAGAGGATTCTTTTCGGGGTTTTACCTCCTCACTGCCCAGAGGAGAGGGAACGGGAGGGGGTGAAGGGGGCCCTGGAGGGGAGGTGGATGTCAGGGAACTGCCATTGGAGGGACAGGTGGTGGAAGGGCTCACGGAGGTTGGGAGAGACCCAGCAGCCGAAGCAGGAACCAGCAGGGGGAGAGGTGGGTCTCTGAGGGAAAGTGAGCAAGAGGGAGGGCTCAGGGAAACGTCCAGCGAGAACAGTGGGGAGGTTTCTGGACCTCCCATAGGGAGACCCACTCCTCGCCGGAAACTGTCACGCCGTGAGTCCAGAAGACGTGTTTCCGTTAAGGAGCTTTTATGTTGGAAGCGATTCCGAAAGCAACCACTGTCGGAATCTGCGAGTGACTAAGAGGAGCCGTGTCTGAGGGGCTCCGTCACAGACAGAGGTTTGTGGACTTGAACAAACTCTGAGGGACTACGATTTTACGCACAAGCAGCTCATCATCCCATCACAGACCTAAAGATAGGGATCATTGGTTCTTGCAACCACCGATAAAAACTTTGCCACTGCTAATGTTCTAGCGTTTGTCCGGTCTTCCAGTAGGAAGCTGACATAGTGAGCCTCTGATTTTCCCAGGAAAGGTACCAGCAAGGGTAATATCAGTTCAGCCCTGGCTTGCTCGTATTTTGCACAATGCAGCAAAATATGTTTTATAGAATCGATGTCTTGAGCACACGAGCAAAGTCTGTCCTGGTAGGGAACTCCTCTCAACCTGCCATCCAACACTGCAGAAGGAAAGACGTTTAGTCTGGCTTTGGTGAATAACCTTCGATAATTTGGTACTGTCAGGTTTTTAATGTAAGGTGTTAACTTAAAGACATGCCCATATTGTACTCCTACTGCCAGCGGATTACAGACTGTGTGTGTTCGAGATCACAAGTCACTGTGTGCATTATCCCATAATCTTTGCTTTAACGTCTTTAGGGCACCTTCATAACCCAGGTAATACAGTTGGGGGGGGGGTGACAGACCAATAGAGGTGGCTTTTCTAGCCATGGTTTTCTGCCATTTGCTGGCAAACTCCTCACTGGTCAGGTGTTGGTACAAACCCTTCCCTAGCTAAAACACTGAAATCCTGAGCCAATGTTTTAGGGCAGACCACCACGCTTTAGTTGAAATTGGGCATTAAGCAGCTTCTAACAGAAGTATGGAGTTGGGGACACAGTTGGGTACCTGCAGCAGAGATCGTAGAAATTTTGCCCGAAAGCCATCTAGCTTTGGCAGGTCCCCATTATGCCAGACATTTGCAGCGTACAGGAGTTGGGAAACGGGTTTTGCGTTGAAAACCCTTAAGGCTGCTGGAACATATTTGCCGCCCTTTGTGAAAAAGAATCTGAGTATGTCTAGCTTTGTGATCTCCACCTTTTGAAGGGAGGTTTGCCAGTAGTGCTTCCAAGATCCTGTATGATGGTATGTGAGCCCTAAATAACTGAAGTATTTGATCTGTTCAAGGTTATGGCCATTCCAGCACCCATTTAGACCAAGAGAAGCTTCTTTCGAATACAGTGGTACCTTGGGTTAAGAACTTAATTCATTCTGGAGGTCCGTTCTTAACCTGAAACTGTTCTTAACCTGAAGCACCACTTTAGCTAATGGGGCCTCCCGCTGCTGCCGTGCCACCGGAGCATGATTTCTGTTCTCATCCTGAAGCAAAGTTCTTAACCCGAGGTACTATTTCTTGGTTAGTGGAGTCTGTAACCTGAAGCGTATGTAACCCAAGGTACCACTGTACTAAAATTTTAGATTTTTCAAAATTAATGGATAAACCATTTCCAGAACAGTAATCAGAAAACTTCCTCAGCAGATATTTCAAACCCAGTCTGGAAATGATGGCCACATCATCCGCTTATAACAACAAGGGGGTCCTTCTCATTCCTATTTTTGGAAGGTGTCCATCTGGGTCCATTAAGCTCTCTTCTAGGTAATTTAAGAATAGGCAAAACAGTGTGGGGGCCAAAATGCATCCCTGTCTCACCCCCCTAGTCATCTCGATACTGTTCGATAACTGTCCCTGTTGACCGCATCGGACCTGCAGTTTGGTTCCATTGTACAGGGCTTTTATAAGAAAGGGGAGTCGTTTGTCCTGCAAAATCAGATTTAATTTGGACCATAGCTGGGATCTGGGGATGGAATCGAATGCTGATTTCAGATCCATGAAGGCCACATAGAGTTTACCTTGTAGAGGCCTGGTATAAAGTCTTTCCCCAGAGCCTTTCCGCTCTTCAGATTCCCAATTAATGTATAGACTTTGTCCACAGTAACCGGCCTCCAATGAGGGAGCAGTGACAATTCTACACTGTCTTCATCCTGGAAGCTGGAAGGGAGGTTTGGATTTTCTATAAATATATTTCTGAAGTGGTTCTCCCAAACCTGAGCTGGAATGGCACAGCTGGGGGCTGAAGAGCTATTTTTCATTGAGTCGGAGACCAGTTGCCAAAAAAGTTTAGTTTCATTGTTGTGTTGGTTCCGGGGGGGGGGGTTTACCGTGAGGCGTGGTCAGGTCCTGGGTTGAGGGTCTGGAGTCTGCCCACCAAGGGCGTAGCGGGGTCCAAAGCAAGAAGCCGGGCGTGGTCGGGGACTCTGGCAAAAACAGGTCTGGGTGCTGGCAGAAACAGGTTTCCAACGTTGTTGCTCCCGCAACCTAAGACTGGCCTGACTGGCCTTTATCTCCTCTGAGGCCAGGGGCAGTCCCGGCCCACAGGTGACCCGCCTCTCTTGGCCTTAAGGCGAGCACTCCTCCTGAGAGAACCCAGTTCCCTCCACCTCTCTGCCCTGAGCCTCTGCAGCTCAGGAGAGGCTGGAGGGTTACTGGACCCAGAGGCAGCCTCACCTTCTCCTGACAGGGCTGGGAGAGGCGCACCTGTAGGCAATGGGTCCTCAATCACCTCCGGAGCCAGAGTGGATTCATCGGGTGTCTGCTCCTGAGGATCCGGCACAGGTGCAGGCGCTTCAGATTCAAGGCCCTGCCCCGGCTCAGCCAGCCCTGGAGGCGGGGACTCCTGTGCAGGCTGGGATTCCTCCGGTTCAGTCTCTGAATCAGATTCCCAGGCCATCGCAAGCGTTTAGTGAGGCATTCAATAGCAGGGACCAGGAATTTCGTTCGGACTGCCTTTTCTTTTTGAGGCCAAAAGGGCTTTATACTCTATTTTGATTTTGAAATAAGATGGAGGCAAGTAATTTAGCCCAGTGTTTCTATAGGCCAAATAAGCGTTCCTTAAGGCTTCCTTCTTTGTACGGCACTCTTGGTCAAACCAATAGCGCCCTTTAGCAGTGTGGGGCTTGCCGGCTGAGTTTATGTTGACAGAGACCACATGCTGCAAGGACTCAATGAGATTTTCGTAAGCCGTTAGGGAGGAATCTATTGATAAATTGTTTATTATAATTGATCTTAACTTAATTGCAGTTTGTGAATTCAATTGATTCTCAACTGTAATTGCTATCTCAGGTGTCCATTTTTTTCTACGCAATGCTGGATCATTTGCTTTATCTATTTCCTCATGTTCCATGTAAGAGCGCCGAATTGTCCAGTAGTGGAGACGATTAGAGGTAGGTGGTCGTTTTCAGTCCTATTATCTATGTTGAATTTTTTAATTGAATCGAAGGCCTCTCTGTTAGTGAGACAGTAGTCTACTATGCTGGCTCCATTTGTATTTATGAATGTGTACTCGCCTTCTCTGTCCCCGGGGAGCGCCCCATTAGCAATGATAAAGTCAAGACTTATTTGTAAAAAAGCCAGGCAGAAGCTGGCATAGTTGATTTGACAGTTTTTCGAATGTCTACGAGGGGGTGGGTTTAGAAAGAGGGCACTATTTTCCTTTATATCTCTTAATATTGGGAATTTTATTTCCAGGTTATCATCATTTGAGCCTATTCTGGCATTCATATCTCCCCTTAGGTAAAATGGCGATCCGGGGTACTTAATTTGTAGGGAATAAAGGAAACTATGGAATTTACGCCATGTGCTCTCGATCTGTGTTTGCACTGTATATGGTGGAATATAAGCCGTAACAAGAACGATACTCTTGGATTCCAGATGCAAAGTGATCCCCAGCGCTAGCTGCTTGAAAACTGAACACTCAGTAACGTGTGACGCCAATTGAGTGGAAACCAGAGTTACTAGGCCCCCCCTCGGTCGCCCCCTTCCAAGCGGTTTAGAGGCCTTGATTTCATAGGCGTGGTAGCCGTCAAGAACTATGTTGTCAGTTGCCCAAGTTTCCTGCAGCATTATGTCAAAACACGTTATATATTCACGAAATGGCTCGTCCCCTAGTTTGTTGGCCCAACCCGCTATGTTCCATGAGATAATGTTAAGGCTGCACGTTCCATAACTGACTTGGCTTCATTGTGGTGGGGAAATTGTTATCAGCTCTTCCACTGGTTCGGTAGTGATGCAACCGTTCTTAGGATATGCACGGTGTTGTTCTCGGGGTTGAGTTGCAGCATTTTCCCGATTTCCCAGCATCAACAGTGTTATCTGAATTGCTGGGGTCTTCATCAAAGACAATTAAATCTGTCTCTGGCTTTCTGTGTGTCACATTTTCCTTGGGAGGAGCGTCACTTGGCATTGGCTGATCAGATTCCAGCCGGGGTAAAGAGTGGTGAAATTCTGGATCTGCCAAAGGCGTAATGGAGTGTCCTATCTTTGAATTATCTATATTGGGCTGGCGTTCTTTGTGTGTTTGGCCTTTTTTGCTCTGACCTTTTCCTCTCCAAGGGAGTGTTACGGCTGGGTTCACCGCACGTATCCATCTTTGACGGCCCTTCCGAATGGATCATGGCCCTATGGCGAAAGCCCTTCGACAGAGAGGGCGTTGATTGCTTGGGGTCAGTCCAGCTATACAACAAGTTTGGCAGTAGTTGTTTACGTTCTGTGTCTTTAAAAACGCGCCTCAACTCAATATTATAGCTCTATATTTCAGGAGCTTTTTAGGGGTAGCCGAGTCGGAAAATGTCAGTATGAGTCTAGTGTCTAGACACCATCTTGATAGCCCCGTCTAAATAAATGGAATAAATATGGAGCCAGATATTTACCATCTCATTAGCCATACTTCCCATTGAAATACTTACAAGTTTATGTTGATTAAAATTGTTCTTCATTTTAAATATTGTATTGTTTTTCCTGTTTTTTTGTGCACCACGAATAAAATATGTGCAGTGTGCATAGGAATTCATTCATATTTTTTTCAAACTATAGTCCCAACACTGTTTGAGGAACAGTGAACTGGCCCCGTTTAAAAAGTTTGAGGACCCCCGCTATAGAGAGTTGTTACATGATATAAAGCAAGAAGGCAACCAGGAGATTGTCTGGTAACCTTTATTTTAAAAAAGTGAAGGATGCAATCCTTCAAAAGAATTATGAGGACAAACTCCAGGTGGACGGTAAATTTGTAGAGATGTACCAGGAAATTCCTCTTAGGCTCCATCAAAAATGCCAAAGATTCCGGTTTATTACAAATGGATTGATTAAAGCCAGTATTAAATTCAGATGGGAATTTCCAGAGGGAATTTCCTTCACATACAAAAAGAAAAAATCAGATTGGCAGACAAAACACAGGCACAAGAATTTTGGTGAAAGCATGGCAGAGACTTTGATTTTGACAATCCATACACCACACCAAGCAATAGGAGGTGCAGGGGAAGAACCAATAGAGGGAGCAACAGGGGGGGGAGATAGATAGTTTAAATAACCAAGACAACACTAAGTTTTAGACAAAACTTTAACACAGTCAAATACAATGGCAGACTTAAAGGCACTGAGTTGGAATGTAAATGGACTAAATTACAAAGTAAAAAGGAATAAAACTGAGCATATATTACTCAAGCAGAATCTATATGTAATTTGCCTTCAAGAAACGCATATAGCGAGCAAGCATAAAAGAGTCCTAATCAACAAAAAATTAGGTGCAGAATTTATAACAGCAGATAAATCTAAAAGGCGTGGAGTGGTCTTGTATATAAAATCAAAATTTGAACCCAAACAAATTTTAAAAGATGAATAAGGAAGAGTAATAGGAGTCCAGGATGTGGTACAAGGTGAAAAGATCCTCTTAGTAGGTATTTATGCCGCAAATGAGAAAAAAAATCAGAGTTTTATAAAATAATAATAATAATAGAGACAGACCTATTGGAATTTGCAGATCAGAAAATAATTCTGATGGGAGATCTGAATGGGATCTTCTCATTAGAAATGGATAGAACAATTAGGAAAAAGGAGACCAAAGAAGGTAGACTTCAAAAGACTTTCTGTGAAATGGTAGAAAATTTAAATTTAATAGAAATTTGGAGAAACAAACACCCATTAGACAGGGAATTCACGTTTTATTTGCATATACATGAAAGCAGTGCTCGAATAGATGCCATTGGATGTCTATAGAATTGGAATTAATAGTAAAAAAATATAATTAAAGCCAAGAACATTATCTGATCATAATTCATTATTATTGGAATTGCAATATGGAAAAAAAATCCACTTTTTGATGGAGACTAAATGAAGATTTATTAGATGACCAAAACTTTCTGGAGAAAGAAGAAAAGATTTTAGGATAATATTTTGAGCAAAATCTCAATAAAGAGACAAATGTCTAGACAGTATGGGATGCTAGTAAAGTTGTAATGAGGGAATTATTTAGTCAAGAGAATGCATACCAAAGGAAAATGAGAGAGAAAAACAAGAAAGAAATCCTAGAAGCCCTAATGAAAAAAGAAAAAGAATTAATAAGTAAGCCAAATAAAGAAACTACGAAACAAGCTGTCAGGGGCTCAGGGACAGAGGCACAGGGGAGAGAGGAGATGGAGAGCGAAGGGGAAGGATCTGAGGGCAGCATAGGGGAGTATGACAGTGACCCGAGAGATTCCATGAGCTTCTCCAGCGAATCAGAAGATTCCCAGAAGGAGGCGCCGATGGTCAGGGCGAGGGGGGTCCCAGGGGGGACGCACCAGAAACAGGGGGCCAGCGGGGACTCCCAAAGCAGCAGCTGGAAATCAGGACCAGCTTCCCCACCGGAGCAGAGTGGGGGGGGGAAGAGTCCCAGGTGTCAGGTCCAGCTAGCCTCCCCGAAGGAGGAAGCAGTGACAGGAGCAGTGTAACGGTCAGGAGGAAGGTTGCCGGCTGGGCGCGCGCGCCAAGTTCGAATGTACAGGCGCGTGGGACAGCAGAAAACCCGGATCGGGAACCAGGTCCTAAAGCCCGCCGGAGGCAGGGGGAAGAATCAGGGGACTCAGCGTCAGAAGAGTCTAGGAAGAGCGAAACCCCAGCTGACAGGCGGACCCAGCGGAGGAAAGAGCAAAGGAAGAGGTGGAGCAAGGCTAGGGTCTTAAACTGGTGTCTGGGGGGCGGAGACTCAGACGGAGCTTCGGCGGTCTAGAGTCTCAGACGTAGAGCTGCACGCTGCTAAGGTGAAAGACAAACTGAACTTCAATAAAGACTTTTGTATATAACAACGGACTGGCGTTGGTCCTTTGTGAGCTGGGACCTAGGGCAGCTCTGACAGTAAGCTCCGTCTCTCAAAAAAAATTTTTTTTGTGAGCTCACGAAGATAGGCGACGATGACTACGGAGGAGAAGGTGGCAGCACTGCAAGAAGCAGTCACGAGGCTTTACGCAGAAGTAGAAACCTCCAGAAAGAGAGAAGAGGAAGCAGAAGCGTGCTGCCGAGATCTGCAAACCAGGTGGGAACGTTTGGGCAAAGAGGGGCTGCCAGGACCCAAGCCGGAGGGAGTTGGCCTCGGGAAACGGGGGGGCAGCATCGTAGCCCATTTCGACGGGAACCTGGAGCAGTATCCTAACTTCAGAGCAGACGTAGTTTTCGCGCTCAAATTGCTTCAGAAAGACTTTAGAGATGAGGAGGAGAAAGTGGGCTTCATAATAACTCATCTGCATGGGGAAGCTAAATCGTGGCTGCGCAATTTATGGCACGAAGATGATCCCGCCCTCCATGATTCAAAAGCATTTATCGCGGCTATGGACTCTTGTTTTAAATCAACGGTTGATGTGGATGTGGCCAGGAGGGAAATGCACGGACTGAAGCAAGACAAAGCCACGGTGAGACAATATCACTCCCGCTTTTTTGCGCTAGTTAATGTGCTGGGCTGGGAGAAGGACTCAGCTGCCGTGAGGGATCTGTTCTGGGAGGGGCTAAATGGAGCCGTGAAAGATGAGCTGGCACGGGGGGACAGACCCAACAGTACCACAGAAGTCGTCCAGAGAGCGCTGGCGGTGGGGGTTCGCCAGGAGGAACGCCCGTGCAGCAGGGATGACGGACGGATGGCACGCACGCCAGCCAGAACAACTCCTTTCCTGCCCAGAAAGACAGGACGCGCGCACTCCACGCCTCCACTGGGGGGGGGGAAGAGCCGATGGAGATAGGTGGTGCTAGGGCTCAGACAGCAACCAGAGCCCAACCGCCAGGAGCAGTCAAGACGAAGGCTCCTAGAGGGAACAGGAAGTGTTATATCTGCGACAGTGCACAGCACATGGCCAAAGAGTGTCCCCAGAGGATCCAGAAGCACACTGCAGCCTCAGCAACAGTAAGAGGAGCAGTGAAACAGGGGGAACAGCTGCAGGGAAACGACGAAGCCTGGCTGGAGGCAGAGGCACTGGGGCCCAGCCAGGCGAGTCAGTGAAGCAGTCCCCAGAGATTTTGCAGCCCACGGACCCCCTCCCACCCAAACCAGTGGTGCAACTCACCGCATCACTCCAGCTGCCAAATGGATTCACCCTGGAAGTCCCTATTACCATTGACTCCAGTAGTAATGCAGACTTTGTGGGGGTGGATTTCCTCAGGCGACATCGCGTAGAGCTCCTACCAGCCACAATGCCCCTAAACGTCGTCATGGTCGATGGCAGAGAGCTGCTGGGAGGGCAGGTGCTACAGCAAACACCACCTATGGTGCTGCAAATTGGAAATCACCGCGAAGTCATCAGCTTCAACGTCACCCACCTGTCGGACACGCCCATAGTATTGGGTATGAGTTGGCTGGATAAGCACAGCCCGGCATTAGCGTGGTACCAGCGGCAATTGACCTTCTGCTCCTCCTACTGCGCAGAACACTGCATCCAGCCCGGCCAGGAAGAGGAGGGACAAGAAGATGAACAGCAGCTACACCTAGGCATGGTGCAGGCAGTACCCAACAAGTACAAGGCGTTTTTGGAGATCTTCTGCGAGAAGGAGGCGGACAAGCTGCCTCCCCACCGGCCCTACGATTGCACGATTGACCTCCTACCGGGGGCGACACTGCCGACTGGAAAACTATATTCCATGTCTGAGGACGAACTGCAGGAACTCAGGGAGTTCATAGATCACAACCTGAAGCGGGGATTCATCCAAGAATCCAAAGCAGTGGGGGGCAGTCCCGTGTTTTTCGTGAAGAAGAAGGACACACCCCAACGCAGACTCGTAGTTGATTACAGAATTATCAATTCCAGGACAAAGCCCCCGGCATTCCCCATGCCCAAGATTGACGACCTGCTCGCGACGGTGAGGAAGGGACGGATCTTCACCAAGTTGGATCTACGAGGGGCGTACAACCTTATACGCGTGCGGGAGGGCGATGAGTGGAAGACGGCCATGTTTACGCCTTTAGGCACCTATGAATATAGAGTTATGCCGTTTGGTCTGCAAAATGGCTCCCATTGTTTCCAAGCCTTCATGCACCACGTGTTAGCGGGCCTCCTCTACAAGAAGTGCGTATGCTTCCTAGACGACATCCTGATCTTCTCGGAATCGCAGGAGGCTCACGAGGGAGACGTCAAGGAGGTCCTGCAGAGACTGCGGGAGCACAGACTTTACGCCAAACTGGAGAAGTGCCAGTTCGATTTGACGGAGGTGGATTTCCTGGGCTACAAGCTCAGGAAAGGGACTCGCCATGGACAGCGCCAAGGTCCGCTCGGTGTTGGACTGGAAGAGCCCGCGCAATCGGAAGGAGGTCCAGAAGTTCGTCGGCTTCGCCAACTTTTACCGCAAGTTCATCAAGGTGTTCGAGAAGGAGACGGCGGCCATCACGGACACCCTCAGCTCCAAGAAGAAGAAGTTCGCCTGGACGGACCAGGCGGAACAGTCCTTTCGGAGACTCAAGCGTCTCTTCGCGTCCAAAGAACAGCTGCTACATGTGAACCCCGGCAAACCAATGAGGGTTGAGACTGACGCATCAGACAGAGCGGTGGGGGCGGTCCTGTTGCAGCAAGATCCGCAAGGGAACTGGAGGCCCTGCCCATTCTACTCCAGGAAACTCAGCAAGTCGGAACAGAACCACACCATCTGGGACAGGGAGTTGCTGGCCATTCATGCAGCATTCAAGGCGTGGTGGCACTTCCTCATCGGAGCCAGACACACTGTGCAGGTCCGCACGGACCATAAGAACCTGGAGTACTGGCGCACAGCGCGGTTCCTGAACCAGAGGCACATCCGCTGGGTGGAGTTCTTCGCGGATTTCGACTTCAGGATAGAATACATCCCGGGAGACAACAGCGTCATGGCGGATGCACTATCCAGGAAACCGCAGTATCTCGAGGAAGTGGCACCGGTGGCGGCCAAACACATTTTCGCACCGACGGCGTGGGCATGCGCTTCAGCCACAGTGGACCTGGACGCAGTGCGTCGCGCGCTGCAGATGGATGCCTTCGCACAATCCAAGATGGAGGAGGTGAGAAGAGGCACAGCGAACGACGACGAGTTCCAGATACGCGACGGACTGCTCACCCGCAAAGGAGCTCTCTACGTTCCGGGAGACGACCTCCGAGCGAAGGTCCTGCAGCAGTTACACGACGCGCCCAGTGCTGGGCACTTCGGCAAGCACAAGACGGCGGAATTGGTGGCCAGGGACTTTTGGTGGCCCCAGATGAGGGCAGAAGTCGCGGATTACGTCTCTAGGTGTGACACATGCCAAAGGGCCAAGCCAGTGCACAAAAAGCCGACGGGACTGCTGGAACCGCTACCGACGCCGCTCGAACTGTGGGAGAGGGTGGCCCTGGACTTTGTCACAGATCTGCCCAGCTCGCGAGGCAAAACAGCGGTACTCGTGGTCGTAGACCTGTTCACCAAGATGGCGCACTTCATTCCCTGCGCGAAGGTGGCCACAGCGGAACAGACCGCCAAGCTGTTCATAGACCACGTGTTCAAAGTTCACGGCTTGCCACGGTCTATCCTGTCCGACCGGGGGCGCCAATTCGTCTCGAGCTTCTGGCAGAAGCTGCTGGGCATCCTGAACGTCAAGATCAACTTAGCGTCGGCACGACACCCGCAGACCAACGGACAAGCGGAGAGGGTCAACGCCATCATGCAGCAGTACCTGAGATGCTACGCGAATCAACAGCCCTCGACCTGGGTGGACTACCTTCCGTTGGCCGAGTTCGCCTACAACAACACGAAGCACGGGTCTACAGGGGTGACACCGTTCTTCGCCAACAATGGGCAGCATCCCAGAACCTTCCCGGGGTTAGAGACGAAGGGGGAGGGGGAGCCACAGGGAGCAGAACACTTGGCAGCAGAGTTGCAGGAGGTCCACGAGCAACTCCGCAGGACCTTGGAACTAGCAAAACACGCCTACAAAGTGCAGGCAGACAGGCACAGGAGAGTCGGGGAAGACATCCAGGTGGGGGACTGGGTCTGGTTAGCAGCCCAGGCAGTGCCGGCCAGAACGTTAGCTAAGAAGAAGCTCAAACACAAGCAGCTAGGGCCTTACCAAGTCGAGGCACAGATCAACCCAGTAGCCTTCCGGTTAACACTCCCGGAGGGTTCCAGAATGCACCCAGTATTTCATAGGTCAGTCCTCACACCCTACAAGGAACCCCAAAGGTTTCAGGCGCCAGGGACCGCACCTCACCCACTCAGGAAGTCGCCAACGGGGGAGGGGTCACCGAGGGCGGCGCCACTCAACAAGGTCACGGAGATTTTGGACTCGAGATGGGGGGAAGAGGGAGTTGAATATTTCCTCGCCACGGAAGGCACCCCGGCCAGCGCCAACAGGTGGGTGCCGGACTATGCCTTGGAGGAGCACTACCTCAAAGACGAGTTCCATGCACTCTTCCCGCACAGACCTATGCCGGCAGATTATTTCGACGACTGGCTTTTCACACCCACACTTTCAACCAGCACGTTCCAGGGGTTCTCATCCCCTGAGGAAACGGCGCCAGACACAAGCTCCCCGGAGGGATCACTCTCGGGGTCTGCCACGGATCGCTCTTACTGGTGGGACACTCAACCGGAGGTGGGGTGGAGCAGGGAATTGATAAGGGGGCCCTGGCACGCAGCATCACCCGAGGTAACAGGGGGAGAGACGGACATGGACGTATTGGGGGAGGACCTTGGGTTCGAACACGAATGCAGGGAGATGGAAGCAGAGGAGATCGACGTCGACGAGCCCATTACGGACGGGCCGGATCCGACTGGGCGGTTGCACGCCGGGGGGAAGGAACTGTATCCAACACTCACCCCCTCAGCACTGGAGCACCCGAAACCCGCACCCGAAGAGAGGGAGGGGGGAAGGGGGGCTTCGAGGGGGGGATGGATGTCAGGGGCTCAGGGACAGAGGCACAGGGGAGAGAGGAGATGGAGAGCGAAGGGGAAGGATCTGAGGGCAGCATAGGGGAGTATGACAGTGACCCGAGAGATTCCATGAGCTTCTCCAGCGAATCAGAAGATTCCCAGAAGGAGGCGCCGATGGTCAGGGCGAGGGGGGTCCCAGGGGGGACGCACCAGAAACAGGGGGCCAGCGGGGACTCCCAAAGCAGCAGCTGGAAATCAGGACCAGCTTCCCCACCAGAGCAGAGTGGGGGGGAAGAGTCCCAGGTGTCCGGTCCAGCTAGCCCCCCCGAAGGGGGAAGCAGTGACAGGAGCAGTGAAACGGTCAGGAGGAAGGTTACCGGCTGGGCGCGCGCGCCAAGTTCAAATGTACAGGCGCGCGAGACAGCAGGCAGCCCGGATCGGGAACCAGGTCCTAAAGCCCGCCGGAGGCAGGGGGAAGAATCAGGGGACTCAGCGTCAGAAGAGTCTAGGAAGGGCAAAACCCCAGCTGACAGGCGGACCCAGCAGAGGAAAGAGCAAAGGAAGAGGTGGAGCAAGGCTAGGGTCTTAAACTGGTGTATGGGGGGCTGAGACTCAGACGGAGCTTCGGCGGTCTAGAGTCTCAGACGTAGAGCTGCACGCTGCTAAGGTGAAAGACAAACTGAACTTCAATAAAGACTTTTGTATATAACAATGGACTGGCATTGGTCCTTTGTGAGCTGGGACCTAGGGCAGCTCTGACACAGGCGATTAAAATTTTACAAACTCAGTACTCTGATTGCCAATTATGAAATAGAGTGGAGAATCAAAAGAATGAAACAAAAATATTTTGAACATGCAAATAAACCAGGGAAACTATTAGCATGGCAAATGAGGGGAAATGTGCAAAAAATACTATAAATAAAACTAAATGAAATGAAAAAAATATAGACAATCCCAAAGAAATTAGGAAAGCTTTTATTAAATATTTCACAGAACTATACAGGAAAGGAAGTGAAGAATGACTAGAAATAGAGGGATATCTGAAAGCTAGCAATTTACAAAAATTAAAGAGGAGAAATTATTAAATCTGAACGCACCAACAACATCTAAAATTAAGAGGCAATTAAACAGGCAAAGACAGGGAAATCGCCAGGACCAGATGGATTACCAGTCAAGTATTATCAAAAGCTAAACAAACAATTATTAATACCATTCCAGGACATCATGAACGAAATTTTAAGATTAGGTAAAGTCCCAGAGACGTGGAAAGAGGCATATATTGTTAGAATTCATAGCCTACGTGCAGCTTGGCAAGTGAGCAATTAGTGTCTCCACTACAGGCTAGGGAGATGGAGCACGGAAGGAATCTGCCTAGAGATAAGAGGACTCAGTAACAGCTCGGTGATTGGCTGAGGTCTCTTATACAGGCAGCGTGACCTATGACATTCGTTAGTTAATAGTATTCTGAGTGCTTGGAGAGTGAGGAAGTCGTGTCTAGATATAGTAACTTGTATATAGCTTGTGAGTTTACTGCCATATATACTAAACTACAAAAATCAAGTTACTAGTCGTCAGTCTTTGTTCCTGATCGTCGTCCTGACTGAGCAGTCTCAAGCGTTGCCTAAGAAAAGCTGCAATACTCTGCTAAGCTGTGCAGCAGGCGAAAGCACTTCACAAGTTTACAGGCTTCAAAGTTTTTAACGTCTATAACATTAATTCCTAAACAAGAGGTGGATCCAACCTTAATAAAAAATTACAGGCCAATTTCATTATTAAACAATGATTATAAACTGTTTGCCTATATAATGGCCAATAGAATGAAAACAATTTTGAAGCAATATATTCATCATGACCAAGCAGGATTCCTTCCAGGGAGACAAATGAAAGATAATATAAGGAATATTATTGACATTATAGAATACCTGGAAGTGAGACATGACAAACAAGCAGCAATTATGCTTATAGATGCGGTTTTTTCCACTGAACTCCAGATGGAGTTTATGTGAAGTTTGTTGGTTCCTGAGGCCTGTACCACCATTCCTAGATACTTATAATTTGTGACTTGTTCTAATTTATGGCCTTGGAGTTCCCAGCTTCTAAGCTTTGGTTTTTCCCGAAAAGCAAGTATCTTGGTCTTTTGATAGTTGATTTTGAGACGTTCAGATTCGCAGTATGCCGCGAGCTTTCTTAGTGCTCTTTTGAGTCCAATGGGGGTTCTAGATAGAATTACCGCATCATCGGCATATAGCAGGACCAAAATATGCTGATTTGCAAGCTTCGGTGGGTGGAGTTCTGAGTCATTGAGTGCAGATACGAAGTTATTTAGATAGAAATTGAATAGTAGAGGGGCCAATAGGCAGCCTTGCCTGACTCATTTGAAGGTTTTAATGGGGTCTGTTAGGTGTCCTAGGCGGCTGCACTTGACTCTAAGGGCCGTGTTTGCATGCAGTGCTTGAATTAGTAGCAGGAGCCTTCTATCTATATTGGTACCCTATAGTCAACTCCATGGGATAGTTTATAGTTTATTGTTGCACAGTGTGTCTAAATTCATTGTTGTACATTGTTTTAATTGTCTGTTTTACTGAAGGTTTTTTATTTGTTTTTAGTTTTTATCTGTTTTAATTATCAGTTTTATTTTTTATCTGTTGGGTTGGAATAACGACAGACGAGTAGCAGGTGTCATGTGAGAGAGGCATCTACCGGGGCGAGCCCCGGTAACTCTTTTTTTATTGAATATTACAAACATTGCCACAGGTGTGCTTGTGGCTGATTGGTTGATACAAACACAAAGCAACTTGTTGCTGATTGGTTAACATAAGTACAAGGCGGGAATTACATGTGATCATTAATCACCGATAGATTAAAGGCTGGGAAATGAAGCTGGAACTAGACAGGCATGAAACCTCCTAATTAAATTATAACTAAAGATTAATATAGCATGACTAAAACAATTACTAATGATTGATCATATCATGAAAGAATATAATAAGTGAATTCCATAGATGTGGTCAGCTGTGCATTAAGTACAGGTCATAGTGTTTTTCATGAACTCAAGATGAACTGAGCAAGGAAGGAATGTCTTGGTGTTTGGAACAGGTTCGTACAGTGTGTGCAGGAGCAGAGGAAAGCTTATAAGCAAGACTTCCCAGAATGCAAGAGAAAAGAAGCAATGCTTCCCCATAATGCAACAGTTATGTGCAGAGAGAGGACTTCCCTTTATCTCCCCCTTTCTTTTCTTGCTAGCGAGGCGTTCTGGGTAAATAAGGCAAAAATACTTCGGGATTAGTGGTGTGCCAGCGAATGCCCAAAATAAGTTCGCCAGGGTCGATGGGACAAAAATATTTCGGGATACGTGGTCTGCCAGCGCATGCCCAAAATAAGCCTGCCCACATCTCCCCTTAGGTTTACTGTTGGTGTTGCCATTTCGCAAAGTAGGCAGCAAGGAGCTTAGTGGGTGGCTGAGGGGGAGAGAGAAGCCGAGAGAAAAGACTTATGAGGCCAGGAACGCATTGAAGGAAGCAACATAGCAAAATCAGTATGCATATTATGACAATGGCATATTGAAAAAGACTATGAAGCCAAGTAAAGTTAGGCAACCAAGCAGTAAGCCACTGGGTGAAAGAATCCCAGAGGCCAGAAAATCCAACGTCTTGTGTAATGTGGTGTGTAAGATTTTGCAAATGAGAGATTTAGCTTTGAACGGCTTTAGAATTATCAGTAATATTAAAACAACACATGTCGTCCACTTGTTCACATCCATAATGATGAAGCATCAATAGATAATCAATAGCGGCCCTGTTCTGCAGAAGACTCTGCTCTTTATTCAGAAGATGAAGCGATTGAGAAGTAAAATTCAGGGCTTTTGCAGCAGAACAAGCCAAAGAGTTAATATTCCTACTATTGCGGACAGCCAATCCAGGGACTCCTAGAAGAGAAACAGCTAAAGAGATATACCTGCTAGGAAGAGAAATTGCATCGTCACAATCGTTAGTCAATGCAATAGAACGACGATATCTAGAGCGGGACAGGTGATGTTTTTTGGGTAATATGATGGACAAACGGCTTAAGCAACAAGTAATAATAATATAATAATTTATTATTTATACCCCGCCCATCTGGCTGGGCCTCCCCAGCCACTCTGGGCGGCTTCCATAAAAACCAAAAATACAATAAAATATCACACGTTAAAAACTTCCCTGAACAGGGCTGCCTTAAGATGTCTCCTGAATGTCAGGTAGTTGTTTATCGCTTTGACATCTGCTGGAAGGGCGTTCCACAGGGCGGGCGACACTACCGAGAAGGCCCTCTGCCTGGTTCCCTGTAGCTTTGCTTCTCGCAATGAGGGAACCGCCAGAAGGCCCTCGGCGCTGGACCTCAGCGTCCGGGCAGAATGATGGGGGTGGAGACGCTCCTTCAGGTATACTGGACCGAGGCCGTTTAGGGCTTTTTTTTTTTAGCATAATGATATTTTTTATTGCATTTTTTTTCCAGATAAAGACACAAAGTCAGATATACAAAGAAACAAGAATAGAAAGAAAAGAAAAAAAGAAAAATTCATCCTTTCAGAACTTTTTTCAGTCTTCTACCGGACTTCCCCACATCTCCCTCACCGTGCATTCTCAACAATAAAAATATCAGCAAATTATAACCTTGTTTCATGCTGTCAGGGGTTCAGGAGCAGAGGCAAGGGCAAGGGAGGAAACAGAGAGCGAGGGGGAGGAGGCAGAAGAAAAGATGAGTGATGACGACGACCCGAGATCTCCGAGTCTTTCCAGTGAATCAGAAGATTCACAGAAAGGAGCACCAGTGGCCAGGGCAAGGGGGGAGCCTAGGGGGACACCCCAGGAAGAGAGGGCCAGAGGGGGCTCAGAGGGGAGCAGTTGGAAATCGGGACCAGCGTCACCAACAGAGAGCAGGGGAGAGGAAGGGCGCCAGGTATCAAGCGCTGGCAGCTCACAACAGGAGGGAGGGCACGAGTCAGGAGTGGCCACACCTCCATCGGGGAGCGAAGAAACGGTCAGACGGAAAGTGGAGGGTTGGGCGCGCGCGCCAAGTTCAAATGCACAGGAAGGTGGCGCAGTAAGCAGCCCGGAAAGGGAGCCAGGTCCTAAAGCCCGGCGCAAGGAGACAGGAGGGTCCGGGGGGTCAGCGTCAGAAGAATCCCGGAAGGAAGAGACCCCGGGGGGCAGAGGGACCCAGAGAAGAACAGTCAGGCGGAAAAGGTGGAGTAAGGCTAGGGTATTAAGTTGGTGCACAGGGGGCGGAGACTCAGACGGAGCTTCACCGGTCTAACCCTTAAGGCGTAGAGTTGCGCGCAGCAGCTTGAGAATGGAAACTGTAACTCAATAAAAGACTTTTACAAGTGACCGCTGGCTAGCGTGATCCTCTGTGAGCTAGGATCTGGAAGCAGCTCTGACAGTAAGCTCCGTCTCCCGTTGTGGGCATCTACAGCCTCGCGGACAGAGGAGAAGGAGGGTGCCTATGACTCAGCTCACGAACGGCAGACAAGATGACGGGCGAACAGCAGATAGGAGAACTCAGAGAAGCAGTGACACGTCTGAATGCCGAAATACTTGCATCCAGGAAGAGAGAGGAGGACGCAGCTGCCGCCTACAGGGATCTCCAGGTCAGGTTGGAAGTGCTTACGAAGCAAGGGCAACTGACACCCAAACCGGAGGGGATTGGGTTGGGGAGAAGAACAGGCGGTCTAGTCTCTCACTTCGATAGGAATTTACAACTGTACCCCAACTTTAGAGCAGATGTACAGTGTGCACTGCAACTGCTGGACAAAGACTTTAGAGATGAGCAAGAGAAGGTGGGATTTATCATGTCCCATTTGCATGGAGACGCTAAAGCATGGCTGCGCAATTTGTGGAGAGATAAGGATCCAGCGCTCCAAACCGCGGATGCCTTTATTAAAGCGATGGATGGCTGTTTTTTATCTAGCATAGACGTGGATCTTGCCCGGAAGGAGGTGCATGGGCTGAAGCAAGGGGGGGCCAGCGTAAGACAGTACCAAGCCCGCTTTTTTGCATTAGTCAGTGCCTTGGAATGGGACAGAGATTCAGCTCCAGCCAGAGATCTATTTTGGGAAGGCTTGAACAATGCGGTTAAAGACGAAATTGCAAGGGGGGAGAGACCCCGGACCACGCAGGAGGTCGTTCAGAGGGCGCTGGCGGTGGGAGTGCGGCTGGAGGAACGCCCATGGAGCAGGGAAGAAGGACGTGGAGGGCGCGAACCAGCGAGAGGGTTTTCCTTCGTTCCCAGGGAAGCTGAGCGTGCGCAATCCACGCCTCCGCCAGGAGGGGGAGTGGAACCGATGGAGGTTGGCGGTGCCAGGGCTCAGTCAGCAACCAGAGCCACAGCACCGGGAGCAGTCAAAGCGAAGCCTCCTAGAGGGAACAGGAAGTGTTACGTCTGCGAAAGTCCGCAGCACATGGCGAAAGAGTGTCCCCAGAGGCTCCACAAGCACACTGCAGCCTCAGCAATGGTAACTGCAGCTACTCAGCAAGGGGAACCACAGCAGGGAAACGACGGAGTCTGGCTGGAGAGAGAGGCACTGGGGCCCAGCCAGACGTGTCAGTGAAGCAGTCCCCAGAGATTTTGCAGCCCACAGACCCCCTCCCACCCAAACCAGTGGTGAGGCTCACCGCATCGCTCCAGCTACCCAATGGACTCACCATGGACGTGCCAATCACCATTGACTCAGGAAGCAATGCGGACTTTATAGGGCAGGACTTTGTCGATAAACACGCTATACAGCTGCTGCCTGCCACGCTGCCCCTGCAGGTCGTCACGGTGGATGGCAGGGAGCTGCTAGGGGGGCAGGTGGTGAAGCAAACGCCACCAATGGTGATGCGACTTGGAAATCACAGGGAAATCATCAGTTTTAATGTCACCAGACTGTCGGACACACCTATTGTCTTGGGCATGAGTTGGCTGGACAGACACAGTCCGACGTTGGCTTGGTACCAGTGGCAGCTAGTCTTTGGCTCATCATACTGCGCTGAACACTGCATTCTGCCCCGGCAGGAGGGAGAGGAGGAGGAAGCGCAGCTGCAGCTGGGGACGCTGCAAGCAATCCCCCACAAATACGCGGGATTTTTGGAGGTCTTCTGCGAGAAGGAAGCGGATAAGCTACCCCCCCACAGATCATATGACTGCAAGATTGACCTGCTGCCAGGGGCGGCGCTGCCCAAAGGGAAGCTGTATTCCATGTCTGAAGACGAGCTACAGGAACTCAAGGAGTTCATAGATCATAATTTGGAGCGCGGCTTCATCCGAGAGTCCAAGGCGGTGGGAGGCAGTCCTGTATTCTTTGTTAAGAAGAAGGACACGCCCCAAAAAAGACTTGTAGTGGACTACCGGATTTTGAACAGTGTGACCAAGCCATCGGACTTCCCCATGCCCAGGATCGACGACCTCCTCGCGACGGTACGCAAGGGCCGCGTGTTCACCAAGTTGGACCTGCGTGGGGCGTACAACCTCATTCGCATGCGGGAAGGTGATGAGTGGAAGACAGCCATGTTCACGCCCCTGGGCACCTACGAATACAGAGTTATGCCTTTTGGATTGCAAAATGGCTCCCACTGTTTTCAAGCTTTTATGCATCACGTGCTGGCGGGGCTCCTCTACAAGACGTGCGTCTGCTTCTTGGATGACATCCTGATATTTTCTGAATCGCAGCAGGCTCACGACAGACACGTCAAGGAAGTGCTGAGCAGACTACAGCAGCATAGGCTTTACGCCAAGCTGGAAAAGTGCCAGTTCGACGTGACGGAGGTGGATTTCCTGGGCTACAGGTTGTCAGACAAGGGGCTCGCCATGGACAGCGCCAAGGTTCGTGCAGTGTTGGACTGGAAGAGCCCGCGCAACCGGAAGGAGGTCCAGCGGTTTGTTGGCTTTGCGAACTTCTATCGCAAGTTTATCAAGGGGTTCGCTATGCAAACAGCGGCCATCACAGACACGCTCAGTTCCAAGAAGAAGAAGTTCATCTGGACGGAGCAGGCGGAGCAGTCCTTTCAGGCACTCAAGCGTCTCTTCGCGTCGGAAGAGCAGCTGTTGCATGTCAACCCCAGCAGGCCTATGAGGGTGGAGACGGACGCATCAGACAGAGCCGTGGGAGCAGTCCTGTTGCAGCAAGACCCACAGGGGGCCTGGAGGCCGGGAGCGTTTTACTCCAGGAAGCTCAGCAAGTCTGAACAGAACTACACCATCTGGGACAGGGAGTTGCTTGCCATTCATGCAGCTTTCAAGGCGTGGAGGCACTTCCTGATCGGCGCCAAGCACACGGTGCAGGTCTGCACGGACCACAAGAATCTGGAGCACTGGCGCACGGCGCAGTTCCTGAACCAGAGGCAGATACGTTGGGCCGAATTCTTTGCGAACTTCGACTTCCGAATAGAGTATGTCCCGGGGGACACCAACGTCATGGCGGATGCCCTATCCCGTAAACCACAGTACCTGGAGGAGGCGACGCCAGCGGCTGCCATGCACATCTTCGCACCGACGGTGTGGGCGTGCGCTTCGGCAACAGTTGACCTGGATGCGGTGAGGAGAGCGCTGCAGGATGACACCTTCGCGCGAGCCAAGATAGCAGAGGCGCAAAGGGGCACGGCGGCGACCGGCGAGTTCCAAGTTCGCGATGGATTACTCCTCCGTAAAGGGGCCATCTACGTGCCGGGGGACGATCTTCGCGCCAAGGTACTGCAGCAGCTGCACGACGCACCCACTGCCGGGCACTTTGGAACAGAGAAGACGATAGAATTAGTCGCCAGGGACTTCTGGTGGCCCAGAATGAGAGGGGAGGTCGCGGACTACGTGGCGAGGTGCGACACCTGCCAAAGGGCCAAACCAGTACACAGACCGCCGGCGGGACTGCTGGAACCGCTGCAAACCCCGTTCGAACCGTGGGAGAGAGTGGCCCTGGACTTTGTCACGGATCTGCCCAGCTCGAGGGGCAAGACGGCAGTGCTAGTGGTGGTGGACTTGTTCTCCAAGATGGCACATTTCATTCCGTGTGCGAAGGTGGCCACGGCGGAACAAACCGCCAAACTGTTCATAGACCACGTGTTCAGGGTTCACGGTCTGCTGCGGTCTATACTGTCCGACCGGGGGCGGCAGTTCATCTCGAACTTCTGGCAGAAGCTGATGCGCTTCCTGAACGTCAAGATCAACCTGGCTTCGGCTAGACACCCGCAGACCAACGGGCAAGCGGAGCGGGTCAATGCCATCATGCAGCAGTACCTGAGATGTTATGCGAATCAACAGACTGCAACGTGGGTGGATTACCTGCCTCTCGCCGAGTTCGCCTACAACAACACGAAGCACGTGTCCACGGGGGTCACGCCGTTCTTCGCCAACAACGGGAGGCACCCCAGAACCTTCCCGGGACTGGAAAGAATGGGGGAGGGGGAGCCGCAGACAGCAGACGCGTTCGCGTCGGAGTTGCAGGAGGTCCACGATCAGCTTCGGCGGCACCTGGAGCTGGCTAAACATGCATACAAGGTACAAGCGGACAAACACAGGAGGGTTGGCGAAGAGATCCATGTGGGAGACTGGGTCTGGTTAGCAGCCCACGCAGTGCCGGCCAGGTCGTTGGCGAAGAAGAAACTAGGGCATAAACAACTGGGGCCCTACCAAGTCGAAGAGCAGGTCAACCCGGTGGCTTTCAGGCTGGCGCTTCCGGAGGGATCCAGGATGCATCCGGTGTTCCACAGATCGGTGCTCACTCCCTACAAGGCACCTCACAGGTTTCAGGAACCAGGAACGGCACCGAGTCCGCTCCGAGAGAGACCCGAGCAAGGGGGAGTGGCACAGGAGGAGCACATCAACGAAGTCACAGAGATTTTGGACTCCAGGTGGGGGGAAGAGGGGGTAGAATACCTTCTCGCCAAGGAGGGCACCCCGGCCAGTGCCAACAGCTGGGTGCCGGGCTACGCTTTAGACGAACCTCTGCTCAAAGAAGAGTTTCATGCCCTCTTCCCACATAGGCCCATGCCAGCAGACTTTTTCGACGACTGGCTTTTCACGCCCACGCTTTCAGCCAGCACGTTCCAGGGGTTCGACTCGGATGAGGAACCGACACGAGACGCCCGTTCCCCGGAGGGGTCACCCTCGGGATCTGCCTCAGAACCCTCGTATTGGTGGGACGATAGACCAGAGGAGCAGTGGCGGAGAAAGTGGCTGGAGGGTCCAGGACGAGCAACGTCCCCAGAAGGAAACGAGGGAAAGACGGACATGGACGTATTCGGGGATGACCCGGGTTTCGAGCACGGCGGCACAGAGATGGAAGCGGAGGTGACCGTCGTCGACGAGAGCAGGGAGGAAGAACCGGAAGTCTTCAGTTGGAGGCCCGCCACGGGAAGCGAACTGTATCCGACATTCGTCCCCCTGACACGGCAGCACCCAGCTCCCGCACCGGAAGGAGGGGAGGGGGGAAGAGGGGGCTTCGAGGGGGGGATGGATGTCAGGGGTTCAGGAGCAGAGGCAAGGGCAAGGGAGGAAACAGAGAGCGAGGGGGAGGAGGCAGAAGAAAAGATGAGTGATGACGACGACCCGAGATCTCCGAGTCTTTCCAGTGAATCAGAAGATTCACAGAAAGGAGCACCAGTGGCCAGGGCAAGGGGGGAGCCTAGGGGGACACCCCAGGAAGAGAGGGCCAGAGGGGGCTCAGAGGGGAGCAGTTGGAAATCGGGACCAGCGTCACCGCCAGAGAACAGAGAAGAGGAAGGGCGCCAGGTATCAAGCGCTGGCAGCTCACAACAGGAGGGAGGGCACGAGTCAGGAGTGGCCACACCTCCATCGGGGAGCGAAGAAACGGTCAGACGGAAAGTGGAAGGTTGGGCGCGCGCGCCAAGTTCAAATGCACAGGAAGGTGGCGCAGTAAGCAGCCCGGAAAGGGAGCCAGGTCCTAAAGCCCGGCGCAAGGAGACAGGAGGGTCCGGGGGGTCAGCGTCAGAAGAATCCCGGAAGGAAGAGACCCCGGGGGGCAGAGGGACCCAGAGAAGAACAGTCAGGCGGAAAAGGTGGAGTAAGGCTAGGGTATTAAGTTGGTGCACAGGGGGCGGAGACTCAGACGGAGCTTCGCCGGTCTAATCCTTAAGGCGTAGAGTTGCGCGCAGCAGCTTGAGAATGGAAACTGTAACTCAATAAAAGACTTTTACAAGTGACCGCTGGCTAGCGTGATCCTCTGTGAGCTAGGATCTGGAAGCAGCTCTGACACATGCATTCTTTTGTACTTTCAGATAGTTGCCTTTTAAGTTTAAATTACTTATTATCAATTTACTCTAAAAACAAATATAATGTTATTTTAAACATTAGTCCTTTCCTTAATATAACTTAGTTTCATATACCGTCAAATCTCGTTGCTGGAGCTAACCTTTCCAAATCATGCGAATTCTTATGATTCATATAACTTATAAAATTTTTGTAAATAGTCCTTGAATTTTTTCCAGTCCTCCTCCATTGCTTCTTCTCCCAAATCTCGGATCCTGGCAGTCATCTCGGCCAATTCCATATAGTCCATCAATTGCGTCTGCCACTCTTCCAGTGTGGGTAAATCTTGGGTCTTCCAATGTTTCGCGATAAGAATTCTTGCTGCTGTAGTTGCGTACATAAAAAACGTTCTATCCTTCTTTAACACCTTTTGGCCGACAATGCCCAAGAGAAAGGCCTCTGGTTTCTTAGGAAAGGTGTACTTAAACACCTTTTTTAACTCATTGTAAATCATTTCCCAGAAGGCCTTCACTTTTGGACAGGTCCACCAGAGGTGAAAGAATGTCCCTTCAGCCTCCTTACATTTCCAACATTTATTATCAGACAAATGATATATCTTAGCCAGCTTGACTGGGGTCATGTACCACCTGTATATCATTTTCATAATGTTTTCTTTCAAGGCATTACATGCCGTAAATTTCATACCGGTGGTCCATAACCTTTCCCAGTCTTCAAACATAATGTTGTACCCAATGTCTTGAGCCCACTTTATCATGGCTGATTTAACTGTCTCATCCTGAGTGTTCCATTTAAGCAGCAAGTTATACATTCTCGATAATACCTTAGTCTTTGGTTCTAACAGTTCTGTCTCTAGTTTCGATTTTTCCACCTGGAATCCTGTTTTTTTATCCAACTTAAAAACCTCTTGAATTTGAGCATAATGAAACCAATCTTGCACCTTATTCTTTAGTTTTTCATAGCTCTGTAACCTCCAATTGTCTCCAATTTTTTCTACTATTTCCCCATATTTCAGCCAGCTGGCCTCCATATTGGGTTTTTTTCGAGTCTTGGCCTCCACTGGTGATAACCACCTCGGGGTCTTACTTTCTAGTAAGTCTTTGTATTTTATCCAGACCATAAATATTGCTTTTCTGACAATATGGTTTTTGAACATTTTATGAGTTTTTACCTTGTCGTACCACAAATACGCATGCCATCCTAACGAATTATTAAAACCTTCCAGATCTAGGACACCAGTGTTCTCTAACAGCAAACCAATCCTTCATCCAGCAGAAGGCTGCAGCTTCATAGTATAACCTTAAGTCTGGCAGGGCAAACCCCCCTCTTTCTTTTGCATCAGTTAGTATTTTAAACTTTATTTGGGGCTTTTTGCCCTGCCAAACAAACTTTGAAATATCCTTCTGCCACTTTCCAAAACATTCCACTCTGTCCACGATCTGTAAGGTTTGAAACAAAAACAACATCTTTGGCAATACATTCATCTTTATAGCTGCAATTCGGCCCAACAAGGAAAGTTTCAGTCTTGACCAAGTTTCTAGATCCTTTTTAACTTCTAACCAACATTTTTCATAGTTATCTTTAAATAAGTTCAAATTTTTGGAAGACAAGTTGACCCCCAGGTATTTCACTTTTTTAACCACATTTAACTCTGTTTCCTTCTGAAACCCATCTATTTCTGAAGGGGTCAAGTTTTTCCCCAAAACCTTGGTTTTTTGTTTGTTCAACTTAAATCCTGCCACCCGACCAAACTCATGAATCAGTTCTAAAACTCTTTTTGTACTAGGTTCTGGCTCCTGTAGTGTTAAAACCAAGTCATCTGCAAAAGCTTTCAGTTTATATTGTTTCACTCTGACCCGTACTCCTTGCACCAGCCGGTCCTCCCTAATCATATTCAAAAGCACCTCCAGGACTGAGATAAATAATAGGGGGGAGAGAGGGCACCCCTGTCGTGTTCCTTTTTCAATTTTGAACTCTTCTGTCACCACATTGTTCACTATCAACTTAGCTTTTTGTTCTGAATAAATTGCTTCTATACCATTTTCAAACCCCCGTCCCACTCCCATCCCTTCCAGGTTTTTCTTCATAAACTTCCAAGAAATGTTGTCAAAGGCCTTCTCCGCATCCATAAAAATTAACACCGCTTTAGTGTTTATGTTGGTTTGCAGAAGTTCCAGAATATCAATGATATTCCTAGTATTGTCAAACAAGTGTCTGCCTGGGAGAAAGCCTGCCTGGTCCTTATGAATTACTTCATTTAATACTTTTTTGAGTCTACTTGCCAAAATGTCCGCAAAAAATTTGTAATCCACATTTAGGAGTGAGATGGGACGGTAGTTCTTAAGCTGGGTCTTTTCAGTTTCCAATTTGGGTATCAATGTGATGAAAGCTTCTTTCCACGTTTCCGGTGCCCTCCTTCCCTCCATAATCTGATTACAAACCTCCATTAGTGGTTGTGTCAAATAGTCTTTTAATATCTTATAGTACTTGGAGGTAAGTCCATCTGGGCCTGGAGATTTGCCTAGTTGCATATTCTGAATGGCATCCTCGATTTCCTGTTGTGTTATTCTGTAGTTCAAGATTGATCTCTTCTCCTGAGATAGTTTTGGTAAACCATTAACTTTTAAGAATTGGTCTATCTCGGACACTTCCTCAGGCCCTTGCGTATACAATTTTTAAAAATATTTCTGGAAACACTTTCTAATTTCATCTGGTTTCTGAATATTTCTCCCTTCAACTTCTAGATTAGTAACAAAGTTCAATTTTTGTCTCTTTTTCAATTGCCATGCTAGCAGTTTTCCGCATTTGTTCGCCGATTCAAATGATCTTTGTTTCTTTTGTTTAATTTTCCATTCCACTTCTTGATTTATCAGTTTCGCATATTGTGTTTGGTGGAATTTAATTTCTCTTAGAATCTCTTTGGATTTTGGTTTTAGTCTCAATTTTTTCTCTCCATCTCTTATCTTCTCTAATATCTTGTCCTTTTTTCCATTCCAGAGTTTTTTCTTGATTGTATTCTGTTGTATCAGAAACCCTCTCATTACAGCTTTGCTTGCATCCCAGATTATTCTCTTTTCCACTGAGGTGTTCAAATTAATTTCGAAATAGTCCTTTAAAGTTTTTTGGGCCTTCTTTACAATCTCTTGATCTCTTAGTAGATTGTCATTCATTTTCCATCTGAAGGAACCGGCTGGAGTAAGTCTCAATTCCATTTTCAAAGCGTTATGGTCGGAGCAAGTCTTTGGGCAGATTTCCACTCTTCTAGTCTTAGGTGCCAGCCCTCTAGTTGTCCATATTTGGTCGATTCTTGTCCATGACAGGTGGGCCTCAGAAAAGAATGTTCCTTCTTTACCTAAGGGGTTTCTTGTCCTCCAGATATCAATCAAGTCCATATTGTCGGTTAGTTCAAAAAAAGTTTTTGGTAGTCTGCCGTCCTTGGTTAGATTTTGATTTTGTGACTTATCCATGTAGGTTGAGACCACCCCATTCATGTCTCCCATCATAATGATGTTGGAATAATCCAGATAGTCCAGCAATGTCTCATGTAGCTTCTTGTAAAATTCCGATTTCCCCTCATTTGGTGCATAAATTCCTAATATCAAAAATTTTTCTCCTTGAGTTTGTATTTCAATTGCCAAGATTCTTCCTTGCTCATCTTTAAACAAAAATTTCGGTGACAAGCTCTCCTTTGCATAGATCACCACGCCTCTCTTTTTAACTCTATCTGATGAAATAAATTCTTGGCCTAATCTTTTATTGATTAACACTTTCCTGTGGAGTCTGGTCACATGTGTTTCCTGCAAGCAGATAATGTCCAATTGTTCTTTTTTCAAAATATGAAAGATCCTTCTTCTTTTTTCCGGAGAATTTGCTCCATGAATGTTCCAACTGTACAGCTGCAGAGACATCCTAGATCAATCTGTTGTTCCTCTTTATGGGCTTTCCTTCTTTTCGTCCGGACCCGAGGGTGTGGAAATTGGTACTATTCCAGACTGTGGCGGTGGCCAAGGAATTGCTGCTCCCTTCTGCAGGTCCTCTCCGTGGTCGTGCAGGAACTTCTGGTTGTCTTCTATTGTTTTAATTTTAACTTTCTTTCCTTTATAGTTGAAGGATAGGCCTTGGGGGAACTCCCACCTGTAAGGGATCGCGTTGCCTCTCAGTAGTCTTGCTAAATCAGTATATGCGGTTCTAAGGTCCAAAAGTTGTTTTGGTATATCTCTGTAAATTTCTGCTCTTTTGCCTTGAATATCAAGTGGTTTCTTGAAATGGAGGTCTAATATTTTGTCTCTCTCCTGTTTGGATCTCAGAATAATCAAACAGTCTCTGGGCCTGTCCCTCCTTGCAACTCTTCCCAATCTAAACGCAGTTGTTATTTTAAAATCTTTGTCTACTTCTATACCCCAGAACTTAGAAAATTCTGCTGTCAAATAACCAATCAGATCTTCTTTCTCAAGCTCTGGGATAGCTCTTAATCTCAAATTATTTTCCCGATTTCTCAATTCCACCATAGACAGGTAGGCCTGCTGGTCACTGATGTGCTTGTGAAGTGGCCTTACCTCCCCTTTTATGGCCTCAACTTTCTGATTTGCTTGCTCTGCCTTTAAATTGGCTGCCTCAGCCAGTTTCCGATTCTCCACAGTTGCTTCCTTAAGATTCCCAATTGCTTGTGTATGTTGTGCTACTTGTTCAGACAGTTTTGTGATAGAGGATGTGGCTAGATCAATTTTTGCTGATTGGTCATCCACCTTCTTGTTCAAGATTGCAAATTGTTCTAGCATTTCTTTTAAGAAGGTATTAGATCCTCCTTCAGCCATATCCTCTGTTGTTGGCTGTTCAGCTTCCTTTTCTTGTACTCCCAATACAGCTGGGACAGATGATCTACGTGACTGAGTAGTCAAAGTTGTGTGCACAAGTTGGGCTTGCTTTACTTTCGCTTTTGCAGATCTTGTTTTCGGTTGGCCACTCATTCCACACTTGTCTATGAGTCAAGGTCAAATTGTATATTATCCCATGGGAAAGACAGTTCCCAAATGTAAATAACAAAACAGCAGAGAGTCAAAATAAAGTTTGTTCCCAGGCACTTGTAAATCCAAAACTCCGCTAGGGGGAGTATAATTGTAGTTCAAATAACAAGGAAAGAAATTTGTCCACCATTAAAGTCCCTGCAGTCCCAAATAATTTACCAATAGTCCTTCAAACTTTTTTAACTTACAGAGCACTTCCCAAATTGCCACAAAGTCTCACCTAAAAGGTGCCAGTTACAGTTTCGTTAATTGTATCTTCCAGTAACACTCAACTGTAACAGTTTCTATTTTAAATACAGTTTCCGCAATGACAGTTCTCTTTTTCTCCTGTCAGTCCGATGTTTGGTGTCTTAATTCTTTATGATCCATAAAGGGGAGGAAAGTCTCATTTAAAGTCCAATACGCTAAAAAAAAAAAGAAGTCTTGTCTTTCCCCTTTTGTAAGCCAATTCCGCCAGCGCACGATAGTCCCAAATTTATAATCCTTTTAAACTGCTTCCCGCTTGTCAATTTCTTTGCCTTTGATCTTTAAGCACTGCCGGGAGACGGACTTCCTGTTTTTCGTCTCCCGCTTTCAGCCAAGTTTTTAGTCCCAAAAAGATTAGTCCTTACTCACGAGTAAGTAGTTTGGAGCCTGATGTTTCAGGAAGAAAGGTCGGCGCTCATCAGCAGCAGCCGCGCGGCTTCACTCCCGCAGAAAGAGCGATGAACTCACAGCACCGCTTCCCCTTCCACGTTTCCGGAGCCCCTTACGGGGTTCCTTCTTCGTTTTTGGGGTCGCTCCAGGTGCCCGCCGAGTCCCACGGCCACAGGCTCGCTCTGCCCGTGGTTTTTCTTGGTGGGTAGTCGCTGTGCCGCAGCGGACGACCCTTTTCTGCGGAGCCCCTCTTCAGAGACCGAAGAGGACCGCCATTGCTGTTTCGCGCCGCCTCCGGAAGTCCGTTTAGGGCTTTAAATGTCAGCACCAACACTTTGAATTGTGCTCGGAAATGTACTGGGAGCCAATGCAGGTCTTTCAAGACCGGTGTTATATGGTCTCGGCGGCCGCTCCCAGTCACCAGTCTAGCTGCCGCATTCTGGATTAGTTGTAGTTTCCGAGTCACCTTCAAAGGTAGCCCCACGTAGAGTGCATTGCAGTAGTCCAAGCGGGAGATAACCAGGGCATGCACCACTCTGGCGAGACAGTCCGCAGGCAGATAGGGTCTCAGCCTATGTACCAGATGGAGCTGGTAAACAGCTGCCCTGGAAACAGATTTGACCTGTGCCTCCATGGACAGCTGTGAGTCCAAAATGACTCCCAGGCTGCGCACCTGGTCCTTCAGGGGCACAGTTACCCCATTCAGGACCAGGGAATCCTCCACACCTGCCCGCCTCCTGTCCCCCAAAAACAGTACTTCTGTCTTGTCAGGATTCAACCTCAATCTTTTAGCCGCCATCCATCCTCCAACCGCCTCCAGGCACTCACACAGGACCTTCACCGCCTTCACTGGTTCTGATTTAAAAGAGAGGTAGAGCTGGGTATCATCCGCATACTGATGAACACCCAGCCCAAACCTCCTGATGATCTCTCCCAGCGGCCGCATGTAGATGATGAAAAGCATGGGGGAGAGGACAGAACCCTGAGGCACCCCACAAGTGAGAGCCCAGGGGTCTGAACACTCATCCCCCACCACCACTTTCTGAACACGGCCCAGGAGGAAGGAGCGGAACCACTGTATAACAGTGCCCCCAGCTCCCAGCCCCTCAAGACGGTCCAGAAGGATGCTATGGTCGATGGTATCGAACGCCGCTGAGAGATCCAGCAGAACTAGGAAACAGCTCTCACCTTTGTCCCTAGCCCGCCGGAGATCATCAACCAGTGCGACCAAGGCAGTTTCAGTCCCATGATGAGGCCTGAATCCCGACTGGAAGGGATCCAAATGGTCCGCTTCTTCCAGGCGTGCCTGGAGTTGTTCGGCAACCGCTCGCTCAATCACCTTGCCCAGGAATGGAAGATTTGAGACTGGGCGAAAGTTGGCCATCGTGGCCGCATCTAAAGATGGTTTTTTAAGAAGTGGTTTAATAACCGCCTCTTTCAGCGGGTCTGGGAAGGCTCCCTCACGGAGGGAAGCATTCACCACCCCACGAGGCCCATCGCCCAGTCCTTCCCGGCTAGCTTTTATAAGCCAGGATGGGCAAGGATCCAGGAGACAGGTGGTTGGTTTCACTCGTCCAAGCAGCCTGTCCACATCCTCGGAGGTAACAGATTGGAATTGATCCCACTCAACTTGACTAGACAGAACTCTAGCACTCTCCCGCCCTGGCCCTGCTCTCACGGTGGAGTCTACTTCTTCCCGAATCTGAGCGATTTTATCTGCAAAAAACTTTGCAAAATCATTGCAGGAGAACATGTGGCCCGTACTGGGCCCCGATGTTGCAGGTGGTTCCGCTAAATTGTGAACCACCTGAAAAAGTCTCCTGCTGCTGTTTTCTGCAGATGCAATAGAGGCGGTGAAGAAATTCTTCTTCGCCGTCGCTATCGCCACTTGGTAGGCTCGACGTTGACCTCTAACCTGTGTCCGGTCAGATTCGGAATGAGTTATCCGCCACCGGCGCTCTAGCCGTCTCAACGATTGTTTCATTGCCCTCAGATCAGTGGAAAACCACGGGGCTGTCCGGGCTCCATGCAATCGGAGAGGGCGCTTCGGAGCCAAACAGTCAATAGCCCTGGTTAACTCCACATTCCAGCGGGCCACCAGGGAATTAGCTGAAAGGCCATCAACATGGGATAAAGCATCCCCTACCACTCTCTGGAAACCATTTGGATCCATTAAGTGGCGGGGGCGGACCATCCGAATTGGTCCCACCTCCCTGCAGAGGGGATGGGTCGCAGAGAAGTCCAGTTGCACCAGGAAGTGATCTGACCGTGGCACTTCTTTCGTTTCGCTTTTACTTAGTGTCAGATCACCAACATCCATAGAGGTAAACACCAGGTCCAAAGCATGTCCGCGGCTATGGGTTGGGCCAGACTTATTCAGGGACAGCCCCATGGAGGCCATGCTTTCCACGAAGTCCCGAGCGGCCCCTTGTAAGGTCGTGTCGGCATGGATGTTAAAATCCCCTAGGACGACCAAGCTAGGTGTCTCCAGGAGAACATCCGCCACGACCTGAAGCAGCTCGGGCAGGGAATCCTTGGTGCAGCGGGGAGGTCGGTACACCAAAAGGAATCCTGTACTGCCCCTATTGCCCAACTTCCAGAACATGCACTCAGAAAACTGGGTCTTCCCAATAGGACGCCTGGTGCAAACTAATGACTTCCTAAAAATCACTGCAACCCCCCCTCCCCGCCCACGTGACCTGGGTTGCTGTGCGTAAGAGAAACCTGGTGGACAAGCAGCGGCAAGGACAGGCCCATCTGCTTCATCCAACCAAGTCTCTGTTACACATGCCAGGTCAAATCCTCCATCCATGATCAAGTCATGGATGGCAGTGGTCTTACGAATCATTGACCTGGCATTGCACAGCAGCACCTTCAGGCTATGTGGGTATCCCTTGCTGATTCTAGTATCCATCCAGTCAGGACCAGACCCGGAGGCAGGGATAGTCCTCAGACAACGACGAAACCTGCCTCCTCTGTAATGACATGGTCTGGTCTTAGCGTAACTCCTCCTCCTACCCGTCATCACTGAGATCGGTTGTCCCAGTGCATCCCCCCCCCCCTGTGGAACATGCCCCAGCCATTTTGTGGGCTGGTGCCCACTCCCCGGCAGCCCTGACCCCTCCCCCTAAAAACAAAATAACACCTTAAACAAACAAACAAAACCAATAAAACAATACAAACAAAAAAATGTAAAAATTACAAAAAACATCAAAATAAAAAAAATAATAATTCCCCAAGCCCAACCAAACATCAATCCCACCCCCACCCCCCACATACAAAAAATCCAGAGAAATTTTTTAAAAACAAGGTGTGCCATGGCTGATGTTCGCTGGAATATAATTGAATGTATAGCCTGGACACGACCAGAACCAGCCTTCAGGCAGCTCTGTATATTTATATACATAGGAAATATTCACATAATCTGAGCAATTAAAATTATCCTCGCCCATTTTTACACAACTGGTTTTTGTGCAATTCACCATACGGGCACAAGTAACATTAAAGGAGGCCACGTATGGGGTCAATAAATCAATGGCCAAAGGTGGGCGTCGGCGTACCTGGTTACCCCAGTTATGGTAACCGGAATAACCAAGGGTGTGGAGAGAATCATTTTGGGGTAAAGATGAATAAAACCAGGTATCATTTTGCAAATCGAGAGGGTCATGGCAAACAGGGATAAGGCAAGAGCCAAGGATTTCACCAATGGAAACCTGCTGGGTGAGGCAAAAGGAAGAAACATTAAGGGTCTTTGCAAAAGATTCCCACACGTTTATCGGTGTGGAACCACCGCTATTAGGAGCGGCAGCGGAAAGGGGCAAAAACAAAACGCTAAGAACAAGCACTATCATAGAATTAATGTTAAGGCAAGAAATAATGCACATAAGCAAATTCTCAGGTGTGGCTTCAAGCTGCTTTTCTGTTCTAAGCTGTTCAGCCTGAAATGAGAGCGATTTTATTTGGCCCCATGTCACAGGTCCATTACGATTTCCCCGCTTGTGAGTCCTGGGGGGGCTGGACGTCACATCCTGGGCGATCTGTAGTTTGCGGTCGAACTGCGGTATTGGATCCGGAAGGGTCTGTCGCCACGCCATGGTATAGGCGGATGCAGCGCGCGGGAACCCAGCGAGCACCCTGTGGAGTAGAAACTGCAGCGTAACCCTTTCCCCAGGTGATCAGTTTTACAGGTTCACTCCATTCGTTGGAGGGCAATATCTTATAGCGGACCAGTGGGGCTGGGAGTATTTATGTTTGTTGAAAATGCTTCTGCAGGCGAGTATAAGACTGATGATCCTGTATGGAAACATTCATATGATTGAGAGTAAAGAGAACACTGGCCAACCAGCCTTCCTTTTCGGAGAGTGAGGCTGGGACTCCGGCCTTCTTTTCCTGTCATTGCAAGGCAGTTTTCAAAGTGCGATTGGCACGTTCAACAATCGCTTGGCGTTGAGAATTGTAGGGGATGCCAAATAAATGATGAATATTCCAAGTTTCACAGAACTGAGCAAAGGATTTTGTTTTTAAAGAATGGGGCTTGCCCATGACTGACATGGTACGAACAAGATGATTGCAAACATGCTTAACCTGCTCACCCCTTTGAGGGGTAGCCCAAATAAAGCCTGAGAACGTATCAATGCAAACATGTATGAATTTCCAAGGTGAAAAAGGGGCAAAGTGAGTTACATCCATTTGCCACAATTGGTTGGCTTCCAGTCCACGGGGATTCACACCAGGGCTGGGGTGGCCAATCTGATTAGAACATTGAGGGCATTGTTGGATAATAGCATGTGCCGCTTCCAACGGAATTTGGAACTGGCGGCTAAGGGCTTTTGCATTTTGATGATGGAAAGCATGACTTTCAATAGGAGAAACAGGCAAAGCTCTAAGCAAGGAATCTGCTTTTGCATTGCCATCAGTGATAAAGCCTGGGAAGGGTTGGTGAGAACGAATGTGCACCACAAATAAAGGGTGGGAGTGATTAGAAGGAAGCAATTGTAAGGAGAGGAAAAGGCTCAATAAGTTGTCATCCAATAGAGGACTTACATAACTGCCCTGTAGGCGAGTTATGACATTTGCGACATAAAGACTGTCCACAATCAAATTAAAGGGCTGTTTGGAAAAGTGATGCAGAGCTTTGACAGCAGCTGCTAACTCAGAACGCTGGGCAGACTTTTGTGGAAGAGTGTAGAGGCTGTGCCATTCCTCATTTTGTTGCCAGGCAACCACCCCCGTGGAGGGGGATCCGTCAGTAAAGACAGTAAGGGCATCCAAAGGGACAGGAGATAATATGGAAGAAAAGGACAGGGAAATTTGTTTGCTCATTTGCAGGCGAGGGTCGGCTGGGATATGGCAACCCACTTGGCCAACAAAATCTGCTAAAGCGCACTGCAAATCCATGCTGGTGGAAAGAGCAGTTTCCCATTGTTCTAAGGGCATGGGTACAATAATTTGGCTGCAATCAATGCCAAAGAGGCTTTTACAGCGACGGCGTCCCTTGCTGATGAGCTGAGCAAGGAGATCCACTAAAGGAGTCACAGTGTTTTTTGGCATATGATGTAAATGCAGCCATTCAATTATATGAACTTTTGATGGGCCTAACTGAATAATGGCCGCAAAAGGTTGGACAGAATCTGTCATTATGACTACATCGGGCAAAACATTAAGGATTGCTCGATCAACCCAGTGGAGACGCATGATTTCCTTTAACTGGGCAACAGTCTGCTGTTGAGAAGAGGTCAAGGTGATTTTTGTACCAGGAGAGTGATGGCCTTTTAAGGCTGAGAAGAGCGGCCTTAAAACTTCAAGAGGGATTTTAAAATAGGGTCTTATCCAATTGATATTGCCCAGCAATTGCTGCAGCTGGACATATTTCATTGTTTTTGGAACATGAAGTTCGGGGACTATAGGAATGGAATAGCTAGCTATCATTTTGTGTCCCAAATAATGAAAGGGAGAAGATTCCTGGACTTTCTCTGGAGCAATTTTCAAACCATAAAGCGTCAGACAGGTGATCAAATCATGTTTCCATTGAGGGGGAAGGCGTGGCCCACTCAAAAGCACGTCATCCATGTAATGAAGAATTAAGAGGTGTGGATACTGCAAACGAAAGGGCTGAAGGGCTTGATTCACATAATATTGGCACATGGTAGGGGAATTCAACATTCCTTGTGGTAGGACTTTCCATTGGTACCGTTCCGTGGGCTGACTGTTATTTAACACAGGAATAGTAAAAGCAAAGACTTTACGATCCTTCTCCTGTAGGGGGATGGAGAAGAAACAATCTTGCAAATCTATTATAGCCAATTGATATGAATGTGGAATCACATTTGGATTAGGCAGACCACACTGCAAAGGCCCCATGGGTTCAAGGATCTGGTTTATTTTCCTTAAATCCTGGAGAAATCTCCATTTGCCACTCTTCTTTTTTATGACGAAGACAGGGGTATTATAGGGGCTAACTGAAGGCTCTATATGGTCTGCCAATAATTGCTCATTCACTAATTGTTTTAAGGCAAGTAATTTTTCTCCCGTAATGGGCCATTGTTCTACCCATACTGGAGAGGTAGATTTCCAGCTGAGGGGAAGTGCAAGCTTACTCATTAAATTGAATGGTAGCTTGTAATTGTTGTAGTAAGTCTCTGCCCCACAGATTGAGGTGGATTTTTAACACACAGGGTTGGATGAATGCAATGGTTTCAGAGCTATCAGGCAGAGAAACAGGCAGCCACTGTACGCTTTTGGAAGCGGTTTGGGGGCCACCCACACCCCAGACTGCAGAGGCAGACTCAAGGGGCCACGTGGGGTCCCAACAACTACTGGAAATTACAGAAACGTCTGCGCCCGTGTCAATCAAGCCTTCTAGCACAATGCCATTGATTTTATACTTACGAAGAAGTTTCTTCCCTCCAATCCTTTGGACTACGGCTAAAAGCTGTGGAGGGAAAGAAGAGAGCTCGTGCAAATTACTATCCATAATACAGGCAGTAGGATGAGAGGGGAGCACCACCAAATGTGCCCAGGACTCACCCCTTTTTAACTGCATGGGCACATGGCTCCAGAGTTGAACCATTATTGTGCCCACATAGTCAGGATCCAGAAGTCATGGAATAACCTGGATTCCTTCCTTTGCTGCAGAAAATTTGGGTAAAATTAAACCTGCGACTTTAGGAGGTAGTGGGCCTGCCAATTGGGTGGGCATAAGCACAATTTCAAGGGACGCGGGTGGCGCTGTGGGTAAAAGCCTCAGCGCCTAGGGCTTGCCGATCGAAAGGTCGGTGGTTCGAATCCCCGCAGCGGGGTGCGCTCCCGCTGCTCGGTCCCAGCGCCTGCCAACCTAGCAGTTCGAAAGCACCCCCGGGTGCAAGTAGATAAATAGGTACCGCTTACCAGCGGGAAGGTAAACGGCGTTCCGTGTGCTGCGCTGGCTCGCCAGATGCAGCTTTGTCACGCTGGCCACGTGACCCGGAAGTGTCTCCGGACAGCGCTGGCCCCCGGCCTATAGATGTGAGATGGGCGCACAAACCCCAGAGTCTGTCAAGACTGGCCCGTTCGGGCAGGGGTACCTTTACCTTTACCTTTAAGCACAATTTCACCAGGTAAAACAGTGTCTTTGGTCTCTTGATTGATCAAATCAATTGTTAAGTCAGAAGGTGCATTTTTAGTAAGTTTTTCAGCAGCGGAAACTAAAGGCGGAAAACTCTCTAACTGTCCTGGCCCGAGAGTGGGGCCGCCATGGAGTTTCCCGGACGCCTGCATTGATTAGCCCAATGGTAGCCTTTACCACATTTCGGGCATTTTTTGGAAGGTCTAGCCCTGTTGGCAGCACCATCCTTGCTTGCCCCTCCGCCAGGGGCTCTGCATTGCTTAGCAAAATGGCCTGGGCGCTTGCAATTAAAGCAGTTACCTGTAGGTCAGTTGGTAGCTTGGATAGCGCCGGCAAGCAAAGACATCGCATGGCTCTGGCTACCAACATCCGCACAAGCTTGAATCATATCGGCCAGGTCATATTTAGGGCGATGTATGATTGACTGCAATGCTTTCTTGCAATCGGTGTTTGCGTTTTCAAAGGCCAATTTTTTCATCAATTCATTCTGAGCTGTAGTGTTATCAATCTGCCTAGTGACTGATTCTTTCAATCTATCTATAAACTGATGGTAAGGCTCCGAATGCTGTTGCTTAATATTGACAAAGGAGCTAAAGGGTTGCCCTGAAACAGGGACTTTCCGGAAGGTGCGTTGTACACAGGTCGCGGTGCGATTAAAATGTACAGCTGTTAGCGTCGCCTGAGCTGCTATATTATCATACGGACCAGCACCATAAAGTTGATTGGCTGAATGCTGTGGATCAGCCAGGGCTGATGCGCTATGTTTAAATTCACTCTCAAAAACTACATATTGAGCCGGGGATAAAAGCATGCGCATCAGGTCTTTCCAGTCTTGAGGGAGCATTGTATAACCATTTGCTATCCCCTCCAGCATTCCTAGTACATAAGAGGATTTCAGTCCGGAATCAGCAATGGCTCTTCTTAATTCTCTCATTATAGAATAAGGAAGTGTTTCATATAAAACCTGCTGTTGAACAGTTCCTGGGTTTGTATAGGTGATAGGGAAAGCAGATGGCATCTCACCAGCCCACTCAGACTCCTCCTCTAAGGACAGGAGCCCTTTCTGCCTAGCCAGAGAAAGTGTGGTGCGCACAGCTCCTGTAGGAGCAGGCGAAGGAGGGAGGGAAGGGGGGATGGGGGTGGATGTGGGCCGAGGCGAAGCAGACAAAGGAGGGAGGGATTGGCAGGGTTGTGAAGGAGGCAAAAGCTTGGGGTAAGGTGAGGGATTGTCTGCAATAGCAAGAAGCGCAGGAGCCGAGGGAGACGCCTGAGGGGCCAGGGACCCTAATTGAGCAACGGCATCTGCACATTTCTGCCAAGTAAGCAGACAATGAATCGGAGCCCTCGGTTCTGCAAAGAGGGTCTTTCCGATCTTTTGCAAAGTCTCTATTCCCAAGGACCCTTTTTCAGGATACCAGGGTATTGGCAAGAAATCTCACATAACAGTCTTTCAATTTCTTTTAAAGAAACATGAGCACCCACCGCTCGCTGTCTAACTAAACAAAGCAATTCTTTAGCATGCTCTCTTTGGAATGTAGTCAATTCCCCTCCCATACTCACGAAATAGCGCGCTGAGACTTTTCCAGTCAAGTGAAGTATGAGGGCTGGCTGCGTAAGGGATCCGGCAGACGTCGAGGGTCACCAGATGTTGGGTTGGAATAACGACAGACGAGTAGCAGGTGTCATGTGAGAGAGGCGTCTACCGGGGCGAGCCCCGGTAACTCTTTTTTTATTGAATATTACAAACATTGCCACAGGTATGCTTGTGGCTGATTGGTTGATACAAACACAAAGCAACTTGTTCCTGATTGGTTAACATAAGTACAAGGCGGGAATTACATGTGATCATTAATCACCGATAGATTAAAGGCTGAGAAATGAAGCTGGAACTAGACAGGCATGAAACCTCCTAATTAAATTATAACTAAAGATTAATATAGCATGACCAAAACAATTACTAATGATTGATCATATCATGAAAGAATATAATAAGTGAATTCCATAGATGTGGTCAGCTGTGCATTAAGTACAGGTCATAGTGTTTTTCATGAACTCAAGATGAACTGAGCAAGGAAGGAATGTCTTGGTGTTTGGAACAGGTTTGTACAGTGTGTGCAGGAGCAGAGGAAAGCTTATAAGCAAGACTTCCCAGAATGCAAGAGAAAAGAAGCAATGCTTCCCCATAATGCAACAGTTATGTGCAGAGAGAGGACTTCCCTTTATCCACTTAATATTCTATTCTCTGACTGCTGGTCTATGACTGTAATAAACTGATTGATTGATGCTTATAGATGCAAAAAAAGCCTTTGACAATGTTTCTTGGGAGTCTATGAAAAAAGTTCTTGAAATAATGAATTTTGGAGAAAATTTCATAAAAGGAATACAGGCAATATATTCAGATCAAAAAGCAAAATTAATTGTTAATCAAGTGGTGACGGATGAATGCAAAATACAAAAGGCAACAAGACAAGGATGTCCGTTATCACCATTGTTATTTATTTTAGTCCTGGAGGTTCTGGTGAGAAATATAAGAGCAGATCAAGACATTACAGGAATTAGGGTAGGAAAAAATTCATATAAATTGAAAGCATATGCAGATGACCTGGTCATCACAGTGGAAGACCCAAAGAATTCTCCTCCTAGAGTTCTAGAAAAAAATCAGGAGTTTGGGCAAGTTGCAGGTTTTAAATTAAACAAAAACAAGACCAAGTTATTAGTTAAGAATCTAACAGAAATAGATAAGTATTATCTCAAATTACAGTAATAGAGATCCACAAAAGAGTCAAATATTTGGGAATTTGGCTCAGCTAGAAATGTTAATATTTATAAAGACAATTATGAGAAATCTTGTAATAAAATAAAAAGGAACCTAGAAATATGGAGTAGAATGAACCTATCGATATTAGGAAGAATTGCAGCAATTAAGATGAAAGCACTGCCAAAAATGCTGTTCTTGTTTCAAACAATCCCGGTGATAAGTAACGCAGCTTGCTTTAAAAAATGGCAAAAAGATATCTCAAAATTTATCTGGGATGGGAAAAGGCCGAGGATAAAAAACAAAATACTTACAGATAATAAAGAAAAAGGAGGATTTTCCCTTCTAGATTTTAAACTTTATTACGAAGCAGCTTGCATTACTTGGATATGGGAATGGATCAAATTAGAAAACAAAGAGCTCTTAGATTTGGAAGGACACGATAATAGATATGGGCGGCATGCGTATCTATGGCAAAATAAAGTAAAACTACATAAAGCATTCCAAAATCATATAATTAGGAAATCACTCCTGAAAGTATGGGGGGAAAGTAAAGATCTATTAGAACAAAAGACACCATAGTGGCTGTCCCCAATATAAATATTAACAGTTAAAAAATTAAATAGAGAAAAGGAATGGCCAACATATGGAGAGCTGTTAGAGGAAAAAGGATTCTTGTGTTTCACACACCTGTCAGGAGTTTCTTGGGTTCTTCTGTGTTGCAAGTGCTGGCTGGATGCTGGCTGCAGGTAGTGGGAGACTCTCAGCCACTCTGTATTAATCATGAGTAATGCCAGGTGCACTTGATTACATCAAGGCAGGCTATAAAAGCCATAGGTGGGAGGGGCCCGGGGAGCTTCTGCCCAGATCAAAGGACCTGATGCTGGGTCTTTCTCCTGCTGCTCTACCTGGGGCTCCGGGCAGCTGATTGGGTGGCCCCTGTCGGGTATGTTTTATGTTATGCTTTGTATGTTGGTTTGTTTGTTAATAAAGCTGTTTTGGTTCCCCTTCCCCTTCCTCATTCCTTTTGTCCTGATATTCTTGGGAAAGAACTGCTGCATTTGGCAGCACATTTAGAGAGCCATTGTGGGTTGCTAACAAGACAATGGCACTTCTAGCCCCCAGTGTGACCAGAGACTGGAGATTTGGAAAGCTGCCAGGAGGAGGGCAAGGGGCTTCTGGGAAGAAGAAAGGGGAAGAAAGAGAAAGATCCATCTTGTCGAGGAGGGAGGAAGGAAGGACTTCCTGCAATGATTTGGGCCATGCTGTAAGATCTGAATGAGGGTGTAAATAAGTGAATAAATCCTGTTTCTTAAAGCCACTAGCAATGGCCTTACTTTTATCATGGGGATGCTGTAGTTTGTTAATTATAAATGTTTATATTCCCCCAACTAGCAAAAACATTAACACTGAGAGTAAGTGGAAAAATCTGGACATATGTCAGGTTGCTGCTTTCGGATCACCCGGGGGCAAAAGGTCCTGTTGGTGGATGACCTAAATGCAAGGATAGGGCCAGATGATTGCAGTTTAGCAAGCAAACAGATATAAAATTAGGTTTTCCGATGTGCCTGGCCTAGACGTTCGACAGCAGCCAAGGTTATCAAAGGACCAACACTCAAATTATGCCAGTGCCTGTCTCTTCAAATTTTCACAGCATCTAAGTTTATACATTCTAAATGGCTGCACTAGTGGCGATATTCCTGGGGAATATGCTTTCCTGTCAGGGTCAAAAATCAGTACAATTAACTACATGCCGGTTGATAGCAAATTGCTAGCAAAAACTGTGTGATTACAAGTGCTTCCATATGTAGAGGGGGATCACTTCCCCTTATACCTGCAGGTATCCCGCAAAAACAAGACAATCTTTCTTAAAACAGTATACCCCGCAGAGATTGCTGCTTTAGAGCGCCCTGGATGCCGGGTCAAATGGACCCCCGCACTTGATAAATTGAAGGAGATTTTAGCTTCTGAAAATCTGTGCACACTCAAATGGCTCTAGGAACAATTCTAACCCAGAGGACCCACTTTTTGAATATGAGAGCCTGCTCCATCATTTAAAACCCCACCTCTTTAACACCTCAGAGAAGACGCCAACTAAACCTATAACAATAAATAAACCTTGGTTTGATCATACCTGTATGCAGGCCAAGAAAGCCTTGCAAAACGCTTATAAAGCCGCCCAGACATCTGATAACTATGCTGGGCAGCAAGCCTATCTCTCCGAATACAAAGCCCCTGATAACCCTCCAAAAGAACGTTTACAGCAGAAAATGCTGGTCGGAAAATGCCTCCCCCTTATCCTCACATATTCCACCCGGTCGATGTGTCACCTTTTTCCAATCTATGTATGAGGACGTTGAACATCCCATCCAGAAGCAGGAAATAGAGCAGTTGGCCAAATGGCCGGCAGTATCTGCAACAAAAGTGAAATTGTACATAAACCAACTGAAAATGGCCAAAGCCCCTGGCTCGGATGGTATTCTTCCAGAAATGATAAAATCACAGGCGGATTGGTGGGCTCCTTTTCTAGCCACCCTTTTTACCCATGTAGATGATACTGGCCACTTCCCAAGGGATTGGGGAACAGCCATAGTGGTCCCATCCTATATAAAGGGCAACAGAGGGGATCCAGCAAATTTTAGGCCGATCAGTTTATTAAGTGTGATAAGCAAACTTTATACAAAGCACTTGAAAAGTTCACAGAGTGGCTAGAAAATGAAGACATTCTGGCAGTAGAACAAGCAGGCTTCAGACCCGGCAGGTCCACGATAGACCACTGTTTAACGTTACAACATCTGATAGAAAAATACAAATCAGGGGGGCAGGCTTCACTCTTTGCCACTTTTGTAGATCTAAAAGCAGCCTTTGACACAGTCACCAGAACCAGACTATGGGACAGACTTCGGGCCACCACCATCGATAGAAGGCTATTGTACTTAATACAGGCTGTTCACTCAAACACGGCTCTTAGAGTTAGGTGTAGCTATTTAGGGCACCTAACAGACCTCATTAAAACCTTTAAGGGTACAGGCATGACGTTTGTGTATCACATGCCTGTTTACTCTCAGCACTGTCTGCTGGGAATAATGCTTACATCTGCCTCTGTCCACCTCATCTGCTGTGTGGTGATTTACACACTCTGCTGACAGAGTGTGCATGGGTCTCTAAACGTATCTGAGGCTTGTGTTGCTAACTGACTGATGCTGTTCCACAGGAGACCGGTGATTGTCCGGAGCCAGCTGGGGGCCTGCCTGACGCCCCCGTCTCCCCGGCAGTATCCCAACAACAGTGTTTCGGGTCCAGATCCATGGTATTTACAGGAGAGTAAGACCACTGATGGCTGCAATCCGATCCCAGCAGCGACAGAGGTATGTGAAGCAAGGCTTTTCTGTGCCGTGGCAGAGAGTCTTTGAAGTCTGAGCCAAGTAATTAGGCCGGAGAGAGAAGCAAGCAAGTCTGATTTACGACCTGCTAAAGATAAGGCTGATTGTAAAGTGTATCCAGTTCACAGCTGAAGTAAAGAGCTGTAATGGAGCTTTTACAAGCCTCAGATGGGGCTCCATGCCCAAAGCTTAATGGCCACAATTATCAGACCTGGGCAAGGTACTGCGAGCGCCAGATGAGAAGGCTTGGTGCGTGGCACACTGTTTCTGAGGATCCCCCAGCGCCTCTGACGGATGCATGGGTAGCACAAGATTCAAGAGCCATGGGAATAATTTTGCTCTCAGTAGCTCCAGAAGAGTTGATTACCCTGGCTGGCAAGACCAGCTCCTGTAAGATGTGGGAAAGGCTTCAGGCCTGTCATCTCCGACAAGAGGCTGGGTCTGTGTTGCTTTACTTCAGAAAACGGCACAAGAAGCATTTGGGGCCAGGGGAAGACCTTAGAGCCCACGTCTTGCATTTGCAGCATCTCATCAGGAATTGACTCAGAGAGGTTTTAATATGCCTGAGTCTCTGTTTGCTATCCTTATATTGGACTCCCTGGATGGCAAGCCAGCTGGCAACTCTTACTGCGTAGGAACTCACTGCTACAAAAGTTTTGGCAACCTTGCAAAACGAATATGATAGGAGGAATGCAGCTGAACCAGCTTGTGTGCTTCAGGGGGAGCAGTGTGGCACAGCATTCCAGCCTCCAGGGGGGAGCCACGACGCTGGCAGCTATGAAGTGCTGGATCCGTGGGGACCAAGGTCACATACAGCGTCATTGCCCAAAGGCTGGAGGGAAACAAAAAAAGAAGCCTGCAGATGGCCAGAAGCAGGGGGGCAAGAAACCCAAGCTGGTGAAAAACAAGGCTTTGTTTGCTGGAACTGCTTCTCCAAAGGCCAAAGGCAGATTGGTTGTGGATTCAGGAGCGTCGAAGCACGTAGCGAAGGATCGACATCTGTTTATTTCCTTCACGCCTCAGGATGGGGAAATTCAGCAAGCTGATGGTAAGACTGAGAGTTGCAGGAGTTGGGACAGTGAAACTGGCAAGTCTGCATATAACCATCAGCAAAGTACTTTTTGTTCCAGATTCTGCAGACAATTTGCTCAGCATCCCACAGCTGACTGAGCAAAACTTTGAGATTTCTTTCAAGAAGGGCATCTGTGTCATCAGGGAGGGCAAAGAGGACATTTTGCATGCAAAGTTTGTTGATGGCTTGTTCTTGATAACTTATGATGACAAAGCTGTTGGTGTGTCTAATGTTGAATTTTGTTGTGTTGCAAAAACTAACAAAGTTCTTCATGCAGGATGTATTCACGAGGCGCACCGAAGATTTGGTCACATGTCTTGGCAGGCACTGGGCAAAATGCCTGGGTTGGTTCAGGGTTTGAACATCAAGTCCTGTAAGTTTCACATGAAATGTGTATCTTGTGCAGAAAACAAGGTGAAGGTTGCTCCAAAAGGCAAGGATTCTAGCAGGCAGGCTTCCAAACCCTACCAGCTAGTCCACGCAGACCTGGTTGGTCCAATTGCACCCTCTTTGGGTGGAGCAAGGTACTTCATGGTGTTGATTCTTTTCCCAGGTACATTCATGTGTTTATTTTTTTTAAAGAATTTTTATTGGTTTTACAAAATTTTATAAACACAAACAAACAAACATGTATAATTTCATACCCTTCTTTTCCTTAAACCTTACTTCGTCGACTTCCCCATACCTCCCCTTTCTACATCCCAATTTCCAAAACTAATTCAGCAAATCCTAACAGTTAATTTTATCGGATTTTTCCCTTATTCTTTTCTTTACTTAGTCTTTTTCAGCTGTAAACCCCTTTTCCCTAAGATCTCGACATTTTAGCACTCATTAATTTTACAATATTTCTTAAGATAAACTTTGAATTTCTTCCAATCTTCTTCCGCCGTCTCTTTCCCCTGATCACGAATTCTGCCGGTCATTTCAGCCAGTCCCATGTAGTCTATCACCTTCATCTGCCATTCTTCCAGAGTGGGTAGATCTTGAGTCTTCCAATACTTTGCGATAAGTATTCTTGCTGCTGTAGTCGCGTACATAAAAAAAGTTTTGTCTTTCTTTGACACCAATTGGCCGACAATGCCCAAGAGAAAGGCCTCGGGTTTCTTAGGGAAAGTACATTTAAGCACCTTTTTCATTTCATTATATATCATTTCCCAGAAAGCCTTAATCTTCGGGCACGTCCACCAAGGTGATAGAAAGTACCTTCAGTTTCTTTACATTTCCAACACTTATTGTCAGGCAAATGGTAAATTTTTGCTAGCTTGACTGGGGTCATGTACCACCTATAAATCATTTTCATAATATTTTCCTTTAAGGCATTACATGCCGTAAATTTCAACCCGGTGGCCCACAACTGTTCCCAGTCAGCGAACATAATGTTATGACCAATGTCCAGTGCCCACTTAATCATAGCTGATTTAACCGTTTCATCTTGTGTACTCCATTTCAGCAACAAGTTATACATTCTAGACAAATTCTTCGCATTGGGCTCTAACAATTCTGTTTCTAATTTCGATTTCTCCACCTGGAAGCCAATTTTCCTGTCTTGTTTATAAACCTCCATTATTTGATAGTAATGGAGCCAGTCTCGTACTTTAGTCTTCAATTTCTCATGACTCTGTAGTTTCAATTTATCACCCTCTTGTTCCAGAATTTCCCAATACTTTGGCCATTTGGCCTCCATATTAAGTTTTTTCACAGCTTTAGCCTCCAATGGCGACAGCCATCTAGGAGTTTTATTTTCCATAAAATCTTTATATCTGATCCAGACATTATATAATGCTTTTCTAGCAATGTGGTTTTTGAAAGCTTTGTGCGCTTTAACCTTGTCATACCATAGATATGCATGCCATCCAAATGCGTTATTAAAACCTTCCAAGTCCAAGATATCTGTATTCTCGAGGAGCATCCACTCTTTCACCCAGCAGAACGCTGCTGATTCATAATACAGTTTCAAGTCCGGCAGGGCAAATCCCCCTCTTTCCTTTGCATCCGTTAAAATTTTTAATTTTATTCTGGGTTTTTTGCCCTGCCAGACAAATTTCGAAATATCCTTCTGCCACCTCTTGAAACAGTCCATCTTGTCAAGAATTTGCAATGTTTGAAACAAAAATAACATTCTAGGCAATACATTCATCTTTATAACTGCAATTCGGCCTAACAAGGAAAGCTTTAAATTTGACCATATTTCTAAATCCTTTTTAACTTCTGACCAACATTTCTCATAGTTATCTTTAAACAAATTCACATTCTTAGATGTCATATAAACCCCTAAATATTTCACCTTCTTCACCACTGTCAAACCTGTTTCATTCTGGAACTTCTCCCTTTCCATGGCTGTTAATTTTTTCCCCAAAACCTTAGTTTTTTGTTTATTCAGTTTAAATCCGGCAACTTGACCAAATTCTTGAATTAACTCTAAAACCCTTTTCGTACTAGTGTCTGGCTCTTGTAAAGTAAGTACTAGATCATCTGCGAAGGCCTTTAACTTATACTGTTTAGCTCCGACCTGAACCCCTTTAACCAGCTGGTCACCTCTAATCATGTTTAGCAACACCTCCAGGACTGATATGAAAAGTAATGGGGAGATTGGGCACCCCTGTCGTGTCCCTTTTTCTATTTTAAATTCTTCAGTTATCACATTATTTACAATTAACTTGGCCTTTTGTTCAGAGTATATTGCACCCATACCATTCTCAAATCCTTGGCCTATCCCCATCCCATGTAGATTCTTTTTCATAAAACTCCAAGAAATATTGTCAAAGGCTTTCTCCGCATCCACAAATATCAGAACTGCTTTAGTGTTTATGTTCACTTCTAATAATTCCAAAATGTCTATTATGTTCCTCACATTATCTGACAAGTGTCTTTTTGGGAGAAAGCCTGCTTGGTCCTTATGAATCTCTTCCATCAATACTTTTTTCAGTCTTCTTGCCAAAATGTCTGCAAAAATTTTGTAATCCACATTAAGTAATGATATAGGGCGGTAGTTCTTAAGCTGAGTCTTTTCAGTCTCTGTTTTCGGTATGAGTGTAATATACGCTTCTTTCCACGATTCTGGTGCCCTTTTCCCCTCCAAAATCTCATTGCAGACTTCCTTCAAAGGTTGTAACAACCACTCCTTCAAAGCTTTATCGTATCTGGAAGTCAACCCGTCTGGTCCTGGAGATTTGCCCAATTGCATATTTTGAATAGCACCTTCTATCTCTTGTTCAGTTATTTTCTGATTTAGGTCTATTTTACTTTGATGAGAAATTTTTTGTAATCCATATTTCTTAAGAAACTCATATCTTCTTCCTTCTGCGGCCCTTGTGAATATAATTTTTTAAAATGGCTCTGAAAGCAGTTTCTAATCTCGTTAGGCTTATAGATGTTCTTTCCATCCACTTCTAGGCTTGTCACAGTGTTCAATTTCTGTCTTTTCTTCAATTGCCAAGCCAGAAGTTTGCCACATTTGTCTGCAGATTCAAATGTCTTTTGTCTCATTTGTCTAATCTTCCATTCTATTTCTTGATTCATCAATTCCATATATTGTGTCTGATATAACTTAATCTCTCTCAGAATCTCCTTGGACTTTGGATTAGATCTCAATTTCTTCTCTCCTTCTTTTATCTTTTCCAAGATCTTATCCTTCTTTTCATTTTGATTTCTCTTCTTTATTGAATTTTGTTGTATTAAAAATCCTTGCATCACAGCTTTGCTTGCGTCCCAGATTACTCTTTTTTCCACATCTGTTTTTAAATTTATTTTGAAATAGTCCTTCAATGTTTTTTGGGCTTTTTTATAGATCTCCTCATCTCTAAATAAGGTGTCATTCATCCTCCATCTGAAAGAACCAGCTGTTGTGAATTTCATCTCCATCTTTATGGCGTTATGGTCGGAGCAAGTCTTTGGGCAGATTTCCACTTTCTTAATCTTTGGAGCCATCCCACTAGTAATCCAAATTTGGTCAATTCTAGTCCCGGTCATTATAGCTTCAGAAAAGAAAGTTCCCTCTCTCTCAAGAGGGTTCTTTGTTCTCCAAATGTCAATCAAGTCCATATTTTCAGTCATTTCAAAAAAGGTCTTTGGTAGTCTCCCATCTTTGGAGACAACCTGTCTTTGTGATTTGTCCATATTTGTAGATACCACTCCATTCATGTCTCCCATCATAATTAAGTTGTAATCCAAATAGTCCAGTAGTGTCTCATGCAACTTCTTGAAGAATTCCGACTTCCCTTCATTAGGTGCGTAAATCCCTAATATCAAAAATTTTTCACCTTGAACTTGAATTTCAATTGCCAAAAATCTTCCTTGTTCATCTTTAAACATCAATTTCGGGGAAAGTTTTTCCTTTGCATAGATTACCACTCCTCTTTTCTTAACTTTATCTGATGAAATAAATTCTTGACCTAATCTCTTGTTGATGAGTAGTTTTCTATGCAGTCTTGTCACGTGAGTTTCCTGTAGACAAATCAAGTCCAAATGTTCTTTTTTCAATAGATGAAACACATTTCTCCTCTTTCGAGGGAGGTTCAGACCATTACAATTCCAGCTTAGAAGTTGCAGAGCCATCTTGATGTTATTCACTTTTACCTCCTGTCGCTCCGAGTAGTTGTTCTTCTTCTGTCGGTGATTTGAGTCCAAATGTTAGGTTCAAAATGTCTGTTGCTTCTTTTGTCACTGATGTTGATTCCACTCCCACCACTCCTTTCAGAAGGTCTTCCCCGTTGTCTCCCAAAAATTGGTCTCTGTCTTGAGCTGATCTTATTCTAATTTTCCTACCTTTAAATTTAAAGGATAGGCCTTGAGGGAATTCCCACCTGAAAGGTATTTCGTTCTTTCTCAGTAGACCAACCAACTCTTTGTATTGTGTTCTTGCGTCCAAGATGTGTTTTGGTATATCTTTAAAAATCTCCACAAAAGAATCTTCAGTCTCAAGGGTTCTTTGAAAATGCAAATTCAATATTTTGTCTCTTTCCTCTTTTGTTCTTAAGGTTATCAGACAGTCCCTTGGCTTCTTTCTGCCTTGGCTTCTGCCCAATCTAAATGCAGACACTATCTTGATTTCTTCCTTCTCCAAGTCCTGTTGCCAAAAATCCGAAAATTCTTTAGAAAGGAAGTCCACCAGGTTATCTTTCTCACTTTCAGGCACTGCTCTCAATCTTAAATTCCTCTCCTTCCTTTGCAATTCAAGCATAGACAAGGCTAGCTCATGGTCTTCTAGCTTTTTGCAGACTGGTATTATTTTTCCCTGTGTAGCATCAGCAGAAACTTTGGCCTCTTCAGCAGAAACTTTGGCTGCTTCTGCAATCTTACGTTGGCAGAGTCCTCTAAAATTTTACTAATAGTCTCTGTATTAGAAGTCACTCTTTTCCCTAGATCATTGACACTTTGCGTATTCTGGTCAAGTTTTATAGGGAGCTCTGTCAATTTCTTACTATTTTCCGCTCCCTGCTTTGTCAGAGATTCCAAAGACTCATTTATTTTAACTAGAGCTTGTGTCACAGGGTCTGATGACATTATTATTTTTGTCTGCCCAGTTACAGCTGGTGCCACTGGAGTGCCTGAAACCGAAACTCTACGCTGTTGTAGAGTTTTTGCCTTATATGTTTTGCCAGACCTAGTTGTTGTCTCTTCTGGTGCACCGCTCATGTCCCAGTCAAGGTCGTTCCCAGGCCTGTAAGTTGTTTTTAAAAGGAAAATTCCACTGACTTGATAGTTAAAGTCCAATTTGCAGCAGTTACAACAAAGTCCTCTAGGGGGGAAAAGTTTCCAAAATTTCTGAAACAATATGTCTTTATGCTTATTCCCCTGGATTTTCCAAAAGAGTCAGTTGCAACAGTCCCCCAAATGTAATTTCAGAGTTTAGCAGATCAGTAATTTAGTATCTTTCCAGAGCCCAGTATTTCAAAAACAAAGTAGCATTTCTAAGTAACAGTTCTAGCTGACAGTTCTCTTTCCAGTATCCTTACTTTAGGCAGATCGTTTCAGAGGGGTTTGACACAGCGGTAAAAAAATTTTAAACCCCTTTTTTTCCTGCAGGTTTAAAGTCCAAATTCTTCCCTCTTTTGCCCCTGCCGGCTAGAGGGGGTTTTTAAACAAATGTCCAGTTCACTTAGCTCCTAAAAGTTTTTCTATGGTTGCAGCTTTAAACTTTCTTTGCTGTGTACTTTTGTAGTCCGGGAAAGGCAGACTTCCTTAATTTAAACCAGTCCCGTTTCCGGCCAAATTTCTTTAAAGTAATTGTAAATTCCAAATTGATTTTTTCAGTCCTACTCACGGGTTTTAATTTGTAATCCAAATTGTCAGGAAGGAATCAGCGCTCTCCGGCTATGGCGACGCAGCTTCGCTTCACGAGCTGGGTGACGACTCTCAGCACCGCGCTTCAACCCCGCTGCCGTTCCGGAGCCTTTAAAAAGGCTCCCTTGCGATTTCGGGGGGGGCGCAATGGTGCCCGCCGAGTCTCCTTGCTTACAGGCTTCAGCGCCTGTAATTTTTGAGGGTCCCCGCTTTGCCGTAGCGACAGAACCCGAACTCGTAAAGCAGACCCCCTCCGGAGCTCGGAGGGAAATCCGCCATTAACCGATGGCGCCGACCGGAAGTTCCATTCATGTGTTTATGCTCCAGCAGAAGTCAGAAGCGTTTCCTAGGTTCAAGGTGTTCTGTGCTTGGTTGGAGAATGCTCACAGTAAATGCATCAGCTGTTTATTTTCTGATGGAGGTGCTGAATTCACTTCTCAGAAGTTTGAGGCTTTCCTGACTGAGAAGGGAATCCAGCATGACCTCTCAAGTCCCAGATCTCCATGGGAGAATGGACTTTGCGAGCGGGCAAACCAAACTTGGCTGCAAGGCCTAAAAACCTTGTTGCATGATGCCAATCTCCCTGAGAAGTATTGGGCTGAAGCTTTATCGTGTTTCCTTTATTCCTATAACAGGAGACTGTCATCACCTATTGGTTGTACTCCCTATGAGAAGATGTTTGGTAAGAAACCTTACGTCAAGCACATGAGAATCTTTGGTTCTGACATGTGGGTCCACACCCCACAGAACAGCAAGCTTTGGAAGCGTGGGGCACATGGTTTGTTCATGGGGTACGAAAAAGGTGCATACAGGGTATGGATGACTGACTCTAAGACCATTAGGTTCACAAAGAGTGTTGAGTACAATCCCAAGTGGGCGGGAAATGTCGGAATTTTCCAGAGTCACTCAGAGGGGGATGAAGATGATGAGGTAGAAGAGGAACCTGAGGATGATGATCAGAGTTTGGATTCCAGCTCAGTGGGCAGCACTGCTTCTGCTGTCAGCGACAGTCATGACATAGCAGACTACAAGAGCGCAAAGGCCTCACTCAGACCATCTGATGCTGAACTGGAAGAACCACTGCTTACCATTGGCCACTTTTCTCCCAAGAAAGAGGAGATGAGTGCAGAAGATTTGCGTCTTGTACGCAGATCTGAAAGGGCCACAAAAGGCAAACCTCCAAAGAGATTTGCTGATATGTTTGCTAAGACAGCAATTGCTGTTCTTGGTAGCTCAGAAAAGGTGTGGGAACCATCAAGCTTCAAAGAGGTTCAGGAGTTAACCTCTAAAGATGCTGAGCCTTGGCTTAATGCCATGAAGGCCGAAGTTGATTCCTTGAATAGGAACCAAACCTGGGAGCTGGTGCCAACAGTCCCAGGAATGAGGCTGGTTGGCAGCAAATGGGTCTTCAAGGCCAAGACAGACCAGACTGGCAAGGTTGTCAGGCACAAAGCCAGATTGGTTGCCAGAGGTTTTTCACAGGTACCAGGACAGGATTACCACGAGACCTACTCACCTACCGTCAAGTATGAGAGCATTAGACTAATGCTCAAGATTGCTACAGAGGAGGGGGGCTGCTAGGGGCGCCTTGGAAGATGGCGGATAATAACATCTATCCAGCTCGCCGAGGTAATTAGAGACTGATTATGGGGAGTATATCAGTCTCCCTCATCTCTCCAGGGAAGGGAGAGGTGCAGTTTTCACCCGCGGTTGCCATAAATCACCCCCGAGTTTGGAAGAAGGAGGGGGTGAGAGGCACTGGGTGCATAACCCTCGGCGGGTCTCGGAACTCCTCCGAAGCTGCTTCCGGGAGCGAAACTAGTTGCGTTACTTAAAAGGAAAAAATCTGGAGAATGTTAACGCACATGCTTCGAGAGAGGCAGGTTTTTATCTGCTAATAATTTTACCACTGAAATGAAGAAGATTGAGACGGAAGATTACATCAAAGTACTACAGATATGCTGGTATGTGGTATGTGGAATGCAACGGAATGGAACGGGGGGAACGACTTTTTATTTTCTGTTTTATGTGATTACCTAACAACCCTCCCCCCTTAGAAGATCCGTCACAACAACTAATTGGCAAATGGGACTAAAAATGAACTGTGTGGGAATAATATGAATTTAAAGGTTTTACTCTGTGAAGGATTTGGAAAGAAGAAAGGCTCTCTTTGTGACGCAGCAAGAATTGAGATTTGATACGGAAGGACAGACCTTCGTTGCAGGGAGTTTGGTCTTAGGGAGGGCGAGCCGAAGATTTGTTATCTGGATGGGATTGTGAACTGGAAGGGGCAGCCCTCCTGGAAAAGACTAATTTACGATGCAACAGGTTGGGAAAGTTAACGAGCGGGCTTTTAGACTGTATTTCATCGGAACGGCAAGATGGCGATTGCTTGCTCGAGCGGAAACGCCTGGACTATTGGATGAGAGTGATTTACGAGACAGCAATACAAAGTCCACAGAGAAATACAAATAAGACTGTTTTTTAACCCATCTGCGGAGCACCTCAGAGGTGAATGAAAAGGAAAATGAGTAAAGACAAGGATTGAGAGGGGACTGAAAATATTGTAAATATGAAAGCAGCAGAAATATTGGAAGATTGGACTCCTGCTGATCAAGAAGCATGGGTAACCCCCACAAAATTTTATAATTCGGAAAACAATTGGATTATATGATGTGTATTGTTATAATTTGGATTAATTGGTTTGATGTGTTTAATTTGGTGATATGGAAACTTAATAAAAATTATTTTTTAAAAAAGATTGCTACAGAGGAGAAACTGCACATTTCTCATCACGATGTGAACACAGCTTTTTTGTACTGGGTTTTGGGGGAGGAACTGAAAATGCTTCCAACTGATGGAGCGCAGGTACAGAAGGGCATGGTCTGTAAACTACGAGAGTCCCTATATGGTCTCAAGCAGAGTGCCAGGTGTTGGAACACAAAACTCACTGAGACATTGCTTTCTCTAGGTTTTCACCAAGGCAAAGCTGATCCATGTGTGTTTGTCAAGGAGGAGGGGCAAAACAAACTGTATTGTTTATGTTTTGTTGATGATCTTCTTTTGTTTTGGAAGAATCAGGCTTTGTATCAAAGCACCCTAGCTCAGCTGAAGGAGCACTTTGACATGAAGGATCTTGGTGAGGTATCCAACTATCTTTCTCTGCAGGTGGAGAAGGACCAAGCAGGTAATTTTCTGGTACACCAGATGCAGAAAATTGCTGATGTATTAACCAGGCTGATGCAAACCCAGCAGACACACCGATGGTGACAGGTTACCAGGTAGATAGTACTGCTGAAGCATTTTCTGACACCACACTGTACAGATGCATTCTAGGCAAGCTGAATTTCTTTCTTTTTTTTTTTAAAAAAAAACATTTTTATTGAATTTTCACAGATTAAGACAGACACAAAAACATAGACATACATAACACCACACAACACAAATAACAAAATAAGGATTTGAAATTATACTTGTTAACATCTTTCACTGACTTCCCCACACCTCCCCTTCTTGTATCCCAATTCCCATAATTAGCTCAGCAAGTTCTTATCCCCAACTCTTACCTTATTAATGTTATACTTAATTCATCTTAAATGACCAATTTTGACTTATGGACCTCAATTTAAACCCCAATACTCATCATTTACACCCTTTTCTAAGGTTGACCCAGATTCCCTTTCACAAATTTCCCAGTTTTTATAATAATTACAAAACAAAATACCAAAAAGAAAACATATAGTTATACACCCTTTGGATTTCAAAACTCTCACCCCCCCCCTTTCCCGGTTTCGATCCCAAACGTATCTCTCAGTCTATCAGCTATCAGCCTGGAGATCTTACGTCCGAAGCCCTTAAATCTCTCTCAGTCCCTCTCTGCCGGTTTTGTTGGTAGTCCTTTATATTAGCCATCGGGTTTCGAAGAAGCTCTGTCTCAAAAAGATCTATGTTTCTTCCAACCAGACCTCCATATTCAAAAGTGGAGCCCAAATCTTGTTTCTTATTGCTTTTTGAGTCCAAATGTCCCAAATGTCCCAAAAGCTCCAACTTTCACCTTGGTCAAATTTGTAATCCATAGGTCTTCAGATCTCCCTAGGCAAGCTGAATTTCATTGCTAGATGTTCAAGACCTGACAAAGCTGTAAGCACTAACCTGCTTAGCAGACATGCCAACAATCCTACTGTTCAGGATTGGAAAGCTCTGAAGCGCATAGCCCGCTATTTGAAGGGGACTTTGCACTACAGATTGAGCTTCACCAGTCAGAAGACTGGAGGTCCTGAAATATTTGCAGATGCTAGTTTTGGAAGTGACACCACGGATGGTACAAGCACTTCTGGAGTATGCTACATGTACAACCACTGTCTGTTTGACTGGTTGTGCAAAAAGCAGACGACAGTAAGCCTAAGTTCCTGTGATGCAGAACTCAATGCCCTGTCATTTTCACTCATGGATTGTGAATGGCCGATGCAACTGTTTCAGGACATCAGAGTTTCTGTGAAATGTCCTATACAGGTGTATCAAGACAATAGATCCTGTCTGGCTTTGCTGAACTCAGAGAGCTGCAAGCAAAGAACCAAGTACTTGCAGATTAAGTTACATTGTGCAAGAGTGTATTCAGAAAGGACTCATTCAGGTGTCCTACATGCCAGGAAACGAAATTCCTGCTGATCTGTTGTCTAAGGTTGTTAACAGAGAACAACTTAAGGTCTATGTACAGAGGTTGCAATTGGGTTGAACCACAGGTACTACAGGTTAAATGGAAAGGGGGAGGATGTTAGGATATAGTTCTATTCCACCTTAAAAGGGTACAGGCATGACGTTTGTGTATCACATGCCTGTTTACTCCCAGCACTGTCTGCTGGGAACTTCCGTTGTATGTAGCTTTTGTATTACTGCTGTTCTGCCGGAGGCGAAGGGATGCAGATACGTTTTCCTTTGTTCCTGAACTATGCTGAATAAATGCTGTAAATAATGCTTACATCTGCCTTTGTCCGCCTCATCTGCTGTGTGGTGATTTACACACTCTGCTGACAGGGCGTGCACGGGTCTCTAACCATATCTGAAGCTTGTGTCGCTAACTGACTGATGCTGTTCCACAGGAGACCAGTGATCGTCCGGAGCCAGCTGGGGGCCTGCCTGATGCCCCTGTCTCCCCGGCAGTATCCCAACAGGCAAGGGTGCCTTTTGGCCCCCTTACTATCCAATTTCTATCTCAATAACCTAGTAAACACTCTCAATAACCCTGAGCTCCATCCCCGAGGATAGCAAATTGGCATATCACAGTTCTGCTATACACACATGACGCGGTAATACTCTCTAGAACCCCGGTAGGGCTCAGAAGAGCTTTAAGAAAACTTGCAGCCTATTGTGAAACTGAATGCCTTAAAATAAATTATCAGAAGACCAAAATTCTCGCTTTTGGGGGAAAACCAAAGCCCAGAAGCTGGGAACTCCAAGGTCACAAATTAGAACAAGTTTCGAGCTATAAGTATCTAGGAATGGTGGTCCAGGCCTCAGGATCCAACAAAATCCATATGAATTCCATTGGGAGTGTTGCGGAAAGATCTGCAAACTGTATCCTCAAATTTTTTAGAACTCAAGGGGGCTTTTTCGTCCCCGCAGCCCTAAAACTATATAAGGCCAAAACGTTAGCACAGCTCCTTCTTGGGCCCGCCATCCTCTTCCTTCACTCCCCTTGAGAGCGTGCAATCCAAACTCCTCAGAGCCCGCCTATAAGTCCCCAGATGCTTTTCAAATGCATGGGTCAGATTAGAAACAGGGATGATGAGAGTAGAGGCTTATATTAGTTTAACATCAATCTATAATCTATAAATGGCTGACGCTGAAACTGCTCCCCCGAGGAATAGCTCCACTGATTCTATGCGATTGGTTCAAGTCTGGCTGGCAGACAGCAGTTCTGAACACTCTCCAGAAATTGGACTTTGCTCCTCAAGCCCTTCTAAACTTGGGCCTGGGCCAAGCAAGATCTGTGGTCAGGCAAAGAATCATGGACACAGAGAGACAACAGGACTGCTTGAGGTCCCCTGATTACATAATCATAGAAAATGAGAGGTACCGTATTTTTCGCTCTATAACACGCACCCGACCGTAACACGCATGTAGTTTTTAGAGGAGGAAAATCCATAGGCATGCCACCCGTAGGCATTCCCTCCATAACATGCACAGACATTTCCCCTTACTTTTTAGGAGGAAAAAGTGAGTGTTACGGTGCAAAAAATACAGTATGTTGCGGCCCCGGCAGCATACCTCTATTTTCTCTTATCAAGAAACATAAGAAGGGCCTTTACTCTAGCCAGAAGCTCAGCCTTGCCCTCGCCGGTTTTGGAAGGAGCATTTGGAAAAGTCCCATATGCTCAGACTTTTTCAAATCAAATATCCTTTATTAGGCATAGCAAACCACACATTATCAAACAGACACCATATACAAATTGTGCAAACTATGAGCTCAGCATAACAAGGTTTGTCCCGATCATATCTTTAACTCCAGAGAAAATCAATTTACAGGTTGTCAGACAAGGGCTTAGCTATGGACCCCGGCAAGGTGCAGGCGGTGCTGGAATGGAAGACCCCCAAAACCCGGAAGGACATGCAGAGGTTCCTAGGGTTCAGCAACTTCTACCAGAAGTTCATCAAGAACTTTGCTCACTTGACCGCGCCCATCACAGATTGTCTCAGTAGCAAAAGGAAGTTCGTCTGGACGGAAGATGCACAGCAGTCCTTTGAACAGCTAAAGAAGGCCTTCGCGGCGGAAGAGCAGCTCCTGCACGTAGATCTGCAGAAGCCAATGAGGCTGGAGACAGATGCGTCAGACCGAGCCATCGGAGCGGTACTGCTCCAGCGGGGAGACCAGTCCAGCTGGAGGCCGTGCGCCTTCTTCTCAAGGAAGCTGAGCAAATCGGAGCAAAACTACACGGTGTATGACCGTGAACTGCTTGCTATTTATGCAGCATTTCGACGCTGGAGACATTTGCTAATAGGAGCGCAGCAAGAGATCCAGGTGTGTACGGACCATAAGAACCTGGAATACTGGAGGACAGCGCGTGTGCTCAACCAGAGACAGGTGCGATGGGCACAGGAATTTTCCAAGTTTTTCTTCGAGATTCGGTACGTGCCGGGAGAGGAAAACATAAGAGCAGATGCTCTCTCCCGGAAGCCGGAATACATGGAAGGAGAGGGACCACCAGAAGTCAGGCACGTGATCCCCGAGGACCGATGGGTGTGTGGGGGAGTGTTGGTCTGGGAACGAGAACTAGCCGAATTTATGAGAGACGACGAGTTCGCTCAAACCAAAATCAGAGAACTCAGGGAAGCAGGGGAAAACCATGGCGGTTTTGAGGCGAAGGAAGGGGTGCTGTATACAAGGGAGCATTGTATGTACCTGGGGAGAACTTGAGGGGTAGGGTTCTCAAACAACTCCACGACAGTCCGACGGCGGGGCATTTTGGTCAACACAAAACCATCTTGCTGGTCACCAGGCAGTTCTGGTGGCTGAGAGTGAGGGAAGATGTACGGAAATATGTACGGGGGTGCGACCGCTGCCAGCAGGCAAAGGGGGAGAGGGCTGCACCCGCAGGGTTACTGGAACCCTTACCCACGCCGGAAAGACCATGGGAGGGGGTGTCCATAGATTTCATGACCGATTTACCCAAGTCAAGGGGGAAAACGGCAGTCATGGTGGTAGTCGATCTACTAACTAAAATGTGCCATTTCATAGCCTGCTCACATGCGGTGACGGCAGAGGAAACGGCCAGGTTGTTTGTGGGTCACATATTCCGGCTGCATGGTGCCCCCTTGAGGGTTTTATCTGACCGCGGGAAATAATTTACTTCACGGTTCTGGAGGAAGCTCATGAGCCTGCTGCAAGTCGAGGTGAGCTTCTCCACGGCGAGACACCTGGAGACCAACGGGCAAGCGGAAAGAGCGAACAGTATACTCCAGCAATACCTATGCTGCTACATCAGCGAGAGACAGAACAATTGGGTAGAGAAACTAGCGCTGGCCGAATTTGCATACAACAACGCTGAACATGTGTCCACGGGAATGAGCCCGTTCATGGCTAATTATGTGCGAGGGCGCCAGGTGGAGTACCTGGTGGCCTGGGAGGGCGAACCCGAGTCAGAAAACACGTGGGTTCCCGCGGAGGCCATCAGGGATGAGTATCTTAGGGAGGAGTTTCACAGCAGGTTCCCAAGGAAACGCAAACCACTAGCGAGATTCTGGGAGGAGCATTCCCAGGGAGAGGGGAGGAAGGATGGAGCGTACCGGCGGCAGAGCAGTTTGTGGAAGAAATGGAGGCCCTACACCAGCAACTCAAGATGAACTTGGAAAGGGCCAAGGAGACTTACAAGAGGCAGGCAGACAAGCACTGCAGGGAAGGGGAAACCATACGGGTTGGGTGTGGTTGTCAACCCAAGGGTTACCCTTTAAGGGAGGGTGCAAGAAGTTAAGGCCAAGGCGACTAGGACCTTTTGAGGTAGCCCTCTCCTCTCTCCTCTCACCATACAGGGAGGGGCGGGAATTTCCGGGGAGAGAGGGAGAAGTCCCCATACACCCACAGGTGGAGGAGAGGGAACTTTGCAGTCAAGCCACAGAAATACTCGACTCAAGATGGCGAGGGCGCCAGGTGGAGTACCTGGTGGCCTGGGAGGGCGAACCCGAGTCAGAAAACACGTGGGTTCCCGCGGAGGCCATCAGGGATGAGTATCTTAGGGAGGAGTTTCACAGCAGGTTCCCAAGGAAACGCAAACCACTAGCGAGATTCTGGGAGGAGCATTTTGGAGTCACAGAAGAAGAAGAAGATTTTGTGGGGTTTTCGGGCTCTGAAGGGGAGGGAGGAGAGGTGTCAGCTGGAGAGGAATCGGACTGGGAAGGTTACCCCACGGGAGGAGACAGGAGGAGGTGGGAAGTAGAGTTTGAATCATCAGAGGATGGGGGCAGTTCCTTCAGGGGATTCCCCGCATCATCGGCCGAGGAAAGGGACGAGATTGGGTCAAAGGAGCGGGCCGGAGGTGGAGGGGGTCCTGGGGGGGAGGTGGATGTCAGGGAAGTTCCATTGCAGTCAGGAGTGGAGGAAGGGCTCCCGAGCGATGCCGGAGAAGGTCCCAGCAGGAAAAGAGGGGACTCAGTGACCGGGGAAGGAAATCAGTGTTACACCAGGGAGAAAGGCGGGCAGGGGCAGGTTTTGGAGGGATGGCTCCAGGACTCTTCGCCAGAGACCAGCGGGGAGAGCATTGGTCCTCCACTGCCCACACCCACCCTGCGCAGAAGACTTCCGCGCAGGGAGGCTAGGCGGAGACTATCCGTCAAGGAACTTTTATGTTGGAAGAAGTTCAGGAAACGCCCACTGACGGATTCTGCCAGTGACTGAGACAGACGTAGAATCAGGACTGTCCAGCCAGGGAAAGAATCAGGACTGTCCAGCCAGGCAACCTCACCGAGAGTGGCGGCAACTTACGCACGAGCAACCCCCCAATTCCCATTACAATATGTTATGGAAAATTATTTGTTTTTTAACTGTTTTTATGTTGTATTTTGTTTCTTTTTATTTTTCATTTTCATTGTTATATTTTAAAAACTTGAATAAATATCTTTTTTTTGGGGGGGGGGGAAATTCAGCCACTATTAAAGTAATTTGATCATTCCTGTCCGAAAGCAGGTCCTGAACCGTTGGTAGCATAGAAATCAGCCTATTAAGTTGTAAGACCTTTAATAATTGTCTTCTGCCATAAATACCAAAATCACAAGAAAAGAAAATATGCTCCAAAGTATCAGGTTCCTGTTTATTACATTTGCAGAGATGCTCTGATTCTGGGAGAGCTAAATATCTTCCTCTCACTATCATCGAGGGAAACATATTAAATCTGGCTAACATAAACAGCCTGCACAATTCATGTTTCTTCAGATTTGTCATGTATCCCTTTTGAAAATCTCTACACAAAGGGAGATTTAAATAGAGAGGAGAGCAAGTGCTGTACTTTGCAACCTCAAGAGTGGAGAGAACACTTTTTCCTGTAAGATTCTTCCTGATAATTTACCAAGCATCTTTGGGGTCAGAATTTTCAAAGTCAGTCAGATTAAGCCCTATCGAGTTCAATTTTCTCCTACAAATCAGTGATAGATTGTAAATTACATTATCACTTAAGAGGTCGTAAAGGAGAGAATTAGGAAATAAGGCTCTATAATGCAGGAAGATCCAATATTTCAAGGTTCTCATCCATACTCTTACTGATAAAGGAAGTATTCCCAGCTCCCAACATATTGATTCATATTTTACAGAGTTTGCAAGTTCTAATAATGACCTCAGAAAGGATGCATGAAATTTATCCAACCTCTTGAGGTCACCTGAAATCCACACTGGGGTGCCATATAAAAGTTGGGCACGAAGTTTCATATCAAGCACTTGCAATACAGCTGGAATATATCTATTTCCTACTGGAGGGGGGGGGAGATTTAATATGGTGAGCTGTCACTTTATTTTTTCCCCAAGTTTTTTTAATTGATTTTCCAAATTTATATCAAACATAACAACAAACTAAAACAAGAAAAACATATCAAAAAACATACAAACAAACACATTTATCCTAAATGTAATTATACCACTTTCATTATCATTGTTGGGTGACTTCCTCGAATCCCCCTGGCTGAGTTTCCATGTAAATAATTGTAGCAGTTTTCCAAAACTATTTTCACTTAAATTTACTTGGTCACTTAACAACTTTTTTTCTTATCATTTGTCTTTTGACTATAATATTTTACACCATCACATATTTAAATCCTAGGCCAATCTGTTAAAGGTAAAGGTAAAGGGACCCCTGACAGTTAAGTCCAGTCATTGCCGACTCTGGGGTTGCGGCGCTCATCTCGCTTTATTGGCCGAGGGAGCCGAAGTACAGCTTCCGGGTCATGTGGCCAGCACGACTAAGCTGCTTCTGGCGAACCAGAGCAGCGCACAGAAACGCCGTTTACCTTCCCACCGGAGCGGTACCTATTTATCTACTTGCACTTTGACATGCTTTCGAACTGCTAGGTTGGCAGGAGCTAGGACCGAGCAACGGGAGCTCACCCCGTCGCAGGAATTCGAACCGCCGACCTTCTGATTGGCAAGTCCTAGGCTCTGTGGTTTAACCCACAGTGCCACCTGCGTCCCGACCAATCTGTTACTCGCAAGTAATTCATTTAGATATCTTAGCATATTTATCTAAATAGTCTTTAAATTTCTTCCATTCCTCTTGATATTCCTCCTCCTTCTGGCCGCGGACTCTTCTGGTCAGGTCGGGTAGCTCCAAAAAGTCCATCATCTTCATCTGCCATTACTCCACTGTTGGTACTTCTTGTAATTTCCAATTTTTGGCCAGCAAAATTCTAGCTGCAGTTGTGGTATACAAAAACAATCTAACATCTTTCTTGGGCAATTCCAAACCTATTATTCCAAGTAGAAAGGCCTCTGGTTTCTTAATAAATGTATATTTCAACATTTTTTTCAATTCATTATAAATCTTTTCCCAGAAGTCTTTCACCTTGGGACACGTCCACCACATATGGTAAAAGGAACCCTCTTTTTCTTTACATTTCCAACAAAAATTATCACTTGTATGGTAAATCTTTGCTAATTTTACAGGGGTTAAGTATCATCTATACAACATTTTCATAACATTTTCCTTTAACACCATACATGCAGTGAACTTGACCCCTTTCCTCCACAACTTTTCCCAATCTTCAAACATTATATTATGTCCAACATCTCTTGCCCAGCCCAGATTTAACTTGTTCATCCTTTGTATGCCACTCTAACAGTAAATTATACATTTTAGACATATTCTTATCATTAGAATCTAACAACTCCATTTCCAGTTTGGTTTTTTCCGATGCAAAACCATTTTTCTTATCTAGTTTATATAATTCATTAATCTGGTGATAATGTAACCAATTTATTTTATCTTTGATTTGATCAAATGGTCTTAGTTTAAATCCTTCTTTGTCTTCCAACAATAAATCTGAATATCTCAACCAATGAGTCTCCATATTTAACTTTTTCTGAGCCTTTGCTTCCATTGGTGAAAGCCACCTGGGTGTTTTCCTTTCTAGGAGATTTTTGTATTTTGTCCACACATTATATAAAGATTTTCTAATCACATGATTTTTAAAACCATTATGGGCCTTTATCTTATCATACCATAGGTAAGCATGCCAACCAAAAACATTGTCAAACCCCTCCAAATCAAGAACATCAGCATTATCTAATTGTATCCATTCCTTAACCCAACAAAGAGCTGCGGCTTCAAAGTATATCTTCAGGTCCAGCAGGGGAAATCCCCCCCTTTCTTTTGAGTCCGTTAATAATTTGTATTTAATTCTGGGTTTTTTTCCCTGCCAGATAAATTTAGACAAAACTTTCTGCCACTCTTTAAAACATTTCACTTTATCAATAATTGGTAGAGCTTGAAACAAAAACATCATCTTTGGCAATACATTCATCTTGACCACCGATATTTAGCCCATTAATGACAATTTTAAATTTGACCAAATCTCAAGATCTCTCTTAATTTCATTCCATAATTTCTCGTAGTTATCTTTAAATAAGTTCAAATTTTTCACCGACAAATTTACACCCAGATATTTAACTTTTTTCACAAAAACTAGGCCCGTCTTTTCTTGAAGAGTTTTCCTCTCTTCATTATCCAATCCCCCCCCCAATACTTTGGTTTTGCTCTTATTTAACTTAAATCCTGCTAGCTGTCCAAACTCCTGTATCAACTCCAGTGCTTTTACTGCACTGGAGTCTGGGTCCTGAAGTGTTAACACCAAATCATAGAATCATAGAGTTGGAAGAGACCGCAAGGGCCATCGAGTCCAACCCCCTGCCAAGCAGGAAACACCATCAGAGCACTCCTGACATATGGTTGTCAAGCCTCTGCTTAAAGACCTCCAAAGAAAGAGACTCCACCACACTCCTTGGCAGCAAATTCCACTGTCGAACAGCTCTTACTGTCAGGAAGTTCTTCCTAATGTTTAGGTGGAATCTTCTTTCTTGTAGTTTGGATCCATTGCTCCGTGTCCGCTTCTCTGGAGCAGCAGAAAACAACCTTTCTCACTTCCGGGTTAGCGCGAACGGCAAATGGCGGATTCCCTCCGAGCTCCGGAGGGAATCGGCTCTGCAGGATTAGGGTCTTACCGCTGCGGCGACGCGGGGACCCCTATAAATCACAGGCAGAGGAGCCTGTGAACCTGGTGACTCAGCGGGCACCATATGTGACCCCCCGACCTGCGAAAGAGCCTTTTTAAAGGCTCCGGAACGGGGGACGGGGTGAGCGGCGCGGTGCTGTGAGTCTAATGCTTCTCCTGCAGATGGAAGCCGCAATGCCATGGCCGGAGAGTGCTGACTTTCTCCTGTGAATTGGACTCTAAAACTACAACTTGTGAGTAGTACGGAAATGGATTTGGAAAAGTTTAATTTTGAATTAGGCATGATCGGGGAAGACGTAAACAGGAAGTCCGTCTCCCCGTCTTGTAAACAACCTGAAGCAAGGACCCACTAACTAAGGTCGAGGAAAATTTTTTTTATTGGGTTAAAGTTATTAATTACACGATTTGGCATGATAAGAACTGTACCGGAGGACAAGAGCTAATTTTAGGAGCTGAAGCTTCCCCCCCCCCCGACCCAGGAACGATCTGCGAGAAAGCCTGGTGAAAAGGTATTGAAGATTTTGACAGCTGTCAAACTAGCTGTCAAGACGGAAAAAGGGGACTTTGTTTCTACTGTTTTTGCTGTCTGTTTTTGCTACAATTTGATTATACTTTGTGAAAAATAAGGAGAACTGATACAAACTAACTTGACTTTTGGACTTGAATTGGAAAGAATATTAAGTAACCAAAATCCCTCTAGAGGGGGCTTTGGGACATTACAAGAATGGCTGAAGGAGGAAGAATTAATGCTAAACTGCAAAAGATCTTTGTTCTCTTGGGAAAGATACAAGGCCAAGTTGATGTTTTGGCTACAAAGACTGAAATTCTGGACTTAACGGTAAACAAACCTATTGAATTGGATAAGGATTTGACACAGGAAGCCTACGCAGCTGGTAAAGAAGAGAAACTGGAGAGTTTGGAGAAGGTGCAGAATGAGATACACGCTGTCTCCGAGGACAAGGAAGGAGGAGTTTTCTTGTTACAGAAAGCAGAGGAGGGCCAGAGACCTAATAAGTTGACTACAAAGGGAAACAAGAACTTGATGGTGAAAGTTTGGTTTAACTTTGAGACAGAAAGATGGAGGGATCTCCTTATAAGGAGACGTAAAGACCTAAGGATTACAAATTTGATAAAACTGGAAATTGGAGCTTTGGGAGCATTTGGACTTGAAAGAAGTAAGAAACGAGATCTTGGCTCCATTCTCAAGTATGGAGCTCTGGCTGGAAGGAACATGGATCCCAACGGGTGTGAACCTCTCCGAGAGATGGTGTTTAATATCAAAGACTATCCAAAAAACCGGCAGAGAGGAACTGAGGGTGATTTAAGGGCCTCGGACATAAGATCTCCAGGCTGATAGTAAACTGACTGTTATGGGTTGGGGATTGAAACCGGGAAAAGGGGGGGTGGAGTCTGGGAATCCAAAGACTATATAATTATAATCTGTTTTTATTTTCTATTTTGCTTTGCCTCTTGTATAAAAAGTGGGGAAATCGTGGAAGGGAAATTAGGTCGACCTTAGAACAGGTGTCAAGAATAAGAAAGAAAGATATAATTAATAATTAAGACATATCTATTGATGTATAAATATTATGGTGGAACAAATCGACATCCAGTCGTCATCCATGCTGGGTGTAAAGCTACAAACAGCGGAGGAAGTGTTCGTGGTGATTAATGTCTATTTGCACCAATCTATAAGAAAAACCTGGTGGACCAAAGATGGAGGGAAATTCAACAGACTCTTGAAACTCTCCTAGAGAAATATCCTGAAGCCACCTTCCTAGTTGCAGGAGATTTCAATGGCCGATTGTCTCACTCTGATAAATCATTATTTGCTAAATATAACAAATATCCCTCACTACCCATTTTAACCTCAGATCTTTTACCTAGGAATTTTAAAGACAGTGTTGCTACATATGCAGGTTTTAAATGTAGACAAACCTTGATGGTGCTTAATTTTCACCTTTTAAACGGAGCTCTCAGTTCTGATTACCCTGCCGAATTTACTTTCTGGTCAGGCTCCCGAGCCTCTACCATAGACTTTATTTGGACATCAGTAGACCTAATTCCCAAAATTTCCAACTTTAGGGTGGTAACGAGGCTGGAAAGTGACCATTTTCCATTAGAACTCTCTCTGACCCTGGATGGAGAATTGGCTACCTATTCCTGTGTGCCTATTACAAATACAGTGGTGCCCCGCAAGACGAAATTAATTCGTTCCGCAATTTTTGTCGTCTAGCGAATTTTTCGTCTTGCGAAGCACGAAATCCCATAGGAATGCATTGAAAATCAATTAATGCGTTCCTATGGTCAAAAAAAGTCCAAACAAAGCCAAATTTGGTACAACAACAGTTTATTAACTGCTCTTTAAAGTCACACATACTGTAAAGAGCAGTTCAAAAATTGAAGGGAAAATAAATTAACTTTATAAACAAAACATGTCTTTGTTTTTAGTCAAAGAAAAAAAGTCGCGAGACGTTTTCGTCTTGCGAAGCAAGCCCATAGGGGAAATTCGTCTTGCGAGGCAAATCGCAAACGGAAAAAACTTTCGTCTAGCGAGTTTTTTGTATTGCGAGGCATTCGTCTTGCGGGGCACCACTGTAACCAGCTTCAGATGAGGCCCACTGCCTTAAAATGGACCGACAATATGGCTCAACGGATAAATGAACTCCTTTGGTCTGACCAACTGCAAGAGACAAGGGACTCCCTTATCCAGGCAGTTGAGCCACTGCCAATATATGACAATTTAGTAGAACTGCTAAAACCTTCGTTGGCTAAGACCCCGGTAATGAATAGTAACCATTTCTCTCATAAAAAGTGGTTTGACGAGGAATGTAGGCACTTCAAGAACAACCTATATAATGAATTCTTGGCATATAGGGCATCAAATGAATCCGCACCTAGCAGTCACCTTATGAACCTCAAGAGAAGGTATAAAGCACTATTAAAGGAAAAGAAGCTTGCGGCAGAAAGAAATGATTGGAAGAACCTTCTAAAAGCTGCAGAAAATAGAAATCCCTCCTCCTTTTGGCACCAAATTTCCAGATACCTGGGTAGACCGTTGTCAAGGATAGAACCCCAAATTTCAGCTGACACCTGGGAAAGCTTCTTCTCCGTTTTATATGCAGCTCACGCAGCCAGCGGAGGAAGGTTAGATTTGGCCCCCTTGCCAGAGTGGGATCCTGTGACCTGCTCTGAAGTGGAAACACTTATAGGCCAATTTGAGGCGGGCAAGGCACCCGGAGACGATCTTATTTCCATAGATGTTATTAAAGCCAATAAGGATTGGTGGTGTCCACCCCTAGCAGCTCTTTTTACCTATATAAACAAAACAGCACAATTTCCTCCAAGCTGGAACTCTGCACTGATTGTGTTAATTCACAAGAAAGGGCCGCGCACAGACCCGGCCAATTTTAGACCAATTAGCCTGCTAAATGTTATCGGGAAGATCTATTCAAGATTTCTACTTAACAAATTAACGACCTGGATGGAAAGCAACAATATCATTGCAGAGGAGCAGGCGGGTTTCCGCCCCGGAAGATCAACAACAGACCAAATCTTAATCCTAAATCACCTGGCCACCAAGTACGCTGGCAATGGCCTAAAAGCCCTCCACGTCGCCTTTATAGACTTTAAGCAGGCCTTTGATCTAATTCCCAGGAACCAGCTATGGACAAAATTGGCAGCGACATCTATCGACCGCCGCCTTCTCTTGCTGATTATTAATTTGCATACAAATACCCTCTTGAGGATTAGGATAGATAGTAAGGGACTAGTCTCCAATCCGGTTGCCACCACTAGGGGGGTAAGACAGGGCTGTTTGCTTGCCCCTGCTCTGTTTAACTTCTATATTAATTCGCTAGTGGTGCATATGGCAAATGCTGATTTCCATCCACCAAAACTGGCAGGACGAGCCTTAAATGTCCTACTGTATGCGGACGATGCCGCCCTATTAGCTACCTCCCCCATCGGATTAAGGAGGATGCTTCGAGCTCTTCATGAATATGAGACCCAACACGAGCTCCAATTAAATTATGCCAAGACCAAAATAATGGTCTTTGCTGCTCGACCGAAACCTAATTTATGGTCAATTAATGGTATTCCTTTAGAGCAGGTCAGTTGCTTCAAGTACCTGGGTCAGGTTGTAAGATCAAATAGGTCCTTCCTGGCGCACAGAGAATACATAGCCTCGAACGCATCCAAAGCAGCCCTGGTGATTAGAACCCTGTACTCCAAGAAACAGGCACAAACTGTCGATGTTGCCTTACGTCTCTTTAAAATGAAAGTCCTCCCTCTTCTGCTGGTGGGCATTGCCTTGGGCTCACGTAGGGATTTTGAAAAATTGGAATCTATCCAAACCCAATTCCTCAGGGCCATACTCAGGATCCCCCCCTCCGTGGCAGGCGCGATCATGAGATTGGAAACCGGTTGCCAAGCCTTTAGGTATGTGGCCCTGAAAGCGAAGCTATGGCTATGGCTCAAGCTCTGTTTCAGACCGGTGGGTTTGGCCCCCTTGATTCTGAGGGATAACTTTAAATCTCCATGGGAAGGGGAGATAGTGGAGGAAGTGCAGAAGTGTGGGTTGTCCTCCCTTTATATAGAGTCCATGACGTATAGCCACGCAAAGGCGGTGATCGCGCAAAGACTAAGGGATATTGCCAGACAGGAGGACATAGCCCGTGTGAAACCTGGGTTGTTTCTGGGGGAGCAGTTGTATCGGGCCGCTCCAGCTCGCTACCTGGCGGATATCCACTACGTGGAATACCGCAGACTATTTACTGCGGCTAGGCTGAATGTTCTTGACTCGGCGGTCCTGAAGGGAAGATATGGAGGAGTTCCATATGACCAGAGATTATGTCACTGTGCATTGGGTGAGGTAGAATCCACAGAGCACATTTTATTGAGCTGTCCCTTCTACAACGATTTAAGACAGTATCTTATAACTCCATACTTACCCCAGCTCGGTTCCCGACAAAGAGGAAAGCAGACAGCATATCTGCTAAATAAGTCTTCTGGGAAAACAACCTTGTCAGTGGCTAAATTTCTTTTCCTGGCACTCAAGTGTCGGAAACGTATAACTGAATGCTTTGATGTGGGTTATCTGTGAGAGGTCTAGTTCTGTGGCCCTACCTTACTTATGTATCCCCTATGATGTTATAGTTTATAATTATTGTGTAATGTTTTAATTCTGACTATCGGTCGAATAAAGAATTTGATTGATTGAAATATTATGGTCTAGAAGGTAAGATAAGAAGAACAAAAAACTTGCTGAGCTAATATTGAACTAGAATACAAGAGGGGGGTGGGGGAGGTCAGGGAAATAAGTTTTTGAAAATAAGGGTTGTGGTGAAAATTGATGTGTGTTGTGTATGTTTGTTTGTTTGTTTTATGTCTTTTGTATGTTTGTTTGTTTTTCTTTTCTCTGTCTTTATGTGTATTTTAAAATTTTCAATAAATATTAATAAAAAAAAGAAAACAACCTTTCTCCCTCCTCTATGTGACATCCTTTTATATATTTGAACATGGCTATCATATCACCCTTTAACCTCCTCTTCTCCAGGCTAAACATGCCCAGCACCCTTAGCTGTTCCTCATAAGGCATCGTTTCCAGGCCTTTGACCATTTTGGTTGCCCTCCTCTGGACACGTTCCAGTTTGTCAGTGTCCTTCTTGAATTGTGGTGCCCAGAACTGGACACAGTACTCCAGGTGAGGTCTGACCAGAGCAGAATACAGTGGCACTGTTACTTCCCTTGATCTAGATGCTATACTCCTATTGATGCAGCCCAGAATTGCACTGGCTTTTTTAGCTGCCGCGTCACACTGTTGGCTCATGTCAAGTTTGTGGTCAACCAAGACTCCTAGATCCTTTTCACATGTACTGCTCTCAAGCCAGGTGTCACCCATCTTGTATTTGTGCCTCTCATTTTTTTTGCCCAAGTGCAATACTTTACATTTCTCCCTGTTAAAATTCATCTTGTTTGTTTTGGCCCAGTTCTCTAATCTGTCAAGGTCGTTTTGAAGTGTGATCCTGTCCTCTGGGGTGTTAGCCACCCCTCCCAGTTTGGTGTCATCTGCAAATTTGATCAGGATGCCCTTGAGTCCATCATCCAAGTCGTTGATAAAGATGTTGAATAAGACCGGGCCCAAGACAGAACCCTGTGGCAACCCACTAATCACTCTTCTCCAGGATGAAGAGGAACCATTGATGAGCACCCTTTGGGTTCGGTCAGTCAGCCAGTTACAAATCCACTGAGTGGTAGCATAGTCAAGACCGCATTTTACCAGCTTCTTTACAAGAATATCATGGGGCACCTTGTCAAATGCCTTGCTGAAATCAAGCAAATCATCAGCAAAGGCTTTTAATTTACCATATTTTTCGCTCTATAAGACGCACCAGACCACAAGACACACCTAGTTTTTGGAGGAGGAAAACAAGAAAAAAAATATTCTGAATCTCAGAAGCCAGAACAGCAAGAGGGATCGCTGCGCAGTGAAAGCAGCAAATCCCTCTTGCTATTCTGGCTTCTGGGATAGCTGTGCAGCCTGCATTCGCTCCATAAGACGCACACACATTTCCCCTTACTTTTTAGGAGTGAAAAAGTGAGTCTTATAAAGCAAAAAATATGGTATATTGTTTGGAGCCTAGTGTTAAACCTTTAACTTGTTCCTCCTTCCTTATTGTGATGGGATGATGAGCTGCTTGTGCGTAAAATCGTGGTCCCTCAGAGTTTGTGCAACTCCACAAACCTCTGTGTGTGACAGAGCTCCCCAGACATGTCTGCTCTAGTCACTTGCAGATTCCGACAGTGGTTGTTTTCGGAAGCGCTTCCAGCATAGAAGCTCCTTAACGGAAACACGTCTTCTGGACTCACGGCGTGACAGCTTCCGGCGAGGAATGGGTCTCCCTATGGGAGCTTCTGACACCTCCCCACTGTTCTCGCTGGACGTGTCCCTGAGCCCTCCCTCTTGCTCGCTTTCCCTCAGAGATCCTCCCCTTTCCCTGCTAGTTCCTGCTTTAGCTGCTGCGTCTCTCTCAGCCTTCGTGAGACTTTCCTCCAGAGACCCATCTCTCCCCCTGCTGGTCCCTGCTTCCGCTGCTGAGTCCCTCCCAGCCTCCGTGAGCCCTCTCCCCACCTGTTCCTCCGATGGCAGTTCCCTGACACTTATACTTAACAAAACCTCCAGGACCGAAATAAAAAGCAGAGGGGAAAGTGGGCACCCTTGCCTGGTACCCTTCACAATTCTTATTTCCTCTGATATCACATTATTTATTATAATTTTGGCTTTTTGCTCATGATAGATCACATTAATACCATTTAAAAACTCCTGTCCAACCCCAATACTTTCTAAATTTTGCATCATAAAACTCCAAGACACGTTGTCAAAGGCCTTCTCTGCATCAATAAACATTAACATTGCTTTACAATTTTTTCTTGCTTCCAACTTTTCCAAAATGTTGACTTTATTCCTAATATTATCTTTCATATGTCTTCCAGGCAGAAATTGTGCCTGGTCTTTATGTATATAATCTGACAAAACCTTCTTCAGTCTATTGACCAAAATATGAGCAAAAAATTTTATAATCCACATTAAGTAATGAGATTGGCCTATAGTTTTTAACATTGGATCTATCTTGATCTTGTTTTGGAATAAGGGCTATATAAGCTTCCTTCCAGGTTTCGGGTGCTTTGTCGTCTCCTATTATCTTATTGCAGACTTCTACCAATGGCTGAATAAGCCAGTCTTTCATAGTCTTGTAATATTTTGTTGACAGTCCATATGGTCCCGGGGCTTTGCCAAGTTACATTTAATTTATTGCATTATCGACCTCCTGCTGTTTAATTAAACCATTTAGTAGGATCCTTTTTCCTTCGGGAATTTTCTGCAAACCATTAGTTTTGATAAATTGCTCAATTTTAACCTTGTCTTCTTTACCATTTTTATAAAGTTGTTTATAGTACTTCTGGAAACTTCTTATCTCCGCAGGGTTCTCTGCAGACTTTCCTTCTGATACAATATTTGTGATAGTACTTTGTTTTTGCCTCTTTTTTAACTGCCAAGCTAAGAGTTTCCCACATTTATTTGTGGATTCAAAAAAAATTTGTCTCATCATTCTCAGTTTCCATTCTATTTCTTGATTTATAATCTGTGAATACTGAGTCTGTAAAGCTTTAATTTCCTTTTGTATCTGCAAATTCTTTGGATTACATCTAAGGTTCTTCTCTTTGTCTTTTAATTGATCCAAAATTTTGTCTTTCTTTTCATTCTGTATCTTTCTCTTAATTGGATTTTGTTGAATGAGGAATCCTCTTATTACTGCTTTGCTTGCTTCCCAAATGACTCTTGTTTCCATTCCAGAGTTCATAATAATCTCAAAATAGTCTTTTAGAGTCTTTTGGGCCTTGTTAATTATTTGTTCATTCCTCAACAAATCATCATTCATTCTCCATCTGAAAGATCCCTGTAGAGACAATTTCACTTCCATAAATAATGCATTATGATCTGAGCGAGTTTTGGGGCAGATTTCTGTTTTTGTTACTCTGGGAACCAACTCTCTGGATAGCCATAAATAACTGATTCTCGAAAACGATTGATTTGCATCTGAATAGAAAGTGAAGTTTTTTCCAGCTGGATTTCTAACACTGGTCAACAACAAATTTGTTGTCTGCGTTTTTTTTCAGTTGATTTAGGACGAATCTGATGCGCTGAATCCAAAAATCACATTGGTTTTGCTCAATCAGGTCAAGTTTTTTTTGTGTTTTTTTTTGGAAAATATTTTTATTACTTTTTTTCCAGATAGATATCAACAGTACAGAAAGACAGAGAAAACAAGAAAAAAAAAGAAAAAAAACCCTGATTTTTCCAAAGCTTGTTTCAATCCTCCAACGGACTTCCCCGCATCTCCCGCACAATGCAATCTTTATAATAAATTTGTCAGCAAATTATAACCTTGTTTCATGTGTTTCTTTTGTACTTTCAATTGCATTTTAAGTTTAAATTACTTATTATGCAATTACTCTATAAACACATTGTCAGAGCTGCTTCCAGATCCTAGCTCACAGAGGATCACGCTAGCCAGCGATCATTAAGTAAAAGTCTTTATTGAGTTACAGTTTCCATTCTCAAGCTACTGCGTGCAACTCTACGTCTAGTGGCTAGATCGGCGAAGCTCCGTCTGAGTCTCCGCCCTTTGTGCACCAACTTAATATCCTAGCCCTGCTCCACCTTTTCCGCCTGACTGTTCTCCTCTGGGTCCCTCTGCCCCCCGGGGTCTCTTCCTTCCTGGATTCTTCTGACGCCGACCCCCCGGACCCTCCTGTCTCCTTGCGCCGGGCTTTAGGACCTGGCTCTCTTTCAGGGCTGCCTACTGCGTCACTTTCCTGTGCATTTGAACTTGGCGCGCGCGCCCAACCTTCCACTTTCCGTCTGACCGTTTCTTCGCTCCCCGATGGAGGTGTGGCCACTCCTGACTCATGCCCTCCCCCCTGTTGTGAGCTGCCAGCGCTTAATCCCTGGCTCCCTTCCTCTTCCCTGCTCTCTGGCGGTGACGCTGGTCCCGATTTCCAACTGCTCTCCTCTGAGTCCCCTCTGGCTCTATCTTGCTGGGGTGTCCCCCTAGGCTCCCCCCTTGCCCTGGCCACTGGTGCTCCTTTCTGTGAATCTTCCGATTCACTGGAAAGACTCGGAGATCTCGGGTCATCGTCATCACTCATCTTTTCTTCTGCCTCCTCCCCCTCGCTCTCTGTTTCCTCCCTTGCCCTTGCCTCTGCTCCTGAACCCCTGACATCCATCCCCCCTCGAAGCCCCCCGTTCCCCCCTCCCCTCCTTCCGGTGCGGGAGCTGGGTGCTGCTGTGTCAGAGGGACGAACGTCGGATACAGTTCGCTTCTCGTGGCGGGCCTCCATCTGAAGTCTCCCGGTTCTTCCTCCCTGCTCTCGTCGACGACGGTCACCTCCGCTTCCATCTCTGTGCCGCCGTGCTCGAAACCAGGGTCGTCCCCGAAAACGTCCATGTTGATTCCATTGGGCAGCTGGAGCGATGCGGTGAGCCACACCACTGGTTTGGGGGGGAGGGGGTCCATGGGCGGTAAAATCTCTGGGGACTGCTTCACTGACACGTCTGGCTGGGCCCCAGTGCCTCTTCCTCCAGCCAGACTCCGTCGTTTCCCTGCTGTGGTACTCCTTGCTGCGTTGCTGCAGTTACCATTGCTGAGGCTGCAGTGTGCTTGTGGAGCCTCTGGGGACACTCTTTCGCCATATGCTGTGGATCATCGCAGATGTAACACTTCCTGTTCCCTCTAGGAGGCTTCGCTTTCACTGTTGCCGGTGCTAGGGCTCTGGCTGCTGACTGAGCCCTTGCACTTCCAACCTCCATAGGTTCCACCCCTCCTCCTGGTGGATTGCGCATGCGCTGCTTCTCTGGGAAGGAAGGAGGAGCCCCTGGCTGGTTCGCGCCCGCCACGCCCTTCGTCCCTGCTCCACGGACGTTCTTCCAGCCGCACCCCCACCGCCAGCGCCCTCTGAACGATCTCCTGCGTGGTCCGGGGTCTCTCCCCCCTCGCAATTTCATCTTTAACCGAGCCGTGCAATCCCTCCCAAAACAGGTCTCTTACAGGAGCCGAATCTCTGTCCCATTCCAGGGCACTGACCAAAGCGAAAAAGCGGGCATGATACTGCCTTACGCTGGCCCTCCCTTGCTTCAGTCCATGTATCTGCTGCCGAGCAAGATCCACGTCAATGCTTGATAAAAAACACCCATCCATCGCTTTAATAAAGGCATCCGCATTTTGGAGCGCCGGATCCCCATCCCTCCACAAATTGCGCAGCCATGCTTTAGCATCTCCATGCAAATGGGACATGATGAATCCCACTTTCTCTTGCTCATCTCTAAAGTCTTTTTTCAGCAGTTGCAGTGCACACATTACATCTGCTCTAAAGTTGGGGTACTGTTGCAGATTCCCATCGAAGTGAGAGACCAGACCGCCTGTTCGTCTCGCCAACCCAATTCCCTCCTGTTTGGGTGTCAGTTGCCCTTGCTTAGTAAGCATGTCCAACCTGACCTGGAGATCCCTGCAGGCGGCAGCTGCCTCCTCCTCTCTCTTCCTGGATGCGAGAGCCTCGGCATTCAGTTGTGACACTGCTTCTCTGAGTTCCGCTATCTGCTGCTCAGCCGTCATGTCGTCTGCCGTTCGTGAGCTCGCTAGTAGGCACCTGCTTCTCTCCTCACCTCGAGGCTGTAGATGCCCACAATTAAGAGACGGAGCTTACTGTCAGAGCTGCTTCCAGATCCTAGCTCACAGAGGATCACGCTAGCCAGCGACATTAAGTAAAAGTCTTTATTGAGTTACAGTTTCCATTCTCAAGCTACTGCGTGCAACTCTACGTCTAGTGGCTAGATCGGCGAAGCTCCGTCTGAGTCTCCGCCCTTTGTGCACCAACTTAATATCCTAGCCCTGCTCCACCTTTTCCGCCTGACTGTTCTCCTCTGGGTCCCTCTGCCCCCCGGGGTCTCTTCCTTCCTGGATTCTTCTGACGCCGACCCCCCGGACCCTCCTGTCTCCTTGCGCCGGGCTTTAGGACCTGGCTCTCTTTCAGGGCTGCCTACTGCGTCACTTTCCTGTGCATTTGAACTTGGCGCGCGCGCCCAACCTTCCACTTTCCGTCTGACCGTTTCTTCGCTCCCCGATGGAGGTGTGGCCACTCCTGACTCATGCCCTCCCCCCTGTTGTGAGCTGCCAGCACTTAATCCCTGGCTCCCTTCCTCTTCCCTGCTCTCTGGCGGTGACGCTGGTCCCGATTTCCAACTGCTCTCCTCTGAGTCCCCTCTGGCTCTATCTTGCTGGGGTGTCCCCCTAGGCTCCCCCCTTGCCCTGGCCACTGGTGCTCCTTTCTGTGAATCTTCCGATTCACTGGAAAGACTCGAAGATCTCGGGTCGTCGTCATCACTCATCTTTTCTTCTGCCTCCTCCCCCTCGCTCTCTGTTTCCTCCCTTGCCCTTGCCTCTGCTCCTGAACCCCTGACTCACATATATTATCCTTTTTAAACATTTAAACATTGGTTCTTTCATTAATGTTATCTAATTTCATATATGTTCCACTCTCATTGCTGGAGCTAACCTTCCAAGTCATGCGAAGTCCTATAATTCATATAACTTATAAAATTTTTTCAAATAGTCCTTAAATTTTTTCCAGTCCTCCTCCATTGCTTCTTCTCCCAGATCTCGAATCCTGGCAGTCATCTCAGCCAACTCCATGTAGTCCATCAATTGCGTTTGCCACTCTTCCAGTGTGGGCAAATCTTGAGTCTTCCAGTCTTTAGCGCTAATAATTCTTGCTGCTGTGGTTGCGTACATGAAAAACGTTCTATCCTTCTTTAACACCTTTTGGCCCACAATGCTCAAGAGGAAGGCCTCCGGTTTCTTAGGAAAGGTGTACTTAAACGCCTTTTTTAACTCATTGTAGATCATTTCCCAGAAGGCCTTCACTTTTGGACAAGTCCACCTGTCAGAGCTGCTCCCCGATCCTAGCTCACAGAGGATCACGCTAGCCAGCGATCATTAAGTAAAAGTCTTTATTGAGTTACAGTTTCCATTCTCAAGCTGCTGCGTGCAACTCTACGTCTTATGGTTAGATCGGCGAAGCTCCGTCTGAGTCTCCGCCCCTTGTGCACCAACTTAATATCCTAGCCCTGCTCCACCTTTTCCGCCTGACTGTTCTCCTCTGGGTCCCTCTGCCCCCCGGGGTCTCTTCCCTCCGGGATTCCTCTGACGCCGACCCCCCGGACCCTCCTGTCTCCTTGCGCCGGGCTTTAGGACCTGGCTCCCTCTCCGGGCTGCCTACTGCGTCACTTTCCTGTGCATTTGAACTTGGCGCGCGCGCCCAACCTTCCACTTTCCGTCTGACCGTTTCTTCGCTCCCCGATGGAGGTGTGGCCACTCCTGACTCGTGCCCTCCCTCCTGTTGTGAGCTGCCAGCGCTTGATCCCTGGCGCCCTTCCTCTTCCCTGCTCTCTGGCGGTGACGCTGGTCCCGATTTCCATCTGCTCCCCTCTGAGTCCCCTCTGGCTCTATCTTCCTGGGGTGTCCCCCTAGGCTCCCCCCTTGTCCTGGCCACTGGTGCTCCTTTCTGTGAATCTTCTGATTCACTGGAAAGACTCGGAGATCTCGGGTCGTCGTCATCACTCATCTTTTCTTCTGCCTCCTCCCCCTCGCTCTCTGTTTCCTCCCTTGCCCTTGCCTCTGCTCCTGAACCCCTGACATCCATCCCCCCCTCAAAACCCCCTCTTCCCCCCTCCCCTCCTTCCGGTGCGGGAGCTGGGTGCTGCTGTGTCAGGGGGACGAATGTCGGATACAGTTCGCTTCCCGTGGCGGGCCTCCATCTGAAGTCTTCCGGTTCTTCCTCCCTGCTCTCGTCGACGACGGTCACCTCCGCTTCCATCTCTGTGCCGCCGTGCTCGAAACCCGGGTCGTTCCCGAAAACGTCCATGTCCGTCTCTCCCTCGCTTCCTTCTGGAGACGTTGCTCGTCCTGGACCCTCCAGCCACTTTCTGCGGAACTGCTGCTCTGGTCGATCATCCCACCAATACGAGGGTTCTGAAGCAGATCCCGAGGGTGACCCCTCCGGGGAACGGGCGTCTCGTGTTGGTTCCTCGTCCGAGTCGAACCCCCGGAACGTGCTGGCTGAAAGCGTGGGCGTGAAAAGCCAGTCGTCGAAAAAGTCTGCTGGCATTGGCCTATGTGGGAAGAGGGCATGAAACTCTTCTTTGAGCAGAGGTTCGTCTAAAGCGTAGCCCGGCACCCAGCTGTTGGCACTGGCCGGGGTGCCCTCCTTGGCGAGAAGGTATTCTACCCCCTCTTCCCCCCATCTGGAGTCCAAAATCTCCGTGACTTCGTTGATGTGCTCCTCCTGTGCCACTCCCGCTTGCCCGGTTCTCTCTCTGAGCGGACTCGGTGCCGTTCCTGGTTCCTGAAACCTGTGAGGTGCCTTGTAGGGAGTGAGCACCAATCTGTGGAACACCGGATGCATCCTGGAACCCTCCGGAAGCGCCAGCCTGAAAGCCACCGGGTTGACCTGCTCTTCGACTTGGTAGGGCCCCAGTTGTTTATGCCCTAGTTTCTTCTTCGCCAACAACCTGGCCGGCACTGCGTGGGCTGCTAACCAGACCCAGTCTCCCACATGGATCTCTTCGCCAACCCTTCTGTGTTTGTCCGCTTGTACCTTGTATGCGTGTTTGGCCAGCTCCAGGTGCCGCCGCAGCTGATCGTGGACCTCCTGCAACTCCGGCGCGAACGCATCTGCTGTCTGCGGCTCCCCCTCCCCCATTCTTTCCAGTCCCGGGAAGGTTCTGGGGTGCCTCCCGTTGTTGGCGAAGAACGGCGTGACCCCCGTGGACACGTGCTTCGTGTTGTTGTAGGCGAACTCGGCGAGAGGCAGGTAATCCACCCACGTCGCAGGCTGTTGATTCGCATAACATCTCAGGTACTGCTGCATGATGGCCTTGACCCGCTCCGCTTGCCTGTTGGTCTGCGGGTGTCTACCCGACGCCAGGTTGATCTTGACGTTCAGGAAGCCCATCAGCTTCTGCCAGAAATTCGAGATGAACTGTCGCCCTCGGTCGGACAGAATAGACCGCGGCAGACCGTGAACCTTGAACACGTGGTCTATGAACAGTTTGGCGGTTTGTTCCGCCGTGGCCACCTTAGCACACGGAATGAAATGTGCCATCTTGGAGAACAAGTCCACCACCAGCAGCACGGCCGTCTTGCCCCTCGAGCTGGGCAGATCCGTGACAAAGTCCAGGGCCACTCTCTCCCATGGTTCGACCGGAGTTTGCAGCGGTTCCAACAGTCCGGCCGGCGGTCTGTGCACTGGTTTGGCCCTCTGGCAGGTGTCACACCTCGCCACGTAGTCCGCGACTTCCCCTCTCATTCCGGGCCACCAGAAGTCTCTGGCGACTAATTCCACCGTCTTCTCCTTGCCAAAGTGCCCGGCAGTGGGCGCGTCGTGCAGCTGCTGCAGTACCTTGGCGCGAAGTTCGTCTCCCGGCACGTAGATGGCCCCTTTACGGATGAGCAATCCATCTCGCAGCTGGAACTCGTCGGTCGCTGCCGTGTCCCTGTGCACCTCTGCCATCTTTGCTTGCGCGAAGGAGTCATCCTGCAACGCTCGTCGCACCGCCTCCAGGTCAACTGTTGCCGCAGCGCACGCCCACACTGTTGGTGCGAAGATGTGCATGGCGGCCGCTGGCGTTGCCTCCTCCAGATACTGCGGCTTACGGGAGAGAGCATCCGCCATGATGTTGGTGTCCCCCGGGACATACTCTATTCGGAAGTCGAAGTTCGCAAAGAACTCAGCCCAACGTATCTGCCTCTGGTTCAGAAACTGTGCCGTGCGCCAGTGCTCCAGATTCTTGTGGTCCGTGCAGACCTGCACCGTGTGCTTGGCGCCGATCAGGAAGTGCCTCCACGCTTTGAACGCTGCATGAATGGCCAGCAACTCCCTGTCCCAGATGGTGTAGTTCTGTTCGGACTTGCTGAGCTTCCTGGAGTAAAACGCTCCCGGCCTCCAAACCCCCTGCGGGTCTTTCTGCAGCAGGACTGCTCCCACGGCTCTGTCCGAAGCGTCTGTCTCCACCCTCATCGGCCTGCTGGGGTCGACATGAAGCAGCTGCTCTTCCAACGCGAAGAGACGCTTGAGTGCCTGAAAGGACTGCTCCGCCTGCTCTGTCCAGATGAACTTCTTTTTCTTGGAGCTGAGCGTGTCCGTGATGGCCGCTGTCTGCATAGCAAAGCCTTTGATAAACTTGCGATAGAAGTTCGCGAAGCCGACAAACCGTTGGACCTCCTTCCGGTTGCGTGGGCTTTTCCAATCCAACACTGCTCGAACCTTGGCGCTGTCCATGGCGAGCCCCTTGTCAGACAACTTGTAGCCCAGGAAATCCACCTCCGTCACGTCGAATTGGCACTTCTCCAGCTTGGCGTAAAGCCTATGCTGCTGTAGCCTGCTCAGCACTTCCTTGACGTGTCTGTCATGCTCCTGCTGCGATTCCGAAAAGATCAGGATGTCATCCAAGAAACAGATGCACGTCTTGTAGAGGAGCCCCGCCAACACGTGATGCATGAACGCTTGAAAAACGTGGGAGCCATTTTGCAATCCAAAAGGCATAACTCTATATTCGTAGGTGCCCAGGGGCGTGAACATGGCTGTCTTCCACTCATCTCCTTCCCGCATGCGAATGAGGTTGTACGCCCCTCGCAGGTCCAACTTGGTGAACACGCTGCCCTTCCGTACCTTTGCGAGGAGGTCGTCGATTCGGGGCATGGGGAAGTCCGATGGCTTGGTCACACTGTTTAAGATGCGATAGTCCACTACAAGCCTTTTTTGGGGCGTGTCCCGCTTCTTAACAAAGAATACAGGACTGCCCCCCGCTGCCTTGGACTCTCGGATGAAACCGCGCTCCAAATTATGATCTATGAACTCTTTGAGTTCCTGCAGTTCGTCCTCAGACATGGAATACAGCTTCCCTTTGGGCAGCGCCGCCCCCGGCAGCAGGTCAATTTTGCAGTCATATGGTCTGTGGGGGGGTAGCCTGTCTGCCTCCTTCTCGCAGAAAACCTCCAAAAATTCTGCGTACTTGTGGGGAACCGCTTGCAGCGTGCCTAGCTGCAGCTGTGACTCCTCTTCCTCTCCTTCCTGCCGGGGCACGATGCAGTGTTCAGCACAAAAGGAAGAGCCGAAGGTCAGCTGCCTCTGGTACCAAGCCAGCGTTGGGCTGTGCTTGTCCAGCCAACTCATGCCCAATACAATGGGCGTGTCCGATAGTTGAGTGACGTTGAAGCTGATGATTTCCCTGTGATTCCCAAGTCGCATCACCATTGGTGGCGTCTGCTTCACCACTTGCCCCCCTAGCAGCTCCCTGCCATCCACCGTGACAACCTGCAGGGGCAGCGTGGCAGGCAGCAACTGTATAGCGTGCCGGTCGACAAAGTCCTGCCCTATGAAGTCCGCATTGCTTCCTGAGTCAATGGTGATTGGCACGTCCATGGTGATTCCATTGGGCAGCTGGAGCGATGCGGTGAGCCTCACTACTGGTTTGGGCGGGAGGGGGTCCATGGGCTGTAAAATCTCTGGGGACTGCTTCACTGACACGTCTGGCTGGGCCCCAGTGCCTCTTCCTCCAGCCAGACTCCGTCGTTTCCCTGCTGTGGTTCTCCTTGCTGCATTGCTGCAGTTACCATTGCTGAGGCTGCAGTGTGCTTGTGGAGCCTCCGGGGACACTCTTTCGCCATATGCTGTGGATCCTCGCAGATATAACACTTCCTGTTCCCTCTAGGAGGCTTCGCTTTCACTGTTGCCGGTGCTAGGGCTCTGGCTGCTGACTGAGCCCTTGCACTTCCAACCTCCATAGGTTCCGCCCCTCCTCCTGGCGGAGGCGTGGATTGCGCACGCGCTGCTTCTCTGGGAAGGAAGGAGGAGCCCCTGGCTGGTTCGCGCCCGCCACGCCCTTCGTCCCTGCTCCACGGACGTTCTTCCAGCCGCACCCCCACCGCCAGCGCCCTCTGAACGATCTCCTGCGTGGTCCGGGGTCTCTCCCCCCTCGCAATTTCATCTTTAACCGAGCCGTGCAATCCCTCCCAAAACAGGTCTCTTATAGGAGCCGAATCTCTGTCCCATTCCAGGGCACTGACCAAAGCGAAAAAGCGGGCATGGTACTGCCTTACGCTGGCCCTCCCTTGCTTCAGTCCATGTATCTGCTGCCGAGCAAGATCCACGTCAATGCTTGATAAAAAGCACCCATCCATCGCTTTAATAAAGGCATCCGCATTTTGGAGCGCCGGATCCCCATCCCTCCACAAATTGCGCAGCCATGCTTTAGCATCTCCATGCAAATGGGACATGATGAATCCCACTTTCTCTTGCTCATCTCTAAAGTCTTTTTTCAGCAGTTGCAGTGCACACATTACATCTGCTCTAAAGTTGGGGTACTGTTGCAGATTCCCATCGAAGTGAGAGACCAGACCGCCTGTTCGTCTCCCCAACCCAATCCCCTCCGGTTTGGGTGTCAGTTGCCCTTGCTTCGTAAGCACTTCCAACCTGACCTGGAGATCCCTGTAGGCGGCAGCTGCGTCCTCTTCTCTCTTCCTGGATGCAAGAGCCTCGGCATTCAGTCGTGACACTGCTTCTCTGAGTTCCGCTATCTGCTGTTCAGCCGTCATGTTGTCTGCCGTTCGTGAGCTCACTAGTAGGCACCCGCTTTCTCTCCTCTCCGTGAGGCCGTAGATGCCCACAATTTGGAGACGGAGCTTACTGTCAGAGCTGCTCCCCGATCCTAGCTCACAGAGGATCACGCTAGCCAGCGATCATTAAGTAAAAGTCTTTATTGAGTTACAGTTTCCATTCTCAAGCTGCTGCGTGCAACTCTACGTCTTATGGTTAGATTGGCGAAGCTCCGTCTGAGTCTCCGCCCCTTGTGCACCAACTTAATATCCTAGCCCTGCTCCACCTTTTCCGCCTGACTGTTCTCCTCTGGGTCCCTCTGCCCCCTGGGGTCTCTTCCCTCCGGGATTCCTCTGACGCCGCCCCCCGGACCCTTCTGTCTCCTTGCGCCGGGCTTTAGGACCTGGCTCCCTCTCCGGGCTGCCTACTGCGTCACTTTCCTGTGCATTTGAACTTGGCGCGCGCGCCCAACCTTCCACTTTCCGTCTGACCGTTTCTTCGCTCCCCGATGGAGGTGTGGCCACTCCTGACTCGTGCCCTCCCTCCTGTTGTGAGCTGCCAGCGCTTGATCCCTGGCGCCCTTCCTCTTCCCTGCTCTCTGGCGGTGACGCTGGTCCCGATTTCCAACTGCTCCCCTCTGAGCCCCCTCTGGCTCTATCTTCCTGGGGTGTCCCCCTAGGCTCCCCCCTTGCCCTGGTCACTGGTGCTCCTTTCTGTGAATCTTCTGATTCACTGGAAAGACTCGGAGATCTTGGGTCGTCGTCATCACTCATCTTTTCTTCTGCCTCCGCCCCCTCGCTCTCTGTTTCCTCCCTTGCCCTTGCCTCTGCTCCTGAACCCCTGACACCACCAAAGGTGAAAGAATGTCCCTTCAGCCTCCTTACACTTCCAACATTTATTATCAGACAAATGATATATCTTAGCAAGCTTGACTGGGGTCATGTAGCACCTGTATATCATTTTCATAATGTTTTCTTTCAAGGCATTACATGCCGTAAATTTCATACCAGTGGTCCATAACCTTTCCCAGTCTTCAAACATAATGTTGTACCCAATGTCTTGAGCCCACTTTATCATGGCTGATTTAACTGTCTCATCCTGAGTGTTCCATTTAAGCAGCAAGTTATACATTCTCGATAATACCTTGGTCTTTGGTTCTAACAGCTCTGTCTCAAGTTTCGATTTTTCCACCTGGAATCCTGTTTTTTTATCCAACTTAAAAACCTCATTAATTTGGGCATAATGAAACCAATCTTGCACCTTATCCTTTAATTTTTCATAGCTCTGCAATCTCCAATTATCTCCTATATTTTCAATTATTTCCCAATATTTCCGCCAGCCGGCCTCCATATTGGGTTTTTTCCGGGCCTTGGCCTCAACTGGTGATAACCACCTCGGAGTCTTACTTTCAAGTAAGTCTTTGTATTTTGTCCAGACCATAAATATTGCTTTCCTGACAATATGGTTTTTAAACATTTTGTGTGTTTTTACCTTGTCATACCACAAAAACGCATGCCATCCTAACGAATTATTAAAACCTTCCAGATCTAGGACATCAGTGTTCTCTAGCAAAATCCAATCTTTCATCCAGCAGAAGGCTGCAGCTTCGTAATATAATCTTAAGTCTGGCAGGGCAAACCCCCCTCTTTCTTTTGCATCAGTTAGTATTTTAAACTTTATTCGGGGCTTTTTGCCCTGCCAGACAAACTTTGAAATATCCTTCTGCCACTTTCCAAAACATTCCACTCTGTCCACGATCTGCAAGGTTTGAAACAAAAACAACATTTTTGGCAAAACGTTCATCTTTATAGCTGCAATTCGGCCTAACAAGGAAAGTTTCAGTCTTGACCAAATTTCTAGGTCTTTTTTAACTTCTGACCAACATTTTTCATAGTTGTCTTTAAATAAATTCAAATTTTTGGAAGACAAGTTGACTCCCAGGTATTTCACTTTTTTAACCACAATTAATTCTGTTTCCCTCTGAAACCCATCTGTTTCTGAAGATGTTAAATTCTTTCCCAGTACCTTAGTTTTTTGTTTATTCAACTTAAATCCCGCCACCCGACCAAATTCTTGAATCAGTTCTAAAACTCTTTTTGTACTAGATTCTGGCTCCTGTAGTGTTAAAACCAGGTCATCTGCAAAAGCTTTCAGTTTATATTGTTTCGCTCCGACCCGTATTCCTTGTACCTGCTGGTCCTTCCTAATCATGTTCAGCAACACCTCCAGGACTGAGATAAATAATAAAGGGGAAAGGGGGCACCCCTGCCGTGTTCCTTTTTCAATATGAAACTCTTCTGTCACCACATTGTTCACTATCAACTTAGCTTTTTGTTCTGAATAAATTGCTTCTATTCCATTTTCAAACCCCCGTCCCACTCCCATCCCTTCCAAGTTTTTCTTCATAAACTTCCAAGAAATGTTGTCAAAGGCCTTCTCTGCATCAATAAAGATTAACACTGCTTTAGTGTTAATATTTGTTTGTAAAAGTTCCAGAATATCTATAATATTCCTAGTGTTGTCAAACAAATGCCTGCCTGGGAGAAAGCCTGCTTGGTCCTTATGAATTACTTCATTTAGTACCTTTTTAAGTCTACTTGCCAAAATGTCTGCAAATATTTTATAATCCACATTTAGGAGTGAGATGGGACGGTAGTTCTTAAGTTGAGCCTTTTCAGTTTCCACTTTAGGTATCAATGTGATGAATGCTTCTTTCCACGTTTCTGGTGCCCTCCCTCCCCCCATAATCTGGTTGCAAACCTCCATTAATGGTTGTATCAAGTAATCTTTTAGCGTCTTATAGTACTTGGAGGTAAGTCCATCGGGGCCTGGAGATTTGCCTAACTGCATGTTCTGAATGGCATCCTCGATTTCCTGTTGTGTTATTTTGTAATTCAAGATTGATCTCTTCTCCTGAGACAGTTCTGGTAGGCCATTGTCTTTCAAAAACTGATCCATCTCAGATGCTTCCTCGGGTCCTTGGGTATACAATTTTTTGAAATACTTCTGGAAACACTTTCTGATTTCTCCCAGTTTCTGAATGTTTTTCCCTTCACTTCAACCTCTAGGCTGGTAACATAATTTAATTTTTGTCTTTTTTTCAACTGCCATGCTAGCAGTTTTCCACATTTGTTCGCAGATTCAAAGGATCTTTGTTTCATTTGTTTAATTTTCCATTCCACTTCTTGGTTTATCAATTTCGTATATTGTGACTGGTGGAATTTAATTTCTCTTAAAATCTCTTTTGATTTTGGTTTAGATCTTAACTTTTTCTCTCCATCTCTTATCTTCTCTAATATCTTATCCTTTTTTCCATTCCAGAGTTTTTTCTTAATCGTGTTCTGTTGTATCAGAAACCCTCTCATTACAGCTTTACTTGCGTCCCAGATTGTTCTTTTTTCCACCGAAGTATTCAAGTTAATTTCAAAATAATCCTTTAAAGCTTTTTGGGCCTTCTTTACAATCTCTTGATCTCTTAACAGGTTGTCATTCATTTTCCATCTGAAGGAACCGGCTGGAACAAATCTCACTTCCATTTTCAAAGCGTTATGGTCGGAGCAGGTCTTTGGGCAGATTTCCACTCTTATAGTCTTAGGTGCCAGCCCTCTAGTTGTCCAAATTTGGTCGATTCTTGTCCATGACAGGTGGGCCTCAGAGAAGAAGGTTCCTTCTTTACCTAAGGGGTTTCTTGTCCTCCATATATCAATCATGTCCATATTGTCAGTTAGTTCAAAAAAAGTTTTTGGTAGTCTGCCATCCTTGGTTAGATTTTGATTCTGTGACTTATCCATGTAAGTAGAGACCACCCCATTCATATCTCCCATCATAATGATGTTGGGATAGTCCAGTAATGTCTCATGCAGCTTCTTGTAAAATTCCGATTTCCCCTCATTTGGTGCGTAAATTCCTAATATCAAAACTTTTTCTCCTTGAGTTTGTATTTCAATTGCCAGGATTCTTCCTTGTTCATCTTTAAACAAAAATTTCGGTGACAGGTTCTCCCTTGCGTAGATCACCACGCCTCTCTTTTTAACTCTATCTGATGAGATAAATTCTTGGCCTAGTCTTTTGTTAATTAACACTTTCCTGTGGAGCCTAGTCACATGTGTTTCTTGCAAACAAATTATATCCAAATGTTCTTTTTTCAAAATATGAAAAATCCTTTTTTCGTTTTTCCGGGGAATTCGCGCCATTAATATTCCAACTATACAGCTGCAGAGACATCCTGTATCAATCTGTTGTTGCTCTTTATGGGGTGTCCTCTTTTTTGTCCAGATCCGAGGGGGAAGGTGTTGGATCTATTCCAGGCTGTGGCTGAGGCCAAGGAACTGCTATTCCCTTCTGCAGATCCTCTCCGTGGTCGTGTAGGAACTTCTGGTTGTCCTCTTTTGTTTTGATTCTAACCTTCTTTCCTTTGTAGTTAAATGATAAGCCTTGTGGGAACTCCCACCTGTAGGGTATCCCGTTGCTTCTCAAAAGTCTTGCTAGGTCAGTATATATAGATCTGAGATCCAAAAGTTGTTTTGGTATATCCTTGTAAATTTCCGCCTTTCTGTCCTGAATCTCAAGTGATTTGTTAAAATGAAGGTCAAGTATTTTGTCTCTCTCCTGTTTAGTCCTCAAAATAATCAGACAGTCTCTGGGCCTGTCCTTCCTTGCTACTCTTCCCAGTCTAAACGCAGTTGTTATTTTAAAGTCTTTATCTTCTTCTATACCCCAGAACTTAGAAAATTCTGCTGTCAAATAGCCAATCAAATCTTCTTTCTCAAGCTCTGGGATAGATCGTAATCTTAAATTATTTTCCCGATTTCTCAGTTCCACCATAGACAGGTAGGCCTGCTGGTCACTAATATGCTTATGTAGTGGCCTTACCTCTCCTTTTAATTCGTCCACTTTCTGATTTGCTTGGTCTGCTTTTGAATTTGCAGCCTCAGCCAATTTCCGATTCTCAGAAGTGGCGTCTTTTAAGTTCCCAATTGCTTGTGAATGTTGTGCCACTTGTTCAGATAGTTTTGTAATAGAGGATGTGGCTAAGTCAATTTTTGCTGTTTGATCATCTACCTTCTTATTTAAAATTGCAAGTTGTTGTAGCATTTCATTTAGAAGAGTATCAGATCCCCCTGCAGCCATATCCTCTGTTGTTGTCTGTTCAGCTTCCTTTAATACAGCTGTTGTTGGCAGTTCAGCTCCCTTTAATACAGCTGGCACTGATGATCTACGTGCTTGTGTAGTCAAAGTTGTTTGCACAAGTTGGCCTTTCCCGGCTTTCGCTTTTGCAGATCTTGTTTTCGGAGGGCCACTCATTCCACACCTGTCTATGAGTCAAGGTCAAATAGTCTATTGTCCCATGGGAAAGACAGTTCCTCAGTGTAAATAACAAAACAGCAGAGAGTCAAAACAAAGTTAGTTCCCAGGAGTTTGTAAATCCCAAGCTCCACTAGAGGGAGTATTGTTACAGTTCAGGAAAGAAAGAGAAAAGTTTAGCCGCCATTAAAGTCCCTGCAGCTAATTAACTTAACAATAGTCCTTAAAACTTTTTCCACTTGCAGAGCCTTTCCCAAGTTGCCATTAAGTTTCTTCTATGGGGTGCAAGTTACAGTTGCTTAGTTGTATCTTCCAATAGCGCCCCAATGTAACAATGTAACAATTTCAGGTATATATTGTATCCGCAAAGACAGCTCTTTTCCCTTCTGTCAGCCCGAGGTTTGGTTTCTTAAATTTTTAAAGTCCACAGAAGGAGGAAAGTTCTCAATTTAAGTCGCCCCAATAGTAAAAGAGAAAAAAAGACTTGCCTTTCCTTTCAATTACCAATTCCACCAACGCACGATACTTCCAAGTTTTATAATCCCTTTCAACTGCTTCTAGCTTGTCAGTTCTTTGCCTTTGATCTTTAAGCCTTGCCGGAAGACGGACTTCCTTTTTTTCGTCTCCCGCTTTCAGCCAAATTCAAAAATTTGTAATCCAAAGTAGAGTAATTCTTACTCACGCGTAGATGGTTTAGAATCCAATATTTAAGGAAGAAAGATCAGCGCTCATCAGCAACAGCCGCGCGGCTTCGCTCCCGCAGAAAGAGCGATGAACTCACAGCACCGCTTCCCCTCCGGGGTCCCTTCTTCGTTTTGGGGGTCGCTCCAGGTGCCCGCCGAGTCCCACGGCCACGGGCTCACTCTGCCCGTGGTTTTTCTTGATGGGTCGGCGCTGTGCCGCAGCGAACGACCCTTTTCTGCGGAGCCCCTCTTCACAGCGCGAAGAGGACCGCCATTGCTTGTTTCGCGCCGCCTCCGGAAGTCAATCAGGTCAAGTTTTTGAGCTATGGCCACATGTCGGGTTTTTTACGTTTTTGTTCACATGTACGCTTGTGTGGAGCATTTTAGAAGAAGAAGAGTTTGAATTTGATATCCCGCCTTTCACTCCCCTTCAGGAGTCTCAAAGCGGCTAACATTCTCCTTTCCCTTCCTCCCCCACAACAAACACTCTGTGAGGTGAGTGGGGCTGAGAGACTTCAAAGAAGTGTGACTGGCCCAAGGTCACCCAGCAGCTGCATGTGGAGGAGCGGAGAAACGAACCCGGTTCCCCAGATTATGAGACTACCGCTCTTAACCACTACACCACACTGGCTGAAGAAGTTGGTGGGGGTAAAATGCCATGTCGAATAATTGTTTTGATTGGAAATGATTATTTTAATGACATTCAGGTCCGATAGTTCTGGGTGATTATGTCGAAAATGGATCAGTTAGTTTTTTGTTTTTTTTAATGATATTTATTAAAACAAATTTTAAACATAAAAAAACAGATAGAGTTGCAAATATAATAAAAGGAAAATACAAAGCAAAACAAAAAGACAGTTAACAGACAAATAAAAAGGTCATACCATACACCAATGAAACCACCCAGAAAAGAGTACAAAGAAAAAGGTTATATCTCCATATATTGAAATTTACTCACTAGTTTCTTGACCTCCTCACACCTCCCTTTCGGTATTCCAGTTCAAATATTTAAATTAGCAAATCCTTACCCTCTGTCGTTTACTTTTGCTCAACATCTTAAACTATAATAGAAATATAATTTCCGTCATTATCAATCCAAATTTACATATTCTTTTTAATCTTATTACTAACACCACTTATTTTCAGTCCAACGTCCTTTTAACATTCCTTAATTTTACAGTATTTCTGTAGATAGTCTTTAAATTTTTTCCAATCTTCTTCCACCGACTCTTCTCCCTGGTCTCGGATTCTGCCAGTCATTTCTGCCAATTCCATGTAGTCAATCACCTTCGTCTGCCATTCTTCCAAAGTGGGTAGATCTTGTGTCTTCCAATACTTTGCGATGAGTATTCTTGCTGCCGTTGTTGCATACATAAAGAAAGTTCTGTCCTTCTTTGGCACCAAATGGCCGGCGATGCCCAAGAGAAAGGCCTCTGGTTTTGTCAGGGAACTGCCATCGGAGGAACAGGTGGTGGAAGGGCTCACGGAGGCTGGGAGAGACTCAGCAGCTGAAGCAGGAACCAGCAGGGGGAGAGGTGGGTCTCTGGTGGAAGGGCTCACGGAGGCTGGGGGAGACTCAGCAGCTGAAGCAGGAACCAGCAGGGGGAGAGGTGGATCTCTGAGGGAAAGCGAGCAAGAGGGAGGGCTCAGGGACATGTCCAGCGAGAACAGTGGGGAGGTATCTGAAGCTCCCATAGGGAGACCCACTCCTCGCCGGAAACTGTCACGCCGCGAGTCCAGAAGACGTGTTTCCGTTAAGGAGCTTTTATGCTGGAAACGATTCCGAAAGCAACCACTGTCGGAATCTGCAAGTGACTAGAGCAGCCATGTCTGAGGGGCTCCGTCACAGACAGAGGTTTGTGGACTTGCACAAACTCTGAGGGACTACGATTTTATGCACAAGCAGCTCATCATCCCATCACAGCATTCCGACAGTCTTTGTAAGCTGTTTGTGCAGGAGAAGGCATCATGAGCGACCCAGCCGGAACCGGAGAAGCAGGAGTTGGAGCAGGTCCAAGCTTGGAAGAAAGGTACCGAGCGTTGGAGATCCAACTGGCGCTGCAAACGGCGAGGCTTGAGGAGAGAAGGGCTCAGGATGCAGACAAGAAGGGGAAAGCCACCCAGTTCACCAGAAAGGTACCAGGATTGGTGCAGAAGTTTGGGGGGGACCCCAAGGACTACCATGCCTTTAGGACAGAGATGCAATATGCCCTCAATGTGCAGTTTGATGAATTCCCTGACAAGGAATCGCGAGTGGCTTTTGTGATTGGGCATCTTGAAAGGGGGGCGAGGGACTGGGTTAGACCCCTGATGGCAACGAATAATGACGTCCTAAAGGACACAATGAAGTTCTTTCGTGCAATGGATCTGATGTTTTCCAGCGATATTGAGCAGGGAGTGGTGCGCAGACAGCTAATGGCTTGCAAACAGGGGAGCCAATCTGTCCGTGAGTACTGGACTGAGTTCACCATGCTGGTTCACAGATTGGGGTGGGACTTATCGGCGGAACCCATTCAAATGCTTTTGAAGAAGGGCTTGCTTCGGCTGTGAAAGACGAACTTTCCCGGAGTCCCAGGGCGGTTTCTATGGATCAGCTGACCAAATCTGCGCTGACCATAGGAGCGCGCCAGGAGGCGAGAGCCTTGGAGAGGCGGGAAGGGAAGGGGGAACGGTGGAAGGAGTTCCGCATTCCAGACATTCCAGAGCCAACTTTCCCGCCGGTGGAGCCGATGGAAATTGGAACAGCGCGTGCACGCGCAGTTTCAAAGCCCAGTGAGGGGGGAAAGAAGGAGGGAAAAGGCGCCCGGAAATGCTATCTCTGCCAACAGCCAGGTCACTTTGCCAGAGTCTGCCCCCAGAGGAAGGAATGGCAAGGGATGGTGGGAGCTGTTGAGGGAGGAGTGGAGGAAATACCGGAGCAAGTAAAAGCCAACGCCTGGCTGCCACCGTCGGAGCACAGCAGCCAGGCCAAAGAGCAGTGAAAGTGCCCAAGCCAGAACCTCCTAAACCTGCCCTAGTGATAGAAGTGTCACTAGAGCTGCAAAACGGATACCCTCTAAAGATAAAGGCGCTGTTGGACTCAGGCAGCTCCTGCAATTTTATGAGCAAAGAGTTTGCAGCTGAACACCAGATACAGACGATCCCTTTAAGCAACCCCCTGCAGGTGACCACGATCGATGGCAGGGAGCTGTTGGGAGGAGAAGTCAGCTTGCAGACCGTCCCAATGATCATGAAGGTGGCAAGGCACACCGAACTGATAGCGTTTAATGTGGCCACCTTGGGAGGGGCTCCTATTATTTTGGGGATGAGCTGGCTGGCGTTACATGATCCGCTGGTGGGCTGGCATCAGAGAGTGGTTTCCTTTGGTTCCGCACATTGCTTAGAACACTGCAAGGAGGAAAAGGGTTCAGCAGGGGCCCAAGCTACCCTAGCAGGGACGGAAGTAACGGAGAAGGTGAAGGTACCACGACAATACGCAGATCTCAGCGACGTGTTCAGCGAAAGGGAAGCTGACAAACTACCCCCGCATAGACCCTTTGACTGTCAAATCAATTTACTCCCTGGTGCACAGCTCCCTGCAGGCAAGCTGTACGCCATGTCAGACAGAGAGATGCAGGAGCTAAGAGAGTTTATTGACAAGAACCTGAAGCGAGGCTTCATCAGAGAGTCCAGAGCGGTGGGAGGTAGCCCAGTGTTTTTTGTGGATAAAAAACACACGGACAAGCCGAGACTTGTGTGTGACTTCAGGGCTTTAAACGCAGTGTCAGAACCAGTGGCCTTCCCTATGCCCAGGATTGACGACATTTTGACCAGGGTGCGGAAGGGAAAGATTTTTACAAAGCTGGACCTCAGGGGGGCGTACAACCTGATACGCATAAGGAAAGGGGATGAATGGAAAACCACCATGTTCACCCCTTTGGGGGCATTTGAATATTTAGTAATGCCCTTCGGCCTACAAGCAGGCTCGGCGTGCTTCCAATCGTTTATGAACCACGTACTGGGGTCTTTGCTTTACAAGAATTGCGTGGCCTTCCTAGATGACGTGTTGGTGTATTCTGAGAATGAGGAGCAGCATGTGAGAGACGTCAGAGAAGTGTTGAGCAGGCTGCAAGCCAACCGGCTGTGGGTGAAACTGGAGAAGTGTCAGTTTCATACCAAGGAGGTGGAATTCCTGGGGTACCGCCTGTCAGACAAGGGATTGGCCATGGATCCCGGAAAGGTCCAGGCAGTGCTGGAATGGAAAACACCCAAAACAAAGAAGGATGTGCAGAGGTTCCTAGGGTTTGGGAACTTTTATCGTAAGTTCATCCGAAACTTTGCTCACCTGACGGCGCCCATTACAGACTGTCTCAGCAGTAAGAAGAAATTCGTTTGGACTGACGAGGCGGAGCGAGCATTTGAGGAACTGAAAAGGGCCTTCGCCTCTGAAGAACAACTTCTGCATGTGGATTTACAAAAAAAGATGAGAGTCGAAACAGACGCATCAGACAGAGCCATAGGGGCGGTGCTTCTTCTGCAGCCAGGGAAGGAGGAGTCAGAGTGGAGACCGTGTGCCTTTTTTTCACGAAAACTGAACAAATCCGAGAGGAACTACACGGTGTATGACCGAGAACTTCTTGCTATTCATGAGGCTTTCCGGAGATGGAGGCACCTGCTAATTGGCGCACAACATAAGGTGCAAGTGTGCACTGACCACAAGAACCTAGAGTATTGGAGAACGGCACGAGTGCTCAACCAACGGCAGTTGAGATGGGCCCAGGAGTTCTCCAAATTTAACTTTGAGATTTGTTACGTGCCAGGCCCAGAGAACGTTAGGGCGGACGCTCTCTCACGCAAACCTGAATATTTGGAGGGGGAGGGAGCACCCAAAGAAAGACATGTCATTCCAGAGGACCGCTGGGTGTGTGGGGCGGCATTGGTGGGGCAAAGAGAACTGGTAGAGGGAACGGAGAATGATGAATACGCCCAGGACAAACTCAGGGGTCTCAGGAGGGAGGGAGATAAACCCAGAGGTTTTGATGAGAGAAACGGGGCGTTGTATTACAAGGGAGCGTTATATATACCTGAAGGAGATTTGAGGGGGAAGGTACTCAAGCAGCTGCACGATAGCCCCACAGCAGGGCATTTTGGGCAGCACAAAACCATGTGGCTGGTTACCAGGGAATTTTGGTGGCCCAAGGTCAGGGAAGATGTGCGGGAGTATGTGAGAGATTGTGACCAATGCCAGAGAGCCAAAGGGGAGAGGCGGGCACCGGCAGGGTTATTAGAACCGCTACCCACACCTGAAAGACCATGGGAAGCAGTGGCAATAGATTTCATGACTGATCTGCCAAAGTCCAGAGGGAAAACAGCCATCATGGTTGTGGTAGACCTGTTAACCAAAATGGCCCACTTTATAGCCTGCTCACATGCTGTCACGGCAGAAGAAACAGCTAAATTGTTTGTAGAAAATGTGTTTAGGTTGCATGGCGCCCCCTTGAGGGTGGTTTCAGACCGAGGGAAACAATTTACTTCCAGGTTCTGGAGGAAGCTCATGAGCTTACTGCATGTAGAGGTCAATTTTTCGACTGCCCGGCATCCTGAAACCAACGGGCAGGCGGAAAGAGCCAATGGCATCCTCCAGCAATATTTGAGGTGTTATGTCAATGACAGAGAGAATGATTGGGTGGAGAAGCTGGCGTTGGCGGAATTTGCCTACAACAATGCGGAGAACGTGTCCACGGGGATGAGCCCCTTTTTGGCTAATTACGGGTGCCATCCCAGGGCTTTCCCAGGGGGGGGAAGGGGAGAGATGGAGCGTTCCAGCTGCCGAACAGTTCGTAGAAGAAATGGAAGCGATCCATCGCCAGCTCCAACTTAACTTAGACAGGGCCAAGGAGGAATATAAGAGGCAGGCAGACAAAAACAGAAGAGAAGGTGAAACCATTAGGGTGGGGGACCAGGTGTGGCTGTCAACCCAAGGGTTACCATTCAAAGGGGGTTGTAAGAAGTTAAGACCCAAAAGATTGGGCCCATTTGAAGTCACGCAACAGGTCAACCCAGTGGCTTTCAGGCTCCGGTTACCGAACCACATGAAGCTGCACCCAGTTTTCCACAGGTCGTTGCTGTCACCGTATAAAGGGGACAGAGAAGGGAGGGTCACTCAGGGACCAGCAATAGAGGAAAGGGAACACAGCTACCATGTAGCGGAGATCCTCGATTCCAGGTGGAAGGGAGATCAAGTAGAGTATTTGGTAATGTGGGAAGGGGAACCGGAGTCGGGAAACACCTGGGTCATGGCAGAGGATGTCAATGACGAGGTTTTAATAGAAACTTTTCATCAGAGGTTCCCACGTAAACCTCAGCCTGTAGCGAGGTTCCGGAGGGAATACTTTGCCACCACCGACGAAGAAGAGGAGTTGGAGGGGTTCACAGATTCTGAGGAGGAGGAGGATTCAGCGAGCCGGAACGGCGACCGATGGGGGGAAATGTTCGAGACGTCTGAAGATGAAGAGGATTCTTTTCGGGGTTTTACCTCCTCACCGCCCAGAGGAGAGGGAACGGGAGGGGGTGAAGGGGGCCCTGGAGGGGAGGTGGATGTCAGGGAACTGCCATCGGAGGAACAGGTGGTGGAAGGGCTCACGGAGGCTGGGAGAGACTCAGCAGCTGAAGCAGGAACCAGCAGGGGGAGAGGTGGGTCTCTGGTGGAAGGGCTCACGGAGGCTGGGGGAGACTCAGCAGCTGAAGCAGGAACCAGCAGGGGGAGAGGTGGATCTCTGAGGGAAAGCGAGCAAGAGGGAGGGCTCAGGGACACGTCCAGAGAGAACAGTGGGGAGGTATCTGAAGCTCCCATAGGGAGACCCACTCCTCGCTGGAAACTGTCACGCCGCGATTCCAGAAGACGTGTTTCCGTTAAGGAGCTTTTATGCTGGAAACGATTCCGAAAGCAACCACTGTCGGAATCTGCAAGTGACTAGAGCAGCCATGTCTGAGGGGCTCCGTCACAGACAGAGGTTTGTGGACTTGCACAAACTCTGAGGGACTACGATTTTACGCACAAGCAGCTCATCATCCCATCACAGGTTTCTTCAGGAAGGTACCTTTTTCAGTTCATTATATATCATTTCCCAGAAAGCCCTAATCTTCGGGCACGTCCACCAAAGGTGAAAGAATGTACCTTCAGTTTCTTTACATTTCCAGCATTTATTATCGGGCAGATGATAGATTTTTGCAAGCTTGACTGGGGTCATGTACCACCTATAAATCATTTTCATAATATTCTCTCTCAAGGCATTACATGCCGTGAATTTTATACCGGTGGTCCACAACTGTTCCCAGTCAGCAAACATAATATTATGACCAATGTCTTGTGCCCATTTAATCATTGCAGATTTAACCGTTTCATCCTGAGTGTTCCATTTCAACAGCAAGTTATACATCTTTGACAAAATCTTAGTTTTGGGTTCTAACAATTCTGTTTCCAACTTTGATTTTTCCACCTGGAAGCCAATTTTTTTATCTGAATTAAAGGTTTCTCTTATTTGGTAGTAATGAAGCCAGTCTCGCACTTTATCTTTTAGTTTCTCAAAACTCTGCAGTTTCAATTTGTCTCCTTCCTGCTCCAAAATTTCCCAATATTTCGGCCACTTGGCCTCCATATTGAGCTTTTTCAGAGCCTTCGCCTCCATTGGAGACAACCACCTTGGGGTTTTATTTTCAAGTAGGTCTTTGTATCTTATCCAGGCATTAAACAGTGCTCTTCTGACAATATGGTTTTTAAACACTTTATGAGCTTTAACCTTGTCATACCACAAATATGTATGCCACCCAAAAACATTGTTGAAACCTTCAAGATCCAAAATATCAGTGTTTTCAAGAAGTAGCCAGTCCTTCAACCAGCAGAAAGCTGCTGATTCGTAGTAAAGTTTAAAGTCTGGCAAGGAAAACCCTCCTCTTTCTTTAGCATCAGTTAGTATTTTAAATTTTATTCTGGGCTTTTTGCCCTGCCAAACAAATCTAGAGATATCTTTCTGCCACCTCTTGAAACAGTCCATTTTGTCTAGAATTTGTAATGATTGAAACAAAAACAACATTCTTGGCAATACATTCATCTTTATAACAGCAATTCGGCCCAGCAAGGAAAGCTTCAAATTTGACCATATCTCAAATCTTTTTTAACCTCTGTCCAGCATTTTTCATAGTTATCTTTAAATAAGTTCCCATTTTTAGCTGTCATGTTAATCCCCAAATATTTAACTTTCTTAACCATTGTTAAACCTGTCTCATTCTGAAACTTCTCTTTCTCAGTTGTTGTTAAATTCTTTTCCAAAACTTTAGTTTTTGATTTATTCAACTTAAATCCAGCCACCTGACCAAATTCGTGAATCACTTCTAAAACTCTTTTAGTACTAGATTCTGGCTCCTGTAGTGTCAAAACCAGATCATCTGCAAAGGCTTTTAATTTATATTGTTTAGCTCCGACCCTTATACCTTTAATCAAATGATCCCTTCTAATCATGTTTAACAAAACCTCCAGGACCGAGATGAAGAGTAATGGGGAAATTGGGCAACCTTGTCGTGTTCCTTTCTCTATCTTAAATTCCTCTGTCACCACGTTGTTCATTATTAACTTAGCTTTTTGTTCTGAATAAATTGCACCTATACCGTTTTCAAATTCTTGACCAACCCCCATCCCCTGAAGATTTTTCTTCATGAAACTCCAGGAGATATTATCAAAGGCTTTCTCGGCGTCCACAAAAATCAAAACCGCTTTAGTGTTAATGTCTTCTTGTAGCTTCTCCAAAATATTAATTATATTCCTCGTGTTATCTGACAGATGTCTTCCTGGAAGAAAGCCAGCTTGGTCTTTGTGTATCAATTCCCCTAGTACTTTTTTCAACCTTTTGGCCAAAATATCAGCAAATATTTTATAATCCACATTTAGCAGGGATATGGGTTGGTAGTTCTTAAGTTGTGTCTTTTCAGTCTCTGTTTTTGGTATAAGTGTAATAAATGCTTCTTTCCACGACTCTGGTGCTTTTTTCCCCTCCAAAATTTCATTACAAACCTCCTTTAGTGGTTGAATTATCCAGTCTTTCAAAGTTCTGTAGTATTTGGAGGTTAAACCATCTGGCCCTGGAGATTTTCCCAACTGCATATTCTGAATGGCACCTTCTACGTCCTGTTCCGTAATTTTGTGATTCAACATTATCTTATTTTGTTGTGAAATTCTTTGCAGTCCATTTATTTTCAAAAACTGGTCTATATCCAAGTCTTTCTGGGGCCCTTGTGTATAAAGTTGTTTAAAATATCTCTGGAAGCATTTTCTGATTTCCACTGGATTCTGAATATTTTTTCCTTCCACTTCTAAATTAGTAATGGTATTGAGTTTTTGTCTTTTCTTCATCTGTCAAGCGAGCAATTTCCCACATTTATTTGCCGATTCAAAAGTCCTTTGTCTCATTTGTTTGATTTTCCATTCAATTTCCTGATTTATCATCTTCATGTATTGTACTTGATATAACTTTATTTCTTTCAGAATCTCTTGTGAATTTGGTTTGGCTCTCAATTTGGCTCCCTCTTTTATTTTTTTCCAGTATTTTTTTCCTTCTTCTCATTTTGGGCTCTCTTCTTTAGGGAGTTCTGTTGAATCAAAAAACCCCTCATAACTGCTTTACTTGCATCCCAGATTACTCTTTTTTCTACAGTGGTTTTCAAATTTATCTCAAAATAGTCTCAAAGTTTTTTGGGCCTTCTTAATCACCTCTTGATCGCTAAACAAGGTGTCATTCATCCTCCATCTGAAGGAGCCAATTGGTGTTAATTTCATCTCCATTTTCATGGCATTATGGTCGGAGCACGTCTTAGGGCAGATCTCTACCTTTCGAATCTTAGATGCCAGTCCTCTAGTTATCCAGATTTGGTCAATTCTTGTCCATGTCTTTTGAGCTTCAGAAAAGAAGGTTCCCTCTCTTGCCAGGGGATGCCTAATTCTCCAAATATCAGTCAAGTCCATATTGTCAGCCATTTCAAAAAAAAGTTTTTGGTAGTCTGCCATCTTTCGTAACTACCTGTCTCTGTGACTTGTCCATATTTGTGGATACCACACCATTCATATCTCCCATCAAGATGATGTTATAGTCCATGTAGTCCAACAATGTCTCATGCAGCTTTTTATAAAATTCAGATTTCCCCTCATTCGGCGCATATAATCCAATTACTAAAAAATTTTCTCCTTGCGTTTGGATTTCAATTGCAATAAATCTGCCTTGGTCATCTTTAAAGATAAATTTCGGTGAAAGACTCTCCCTTGCATAAATGACAACTCCTCGCTTTTTAACCTTGTCTGATGAAATAAATTCTTGACCAAGTCTCTTATTAATCAATACTTTCCTGTGTAGCCTTATCACTTTTTTCCTTTTCTCCGGGGAATTTAGACCATGAATATTCCAGCTTAGTAGTAGCAGAGACATGTTGTACCTAAGTTACTTTCCTCCAACTGCTCCCAATAATTCCTCTTCTTCTGACTGTGGTATCACTTTCTGTGGTTTGTCCAGTCCCAAACGCGATATTGCCTTGTCTATTGCAGCTAGTCATGAGGCTCCTTCCACTCCTTTTTGCAGGTCTGCTTCGTAATCTTTCAGAAATTTCTCTTTCTCATCAATCGATCTTATTTTAAACTTTTTACCTTTAAAGGTGAAGGATAGGCCTTGGGGGAATTCCCACCTAAATATGATTCTATTTCCTTTCAGCAGTGTCACCAGATCAGTATAGTTGGACCTGAGGTCTAAAAGTTGTTTCGGGTTATCCTTGAATATCTCTACTCTTGAATCCTGGATTGTCAAAGTATTCTGGTAGTGCAGGTTCAATATCTTGTCTCTTTCCTCTTTGGATCGAAAAGTAATCAAGCAATCTCTCACTCTGTTCTTCCTTGCTTCTCTTCCAAGTCTGAAGGCCTTTAATATTTTAAAATCCTGTCTTGCATCTAATTTCCAGAATCCTGCAAATTCCTGTGTTAAAAAGTCACTTAGATTCTCTTTCTCAAGCTCGGGAACCCTCCTGACCCTTAGGTTAATCTGCCTTTCTTTCAATTCGATCATAGACAAAAGTGACTGGTGGGCCCCAAGCTGCCTCTGATGTTCTCCAAGCCGTTTGTTAATCGGGATTATTTTTTCCTCTACTGCCACTGCTTTTTCTCTGGCTTCTTGGGCTATCCTTTGATTGGACGCTGATTCTTTCAGTCGTTTTTCAATTGATTGTGTGTTCGAATTCACCTGCTGGCTCAAGTTGTTAATACTTGTAGTGTTCTGTTCAATTTTGTTTGTTGCTTCAGTCACCTGCTTACTCACTTTATCCAGAGTTTCATAAATCTTATTAAGAACTGAAGTAAATCCTTCTTCTGAAGTCATCCCTTTTGCCCCAGCTTGCATTGGATCTTCCCCTTGCGATGCAGGGGGGCCGGATGTAGATGGTCTATGCTGATGCAATGTTGTACTGGCCTGTTGATATCTGACTTTGCCTGATCTTGTTGTTTTTTCATCCACTTTTGTTGCTTTCTCTTCCATAGCCCTTTATCTCTAAGTCAAGGTCACTCACAGACCAGCTTGTTTTCCTGAAAGTCTTTCCCAGGCTAGTTGTAAGTGGAAAATTCCCCAACTAGATGTAACAATTTCAATAGGCCTCTAGGGGGACACAGTAACAGTCCATAATAATGTAACACAGTGTCTTTCAGTATTCCAAAAGCCCTCCTCCAACAAAATGGTTAACAGTTTCAAGATATCAGTCCCACAGAGTTTGTAGCAAGAAATTATATAGTCTTAGCAAGTGCACCTTCTTGGTGCCAAAATTTGATTAGTTTGACAGTCCGTCCCAGGGATTAAGTGGTGGATTTAAATCCCTCTTCTTTTCCTTTCCAGTTCTGAAATAAGGAGAGAAATACTGTCTCTTCTTCCCCTCCCTCTCTTTATAGTCAGGGGAGGGGAAATTCTTTTAAATTGGCGTTGGATTTAAAAACTTTTTCACAATCCTTTCTTGGCGCTTAGCTTAGACGGTCTTTGCTTTGATCTTATACAGACCTGAAGGTGGACTTCCTCTTTACACCTTCCCGCTTTTAGTGCCAAATTAAACCTTGTTCTCTTTAAATTTTCGGTCTTTGAAGTTGACCTACTCACGGGTTGTTGTTTGTCAGCCGAATTGTCGAAAGGAAGAAAGGTCAGCGCTCTCCGGCAACAGCTGCGCGGCTTCACTCCTCGGAAGTAGCGATTGACTCTCAGCACCGCACCGTTCCGCTCCGGGACCCCTTACGAGGTCCTTTTGTGAGTTAGAGAGGTGCTTTTGGTGCCCGCTGAGTCCCACGGCCGCAGGCTTCCTCCGCCTGCGGTTTTTGACAGGGTCCCCGCTTCGCCGTAGCGGCAAGACCCAGCTTCCAAAGAGCTTCCCCCTCCGAGCTAGAAGGGGACCGCCATTACCGTTGGCGCCGCCTCCGGAAGTCCAAAAATGGATCAGTTTGAAGTCATAAAACCTCGAAATCTTCCGTAAATTGGTGCGGCAAAGCATAAAGTTATTTTGGTATTAAACTTGGTGACCAGGATAAAGCTTGGGCGCCATACATGGTGTGCAAGGTATGCACCGAGACTCTATGTGGGTGGACCCAATGGCAAGAGGAGTTTGAACTTTGGAATTCCCATGGTTTGGAGGGAGCCGACAAACCATGTCACTGACTGCTACTTCTGCACTGTTGATGTGACTGGGATCAACAGAAAGAACCGGAGCAGCCTCAAGTATCCTGATCTTCAATCAGCACGTCGTCCTGTAGCTCATTGTGATGAAATTCCAGTGCCTATCTTCGGAGAACTTCCTGATATTAGTGACAAAGATGCCTCCAGTGTTGAAGCACATGAAGAAGAAGAAGTGGTTCTTGAAGATGATGCTCTATGTCCATTTTCCCAAAAGGAGTTGAATGATCTAGTTCACGACCTCAGCTTGTCAAAGGACTCTGCCGAACTGTTGGCATCCAGGTTGAAGGGAAAAAACCTCCTCTCTGACAGTGCTCGCATCAGCTTCTTCCGCAAAAGGCATCAAGAGTACCTCCGTTTTTTCTCGGAAGAGAGGGACTTGGTGTACTGTGCAGATATTGCGCAGCTTCTGCTCAAGCTTGGAGTGCCACAGTACAAACCCAAAGATTGGAGACTGTTCATTGACAGCAGCAAGCAATCACTGAAATGTGTTCTGCTACACAACGGCAACCAGTTTGCCTCTATACCCCTGGCTCACTCGACTACACTGAAGGAGAACTATGAAGCGGTGAAGTATGTGCTGGAGAAAATTGGTTATGATCAGCATAAGTGGTTTATTTGTGTTGACCTGAAGATGGTGAACTTTTTGTTGGGACAACAGTCTGGCTTCAACAAGTACCCATGTTTTCTGTGCATGTGGGATAGTAGGGACTGTGCTCAGCATTACACGAAGAAGGACTGGCCTGTGAGGGAGGAATTGGTGCCTTGCAAAGAAAGGAACGTCATCAACGACCCTCTGGTGGACAGAGACAGAATACTCTTCCCACCGCTGCACATAAAGCTCGGCTTAATCAAGTAGTTCACCAAGGCTCTGGACAAGGATGGTGACTGCTTCACTTACTTGTGCCAGGCTTTTCCAGGATTGACCATGGAGAAGTTGAAAGCTGGCATCTTTGACGGTCCTCAGATCCGTCAGCTCATCAGAGATCCAGAGTTCGGAAGCTCATTGAACGAAGTGGAACTGGAAGCGTGGAAGGCATTTGTTCTGGTAGTGAAGCACTTTCTTGACAACAATAAGGCCAGAAACTACGCAGAACTTGTCAACAACATGCTGACTGCTTTCAGAAACCTGGGCTGCAACATGAGCGTCAAGATGCACTACCTATTTCCACATCTGGACTGGTTTCCTGAGAACCTGGGTTCAATGAGTGACGAGCAGGGGGAGAGATTCCATCAGGACATGAAAGAGATGGAGACCAGGTATCAGGGTCGCTGGGACACAGTCATGATGGCTGACTACTGTTGGACTCTGAAGAGAAACCTCCCTGCTGCTGAGCATTCCAGGAGTTCCAAGAAACGGAAGTTCAAGCCCTGAAGTTTGAAAAATGGTGAAGCAACATGCAATTTACGTGTACTTACCTTTATCAATGCCCACCATTCAGTTTACAGTAATCGATGTTTCTATCAGGTAATCAATATATGTTGTTGGAAAAACATTTTTTCTCTCTTAAAAACATATTTAGGATGATATGTGTTGACAAAAATCAGCTGATAATGCCACAAAAATGTAATCGATTTTATCACAAGATCTGATTTTTTAAAAATCAACATAACACAAAAATTCAAGCTTAAACTGAAGAAAGTAGGAAAAACCACTGGGCCGGTAAGATACAATCTAAATCAAATCCCTTATGAATACACAGTGGAAGTGAGAAACAGGTTTAAGGATTTAGATTTGCTGGACAGAGTGCCTGAAGAACTATGGATGGAGGCTCGTAACATTATACAGAAGGCAGCAACTAAAACCATCCCAATGAAAAGGAAATGCAAGAAAGCAAAGTGGCTGTCCAACGAGGCCTTACAAATAGCGGGGGAAAGAAGGCAAGCAAAATGCGAGGGAGATAGTGAAAGATACAGGAAATTGAATGCAGATTTCCAAAAAATAGCAAGGAGAGACAAGAACGCCTTCTTAAACAAGCAGTGCAAAGAAATAGAGGAAAACAACAGAATGGGAAAAACCAGAGATCTGTTCAAGAAAATTGGAGACATGAAAGGAACATTTGGTACAAAGATTACCATAATAAAAGACAAAAGTGGTAAAGACCTAACAGAAGCAGAAGACATCAAGAAGAGGTGGCAAGAATACACAGGAATTATACCAGAAAGATATGGATGGCTCATATACCCCAGGTAGTGTGGTTTCTGACCTTGAGGCAGACATCCTGAAGAGTGAAGTCAAATGGGCCTTAGAAAGCACTGCTAATAACAAGGCCAGTGGAAGTGAATATATTCCAGCTGAACTATTTAAAATTTTAAAAGATGATGCTGTTAAGATGCTACACTCAATATGCCAGCAAATTTGGAAAACTCAGCAGTGGCCAGAGGATTGGAGAAGATCAGTCTACATCCCAATCCCAAAGAAGGGCAGTGCCAAAAAATGCTCCAACTACCGCACAATTGCACTCATTTCACACGCTAGCAAGGTTATGCTTAAAATTCTACAAGGCAGGCTTAAGCAGTATGTGGACCAAGAACTCCCAGAAGTGCAAGCTGGATTTAGAAGAGGCAGATGAACCAGAGACCAAATTGCAAACATTCGCTGGATTATGGAGAAAGCTAGAGAGTTCCAGAAAGACATCTACTTCTGCTTCATTGACTATGTAAAAGCCTTTGACTGTGTCGACCACAGCAAACTATGACAAGTTCTTAAAGAAATGGGAGTGCCTGATCACCTCATCTGTCTCCTGAGAAATCTCTATGTGGAACAAGAAGCTACAGTTAGAACTGTATATGGAACAACTGATTGGTTCAAAATTGGGAAAGGAGTACGGCAAGGCTGTATAATGTCTCCCTGCTTATTTAACATATATGCAGAATTAATCATGCGAAAGTGTCAGGGAACTGACATCAGAGGCACGGGAGAAGGAGAGGGTCTCTGATTCTGATAAAATAGCGGCCTATCAACTCACACAGTCCTTATTACAACGAGGATACACATCACGGACTCTTACTGCAGCTCAAGATAGAGCGGAAGTGAAAAACAGGAAAGACCTTCTTGCTATAAAAACCTCGGATAAACCCAGAGAAGATCGTATTTGCACATCACTGCAATTTACACCATATACTTCTAGCATTAAGAAACTCATATATAAACATTGGCATTTGCTATCCAACATCCCAGGATGTCAAAAACCACCTATAATTGGTCTAAAAAGAACAAAATCACTGAGGAATTATTTGGTGAAATCGGACCAACTTACATACCCGGAAGCATCAACTAAAGGCCACTACAAATGTGGTAGTTGCAATGTATGCAAATACGCACTACAAGTAAAGGAGTTCACCAACATACAGACCGGCTTCAAGTTTCAGATTGAACACTTTAGTAACTGTAACACGAAGAATAGCGTGTATGCATGGATGTGTCCATGCCACAAGATATACATAGGCAAAAGCACCAGACCAATCAAACTACGCATAAATGAACATCGATCACGGATCCGCAACAGAGTGCTAGAAGCCCCAATGGTGGAACATTATATACAGCAAAAACACACGGAGGATGATTTTGTTTTCTTCATTATCTGGAAACCAAAAGTAGATTTATATACCAGGAGAAATATTGATAGACTATTGTTACAACAGGAAGCACGATATATTCATCTGTTTGAAACGATGTCCCCCAAGGGCTTGAATGAACATCAAGACTACAATTCTTTTCTTTAAAAAACCAGTATAGATGACCTTGGATTTCAAATCTCTTCTCTGTTTACACCTTTAAGAAGGGAGAGCCTATCCTCCCCCTCCTCCCCCACAGACACATATATAAGACAATGATCTCACTCCCTAATAGAAAACGCACAGAGAAACGCAAGAAAACTTGGATTCAATTATCTAAGGTGAGAAAACACTCATCTGATGTCCGTTTTTAAAAACAATTTGACTGGAAATAATAACTCTTGTAAATTCTTATTTCTAGACGCATGTTGAAAAAGAAACATAAAAGAACTATATGATATAATATAGACTTCCAACAGATTTATAGTCCTCAAAAAACCGAGGTATGGAACCAAATATCATGATATGTGCTAATTCACTTTAGAATGTATATACTTTATTATATTTATGATCTATGGAATTGAAGAACCTTGATTTATTTTGACATATTATTTGATATTACCAGCTGAAGAAGGCGTCTACTCCGAAACAGGGCCCTGTCCTGGTCACCACTACTGAGTCGTACATCTGATTCATACTCCGGATACTCCTTTTTGGCCCTTTATTCTTTATTCTGAGTTTATATAATATGGACTCTTTTTGACTACCATTGAGACTTATATAAAACTATTGTTGTGTACTGGTATTTTATGTACCTTTATACTATATTATTGTATACTAATATCTAAATTTATCATTATCTTAAAACCATTGTACTCACACGTTGTGTTCAAATTTACTATTAGCTTTAAACTGTCATTCTTTGCAGAATACACACGTTTTTTTCTTTTCAACTCTTGAGTAGTAATTAATCCTTACATTGAAACTTGTGGCCAGAGTTCTTGGTTTATCCTTTTCAGTGAACTCCCAAATGGGCACCCAGTGAAGGTTCAGGGTATGCTGGACTCAGGAAGCTCATGCAACTTTTTTAGCAGGGACTTTGCCTTAGAGCATCAGCTTCACCTGCTACCTTTGGATGCACCTCTGCAAGTCACCACCATTGATGGGAGGGAACTCATTGGGGGGGGAGTTACCCACCAGACCCCACCGATGAGAATGAGAGTGTCTAGGCACTCAGAGACAATCCCCTTCCACGTTGCCTCATTAGCGGGTCCCCCAATAATATTAGGGATGAGCTGGCTAGCGCAACATGATCCGGTGGTGGCGTGGCATCAGAGGACCGTCAGCTTTGGGTCTAACTACTGCCTGCCGCACTGCCTAGGCGGGGAAACGCCGAGGATGAGCGTAGCCAGAGTGGCAAGCACTGCAGTGGAGGGTAAAGGGAAGGTGCCACCACAATATGCCGATCTGAAGGAGGTTTTTAGTGAAAAGGAGGCAGATAGACTGCCACCCCACAGGCCGTTCGATTGCCAGATCAATTTGCTCCCTGGGGCGCAGCTACCTGTGGGTAAGCTGTATGCCATGTCAGACAGGGAGATGAAGGAGTTACGGGACTTTATCGACAAGAACCTAAAGAGAGGGTTTATAAGAGAGTCAAAGGCAGTGGGGGGTAGTCCAGTATTTTTTGTGGACAAAAAGGACACTGATAAACTGAGGCTGGTCGTGGACTTCAGGGGGGTAAATTTGGTGTCAGAACCTGTGACTTTCCCTATGCCCAGAATTGACGACATTCTGACGAGAGTGAGGAAGGGAAAGATTTTCACCAAGTTGGACCTTAGGGGGGCTTACAACGTAATCCGGATGAGAGAGGGAGATGAATGGAAGACCACCATGTTCGCACCCCTGGGGGCCTTTGAATATCTCGTTATGCCTTTCGGATTACAGTCAGGCTCCGCCTGTTTTCAAGCGTTCATGCACCACGTGTTGGGGTCTCTGCTTTACAAGAACTGTGTAGCATTCCTGGACGACGTCTTGATATACTCAGAAAATGAGGAGCAACATGTGAGAGATGTCAGGGAAGTGCTACAACGATTGCAGAAACACCAGTTGTGGGTCAAGCTAGAGAAATGTCAGTTTCATGCCCGAGAGGTGGAGTTCCTGGGGTACAACTTATCTGACAAAGGCTTAGCGATGGACCGAAGCAAGGTGCAAGCAGTATTGGAGTGGAAAACCCCAAAGACACGAAAGGATGTGCAGAGGTTCCTAGGTTTCGGCAATTTCTACAGGAAGTTCATCAAGAACTTTGCACACTTGACGGCCCCAATCACGGACTGTCTCAGCAGTAAAAGAAAGTTTGTGTGGACGGAGGAAGCCCAGCGATCCTTTGAAAGATTGAAGAAGGCGTTCGCATCGGAAGAACAATTACTACATGTGGATTTGGAGAAACCACTGCGGTTGGAGACTGACGCATCAGACAGAGCCATAGGGGCGGTTCTGTTGCAGCCAGGACTGAACAAGCAAGAATGGAAACTGTGTGCCTTTTCCTCGAGGAAGCTGAGCAAGTCGGAACAAAACTTTCGTCGGTGGCGCCATTTGCTGATAGGGGCGCAGCGCAAGATCCAGGTTTGTACAGATCACAAGAACTTGCAATACTGGCGGACAGCACAGGTGCTCAACCAGAGATAGATTTGCTGGGCGCAGGAGTTTTCCAAGTTTTCCTTCGAAATCCAGTATGTGCCAGGAGAGCAAAACGTGAGAGCAGACGCTCTCTTGCGGAAACCAGAGTACTTCGAAGGAGAGGGGCCGCCGGAGACCTGACACGTCATACCTGAGGACCGATGGGTGTGTGTGGGAACTCTAGTGGGCACGAGAGAACTGGCAGGACTCACTAGGGACGATGAATTTGCCCGAACAAAAATCAGGGAACTCCAAAATGGGAGGGGAGCACCAGAGGGGTTCGAAGAGAAGGAAGGGGTGTTGTACTACAGGGGGGCGATGTACGTACCGGGGGAGGCCCTAAGAAGAAGGGTACTCAAACAACTACATGACACCCCCACAGCGGGGCACTTTGAGCAACACAAAACCATGATGCTGGTGACCCGACAATTTTGGTGGCCACGGGTGAGGGAGGATGTACGCGAATATGTAAGAGGGTGTGACCGCTGCCAGAGGGCCAAGGGGGAACTCACGGTACCAGCGGGTTTACTGGAACCCTTACCCACACCAAACAAACCCTGGGAGGTGGTGTCAATTGATTTCATGACGGATTTGCCCAAATCGAGGGGAAAAACAGCAGTGATGGTAGTAGCCGACTTGCTAACCAAAATGTGCCATTTCATCGCCTGTTCACATGCGGTGACGGCGGAAGAAACGGCACGGTTGTTTGTAGAACACATTTTCAGGCTGCATGGCGCCCCCTTGAGGGTTCTCTCAGACCGCGGAAAACAATTTACTTCCCGGTTCTGGAGGAAGCTCATGAGCCTACTGCAAGTCGAGGTCAGCTTCTCGACAGCGAGACACCCAGAAACCAATGGGCAAGCGGAAAGGGCAAACAGCATACTCCAGCAATACTTACGCTGCTACGTAAGCGAAAGGCAGAATGATTGGGTAGAGAAACTAGCGTTAGCGGAATTTGCGTACAATAACGCTGAACATGTGTCCACAGGAATGAGTCCATTTTTGGCCAATTATGGGTGTCATCCCAGGGCGTTCCCGGGCAATGAGGAACAGAGCTGGAGTGTGCCCGCAGCTGAACAGTTTGTGGAAGAAATGGAAGCGTTACATCAACAGCTCAAGATGAACCTAGAGAGGGCCAAGGCCAATTACAAGAAGCAAGCAGATAAACACCGAAGGGAAGGGGAAACCATAAGGGTGGGGGATCGAGTGTGGCTGTCCACTCAAGGGTTACCCTTTAAGGGAGGGTGCAAGAAGTTGCAGCCTAGACGGCTGGGGCCATTTGAATTCATACAACAGATAAACCCCGTGGCATTCAAGCTCAGGTTGCCCGACAACATGAAAATACATCCCGTGTTCCACAGGTCCTTACTTTCACCACACAGAGAGGGGCGGGAATTCGAGGTGCGGGAGGTAGAAGTCATGCCACAACCACAGGTAGAAGAAAGGGAACACCAAAGTTTGGCCGCAGAGATAGTTGATTCAAGGTGGCGAGGTCGGCAAGTGGAATACTTGGTGGCGTGGGAAAGAGAGCCCTGGTCGGAAAACACGTGGGTGCCAGCAGAGGCAGTTGGCGACGAGCATATGGTGGAAGTGTTCCACCGACGGTTCCCGGATAAGCCCAAGCCCTTAGAGAGATTCTGGGAGGAACAATTCGGCACCACAGAGGAGGAAGAGAGTTTCGAAGGGTTTTCAGAATCCGAAGAAGAATCGGATTGGGAGGGTCATTCCATGGGGGGGGGGGGAACCTTAGCAGGTGGGAAGAGGTTTTCACACCCACAGATGAGGAGGACAGCTCATTCCGGGGTTTCCTTGGCTCGCCGACCAGAGAAGAGGCTACAATAGAGCCCACAGGTCGGAGGGGGAGTGAAGGGGGCCCTGGGAGGGAGGTGGATGTCAGGGAACTGACATCAGAGGCACGGGAGAAGGAGAGGGTCTCTGATTCTGCAGGAGAAAGTCCCAGCGCTAGGGGGAGACTCAGCTGGGAAGAAGGGGAAGGGAATAAGTGTAACACCAGGGATCCAGGAGAGCAACGGGACACGGAGGTGCAGGGGCTCCAGGATTCTTCGCTGGAAGTTAGTGAGGAGAGCCCAGGCACCCCGCTACCCATGCCCACCCTGCGCAGGAGACTCCCGCGCAGTGAGAGGCGGAGACGCTTGGGTGTCAAACAGCTCTTATGCTGGCTGCGTTTTAAGAAACGCCCACAGACAGATTCTACGAGTGACTAAGGGCAGCCACGCTACCATGGGCTGCGTAGTCCGGAGGGTTTAACCAGGCAATCCGATGCTCAAACGGAGCAGGATTACGCACGAGTAACTCCCCAACCACTACAGCAAGGCTGGGCTGGATGAATCCCAAGCCAAAATTAAGATCGCCGGAAGAAATATCAACAACCTCAGATATGCAGATGACACAACACATTGATGGCAGAAAGTGAGGAGGAATTAAAGAACCTTTTATTGAGGGTGAAAGAGGAGAGCGCAAGATATGGTCTGAAGCTCAACATCAAAAAAAACAAAGATAATGGCCACTGGTTCCATCACCTCCTGGCAAATAGAAGGGGAAGAAATGGAGGCAGTGAGAGATTTTACTTTCTTGGGCTCCATGATCACTGCAGATGGTGACAGCAGTCACGAAATTAAAAGATGCCTGCTCCTTGGGAGAAAGGCAATGGCAAAGCTAGACAGCATCTTAAAAAGCAGAGACATCACCTTGCCAACAAAGGTCCATATAGTTAAAGCCATGGTTTTCCCATTAGTGATGTATGGAAGTGAGAGCTGGACCATAAAGTAGGTTGATCGCCGAAGAATTGATGCTTTTGAATTATGGTGCTGGAGGAGACTCTTGAGAGTCCCATGGACTGCAAGAAGATCAAACCTCTCCATTCTTAAGGAAATCAGCCCTGAGTGCTCACTGGAAGGACAGATCGTGAAGCTGAGGCTCCAATACTTTGGCCACCTCATGAGAAGAGAAGACTCCCTGGAAAAGACCCTGATGTTGGGAAAGATGGAGGGCACAAGGAGAAGGGGACAGAGGACAAGATGGTTGGACAGTGTTCTCGAAGCTACAAACATGAGTCTGACCAAACTGTGGGAGGCAGTGGAAGACAGGAGTGCCTGGCGTGCTCTGGTCCAGGGGGTCATGAAGAGTCAAACACAACTAAACGACTAAACAACAACAAATGTATCTTCCCTCCTCATCTTTAAAGATCAGTTTTGGATTCCATTTTTCTTTAATATAAAAGACCACTCCTCTTTTTTTAACTTTATCTGAAGAAATAAATTCTTGGCCAAGCTTCTTATTCAAGAGTATTTTTCTATGTAGTCTTGTAATGTGTGTTTCCTGTAAACCCGTCTTTCTCTCCAACAGGCTTGTTTCCTTCCCTCGAATTTGAAGGAGAGGCCCTCCAGGAATTCCCACCTAAAGAAAATATTTTTCCTTCTTAGGGTGGTTGCCAAATCTGTGTAATTGGTTCTCAAATTCAGAAAATGTTTAGGGATCTCCTTAAAAAGAACAATTGCTTTGTCTTGAATTTTTAAACCTTTTTTATAATGCAGGCCCAAGATGATATCTCTGTGTTCTTTAGTCTTGAAGACCACAATACAGTCGTAGGTAATTTTAGAGTCTTTTTTTGGAGCAAATCTGTAAGCCTTTTCTATACAAGAGTCTACTTCATCTTTTTTCAAATCCCACCACGCCACAAATTGATCTGTCAGCCACTCTTTAAGTCGATCCTGTTCTAGTTGAGGTACTCCTCTCAATCTTAGCTGAGATTCCTGCTCTTTCATCTGAAGAAATGCAATCGAATTTGAATTTTCATACTGTAATCTTTCTAAGTCAGTCACTCTAATTGTCTCGAGTTGTGTCAGTCTCGTCTTGGGGCTTGTAACCTCTGTTTTCACCTCTTTTAGTTCCACTCTCAATTCATCAAAATCTTTGCTCAATTTTTCGATACCCTGTGCATTTGCTTTTATATCATCTTTTATTTCAGTCAACAATTGCATCACACTATCCTCAAAAGTTGCACTTCTAGAACCTCATCTTACTGCGGCCTTGTCTCCTTTCTCCCAACTCATAATTGCTCAGGAATGTCAAGGTCAGCCCCACAGTTAGAGGCGGCGCGAAATGGCAATGGCGGTCCTCTTTACCTTGTGAAGAGGGGCTCCGCGGAAAAGGGTCGTCTGCTGCGGCAAAGCGGAGACCCGTTAAGTAAAACCCCAGGTAGAGTGAGCCTGGGGTTGTGGGACTCGGCGGGCACCAACAGCGACCTCGGAAACGAAGAAGGGACCCCGTAAGGGGCTCCGGAACGTGGAGGGGGTAGCGGTGCTGTGAGTTCATCGCTCTTTCCGTGGAAGCGAAGCCGCGCGGCTGCTGATGATGAGCGCTGACCTTTCTTCTCTTGATCATCCGGTTTGAAACAACATACTCGTGAGTAAGAAACCTGGGATTCTTGAACCTAAATTTTTGAAATTCGGCTGAAAGCGGGAGACGTTAAAAGGAAGTCCGTCTTCCGACTCTGCTTAAAATAGCAAGCAAAGAGACTTCAAAGCTGAAGCGCTGAGAGGGGTTTTAAAAGAAATTGGAGTATACCCCGCAAATTTGGACTTGATTATTGAAAACTAAAGAAACGGTACTGTTATAAGTGGATATAGATAGTGACTTTTCTCTCTTCTTTCTGTGGATTACAAAATTTTGAAACCCAGCTCCAGGGCTGCCTGGATACAAAAGAATCATCAGACTGCGGTTACTGTGTATAAAGTTTTAAAGTTACATTGGGGCTTGTGTGGAAGTTACAAATAAGAAACTGTTGCACGCACCATTGTTAAGAACTTCTACTTTCTGCAATTTAAAGTGAATTCGGAAGTTCTCTCCTGTGCTTTGGCTTTTATTTGGACTTTACAAAACTTTCTTTACTTGGGAACTTAATGGTGGAAACTTTTTACTTTTTTTTCCTTACCTTCTGGGGAGCTCCCCCTACTGGATTGTGGAACTTCTAGTCTCTGAGAACTGCTGGTTGTTTTGCAAATTTTTTGTTTGGATTTTTACATCCTGGACTGCCTTTCCCATGGGATTTACAATTTGACCTTGAGACTCGGACAGCTGTGGAATGAGTGGTGCACCAAAAACAAGGGCTGCCAAAAAAGCAAAACAAACTGAACTGTTGCAATCAACTTTGCCTGTGCAGCCACGCAGATCTTCGGTCCCAATTGTGACAGGCCTGCAAGAAGGACAATCTAAACAGTCAGCTGCTGGGGATATGGCCGCAGGAGGGCTAGACCCAGTTTCCAAAGAAATACTGGACCAGCTATCAGCATTAAATAAGAAATTTGACCAAGTGACAGCTACAATTAATAAATTGACTGACCAAGTCTCTCAAAACACACAGGCAATTGGAAATATCCAATCAACAACAACAGAAAACCGAAAATTAGCTGAAGAAGCAAATTTCAAAACAGAGGAAAATAAAAAGAAAATAGAGGAATTAAGAGGGGAAGTAAGACCACTGAGCAGACAGATTAATGAACAGCAAGCCTATCTGTCCATGGCGGAATTGAAGAACCGGGAAAGCAATCTCAGGTTCAGAAATATCCCAGAAATTGAGAAAGAAGATTTGATCAGCTTTTTGACTGCAGAAATATCAAAATTCTGGGGTTTGGCAGAAGAGAAGGATTTTAAAATTGTCACCGCTTTTAGATTGGGAAGAGTGGTTAAAAAGGACAAACCAAGAGATTGCCTGATCATCTTGAGATCTAAGCAAGAAAGGGATAACATACTCAGCCTACACTTCAAAAATCCATTGGTGATTCAAGGAAAGACAGCAGAAATCTTCAGAGATATACCGAAACAATTGTTGGATCTGAGAACTACATACAAAGACCTTGCAAGCTTACTGAGAAACAACACAATTCCTTATAGGTGGGAATTTCCTCAAGGACTATCTTTCAACTTGAAAGGGAAAAAAGTAAGAATTAGAACAGCAGAGGAGCAAGAAAAGTTCCTGAACGACCACGGGGAGGACCTTCGGAAAGGAGTAGCAGGAGCTTGGCCACCCCCTTCGTTTGGCTTCAATCCGGTTCCACCTCCAGACAAAGACGACAAGGGAGACACTCCCATTGGCTGACAAATTGATCCAGGATGTCTCTGCAGCTTCTTAGTTGGAACATTCATGGCGCGAATTCCCCCGAGAAAAGGAAAAGGATCTTACATATATTGAGGAAAGAACAATTGGACATTATTTGCCTGCAAGAAACACATGTGACTAGGCTCCATAGGAGAGTGTTAATCAATAAAAGATTAGGCCAAGAATTTATTTCATCAGACAAGGTCAAGAAAAGAGGAGTAGTGATTTATGCAAAGGAGAACCTAGCACCGAAGTTTGTGTTTAAAGACGAACAAGGGAGAATTTTGGCGATTGAAATTCAACTACAAGGAGAAAAATTTTTGATAGTAGGAATATATGCACCAAATGAGGGGAAATCGGAATTTTACAAAAAGCTGCATGAGATAATGCTGGATCATATTGACTACACTAACATCATTTTGATGGGAGACATGAATGGGGTGGTCTCCACCTATATGAATAAGTCACAAAATCAAAATTTAACTAAAGATGGCAGACTACCTAAGACTTTTTTTGAATTAACAGACAGTATGGACTTAATTGACATTTGGAGGACAAAAAACCCATTAGGTAAAGAAGGGACATTCTTTTCTGAGGCCCATCTATCATGGACAAGAATCGACCAAATTTGGACATTGTAATGGGATGATTAGCTGCTTGTGCGTAAAATCGTGCTCCCTCAGAGTTTGTGCGGCTCCACAAACCTCTGTGTGTGACAGAGCTCCTCAAACATGTCTGCTCTTAGTCACTCGTAGAGTCTGACAGTGGCTGTCTGTGGAAGCGCTTCCAGCAAAGAAGCTCCTTAACGGAAACGCGTCTCCTGGACTCACGGCGTGACAGTTTCCGGCGAGGTGTGGGTCTCCCTATGGGAGACTCAGATACCTCCCCACTGTTCTCGCTGGAAGCGTCTCTGAGCCCTCCCTCCTGCTCGCATTCCCTCAGAGATCCACTCCTCCCCCTGCTGGTTCCTGCTTCAGCTGTTGAGTCTCTTTCTTCCTCCCTGAGCCCCTTCACCACCTGATGCTCCGATGGCAGTTCCCTGACATCCACCTCCCCTCCAGGGCCCCCCTCACCCCCTCCCATTTCCTCTCCTCTGGGAGGTGAAGGGTTAAAACCCCGAAAAGAATCTTCTTCATCTTCAGACGTCTCGAACGTCCCTCCATCGATCGCCGTCCTGGCTCGCTGAATCCTCCTCCTCTTCGGAATCTGTGAACCCCTCCAACTCCTCTTCTTCGTCGGTGGTGGCAAAGTATTCCCTCCGGAACCTCGCTACAGGCTGAGGTTTACGTGGGAACCTCTGATGAAAAGTTTCTATTAAAACTTCGTCATTGACATCCTCTGCCCTAACCCAGGTGTTTTCCGACTCCGGTTCCCCTTCCCACATTACCAAATACTCTACTTGATCTCCCTTCCACCTGGAATCGAGGATCTCCGCTACATGGTAGCTGTGTTCCTTCTCCTCCATTGCTGGCCCCCTAGTGACCCTCCCTTCTCTGTCCCCTTTATACGGTGACAGCAACGACCTGTGGAAAACTGGGTGCAGCTTCATGTGGTTCGGTAACCGGAGTCTGAAAGCCACTGGGTTGACCTGCTGCATGACTTCAAATGGGCCCAGCCTTTTGGGTCTTAACTTCTTACAACCCCCTTTGAATGGCAACCCTTGGGTTGACAGCCACACCTGGTCCCCCACCCTAATGCTTTCACCTTCCCTTCTGTTTTTGTCTGCCTGCCTCTTATATTCCTCCTTAGCCCTGTTTAAGTTGAGTTGGAGCTGGCGATGGATCGCTTCCATTTCTTCAACGAACTGTTCTGCAGCTGGAACGCTCCAGTTCTCCCCTCTTCCCCCTGGGAAGGCTCTGGGATGGCACCCGTGATTAGCCAAAAAGGGGCTCATTCCCGTGGACACGTTCTCTGCATTGTTGTAGGCAAATTCTGCCAACGCCAGCTTCTCCACCCAATCATTCTCTCTGTCATTCACATAACACCTCAAATATTGCTGGAGAACACCATTAGCTCTTTCCGCCTGCCCGTTGGTTTCTGGATGACGGGCCGTTGAGAAATTAACCTCTACATGCAGTAAGCTCATGAGCTTCCTCCAGAACCTGGAAGTAAATTGTTTCCCTCGGTCTGAAACCACCCTCAAGGGGGCGCCATGCAACCTAAACACATTTTCTACAAACAATTTAGCTGTTTCTTCTGCTGTGACCGCATGTGAGCAGGCTATAAAGTGGGCCATTTTAGTTAACAGGTCTACCACAACCATGATGGCTGTTTTCCCTCTAGACCTTGGCAGATCAGTCATGAAATCTATTGCCACTGCTTCCCATGGTCTTTCAGGTGTGGGTAGTGGTTCTAATAAACCTGCCGGTGCCCGCCTCTCCCCCTTGGCTCGTTGGCATTGGTCACACCCTCTCACATACTCCCGCACATCTTCCCTGACCTTGGGCCACCAAAATTCCCTGGTAACCAGCCACATGGTTTTGTGTTGCCCAAAATGCCCTGCTGTGGGGCTATCGTGCAGTTGCTTGAGTACCTTCTCCCTCAATTCCCCTTCGGGTATATATAACGCTCCCTTGTAGTACAATGCCCCGTTTCTCTCCTCAAAACCCCCGGGTTTGTCTCCCTCCCTCCTGAGACCCCTGAGTTTGTCCTGGGCGTATTCATCATGCACCGTTCCCTCTACCAATTCCCTTTGCCCCACCAATGCCGCCCCACACACCCAGCGGTCCTCTGGAATGACATGGGTCTCTTCGGGTGCTCCCTCCCCCTCCAAATATTCAGGTTTGCGTGAGAGAGCGTCCGCCCTAACGTTCTCTGGGCCTGGCACGTAACAAATCTCAAAGTTAAACTTGGAGAACTCCTGGGCCCATCTCAACTGCCGTTGGTTGAGCACTCGCACAGTCTCCAATACTCTAGATTCTTATGGTCCGTGCACACTTGCACCTTATGTTGTGCACCAATTAGCAGGTGCCTCCATTTCCGGAAAGCCTCATGAATAGCAAGAAGTTCCCGGTCGTACACCGTGTAGTTCCTCTCGGATTTGTTCAGCTTTCGCGAAAAGAAGGCACACGGTCGCCACTCTGACTCCTCCTTTCCCGGCTGCAGAAGAAGCACCGCCCCTATGGCTCTGTCAGATGCGTCTGTTTCGACCCTCAGCTTCCTTTGTAAATCCACATGCAGAAGTTGTTCTTCTGAGGCGAAGGCCCTTTTCAGTTCCTCAAACGCTCGCTCCGCCTCCGCCGTCCATACAAACTTCTTTTTACTGCTGAGACAGTCCGTAATGGGCGCCGTCAGGTGGGCGAAGTTTCGGATGAACTTACGATAAAAGTTTCCAAACCCTAGGAACCTCTGCACATCCTTCTTGGTTTTGGGTGTTTTCCATTCCAGCACTGCCTGCACCTTGCCGGGATCCATGGCCAATCCCTTGTCTGACAGGCGGTACCCCAGGAATTCCACCTCCTTGGTATGAAACTGACACTTCTCCAGTTTCACCCACAGCCTGTTGGCTTGCAGCCTGCTCAACACTTCTCTGACGTCTCTCACATGTTGCTCCTCATTCTCCGAATACACCAATACATCATCTAGGAAGGCCACGCAATTCTTGTAGAGCAAAGGACCCAGTACGTGGTTCATAAAAGATTGAAAGCACGCTGAGCCTGCTTGTAATCCAAAAGGCATAACGAGATATTCAAATGCCCCCAAAGGGGTAAACATGGTGGTTTTCCATTCATCCCCTTTCCTTATACGTATCAAGTTGTACGCCCCCCTTAGATCCAGCTTTGTAAAAATCTTTCCCTTCCGCACCCTGGTCAAAATATCATCAATCCTGGGCATAGGGAAAGCCACTGGTTCTGTCACTGCATTTAACCGCCTGAAATCACATACAAGTCTCGGCTTGTCCGTGTGCTTTTTATCCACAAAAAACACTGGGCTACCCCCCGCTGCTTTGGACTCTCTGATGAAGCCTCTCTTCAGGTTCTTGTCAATGAACTCTCGCAACTCCTGCATTTCTCTGTCTGACATGGCATACAACTTGCCTACAGGAAGCTGTGCTCCAGGGAGTAAATTGATCTGGCAATCAAAGGGCCTATGCGGGGGTAGTTGGTCAGCTTCCTTCTCGCTGAACACGTCGCTGAGATCTGCATACTGTGGTGGTACCTTCACCTTCTCCATTACTTCCGTCCCTGCTAGGGTGGCGTGGGCCCCTGCTGAACCCTTTTCCCCTTTGCAGTGTTCTAAGCAATGTGCTGAACCAAAGGAAACCACTCTTTGATGCCAGCCCACCAGCGGATCATGTAGCGCTAGCCAGCTCATTCCCAAAATAATGGGAGCGCCTCCCAAGGTGGCCACATTAAACGCTATCAGTTCTGTGTGCCTTGCCACCCTCATTATCATTGGGACGGTCTGCAAGCTGACTCCTCCTCCCAACAACTCCCTGCCATCGATCGTGGTCACCTGCAGGGGGTTGCTTAAAGGGATCGTCTGTATCTGGTGTTCAGCAGCAAACTCCTTGCTCATAAAATTGCAGGAGCTGCCTGAGTCCAACAGCGCCTTTATTTTTAGGGGGTGTCCATTTTGCAGCTCTAGCGATACTTCAATCACTAGAGCAGGTTGAGGAGCGTCTGGCACGGGCACTTTCACTGCACTTTGGCCTGGCTGCAGTGCCCCGACTGTGGCAACCAGGCGTTGGCTTTTACCTGCTCTGTTTCTCCCTGCTCTCCTCCCTCAACAGCTCCCACCATCCCTTGCCATTCCTTCCTCTGGGGGCAGACTCTGGCAAAGTGGCCTGGCTGTTGGCAGAGATAGCATTTCCGGGCGCCCTTTCCCTCCTTCTTAGCCCCCTCACTGGGTTTTGAAAATGCGCGCGCGCGCGCGCTGTTCCGATTTCCATCGGCTCTGCCGGCGGGAAAGCTGGCTCAGGAATGTCTGGAATGCGGAACTCCTTCCAACGTTCCCCTCTCCCTTCCCGCCTTTCCAAGGCTCTTGCCTCCTGACGCGCTCCTATGGTCAGCGCAGATTTGGTCAGCTGATCCATAGACACCGCCCTGGGGCTCCGGGACAGCTCGTCTTTCACAGCCGAAGAAAGACCTTCTTCAAATAGCATCTGAATGGGTGCCGCCGATAAATCCCAACCCAATCTGTGAACCAGCATGGTAAACTCAGTCCAGTACTCACGGACAGATCGGCTTCCCTGCTTGCAAGCCATTAGCTGTCTGCGCACCACCCCTTCCTCAATATCGCTGGAAAACATGATATCCATTGCACGAAAGAACTTCATCGTGTCCTTTAGGACGTCATTGTGCGTTGCCATTAGGGGTCGAACCCAGTCCCGCGCCCCTTTCTCAAGATGCCCAATTACGAAAGCAACTCGCGATTCCTCATCAGGGAACTCATCAAACTGCACATTAATGGCATATTGCATCTCTGTCCTAAAGGCATGGTAATCCTTGGGGTCCCCCCCAAACTTCTGCACCAATCCTGGTACCTTTCTGGGGAATTGAGTGGCTCTCCCCTTCTTGTCTGCATCCTGAGCCCTTCTCTCCTCAAGCCTCGTCGTCTGCAGCGCAAGTTGGACTTCCAACGCTCGGTATCTTTCTTCCAAGCTTGGACCAGCTCCAACCCCTGCTCCTCCGGTTCCGGCTGGGTCGCTCATGATGCTTTCTCCTGCACAGGCAGCGTACAGAGACTGTCAGACTGCTGTAATGGGATGATTAGCTGCTTGTGCGTAAAATCGTGCTCCCTCAGAGTTTGTGCGGCTCCACAAACCTCTGTGTGTGACAGAGCTCCTCAAACATGTCTGCTCTTAGTCACTCGTAGAGTCTGACAGTGGCTGTCTGCGGAAGCGCTTCCAGCAAAGAAGCTCCTTAACGGAAACGCGTCTCCTGGACTCACGGCGTGACAGTTTCCGGCGAGGTGTGGGTCTCCCTATGGGAGACTCAGATACCTCCCCACTGTTCTCGCTGGAAGCGTCTCTGAGCCCTCCCTCCTGCTCGCATTCCCTCAGAGATCCACTCCTCCCCCTGCTGGTTCCTGCTTCAGCTGTTGAGTCTCTTTCTTCCTCCCTGAGCCCCTTCACCACCTGATGCTCCGATGGCAGTTCCCTGACAGACATCTAGAGGACTGGCACCCAAGACTAAAAAAATAGAGATCTGCCCAAAAACTTGTTGCGACCATAATGCCTTGAAATTGGATTTGAGACTTACACCAGCTGGATCCTTCAGATGGAGAATGAATGACACTTTGTTCAGAGATCAGGAGATTGTGAAGAAGGCCCAAAAAACGGTGAAGGATTATTTTGAAATAAATTTGAACACTTCTGTGGAAAAGAAAACAATCTGGGACGCGAGTAAAGCAGTTATGAGAGGGTTTCTGATACAACAGAATACGATTAAGAAAAAACTCTGGAATGGTAAAAAGGACAAGATACTAGAGAAGATAAGAGATGGAGAGAAAAGGCTGAGACTGAATCCAAAATCAAAAGAAGTCTTAAGAGAAATCAAATTCCATCAAGCACAATATGTGAAATTGATAAACCAAGAAGTTGAATGGAAAATTAAACAAATGAAACAAAGATCATTTGAATCGGCAAATAAATGTGGGAAGCTGCTGGCATGGCAGCTGAAAAAGAGACAAAAATTGAACTTTGTTACCAACCTGGAGGTTGAAGGAGAATGCATTCAGAAACCAGAAGAAATTAGAAAGTGTTTCCAGAGATATTTCAAAAAGTTGTTTACCCAAGGGCCCCAGGCAGAGATGGAGATAAATCAATTTATAAAGAGAAATGGACTGCAAAAATTATCTCAAGACAAACAAACAACCCTGAATTACAGAATAACACAGCAGGAAATTGAAAGTGCCATTCAGAACATGCAATTAGGCAAGTCCCCAGGCCCAGATGGACTTACCTCCAAGTACTATAAGACATTAAAAGACTATCTGATTCAGCCGCTATTGGAGGTATGCAATCAAATTATGGAGGGGAAGGGGGCGCCAGAATCGTGGAAAGAAGCTTTCATCACCTTGATACCAAAAGTAGAATCTGAAAAGACCCAACTAAAGAACTACCGTCCCATCTCACTCCTGAATGTGGATTATAAAATTTTCGCTGACATTTTGGCAAGTAGATTTAAAAAAGTATTAAATGAAGTCATTCATAAAGACCAAGCAGGCTTTCTCCCTGGTAGACACTTGTCTGATAATACGAGGAACATTATTGATGTTTTGGAGCTGTTGCAGACAAATATGAATACGAAAGCAGTGCTAATTTTCATAGATGCAGAGAAGGCCTTTGACAATATATCTTGGAAATTTATGAAGAGAAATTTGGAAGGGATGGGAGTGGGAAGGGCGTTCCAAAATGGTATAGAAGCAATATATTCAGAGCAAAAGGCCAAACTGATTGTGAACAATGTGGTGACAGAAGAGTTCAAAATTGAAAAAGGGACACGACAGGGGTGCCCCCTATCACCTCTGTTATTTATTTCTGTCCTGGAGGTGTTGCTGAATTTGGTTAGGAAGGACCAGCAGATAGAAGGAATACAGGTCGGAGAAAAACAATATAGACTGAGAGCTTTTGCAGATGACTTAGTTTTAACATTACAGGAGCCAGAGTCTAGTACAAAAAGAGTTTTAGAAATAATCCATGAGTTTGGTCGGGTGGCGGGATTTAAGTTGAATAAACAAAAAACTAAGGTTCTGGCAAAAAATTTGACACCTTCAGAAATAGAAGGGTTTCAGAAGGAGACTGAGTTGAATGTGGTTAAAAAAGTGAAATACCTAGGGGTTAATTTGTCTGGTAAAAACCTGGATTTATTTAAAGATAATTATACAAAATGTTGGTCAGAAATTAAAAAGGATTTAGAAATTTGGTCAAGACTAAAACTTTCCTTGTTGGGAAGGATATCAGCCGTAAAGATGAATGTATTGCCAAAGATGCTGTTTCTGTTTCAAACCCTACAGATCGTGGACAGAGTGGAATGTTTTGGAAAATGGCAGAGGGATATCTCGAAGTTTGTCTGGCAGGGCAAAAAGCCCCGTATAAAATTTAAAATACTAACAGACGCAAAAGAAAGAGGGGGATTTGCCCTGCCGGACTTAAGGTTATACTATGAGGCTGCATCCTTCTGCTGGATGAAAGACTGGTTTTTACTAGAAAACACTGATGTCCTAGATCTGGAAGGGTTCAACAATGCTTTTGGTTGGCATGCATACTTGTGGTACGACAAGGTGAAGAGTCACAAATTGTTTAAAAACCATATTGTCAGGAAAGCTTTATTTATTGTCTGGACTAAATATAAAGACTTACTTGAAAATAAGACCCCGAGGTGGCTTTCACCAATGGAGGCAAAGGCCCCAAAAAGACTGAATATGGAGGTTGGCTGGGCAAAATACTGCGAGATAATAGAAAAATGCGGAGACAACTGGAGATTGTTGAGTTTAGAAAAAATAAAAAACAAGGTGCGAGATTGGTTACATTATGCCCAAATTCAAGAGGTTTTTAAAAAGGATAAAAAAATTGGTTTCCAGGTGGAAAAATCAAAATTAGAAACAGAATTACTTGAACCAAAGACGAGAGTGCTCTCGAGAATGTATAACTTGCTGCTTAAATGGAATACACAAGACGAGGTAGTTAAATCAGCCATGATAAAATGGGCACAAGACATTGGGTACAACATTATGTTTGAAGACTGGGAAAGGTTATGGACCACCGGCATGAAATTCACGGCATGTAATGCCTTGAAATAAAACATTATGAAAATGGTATACAGGTGGTACATGACCCCAGTCAAGTTAGCAAAGATGTATCATTTGTCTGATAATAAATGTTGGAAATGTAAAGAGGCTGAAGGAACGTTCTTTCACCTCTGGTGGACATGCCCGAGGGTGAAGGCCTTCTGGGAATTGGTATATAATGAGTTGAAAAAGGTATTTAGGTATACCTTTTACAAGAAACCAGAGGCCTTCCTCTTGGGCATTGTGGGCCAGAGAGTGCCAAAGAAGGATAGAACCTTCTTTTTATATGCAACAGCAGCAAGAATCCTTATAGCTAAACATTGGAAGACACAAGAACTACCCACGCTGGAAGAGTGGCATACGCAACTGATGGACTACATGGAATTAGCTGAAATGACTGGCAGAATCCGAGATCTGGGAGAAGAAACAATAGAAGAGGACTGGAAAAAATTTAAGGACTACTTACAAAAACATTATAAGTTATATGAATGTTGAAAATTTGCTAAGTTTTGGCGAAATTAGCTTCAGTAATTAAATTTGAGAATGGTGGAAATTAGGGTATAATTATGGAAGAACCAAAGTTTAGAGTAATGTCTTTATTTTAGGACCAATGATGGGGAAAAGTGAATTAACAATAAGTATTCTAAATTTAAATATAATCAGATGGAAAAAAAGAAAAACGCATGAAACAAGGTAACAACTTGCTGTCATTTTTATTGTAAAGAATGCAGGGGGTGGAGGATGTGGGGAAGTCCAGTGGATTATGAAAAAGTGTATGGAAAATATGAATATATTTCTTCTTTTTTATTTTCTTCTTTTTTCTTTCTGTAAAGCCGCTTTTGTTGAGACACTGTCTATGTTATTGACCCTGGAAAAAAGCAATAAAAATATTTTTTTTAAAAAAAAAGGGAGAAAGGAAGAAAACAACTTCCCACAACAGTCAGATTTATAAAATATTGCAAAAAATTATATAAAGTAGAATTGAAAGAGGAAAAGAAAACCCAAAAATACTTATTAGAAAATAGATTACCAGATATAGAAGAAGAATATGCAATTTTAAATTCAAATATTGAACTTGAAGAGATTAAAAAAGTGATTAAAAATATGAAGGTTGGGAAATCGCTGGGACCAGACGGAATTTCAGTAACATATTATAAAAAATTAGAGGAAATAATAACACCCAAATTACAATTAATTATGAATGAAATTTTAGACAAAGGAGAAATACCCAATTCGTGGCAAGAAGCATTGATAGCCCTTATCCCAAAGCAAGGTACGGATTTGAGACTTATAAAAAACTACAGGCCAATATCTTTATTGAATATAGACTATAACATATTTACTGGAGTTCTTGCAAATAGAATGGAAACTCTGCTAAAAAGGGTAATTAAAAAAGATCAGGCAGGATTTTTGCCAGCCAGACAAATAATAATAATAATAATAATAATAATAATAATAATAATAATAATAATAATAATAATTTTTATTTATATCCCGCCCTCCCCAGCCAATGCCGGGCTCAGGGCGGCTAACAACACTAAAATAGTGCAACATTCTAAAAACATTATAAAAATTAGTTAAAATCAAAATTGATGGCAACCATAAACTAAAGTTCTATAAAGATTGCCAAAGGAGGGAGTCAGGCTGCGCCCTGACCAAAGGCCTGGTGGAACAGCTCTGTCTTGCAGGCCCTGCGGAAAGATGTCAAATCCTGCAGGGCCCTCGTCTCTTGTGACAGAGCATTCCACCAGGTTGGAGCCGCAGCCGAAAAAGCCCTGGCTCTAGTTGAGGCCAGCCTAACCTCTCTGTGGCCTGGGACATTCAAGATGTTTTCATTTGAAGACCGTAAGTTCCTCTGTGGGGCATACCAGGAGAGGCGGTCCCGTAGGTACGAGGGTCCTAGGCCGTATAGGGCTTTGAAGGTTAAAACCAGCACCTTAAACCTTATCCTGTACTCCACCGGGAGCCAGTGCAGCTGGTATAGCACCGGATGAATGTGATCTCGCAGCGAAGACCCCGTAAGGAGTCTCGCCGCGGCATTCTGCACCCGCTGGAGTTTCTGGGTCAGTCTCAAGGGCAGCCCCACGTAGAGCGAGTTACAATAATCCAGTCTGGAGGTGACCGTCACGTGGATCACAGTGGCTAGGTCAGGGCGAGAGAGATCAGGAGCCAACTGCTTAGCTTGGCGGAGATGAAAAAATGCCGCCTTTGTTATAGCTGCAATCTGCGCCTCCATGGAGAGGGAGGTATCGAAGATTACACCCAAACTCTTAACGGACGGTGCTGGCACTAATTGCACCCCCGCAAGAGATGGGAGTTGCCCCCTCAATCCCATATCGTCCCGTCCCAGCCAGAGGACCTCTGTCTTCGAAGGATTTAACTTCAACTGGCTACCACGTAACCATCCAGCCACAGCTTCCAAGCATCTGATCAGTGTGTCTGGGGCCGAGTCAGGATGGCCATCCATCAACAGATAGAGTTGGGTGTCATCAGCATACTGATGGCAGCCCAGCCCAAAACTCCGGACAAGCTGGGCGAGGGGGCGCATAAATATGTTGAAAAGCATCGGGGAGAGTATCGCACCCTGAGGTACTCCACACACCAAGGAGTGGCGCAATGACTATTCCCCCCCAAGCGCCACCCTCTGTCCCCGACCAGAGAGAAATAAGCGCAGCCATTGAAGGACTGTGCCCTGGATCCCCACGTCGGCAAGGCGGTGGTCCAGGAGTTCGTGATCAACCATGTCGAAAGTTGCTGACAGATCTAGAAGAATCAGCAGCCCCAACCCGCCTCGATCCAGCTGTCTACGAAGATCATATGTTAGGGCAACCAGAGCCGTCTCGGTCCCATGACCAGCGCGGAAGCCGGACTGGAATGGATCCAGAGCTGATGTTTCATCCAGAAACCTACCAAGCTGTTCAGCAACCGCTCTCTCAATCACCTTACCCAGGAATGGAAGATTCGAAACCGGGAGGTAATTGGATAGATGTAAGGGATCTAGTGATGTTTTCTTTAAGAGCGGGCGCACCACTGCCTCCTTCAGTTCCCCTGGGACAAATTGCCAAGGGACAAATTGATGATATCCCCCAGGGGGGCCCGCACCTCGTCTGGACACGCTCTAATCAGCCAAGACGGGCACGGGTCGAGAGGACAAGTGGTGAGCTTTCCAGCTCGGAGGAGTCTGTCCACATCGGCTGGGGATATCCGGTCAAAGTGGTCCAATACTGGACCCGAGGACAGTCGAGGGGCCTCCAGTTCCTTTATTGCTATCAAATTGGGAGGGAGGTCATGGCGGAGCAACAGGACCTTCTCCACAAAAAAGCTTGCAAATGCCTCACAGCTGTGTGTCAAATTGTTATTTAAATTTGGCTGTCCTTCGAGGGATGTTAAAGACCGAATTATACTAAATAATTGCGCCGGGCGAGAGCTAGCGGATGCCATGGAGGCCGAGAAGTAGGACTTCTTAGCGGCCTTCACTGCCATCTCGTAGGTTTTCATAAAACCCCTATAAGATGTTCTTGAAGCTCCGTCACGGGCACCCCGCCATACTCGCTCTAGCCGTCTGAGGTCCCGCTTCATTTTCCAGAGCTCCTCGGTAAACCAGGGAGCCCGGTTTCTGTGGGGTCGCAGAGGGCGCTTAGATGCGATCTCACTGATGGCTGCCAGGAGCTGGGTATTCCAGCCCTCAACAAGCTCAGTCAATGAGTCGCCAGGGGGAGAAAGGTCCCGCAAGGCTTGACGGAATCTATCAGGGTCCATCAGCCTCTGTGGGCGAGCCCAAATCGGCTCGCCACCTAAGCAGGGTGGGGGTGGAAAGTCAATCCTGGCTTTCAGAGCGTAGTGATCAGACCATGGCACCTTCATTGAAGGAGACATGATCACATCTATACCGGCGCCAAAGATCAAATCCAGCGTGTGGCCTGCTTGATGTGTGGGGCCCGAAACAAACTGGGAGAGCCCTAGTGTCGCCATGGAAGACACCAGGTCCAGAGTCTGTGAGGAGGGAGTGACATCAGCATGGATGTTGAAGTCCCCCAATACCAATAGGTTAGGGAACTCCAAGGCCCAGCCGGCCACCGCCTCCAGCAGGCCTGACAGGGTGGCTGCTGGTGCGCTAGGTGGCTGGTACACCAGCCAGACAGCCAAGCTCAACTCGGAGCCCCACACTAGGCCAACACATTCAATGCCGGGGATCGATGGCGATGGTAGAGCCCTGAAAGAACAATCTTCCCGGATTAATAATGCAACCCCTCCCCCCCGGCCCACAGTCCATGACTGGTGGAGGACGGAGAAACCCGGGGGCGCCATCTCTCGTAAGGTAACAGTTTCCCCTTCGCGCACCCAGGTCTCCGTCACACAAGCCAGGTCGACCCCCTGCAAGGTGAAGAAATCTCACAGGGTGGCAGTTTTGTTGCCTATAGACCTGGCATTGCACAACACCAGTGACGGAGGTGAGTAATCCTTGCTCACCCTACCCTCGTCTCTCCGGATGGGGCGCAGATTGGAAGGGGTACGAGCATATCCGTATCTCGATCCCCTTTGCCTATGACATCTGCCCCCACCGCCATACCTCACTCGCCCCTCCACGGTAGGAATCCCAAGCCTCATACTCGCCTCCATTTACAAAATATAAAAGCAAAACAAACAAACAAAAACAATTATACCAAAACAAAACCAGTCCCCACCCCACTCAACAACCATCCCACCCCAAACCAAAATAAAACAAAACAAAATAAAAATACATGAATAAAAACCACCGTTTATGGTGGTACAACAAAGTAAAAGCTAAAAACACTTTTAAAACACTTTAAAATATATAAAAACATTTTTAACATTTGCTGCAGCAGCACCAGTGTCCTTAAAGTTGTGGCGGTGGTGAGTGTGGGCCCCGCTCCCTGGCCTGGTGGAGTGGGCTTGCAGGGGGAAGAGTCCTCCCCACAAACTCACGGCGAAGCGGCAGCAGCAATGTCTCGAGGCCTCCTTGGAGCCTTGTATGCTGTGGTGGAGTATGGGGCCCGCCCCCAGGCCTAAGGTGGAGAATGGGCTTCCAGGGGGAGCGGTCCTCCCCAAGACTCACCGGCAACACTAGAATAATTATAGACTTAATAGAATATGCCAAAATGAATCAAGTAAAGAAATTTCAATGCTTTTGGTAGATGCTGAAAAGGCAGTGTCTCTTGGAAATTTATGATCAAAACCCGCGAAAGTTTAAATTTAGGTAAAAGAATTATGAATGGAATTCAAGCAATTTACAAAAAACAAAGAGCCAAATTAATCCTAAACAACGAAATTACAGAAGAATTCGACATCGAGAGAGGGACACGACAGGGATGTCCTTTATCCCCACTCCTATTTATAACAATATTAGAAACCCTATTAATAGCTCTGAGAAAGGACGAAGAAATAAAGGGCATATGTCTTGGTACACAGTGTTACAAAGTAAGAGCATTTGCAGACGATGTGATCATTACAACCGAAACACCAAAAGAAAGTATAAAAAAGCATTAGAAAGAATGAAAGAATTTGGCGAAGTAGCAGGATTCAAATTGAACAAAGATAAATCAAAATTGATAACTAAAAATATAGGCGAGAAAGGGAAAAAGGAATTAGAGGAAACAACGGGACTAAAAATAGAAAATAAAGTGAACTACTTAGGGAAATGGATTACAAATAAAAAAACAAATTTATTTAAGGATAATTATATCAAAAAATGGAAAGAAATTAAAGGAAGTATGGATAAATGGGGGAAACTAAAATTATCATTAGGAGGAAGAATATCTATGATTAAAATGATGATAACTCCCCAAAATTCTATTTTTATTTCAAACGATTCCAATTGTAATAGGAACTAAATATTTTATAAGCTGGCATAGAGATCTTGCAAATTTTATACGGCAGGGGGAAAAGGCAAGGATAAAATTAGAAGTAAGGAAGGGCCCAAAGGAAAGTGGAGGATTCGCAGTGCCAGATTTAAAAAAGTATTTTGAGGCAGCATGTTGGTGTTGGATAAAAAAATGGATATTATTAAAAGATAATGAAGTCCTAACACTACAGGGTTGGGACAAAATATACGGCTGGCATGGCTATTTATTCTATGACAAAAAAGAACAACATAAAAAAATACAAATCACATAGTAAGAAAGGCTCTATTGGATGTCTGGGAAAGAACAAAAAGAAAAAATATTGAGAAAACTCCCCAATGGGTTTCGCCAGTGGAGGCAACCACAACATTAAAGAGTAATTCAAAAGAGACTTGGCCAACATATAGGGAAATATTAGAGGATGCAGACGGAAATATTAAATTAAAAACTTAAGAACAATTACAAACATTTGGAATAAATTGGTTACAATATTTTTAATTAAAAGCAACTGTCAGGGAACTGCCATCGGAGCTTGAGGCGGAGGGAAGGCTCCAGAGGGATGGAGGAGAGGGTCCCAGTAGGGAGAGAGGCAGCCCATCTGCTGGGGAAGGAAATCAGCGTAACACCAGTGGAGAAGGGGGGCAGATGGGGGAATCGGAGAGGAGGCTCCAAGATTCCTCGCCGGAGACCAGCGGAGAGTGTACGGGTACTCCGCTGCCCACACCCTCCCTGCGCAGAAGACTTCCGCGCAGGGAGAGTAGGAGGAGACTTGGCGTCAAACAACTTTTATGCTGGAAAAGGTTCGAGAAACGCCCACTGACGGATTCTGCCAGCGACTGAGACAGTCACGATGCTGGAGGCTGTTCAGTCAGAAAGGGTTTAACCAGGTAACCTCGCCAGCAGTGGCGGCAACTTACGCACGAGCAACCCCTAAACCCATTACAGCAACATATGAAAAAGACATAAAAAGGGGGGGATTTGAAAATAAAACCTCAAAATTAGAAAAGGAAATATAGCAAAGCGATCAAAAAATACTTGCAAAAATGTATAGATTATTAATGAGAACCACCTTAGAACAAGAGACGAAAGGGATGTTAAAAGGACATGTTAAAATGGGAGCACGATTTGGGATATGAGATAGATCTGGAAAGATGGAAAACTTTTTGGGAGAAAAACATAAATTTTACTGCGTGTGATTTATTAAGGGAGAATTTCAGAAAAATTCACCACAGATGGTACCTAACCCCTGACAGATTGTCAAAAATAAATAAAAGGAACAATGACAAATGTTGGAAATGTAACAGAACAAAAGGTACATTATACCACGTGGTGGACTTGCCCAAAGATTAAAACCTTTTGGGACATGATCCATGACGAAATAAAAAAATTGATAAGGGCATCACACACAAAAAGGCAGAGGCATATCTATTAGGAACTCTAGATAAATATATCCCAAAAGATAAAAGTAACTTATTTCTATACACGACAACAGCGGCAAGAATTTTGATTGCTAGCTATTGGAAAAAGACAGCATCCCAACAAAAAGAGAATGGTTGGGGAAACTTTGCGAGTACCTGGAATTAGCAAAATTGACGGATATAATAAGGAGAAAATCCAAAACTATGGTTATGAAGCAATGGGAGTTCTTAAATGATTATTTACAAAACCAGGGCTCGACTACAAAAATCTGGTTGTGTTTAGAATAATCTTGTGCGTAATATAAAGAATACAAAGTGAGACATTAAGGAAACCCAAAGGGAAAATATGAAGAACAGAGGTTCTGACGAACAGATTATTAAAAACGCATGAGGCAAACGGTGGAAGTCTTTTAAAAAACAACACTTTATTTAAGGTAGATAAGGACAAGATGAAATTATACAATTGAATATAAATATAGATGGGAAACGGCTATGTATTGTGAGTATTTATCTACTTTTAAAATTTTTCACCTATGATCTTTTTCTTTTACTTCTTTATTTTTTCTTTGTTCTTTTTTCTGATATCTTTCATTTCACTCCTTTATTGTGAATAGCATTTTATAGAGGTATAAATAACTGTAAATATGAAAAGAGACAAAATATTCTCTAATTTTTTTTCCTTGGTTATATGTATTTTCTTTTTCTTTTGTATTTTCTTTTGTTGTAAATATGTATGTTTTCTAATTTGTACTTAATAAAAACTATTTTTTAAAAAATTAAAAAAATCAGTTGCAGACAGCCAGTAGCTCCTCTTTTTCCTTTTTATTATAAAAACAGGCTGCTGAATACTCTTCACAGTCCCTTCAAATTTTTTAAAGGGGTTATGGAGGTAAAAGAGGTAAAAGATACTTTTTGCAACACAAAAGCCAGTTCAGACAGCAACAGGATACTTTGTATCAAACAAAGAGGAAGCAAAAGTTGAAAGTTTCCTCTCCCTTTGTGACGTCACAATGGAGTCTAGCCTTTCCCTACCGGGGAGTCTGCTGCAGAAGAAAAGAGTCTCTTTTGCTTAAAGCTCAGTCTGGAAGGGTTATTTTAAAGTAAAAGTTCTCCCCCCTCCCCCCTGCCAGAAGGGGGGGGGGGGGTTTAAAAGTTTACTTGCAAGTTTTCTGACAGTCTTTTCCCACTTGCGGCTTCGGTCAACAGTACCGCTTTCACTTTTAAGTCAGCGAAAAGGGATCAACCTCCGTTTTTAAATCCCTTTCTGTCCGAATTATTGCCCATTTCTTCTTTTTTTCTCTTTACTCACGGTTCCAAATGTTTAATCCTCCCCCCCCCCCCCCGGAGAAATTGGCTGCTCACGATCACCAGACTCGGAGCTTCGCTCTGTGAAGGAAGCAAGTCATTTCCGCTGTGCCCGCATCTCCGACCCCACTCACTCTCGGGGCTCTTTTCCAGAGCTTACCGGGGAGTAGGGGAGTCGCAGAGGGCACCCGCCGGAACACCAAGCCCTCAGAATGCTCAGTCTGAGGTTTCCCAGGGTACCGCATCACTTTAGCCTTAGCTATTGCAGCACAGATATGTGTTCCAGTTCATGTTATTTTTAAATACAATTCCCAGATAATTGAAATGCTTAACTTCTTGTATTAGATGTCCATTAATTATCCAATTTTTTGGGTTCCCTCTGTTTGTAAATTGCATAATTTTTGTCTTTTCATAGTTAATTTTGAGGTTATTAATAGAGCAAAAGTTTGAGAAACTCTTTAAAAAAATTTAAACCCCAAAGAGGAAAGTGAGATAATTACCGCATCATCTGCATAAAGTAATAAAAAAACTGGGATATTGTTTAAATAAGGGATATGAGTGGTTACATTTTGAAGATATAATGGGAGGTCAGATAAAAAAAGATTAAATAGGGTAGGGGCCAAGATACAGCCTTGCCTAACTCCTCAGTTATTCGGAATTGGAGCTGCAAGTCTACCATCTTTTGAGACTTTAACATATATTTGGTTACTGGAATGTAAACTTTGAATCAATGTAAGTAGGTATTGACCCATGTCAATACCGAGGTGTTCCAATTTGGTCCACAGTTTATTACGATTGACCATATCAAAGGCACTTTTTAAATCTACAAATGCCACAAAGAGACTTTGCTCCTGCCCATTAGGGGAACTAGGAGGCCCCGAACATTTATTTTTTAGATGTCCCTTTTATGACGAGGTACGCAGAGATACCATTGACCCCCAGCTGGTGAGGTTTGCTGACCTTCCAGATAAGTCTAAACTCAATTTTCTCCTCTTAGGCAAAGACCACAAGATGACCTGGATGGTCGACAGAATCTGCGCACAGATTTGCAGGTGCAGACCACCCCCCAAAACAAATTAGTTTGCTAACAAAACAGTCGAAGTTGGCCTTCAGGGTGTCAGGGTCAATTTGTACGGTAGCCCAAATTTTTAGGTTTTTATGTGTATATGCGCTTATCTTAGATTTTAATCTTAAAGCTGTTGTTGTATAATGCTTTAAATGTATATTTTATTCTTGTGAAAGCTGTCCAGTTGAGCTTTTTTAGCTGGTCTTTGACTGTAATAAATTAAGATGATGATGAACCGAAGCAGGGCAAACAGAGCTGCAAAAAATGAAATAAAAACATTTATGGAAATGTTCTTTGCTCCGTGTAGTTATACCTATAATTGACATAACCTGCCCACTTCAAAAATTCTGTTTTGTCACACACTTTGAAGCCCAAGCCAAGGCTCCCCTGTACTGACTTTAAGCCAAGAAGCAGAACCCAGAGAGCCACCCAGCAGGTCTCCAAGGGGCCCCTGTTACATACAAGTCCTCTCTTCACCTTCCCTTATCCCTCATAATTATAGGCCTAGCTCCAGCTAGTTAGAATAGTTTCTATAAGAACCAAGAAGCATTACTTAAATAAGGATGAAGCACTGATGGGAAGTTTTCCTTCTGCACATGAGTCTGGCAAACTGCTCTGAGCTGAAACATTCCTTCCTAGAATGTTCAGTTCACACTGAGTTCATGAAACATACCCTGACCTGTTCTTAAAGCATGGTTGACCACATCTATGGAATACAATAGTTATGCCCTGTTAAGTTTTGCTATATCAATCACTAGTTATAGTTTAAGTCTTGCTATATCAATCATTAGTAATTGTTTAATTACGAGGTCTTCACGCCTGTCCAACTCTGTGTTCCTTTTCCCAACCTTTAATCTATTGATGATTAATGTCTTATATGCAACCCTTGCAATGTATTTGTGTTAACCAATCAGCAACAAGCACATATGTGGCAATGCTGTAATATTCAATAAAAGGGACTCCCCAAGACTTGCTCGGGAGATGCCTCCCATATGACACTTGCCATTCGTCTGTTGTTTATTTCAACCCAACATCTGGTGACCCCGACGTGCTAGATCCCTTCACGCAGCCTCCGTACTTCACTCGACTGGAAAAGTCTCAGCGCGCTACTTTGTGAGTATGGGGGGGGGACTGACAAAGTTCCAACAGGAGCATGCCAGGGAGCTGCTTCATCTCGTTAGACAGCGGGTGGCGGGTGCTCATATTTCTTTGAAAGAAATTGAACAATTGTTATGTGAGATTGCTTGCCAGTGCCCCTGGTACCCGGAGTCAGGCTCTCTGGGTTCAGAAGCTTGGCAAAAGATCGGAAAATCCCTCTTCTCTGAACCGAGGGCTCCGATTCATTGTCTGCTCACTTGGCAGAAATGTGCAGATGCCGTCACTAAATTAGGACCACAGGCATCTCCGTCGGCCCCTGCTCTTTTAGCCGCAGCAGACAATCCCCCACCTTACCCTAAGCTTCTGCCTCCATTGCAGCCTTGCCAACCCCTCCCTACGCTTCAGCCCACATCCACCCCCCATCCCTCCTTCGCCTGCCTCAGCCCCTGCACGCTCTCCTATAGGAGCTGTGCGCGCCGCGCTTTCTCAAGCTAGGCAGCAAGGGCTCCTCTCCTTAGAGGAGGAGGCTGGATGGGCTGGGGAAATGCCATCTGCTTCCCCTATCTCCTATGGGAACCCCAGCACTGCACAACAGCAGGTTATGTATGAGGCGCTTCCTTATTCTGTTCTGAGAGAATTAAGGAAAGCTATTACTGATTCTGGCCTCAAATCTTCTTATGTGCTAGGGATGCTGGAGGGGATCGCAAATGGTTATACAATGCTACCTCAAGATTGGAAGGATTTGATGCGCATGCTTTTAACTCCTGCTCAGTATGTGGTTTTTGAAAGTGAATTTAAGCATAGCGTAGCAGCCCTGGCTGATCCACAGCATTCAGCCAGCCAACTCTTTGGAGCTGGTTTATATGATAATATACCAGCCCAGGCGCAATTGACACCTTTACATTTCAGTTGCACCGCGACCTGTGTACAACGCGCCTTTCGGAAAGTCCCTGTCTCAGGGCAACCATTGAGCTCCTTTGTTAATGTTAAGCAACAACATTCGGAGCCTTACCATCAATTTATAGATAGATTGAAAGAATCAATCACTAGGCAGATTGATGACCCTACAGCTCAAAATGAATTAATGAAAAAATTGGCCTTTGAAAATGCAAACACCGATTGCAAGAAGGCTTTGCAGTCAATCATACATCACCCCAAATATGACATGGCCGATATGATTCAAACCTGTGCAGATGTTGGCAGCCAGAGTCATGCGATGTCTTTGCTTGCCGGCACAATCCAGGCTGGCAATAAGCCTACGGGCAATTGCTTCAATTGCAAACGCCCAGGTCATTTTGCTAAACAATGCAGAGCCCCTGGAGGGGGAGCAAACAGGAATGGTGATGCCAGTAAGGCTAAACCTTCCAAAAAATGCCCGAAGTGCGGAAAAGGCTATCATTGGGCAAATCAGTGCAGGAGTTCGGGAAACTCCATAGGGGCCCTGCTCTCGGGCCAGGACAATTAGAGAGCCCTCCGCCGTTAGTTTCCACTATTGAAAATTTTTCTAAGGATACACCCTCTGATTTCACCATTGATTTAATCAATCAAGAAACCAAAGACGCTGTTTTACCTGGTGAAATTGTGCTCATGCCCACCCAATTGGCGGACCCACCACCACCTAAGGTCGCAGGCTTAATTTTACCCAGACTCTCTGCGGCGAAAGAAGGAATCCTGGTTGTTCCAGGAGTCCTAGATCCTGACTATGTGGGCACAATCATGGTTCAACTTTGGAGCCATATGCCCATGCAGTTAAATAAGGGTGAGTCTTGGGCGCATTTGGTGGTGCTCCCTTCTCATCCTACTGTTTCTATTATGGATAGTAATTTGCACGAGCTCTCTCCCCTTTCTTCACAGCTGTTAGCTGTAATCCCGAGGATTGGTGAACAGAAACTTCTTCGTAAGTATAAAATCAATGGCAAAGTTCTGGAAGGCTTGATTGACACGGGCGCAGACATTTCAGCAATAACAAGTAATTGCTGGGACCCCACATGGCCCCTTGAGTCTGCCTCTGCAGTTTGGGGTGTGGGTGGACCCCAAACCTCTTCCAAAAGTGTACAGTGTTTACCTGTTTCTTTGCCTGATAGCTCTGAAACCATTGCATACATCCAACCCTGTGTGCTGAAAATCCACCTCAGTCTGTGGGGCAGAGACCTACTACAACAATTACAAGCTACCATTCAATTTAATGAGTAAGCTTGCACTCCCCCTCAGCTGGAAATCCACCACCCCTGTATGGGTGGAACAATGACCCATAACCGGGGGAAAGCTACTTGCTTTAAAACAATTGGTGAATGAACAATTATTGGCAGACCATATTGAGTCTTCTGTTAGCCCCTATAATACCCCCATCTTCGTCATAAAAAAGAGAAGTGGGAAATGGAGATTTCTCCAGGATTTAAGGAAGATTAATGACATCCTTGAACCCATGGGGCCCTTGCAGTGTGGTCTGCCTAATCCGAATGTGATCCCCCATTCTTATCAATTGGCTATCATAGATTTGCAAGATTGCTTTTTCTCCATCCCCTTACAGGAGAAGGATCGTAAATTCTTTGCTTTCACTATTCCTGTGTTAAATAACAGCCAGCCCACGGAACGGTATCAATGGAAAGTCCTACCGCAAGGAATGCTGAATTCCCCTACCATGTGCCAATATTATGTGAATCAAGCCCTCCAGCCTTTCCATCTTCAGGTTCCACACCAATAAATGTGTGGGAATCTTTTGCAAAAACCCTCAATGTTTCTTCCTTTTGCCTAACCCAGCAGGTATCAATAGGTGAAATCCTTGGCTCTTGCCTTATCCCTGTTTGTCATGACCCTTCTGATATGCAAAATGATACCTGGTTTTATTCATCCCTACCCCAAAATGATTCTCTCCGCGCCCTTGGTTATTCCGGTTACCATAACTGGGGTACCCAAGTGCGCCGACGCCCTCCTCTGGCCATTGATTTGTTGACCCCATACGTGGCTTCTTTTAATGTCACTTGTGCCCGTATGGTCAATTGCACAAAAACCAACTGTGTGAAAATGGGCAAGGATAATTTTAACTGCTCTAATTATGTAAATATTTCCTATGTATATAAATATACAGAGCTGCCTGAAGGCTGGTTCTGGTCGTGCCCAGGCTATACATTCAATTATATTTCAGCGAACATCAGCCATGGCACACCCTGCTGCTTAAGCCGTTTGTCCATCATTTTACCCAAAAAGCATCATTTGTCCAGCTCTAGATATCGCCACTCTGTGGAACTGACTAATGATTGTGACGATTCTGTCTCTCTTCCCAGTAGATCTGAATATATTTCTTTAGCTGTTTCTCTCTTAGGAGTCCCTGGATTGGCTGTACAGAATAGTATGAACATTAACTCTTTAGCTTGCTCCGCAGCAAAAGCTCTGAATTTTACTTCACAAGCTCTTCACCTTTTGAATAAAGAACAGAGTGAACTCCATCACGGACTTCTACAAAATCGTGCTGCCATTGACTATTTGCTCATGCTTCATCATTATGGCTGTGAACAAGTGAATGACATGTGTTGTTTTAATATTACTGATAATTCTAAAGCCATTCAAAAACAAATCTCTCATTTGCAAAAACTTATACACCACATTAAACAGGATGTTGGATTTTCTGGCCTCTGGGATTCGTTCACCCAGTGGCTCACTGGTTGGTTGCCAAATCTGAATTGGTTTCGTAATCTTTTTCAATATGATATTGTCATAATAGGTATATTAATTTTGCTATGCTGCTTCATCCAATGCATTCCTGGTCTCATACGTTTTTGGTCTCAGCTTTTTTCTCCTCCTCAGCCACCTAATAAAATCATTGCTGCCTACTTTGCGAAGTGGCAGCACCAACAGTAAATAATAGGGGAGATGTGGGCAGACTTATTTCGGGCATGCGCTGGCATACCACGTATCCCGAAGTATTTTTGTCCCATTCACCCTGGCGAACTTATTTCATGCATGCGCTGGCATACCACGTATCCTGAAGTATTTTTGTCCATTTTACCCTGAAATCATATAGCAACATCTCGCACACAAAAAAAAAGAAAAAGAAAGGGGGAGATGATGGGAAGTTTTCCTTCTGCACATGAGTCTGGCAAACTGCTCTGAGCTGAAACATTCCTTCCTAGAATGTTCAGTTCACATTCAGTTCATGAAACATACCCTGACCTGTTCTTAAAGCATGGTTGACCACATCTATGGAATACAATAGTTATGCCCTGTTAAGTTTTGCTATATCAATCACTAGTTATAGTTTAAGTCTTGCTATATCAATCATTAGTAATTGTTTAATTACGAGGTCTTCACGCCTGACCAACTCTGTGTTCCTTTTCCCAATCTTTAATCTATTGATGATTAATGTCTTATATGCAACCCTTGCAATGTATTTGTGTTAACCAATCAGCAACAAGCACATATGTGGCAATGCTGTAATATTCAATAAAAGGGACTCCCCGAGACTTGCTCGGGAGATGCCTCCCATATGACACTTGCCATTCGTCTGTCGTTTATTTCAACCCAACAAAGCACTAATGCTAACCTTTTAAGAAAGAAAATAGAATTCTTCTAGGATGGCACTTGCCATCTAGCTTCTATAATTTACAAAAACTAAAAATCTTCTACCTGGTTTTTGTTTGCAGGCTTTTTCAGTGGGTTTCAATTACCGTATTTTGCGCTCTATAGGACACACTGGACCATAGGAGGGGGAGAACAGGGGGGGAAATTCTCCCCCTCTCTGCTCAGAGCCCCTTCAGGATAGCCACATGAAGCCTTTGGAGCGCAGTGGGACCTCCAAAGGCTTCAGGCGGCTATCCCTGAAGCCTGGAGAGCAAGAGGGGTTGGTGCGCACCGACCCCTCTCGCTCTCCAGGCTTCAGCGAAAGCAATGCGAAGCCTCCGGAGCACGGAGGGAGCGCTCCCTCTGTGCTTTGGAGGCTTCGCGTTGCTATTGCTGAAGCCAAGGAGCCTGCATTCGCTCCTTAGGACGCACACACATTTCCCCTTAATTTCTGGAGGGGAAAAAGTGTGTCCTATAGAGAGAAAAATACGGTATATGCGATTTCACTGATGTGCACGGCGCCTCAGAATGTAACCCTCATGTAAATGGGAGGCTGCCTGTGTATATTTTTTAAATACAAATGTTCGGAATTTTTTAATACAAAGCTGGCATACTGCAATCTGCATGTGTAGTCAAAGGCTGAGATCCCAGACCTTGCACATGTGGTGCAGGGTGCAGAATGATCTATTGTAAGAAGTCAGGATAGCCTCCCTTCTAACACCATGGTGCTTAGTGCACCACCATTGAGCAAAACATGTAGAGACTTGGCAAACCTGCCTTTCTCAATAAGAGAAATTCGAATAAGGGATTTCAAAGCCTATGGTCCTCCTGATATTGCTGGACTGTTAAGTTCCATCATAGTCTTTGCAGACTATGCAAGTCTCTGAAAGAAGCAACAGGTCAGATTCTTATCTGGTGAAAACAAGCCATAAAGCTTTGTTTTATGACGTCCAACGCTGCCAAAGTGGTCCCCAAACTGACGTAGTGAACAAAGACTTTCAGAGACTTATAAGACTTATGTTTATTTGGTTCTACGTTTTCAATAGAATCCATCAAGAGTACACATTTTGTGACTTTCAGAGATTTATAAGATTTCTGTTTATTTGGTTTTGCAGAGAGTGCATGTTTCGTATATTTCATATTGTTCAATGTTCCGTATAGATTATATAAAGAGTTGCATTGTTGTACTTGGTCATCGTGTTGCCTTGGATATTACTGATTTTTTTTGCAACAAAAAATAACTAAGTCAGCATGAGTCAGCGGCCTACAATGACTCATGCAACTTTTCACCTAATTGTACCTGTATATATAGAGTGGTCAATGTTTGCGTTGGGTTGTGGGTTGGGTTGGGTCAGGTGGTGGTGTGGCTGCTCGAGAGCAAACAGGCAAGACTCCGACCTGTCTTTTCCAGGCTTTATTATTAGTACAAACTATTTACAGTGAAGAACGTTGCAAGTTCATGTCCGGCTCAGTCGCTAGCAGAATCTGGGAGTGGGCGGTCCTTGTACCTCCCCCAGCATAACAGTTGCGTGACACCCAGCCTCCTTTCCTTGTGCCGAAACCTACTGCACAGACTGGGCGCTGTCAAAGGGGTACTTCCCTCCTCTCCGGCTTGCTCAGCCTCTGCGTTGAGGCTCTCCCTAGCATCCCCTGGTCCTACCACCTCCTCTCCGCTGGAAGTGGGGCTTTCCGCCTTGCCAGAGGAGGAGCTGCTTCGCAAGATCTTCGGAGGTTCCCTATAATACAACTGCCCTTTCCCCTCTCACCTCTGACCTGATGGCAGTTCCCTGACAGGTTGGTTGGTTAGAGAAAGCTGGTAGTGTTGATGTGTGTACAGTTGGTTGGTCGTTTTGCAGATAAAGTCTTTTAAGAATAAAAGCAGAAAATAGACTTCCGGGTTGGTGCCTCCAGCAATGGCGGAGTTCCTCTGATCGGGAGGAACTTGCCCTGTGGGAATTTGGGTCTGTACCGCCGCGGCAAAGGCGGAGACCCATAAAAATCACAGGCGGGAGAAGCCTGTGAACGTGGGATTCGGCGGGCACCTTTTGCGCCTCCCCTACTCGCGGGGGAACCCGATTTTGGGGACCCAGAGCAATGTGGGGTGAGCAGCGCGGTGCTTCGAATCATAGAATCATAGAATCATAGAGTTGGAAGAGACCACAAGGGCCATCGAGTCCAACCCCCTGCCAAGCAGGAAACACCATCAGAGCACTCCTGACATATGGTTGTCAAGCCTCTGCTTAAAGACCTCCAAAGAAGGAGACTCCACCACACTCCTTGGCAGCAAATTCCACTGTCGAACAGCTCTTACTGTCAGGAAGTTCTTCCTAATGTTTAGGTGGAATCTTCTTTCTTGTAGTTTGGATCCATTGCTCCGTGTCCGCTTCTCTGGAGCAGCAGAAAACAACCTTTCTCCCTCCTCTATGTGACATCCTTTTATATATTTGAACATGTGTCAGAGCGGCCCGAGGTCCCAGCTCACAAAGGACCAACGCCAGTCCGTTGTTATGTACAAAAGTCTTTATTGAAGTTCAGTTTCTCTTTCACAGTCGCAGCGCGCAGCTCTACGTCTGTAACTCTAGACCGCCGAAGCTCCGTCTGAGTCTCCTCCCCCCAGACACCAGTTTAAGACTCTAGCCTTGCTCCACCTCTTCCTTTGCTCTTTCCTCCTCTGGCTCCGCCTGTCAGCTGGGGTCTCGCTCTTCCTAGACTCATCTGACGCTGAGTCCCCTGAGTCTTCCCCCTGCCTCCGGCGGGCTTTAGGACCTGGTTCCCAATCCGGGTTTTCTGCTGTCCCACGCGCCTCTACATTTGAACTTGGCACGCGCGCCCAGCCGGCAACCTTCCTCCTGACCGTTACACTGCTCCTGTCACTGCTTCCCCCTTCGGGGAGGCTAGCTGGACCTGACCTCCCCTCCATTCCCCCACTCTCCGATGGAGGTGTGGTCAGCCCAGACTCATCTTCTCTTACTGCTGGAGGAGACGCTGGCCCTGACACATGGGACTCTTCCCCCCCACTACGCTCTGGTGGGGAAGCTGGTCCTGACCTCCCGCTGCTGCTTTGGGAGTCCCCGCTGGCCCCTTGTTTCTGGTGTGTCTCCCCTGGGACCCCCCTTGCCCTGACCATCGGTGCCTCCTTCTGGGAATCTTCTGATTCGCTGGAGAAGCTCATGGAATCTCTCGGGTCACTGTCGTACTCCCCTACACTGCCCTCAAATTCTTCCCCTTCGCTCTCCATTTCCTCTCTCCCCTGTACCTCTGCTCCTGAGCCCCTGACAACATGGCTATCATATCACCCCTTAACCTCCTCTTCTCCAGGCTAAACATGCCCAGCTCCCTCAGCCGTTCCTCATAAGGCATCATTTCCAGGCCTTTGACCATTTTGGTTGCCCTCCTCTGGACACGTTCCAGTTTGTCAGTGTCCTTCTTAAACTGTGGTGCCCAGAACTGGACACAGTACTCCAGGTGAGGTCTGACCAGAGCAGAATACAGTGGCACTATTACTTCCCTTGATCTAGATGCTATACTCCTATTGATGCAGCCCAGAATTGCATTAGCTTTTTTAGCTGCCGCGTCACACTGTTGGCTCATGTCAAGTTTGTGGTCAACCAAGACTCCTAGATCCTTTTCACATGTACTGCTCTCAAGCCAGGTGTCCCCCATCTTGTATTTGTGCCTCTCATTTTTTTTGCCCAAGTGCAATACTTTACATTTCTCCCTGTTAAAATTCATCTTGTTTGTTTTGGCCCAGTTCTCTAATCTGTCAAGGTCGTTTTGAAGTGGGATCCTGTCCTCTGGGGTGTTAGCCACCACTCCCAGGTTGGTGTCATCTGCAAATTTGATCAGGATGCCCTTGAGTCCATCATCCAAGTCGTTGATAAAGATGTTGAATAAGACCGGGCCCAAGACAGAACCCTGTGGCACCCCACTAGTCACTCTTCTCCAGGATGAAGAGGAACCATTGATGAGCACCCTTTGGGTTCAGTCAGTCAGCCAGTTACAAATCCACTGAGTGGTAGCATAGTCAAGACCGCATTTTACCAGCTTCTTTACAAGAATATCATGGGGCACCTTGTCAAATGCCTTGCTGAAATCAAGGTAGGCTATATCCACTGCGTTCCCTTCATCTACCAGGCTTGTAATTCTGTCAAAAAACGAGATCAGGTTAGTCTGACATGACTTATTTTTCAGAAATCCATGCTGACTATTGGTGATCACAGCATTCCTTTCTAGGTGCTCACAGACTGTTTGCTTAATGATCTGCTCCAGAATCTTCCCTGGTATTGATGTCAGACTGACTGGGCGGTAATTATTTGGGTCCTCTCTTTCCCCCTTTTTGAAAATAGGGACAACATTTGCCCTCCTCCAGTCTGCCGGGACTTCGCCTGTTCTCCAGGAATTCTCAAAGATGACTGCCAGTGGTTCTGAGATCACATCTGCCAGTTCTTTTAATACTCTTGGATGCAGTTCATCTGGCCCTGGAGACTTGAATACATCTAAACTAGCCAAGTATTCTTGTACAATCTCCTTAGTTATTCTGGGCTGTGTTTCCTTTGCTGAATCATTTGCTTCAAATTCTTCAGGTCGGGCATTGTTTTCTTTATCGGAGAAGACTGAGGCAAAGAAGGCATTGAGGAGTTCAGCCCTTTCTGTGTCCCCTGTTTGCATTTCACCATCTTCTCCTCGGAGTGACCCCACTGTTTCTTTGTTCTTCCTTTTGCTACGAACATACCCATAAAAGCCTTTTTTGTTGCTTTTAACCTCTCTAGCAAGCCTGAGTTCATTCTGTGCTTTAGCTTTTCTGACTTTGTGTCTACACGTGCTGGCTAATTGTTTGAATTCCTCTTTGGTGGTTTCCCCCCTTTTCCATTTTTTGTACACATCCTTTTTTAATCTTAACTCAGTTAAAAGTTCTTTAGATAGCCACCCTGGCTTCTTTAGGCACCTTCCATGTTTCCGTCTCATTGGTATTGCCTGACGTTGTGCTTTTACTATCTCCCTCTTAACAAACTCCCAGCCATCATGAACTCCCTTTCCTTTTAGTATTACTGTCCATGGGATCTCACCCAGCACTTCCCTAAGTTTTATGAAGTCGGCTTTCTTAAAGTCAAGAAATTGAGTCCTAGTATGCTTGGCTGCTCCTTTCCGCTGTATAGTAAACTTCAGAAGAGCTTGATCACTCGCACCTAATGATCCTTCCACTTCTACCCCACTAACCAGGTCATCAACATTGGTTAGGACCAGATCTAAAATGGCTGTTCCTCTTGTTGCTTCTCCCACTTTCTGGACAATGAAGTTGTCTGCAAGGCCAGTGAGGAATCTGTTTGACCTTATGCTCTTGGCTGAGTTTGACATCCAACAAATATCCGGGTAATTGAAGTCCCCCATTACTACTATCTCCCTTCCTTTTGCATGCTTGGCCATCTGTTCCAGGAAGGCATCATCTATGTCCTCCGTTTGGCTTGTGGATCTATAGTAAACTCCCATAATGAGGTCTCTGTTATTCTTCTCTCCCTTAATTTTGACCCAAATGCTCTCACTTTGGCTTTGAGGTTCTAAATCTTGGATCTCTTCACAGGTATACACATCCCTGACATATAACACCACTCCTCCTCCTTTCTTGTCTGGTCTGTTTCTCTGAAATAGATTGTATCCCCCCATTTTTACATTCCAATCGTGGGACTTATCCCACCAGGTTTCAGTGATGCCTATTATGTCATATTTAGTTTGCTGTACCAAGAGCTCAAGCTCACCTTGTTTATTTCCCATGCTTTGCGCATTAGTGTACAGACATTGAAGTCCATTAATCATTCCCCCATGTCTCTTATTTAAGGATTTTTTCCTCCCACCACTAGGTCTGCGTGCTGTTTCCTCCATTTGGCCTATGACATTTGGATGATCATCTTCATCAATTGATAGACTCCTACCTTCAGGAGCACTGTCCCCCTCCCCCACATTAGTCAGTTTAAAGCCCTCCTGATGAGGTTTCTGAGATTTTTGGCAAAAACATTTCTCCCAACCGTTGTGAGGTGAAGCCCATCACTTGCCAGAAGTCCATCTTCAAGAAACTGCAGTCTGTGATCTAAGAATCCAAACCGTTCCGGTTTACACCATTTGCGAAGCCAGCTGTTCACTTCCACTATTTTTCCCTCTCTCCCTGGGCCACCTCGTTCAACTGGGAGGACAGATGAGATGACAATTTGTGCATTTAGTTGCTTCAATTTCCTGCCGAGAGCCTCATCGTCTCTTTTGATCTTCTGGAGGCTATTGCTTGCAGTGTCATTGGTTCCCACATGAACCAAGAGGAAGGGGTATTTGTCAGTGGGTTTTATGATTCCTTGCAGTCATTCAGTTACATCTTGGATCTTAGCCCCGGGGAGACAGCACACTTCCCGAGACATCTTGTCAGGCCCACAGATCACTGCTTCTGTTCCCCTCAGTAGGGAATCCCCTATCACCACTACACGCCTTCTCTTAGTTTTGGTCGTCTGCTTCTTCCACGGAGTGAAGCCGCATAGCTGTTGCCGGAGAGCACTGACTTTTTCCTGTGGACAATTTGACTCCAAAGTAATTACCCGTGAGTAGAGCTGAAGAATCGGAGAATCGGATTTTAAATGTTTAATTTGGCATCGAAACGGGGAGGTTCAAAACAGGAAGTCCGCCTTCCCTATTTGTAAATAGACTGAGGCAAGGAGTCTGTAAGCTGAAGTCTTGGAAAGCCTTTTGTAAAAGATTAAATTTCCATCGGCAAAGAGTATAAAATCCCCCTTGGAGGCAGGAGAAGGGGGGGAAGCTGTGGACTGAGTATGCCTGCAGGAGAGAGTAAAGAGAGTTACAATACTGCCGCTCTGACCCTGGAAACGGGCTGCTAGTAGGACTGACGTTTTGGAATGTCCATTGACAGCACTTAGAACGTTCCTTGACAGCTAGCAGAAAAAGAGATATATATTGTTTCTACTGTCTCCGGCTGCTTCTAAAAAGGAGTAATAAAGTAAATGAAAACTGAAACTAACTTTGGATTGTATGAGTTGCGCTTAAAGGTGACATTCTTGACTATTATAAATAGAAACTGTTTCCCCCTAGTGGAAGTTTCTGAAATTGGTTACTTTATAAGAACTGGGCTAGGGGAGTTTCCAGCTGCAAGATAAAAACTGTGTGACTCTGGGATTGACCTTGAATCTCTTAAGTGTTATGGCAAATGGAAAGGAAAGAACAGATGAAATGTCAACAGAAGAGGCCTTAGTGGTCGCATTATTGAAAATAAATGACTCGCTGGAACAGCTTCACAAGAAAACAGAAGTGATGAATGTGAAAGTGGACGCTGCAAATAATAAAATTGATTTAATTGTAGAAAGTTTAAATAATCTGGGACAAAAGGTGAACACCAACACAGAAACCATGCAGAAATTGACACGGGAATCTACTGCGGATGAAGTCAGGGAGAAAACCTTTGCTGCTGAATGTAAAACAACACAATTGGAGTGTGAGAGAGCCCCATACATTCAAAAGCAACTTGACGAATATAAGCTGACATTTGCTATGATGGAGCTTAAAGAAAAACAGATGAATTTGAGGATCAGAACCCCACCAGAACTGGGAAAGGAAAGTTCGACAGAGCTTCAGGAGGAGACAGGATCAACATCGGCTGAAAAAGAGAGATTTTGGGGGGTCAGTAGGACCGCCAAAAATGTGAATTTACCTAAGGGCAACTGTGAAGGACGTTGGATTGAAGAGAAGGGGGATTGGGTAATATGGACAAATCTGAAGTTGTTATGGTTGGGCCGAGCTGTTGTGGTGGGGATGAGGGTTGCTGTGTTGCCGGGGATGTTGCTTTTGTGTCAAAAAGTGCAAGTTTTGGATGGGAGGGATTGTTTCAGGAGGTGGCAGAGGGATGTTCCTGGATTGGTTTGGCAGGGCAGGAAGCCTCGAGTAAAACTTAAGATATTGACGGATGCTAAAGAAGGAGGTGGACCTGCCCTGCCAGACACCTAAACTTTGTTGTGAATCATCTGCTTTTTGCTGGCTGAGAGAATGGCTGTCTTTTAAAAGCACTGAAGTGTTGGATAATGGCAGATGAAGTTGATGGACTAGACGGAATTGGCAGAAAAGACTGGCAAGATCCGAGACCAGGGAGAAGAGTCGGTGGAAGAAGACTGGGAAAAGTTTAAAGACTATTTATAGAAATATTGTAAAATTAATGAATGTTAGAAGAATGTTGGAATGAAATTATATGGCTTCAGTAGAAATGTTATAAGGAATTAAGTATAAATAGATTAATAGAGTATTAAAGGAAAATAAGGTTAAAAGGTGTTAAGATAATTATAGGATAGAAAATGGGAAGATGGTAAGGAATTGCTGAAATAATTAATAGAAGTGGAATACAAAAAGGGAGGTGTGAAGAGGCCGTGGGAATATGGGAAAGAAAGATAAGATATTGGAAGTTTTTTCTTTTTTCTTTTTTCCCCTTCTTTCTTTTGATGTGTTTTTAAAGTGTTTTTGTTTTGTTTTGTTAATTTTTATGTAGTGTTTTTGTATTATAATGTATTGTTTTTTCTTTTGTAAGTGTTTAAATTGTTGTAAAAGTAATAAATATTATTATTTTAAAAAAAGAATAAAAGCAGAAAATACTCTGCAAGGACACTCTTCTTGTGGACTCTTTTTTTGCCAACAAGGGTCCGATGACCAGGCTGAGGAGGCAAACGAAGTCAGGACCATTGCTTTTTTCAAACACTGGCAGGTTATGGGCCCAGTGTTTCTAAATATGTGCAGAGTGCAGAACAACAGACTGCATCTCAGCGAGGAGCTGGTGAGACCTGGTGGTGCATGAAGCCAGTGGCTGTGTGTTGGAGCAATTGGTGACAAGCTGCAGCTGTCTGCAGCAAGGCTGGGAGACAGGGAGACACCCAGTCGGCTACTGGAACAGCTTGATTTGCTAAAGGACCGCAGCAGGTGACTCACAGAGCAGCTACACTGGTTGCAGAGCCAGGTGGAACCTGAGGATCGACAGAGGCGGCAGCTAGAAGCGGGTGACTGCCAGCCAGGACCATCCAGTCGGACTCTAAAGAGAGAGTCAGGAGAGATTGCTGGAGGCCCTACAGAAGGGGCTCAGCAAGCACCAGCAGAGATGGCAGATTTCCAGTCTCCCCAAGTTGTAATTCTTGGGGGAGGCATTCCTTTTGAACTTCTCTCAGAGAGCAACTGGCTGAGTTGGTCGATAAAAATGCAGCAGTTGCTAAGAAGAGATGGTTTGTGGGACTGTGTTGAAACTGAGATTTCGAGAACTGACTCTGCTTAGAAAAAATGGCTGGATGAAAGTGCTCGTGCCCAAATTATGCTGTGTTTGAGCAACTTTCAGTTACTGCATGTAGCAAATGCCAGCACAGCGTCTGAGTGCTGGAATTTATTAAGGGCAGTGCATGTCAGAGAAACTGCTGGAACTATAGGGCACAAGATGTTGGACATAACATAATGATGGCTGACTGGGAACAGTTATGGACCACAGGTATGAAGTTCACGGCATGTAATGCCTTAAGAGAGAATATTATGAAAATGATATACAGGTGGTACATGACACCAGTCAAGCTTGCAAAAATCTATCATTTCCCCGACAATAAATGTTGGAAATGTAAAGAAACTGAAGGTACATTCTATCACCTTTGGTGGACGTGCCCAGGGATTAAGGCTTTCTGGGAGATGATATATAATGAATTGAAAAAGGTATTTAAATATACCTTTCTGAAGAAACCAGAGGCCTTTCTCCTGGGCATGGTCGGCCAAATGGTGCCAAAGAAGGACAGAACTTTCTTTATGTATGCTACAACAGCAGCAAGAATACTTATTGCAAAGTATTGGAAGACACAAGATCCAAAATTATAATTATATTAAGTTAAAGGATTAAGATAAAAACAAAGAGGGAAAGAAATTGCTGAATTAACTAGCTGAATTGGAATACAAAAAAGGGAGGTGTGAGGAGGTCAGGAAAGTAAGGAACTGAAATGTAAGATACGGAAGGATTAATTTGTTTTTAAGTGTTTTTTCTATTTATTTTTTTCTACATTTTGTATGTTTTATATATATATATATATATTTTCCCTTGTCTTTTTTACTTTTAACTATGTAATTTTTTTTGTTTCTGAAATTTTAATAAATATCATTTTTTAAAAAAAGAAACTGCTGGAACTATAATTTCTCTGACCAGAAGGCTATTCAGGACCGTTATGAAAGAAGGTGAGAGTTTGGCAACTCTTCTTCAAATGCTGAAATCTGTTTCTTCAACTGCAGCAGAGAGGTAAGCATTATGATGAGACTGACCAAACACACATTATCCTTTCAAGTTTGCCTGAAAGCTGATTGCCCGTGATTAACGGCATGGAGATTATGCGCCCCGAGATCTGACCCTTGAGTATGTGGTTGGAAGATTGACCGAAGAAGCAGAAAGGAGGTCAGATAGACAGGCTGAACTCCAAGAGCGAAGGAGTTACAGTCGAGGGGGGCAGCAGCAGAATCTGCCAATGCAGCTATGCCAAGATTTGGACTTGGCCATGGCGGTGAGGAGATGCTATAGATGCAACCAACCTGGGCATCTCCAATGTCAATGCAAGGCAAGACTTCCAGGAGACAACGTGGAGCAGAGACAGCAATCGACACAGAAACGTAAGCAGAAGGGGTTCTCTTCAGGGAAGAAGAACACGCGTTCTGCTCAGCTTGGGTCTGCATTTTCTCAAGAGGAGAGGTTACCTCGAGGAATGTGGTTGCTGGACTCTGGCAGCAGCAGGGTTATCTGCAACAATAAGGAGGACTTTAGGACCCTCGAGAAGCCAGTCGATGGAAAAGACTCGATCTATCTTGCTGAGCAAGATTGATGGCCAGGGAATATGTTTCCTGCAGTGCTTGAACACTACTCTACCAGAGACTCTGTTTGTCAGCAGTTTGGATTATTGTTTACTGTCTGTAAGCTGTTTGATTAATGCAGGGTATAGTGTTAAGTTCACGCGGGATGGTTGTCTCATAAAGAATGGAACACAGGTATGTGGCCATGCAAAGATGAAAAATGGGTTATATGTAATGCAGGGCAAGCCTGTTAAAGCAGCCTAGGTGGTTCAGGATAATTTGCCAGCTCATAAGGAGTGTGTACATGAACTACATAGGAAAGTGGGTCATGCAAATTTTCGTGTGCTTTCAAAGATGCAAAAGGTGTGCAAGAACCTAAAAGTAAATAGCTGTAACTGTTTTCCTAGATTGCAATGTATGTAAAATGGCCAAATCTAAGAGGAAGCCTGTGGCTTCTAAAAGTGACAGAGTATCTTAAGAAGTTTTAGAACTTCTCCATTGTGACATGATAGGTTATTTTCCACAGAAGACTGAAGGGGGCACCAGATATGCTTTTCTGGTAATAGATGATAAATCACGTTTTAGTTGGTTGTTGTTGTTAAAACAGAAATCGGAGTGTTTCCCCACATTCAGAGAATGGGTTGCCCAAGCTGAAAAGCTCTTTGCTCACCCTGTTGTGCAGTTGCAAACAGATGGGGCAGAGAATTTCTGAACAAACAATTTGGGGCATGGTTGCGACGTAAGGGTATCATTTGACTAACCCTTACAGCCCTGCTGGAAATGATCTGTGCAAAAGACGTGGGGCTGTAATACAGTCAGTAAAGGACTGCCTGCTAGTGGATGCAGGATCAGGTCACAACCATAGGCTGTGGGGTGAGGCTTTCCTCACAGCGAACTTTCTGATTAATAGAACCTGGTCGAGCTCTATAAAGGATTTTCCTTATCGTGTGTTGTTTGGGAAAGAACCAGAGTGGTTGATGATTGATTCTTGGGCACATGTAAATGATTGATTCTTGGGCACATGTAAATATCCCCAAAGCTAAGCGCCCAAAAGGGGGTGCTAGAGTGCAGAGACTGCGGTTTGTGGGGTATCAGTCCTATGGCAAAGGGTGGTGTTTCAATTTACTCCCAGGATGCGTGGTTTTGTCACGAGGAGGAGGCAGATTTTCCCAAAAGATGGGGCAATAGATAATATTTCTCTAGAGGTAGAGGAAGAAGAGCCAGAGATAAGGGAGCAGGAAGTAGTTGTGGCTAGACGCTCTCAGTGTTCAAACAAGGGTTTACCTCCTCAACGTTTGACCCTAGGAGGAGCGAAAGTATGCAATGTGAGTTGTGTGGAACCACAAAGTTATAATGAAGTCTTAGACTTACCCCCTGGGGGAACGTGCTTTGTGGCAACAAGCTATGAAAGAAGAAATGGACTCTTTTAAACTTAACAGTGTTTAAGTCATAATGCCACCACCTGGTGGCAGAGTGGTGTCATGCAAGTGGGTTTATAAAAGGAAAACCCTTGCATCTGGGGAACCATGTTTTCAAGCCAGAGGGTTCACTCAGATTAAAGGGGAGAGTTATGATGAAGTAAACGGCTGGGCCAAAGCCAAAAGGACACTCAGTTGCGGATATGCCTGGAAGCGAAAGGAAAGTCCAATGCTGTAAAGAAAAATATTGCATAGGAACCTGGAATGTAAGAACCATGAACCTGGGTAAGTTGGATGTGGTAAAAAATGAGATGGCAAGAATAAATATTGACATCCTGGGCATCAGTGAACTAAAATGGACGGGAATGGGCGAATTCAGTTCGGATGACCATCATATCTACTACTGTGGACAAGAATCCCGTAAAAGAAATGGAGTGGCCCTCATAGTCAACAAAAGAGTGGCGAAAGCTGTACTGGGATGCAATCTCAAAAATGATAGAATGATCTCGATAAGAATCCAAGGCAGACCTTTTAACATCACAGTAATCCAACTTTATGCACCAACTACTGGTGCTGAAGAAACTGAAATTGAGCAATTATATGAAGACTTACAACACCTTATAGAAGTGACACCAAAGAAGGATGTTCTTCTCATTATAGGGGTTTGGAATGCTAAAGTAGGGAATCAAAAGATAAAAGGAACAACTGGCAAATTTGGCCTTGGAGATCAAAACGAAGCAGGGCAAAGGCTAATAGAGTTCTGTCAAGAGAACAAGCTGGTCATCACAAACATGCTTTTCCAACAACACAAGAGATGACTCTACACATGGACCTCACCAGATGGGCAGCATCAATATCAGATTGATTATATTCTCTGCACCCAAAGATGGAGAAGCTCTATACAGTCAGCAAAAACAATACCTGGAGCTGACTGTGGCTCAGATCATCAGCTTCTTATAGCAAAATTCAAGCTTAAACTGAAGAAAGTAGGAAAAACCACTGGGCCGGTAAGATACAATCTAAATCAAATCCCTTATGAATACACAGTGGAAGTGAGGAACAGGTTTAAGGATTTAGATTTGGTGGACAGAGTGCCTGAAGAACTATGGATGGAGGCTCGTAACATTATACAGGAGGCAGCAATGAAAACCATCCCAATGAAAAGGAAATGCAAGAAAGCAAAGTGGCTGTCCAACGAGGCCTTACAAATAGCGGAGGAGAGAAAGCAAGTAAAATGCGAGGGAGATAGTGAAAGATACGGGAAATTGAATGCAGATTTCCAAAAAATAGCAAGGAGAGACAAGAAGGCCTTCTTAAACAAGCAGTGCAAAGAAATAGAGGAAAACAACAGAATGGGAAGAACCAGAGATCTGTTCAAGAAAATTGGAGACATGAAAGGAACATTTCGTACAAAGATTTCCATAATAAAGGACAAAAGTGGTAAGGACCTAACAGAAGCAGAAGACATCAAGAAGAGGTGGCAAGAATACACAGAGGAATTATACCAGAAAGATATGGATGGCTCGTAGACCCCAGGTAGTGTGGTTGCTGACCTTGAGCCAGACATCCTGAAGAGTGAAGTCAAATGGGCCTTAGAAAGCACTGCAAATAACAAGGCCAGTGGAAGTGATGGTATTCCAGCTGAACTATTTAAAATTTTAAAAGATGATGCTGTTAAGGTGCTACACTCAATATGCCAGCAAGTTTGGAAAACTCAGCAGTGGCCAGAGGATTGGAGAAGATCAGTTTACATCCCAATCCCAAAGAAGGGCAGTGCCAAAGAATGCTCCCACTACCGCACAATTGCACTCATTTCACACGCTAGCAAGGTTATGCTTAAAATTCTACAAGGCAGGCTTAAGCAGTATGTGGACCGAGAACTCCCAGAAGTGCAAGCTGGATTTAGAAGAGGCAGAGGAACCAGAGACCAAATTGCAAACATGCGCTGGATTATGGAGAAAGCTAGAGAGTTCCAGAAAGACATCTACTTCTGCTTCATTGACTATGCAAAAGCCTTTGACTGTGTTGACCGCAGCAAACTATGACAACTTCTTAAAGAAATGGGAGTGCCTGATCACCTCATCTGTCTCCTGAGAAATCTCTATGTGGGACAAGAAGCTACAGTTAGAACTGGATATGGAACAACTGATTGGTTCAAAATTGGGAAAGGAGTACGACAAGGCTGTATATTGTCTCCCTGCTTATTTAACTTATATGCAGAATTCATCATGTGAAAGGCTGGGCTGGATGAATCCCTAGCCAGAATTAAGATTGCCGGAAGAAATATCAACAACCTCAGATATGCAGATGACACAACATTGATGGCAGAAAGTGAGGAGGAATTAAAGAACCTTTTATTGAGGGTGAAAGAGGAGAGCGCAAAATATGGTCTGAAGCTCAACATCAAAAAAGCGAAGATCATGGCCACTGATCTATTTGCCACCTCCTGGCAAATAGAAGGGGGAGAAATGGAGGCAGTGAGAGATTTTACTTTCTTGGGCTCCATGATCATTGCAGATGGTGACAGCAGCCACAAAATTAAAAGACGCCTGCTTCTGGGGAGAAAAGCAATGACAAACCTAGACAGCATCTTAAATAGTAGAGACACCACCTTGCCAACAAAGGTCCGTATAGTAAAAGCTATGGTTTTCCCAGTAGTGATGTATGGAAGTGAGAGCTGGACCATAAAGATGGCTGATCGCTGAAGAATTGATGTTTTTGAATTCTGGTGCTGGAGGAAACTCTTGAGAGTCCCATGGACTGCAAGAAGATCAAACCTCTCCATTCTTAAGGAAATCAGCCCCGAGTGCCCACTGGAAGGACAGATCATGAAGCTGAGGCTCCAATACTTTGGCCACCTCATGAGAGGAGAAGACTCCCTGGAAAAGACCCTGATGTTGGGAAAGATGGAGGGCACAAGGAGAAGAGGACGACAGAGGACGAGATGGTTGGATAGTGTTCTTGAAGCTACCAGCATGAGTTTGACCAAACTGTGGGAGGCAGTGGAAGGGGACATTAAATGTATGTTTGAAGATATCTAGTACACAAGATGAAAAACTAGAAGTATTTGTTGATGTGGACTGGGGAAGCTGTTTAGCTACCAGAAAACCTACAAGTGGAATGGTTATGATGTATGCCAATTCCATAATTGGATGGAGGTCAAAGAAACAAGGATTTGTTGCAACCTCATCCCGTGAGGCAGAATATGGGAGCCTGTCGCTAGCATGCAATGAAATCATGTGGTTTATACAGATACTAAAAGATCTAGATTGTAAAGTAGATTTGCCTATCCAAGTGTATGAAAATAGTCAATTGTGCATTGCATTAGCGGGCTCAGAAATAATGAAATCTGCATCAAAGCATATTGCTATCCATCATGCAAATGTTAGAGATTGCGTACAGAATGGGATAATCAAACTGGAGTATTGTCAATCACAAGATAATATTCCTGGTTTGTTTACCAAGCCTTTGCCAGCAACATGTCATAATGAATTGATGACAAAACTGGGTTTATGTATATAGTGTATGTATGTATTGTATGTATGTATGTATGTATGTATGTATGTATGTATGTATGTATTGTTTCTGTTGGGGTTTTTTGCATTTAAGAAACAGAAGGGGTGTCACGGCTAAAAATTAAGAACTAAGTTAGCATGAGTCAGTGGCCTACAATGACTCATGCAACCTTTCACCTAATTGTACCTGTATATATAGAGTGGTCAATGTTAAGTGTTGTGTTGTGGGTTGGTTAGAGAAAGCTGGTAGTGTTGATGTGTGTACAGTTGGTTGGTCGTTTTGCAGATAAAGTCTTTAAAGAATAAAAGCAGAAAATACTCTGCAAGGGCACTCTTCTCGTGGACTCTTTTATGCAGACAAGGGTCCGAGGACCAGGCTGAGGAGACAAAGGAAGTCAGGACCTTTGCTTTTTTTCAAATACTGACAGTTTATGAGTAATTGAGGCCACCATTCCTTTCAAAACGCTTATAAGACATGGGACAAATACAATGAATACAAATAATGCCAGAATAAACATCATCACTGCCTTACTTAGGATTCCTAACCATCCTGATCCAAAAAGAGTTGACCACCAATTTCCTACTTCTAATCCTTTCCACATTTGTACAGGGACATGAGCCAATTTTCTAATGTTTAGGGTTATTTCCCAAACTGCTTTGCCATGGCTGTTTATTTTCAAACAGCAATTGGTTAAATTTAATTTTCCACATACCCCTCCTTCTTCAGCCAGTAGATAACCTAACGCCATATGATTTTGATAAAGAGCCACTTGCATTTGAGTACTTTGCTCAAGTCGCGGGTGGCGCTGTGGGTAAAACCTCAGTGCCTAGGACTTGCTGATCGTAAGGTCAGCGGTTCGAATCCCCGTGGTAGGGTGAGCTCCCGTCGTTCAGTCCCAGCTCCTGCCCACCTAGCAGTTCGAAAGCACCCCTAAGTGCAAGTAGATAAATAGGTACCGCTTTATAGCGGGAAGGTAAACGGCGTTTCCGTGTGCGGCACTGGTGCTGGCTCGCCAGTTGCAGCTTCGTCGCCCCCCCCCGACAAACTTAGAAATATCCTTTGTTTTTCATTTGGTTAATAGCTGTACACAACTCTCCCAGATTTGGAGATACTGCAAGCTCATCTCTAACTTGGTTTTGCGGAATTTGTGAGAGGACCTCAGCAGCTACGGGGGAGTTGTGGTTAAGGAGATGTTGGTAATGTTCTATTGCACAGTGCAATAGCTTCTTCATCTTTTAGAAGTGTGGTACCGTCTGTTGAGCATAGGGGGCATATGCCATGATTTATTGATTCATAGATAGTCTTTGTGGCTTTAAAGAAACTCTGTGCATCATGAGTGTCCCCTAAGTGCTGGATCTCTTGAGCTTTTTTTTATCCAACAGGTGTTCTTTAGTTCTCTGGTTCTTCTTTGAACCTCAGCCTTAGTGTTGGCATGTTTTTTTCTTAGTGGCATAGTTTCTATCTCTTTGCCAGATCTGAAAGGACTTCCTTTTCTTGTCCATAATGCGTTTAATCTCACTGTCATTCTCATCAAACCAGTCCTGGTGTTTCTTGGTTTGGTATCCAATAATTTGTTCACAGGCTGCACTAATGGATGTTTTTAGCTTGGCCCAGTGTTCCTCAATGTTATCAGGGAATTCTGAAAACAGATGGTCCTTAAGAGTTGTTTGGAAGCAATCCTGCTTAATAGGATCTTGAAGGGCTTGAGTGTTTATTTTACACCTTGGTTTCCTTCCTTGAAGCCTGCGTTGAGGTATAATCTTGATAGACATCATGGAGTGTATTAACACTGGGAAACAATTTTTTTGTTGTATTGACACCTGCAGTTGTTCTAACCTAATTTTGACGTGCTGTTTTCATATCTGAAGTTGGTTTTGTTCTGTAAGCTCTAGTTTTTTTGCAATTCATGTTTTTCACTTTTCACCATAAGCTTTGTTTTTCACAATGCAAGAATTCAATATTTTATTAAACACATAGTCAAAGTAGTACAATATGAGTATAAATGTAAGTGACTTATATAGCATTGAACATGACATGTATATCTATGTACAGTTGGAGGTATGCAAAAAAATGTATTCCCTTGGGATACACAGTATACTGGGGAACAATTTTTTTTCATTTTCTGTTGCATGAGATTTTTCAACTGTTCTTTAATGCTCTTTCAATGCTGATTTCAAATTTTGAAATTGATTTTTGTGTACGTGCTATAGTTATCTTTCAATTTCCGACTTTTGCCGATATGTCATATTTACACTGGGGATAAGTGAACACTGACACATTGATCTACCTTAACCACATGGTAATTATTGTTTTGCAAACTTAATTTTTCTTTATTTTTATAGTTTTGTAACCTGAATATTTGTATTTTTCAGATCGGACCATGGCTTCTTCAAGTAGGCAAAAATGTATAAGCGCTAATGGAATGTGGAAAACATCACATTGTTTTGGCAAAAACAGTGTATGCCGGGAACAGTACAGCAAGGAGGCTTGGAGGTGGGCTGCAAAACTTTACACAACATTCAGATAAGAGTTGTGAGATGATGCCAAGGACAAGGATATGAGATGCCAAAAGCATGCTAAAAACAAGGAGCAAGGAGTTGTGTAATGCCACACATCAAATGAACAAGGTGTATAAATGACAAAGCTCTCCAGCCTCAGTTGTGTGCCAGACATTTGACAACGCTGTCGTCTGGTCACCCGTGACTCTTACTGAATCTGGCCCATTCAATGAAGAGTGGTGAGTATGGGAGATGTATGGATGCTGTCAGGGAACTGACATCAGAGCGAGAGGCGAAGGGGAGGCTCACAGATTATGCTGACGAAGGACCCAGCAGCAGGGGGAGAAACAGCTCGGTGGAGGGGGAAGCTAATCAGCGCAACACCAGGGAGAAAGGGGGGCAGATGGGGGAATCGGAGAGAGGGCTCCAGGACTCTACACTGGATATCAGTGAGGAGAGCCCAGGTCCTCCGCTGCCCACGCCCTCCCTGCGCAGAAGACTCCCGCGCAGTGAGAGGAGGAGGAGACTGGGTGTCAAACAACTTTTATGTTGGAAGAGGTTCAAGAAACGCCCACTGACGGATTCTGCCAGTGACTGAGGCAGCCGCGATGAGCAAGGGCTGTGCAGTCAGAAAGGTTTAACAAGGCAAATTAGCCTAGAGAGGCACCAGTTTATGCACGAGTAACTCATAGCCATTACAGATGCGTATATGACTGAGTGCATGTTGCCTGTCTTGTCATGTTTGTTGATCAATAAAGCAATGTTATAGAGAAAATCCAGTATTGGTTGTCTGGGGTTTACTTGTGCCTTCCTAGAGTGTACTGGGTCTCATCTATGCTAAACATGTAAACAGATTAAAATGACCTAATTGGTCATAACAGGTTTGGGACTGGCTTTTGGAAGATGCCTGTTTGTGAATTTGTTTTGTGTGTGTAGATCAGTGCATGCTGACCAACGTGCAGTCTTCGCAGTAAGCCTCTATTCTGATGGCCTGAGTAATCACGACAACCAGTAGATTCTTATCTGCTGCAGCCTTCATCCGCCCTCACAGCCATTGTAGCATACCATTATCATCCGCCTGTTCTGCCGTTGAGGACTTATTGGATCATTCTTTGTCTAGCTCCTTTCCTTTGACCTTACCGCCTTGGGTACAGCACACTAAACAGCTGTAAGGCCACTGAGGTTACTTCACAAGTTGGACACAAGAGAGAGCATGAGGGAAATAGCTGAAGGGAACTCCTCTCTATTAAAAATCATCTCTGAGGCTAACACACATACAATTCAGAAAAATCAGAACATATTGTGAAAACAATTTGTATTTCATTACTTTCGGTTTTATTTTTCTCAAAAAATGTAAATATACTTTTAAATTTACATTTCAGCTATTACACTGAAGAAGCAGACAGTTGTACCAAAATGTTAATGCTGCTTGAACACTTTGCTGAATAGCATTTTTTGATCTCCTGTTCTATGTGAAGGAAACCAAGAATTAACTGTCAGAGTAGTAGTAATAATAATGATTTGATCGATATACTGCCCTTTATCAAAAGATCTCAGGGCGATGTACATTAGAAACACATTCCAAAACATCAGTGATAATCATAACAACAGTCCTCTCCAGCCTGCAAACTTCTCCAACCAGATGCTGTCCAGATGTTTTGGACTACAACTCCCATCAGCCCCAGTCAGTGAAGGTTTTGCGCTCTCACATCAGTTTCAGCGTCATACAGCTGGCCAGGGCTGATGGGAATTGTAGTCCAAAACGTCTGGAAGGCACCAGGTTAGATTACAGTCTCTCCTGCCAAAGCTCATCTTGCCAGACTGCTGGATGTCATTTTGTCGGGGAGGCTGCAATGTGAGGATGCACTTGGCCCATGGCTCCTTGGCTCATAAGTGGCAGCAGATCCAATGCAAAAGGAAATCTTCATCTTTTACACTTGCAGAAATCTGCACAAATCACTTCTATGAAATGCCTGCTATGTTCCCTGTTGCAGCATTATGTACACAGTTCCTTCTTTTTAAATTATTATCTATAAATATTTTTATCATGTATACAAAAGAATAAAAATGTGAACTAAGAAATAAGTGGTGTCGCTCTCGCCAAATTAAATTTTAGGGCCAGAAAGAAATATGGCAGCAGGAACAACTTCAGCACTCACCCAGGCGTGCTGGCCCAATGAGGGCTGGACATGCTAACCTGAGACACCAGCAAGCCAAACTCTCATGGTGAGCTGTTTGCATGTGACAAGGCACATGTCAGGACACTCGCCCCAGGGGCATGTGATTTAACTGTGGCCACAGCCAGGCCTGTTTCACCTCTAAAAGATAAGTTTCTCTACATGCCGTACAAATATACACTACACCCAACATTTACAGTGTGTGATTTCTTGAAGTTTACAGCACAGGAAGCAGGCTGCCTAACTCTCCATGATATAGAAAACAATCACTCAAAATGCATTATCTTTCAGGCAGATGACCTTGCAATCCAGGAAAAGGCTGTGGAGCAAAGTACACCAGCAGCCACAATAAAAGGTTCTGCGTATACGGGAGGGACTGTGGGGCTACTGCATTGTCCTCTGTCGCTTGGCATCAAGGGGGGCCTAGATTTCCAGCAATTCATCTGAGGCCTTCACTTTCATTGCTGGATCTTTTGGGCAGCTCTTGGACAGGTTTAGCCTGTGTAGGAAAGAATGGCTTTAGGGAAGAGGAATCCTGAGATACTGGCAAGGGCCATGCCTCACTGTTTCCTGGAGCAGGAGCACCAGCTGAGTATTGCCAGGTATGTCGTCCAGGAGCTCCATGCAACTCAGATGCTGCACTCACCTGTCCTTGTTTGGCTCTGCTGGACTGCCATGGGCTTCAAGATCTTCTTAGCATCACTTGCATAGCAAGGAACATTGTATTTGGCACTGGAGGTCTTGATGATGGCACCTCTTTTCTGAGCATCTTGAATCAAAGCATTCCAATCTTCATTTTCCTACAATGGTTTTTATTTTATTTTAAGAAACAATAAATTATTAGGACAGGAGACTGGGCAGGTGCGGTAGTGACGGTTTATAAACAAGAGTTGGGAAAATTCATGGATTCGAAGTTAATCCTGCTGCCTCAAAGTAGAGGCTGTTGTAGCTTGCTCCCAGTTCTCTTTTCTTCGAAGGCAGGGACAGGAACCTGGTGACCAAATCAGTCCCCCCCAGCATTCCCAGTCAGCCCACCACCCTTCAACTTGTCAATCCCACCTGCTCCCTCTAAGGAGATACTTCTAACTTCTGTTGCACTGCAGGAGAGGGCGAGTGTGATTGTGTGGGTCTCTGGCTCCATCTGCTTTTGGAGTATGCCTCTCAACAGCATTCCACAAGGAAAAATGGAGGAGACCTTAGCTTGAAAAAGACTGGCTAAATTAATCTGAAATACTAAAGACCACTAATAATGGGTGTCAGTAGAAATTAGGACACAGAACTTCCTTTGGATTGCACTCACTGGTAAACAGTGGCTTCTGAACACACAACAGAGAATCCCTCCAATTCATTTGTACATGGGCTACAATTATCCTTCCCTCCTCACTGCAGCTATAGAACCACCAGTGACAGAGAAACAAGTATTGTTTAATGCAAGTCCACTAACAACTCTGCCACTTTACAGGAGCAACAGCAAACCATCATCACCAGGACTTCCAAATGGAGAAATCTGGATTGGAGGCCCTCTAGTGGCAAAGCCATTGCAGTACAAGACTGACAAAAGTGACCATAATAAGACTTAGTGCATACGTATGTGAGTGATTGTGATTTCACACAGAAAAGTGGCAGGATGGGAAAGAGGGTGCTGAGGTCTCCCCCACTCCACCTACTTTTCTCCCGACAGGGCTCACTCCCAGTCCAAGAGCCTGACTGGGAGAAAAGTGTCAGGATAGAGAAGAGTCTGATGGCGCAGAAGCAACTGGCATGGTAGAGAACCCGATCCCTTTCTCTGCTTGAAATAAACCCTCCCCACCACACAGTTTGGCATTTTAAAACACTGAGACGAGTGGAGAACTTCTGTGGCCCTCTATATGCTGCTTAACTACATCTCCCACCATCCCTTGACCATTGGCTATGCTGGCTGTGGCTGATGGGAGTTGTACAACATCTGTAGGGCTGTAGGATTCCCAGTCCCTGCCCTTACAGCCTCTCACGAACAACCTTGGTGGATCAGATCAAATGGTCCACCCCCTGAAGTGCTATGCTTGGTCTTGCATGAAAAATAGCAGTGGTGGGGAAGCTGTGTTGTTGGGTTCCAATTCCCACCAGCCCCAGCCAGCATAGCTAAAGGTCAGAAGACGGGAGTTGTAGTCCAGCAACACTGGGAGGCAGCAGAGCTTCCTTAGCTCTGGAATATAGTATTGCCAGTTTAAGCTCAATTGTGGAAAGACCTAAAGTAACCTAATTGTTTTATAATTTATGAAACCTGAGTTTCAGGTTCCTCTGGGCACCCACAAGCGACAGGGCCTTCTCAGTGGTGGCTCCCTCTTTGTGGAATGCCCTCCCTGGGGAGCTATGCCTTTCTCCCTCATCATTGCCTTTCAGGAGGCATTTGAAAACATGTTTGTTTAGCCAGGCACTTTTGGTGGTTGAAGAACACTGTTCCTAGCAATGCTGAGATCACTGGATGAGAGAAAGCCCCCCCCCCCCGATTTTTAATCGTAGCTGTTTTTAGAATGCTTTAACATTTATTCTGTGTGTGGCATGTTTACTACACTGGGCTCATTTGGGCAGAACATAAATTCAATAAATAAGCAAATGCTGCCCAATATTTTCCCTAACACTGCTGGTTCAAAATACATAATTACTTACGACACCTTTTGGCCAGCCTGATGCTTTCCAGATGTTTTGAACTACAACTCCCACTTTCCACAGCCAGCAGAGCCAACGTGTGCCCTCTTTTGCAAGTGTGGGCAGAGGGCCCAATCTATACAGGGTACTGTGCTCAGAAAATCCTGTGGGCACCCCTGAATCCTGTTATGCTCTCCTTCCAAACAACCCTTTGAAGTAGGCTTGATTTATAGCTTTTGGAGGTGATATGGGGAGTTTGTGTGTGTGTCTAAATCCAGGTGTCTTTGGGCCAAGCCCAGGACACCACCATTAACCCTCCACAAAGGTGTTTATTTCTTCTTCCACGTACCATGAGCGTTTGCAGGTGTCCAATGATGAAGGTACTTGGCTCGGGTGATGGTGATATTCAGTTGCTGCAGACTCTTCAGAAACCTAGAGACGGGGGGAAACCCTGTACGTAAGGCTGGCTCAGGATGGGCAGCTATGTCCACAGTGCCCTACTAGCTACCACTGTGGGGTTCAACTAAATCCCTGTTTAAATTTCAAAGGCATTAAAAAAGTTTCAGGCATTCCCACCAAGGAGGAATAAATCTTAAAATCAGTCCATGCTCTGCTTTTGCAATTTCAGCTGCCCTCTACCCGCCACCATGTGGCTTCCAAGCGCAGACACCCCCACCACCATAAAAAAACACATGTGGAAAGGAAGTGGGCTGGTGGTGGAAAGCAGCTTCATTCCATGTCAGGACCTTCAGCTGCCTATCCAGCACAACCTGTTGGTGGAGTAATACTATTTGTTGTGATTCAGGTGACTTGAAAAACAGAAATGCATCATTAGCACAACAGTGAATTTTTTTCTCCTTCTAACCCCCCCCCCCAACTTTTAAATAAAATAATAAAAAGAAGTCCAACCCTGCTTGCCTGATTTCAGCCCCTTGTGAGTTATTCCTGACCTGCTCTCGACTCCCACCTTGACACTTGAACAGCAGTTCTTCTGGGGCGCATCTAAAAGCACTGGACCCATCGAAGCCAGGAGCCCTCTGATAGGGGCTCCCCATTTTGTGACCCATCTGAAGCTACAGAAGAGGAGAGGCAAGAGGGTGTCTGCACTCTGCCCTCCATTCTGCCCCAAAGCCCAATGCTTCCTTCTGGCCTTGCCAACCCCTCAACTTCCCTGCACCTCCCAGATATATAGTTCAGTTGTAAGCTGACAAAGTGCCCCTCACCTTCAACACACACCGTACCTCCACTTACAATATGAACTTTTGGCTTCAAGATCGGGCTTTTATTGTGTGCTACCCTAGGCTGCCATTAGGTTCCTTCCAGGCAGTTTGACAGAAGGGCACATACACACAGTTTTTGGGTTGTGGGACAGGCAGGCACTTTCACATCCTGCTATTTTTTTCTGGAAGAGCCAGAAGAGTTGCTACCACTGGTTAGAGGCCCCCTCTTCTCCCCCCCCCCCAGCTAGACACAGTGGAAGCCCCCTCCCAGATTCGCCAACATAAGGAATTGTAAATTCATTGGGATAAGGGAGGTGAAATGAGGAAGCTAACACAGCCTTGGCCCTGCCAGAGTGCCACACTTTGGGAACTCCTCTCATAAGATCCCTTATGGGCATCACAGGTGGTCAAGAGTGGAGTACAAGACCACCATAGGGGCTCCAACACCCCTTGTTCCAACCTTGAATTGTGGACAGTGGCCCACATACTTGACCACCCCAAGGATTACATCTTAAGTGTCAGAATTGCCAAGTTGAGGCACCTCAGTTGTCACCTCGCACTATGACATCGGGCTTTTATTGTGTGCTACCCTAGGCTGCCATTAGGTTCCTTCCAGGCAGTTTGACAGAAGGGCACATACACACAGTTTTTGGGTTGTGGGACAGGCAGGCACTTTCACATCCTGCTATTTTTTTCTGGAAGAGCCAGAAGAGTTGCTACCACTGGTTAGAGGCCCCCTCTTCTTCCCCCCCCCAGCTAGACACAGTGGAAGCCCCCTCCCAGATTCGCCAACATAAGGAATTGTAAATTCATTGGGATAAGGGAGGTGAAATGAGGAAGCTAACACAGCCTTGGCCCTGCCAGAGTGCCACACTTTGGGAACTCCTCTCATAAGATCCCTTATGGGCATCACAGGTGGTCAAGAGTGGAGTACAAGACCACCATAGGGGCTCCAACACCCCTTGTTCCAACCTTGAATTGTGGACAGTGGCCCACATACTTGACCACCCCAAGGATTACATCTTAAGTGTCAGAATTGCCAAGTTGAGGCACCTCAGTTGTCACCTCGCACTATGACAGCAAAGTCTTACCCAACTGATCCTTGCATGCTGTTCACTCGAACACAGGACGCAATGATACAGTCCTTCTCACGGCCCTGGAACCCATCCACAAGGTCAACTTCCCTGACTCTGTAGAGAAAAGGAATGTCGTATGGTGCCATCCTAAATACACTTCTCTCTTTACCACCACCACTCATCCCCAAAAGAGAGGTGAAACTGATTGAGAAGGAAACAAACCACACTTTTATGAAGTTAAAGAAAACTCCACACTTCTTGTCTGAAATAGAAAACTATGTAAACAGTGAGAGAGCAAGCGAGGGAGCGCATGGTAGATTGGAGAGATTACTTGAGTCAGTAGGTGGGCTGTTGCGCCTCACTTTTCTCATATGTAAAATGGGAATATAACCTGTATTTTACACACTGCTGTTGCAAGAACAAATGAGATGGGGGGGGAGGGTTGTGGGAATGTTAAGGATAGTAGGAAAGGATATATTGAATAAGTATTATCCTTCCTTCACTCATGCTAGTAAGTGATGTAGCAGAGCAGATTCCCCTCAATATACCTGGAAGCTAGCTTGCGGATTCATTTGAATCTCTTAGTTAAGATTATTATGGGCACCAACAGATTAAAAACAGAATAAAACATCAAACATTAAAAACTTCCTTAAACAGGGCTGCCTAAAGATGTCTTCTAAACGTCAGATAGTTGTTTATTTCCTTGACATCTGATGGGAGGGCGTTCCACAGGGCGGGTGCCACTACTGAGAAGGCCCTCTGCCTGGTTCCCTGTAACCTTAATTGTTGCAATGAGGGAACCGCCAGAAGGCCCTCGCAGCTGGACCTCAGGCTGAAGGATGGGGGTGGAGACACTCCTTCAGGGATACAGGGCCAAGGTCAATTAGGGCTTTAAAGGTCAACACCAACACTCTGAATTGTGATTGGAAACATACTGGGAGCCAATGTAGGTCTTTCAAGACTGGTGTTATATGTCCAAAGAATTCTCTCTCTCGAGTTATAGAAAAGATTCAAAAGTTGGGGAAGTGGCAGGATTTAAAGTAAATAGGAATAAAACTAAATTATTAGTCAAAAGTTTGAAGGAAGAAGAGAAAAAAGAGTTGGAGCAAAATATCGAGATGAAAGTGTTAGTATCTCAGCTCGCAGTCAGAGGTAACTGGCCTCCCCCGGGCAATCGGCTGAGATACTTGTTGACCTTCCGTCTGCGTCTCCCGGCAGGATCCAGGCAAGGTCACAAATTAGCGATCCTCCTCAGACGTGAGAAGAACACACCCTCCTCCCTCTCCCTGCATTCCCCCAGGGAGGGGAAAAGAGACAGACAGGAGTCTATTTACAAGTCTTTTATTCCTGTCATTTCAGCAGTACATAGAAACGTGACTGCACCCTCCAGACTCCAACAGTAGAGTCACAACTCCACCCCTGTACTTCCAGTACAGGTCAGATGACACTCTGAGCTAACATCCGGTGCTCAGTACAGAGAATGGGCTGCCCCTTTTTTCCCAAAAGTACAGTTCCAGACAACAACATCCTGTTTTGCATTCCAGCCACCTGCAGCTGGCTTTTGCATTGCTGCTTTTTCCTGACAACCTCCCCCAAAAGCATCAATAGGCAAAACACGATCCAGAGAAGAAAACAAACAGTTGTTATACATATAACAGTCCCCTGTTGTTTCAGTTCCACCCTTGGAACTCCCCGCCACTGGTTTCCCCAGTGTACCTCTCTGGTTGTCTGGCTTCCAAGGAATGAGTGCATCTGCATTACCTTGGCTAGCAGCTCTCTGTTGTGTCTTTGTCTCTGACTTAGACACTGCTTCAACCTGTTTTGAGTTGTTAACAATAGCAACACATGCAATAGCTAAGTTAGCAAACTCTTCTGAGTACCTCTTTGGTGGTACACCCTTTGTAACTCTCTCAGACCTGCGTATGAGGTTCTGATCCTCTCTGCTCACTGGTTCAACCTTTGGACTTTGTTGAGAACCAGTACTAATGGCAAACAGTGGTTCATCCTCCACTTGTGAAGGTCTAGCCATTATTTGAGGTTTCCTCTCAATGACTGTTTCAACTGAGCTCCTTGAGCTATCACTGTCATCATCAGTACCACTGTAATCTGTGTAATCAGAAAAATCATCATCATCATCTGAATTGTCATCTGTGGGAAATGTGTACTATTACCCGCTCCTGTTCAGGAGCACTCTCCAGAAACTTTGTGAGAATCACCTGACCAGATTCAGACAAAATTACTCTGTAGAGACCCTTTTCATAACCCACAAAAATGCCTCTGGCATTCTTTACTCCACGTGGAGCTTCTGTTCTCACCTGAGACCCGAAAACCTTAAAATAGGCAACAGAAGGTTTTCTATGGAACAGCTTCTCAAAAGGAGAACTTCCCAACTCTTTTGAGACCTTTCTCACCCACGTGTGAACATAGGACATTAACGACTCCGCCCAATATTCATGTGGCAAATGTGAACTCAGCAATTGCGCATTCATCCCCTTTTGCAATTCTTTGTTCACCCTCACACAGACCCCCCTGTTCCACGCTTCTGCCAAAACAGCAACTTTGTGGTCTATTCCTTTTCCATCCAGGAACTTCTGAAATTCTGTAACAGAAAAATTGGCTTCTCATCTGTGAAGAGACAGTCAATGTTAGCATCATGCACATTTTTAACCTTGTCACAAAACTCCTGAAACCTTCCTAAGGTTTCTTGTGGTTTCTGCATCACAAAAATCCAGACATAATTAGAAAAACAATCCACACACACAAGATAATATTTTGCATTGCCTCTAGAGGGTTCTAGAGGACCAATCACATCAGCATACACCCGCTGAAATGCCCTGTTGACCTTCTTGGTCACCTTCCTGGTTTCCTTCTTGGTCACACCTGCAAGAGAGATTACGTTAGAATCAGAAGAATTACATTTCATGTAATCACTTTGATCAAAAGTCAACAAATACAGTCCATCTTTCTCTCTGGCAGTAAGATACAGTTCTCCATCTTTGAAGATCTTGCAGCTCTTATCATCATAGGACAGTTTCAGTCCTTTCTTTGCAATCTGTGACACACTCAGCAGATTGAACCGCAATTCTGGAACCAGGTACTGTCAGGGAACTGCCATCGGAGCATCAGGTGGTGGAGGGGCTCAGGGAGGAAGAAAGAGACTCAACAGCTGAAGCAGGAACCAGCAGGGGGAGGAGTGGATCTCTGAGGGAATGCGAGCAGGAGGGAGGGCTCAGAGACGCTTCCAGCGAGAACAGTGGGGAGGTATCTGAGTCTCCCATAGGGAGACCCACACCTCGCCGGAAACTGTCACGCCGTGAGTCCAGGAGACGCGTTTCCGTTAAGGAGCTTCTTTGCTGGAAGCGCTTCCGCAGACAGCCACTGTCAGACTCTACGAGTGACTAGAGCAGACATGTTTGAGGAGCTCTGTCACACACAGAGGTTTGTGGAGCCGCACAAACTCTGAGGGAGCACGATTTTACGCACAAGCAGCTAATCATCCCATTACAGCAGTCTGACAGCAGTACGCTGCCTGTGCAGGAGAAAGCATCATGAGCGACCCAGCCGGAACCGGAGGAGCAGGGGTTGGAGCTGGTCCAAGCTTGGAAGAAAGATACCGAGCGTTGGAAGTCCAACTTGCGCTGCAGACGGCGAGGCTTGAGGAGAGAAGGGCTCAGGATGCAGACAAGAAGGGGAGAGCTACTCAATTCCCCAGAAAGGTACCAGGATTGGTGCAGAAGTTTGGGGGGGACCCCAAGGATTACCATGCCTTTAGGACAGAGATGCAATATGCCATTAATGTGCAGTTTGATGAGTTCCCTGATGAGGAATCGCGAGTTGCTTTCGTAATTGGGCATCTTGAGAAAGGGGCGCGGGACTGGGTTCGACCCCTAATGGCAACGCACAATGACGTCCTAAAGGACACGATGAAGTTCTTTCGTGCAATGGATATCATGTTTTCCAGCGATATTGAGGAAGGGGTGGTGCGCAGACAGCTAATGGCTTGCAAGCAGGGAAGCCGATCTGTCCGTGAGTACTGGACTGAGTTTACCATGCTGGTTCACAGATTGGGTTGGGATTTATCGGCGGCACCCATTCAGATGCTATTTGAAGAAGGTCTTTCTTCGGCTGTGAAAGACGAGCTGTCCCGGAGCCCCAGGGCGGTGTCTATGGATCAGCTGACCAAATCTGCGCTGACCATAGGAGCGCGTCAGGAGGCGAGAGCCTTGGAGAGGCGGGAAGGGAGAGGGGAACGTTGGAAGGAGTTCCGCATTCCAGACATTCCTGAGCCAGCTTTCCCGCCGGCAGAGCCGATGGAAATCGGAACAGCGCGCGCGCGCGCGCATTTTCAAAACCCAGTGAGGGGGCTAAGAAGGAGGGAAAGGGCGCCCGGAAATGCTATCTCTGCCAACAGCCAGGCCACTTTGCCAGAGTCTGCCCCCAGAGGAAGGAATGGCAAGGGATGGTGGGAGCTGTTGAGGGAGGAGAGCAGGGAGAAACAGAGCAGGTAAAAGCCAACGCCTGGTTGCCACAGTCGGGGCACTGCAGCCAGGCCAAAGAGCAGTGAAAGTGCCCGTGCCAGAAGCTCCTCAACCTGCTCTAGTGATTGAAGTGTCGCTAGAGCTGCAAAATGGACACCCCCTAAAAATAAAGGCGCTGTTGGACTCAGGCAGCTCCTGCAATTTTATGAGCAAGGAGTTTGCTGCTGAACACCAGATACAGACGATCCCTTTAAGCAACCCCCTGCAGGTGACCACGATCGATGGCAGGGAGTTGTTGGGAGGAGGAGTCAGCTTGCAGACCGTCCCAATGATAATGAGGGTGGCAAGGCACACAGAACTGATAGCGTTTAATGTGGCCACCTTGGGAGGCGCTCCCATTATTTTGGGAATGAGCTGGCTAGCGCTACATGATCCGCTGGTGGGCTGGCATCAAAGAGTGGTTTCCTTTGGTTCAGCACATTGCTTAGAACACTGCAAAGGGGAAAAGGGTTCAGCAGGGGCCCAAGCCACCCTAGCAGGGACTGAAGTAATGGAGAAGGTGAAGGTACCACCACAGTATGCAGATCTCAGCGACGTGTTCAGCGAGAAGGAAGCTGACCAACTACCCCCGCATAGGCCCTTTGATTGCCAGATCAATTTACTCCCTGGAGCACAGCTTCCTGTGGGCAAGTTGTATGCCATGTCAGACAGAGAAATGCAGGAGTTGCGAGAGTTCATTGACAAGAACCTGAAGAGAGGCTTCATCAGAGAGTCCAAAGCAGCGGGGGGTAGCCCAGTGTTTTTTGTGGATAAAAAGCACACGGACAAGCCGAGACTTGTATGTGATTTCAGGCGGTTAAATGCAGTGACAGAACCAGTGGCTTTCCCTATGCCCAGGATTGATGATATTTTGACCAGGGTGCGGAAGGGAAAGATTTTTATAAAGCTGGATCTAAGGGGGGCGTACAACCTGATACGTATAAGGAAAGGGGATGAATGGAAAACCACCATGTTTACCCCTTTGGGGGCATTTGAATATCTCGTTATGCCTTTTGGATTACAAGCAGGCTCAGCGTGCTTTCAATCTTTTATGAACCACGTACTGGGTCCTTTACTCTACAAGAATTGCGTGGCCTTCCTAGATGATGTGTTGGTGTATTCGGAGAATGAGGAGCAACATGTGAGAGACGTCAGAGAAGTGTTGAGCAGGCTGCAAGCCAACAGGCTGTGGGTGAAACTGGAGAAGTGTCAGTTTCATACCAAGGAGGTGGAATTCCTGGGGTACCGCCTGTCAGACAAGGGATTGGCCATGGATCCCAGCAAGGTGCAGGCAGTGCTGGAATGGAAAACACCCAAAACCAAGAAGGATGTGCAGAGGTTCCTAGGGTTTGGAAACTTTTATCGTAAGTTCATCCGAAACTTCGCCCACCTGACGGCGCCCATTACGGACTGTCTCAGCAGTAAAAAGAAGTTTGTATGGACGGCGGAGGCGGAGCGAGCGTTTGAGGAACTGAAAAGGGCCTTCGCCTCTGAAGAACAACTTCTGCATGTGGATTTACAAAAGAAGCTGAGGGTCGAAACAGACGCATCTGACAGAGCCATAGGGGCAGTGCTTCTTCTGCAGCCGGGGAAGGAGGAGTCAGAGTGGCGACCGTGTGCCTTCTTTTCGCGAAAGCTGAACAAATCCGAGAGGAACTACACGGTGTACGACCGGGAACTTCTTGCTATTCATGAGGCTTTCCGGAAATGGAGGCACCTGCTAATTGGTGCACAACATAAGGTGCAAGTGTGCACGGACCATAAGAATCTAGAGTATTGGAGAACTGCGCGAGTGCTCAACCAACGGCAGTTGAGATGGGCCCAGGAGTTCTCCAAATTTAACTTTGAGATTTGTTACGTGCCAGGCCCAGAGAACGTTAGGGCGGACGCTCTCTCACGCAAACCTGAATATTTGGAGGGGGAGGGAGCACCCGAAGAGACCCATGTCATTCCAGAGGACCGCTGGGTGTGTGGGGCGGCATTGGTGGGGCAAAGGGAATTGGTAGAGGGAACGGTGCATGATGAATACGCCCAGGACAAACTCAGGGGTCTCAGGAGGGAGGGAGACAAACCCGGGGGTTTTGAGGAGAGAAACGGGGCATTGTACTACAAGGGAGCGTTATATATACCCGAAGGGGAATTGAGGGAGAAGGTACTCAAGCAACTGCACGATAGCCCCACAGCAGGGCATTTTGGGCAACACAAAACCATGTGGCTGGTTACCAGGGAATTTTGGTGGCCCAAGGTCAGGGAAGATGTGCGGGAGTATGTGAGAGGGTGTGACCAATGCCAACGAGCCAAGGGGGAGAGGCGGGCACCGGCAGGTTTATTAGAACCACTACCCACACCTGAAAGACCGTGGGAAGCAGTGGCAATAGATTTCATGACTGATCTGCCAAGGTCTAGAGGGAAAACAGCCATCATGGTTGTGGTAGACCTGTTAACTAAAATGGCCCACTTTATAGCCTGCTCACATGCGGTCACAGCAGAAGAAACAGCTAAATTGTTTGTAGAAAATGTGTTTAGGTTGCATGGCGCCCCCTTGAGGGTGGTTTCAGACCGAGGGAAACAATTTACTTCCAGGTTCTGGAGGAAGCTCATGAGCTTACTGCATGTAGAGGTTAATTTCTCAACGGCCCGTCATCCAGAAACCAACGGGCAGGCGGAAAGAGCTAATGGTGTTCTCCAGCAATATTTGAGGTGTTATGTGAATGACAGAGAGAATGATTGGGTGGAGAAGCTGGCGTTGGCAGAATTTGCCTACAACAATGCAGAGAACGTGTCCACGGGGATGAGCCCCTTTTTGGCTAATCACGGGTGCCATCCCAGAGCCTTCCCAGGGGGGGAAGGGGAGAACTGGAGCGTTCCAGCTGCAGAACAGTTCGTTGAAGAAATGGAAGCGATCCATCGCCAGCTCCAACTCAACTTAAACAGGGCTAAGGAGGAATATAAGAGGCAGGCAGACAAAAACAGAAGGGAAGGTGAAAGCATTAGGGTGGGGGACCAGGTGTGGCTGTCAACCCAAGGGTTGCCATTCAAAGGGGGTTGTAAGAAGTTAAGACCCAAAAGGCTGGGCCCATTTGAAGTCATGCAGCAGGTCAACCCAGTGGCTTTCAGACTCCGGTTACCGAACCACATGAAGCTGCACCCAGTTTTCCACAGGTCGTTGCTGTCACCGTATAAAGGGGACAGAGAAGGGAGGGTCACTAGGGGGCCAGCAATGGAGGAGAAGGAACACAGCTACCATGTAGCGGAGATCCTCGATTCCAGGTGGAAGGGAGATCAAGTAGAGTATTTGGTAATGTGGGAAGGGGAACCGGAGTCGGAAAACACCTGGGTTAGGGCAGAGGATGTCAATGACGAAGTTTTAATAGAAACTTTTCATCAGAGGTTCCCACGTAAACCTCAGCCTGTAGCGAGGTTCCGGAGGAAATACTTTGCCACCACCGACGAAGAAGAGGAGTTGGAGGGGTTCACAGATTCCGAAGAGGAGGAGGATTCAGCGAGCCAGGACGGCGATCGATGGAGGGAATTGTTCGAGACGTCTGAAGATGAAGAAGATTCTTTTCGGGGTTTTAACCCTTCACCTCCCAGAGGAGAGGAAATGGGAGGGGGTGAGGGGGGCCCTGGAGGGGAGGTGGATGTCAGGGAACTGCCATCGGAGCATCAGGTGGTGGAGGGGCTCAGGGAGGAAGAAAGAGACTCAACAGCTGAAGCAGGAACCAGCAGGGGGAGGAGTGGATCTCTGAGGGAATGCGAGCAGGAGGGAGGGCTCAGAGACGCTTCCAGCGAGAACAGTGGGGAGGTATCTGAGTCTCCCATAGGGAGACCCACACCTCGCCGGAAACTGTCACGCCGTGAGTCCAGGAGACGCGTTTCCGTTAAGGAGCTTCTTTGCTGGAAGCGCTTCCGCAGACAGCCACTGTCAGACTCTACGAGTGACTAAGAGCAGACATGTTTGAGGAGCTCTGTCACACACAGAGGTTTGTGGAGCCGCACAAACTCTGAGGGAGCACGATTTTACGCACAAGCAGCTAATCATCCCATTACAGGTACACATTGTTTATAGTCAAGTTCAGACTCTCAAGATACACAGTCCCAATTCCGGTCGCTTCCAACTCCTGACCGTTGGCCTGTTTCACAGCGAAGCTTTGCTTCTTAAACGTTGAAAACAGTTCTCTGTGTGGACACATGTGTTTCGTGCAACCCGTGTCGATTATAAACGAGTTTTCAACATCTGGTGTGGTTCCTTTCGCCATCAAAGCCTTTGCAGGTTTCACCTGGCACTTGGTACGGCTTTTGCCTGACGCCTCAGGCTTCGCAGAGCTGCTCTTAGCTCCTTTTGGCTGGCGTGGCTTCTTACAGTTTCGCTGTAGATGCCCAGCCTGTCCACAATTGTAACACCGGACAGTGCTCAATGCTACAGCATTCTCTCCAGTAGCAACAGCAGTGGGGAAATTTGAACTCTGTTCTTCCCTCCCCCTGTCCTTCACTTCCAGTGCAGCAAGTCGGTCGTGTTCATTAAGGACGACGGCACACACCCTCTCTGCGGTCAGGTCCTGGGCCGGTAGGGAACCAAGCTGACTGGCAACAACTTTGTAAGTCCGACTAAGGCTGTTTATCATCATGAAGCAAAACACTTCCTCCTGTAGACGGAAATTGCGTTCCACCATCTGTTGGCGCAGAAATTTTATCTCTGTCAGGTGCGCTTGAACATCTCCATCAGGCGCAAGCCTCAGATTGGTCAACTTCTCAAAATACAGCAACGCTGAAGAACCAGCATCTCTCTGATGTGTTCTACGTAGCGTTTCCCAAATCTCTTGCGCATGTTCTAAATGCTGAATATGCACCAGTTGTTCATCTGAGACACACAGAATTATAGCAGTCCTGGCCTTTACATTCTGTGATTCCCAACCTCGGGTTGGTGCTGCAGGGATGGGGTTCTCAATCACCGCAAAGAGCCTCTGGTTCTGCAGCAGGGCCTTCATCTTTACAGACCAAGATGAATAATTGTCATTAGTCAGGGGAGGTGGGTAAGGCAGGGCTCCCCCCTTCTTGGCATCCATTTTGAAGCTAAGCCTCAGCTCTCACTCTCCAGGCTGCTAAAATCCAACAGCCTTTTGCTGGGTTGTTTACTGCCTTCTCTGGCAGGCAAAACTGCAAGCAGTTTCTCAGTCCTTGCACAGCAACGAAGTTAGCCAAAACAAAATCTTTCTTCCCAGGCTCTTTCCCAGGGCCAGCTGCACAGTCAGTGTATTTCCACTTCTCTGACGGACATTGCCTAGCAACTGTGCATACCAATCTTTGAACAGGAAAGCTTATCTCAACCACAAGAATTCCTGGAATGCAGGCTGAGCTTCCAAGCTGCGGGCCTCTTCTGTCAGAGCTGTTTTTTTCCCAAACGCAGCTCCCGTGATCCAGAGAATAAATCAATCTGCGTTCACACTTTTAGCCCAAAAATCAGCATACCTTGGGGCTTCCGTTGCCTGGAAAACACCTCCTCTCGGTGTCCAGCCGTCTGTTCAGCTTCTGGCTGCTCTCAGACGTTATCTCTTCCCTTGGTGCAGAGGATGAAGAACGATCCATCAACCTCTCATGCAGATTTACGATGAATCAAAACCACCGGCAATGCTACCATATGTTAGTATCTCAGCTCGCAGTCAGAGGTAACTGGCCTCCCCCGGGCAATCGGCTGAGATACTTGTTGACCTTCCGTCTGCGTCTCCCGGCAGGATCCAGGCAAGGTCACAAATTAGCGATCCTCCTCAGACGTGAGAAGAACACACCCTCCTCCCTCTCCCTGCATTCCCCCAGGGAGGGGAAAAGAGACAGACAGGAGTCTATTTACATGTCTTTTATTCCTGTCATTTCAGCAGTACATAGAAACGTGACTGCACCCTCCAGACTCCAACAGTAGAGTCACAACTCCACCCCTGTACTTCCAGTACAGGTCAGATGACACTCTGAGCTAACATCCGGTGCTCAGTACAGAGAGTGGACTGCCCCTTTTTTCCCAAAAGTACAGTTCCAGACAACAACATCCTGTTTTGCATTCCAGCCACCTGCAGCTGGCTTTTGCATTGCTGCTTTTTCCTGACAGAAAGTCCATAAAAAGGTCAAATATTTAGGGATATGGTTAACATCAAGAAACATAAATATTTACAAAGATAATTATGAAATAGTGTGGCTCAAGATAAAAAGAAATTTAGAAATATGGAGCAGAATGAACCTCTCCCTGCTAAGAAAAATAAAGGTAAAGGTACCCCTGCCCGAACGGGCCAGTCTTGACAGACTCTGGGGTTTGTGCGCCCATCTCACTCTATTGGCCGGGGGCCAGCGCTGTCCGCAGACACTTCCGGGTCACGTGGCCAGCGTGACAAAGCTGCATCTGGCGAGCCAGCGCAGCACACGGAACGCCGTTTACCTTCCCGCTGGTAAGCGGTACCTATTTATCTACTTGCACCCAGGGGTGCTTTCGAACTGCTAGGTTGGCAGGCGCTGGGACCGAGCAGCGGGAGCGCACCCCGCCGCGGGGATTCGAACCGCCGACCTTTCGATAGGCAAGCCCTAGGCGCTGAGGCTTTTACCCACAGCGCCACCCGCATCCCTGCTAAGAAAAATAGCAGCGGTAAAAATGAATGTTTTGCCAAAAATGCTATTTCTGTTCCAGTCAGTCCCAGTAATGGTAAAAGATGATTGCCTTAAAAAATGGCAGAAGGAAATTTCAAAGTTTTTTTTTTTGGGGGGGGGAAGGCCAAGGATAAAGTATAAGTTACTTACAGATACAAAAGAAAGAGGTGGTTTTGCCTGCCCTCCCATACCTTAAATTGTATTATGAGGCTGCATGTTTGGTATGGATTAGGGACTGGATAAAGCTGGAAAAGCAAGAAGCATTGGATTTGGAAGGTCATGATAATAGATTTGGATGGCATGCATATCTATAGTATGGGAGAGGAAAAGGACATAAAGGATTTTATAATCATATAACTAGGAAATCATTAATGAGGGTTTGGGAAAGATATAAGATTTAATAGAACAGAAGACACCTTGGTGGCTCTCAGCACTTAAAGCTTTGCTGCTCAAGCCACTTGGTAAAAAAGGAAAATGGCTTACATACAGTGATTTACTAAAGGACCGAGAAGGAAAATGGAAGCTAAAAGAGTATGAGGAAATAAAAGATCATTTTCAGAGTTGGTTACATTACAGGCAATTACACAAGATGTACAAAGAAGACAACAAGAAAGGATTTAGTTATACTACTTCTAGATTTCAAAAGGAAGTGATAGAAGGGAAAGTGAAGTTGCTGAGCGGTGCATATAGTATTCTGCTAGAATGGGAAACAAAAGATGAGGTGAAATCGGTCATGATCAAATGGGCACAAGATATAGGACATAACATACAATTTGAAGATTGAGTTAAATTGTGGAGAATAGATTTAAAATTTACAGACTGTTCTCTTTTGAAAGAAAATTATATGAAAATGATGTATAGATGGTATAGCACACCAGTACAGAGTGCAAGAATGTATAAAACCGGGTCAAATGTATGCTGGAAGTGTAAAGAAATAGAAGGGACTTTTTACCATATGTGGTGGGAATGTAGAGAAATTAAAAAATTTTGGGAAATGATATTTAATGAGTTGAAGAAAATGTTTAAATTAACATTTGTAAAAAAACCAGAAGCACTTTTGTTAGGGATTGTAAGGAAAGACCTGCCAAGGAAAAGAAAGGACTTATTTATGTATGTAACAACAGTGGCAAGAGTCTTGATTGCACAAGGATGGAAGAATGAGGAAACCCTGACAAAAGAATAGTGGCAAGAGAAACTGATGAACTACGCAGAACTGGCGAAATTGACATGCAAATTACAAGACAAGGACAACTGTGACTTCAAAGAAGAATGGGAACCTTTTACAAATTACATAAAAAAACAACAAAATGAACTGGACTCCCTGGCAGGTTTTGAATAAACATACACAAATTTATTGAAGGATAACATAGAATATAGATAATGTAAGGAAGTATGGAGCTGAGGGAAGTCGTAGGGGGAAGGGAGGGAGGGAGGGTTTGTTGGGGAAGTGGGAGGGAAAAATGGGGGGATAAGGAAGATGATTTGTTTTGGTAATTTGCTATGTTGAAATTGTTAATAATTTTTTTGAAAGAAAGAAAGAAAGAAAGAAAGAAAGAAAGAAAGAAAGAAAGAAAGAAAGAAAGAAAGAAAGAAAGAAAGAAAGAAAGAAAGAAAGAAAGAAAGAAAGAAAGAAAGAAAGACTGGTGTTATATGCTCCTGACATTCTGGATTAACTGCAGTTTCCGGGTCACCTTCAAAGGTAGCCCCATGTAGAGCGCATTGCAATAGTTCAAGCGGAAGATAACTAGAGCATGCACCACTCTGGCGAGACAGTCCGCGGGCAGGTAGGGTCTTAGCCTGCGTACCATGTGGAGCTGGTAGACAGCTGCCCTGGACACAGAATTAACCTGTGCCTCCATGGACAACTGTGAGTCCAAAATGACTCCCAGGCTGCGCCTCTGGTCCTTCAGGGGCACAGTTACCCCATTCAGGACCAGGGAATCCCCCACACCCACCCGCCCCCTGTCCCCCAAAAACAGTACTTCTGTCTTGTCAGGATTCAACCTCAATCTGTTAGCCGCCATCCATCCTCCAACCGCCTCCAGGCACTCACACAGGACCTTCACCGCCTTCACTGGTTCTGATTTAAAAGAGAGGTAGAGCTGGGTATCATCTGCATATTGAAAGACACCCAGCCCAAACCCCCGATGATCTCACCACAGTGACTTCATATAGATGTTAAAAAGCATGGGGGAGAGGACGGAACCCTGAGGCACCCCACAAGTGAGGGCCTAGGAGTCTGAACACTCATCCCCCCCACCACTTTCTGAACACGGCCCAGGAGGAAGGAGCGAAACCACTGTCTAACAGTGCCCCCAGCTCCCAGCCCCTCTAGACGGCCCAGAAGGATGTCATGGTCGATGGTATCAAACGCCGCTGAGAGATCCAGCAGAACTAGGAAACAGCTTTTACCTCTGTCCCTAGCCCGCCAGAGATCATCAACCAGCGTGACCAAGGCAGTTTCAGTCCCATAATGAGGCCTGAATCACAAATGGAAGGGATCCAAATGGTCCGCATCCTCCAGGCGTGCCTGGAGTTGTTCCGCAACCTGTTGGGAAATGCCCTGGGGATGCCTGCAAGCCCCCGTATCTCCGAGCATCCTCTGATGTGTGCAGCACTTGAAAAGGCATCTCCCTTCTTCTCCAGGGAACTCAGCGACATATACCAGCTGGCATATGCACACTAATCTTCTGGCATAACACAGCAAGAAGCATGAAACAACATAGATCTAATCTACTATTTATTTACACACTATATACAGACTACAGCATAATGGCGTACATTCTCTCCAACTCCAAGATAACAGAAGAAGTAAAGTACAGTCCAAAGTACATACAACGAAAGAGAGATAAGGCTGTCTTCCATTCCCACAGTCTTCTCAGACAGGCATGTGATTTACAACAATCTCAAATGCAGCATTGGTGGAGTGAAATGCTAACACAACCACCCGCTCAATCACCTTGCCCAAGAATGGAAGTTTTGAGACTGGGCAATAGTTGGCCATATGGGCTGGGTCCAAAGATGCTTTTTTAAGAAACGGTTTGATAACCGCCTCTTTCAGTGGGTCTGGGAAGGCTCCCTCACGGAGGGAAGCATTCACCACCCCGCAGAGCCCATCGCCCAGCCCTTCCCGGCTCGCTTTTATCAGCCAGGATGGGCAAGGATCAAGGAGACAGGTGGTTGGTTTAACTCGCCCAAGCAGCCTGTCCACATCCTCGGAGGTAACAAATTGGAATTGATCCCACACAACTTGACTAGACAGGACTCTAGCAGTCTCCCGCCCCGGCCCTGCTCCCATGGTGGAGTCTACTTCTTTCCGAATCTGAGTGGCTTTATATTTCCTGGTGTCCACTTTAATCCCTCTTAAAAGAATAAAGACACAAGAGTCTTTCTGAGTAAAGTAACAAAAAGTTTATTCACATTTCAGTTCATGATTTGATCCCTGAAAGGCAGACTTTATTTGGTAGTTACATAAAGAAACAGTGAGTTTGTAGTGAAGTTAGGAAATTTCAGTAGACAAACTTTGGTCAAGCTGAGGGAAAGCCTTGTGGGAAAACCAAGGGCTAAAGGATTTATGGGAAATGTATATCTGTTGCTTTAAACCTAGACTAATTGGCTCTGGGAGTGTGAATACGTTATCTCAGGCATCTGCAGGAAGGGAAACTTCCCAGTGATTAGTGGTGTTTTAACACCTGGTTATCTAAGTGCTGTCCCTGTGTGAATCAGGGCTATCAAGCCTCTTTACAGGAGAAAGGAGGCTCTGCTGTGTCTCTGAGAAATTGGAAGGAACTCCTTTCATCCCCAAGGTCTTGAGAATAAATGAGCTTCAGCTGTCACAAACTGAGTTATTACCCAACTAGGTGACCATTGGTAAATTTTGAATTAATCAGAAATTCTGATTGGTCCTTGGGGGTCTGATTACATGTGGGGTCTCAAGGATAAAAACTTTAGGAAAGGAGCCTGCAAGCGTGCAACATCATCCACCCTTCTGTCAGGTTTACCAACATACTGACAGTTGCCTTGCTACATTCATATGTGTACTCTTTGTGATGTAGAATTCCTGTTGTCTTCTTGAAATGCGGATTCAGCCAAGAACTTTACGAACTGCCCTAATTTTTCTTGTGTTCTCGTTTTGTAAGTACGTTTAGCTAGCGATGCTTTACAATGTTTTTATTTTCCTGTCTGAAACCCTGTAAGAGATGTGCCTACTTTTAAGTATGTTTAATCTTGTTTTTAAAATAAATCTTAAAAAAGGATTTTCCTATTTTGTTCTGTGTGCCTTTTGTGGGGAAAGTCTGAATCCAAAGTCTGACCACTTAGCCTCCTACTGAACCTGTTGAATTTCTGCCTGCGAATTGTGGTGAAGCAATTGCAGGGTGGGGCAGCCGGTAACACTGAAGAGTAACCTTCTCCCTTGGGTTATTCTTCTGGGGTATCCCCAGACAAGGGAGTGGTGGCAGCATCTACCCTTCTGTTGTGTTTTGTTCTGAAAAATAGAAAGTAATTTGGCCCACCTCTCTCTCTCAGCCTGGTCCTGCTGGACTGGAGGACAGGTGAGGAGGGTGGGGGTGTGGGCCAACATTACTACACAGTTCATCTCATATGGAGACTGAACTCATGTGCTGCTGGCTGAGAGCCAGCAGACAGCAAAATTACATTAAGACAACAAAATGGAGAGCAAAACTGATTGTAAACAATATAGTAACAGAAAGCATTGAAATTACTAAGGGCACAAGACAAGGGTGTCCATTATCACCATTATTATTCATATTGGTACTGGAAGTCTTCTTAAGGTCAATAAGGACAAACGAAAAAATAAAGGGAATCTCAGTCGGTCGAAATGAGTATAAAGTAAAAGCCATTGTCGATGACTTGGTATTAACAATAGAAGAGCCAGTTACAAGTGTGAAAGAAGTACTAGAGGAGATAGAACAGTTTGGGCAAGTGGCAGGTTTTAAGTTGAATAAAAAGAAATCTAAAATGATAGTTAAAAATATGAAACAGGATCTGGTGGAAGTGTTGCAGCAACAAATAAGTATAGAAGCAGTTAAAAGAGTTAAATATTTGGGAATTTGGTTGACCTCCAAAAATATTGATCTGTTTCAAAATAATTATACACCGGTGTGGAATGGTATTAAAAGATCTAGAAATATGGGGAAGGATGAAATTGTCATTTTGGGGAAGGATTTCGGCTATTAAAATGAACGTTGTCAGGGGTTCAGGAGCAGAGGCAAGGGCAAGGGAGGAAACAGAGAGCGAGGGGGAGGAGGCAGAAGAAAAGATGAGTGATGACGACGACCCGAGATCTCCGAGTCTTTCCAGTGAATCAGAAGATTCACAGGAAGGAGCGCCAGTGGCCAGAGCAAGGGGGGAGCCTAGGGGGACACCCCAGGAAGAAGGGTCCAGAGGGGGCTCAGAGAGCAGCAGTTGGAAATCGGGGCCAGCATCACCAACAGAACGCAGTGGAGAGGAAGGGCGCCAGGTATCGAGCTCTGGCAGCTCGCAGCAGGAGGGAGGGCACGAGTCAGGAGTGGCCACACCTCCATCGGGGAGCGAAGAAACGGTCAGGCGGAAAGTGGAAGGTTGGGCGCGCGCGCCAAGTTCAAATACACAGGAAGGTGGCGCAGTAAGCAGCCCGGAAAGGGAGCCAGGTCCTAAAGCCCGACGCAAGGAGACAGAAGGGTCCGGGGGGGTCAGCGTCAGAAGCGTCCCGGACGGAAGAGACCACGGGGGGCAGAGGGACCCAGAGAAGAACGGTCAGGCGGAAAAGGTGGAGTAAGACTAGGGTATTTAGCTGGTGCACAAAGGGCGGAGACTCAGATGGAGCTTCGCCGGTCTAACCCATAAGACGTAGAGTTGCACGCAGCAGCTTGAGAATGGAAACTGTAAATCAATAAAGACTTTTACTTAATGATCGCTGGCTAGCGTGATCCTCTGTGAGCTAGGATCTGGAAGCAGCTCTGACAAACGTGCTACCAAAGATGTTATTTTTATTTCAGACAATTCCAATAATCAAAGGGGCAACAATTTTTAAAGATTGGCAAAAAACAATATCAAGATATATCTGGCAGGGAAAGAAGCCGAGAATACAGTATAAGTTGCTAACAGATGAGAAAGAAAGAGAAGGCTTCGCTCTACCAGACTTGAAATTGTACTACGAAGTATCTTGCCTCTGTTGGTTAAAGGAATGGATGTTACTAGAAAATACAGAACTGTTAGATTTGGAAGGTTATGACAATAGATTTGGATGGCACGCATGTCTATGGTACAATAAAACAAAAGTCCATAAAGGATTTGGAAGCCATATATTTCGAAGATCTTTAATAGAAATATGGGATAGGTATAAAAACCTATTGGAACGTAAAAAAACACCGCATTGGTTATCTCCATTAGAAGCAATGAGTGTGAAAAAGATCAATATGAGTGGGAAATGGATAACTTATGGGAAATTAATGCAAAAAGAAGGAAGTAAATGGAAGATGAAACCATATGAGGAAATCAAAGAATATGTGAATGATTGGCTGCACTACCGTCAGGTCAATGAAATGTTTAAAGAGGATTTTAAAGAAAAAGGATTTGATGAAAATAAATCAAAGTTTGAATTAGAGATATTAAGTAATAACTGCAAAATTCTGTCTAAAATGTATAAATTGCTGCTTGAATGGCATTTGAAAGATGAGGAGGTAAAGTCGGTTATAATTCATTGGGCTAAATATTTTGGGTATAATTTACAGCTGAGTGATTGGGAAAAATTATGGAAAGAAGGTTTAAAGTTTACCACATGCAATGCCTTAAAAGAAAATGTGATGAAAATGATGTATAGATGGTATATTACACCCCTTCAATTAGCTAAAATGTATAAAGTTAGTAATAAATGTTGGAAATGTAAAGAAAAAGAAGGAACATTTTATCACATGTGGTGGGAATGTAAAATGGTGAAATGCTTCTGGGAAATGATATACAATGAGATGAAAAAAATGTTGAAATATACATTTATAAAGAAACCAGAAGCATTTTTACTGGGCATTGTAGGAAGTGATATAAATAGAATATATTAATAATAATAATAATAATAATAATAATAATAATAATAATAATAATAATAATAATAATAATAATAATAATAATTTATTTATACCCCGCCCATCTGGCTGGGTTTCCCCAGCCACTCTGGGTGGCTTCCAACTGAATATTAAAAACAGTACAGCATCAAACATTTAAAACTTCCCTAAAGAGGGCTGCCTTCAGATGACTTTTAGAAGTAAAATAGTTGTTTATTGCTTTGACATCTGCTGGGAGGGCGTTCCACAGGGCAGGCACCACTACCGAGAAGGCCCTCTGCCTGGTTCCCTGTAACCTTACTTCTCGCAATGAGGGAACCGGCAGAAGGCCCTCGGCGCTGGATCTCAGTGGCCGGGCTGAACGATGAGGGTGGAGACGCTCCTTCAGGTATACTGGACCGAGGCCGTTTAGGGCTTTAAAGGTCAGCACCAACACTTTGAATTGTGCTCGGAAACGTACTGGGAGCCAATGCAGATCTCTCAGAACCGGTGTTATGTGGTCCTGGCAGCCACTCCCAGTCACCAGTCTAGCTGCCGCATTCTGGATTAATTGCAGTTTCTGGGTCACCTTCAAAGGTAGCCCCACGTAGAGCGCGTTGCAGTAGTCCAAGCGGGAGATAGCTAGAGCACGCACCACTCTGGCAAGACAGTCCGCGGGCAGGTAGGGTCTTAGCCTGCGTACCAGGTGGAGCTGGTAGACAGCTGCCCTGGACACAGAATTAACCTGTGCCTCCATGGACAGCTGTGAGTCCAAAATGACTCCCAGGCTGCGCACCTGGTCCTTCAGGGGCACAGTTACCCCATTCAGGACCAGGGAATCCCCCACACCCGCCAGCCCCCTGTCCCCCCAAAACAGTACTTCTGTCTTGTCAGGATTCAACCTCAACCTGTTAGCCGCCATCCATCCTCCAACCGCCTCCAGGCACTCACACAGGACCTTCACCGCCTTCACTGGTTCTGATTTAAAGGAGAGGTAGAGTTGGGTGTCATCTGCATACTGATGAACACCCAGCCCAGAAAAGAATGTAAGCTGTTTTTATATGCAACGACGGCAGCAAGAATATGATTGGCACAAAAATAGAAGCAAGTAGAATTACCGACGAAAGAAGAATGGAGGATGAAATTAATGGACCATGTAGAATTAGATAAACTAACAGGAAGGATTCGAAATCTGTGGGACCAGAAATTCACAGAAGACTGGGGTAAATTTACAGACTATTTGAAAAGTAACTGTGATGATCAGACTACGTTTGTAGGTTTGCAAGAAGTTTTGTGAGGTGAACTATTGGAACTATTGCAAAAATGGATAAAGGGGAGGATGGTTAGTTAAGATAATTAAAGGCAATATGAATTTAAGAAACGCATAAGAAGTGGTTAAAACGGTGGATCATCAGAGGTGCTGATGGAAGTCAAAACAAAAGTGTATAAGTGGTGAAGTTTTGTGGTATGTATTATAATTTATATGTTAAAATTAAAAATTATTATTAAAAAAAGACAGCAAAATGAATGCAGGAGAGCAGTATGGCAGCAAAAGATAAACAAGAAAATAGAAAGCACTGCGGTAGTATATTTCCGAACAGTTTATAATCATTATTAAGCAATGATATCTGTCTAAAGTTTTTTACGTTTGTGAGATCAGTTCCTTGTTTTGGTATTAGGGAAATAAATGCTTCTTCCTATGTCTTGGGAATCTGCCCTTTTTCCATTATATTATTCATTACTTCCTTTAGTGTGGAGACTAATTGTTGACTTAATTTCTTATAATACTTAATTGGTATGCCATCCGGCCCTGGGGCCTTCCCATTCTTTCCTTGCTTAATTGCATCTATAATCTCTTCTTCTGATATTGGTTTTTCTAATCGTTCTCTTCTTTCTTGGGAAATTGCCCTCAGTTTATGTTTTCCTATATAAGTGCTTATCTTCTCCTCGTTTTCTTTGGGTGCTTTATATAATTCTTTATAAAATTTAAGGAACACTTTCCTTATTTCTTTGGGATCATCTATTATTTCATTATTGTCTTTTATTGTATTTATAATCTTCTGTCCTTGTTTTTTCTATAGTTGCCAAGCTAACCATTTCCCTGTTTTGTTTGCTGATTCAAAATTTTGCTGTTTTAGTAGTTAAATTTTCCATTCCACCTCTTGATTTATAATCATAGTTTCGTTTGCAACAATTTACTTCTTTGTTTTAATTTTGGGTCCTCTGGTTTCCTAACCAACTGCTTTTCTATATCTTTTATTTTATTTAATATTTCTACTTTATTCTTTTCCCTTTCCCTCTTTTGAATACAGTTCTGCTGCAAGAAGAATCCTCGCATAACTGCTTTGCTTGCATCCCAGACTACATTTATGTCTGTGCCTTTATTTAGGTTTAGTTCAAAGTAAGTACTTAGATTTTTTTAGTTCTTTCTAATATTTCTGTATTGTCTAACAAATTGTCGTTTATTCTCCACCTCCTAACTGTTGGGTCTATAGTATTCCATTCCATTGTAATGGCATTATGATCTGATAACATCTTTGGTAAAATTTCAGCTTTCACCACTCTTGTGGTTAATTCTTTTGATGTCCAAATTTGATATATCCGGCTCCAGCTTTGGTTTGGTACTAAGTAATATGTGAATTGTTTTGTTAATGGGTTTTTTAATCTCCATATATCCACTAATTCATTATTTTCTGTTAAGGATATAAAGGAATTCGGCAGTTTCCCCTGGTCCGATTTCACTCTTCTTATTGATCTGTCCAGTTCAGTGGAGATTACTCCGTTGAAGTCTCCCAACAATATAATGTTATACTCTATGTAGTCCATCAGTATTTCCTCTAATTTTTTGTAAAAGTCTGCTTTCTTTTCATTTGGCGCATATATCTCCACTATGATTATTTTTTCTCCTTCTATTTGTACTTGTATTCCTATTATTCTTCCTTCATTATCTTTAAATACTTGTAGTGCACTATATTTATTTTTGACATATGTAACAACTCCTCTCTTCTTTTGTACATCTGAGGAAATAAATTCATTCCCCAGTTTTTTATTTTTTAAAACTCTGTTGTGTTTCCGTGTTATGTGTGTTTCTTGTAAGCAAATTATGTCTGTGTGTTTTTTTAATAACTCATTCAATTTTATTTCTTTTGGCTTTATTGTTCATGCCATTAACATTCCATGATATAATTTTAATTGTCATTTTATTTATTTAAATACAATTTTATTTTATTGTTTACATTTAAATATCTCCCCCTTCTCCCTCTTGTTCTTGTTTATCCTCTTCACTTTCCTGTTCCTCTCCCTCCATCTTCCCCAACTCCTTATATCTTCTCCCAAATTTCTGCATTTCTTGTAATGTCTTAATTTTGAATTTCTTGTCTTTATAATAAAATGACACACCCTCTGGATACTCCCATCGAAACCTTATTTTGTTAGCTGTTAAGTTTTTTGTCGATTCTTTATAGACATTTCTCTTGCGTAAAAAACGATTGGGAATATCCTTGAACACCACTGTAATGGTTCTAGGGGTTGCTCGTGCGTAAGCCAATGTAAACACCTGGCTGGGTTGCCTGAGTGAACCTTTTCTGTCCGGACAGCCACTCTCCCGTGGCTGTCTCAATCGCTGGCAGAATCCGTCAGTGAGTGTTTCTTAAACTTCCAGCAAAGAAGCTCTTTGACGCCTAGTCTCCTCCTACTCTCTCTGCGCGAAAGCCTTCTGCGCAAGGAGGGTGTAGGCAGCGGAGGACCTCTACTCTCCCCGCTGGTCCCCGGCAAGGAGTCATGGGACCGCCTCGACACTTCCCCCATCTGCCCCCCTTCTCCACTGGTGCTACGCTGATTCTCTTCCCCAGAAGATGGGCTGCCTCTCCCACTCCCGGGACGCTCTCTGGAATCCCTCTGGATTTTGCTCTCTCCCTCTGGCAATGATGGCAGTTCCCTGACATCCACCTCCTCCTCAGGACCCCCCACCCCCACCCCTGGTGTGATTTTCCGATACAACCTCCTCTCTCTCCTCGGTCGACAATGCGGGGAATCCCCTGAAGGAACTGTCATCATCTTCTGAGGATTCAAACCCAGCCTCCCATCCGCTCGGACTTCTTCCCACTGGTTGAACCTCCCAGTCTGATCCTTCTCCCTCGGACACCTCCCCTCCCTCATCTTCGGAGGCAGGAAAACCCACAAAGTCCCCTTCGTCGTCCGTGGGTCCAAATTCCTCCTCCCAGAATCTCGCTAATGGTTTGGGCTTATCCGGGAACAAACTGTGGAATTTTTCCACCAGATACCCGTCAGTGATTGATTCAGCAGGGACCCAAGTGTTTTCCGACCTAGGTCCCCCCTCCCAGGCTACCAAGTACTCTACCTGGCGACCTCGCCACCTTGAATCGAGTTTTTCCATGGCTTCGTTACAGTGTTCCCTCTCCTCTACCCACGGGTGGGTGGTAACCCCTCCCTCCCGTCCCGGGAATTCCCGCGTCTCCCTGTAGAGTGAAAGTAGGGACCTATGGAACACCGGGTGTATCTTCATGCTGTCAGGCAACTTGAGTTTAAATGCCACTGGGTTCACCTGCTGTATTACCTCAAAAGGCCCCAGCCGCCTAGGCTGCAACTTCTTGCACCCTCCCTTTAGGGGCAACCCTTGGGATGACAACCACACCCTGTCTCCCATCCGTATGGCCTCCCCCTCCCTACGGTGCTTGTCCGCCTGCCTCTTGTAAACTTCCTTGGCCCGCTCCAAGTTCAGCCTGAGTTGCTGGTGTAAGGCCTCCATTTCCTCCACAAATTGCTCAGCCGCAGGTACACTCCATCCTTCCTCCCCCCACCCCGGGAAGGCCCTGGGGTGACACCCGTAATTGGCCATGAATGGGCTCATTCCCGTGGACGTGTTCAGTGTTATTGTACGCAAATTCAGCCAAAGCCAATTTCTCTACCCAATCGTTCTGTCTCTCGCTGACATAGCAGCGTAGGTACTGTTAGGGTGTGAAACCTAAGACGCTGGCAAGTTAACAATGTCATGTGACTTTAAGTAGTCAAGCTCATTAAGTTGTTAAGTTGCTCAGTATATAAAGAGTGTTTGTTTTCTCTGTGTGTGGGGCGTGAAGCAAAAATGTCCGAAAGCTCCGCAGGTGTTTCTGTTATCTTTCTGCAATAAACCTGTCTTTGGAAGGACAGGCTTCCCTGTGTCGTTATTTCTTTGCTGCTGAGACTCTGAAGCTTGTACTGCAACAAGAATCTCTGCACTGGACTTAATTAATGCTCTGCAAAGAGAACTGTTGCTGGTGGCGCAGCGGAAGCATTTACTGGACCAGTACAAACTCTCTTAGGTTATGGATCCTTCTACGTTTCTACAGCTGTATTGTGTGCAGAGAAAGTGAAAGCAGCTTTCGGATGAGAGAAGACCGGCTTGGTCGTAAATCCAGCTCTTAAAGGAGGCTGGAGGCGTCTGAAAAGTGAGTAAAGCAAATCCCAAGGGGAAAGAGAAGAAAGGGCACACAGAGGGAGTAGCAGCAGACCCCAAGAATGGCAGCGGAAAATTTCCAGGTTCCCTTTACAAAGTTGAACACTGCTAATTACGTGCAGTGGTCTAAGAGGGCTCAAGTCTGGTTGGAAGCCAAAGAAGTGTGGGCTGACTATGTCCAGAGGCGAAAGCCGTTTGTGGCTGTTGCAGCAGATGCCACAGCAGAGCAACAGGCTGTTGCACATGCTCAGAACAGGGAACATGATAAAATGGACACTAAAGCTAGATGCATGTTGATGGTATCGATAGATGATTCCCAATTACCTCATGTGGAAAATTTAAGGTCTGCATTTGAAATTTGGGAAGCTCTTAGGTGAATTCACCATAGAGCCACGCCCGGAGAGAAGGTGAACATTATACGTGCTTTGTATGAGTTGAAATTGAAGCCAGGGGATAGTGTGGTTGAACACACGTCACAGATGACTGAGTATTTCAACCGACTGTCATCTTTAGGTGTGAATTTTCCTGAAAATATTAAAGTTTATACTCTGCTTAGCAGCCTGCATGCAGGGTTTGAAAACTTAGTATTAACTTTACAAGTTTTGCCAGAGGACCAGCTGAATATGAATTATGTGACTGGTAGATTGTGTGAGCAAGAATATCAACATCATCGAAAACGTATTGATAATTCAAATACCCCAAGGGTTGGATGTTCAGATAATTCCCAGCGTGGGGAAACTAGCAGGCAGAGCTGTAAGGAAGCCTCACAAGTGTCTGCTATGGCCAGCAAGTCATGTTTTCGATGTGGCAGCAGGTTTCATTTGATAGCAAAGTGTCCAGAAAAGCAACAGGAATTTCAACAGTCCAAGGCCACTTTCCGGAGTTACAGGGGAAGACGACGTGAGAACTACAAGAATCAACGATCCAGAGGGGGAGCAGGTGCTGATAAGGGACTATCTGCAATGGCAGCACAACAGAGTCCTAAAAGGAGCCAACAAACTTTGAAGTGGATAATTGACAGTGGAGCAAGTCACAGTTTAGTTCCAGCGACATCTAGTGGCCGCTTGATGAACTGCAAGACATTGCCAGTTGCAAAAACCGTGACTATAGCAGACAATAGTAAACGAGAAATGAACCTTAAAGGCACAATTTTTGTTAACTGTTTGCAAACTAACCTTCCTGTTTTTGTTCTTCCAGGAATGAAGAATGGACTTTTGAGTGTGTCATGCCTGGTAAAAAGTGGTTTTAAGGTTGAGTTTGAAAATGATGTGTGCACCATTTCGAAACAGGGAAAGGAGCTAGTTAAAATTCCCTGTGAGGATGGGCTTTTTGTTTTGGTTGAAGAGCAGTTAGCAGCAGGTAGATGTTCAACAGGTGAAGCGCAAGCTAAGTGTGTAAATAAGGCTCCTCATACAGGTTCTGCACATCTACTACACAGAAGGTTAGCTCATATATGCTTTAAGTATGTAAGCAAGATGTCAGATTTAGCTGAGGAGTGTAACATTAAACCCTGTCCAAATTTTCTGGATTGTTGTGCTTGTAAACATGCTAAGGTTAAGACATGTAACTATCCTAGATCTGATAGAGTAAGCAAGAAACCCTTTGAACTTGTGCACACAGATGTGTGTGGCCCTATGCCAGTCAAATCGCTTGGAGGTGCGAGATTTATGCAAATTTTGGTGGATGAATTTTCAAGGGCTAGTTGGGTTTTCTTTCTGAAAGAAAAATCACAAGCAGCTTCAATCCTGATGGATTGGATTGAAGAAGTCGAATGTAAATTTGACACCAGGGTACGTAAAATACAATCAGATCGTGTTGGGGAATATGTGAACCACACGCTGGAGACGTGGTTAAAAAGGAAAGGTATAGTTCATAGACTTACCAATCCCTATTCACCACAGGAGAATGCAGTTGCCGAAAGAAAATTTTGAACGTTACAGGAAACCATTGCTGCTTTGCTGTTTGATTCTGGACTTCCACAGCGTTTTTGGACTGAGGCTGCACTGTATGCGAATTATACTTTTAATAGAGTGTACAATAGCACAGTAGGCAACACTCCTTACTTCATGCTATTTGGGAAAAAAACCAAAAATTGATCATCTAAGAGTTTTTGGATGTCGTGCTTATGTGCTGGTGCCTAGGGCACAAAGTAGGAAAGGCGATCCTAGGTCTAAAGAAATGTTTTTCTGTGGTTATCAAGCAAACACAAAAGGTTGGAGATTTGTGAATATAGAAGGCAATCAAACGAAAATCACAATCAGCAGAAGTGCAGAATTTTGTGAACAGGATGGTTGGAATAAAATTCATGGGAATCCTGACATACTATTTGATGTGGTGAACAGTAGCAATGAAACTCAGGCCCCAGGGCAGGTATTAGTTCCAGAACAGACTGAGAAATTTGAGTCTGAGGACGAGGGTGAGAAATCGCCTAGTTCACCCAAGTCTGTAAAGTCAGAATCTTCTAGCTCTAAAAGTTCACCTGTACAGCAAGAGAGACGTGTAAAGTCAGAATCAGAAAGTTCTTCAACTACTAGTGACAAACAGGTGACGATTAGTGATTCTGGGTCAGAGGGGGAAACTGAAGGAACATTGCAGGAACTGTTAAGGCGTTCTAAGCGTACCAACAAAGGTAAACCTCCTGAAAGGTACCAAGCTATTAGTGTTTGGGCTGGTTTGGCAAATTGCGAACCTGAAAGTTTTGAGGAGGTTGAGCAATTACCCCAGGAGGAGGCCAGTAGGTGGCGTGAGGCCATGCAAAAGGAGTTGAATTCTATGAAAGAACTCGGTGTGTTTTCCATCACCAAACTGCCAGAAGGTACCAAGGCAGTAAGTTGTAGGTGGGTGTACAGGATAAAGACAACAGCGATGGGGAAACCAGAGTACAAAGCAAGGCTTGTAGCTCGAGGTTTTACGCAAAGAAAGGGGTTACATTATTCCGAAGTCTATGCACCCACTTCAAGGAGTGAAACCCTACGGGCACTATTAGCAGTTGCTGCTCAGAAAGGGTTCAAAGTGAATCAATTTGATGTCTCTACAGCTTATCTTCATTCAGACTTGGCTGAAGAGCTCTATATGGAGCTACCGCCAGGATTGAAAGTTGGTAAATCAAATCAGGTGTGGAAACTACATAAATCTATTTATGGACTCAAGCAATCTGCTCATAATTGGAATGAGTGTTTGAATGACGTTTTGGTAGGCATTGGTTTTAGCAGGAGCAAGGCTGACAATTGCTTATATTTCAGAAGTTCAGGAGATGCTCAAGAATCTTTGCTTGTTTATGTAGATGACCTGATTTATACTTCAAAGACACAAGAACAAGTAAAAAAAACTAGCCAAAGAGTTAAATAAACACTTCAAAGTTAAGAATCTTGGTGATGTGAAGGTCTATCTTGGTGTTCAGATAGATAGGACCAAAAATGGCAGTTTTCTACTGAATCAAAAAGGCAAGATATTGCAAATGTTGAAAAAGTTTAACATGACAGAGTGTGCAGGTGTTAGAACACCAATGGAAATGGGTTTTGTAAAAGACAATGAGTTCAAGGATAGTGCTGAATTCAAGCGTGCTGAAATCTTTCAGTCAGCACTGGGAAGCTTACTTCATCTTTCGCAATGGAGTAGACCAGATATTGCTTACGCTGTTAACTTACTCAGCAGAGAAGCTTTGAAACCTAGTGTAAATGCATGGAAAGGAATTCAAAGAGTGTTAAGATATTTACAATACACCAAAGATTTTTGCCTTGAATTATCTTCGGAAGGACAAGCACAGATTACTTGTTGGGCAGATAGTGATTGGGCAAATTTAAAGGATAGAAAATCAGTGTCTGGCTGTGTAATAAAATTTGGTAACTCTCTGATTGGGTGGAGATCCAAGAAACAGAACCTGATTGCTTTGTCGTCAACAGAAGCTGAGTTCTGTGCTTTGTCTGAGTTATGTAGAGATCTAGAATTTTACAAATGCTTGGCACAAGAGATGTATGAAAAGGCCATCACTCCAATCACTGTATGGGGTGATAATCAACCGTGTCTTAAGTTAGCACAAAATGGGCAGTTTAAAGGTCGTACAAAACATTTGGATATCCGCTTTCAAAATGTTTGTCAAACGGTCAAAGCAGGAATTGTTAAATTAAATTACTGTCCCAGTCATGAAAATCAAGCTGATGGTTTTACAAAACCGCTTGGGTTTCAGCGGCATGAAAACTTTTGTGAAGAAATGGGTCTGAAGTAATTTTGTTTTTTGTATTGCCAGCGAGAGGGGGTGTTAGGGTGTGAAACCTAAGACGCTGGCAAGTTAGCAATGTCATGTGACTTTAAGTAGTCAAGCTCGTTAAGTTGTTAAGTTGCTCAGTATATAAAGAGTGTTTGTTTTCTCTGTTTGGGGCGTGAAGCAAAAATGTCCGAAAGCTCCGGAGGTGTTTCTGTTATCTTTCTGCAATAAACCTGTCTTTGGAAAGACAGGCTTCCCTGTGTCGTTATTTCTTTGCTGCTGAGACTCTGAAGCTTGTACTGCAACAAGAATCTCTGCACTGGACTTAATTAATGCTCTGCAAAGAGAACTGTTGCTGGTGGCGCAGCGGAAGCGTTTACTGGACCAGTACAAACTCTCTTAGGTACTGCTGGAGTATACCGTTCGCTCTTTCGGCTTGTCCGTTTGTTTCTGGGTGCCTCGCCGTCGAGAAGCTCACCTCAACCTGTAGCAAGCTCATGAGTTTCCGCCAGAACTGGGAAGTAAATTGTTTCCAGCGATCCGAGATTACCCTCGAGGGATCCCCATGCAGTCTGAAAATGTGATCCACAGACAGCCTGGCTGTCTCCTCTGCCGTGGCTGCATGTGAGCAAGCTACGAAATGGCACATTTTAGTCAGCAGATCGACCACTACCATGACTGCTGTCTTTCCCCTGCGGGAGCAGCCCTTTCCCCCTTTGCCCTCTGGCATCGGTCGCACCCTCGTACATATTCTCGTACGTCTTCCCTCACCTTTGGCCACCAGAACTGCCTGGTGACAAGTAGCATGGTCTTGTGCTGCCCAAAGTGCCCAGCTGTTGGGTTGTCATGGAGTTGTCTAAGTACCTTCCCCCTCAAAGTCTCCCCGGTACATACAGCGCCCCCTTATAGTACAATAGCCCTTCCTTTTCCTCAAACCCTCCATGGACTTCCTTTCCGTCCCTGAGTTCCCTGATTTTTGTCTGAGCAAATTCGTCTCTGGTGAGCCCTGCCAGTTCTTGTTTCCTAACCAACGCTCCCCCCCCCCACACACACCGGTCCTCGGGGAAAACGTGCCTGGTCTCTGGTGGCCCCTCTCCTTCCATGTACTCCGGTTTCCGGGAGAGAGCATCTGCCCTTACGTTTTCCTCTCCCGGCACGTATCGGATCTCGAAGAAAAACTTGGCGAACTCCTGGGACCATCTGATCTGTCTCTGGTTGAGCGTTCGCGCGGTCCGCCAGTATTCCAAGTTCTTGTGGTCAGTTTGGACCTGGATCTTGTGCAGCGCCCCTATCAATAGATGTCTCCATTGCCGAAATGCTGCATAGATCGCAAGCAGTTCTCGGTCATACACCGTGTAGTTTTGCTCCGACTTGCTCAGCTTCCTAGAGAAAAAGGCACACGGCCTCCAGTTCTGCTTGGCCCCGGGCTGCAAAAGGACCGCTCCAATCGCGCGGTCGGACACGTCCGTCTCCAGTCTCATGGGCTTCTCCAGATCCACGTGCAGGAGCTGCTCTTCCGAGGCAAACGCCTTCTTCAGTTTTTCAAAGGATTGCTGTGCATTCTCTGTCCACACAAACTTCTTTTTGCTGCTAAGACAATCCGTTATGGGCGCTGTCAAGTGAGCAAAGTTCTTTATGAATTTCCTGTAGAAGTTGCTGAAGCCTAGGAACCTCTGCACATCCTTTCTGTTTTGGGGGGCTTTCCATTCCAGCACTGCCTTCACCTTGCCCAGATCCATGGCTAGTCCTTTGTCTGACAACCTGTACCCCAGGAACTCGACCTCCCTGGCGTGGAATTGGCATTTTTCCAGCTTGACCCACAACTGATGCTTCTTCAATCTCTGTAGCACCTCCCTGACGTCTCTGACGTGTTGCTCTTCATTGTCCGAATAGATTAAGACGTCATCCAAAAAGGCTACGCAATTCTTGTACAGCAGGGGCCCCAACACATGGTGCATGAAGGCTTGAAAGCAGGCGGACCCCGATTGTAATCCAAATGGCATGACTAAGTACTCAAAAGCCCCCAGGGGGGTGAACATGGTCGTTTTCCATTCGTCCCCCTCCCTTATCCTAATCAGATTGTATGCTCACCTGAGGTCCAGCTTGGTAAAAATCTTCCTCTCACACGTGTCACAATATCGTCAAACCTGGGCATTGGGAAAGTCATGGGTTCTGACACCAGGTTTAGGGCCCGGTAATCCACGACTAATCTGGGCTGATTAGTCTCTTTTTTGTCCACAAAGAACACTGGACTGCCCCCCCACCGCCTTTGATTCCCTTATGAAACCTCTCTTTAGGTTCTTGTCAATAAGCTGCCGCAACTCCTGCATCTCCCGGTCGGACATGGCATACAGCTTACCCACTGGTAATTGAGCCCCTGGAAGCAGGTTGATTTGGCAGTCAAATGGGACTTCCGGGTTAGCGCGATCGGCTAATGGCGGATTCCCTCTGAGCTCCGGAGGGAATTGGCTCTGCAGGATTGGGTCTTGCCGCTGCGGCGACGCGGGGACCCTTAAAAATCACAGGCGGTGAGACAAAAGACATTTGAATCTGCGGATAAATGTGGTAAACTTCTGACTTGGCAACTGAAGAAAAGACAGAAACTAAATACAGTTACAAACCTAGAAGTGGATGGAAAGAACATATCCAAACCCAACGAGATTAGAAACTGTTTCTTGAGTTATTTTAAAAAATTATACTCACAAGGATCGCAGAATGAAGAGGATATAGATGAATTCCTTAAAAAATATGGATTACAAAAAATCTCTTATCAAAGTAAGGTGGATCTAAATCAGAGAATAACAGAACAAGAGATAGAGGGTGCCATTCAGAACATGCAACTGGGCAAATCTCCAGGACCAGATGGACTGACTTCCAGATACTATAAAGCTTTGAAGGAGTGGTTGGTACAACCGTTAAAGGAAGTCTGCAACGAGATTTTAGAGGGGAAAAGGGCGCCAGAATCGTGGAAAGAAGCTTATATTACGCTCATACCAAAGACAGAGACTGAAAAGACTCAGCTTAAGAACTACCGCCCAATATCATTACTTAATGTGGATTACAAAATCTTTGCAGACATTTTGGCAAAAAGATTGAAAAGAGTGTTGATGGAGAAGATTCATAAGGCCCAAGCAGGCTTTCTCCCAAAAAGGCACTTATCAGATAACGTGAGGAACATAATAGACATTTTGGAACTATTGGAGGTGAATATAAACACTAAAGCAGTGCTGATATTTGTGGATGCGGAGAAAGCCTTTGACAATATTTCTTGGAGTTTTATGAAAAAGAATCTTCATGGGATGGGGGTAGGCCAAGGATTTGAGAATGGTATGGGTGCGATATATTCTGAACAAAAAGCTAAGTTGATTGTAAATAATGTGATAACTGAAGAATTTAAGATAGAAAAAGGGACACGACAGGGGTGCCCAATTTCCCCATTGCTTTTTATATCAGTCCTGGAGGTTTTGCTAAATATGATTAGAGATGACCAGCAGGTTAAAGGTGTACAGGTCGGAGCAAAACACTACACGTTAAGAGCCTTTGCAGATGATTTGGTACTTACTTTACAAGAGCCAGATACTAGTACAAAAAGGGTGTTGGAGATAATTCAAGAATTTGGTCAGGTGGCCGGATTCAAACTGAACAAACAAAAGACTAAAGTTTTAGAGAAAAATTTAACAGTCATGGAGAGGGAGAAATTCCAGAATGAAACAGGTTTGACAGTGGTTAAGAAGGTGAAATACCTAGGGGTTCATCTGACATCTAAAAATCTGAACTTGTATAAAGACAATTATGAAAAATGTTGGTCAGAAATAAAAAAAGATCTAGAAATATGGTCAAATTTGAAACTGTCAATGTTAGGCCGAATTGCAGTTATCAAGATGAATGTATTGCCTAGAATGTTATTTTTGTTTCAAACTTTGCAGATTCTTGACAAGATGGACTGTTTCAAGAGGTGGCAGAAAGACATTTCGAAATTTGTCTGGCAGGGCAAAAAGCCCAGAATAAAATTTAAAATACTGACAGATGTAAAAGAAAGAGGGGGATTTGCCCTGCCGGACTTAAAATTGTACTATGAAGCAGCAGCGTTTTGCTGGCTGAAAGAGTGGATGCTCCTCGAGAATACAGATATCTTGGATTTAGAAGGTTTCAATAATGCATTTGGTTGGCATGCATACTTATGGTATGATAAAATTAAAGTGCATAGGGCCTTCAAAAACCATATTGTCAGAAAAGCATTATATAATGTTTGGATAAGATATAAAGACTTGCTGAAAAACAAAACCCCTAGATGGTTGTCACCCTTGGAGGCTAAGGCATTGAAAAAGCTCAATATGGAGGCCGAATGGCCAAAGTATTGGGAAATCTTGGAACAAGACGGAGATAAATTGAAGTTACAGAGTCATGAGAAATTGAAACCCAAAGTACGAGATTGGCTCCATTATTATCAAATAATGGAGGTGTACAAACAAGATAGGAAAATTGGCTTCCAGGTGGAGAAATCAAAATTAGAAACTGAATTGTTAGAACCCAATACTAAGAACTTGTCAAGAATGTATAATTTGCTGCTGAAATGGAATACACAAGATGAAACAGTTAAATCAGCTATGATTAAGTGGGCACAGGACAGTGGTCATAACATTATGTTTGCTGACTGGGAATGGTTGTGGAACACCGGGATAAAATTTACGGCATGTAATGCTTTAAAGGAAAATATTATGAAAATGATCTATAGGTGGTACACGACCCCAGTCAAGCTAGCAAAGATTTACCATTTGCCTGATAACAAGTGCTGGAAATGTAAAGAATCTGAAGGTACTTTCTACCACCTTTGGTGGACGTGCCCAAAGATTAAGGCCTTCTGGGAAATGATATATAATGAAATGAAAAAAGTACTTAAATGTACCTTCCCTAAGAAACCAGAGGCCTTTCTCTTGGGCATTGTTGGCCAATTGGTGCTAAAGAAAGATAGAATTTTTTTTATGTATGCTACGACAGCAGCAAGAATACTTATCGCAAAGTATTGGAAGACACAAGATCTACCCACTCTGGAAGAATGGCAGATGAAAGTGATGGACTACATGACACTGGCTGAGATGACTGGCAGAATCCGTGATCAGAGGAAAGAGACGGCGGAAGAGGATTGGAAGAAATTCAAAATTTATCTTAAGAACTATTATAAAATTGATGAATGCTAAAATGTCGAGGTGTTGAGAAAGAAAAAGGGATTACAGTGACATAAGAATAAGTTGAAGAAAAGACTAAGAGGACACATATTTGACAAAATTATTTAGAAGCTGCTGAAATAATCTTGGAAATTGGGATGCAGAAAGGGGAGGTATGGGGGAGTCTGAGAAATGAGGGTTATGAAAAAAAGGTTATGAAATTATACATGTTTCTTTGTCTTTTTATTTGTTTTTATTGTTTAAAAAATGCTGTAAAACCAATAAAAAAATTATATATATATAAAAAAATCACAGGCGGTGAAGCCTGTGAACCTGGTGACTCGGTGGGCACCATTTGCGCCCCCCGACCCGTGAAGGAGCCTTTTTAAAGGCTTCGGAATGGGGGACGGGGTGAGCGGCGCGGTGCTGTGAGTCGACTTCTTCTCCTACGGAGTGAAGCCACATGCCATGGTCGGAGAGCGCTGACTTCTTCTTGTGAACAATTGGACTTTAAAGTAGCAACCCGTGAGTAGTACGGAAATTGGATTTCTAAAGGAATTTTTTTTTTTTTTGAATTAGGCACGGTCGGGGAAGGCATAAACAGGAAGTCCGTCTCCCCGTCCTATAAATAACCTAAAGCAAGGACTAACTAACTAAGGTCGAGAGGATTTTTTCCTTCTTATTGGGCAAAAGATATTAATTTCATGATTTGGCAGCTTAAGTAATTTTTACTGGAGGATAAGAGCGGACCCGGGAGTGATCCGCGTGAAAGCCTGCTTAAGAGATATTGAAGAGCTTGACAGCTGTCAAACTAGCTGTCAAGACGGAAAAAGTGAACTTTGGGTTTTTTTGTCTCTGCTGGTTATACTTGTTACAATTTGGTTATACTTTGTTGAAAATAAGGAAGAATTGATACAAACTAACTTGATTTTTGGATTTGAACTGGAAGGATACTAAGTAACCAAAATCCCTCTAGAGGGGGTTTTGGGACATTACAAGAATGGCTGAAGGAGGGAAAACTCAAGCTAAATTGGACAGAATTTTCTTTCTCTTGGGAAAGTTACAAGGCCAAATTGATGTTTTAGCTACTAACGTTGCAACCCTGGACTTAACAGTAAATAAGTGCATTGAATTTGATAAGGATTTGATCCGGGAAGTGCATGCAGCTGGACAAGAGGAGAAAGTTGAGAACTTTGAGAGTGTGGAGAAAGAGACACATGTTGTTTTTGAGGGAAGGGAAGGAGGAGATGTGGTGTTGCAGATGACAAAGGAGAGCCAGAGTCCTGACATGATGGCTACAAAGGAAAATAAGAATTGGATGATGAAAATCTGGTCTAAATTGGAGACTGAAGAATGGAGAGATCTCTATATGTGGAGATCTGAAGATCTAAGGATTACAAATTTGATCAAGGTGAAAGTTGGAGCTTTGGGAGCATTTGGACTTGAAAGGTGCAAGAAACAAGATTTGGGCTCCACTTTTAAGTATGGTGGTCTGGCTGGAGGAAGCATTGTCCCCTTCGGATTAGAGCATCTCCGAGATCTGGTGTTTAATATTAAGGACTATCAAAAAAACCGGCAGAGAGGAACTGAGAGACAATTAAGGGCCTCGGATGTGAGATCTCCAGGCTGATAGCAGATTAAGACTGATGGACATTTGTTGGGGATTGAAACCGGGAAAGGGGATGGGGTGGGGTTTGGGGATCCAAAGGGTGTATAATTATAATTTGTCTTTTTCTTTTTATTCTGTTTTGTTATCAGTATGAAAAGTGGGGAATTCGTGGAAGGGAATTTGGGTCGACTTTAGAAAAAAGGATTTAAGAATGAGTATTGAGGTATAAATTTTTGAGGTTTATAAGGTAAAATTGGTTTTTTAAAAATGAATTAAGTATAAAAAGGTTAAAAACTGGGGATAAGAACTTGTTGAACTTACAATTTGAATTGGAATATAAGAAGGGGAGGTGCGGGGAAGTCAGGGAAATATGTTATAGAAAATAAGGATTGTAAACTCTATATGTTTTTAATTTTTCTTTTTGTTTTTTCTTTTTGGCTTTTTCTTTTTAAAATGGAAAATTCTTAATAAATATTTATTTTTTAAAAAAAGATTTGGCAGTCAAATGGCCTGTGGGGGGGCAGTCTGTCTGCCTCCCTCTCACTGAAGACCTTCTTCAAATCAGCATATTGTGGTGGCACCTCCCTCTTTTGGTCCAGGGCCACCCCAGCCACCCTGGCCACAGTCATTCTGGGTTCCTTCCCTCCCAGACAGTGTTCTAAGCAGTAAGCTGACCCAAAGGTGACCGACCGCTCATGCCATGACACCACTGGGTCATGTATTGCCAGCCAACTCATTCCCAGTATTATTGGGGGTCCTGCCAGCGTGGCGACATGAAAGGCAATGGTTTCCGTGTGCCTGGAGACACTCATTCGCATTGGCGGTGTCTGGTGTGTCATTTCCCCTCCCAGGAGTTCCCTGCCATCGATGGTGGTCACCTGCAAGGGAAAATCTAGTGGCAACAGGTGGAGCTGGTGCTCCAGAGCGAAGTCTCTGCTGAAGAAATTACACAAGCTGCCAGAATCTAGCAGCCCCTCCACTTTGACGGGGTGCCCATTTGGGAGTTCTAGCACCACCTCTATGGCTATAGCTGCCTTGGGAGGGTCAGGCCGGCGCACTTCTATTGGTTGCTGGCCTGGCTGCGGCCCCCACTGGTTGGCAACCAGGCATTGTCGTTTCCCTGCACCTGCTCTTCCTCCCCCTTCTCGTTGTGGCCTGCAGCCCCCATCATGCCTTGCCAGGCTTTTCGTTGAGGGCAGACCTTTGCAAAATGTCCCGGTCGCTGACAGAGGAAACACTTCTTGGTAGTTTTCCACTCCTTCCCTCCCTTTTCCGACCTTCACCAGCGTTTGAAACTTCACGCGCGTGCGCTCCATCAATTTCCATCGGCTCCGCCGTCTGGGAAGGCTCCCTTGGCATCTCCGGAATGCGGTTGTCATGGAAATGTTCCGCCCTTATCTCCCGCTTCTCCTGAGCCCGGGCTTCTTGGCGTACACCGATCGCAAGCACAGTCTTTGTGAGCTCATCCATCCACCGCGGGCGGGGCGCTCGGGACAACTCGTCTTTCACTTCGGGGGCCAAACCCACTTCAAACAACATTTGTACTGGTTCAGAGTCCAGATCCCATCCGAGCTTGTGGACTAACATCACAAAACGCGACCAGTAGTTTCTGACAGACAGGCTCCCCTGCTTGCACCCCATCAGCTCCCTCCGTGCCACGCTTTGCTCCACCTCGCTGGAGAACATCGCGTCCATTCCCTGGTAGAATTTCTTAAGATCTTTCAATGCATCATTCTGAGTCACCATTAGGGGCCTGACCCATTCGCGTGCCCCATCCTGCAGATGTCCAACAATGTAAGCCACCCTCTCCCCGTCATCCGCAAAGTCATTTTTCTGCAATTCCAAAGCGTACTGAATTTCAGTTCGGAAGGCATTGTAGTCTTGGGGCTTTCCACCAAACTTGTGTACCAGCCCCGGGACCTTCCTCCCTATCGGGGTGGCTCTGACCTGTGCATCCTGAGCCCGTCTCTCCTCCAGCCGTGCAGTCAGGGTAGCGACATGTGCCTCCAGGTCTCGGTTCCTCTCGACCAGACCTCACACCATGGCTTCTTGCTCTGTCCCTCCGGCCAGCTCTGTTTGGCTCATCGTGCTGCCTCTCTTTATCCACCAGTGTCAGGAAGGATTTCCTTTACTCCCAAATTGTTATAACACTCCCCTGTACCTCCTTATTCTTTTGCTTCTGTTCCGCTTTTCCTTTTATTTGAGGTGCGGGGGTTTAATCTTGAGCCTCGGAATGCTTTACCGCTTCACCTTTCGGAGCCTGTGGCATCACTTTGCAGGTCAGAATGGATCCTAGCGTTCGCGTCCTCAATTCTGCCACCTTGCCAAACCCCGACAGGTCTGGTGTGCACACAGGAGAGATGCCTTTGAACGCAGCCAGCCCCCCAGCCCCGAGGATTTACCTCCTCGAGTTATGAGGTTTGCTTTTGCCCTAGCGTACCTCTTTTTGCCTCACAAAGCTCAGGACCTCTCCAGAGTTGATCCTGCACTCCTTCAATGGCGGCAGTGAAACAGAGATTTAAAAACATTGACTTCACATATACACTCGGATCAGGCAAGCTTTTTACCAGGACGGCAGTTGAAAGACAACGTAAGAAATATAGTAAATATAATTGAATATTTGAAAACAAAAATAAACAAGCAGGCTACATTAATCTTCATAGACGCAGAAAAGGCGTTTGATAACGTGTCTTGGTTTTTTATGAAATACAATTTAGAAATGATGGGTTTGGGAACAAAGTTTTTAAGAAGCATAGAAGCAATTTATAAAGATCAGAATGCAAAACTTATAATAAAAAACAGAGTAACAGAGAACTTCCATATTACAAAGGGCACAAGACAGGGTTGCCCATTGTCACCCCTATTATTCATTTCAATACTGGAAGTATTACTTCAAAACATAAGAGAAACGGGGGAAATTACAGGAATAAAAAGTGGAGAAAAGGAATACAAAGTTAAGGCCTTCTCCGATGACATAGTCCTGACATTACAAGAACCTCAAATTTTGATAGTAGAAGCATTAAAAGTAATAGAAGAATTCGGAGTGATGGCAGGATTTAAAATTAACAAAAGTAAAACAAAAATGATGGTAAAGAACATGAATGAGGAACAACTAGACCAACTACAAAGCAAAACAGAAATAACAATGGTAAATAAAATAAAATATTTGGGTGTCTGGCTCTCCCCGAAAAATACAAACCTATTCAAGGATAATTATAAAACAACATGGAAAGAAGTAAAAACGAAATTGGAAATATGGGTTGGACAGATTGAAGCTATCCTTCTGTGGAAGGATAGCAGCTATTAAGATGAATGTCCTACCAAAAATGCTCTTTTTATTTCAGACCATTCCAATTATAACAGGACAAGGCCAATTCAATGAGTGGCAAAAAGTGATTTCCAGGTTTGTATGGCAAGGGGAAAAGCCCAGAATAAAATTCAAACTTTTAACGGACAAAAAAGAAAGAGGAGGCTTTTCACTACCGGACCTCAAAATATATTACGAAGCTGCATCTATAATATGGTTAAAAGAGTGGTTTAACTTGGAAAACATGGATATGTTAGATCTGGAAGGCTTCGGAAACAGATATGGGTGGCACGCATACCTTTGGTACGACCAGGTCAGAGTACATCGGGACTTTTTAAATCACATCATAAAAATACCACTATTTGAAGTCTGGAAAAGATATAAAGAGTGGTTCGAAAGAAAGACACCATGGTGGCTGTCACCCCAAGAGGCCTTTTCACTGAAAAGACTAAGTATGAAAGGAAAATGGTTGACCTATAGAGACATGTTATTGGAAGAGAACAATGTAATTAAGATCTAACCATATGAGGAATTGAAAGATAAACTGCAAAGTTGGATGGAGTACCATCAAATGGGTGATATCTTCTCAAAGGATAAGAAAACAAGAGGGTTTGAAGAAACAAAATCAATATTAGAAACTGCAGTACTACAACATAACAAAAAAGCACTGTCTAATGTCTATGAGTATTAAATGGCACACAAAAGATGAAGAAATCAAAAGTGTCATGATTAAGTGGGCAATAGATGTAGGCCACAACATTGAGTATGAAAAGTGGATAAAATTATGGAATACCGGCCTAAAATTTACAGCATGTACATTGTTAAAAGAAAATCTGTTAAAAATGATGTACAGATGGTATCTCATGCCAATTAAATTGTCAAAGATGTATAAAACAGGAAATAAAAATTGTTGGAAGTGTGGGGTGAAAGAAGGCAGTTTCTTCCACATGTGGTGGACTTGTGACATAGTGAAAACGTATTGGGAAAATATATATAACGAATTAAAGAAGATTTTTAAGTATACGTTTTTGAAAAATCCAGAGTCATTCCTGTTGGGAACAGTGGGAGAAGACATTGACAAGAATGACCAGAAACTGTTCTTATACACAACAACAGCGGCGAGGTTATTGCTGGCTTAGGTATGGAAACAGCAAAAATTGCCTACAATAGAATGGCAGTACAAGGTTATGGAGTACGCAGAAATAGCCAAATTAACAGCAAAAATTCGACATCAGAGGGATGAAACATATCAAAAAGAATGGGGGGAAATTATGTTATATATAGAGAAGATGATGTGAAATAGGGAAACCAGTAGAATTAAAATATCTCATAACGGGAAAATACAAGAAATTTATTGGATAATAATATAAAAATGAATTAAAAATGTATATTAGGATTATTATTGAACAATATTTGTAAATGAATATAGACAGACAGCAAGAATTTGTATATATAGAAAGATTTATTTGTTTATGGACATTTAATGGAAAAAATGAAGAAGAACAATCTTGTGGAAAATGGACAAAGACAATGTGAAAAGTCAGAGAGGACACAAAAAAGCCAGAAGAAGGAAGGAGGGAAGTCAGCTCGGGCGAGCAAGAGCAAATGTGAAATATAATGTATGTGTATGTACAGTATGTAACTAAAAATTCAATAAAGATCATCTAGGGGGGGAGAGAGAGAGAGAATAGAAAGCAAGTAAAGCAAGACAAACAAGACTGAGAAAATGGCTGCATTTTTATGGAGTCAGCCAGAGCGATGCCCATCTCCTAGGTCACATGCAGGGGAGGGATGCTCCACACCAGTGGAAGAGGACGTTACCCTGACTGGATGTCCCCCTGCCTGTGCCCACGCTAGGGAAATAAGGAATGTTGCATTTGACTGCACCAATGGATTACATCCCACAGGGATATTGTGCTGAGCTATCAGTATACAGACGCTTTACCGACTACCATCAACAAATAAGGAAGATCCCTGCCCCAGGGAACCAACAATGTACCGTACATTTTAGCAACAGGGAAACAACAGAGGGAAGTTTTTATTTCATTAAATAATAAGTTCAGGGAAGTGAGAGATAAGGCTAACAAGGGATGACTACGCACAAGCGTAGTCTCATTTGCTTGGGATGTACTGCAGCAGCATGCAAGGCCTCACAAGCGAAATCACTTTTGGAGGAAGACAGGGGGGATACTTACAGTGCTTTTGTACACCAGGAATGAGAAACCCATGGTCCTCCAGATGATGCTGGACGGTATCCCGCATCATCGCTGCCAACAGGCCATACTGCCTGGGACTGATGGGAGCTGAAGTCCAGCAGCATCTGGAGAGCCTATTGCACACTGAATGCAGTATTTCAACAACTTAATCATGATTCAATTGAGAGTAAACTTCACCTCCAGTAACTTGACTGACACTCTGCTGAATCAAGAGGCCCAGTTAAAGGGATTTTAATGCCGTTCAAGGCTTGTGAAATTCTTACCTATTTTCTCCAAATTCTTTCTCCAGCTGGCTCAGGGTCCTTCTTTTCTGAGCACTGCATGGGGTGATGATCCCAATGTTGCGAAAGCTGATGTCTCTCTTTTTGCTCTTAATTAACTTCATTAATTCTATTACCAGCTTAACTTCCTGGAGATTAACGAAGGAACTAACAAGAAAGAAATAGAAGGGGAGGGAGAAAGGGATGAGCTGAAGGCCTTGTATTTGGATGTGTGCCTCATTTTAAAAGTTATCACAGATTCTCTCTCTTAGGGTTCTTTTGGGACATACACTCAAAGAACTGTAGAGTTGGAAGGGACCCCAAGGGTAATCTAGTCCAACCCCCCTGCAATGCAGGAATTCCAACTAAAGCACTCATGACAGATGGCCATCCAACCTCTGCTTAAAATCCTGCAAGGAAGGAGAGTCCACAGTCGCCTGAGGGAGTCCATTTCACTGTCAAGCAGCTCTTACTGTCATAAAGTTCTTCCAGGTATATAGTTGGAGTCTCCTTTATTGTAACCTGAAGCCATTGGTTTGAGTCCTACCCTCCAGAGAAGGAGAAAACAAGCTTGCTCCATCCTCCATGGGACAGCCCTTGAAATATTTGGAGATGAGGGTCATATCTCCTCTCAGTCTCCTCTTTACCAGGCTAAACATACCAAATTCCCTCAATGGTTCCTCATAAAACTTGGTTTCCAGACCCTTGATCTTCTTGGTCACCCTGCTCTGCACGTTCCAGCTTGTCATCACCCTTCTTAAATTGTGGTGCCCAGTACGAGACATCGTATTCCAGGTGTGGTCTGACCAAGGCAGAATAGAGTGGTACTATTACTTTCCTTGATCTGGACACTAGACTTCTGTTGATGCAGCTTAGAAGATCATTATATTTTTTTGCTGCTGCATCACACTGTTGACTCATGCTAAGTTTGTGCTAACAAGGCAGGTGTCCCCCATCTTATATTTGTGCCCTGAACAGTGCTAGATGACCTCAAAGATTGCTTCAATCTTAGCTTTTTTTCAGACAGGGAGAAGCACTAATTCTTTAAACTCTAAGTGTGCCCACCCACCAACAGCTAAGGAGAACATGGCCACAAAAGCTGCCACATGCTCTTATTGTGGTGGAAAGTGGGAAAACACCAGATCACGATTGCTGCAGCCTTCCCATTGGGACATCTGGTTGCTCACTGTGAGGACAGGATGTGGGATTTGATACGATTTTGGCCTGATCCAGTAATCAGGCTCTTCTTATGTTATTGATCAAATCAATCTGTGGCAGGTAAGTTACCCAAACTGTCTACCAAGCCAGAGTTCCACACCACACAGCAGACCTTTCAAATGTAGCAGGGATGACACCATATACCTGTAGTCCAGCAACAATCTGGGTTTATAACAGCACCTCTTGGAGGGAAACAGGTTTCCCCATCCCTGTCCTACAATAGAGTTCAGGACTAAATCAGGGGTGGTGCACCTTTTGTTGGGACTCCCAACTCTCATAGCTCAGGGTGGGGATGGTAAGAGATTGCAGACCAGCCATGAGCTCCTTACTCTAGGATGAGAGAGGGACCCTTGGGGTTGGGGGCTAAGCAGGGCTCTTTAGCTTTTTCTGAGGGCTGGATTAGATGGCCAGTGTGTGGCAGCTGTGAAAATGCTATGCTAGGGAACATTAGGAAAGGAATGAAAAATAAAACTGCCAACATCACAATGCAGTTACACAAATCTACAGTGAGACTGCATTTGGAATACTATGTGAAGGGAAGCTCTGCTTCTGCACATGACTGTGGCATGATGGGAAGTCTTGCTTCTAAGCTTTTCTTTTGCACATGCTGCACAACCCGTTCTAAATACCAAGACATTCCCTCATCTCCCTAGAATGTTCAGTTCATATTGAGTTCATGAAAACATTATACTCTGACCTGTTCTTAATGCATAGTTGACCACATCTACGGAACGCGATTATTATATTCTTTCATGTTATGATCAATCATTAGTAATAGTTTAAGTCTTGATAATCAATCACTAGTTATAATTTAATTAGGAGGTTTCATGCCTGTCTAGTTCTGTGCTCCCTTTCCCAACCTTTAATCTATTGGTGATTAATGCAAACTTTGCTTTGTACTTGTGTTAACCAATCAGCAATAAGCACATATGTGGCAAATGCTGTAAGATTCAATAAAAGGGACTCTCTGAGACTTGCTCGGGAGATGCCTCCCGTATGACACCTTGCCATTTGTCTGTCGCTTATTTCAACCCAACATCTGGTGACCCCGACGTGATTGCCAGATCCCTTACGCAGCCAGCCCCTGTACTTCACTCGACTGGAAAAGTCTCAGCATGCTACTTCGTGAGTATGGGGGGGGGGGGGAAATTGACTAAATTCCAAAAGGAGCATGCCAAGGAATTGCTCCATCTCATTAGACAGCAGGTGGCGGGTGCTCATATTTCTTTAAAAGAAATTGAAAGATTGTTATGTGAGATTGCTTGCCAGTGCCTCTGGTATCCTGAAACAGGTTCTTTGGGGATAGAGACTTGGCAAAAGATCGGAAAAACCCTCTTTGCAGAACCGAGGGCTCCGATTCATTGTCTGCTCACTTGGCAGAAATGTGCAGATGCCGTTGCTAAATTAGGACCTCGGGCATCTCCTTCGGCCCCTACCCTTCTAGCCATTGCAGACAATCCCCCACCTTACCCAAAGCTTTTGCCTCCTTCGCAACCCTGCCAACCCCTCCCTACGTCTCAACCGTCTCAACCCACATCCTCCCCCCATCCCTCTTTCGCCTGCCACAGCCCCTGCGTGCTCTACAGGAGCTGTGTGCGCTGCGCTTTCTCTGGCTAGGCAGAAAGGGCTCCTGTCCTTAGAGGAAGAGTCTGAATGGGCTGGTGAAATGCCATCTGCTTTCCCTATCACCTATACAAACCCAGGAACTGCTCAACAGCAGGTATTGTACGAGACGCTTCCTTATTCTGTAATGAGAGAATTAAGGAAAGCCATTACTGATTCTGGTCTAAAATCCTCTTATGTGACAGAGATGCTGGAGGGAATAGCAAATGGTTATATAATGCTACCTCAAGACTGGAAAGATCTGATGCGCATGCTTTTATCCCCGACTCAGTATGTAGTTTTTGAAGGTGAATTTAAACATAGCGCATCAGCCCTGGCTGATCCACAGCATTCAGCCAATCAACTTTATGGCACTGGTCAGTATGATAATATAACAGCCCAGGCGACGCTGACACCTTTACAATTCAGTCGCACCGCGACCTGTGTACAACGCGCCTTTCGGAAAGTCCCTGTCTCATGGCAACCATTGAGCTCCTTTGTTAATATTAAGCAACAGCATTAGGAGCCCTACCATCAGTTTATAGATAGATTGAAAGAATCAGTCACTAGGCAGATTGATAACACTACAGCTCAAAATGAATTGATGAAAAAATTGCCTTTTGAAAATGCAAACACCGATTGCAAGAAAGCGTTGCAGTCGATCATACATCGCCCTAAATATGACCTGGCCGATATGATTCAAGCCTGTGCAGATGTTGGCAGCCAGAGCCATGTGATGTCTTTGCTTGCCGGCGCAATCCAGGCTAGCAATAAGCCTACGGGCAATTGCTTCAATTGCAAACGCCCAGGTCATTTTGCTAAACAATGCAGAGCGCCTGGGGGGCAAACAGGAATGGTGATGCCAATAAGGCTAAACCTTCCAAAAAATGCCCGAAATGCGGGAAAGGCTATCATTGGGCTAATCAATGCAGGAGTCCAGGAAACTCCATGGCGGCCCCACTCTCGGGCCAGGACAAATAGAGAGCTTTCCGCCTTTAGTTTCCGCTGCTGAAAATTTTTCTAAAAATACACCCTCTGAATTTGCTATTGATTTGATCAATCAAGAGACCAAAGACACTGTTTTACCTGGTGAAATTGTGCTTATGGCCACCCAGTTGGCGGGCCCTCTACCGCCAAAGGTTGCAGGCTTAATTTTACCCAAATTTTCGGCGGTCAAAGAAGGAATCCAGGTTATTCCTGGTGTTCTGGATCCTGACTATGTGGGCACAATCATGGTTCAACTTTGGAGCCATATGCCCATGCAGTTAAAGAAGGGTGAGTCCTGGGCGCATTTGGTGGTGCTCCCTTCTCACCATACTGCTTCTATTATGGATAGTAATTTGCACGAGCTCTCTCCTTTCCCCCCACAGCTGTTAGCTGTAATCCAGCGGATTGGTCATCAGAAACTTCTTCGTAAGTACAAAATAAATGGCAAGGTTCTGGAAGGCTTGATTGACACGGGCGCGGACATTTCTGTAATTTCCAGTAGTTGCTGGGACCCCACGTGGCCCCTTGAGCCTTTTCGTTTGCAGTATCCACACCTCTTAATTTTTCATTACATGGATGACGTGCTTATTAGTGGGCCCCGCCTTCCCCCTCAATGGAAACATGATATGATAGCCTGTTTGTCACTTTATGGTTTGAAAATTGCTCCAGAAAAGGTTCAGGAATCTTCTCCCTTTAATTATTTGGGACACAAAATGATAGCTAGCTATTCTATTCCTATAGTCCCTGAACTTCATGTTCCAAAAACAATGAAATATGTCCAGCTGCAGCAATTGCTGGGCAACATCAATTGGATAAGACCTTATTTTAAAATCCCTCTTGAAGTTTTACGGCCGCTTTTTTCAGCCTTAAAAGGCCATCAATCTCCTGGTGAGCAAATTACCTTGACCTCCTCTCAACAGAAGACTGTTGCCCAGTTAAAGGAAATTATGCGTCTCCACTGGGTTGATCGAGCAATTCTTAATGTTTTGCCAGATGTAGTCATAATGACAGATTCTGTCCAACCTTTTGCGGCCCTTATTCAGTTAGGCCCATCAAAAGTTCATATAATTGAATGGCTGTATTTACATCATACGCCGAAGAATACGGTGACTCCTTTAGTGGATCTCCTTGCTCAGCTCATCAGCAAGGGACGCCGTCGATGCAAAAGCCTTTTCGGCACGATTGTCGCCAAATTATTGTGCCCATGCCCCTGGAGCAATGGGAGACTGTTCTTTCCACTAGCATGGATTTGCAGTGCGCTTTAGCTGATTTTGTCAGCCTGCTGGATTGCCATATCCCAGCCGACCCTCGCCTGCAAATGAGTAGACAATTTTCCCTATCTTTCTCTTCCATATTATCTCCTGTCCCTTTGGATGCCCCTACTGTTTTTACTGACAGAGACCCCTCCAGGGGGGTGGTTGCTTGGCAACAAAATGAGGAATGGCACAGCCTCTACACTCTCCCACAAAAGTCTGCTCAGCGTTCTGAGTTAGCCGCTGCTGTTAAAGCTCTGCATCATTTCTCCTCACAGCCAATTAATTTGGTAGTGGACAGTCTTTATGTTGCAAATGTCATAACTCGTTTACAGGGCAGCTATGTAAGTCCCTTATTGGATGACAATTTATTGAGCCTTTTCCTGTCCTTACAATTGCTTCTTTCTAATCGCTCCCACCCACTATTTGTGGTGCACATTCGTTCTCACCAACCCTTCCCAGGCTTTCTCACTGATGGCAATGCAAAAGCAGATTCTTTGCTTAGGGCTTTGCCTGTTTCCCCCACTGAAAGTCATGCTTTCCATCATCAGAATGCAAAAGCCCTTAGCTGCCAGTTCCAAATTCCGTTGGAAGCGGCGCGTGCAATTATCCAACAATGCCCTCAATGCTCTAATCAGATTGGCCACCCCAGCCTTGGTGTTAATCCCCGTGGGCTGGAAGCCAACTAAGCTCTTCACCTTTTAAAGGGAAGTCCTCTTTCTGCACATAGCTGTTGGTTCTCCTTCTGCCCATAACTGCTGCATTATGGGGAAGCCTTGCTTCTTTTCTCTTGCTTCCTTTCTCTTGCATTCTGGGAAGTCTTGCTTGTAGGCTTTTCTCTGCTTTTGCACACACTGTACGAACCTGCTCTTCATGCCTAGCTGACCACATCTACAGAACTTGATTGTTATATTGTTTCATGTTATGATCAATCATTAGTAACAGACATCCTAAGCTCATGGAAAACAAACTGTACCTGCTCTTCATGCCTAGCTGACCACATCTACAGAACTTGATTGTTATATTGTTTCATGTTATGATCAATCATTAGTGTCAGGGGTTCAGGAGCAGAGGCAAGGGCAAGGGAGGAAACAGAGAGCGAGGGGGAGGAGGCAGAAGAAAAAATGAGTGATGACGACGACCCGAGATCTCCGAGTCTTTCCAGTGAATCAGAAGATTCACAGAAAGGAGCACCAGTGGCCAGGGCAAGGGGGGAGCCTAGGGGGACACCCCAGGAAGATAGAGCCAGAGGGGACTCAGGGGGGAGCAGTTGGAAATCGGGACCAGCGTCACCGCCAGAGAGCAGGGAAGAGGAAGGGCGCCAGGGATCAAGCGCTGGCAGCTCACAACAGGAGGGAGGGCACGAGTCAGGAGTGGCCACACCTCCATCGGGGAGCGAAGAAACGGTCAGACGGAAAGTGGAAGGTTGGGCGCGCGCGCCAAGTTCAAATGCACAGGAAAGTGACGCAGTAGGCAGCCCGGAGAGGGAGCCAGGTCCTAAAGCCCGGCGCAAGGAGACAGGAGGGTCTGGGGGGTCGGCGTCAGAGGAATCCCAGAGGGAAGAGACCCCGGGGGGCAGAGGGACCCAGAGGAGAACAGTCAGGCGGAAAAGGTGGAGCAGGGCTAGGATATTAAGTTGGTGCACAAGGGGCGGAGACTCAGACGGAGCTTCGCCGATCTAACCATAAGACGTAGAGTTGCACGCAGCAGCTTGAGAATGGAAACTGTAACTCAATAAAGACTTTTACTTAATGATCGCTGGCTAGCGTGATCCTCTGTGAGCTAGGATCGGGGAGCAGCTCTGACAATTAGTAATTGTTTGTGCCATATTAATCTCTAGTTACAATTTAATTAGGAGGCTTCATGCCTGTCTAGTTCTAGCTCCGATTCTCAGCCTTTAATGTATCAGTGATAAATGATCATATGTAAATCCCACCTCTCACATGTAATCCCCGCCTTGTACTTATGTTAACCAATCACAAATTTCTTTGTGTATGTATCAGCCAATCAGCCACAGGCCCACCTGTGGCAATGCTTGCAATATTCAATAAAATAGGCTCCCAGGGCCCGCCCTGACAGACGCCTCATGTTGCACCTGCCTCTCTCATCTCCCGTGATTTTTCATTCCTACATCTGGTGACCCCGACGTGCCAGATCCCTTCAAGCAGCCTCGTACTTCACTCGACTGGAGAAGTCTTAGCGCGCTACACCGTGAGTATGGGGGGGGGGAGCTTACAAAGTCCCAGAAAGTGCATGATACTGAACTGCTTCATTTAGTCAGACAAAGAGGCGCAGGTGCTCATGTTTCTTTAAAGGAAATTGAACGTTTGTTATGTGAGATTGCATTTCAATGTCCCTGGTACCCTGAGGCGGGCTCCTTGGGGGTAGAGGCTTGGCAAAAGATTGGAAAAACTCTTTTTGCAGAACCCAGGGCTCCTATTCATTGTCTGCTTACTTGGCAGAAATGTGCTGATGCCGTGGCAAACTTAGGGCCCCTGGCCTCTCAGGCGTCTCCCACGGCTCCTGCACTTCTAACTATTGCAGACAATCCCCCTCCCTACCCCAAGCTTTTGCCTCCTGCACAATCCTGCCAATCCCTCCCTCCTTCGCCTGCTTCCACCCCATTCACCCCCCCTTCCCCCCTCCTGCGTCAGCTCCTACTGGAGCTGTCCCTCAGCCCACACCCATCCCCCCTTCCCTCCCTCCTGCGTCTCCTTTGCCTGCATCTGCTCCTACTGGAGCTGTGCGTTTAGCACTTTCCCAGGCAAGGCAGAAAGGGCTCCTATCCTTAGAGGAAGAGTCTGAGTGGGCTGGGGTGTTGCCATCTGCTTTCCCTATTTCTTATACAAACCCAGGCACAGCGCAACAACAGGTGCTATATGAAACCCTTTCTTATTCTGTAATGCGAGAATTAAGAAGGGCCATTGTTGATTCCGGTTTAAAATCCTCCTATGTAACAGGAATGCTGGAGGGAATAGTGAATGGTTATACAATGCTTCCTCAGGACTGGAAGGATCTGATGCGCATGCTTTTGTCCCCAGCTCAGTATGTAGTTTTTGACAGTGAATTTAAACATAACGCCTCGGCCCTGTCTGATCCACAGCATACAGCCAGCAAACTTTATGGTGCTGGTCCGTTTGATAATATAGCAGCCCAGGCGACGCTGACACCTGCACATTTTAGTTGCACCGCGACCTGTGTACAGCGCGCCTTTCGGAAAGTCCCTGTCTCAGGGCAACCACAGAGCTCCTTTGTCAATATTAAGCAACAGCATTTGGAGCCTTACCATCAATTTATAGATAGATTAAAAGAATCGGTTACCCGGCAGATTGATAACACCACGGCTCAGAATGAGTTGATGAAAAAATTGGCTTTTGAGAATGCTAACACGGATTGCAAAAAGGCTTTGCAGTCAGTCATAAAGGTAAAGGTAAAGGTACCCCTGCCCGAACGGGCCAGTCTTGACAGACTCTGGGGTTTGTGCGCCCATCTCACATCTATAGGCCGGGGGCCAGCGCTGTCCGGAGACACTTCCGGGTCACATGGCCAGCGTGACAAAGCTGCATCTGGCGAGCCAGCGCAGCACACGGAACGCCGTTTACCTTCCCGCTGGTAAGCGGTACCTATTTATCTACTTGCACCCGGGGGTGCTTTCGAACTGCTAGGTTGGCAGGCGCTGGGACCGAGCAGCGGGAGCGCACCCCGCCACGGGGATTCGAACCGCCGACCTTTCGATCGGCAAGCCCTAGGCGCTGAGGCTTTTACCCACAGCGCCACCCACAGCGCCACCCGCCACCCGCGTCCCTGACTGACTGCAGTCAGTCATACATCATGTTAAATATGACCTTGCTGATATGATTAAAGCCTGTGCAGATGTTGGAAGCCAGAGTCATGCGATGTCCTTGCTTGCTGGCGCGATCCAAGCTTCCAATAGGCCTACAGGTAACTGCTTTAACTGCAAGCGCCCTGGCCATTTTGCTAAGCAATGCAGAGCCCCCGGCGGGGGCGCATGCAAAGACACTGCTACCAACAGAACCAGACCCTCCAAAAAATGCCCGAAATGCGGTAAAGGCTATCATTGGGCTAATCAATGCAGGAGTCCGGGAAACTCCATTGCGGCCCCACTCTCGGGCCAGGACAATTAGAGAGTTTTCCGCCTTTAGTTTCCGCTGCTGAAAAACTTTCTAAACATACACCTTCTGAATTTGCCATTGATTTGATAAATCAAGAGAACAAAGACACTGTTTTACCTGGTGAAATTGTGCTCATGCCTTCCCAATTGGCAGGTCCACTACCTCCTAAAGTCGCAGGTTTAATTTTACCAAAATTTTCTGCGGCGAAAGAAGGGATCCAGGTTATTCCTGGTGTTCTGGATCCTGACTATGTAGGCACAATAATGGTTCAATTTTGGAGCCATATGCCCATGCAGTTAAAAAAGGGTGAGTCTTGGGCACATTTGGTGGTGCTCCCTTCTCATCCTACTGCCTCTATTATGGATAGTAATTTGCAAGAGCTCTCTTCTTTCCCCCCACAGCTGTTAGCTGTTATCCAGCGGATTGGTCATCAGAAACTTCTTCGTAAGTATAAAATCAATAGAAAAGTTCTGGAAGGCTTGATTGACACAGGCGCGGATATTTCTGTAATTTCCAGTGATTGCTGGGACCCCACGTGGCCCCTTGAGTCTGCCTCTGCAGTCTTGGGTGTGGGTGGCCCACAAAATTCTTCCAAGAGCGTACAGTGGCTGCCTGTTTCTCTGCCTGATAGCTCTGAAACCATTGCATACATCCAGCCCTGTGTGCTGAAAATCCACCTCAATCTGTGGGGAAGAGACTTAATGCAACAATTACAAGCTACCATTCAATTTAATGAGTAAGCTTGCACTTCCCCTCAGCTGGAAATCTACTAGTCCTGTATGGGTAGAACAATGGCCCATTTCAGGAGAAAAATTACTTGCCTTAAAACAACTGGTGAATGAGCAATTATTGGCAGACCATATAGAGCCTTCAGTCAGCCCCTATAATACCCCTGTTTTTGTCATAAAAAAGAAGAGTGGCAAATGAAGATTTCTCCAAGATCTGAGGAAAATTAACCAGATCCTTGAACCCATGGGGCCTTTACAGTGTGGTATGCCTAATCCAAATATGATTCCACATTCATATCAACTGGCTATAATAGATTTGCAGGATTTTTTCTTCTCCATTCCCCTACAGGAGAAAGATCGCAAATTCTTTGCTTTTACTATTCCTGTACTAAATAATTGTCAGCCCAGGGAACGATATCACTGGAAGGTTCTACCACAAGGAATGTTGAATTCCCCTACCATGTGCCAATATTATGTGAATCAAGCCCTTCAGCCCTTCCGTTTGCAGTATCCACACCTCTTGATTTTCCATTACACAGATGGCGTGCTTATTAGTGGACCACGCCTCCCCCCCCCCACTGGAAATGTGATTTGACAAATTGTTTGTCACTTTATGGTTTGAAAATTGCTCCAGAAAAGATCCAGGAATCTTCTCCCTTTCATTATTTGGGACATAAAATGATAGCTAGCTATTCTATTCCCGTTGTCCCTGAACTTCATGCTCCTAAAACAATGAAATATGTCCAGTTGCAGCAATTGCTGGGTAATATCAACTGGATAAGACCCTATTTTAAGATCCCACTCGAAGTTTTATGGTCGCTTTTTTCAGCCTTAAAAGGCCATCACTCTCCTGGCGCAAAAATCACCTTGACCCTTTCTCAACAGCAGACTGTTGCCCAGTTAAAGGAAATCATGCGTCTCCACTGGGTTGATCAAGCAATCCTTAATGTTTTGCCCGATGTAGTCATAATGACAGATTCTGTCCAACCTTTTGCGGCCGTTATTCAGTCAGGCCCATCGAAAGTTCATATAATTGAATGGCTGTATTTACATCATACGCCAAAGAACACGGTAACTCCTTTAGTGGATCTCCTTGCTCAGCTCATCAGCAAGGGACGCCGTCGCTGTAAAAGCCTTTTTGGCGTTGATTGCCATCAAATTATTGTGCCCATGCCCTTAGAACAATGGGAAACTGCTCTCTCCACTAGCATGGATTTGCAGTCCACTTTAGCTGACTTTGTTGGCCAAGTGGGTTGCCATATTCCAGCCGACCCTCGCCTGCAAATGAGCAAACAAATCTCCCTGTCCTTTTCTTCCATATTATCTCCTGTCCCTCTGGATGCCCTTACTGTCTTTACTGACGGATCCCCCTCCAGGGGGGTGGTTGCCTGGCAACAAAATGAAGAATGGCACAGCCTTTACACACTTCCACAAAAGTCTGCCCAGCGTTCTGAGTTAAATGTAAAGGTTCATCATTGTTCCATTCCATGTGTATGTCTTTAAGGGGCCAGAGCAAGGGCCAGAGCAAGATAACGAGACCCTGCTTTACAGCTGTGAAACATAGCAGGTGCTGCTGAGTTGTATTTGATTAAGGTGTGTCAGCATCTGGGTGTAGTATATAAGGAGCAGCACCTAGCTCTCCCATTTCCCTGGGGGATGGGTTGGTGGTTGGGTCTGGTTTGTTGATGTATTTAGTGTAAATGGAGTTTTTGTTTTTCTTATTAAAACCTTCTTTAAGTACTTTTTGAGTCCTTTCTTTTTAATGCATGATCTCCCCAGCAAGCTCTCTGCAGCGTTACTATACTGCAAAAAGCCAACAAGCAGCTGCTGTCAAAGCTTTGCATCACTTTTCCAAACAACCTTTTAATTTGATTGTGGGCAGCCTTTATGTCGCAAATGTCATAACTCGCCTACAGGGCAGTTATGTGAGTCCTTTATTGGATGACAACTTGTTGAGCCTTTTCCTTTCCTTACAATTGCTTCTTTCCAATCGCTCCCACCCTTTATTTGTGGTGCACATTCGCTCTCACCAACCCTTTCCAGGCTTTATCACTGATGGCAATGCAAAAGCAGATTCCTTGCTTAGAGCTTTGCCTGTTTCTCCTATTGAAAGTTATGCCTTTCATCATCAAAATGCAAAAGCCCTTAGCCGCCAGTTCCAAATCCCGTTGGAAGCGGCACGTGCAATCATCCAGCAATGCCCTCAATGCTCTAATCAGATTGGCCACCCCAGCCCTGGTGTTAATCCCCGTGGACTGGAAGCCAACCAATTGTGGCAAATGGATGTAACTCACTTTGCCCCCTTTTCACCTTGGAAGTTCATACATGTTTGCATTGATACATTTTCAGGTTTTATTTGGGCCACCCCTCAAAGGGGTGAGCAAGTTAAGCATGTTTGCAATCATCTTGTTCGCACCATGTCAGTCATGGGCAAGCCCCATTCTTTAAAAACTGACAATGCCCCAGCGTACTGCGCAAAATCCTTTGCTCAGTTCTGTGAAACTTGGAATATTCGTCATTTATTTGGCATCCCCTACAATTCACAAGGCCAAGCGATCGTTGAACGTGCCAATCGCACCTTAAAAACAGCCTTAATTCGACAGGAAAAGAAGGCCGGAGTCCCAGCCTCGCTCTCCGAAAAGGAAGGCTGGTTGGCCAGTGTTCTCTTTACTCTCAACCATTTGAATCTCTCCATACAGGATCATCAATCTTATACTCGCCTGCAGAAGCATTTTCAACAAACAGAGATACTCCCAGCCCCACTGGTCCGCTATAAGATATTGCCCTCCAACGAATGGAGTGAACCTGTAAAACTGTAGAAACCTGGGGAAAGGGTTACGCTGCAGTTTCTACTCCACAGGGTGCTCGCTGGGTTCCTGCACGCTGCATTCGTCTGCACCATGGCGTGGCGACAGACCCTTCCGGATCCAATACCGCAGTTCGATCGCAAACTACAGATCGCCCAGGATGTGACGTCCAGCCCCCCCCCCCCCAGGATTCGCAAGCGGGGAAATCGTAATGGACCTGTGACATGGGGCCAAATAAAGTCGCTCTCATTTCAGGCTGAACAGCTTAGAAAGGAAAAGCAGCTTGAAGCCACACCTGAGAATTTGCTTATGTGCATTATTTCTTGCCTTAACATTAATTCTATGATAGTGCTTGTTCTCAGCATTTTGTTTTTGCCCCTTTCCGCTGCCGCTCCTAATAGCGGTGGTTCCACACCGATGAATGTGTGGGAGTCTTTTGCAAAGACCCTCAATGTTTCTTCCTTTTGTCTAACCCAACAGGTATCTATAGGGGAAATCCTTGGCTCTTGCCTTTTCCCAGTTTGCCATGACCCCTTAGAGCTGCAAAATGATACCTGGTTTTATTCATCTCTACCCCAAAATGATTCTCTCCGCACCCTTGGTTATTCCGGCTACCATAACTGGGGTAACCAAGTACGCCGACGCCCACCTTTGGCCATTGATTTATTGACCCCATACGTGGCTTCCTTTAATGTTACTTGTGCCCGTATGGTGAATTGCACAAAACCCAATTGTGTGAACATGGGCAAAGATACTTTTAATTGCTCTGATTATGTAAACATTTCCTATGTATATAAATACACAGAGCTGCCTGAAGGCTGGTTCTGGTCGTGTCCAGGCTATACATTTAATTACATTCCTGCGAACATTAGCCATGGCACACCTTGCTGTATAAGCCGCTTGTCTATCATATTACCCAAAAAACATCATTTGTCTCGCACTAGATATCGCCGCTCTGTTGAATTAACTAACGATTGTGACGATTCAATTTCTCTTCCCAGTAGGTCTGAATATATCTCTTTAGCTGTTTCTCTCCTAGGAGTCCCTGGATTGGCTGTACGCAACAGTAGAAACATTAATTCTTTAGCTTGTTCTGCAGCAAAAGCACTGAATTACACTTCTCAAGCCCTTCACCTTCTGAATAAAGAGCAAAGTGAGCTCCAGCATGGGCTTTTACAGAATAGGGCCGCTATAGATTATTTGCTGATGCTTCAGCATTATGGCTGTGAACAAGTGGACAACATGTGCTGTTTTAATATTACTGATAATTCCAAAGCCATCCAAAAGCAGATCTCTCATTTGCAAAATCTTACACATCACATTAAACAGGACGTTGGTTTTTCTGGCCTCTGGGATTCTTTCACCCAGTGGCTTACTGCTTTGCTACCTAATCTTACTTGGCTTCGTAATGTCTTTCAATATGCCCTTGTCATTATATGCATCTTAATTTTGTTATGTTGCTTCCTTCAATGCGTTCCTGGCCTCATAAATCTTTTTTCTCGCCTTCTCTCTCCCCCTCAACCACCCAATAAACTCCTTGCTGCCTACTTTGCGAAATGGCAACACCAACAGTAAACCTATGGTGAGATGTGGACGGATTTATTTTGGGTATACGCTGGCAGACCACGTATCCCGAAATATTCTTGTCCCATCGATCCTGGCGAACTTATTTTGGGCATTCGCTGGCACACCACTAATCCTGAAATATTTTTGCCTTATTTACCCAAAACGCCTTGCTAACAAGAAAAGAAAGGGGGAGATAAAGGGAAGTCCTCTTTCTGCACATAGCTGTTGGTTCTCCTTCTGCCCATAACTGCTGCATTATGGGGAAGCCTTGCTTCTTTTCTCTTGCTTCCTTTCTCTTGCATTCTGGGAAGTCTTGCTTGTAGGCTTTTCTCTGCTTTTGCACACTGTACGAACCTGCTCTTCATGCCTAGCTGACCACATCTACAGAACTTGATTGTTATATTGTTTCATGTTATGATCAATCATTAGTAATTGTTTGTGCCATATTAATCTCTAGTTATAATTTAATTAGGAGGCTTCATGCCTGTCTAGTTCTAGCTCCGATTCTCAGCCTTTAATGTATCAGTGATAAATGATCATATGTAAATCCCACCTCTCACATGTAATCCCCGCCTTGTACTTATGTTAACCAATCACAAGTTTCTTTGTGTATGTATCAACCAATCAGCCACAGGCCCACCTGTGGCAATGCTTGCAATATTCAATAAAATAGGCTCCCAGGGCCCGCCCTGACAGACGCCTCATGTTGCACCTGCCTCTCTCGTCTCCCGTGAATAAAGAACAGAGTGAACTACATAATGGACTTTTATAAAATCATGCTATCAATTATTTACTCATGCTTCATCATTATGGCTGTGAACAAGTGGATGACATGTGTTGCTTTAATATTACTGAAAATTCTAAAGGTAAAGGTAAAGGTACCCCTGCCCGTACGGGCCAGTCTTGCCAGACTCTAGGGTTGTGCGCCCATCTCACTCAAGAGGCCGGGGGCCAGCGCTGTCCGAAGACACTTCCCGGTCACGTGGCCAGCGTGACATCGCTGCTCTGGCGAACCAGAGCCGCACACGGAAACGCCGTCTACCTTCCCGCTTGTAAGCGGTCCCTATTTATCTACTTGCACCCGGGGGTGCTTTCGAACTGCTAGGTTGGCAGGCGCTGGGACCGAACGACGGGAGCGCACCCCGCCGCAGGGATTCGAACCGCCGACCTTTCGATCGGCAAGCCCTAGGCGCTGAGGCTTTTACCCACAGCGCCACCTGCGTCCCTATACTGATAATTCTAAAGCCATTCAAAAGCAAATCTCTCATTTGCAAAATCTTACACATCACATTAAACAGGACGTTGGATTTTCTGGCCTCTGGGATTCATTCACCCAGTGGCTCACTGGCTGGTTGCCAAATCTGAATTGGCTTCGTAATCTTTTTCAATATGTTATTATCATAATATGTATATTAATTTTGCTATGTTGCTTCATCCAATGCATTCCTGGTCTCATACGCCTTTGGTTTCAGTGTTTTTCTCCTCCTCAGCCACCCAACAAAATCATTGCTGCCTACTTTGCGAAATGGCAGCACCAACAGTAAACATTAGGGGAGATGTGGGCAGACTTATTTTGGGTATGCGCTGGCATACCACGTATCCCAAAGTATTTTTGTCCCATTCACCCTGGCAAACTTATTTCGTGCATGCGCTGGCAAACCATGTATCCCGAAGTATTTTTGTCCCATTCACCCTGAAATCACATAACAGCATCGGTGGGCAGACTTATTTCGGGCATGCGCTGGCATACCACGTATCCTGAAGTATTTTTGTCCTATTCATCCAGAAATTATATAGTAACACCTCGCAAATAAGAAAAAAAGGGGGGAGATGCTGGGAAGGTTTTGCCTCTACACATGAGTCTGAGAATGTTCTGACCAGTTCACATTGAGTTCAGTACCCTGACCTGTTCTTAACGCATTGTTGACCACATCTACGGAACGCGATTGTTATGTTCTTTCATGTCATGCAATATCCATCATTAGTAATAGTTTAAGTCTTGATACTCAATCACTAGTTAATAGTTTAATAAGGAGGTTTCATGCCTGTCTAGTTCTGTGTTCCCTTTCCCAGCCTTTAGTCTATTGGTGATTAATGCCTATATGTAACCTTTGCTTTGTATTTGTCTTAACCAATCAGCAATAAGCACATACGTGGCAATTGCTGTAATATTCAATAAAAGGGACTCCTCGAGGCTTGCTCGAGAGATGCCTCCCACATGACACTTGCTACTTGTCTGTTGGTTATTTCAACCCAACAACTATGTAACAGATAACAGATAAAAACAATGAAAACTTAAAACACAATGTGTAATTTCATACACTTCTATCATGTCGCCTCCTCAAAAAGGAAAAGGTTCAGGAAAAGGGCAGCCCAAATGATGAGGGGGATGGAGTGACTCCCCTATGAGGAAAGGTGGCAGCATTTGGGACTTTTTGCTTTAGAAAACAGGCGACATGATAGAAGTGTATGAAATTACACATTGTGTTTTAAGTTTTCATTGTTTTTATCTGTTAAGTTGCTTTGAGATTTGTTTGTGTAAAAAGCAGCTAACAAATGTAATTAATAAAAAACAGTGTTGGCTTTATGTGGGATTTTAAATTTTGTTTCTTTATTTTACTCCTGCTAGCCACTTTGAAAAGTGCGACTACAAATTCACAAAGCAAATAAATGAAAAACTTACTTGCTCTCCTGTTCTTCCTGGCCATCCAAAACATCAAAGAGGAGGTACGGTAGGAAGGGCCATTCCAAAGAGAATCGGCTCTCTTCTGTCCATCTATAATGCAATGAGAAATCATAATAGCTTTTAAAAAGCAGTGTGCTGAGGTCTATTTGCTCAATTCTTCACTGCAGGAGGAAACACTATCCGTCACATAATCATTCACATGATGTTCCCCACATAGAGAAAACTAGCATGTCAGGGAGGTGGTGTGGGGGATGACAGAAACTGTTCTCCCTGATGTCATCATTTTCTACATGAAGGGGAATATTCAAACAGCATGACAAACATATTCAGTGAATAGCAGTGGAAGGGCAAAAAATCCAGAGGCTTATACAGAAAAATCCAGAGACTTATACAACCTCTTACAATAGCAGAAATGCAAGTACGTTTAGAAAATAATCAAATTTCATGGCTGTTAGGATATCAGCCGAGATCATTTCTTACAAATACACAGATTAAAAATGAAGCTACAAGTGAACTAACAGAATATGAAAATATAGTAATAAGAGATAGCATTTCCCTTTTATACAAAACACTTATTGAGAACCAATTTTGCCCCCAACAAAATCTAAAAAGCTGGTGGGAATTAAATTGGGATATAAACACTGAAGAGGTTAAACAGAACAATTTATGGACAAAAGCACCATATAAATTTCTGTCAGCAACTATTAGGGAACGTTCACTAAAAATTGTACATGGATGGAATTTAACACCATCATTTTTAATATACAGTATATTAAAAAAGAAAGAACAAGAAAGTGGTTAGAATGGAAGAAAAAAAATAGGTTGCTGGAAAGAGTCAGGTTTGAGGCCTATGATAATGCACAGAATTTTCATTCAACTAAGTACTCACCAGTACAGTGGTGCCTCGCAAGACAAAAAGAATCCTTTCCACGAGTCTCTTCGTCTTGCGGTTTTTTCGTCTTGCGAAGCAAGCCCATTAGCGGCTTAGCGGATTAGCGCTATTAGCGGCTTAGCGGGCTTAGCGGATCAGCTGATAAGCGGCTTAGCTGCTTAGCGGATCAGCTGATAAGCAGCTTAGCAGCTTAGCAGATCAGCTGTTAAGCGACTTACCGGATCAGCTGATAAGCGGCTTAGCGGATCAGCTGATAAGCGGCTTAGCGGCTTAGGATCAGCTGATAGCGGCTTAGCGGCTTGGGAAAAAGGGGGGGAAGGAAAAAACCCCCGCAGGAACTCGCAAGACATTTTCGTCTTGCGAAGCAAGCCCATAGGAAATTCGTTTTGCGAAGCACCTCCAAAACGGAAAACCCTTTCGTCTAGCGGGTTTTCCGTCTTGCGAGGCATTCGTCTTGCGGGGCACCACTGTAGTGTCAGAGCAAGTACATTCATTCACACAAACACACCAGATATGATGAGCTAAAGCAGGACCCTCCAGGTGTTGCTGGAATACAACCCCCACCATCCCTGACCACCAGCCAAAATTCCAGGGTAATATGGAACCTATGTCCACACTTAGGTCACCTTTTCATGAAATGCCTGTTGCCTTGAGGCAAGGTAAAAAAATTAGTAAGATGTCTACACACCGGTCAGTTTTCAGGGCATGGTCGTAGATGTAATTGGAAGGGAAGAGGCAGATCTCTGGGTGCATCCTGTACTGAGTCCTCAAGCACAGGACTGGAAGCCTGTCACTGTGTTTTTCTTGGATTTGCCCATTCAGGTGTCTGCAGAGTCAGCCCATCAGAGACTGCCTGTAGCCGTAATCCTCAGCTTTCTGCCAAAGCAAGGGAGGGGAGGAGGAGTAAAACTTTCAGGGAATGGGTTAAGCAAAGGCAGCAACAATTAAAGAACAAGAGATGAGAAGTAGAAGCATGCATATGTACTCAGTCCTTGGTCTGGGCCCCTTTTGCATCAATTACTGCCTCAATGTGGCATGGAATGGATGCTATCAGCCTGAGGTGTTGTGGAAGACCAGGATGCTTCAATAGCAGCCTTCAGCTCTTCTGCATTGCTCGGTCTCATGTCTCAGAGGTCCAATATTGCTCTATTTGCAATCCTTGTTTTGCTGATTTCATTTAATATTCTAATTTTCTGAGATTGTTAATTTGGGGTTTTCGTCAGCTGTACGCCATGATCATCACAATTATAACAAATAAAGGCTTGACATATCTCGCTTTGCATGTCATGAGTCTATCTCATATATTAGTTTCACCTTTTAAGTTGAATTACTGAAATAAATGAACTTTTCCACGATATTCAAATTTTCCGAGTTTCACCTGTATTTGAACTAGAGATTAGGAATGAGTGAACTATTCTGGGCTACCCAAGAGGCTTGGGAAACAGTCCCACAAAATAACCCAATCTTTTATTTATTTGAAAGTGGGAAAGATGGCAGCGTAACAGGGTGCAGGAACTTCTCCCCTCTCCTTATGCTCTTTGCAGCATATCAGAACTAAGAGAAATGGTGGTGCTTGAGAAAAATAAAAGTCTCTCAAAGACTACTGCTATGGGAATATCCCTTGATATACATATAAAAAAATACATTCTTAAAGCATTGGCCCTATCTACTCTTGCCTCTGCCCTACCAGCCATTGGAGTGTCTCCAAGAAAAACAGTACTTGGTATATACACTTCTTTTTAACCAAAAGGGATGTTGTCTACTAACATGGTAATCACACAGGCTGATTTCACAGAAACTCACAGAATTGTGTAAATAATTTGATCCGATAAACTAACTGAATCATTTTCACTGTAGGCAGCTCATACACCATTAAGGACCTGATAGATGTTTTACTTTATTTATGCCAAAAGCAGAGTCATTAGATGCTTATAAACAGCCTGTCAGTTTTCAGCTCTACAACTTTTTTCTGGGATAGTCAAAACACCTTAATTGTTGACATACTCACCATAGATTTAACTGTAGGAGGGAGCTGCTTTGGGTCTCCAACCAGGACCAGCTTTTTGCAGCCATGAATGAGTGGGATGATAGTTTCAACTAAGCTCTTCACCTTTTAAAGGGAAGTCCTCTTTCTGCACATAGCTGTTGGTTCTCCTTCTGCCCATAACTGCTGCATTATGGGGAAGCCTTGCTTCTTTTCTCTTGCTTCCTTTCTCTTGCATTCTGGGAAGTCTTGCTTGTAGGCTTTTCTCTGCTTTTGCACACACTGTACGAACCTGCTCTTCATGCCTAGCTGACCACATCTACAGAACTTGATTGTTATATTGTTTCATGTTATGATCAATCATTAGTAACAGACATCCTAAGCTCATGGAAAACAAACTGTACCTGCTCTTCATGCCTAGCTGACCACATCTACAGAACTTGATTGTTATATTGTTTCATGTTATGATCAATCATTAGTGTCAGGGGTTCAGGAGCAGAGGCAAGGGCAAGGGAGGAAACAGAGAGCGAGGGGGAGGAGGCAGAAGAAAAAATGAGTGATGACGACGACCCGAGATCTCCGAGTCTTTCCAGTGAATCAGAAGATTCACAGAAAGGAGCACCAGTGGCCAGGGCAAGGGGGGAGCCTAGGGGGACACCCCAGGAAGATAGAGCCAGAGGGGACTCAGGGGGGAGCAGTTGGAAATCGGGACCAGCGTCACCGCCAGAGAGCAGGGAAGAGGAAGGGCGCCAGGGATCAAGCGCTGGCAGCTCACAACAGGAGGGAGGGCACGAGTCAGGAGTGGCCACACCTCCATCGGGGAGCGAAGAAACGGTCAGACGGAAAGTGGAAGGTTGGGCGCGCGCGCCAAGTTCAAATGCACAGGAAAGTGACGCAGTAGGCAGCCCGGAGAGGGAGCCAGGTCCTAAAGCCCGGCGCAAGGAGACAGGAGGGTCTGGGGGGTCGGCGTCAGAGGAATCCCAGAGGGAAGAGACCCCGGGGGGCAGAGGGACCCAGAGGAGAACAGTCAGGCGGAAAAGGTGGAGCAGGGCTAGGATATTAAGTTGGTGCACAAGGGGCGGAGACTCAGACGGAGCTTCGCCGATCTAACCATAAGACGTAGAGTTGCACGCAGCAGCTTGAGAATGGAAACTGTAACTCAATAAAGACTTTTACTTAATGATCGCTGGCTAGCGTGATCCTCTGTGAGCTAGGATCGGGGAGCAGCTCTGACAATTAGTAATTGTTTGTGCCATATTAATCTCTAGTTACAATTTAATTAGGAGGCTTCATGCCTGTCTAGTTCTAGCTCCGATTCTCAGCCTTTAATGTATCAGTGATAAATGATCATATGTAAATCCCACCTCTCACATGTAATCCCCGCCTTGTACTTATGTTAACCAATCACAAATTTCTTTGTGTATGTATCAGCCAATCAGCCACAGGCCCACCTGTGGCAATGCTTGCAATATTCAATAAAATAGGCTCCCAGGGCCCACCCTGACAGACGCCTCATGTTGCACCTGCCTCTCTCATCTCCCGTGATTTTTCATTCCTACATCTGGTGACCCCGACGTGCCAGATCCCTTCAAGCAGCCTCGTACTTCACTCGACTGGAGAAGTCTTAGCGCGCTACACCGTGAGTATGGGGGGGGGGGAGCTTACAAAGTCCCAGAAAGTGCATGATACTGAACTGCTTCATTTAGTCAGACAAAGAGGCGCAGGTGCTCATGTTTCTTTAAAGGAAATTGAACGTTTGTTATGTGAGATTGCATTTCAATGTCCCTGGTACCCTGAGGCGGGCTCCTTGGGGGTAGAGGCTTGGCAAAAGATTGGAAAAACTCTTTTTGCAGAACCCAGGGCTCCTATTCATTGTCTGCTTACTTGGCAGAAATGTGCTGATGCCGTGGCAAACTTAGGGCCCCTGGCCTCTCAGGCGTCTCCCACGGCTCCTGCACTTCTAACTATTGCAGACAATCCCCCTCCCTACCCCAAGCTTTTGCCTCCTGCACAATCCTGCCAATCCCTCCCTCCTTCGCCTGCTTCCACCCCATTCACCCCCCCTTCCCCCCTCCTGCGTCAGCTCCTACTGGAGCTGTCCCTCAGCCCACACCCATCCCCCCTTCCCTCCCTCCTGCGTCTCCTTTGCCTGCATCTGCTCCTACTGGAGCTGTGCGTTTAGCACTTTCCCAGGCAAGGCAGAAAGGGCTCCTATCCTTAGAGGAAGAGTCTGAGTGGGCTGGGGTGTTGCCATCTGCTTTCCCTATTTCTTATACAAACCCAGGCACAGCGCAACAACAGGTGCTATATGAAACCCTTTCTTATTCTGTAATGCGAGAATTAAGAAGGGCCATTGTTGATTCCGGTTTAAAATCCTCCTATGTAACAGGAATGCTGGAGGGAATAGTGAATGGTTATACAATGCTTCCTCAGGACTGGAAGGATCTGATGCGCATGCTTTTGTCCCCAGCTCAGTATGTAGTTTTTGACAGTGAATTTAAACATAACGCCTCGGCCCTGTCTGATCCACAGCATACAGCCAGCAAACTTTATGGTGCTGGTCCGTTTGATAATATAGCAGCCCAGGCGACGCTGACACCTGCACATTTTAGTTGCACCGCGACCTGTGTACAGCGCGCCTTTCGGAAAGTCCCTGTCTCAGGGCAACCACAGAGCTCCTTTGTCAATATTAAGCAACAGCATTTGGAGCCTTACCATCAATTTATAGATAGATTAAAAGAATCGGTTACCCGGCAGATTGATAACACCACGGCTCAGAATGAGTTGATGAAAAAATTGGCTTTTGAGAATGCTAACACGGATTGCAAAAAGGCTTTGCAGTCAGTCATAAAGGTAAAGGTAAAGGTACCCCTGCCCGAACGGGCCAGTCTTGACAGACTCTGGGGTTTGTGCGCCCATCTCACATCTATAGGCCGGGGGCCAGCGCTGTCCGGAGACACTTCCGGGTCACATGGCCAGCGTGACAAAGCTGCATCTGGCGAGCCAGCGCAGCACACGGAACGCCGTTTACCTTCCCGCTGGTAAGCGGTACCTATTTATCTACTTGCACCCGGGGGTGCTTTCGAACTGCTAGGTTGGCAGGCGCTGGGACCGAGCAGCGGGAGCGCACCCCGCCGCGGGGATTCGAACCGCCGACCTTTCGATCGGCAAGCCCTAGGCGCTGAGGCTTTTACCCACAGCGCCACCCACAGCGCCACCCGCGTCCCTGACTGACTGCAGTCAGTCATACATCATGTTAAATATGACCTTGCTGATATGATTAAAGCCTGTGCAGATGTTGGAAGCCAGAGTCATGCGATGTCCTTGCTTGCTGGCGCGATCCAAGCTTCCAATAGGCCTACAGGTAACTGCTTTAACTGCAAGCGCCCTGGCCATTTTGCTAAGCAATGCAGAGCCCCCGGCGGGGGCGCATGCAAAGACACTGCTACCAACAGAACCAGACCCTCCAAAAAATGCCCGAAATGCGGTAAAGGCTATCATTGGGCTAATCAATGCAGGAGTCCGGGAAACTCCATTGCGGCCCCACTCTCGGGCCAGGACAATTAGAGAGTTTTCCGCCTTTAGTTTCCGCTGCTGAAAAACTTTCTAAACATACACCTTCTGAATTTGCCATTGATTTGATAAATCAAGAGAACAAAGACACTGTTTTACCTGGTGAAATTGTGCTCATGCCTTCCCAATTGGCAGGTCCACTACCTCCTAAAGTCGCAGGTTTAATTTTACCAAAATTTTCTGCGGCGAAAGAAGGGATCCAGGTTATTCCTGGTGTTCTGGATCCTGACTATGTAGGCACAATAATGGTTCAATTTTGGAGCCATATGCCCATGCAGTTAAAAAAGGGTGAGTCTTGGGCACATTTGGTGGTGCTCCCTTCTCATCCTACTGCCTCTATTATGGATAGTAATTTGCAAGAGCTCTCTTCTTTCCCCCCACAGCTGTTAGCTGTTATCCAGCGGATTGGTCATCAGAAACTTCTTCGTAAGTATAAAATCAATAGAAAAGTTCTGGAAGGCTTGATTGACACAGGCGCGGATATTTCTGTAATTTCCAGTGATTGCTGGGACCCCACGTGGCCCCTTGAGTCTGCCTCTGCAGTCTTGGGTGTGGGTGGCCCACAAAATTCTTCCAAGAGCGTACAGTGGCTGCCTGTTTCTCTGCCTGATAGCTCTGAAACCATTGCATACATCCAGCCCTGTGTGCTGAAAATCCACCTCAATCTGTGGGGAAGAGACTTAATGCAACAATTACAAGCTACCATTCAATTTAATGAGTAAGCTTGCACTTCCCCTCAGCTGGAAATCTACTAGTCCTGTATGGGTAGAACAATGGCCCATTTCAGGAGAAAAATTACTTGCCTTAAAACAACTGGTGAATGAGCAATTATTGGCAGACCATATAGAGCCTTCAGTCAGCCCCTATAATACCCCTGTTTTTGTCATAAAAAAGAAGAGTGGCAAATGAAGATTTCTCCAAGATCTGAGGAAAATTAACCAGATCCTTGAACCCATGGGGCCTTTACAGTGTGGTATGCCTAATCCAAATATGATTCCACATTCATATCAACTGGCTATAATAGATTTGCAGGATTGTTTCTTCTCCATTCCCCTACAGGAGAAGGATCGCAAATTCTTTGCTTTTACTATTCCTGTACTAAATAATTGTCAGCCCAGGGAACGATATCACTGGAAGGTTCTACCACAAGGAATGTTGAATTCCCCTACCATGTGCCAATATTATGTGAATCAAGCCCTTCAGCCCTTCCGTTTGCAGTATCCACACCTCTTGATTTTCCATTACACAGATGGCGTGCTTATTAGTGGACCACGCCTCCCCCCCCCACTGGAAATGTGATTTGACAAATTGTTTGTCACTTTATGGTTTGAAAATTGCTCCAGAAAAGATCCAGGAATCTTCTCCCTTTCATTATTTGGGACATAAAATGATAGCTAGCTATTCTATTCCCGTTGTCCCTGAACTTCATGCTCCTAAAACAATGAAATATGTCCAGTTGCAGCAATTGCTGGGTAATATCAACTGGATAAGACCCTATTTTAAGATCCCACTCGAAGTTTTATGGTCGCTTTTTTCAGCCTTAAAAGGCCATCACTCTCCTGGCGCAAAAATCACCTTGACCCTTTCTCAACAGCAGACTGTTGCCCAGTTAAAGGAAATCATGCGTCTCCACTGGGTTGATCAAGCAATCCTTAATGTTTTGCCCGATGTAGTCATAATGACAGATTCTGTCCAACCTTTTGCGGCCGTTATTCAGTCAGGCCCATCGAAAGTTCATATAATTGAATGGCTGTATTTACATCATACGCCAAAGAACACGGTAACTCCTTTAGTGGATCTCCTTGCTCAGCTCATCAGCAAGGGACGCCGTCGCTGTAAAAGCCTTTTTGGCGTTGATTGCCATCAAATTATTGTGCCCATGCCCTTAGAACAATGGGAAACTGCTCTCTCCACTAGCATGGATTTGCAGTCCACTTTAGCTGACTTTGTTGGCCAAGTGGGTTGCCATATTCCAGCCGACCCTCGCCTGCAAATGAGCAAACAAATCTCCCTGTCCTTTTCTTCCATATTATCTCCTGTCCCTCTGGATGCCCTTACTGTCTTTACTGACGGATCCCCCTCCAGGGGGGTGGTTGCCTGGCAACAAAATGAAGAATGGCACAGCCTTTACACACTTCCACAAAAGTCTGCCCAGCGTTCTGAGTTAAATGTAAAGGTTCATCATTGTTCCATTCCATGTGTATGTCTTTAAGGGGCCAGAGCAAGGGCCAGAGCAAGATAACGAGACCCTGCTTTACAGCTGTGAAACATAGCAGGTGCTGCTGAGTTGTATTTGATTAAGGTGTGTCAGCATCTGGGTGTAGTATATAAGGAGCAGCACCTAGCTCTCCCATTTCCCTGGGGGATGGGTTGGTGGTTGGGTCTGGTTTGTTGATGTATTTAGTGTAAATGGAGTTTTTGTTTTTCTTATTAAAACCTTCTTTAAGTACTTTTTGAGTCCTTTCTTTTTAATGCATGATCTCCCCAGCAAGCTCTCTGCAGCGTTACTATACTGCAAAAAGCCAACAAGCAGCTGCTGTCAAAGCTTTGCATCACTTTTCCAAACAACCTTTTAATTTGATTGTGGGCAGCCTTTATGTCGCAAATGTCATAACTCGCCTACAGGGCAGTTATGTGAGTCCTTTATTGGATGACAACTTGTTGAGCCTTTTCCTTTCCTTACAATTGCTTCTTTCCAATCGCTCCCACCCTTTATTTGTGGTGCACATTCGCTCTCACCAACCCTTTCCAGGCTTTATCACTGATGGCAATGCAAAAGCAGATTCCTTGCTTAGAGCTTTGCCTGTTTCTCCTATTGAAAGTTATGCCTTTCATCATCAAAATGCAAAAGCCCTTAGCCGCCAGTTCCAAATCCCGTTGGAAGCGGCACGTGCAATCATCCAGCAATGCCCTCAATGCTCTAATCAGATTGGCCACCCCAGCCCTGGTGTTAATCCCCGTGGACTGGAAGCCAACCAATTGTGGCAAATGGATGTAACTCACTTTGCCCCCTTTTCACCTTGGAAGTTCATACATGTTTGCATTGATACATTTTCAGGTTTTATTTGGGCCACCCCTCAAAGGGGTGAGCAAGTTAAGCATGTTTGCAATCATCTTGTTCGCACCATGTCAGTCATGGGCAAGCCCCATTCTTTAAAAACTGACAATGCCCCAGCGTACTGCGCAAAATCCTTTGCTCAGTTCTGTGAAACTTGGAATATTCGTCATTTATTTGGCATCCCCTACAATTCACAAGGCCAAGCGATCGTTGAACGTGCCAATCGCACCTTAAAAACAGCCTTAATTCGACAGGAAAAGAAGGCCGGAGTCCCAGCCTCGCTCTCCGAAAAGGAAGGCTGGTTGGCCAGTGTTCTCTTTACTCTCAACCATTTGAATCTCTCCATACAGGATCATCAATCTTATACTCGCCTGCAGAAGCATTTTCAACAAACAGAGATACTCCCAGCCCCACTGGTCCGCTATAAGATATTGCCCTCCAACGAATGGAGTGAACCTGTAAAACTGTAGAAACCTGGGGAAAGGGTTACGCTGCAGTTTCTACTCCACAGGGTGCTCGCTGGGTTCCTGCACGCTGCATTCGTCTGCACCATGGCGTGGCGACAGACCCTTCCGGATCCAATACCGCAGTTCGATCGCAAACTACAGATCGCCCAGGATGTGACGTCCAGCCCCCCCCCCCCCAGGATTCGCAAGCGGGGAAATCGTAATGGACCTGTGACATGGGGCCAAATAAAGTCGCTCTCATTTCAGGCTGAACAGCTTAGAAAGGAAAAGCAGCTTGAAGCCACACCTGAGAATTTGCTTATGTGCATTATTTCTTGCCTTAACATTAATTCTATGATAGTGCTTGTTCTCAGCATTTTGTTTTTGCCCCTTTCCGCTGCCGCTCCTAATAGCGGTGGTTCCACACCGATGAATGTGTGGGAGTCTTTTGCAAAGACCCTCAATGTTTCTTCCTTTTGTCTAACCCAACAGGTATCTATAGGGGAAATCCTTGGCTCTTGCCTTTTCCCAGTTTGCCATGACCCCTTAGAGCTGCAAAATGATACCTGGTTTTATTCATCTCTACCCCAAAATGATTCTCTCCGCACCCTTGGTTATTCCGGCTACCATAACTGGGGTAACCAAGTACGCCGACGCCCACCTTTGGCCATTGATTTATTGACCCCATACGTGGCTTCCTTTAATGTTACTTGTGCCCGTATGGTGAATTGCACAAAACCCAATTGTGTGAACATGGGCAAAGATACTTTTAATTGCTCTGATTATGTAAACATTTCCTATGTATATAAATACACAGAGCTGCCTGAAGGCTGGTTCTGGTCGTGTCCAGGCTATACATTTAATTACATTCCTGCGAACATTAGCCATGGCACACCTTGCTGTATAAGCCGCTTGTCTATCATATTACCCAAAAAACATCATTTGTCTCGCACTAGATATCGCCGCTCTGTTGAATTAACTAACGATTGTGACGATTCAATTTCTCTTCCCAGTAGGTCTGAATATATCTCTTTAGCTGTTTCTCTCCTAGGAGTCCCTGGATTGGCTGTACGCAACAGTAGAAACATTAATTCTTTAGCTTGTTCTGCAGCAAAAGCACTGAATTACACTTCTCAAGCCCTTCACCTTCTGAATAAAGAGCAAAGTGAGCTCCAGCATGGGCTTTTACAGAATAGGGCCGCTATAGATTATTTGCTGATGCTTCAGCATTATGGCTGTGAACAAGTGGACAACATGTGCTGTTTTAATATTACTGATAATTCCAAAGCCATCCAAAAGCAGATCTCTCATTTGCAAAATCTTACACATCACATTAAACAGGACGTTGGTTTTTCTGGCCTCTGGGATTCTTTCACCCAGTGGCTTACTGCTTTGCTACCTAATCTTACTTGGCTTCGTAATGTCTTTCAATATGCCCTTGTCATTATATGCATCTTAATTTTGTTATGTTGCTTCCTTCAATGCGTTCCTGGCCTCATAAATCTTTTTTCTCGCCTTCTCTCTCCCCCTCAACCACCCAATAAACTCCTTGCTGCCTACTTTGCGAAATGGCAACACCAACAGTAAACCTATGGTGAGATGTGGACGGATTTATTTTGGGTATACGCTGGCAGACCACGTATCCCGAAATATTCTTGTCCCATCGATCCTGGCGAACTTATTTTGGGCATTCGCTGGCACACCACTAATCCTGAAATATTTTTGCCTTATTTACCCAAAACGCCTTGCTAACAAGAAAAGAAAGGGGGAGATAAAGGGAAGTCCTCTTTCTGCACATAGCTGTTGGTTCTCCTTCTGCCCATAACTGCTGCATTATGGGGAAGCCTTGCTTCTTTTCTCTTGCTTCCTTTCTCTTGCATTCTGGGAAGTCTTGCTTGTAGGCTTTTCTCTGCTTTTGCACACTGTACGAACCTGCTCTTCATGCCTAGCTGACCACATCTACAGAACTTGATTGTTATATTGTTTCATGTTATGATCAATCATTAGTAATTGTTTGTGCCATATTAATCTCTAGTTATAATTTAATTAGGAGGCTTCATGCCTGTCTAGTTCTAGCTCCGATTCTCAGCCTTTAATGTATCAGTGATAAATGATCATATGTAAATCCCACCTCTCACATGTAATCCCCGCCTTGTACTTATGTTAACCAATCACAAGTTTCTTTGTGTATGTATCAACCAATCAGCCACAGGCCCACCTGTGGCAATGCTTGCAATATTCAATAAAATAGGCTCCCAGGGCCCGCCCTGACAGACGCCTCATGTTGCACCTGCCTCTCTCGTCTCCCGTGAATAAAGAACAGAGTGAACTACATAATGGACTTTTATAAAATCATGCTATCAATTATTTACTCATGCTTCATCATTATGGCTGTGAACAAGTGGATGACATGTGTTGCTTTAATATTACTGAAAATTCTAAAGGTAAAGGTAAAGGTACCCCTGCCCGTACGGGCCAGTCTTGCCAGACTCTAGGGTTGTGCGCCCATCTCACTCAAGAGGCCGGGGGCCAGCGCTGTCCGAAGACACTTCCCGGTCACGTGGCCAGCGTGACATCGCTGCTCTGGCGAACCAGAGCCGCACACGGAAACGCCGTCTACCTTCCCGCTTGTAAGCGGTCCCTATTTATCTACTTGCACCCGGGGGTGCTTTCGAACTGCTAGGTTGGCAGGCGCTGGGACCGAACGACGGGAGCGCACCCCGCCGCAGGGATTCGAACCGCCGACCTTTCGATCGGCAAGCCCTAGGCGCTGAGGCTTTTACCCACAGCGCCACCTGCGTCCCTATACTGATAATTCTAAAGCCATTCAAAAGCAAATCTCTCATTTGCAAAATCTTACACATCACATTAAACAGGACGTTGGATTTTCTGGCCTCTGGGATTCATTCACCCAGTGGCTCACTGGCTGGTTGCCAAATCTGAATTGGCTTCGTAATCTTTTTCAATATGTTATTATCATAATATGTATATTAATTTTGCTATGTTGCTTCATCCAATGCATTCCTGGTCTCATACGCCTTTGGTTTCAGTGTTTTTCTCCTCCTCAGCCACCCAACAAAATCATTGCTGCCTACTTTGCGAAATGGCAGCACCAACAGTAAACATTAGGGGAGATGTGGGCAGACTTATTTTGGGTATGCGCTGGCATACCACGTATCCCAAAGTATTTTTGTCCCATTCACCCTGGCAAACTTATTTCGTGCATGCGCTGGCAAACCATGTATCCCGAAGTATTTTTGTCCCATTCACCCTGAAATCACATAACAGCATCGGTGGGCAGACTTATTTCGGGCATGCGCTGGCATACCACGTATCCTGAAGTATTTTTGTCCTATTCATCCAGAAATTATATAGTAACACCTCGCAAATAAGAAAAAAAGGGGGGAGATGCTGGGAAGGTTTTGCCTCTACACATGAGTCTGAGAATGTTCTGACCAGTTCACATTGAGTTCAGTACCCTGACCTGTTCTTAACGCATTGTTGACCACATCTACGGAACGCGATTGTTATGTTCTTTCATGTCATGCAATATCCATCATTAGTAATAGTTTAAGTCTTGATACTCAATCACTAGTTAATAGTTTAATAAGGAGGTTTCATGCCTGTCTAGTTCTGTGTTCCCTTTCCCAGCCTTTAGTCTATTGGTGATTAATGCCTATATGTAACCTTTGCTTTGTATTTGTCTTAACCAATCAGCAATAAGCACATACGTGGCAATTGCTGTAATATTCAATAAAAGGGACTCCTCGAGGCTTGCTCGAGAGATGCCTCCCACATGACACTTGCTACTTGTCTGTTGGTTATTTCAACCCAACAACTATGTAACAGATAACAGATAAAAACAATGAAAACTTAAAACACAATGTGTAATTTCATACACTTCTATCATGTCGCCTCCTCAAAAAGGAAAAGGTTCAGGAAAAGGGCAGCCCAAATGATGAGGGGGATGGAGTGACTCCCCTATGAGGAAAGGTGGCAGCATTTGGGACTTTTTGCTTTAGAAAACAGGCGACATGATAGAAGTGTATGAAATTACACATTGTGTTTTAAGTTTTCATTGTTTTTATCTGTTAAGTTGCTTTGAGATTTGTTTGTGTAAAAAGCAGCTAACAAATGTAATTAATAAAAAACAGTGTTGGCTTTATGTGGGATTTTAAATTTTGTTTCTTTATTTTACTCCTGCTAGCCACTTTGAAAAGTGCGACTACAAATTCACAAAGCAAATAAATGAAAAACTTACTTGCTCTCCTGTTCTTCCTGGCCATCCAAAACATCAAAGAGGAGGTACGGTAGGAAGGGCCATTCCAAAGAGAATCGGCTCTCTTCTGTCCATCTATAATGCAATGAGAAATCATAATAGCTTTTAAAAAGCAGTGTGCTGAGGTCTATTTGCTCAATTCTTCACTGCAGGAGGAAACACTATCCGTCACATAATCATTCACATGATGTTCCCCACATAGAGAAAACTAGCATGTCAGGGAGGTGGTGTGGGGGATGACAGAAACTGTTCTCCCTGATGTCATCATTTTCTACATGAAGGGGAATATTCAAACAGCATGACAAACATATTCAGTGAATAGCAGTGGAAGGGCAAAAAATCCAGAGGCTTATACAGAAAAATCCAGAGACTTATACAACCTCTTACAATAGCAGAAATGCAAGTACGTTTAGAAAATAATCAAATTTCATGGCTGTTAGGATATCAGCCGAGATCATTTCTTACAAATACACAGATTAAAAATGAAGCTACAAGTGAACTAACAGAATATGAAAATATAGTAATAAGAGATAGCATTTCCCTTTTATACAAAACACTTATTGAGAACCAATTTTGCCCCCAACAAAATCTAAAAAGCTGGTGGGAATTAAATTGGGATATAAACACTGAAGAGGTTAAACAGAACAATTTATGGACAAAAGCACCATATAAATTTCTGTCAGCAACTATTAGGGAACGTTCACTAAAAATTGTACATGGATGGAATTTAACACCATCATTTTTAATATACAGTATATTAAAAAAGAAAGAACAAGAAAGTGGTTAGAATGGAAGAAAAAAAATAGGTTGCTGGAAAGAGTCAGGTTTGAGGCCTATGATAATGCACAGAATTTTCATTCAACTAAGTACTCACCAGTACAGTGGTGCCTCGCAAGACAAAAAGAATCCTTTCCGCGAGTCTCTTCGTCTTGCGGTTTTTTCGTCTTGCGAAGCAAGCCCATTAGCGGCTTAGCGGATTAGCGCTATTAGCGGCTTAGCGGGCTTAGCGGATCAGCTGATAAGCGGCTTAGCTGCTTAGCGGATCAGCTGATAAGCAGCTTAGCAGCTTAGCAGATCAGCTGTTAAGCGACTTACCGGATCAGCTGATAAGCGGCTTAGCGGATCAGCTGATAAGCGGCTTAGCGGCTTAGGATCAGCTGATAGCGGCTTAGCGGCTTGGGAAAAAGGGGGGGAAGGAAAAAACCCCCGCAGGAACTCGCAAGACATTTTCGTCTTGCGAAGCAAGCCCATAGGAAATTCGTTTTGCGAAGCACCTCCAAAACGGAAAACCCTTTCGTCTAGCGGGTTTTCCGTCTTGCGAGGCATTCGTCTTGCGGGGCACCACTGTAGTGTCAGAGCAAGTACATTCATTCACACAAACACACCAGATATGATGAGCTAAAGCAGGACCCTCCAGGTGTTGCTGGAATACAACCCCCACCATCCCTGACCACCAGCCAAAATTCCAGGGTAATATGGAACCTATGTCCACACTTAGGTCACCTTTTCATGAAATGCCTGTTGCCTTGAGGCAAGGTAAAAAAATTAGTAAGATGTCTACACACCGGTCAGTTTTCAGGGCATGGTCGTAGATGTAATTGGAAGGGAAGAGGCAGATCTCTGGGTGCATCCTGTACTGAGTCCTCAAGCACAGGACTGGAAGCCTGTCACTGTGTTTTTCTTGGATTTGCCCATTCAGGTGTCTGCAGAGTCAGCCCATCAGAGACTGCCTGTAGCCGTAATCCTCAGCTTTCTGCCAAAGCAAGGGAGGGGAGGAGGAGTAAAACTTTCAGGGAATGGGTTAAGCAAAGGCAGCAACAATTAAAGAACAAGAGATGAGAAGTAGAAGCATGCATATGTACTCAGTCCTTGGTCTGGGCCCCTTTTGCATCAATTACTGCCTCAATGTGGCATGGAATGGATGCTATCAGCCTGAGGTGTTGTGGAAGACCAGGATGCTTCAATAGCAGCCTTCAGCTCTTCTGCATTGCTCGGTCTCATGTCTCAGAGGTCCAATATTGCTCTATTTGCAATCCTTGTTTTGCTGATTTCATTTAATATTCTAATTTTCTGAGATTGTTAATTTGGGGTTTTCGTCAGCTGTACGCCATGATCATCACAATTATAACAAATAAAGGCTTGACATATCTCGCTTTGCATGTCATGAGTCTATCTCATATATTAGTTTCACCTTTTAAGTTGAATTACTGAAATAAATGAACTTTTCCACGATATTCAAATTTTCCGAGTTTCACCTGTATTTGAACTAGAGATTAGGAATGAGTGAACTATTCTGGGCTACCCAAGAGGCTTGGGAAACAGTCCCACAAAATAACCCAATCTTTTATTTATTTGAAAGTGGGAAAGATGGCAGCGTAACAGGGTGCAGGAACTTCTCCCCTCTCCTTATGCTCTTTGCAGCATATCAGAACTAAGAGAAATGGTGGTGCTTGAGAAAAATAAAAGTCTCTCAAAGACTACTGCTATGGGAATATCCCTTGATATACATATAAAAAAATACATTCTTAAAGCATTGGCCCTATCTACTCTTGCCTCTGCCCTACCAGCCATTGGAGTGTCTCCAAGAAAAACAGTACTTGGTATATACACTTCTTTTTAACCAAAAGGGATGTTGTCTACTAACATGGTAATCACACAGGCTGATTTCACAGAAACTCACAGAATTGTGTAAATAATTTGATCCGATAAACTAACTGAATCATTTTCACTGTAGGCAGCTCATACACCATTAAGGACCTGATAGATGTTTTACTTTATTTATGCCAAAAGCAGAGTCATTAGATGCTTATAAACAGCCTGTCAGTTTTCAGCTCTACAACTTTTTTCTGGGATAGTCAAAACACCTTAATTGTTGACATACTCACCATAGATTTAACTGTAGGAGGGAGCTGCTTTGGGTCTCCAACCAGGACCAGCTTTTTGCAGCCATGAATGAGTGGGATGATAGTTTCAACCTCACAAGCCTGCATGGCCTTTTAAAAAGACAAAGGGACCAGTTTAAATGAGAGAGATCGAGAGAGATCTTAAGATCTCGCCGCACAAGTCGCCTTGTATCAAATCCTGCTATACCACATCTGCAACTCATCCATTCTGACATAATAGCCTCCCCTGACCCTCTGGATCCAGTTTTCAGGAGTCTGGGGTGGAAGGGAAGAGGCCAGGATCTTTCGATCCAATCCATAGCAGGGAGCTACTCAAGGATCTTGCTTAAAAAAAATAAATTCCTAGCTCTCCAACATTTATTTGGTTGCCTCCAACTTCAATACAATTTGCTTTCCCTGTATGATTACTTTGATATAGTTCAGCTTTCCCACCCCAGATGGTGCCTTCAAAAAATATTGGAACAACAAGTTCCATCAACTGAAGCTGTATCACATAATGCTAAACCACACATCTTAATGTTAGCGTGCAAACAAGACTAGTAGAACACTGGCTGAACCCCCAAAAATGGGGTAGATCACTGCCAGTTTTTAACTCTGTGAGTAGATCGCAGTCTTTTGGGAGTTGGCCACCCCTGGACTACAGCAACTGAATTCTGAAGTGTGTGGGGGGTTTTCTGTTTCTGTTTTTAAAGGGTGGCAGCAGCTTCTTCAACTTGCGATTTAAGTTACCTAGGCATCAAAGTCAAAATTTCCACCCTCAAAATGTGCAAAGCACTCATGACCAGGGCTAGGGATGATGTCAACTTTCGCTAAATGGTACAACTGGGAACCTGCATGGTTGAAGACTGAGTGTTTTCAACTGATGGCCTACATTTATAATGCGGACACTTAATTTAGGCATCAGGCTGTCAGGTGAGAAGCGTGTCTTGGCAGCCTACAGCTGTTCATATAATTCTATAAAGCTGTTAATATAGTTCTATAAAATTCCATGCTCACCCCTTCCTGCCCCAGGTATCTTTGGGTATGACTCCTCTGGAAGAATTTTCAATGAGGGGCATGCTGCTCAGCACCAACATGCTTGGGCTGGATGAACAGCAAAAGGAAGGCTTTTTTTTTTCTTTATCCCCCCCCCCCCCAAACAAAAACCCAACTAGGTGCACCCTATGGTCCGGTGCGCCCTATGGAGCGAAAAATACGGTAAGTAACAGTTAAGGACACAAGAAAATACTTATTTCACAAAAGAAAAACTGGCAATGATCTGACTCCCCCGTCTGCCCCCCCCCTTTGGCAAACCACCTATGCACGCCTTGAAATAAAAAAGAGGAAAAAAGCAGGCAACACCACTAAAAACAGTCAAAACACATCAAACAAAAAAGCTGCCTTGAGGGCTTTTAATGTCAGAAGAGGGTGCTGGTGGTGGGGAAACATTTGTATAAATACAAAACAAGGCAGCCAAAGTGAACAGGGCTGTTTCTGCAATCTGTAAAAGGTACTAAAGACACCCTCCATCCTCCTGCCCCAAATATGCCCTTGCTACTGTAGTGCCTATATCCCCCACTAACCATGTCCACGATGACGCAGCTCAGAGGATCACAGTCCAGCCGCTGGAATACTGCACCCAGCAGGCTGCTCCCACTGGTGCTCAGTGTGCAGCTGATGATGTGAGACTCCAGGATGATGTTCGTTTTCATGTCGCTTTGCGATCGCCCACAAACCTGGGAAACACAAGAGCCAGGAACTGTTAGGATATTTCCGTTCCACCTTAAAAGGGAGCAGGCTTTGTGAGTCACAGAGTCTGCGCATGTCCTGTTCACAGGATGTTTATGTTTGCTATTCCTTTCATTTTCTCAGTCTGTCGGAGACTCTGACGCAGAACAGTCATGTCTCTCTTTGTTCTGATCAATGCTAAATAAAGTCTGTAAATATGCTCTCCTGCTGTGCAACTTCTGCTGTGTGATTAATCTGCTGATAAAGAGTGTGCACGAGCCCTGGAATGAGGCCAGGAAACTCGTGTAGCTAGAAGCTGCGTGACTACAGAGGTCGATGGATCGTCCGGCAGCTGGCTTGGGGCCATGATGGACTATATCTCCCTGGGAGTATCCCAACAACAAGGTTATGGGCCCAGATTCACGGCACTTACAGGAGAGTAAAGCTGCGACAGACTGCATTTGAGAGGTATGTGTGGGAAAAGCGAAAGAAAAGGCTTTTCTGTTGGGCCGCGGCAAAGAGCCTTTGAACTCCGGCAGATTAATGGATCTGGAAGCTGCACCAGAGAGTTCGTGATTAATGAGCTGCCAAGATAAGGAGTCTCTGAAGTTAATAAGACTCACGGCTAAAGCAAAAAGCTGGAAATGGAGTTTTTCCAAGCTTCTGAAGCTGCTGACTGCCCAAAGTTAAATGGGCATAATTATAAAACCTGGGCAAAATGGTGTGAGAGTTTGCTGCGTCAGTATGGAGTGTGGCATACTGTGTTTGAGGGCGTGGTTTTCAGATTTCCTTCAAGAGGAGCGTCTGTGTCATCAGTAAAGGCAAAGAGGACTATTTGCATGCAAAGTTTATGGATGGTTTGTTCCATATAACTTATGACGACACTGTTGCTGTATCTAATGCTGATTCTTGTTGTGTTGCACAAACTAACAAAGTTCTTCATGCAGGTTGCATTCACGATGCACATCGAAGATTTTGTCACCTCTCTTGGAAGGCACTGGCCAAGATGCCGGAGGTGGTTGAGGGTTTGAACATCAAACCCTGTAAATTTCACATGAAATGTGTATCTTGTGCAGAGAACAAGGTGAAGGTTGCTCCAAAAGGCAAGGAGTCTAGCAGGCAGGCTTCCAAACCCTACCAGCTAGTGCACGCAGACCTGGTTGGTCCTCTTGCGCCCTCTTTGGGGGGAGCAAGGTACTTCATGGTTCTAATTGATTCTTTTTCCAGGTACATTCATGTGTTTATGCTCGAGCAGAAATCGCAAGCGTTTCCGAAGTTTAAGGCATTCTGTGCTTGGTTGGAGAATGTGCACGGTAAACGTATTGGCTGTCTGTTTACTGATCGGGGCGGGGAGTTCACTTCTCAGCAGTTTGAAGCTTTCCTGACTGAGAAGGGAATCCAGCATGACATGTCAACGCCCAGATCGCCATGGATGAATGGGCTTGCGGAGCGAGCAAATCAAACGTTGCTGCAAGGAATGAAAACCTTGTTGCATGATGCCAATCTCCCTGATAAGTTTTGGGGGGAGGCTCTGGGGAATTTTGTTTACAACTTTAATCGCAGATTGTCATCACCTATTGGTTGTACTCCCTATGAGAAGATGTTTGGCAAGAAACCCAACATCAAGCACATGAGAATCTTTGGTTCTGACATGTGGGTACACACCCCACAAAGCAACAAGCTTGGGAAGCGTGGGGCACATGGTTTGTTCATGGGGTACGAAAAAGGTGCATACAGGGTATGGATGACTAACTCTAAGTCCATTAAGTTCACAAGGAGTGTTGAGTACAATCCTAAGTGGGGGGGAAATGTGGGAATTTTCCAGAGTTACCCAGAGGAGGATGAAGGTGATGTCAAGCAAGCAGCTAAAGCTGAGAAAGCTGCTGAGGATGATGATGAGGAGGAGGAGGATGATGATGATGATGATGATCAGAGTTCGGATTCCAATTCAGTGGGCGGCGCTGCTGCTGGTGTCAGTGACAGTGATGACACAGCAGACTACAAGAGCACAAAGGCCTCAGTCAGAGCATCTGATGCGTCTGACAATGAACTGGAAGAACCACTGTTCACCATTGGTCATTTTTCTCCTAAGAAAGAGGAGATGAGTCAAGAAGACTTGAGTCTAGTTCGCAGATCTGAGAGGGCCACGAAGGGCAGACCTCCAAAGAGGTATGCTGATGAGTTTGCTAATAATAATATAATAATAATAATTATTTATTATTTATACCCCGCCCATCTGGCTGGGCCTCCCCAGCCACTCTGGGCGGCTTCCATAAAAACCAAAAATACAGTAAAATATCACCTGTTAAAAACTTCCCTGAACAGGGCTGCCTTAAGATGTCTTCTGAATTTCAGGTAGTTGTTTATCGCTTTGACATCTGCTGGAAGGGCGTTCCACAGGGCGGGCACCACTACCGAGAAGGCCCTCTGCCTGGTTCCCTGTAGCTTTGCTTCTCGCAATGAGGGAACCACCAAAAGGCCCTCGGCACTGGACCTCAGCGTCCGGGCAGAATGATGGGGGTGGAGACGCTCCTTCAGGTATACTGGACCGAGGCCGTTTAGGGCTTTAAAGGTCAGCACCAACACTTTGAATTGTGCTCGGAAACATACTGGGAGCCAATGTAGGTCTTTCAAGACCGGTGTTATATGGTCTCGGCGGCCGCCCCCAGTCACCAGTCTAGCTGCCGCATTCTGGATTAGTTGTAGTTTCCGAGTCACCTTCAAAGGTAGCCCCACGTAGAGTGCATTGCAGTATTCCAAGCGGGAGATAACCAGAGCATGCACCACTCTGGCGAGACAGTCCGCAGGCAGATAGGGTCTCAGCCTACGTACCAGATGGAGCTGGTAAACAGCTGCCCTGGACACAGATTTGACCTGTGCCTCCATGGACAGCTGTGAGTCCAAAATGACTCCCAGGCTGCGCACCTGGTCCTTCAGGGGCACAGTTACCCCATTCAGGACCAGGGAATCCTCCACACCTGCCCGCCTCCTGTCCCCCAAAAACAGTACTTCTGTCTTGTCAGGATTCAACCTCAATCTGTTAGCCGCCATCCATCCTCCAACCGCATAGACACGCACGCAGGACCTTCACCGCCTTCACTGGTTCTGATTTAAAAGAGAGGTAGAGCTGGGTATCATCCGCATACTGATGAACACCCAGCCCAAGCCTCCTGATGATCTCTCCCAGCGGCTGCATATAAATGTTGAAAAGCATGGGGGAGAGGACAGAACCCTGAGGCACCCCACAAGTGAGAGCCCAGGGGTCTGAACACTCATCCCCCACCACCACTTTCTGAACACGGCCCAGGAGGAAGGAGCGGAACCACTGTATAACAGTGCCCCCAGCTCCCAGCCCCTCAAGACGGTCCAGAAGGATGCTATGGTCGATGGTATCAAACGCCGCTGAGAGATCCAGCAGAACTAGGAAACAGCTCTCACCTTTGTCCCTAGCCCGCCGGAGATCATCAACCAGTGCGACCAAGGCAGTTTCAGTCCCATGATGAGGCCTGAATCCCGACTGGAAGGGATCCAAATGGTCCGCTTCTTCCAGGCGTGCCTGGAGTTGTTCGGCAACTGCTCGCTCAATCACCTTGCCCAGGAATGGAAGATTTGAGACTGGGCGATAGTTGGCCATCGTGGCCGCATCTAAAGATGGTTTTTTAAGAAGCGGTTTAATAACCGCCTCTTTCAGCGGGTCTGGGAAGGCTCCCTCACGGAGGGAAGCATTCACCACCCCACGAAGCCCATCGCCCAGTCCTTCCCGGCTAGCTTTTATAAGCCAGGATGGGCAAGGATCCAGGAGACAGGTGGTTGGTTTCACTCGTCCAAGCAGCCTGTCCACATCCTCGGAGGTAACAGATTGGAATTGATCCCACTCAACTTGACTAGACAGAACTCTAGCATTCTCCCGCCCCGGTCCTGCTCCCATGGTGGAGCCTACTTCTTCCCGAATCTGAGTGATTTTATCTGCAAAAAAACTTTGCAAAATCACTGCAGGAGAACATGTGGCCCGTACTGGGCCCCAATGTTGCAGGTGGTTCCGCTAAATTGTGAACCACCTGAAAAAGTCTCCTGCTGCTGTTTTCTGCAGATGCAATAGAGGCGGTGAAGAAAGTCTTCTTCGCCGTCGCTATCGCCACTTGGTAGGCTCGACGTTGAGCTCTAACCTGTGTCCGGTCAGATTCGGAATGAGTTATCCGCCACCGGCGCTCTAGCCGTCTCAACGATTGTTTCATTGTCCTCAGATCCGTGGAAAACCACGGGGCTGTCCAGGCTCCATGCAATCGGAGAGGGCGCTTCGGAGCCAAACAGTCAATAGCCCTGGTTAACTCCACATTCCAGCGGGCCACCAGGGAATCAGCTGAAAGGCCATCAACATGGGATAAAGCATCCCTACCACTCTCTGGAAACCATTTGGATCCATTAAGTGGCGGGGGTGGACCATCCAAATTGTTCTTAGTAGCTCAGAGAAGGTGTGGGAACCTTCAAGCTTCAAAGAGGTTCAGGAGTTAACCTCTAAAGATGCTGAGCCTTGGCTAAATGCCATGAAGGCTGAAGTTGATTCCTTGAACAGGAACCAAACTTGGGAACTGGTACCGCTAGTCCCAGGAATGAGACTGGTTGGCAGCAAATGGGTCTTCAAGGCCAAGACAGACCAGAATGGCAAGGTTGTCAGACACAAAGCCAGATTGGTTGCCAGAGGTTTTTCACAGGTACCAGGACAGGATTACCACGAGACCTACTCTCCCACAGTCAAATATGAGAGCATTCGGCTGATGCTCAAGATTGCTGCGGAGGAGAAACTGCATGTTTCCCACCATGACATTAATACAGCTTTTTTGTACGGGATTTTGAACGAGGAGCTGTTCATGCTTCCACCTGATGGGATGCAGATACAGAAGGGAATGGTCTGTAAACTGCGGAAATCCTTATATGGTCTCAAGCAGAGTGCCAGGTGTTGGAACACAAAACTCACTGAGATGTTGCTTTCTCTAGGTTTTCACCAGGGCAAGGCTGATCCATGTGTGTTTGTCAAGGAGGAGGGGCAAAACAAACTGTATTGTTTATGTTTTGTTGATGATCTTCTGATGTTTTGGAAGAATCAGGCTTTTTACCAAAGCACCCTAGCTCAGCTGAAGGAGCACTTTGACATGAAGGATCTTGGTGAGGTATCCAACTATCTTTCTCTGCAGGTGGAGAAGGACCAAGCAGGTAATTTTCTGGTACACCAAACACAGAAAATTGCTGATGTATTAACCAGGTTGAATTTGGTTGATGCAAACCCAGCAGACACACCGATGGTGACAGGTTACCAGGTAGACAGTACTGCTGAAGCGTTTTCTGACACAACGCTGTACAGATGCATTCTAGGCAAGCTGAATTTCATTGCCAGATGTTCAAGACCTGACATAGCTGTAAGCTGTAATCTGCTTAGCAGACATGCCAACAATCCTACGGTTCAGGATTGGAAAGCTCTGAAGCGCATAGCCCGCTATTTGAAAGGGACTATGCACTACAGGCTGAGGTTCACCAGTCAGAAGACTGGAGGTCTTGAAATCTTTGCAGATGCAAGTTTTGGAAGTGACACCACGGATGGTACAAGCACTTCTGGAGTATGCTACATGTACAACCACTGCCTGTTTGACTGGTTGTGCAAGAAGCAGACAACAGTGAGCCTAAGTTCCTGTGAAGCAGAACTCAGTGCTCTGTCATTTTCACTCATGGATTGTGAATGGTTGTTGCAACTGTTTAAGGACATCAGAGTGTCTGTGAAATGTCCTGTACAAGTGTATCAAGAAAATAGATCGTGTTTGGCTTTGCTGAACTCAGAGAGTTGCAAGCAAAGAACCAAGTACTTGCAGATTAAGCTACATCGTGCAAGGGAGTGTATTCAGAAAGGACTCATTCAGGTGTCCTACATGCCAGGAAATGAAATTCCTGCTGATCTGTTGTCTAAGGTTGTTAACAGAGAACAACTTAAGGTTTATGTACAAAGGTTGCAATTAGGTTGAACCACAGGTACTACAGGTTACACGGAAAGGGGGAGGATGTTAGGATATTTCCGTTGCACCTTAAAAGGGAGCAGGCTTCGTAAGTAACAGAGTCTGCGCATGTCCTGTTCACAGGATGTTTATGTTTGCTATTCCTTTCGTTTTCTCAGTCTGTCGGAGACTCTGACGCAGAACAGTCATGTCTCTCTTTGTTCTGATCAATGCTAAATAAAGTCTGTAAATATGCTCTCCTGCTGTGCAACTTATGCTGTGTGATTAATCTGCTGATAAAGAGTGTGCACGAGCCCTGGAATGAGGCCAGGAAACTCGTGTCGCTAGAAGCTGCGTGACTACAGAGGTCGATGGATCGTCCGGCAGCCGGCTTGGGGCCATGATGGACTATATCTCCCTGGCAGTATCCCAACAGGAGCTTCCTTTTTAAGAGCACCTAATTTTTAGACAGAGACCAGTTTTCTTTCAGCTGCCTGTTTTGTTTTTGCAACAGCAGCCATGGTCAGGCAGGCAAAACAAGTCCATGCTCAGTGTGTGGTTGAAGATGAAGTCGGCTGCTTTTAGAAGAAGAACTGGATTGGATGCTAAAATGACAGGCCATAGTTCTGTGAAGGGGTACCCATTTTGCATGCAGGAGGTGTCAGCTTCAATCGCCAATATCTCCAGATAGGCCAAACAATACTGACCAAGTTAGATCAATGGCCTGACTTAGTATAAAGCAGCTTCCCAATGCTCCTATGACTCAGGATAAACACAGCCAAATACCTGCTTAGAGTCCGTATGAGTTCACCCATGTGGTGCTCAGGAATGCAACAGTGCCCCTTAGAATTTCTCTTGGTGCCCACCAAGCCACAGGCTCACCTTCTATGGCATGAGGTGGTGAGGAAAGTTACCCTAACCCAGCTTGGAAAGCACATAGGGTTGTATCCAATCCAGTGAATGAACATGACGAGCCCATTAGGCTCATTAATCTAAGTGGGTAAAAATTAATTGTATACAGTCCATAGGGCTGAAAGAGGAAGTGGGAGAAAGTGCCACACTTCTAACTTCCTCTTTTGGCTCTATGTGCTTTTCAAGGCATAGACAGGAACCTGAATAGCTGAACATAAAGCAGGATGTTAGATTCGATGATCTCTGAGCCCCGCAAAAATTCTTAAGTGTCTAGGATAGGGTTGCCTCTTTCCCTGGCTTGGGCTGGCAGCAGCCGCAGCGTGCAGAGTAGCCTGAGCCACCAGCGCTCAAGCCTCCCATGCCCAAGCCAAACACAAACAAACAAACCAGCCCCCCCCAACCCAGACACTTCCTTTAAAATGTAAAAATCCCCCCGGGGGGCATGTTGGCCCAACAAAAGATGACATGTCCAGGATTTCTCGGACCTATGGCAACCCTAGTCTATGATTTGGCTGAGATAATGGCACGTGGCTGATGTGCAACAGAGTAGCAGCACAATCAGTGATCTGTACTAACAGGAGAGATATTCTGATTTCCTAGCTGGAGCTAATCCAAGACACAAGCACTTTTTTGCATGATGAGATGAAGCAGTTCACCAAGGTTGTTTTTAAGAGTATCTTAGTGATGAAACTCATACCTCCTTCAGTTGAACAGTGAGCCTCTTGCTCTCTTCTGCAAGCCTCCGAGTTTCCTGCTCTAACTGTTGTTTCTGAAAGAAAGATGAGGTGGGTGGGAATTTACTCGTTTTTGACATGAATACTCAACCAATCATGGGGAAGGGCATAGCTCAGTGGTAGAGCATCTGCTGCTCCAGAGAAGCGGACACGGAGCAATGGATCCAAACTACAAGAAAGAAGATTACACCTAAACATTAGGAAGAACTTCCTGACAGTAAGAGCTGTTCGACAGTGGAATTTGCTGCCAAGGAGTGTGGTGGAGTCTCCTTCTTTGGAGGTCTTTAAGCAGAGGCTTGACAACCATATGTCAGGAGTGCTCTGATGGTGTTTCCTGCTTGGCAGGGGGTTGGACTCGATGGCCCTTGTGGTCTCTTCCAACTCTATGATTCTATGATTCTATGATCTACTTTGGATGCAAAAGGTCCCAGATTCAATCCCCAATGGTATCTCTAGGTAGGGCTGCCTGAAACCCTGGAGAGTTGCTGCCTGTCAATGTTGACAATAATGAGCTAGATCAGGCTTCCTGAACCTCAGAACTCCCGATGTTTTTGGCCTACAACTCCCATGAGCCCTAGCTAGCAGAACCAGTGGTCAGGGATGATGGGAATTGTAGTCTCAAAACATCTGGAGGGCCGAGCTTGAGGAAGCCTGAGCTAGATGGATCTATTTTCTAACTCAATATAGGGCTGCTTACGGAAAGAAAGAAAAAAAGTTCTGAACAGCCTCCCTGCTACTTGATCCCCACTTTAACTGAAGACTGAGCATTTGAGCAAGTAAAACATGTGTCTCCCCACTACCCCACATCAGGTTTCAGCCCATCCACTGTGCCTCCAAGCCTTTACACTTTTAACTGAAGAGCATGTCTGAACTACAGTTTCAGACCACAGCCTACCGGACAGACTGAGTAGGATATAATAATCCTGGTCAAATTACCCATGGCAACTACAGTGGTACCTCGCAAGACGAATGCCTCGCAAGACGAAAAACGTGCAAGACGAAAGAGTTTTCCGTTTTTTGAGTCGTTCCGCAAGACGAATTTCCCTATGGGCTTGCGAGTTTGTTTCCTTTTTCTTAAAGCCGCTAAGCCGCTAATAGCCGCTAAGCCGCTAAGCCGTTAATAGCCATTAAGCCGCTAATAGCCGTGCTTCGCAAGACGAAAAAACCGCAAGACGAAGAGACTCGCGGAACGGATTAATTTCGTCTTGCGAGGCACCACTGTAAAAAGTACCTTCTCTTTGCTTTGACTTTCGTCTATAGCACATTGGCAAGAAAGAGCATCCAGTCGTTGATCTATCTCTTTCTTCTGCTTGTGGATGTCTTGATCTTTCCCAAGGGCTGCTCGACCTAAGGAATCCAACCAAATGCTGTAGGAATGAAAAATCACGGGAGACGAGAGAGGCAGGTGTAACATGAGGCGTCTCTCTGGGCGGACGTTGAGAGCCTCTTTTATTGAATATTACAAGCATTGCTAACAGGTGGGCCTGTGGCTGATTGGTTGATACATACACACAGAAACTTGTGATTGGTTAACATAAGTACTAAGGCGGGAATTACATATGAGAGGTGGGGATTACATGTGATCATTTATCATTGATGGAGTAAAGGCTGGGAATCGGCGCTAGAACTAGACAGGCATGAAGCCTCCTAATTGAATTGTAACTAGAGATTAATATGGCACAAACAATATAACAATCAGGTTCTGTAGATGTGGTCAGCTAGGCATGGAGAGCAGGTACAGTTTGTTTTCCATGAGCTTAGGATGTCTGTTACTAATGATTGATCATAGCATGTGTCAGGGGTTCAGGAGCAGAGGCAAGGGCAAGGGAGGAAACAGAGAGCGAGGGGGAGGAGGCAGAAGAAAAGATGAGTGATGACGACGACCCGAGATCTCCGAGTCTTTCCAGTGAATCAGAAGATTCACAGAAAGGAGCACCAGTGGCCAGGGCAAGGGGGGAGCCTAGGGGGACACCCCAGGAAGATAGAGCCAGAGGGGACTCAGAGGGGAGCAGTTGGAAATCGGGACCAGCGTCACCGCCAGAGAGCAGGGAAGAGGAAGGGCGCCAGGGATCAAGCGCTGGCAGCTCACAACAGGAGGGAGGGCACGAGTCAGGAGTGGCCACACCTCCATCGGGGAGCGAAGAAACGGTCAGACGGAAAGTGGAAGGTTGGGCGCGCGCGCCAAGTTCAAATGCACAGGAAAGTGACGCAGTAGGCAGCCCGGAGAGGGAGCCAGGTCCTAAAGCCCGGCGCAAGGAGACAGGAGGGTCCGGGGGGTCGGCGTCAGAGGAATCCCGGAGGGAAGAGACCCCGGGGGGCAGAGGGACCCAGAGGAGAACAGTCAGGCGGAAAAGGTGGAGCAGGGCTAGGATATTAAGTTGGTGCACAAGGGGCGGAGACTCAGACGGAGCTTCGCCGATCTAACCATAAGACGTAGAGTTGCACGCAGCAGCTTGAGAATGGAAACTGTAACTCAATAAAGACTTTTACTTAATGATCGCTGGCTAGCGTGATCCTCTGTGAGCTAGGATCGGGGAGCAGCTCTGACAGCATGTAACAATGTAACAATCAGGTTCTGTAGTTGTGGTCAGCTAGGCGTGAAGAGCAGGTTCGTACAGTGTGTGCAAAAGCAGGGGAAAGCCTACAAGCAAGACTTCTCAGAAAGCAAGAGAAAAGAGGAGCAAGGCTTCCCCAAAATGGAGCAGTTTTGTGCAGAAAGAGACTAACAGTTATGTGCAGAAAGAAGACTTCCCTTTATCTCCCCCTTTCTTTTCTTGTTTGCGAGGCATTCTGGGTAAATAAGGCAAAAATATTTCAGGATTAGTGGTGTGCCAACAAATGCCCAAAATAAGTTCGCCAGGGTCGATGGGACAAAAATATTTCGGGATACGTGGTTTGCCAACGCATGCCCAAAATAAATCCGTCCAGGATCGATGGGACAAGAATATTTCGGGATACATGGTGTGCCAGTGCATGCCCAAAATAAATCCGTCCACATCTCACCATAGGTTTACTGTTGGTGTTGCCATTTCGCAAAGTAGGCGGCAAGGAGTTTATTAGGTGGTTGAGGGGGAGAGAGAAGCCGGGAGAAAAGACTTATGAGGCCAGGAATGCATTGAAGGAAGCAACATAACAAAATTAAGATGCATATAATGACAAGGGCATATTGAAAGAGATTACGAAGCCAAGTAAGATTAGGTAGCCAAGCAGTAAGCCACTGGGTGAAAGAATCCCAGAGGCCAGAAAAACCAACGTCTTGTTTAATGTGGTGTGTAAGGTTTTGCAAATGAGAGACCTGCTTTTGGATGGCTTTGGAATTATCAGTAATATTAAAACAACACATGTTGTCAACTTGTTCACATCCATAATGATGAATCATCAATAGATAATCAATAGCACAATTTTGTAAAAGTCCATTATGTAGTCCACTCTGTTCTTTATTCAAAGGGTGAAGAGCTTCTGAAGTAAAATTCAGGGCTTTTTCTGCAGAATAAGCTGAAGAATTAATGTTCACACGATTCCGTACAGCCAATCCAGGGACTCCTAAGAGAGAAACAACTAAAGAGATATATTCAGACCTACTGAAAAAGGAGACAAAAGCATCACAATCATTAGTCAATTCCACATTTCGGGCATTTTTTGGAAGGTCTAGCCTTGTTGGCAGCGCCATCCTTGCTAGCTCCCCCCCCCCCCGTCAGGGGCTCTGCATTGTTTAGCAAAATGGCCAGGGCACTTGCAGCTAGAGCAATTACCTGTGGGCCTATTGGAAGCTTGGATCGCGCCAGCAAGCAAGGACATCGCATGACTCTGGCTTACAACATCTGCACAGGCTTTAATCATATCAGCACGCATTCCTGTTACATAGGAGGATTTTAAACCAGAATCAACAATGGCCCTTAATTCTCGCATTACAGAATAAGAAAGGGTTTCATATAGCACCTGTTGTTGTGCTGTGCCTGGGTTTGCATAAGAAATAGGGAAAGCAGATGGCAACACCCCAGCCCACTCAGACTCTTCCTCTAAGGATAGGAGACCTTTCTGCCTAGCTTGAGAAAGTGCAACACGGACAGCTCCCGTGAAACAGGCAGGAGCTGAAGCAGGCAAGGGAGGGGTGGAAGGAGGGAGGGAAGAAAGTGGGGGGGGAGAAAGAGGGGGGAGTGGATGTTGGCTGAGACACAGCTTCTGAAGAAGCGGATGCAGGCAAAGGAAACACAGGAGGGAGGGAAGGGGGGTGTTGGGGGTGGATGTGGGCTTAGGCACAGGTCCTGGAGATGCAGACACAGGCAAGAGGGGGGGACAGGCAGGGTTGTGAGGGAGGCAGAAGCTTAGGATAAGGAGGGGGGTTGTCTCCAACAGACAGAAATGCAGGGGCCGAGGGAGACGCCTGGGACGCCTGAGGTCCTAATTTTGCCACGGCATCTGCACATTTCTGCCAAGTTAGCAGACAATGAATAGGAGCCCTGGGTTCTGCAAAAAAAGTTTTTCCAAACTTTTGCCAAGCCTCTACCCCCAAGGAGCCTGCCTCAGGGTACCAGGGACATTGGAATGCGATCTCACCTAGCAATTGTTCAATCTCTTTTAAAGAAATATGTACACCCACCACTCTTTGCCTAACCAGCTGCAGTAATTCCCTAGCATGCAATTTTTGAAGCTTGCTCAATTCCCCTCCCATACTCACGAAATAGCGCGCTAAGACTTCTCCAGTCGAAGTGAAGTATGAGGGCGGGCTGGCTGCTCGGCTGCACAAGGGATCTGGCACGTCGGGGTCACCAGATGTAGGAATGAAAAATCACAGGAGACGAGAGGCAGGTGTAACATGAGGCGTCTCTCTGGGCGGACGTTGAGAGCCTCTTTTATTGAATATTACAAGCATTGCTAACAGGTGGGCCTGTGGCTGATTGGTTGATACATACACACAGAAACTTGTGATTGGTTAACATAAGTACTAAGGCGGGAATTACATATGAGAGGTGGGGATTACATGTGATCATTTATCATTGATGGAGTAAAGGCTGGGAATCGGAGCTAGAACTAGACAGGCATGAAGCCTCCTAATTGAATTGTAACTAGAGATTAATATGGCACAAACAATATAACAATCAGGTTCTGTAGATGTGGTCAGCTAGGCATGGAGAGCAGGTACAGTTTGTTTTCCATGAGCTTAGGATGTCTGTTACTAATGATTGATCATAGCATGTAACAATGTAACAATCAGGTTCTGTAGTTGTGGTCAGCTAGGCGTGAAGAGCAGGTTCGTACAGTGTGTGCAAAAGCAGGGAAAAGCCTACAAGCAAGACTTCTCAGAAAGCAAGAGAAAAGAGGAGCAAGGCTTCCACAAAATGGAGCAGTTTTGTGCAGAAAGAGACTAACAGTTATGTGCAGAAAGAAGACTTCCTTTTAAAATGCTTTTAACTTAGAATTTTATATAGAATCATAGAATCATAGAATCATAGAGTTGGAAGAGACCACAAGGGCCATCGAGTCCAACCTCCTGCCAAGCAGGAAACACCACCAGAGCACTCCTGACATATGGTTGTCAAGCCTCTGCTTAAAGACCTCCAAAGTAGGAGACTCCACCACACTCCTTGGCAGCAAATTCCACTGTCAAACAGCTCTTACTGTCAGGAAGTTCTTCCTAATGTTTAGGTGGAATCTTCTTTCTTGTAGTTTGGATCCATTGCTCCGTGTCCGCTTCTCTGGAGCAGCAGAAAACAACCTTTCTCCCTCCTCTATGTGACATCCTTTTATATATTTGAACATGGCTATCATATCACCCCTTAACCTCCTCTTCTCCAGGCTAAACATGCCCAGCTCCCTTAGCCCTTCCTCATAAGGCATCGTTTCCAGGCCTTTGACCATTTTGGTTGCCCTCCTCTGGACACGTTCCAGTTTGTCAGTGTCCTTCTTGAATTGTGGTGCCCAGAACTGGACACAGTACTCCAGGTGAGGTCTGACCAGAGCAGAATACAGTGGCACTATTACTTCCCTTGATCTAGATGCTATACTCCTATTGATGCAGCCCAGAATTGCATTGGCTTTTTTAGCTGCCGCGTCACACTGTTGGCTCATGTCAAGTCTGTGGTCAACCAAGACTCCTAGATCCTTTTCACGTGTACTGCTCTCAAGCCAGGTGTCACCCATCTTGTATTTGTGCCTCTCATTTTTTTTGCCCAAGTGCAATACTTTACATTTCTCCCTGTTAAAGTTCATCTTGTTTGTTTTTCCCAGTTCTCTAATCTGTCAAGGTCGTTTTGAAGTGTGATCCTGTCCTCTGGGGTGTTAGCCACCCCTCCCAGTTTGGTGTCATCTGCAAATTTGATCAGGATGCCCTTGAGTCCATCATCCAAGTCGTTGATAAAGATGTTGAATAAGACCGGGCCCAAGACAGAACCCTGTGGCACCCCACTAGTCACTCTTCTCCAGGATGAAGAGGAACCATTGATGAGCACCCTTTGGGTTCGGTCAGTCAGCCAGTTACAAATCCACTGAGTGGTAGCATAGTCAAGACCACATTTTACCAGCTTCTTTCCAAGAATATCATGGGGCACCTTGTCGAATCCCTTGCTGAAATCAAGGTAGGCTACATCCACTGCGTTCCCTTCATCTACCAGGCTTGTAATTCTGTCAAAAAACGAGATCAGGTTAGTCTGACATGACTTATTTTTCAGAAATCCATGCTGACTATTGGTGATCACAGCATTCCTTTCTAGGTGCTCACAGACTGTTTGCTTAATGATCTGCTCCAGAATCTTCCCTGGTATTGATGTCAGACTGACTGGGCGGTAATTATTTGGGTCCTCTCTTTTCCCCTTTTTGAAAATAGGGACAACATTTGCCCTCCTCCAGTCTGCCGGGACTTCGCCTGTTCTCCAGGAATTCTCAAAGATGACTGCCAGTGGTTCTGAGATCACATCTGCCAGTTCTTTTAATACTCTTGGATGCAGTTCATCTGGCCCTGGAGACTTGAATACATCTAAACTAGCCAAGTATTCTTGTACTATCTCCTTAGTTATTCTGGGCTGTGTTTCCTTTGCTGAATCATTTCCTCCAAATTCTTCAGGTCGGGCATTGTTTTCTTTATCGGAGAAGACTGAGGCAAAGAAGGCATTGAGGAGTTCAGCCCTTTCTGTGTCCCCTGTTTGCATTTCACCATCTTCTCCTCTGAGTGACCCCACTGTTTCTTTGTTCTTCCTTTTGCTACAAACATACCCATAAAAGCCTTTTTTGTTGCTTTTAACCTCTCTAGCAAGCCTGAGTTCATTCTGTGCTTTAGCTTTTCTGACTTTGTGTCTACACGTGCTGGCTATTTGTTTGAATTCCTCTTTGGTGGTTTCCCCCCTTTTCCATTTTTTGTACACATCCTTTTTAAATCTTAACTCAGCTAAAAGTTCTTTAGATAGCCACCCTGGCTTCTTTAAGCACCTTCCATGTTTCCGTCTCATTGGTATTGCCTGACGTTGTGCTTTTACTATCTCCCTCTTAACAAACTCATAGCCATCATGAACTCCCTTTCCTTTTAGTATTACTTTCCATGGGATCTCACCCAGCACTTCCCTAAGTTTTATGAAGTCGGCTTTCTTAAAGTCAAGAAATTGAGTCCTAGTATGCTTGGCTGCTCCTTTCCGCTGTATAGTAAACTTCAGAAGAGCATGATCACTCGCGCCTAATGATCCTTCCACTTCTACCCCACTAACCAGGTCATCAGCATTGGTTAGGACCAGATCTAAAATGGCTGTTCCTCTTGTTGCTTCTCCCACTTTCTGGACAATGAAGTTGTCTGCAAGGCCAGTGAGGAATCTGTTTGACCTTATGCTCTTGGCTGAGTTTGACATCCAACAAATATCCGGGTAATTGAAGTCCCCCATTACTACTATCTCCCTTCCTTTTGCACGCTTGGCCATCTGTTCCAGGAAGGCATCATCTATTTCCTCCGTTTGGCTTGGGGATCTATAGTAAACTCCCACAATGAGATCTCTGTTATTCTTCTCTCCCTTAATTTTGACCCAAATGCTCTCACTTTGGCTTTGAGGTTCTAAATCTTGGATCTCTTCACAGGTATACACATCCCTGACATATAATGCCACTCCTCCTCCTTTCTTGTCTGGTCTGTTTCTCTGAAATAGATTGTATCCCTCCATTATTACATTCCAATCGTGGGACTTATCCCACCAGGTTTCAGTGATGCCTATTATGTCATATTTAGTTTGCTGTACCAAGAGCTCAAGCTCATCTTGTTTATTTCCCATGCTTTGCGCATTAGTGTACAGACATTGAAGTCCATTAATCATTCCCCCGTGTCTCTTATTTAAGGATTTTTTCCTCCCACCACTAGGTCTGTGTGCTGTTTGCTCCATTTGGTCTATGACATTTGGATGATCATCTTCATCAATTGATAGACTCCTACCTTCAGGAGCACTGTCTCCCTCCCCCACATTAGTCAGTTTAAAGCCCTCCTGATGAGGTTTCTGAGATTTTTGGCAAAAAACATTTCTCCCAACCGTTGTGAGGTGCAGCCCATCGCTTGTCAGACGTCCATCTTCAAGAAACTGCAGTCCGTGATCTAAGAATCCAAACCGTTCCTGTTTACACCATTTGCGAAGCCAGCTGTTCACTTCCACTATTTTTCCCTCTCTCCCTGGGCCACACCGTTCAACTGGGAGGACAGATGAGATGACAATTTGTGCATTTAGTTGCTTCAATTTCCCACTTTCAAAATGGAACTTTGGTTGCTTACCATTCTCACACTGAAATTCAATGCTTCTGACATTCATTAAACTGTGGGTTTATACTGTTATATTGTTATATGGTGGGGGGGGATCCCTAGAAATTAATAAATGGTAAGGTTTAATTAATAAATGGTAAGGAATATACAAGCTGCAGAGGAATTCCTGGGCTAGCCTATGCAAAATGACCTAGCCAAGTTATGGCCATTAAGAAACAATACAGGGCCATTAAGGGCCATTGGTAATGCAAGAGAGCTATCCTTCCCCACTGTCCTGAGGTGTGAACAGTAACCAGGGATTTAGAAGGCTTCCCTGGGTGACTGTATTTGAGGTGACATGAAAAGAGTGCCTTTAGCAAGGTGTGCTGGGAAGAAGAAAGGGAGGCAGAGAGTGAAAGTTCCATCTTGAGCAGGCAGGCTGGGAGAACAGGGAACAAGCCCTTCTTGAGATGACCATGCTGTAAGATCTGGACTCCCTTTATCTAAACTCAGGTGTAAATATGTGAATAAATCATATTTCTTAAAGCTACACAAGCCTCTGCCGCACCTTGATTCTCAAAGGAACACAGATCCTGGGTGAGCACCTGGAACACCGCCTAGAATTTTGTTACTGCTTAGCAGAGTGGGGGGTGACACCCAACCTTTATAACAATATCCAGTGCCAGTCAGCTCCATTGATTTCAATGGGTCTACTAACATTACAACCCAGAGGTTCCTGTTATACCCCAATTACGAAACTGATTTAAAACTGCTGGGAATGACTTTTAAGAAGACTTTATAGCTGAAGTGATTTCAGTTATATTTTTTGTTTTGTGTGTAATGCTTTACTGTTTAATTATGCTTAGATAAAGCCAGAGTAAAAGCCAGAGTATATATTTGATAAAATAAACATCTTTGGCTGCAGACCAGGATAGGATGGGAGGGATAGGATGGCGTTACAGGATTTCATCCCTGCTCACAATCTGGGAAAGGTCTGTCCCAGATAGAACAGAGACTGGGGGCTATGAAGAACCAACTTTTGAACCCCACTGTTAAGCAGACTAATTAAGAGACAGCAAATGGTGTGAGGGAGGAACCCTTTACAAACTACTCACTCATTCTGCGATTGGCCTGGGCATCCAGACTGAATTTCTGTACGTCCTTGCTGATCAATTTTTCTTCCCCCAGCCTCACCAGGTTGATGTCACCACAGTTTCCTGGGTGTGAAACAGACACTTAGAGCCCTCCTGAAGTACAGCTAGCTTTTTTAAACTAGAAAGACATTTGGCAAATAAATACTTTTGATCTGCTTAGCAAATCCTGAAATCTGTATCTTGCACATCCTCAATAAGAGTTAGAAAAAGTTCAAAAAATGGCAACCAAAATGACCAAGGGGATACAGCAACTCCCCTACAAGGAAAGGTTGTAACATTTGGGACTTTTTGGTTTAGAGAAAAGGCAAGAGGCAACAAGCCAGATGTTTATAGAATTATGCAAGGCATGGAGAGAGTGGCTACAGAAAAGTTTCTCCCTCTGTCTCATAACACTGGAACTAAATTACTTATTCACACAGAGCACAGTTAACTTTGAAACTCGTTCCTCGTCAAGGTTCTTTTGCTGCAGACACCCTTAGGGCAGCTTACAGAAAACAAGACAAAACAACAAAATAAAAATACAACACTAAAACCAGTAAAAATAAGTGCAGCAAAGCTTTTAGTAGGTAAGTGCAGCACTAAAAGGATCCCAAAGAACCTTTAAAAAGTGTAAGGATGTACAAGAAAGGCTTTGCTTGGAGTCTACAGGATAAACAGAGGGCATCAGGGAGATTAGATTGGGGGCCTTCAGCATTCCAAACACATGGTCCACCACCAAGATCCAACCCTGTCCCAAAGGATTTCAGATGGATTCTCTGCAAGGACAAATGCCTTAGGAAAAGCAAAGCACCCACTACCTATACTGGCAGGTGGGGGAGGGTCTAAGTGACTTAAACACGGAATAATGCCTTATTCTTCAGTTATGACCAAGCCAATTGCTCCCTCCAGCTATGAATTCCACAGATGAGAACTGGCCAAGAACTCATCATACCCAAAGGCTTTTCCTTGTCCTGACATTTTTCCTTGAACTCAACAATCATTATTTTCATGAGGTGATCTAGAGCAGCGTTGGACGGAGCACAGACCAGCACACGGTTCCTCTGGATCTTGCTTTCTACAGGATTCTCTTTCCCAGATCTCTGGAGATTTAAAGAAAAAAAAGTCATAGGGTTATAAAATATACCTAGAATATACCCATTGAAACAAATCAACCATATAGTCATGCCCAGACTAGGAGTGCATACGGTAATTGAAGTTGGGTCTTTCAGAGGTCATCTAGTCCAATCCCCTGCCGGACAAAGGGTCTAAAATGCAGGATGCAACCACAACATCCCTGAAAAAATAGCTGGGTAAAAGACCCACTGTAATGGAAAGCCTGCCCACCTCCAGAGGCAGTCCTGTGCACTTTTGAAAAGCTCCTGCCCCTGTGAAGTACCCTCTAATATTTAGCCATTAGTTCTAGTTCTGCACTCTGGGCATAAAGAAGACTGAGAAAAAGTTAAGTGCAATAATGCAGGGCAGTCGTCTTCCACCTTTTCAGATCAAAGTCCCTTTTTAAAGCCCAAGGGTCATATCCAACTGAAATATACTCGGAGTCGAGTGTGGATTTCATGCTCTTTATTCAGCTCATAGTGGTGAGGAGGAATGGAAGTTCCCCCAAACTGTCTGCTTTATATACATTATTTAAACAATGGGTCGCACGTGATTGGCTAATTCCGGGATTCTCCTGTAGGCCAATCAAGTTGCGGATTCACTTCCACCTGGAGCTGGATTGGGTGGCTCCTGCGGGCCAATCAGACTGCTGCATTTTGGATCCTATTCAACTCAGTACATAACACCAACTAAGTTTTATTCAAAGTGCACACATTAAAATTATGGGGCCTATGTTACTCATGCACAGTAATTTCAAAGGGTCTATTCCAAGTAGGACTAAAAAGAGCCTGCTGGACTACTCCAATGACCCATCTAGTCCAGCATCCTGTTCCCATGGGGGCCACCCAGATGCCTGTGGGAAACCAGAGAGCAAAACATGAGCATACAAGCACCTTCTCCTCCTGTGGTTTCAAGAAACTAGTATTCAGAAGGATTACTGCCTCTGACAATGGAAACAGAGCATAGCCTAGCCATCATGGCAAGAAGCCATTGATTGCCCTTCCATGAATTTACCCAATCCTCTTTTAACATCACTGCCTCCTATAGATACACCCCAGATGTGCACTCTGGAATTTATTTTTAAAGGAAAATGACACAAAAAAGGAGTCCTTAACCATTTAGAGTCGTCACTTTCCCCCCTCCTCTTGCATCTTTTGTGTCCTTGTGTGACCCAATACATAGCAATTTAGAAGGCTTAGTATTCTCCAGCATTTTACAGTGCTACCTCTGGTTACGTACTTAATTTGTTCCGGAGGTCCTTTCTTAACCTGAAACTGTTCTTAACCTGAAGCACCACTTTAGCTAATGGGGCCTCCTGCTGCCGTTGCGCTGCCGGAGCACAATTTCTGTTCTTATCCTGAAGCAAAGTTCTTAACCTGAAGCACTATTTCTGGGTTAGCGGAGTCTGTAACCTGAAGCGTATGCAACCTGAAGCGTATGTAACCCGAGCTACCACTGCATTTCTGTCCAAAGAAAAACAGTGCCACATATTTTCTGTTTTTTTTTATTTAACATGTTTTATATACTGCTTAATTAAAAATATATACATAGAGCGAAATAAAACATTCATGTTGTTGTTGTTGTTGTTTAGTCGTTTAGTCGTGTCCGACTCTTCGTGACCCCATGGACCAGAGCACGCCAGGCACTTCTGTCCTCCACTGCCTCCCGCAGTTTGATCAAACTCATGCTGGTAGCTTCAAGAACACCATCCAACCATCTCATTCTCTGTCGTCCCCTTCTCCTTGTGCCCTCCATCTTTCCCAACATCAGGGTCTTTTCCAGGGAGTCTTCTCTTCTCATGAGGTGGCCAAAGTATTGGAGCCTCAGCTTCACGATCTGTCTTTCCAGTGAGCGCTCAGGGCTGATTTCCTTCAGAATGGAGAGGTTTGATCTTCTTGCAGTCCATGGGACTCTCAAGAGTCTCCTCCAGCACCATAATTCAAAAGCATCAATTCTTCGGCGATCAACCTTCTTTATGGTCCAGCTCTCACTTCCATACATCACTACTGGGAAAACCATGGCTTTTACTATACGGACCTTTGTTGGCAAGGTGATGTCTCTGCTTTTTAAGATGTTGTCTAGGTTTGCCATCGCCTTTCTCCCAAGGAGCAGGCGTCTTTTAATTTCGTGACTGCTGTCACCATCTGCACTGATCATGGAGCCCAAGAAGGTAAAATCTCTCACTGCCTCCATTTCTTCCCCTTCTATTTGCCAGGAGGTGATGGGCCCAGTGGCCATGATCTTTGTTTTTTTGATGTTGAGCTTCAGACCATATTTTGCGCTCTCCTCTTTCACCCTCATTAAAAGGTTCTTTAATTCCTCTTCACTTTCTGCCATCAAGGTTGTGTCATCTGCATATCTGAGGTTGTTGATATTTCTTCCGGCAATCTTAATTCCGGCTTGGGATTCATCCAGCCCAGCCTTTCGCATGATGAATTCTGCATATAAGTTAAATAAGCATGGAGACAATATACAGCCTTGCCGTACTCCTTTTCCAATTTTGAACCAATCAGTTGTTCCATATCCAGTTCTAACTGTAGCTTCTTGTCCCACATAGAGATTTCTCAGGAGACAGATGAGGTGATCAGGCACTCCCATTTCTTTAAGAACTTGCCATAGTTTGCTGTGGTCAACACAGTCAAAGGCTTTTGCATAGTCAATGAAGCAGAAGTAGATATCTTTCTGGAACTCTCTAGCTTTCTCCATAATCCAGCGCATGTTTGCAATTTGGTCTCTGGTTCCTCTGCCTCTTCTAAATCCAGCTTGCACTTCTGGGAGTTCTCGGTCCACATACTGCTTGAGCCTTCCTTGTAGAATTTTAAGCATAACCTTGCTAGCATGTGAAATGAGTGCAATTGTGCGGTAGTTGGAGCATTCTTTGGCACTGCCTTTCTTTGGGATTGGGATGTAGACTGATCTTCTCCAATCCTCTGGCCACTGCTGAGTTTTCCAAACTTGCTGGCATATTGAGTGTAGCACCTTGACAGCATCATCTTTTAAAATTTTAAACAGTTCAGCTGGAATACCATCACTTCCACTGGCCTTGTTATTTGCAGTGCTTTCTAAGGCCCATTTGACTTCACTCTCCAGGATGTCTGGCTCAAGGTCAGCAACCACACTACCTGGGGTGTACGAGACATCCATATCTTTCTGGTATAATTCCTCTGTGTATTCTTGCCACCTCTTCTTGATGTCTTCTGCTTCAGTTAGGTCTTTACCACTTTTGTCCTTTATTATGGTAATCTTTGTACGAAATGTTCCTTTCATATTTCCGATTTTCTTGAACAGATCTCTGGTTCTTCCCATTCTGTTGCTTTCCTCTATTTCTTTGCATTGCTCGTTTAAGAAGGCCTTCTTGTCTCTCCTTGTTATTCTTTGGAAATCTGCATTCAATTTCTTGTATCTTTCATTATCTCCCTCGCATTTTGCTTGCCTTCTCTCCCCCGCTATTTGTAAGGCCTCGTTGGACAGCCACTTTGCTTTCTTGCATTTCTTTTTCATTGGGATGGTTTTAGTTGCTGCCTCCTGTATAATGTTGCGAGCCTCCACCCATAGTTCTTCAGGCACTCTGTCCAGCAAATCTAAATCCTTAAACCTGTTCCTCACTTCCACTGTGTATTCATAAGGGATTTGGTTTAGATTGTATCTTACCTGTCCAGTGGTTTTTCCTACTTTCTTCAGTTTAAGCTTGAATTTTGCTATAAGAAGCTGATGATCTGAGCCACAGTCAGCCCCAGGTCTTGTTTTTGCTGACTGTATAGAGCTTCTCCATCTTTGGCTGCAGAGAATATAATCAATCTGATTTCGATGTTGCCCATCTGGGGATGTCCATGTGTAGAGTCGTCTCTTGTGTTGTTGGAAAAGCGTGTTTGTGATGACCAGCTTGTTCTCTTGGCAGAACTCTATTAGCCTTTGCCCTGCTTCATTTTGAACTCCAAGGCCAAACTTGCCAGTTGTTCCTTTTATCTCTTGATTCCCTACTTTAGCATTCCAATCCCCTATAATGAGCAGAACATCCTTCTTTGGTGTCACTTCTATAAGGTCTTGTAATTCTTCATAGAATTGGTCAATTTCAGTTTCTTCAGCACCAGTAGTTGGTGCATAAACTTGGATTACTGTGATGTTAAAAGGTCTGCCTTGGATTCGTATCGAGATCATTCTATCATTTTTGAGACTGCATCCCAGTACAGCTTTCGCCACTCTTTTGTTGACTATGAGGGCCACTCCATTTCTTTTACGGGTTTCTTGCCCACAGTAGTAGATATGATAGTCATCCGAACTGAATTCGCCCATTCCCGTCCATTTTAGCTCACTGATGCCCAGGATGTCAATATTTATTCTCGCCATCTCATTTTTGACCACATCCAACTTACCCAGGTTCATGGTTCTTACATTCCAGGTTCCTATGCAATATTTTTCTTTACAGCATTGGACTTTCCTTTCGCTTCCATGCATATCCGCAACTGAGCGTCCTTTCGGCTTTGGCCCAGCCACTTCATCAGCTCTGGATCTACTTGTACTTGTCCTCCGCTCTTCCCCAGTAGCATGTTGGACACCTTCCGACCTGAGGGGCTCATCTTCCAGCGTCATACAAAATAGCAAAAAAATCAGACTTTAAAAATAGTAAAATAATAAAGCAATAAAAGAAAGAGATAAAAATCAACATTTTTTTAAAAGAACAAATGTACATAATGAAATTGTACAGCTGGGTAGGCTTGCCTAAATGGAAATTTTTTGAGTACGTCTAAAATGGTACAAGGAAGGCACCTGCTTAATTTCAGTGGGCAGGGGATTCCAGAGAGTAGGTGCCGCGTCCTGGAAGAATTGGTTCCTTGCAAGTAGAAAATGGACAAGAACAGGCCCAATTAAAAGAGAAGAAAGTGTTGGGATGTGAACAGATGCTAGCAGAGGATATATTTATTAGATATTGTCCTTTCCTAGCATCTATTCACATCCCAACAAATGGGGTCCAAGGGATGTGGGTTGCGCTGTGGTCTAAACCACTGAGCCTCTGAGCTCCCATTGTTTTGTCCAAGTTCTTGTCAACCCAGCAGTTTGAAAGTGCACCAGCGTGAGTAGATAAGTAGATAACACTGCAGCAGGAAGGTAAATTGTGTTTCCGTGTGCTCTGGCACTTATCACGGTGTCCCGTTGCGCCAGAAGTGGTTAGTCATGCTGGCCGCATGACCCAGAAAGCTGTCTGTGAACAAACACCGGCTCCCTCAGCCTGAAGCGAGATGAGCGCCCCACCCCATAGTCGCCTTTGACTGGACTTAACTGTCCAGGGGTCCTTTACCTTTTTACCTTTAATGGGGTCCAGATTAGATTATTTCAACCCTATCTAAAATAAAAAAACAGCACCAGTCTAAAACCAGTATATAATAGGACTTCCGGAGGCGGCGCGAAACAGCAATGGCGGTCCTCTTCGGTCTCTGAAGAGGGGCTCCGCGGAAAAGGGTCGTGCGCTGCAGCACAGCAACGACCCATCAAGAAAAACCACGGGCAGAGTGAGCCCGTGACCGTGGGACTCGGCGGGCACCAGGAGCTACCCCAGAAACGGTGAAGGAACCCCGTAAGGGGCTCCGGAACGTGGAAGGGGGAGCGGTGCTGTGAGTTCATCGCTCTTTCTGTGGAAGCGAAGCCGCGCGGCTGCTGCTGATGAGCGCTGTCCTTTCTTCCTGGAACATCAGGCTCTAAAACTCCACACTCGTGAGTAAGGATTATAATAATTTTTTGGGACTAAAATCTTTAAATTCGGCTGAAAACGGGAGACGAAAACAGGAAGTCCGTCTTCCGATTCTGCTTAAAGATCAAAGCAAAGACTCTAATAAGCGGGAAGCGCTTTGAAAAGGATTACAAAAAGAAGTTGCTTTAATCGTGCAAAGTTTGAACCTGTTCATTTAGAAGGGAAAAGGACCAGCTTTGTGTAGTTTGATTTGATTTGAACTGGAACCTCTCCTCTATTTAGCGGATTATAAAAGTTGAAAAACCAAATCGCTGGGCTGCCAGGATAAAAGAACTGTCAAACTGCGGAAACTGTATCTAAAGGTGGAAGTGCTACTGTTGAGCATTGTTGGATACAAATAAGAAATTGCTACTTGCACCATTACTGAAACTTTGTTTTACTTGGGGAAAGCTCTGCAAGTTTAAAGGGACATTGAAGGTGCCTCTTTAATTCTTTTTTTTTTTTTTTTGGATTGCTGTTTAATGGTGGAAAAAGTTTCTTCCTTCCTCTGAATTACAGGGGAGCTCCCTCTAGTGGATTTGGGATTAATAAGTCTCTGGGAACTGCATATTATTTGGACTATCTTCTGGGTGGTTGTTTATATTTTGGACTGTTTTCCCCATGGGATTTACAATTTGACCTTGACGCATAGACATGTGGAATGAGTGGCACAGGGAAAGCTAGGGCGGCCAAGACGAAAGCAAAACAATCTGTACAGCAACTGCTACAAACAACGTTGACTGTACAGCCACGTAGATCATCTGTTCCTACTGTTTTAACACTGCAAGAAGGAGAAGTTACTCAGCCAGCTCAAGAGCCAGCTCCAGAGGATATGGCTTCAGGAGGGATTGACCCAATTTCTAAACAAATTCTGGATCAGCTGGCAGCTTTAAATACAAAATTTGATCAAGTTACAACCACTATCAATAAACTGACTGAGCAAGTCTCCCAAAATACACAAGTAATTGGGAATCTCCAAACAACAACTGCAGAAAATCGTAAACTGGCTGAGGAAGCAAATCAAAAAGCAGAACAAGCTAATAAGAAGGCCGAGGAAGTAAGAAGGGAAGTAAGGCCATTGTGCAGGCAAATCAATGAACAGCAGGCCTATCTGTCTATGGTGGAATTGAAAAATCGGGAAAATAATCTTAGATTAAGAGCAATACCAGAACTTGAACAAGAAGATTTGATTGTTTTTTTGACATCAGAATTATCAAAGTTCTGGGGCATAGAAGAAGATAAGGACTTTAAAATTGTCACCGCTTTTAGACTGGGAAGAGTGGTGAGGAAGGATAGATCTAGAGATTGCCTGATCATTTTGAGATCTAGGCAAGAAAGAGACAAAATATTAGGCCTACATTTTAAAAAATCACTGGTGATTCAAGGTAAAAAAGCAGAAATCTACAGAGACATACCGAAACAACTCTTGGATTTAAGAGCTACATATACAGACCTAGCAGGACTATTGAGAAACAACTCAATTTCCTATAGGTGGGAGTTCCCCCAAGGATTATCCTTTAATTTCAAAGGAAAGAAAGTTAAAATTAGAACAGCAGAGGACCAACAAAAGTTCCTGTAAGACCACGGGGAGGACCTTCGGAAGGGAGTAGCAGCAGCTTGGCCACCACCTCCGTCTGAACCAACACCTGTGCCATCTCTAGGTTTGGACGAAAAGGAAGACACATCTCTATAGGACTTATAGATTGATCCAGGATGTCTCTGCAGCTTTTTAGTTGGAACATAAATGGCGGGAACTCCCCGGAAAAAAGAAGAAGGATCTTTCATATATTGAAAAAAGAACAATTGGACATTATTTGCTTGCAGGAAACGCATGTGACCAGGCTCCATAGGAAAGTGTTAATTAACAAAAGACTAGGCCAAGAATTTATTTCATCAGACAAAGTCAAGAAAAGAGGCGTAGTGATTTATGCAAAGGAGAACCTGTCACCGAAATTTCTGTTTAAAGATGAGCAAGGAAGAATTTTTGATAGTAGGAATCTATGCACCAAATGAGGGGAAATCGGAATTTTACAAGAAGCTGCATGAGACAATGCTGGACTATCTGGACTATACCAACATCATTATGATGGGAGATATGAATGGGGTGGTCTCTACTTATATGGACAAGTCACAGAACCAAAATTTAACTAAAGATGGTAGACTACCTAAAACTTTCTTTGAACTAACTGACAGTATGGATTTGATTGACATTTGGAGGACAAAGAACCCCCTAGGTAAAGAAGGAACATTTTTTTCTGAGGCTCACCTGTCATGGACAAGAATCGACCAAATATGGACAACTAGAGGGCTGGCTCCTAAGACTAGAAAAGTGGAAATCTGCCCAAAAACCTGCTCCGACCATAACGCTCTGAAAGTGGAATTGAGACTTACTCCAATCGGTTCCTTCAGATGGAAAATGAATGACACCCTACTAAGAGATCAGGAGATTGTAAAGAAGGCCCAAAAAACTTTAAAAGACTATTTTGAAATTAACTGGAACACCTCGGTGGAAAAGAGAACAATCTGGGACGCAAGTAAAGCAGTAATGAGAGGGTTTCTGATACAACAGAATACGATCAAGAAAAAACTCTGGAATGGAAAAAAGGATAAGATACTAGAGAAGATAAGAGATGGAGAGAAAAAATTGAGACTAAAACCAAAATCAAAAGAGATTCTAAGAGAAATTAAGTTCCATCAAGCACAATATGCGAAATTGATAAATCAAGAAGTGGAATGGAAAATTAAACAAATGAAACAAAGATCATTTGAATCGGCGAACAAATGTGGAAAACTGCTAGCATGGCAGTTGAAAAAGAGACAAAAATTGAACTTTGTTACCAATCTGGAGGTTGAAGGGAGAAATATACAGAAACCAGAAGAAATTAGAAAGTGTTTCCAGAAATACTTCAAAAAACTTTATACGCAAGGGCCTCAGGAAGTGACTGAGATAGACCAATTTTAAAAAGTTAACGGATTACCAAAACTATCTCAAGAGAAGAGAACAATCTTGAATTACAGAATAACACAACAGGAAATTGAGGGTGCCATCCAGAATATGCAACTTGGCAAATCTCCAGGCCCAGTATTATAAGACTTTAAAAGACTACTTGATACAACCACTAATGGAGGTTTGTAACCAGATTATGGAGGGGAGGAAGGCACCGGAAACGTGGAAAGAAGCCTTCATCACATTGATACCTAAACTGGAAACTGAAAAGACTCAACTAAAGAACTACCGTCCCATCTCACTCCTAAATGTGGATTACAAAATCTTTGCAGACATTTTGGCAAGTAGGCTTAAAAAAGTGTTAAATGAAGTAATTCACAAGGACCAGGCAGGCTTTCTCCCAGGCAGACATTTGTTTGATAACACTAGGAACATTATTGACATTTTGGAGCTTCTGCAAACTAACATCAATACTAAAGCAGTGTTAATTTTCATTGATGCGGAGAAGGCCTTTGATAACATCTCCTGGAAGTTTATGAAGAAAAATTTGGAAGGGATGGGAGTGGGACGGGGGTTTGAAAATGGTATAGAAGCAATCTGCTCAGAGCAAAAAGCTAAATTGATAGTGAACAATGTGGTGACAGAAGAGTTTAAAATCGAAAAAGGAACACGACAGGGGTGCCCCTTATCCCCTCTTTTATTCATTTCAGTCCTGGAGGTGCTTTTGAGTATGATTAGGGAGGACCGGTTGGTACAAGGAATACAGGTCGGAGTGAAACAATATAAATTGAAAGCTTTTGCAGATGATTTGGTTTTAACATTACAGGAGCCAGAATCTAATACAAAAAGAGTTTTAGAACTGATTCATGAGTTTGGTCGGGTGGCGGGATTTAAGTTGAATAAGCAAAAAACCAAGGTTTTGGGGAAAAACTTGACCCCTTCAGAAATAGATGGGTTTCAGAAGGAGACAGAGTTAAATGTGGTTTAAAAAGTGAAATACCTAGGGGTTAATTTGTCTTCTAAAAATTTGAACTTATTTAAGGATAATTATGAAAAATGCTGGTCAGAAATCAAAAAGGATTTAGAAACTTGGTCAAGACTAAAACTTTCCTTGTTGGGTCGAATTGCAGCTGTAAAGATGAATGTATTGCCAAAGATGTTATTTCTGTTTCAAACCCTACAGATTGTGGACAGAGTGGAATGTTTCGGAAAGTGGCAGAAAGATATCTCTAAGTTTGTCTGGCAGGGCAAAAAGCCCAGGATAAAATTTAAAATACTAACTGATGCAAAAGAAAGAGGGGGATTTGCCCTGCCGGACTTAAGGTTATATTATGAAGCTGCAGCTTTCTGCTGGATGAAAGATTGGTTTTTATTAGAAAACACTGATGTCCTAGATCTGGAAGGGTTTAATAATGCTTTTGGATGGCATGCATATTTGTGGTACGACAAGGTAAAGATTCACAAGATGTTTAAAAACCATATTGTCAGAAAAGCATTATTTATTGTCTGGACTAAATACAAGGACTTATTAGAAAATAAGACCCCGAGGTGGTTATCACCAATAGAGGCTAAGGCCCGAAAAAGGCTCAATATGGAGGCCAGTTGGCCAAAATATTGGGAGATAATAGAAAAAACTGGAGATAATTGGAGGCTGCAGAGTTTAGAAAAATTAAAGGATAAGGTGCGAGATTGGTTACATTACGCTCAAGTTCAAGAGGTTTTCAAACTGGATAAAAAGATAGGATTCCAGGTGGAAAAATCGAAGTTAGAGACAGAATTGTTAGAACCAAAGACTAAGGTACTTTCAATAATGTATAACTTGCTGCTTAAATGGAATACTCAGGATGAGACAGTCAAATCAGCCATGATAAAATGGGCTCAGGATATTGGGTACAACATCATGTTTGAGGACTGGGAAAGGTTATGGACCACCGGAATGAAATTCACGGCATGTAATGCCCTGAAGGAAAATATTATGAAAATGATATATAGGTGGTACATGACCCCAGTCAAGCTTGCAAAAATATATCACCTGTCTGATAATAAATGTTGGAAATGTAAGGAGGCTGAAGGGACATTCTTTCACCTCTGGTGGACCTGTCCAAGAGTGAAGGCCTTCTGGGAAATGATTTACAATGAGTTAAAAAAGGTATTTAAGTATACCTTTCCCAAGAAACCAGAAGCCTTCCTTTTGGGCATTGTCGGCCAGAAAGTGCTAAAGAAGGATAGAACTTTCTTTATGTATGCAACTACAGGAGCAAGAATTCTCATGGCAAAATACTGGAAGACACAAGATTTACCCACACTGGAAGAGTGGCAGACGCAATTGATGGACTATATGGAACTGACTGAAATGACTGGCAGAATCCGAGATTTGGGAGAAGAAACAATGGAGGAGGACTGAAAAAAAATTAAGGACTATTTACAAAAATATTATAAGTTATATGAATGTTAAGAATTTGCATGATTTGGAAAATCTAGCTTCAGCAAGAAGATTTGGCGAAATGGGAAATTAAGTTTTGAGTATGAGAGGACTAAAGTTTAAAGTAACACTATAATTATTTTAAGGTAAAAGTAAATTGACAATAAGTATTTTAAACTTAAAATATAACTATTTGGAACTACAAAGGAATGCACGAAACAAGGTAATAATTTGCTGATAGTTTTATTGTAAAGAATGCAGGGTGAGGGAGACGTGGGGAAGTCCGGTTGGTTATGAAAAATGTCTTGGAAATATGGATTTCTTTTTTCTTTCTTTCTTTTTTCTGTTATTCTTTTTATATATCTGACTGTACATCTGTACCTGGAGGGAAAAAAGCAATAAAAATATTTAAAAAAATAAAAATAAAACCAGTATATAATAGAGGAGCATTCATTCATTAATTTATTGAACACTGTTTATATGGAAACATAGGAAGCGTCCTTATACTGGCCGAACTCCTTCAATATTGTGTACACTGACTGGCATCAGCAAGCATGCCTCCAGCAGGGCAACACCAAAGGGTGTGGGCCAATGAGGGTGTGGGCCAACCCCCTTTTGCAAAAATAATGGTGTTAATGGGGATGGGATTTTAACTTGGGTGGGTGTTGCTTATTTGAGGGGTAGGGTTGTTTTTAGTTGTTCTTAAATGTTATGTGTTACGTGTTAATTTGTATTTTGTTTTTGTATTTTTTGGTTTTATAAGACTATTTTACAGCCTTTTAAATGTGTTTGTGGGAGGGGGCGTATTGTTTTGTTTTTATTTTAACTATTTACCTTGCATTTTCATCCTGTGAACAGCCCTGAGATAGTGTGAGGAAGGACAGCATATATACCTAATAAATAATAAAGAAGGAGGAGGAGGAGGAGGAGGAGGAGGAGGTCTCCAGGGTTTTAAGCGGGAAGCCTTTCCTAGCTCTATCTGAATATGCCAGGGATTGAACACGGGACCCTTTCTGCATGCAGATCAGATGCTCTACCACTTTAGCTATGTCCCTTCTCATTAATTAACAACAATAACCCAGCACCCCACATTTTACGTAACATAATATATGTGGTTCTTGTTATTTGCCGTTGAAATAAGACAGCCTGGATCACTTCCTGGTGCAACTAGACTTCTCCATGACCCTTCCCCACTGCAGAAAGGTGGGACCTACTTGGATGGTCTGCCCCACCACGTAATAGATCCAAATGGTTTCCAAAGGGTGGCAGGGAATGTCTTATCCCATGTTGATGGCCTTTCAGCTGATTCCCTGGTGGCCCGCTGGAATGCGGAGTTAACCAGGGCTATCGACTGTCTGGCTCCAGAGCGCCATCTCAGATTGCATGGAACCCAGACAGCCCCGGACTTCCGGGGTGGCGCCATCGGTAATGGCGGATTCCCTCTGACTAGGAGGGAACCGGCTCTGCGGAAATCGGGTCTTTACCGCTACGGCGCAGCGGGGACCCTTCAAAAATCACAGGCGAGTGAAGCCTGTGACCGTGGGACTCGGCGGGCACCATTTGCGCCCCCCAATTGGCAAAGGAGCCTGGTAACGGGCTCCGGAGCGGAGCGGGGAAGTGGCACGGTGCTGTGAGTCATCTGCTTCTTCCGTGGAGTGAAGCCGCGCAGCTGTTACCGGAGAGCGCTGCCTTTTTCCTGGGACAATTTGACTGTAAAACAACGATCCATGAGTAGGCGAACTTCGGAATTAAAGGAACTTTACAAATTTTATGATTAATTTGGCACCGAAGCGGAGAGGTATATACAGGAAGTCTGCCTCCCGTTCTTGTAAATGGAGTAAAGCAATGAACTTGAAAGCGGAAGCTTTAAAAGACGTTGGAGAAGGATAATAATTTTGAGCATTAAAATAGTGTTTTTCCCCCTTAAAAGCAGGGGAGGAGGGGGGAGAAGATTGGAACGTTATTTCCCTGCAAAAAGAGGAAGAGGAGCTAAAGTCCACTGCTCAAAACCCTGGAACGGTTCCCAGTGACAGTAAGAAAGCCGTATTGAGAATTGCACTGCTTTCGAAAGTTCTTTTTGACAGCTATATCTAGAGGGATATGGCGGATGGGAAAGAGAAGATAGATTTGTTACAAGCAACAAGGTCTGGCAAAGTACTTCACACAGATGGCGGGCTGCAAAGAAGGGCTTCGACATCTGGCCCTTCTGGTTTACCAACAGCAACCTCATTGACACAATCAAAACCCAAAGGTATGGCTGCTGCTGATGCCCTGGCTCAGGCACTAGGAAAAATAAATGAATCTTTGGAAAGAATAAGTAAACAAGTAGCCGAGGTATCGGGCAAAATTGATCAAAATACTACAAGTATTAACAATTTGGGACAGAAAGTAAATACTAACATAGAAACTATCCAGAAATTATTGCAGGAATCCACCTCAACACGAAAGACAGCCGAGGAGGCTAAAGAAATTGCAACTGCTACAGCCACTGTTCTAGAAGAGAAGATACCACCGTTGCACAAACAACTTGAAGACCACAAGTCAATACTGTCTATGATTGAATTGAAGGAGAAACAGGTGAATTTAAGGGTCAGGGCCGTACCTGAATTGGAGAAAGATAATTTGATTGAATTTCTCACGCAGGAATTTGCAGACTTTTGGAGCCCAGATTTGGGGAAGGATAGTTTCAAGATAGTGAGAGCTTTTTGGCTTGGAAAAGGAGGGAGGAAGAACAGGGTGAGAGACTGTTTGATCACCCTCCGAACAAAAGAGGAGAGAGATAAAATCTTGAGTCTGCACTTCCAGAAGACTTTGGAAATACATCAGTCGAAAGTGGAAATATTTAAGGATATTCTGAAACATCTTTTGGACCTTAGGTCCAATTACAGAGATTTGGTCGACCTGTTGAGAAGCAACGGAATCATTTTTAGGTGGGAATTCCCCCAAGGCCTATCTTTCAGTTATAAAGGGAAGAAGATAAAAATAAGATCAGAAGACGACAAAGATAAATTTTGGAGAGACCACGGAGAAGACCTGCAGAAGAAAGTTACAGGGGAGCTAAGAGCACTTGTAAGTGAAACTTTAGACGTACCAGATTTACCTCCGGAACTAAAAGATCGCCTGAAGAAGGTGATACCACCGACAGAACAGGAACAGGCACTGGGTGCAGTTGGAGGAGAAGCAAAGTAACTACATCATGGCTCTGCAACTATTAAGTTGGAATTGTAATGGTTTGAACTCCCCTCAGAAAAGGAGATCTGTGTTTCATTTATTAAAAAAGGAACAATTGGACTTGATTTGTTTACAAGAAACACATATAACAAGGTTACACAGGAAACTATTGATTAATATTTTTTTTTAATCATACTTATTGAAATTTCCAAAACTCAAAAAAGAAATAACAAAAGAAAAAGAAAAAAAATAAACCTTTACAATTAAAGCCTTATTTTCATTAACATCTTTCCAGGACTTCCCCATCCCTCTCCCTATTGTATTCCCCTTTCATTAATTTAGTTCCACAAGTTCTTACTCCCAATTTAAAACTTATTTTGTTTAACCCAATATTCAATTTAGTTATATAACTACTTTCCCTTTAAATTCCACCATCCCTCATCATTAAAAGAAAGTTTTTCCCCCAAGGTCCACCCCAATTTCCTTCCACGAATTCCCTTTTTTGATAAACACGTCCAAACAGAGTAAAAAATATAAAAAGATTCAAAAAATAGTTTTACGCCCTTTGGATTCCAAATCTCCCCCCACCCTTCCCCGGTTTCGATTCCCCATGTCCATCAGTCTATCTACTATCAGCCTGAAGATCTCACGTCCATAGCCGATTTTTTTTTTCAGTTCCACCTTGCCGGGTTTTTTTAATAATGTTTAACTTCAGACGCCCAGTCTTAAAGAGGCCCCTGACAGGCCTTTGGTTTTCCTTGGTCTTTCACAAGAATTTGTCTCCTCCCTTGTTCTTTCCAAGTCGTCATCAGTCCTTTGTTCTTTTTTCTCACTTTCTCAGGTTTCTTTTCCTGTTCCGCTGCAAAAACATTCTAATTCAAAAATTTAATACCTCTACAGGGGTTGTTGTTAGTTCAGGAACAAAAACTTACGTCCAGTCCCTTCCATTCTTCAATAGATAATTCTATTGTCTCCTTTAATATAGACACCTCTGTAGACAAAATACTGTTTCGTTTTTGCAGCTTTCCCAGAAGATAACAAGTCCTGTGCAATCCCAAGGGTATTTTTCCACTTACGACCGTTCTTGTAATGTCCCAAAACCCCTCTAGGGGGATTATAGTAACTTTGTTTCCTCAAATCCAAAAGTCAGATTGTTATTCCTTATTTTCGACAATTTATATCCAAATTGTAACAAAACTAACCAGCAAAGTCCTCATAGCAAAGTCCTCTTTATATTCTCCAACTTTGACAGCTACTTTGACAGCTGTCAAAGTCTCTGTCTCTCTTCGTCAGGCTCTCTCGCGGATCGCCCCAGTTCCCGGGGGGGGGGTTGCACTTTAACTCTCACCATCCACTCTTCTCCTCCAGCACAGTTCTTATAATTTCCCATCGTGGAATTAATAATTTTTATCAAATAAACAGAAGCAAGCTCCTTTCTCGACCTTAGTTGCCAAATCCTTGTTTTAAAGTGTCTACAATAGGGGGGAGACTGACTTCCTTTTTGCATCTCCCCTGCTCGTGCCGAATCCGAATTTTTTTTTCTTTTTTTCTCCTTTTAAGTCCGATTTCCTAATTACTCACGGGTTGTTGTTTATGGTCCAAATTTTCAATAGAAGAAGTCAGCGCTCTCCGTCGAATGGCATGCGGCTTCGCTCGGCAGGGAAAGCAGAGGACTCATAGCACCACGCCACCCCCATCCCCCGCTCTGTAGCCTTTAAAAAGGCTCCTTCGCGGGTCGGGGGCGCTAACGGTGCCCGCCGAGTCAACCATGTCCACGGGCTCCGTGCCCGTGGTTTTTGAGGGTCCCCGCGTCGCGGGCGCGGTAGGACCCAACCCCTGCCGAGCAGGCTCCCTCCAGAGCTCGGAGGGAGTCCGCCATTCGGCGATGGCGCCAACCCGGAAGTCCAGGAAACTATTGATTAATAAAAGACTTGGTCAGGAGTTTATTTCATCGGACAGGGTTAAAAAAAGAGGGGTTGTGATTTATGCAAAGGACAGATTATTACCAAAATTTATTTTTAAAGATGACCAAGGAAGATTTGTGGCAATTGAAATTCAAATACAAGGAGAAAAAAATTTGATAGTAGGAATTTATGCACCAAATGAGGGGAAATCTGTTTTTTAAAAAAAGGTGCATGAGACCCTGATGGATTATCTGGATTATAACATGATTTTGATGGGAGATATGAATGGAGTGGTATCTACAAATATGGACAAGGCACAAAGACAGGTAGTCACTAAGGACGGTAGATTACCGAAAGCTTTCTTTGAGATGACAGACAACTTGGACTTAGTTGACATTTGGAGAACAAAGAACCCCATGGCTAAAGAAGGAACCTTCTTTTCTGAAGCCAATATGACATGGACAAGAATTGACCAAATATGGGTAACTAGAGGAATGGCACCAAAGACAAGAAAAGTAGAAATCTGCCCAAAAACCTGCTCCGACCATAATGCTCTTAAGATGGAAATGAAACTAATACCAACTGGCTCCTTTAGATGGAGGATGAATGACACCTTATTCAGAGATGAAGATGTGCTTAAGAAGGCCCAAAAAACTTTGAGAGACTATTTTGAGATAAATATGAACACCAATGTGGAAAAAAGAATAATCTGGGACACTAGTAAAGCGGTTATGAGAGGGTTCTTGATACAACAGAATGCATTAAAGAAGAGAATTCAAAATGAGAAGGAGGATAAAATTTTGGAGAAAATAAAGGAAGGTGAAAAAAAATTGAGAGCAAAACCAAAGTCTCAAGAGATTTTGAGAGAAATAAAGTTACATCAAGTGCAATATATGAAAATGATGACTCAGGAGATAGAATGGAAAATTAAACAAATGAGACAAAAGACATTCAAGTCGGCTAATAAATGTGGGAAATTGCTGGCCTGGCAAATGAAAAAAAGACAAAAATTAAATACAGTTACAAATTTAGAAGTGGAAGGAAGGAAGGAATATACAGAACCCAGTTGAGATTAGAAATTGTTTCCAGAGGTATTTTAAACAACTATATACACAAGGGCCACAGAAAGAAACTGACATAGATCGATTTTTGAAAACAAATGGATTACAAAAAATCTCTCAAGAAAATAAATTAATGTTGAACTACAAAATAACTGAACAGGAGATAGAAGGTGCCATTCAGAATATGCAATTGGGAAAATCTCCAGGACCGGATGGACTGACTTCTAGATATTACAGATCTTTAAAAGAATGGCTAGTACAACCTTTGAAAGAGGTCTGTAATGAAATAATGGAGGGGGAAAGGGCACCAGAGTCGTGGAAAGAAGCATATATCACACTTGTACCGAAAACAGAGACTGAAAAGACGCAGCTCAAGAACTACCGCCCCATATCACTGCTCAATGTGGATTACAAAATTTTTGCAGACATTTTGGCTAAAAGACTAAAAAGAGTGCTAGTGGAAGAGATACATAAGGACCAAGCAGGCTATCTCCCAGGAAGACATCTATCTGACAATGTGAGAAACATAATTAATATTTTAGAAAAATTACAAGTGAACATAAACACTAAGGCAGTTTTAATTTTTGTGGACGCGGAGAAAGCCTTTGACAACATTTCTTGCATTTTTATGAAAAAAAATTTACAGGGTATGGGGGTAGGCCAAGGCTTTGAAAATGGTATAAGTGCAATATATTCCGAACAAAAGGCAAAATTGATTGTAAATAATGTGGTGACGGAGGAAGTTAAGATTGAAAAAGGGACACGACAAGGTTGCCCAATCTCCCCATTGCTGTTTATATCGGTCCTGGAGGTTCTGCTGAATATGATAAGAAGGGACCAGTTGGTTAAAGGTATACAGGTCGGAGCTAAACAGTACAAATTGAGAGCATTTGCAGATGACTTAGTATTGACGTTACAGGAGCCAGAATCTAGTACTAAAAGAGTTTTAGAACTGATTCAAGAATTTGGTCATGTTGCAGGGTTTAAATTGAATAAGTCAAAAACTAAGGTTTTAGAGAAAAAATTAACACCAATTGAGAGAGAGAGGTTTCAGAATGAGACAGGTTTAACAGTGGTTAAGAAAGTCAAATACTTGGGGATTAATATGACAGCAAAAAATGGGAATTTATTTAAAGATAATTATGAAAAATGCTGGGTTGAAGTGAAAAAAGATTTAGAAATTTGGTCAAATTTGAAGCTTTCACTGCTAGGCCATATTGCTGCGATAAAAATGAATGTATTGCCTAGAATGTTGTTTTTGTTTCAAACATTGCAAATTGTGGACAAAATGGACTGTTTTAAGAAGCGGAAGAGAGATATTTCCAGATTTGTCTGGCAGGGCAAGAAGCCTAGAATAAAATTTAAAATACTAACAGATGCAAAGGAAAGAGGTGGATTTGCCCTGCCAGACTTGAAACTTTACTATGAATCAGCAGCTTTTTGCTGGTTGAAAGAATGGCTGCTTCTTGAAAACGCTGACATTTTGCATTTAGAAGGTTTTAACAATGTATTTGGATGGCATGCATATTTATGGTATGATTACTATACAGCGGAAAGGAGCAGCCAAGCATACTAGGACTCAATTTCTTGACTTTAAGAAAGCCGACTTCATAAAACTTAGGGAAGTGCTGGGTGAGATCCCATGGACAGTAATACTAAAAGGAAAGGGAGTTCATGATGGCTGGGAGTTTGTTAAGAGGGAGATAGTAAAAGCACAACGTCAGGCAATACCAATGAGACGGAAACATGGAAGGTGCTTAAAGAAGCCAGGGTGGCTATCTAAAGAACTTTTAACTGAGTTAAGATTAAAAAAGGATGTGTACAAAAAATGGAAAAGGGGGGAAACCACCAAAGAGGAATTCAAACAAATAGCCAGCACGTGTAGACACAAAGTCAGAAAAGCTAAAGCACAGAATGAACTCAGGCTTGCTAGAGAGGTTAAAAGCAACAAAAAAGGCTTTTATGGGTATGTTCGTAGCAAAAGGAAGAACAAAGAAACAGTTCTCCAAGGAGAAGATGGTGAAATGCAAACAGGGGACACAGAAAGGGCTGAACTCCTCAATGCCTTCTTTGCCTCAGTCTTCTCCGATAAAGAAAACAATGCCCGACCTGAAGAATTTGGAGCAAATGATTCCGCAAAGGAAACACAGCCCAGAATAACTAAGGAGATAGTACAAGAATACTTGGCTAGTTTAGATGTATTCAAGTCTCCAGGGCCAGATGAACTGCATCCAAGAGTATTAAAAGAACTGGCAGATGTGATCTCAGAACCACTGGCAGTCATCTTTGAGAATTCCTGGAGAACAGGCGAAGTCCCGGCAGACTGGAGGAGGGCAAATGTTGTCCCTATTTTCAAAAAGGGGGAAAGAGAGGACCCAAATAATTACCGCCCAGTCAGTCTGACATCAATACCAGGGAAGATTCTGGAGCAGATCATTAAGCAAACAGTCTGTGAGCACCTAGAAAGGAATGCTGTGATCACCAATAGTCAGCATGGATTTCTGAAAAATAAGTCATGTCAGACTAACCTGATCTCGTTTTTTGACAGAATTACAAGCCTGGTAGATGAAGGGAACGCAGTGGATGTAGTCTACCTTGATTTCAGCAAGGCATTTGACAAGGTGCCCCATGATATTCTTGTAAAGAAGCTGGTAAAATGCGGTCTTGACTATGCTACCACTCAGTGGATTTGTAACTGGCTGACTGACCGAACCCAAAGGGTGCGCATCAATGGTTCCTCTTCATCCTGGAGAAGAGTGACTAGTGGGGTGCCACAGGGTTCTGTCTTGGGCCCGGTCTTATTCAACATCTTTATCAACGACTTGGATGATGGACTCAAGGGCATCCTGATCAAATTTGCAGATGACACCAAACTGGGAGGGGTGGCTAACACCCCAGAGGACAGGATCACATTTCAAAACGACCTTGACAGATTAGAGAACTGGGGAAAACAAACAAGATGAATTTTAACAGGGAGAAATGTAAAGTATTGCACTTGGGCAAAAAAAATGAGAGGCACAAATACAAGATGGGTGACACCTGGCTTGAGAGCAGTACACGTGAAAAGGATCTAGGAGTCTTGGTTGACCACAGACTTGACATGAGCCAACAGTGTGACGCGGCAGCTAAAAAAGCCAATGCAATTCTGGGCTGCATCAATAGGAGTATAGCATCTAGATCAAGGGAAGTAATAGTGCCACTGTATTCTGCTCTGGTCAGACCTCACCTGGAGTACTGTGTCCAGTTCTGGGCACCACAATTCAAGAAGGACACTGACAAACTGGAACGTGTCCAGAGGAGGGCAACCAAAATGGTCAAAGGCCTGGAAACGATGCCTTATGAGGAAGGGCTAAGGGAGCTGGGCATGTTTAGCCTGGAGAAGAGGAGGTTAAGGGGTGATATGATAGCCATGTTCAAATATATAAAAGGATGTCACATAGAGGAGGGAGAAAGGTTGTTTTCTGCTGCTCCAGAGAAGCGGACACGGAGCAATGGATCCAAACTACAAGAAAGAAGATTCCACCTAAACATTAGGAAGAACTTCCTGACAGTAAGAGCTGTTTGACAGTGGAATTTGCTGCCAAGGAGTGTGGTGGAGTCTCCTACTTTGGAGGTCTTTAAGCAGAGGCTTGACAACCATATGTCAGGAGTGCTCTGATGGTGTTTCCTGCTTGGCAGGGGGTTGGACTCGATGGCCCTTGTGGTCTCTTCCAACTCTATGATTCTATGATTCTATGATTCTAAGGTCAAAGCGCATAAGGCATTTAAAAACCATATTGTCAGGAAAGTATTGTTTAATGTTTGGATAAGATACAAGGACTTATTGGAAAATAAAACCCCAAGGTGGCTGTCACTGATCGAAGCGAAAGCTCTGAAAAAGCTCAATATGGAGGTCAAATGGCCGAAATATTGGGAAATTTTGGGACAAGATGGAGATAGATTGAAATTGCAGAGTTTTGAAAAACTAAAAAACAAAGTGTGTGATTGGCTTCATTATTATCAGATAATGGAGGCATACAATTTGGACAAAAAAATCGGCTTCCAGGTGGAAAAATCAAAATTGGAAACAGAATTGTTAGAACCCAAAACTAAGACTTTGTCAAAGATGTATAACTTGCTGTTGAAATGGAATACTCAGGATGAAACGGTGAAATCTGCAATGATCAAATGGGCACAAGACATGGGACATAACATAATGATGGCTGACTGGGAACAGTTATGGAACACAGGTATGAAGTTTACGGCATGTAATGCCTTAAGAGAGAATATTATGAAAATGATATACAGGTGGTACATAACCCCAGTCAAGCTTGCAAAAATCTATCATTTGCCCGATAATAAATGTTGGAAACGTAAAGAAACTGAAGGTACATTCTTTCACCTTTGGTGGACGTGCCCAAGGATTAAGGCTTTCTGGGAAATGATATATAATGAACTGAAAAAGGTATTTAAATATACCTTCTTGAAGAAACCAGAGGCCTTTTTCCTGGGCATAGTCGGCCAATCAGTGTTAAAGAAGGGCAGAATTTTCTTTATGTATGCTACAACAGCAGCAAGAATACTCATCGCAAAGTATTGGAAGACACAAGATCTACCCACTTTGGAAGAATGGCAGATGAAAGTGATGGACTACATGGAATTGGCGGAAATGACTGGTAGAATCCGAGACCAGGGAGAAGAGTCGGTGGAAGAAGATTGGAAGAAATTTAAAGATTATTTACAGAAATATTGCAAAATTAATGAATGTTAGAATGATGTTTGATTGAAGTTAAGTGGTTTCTAGCTGTAATGATATAAAAGAATATGGAAAATTGGATTTTTTAAATAGGTAAAAAATTAATGTTACAATATATTAAGATTAAAGATCAGGATAATAAGGAGGGAAAGAAATTGCTGAATTAATTAATTGAATTGGAACACAAAAAAGGGAGGTATGAGGAGGTCAGGGAAACAAGGATATGAATGTAAGACATGGAAAGATTGGTTTTTTTATTTTTATTTTTTTTCCTTTTTTCTGTAAGTGTACTTACTTTTTTATTCTGTATCTTTTTGTATTTTTATTTTTGTTTTTTACCTTTGTATTTTTTGTTTTTATGTAATTCCTCTTTCTGAAACTTTAATAAATATTTTATTTTATTTTAAAAAAGGAACCCAGACAGCCCCGTGGGTTTCTACGGATCTGAGCGCAATGAAACAATCGTTGAGACAGCTAGAGAGCCAGTGGCAGAAATCCCACTCCGAATCAGACAGAACATGGGTTAGAGCTCAATGTTGAGCCTTTCTTAGCTGCCTCTATTGCATCTGCAGAAAACAGCAGCAGAAGACTCTTTCAGGTGGTTTGCAATCTAACGGAACAACCTTCGCCATTGGGGCCTGGTGAGGACCCCAAGATCTCCTGCAATGGTTTTTTGCAAAGTTTTTTTGCAGATAAAGTTGCTCAGGTTCGGAAAGAGGTAGACTCCACCGTGGGAACAGGGCCGGGGCGGAAGAGTGCTAGAGTCCTGTCTAGTTAAGTTGCATGGGATCAATTCCAATCTGTTACCTCTGAGGATGTGGACAGGCTGCTTGGACGAGTGAAACCGACCACCTGTCTCCTTGATCCTTGCCCATCCTGGCTAATAAAAGAGAGCTGGGAAGGGCTGGGCAATGGACTCTGCGGGGTGGAGAATGCTTCCCTCTGTAAGGGAGTCGTCCCAGACCCACTGAAAAAGTGGTTATTAAACCGCTTCTTAAAAAAAACATATTTGGGCTCAGCCAATATGGCCAACTATCGCCCAGTATCAAATCTTCCATTCTTGGGCAAGGAAACTGAGCGGGTGGTTGCTGAACAATGTATGGAGGATGTGGACCATTTGGATCCCTTCTAGTCAGGATTCAGGCCTCATCAGGGGACTGAAATTACATTGGTTGCGCTTGTCAATTACCTCCGCCAGGCTAGGGACTAAGGTGAAAGCTTTTTCCTAGTTTTGCTGGATCTTTCAGCAGCCTTTGCTATCACTGACCATGACATCCTTCTGGACAGTCAAGAGGGGCTGGGAGCTGAGGGCACTGTTATACAATGGTTCCGCTCCTTCCTCCTGGGCCGTGTCCAGAAAGTGGTGTTGGGGGATGAGTGTTCAGACCCCTGGGTGCTCACTTGTGGGGTGCCTCAGGGCTCTGTCCCCCACAAGTTGCAGTATAAGTTACAATGTCAGCTGAATTTGGGAAAACCACTTGAAGAATCTGTAGTGTTGAGCTATTTCAATTGCTTTTGTTTTATTTGCTCATTGCAAACAGTTTAAAGTCTGTAAATTTTGATAATAAACCTGATGAGCAATGGGAATTGAATAATTTCAATTGCAACTGTATATGAAGTCATTAGAAGAGATCATCAGGGCGTTTGGGCTGGGTGTTCACCAGTATGCAGACGATACCCAGCTCTACCTCTCATTTAAATCACAACCAGTGAAGGCAGTGAATGTTCTGTGTGAGTGTCTGGAGGTGGTTGGAGGATGAATGGTGGCTCATGGATTGAGGTTGATGTTAGCATTTCACTCCACCGTCGCTGCATTTGAGATTGTTTTAAATCACATGCCTGTCTGAGAAGACTATGGGAATGGAAGACAGCCTTATCTCTCTTTCATTGTATGTACTTTGGACTGTACTTTCACTTCTTCTGTTCTCTCGGAAGAGAATGGACACCATTATGCTGTAGTCTGTATATAGAGTGTAAATAAATAGTAGCTTAGATCTACTTTCAGGCAGCCCCAGGGTGAATTCCAACATTGGTAGCAGAGGATGGTTCCGGGTCATCGCACTCTGGAGCAGCGACACCGGTTTTGCGTCAGGGGGGAGCCTGCCGATCGGCACAGAAGCATGGTGTGAAGCTGCAATGAGCCATGAGAAAGAGACCTGCATTCCAGCCAGGAGTGGGGAGCTGCAAGTACTGTGATTTACGAGGCAATTAAAACCTCGGAAAGTGAGCGCTGCCACTGGAATTAGCGAGCTGCTTGTTGAAATTTATGACTGCTGACTGCTAGCTGCTGTTTGATGCTGCAAAGGCTTTATGTGGGCCAATATGGCGTCCGGCACTCTTCTGCTGCGCCACTTTGCTGTCCGTGCCGGTCGAAAAATCCTCCAGCCTCTCTGGCCCTCTAGCAGAGTGTTACGCAACGGCAGAAACTGCTGCACTGTGTGGGTAATAAATCAGACTTGCACGCAGGCTTCCTTGCTTATCTCAACAGCCTTTAATCGTGTAGAATAACATCGTAAATTCAGCCTTAAGCACCCGGAGACAAGGCACACATCTCGCCTCTCGGACAGAGCGGAAGAGAATAACACACACAGAGAAAACCACTCCCGTATGTAAAACGTAGCCACGCCTCATGATGTGAGACGTCACTCAGAACTCTTAACCCTGTAAGTTCTGAAACCCTTCACACCCCCTCTCGTCTCGCATCCTGAGGGAAACTGTGAACACCTATTTACAGATCTCTTTGAGTTCAACACACTTCCCATTGCCTCTTGCCCCCTTCTGGCATCTGTCTCAGGCAACTGTTGAACCTCCTCAGACCTCCCAGGTTCGCACTGCGCGAAACCAACCCACGCGCTAGTGACCTCAAACCTCTCAGGTGGCACCCCTTTGTTGTGCATGCGGATCGTCTGAGCACAAACTCAGGTGCTCCTCCCGACCCACTGGGGTCTGCAAGTGTGTCCACTACATCAGAAGACTCCCCCTCTGACTTACTGCGTCTTCGGGCCTTCTGGACTTTGCTAACAGGAGACGAAGGCTCACTCTTGGGTTCTCTTTTAACAACCCTGTTCTTGACCCTGTTCAGAGACTTGGTCCTCAGCAACAGGTTCAGCCTCTGGTTCTCCTCCCTCCTCCTCAGAATCAGGCAGACATTCTGAGAGAACGTCAGGACCCTCATTTAGTCTTGACCAACCGTTCTGCTCACAGAACTCAGCATGCTTACTGATCAGAAGCTTGGTCTGATCACCTTCTGGATATGCAAACTTCCACCCCTTTGTTACAGGTTCATACCCACAGAAGATCATTTTCTGGTACCTCGGACCACCTTCCTTCCGTTGAGCCTTTGGTACAGGCACCCAGGCTCTGGAACCAAACACACGGAAGAAATGCACCTGTGGCTTTTTCCGGTGCAACAGGAAAAACGGTGTGTCGCCTATAACCGGGTTATAGGACCTATTCATCGTAAAGCTTACAGCTTTCCACGCTTCACTCCAAAAGCTCTGAGGCAACCCAGAGTCACACAGTAGAACCCTGACAGCTTCAGCCAGTGTTTTACTCCTGTGCTCTGCCACGCCTCTCTCCTGAGGAGAATTGGCACCTGTCACCTCGTGACGTATTCCCTTCTGGTTGAAAAACTCCTTCAGAGCAGACCCAGTAAACTTTGCACCTCGGTCGCTCCTGAACCCTTGCACCTTGGTGGAGAACCGTCGTTCCACCTCCGCAACCCAATCTTAGATCAGTTGCGCTGCCTCGCTTTTCGACTTCAGCGAGAAAGACCAGCCATTCTGGCTAAAATCATCTGTCAGCGTCAGCACAAACCTGGCCCCACCCAGACTCGGACTCTCCATGGGCCCTGCAAGGTCTGTGTGCACAAGCTCAAAAGGTTTTGTGGTTACCCTCTCTATTCTGGGATAACTGCACCTTTGTACCTTTGCCTTTCTGCATGCCTTGCACTCTAGGGATTTACCACATGCCTTTAGTTTGCAACCCTTCGTGCACCCGGGCAACTTCTGAACATCTTCCAAACTGCAGTGCGACATTCTCCTGTGCCATAAGTGAACACAAGAATCATGACTGGGAACACTAGCACACTTCGCCTGTGCTGTCTCGGCGTCCCCCTCACCCTCCAGAGGTGTCTCCAGAACGAAGAGATTGTTCCTGCATGGCACGTTGACAAGTTGTCTCCCACCCCTGGAAATGGAACAGACATCATTTTCAAAGCAAACCTTATAACCCTCCTTTACAAGAGCAGGTACAGATAAAAGACAACAATGCATCTCTGGCACAACGTAGACTTTCAGCTCCGCCTGTAAAAAGGAAACAAAAACATTTGCCACATTAGACACTGGTCTTTGTGATCCATCAGCAAATTCAACAGTTTTCCCAGCTGAAACAGCTTTGCAGTTCCGCATCCCGACAGTAGATGTTGCTGTTATCAGGTGATGGCTGGCTCCCGAATCGACAAGCCAGCGCATCATTGTGTCCTTACTGGGTTTGTTCTTAAGCGTTGCCATAGAAGCAGTGAGATGATAAGAACAGTCTCCACTCTCTGAGTCACGTCCTCCCTTCGCGTTCCCACGCTGGCCTCCTCTCCTGGACTGGCTCCCATGGGAAATGACCTTGGATACATCCTGCCCGGCCTCTCTGCCTCGCTGCGGACAGGATCTTCGTAGATGACTGGTGGAACCACAGACATAACATTGGCGAGTGGAAAAAGCCTGAACAGTGCCTTCATCTGGCTTGGCCCTCCCTCTGCAACCGGATGGGCTCCCTGTGCCAGCTCGGCCCTCTCTGACACGGCGTTCCTGTTCGTCGCATAAGCGTCCTGTCACATACTGCAGAGTAAGTTCTGCGGGATTCATCGATTCCAAAGTTAGACACAAATTGTCATAACTTTTGTCCAAAGAGCTGAGCAAAATATAAACTTTCAGCTCCTCTGAAAAGTTGACTTGCAACAGCCTCAACTGGTTGAAAACAGAGAGCATCTCAGTTACATGCTGTCTGATGCTGCCACCAGGACACAGCTTCATCTCAAACAGGCGTCTAGTGGTGTGGATCTTTGCCCCAGCTGTTGTCCTGTGGTGCACTCTTTCTAGCGCTTGATAGGCCTCCTGAGCAGTCTCAAGACCTTCCACCAAAGGTAGCTGTGAACCCTCCAAACTGAGCACTATAGCTCCCAGGGCTTTCTGGTTGCGCCTTTGCGAAGCATGAGCAGCTGCGACATCTGCTGCCGCTACGCCGGCTGCAGCCTGCAGCGGGGGGCCCTGGGTCGCCTCCCACAGCCCCTTGGCTACCAGCCAGGCCTTCAGCTTCCTGCTCCACTCCTGCCAGTTTTGTCCGTTTAATTTTTGAACGGGACGGTATATGATTCATGGCTGTCTGCCATCTCCTCCCCCGGGGCTGAGCATACTCACGTCTCGGCAGCTCCTTCGGCACCTGGCACAGCAGACCAGCTCCTCCCAGCGAGCTCCTCTCAGCCTCAAACGATAGGCTAAGCTCCAACTGCTCCAGCTTCTCCTCAGCTGGCTTCCCCCACACACAGGGACGTTTCAGCAGCAGTCCCAAGCTTGGCTGGCTGCCCATAACCTATGCGGGCCAATATGGCGTCCGGCACTCTTCTGCTGCGCCACTTTGCTGTCCGTGCCGGTCGAAAAATCCTCCAGCCTCTCTGGCCCTCTAGCAGAGTGTTACGCAACGGCAGAAACTGCTGCACTGTGTGGGTAATAAATCAGACTTGCACGCAGGCTTCCTTGCTTATCTCAACAGCCTTTAATCGTGTAGAATAACATCGTAAATTCAGCCTTAAGCACCCGGAGACAAGGCACACATCTCGCCTCTCGGACAGAGCGGAAGAGAATAACACACAGAGAGAAAACCACTCCCGTATGTGAAACGTAGCCACGCCTCATGATGTGAGACGTCACTCAGCACTCTTAACCCTGTAAGTTCTGAAACTCTTCACAGGCTTTTGGCTATAAAGTAAAAGCTGATGGATTCTAAGCACGGAATCGGATGTCCTGTCCGCTTCTGATGGGCAATAATTATTCAGGATGGTGTGTAAAAATGGAAGCGCTTTTGCTTCGACAAAGACTGTGGTTTGTTATAGATGACCCAATGCCACAGGTGCCAACCAGACGGTGGTGTGATGCCAATAAACAGGTGAGGGCTGTGATCGTGTTGCATGTATCAGATAACCAACTGATCCATATCCAGGGTTTGGTGACAGCACAAGCAGTCTGGCTTGCTCTAAGAGAAGCACATCTTCACATCGCCGCAGGATCCGCCCTATTATATTTCCAGAAGCTTTCCAATATGAAGCTGAGAACTGGGGGAGATTTGCAAAAACATCTTACACAGATGAAGTTTCGGTGTGACCAGTTGGAGCAGAGGGAGGTCCTGCTTCCGGAGTCCCTTTTCTGTTTTATGATAATCAACAGCATGGATACGTCATATGCGGTTGTTGCATCGCAGCTTGGAGCTCTGCCAGCCGCTGATTTAACAGCCCAGAGAGTCTGTTCAATGCTTCTGAATGAGTCTGACTGCCAAATGGCACTTGTAGCTGATGAGGGGGAGGCCGAAGCCTCAAAAGCACCCCTGTCAGCGGCACAAGGTGCAGAGGGGGCTGTTGCTTTGAAAGCCCTGTGGTGTTTCAAGTGCAGGGAGAAAGGCCACCTGCAACGTGACTGCAGGAAGCGCCAGAAGCCCAAGGAAGCTACAAGGAGCGGAGGGGTCGGAGGCAAAAATTGTGCCAAGCCCAGCTCTACCCAGGCATTTGCTTTGATCATGCAATGCACCACCTCACCTACCCATAATGCTTTTGTGGTAGATACGGGGGCGACATTTCATCTCTGTAGTCAGAAAGGTTTGTTTGTTACCTTTAAGGAGCAGAATGACACCATCAAACAGGCAGATGGACGTTGTCTGCGAAGTGAAGGTATTAGGAAAATATACCTTGAAAGCATCCAGACCACAGTACAAAATGTACTATATGTTCCGGGACTGACTTATAATTTGCTCAGTGTTTCTCAGCTAACTGCACAAGATTTCTGTGTTTCTTTTGACAGGGAGAAGTGCATCATCGCAAAGGATGGAGATGATCTTCTGTTTGCCTACAATGAAGATGGGCTGTATTTACTTTCATTTGACGGTAATGAATGTAATGATGATGTTGATAATGATGTGACACGTGTGATGTGTAGAAACAAAGGTCACTGTGGCTCAAAAGGGCAGAAAGCCTAGTAAAATAGTCAAAAGAGCTTTTCAGCAGGTGCATGCTGATGTAATTGGTCCTCTATCACCCTCTAGAGGCAATGCCAAGTACTACCTGATTGTGGTTGATTCCTATTCTGAATATGCATGGATTTATATGTTAGAAAGGAAGAATCAGATTCTAACAAAGTTCAAAGAATTTTGTGCATGGGTAAAATCTGTTCATGATGTGAAAATTTATTGTCTTTTCAAAGATCAAAGACAGGATTTTGTTTCACAGGAATTTGGGAGTTTCCTGGCTGAACAAGGGGTGAAGCACAAAGTTGCTACCCAGAAGTCTTCATGGAACGACGGGTTTGTGTGTAAGGATAAACCAGGTGTTGCAACAGGACATGAAAGTGTTACTGCTTAGTGCAGGCTTGCCAAATGAGTTTTGGGCTGAATTGCTGAATTGTTATATTTAAACTTATAACAGGAGATACTACAAAGTTGTGAAATGCACACCCTATGAGAAACTGTTCCAGAAGGTACCTTATGTCAAAGACCTTTGGATTTTCGGGTCTGACATATGGGTGGAGACACCACAGAGCAAGAAGCTCGGCAAATGTGGTGCACATGGTATATTTCTGGGTTACGAAAAAGGCCAGTACAGAGTATTGATGTCTGACACCAACATAGTTCTTCTCACTAGGGATGTTGAGTACACTGCAAAACGGGAGGAAAACTAAACTCTAGGCTGAAACACTGCAGCTACAGGTTACTTGAAATGGGGGGAGGATGTTAGGATTTCACCCCTCCCTATGCTGCAGATATAGGATTGTTGGATCACGTGTCTGTATGTAATGCATTTCAGCTGCTGATTGTTACAGCTATATAAGCAGAAAGGGAGATACACTGCTTGCTCCCTTCCTCCCACTGTTCTCTCACAGTGATGTTTTATTTCAGCATTCTCTCCGAGGAAGAGAAAGATGAACCATGTTTATTTTGTAGTGTTTGTACTGTTATGTTTGATTTCGTTACAATAAATAAGGATTAGATGTTACACCTCAAGGCTAACGTGTCTATTTTGGACTCTGCTGGTCGTGTGCTCATGTCCCAGGAGGGTATGGGTCGCATCAGCGTGACGGAAGACTGGAGTGATAAATCCTGGGCGACGCTGCATTGGGGGAAGGCACAAGGCCTCAGCGTTATCTCCCAACAAATGTAACCATTTTCCAAATTTATCCCATTGATGATGGCTCAGATGGGGAATCTGATAATGACAGTGACAGTGGGAGCACAGGTAGAAGTTCCACTGATGCAGCAGATTACCAGAGTGCAATTACATCGCTCAGACCATCAGAACAGTCTGATCGAGAATTGGAGGAACCACTGTTCACTATGAGTCACTATTCTCTCAAAGAAGAGAAGCCCTATAAAGAAGACCTGTGCCTGATGCGCAGATCTGAAAGAGCTATGGGGGGAAAGCCCACTAGGTATGCTCGTGAGTTTGCTAACACTGCTGTTGCAAATATAGCTGTGGCTAGCAGCTCAGGACAGGTTTCAGAGCCTGAGGTCTTGCAAGGGGTACAGGGTTTGTCCTCAAAGGATGCGAAACCACACTCAAAGGCTGCAAGGGTCAACACTGTTTCTTCAGACAGGAACAGAGCTAAGGCTCTAGTCCCATGGAAGGAAGGTAACCAGAAGTGCAAAATGGTCAGGCACTAGGCCAGTCCAGCTGCAGGGAGTTCCAAACGTGGAATGGGTACTACAGGGGTATATTATGTGTATGACAACAGTATGTTTACTTCACTTACTGCTGTGTTAGCCTATGCAGCATTGGTTACCTGAAATGGGGGAGAATGTTAGCATTTCACTCCACCGATGCTGCATTTGAGATTGTTGTAAATCACATGCCTGTCTGAGAAGACTGTGGGAACGGAAGAAAGCCTTATCTCTCTTTCACTGTATGTACTTTGGACTGTACTTTCACTTCTTCCGTTCTCTCGGCGCTGGAGAGAACGGACGCCATTATGCTGTAGTCTGTGTTAGGATTCTTACTCCATGTTTGAAGTCTTGGGATTGTTGTCTATCACATGACAGTGTGTTTTCATCCCACAGTGTGGGAAGTGACAGAGACAGGATGTTTATGTTACTGTGTTCCGTGAAGTGGGACTATTGTCTTTTGTTCTTTTTCTCTTTGCTGTCTGATGAGAAAGAGGAAGCAGCTAAGTCAGAATGCTCCAAGTGTAATATGTAAATAAAAATAGATTAGCCAAAATGCTGTGCTACTGAGTTCTGTTACGTAAACTGCAAATACTCTGTAGGATCCCTAAGTGTGCTGATGCTTCTTGGTATCAGTCGCTGTGATGTTTGGGCTGAAGAAAGCTTTTGAAGCTCCCGAACGACCGACTAGGAGGGAGAGAAAATGCCAGTCGGGCATGTGTCTCTGCCAGGGTCCTACACGCGAGTAGGATGATCCTAACATGGTCATGGGCCCAGGGATCGGGGCCACAGACCCAGTGCCAGCAGAGGAAGGACCGGGGGCTGTTTTTGTCCTGGTTGGAGTCTCCTGGAACTGGCAGAGTGAAGCAAGCCTCTTCAGAGACAGAAGAGAAAGACTGCTGCAGAAGGAGACAGTCTGTGAGTATAGCAAATGGCTAAAAGTGAAAGTAAAGACAGGCTGGACTGTTTTTGTGCCAATGCCAGCAGCTAGGCGGCGAGAGGCCTTTGAAGTTCTTGCCAGGCACTAATTACAGCTGGCAGAAGCAGAAGTAGGCTTGATTTATAGTGGCCGTCTGATAAGGACTGTAAAAAGGTGGTTCCAGCTTGAACTAAGCTGTGGAATAGACCTTTCTAGAAGGGGCAAAAATCCCACTCCCTAAGTTACGTAGAGGAAATGGGAAAAGCTGCTTTTCGACAGAGAGAGAAAAGCTGCTTGGTGCTGCAAGCCTTTGCCAAGAATGTAGCCCTGATTTATGTGCTACAAAGGGAGGACATTTCCCGATGCTTCTGAATCATTCCCTGAGCAGAGAATGGGTAGCGGCAAAAAGTGAAAGCTGGAGGAGTGCTGCGGCAAGACTTGTGAAGCTACGGGGGAGTAAGTCCCCCGATAAAGCTGCATAATAGCAGACAAGGCAAAAAGCCTGGGAAGAATTGGGGGGGGGGGTCTGTGTTTGTGTTTTGTTCCCGGAACTGAAAAGGCAGTTTGAGACACAGACTGTGTCTTATGCCAGACAGTGTGTATGTTCAGCAGGAATTGAAGCTGCGTCACACGATGGACACTTCAAGATGGCGGGGGCTGCTAAACGGGATGCCAGAGAGGTTTGGAGGGTTAGATTTGCTGTCTCCGATGCCCACACGCAGTGGGAGGCAATTGCTAAGCGGACTGCCAGAAGTAATACCCCAGGGAAAGCTGATACAGTATCCCAGACAGGGTTGTGTTCCTGACACTGAAAGCTTCACAGAAGAGAGGCTTTTGAAGGAAGAATGCACAAGGGGGGTGTTTCCTGTTCCTGTTAAGGGGGAGAAATCTCCAAAGCAGGAGGAGCAAGGGGAGTTAACTGCCATGTCATCCCAATCTTCACTGCAACCAGGTGGCGCTGCTGTGTTTGAAGCAGTGGAAAGTTTTTCCTGTGAGAAGTTTGGACAGAGTTCAAAAGTCAGGAACATTTGCAGAGTTTCCGACAGGCGACATGAAGCAAAGCCAGAGTAGCTGTTCCAGTACAGAGATGCAAGAATCTTTTGTGCTAGATTCTGAGGCGAAGACGCACCTTTGTGGAAGATGGAACTGGTTCACCACGTGTATGCCACAGAAGGGTCTGATCCACCAGTTGGGTGGAGACTTCTTGGAGGTGCATAGCACCTGGACCGTGGAACCGAAAAGCTGTAACGTTGTGATGTCTAATGTGTTTTTCATTCCTGGTTGAGAAGCCCAGCTGATGGACTTCCTGGGAGGCGCCTCAGGCAGTGGCGGAGTTCCTCTGACCAGGAGGAACTTGCCCCGTGGAAATTGGGTCTGACTGCCACGGCGAAGGCAGAGACCCGAAAAAAATCACAGGCGGGAGAAGCCTGTGAGCGTGGGATTCGGCGGGCACCTTTTGCGCCTCCCCTACTCGCGGGGAAACCCGGTTTCAGGGATCCGGAGCGAAGTGGGGTGAGCGGTGCGGTGCTTTGAATCGTCTGCTTCTTCCACGGAGCGAAGCCGCATAGCTGTTGTCGGAGAGCGCTGACCTTTTCCTGTGGACAATTCGACTCTAAAGTAATTACCCGTGAGTAGAGCTGAAGCGGGAGAATTGGATGATTAAACGTTTAATTTGACATCGCAACGGGGAAGTTCAAAACAGGAAGTCCGCCTTCCCCTTTTGTAAATAGACTGAGGCAATAAGGTTGCAAGCTGAAGTCTTGGAAAGCCTTATATAAAAGACTAAATTTCCAGCGGTAAAGAATATTAAATCTCCCCCTCGGAGGCAGGAGAAGGGGGGGGATTGTGGACTGAATACGCCTGCAGGAGACAGTGAAGGGAGCTAAAAAACCGCCGCTCTGACCCTGGGAATGGGCTGCTAGCAGGAATGACGTCTTGTGGAATGTTCATTGACAGTATTTAGAACGTTCATTGACAGCTAGCTAAACAAGACAAATACATTGTTTCTACCGTCTCCGGCTGTTCTTTAAAAAAAAAGGAGTAAAAGTAACTGAAAGTAACTATAAATTGAAACTAACTTTGGATTGTTTGAACTGTGTTTTTAAAAAAGGATACTACCGACCAATGCAAATAGAAACTGTTTCCCCCTAGTGGAAGCCTTTGAAACTGGTTACATTATAAGAGCTTGGCTGGGGAATTTCCAGCTCCAAGATAAAAGCTGTGAGACTCTGGGACTGACCTTGAATTCTTTGAGTGTTGTGGCAAATGGAAAGGAAAAAATAGATCAGTTAACTGTGGAAAAAACATTAAGGTCTGGGAGGACTTGGCAGCAAACCAGGAGAGGCTCGATACAAGGCCTCCCTGCCTCCTCGGCAGCTGCCTCTGTACCAGTACACCCCAAATCAAAAGGAATGTCGACAGAAGAGGCTTTAGCGGTTGCACTAAGTAAGATAAATGATTCATTGGAACAACTTAACAAGAAAGTGGAGGCAACAAATGCGAAAGTGGATGCTGCAACTACTAAAATTGACTTAAATACAGAAAGTATAAATAACCTGGGACAAAAGGTGAATACCAATACAGAAACCATTCAGAAATTGATACAGGAATCTACTTTGATACGGCAGACTGCGGAGGAAGCTAGGGAGAAAGCGGTAGCTGCGGAATGTAAAGTAACACAATTGGAGAGAGAGAGAGTTCCAGCCCTGCAGAGCCAATTTGATGAGCATAGGTTGAAGCTTGCTATGATTGAACTCAAAGAAAAACAGACGAATTTGAGGATCAGAGCTTTACCTGAATTGGAGAAGGAAAGTTTGATAGACTTTCTTACACAGGAACTTGCTGACTTTTGGGATCTGGACTTGGATAAAGAAGAGTTTAGAATCGTGAGGGCCTTCAGACTTGGAAGAGGAGGGAAAAAAGAGAAGAATAGAATAAGAGACTGTTTGATCTCTCTTCGAACTAAGGAAGAGAGAGATAGAATTTTGGGCTGGCATTACCAGAAGAATTTAGAAATACAACAGTCAAGAGTGGAAATTTTTAAAGACGTCCCAAAATATCTTTTGGATCTCAGGCTTAACTTTAGAGACATTGTTGCTCTGCTGAGAAGAAACAAAATTATCTTTAGGTGGGAGTTTCCCCAAGGCCTATCTTTCAGCTTCAAAGGAAGGAAAATAAAAATAAGATCAGAAGAAGATAAAGTAAAGTTTTTGAACAAATACGAAGAAGATCTGCAGAAGGGACAAGAAGAGCCAAGAGCACCGGACAGAAGATCACCAGTTAGAGGACCAGAGCAAAGAGCTAGGCGATTACCAAATAAGGAAATATTGGGCATATCAAACTTATCCTTTGGATTGGATCTCCCAGTGAACGTGTCACCACCACCACCATCAGAAGAAGAGCAAGCATTAGGTGCAGTTGGAGGAACATCAGCGTAACTACATGATGGGGTTGCAGGCTTTGAGTTGGAATGTTAATGGACTGAACTCCCCAGAAAAAAGGCGGAGAGTCTTTCATTTATTGAAAAAAGAACATTTGGACTTGATTTGTTTACAAGAAACACATGTGATAAGGCTACATAGGAAGATATTGAGTAATAAAAGACTGGGCCAAAAATTTATCTCATCAGACAAAGTAAAAAAAAGGGGAGTGGTCCTCTATGCAAAGGAGAGCCTATCACCGAAATTTATATTTAAAGATGACCAAGGGAGATTTATTGCAATTGAAATTCAATCACAAGGAGAAAAATTCCTGATTGTAGGTATCTATGCACCAAATGAAGGAAAATCGGAGTTTTTTAAGAAACTACACGAGATTCTGATGGACTATATGGATTATAATATGATCTTGATGGGAGATATGAATGGAGTGGTGTCTACAAATATGGACAAGGCACAGAGACAGGTGGTCACCAAAGACAGCAGACTACCAAAAACCTTTTTTGACATGACGGACAATATGGACTTAGTGGACATTTGGAGAATGAAGAACCCTCTGGGTAGAGAGGGAACTTTTTTCTCTGAGGCTAAAATGACATGGACAAGAATTGACCAAATCTGGGTAACTAGGGGAACGGCTCCGAAGATTAGCAAGGTGGAAATTTGCCCTAAAACTTGCTCTGACCATAATGGTGTGAAGATGGAAATGAAATTGATGCCAATGGTCTTTTAGATGGAGGATGAACGATACTCTGTTCAGGAACAAAGAGGTGACCAAGAAGGCCCAAAAAACTCTAAGAGATTACTTTGAGATAAATATGAATACTACAGTGGAAAAAAGAGTAATTTGGGACGCAAGTAAAGCGGTCATGAGAGGATTTCTAATACAACAGAATGTAATCAAGAAGAGAACTCAGAATGAAAAAAAGGATAAAATTCTGGAGAAAATAAAGGAAGGAGAGAAGAAACTGAGAGCAAAACCAAAGTCACAGGAGATCCCGAAAGAGATAAAGTTATACCAAGTACAATATATGAAGCTGATGAATCAGGAAATAGAATGGAAGATTAAACAGATGAGACAAAAGACATTTGAATCGGCAAATAAGTCTGGAAAATTGTTGGCCTGGCAAATGAAAAAAAGACAAAAACTTAATACTATTACGAATTTGGATGTGGAAGGAAAGAATATACAGAACCCATTGGAGATCAGGAAGTGTTTTCAGAGGTATTTTAAACAACTTTATACACAGGAGAAGCAGAAAGAAATGGACATTGATCGCCTTTTGAAAATAAATGGGCTACATAAAATCTCTCAGGAAAAACAGCTAATGTTGAACTATAAAATATCGGATCAGGAGGTGAAAGGGGCTATTCAGAATATGCAACTAGGTAAATCTCCAGGACCAGATGGTTTGACTTCAAGATATTACAGATCTTTGAAAGAATGGTTAATACAACCTTTGAAGGAAGTCTGCAATGAAATATTGGAAGGGAGAAAGGCACCAGAGTCGTGCAAGGAAGCCTATATTACACTTATACCAAAAACAGAGACTGAAAAGACACAGCTTAAGAACTACCGCCCCATATCGTTGCTTAATGTGGATTACAAAATTTTTGCAGATATCTTGGCTAAAAGATTAAAAAAGGTGTTAGCAGAAGAAATTCATAAAGACCAAGCGGGCTTTCTCCTGGGCAGACATTTGTCTGATAATACGAGGAATATAATTAATATTCTAGAAAAATTACAAGTGAATATCAATACTAAGGCAGTTTTGATATTTGTGGATGCAGAGAAAGCCTTTGACAACATTTCTTGGAGTTTTATGAAGAAGGATGGGGGGATGGGGGTAGGCCAAGGTTTTGAAAATGGTATAGGTGCAATTTATTCTGAACAAAAGGCTAAATTAATTGTGAATAATGTAGTGACAGAAGAGTTTAAGATTGAGAAAGGGACACGACAAGGCTGCCCAAATTCTCCATTGCTTTTTATATCGGTCCTTGAGGTTTTGTTAAATATGATTAGAAAGGATCAAGAGGTCAAAGGTATACAAGTGGGAGCTAAACAGTACAAACTGAAAGCATTTGCTGACGACCTAGTATTGACTCTACAGGAGCCAGAATCTAGTACTAAAAGGGTACTGGAATTGATTCAAGAATTTGGACAGGTAGCAGGTTTTAAGTTGAACAAGATGAAAACTAAGGTTTTAGAGAAAAACTTAACTGTGAATGAGAGAGAGAAATTTCAGGAGGAGACAGGACTAACGTTGGTTAAGAAAGTGAAAGTTGGAGAGACAAGTGATGCTATGTCTGATAACCATCTTTTTCATGCAGGATGTGTGCATGGGTCTTCCAGATTGCTGGTGTCTGACACGAAGATGGTCAGGTGTACCAAATGTGCTCAGGACAAAGCAAAGGAAGGAGGCGATGTGGGTATCTTACAAAGGCACCCTATTGGTAATGGAGATTCTGATGTATGGATTCAGAGGCAACAGAGTGACACGCTCAGCAAACATAGTTTGCAAGGCCTTTCCCTGGATTCAGACAAAAGTTCTGCTAGGGACTGCAACAAGGTAAACCCAAGATGTGCAAAGGGACCAACAGATGGGTCTGACATGTGGATGCAGACGTCACAAGGCAGGAAGCATAGATTCTTCCTCAGGTATGGTGGCTTGTACAAAATACTGAGACCTCATGCCAAGATGATTTTACTCACTAGGGATGTTGAGTGCAGTGAAAAATGGGGAGGAAATGTGTGTGTTTTCCAAGGCAACCCCATTGCTTCAGACTTGGATACTGAGTCTACTGCTGATGCTGAAAGTGAGGCGAGTTCCACTGATACAGTGAAAGACGTGCGCCTGGTGTACAGATCTGAGACAGCTACCACCAGGTATGCTCAGGCGTTTGCTAACACAGCTATTGCAGTTTTACCTGTGGCTAGTGGCTCGACACAGGTCTTGGAATCCGAAGTCTTGAAAGGGGTACAAGGTTTGTCCTCAAAGGAAGGGAAACCACACCCAAAGGCTGTAAGGGTAGACACTGTTTCCTTGGAGAAGGAAGCTGAACCATGTCCAAAGGCCATGTGTGCCAACACCGATTTCTCAGAGAGGAACGAGGCTAGGGTTCGAGTCCCAACAAAGCCAGGTGTGAAACTTCTTGATAGTCAGGAGAGCTATGATGCCAAGACTAGTCAGAAGTGCAAGATGGTAAAGCCCAAGGCCAATCCAGTTGCACGTAGTTCCAAGGGTGGAACGGATCATACAGGAGTATACTGTATGTATGACATCTGTATGGTTATTGCAGTTACACTGATGACTACAACACTGCTCATGCATCGGGAGAGGATGTTAGGATTCTTGCTCCGTGTTTGCAGTCATGGGATTGTTGTCTATCACATGATGGTGTATGTTTTCATTCCACAGTATGGGAAGTGACGGAGACAGGATGTTTATGTTACTGTGCTCCATGAAGTGGGACTATTGTCTTTTGTTCTTTTTCTGTTTGCTATCTGATGAGAAAGAGGAAGTATTATATGTAAATAAAGTAGATTAGCCAAAATGCTGTGCTACTGAGTTCTGTTACGCAAACTGCAAATACTCTGTAGGATCCCTAAGTGTGCTGATGCTTCTTGGTATCAGCCACGGTGATGTTTGGGCTGAAGAAAGCTTTTGAAGCTCCCGAACGACTGACCAGGAGGGAGAGAACATGCCAGTCAGGCATGTGTCTCTGCCAGTGTCCTACACGTGAGTAGGACGATCCTAACAGTCTGTATATAGCATGTAAATAAATAGTAGCTTAGATCTACAAAGTCCCACGCTTCTTGCTGCGTAACGCTAGAAGTATAGTGTGCATAAATCAAGCTGATTTATGTTGCTGGAGCACCCTAGAGAAGAAGGGAGATGCCTTTTTCAGTGCTGCACACATCGGAGGACGCTCGGAGTTTCAGGGGCTTGCAGGCGGCCCCAGGGCAAATTCCAGCAGTTGAATCCCAACACTAAGTAAAAGCAAAAACAAAAGAAGTGCCATGGTCGGATCACTTCCTGCGATCCTTCACTTTTCTGCGATCCATCACTTTTCCGCGACCCTTCCCCTCTGCAGGGAGGTGGGACCGATTCGGATGGTCCGCCCCCGCCACTTAATGGATCCAAATGTGTCAGGGGTCTGCCTTCAAGGGAGGGAGGAGAGACAGGAACGTACAGACAGCCTCCTCCTTTGTTGAGCAGCTGCACCTTGTCAGAGTCTGGTGAAAGTGAGCCTTTAGGAGAAACGGATGACAAGAGAAAGGGGGGGAGGATGCAAAGGCTCAGTCAGGCTGAGATGAGCCACGACACCGCTCCCAGGGAGTTGGAAGTGCCTCTTCCGTCGCATAGTTTTCTCCAGGGAATTACACATAAGGAAAAGAGGCGGAGAGGGGGTTTTCCCGGGCTTTTATGCTGGAGGGCAAACAGGAAGAAGGCACTTCCAGAATCTGCTAGTGATTGAGGCAGGCATTGATTTTGGACCTCTGGACTGTACATAGTTTTGCACTCAATAAAATCTGTAAAAGACAGGTGGGAATCCTGGCTGTTATCTTTGTGAGCAACCACACACTCTCCTCACAAAATGGTTTCCAGAGAGTGGTAGGGAATGTTTTATCCCATGTTGATGGCCTTTCAGCAGATTCCCTGGTGGACTGCGGAGTTAACCAGGGATATAGACTGTCTGGCTCCAAAGCGCCCTCTCCTATTGCATGGAGCCCAGACAGCCTCGTGGTTATCTCCAGAGCTCAGGGCGATGAAACAATCACTGAGACAGCTAGAGAACCAGAACCAGTGAAGGGGGTGAATGTCTTGTGCTGGGTTTGCATCAACCAAATTCAATCAAATTCAGCCTGGTTAATACATCAGCAATTTTGTGCTGGTCCAGGGGGGAGGTTACCATGGGGCGAGGTCCAGGACCTGAGTCGAGGGTCGGCAGACAGTCCTCCATGGGCAAAGCGGGGTCCACAGCGAGGAGCCGGGCAAGGACAGGAACTCTGGGGGAACAGGACTGCATGCTGGCCGAAACAGCTCTTCAACGACGTTGCTCCCGCAACCTGGGACTGGGCTGACTGGCCTTTATCTTCTCTGAGGCCAGGGGCGGTCCCGGCCCACAGGTGACTCGCCTCTCCTGGCCTTAAGGCGAGCACTCCTCCTGGGAGAAACCACTTCCCTCCGCCTCTCTGCCCTGAGCCTCTGAAGCTCAGGAGAGGCTGGTGGGTTACTGGACCCAGGGGGAGACTCACCTTCTCCTGACAGGGCTGGGAGAGGCGCACCTGTAGGCAATGCATCCTCAATCGCCTCCGGAGCCAGAGTGGATTCACCTGGTGCCTGCTCCTGAGGATCCGGCACAGGTGCAGGTGCTTCAGAATCAAGGCCCTGGCCCAGCTCAGCTGGCCCTGGAGGCGGGGACTCCTGTGCAGGCTGGGATTCCTCCGGTTCAGCCTCTGAATCGGATTCCCAGGCCATCACAAATTTTCTGTGTTTGGTGTAACAGAAAATTACCTGCTTGGTCCCTCTCCACATGCAGAGAAAGATAGTTGGATACCTCACCAAGATCCTTCATGTCAAAGTGCTCCTTCAGTTGAGGTAGGGTGCTTTGGTACAAAGCCTGATTCTTCCAAAACAAAAGAAGATCATCAAAAAACATAAACAATACTGTCAGGGGTTCAGGAGCAGAGGCGAGGGCAAGGGAGGAAACAGAGAGCGAGGGGGAGGAGGCAGAAGAAAAGATGAGTGATGTCAGGGGTTCAGGAGCAGAGGCGAGGGCAAGGGAGGAAACAGAGAGCGAGGGGGAGGAGGCAGAAGAAAAGATGAGTGATGACGACGACCCGAGATCTCCGAGTCTTTCCAGTGAATCAGAAGATTCACAGAAAGGAGCACCAGTGGCCAGAGCAAGGGGGGAGCCTAGGGGGACACCCCAGGGAGAAGGGTCCAGAGGGGGCTCAGAGGGGAGCAGTTGGAAATCGGGACCAGCGTCACCAACAGAGAGCAGGGGAGAAGAAGGGCGCCAGGTATCGAGCGCTGGCAGCTCGCAACAGGAGGGAGGGCACGAGTCAGGAGTGGCCACACCTCCATCGGGGAGCGAAGAAACGGTCAGGCGGAAAGTGGAAGGTTGGGCGCGCGCGCCAAGTTCAAATGCACAGGAAGGTGGTGCAGTAAGCAGCCCGGAAAGGGAGCCAGGTCCTAAAGCCCGGCGCAAGGAGACAGGAGGGTCCGGGGGGTCAGCGTCAGAAGAGTCCCGGAAGGAAGAGACCACGGGGGGCAGAGGGACCCAGAGAAGAACGGTCAGGCGGAAAAGGTGGAGTAAAGCTAGGTTAGTAAGCTGGTGCACAGGGGGCGGAGACTCAGACGGAGCTTCGCCGGTCTAACCCATAAGACGTAGAGCTGCGCGCAGCAGCTTGAGAATGGAAACTGTAACTCAATAAAGACTTTTACAAAGTGACCGCTGGCTAGCGTGATCCTCTGTGAGCTAGGATCTGGAAGCAGCTCTGACAGTAAGCTCCGTCTCAAGTTGTGGGCATCTACAGCCTCGCGGACAGGAGAGAAGGCAGGTGCCTACTACCGAGCTCACAAACGGCAGACAATATGACGGCCGAACAGCAGATAGGGGAACTCAGAGAAGCAGTGACACGACTGAATGCCGAGATACTTGCATCCAGGAAGAGAGAGGAGGACGCAGCTGCCGCCTACAGGGATCTCCAGGTCAGGTTGGAAGTGCTTACGAAGCAAGGGCAACTGACACCCAAACCGGAGGGGATTGGGTTGGGGAGAAGAACAGGCGGTCTAGTCTCTCACTTCGATGGGAATTTACAACTGTACCCCAACTTTAGAGCAGATGTACAGTGTGCACTGCAACTGCTGAACAAAGACTTTAGAGATGAGCAAGAGAAGGTGGGATTTATCATGTCCCATTTGCATGGAGATGCTAAAGCATGGCTGCGCAATTTGTGGAGAGATAAGGATCCGGCGCTCCAAACCGCGGATGCCTTTATTAAAGCGATGGATGGCTGCTTTTTATCTAGCATAGACGTGGATCTTGCCCGGAAGGAGGTACATGGACTGAAGCAAGGGAGGGCCAGCGTACGCCAGTACCATGCCCGCTTTTTTGCATTGGTCAGTGCCCTGGAATGGGACAGAGATTCAGCCCCAGTCAGAGACCTATTTTGGGAAGGATTGAACAGCGCGGTTAAAGACGAAATTGCAAGGGGGGAGAGACCCAGGAGCACGCAGGAGGTCGTTCAGAGGGCGCTGGCGGTTGGGGTGCGGCTGGAGGAACGTCCATGGAGCAGGGACGAAGGGCGTGGAGGGCGCGAACCAGCGAGAGGGTTCTCCTTCGTTCCCAGGGAAGCTGCGCGTGCGCAATCCACGCCTCCGCCAGGAGGGGGAGCGGAACCTATGGAGGTGGGCGGTGCCAGGGCTCAGTCAGCAACCAGAGCCATAGCACCGGGAACAGTCAAAGCGAAGCCTCCTAGAGGGAACAGGAAGTGTTACATCTGCGAAAGTCCGCAGCACATGGCGAAAGAGTGTCCCCAGAGGATCCACAAGCTCAATGCAGCCTCTGCAACGGTGACTGCAGCTGCTCAGCACGGAGACTCACAGCAGGGAAACGACGGAGTCTGGCTGGAGACAGAGGCACTGGGGCCCAGCCAGACGAGTCAGTGAAGCAGTCCCCAGAGATTTTGCAGCCCACAGACCCCCTCCCGCCCAAACCAGTAGTGCAGCTCACTGCATCGCTTCAGCTACCCAATGGCCTCACTCTAGACGTGCCAATCACCGTTGACTCAGGAAGCAATGCGGACTTTATAGGGCAAGACTTTGTAGATAAACACGCTATACAGTTGCTGCCTGCCACGCTGCCCCTGCAGGTCGTCATGGTGGATGGCAGGGAGCTGCTAGGGGGGCAGGTGGTGAAGCAAACGCCACCAATGGTGATGCGACTTGGAAATCACAGGGAAGTCATCAGTTTTAATGTCACCAGACTGTCGGACACGCCTATTGTCTTGGGCATGAGTTGGCTGGACAGACACAGTCCGACGTTGGCTTGGTACCAGCGGCAGCTGGTCTTCGGCTCATCATATTGCGCTGAACACTGCATTCTGCCCCGGCAGGAGGGAGAGGAGGAGGAAGCGCATTTGCAGCTGGGGACGCTGCAAGCAATCCCCCACAAATACGCGGGATTTTTAGAGGTCTTCTGCGAGAAGGAGGCGGACAAGCTACCCCCCCACAGATCATATGACTGCAAGATTGACCTACTGCCAGGGGCGGCGCTGCCCAAGGGGAAGCTGTATTCCATGTCTGAGGACGAGCTACAGGAACTCAAAGAGTTCATAGATCATAATTTGGAGCGCGGTTTCATCCGGGAGTCCAAGGCAGTGGGGGGCAGTCCTGTATTCTTTGTTAAGAAGAAGGACACGCCCCAAAAAAGACTTGTAGTGGACTATCGGATCTTGAACAGTGTGACCAAGCCATCGGACTTCCCCATGCCCAGGATCGACGACCTCCTCGCGACGGTACGCAAGGGCCGCGTGTTCACCAAGTTGGACCTGCGTGGGGCGTACAACCTCATTCGCATGCGGGAAGGTGATGAGTGGAAGACAGCCATGTTCACGCCCCTGGGCACCTACGAATACAGAGTTATGCCTTTTGGATTGCAAAATGGCTCCCACTGTTTTCAAGCTTTCATGCATCACGTGCTGGCGGGACTCCTCTACAAGACGTGTGTCTGCTTCTTGGATGACATCCTGATATTTTCTGAATCGCAACAGGATCACGACAGACACGTCAAGGAAGTGCTGAGCAGGCTACAGCAGCATAGGCTTTACGCCAAGCTGGAAAAATGCCAGTTCGACGTGACGGAGGTGGATTTCCTGGGCTACAGGTTGTCAGACAAGGGGCTCGCCATGGACAGCGCCAAGGTTCGTGCAGTGTTGGACTGGAAGAGCCCGCGCAACCGGAAGGAAGTCCAGCGGTTTGTCGGCTTTGCGAACTTCTATCGCAAGTTTATCAAGGGGTTCGCTATGCAAACAGCGGCCATCACAGACACGCTCAGTTCCAAGAAAAAGAAGTTCATCTGGACGGAACAGGCGGAGCAGTCCTTTCAGGCCCTCAAGCGTCTCTTCGCGTCGGAAGAGCAGCTGTTGCATGTCAACCCCAGCAGGCCGATGAGGGTGGAGACGGACGCATCAGACAGAGCCGTGGGAGCAGTCCTGTTGCAGCAAGACCCGCAGGGGGCTTGGAGGCCGGGAGCGTTTTACTCCAGGAAGCTCAGCAAGTCTGAACAGAACTACACCATCTGGGACAGGGAGTTGCTCGCCATTCATGCTGCATTCAAGGCGTGGAGGCACTTCCTGATCGGCGCCAAGCACACGGTGCAGGTCTGCACGGACCACAAGAATCTGGAGCACTGGCGCACGGCGCAGTTCCTGAACCAGAGGCAGATACGTTGGGCCGAGTTCTTTGCAAACTTCGACTTCCGAATTGAGTATGTCCCGGGAGACACCAACGTCATGGCGGATGCCCTATCCCGTAAACCACAGTATCTGGAGGAGGCGACGCCAGCGGCTGCCATGCACATCTTCGCACCAACGGTGTGGGCGTGCGCTTCGGCTACAGTTGACCTGGATGCGGTGAGGAGAGCGTTGCAGGACGATACCTTCGCGCGAGCCAAGATGGCAGAGGCGCAAAGGGGCACGGCGGCGACCGGCGAGTTCCAGGTTCGCGATGGATTACTCCTCCGTAAAGGGGCCATCTACGTGCCGGGGGACGATCTTCGCGCCAAGGTACTGCAGCAGTTGCACGACGCGCCCACTGCCGGGCACTTTGGCACAGAGAAGACGATGGAATTAGTCGCCAGGGACTTCTGGTGGCCCAGAATGAGAGGGGAGGTCGCGGACTACGTGGCGAGGTGCGACACCTGCCAGAGGGCCAAACCAGTACACAGACCGCCGGCCGGACTGCTGGAACCGCTGCAAACCCCGTTCGAACCGTGGGAGAGAGTGGCCCTGGACTTTGTCACGGATCTGCCCAGCTCGAGGGGCAAGACGGCAGTGCTGGTGGTGGTGGACTTGTTCTCCAAGATGGCACATTTCATCCCGTGGGCGAAGGTGGCCACGGCGGAACAAACCGCCAAACTGTTCATAGATCACGTGTTCAAGGTTCACGGTCTGCCGCGGTCAATACTGTCTGACCGGGGGCGGCAGTTCATCTCGAACTTCTGGCAGAAGCTGATGGGCTTCCTGAACGTCAAGATCAACCTGGCTTCAGCTAGACACCCGCAGACCAACGGGCAAGCGGAGCGGGTCAATGCCATCATGCAGCAGTACCTGAGATGTTATGCTAATCAACAGCCTGCGACGTGGGTGGATTACCTGCCTCTCGCCGAGTTCGCCTACAACAACACGAAGCACGTGTCCACGGGGGTGACGCCGTTCTTCGCCAACAACGGGAGGCATCCCAGAACTTTCCCGGGACTGGAAAGAATGGGGGAGGGGGAGCCGCAGACAGCGGATGCGTTCGCGTCGGAGTTGCAGGAGGTCCACGATCAGCTTCGGCGGCACCTGGAGCTGGCTAAACACGCATACAAGGTACAAGCGGACAAACACAGAAGGGTTGGCGAAGAGATCCATGTGGGAGACTGGGTCTGGTTAGCAGCCCACGCAGTGCCGGCCAGGTCATTAGCGAAGAAGAAACTAGGGCATAAACAACTGGGGCCCTACCAAGTCGAAGAGCAAGTCAACCCGGTGGCTTTCAGGCTGGCGCTTCCGGAGGGCTCCAGGATGCATCCGGTGTTCCACAGATCGGTGCTCACTCCCTACAAGGCACCTCACAGATTTCAGGAACCGGGAACGGCACCAAGTCCGCTCCGAGAGGGAACCGAGCAAGGGGGAGTGGCACAGGAGGAGCCCATCAACGAAGTCACAGAGATTTTAGACTCCAGATGGGGAGAAGAGGGGGTAGAATACCTTCTCGCCAGAGAGGGCACCCCGGCCAGTGCCAACAGCTGGGTGCCGGGCTATGCTTTGGAGGAACCTCTGCTCAAAGACGAGTTTCATGCCCTCTTCCCACACAGACCCATGCCAGCAGACTTTTTCGACGACTGGCTTTTCACACCCACGCTTTCAGCCAGCACGTTCCAGGGGTTCGACTCGGACGAGGAACCGACACGAGGCACCCGTTCCCCGGAGGGGTCGCCCTCGGGATCTGCCTCAGAACCCTCGTATTGGTGGGACGATAGACCAGAGGAGCAGTGGTGCAGGAAGTGGCTGGAGGGTCCAGGACGAGCAACGTCCCCAGAAGGAAACGAGGGAGAGACGGACATGGACGTGTTCGGGGACGACCTGGGCTTCGAGCACGGCGGCACAGAGATGGAAGCGGAGGTGACCGTTGTCGACGGGAGCAGGGAGGAAGAACCGGAAGTCTTCAGTTGGAGGCCCGCCACGGGAAGCGAACTGTATCCGACATTCGTCCCCATGCCACGGCAGCACCCAGCTCCCGCACCGGAAGGAGGGGAGGGGGGAAGGGGGGGCTTCGAGGGGGGATGGATGTCAGGGGTTCAGGAGCAGAGGCGAGGGCAAGGGAGGAAACAGAGAGCGAGGGGGAGGAGGCAGAAGAAAAGATGAGTGATGACGACGACCCGAGATCTCCGAGTCTTTCCAGTGAATCAGAAGATTCACAGAAAGGAGCACCAGTGGCCAGAGCAAGGGGGGAGCCTAGGGGGACACCCCAGGGAGAAGGGTCCAGAGGGGGCTCAGAGGGGAGCAGTTGGAAATCGGGACCAGCGTCACCAACAGAGAGCAGGGGAGAAGAAGGGCGCCAGGTATCGAGCGCTGGCAGCTCGCAACAGGAGGGAGGGCACGAGTCAGGAGTGGCCACACCTCCATCGGGGAGCGAAGAAACGGTCAGGCGGAAAGTGGAAGGTTGGGCGCGCGCGCCAAGTTCAAATGCACAGGAAGGTGGCGCAGTAAGCAGCCCGGAAAGGGAGCCAGGTCCTAAAGCCCGGCGCAAGGAGACAGGAGGGTCCGGGGGGTCCGCGTCAGAAGAGTCCCGGAAGGAAGAGACCATGGGGGGCAGAGGGACCCAGAGAAGAACGGTCAGGCGGAAAAGGTGGAGTAAAGCTAGGTTAGTAATCTGGTGCACAGGGGGCGGAGACTCAGACGGAGCTTCGCCGGGCTAACCCATAAGACGTAGAGCTGCGCGCAGCAGCTTGAGAATGGAAACTGTAACTCAATAAAGACTTTCACAAAGTGACCGCTGGCTAGCGTGATCCTCTGTGAGCTAGGATCTGGAAGCAGCTCTGACAAATACGGATTGTTTTGCCCCTCCTCTTTGACAAACACACATGCCTTGGTGAAAACCTAGAGAAAGCAATGTCTCAGTGAGTTTTGTGTTCCAACACCTGGCACTCTGCTTGAGACCATATAGGGACTTCCGTAGTCTACAGACCATTCCCTTCTGTACCTGCACTCCATCAGGTGGAAGCATATACAGCTCCTCCCCCAAAATCCCGTACAAAAAAATCTGTGTTCACAACCAATAGGTGATGACAGTCTCCTATTATACGAATAAACAAAAGTATTCAAAGACTCCGCTCAATATTTCTCAGGGAGATTGGCATCATGCAACAAGGTTTTTAGGCCTTGCAGCCAAGTTTGGTTTGCCCGCTCACAAAGTCAATTCTCCCATGAAGATCTGGGACTTGAGAGGTCGTGCTGGATTCCCTTCTCAGTCAGGAAAGCCTCAAACTGCTGAGAAGTGAATTCACTGCCTCCATCAGTAAACAAACAGCCAACGCGTTTACTGTGAGCATTCTTCAACCAAGCACAGAACACCTTGAACCTCGGAAACGCTTCTGACTTCTGCTGGAGCACAAACACATGAATGTACCTAGAAAAAGAATCAATTAAACCACGAAGTACCTTGCTCCACCCAAAGGGGGCGCAAGTGGACCAACCAGGTCTGCGTGGACTAGCTGGTAGGGTTTGGAAGCCTGTCGGCTAGACACTTTGCCTTTTGGAGCAACTTTCACCTTGTTTTCTGCACAAGATACACATTTCATGTGAAACTTACAGGGTTTGATGTTCAAACCCTGAACCAACCCAGGCATCTTGGCCAGCGCCTGCCATGACATGTGACCAAATTTTTGGTGCTGTTCTTGAATACATCCTGCATGAAGAACTTTGTTAGTTTGTGCAACACAACAAGATTCAATGTTAGACACACCAACAGCTTTGTCATCATAAGTTATCAAGAACAAGCCATCAACAAACTTTGCAAGCAAAATGTCCTCTTTGCCCTTCTTGATGGCACAGATGCCCTTCTTGAAGGAAATCTCAAAGTCTTGCTCATTGATATTACTGGGAGACTTTAATGGAGTAGTGGTACCGGACTTAGATAGATTAACAAAGAGGCGAAATACATATGAAGGCAAACTCCCGAAGGCCTTCTTTGATATGGCCAATACATTGGGAGTAATTGACATCTGGAGATTAAGGAACCCAACAGTAAGACAATTTTCATTCCACTCTGAACCAAACCAAAGCTTCAGCAGAATAGATCAGATCTGGGTCTCTAAGATTCTAACACCAAGAGTAACTAGAATTGAAATCCTCCCAAGAACCCTGTCAGATCATAATCCGCTATATATGGAATTAAAAGGAAAGGACCCTTCTACACATAGATGGAGAATGAATGAGAGCTTATTTAATGACCAGAGAGTAGTGGAAACTGCAAAAGAGACTATAACAGACTATTTTAAATGGAATCTAAACAAAGAAACACCAATTGAAACAGTCTGGGACGCGAGCAAAGCGGTGATAAGGGGTTTCCTGATTCAAAAAAACAGCTTCCAGAAAAGAGGGAGAGAGAAGAAGAAAGAGGAGATCCTGTCCCAGCTCATCGAGAACGAAAAACAGCTAATAACAAAACCCAAAGATGAAATAATAAAACGAAATATAAAAATGCTGCAGTCTCAGTTCTCCATGGTGGTGGGACAGGAGATCGAATGGAAAATAAAAACTATGAGACAAAAAAATTTTGAGTCGGCCAACAAAGTTGGGAGATTCTTGGCTTGGCAAATAAAAGCAAGACAAAAACAGAACACAATTTGTAAAATAAAAGACGGGGATAAAATGATTGAGGACCCAAAAGAAATTAGAAAAGTATTTCAGAGATTCTATAGAGATCTTTATAGGAAAGATAAAGAAGACAATAAGAGAATAGAAAAGTATATCCATGACCATAAACTACATCAAATCCCAGAAGAAGAAAAAAGAATGCTTAACCAGGAGATAACAGAACAAGAGGTCACGAAGTCAATAAAAAGAATGAAAATAGGGAAGGCCCCAGGACCGGATGGTATCTCAGCAAAGTATTATAAAACACTATCGCAATACCTGACACCTGTTCTAAGTGAAGTAATGAATAAAGTTTTAGAGAAGGAAGGATGTCAAACACCTGGAAAGAAGCTTATATTACACTGATCCCGAAGAAAGAGGGGGATATATTAGATGTAAAAAAATTCAGACCAATTTCGTTATTGAATAACGACTATAAGCTATTTGCGGATATACTAGCGAATAGACTAAAAATGGTGATACACAAGGACCAAACAGGCTTTCTGCCGGGGAGGCAACTAAGGGACAACGTAAGAAACCTGATAAATATAATTGAATATCTTGAAGTCAGAAATGAGAAACAGGCAGTATTATTGTTCATAGATGCAGAAAAAGCGTTTGATAATGTTTCTTGGCATTTCATGAAAGAAAACTTAAAAGTACCAGGAATTGGTGAAAATTTTTTGAGAGGTATTGGCACGATTTATTCGGACCAAAAAGCAAAGTTAATAATTAACAACAATATATCAGATAACTTTGAGATAACTAAAGGTACTAGGCAGGGATGCCCTTTGTCTCCCTTGCTATTTATTACAGTTCTAGAGGTCTTGAATAAGAAGCTAAGAGAATCATCAGAAGTCAGAGGCATTAAGGTGGGACGAAAAGAATTTAAGTTAAGAGCCTTTGCAGATGATCTAGTCTTAACGTTGGAAGAACCAAGACAAAGTGTGAAAGAGGCAATAAAAAGAATGGAAGAGTTTGGGAAGGTATCAGGGTTTAAACTTAACAAAAATAAGACGAAAATGCTAGCAAAAAATTTGAAGAAAGAAGAGATGGAAGAATTACAAGCAGACTCAGGAATCGCGATAGCTAAAAAAATAAAATATTTAGGAATTTGGATGACAACAAAAAATATAAACCTATACAAGGACAACTATGAGGTGGTATGGAAAGAAATTAAGAAAGATATGGATATATGGAGTAGACTAAAATTGTCATTATTAGGCAGAATCTCTGTGATAAAAATGAACATATTACCTAGACTGTTATTTTTATTTCAAGCAATACCAGTGATAAAAGGAATAAGACAATTTAAGGATTGGCAAAAAAACTTAGCGAAGTTTGTTTGGCAGGGAAAAAGGCCAAGGATAAAAATGAAGATACTAGTAGATAAGAAAGAGAGAGGAGGTTTTGATTTACCAGACCTGACTTTATATTATGAAGCTTCGTGCTTGGTATGGTTAAAAGACTGGCTGACCTTAGAAAACACCGACCTATTAGATTTAGAGGGCCATGATAATAGATATGGTTGGCATTCGTACCTATGGTATAACAAAGTAAAGGTACATAAAGGTTTTCTAAACCATGTGATTAGGAAATCTTTATATGAAGTATGGGATCGGAATAAAAACCTTCTGGAAAGAAAGACACCATGGTGGATATCACCAATTGAGGTGCTGACAATAAAAAAAGCAAACATGGAAGGGGAAAGAATAACATATGAGGATATTACTAGGAAAACAGCCCAAGGGATAAAGCTCAAACCATACGACCAAATTGAAAAGAGGTTAACAGGGTGGCTGCAATACCATCAGATCAGTGATTTATTAAAGGAAGACAAAAAAAGAAATGGGTTCGAAGATAAAAAATCGAAATTCCAAATCGAGTTAATAGACTGTAAAGATAAAACTTTATCAAGAATGTATAGCTTATTGCTAGAATGGTATACAAAAGATGAAGAAGTAAAGGAATCAATGATAAAACGGACAATTGATATTGGGCATAACATTGAATTGGATGCGTGGAAAAGATTATGGAAGGAGGGTTTGAGATTCACAGGATGCATGGCTTTGAAGGAAAACTTGCTAAAAATGATGTATAGATGGCATTTGACGCCAGTAAAATTAGCTAAAATGTATAGGAAAAAAGAAAGAAAGTGTTGGAAATGTAAAAAGGCAGATGGGGACTATTTCCATATGTGGTGGACCTGCGATAAGGTAAAAAAAATTTGGGAAGCAATTTATAATGAACTCAAAAAAATATTTAGATATACTTTCCCCAAAAGACCAGAAGCGTGTCTATTAGGCTTAATAGGAACAGAAATTAAAATAGAAGATCAAAATTTGTTCATGTATGCTACAGCTGTCGCGAGGACCCTTCTGGCCCAAAGATGGAAAGTACAAGATATACCAACTATACAGGAGTGGCAGGCGAAGTTGACAGAATATGCAGAACTTGCCAAACTGTCTGGGAGGATCCGGGACCAGGAAGATCAAAGATACCAAAATAACTGGAGTAAATTTATTGAATATTTAAAGAAGAATTGTTAAAGAGGTCAAGACACTAGCAGGATTGACATAATACCTCCAATGTATAATAGTACTAATTTGAGAATGATGTGTGTGATGGAAAGAGGATAAATATACCAGTTGTGGGGAGGGAGGGGAGTCGTGACTCGGCAGAGTCAAAGGAAATGTATGGTGCTATTATAATTTGTTGGAAAAGAATATGTAAGGAAAACAATAAAAATTCACTTGCAAAGTCTTGCTCAGTCAGCTGTGGGATGCTGAGCAAATTGTCTGCAGAATCTGGAACAAAAAGTACTTTGCTGATGATTGTATGCAGACTTGCCAGTTTCACTGTCCCGACTCCTGCAACTCTCAGTCTTACCATCAGCTTGCTGAATTTCCCCATCCTGAGGCGTGAAGGAAATAAACAGATGTCGATCCTTCGCTACGTGCTTCGACGCTCCTGAATCCACAACCAATCTGCCTTTGGAGAAGCAGTTCCAGCAAACAAAGCCTTGTTTTTCACCAGCTTGGGTTTCTTGCCCCCCTGCTTCTGGCCATCTGCAGGCTTCTTCTTTTGTTTCCCTCCAGCCTTTGGGCAATGACGCTGTATGTGACCTTGGTCCCCACAGATCCAGCACTTCATAGCTGCCAGCGTCGTGGCTCCCCCTGGAGGCTGGAATGCTGTGCCACACTGCTCCCCCTGAAGCACACAAGCTGGTTCAGCTGCATTCCTCCTATCATATTTGTTTTGCAAGGTCACCAAAACGTTTGAAGCAGTGAGCTCCTGCGCAGGAAGAGTTGCCAGCTGGCTCGCCACAGCGCAGCAGCTCACATCTAAAGAATCCAGGATAAGGATTGCAAACAGAGATTCTGGCATGTTGAAACCTCTTTGAGTCAATTCCTGTCTGAGTTTCTGTAACTCTCGGACATGACTTCTGAGGTGTCCCCCCCCCCGGCTCCAAGCACTTCTTGTGCAGCTTTTTGAAGTAAAGCAACACAGACCTGGCTTCTTGTTGGAGATGTGAGGCCTGAAGCCCCTCCCACATCTCACGCGAGCTGGTCTTGCCAGCCAGGGTAATTAACTCTTCTGGAGCTACTGAGAGCAGAATTACCCCCATGGCTCTTGAATCTTGTACAACCCATGCATCAATCAGAGGTGCTTGGGGGTCCTCAGAAACAGTGTGCCACACACCAAGCCTTCTCAACTGGCCCTTGCAGTACCTTGCCCAGGTCTGATAACTGTGGCCATTAAGCTTTGGGCACGGAACCCCATCTGAGGCTTGTAAAAGATCCATTCCTGCTCTTCACGCAAGCCTTGGAACTGGATACAATTTACAATCAGCCTTATCTTAAGCACGTCGTAAATCAGACATAGCGTGCTTCTCTCTCCGGCCTAATTGGTTCTTGGCACAGACTTCAAAAGCCTTCTAGCTGTGGCCGGGACAATCAGCTTCACATACCTCTGTCTCTGCTGGGAGCCATCGGCAGTCTTACTCTCCTGTAAGCGCCATGGATCTGGGCCCGAAACCCTTTTGTTGGGATACTGCCAGGAGTCGGGGGCATCAGGCAGGCATCAGACAGGCCCCCAGCTGGCTCCAGCCACCAGTTGGCAGCCGGTCTCCCTTGGAACAGCATCAAACAGTGACACAAGCCTCAGATACGTTTAGAGACCCGTGCACGCTCTGTCAGCAGAGTGTGTAAATCACCTCACAGCAGAAGAGGCAGACAGAGAGATGTGCAAGCATAATGTACAGCATTTATTCAGCATAGTTCAGGAACAAAGGAAAACATGTCTGCATCCCTTCGTGTCCAGCAAAACAGCAAAGCAAAAGCTATATGCAAACGGAAGTTCCCAGCGAGTGCTGAAAGTAAACAGGCATGTGACACACAACAGCCTGTTCCTGAATGGGGCAACTGTGCCCCTGAAGGACCAGGTGCGCAGCCTGGGAGCCATTTTGGACTCACAGCTCTCCATGGAGTCCCAGGTTAATTCTATGTCCAGGGTGGCTGTCTACCAGCTCCACCTGGTATGCAGGCTGAGACCCTACCTGCCTGCGCACTGTCCCACCAGAGTTATACATGGTCTGGTTATCTCCTGCTTGGACTACTGCAATGCGCTCTATGTGGGAGTACCTTTGAAGGTGACTTAGAAACTACAACTAATCCAGAATGCAGCAGCTAGACTGGTGACTGGGAGTGGCTGCCAAGACCATATAACACTGGTCCTGAAAGATGTACCTTGGCTCTCAGTATGTTTCCCAATACAATTCAAAGTGTTAGTGCTGACCTTTAAATCCCTAAACACCCTTGGCCCAGTATACCTGAAGGAGCGTCTCCACCCCCATCATCCAGCATGAACACAGAGAGCCAGCACCGAGGGCCTTCTGGCGGTTCCCACTGTGAGAAGTGAAGTGACAGGGAACCAGACAGAGAGCCTTCTCAGTAGTGGCGCCCTGTGGAACGCCCTCCCATCAGATGTCAAGGAGATGAGTAACTGTCAGGGGCTCAGGGACAGAGGCACAGGGGAGAGAGGAGATGGAGAGCGAAGGGGAAGGATCTGAGGGCAGCATAGGGGAGTATGACAGTGACCCGAGAGATTCCATGAGCTTCTCCAGCGAATCAGAAGATTCCCAGAAGGAGGCGCCGATGGTCAGGGCGAGGGGGGTCCCAAGGGGGACACACCAGAAACAGGGGGCCAGCGGGGACTCCCAAAGCAGCAGCTGGAGACCAGGACCAGCTTCCCCACCAGAGCAGAGTGGGGGGGAAGAGTCCCAGGTGTCAGGTCCAGCTAGCCCCCCCCCGAAGGGGGAAGCAGTGACAGGAGCAGTGAAACGGTCAGGAGGAAGGTTGCCGGCTGGGCGCGCTCGCCAAGTTCATATGTACAGGCGCGCGGGACAGCAGAAAGCCCAGATCGGGAACCAGGTCTAAAGCCCACCGGAGGCAGGGGGAAGACTCAGGGGACTCAGCGTCAGAAGAGTCTAGGAAGGGAGAAACCCCAGCTGACAGGCGGACCCAGCAGAGGAAAGAGCAAAGGAAGAGGTGGAGCAAGGCTAGGGTCTTAAACTGGTGTATGGGGGGAGGAGACTCAGACGGATCTTCGGCGGTCTAGAGTCTCAGACGTAGAGCTGCACGCTGCTGATGTGAAAGGGAAACTGAACTTCAATAAAGACTTTTGTATATAACAACGGACTGGCGTTGGTCCTTTGTGAGCTGGGACCTCGGGCAGCTCTGACAGTAAGCTCTGCCTCACAAAAAAAAAATTTTTGCGAGCTCACAAAGATAGGCAAAGATGACTACGGAGGAGAAGGTGGCAGCACTGCAAGAAGCAGTCACGAGGCTTTACGCAGAAGTAGAAACCTCCAGAAAGAGAGAAGAGGAATCAGAAGCGCGCTGTCGAGATCTGCAAGCCAGGTGGGAACGTTGGGGCAAAGAGGGGCTGCCGGGACCCAAGCCGGAGGGAGTTGGCCTCGGGAAACGGGGGGGGGGGGCAGCATCGTAGCCCATTTCGACGGGAACCTGGAGCAGTATCCTAACTTCAGAGCAGACATAGTTTTCGCGCTCAATTTGCTTCGGAAAGACTTTAGAGATGAGGAGGAGAAAGTGGGCTTCATAATAACTCATCTGCATGGGGAAGCTAAATCGTGGCTGCGCAATTTATGGCGCGAAGATGATCCCGCCCTCCATGATTCAAAAGCATTTATCGCGGCTATGGACTCTTGTTTTAAATCAACGGTTGATGTGGATGTGGCCAGGAGGGAAATGCACGGGCTGAAGCAAGGCAAAGCCACGGTGAGGCAATATCACTCCCGCTTTTTTGCGCTAGTTAATGTGCTGGGCTGGGAGAAGGACTCAGCTGCCGTGAGGGATCTGTTCTGGGAGGGGCTAAATGGAGCCGTGAAAGATGAGCTGGCAAGGGGGGACAGACCCAACAGTACCACAGAAGTCGTCCAGAGAGCGCTGGCGGTGGGGGTGCGACTGGAGGAACGCCCGTGGAGCAGGGATGACGGACGGATGGCACGCACGCCAGCCAGAACAACTCCTTTCCTGCCCAGAGAGACAGGACGCGCGCACTCCATGCCTCCACTGGGGGGGGAGAAGAGCCGATGGAGATAGGTGGTGCTAGGGCTCAGACAGCAACCAGAGCCCAACCGCCAGGAGCAGTCAAGACGAAGGCTCCTAGAGGGAACAGGAAGTGCTATATCTGCGACAGTGCACAGCACATGGCCAAAGAGTGTCCCCAGAGGATCCAGAAGCACACTGCAGCCTCAGCAACAGTAAGAGGAGCAGTTCAGCAGGGGGAACAGCTGCAGGGAAACGACGAAGCCTGGCTGGAGGCAGAGGCACTGGGGCCCAGCCAGGCGAGTCAGTGAAGCAGTCCCCAGAGATTTTGCAGCCCACGGACCCCCTCCCACCCAAACCAGTGGTGCAACTCACCGCATCACTCCAGCTGCCAAATGGATTCACCCTGGAAGTCCCTATTACCATTGACTCCGGTAGTAATGCAGACTTTGTGGGGGTGGACTTCATCAGGCGACATCGCATAGCGCTCCTACCAGCCACGATGCCCCTAAACGTCGTCACGGTCAATGGCAGAGAGCTGCTGGGAGGGCAGGTGCTGCAGCAAACACCACCTATGGTGATGCAGATTGGAAATCACCGTGAAGTCATCAGCTTCAACGTCACCCACCTGTCGGACATGCCCATAGAGTTGGGCATGAGTTGGCTGGATAGGCACAGCCCGGCATTAGCGTGGTACCAGCGGCAATTAACCTTCTGCTCCTCCTACTGCGCAGAACACTGCATCCGGCCCAGCCAGGAAGAGGAGGGACAGGAAGATGAACAGCAGCTGCACCTAGTCATGGTGTAGGCGGTGCCCAACAAGTACAAGGTGTTTTTGGAGGTCTTCTGCGAGAAGGAAGCGGACAAGCTGCCTCCCCACCGGCCCTACAATTGCACGATTGATCTCCTGCCGGGGGCGACGCTGCCGACTGGAAAACTGTATTCCATGTCTGAGGACGAACTGCAGGAACTCAGGGAGTTCATAGATCACAACCTGAAGCGGGGATTCATCCAAGAATCCAAAGCAGTGGGGGGCAGTCCCGTGTTTTTCGTGAAGAAGAAAGACACGCCCCAACGCAGATTGGTTGTTGATTACAGGATCATAAATTCCAGGACAAAGCCCACAGCATTCCCCATGCCCAAGATTGACGACCTGCTCGCGACGGTGAGGAAGGGACGGATCTTCACCAAGTTGGATCTACGAGGGGCGTACAACCTTATACGCGTGTGGGAGGGCGATGAGTGGAAGACGGCCATGTTTACGCCTCTAGGCACCTATGAATATAGAGTTATGCCGTTTGGTCTGCAAAATGGCTCCCATTGTTTCCAAGCCTTCATGCACCACGTGTTAGCGGGCCTCCTCGACAAGAAGTGCGTATGCTTCCTAGACGACATCCTGATCTTCTCGGAATCGCAGGAGGCTCACGAGGGAGACGTCAAGGAGGTCCTGCAGAGACTGCGGGAGCACAGACTTTACGCCAAACTGGAGAAGTGCCAGTTCGATGTGACGGAGGTGGATTTCCTGGGCTACAAGCTGTCCGACAAGGGACTCGCCATGGACAGTACCAAGGTCCGCTCGGTGTTGGACTGGAAGAGCCCGCACAATCGGAAGGAGGTCCAGAAGTTCGTCGGCTTCGCCAACTTTTACCGCAAGTTCATCAAGGGGTTTGCGAAGGAGACAGCGGCCATCACGGACACCCTCAGCTCCAAGAAGAAGAAGTTCACCTGGACGGACCAGACGGAACAGTCTTTTCGGAGACTCAAGCGTCTCTTCGCGTCCGAAGAACAGCTGCTACACGTAAACCCCGGGAAACCAATGAGGGTTGAGACTGACGCATCAGACAGAGCGGTGGGGGCGGTCCTGTTGCAGCAAGATCCGCAAGGGAACTGGAGGCCCTGCGCATTCTACTCCAGGAAACTCAGCAAGTCAGAACAGAACTACACCATCTGGGACAGGGAGTTGCTGGCCATTCATGCAGCCTTCAAGGCGTGGCGGCACTTCCTCATCGGAGCCAGACACACTGTGCAGGTCCGCACGGACCATAAGAACCTGGAGTACTGGCGCACAGCGCGGTTCCTGAACCAGAGACACATCCGCTGGGCGGAGTTCTTCGCGGATTTTGACTTCAGGATAGAATACATCCCGGGAGACAACAATGTCATGGCGGATGCACTATCCAGGAAACCGCAGTATCTCAAGGAAGCGGCACCGGTGGCGGCCAAACACATTTTCGCACCCACAGCGTGGGCATGCGCTTCAGCCACCGTGGACCTGGACGCAGTGCGTCGCGCGCTGCAGACGGATGCCTTCGCACAATCCAAGATGGAGGAGGTGCGAAGAGGCACAGCGAAGGACGACGAGTTCCAGATACGCGACGGACTGCTCACCCGCAAAGGGGCTCTCTACGTGCCGGGAGACGACCTCCGAGCGAAGGTCCTGCAGCAGTTACACGACGCGCCCACTGCTGGGCACTTCGGCAAGGACAAGACGGCGGAATTGGTGGCCAGGGACTTTTGGTGGCCCCAGATGAGGGCAGAAGTCTCGGATTACGTCTCTAGGTGTGACACATGCCAAAGGGCCAAGCCAGTGCACAAGAAGCCGGCGGGACTGCTGGGACCGCTACCAACGCCGCTCGAACCGTGGGAGAGGGTGGCCCTGGACTTTGTCACAGATCTGCCCAGCTCGCGAGGCAAAACAGCGGTACTCGTGGTCGTAGACCTGTTCACCAAGATGGCGCACTTCATTCCTTGCGCGAAGGTGGCCACAGCGGAACAGACCGCCAAGCTGTTCATAGACCACGTGTTCAAAGTTCACGGCTTACCACGGTCCATCCTGTCCGAACGGGGGCGCCAATTCATCTTGAGCTTCTGGCAGAAGCTGCTGGGCATCCTGAACGTCAAGATCAACTTAGCGTCGGCACGACACCCGCAGACCAACGGACAAGCGGAGAGGGTCAACGCCATCATGCAGCAGTACCTGCAATGCTACGCGAATCAACAGCCCTCGACCTGGGTGGACTACCTGCCGTTGGCCGAGTTCACCTACAACAACACGAAGCACGGGTCTACAGGGGTGACACCGTTCTTCGCCAACAATGGGCGGCATCCCAGAACCTTCCCGGGGTTAGAGACGAAGGGGGAGGGGGAGCCACAGGGAGCAGAGCACTTGGCAGCAGAGTTACAGGAGGTCCACGAGCAACTCCGCAGGACCTTGGAACTAGCAAAACACGCCTACAAAGTGCAGGCAGACAGGCACAGGAGAGTCGGGGAAGACATCCAGGTGGGGGACTGGGTCTAGTTAGTAGCCCAGGCAGTGCCGGCCAGAACGTTAGCTAAGAAGAAGCTCAAACACAAGCAGCTAGGGCCTTACCAAGTCGAGGCACAAATCAACCCAGTGGCCTTCCGGTTGACTCCCAAAGCAGCAGCTGGAGATCAGGACCAGCTTCCCCACCAGAGCAGAGTGGGGGGGAAGAGTCCCAGGTGTCAGGTCCAGCTAGCCTTCCCGAAGGGGGAAGCAGTGACAGGAGCAGTGAAACGGTCAGGAGGAAGGTTGCCGGCTGGGCGCGCTCGCCAAGTTCAAATGTACAGGCGCGCGGGACAGCAGAAAGCCCAGATCAGGAACCAGGTCCTAAAGCCCGCCGGAGGCAGGGGGAAGACTCAGGGGACTCAGCGTCAGAAGAGTCTAGGAAGGCAGAAACCCCAGCTGACAGGCGGACCCAGCAGAGGAAAGAGCAAAGGAAGAGGTGGAGCAAGGCTAGGGTCTTAAACTGGTGTATGGGGGGAGGAGACTCAGATGGAGCTTCGGCGGTCTAGAGTCTCAGACGTAGAGCTGCACGCTGCTGATGTGAAAGGGAAACTGAACTTCAATAAAGACTTTTGTATATAACAACGGACTGGCGTTGGTCCTTTGTGAGCTGGGACCTCGGGCAGCTCTGACAGTAACTATATTACCTTCAGTAGATATCTGAAGGCAGCCCTGTATAGGGAAACTTTTTAAGGCTTAATGTTTTACTACGTCTTTATATATGCTGGAAGCTGCATATGGAAGGCAGGGTACAAATAAATTTTATTATTATTATTATTATTATTATTATTATTATTATTATTATTAGCCATTTGTTGTCCAGCCTTCTCGATATTCTCACACATCTTACAAGGACCAGCACATGCAGGGTGTTACTAACCTGACCTACCTTGCTGAGGATTCGGTAAAGGAGCCCAAGGATAGTCTTAGATTTCCCAGTCCCAGGTGGCCCATGGATCAAGCAAACTTTGGGCAATGAAGGCAGCTTCATCACGAAGGTGTAAGCAGTTTCAATAGCTGTCCTTTGATCTTCATTAAGCTCCTTCATGTACGAAGACTGTGGGGCAAAGGAGAGGACAAAGGTGCATCTCTCACCAGAACGGACCGTTCCGAGATTTCTGTGACCTAGTTCACACTAATACAATGCCAAACCATGGCTTAGTGTGAGCATGTGGGTTCGCAGAACAGGAGACTGTGATGGCTTTGCTTACAGTATTCTACTGCTGTGAGCTAGGTCTTGGTTTGGGCTACAGCAAGTTTTCCAAACTTAAGCCTGTGGTTTGCCTCACTTAAAGTTTGAACCACATGTCCAAGTCCAGAAGACACATGCAAGCCAAACCATGGTTTAGCTCACAGTAGCAGGACCTCAAGGCGAATCAAACTAGCCACCATCTCCTCTTTGAGCACCTGCAAGTTTGCACTAAGCCATGGTTTGGTTTAGCATTTTGTGCAAACTGACCCTGCGTTATCTGTCCTCACTTCAGAGGTACAAAAGCCCCAAGGATTTGGAAGTCTCTCTTCAATGGACCTCTCATTTTGCAGAAAATTGCCACAGGAATGTTATCACAATGTCATTCTCTCCTAAGGCCCAAGTTCAACTTTCAGGAGGAAGAGTGGGATATAAATTGAATAAATAAATGAAGAGGAAGGAGGAGACTGTGGAAGACTGCTGCTGATGTTCATCAGCTTTGTGCCAACCAGATGTTTTGGACTACCAGTCCCATCAGCCCTGGCCAGCACGGCCAATGGTTGGAGGTGATGGGAGTTGTAGCCCCAAACACCTGGGGAGTGTCAGGCTGGGGGAAGGTTGGCTTAAGACAGGTAATGTGCGCTCAAGCTTAATTTTGGCTATGGAAAGACAGGTGGGACTCAGTGAATTTCCCAAGCAGCTAAATTTCACATCCATGTGAGATACAGCCAAACAGGAGACAAAAAAGGTGTAGATGGAATTATGCACTGGGCAGTGGCAGGGGGACCTTTTCAGTCCAAGGGCCACATTCCTTCCAGAACAACATTCTGAGGGCCACATGTCAGGGACAAAAGTGAGCAACGCAAACATGGTGGGTTTTACCTTTCTTCACATTCAAGACACCACTCTCCTCCCAAATTCAGGCAAGCAAGAGGCTTGATCAGAGCTCAAGGACACATCCCAACCAGGCAGATAACACCACCACCACTCAAGGAGGGTGCAAAGCAAGGCCAGTGAAGGGCAAGGCCTGGGTGTCTCTAATTCATTCTCGCATTGCTGGATCATGTGATCCTTATTTACATTCCACACTGCTGGAAGTGTGGGAACATAAACTCAGACAAGAGAACTTCCGTTCTGTGTGTTTTTATTTTTCTGCTCTTTGTTCTCTGCTTTCAGACAGAGAAGACGTGTGTGAGAGACACTGCTCACACCAGTCATGTTTTGTTGTTTTGATTTGCTGTAAATTAATAAATTTCGTGATGTCACACGCCTACACAGCCTCGCTTCTTGCAGAACTCTGCTAAGCATGCATACAGCTCCACTGGATGTATGTCGCAGTTCTCCTGCGTACAGAGGAATGTACGCACACTGGGGACAGTGTGTGTGGCCTAGGCAGACTTGCAAGTGCCAGTCAGAGAGGCCTGGAGGGTGGCATTTGGTCCCTGGGACTGAGGTCCCCACCCTTGTCTCACATCTAAAAGACCATGTTCCCAAGAGATGCAGATTTGTGGCCACATGTTACGGGCAACACTTGAAAAGTGGCGGTGTGTGAACCATAATTCCGAAGGCTTCCCTGGAGATGGCAGGAGAAAGCTTCCATCTGCTGCTAATCTTAACAGCTAACTGTCTCTCCTCCTATCCCCCGCCTCCACCTCCGGAAAGTTGGCTGCTGGAGTAGAAATATTCTCTTGCCTCTCTCTGATCTTCTCTGCCCATCTCTGAGGGAGTTTCAGCTTAACCCCTGGCTCATTGGCATACGATTTGTGTAATGGGTAGCAAAATATCTTATACTTCCCCAAGTCAGAACTGGGTTATATTGCCTTTTAAAACAAACACTTACAGAAGTCTCCAAGTCCACAGTTGAGCCTGTCAGACAGAAGTCAGAGTTTTGTGGGCTGATTATGGCTTTGGCTAGAGGGCTTCGGTTCAGAAGAAGGAGGGCCTTGAACATTTGCTCCGTTGTCACCAAAGAACTGACCACCACACACCTGACATTCTTATCAACACCGGACAAATTTCCTTGTGTCTTGACAGACAGAAGACAGGCATCCTGCTCTTTCATCTCAGAGAGAGAGAGAGAGAGAGAGGGGGGGTACAATTCAGAAACCACGGTGTATGGATTCATTATCATCTAGCATTCAAATCATGATTTGAGAGCTTTTCTAGCATACATATTAACAGACTGTACATTGTTTAGAGTTCTTTGCCTGCTTCCATTTCCCAAAACCGTGGCTTGTAACCCCACTTCAAACAATGGCTTCTGATCTCAATCCATGGCTTCTTGGCTTGCCAGTGGATGATAAACCATGGTTTATCGACTCAAAACTTCATGCCAAACTATAGTTAAGCTTTCTTAACCACAAAGCTTGGTGCAATACCTGGACTGAGCCAGAATTTCATGCTCAAATAGCAGAAATGGGTCCTACATCCCAAATAAAATAACTTAATGACACCAAGGGTTGGCTAACATAATTGTTTTGTACACTTACTTTTTAGTTGTTTTTTTTTTAAAAAAAAAAAACCTACCAGTATAAAACCGAGTCACATAGCCCACATGGCGTAATGGACAGCTCTCTGCCTTGCCTTCTTTGCTATAGAAGTTTTGCTTTTCAGACAATATTAAGAACACCAAGTCACATTCCTTTGGGTGCAGCTGTTTCTCTAAATTGCTTCTTGAGATGTTAACTGGAGAAGTAATTTGAACGCAGAACAAAAATATGCAAGCATTTAGCCACATACAGATACAACTACGTTGTTACCAAAAGCTCTTAATAAAACAGTAGGCATGTCGAGCACAAGTTGCTACAGCTGAACTTTGAATTCCAGATGTTTTTGATTACCCAGTCGCACATTCTAATAAATATTCACTCAATTTAGTTGTATGAGCTTTTTCATTGGTGAGACCCGCTGAGGTCCATTTTGGAGAGAGAAAGCATTCTGGGTATTGAGATAAAGCAGGGACACCTTGCCTCAATCCTCATTTTTTTCCTTTTTAATAAAATAATTTTGATTTTTATTCATTATTCATTTAATCATTTGCAGCACCTGGAAATCAGTTTGTTTGTGTCACAGATATTGGTTTATTTTATTTCATAAAATTTATACACCGCTGTGTACAAAAAATGGAAAAGGGGGGAAACCACCAAAGAGGAATTCAAACAAATAGCCAGCACGTGTAGACACAAAGTCAGAAAAGCTAAAGCACAGAATGAACTCAGGCTTGCTAGAGAGGTTAAAAGCAACAAAAAAGGCTTTTATGGGTATGTTCGTAGCAAAAGGAAGAACAAAGAAACAGTGGGGTCACTCAGAGGAGAAGATGGTGAAATGCAAACAGGGGACACAGAAAGGGCTGAACTCCTCAATGCCTTCTTTGCCTTAGTCTTCTCCGATAAGGAAAACAATGCCCGACCTGAAGAATTTGGAGCAAATGATTCCGCAAAGGAAACACAGCCCAGAATAACTAAGGAGATAGTACAAGAATACTTGGCTAGTTTAGATGTATTCAAGTCTCCAGGGCCAGATGAACTGCATCCAAGAGTATTAAAAGAACTGGCAGATGTGATCTCAGAACCACTGGCAGTCATCTTTGAGAATTCCTGGAGAACAGGCGAAGTCCCGGCAGACTGGAGGAGGGCAAATGTTGTCCCTATTTTCAAAAAGGGGAAAAGAGAGGACCCAAATAATTACCGCCCAGTCAGTCTGACATCAATACCAGGGAAGATTCTGGAGCAGATCATTAAGCAAACAGTCTGTGAGCACCTAGAAAGGAATGCTGTGATCACCAATAGTCAGCATGGATTTCTGAAAAATAAGTCATGTCAGACTAACCTGATCTCGTTTTTTGACAGAATTACAAGCCTGGTAGATGAAGGGAACGCAGTGGATATAGCCTACCTTGATTTCAGCAAGGCATTTGACAAGGTGCCCCATGATATTCTTGTAAAGAAGCTGATAAAATGCGGACTTGACTATGCTACCACTCAGTGGATTTGTAACTGGCTGACTGACCGAACCCAAAAGGTGCTCATCAATGGTTCCTCTTCATCCTGGAGAAGAGTGACTAGTGGGGTGCCACAGGGTTCTGTCTTGGGCCCGGTCTTATTCAACATCTTTATCAACGACCTGGATGATGGACTCAAGGGCATCCTGATCAAGTTTGCAGATGACACCAAACTGGGAGGGGTGGCTAACACCCCAGAGGACAGGATCACATTTCAAAACGACCTTGACAAATTAGAGAACTGGGCCAAAACAAACAAGATGAATTTTAACAGGGAGAAATGTAAAGTATTGCACTTGGGCAAAAAAATGAGAGGCACAAATACAAGATGGGGGACACCTGGCTTGAGAGCAGTACATGTGAAAAGGATCTAGGAGTCTTGGTTGACCACAAACTTGACATGAGCCAACAGTGTGACGCGGCAGCTAAAAAAGCCAATGCAATTCTGGGCTGCATCAATAGGAGTATAGCATCTAGATCAAGGGAAGTAATAGTGCCACTGTATTCTGCTCTGGTCAGACCTCACCTGGAGTACTGTGTCCAGTTCTGGGCACCACAGTTCAAGAAGGACACTGACAAACTGGAACGTGTCCAGAGGAGGGCAACAAAAATGGTCAAAGGCCTGGAAACGATGCCTTATGAGGAAGAGCTAAGGGAGTTGGGCATATTTAGCCTGGAGAAGAGGAGGTTAAGGGGTGATATGATAGCCATGTTCAAATATATAAAAGGATGTCACATAAAGGAGGGAGAAAGGTTGTTTTCTGCTGCTCCAGAGAAGCGGACATGGAGCAATGGATCCAAACTACAAGAAAGAAGATTCCACCTAAACATTAGGAAGAACTTCCTGACAGTAAGAGCTGTTTGACAGTGGAATTTGCTGCCAAGGAGTGTGGTGGAGTCTCCTACTTTGGAGGTCTTTAAGCAGAGGCTTGACAACCATATGTCAGGAGTGCTCTGATGGTGTTTCCTGCTTGGCAGGGGGTTGGACTCGATGGCCCTTGTGGTCTCTTCCAACTCTATGATTCTATGATTCTATGATTCTTGTTTGGTTTTTCACAACTTCAAAGCAGTTTACCAAAAGATTAAAACAATAAAATAATTGGTAAAAAAATTATTTAAAACATTTTTAAAAAATCAAATCAACGAGAAACTGAAAACAGGCTAAAATACACATCAACATTCTGTGTTGGGCAGAAAAGCAAAAAAGATACAGGCAGAATAAAGTATAATAGCCCTTGACTGCTCACCCCAACAGTCTAGTGTTAACACAAGCACTTCTGTTATCTACTACAACCACCATTAAAAACAGGACTGCATTTCTACTTCCCATTTGTTTATATGCAGTGAAATTCTCACTCACTTGTAAAATCTGCTTCATTTGTGTCTGCGTTGAAGTTCAGCAAATTCAACTCAAAAGGCCTTTGCTCTTTTGATTTCTGGTTCTCTAGCCACTCCTGTGCCATCTGCAGGGAAATGGACTGCTCTTCCACCACATGTGGGCTGCTAAAAGCATTGGGCAGGATTCCCTGCTCATAAATGGGGCCCAGAGAGTCTGTGGCTCACCACAGTTAACTTTATTGACTGATTTTCACAGAGAGCAAAAGGAGTTACAGTCTAAGGAAATAATAAAATCCCTGCTTGCAGCAGCCCAACAACTGGTGGCACAAAATTGAGAAATTTAGCAAACTTGCAACTTTTCTTATGAGGACAAAAGGTATGGACAGTGATATTAATGAAGAAACTTACCAAATATATGAAAGCTCTATATTGAACATATAAAAACATTTTATGGACATATGATGTTCTGTTATTACTTTCCTGTTTGGGAATCCATCGAACTAGCAGCCTCCATCTACTCATGGACAATTGTGATGCAATGTATTTTGTTAAATACACATGCTCTCGCTCAGTGGGATTGGGAGGGAGGACTGTATTGCTTAAAAAAAAGTCTATTGATGTATTAGCAGAGTGGCTTGGGGTAATAATAATAATAATAATAATAATAATAATAATAATAATAATAATAACAACAACAACAACAACAACAACAACAACAACAACAACAACAATAATACATTTATTATTTAACCTTTGGCCTTCCAGATATTGCTGGACTACAGTGCCCATCCATCCATCCATCCCTGGTGCCACTGGCCATGTGCTAGGGCTGATGGGAGTTGTAGTTGAGTAACATCTGGAGGGTCACAGATGTTCTCCCACCTCCTGTCCTAAGACAACATCCACACCTTACATTTTAAAGCACTGTTATACCACTTTAAACAGGCTTCTTCCTGCATAGGCTGTAATGATCTCAGACAGGCAAGCAAGACTTGATAAGATTTAATGACTCCCCCGACAGTTTTATGGCACATTTATAATAAATTACTTCCAGAGTGCAGCTCCCAGCCTGACACTCTTGAAACAAGTTGGTCACTCTAAGTCTCCGCCCTTGTAACAGTAAGAAGGATGCCAAAGTCCAGCCTTTCCCCTTTTGCACTTCCGTTGCATTCTAACCTTTTCAGCTCTCAAAAGAAGAGCTCCCTGTCCACTAGCTTTCTGCTGGTTGCTTAGCAACCCTCCCACTGCCGTCTATCTCTCCCCCTCCCCTTTCTCTAACTGAGTCAGGGAACTCTTGATGAAAGGGCCCACCTCCTCCTGCTCTGTCTGTGATCTTTTGTCTCCAGAGTCGGACTCTTCCCCGGCATTCGATTCAGCCATGTCCCTGACATAGGCATCCTGGGAAATGGAGTTTGTCAAGGATGCTGAGAGTTGTTAGGAGAACCCTTTTCCTCTCACACAGAGCTACAATTTCTAGAGTGGTTTAACAATCAAGCAATAGGAGCCTCTTCTTGACACCTTTAATGAATTACAGTTCCCAAGATGCTTTGGGGGAAGCCAAGACTGTTTAAAATGGTACAATACTGGCAGGTGTGACCTTGAACAACTCATACAATACTGGGAACCAACAGGTAAGAAATGTCGGGGCCAGACAGAATAACAACACGGAAAACAGCAGCTTCGGTTGCTGCTGCAGCTGCAAGACGGGCCAGTATACAGGGCGATAATGGGGGGAAAGGCGACAAAGAACAGGCAGATCCTTTTGCACTGCAGCTTTTAGAATTCAGGAAAGAGATGATGAAATCAATGCAAGAATTTACACAACAGGTCTGTAGTGACATGGAAAAATCTAATTATCATTGAAGAAACAAGTACATAGAGATATTGAGAACTCAAACAAAGTTATAAAAGAACAGTTTGGGATATTGGGAGATAAGGTTAGCAATTTGGAGACAAAAGTAGATAAATTAGAAAAATTAAGAGAGGAGGTCACAGAAGTAAGGGAGGAACAAAAAGGGATGTCAGGATTGGTACAAGGGGTTCAAGAGAAACAGAGTGATTTAGAAGATCAGGTTTTACTTCTGCAGCTACGAGAACGGGACAGGACGCTCAGAATCAGAGGGCTACCAGACTCTGACTCTGAGCCAGTCCTAGAGACATATGTGACACAGATAATTTCAGAGTGGATGGGGGAAAGTACAGATTGGCTGGATGATTTAGTTGAAAGCTGTTTTAGAATTAAATCATTTCAGAGCAGAGAATGGAAGCAGCCAGGAGACATTTTGTTAACATCAGTGACAAAAAAAGTGAAGGACGCAATCCTTCAGAATAGCTTTGAAAATGATCTCGTGGTTGCAGGACAGAAAGTAGGCATTTTTAGAGAAATTCCTCTGAAATTGAGATTAAGAACAACAAAATACCGGTTTTTGACAACGGTTCTTAGGAGAGCCGACATCAGATACAAATGGGAATTTCCTGAGGGTATCTCCTTTACATACATGAAGAGGAGATATAAACTGACATCAGAATTTCAGGCGAGAGAATTCTTGGATAAAAATAGGAGAGACTTAGACCCCAAACAAGACAGGGGAGACCCCCGATCTGAGCAAAAGAAAGCCTTGGAACAACTTGCACTGGAAGAGGCGGCATCAGGGAAAACAGATATTGTAACTGACTCTGGAAATGGCCAATCATAAATTACTAAGTTGGAATGTTAAAGATTTAAATTGTGAAGCCAAACGACATTGGATTGAACATGTAATAGCAAAACAGAAATTGGATATAATCTGTCTCCAAGAGACACATATTGCAAAAAAGCATAAAAGGGTATTAATTAACAAAAAAATAGGTATGGATTTCATCTCATCAGATAAAACAAAAAAGAGAGGAGTTGTTTTTTATATTAATCCTGCACTTGAACCCAAATTGATTCAGAAGGACGAAAAAGGCAGAATTTTAATAATACAAATTAAAATCCAGGGAGAGAAAGTGATATTGGTTGGTATTTACGCCCCAATGATGAAAAAGCAATTTTTTTCCAGAAAACTAGAAACAGAACTACTTGAATTTGCAGATCAAAAGATTATCTTAATGGGAGACTTAAATGGAGTTCCAACTTTAGACAAAGACAGATCAGCCAGGAAAAAAAGAGACCAAAGAAGGTAAACTGCCAAAAACTTTTTTTGACATGACTCAAAATCTAAAGCTGATAGATATCTGGAGAATGAGACACATGTTTGATAGAGAGTATACTTTTTACAGTCATGTACGTGACAGCAGCTCGAGAATAAACTCTGTATGGATTTCCAAAGAATTGGAAACAAGAGTCAAAAAAATTGAAATCAATCCCAGAACCTTTTCAGACCATAATTCCCTGAAAAGGAATTAGAAAGAAAAAGAGGGTTTTCTCTTGTGTTTCTTTGTGGCAGATTAGCTGTTCTCCCTGTGCAAAGGTCAGAGGGGGCAGGGTTTCTGTTGAGGAAGGTGATTAGCTGTGGGAGGAGCTTATCAGAGCTAGCAAGGAAGCAGTTGAAGAAGGAGCAAAAAGGGTTTTCTCTTGTGTGTTTGTGTTTCTTTGTGGCTGATTAGCTGTTCTCCCTGTGCAAAGGTCAGAGGGGGCAGGGTTTCTGTTGAGGCAGGGGATTAGCTGTGGGAGGAGCTTATCAGAGTTTGTAGGGCAGCAGTTGAAGAAGGAGCAAAAAGGGTTTTCGTGTGTGTGTGTGTGTGTGTGTGTGTGTGTGTGTGTGTTTCTTTGTGGCTGATTAGCTGTTCTCCCTGTGCAAAGGTCAGAGGGGGCAGGGTTTCTGTTGAGGCAGGGGATTAGCTGTGGGAGGAGCTTATCAGAGTTTGTAGGGCAGCAGTTGAAGAAGGAGCAAAAAGGGTTTTCTTGTGTGTGTGTGTGTGTGTGTGTGTGTTTCTTTGTGGCTGATTAGCTGTTCTCCCTGTGCAAAGGTCAGAGGGGGCAGGGTTTCTGTTGAGGAAGGTGATTAGCTGTGGGAGGAGCTTATCAGAGCTAGCAAGGAAGCAGTTGAAGAAGGAGCAAAAAGGGTTTTCTCTTGTGTGTTTGTGTTTCTTTGTGGCTGATTAGCTGTTCTCCCTGTGCAAAGGTCAGAGGGGGCAGGGTTTCTGTTGAGGAAGGTGATTAGCTGTGGGAGGAGCTTATCAGAGCTAGCAAGGAAGCAGTTGAAGAAGGAGCAAAAAGGGTTTTCTCTTGTGTGTTTGTGTTTCTTTGTGGCTGATTAGCTGTTCTCCCTGTGCAAAGGTCAGAGGGGGCAGGGTTTCTGTTGAGGAAGGTGATTAGCTGTGGGAGGAGCTTATCAGAGCTAGCAGGGCAGCGGCGCGCGCCTAGCGGCGCGTGCAGTTTGATCCATCTTTCAGATTTAGGGGAGCAATCTCAAACATTTGTTGGGGGAGACCTAGGTTTTTTGTGGGGAGAGTTATTTGTCCTGTCTTCACGCTTTTTATGATAGAGGACCGCTGTAGCCACCCCCAACGACACATTCTCAAGATGGAGGGGGGGAACAGCTGCTGTCGCCTGCGGTTCCTGCGCAATGTTTGCCATCTTGCCAAAGGTTGCAGGCAGCTTTACCTGCAGCAATTGCATGTTGATTGCCCTCTTAAAAGACAAAGTCCAGCAACTGGAGGAACGTGTAGCTACGCTCCAAAGAATTAGAGAGCTGGAGCTCTTCTTGGAAGCAACAGACCACACCATCTCCATCAAGGAGGAGACAGGGGACTCCCCTGAGAAGGAGGCTAGTTCACCAACACAGGAGCCAGATATATGGAGAAACGTGACTCAAAGAAGTAGGAGGCCCAGGGTTCGTTCTGATTGTTTAGAAGTACACAATCGCTTTGAGGTCCTCTCCCCTAGCATGGAAGACGAAGAGCAAACTCCATTTGAGGATCTCTCCCTCATTTCAGTCGATCAGGTAAATGAAGACGAGCAGCAAAGTCAGTCCTCAGGGAATGTGCAGGCGACCTTGGAACGGACAGCTCATGGAAGAACCCCGACCAAACCTAAGAGGAGGCGTGTAGTGGTGATAGGGGATTCCCTACTGAGGGGAACAGAAGCAGTGATTTGTGGGCCTGACAAGATGTCTCGGGAAGTGTGCTGTCTCCCCGGGGCTAAGATCCAAGATGTAACTGAACGACTGCAAGAAATCATAAAACCCACTGACAAATACCCCTTCCTCTTGGTTCATGTGGGAACCAATGACACTGCAAGCAATAGCCTCCAGAAGATCAAAAGAGACTACGAGGCTCTCGGCAGGAAATTGAAGCAACTAAATGCACAAATTGTCATCTCATCTCTCCTCCCAGTTGAACGACGTGGCCCAGGGAGAGAGGGAAAAATAGTGGAAGTGAACAGCTGGCTTCGCAAATGGTGTAAACAGGAACGGTTTTGATTCTTAGATCACGGACTGCAGTTTCTTGAAGATGGACTTCTGGCAAGTGATGGGCTGCACCTCACAACGGTTGGGAGAAATGTTTTTGCCAAAAATCTCAGAAACCTCATCAGGAGGGCTTTAAACTGACTAATGTGGGGGAGGGAGACAGTGCTCCTGAAGGTAGGAGTCTATCAATTGATGAAGATGATCATCCAAATGTCATAGATCAAATGGAGCAAACAGCACGCAGACCTAGTGGTGGGAGGAAAAAAATCCTTAAATAAGAGACACGGGGGAATGATTAATGGACTTCAATGTCTGTACACTAATGCACAAAGCATGGGAAATAAACAAGATGAGCTTGAGCTCTTGGTACAGCAAACTAAATATGACATAATAGGCATCACTGAAACCTGGTGGGATAAGTCCCACGATTGGAATGTAATAATGGGGGGATACAATCTATTTCAGAGAAACAGACCAGACAAGAAAGGAGGAGGAGTGGCGTTATATGTCAGGGATGTGTATACCTGTGAAGAGATCCAAGATTTAGAACCTCAAAGCCAATGTGAGAGCATTTGGGTCAAAATTAAGGGAGAGAAGAATAACAGAGATCTCATTGTGGGAGTTTACTTTAGATCCCCAAGCCAAACGGAGGATATAGATGATGCCTTCCTGGAACAGATGGCCAAGCATGCAAAAGGAAGGGAGATAGTAGTAATGGGGGACTTCAATTACCCGGATATTTGTTGGATGTCAAACTCAGCCAAGAGCATAAGGTCAAACAGATTCCTCACTGGCCTTGCAGACAACTTCATTGTCCAGAAAGTGGGAGAAGCAACAAGAGGAACAGCCATTTTAGATCTGGTCCTAACCAATGTTGATGATCTGGTTAGTGGGGTAGAAGTGGAAGGATCATTAGGCGCGAGTGATCATGCTCTTCTGAAGTTTACTATACAGCGGAAAGGAGCAGCCAAGCATACTAGGACTCAATTTCTTGACTTTAAGAAAGCCGACTTCATAAAACTTAGGGAAGTGCTGGGTGAGATCCCATGGACAGAAATACTAAAAGGAAAGGGAGTTCATGATGGCTGGGAGTTTGTTAAGAGGGAGATACTAAAAGCACAACGTCAGGCAGTACCAATGAGACGGAAACATGGAAGGTGCCTAAAGAAGCCAGGGTGGCTATCTAAAGAACTTTTAACTGAGTTAAGATTAAAAAAGGATGTGTACAAAAAATGGAAAAGGGGGGAAACCACCAAAGAGGACTTCAAACAAATAGCCAGCACGTGTAGACACAAAGTCAGAAAAGCTAAAGCACAGAATGAACTCAGGCTTGCTAGAGAGGTTAAAAGCAACAAAAAAGGCTTCTATGGGTATGTTCGTAGCAAAAGGAAGAACAAAGAAACAGTGGGGTCACTCAGAGGAGAAGATGGTGAAATGCAAACAGGGGATACAGAAAGGGCTGAACTCCTCAATGCCTTCTTTGCCTCAGTCTTCTCCGATAAGGAAAACAATGCCCGACCTGAAGAATTTGGAGCAAATGATTCCGCAAAGGAAACACAGCCCAGAATAACTAAGGAGATAGTACAAGAATACTTGGCTAGTTTAGATGTATTCAAGTCTCCAGGGCCAGATGAACTGCATCCAAGAGTATTAAAAGAACTGGCAGATGTGATCTCAGAACCACTGGCAGTCATCTTTGAGAATTCCTGGAGAACAGGCGAAGTCCCGGCAGACTGGAGGAGGGCAAATGTTGTCCCTATTTTCAAAAAGGGGAAAAGAGAGGACCCAAATAATTACCGCCCAGTCAGTCTGACATCAATACCAGGGAAGATTCTGGAGCAGATCATTAAGCAAACAGTCTGTGCGCACCTAGAAAGGAATGCTGTGATCACCAATAGTCAGCATGGATTTCTGAATAATAAGTCATGTCAGACTAACCTGATCTCGTTTTTTGACAGAATTACAAGCCTGGTAGATGAAGGGAACGCAGTGGATGTAGCCTACCTTGATTTCAGCAAGGCATTTGACAAGGTGCCCCATGATATTCTTGTAAAGAAGCTGGTAAAATGCGGTCTTGACTATGCTACCACTCAGTGGATTTGTAACTGGCTGACTGACCGAACCCAAAGGGTGCTCATCAATGGTTCCTCTTCATCCTGGAGAAGAGTGACTAGTGGGGTGCCACAGGGTTCTGTCTTGCGCCCGGTCTTATTCAACATCTTTATCAACGACTTGGATGATGGACTCAAGGGCATCCTGGTCAAATTTGCAGATGACACCAAACTGGGAGGGGTGGCTAACACCCCAGAGGACAGGATCACACTTCAAAACGACCTTGACAGATTAGAGAACTGGGCCAAAACAAACAAGATGAATTTTAACAGGGAGAAATGTAAAGTATTGCACTTGGGCAAAAAAAAATGAGAGGCACAAATACAAGATGGGTGACACCTGGCTTGAGAGCAGTACATGTGAAAAGGATCTAGGAGTCTTGGTTGACCACAAACTTGACATGAGCCAACAGTGTGACGCGGCAGCTAAAAAAGCCAATGCAATTCTGGGCTGCATCAATAGGAGTATAGCATCTAGATCAAGGGAAGTAATAGTGCCACTGTATTCTGCTCTGGTCAGACCTCACCTGGAGTACTGTGTCCAGTTCTGGGCACCACAGTTCAAGAAGGACACTGACAAACTGGAACGTGTCCAGAGGAGGGCAACCAAAATGGTCAAAGGCCTGGAAACGATGCCTTATGAGGAACGGCTAAGGGAGCTGGGCATGTTTAGCCTGGAGAAGAGGAGGTTAAGGGGTGATATGATAGCCATGTTCAAATATATAAAAGGATGTCACATAGAGGAGGGAGAAAGGTGGTTTTCTGCTGCTCCAGAGAAGCGGACACGGAGCAATGGATCCAAACTACAAGAAAGAAGATTCCACCTAAACATTAGGAAGAACTTCCTGACAGTAAGAGCTGTTTGACAGTGGAATTTGCTGCCAAGGAGTGTGGTGGAGTCTCCTACTTTGGAGGTCTTTAAGCAGAGGCTTGACAACCATATGTCAGGAGTGCTCTGATGGTGTTTCCTGCTTGGCAGGGGGTTGGACTCGATGGCCCTTGTGGTCTCTTCCAACTCTATGATTCTATGATTCTATGATTCTATGACTATTGAATTGCAAATAGAAAGTCAAATTTCTTTTAGATGGAGATTAAATGATTTATTAGATGATCAAAAATTTGTTGAAAAAGCAAAAAAGACCTTGATGGATTATTTTGAAATAAATAGTCAAGGGCAAACAAAGATACAGACGGTCTAGGATGCAAGCAAGGCTGTAATGAGAGGACTCTTTATACAACAAAACTCATTTAAAAGGAAATTGAGAGAGAAAAAGAAAAAAGAAATATTAGAGGAAATTATGAAAAAGGAGAAACAGCTGCCAAACAAAGCAAATAAAGAGGCAGTAAAACAGGCAATCAAAACATTACAAACCCAATATTCAATTATTATAAACAAGGAAATCAGCTGGAAAATAAAAAGAGTAAAACAAAAATATTTTGAGCATGCAAATAAACCGGGGAAGTTGTTAGCCTGGCAGTTGAATAAAAGTGAACAAAAGAACTCCATAAATAAAATTAACATAAATGGCAGAATTACAGAAAAGCTGAAGGAAATAAGAGAAGGATTTGTTAAATATTTTTCTGAGCTGTATAGACAAGGGAAAGAAAAATATTTAAGATAGAAGAGTACATCAGAAATAGCAGTATGCCATATTTAAAAGAAGAACAAAGGAGCATCCTTAACTCCCAGATAACAATGCAAGAAATACTTGAGGCAATAAAAAGCTCTAAAAATGGCAAGTCCCCAGGTCCGGATGGCTTTACGGCAAAATATTATAAGAAATTAAATGAACAATTAGCGAACCCATTGAAAGATGTCATGAAATATTGAACACAGGTGAAATCCCAGAGACAGGCCTATATAACAAGATTTGCTGCAAATTAAAAACTATAGGCCTATCTCCTTGTTAAATAACGATTACAAATTGTTTGCAAATATTCTAGCTAACAAATTAAAAAAATATTAAATGAATATATACATCAAGATCAAGCCGGGTTTTTACCAGGAAGACAAATGAAGGAGAATATAAGGAATATTTTGAATATAATAGAATATTTGGAGGCTAAGAATGAAAAGAAAGTGGCAATGATGTTTATAGATGCTGAAAAAGCCTTTGATAATGTTTCTTGGAAGTTCATGATAAAGCTGTTAGAACAAATCAGAAGCAGTCCTAAGTTTTTAAAAGCAATAGCAGCAATCTCTTCAGAACAAAAAGCCAAACTAATTATAAATCAGGTGATAACGGATGATTGTATGATCCAAAAAGGAACAAGACAAGGATGCCCATTATCACCATTATTGTTTATTCTGGTCTTGGAGATACTTGCCAAAAACGTAAGAGCAAATAAAGAGATTACAGGTGTAAAAACTGGGAAAAGTGAATTCAAGTTAAAAGCGTATGCAGATGACCTAGTGATAACAGCGGAAGAACCTAAAACTTTACTCCCTAAAGTAATAGAAAAAAATCAGAATTTAGGGGAAGTGGCAGGATTTAAGCTAAATAGGAATGAAACTAAATTATTAGTTAAAAACATGAAGGAAGAAGAAAGAACCGAATTAGAACAAAACATTGAGATTGAAGTCCATAAAAAGGTTAAATATTTAGGGATTTCGTTAACATCAAGAAATATAAACCTATTTAAAATAACTATGAAAAAATTTGGCTTGAGGTAAAAAGAAATTTAGAAATATGGAACAGAATGAATCTCTCAATGTTAGGAAAAATATTGGCGATTAAAATGAATGTGTTGCCAAAAATGCTATTTCTTTTTCAATCAATACCAGTCATCCTGAAAGATGAATGTTTTAAAAAATGGCAGAAAGAGATTTCAAGATTTATCTGGGGGGACAAAAGGCCAAGGATAAAACATAAAATACTTACAGATGTAAAAGATAGAGGCGGGTTTGCCCTCCCAGACCTTAAATTGTATTATGAATCTGCTTGTTTGGTATGGAGCAGGGACTGGATGAGATTGGACAAGCAAGAGGCACTAGAACTAGAAGGACATGACAACAGATTTGGTTGGCATGCATACTTGTGGTACGGGAAAGGGAAGGTTCATAGAAGTTTTTACAACCATATAATCAGGAAATCACTAATGAGAGTATGGAAGAAATACAAAGACTTATTGGAACAAAAGACCCCATGGTGGCTTTCACCACATGAAGCATTACTGCTCAAACCACTTGGAAAGAAAGGGAAATGGCTGATTTATTAAAGGAACATGATGGAAAATGGAAATTAAGAGATTATGATGAGATCAAAGACCACTTTCAGAGTTGGTTGCATTATCGACAACTACATGAAACATATAAAAAAGACTGTAAGAAAGGATTTAGTTATTTTTTATAATATTTTATTAGGTTTTAACAATAGAAAAGTTTAGAAAAATACAAAAAATGGAAAAAAATGCAAAGTTATAAAGTACAAAAATACAGACATTAAACACCAAAAAAAGAAAAAGAAAACACACATATAAAAGAAAACAAAAACTCCCTCTTTCTTAATTTCTCCTCTTTAGTTAACTTATTTTCCTGACTTCCTCACGTCTCCCATTTTTGTATCCCTTTTAAAAATTGGTTCAGCAAATTCATGTCCTATTAGTCTATCTATTATTAATCCAATCTTACATTTTACCTTGTTGCTAGAACCCCTGGAATTCATTTCAATGTCCTCAACATTCAAAAATTTTACAATATTTCTGCAAATAAGTTTTAAATTTCCTCTAATCTTCTTCCACCGACTCTTCTCCCTGGTCTCGGATTCTGCCAGTCATTTCCGCCATCTCCATATAGTCTATTAGTTGCACCTGCCATTCTTCCAAGGTGGGTAGGTCTTGTGTCTTCCAATGCTTTGCAATGAGAATTCTTGCTGCTGCTGTAGCATACTGTGATGGGATGATGAGCTGCTTGTGCGTAAAATCGTAGTCCCTCAGAGTTTGTGCAACTCCACAAACCTCTGTGTGTGACAGAGCTCCTCAGACATGTCTGCTCTAGTCACTTGCAGATTCCGACAGTGGTTGTTTTCGGAAGCGCTTCCAGCATAAAAGCTCCTTAACGGAAACACGTCTTCGGGACTCGCGGTGTGACAGCTTCCGGCGAGGAATGGGTCTCCCTATGGGAGCTTCTGACACCTCCCCACTGTTCTCGCTGGACGTGTCCCTGAGCCCTCCCTCTTGCTCGCTTTCCCTCAGAGATCCTCCCCTTTCCCTGCTAGTTCCTGCTTTAGCTGCTGCGTCTCTCTCAGCCTTCGTGAGACTTTCCTCCAGAGACCCACCTCTCCCCCTGCTGGTCCCTTCTTCAGCTGTTGAGTCCCTCCCAGCCTCCGTGAGCCTCTTCCCCACCTGTTCCTCCGATGGCAGTTCCCTGACATCCACCTCCCCTCCAGGACCCCCTTCACCCCCGCCCGTTCCCTCTCCTCTGGGCGGTGAGGAGGTAAAACCCCGAAAAGAATCCTCTTCATCTTCAGACGTCTCGAACACTTCCCTCCATCGGTCGCCGTTCCGGCTCGCTGAATCCTCCTCCTCGGAATCTGTGAACCCCTCCAACTCTTCTTCTTCGTCGGTGGTGGCAAAGTATTCCCTCCGGAACCTCGCCACAGGCTGAGGTTTACGTGGGAACCTCTGATGAAAAGTTTCTATTAAAACCTCGTCATTGACATCCTCTGCCATGACCCAGGTGTTTTCCGACTCCGGTTCCCCTTCCCACGTTACCAAATACTCTACTTGATCTCCCTTCCACCTGGAATCGAGGATCTCCGCTACATGGTAGCTGTGTTCCCTTTCCTCCATTGCTGGTCCCCGAGTGACCCTCCCTTCTCTGTCCCCTTTATACAGTGACAGCAACGACCTGTGGAAAACTGGGTGCAGCTTCATGTGGTTCGGTAACCGGAGTCTGAAAGCCACTGGGTTGACCTGTTGCGTGACTTCAAATGGGCCCAATCTTTTGGGTCTTAACTTCTTACAACCCCCTTTGAATGGTAACCCTTGGGTTGACAGCCACACCTGGTCCCCCACCCTAATGGTTTCACCTTCTCTTCTGTTTTTGTCTGCCTGCCTCTTATATTCCTCCTTGGCCCTGTCTAAGTTAAGTTGGAGCTGGCGATGGATCGCTTCCATTTCTTCTACGAACTGTTCGGCAGCTGGAACGCTCCAGTTCTCCCCTTCCCCCCCTGGGAAAGCCCGGGGATGGCACCCGTAATTAGCCAAAAAGGGGCTCATCCCCGTGGAGACGTTCTCCGCATTGTTGTAGGCAAATTCCGCCAACGCCAGCTTCTCCACCCAATCATTCTCTCTGTCATTGACATAACACCTCAAATATTGCTGGAGGATGCCATTGGCTCTTTCCACCTGCCCGTTGGTTTCAGGATGCCGGGCAGTCGAAAAATTGACCTCTACATGCAGTAAGCTCATGAGCTTCCTCCAGAACCTGGAAGTAAATTGTTTCCCTCGGTCTGAAACCACCCTCAAGGGGGCGCCATGCAACCTAAACACATTTTCTACAAACAATTTAGCGGTTTCTTCTGCCGTGACAGCATGTGAGCAGGCTACAAAGTGGGCCATTTTGGTTAACAGGTCTACCACAACCATGATGGCTGTTTTCCCTCTGGACTTTGGCAGATCAGTCATGAAATCTATTGCCACTGCTTCCCATGGTCTTTCAGGTGTGGGTAGCGGTTCTAATAACCCTGCCGGTGCCCGCCTCTCCCCCTTGGCTCGCTGGCATTGGTCACACCCTCTTACATACTCCCGCACATCTTCCCTGACCTTGGGCCACCAAAATTCCCTGGTAACCAGCCACATGGTTTTGTGTTTCCCAAAATGCCCTGCTGTGGGGCTATCGTGCAGCTGCTTGAGTACCTTCTCCCTCAAATCACCTTCAGGTATATAAAACGCTCCCTTGTAATACAACGCCCCGTTTCTCTCCTCAAAACCCCCGGGTTTATCTCCCTCCCTCCTGAGACTCCTGAGTTTCTCCTGGGCGTATTCATCATTCACCGTTCCCTCTACCAGTTCCCTTTGCCCCACCAATGCCGCCCCACACACCCAGCGGTCCTCTGGAATGACATGTCTTTCTTCGGGTGCTCCCTCCCCCTCCAAATATTCAGGTTTGCGTGAGAGAGTGTCCGCCCTAACGTTCTCTGGGCCTGGCACGTAACAAATCTCAAAGTTAAATTTGGAGAACTCCTGGGCCCATCTCAACTGCCGTTGGTTGAGCACTCGTGCCGTTCTCCAATACTCTAGGTTCTTGTGGTCAGTGCACACTTGCACCTTATGTTGTGCGCCAATTAGCAGGTGCCTCCATCTCCGGAAAGCCTCATGAATAGCAAGAAGTTCTCGGTCGTACACCGTGTAGTTCCTCTCGGATTTGTTCAGCTTTCGCGAAAAAAAGGCACACGGTCTCCACTCTGACTCCTCCTTCCCTGGCTGCAGAAGAAGCACCGCCCCTATGGCTCTGTCTGAGGCGTCTGTTTCGATTCTCATCTTTTTTTGTAAATCCACATGCAGAAGTTGTTCCTCAGAGGCGAAGGCCCTCTTCAGTTCCTCAAAAGCTCGCTCCGCCTCCTCAGTCCAAACAAATTTCTTCTTGCTGCTGAGACAGTCCGTAATGGGCGCCGTCAGGTGTGCAAAGTTTCGGATGAACTTACGATAAAAGTTCCCAAACCCTAGGAACCTCTGCACATCCTTCTTGGTTTTGGGTGTTTTCCATTCCAGCACTGCCTGGACCTTGCCGGGATCCATGGCCAATCCCTTGTCTGACAGGCGGTACCCCAGGAACTCCACCTCCTTGGTATGAAACTGACACTTCTCCAGTTTCACCCACAGCCGGTTGGCTTGCAGCCTGCTCAACACTTCTCTGACGTCTCTCACATGCTGCTCCTCATTCTCAGAATACACCAACACGTCATCTAGGAAGGCCACACAATTCTTGTAAAGCAAAGGCCCCAGTACGTGGTTCATAAACGATTGGAAACACGCCGAGCCTGCTTGTAAGCCAAATGGCATAACGAGATATTCAAATGCCCCCAAAGGGGTGAACATGGTGGTTTTCCATTCATCCCCTTTCCTTATACGTATCAGGTTGTACGCCCCCCTTAGGTCCAGCTTTATAAAAATCTTTCCCTTCCGCACCCTGGTCAAAATGTCGTCAATCCTGGGCATAGGGAAAGCCAAGGGTTCTGACACTGCGTTTAACCCCCTAAAGTCACACACAAGTCCCGGCTTGTCCGTGTGTTTTTTTATCCACAAAAAACACTGGGCTACCTCCCACTGCTCTGGACTCTCTGATGAAGCCTCTCTTCAGGTTCTTGTCAATGAACTCTCTTAGCTCCTGCATTTCTCTGTCTGAACACGTCGCTGAGATCTGCGTATTGTGGTGGTACCTTCACTTTCTCCATTACTTCCGTCCCTGCTAGGGTGGCTTGGGCCCCTGCTGAACCCTTTCCCCCTTTGCAGTGTTCTAAGCAATGTGCTGAACCAAAGGAAAGCACTCTCTGATGCCAGCCCACCAGCGGATCATGTAACGCTAGCCAGCTCATCCCCAAAATAATAGGAGCTCCTCCCAAGGTGGCCACATTAAACGCTATCAGTTCTGTGTGCCTTGCCACCTTCATTATCATTGGGACGGTCTGCAAGCTGACTTCTCCTCCCAACAACTCCCTGCCATCGATCGTGGTCACCTGCAGGGGGTTGCTTAAAGGGATAGTCTGTATCTGGTGTTCAGCTGCAAACTCTTTGCTCATGAAATTGCAGGAGCTGCCTGAGTCCAACAGCGCCTTTATCTTTAGGGGGTGTCCATTTTGCAGCTCTAGCGACACTTCTATCACTAGGGCAGGTAGAGGAGCTTCTGGCATGGGCACTTTCACTGCTCTTTGGCCTGGCTGCTGTGCCCTGACGCTGGCAACCAGGCGTTGGCTTTTACCTGCTCCGGTTTTTCCTCCTCTCTTCCCTCAACAGCTCCCACCATCCCTTGCCATTCCTTCCTCTGGGGGCAGACTCTGGCAAAGTGACCTGGCTGTTGGCAGAGATAGCATTTCCGGGCGCCTTTTCCCTCCTTCTTTCCCCCCTCACTGGGCTTTGAAACTGCGCGCGCGCGCGCGCGCTGTTCCGATTTCCATTGGCTCCGCCGGCGGGAAAGTTGTCTCTGGAATGTCTGGAATGCGGAACTCCTTCCAACGTTCCCCCTTCCCTTCCCGCCTCTCCAAAGCTCTCGCCTCCTGGCGCGCTCCTATGGTCAGCGCAGATTTAGTCAGCTGATCCATGGAATCCGCCCTAGGACCCCGGGAAAGTTCGTCTTTCACAGCCGAAGCAAGGCCTTCTTCAAATAGCATTTGAATGGGTGCCGCCGATAAGTCCCACCCCAATCTGTGAACCAGCATGGTGAACTCAGTCCAGTACTCACGGACAGATCGGCTTCCCTGCTTGCAAGCCATTAGCTGTCTGCGCACCACTCCCTCCTCAATATCACTGGAAAACATGAGATCCATTGCACGAAAGAACTTCATGGTGTCCTTTAGGATGTCATTATGCGTTGCCATCAGGGGTCTAACCCAATCCCTCGCCCCCCTTTCAAGATGCCCAATCACAAAAGCCACTCGCGATTCCTCGTCAGGGAATTCATCAAACTGCACATTGAGGGCATATTGCATCTCTGTTCTAAAGGCATGGTAGTCCTTGGGGTCCCCCCCAAACTTCTGCACCAATCCTGGTACCTTTCTGGTGAACTGGGTGGCTCTCCCCTTCTTGTCTGCATCCTGAGCCCTTCTCTCCTCAAGCCTCGCCGTCTGCAGCGCCAGTTGGATTTCCAACGCTCGGTACCTTTCTTCCAAGCTTGGACCCGCTCCAACTCCTGCTTCTCCGGTTCCGGCTGGGTCGCTCATGATGCCTTCTCCTGCACAGGCAGCTTACAGAGACTGTCGGAATGCTGTGATGGGATGATGAGCTGCTTGTGCGTAAAATCGTAGTCCCTCAGAGTTTGTGCAACTCCACAAACCTCTGTGTGTGACAGAGCTCCTCAGACATGTCTGCTCTAGTCACTTGCAGATTCCGACAGTGGTTGTTTTCGGAAGCGCTTCCAGCATAAAAGCTCCTTAACGGAAACAGGTCTTCGGGACTCGCGGCGTGACAGCTTCCGGCGAGGAATGGGTCTCCCTATGGGAGCTTCTGACACCTCCCCACTGTTCTCGCTGGACGTGTCCCTGAACCCTCCCTCTTGCTCGCTTTCCCTCAGAGATCCTCCCCTTTCCCTGCTAGTTCCTGCTTTAGCTGCTGCGTCTCTCTCAGCCTCCGTGAGACTTTCCTCCAGAGACCCATCTCTCCCCCTGCTGGTCCCTTCTTCAGCTGTTGAGTCCCTCCCAGCCTCCGTGAGCCTCTTCCCCACCTGTTCCTCCGATGGCAGTTCCCTGACACATACATAAAGAAAGTTCTATCCTCTTTTAACACCGATTGGCCAACTATGCCCAGGAGAAAGGCCTCTGGTTTCTTCGGGAAAGTATATTTAAATACCTTTTTCAGTTCATTATATATCATTTCCCAGAAAGCCTTAATCCTTGGGCACGTCCACCAAAGGTGAAAAAATGTACCTTCAATTTCTTTACATTTCCAACATTTGTTATCGGGCAAATGGTATATTTTAGCAAGCTTGACTGGAGTCATGTACCACCTGTACATCATTTTCATAATATTCTCTCTTAGGGCATTACATGCCGTGAATTTAATCCCGGTGGTCCACAACTTCTCCCAGTGAGCAAACATAATATTATGTCCTATATCTTGTGCCCATTTTATCATTGCAGATTTTACCGTTTCTTCCTCAGTATTCCATTTCAACAGCAGATTATACATTCTTGAAAGTATCTTAGCATTGGGTTCTAACAATTCTGTTTCTAACTTTGATTTTTCCACCTGAAAGCCAATTTTTTTATCCAAGTTATAAACCTCTCTTATTTGAAAGTAATGTAGCCAGTCTCGCACCTTCTCTTTAAGTTTGTCATAACTCTGCAATTTCAATTTGTCACCTTCCTGTTCTAAAATTTCCCAATATTTTGGCCATTTAACCTCCATGTTGAGTTTTTTCAAAGCTTTCGCTTCCATAGGTGATAGCAACCTTGGGATTTTACTCTCCAGAAAATCTTTGTACCTTGTCCAGACATTAAACAATGCTTTCCTGACAATATGGTTTTTAAATGCCTTATGTGCTTTTACCTTGCCATACCATAAATATGCATGCCACCCAAATATGTTATCATACCCTTCAAGATCCAAAACATCTGTATTCTCAAGAAGTAGCCATTCCTTCAGCCAGCAAAAAGCTGCTGACTCATAATAAAGTTTTAAGTCTGGCAGGGCAAACCCCCCTCTGTCTTTAGCATCAGTAATAATCTTAAATTTTATTCTGGGCTTTTTGCCCTGCCAGACAAATCTAGATATATCTCTTTGCCACTTCTTGAAGCAGTCCATCTTATCAATAATTTGCAATGATTGAAATAAGAATAACATTCTCGGCAGTACATTCATCTTAATAACAGCAATTCGACCCAGCAAGGAAAGCTTCAGATTCGTCCAGATTTCTAAATCTTTTTTCTTTTTTTTTCTTTTTTAAAATCATATTTATTAGAGTTTCCAGAAATATAAAAATACCAAGAAAAAAGAAAAAGAAAAAAGATACTTAGAGCCTTACTTTCATTGCCTACTTTCTGGGACTCCCTCCTCCCCCTCCCAACTGTATTCCCCTTTCATTAATTTGGTTCTACAAGCTCTCATTCCCAGTTTGAAACTTAGTTTGTTTAACCCACTATCCAAATTGAATTATACAAATCTAACCACCATCCCACATCATTAAGAAAAAAGATTTTCCCCAAGATCCACCCCAGTTCCTTCCACGAATTCCCTTTTTTTAAAACATGTCCAATCAAAATAAAATGACATACGTAAGTTATATAAAGAAATAGAAAGTAAAAGATATAAAAAGATTCAAAAGATGGTTACACAGCCTTTGGATTCCAAATCTCCCCCCCCCCTTCCCCGGTTTGAGTTCCCCATGTCCATCAATCTATATGTTATCAGCCTGGAGGTCTCAAGTCATGGCCAAATTTCTCCCCAATTCCATCTTGCCGGTTTTCTTCTAATTTATTAATTTTAACAATATTTAACTTCCAACGTCCAATCTAACAGAGGCCTTAAATTTCCTTGATCTTTACCACTCCTCCCATTGTTCTTTCCGTGTCGTAGTCAGTCCTTTGTTCTTCTTATTCCTCACTTTCTTAAGTTTCATGTCCTGTTCAGCTGCCAAAACGTTCTAATTCAGAAATCTGGTATCTCTACAGAGGTTTGTTGTTCAGGAACAAAAACTTACATCAGTCCCTTCCTTTCTTCAATAGAGAATTCTATTGTCTCCTTTAATGTAAACACCTCTGTAGACAAAATACTATTTCAGTTTTGCAGCTTTCCCAGAAGATAACGCGAATCCAGGAGTATTTTTCCACTTACGACCGTTCTTGTAATGTCCCGAAACCCCTCTAGGGGGATTGTAATAACTTTGTATCCTCTAGTCCAAAAGTCAAATTGTTAGATAAGAGATGGAGAGAAAAGATTGAGAACTAAACCAAAATCAAAAGAGATCTTACGGGAAATTAAATTCCATCAGTCACAATATTTGAAACTGATAAACCAAGAAGTGGAATGGAAAATTAAACAAATGAAACAAAGATCCTTCGAGTCAGTGAATAAATGTGGGAAACTGCTGGCATGGCAGTTGAAAAAAAGACAAAAATTGAACTATGTTACCAATCTAGAGGTGGAAGGGAAAAATATCCAGAAACCAGGTGAAATTAGAAAGTGTTTCCAGAAATACTTTAAAAAGTTGTATACACAAGGGCCTGAGGAAGTGTCTGAGATGGATCAGTTTTTGAAACTCAACGGTTTACCAGAACTATCTCAGGAGAAGAGATCAATCTTGAACTATAAAATAACACAACAGGAAATTGAGGATGCCATTCAGAATATGCAGCTGGGCAAGTCTCCAGGACCAGATGGACTTACCTCCAAGTACTACAGGACGTTGAAAGACTATTTGATACAACCACTAATGGAGGTGTGTAATCAGATTATGGGGGGAGGAAGGGCACCGGAAACGTGGAAAGAAGCTTTCATCACATTGATACCCAAAGTGGAAACTGAAAAGACCCAACTTAGGAACTACCGTCCCATCTCACTCCTAAATGTGGATTACAAAATATTTGCAGACATTTTGGCAAGTAGACTCAAAAAGGTTTTAAATGAGGTAATTCACAAGGACCAAGCAGGCTTTCTCCCTGGTAGGCATTTGTGCGACAACACTAGGAACATCATAGATATCCTGGAACTTTTGCAAACAAACATTAACACTAAAGTAGTGTTAATTTTTATTGACGCAGAGAAGGCCTTTGACAACATTTCTTGGAAGTTTATGAAGAAAAACTTGGAAGGGATGGGAGTGGGACGGGGGTTTGAAAATGGCATTGAAGCAATCTATTCAGAACAAAAAGCTAAGTTGATAGTGAATAATGTGGTGACAGAGGAGTTCCATATTGAAAAAGGAACACGCCAGGGGTGCCCCCTATCCCCCCTACTATTTATATCAGTCCTGGAGGTGCTGCTGAATATGATTAGGAGGGACCGGCAAATACAAGGGATACGGGTCGGAGTGAAACAATATAAACTGAAAGCATTTGCAGATGACTTAGTTTTAACATTACAGGAGCCAGAATCTAGTACAAAAAGAGTTTTAGAACTGATTCAAGAATTTGGTCGGGTAGCAGGATTTAAGTTGAATAAACAAAAAACTAAAGTTTTGGGGGGAAACTTGACATCTTTAGAAATAGAGGGGTTTCAGAAGGAAACAGAGCTAACTGTGGTTAAAAAAGTGAAATACCTGGGGGTAAACTTGACGTCTAAAAATTTGAATTTGTTTAAAGACAACTATGAAAAATGTTGCTTAGAAGTTAAGAAAGATCTAGAAATTTGGTCAAGATTGAAGCTTTCCTTGCTGGGCCGAATTGCAGCTGTAAAAATGAACGTTTTGCCAAAGATGTTGTTTTTATTTCAAACCTTGCAGGTCGTGGACAGAGTGGAATGTTTTGGAAAGTGGCAGAAGGACATTTCAAAGTTTGTCTGGCAGGGCAAAAAGCCCCGAATAAAGTTTAAAATACTAACTGATGCAAAAGAAAGAGGGGGGTTTGCCCTGCCAGACTTAAGGTTATACTACGAGGCTGCAGCCTTCTGCTGGATGAAAGATTGGATCTTATTAGAGAACACAGATGTCCTAGACCTGGAAGGTTTTAATAACTCGCTAGGATGGCATGCGTATTTGTGGTACGGCAAGGCAAAAACATATGGAATGTTCAAGAACCATATTGTCAGGAAAGCAATTTTTATGGTCTGGATGAAATACAAAGACTTACTTGAAAGTAAGTCCCCGAGGTGGTTATCACCGATAGAGGCCAAGGCTCGGAAAAAACCCAATATGGAGGCCGGTTGGCCGAAATATTGGGAAATAATAGAAAACATTGGAGATAATTGGAGGTTGCAGAGCTATGAAAAATTAAAGGATAAGGTGCAAGATTGGTTTCACTATGCCCAAATTAATGAGGTTGTTAAGTTGGATAAAAAAATAGGATTCCAGGTGGAAAAATCGAAACTTGAGACAGAGCTGTTAGAACCAAAGACCAAGGTATTATCGAGAATGTACAACTTGCTGCTTAAATGGAATACTCAGGATGAGACAGTTAAATCAGCCATGATAAAGTGGGCTCAAGACATTGGGTACAATATTATGTTTGAAGACTGGGAAAGGTTATGGACCACCGGTATGAAATTTACGGCATGTAATGCCTTGAAAGAAAACATTATGAAAATGATATACAGGTGGTACATGACCCCAGTCAAGCTTGCTAAGATATACCATTTGTCTGATAATAAATGTTGGAAGTGTAAGGAGGCTGAAGGAACATTCTTTCACCTTTGGTGGACCTGTCCAAGAGTGAAGGCCTTCTGGGAAATGATCTACAACGAGCTAAAAAAGGTGTTTAAGTACACCTTTCCTAAGAAACCGGAGGCCTTCCTCTTGGGCATTATGGGCCAAAAGGTGTTAAAGAAGGACAGAACGTTTTTTATGTACGCAACCACAGCAGCAAGAATTCTTATCGCCAAATATTGGAAGACTCAAGATTTGCCCACACTGGAAGAGTGGCAAACGCAATTGATCGACTATATGGAGTTGGCCGAGATGACTGCCAGGATCCGAGATCTGGGGGAAGAAGCAATGGAGGAGGACTGGAAGAAATTTAAGGACTATTTGCAAAAACTTTATAAGTTATATGAATTATAGATTTTCGTTCGATTTGGAAGGATAGCCCCAGCAATGAGAGTGGAATATATATGAAATTAGATAATAATAATGAAAGAACCAATGTTTAAATGTTCAAAAAAGGATAATATATGTGCTTATTGAGTAATTTGGATAATAAGTAATTTAAACTTAAAATGCAATTGAAAGTACAAAAGAAACACATGAAACAAGGTTATAATTTGCTGACAAATTTATTATTAAGAATGCACTGTGCGGGAGATGTGGGGAAGTCCGTCGGTGGATTGAAATAAGTTGTGGAAATAATCTGTCTTTTTTTTTCCTTTCCTTTTCTTTTCTTGTTTTCTTTGTTTTTCTGCGCTGTTTGTTCCTGTCTGGAAAAAATGCAATAAAAAATATTTAATAAAAAAAAACAAAAGTCAAATTGTTGTTCCTTATTTTCCGACAGTTTATGTCCATATTGTAGCAAATTGTAACAAAATTAGCCAGCAAAGTCCTCATAACAAAGTCCTCTTTATATTCTCCAGCTTTGACAGCTACTTTGACAGCTGTCAAAGTCTCTGTCTCTCTTCACCAGGCTCTGCGAATCGCCCCGGTTCCCAGGGGGGGGGGGTTGCATTTTCCTTCTCACTCCACTCTTCTCCTCCAGCACAGTTCTTATAATTTCCCATCGTGGAATTAATGATTTTTATCAAGAATATACTTCTCTTTCGACCTTGGTTACCCAGTCCTTGTTTTAGAATGTTTACAATAGGGGGGGATTGACTTCCTTTTTAGATCACCCCCGCTCGTGCCAAATCCGAAAAAAATTCCTTTTTTTTCTCCTTTTGAACCCGGTTTCCCAATTACTCACGGGTTGTTGTTAATAGTCCGAATTTCCAATGGAAGAAGTCAGTGCTCTCCGTCGAATGGCATGCGGCTGCGCTCGGCAGGGAAAGCAAAGGACTCAAAGCACCACGCCGCTCCCCGGCACCCGATCCGAAGCCTTTAAAAAGGCTCCTTCACGAGTCGGGAGGGTGATAATGGTGCCAGCCGAGTCACCCATGTCCACGGGCTCCGTGCCCGTGGTTTTTAAGGGTCCCCGCGCCGCCGGCGCGGTAGGACCCAGCCCCTGCCGAGCAGACTCCCTTCGGAGCTCGGAGGGAGTCCGCCATTCGGCGATGGCGCCAACCCGGAAGTCTCCAGATTTCTAAATCTTTTTTCACCTCTGACCAGCATTTCTCACAGTTGTCTTTAAATAGGTTCACATTCTTGGATGTCATATTCACCCCCAGGTATTTTACCTTCTTTACTAATGTTAAGTCTGTCTCTTTCTAAAACCTCTCTTTATTGGCGTTAATTTTTTCTCCAAAACCTTAGTTTTCAATTTATTCAATTTAAAGCCTGCCACTTGACCAAAATCCTGGATTACTTCTAGGGCCCTCTTAGTGCTTGATATCGGCTCCTGTAATGTCATAACAAAATCATCTGCAAAAGCTTTAAGTTTGTATTGTTTAACTCCGACCTGAATACCTTGAATCAAATGGTCCCTTCTAATCATATTTAGCAAAACCTCCAGGACCAAGAAAGGATTTAGTTATACTAGATCTAGGTTTCAAACGGAAGTGATTGAAGGGAAAGTGAAACTACTGAAGGCCGCATACAGCATACTATTAGAATGGGAGACAAAAGATGAAGAGGTAGAATCAGTTATGATTAAATGGGCACAAGACGTAGGTCACAACATTATGATGGAAGATTGGGAAAAATTATGGAAAACTGATTTAAAATTTACAGATTGTTCCCTATTGAAGGAGAATTGCATGAAGATGATGTACAGATGGTACACAACACCAGTGCAGTTAGGGGAAATGTACAAAACTTGTTCAAATATATGTTGGAAGTGTAAGGAAAAGGAGGGGACATTTTATCATATGTGGTGGGATTGTAAGGTAATTAAAAAAATTTGGGAAATGATATACAACAAATTGAAGAAAATGTTCCATTTAACATTTGTTTAAAAACCTGAAGCATTTTATTATTATTATTAATGATTTTAATTGAAATTTACAGTCACCAGCCAACCCCCACCATCCACCACCAAAACATCACATCTTATTACATGTATCCTACTTTGTGTTTCATAGATCCATTAGCTTCCGTCATTCCCTTCCACCAGTTTTCCTATTCCATTCTATAGTTTACAGATTCTTTAATTAAAAATTATACCATGACATGAGATTTATTTCAATCCTGCCAAAGTTTTCATACTTGTACAATTCTCACTTATATAAACCATAAATTTACTCCATTCTTTTTGGTACTTTGTCTCCTCCTGATTGCGAATTCTGTGTGTCAATTTAACCATCTCAGCATACTCAACCAACTTTATCTGACATTCTCTTATCGTCGGCATCTCCTGTTGCTTCCACTTTTGAGCTATCAAAACTCTGGCTGCAGTTGTTGCATATAAATATAATCTTTGATCTATCTTTTTAATCCCTTCTCCCACCAAACGTAGCAAAAATTCTTCCGGCTTTTTGGGAAAACTGTACTTAAACATCTTTTTTAACTCATTGTAAACCACATCCCAAAACTCTTTTATTTTATTGCAAGACCACCACATGTGATAGAAATCACCGTCTTTTTCCTTGCACTTCCAGCAGGTTTTACTACTTGTTCTATACATTTTTGCCAATTTGGTGGGAGTGAGATACCAACGATAAACCATCTTCATAACATTTTCTTTTAAGGCAGAACAAGCAGTGAATTTTATGCTCTCATTCCAGAGTTTGGCCCATACATCATATTCTATGTTATGTCCTAAATCAATAGCCCATTTTATCATAGCCGCTTTTATAAATTCATCCTTTGTGCTCCATTCTAGTAAGAGATTGTACATTTTTGATAATAGCTTGGATTTACTCTCTAAAATATCTATTTGAAATTTCAATATTTTTATCCTCTTTAAAGACATCATTGACTTGATGATATTGCAACCATCCTGTCAATTTTTCAGCAATACACTCATAGGCCTGAAGCATTTTTATTAGGGATTGTGGGGAAAGATCTGCCAAAAAAGTTGAAAAACATCTTCATGTATGTATGTGACAACGGCAGGAAGAGTTCTAATAGCACAAGGATGGAAGACTGAAGAAACCCCAACTAAAGAATCATGGCCAGAAAAATGGATGGACTATGCAGAACTGGCAAACCTGACATATAAGCTACGGGACAAGGATAACTGTGACTTTAAGGATGAATGGGAACCCTTTACAAAGTATCTGAAGATGCAACAAAGAGAACTGGACTCCTGGGCAGGTTTTGAATAAACATTCACAAACTTTTTATTGATAATAATCAGCTAAATAGTTTGAGGATTTATACAACTGTGTAACATGCAGAAAACAGCATTTTTAGAGAAATCAAAGACTGGAACTGAGGGAAGTCGGGGGGTGGGGGTGGGTGGATTCTGTGTGGGTGAGGGAGGGAGGGAGGAAAACTGGGGGGGGGAATAAGGATAATATGTTTCTGGATAATATGTTCTGTTTTAATTTTGAATAAAGTTATTTTTTAAAAAATAAAGTGGTACGATACTGATTTAAATGTATGTGCAGGTGTGGCTTAAGTTTAATTGGGGAGGACGAAACTTTCATTTTTAGGAAGGATTCAGCCATAAAGATGAATATTTTACCTAAGATGTTATTCTTATTCCAAACAATACCAATAATAAATAACACAAGCTGCTTTAAGGAATGGCAAAGAGATATTTCAATATTTGTCTGGCTGGGAGAAAGCCAAGAATAAAGCATAACATTTTGATGGATACTAAAGATAGAGGTGGCTTTGAAATGCCAGACTTTTGATTGTATTGATAATACACAATTGCTAGATCTAGAAGGATACGGTAATAAATTTAGCTGGGACTCATGTTTATGGTATGGTAAAGCGACGATATATAAAAAGTTCTCAAATCATGTAATCAGGAAGAACTTATATAGAGTCTGAGAGAAGTATAAAGACTTACTGGAAATGTTATTGTACACATGTAAGCTCATTAGCAGGATTAACTTAAACCAAACAGTTAAAATTAATGTGAAAGGAAAACTAGGGAGTAATTAATAATTGGCGTAATGAAGGAAATGCAGTGTTACAAATATAAAAATACAGGAAACCACAAAAGGAGTGGGGGGGAGTCAAAATACACATATTTGTTTGAAAATATTGGATCTGTATTTTTGTCAAAATATTTTTGAAAAATGTAATTAAAAAAGCAATTTCACAGAAAAACACAAAACATGGGAAAGAAATGGGTGACCTATAGGGACCTATTGGACCTCACAGAAGAGGGTGTGATGCTTAAGAACAGGCATAGGCAAACTCGGCCCTCCAGCTGTTTTGGGACTACAACTCCCATCATCCCTGACCACTGGTCCTGTGACCTAGGGATGATGGGAATTGTAGTCCCAAAACATCTGGAGGGCCGAGTTTGCCTATGCCTCCTTAAGAAGTTTGAGGATAAAAAGGATTGGTTGATCAATTGGTTGCAATACTATCAACTGATTGAAGTATTTAAACAAGGTAAGAAGCATGGGTTTATTAATCAAAGCTCTCAGTTTGAAAAAGAGTTATTAGAGAACAGAGAAAAACTAATTTCAAAGATGTATAAGAGGCTTTTAGGATGAGAAACTAAAGATTGAAATAGATAAATCTGCTATGATCCACTGAACTAGCGATGTGGGCACAATATAGAGATGAAGGCATAGGAAAAACTGTAGAAATTGAATATAAAATTCTCAGCGTGTTATGTTTTGAAAGAAAACTTTATGAAAATGACTCACAGATGGTACTTGGCACCGAGTAAGCTAGCAAAAATGTACAAATCAGAGTCAGGCTTATGTTGGAAATGTAAAGAAGCAGAAGACACTTTTTACCATATGTGGTGGACATGTAAAGTGGCTAAGAGTTTTGGGGAGATGGTTTATAATGAGGTTAAAAAATTACATAAGGTGATGCTCCCAAAAAACTCCAAGGCATTTCTCTTAGGGATAACTGGGTCAGATGCTTCAAGAAGACAGACGAACCAATTGTATGCTACAACAGCAGCAAGAGTACTCTATGCACAAAAATGGCGAAAATAGGAGACACCTACTAAAGAAGAGTGGCAGTTTAAACTGACAGAATATGCCAAATTGGCAAACTTAACTATGGAAATTAGAGATCAAGAAGAGGTAGGTTTTAAGGAGGAGTGGAAACCTTTTGTTGAATATTTAAAGAATTATTGTAAACATGTTAAAACGTAGGTAGGATTTGAATGAAGAACAGCAACTGAATACTTGTTGTTGAGTACAGTGTGGAAAAGACAAGGTATAGAATATTGATAATATGCAGCAAATTTAAAAATTACGGGGGAAACCATGGAGGGGGGCTGGGAAGTTGAACACAAAATGGATGTGTATTTGGAAACAAGTGTCAACTTGTCAACTTTTGAAAGAGAGAGAGAGAGAGAGAGAGAGAGAGAGAGAGAGAGAGAGAGAGAGAGAGAGAGAGAGAGAGTTTAATTGCAGCTAGTGGGAGGATTTCCTTTGAGGAGGAAAGAGAAAAATGAGGTGGTCTGTTGCCAGCTTACCGTTTCAAATGCATTTAGCATCATTAAGGGGAAGAAAGTATTGAAGTAGTCATTGTAATCCTCAAACTTGGCTGTGACAGGGGCAACAATAGACTGAAGGAGATGGCTTGGTGGCCCAAACAGTTTAAAGTTTGCAAACATGTCATAGTTCCACTTCAGCACCTCTCTGGTGAAAATCCCATGGTCTCTCTGCTGGGCATTCACAATGTTTGCTTGTGCAAAGGGTTGGTGCACTTTGTTCCAAGAACCAGCTCTGGGGGTGGGCAGCGCCATGACAATATGGTTATTTTGCACATTCAGCAACTGAGGGGTGTTGTTTGAAATCCGAGGCTGGAGAATGCTGCTCAGTGTCGGGGTCTTGAACTGCAAGTCATCATTACTACCCTGCAGTGGGCTTGCAGATATATTGACTTCCATGTTTGAGAGGTAACTGCCATCTTCTATTTGTGAACACAGTTCCGTGTACACTGGATCCAACTGTGTAAGAAAGAAGCCGTCACCATCTTTGTTCTCATTCAATTGGGGCTCTCTCTTTTTCAAAGCCACATCCTCGTCACATGGGCTAGAGGAGGGATCTGGAAAGGTCAAATGATTGGTTTTACTAGCTCCAGCAGAACTTTCCTTCTGATTTTCCACCCCCACCATACTGGCAGACTGCACAGGTCTTAGCTCTGCCGCCTTGGGTTTTTTGGCTGGCTGAGCCTCCTGAGTTTCTCCGTGAGTACACTGACAATTCTCTCTCTCTTTGGGGTTTGTCTGCCTATAGAGCTGACGTTTTTGGCAGGCAAAATTGTTCTTATTTCTAGTAGTTAGTTGCTGAGCATTTACTAATTGTGATGTCCTTTCCTGGGGAACATCCACCTCGCCAACAATTTCCCTGTAACTGCGCAACTCAGCAAGACTGTCCTGTGTGCACTGAGCAAGTTCGGCTGCTCTTTGGACTTTCTCTGATAGGCCATGTTTTTCTGTCACTAAGGTTGGGGCTGGCATATGTTGGATTTCGTTGGGTGGGACCAGAGCAGGAGTAGATCTTGCCAGTTTTGCCAGCAGTGGTTTTTTACTGTGCATGCTTGGCTTGATGCTTCCCTTGGGACTTTCTCTAGCTGTTTTAACCTGCCCATATTCTGCAGAGCTCTTCCCTGGCTGAATAGTGGATTCTTTGACAGCAGGTGCTGACCCTGAAGGACTGGCAGATGCTGATGTACTGGGCAGAACTGGATCTGTGCACCTGGAACAGCTTCCATTGCCAGCACATATCCCTGTGAAATTTGAGCATACTACTGCATTTCCCTTGCCGATGTGGCCTTCACGAGCTGCTGTATGATGTATGAGGTCTGGAGTAGTCAATGGCTCTTACTCTGGGGCACTGAATTTCTTCTCAAGGCACGCGTCCACTTGCCCTTTCCTGCTCTCTCTACCAGCTTTCATTTTGTTTTCATCCTCATCTGAAGAAGCGTCAGAAATAATGACTTGGTTTGGGGAATCATCTGCACCAGCAGACAACTTGTTGCTCTCTTGGGCAGACAAAGTTTGAACAGCGCCTTTAGCTTTCTTCTTAATGCATTTTTGGTGACAGATGATGCTTTCCTGGCTAGAGTCAATGGGTAAACTGGTTCCTTTAGCACACACAACAGAGGCCTTGCCTGAGCTTGCCTCTGATTTGCAAGGCAATGTGTCTGATGTGCTGCCTCTGGCTACAATCATTTCACTCCTCTGCCCTTCCTGGCTCTTTGTTCTGTCTCTGACCAACTGCAGCTTTTCTGTTCCTGGCTCCAGGTTGGTATTTCCTCTCCTACTGCTTTCAGGTAACAGTTTTAATTGCAGGGTGCTGTCTGGTTTCAGAGATCTGATTTTGCTTGTAAGGTCATTTAGACCAACCTTTCTCTCCAAAGCACTGCTGCTGTTACCATTCTTTTCTGTAAGAGATCTGGAAGAACTGGGCTTCTCCTTTGTGCTGAAGTCTTTGGTCTCCAGGTCTTGAAAACCGAGGCCAAAGCTTTTGTAGAAGGGATCTTGCTTGTTTTGGACCCCTGGCCATTGATGAGACACCACATTTTTCTGGGCATCCATGTGTCTTTTTGCTAACACAGACAAGCAGGGTAGGTGCTCATTGTCCATATTCATTGGACACCTGTCTTCCTGCCTTTTGTGGTTCATCAGGAAAGTAGGTGAAGTTACACAAACAGGAGGGCTCTTCACAAGGGAGGAAGGATTTAACGATTTGCTCATGATGCTCCATATGATCTCCTTCAGAGTGTTCTGTAATTCTAGAGCCTGCGGGGAACTCAGCTCCCAGTGCTTGTGGCTACGGCAAAGCAAGTTGAGTTCATCAAGGAACTGCTTACAAGTGGGTGACTGCACAACCTGATACCCTTCCTTCAGGATGTTACGGATCAGTTTCATGCAGGCAAACTGTATGGGCTCAGGTTCCCAAGATGGTGATGTCACTGTGCTTCTTAAGGTATTCCTGACTACTCTTCTCTCAATGCCAGGCATGAACACCGTACTTGGAAGCATGACACATTTCACCACTATCCACACCCACATTTCTGAGCTGATCCACAGAAAATGAAGGCATTTTTTCTTAAGGCTGCACTCAACAACAGTCACCAAGATCCAGATGAAGAACTCAGACACTTTGTCACAAGTCTCAACAGTGCCACTGAGGACATTTTGGATTTCCAAACACAGGTGATGAATGACCACTATGCTGTAGGCAATCCCCAGGTCCTTCAGGTCCATAAGGGAGTGTATAAAAGGGATGAACCATAAAAAAGTGCTGTTGTGCAACTGCATGTCTTGGCCAATGTCAGAATGTAACAGGTCGGTCAGAGTCTGCATATCTTTGTACAAGTAGAGGCAGTAATCAGGACAAATGGTATCCTGAAACAGGAAACAGGAAGTCAATGTTTAGCAGCATGTTCTCAACTTTCCTGCTCTGCATATCCAACAACAACCCGCCTCACTTCAAGGATTTCACTAAGATGGGAAAGGGGGATTTGTCACCCTTCAAGTGTTGCTGGACTTCAAATTCCACCAGCCCCAGCTAGCATGGCCAACAATCAGAGATTATGGGAGTTGTAGCCACAGGTCCCCTGTCCCTATACTAGTCACTATACAGTGATCTTTTTTTGGGGGGGGGGGGTATTGCCAGCCAACAAGGCTAGAAACATTTTTTTAAAAAATGAAAAAGACAAGGTTTTCAAGGGGGTGAATTCTGTCGCCAATAAGAAACCACCCTTCAAACAAACATGGAGGAGGAAAACTGCTTCTGTTCTAGAGGACAGATGTGATTTGATACTTCTCTATAACTATAATCCAGAACCGTCCACATAGCCATGTTTCAAGCATGGAAGAAGACAGTAAGACAGATCAACAAGCAAGTTACCTTGTGGGGCTTTTCAATGTGGTAGTCATACGCCAGTTGGCTGCAAGTGACAAATTCATCTCCATAGTCCGACATGGGCTCAGATTTAGTCCTTCAAAAATATTAAGAAAGCCAAAGGCCAGTCATGTGAAGGTCAGCAATAAAAAAACACTGGTGTCAGTGAAGTTAACTCTTTATTCAAAGAAACAAAAACAGTGCAGGCCTAGTGATCCCAGCAACTCTTCCCAGTAGGTCTTGGCCCAATGCAGAAGTTGCAAGGACTGAAGGTCCCTGCCCTCCCCCAGCTGCCGATGGTTTCTCCTCTCCAGGGGTTTTTCCAAGCAGTCGGAGACTACGTCTGCACGCAACCAATCTCTCCTCTGCTCTTTTCATTTCTCTGCATGTTCTGGGAGGCGGGAGGGGGGGGAGCGGAGCTGGTCATAGAAGGGAGACACTCCTTAGTCCTTCAGCAGCCTGCCTCTTCTTGGTCTACTGGCCCCCTTCCTCTCCAGCCTCTGAATTATGACTTTCTGCCCCAGCTTCTTCCTGTTCACTAAACCCTGTTGCCTCTTCAGCTTCCAACACCACCTACTCCCAGTCCGCTCCCTCTTCTTCCTCTGACCACTCTTCAGCATCCCACCATCAGTCCCCTGGCTCTGAGCCTTCTTCCCCTGGAGGATCCCTTGGGGGTTCTCCAGCTGGCACCTCCCACCACTCCCCCGCATCCAGACAGTCCATGACAGGTTTAAACCATTAGCTACTTATTTAAATGTGTAGTACACACTATTCTGAAAGCTCGGGATGGGGGGGGGCGGAGCAGGCAGAAAAGAACAGAATAAAATGTAATTAAGCTCAGTGTTATTTCCTCACTGACTTGGAGTCCCAAGGCTATGGGAATGATTATGGTCTTACAATGTAATTTGTCACAAGGAGCACTTAAATTATTCTCAAACTTAAACTGAGACCCAGGTTCTGCTCAAATGCCTGCTTCAAATTTAACACTAAGATATAGTTTACGTGAAGGAGAAATTTCCATTTTCCTTCATCTTGTCAGGATCCATTTTGAGCCTTTAGGACTACAAAAATTGGATTACAAAATTTCGGTTTTGGATTTGACACGAGCGGGGGAGGTGAAAAAAAAGGAAGTCCGTCTCCCTCCTATTGTAATCAGTTCAAAGCAAGGACCTGTCAACTAAGGTTGCGGGAAGAATTGTCGTGATTGGATAAGGATCTAAAATCCACGGATCTAAAGGACTAAGTTAATGTGCTGGAGGACTAGAGTTTACTTTGTTTGGATTAAGCACCATTTTTCTCAAGCCCGGGAGTAACCCGTGTAAAGAGCCTGTTGAGGATTTACAGGAGCCTTTGACAGCTGTCAAACTAGCTGTCAAAGTTGGAAAAACTGAAAGCTGAAACTCTAACCGGTTATATTGCTACAAAATATTGAAAGCAAAGAAAGATTGATACAAATAAATCTGACTTTTGGATCGGAAGGGAAAAGAATACTAAGTAACCAGAATCCCTCTAGAGGGGATTCGTGGACATTACAAGAATGGAACTAAAACAGGGAATACAGGGAATACGTGCTGGCTTGAAAAAGCTGACCTTTCTCGTGGGAAAGTTGCGAGAGATGAATGAGAAAGGCCATGTTTTGTCTACGAGCCCTTCAAACCCGAAGCTAACTGAAAATATATCTACTGAATTGGAAAGGGACTCGATATTCAAAACACAGGCAGCTGGACAAGAAAAAGAACCTAAGATCGAGGAGGAAAAGACATCTGCCAAACAGGAGGAGCTGAAAGAAGGGATGGCTGAAACGTCACAGAAGAGAAAAGAGAGCTGGAGACCTGCCAAGAAGAACCTAAAATTGACCAAGGTGAAAGTTGGACTATTTGGGACATATAGACTTAAGAAACAGAGTTGGAGCACCACTTTTAAACAAGCAGGCCTCGCTGGAAGAACCATGGTCAGCATTGGGAAAATACTTCTTCGATCCTGGGTGCTTAGTATGAGAGACTTTCGAAGGAACCGGCGGAAAGGGACTGAGAGAGATTGGAGAGCCTCGGACGTAAGGTCACCAGGCTAAAAAGATGGATTAATTGGATTTTGGTTAGGGATTGAAACCGGGGAGAGAAGGGTGGGATTTAGAAGTCCAAAGGGGGTTTGTTTTTTGTTTTTGCAGCATAAAAACTATAGGTTTTTATCATTACAAGAATGGGGAATCCGTGGAGGGGAAATGGTGGCAACCTTAGGAAAGGCATCTTTTTTTAACTTTATTTTTATATTTCTGTCTCCTCTCTTTATATAGGGTTAAGGTATATACTTTAAAAACTGCTAAGGTATAACAATGAATCAAAGTTTAATTTTACTACAAAAACTATTTTAATTAAATCAGGGTTAAGTGATTTTAATAAATTATGTTTTAGGACATTAAGGGGAAAACTTGCTTGAATAAACAACTGGAGTTGGAATACAATAAGGGGGGACGTGGGGAAGTCTTGAAAAGAAGTTACTGAAAATGAGTGTTAAAAGGTGGAAATTTTCTGTGCTGTTTTTTGTTTTTTCTTTTGGTTTTCTTACTCTTATTTTTTTCTTTCTTTTTTTTCTTTTCTGTTCTGTTATTTGTAACCTTTTGAAAATTCAATAAAGATTATTATAAAAAAAAATAGAACAGGTTTTCAACCTTTTTGAGTCCATGGATCCCTTGACCAACTACATTCTTTCTGTGGCACCCCTGTGGGGCTCAGGAGCCCAGTTACATTTCCCCTTACCTGCAGAACTGGCAGCCTCTCACCCTTTTTCATACACCCTCCCTCATGGAGTGTTCCCTCAGCCTCCTCTCCTCTTCCCTCTCATTGGGAGTCCTCCAGGTAGCTGCTGCAGTCCCTGGTCTGAGCTGTGCCCCCTGCCCCAAAGAGAAGTGTCTCCTCACACTGTCCATTCCCAACAGCAAGAGCTGGTGGACTGACTGGCTGGGCCCCTTGAGTCTGCTTGCTTACTCCGAGGCTGCCTCAGCTCCTGGCAACCAGCACCCCCTGACCAGCCCCAAAGGCACCACTTGCCTGGGGAGCTTGTAGCCAGGGCTGCTGCAACAAACAACTGTGCAAGCCTATGGGAGGCAGAGATGCGAGGGAGTGAAGGAAAGAGGGACTGAGGCCCATGTTGCTCGCTGCACCCCTGACCATCATCCAAGGCACCCCAGGGTGTCACAACACACAGTTTTTGAAACCACTGGTCGAGATTGATGTCAGTGGGTTGCAATAGTTGTGGAAAGTTTTCTATAATCCTGTGACTGGTGGAGTAGAAATCACATGTTAGTATAGAAGTGTATAAGAGATTATGTTTGAGAGCACCAAAACACAGGAATTTTTTAGGCGACTGACCCTATGATGTTGTTGTTGGCATCAGTCTGTCTTGAACAGTGCTTTTTTTCTAGAAAAAGAGGTGCAGGAACTCCCACTTTTTTTTATGGACAATACTAAATTGTTGAGCTTATTTTAGGGGGGAGCCAAAGTTGCTAAGCCTTTTTAGGGAGAAAACACTTTTTGGGGGGCACGCTTTGTCAGCATATGAGCTCATCGCAGCTGCAGACATCCAGCTTGTTGACATCATGTGATTTGGCTGCCTGTGGGAAACAGCGTTCCAGTCAGTTCACAGGGCAGTTCACCGGAATTTGCTCAGAGTGTAATATGAGACCTTCCTCTTGTGATTGTACAGGAAGTCTTTGTCACTTGTTTGCCGATGTTTGAAGAGAGCAGACATGTTTTCTGTAATGCTGAAGAGTCAGAAATAAAGCCATGTAAATAGACGCTTCTGACTATCTCTTTCCCCTGCCGGGGGAGCAGGAAAGAGTAGGTGTGCTCTTCCCATGCTGGGAAGGGTCACCTATAGAGACCTAGCCTGTGTTTGCTGGAGAATGCAGCCAGGGAGGTCACCGGAGATCAAGCCGGGTGCCTGGGAGAGTTGCCAGGTTCTCTCGATAGAGGCTTGATTCTCTGCCCCACTGCCACATTACAAAGTCACCTCTGACGTGCTGCCCCACAGCCTCTGACACAAAGCCACGAGTGGCAGGATGCAGCCCAAAGCCTCTGACACGCAGCTCTGGGTGCCGTGACGCTATACAGCTGCCAGTATGCTATGAAGAGGTGGTGGAACTCAGTTCTGGCTGAAAAAAAGCCCTGGTCTGGAGAGACAAGGGTGTGCGCCTCTGGGGATTAAGCCAAACCACTGTGTTAACAGCACCAAAGTGACTTGGAGGAGTCTTTTTCCATTCTTGAACTAACCCCTTCAGATCTAAGGCTGGTGATCATGGATGAGTATGCTGCTAACCCAGATTAGAGGCATTAAACTCCTACCCTGCTAGAAGTCTATTTTCTGATTCTGAGCCAGTGGATCAAGTACAGCAGTTGCAGAATTCAAAACACACCAAGTTGGCTGTGGATGGTAACATTAGGAAGAACTTCCTGACAGTAAGAGCTGTTTGACAGCTCTTCCTGACAGTAAGAGCTGTTCGACAGTGGAATTTGCTGCCAAACAGTGTGGCGGAGTCTCCTTCTTTGGAGGTCTTTAAGCAGAGGCTTGACAACCATATGCCAGGAGTGCTCTGATGGTGTTTCCTGCTTGGCAGGGGGTTGGACTCGATGGCCCTTGTGGTCTCTTCCAACTCTATGACTCTATGATTCTATGGTACAGTGTACAGAATGCTTCCTGCCACTGAGATGTGTGATGATGGTACTGAGGGGGACACAGTCAGCAGTGTGTGGAGGTATGTCCTGGGAGTGTGTGTGCTGTTTTCCAGGTGTAGTGATTCATGATGTGATAGAGAAGTTGCCAAGTCTTATACAGCCCACTGACCACTACCCCTTCCTTCTGGTTCATGTGGGTACAAATAAATAATGCCACACAAAGCCTTCAATGCATAGCATAGGACTATGAGACTCTGGGCAGGAAGCTGAAGAGCCTTGGGGCACAGGTGGTCTTTTCATCACTCCTTCTTGTTGAAGGTTGTGGCCCAGGAAGAGAGAGGGAAATACTGGAGGTAAACCACTGGCTGCACAGGTGGTGTCATCAGGAAGGGTTTGGCTTCTTGGATCATGGTCTCCACTTTCTTAAGCAAGGACTTCTGGCAAGAGATTGAGCTGCATCTCACAGTGGTTTGCAAAAATGTGTTTGCTAAGACTCTCACAAACCTGATCAGGAGAGTATATGGGTAAAACTTGTAGGAGAGAGAAACTACAGTGACCTTATTTTGGGTGTCTGCTATAGACCACCAAGCCAGACTGAAGACTTGAATGACTAGAGCAGATTACCAAACAAATAATAATAATAATAATTTTATTATTTATACCCTGCCCAGTCACTCTGGGTGGCTTACAGCATATAAAAAAACATAATAAAACACAAAAAACTTCCTGATACACGGCTGCCTTCAGATGTCTTCTAGAAGTTGTGTAGATCTTTATCTCCTTGACATCTGAAGGGAGGACATTCTACAGGAAGGCACCACCTACTGAGAAGGCCTTCTGACTGGTTCCCTTTAACTTCACTTCTCGCAGTGAGAGAACCAGTAGAAGACCCTCGGAAGAGGACCTCAGTGTCCAGGCTGAATGATGGGGGTGGAGACGCTCCTTCAGGTATACTGGGATAAGGTCATTTAGGACTTTAAAGGTCAGCACCAACACTTTGAATTGTGCTCGGAATCATACTGGGAGCCAGTGAAGATCCTGGTCCTGGCAGCCACTCCCAGTCACAAGACTAGCTGCCACATTCTGGATTAGTTGTCGTTTCCAAAATAGAGAACTACCAGTACATCCTAGAATCTAATCCACCACACCTCTCCAATAACAAATCAAAAATCTCAATGCACTGATAACCTTGCTGGAGGTCAATACGGCAGTGAACCAAACCAAATTAGGGAAATCGCCAGGACCTGATGGACTATCCTTGGTGTATTACAAAGTATTCCAAGGAACATTGGCATTGCCATTGATGGAGGTAATGAACCGAATTCTTCAAGGGGAAGAAATTCCATCTTCATGGGAAAAAGTATATATAACACTAATCCCCAAACAGGATCAAGGAACCCCATACCCAAAGAATTTCAGACCAGTATCTTTATTAAACAATGATTATTTTAGAAGTATTAGCGTAAATAATAAGATGTAATCAGAAAATTAAAGGTTTAAGAGTGGGTCAGAGACTTAAAAGAGTGGATAATATTGTGGGATGTAAGCACAGGAGCAGTCAATGACAACATTCCTAGAGTGTACATGTTAGAACATGGGGAGGGATGTCTGTCTAGCAAGCAGGTAAACTTCCTTTGGACGGACTTCCTCCTCATGTGACCAGAGGTGGGTGTGGCCTCACCTGTGCAGGTAAATGATAAAAGCACAGGGCAGGCAGCCATAACTCTCTCTCATCTTCATCTTCTGAAGGAGCAACATGCCCTCTTGGATCTCAGCCAAGAGAGGACAGTACTATCTTCCTATAAGATAGATTCTGAGTGTATTTTACCCTTTTTTAGCTGTCTGCCTTCTGGGATAATATTGTGAACAGAACGCGAGTAAACTCTTTTATACTTTTATAAAGACTGTGTTATATCTTGTATTTTAAGAGGGAACAAAAGGGGAAATTACCAGAGTAATTATTATAGTGGTTCTAGCGAACTTGTGCAGACGTTACCGTTGTGAACTAAAAGGGGAATGTCATAAACTCTGCTGATATTTTGGGAACTTGTTAGCACAAATTGGATTAGGATACAATCTCACAATATATCCTCTCCTGCACCCCATAACATTCCCACAAAGGGTTATTGGCCCCAGTATTGCATATTTCTGCGTATTTTTGAAGGATTGCGTTGGATTGTGATTTTGAGTTGAGTAGTATTTTTCTGAGTTAACTTCCTGGTAAGCACATGGTCCTTTTGTTCCATTGTGCAGTGGGGATTAAGCACCCCCCCTTCCCTCAGAGTTCACAGTGACCCAAGGCAGTGAAGAAATGTTTTGTATTTTGAGATTTTGATTTTAAAATTTTGAGAAATTTTGAAATTTTTTAGAATTTTCAAATTTTTGGATTTTAAGATGGCTAGAGTAGCTTTTGATAGTGATGCAAAGCTAGGAATGCCTGTGCTGAATGAACACAATTTCATACACTGGAAGCAGCGCTTGATAGCATGTTTAGATTGTAAGCACATTTTGGAAGCTTTAAACCCTCAACCTACGGGATCGTCTGAGGAAGCTTTAGCCAAGATAAGTCCTTGGAGACGCATGAACAGCGAAGCTAGACACATACGGTAATTTTGAGTGGACTTCGTGATGAGCAGCTATCATTAATAAATAGTACAGATGATGCATCTCAAATCTTAAGAGATATTGAGCGCGTGTATGGAGAATCTAGCATAAACTGCTTCAGAAACTTGGTGTGTAAATTAACCAGATTGAGGATGAATTCAAAAGAGGAATTCACAGAGCACATCAACAACTTTACTGAGATTATTCAAAGAATTGATCTGACTCCCAAAGCTTTTGATGAAGATACAAAGATAGCATTTTTGTTATCATCACTTGGACCACGCTTTAGCGCATTTGTAAATTTGATGGACCATAGACAAGGTCTGACTTTTAAAGACTTGATTGGTTATTTAAAAGAAGAATGCAGAGATAGAGCTGAATCTCCAGTGAGAAATGCTAAAATCAAGGACAGTAGTTATGCATCTAGGCAATTTACAAAGTCCAAAGAGATGCCTAAGAAAGTGATTTGTTTCAATTGTAACAAAGAAGGACACATCACAAAGAATTGCAGGGCTCCTAAAGCAAAGAAACCCCACCCCTTTCAGCCAAAAGGGGAAAAGAAGGGAAAATGTGAATGCACATGGCTACTGCAAGAAAGGAATTTAGCTGTCCAGAATCGTGAGAATAGACGTAATAAATGGATAATTGATTCAGGTGCCAGCTCGCATTTTTCATATAAAAAGGACTATTTTAATGAGATAAATGAGATAAATGATGAAGATGGATCTGAAATTGAGATTGCAGATGGCAACATTGTTAAAGCAAAAGGTGCAGGTTCCATGAGCCTGAAATGCAATATAAACAATGAATGCATTGAGAACACAATCTCTAGAGTTTTGTATGTTCCAGAGCTGAGTTGCAATTTAATCAGCGTGTCCACTTTGGACAAGAAAGGTTTCCAGATCACATTTGGAAATGGGGAATGCAAGGTGACTAAAAATGGCAACGTGTTTGCTCAAGCAAAGCTAATAAATGGTGTATATGAGCTTGATCTTTCAGAGAACCAGTCTGCAAAAGTGGCATATTCCAGCCAGAAGGATGAGGCAGATCTGGACCTATGGCACAGAAGGCTTGGACACAGAGATACCAACGTCATTCTGGATCTACAGAAAAGAGATCTTGTAAGAGGTTTGCGGGTAAAGCAGAGCAACAAAGCTCCAGCAAAGTGCATAAGCTGTATTACTGAGAAGGCTGTAAAGCCTTCATTTCCACGTTGTGCAGAACAAAGAAGCAACAAAGTGCTTGACATAGTGCACACTGACATATGTGGACCCATGAATGTTCCCTCACTGGGAAAGAATAGATATATTTTAATATTTCTGGATGATTTTTCAAGATTTTGTGTTGTATATTTCCTCAAAGAGAAGAGTGAGACAGTGGACAAGCTCCAGGAATACATTGCCATGGTCAAGAATAAATTCCAAAGAGCTCCAGCTGTGTTAATGAGCAACAATGGAGGTGAGTACTGCTCAAATGAAATGCAGGCTCTCCTGGCCAAGGAAGGAATTGCACATGTAACCACAATTCCTTACACACCACAGCAGAATGCCATAGCTGAGAGAAAGTTTAGATCCATTATGGACATGACAAGGTGCATGCTAAAGGATGCATGTTTGCCACAGAAGCTGTGGGCCGAAGGAGTGTACACGTCGGTCTATTTGCAGAATAGACTACCAACTAAAGGTGCAGAGCGCACACCATTTGAACTTTGGCATGGGAAAGCTCCCAATCTGTTGCACATACATGTGTTTGGAAGTCCGTGTTACTTCCACGTGCCCAAGGAACACAGACACAAGCTTGACTCCAGGGCAAAAGCAGGTATCCTTGTGGGATATGCTTCTGGAGGCAAAGGATACAGAATTATGGACTTACAAACTGGTAAGACAAATGCATACCATGCGGTTTACGTTGATGAATATGGAAAAGTAGACACTAAGAACACTGTTGTGGATTCTTCCGATGAGTCAGAAAGGACAAAAGAGTTTGTATATTTCCCTTTTGAGACCCCACAAAGTAATAATCTGCCTTCGAGTGTTACAGCGCCCCCTACAGGTGACGCACCAGAAGACGAAGAGGACCAGAACCCTGGCGGCACCAGAGACAAAGAGGAGGACTCAGATGGGGACATGCCTGCGTTGGAAGAGGATGAGGAAGCTGATGCAGTCGCAGAACCAGAGGTCAGGCACTCGTCCAGAACCAACAGAGGTGTCCCACCATTACGGTTGTCCTACTTTGCAGGGTCGGCGTTTCCACAGGAACCTTCCACTTGGGAAGAGATACAGGAGATGCCAGCTGCAGAATCCAGTCTCTGGAGGAAGGCCGCGCAGGAGGAGATGGATACACTGCATCAGAACAAGACCTGGACACTCACTGAGCTGCCTCCCGGTAAGAAGGCCATTGGCAGTAAATGGGTTTTCAAGGTTAAGAAGGGGTCAGAAGGAGAAGTGCAGCGCTACAAAGCTAGACTTGTAGCACAGGGATTTTCACAACGTTTTGGTGAAGACTATGATGAAGTTTTTGTACCAACCGTGAGGTACAGCAGCGTAAGAATGGTTTTAAGCATTGCAGCCTCCAAGAAAATGAGGGTGAAACACATTGACATTGCTACCGCTTTTCTACATGGGCAGATTTCAGAGGAAATTTACATGAAACAGCCCAAAGGTTTTGTAAAACCACATGAGGCATATTTAGTGTGCAAACTCCAGAAAGGACTTTACGGACTCAAACAGGCTGCTAGAGCCTGGAACCAGAAGTTGCATAAAATGCTGACGCAACTTGGGTACAAGCAAGGCGACGCTGACAAGTGCTTCTACAGTAAGTCAAATAATGGACAATTCTCATATATCTTAGCTTTTGTCGATGACCTGATTATTGCCACAGCAAGTGAAAAAGACTATACACAGATAGTAAAACACCTTAGCAAAGAGGTGGAGGTCAAGGAGCTAGGAGATGTCCAGTACTACCTCGGGATCCAGGTGGAAAGAGACGAGGACAGCTCATTTCTTCTCAGCCAAAGACAGAAGATCCACGAGCTAATTGAGTACATGCAGATGCAAGACGCACATCCAGTCGCTACACCGATGGCTACTGACTTCCTGAAGAATCAGCAGGATTCGAAGCAGTTGCCAGACAACAATGACTACAGATCGGCGATTGGTAAACTTTTGTATTTAGTTACCACATGTAGACCTGACTTAGCTAATGCTGTGGGGATTCTTAGCAGAAAGGTGAATTCTCCCACTGAGCATGATTGGGCAGGTGTAAAGAGGGTAGTGCAATATTTGAAGGGTACCATGAATTGTAAATTAAGGTTACCAGCTGTCAGAGACCCTAAGTTGGTTGGGTATACTGATGCGGATTGGGCTGGGGATAATGCTGATTATAAATCAACAAGTGGTCATGTTTTCATGTTTGGGGATGGACCTGTTGCATGGGGCAGTTATAAACAGAGCTGTGTAGCATTATCTTCCACAGAATCAGAATACGTTGCAGCAACAGAAGCCTGCAGAGAGATCGCCTGGCTTGATCAACTCATAAAGGACTTTGGGTTGGTGAGAAAAGAACCTGTCAGCTTGCTGGAGGACAATCAAAGTTGCCTGAAGCTGACGCAGAGTGAGAAGTTCCTGGCCAGAACAAAACACATTGGGGTTAAATACCACTACATACGCCAGATGATCCAGGATGGACTAGTGGAACTATCCTACTGCAGCACCCAAGAGATGACTGCTGACATCCTGACGAAACCCCTACCAAGAGAGTTTCCAGAATCTACGTTGCAAGCTGGGACTCTGGGTGGTTGAATAAAGTTGTTTATGTTTTGTGTATGCTGTATTGCCTGAGAAGGGGTATGTGGGATGTAAACACAGGAGCAGTCAATGACAACATTCCTAGAGTGTACATGTTAGAACATGGGGAGGGATGTCTGTCTAGCAAGCAGGTAAACTTCCTTTGGACGGACTTCCTCCTCATGTGACCAGAAGTGGGTGTGGCCTCACCTGTGCAGGTAAATGATAAAAGCACAGGGCAGGCAGCCATCTCTCTCTCTCTCATCTTCTGAAGGAGCAACATGCCCTCTTGGATCTCAGCCAAGAGAGGACAGTACTATCTTCCTATAAGATAGATTCTGAGTGTATTTTACCTTTTTTTAGCTGTCTGCCTTCTGGGATAATATTGTGAACAGAATGTGAGTAAACTCTTTTATACTTTTATAAAGACTGTGTCGTGTCTTGTATTTTAAGAGGGAACAAAAGGGGAAATTACCAGAGTAATTATTATAGCGGTTCTAGCGAACCTGTGCAGACGTTACTGTTGCGAACTAAAACGGGAATGTCATAAACTCTGCTGATATTTTGGGAACTTGTTAGCACAAGTTGGATTAGGATATAATCTCACAATATATCCTCTTCTGCACCCCTGAACATTCGCACAAATATTACTAGACGGGGACTTATTAGACCTAGAAGGGTTTAATAACTGCTATGGGTGGCATGAGTATTTAGGATACAAAAAGGTGAAGGTCCACTGGGGATTTCTTAATACTATCATAATAAAATTGATATATAGAGTATGGGTAAAATACAAAGAATTACTGGAGCCTAAGACACCCTGGTGGATTTCTCCCTTAGAAGCGATAACGGTAAAAAAGAAAAACATGGAATTAAATTGGGCTACTGTAATGTGTATGGGTTGCTCATGCGTAAGTTGCCGCCTCTCCAGGCTTTGTAAACCTTTCAGTCTGGGCAGCCCTTCACTTCGTGGCTGCCTCAGTCGCTAGCAGAATCAGTCAGTGGGTGTTTCTTAAATCTTTTCCAACATAAAAGTTGCTTGACACCCAGTCTCCTCCTACTCTCTCTGCGCGGAAGTCTTCTGTGCAGGGTGGGCGTGGGTAGCGGAGGACCCATTCTCTCCCCGCTGGTGTCCGGTGAAGAGTCCTGGAGCCCTCTCGCCGATTCCCCCATCAGCCCCTCTATATCCCTGGTGTTGCGCTGATTTGCTTCCCCATCTGCGGAGCTGCCTCTCTCCCTGCTGGGCCCTTCTCCAGCATCATTTGAGAGCCTTCCCTCCGCCTCTAGCTCCGATGTCAGTTCCCTGACAGTTACATATAAGGATTTACTAAAAGAAAAAGATATTAAAAGAGTACGAGGAAATAAGACATCACCTAACAGGGTGGATTCAGTATCACCAACTAAATGAAGTGTTTAAGGCAGACAAGAAAAACGGTTTTAAAAATGAAATCTCATTACTAGACAGAGTTATTACAAAATAAGAACAAGGTTATCTCAAGAATGTATGGAACATTATTGGAATGGGAGGTTAAGGATGAAAAAGTAAAAGACTCCCAGGCTGCACACCTAGTCCTTCAGGGGCACGGTTACCCTGTTCAAGACCAAAAAGTCCCCCACACCCGCCTGCCCCTTGCCTCCCCCGAAACAGTACTTCTGTCTTGTCAGGATTCAACCTTAATCTGTTAGCCGCCATCCATCCTCCAGCCGCCTCCAGACACTCACACAGGACATTCACTGCCTTCACTGGTTCCAATTTAAAATAAAATAATAATAATAATAATAATAATAATAATAATAATAATAATAATAATAATAATAATAATAATAATAATAATAATAATAATTTATTATTTGTACCCCGCCCATCTGGCTGGGTTTCCCCAGCCACTCTGGGCGGCTTCCAACAAAGATGAAAAATACACTAAAATGTCACATATTAAAAACTTCCCTGAACAGGGCTGCCTTCAGATGTCTTCTGAATGTCAGGTAGTTGTTTATCGCTTTGACATCTGATGGGAGGGCGTTCCACAGGGCGGGCGCCACTACCGAGAAGGCCCTCTGCCTGGTTCCCTGTAACCTGGCCTCTCGCAGTGAGGGAACTGCCAGAAGGCCCTCGGCGCTGGACCTCAGTGTCCGGGTAGAATGATGGGGGTGGAGATGCTCCTTCAGATATACTGGACCGAGGCCGTTTAGGGCTTTAAAGGTCAGCACCAACACTTTGAATTGTGCTCGGAAACGTACTGGGAGCCAATGTAGGTCTTTCAAGACCGGTGTTATATGGTCTCGGCGGCCACTCCCAGTCACCAGTCTAGCTGCCGCATTCTGAATTAGTTGTAGTTTCCAGGTCACCTTCAAAGGTAGCCCCACGTAGAGCACATTGTAGTAGTCCAAGCAGGAGATAACCAGAGCATGCACCGCTCCGGCGAGACAGTCTGCAGGCAGATAGGGTCTCAGCCTACGTACCAGATGGAGCTGGTAAACAGCTGCCCTGGATACAGATTTGACCTGTGCCTCCATGGACAGCTGTGAGTCCAAAATGACTCCCAGGCTGCGCACCTGGTCCTTCAGGGGCACAGTTACCCCATTCAGGACCAGGGAATCTTCCACACCTGCCCGCCTCCTGTCCCCCCAAAACAGTACTTCTGTCTTGTCAGGATTCAACCTCAATCTGTTAGCCGCCATCCATCCTCCAACCGCCTCCAGACACTCACACAGGACCTTCACCGCCTTCACTGGTTCTGATTTAAAAGAGAGGTAGAGCTGGGTATCATCCGCATACTGATGAACACCCAGCCCAAACCTCCTGCTGATCTCTCCCAGTGGCTGCATGTAAATGTTGAAAAGCATGGGGGAGAGGACAGAACCCTGAGGCACCCCACAAGTGAGGGCCCAGGGGTCTGAACACTCATCCCCCACCACCACTTTCTGAACACGGCCCATGAGGAAGGAGCGGAACCACTGTATGACAGTGCCCACAGCTCCCAGCCTCTCAAGACGGTCCAGAAGGATGTTATGGTCGATGGTATCAAACACCGCTGAGAGATCCAGCAGAACTAGGAAACAGCTCTCACCATTGTCCATAGCTCGCCGGAGATCATCAACCAGTGTGACCAAGGCAGTTTCAGTCCCATGATGAGGCCTGAATCCCGACTGGAAGGGATCCAAATGGTCCGCTTCTTCCAGGCGTGCCTGGAGTTGTTCAGCAACCACTCACTCAATCACCTTGCCCAAGAATGGAAGATTTGAGACTGGGCGATAATTGGCCATCGTGGCCGCATCTAAAGATGGTTTTTTAACAAGCGGTTTAATCACCGCCTCTTTCAGCGGGTCCGGGAAGGCTCCCTCACGAAGCCCATCGCCCAGTACTTCCCGGCTAGCTTTTATAAGCCAGGATGGGCAAGGATCCAGGAGACAGGTGGTTGGCTTCACTCGTCCAAGCAGCCTGTCCACATCCTCGGAGGTAACAGGTTGGAATTGATCCCACGCAACTTGACTAGACAGGACTCTAGCACTCTCCCACCCTGGCCCTGCTCCCACGGTGGAGTCTACTTCTTCCCGAATCTGAGCGATTTTATCTGCAAAAAACTTTGCAAAATCATTGCAGGAGATCATGTGGCCCGTACTGGGCCCAGATGTCGCAGGTGGTTCTGCTAAATTGTGAACCACCTGAAAAAGTCTCCTGCTGCTGTTTTCTGAAGATGCAATAGAGCCGTCACTATCGCCACTTGGTAGGCTCGACGCTGAGCTCTAACCTGTGTCCGGTCAGATTCGGAATGAGTTATCCGCCACCAGCGCTCTAGCCGTCTCAACGATTGTTTCATTGCCCTCAGATCCGTGGAAAACCACAGGGCTGTCCGGGCTCCATGCAATCGGAGAGGGCGCTTCGGAGCCAAACAGTCAATAGCCCTGGTTAACTCCACATTCCAGCGGGCCACCAGGGAATCGGCTGAAAGGCCATCAACATGGGATAAAGCATCCCCTACCACTTTCTGGAAACCATTTGGATCCATTAAGTGGCGGGGGTGGACCATCCGAATTGGTCCCACCTCCCTGCAGAGGGGATGGGTCGCAGAGAAGTCCAGTTGCACCAGGAAGTGATCTGACCATGGCACTTCTTTCGTTTCGCTTTTACTTAGTGTCAGATCACCAACATCCATAGAGGTAAACACCAGGTCCAAGGCATGTCCGCGGCTATGGGTTGGGCCAGACTTATTCAGGGACAGCCCCATGGAGGCCATGCTTTCCACGAAGTCCCGAGTGGCCCCTTGTAAGGTCGTGTCGGCATGGATGTTAAAATCCCCCAGGACAACCAAGCTACGTGTCTCCAGGAGAACATCCGCCACGACCTGAAGCAGCTCGGGCAGGGAATCATTGGTGCAGTGGGGAGGTCGGTACACCAAAAGGAATCCTGTACTGCCCCCATTGCCCAACTTCCAGAACATGCACTCGGAAAACTGGGTCTTCCCAATAGGACGCCTGGTGCAAACTAATGACTTCCTAAAAATCACTGCAACCCCCCTCCCCGCCCACATGACCTGGGTTGCTGTGCGTAAGAGAAACCTGGTGGACAGGCAGTGGCAAGGACAGGCCCATCTGCTTCATCCAACCAAGTCTCTGTTACAAATGCCAGGTCAAGTCCTCCATCCATGATCAAGTCATGGATGGCAGTGGTCTTATGAATCATTGACCTGGCATTGCACAGCAGCACCTTCAGGTCATGTGGGTATCCCTTGCTGATTCTAGTATCCATCCGGTCAGGACCAGACCCGGAGGCAGGAATAGTCCTCAGACAACGACTAAACCTGCCTCCTCTGTAATAACATGGTCTGGTCTTAGCGTAACTCCTCCTCCTACCTGTGATCACTGAGATCAGTTGTCCCAGTGCACCCCCCCCCCCCCGTGGAACATGCCCCAGCCATTTTGTTGGCTGGGACCCACTCCCCGGCAGCCCTGACCCCTCCCCTTAAGAACAAAATAACACCTTAAAAAAAACCAATAAAACAATACAAACAAAAAACAGTAAAAATTGCAAAAACATAAAATCAAACAAATTCCCAGGCCCAATAAACATCCATCCCACCCCACACCCCCACTTACAAAAAAATCAAAAGAAAAGAGAGGTAGAGAGGTATAGTAGTCATGGGAGACTTCAACTTCCCCAATATCTGTTGGAATTCAAATTGTGCCAAGAATGTAAAGTGCTGATGTGATCCAAAGTAAAGGAGAGCAATACGGAGCTGGCTTTCACCGGCCAGCTAAATGAGGTAAGGGTAGCTGATGGGTCTCAAACCCAGAGTGAGTAAGGGACTTCCCTTGCATGCAAAGACAGGCTGCAACAGATTGAGCGGACAAGACAAATAGTAGGTCCAATGGTCAAGAAGGCAATTTCTTCATGTGCTGTAGAGGGAAGTGAGGGTCAGATGGGGCTCGTCAACCTGGGAAGGTAGTGTTGTAATTGCAGAGTCCTGTACACAGCGAAAGGATGAGCAGTACGTACCACATGCTTAACTTTGCTTTATTTTCAGTTCAGTGTTGAGAGATTACAAACATGCATCTTGCCTCTGTGGGAGCAGAGAAGCAACCGTCCTTCTCCTCGGAACAAAGAACACCGAGAGAGCAAGTGAAAAACAGGAAACCAGTGTACGTCACATCCAGTCTCCCATTCCCGTGGGAAACCCAACAGTTCTCTGACTGTGGAATGCAAAACATTGTCCCGTGACATGCACTTCGCTGCACAGTGAAGAAAGCAGAAACCAACAGGTAGCCCATCTAGGAGAAGGAAAACTCTGATCCTAAACCTCTGCTGCCTTGCAGAACATCTTCAGGAGACGAAAAGACCTACACAAGTCCAGAGTGGAGTTCTGTTTTAAATTTTTTTTAAAGCAACAACAATTTTTTATTAGATTTCCCCAATTATACAAATACCAATTAATATCAAATTAATTCCAATTATTTCCAGATTTAGAAAATTTAATTAGTGCTTTCCCGTGCTCTGTGATCAATGTGTTTATCCAGTTCTTATATTACTGTGATTCGTGTTCTTATAACTTATATTAAAGATTTAAATAACAGCTGCATTCTTCGTAATTTCTCTTTGTGTCATTATTTAACTTTTCATAGGCTTTCAAATGAGAAGCTCTAATTATTTTCTTTTTCACTACATGTGTCATTCTAATTAGGTCCAGTTATGGATTCCTTGGCCTTTATCTGCTGTCCCATCCTTGAATTTCTTCCACGGTTGCTGTTGTCTCCCAGTGTAGCTGGGGTGGAGATGTATTCTCAGAGATTCTTGAAAGTTCTCATTAGCTCCTTCCCATGGTGCTCCCATCTTACTTGATGTTTCCAGACAACTGTTTCCAACAACCCACTCTTTCTCACCGCTCGAAGTTTCCACAGCCTGAGAAAGGTGGCCTTTTCCAGGGAGTCTTCTCTTCTCATGAGGTGGCCAAAGTATTGGAGCCTCAGCTTCAGAATCTGTCCTTCCAGTGAGCACTCAGGGCTGATTTCCTTCAGAATGGATAGGTTTGATCTTCTTGCAGTCCATGGGACTCTCAAGAGTCTCCTCCAGCACCAGAATTCAAAAGCATAAATTCTTCGGCGATCAGCCTTCTTTATGGTCCACCTCTCACTTCCATACATCACTACTGGGAAAACCATGGCTTTAATTATACGGACCTTTGTTGGCAAGGTGATGTCTCTGCTTTTTAAGATGCTGTCTAGGTTTGTCATTGCTTTTCTCCCAAGAAGCAGGCGTCTTTAAATTTCATGGCTGCTGTCACCCTAGCTGCCTTTAAAAATGCTGTAATATTGTTCCTCCCATCTCAGCCTCTCTCTGAGGTCATGCCAAAGGTAATTCCATTGCCACCGGCACCTTCATTTGCCTGGGTCGACTGTAAATGCCATGTCACCTACTTATTTAGTGGGCAATGCTCCATAAAGGGCTCAGACTACAGTGCAAAAATTGACTATTCCAAATTATGGCAGAAGGAAGCAGTGAAGAAGCTGTTACATTGCCATTATTAGCAGTCTGTCCTGTTGCTCAGAATGCACAGGGACAGAGAGCCCATGAATCATTGCCCTTCGCAGTTTTTAACAAATTGAAGCGAAGTGTGGCAGAAAATGGCTTGAATGGCATTCTTGATGGGCTAAGAGCAGCCAGTACTTTAATTCCAAACCTTGAAGCCTCTGAAGTTTCAATGAAACAATTGGCTTATGAAAATGCTGATTGCAAGACTGCTCTTAAAGTGATGTACCAGAAGTAAGAAACAGAGATTGCTCAAATGAGTAAGCCTTGCCAGAATATTGACACCGAGACTCACAAATCTGCCCTCCGAGCAGCAGCTTTGTCTCCTTCAGCTCATCCTGCTAAAGACAGGCAATGCCACGACCGGTGGCCTTCCAGCCTGAGTCTAAATGGGAGAACAAAGACTGTTGTGCCAGCTGATTGTCAGTCTTTTACTGAAGCTAAATTAGAAGCAATAGCTGGCTTTTCTAACACACTTGCTTTTAACACACAGTCTCGTGACAAATCTGTGCCATGCCGCTAAGGGCAGTGCCGGTTTGAATCTACTGACAGCAGAACTTGCTACTTTTCAGTTCCAGTTCCCTATGGTGGTTTATAAAATTAAGACATAGCATACAGGTCTGATTCCACCTCAGACAGTGAGACTCATTCTTCATCGCTTATTTGCAGACTTTTTTCTCCTTTCCTCCCTGAACTTAAAATTCCTAATGAATTTACTTTACAGGAGTTGCAGAGTTTTGGGGTCACTTCATACGCGTGATTTTCCTTAAATACAATGTTTTCACCTACAGGACTCCTTTTCCCCCCAAACACTGCTGACAGAATAGTGATTTTAGAGTGGCTACACTCTAAATTGCCTAACACTGGATTTGATATTGCTGCTTGTTATTTGCTTTTTTCTAAACAGGAACACGAATCCTTAATGAGTTCTTCTCTTCCCTATCAGTTTGCATTTCCTGATTATATTTGGGATAGTTTATTTTAACCCTCCTAAAAGATTCATGCCTGGTTTTGATTCAAACAGGTTCCTATTCAACACCTTTAGAGCGTTTTAACGTATAAGGACTCTGAAAATAACTGGCATTTTTTTTTGCAGCTAATCAGAAAACTGACAGAGACGTGAAGAAGGCCCAAAAAACGTTGAAAGACTATTTTGAAATAAATTTGAATACTTCGGTGGAAAAGAAAATAATCTGGGACGCGAGTAAAGCTGTTATGAGAGGGTTTCTGATACAACAGAACACTATTAAGAAAAAACTCTGGAACGGTAAAAAGGACAAGATTGTGGAGAAGATAAGAGGCGGAGAGAAAAAGCTGAGACTTAACCCAAAATCAAAAGAAATTTTAAGAGAAATAAAATTCCATCAAGCACAATATGCGAAATTGATAAATCAAGAAATTGAATGGAAAATCAAACAGATGAAACAAAGATCATTCGAATCGGCAAATAAATGTGGGAAGCTGCTGGCATGGCAGCTGAAAAAGAGACAAAAATTGAACTTTGTTACCAACCTGGAGGTTGAAGGAGAATGTATTCAGAAACCAGAAGAAATTAGAAAGTGTTTCCAGAAATATTTTAAAAAACTGTTTACTCAAGGACCCCAAGTAGAGACTGAGATAAACAAATTTCTAAAGAGTTATGGCCTGCAAAAGTTAACACAAGATAAACAAACAGCCCTGAATTATAAAATAACACAACAGGAAATTGAAAGTGCCATTCAGAACATGCAATTAGGCAAATCCCCAGGCCCTGATGGACTTACCTCCAAATATTATAAGACATTGAAAGAATATTTGGTCCAGCCACTAATGGAGGTATGTAATCAAATTATGGAAGGGAAGGGGGCACCAGAATCGTGGAAAGAGGCATTCATTACTTTGATACCAAAATTGGAATCTGAAAAGACTCAACTTAAGAACTACCGTCCCATCTCACTCCTAAACGTGGATTACAAAATCTTTGCTGATATTTTGGCAAACAGACTGAAAAAAGTTTTAAATGAAGTAATTCATAAAGACCAAGCAGGCTTTCTCCCCGGTAGGCATTTGTCTGACAACACTAGGAATATTGTTGATGTTTTGGAATTATTACAGACAAATTTGAACACGAAAGCAGTTTTGATTTTCATAGATGCCGAGAAGGCCTTTGACAATATATCTTGGAAATTTATGAAGAAAAATTTGGAAGGGATGGGAGTGGAAGGGGCGTTTCAGAATGGTATCGAAGCAATTTATTCAGAACAAAAAGCTAAATTGATAGTAAATAATGTGGTGACAGAGGAGTTTAAAATTGAAAAAGGGACACGACAGGGGTGCCCTCTATCACCCCTCTTATTTATTTCTGTCCTGGAGGTGTTGCTGAACTTGATTAGGAAGGACCAGCGGGTAGAAGGAATACAGGTCGGAGAAAAACAATATAAACTGAAGGCTTTTGCGGATGATTTGGTTTTGACATTACAGGAGCCAGAAACTAGCACAAAAAGAGCTTTAGAATTAATCTCTGAGTTTGGTCGGGTGGCAGGATTCAAGTTGAACAAACAAAAAACTAAGGTTTTGGCAAAAAACTTGACACCTTCAGAAATAGATGGGTTTCAGAAGGAAACAGAATTAAATGTGGTTACAAAAGTGAAATACCTGGGGGTTAACCTGACTGGGAGAAATTTGAATTTGTTCAAGGATAATTATGAAAAATGTTGGTCGGAAATTAAAAAGGACTTAGAAACCTGGTCAAGATTGAAACTTTCCTTGTTGGGAAGAATTGCAGCAGTCAAGATGAATGTATTGCCAAGGATGTTGTTTCTGTTTCAAACCCTTCAGATCGTGGACAGAGTGGAATGTTTTGGAAAGTGGCAGAGGGACATCACGAAGTTTGTCTGGCAGGGCAAAAAGCCCCGAATAAAATTTAAGATACTAACAGATGCAAAGGAAAGAGGGGGGTTTGCCCTGCCGGACCTAAGATTGTACTACGAAGCTGCATCCTTCTGCTGGATGAAGGATTGGTTTTTGTTAGAAAACACTGATGTCCTAGATCTGGAAGGGTTTAACAATGCTTTTGGGTGGCATGCATATCTGTGGTACGACAAGATAAAGTTTCATAAATTGTTTAAAAACCATATTGTCAGGAAAGCTCTATTTATTGTCTGGACTAAATATAAGGACTTACTCGAAAGTAAGACCCCGAGGTGGTTATCACCGACGGAGGCTAAGGCCGTAAAACTACGTAACATGGAGAGTGGCTGGGTAAAATACTGCGAGATAATAGAAAGAGTTGGTGATACTTGGAGGTTGCAGAGTTTCGAAAAATTGAAAGGAAAGGTGTGAGATTGGTTTCATTATGCCCAAATTTTAGAGATCTTTAAAAAAGACAAAAAAATTGGTTTCCAGGTGGAAAAATCAAAACTAGAGACAGAACTACTTGAACCTAAGACGAAAGTGCTTTCAAGAATGTATAACTTGTTGCTTAAATGGAATACTCAAGATGAGATAGTCAAATCAGCCATGATAAAATGGGCACAAGACATTGGGTACAACATTATGTTTGAAGACTGGGAAAGGTTATGGACCACCGGTATGAAATTCACGGCATGTAATGCCTTAAAAGAAAACATTATGAAAATGGTATACAGGTGGTACATGACCCCAGTCAAACTTGCAAAGATATACCATCTGTCTGATAATAAATGTTGGAAATGCAAAGAGGCTGAAGGAACATTCTTCCACCTCTGGTGGACATGCCCGAGGGTGAAGGCTTTCTGGGAAATGATTTACAATGAGTTGAAAAAGGTGTTTAAGTACACCTTTCATAAGAAACCAGAGGCCTTCCTCCTGGGCATTGTAGGCCAGAGAGTGTCAAAAAAAGATAGAACTTTCTTTTTATATGCAACTATAGCAGCAAGAATCCTTATAGCCAAATATTGGAAGGCACAGGAGTTACCCACGCTGGAAGAATGGCATTCGCAGCTGATGGACTACATGGAATTAGCCGAAATGACCGGCAGAATCCGAGATCTGGGAGAAGAGGCAGTGGAAGAGGATTGGAAAAAATTTAAGGACTATCTACAAAAACACTACAAGTTATATGAATGTTGAGAATTTGCTAAGTTTTTGGGAAAAACATGCTTCAGTATTGAGATTTGTAAATGAGGGAAATTAAGTCATGATTTTGAAAAGTATAAATTATAGATTATATAACTAAATGAAAGTACAAAAACACATAAAATAAGGTATCAATTTGCTGTTTATTCTTATTGTAAAGAAAGCAGGGGATGGAAGATGTGGGGAAGTCCAGTTGATTACGAAAATTGATTTGGAAAAGTGAATTTTCTTTTATAATTTCTTCTTTTTTCTGTAAAATCGCTTTTGTTGTGTTATTGACGATGTATTCTGACCTTGGAAAAAAAGCAATAAAAAATTATTAAAAAAAAAAAAAAGAAAACTGACAGAGACCAGCCTACACGTCCACTGCATTTTGTGATTTTGTGTGAAGTGGGATATCTTTTTATCACATTTGGCTAATTCCGATCTTTCTCCGATGCTAGATTTTAATCTACTCTCTTTGTTCTTGACACTGAAATATCTCTTGACAAATAGAACTATGCCTTTCTATGCTGCTCATGTTTACTCTCACGTTTGCTCCCATACAGGATGCAAAGATGCACTTTCAGAAGGTAATCAACATGCTGATTCTGCTCTGAAATCTCTCTGACCATTATTTTCTAATGCAATTGACCGCCATACATTTTTTCACCAGGGAGCTAAGCAGCTGCATAAAACATTTTTTCCATTCCTCTGACACGAGCTAAGGATATTGTTGGTGGATGTCCTTCATGCGCTTTAACTCCTGTTAACTTTACCTTAAATCAATTAACTGTTTCCTTTCTTAATAAATTTTCTCCTATGAAATGCCATTGTAGGAAAGAGGTACCTCTGGAACACCCTCTAGTGACGTACCAGCAGCTCCCCAACCCGTAGTGAGAGGGACCCATTCCTTTGATTACCTGGGGGCAGGGATACCCTACTGTTCTTACTTCCTCAGGTCCTGTGTGGATTCCAAGTCACTGTATCTATCCCTATCGGCCCAGACATGCGCTGGTACCAAGGCCTGCAGAACCCCATTCTGGACTTTGCAAGGATCATGACCCCGACTCCGCCTCTACAGGCTCAGCAACCCCATGCAAAAGTCCATCGCACCCGTCCTCATCCTTGAAAGGCTGAGGGATGCCCGAAGGTGACATGGGGAATGCTGAAGACCTTGACCTCTGATGCCAGGACACAATTTCAGCATCATGATGTTCCAGCGGAATCGGAGACTTTTTTCATAGCCTTGATTACTCAGCTAAATATGAACTCTATGCTGATTTTAACACGTATATTATTTGTTTTCTTGATACCTTAGTACTCAATGTATCTATCTTCCCCCTGAAACTTCTTCTAGTCGTAGCTATAACTGGTGGATGCGTTTAGCTAAAGTGGCTAACGTCTCTCATTTTTGTCTGAGTGAAACATATGATATGCACACTACCTTAGGAAATTGTATACTCCCTGTTTGTACACAGCCTTTCCATATGGCACATGCCACAAACATGGGAAAGTGGTTTTCTGGCTGGCTTTCTAAAGGTATCATTGGTTATACTAATCTCCATGATTGGGGAACAGTGACACAAAAGTTACCTCTGGATGCAATATTGTTATACACACCTCACGCCACCTACTGGCCTCCTCCTGGGGTAATTGCTCAACCTCCTCAAAACTTTCAGGTTCGCAATTTGCCAAACCAGCCCAAACACTAATAGCTTGGTACCTTTCAGGAGGTTTACCTTTGTTGGTACGCTTAGAACGCCTTAACAGTTCCTGCGATGTTCCTTCAGTTTCCCCCTCTGACGCAGAATCACTAGTCGTCACCTGTTTGTCACTAGTAGTTGAAGAACTTTCTGATTCTGACTTTACACATCTCTCTTGCTGTACAGGTGAACTTTTAGAGCTAGAAGATTCTGACTTTACAGACTTGGGTGAACTAGACGATTTCTCACCCTCGTCTTCAGACTTAAATTTCTCAGTCTGTTCTGGAACTAATACCTGCACTGGGGCCTGAGATTCATTGTTACTGTTCACCACATCAAATAGTATGTCAGGATTTCCATGAATTTTATTCCAACCATCCTGTTCACAAAATTCCGCACTTCTGCTGATTGTGATTTTCGTTTGATTGCCTTCTACATTTACAAATCTCCAACCTTTTGTGTTTGCTTGATAACCACAGAAAAACATTTCTTTAGACCTAGGATCGCCTTTCCTACGTTGTGCCCTAGGCACCAGCACATAAGCACGACATCCAAAAACTCTTAGACGATCAACTTTTGGTTTTTTTTCAAATAGCATGAAGTAAGGAGTGTTGCCTACTGTGCTATTGTACACTCTGTTAAAAGTATAATTCGCATACAGTGCAGCCTTAGCCCAAAAACGCTGTGGAAGTCCAGAATCAAACAGCAAAGCAGCACTGGCTTCCTGTAATGTTCGAAATTTTCTTTCGGCAACTGCATTCTCCTGTGGTGAATAGGGATTGGTAGGTCTATGAACTATACCTTTCCTTTTTAACCACGTCTCCAGCGTGTGGTTCACATATTCCCCACCACGATCCTATTGTATTTTACGTACCCTGGTGTCAAATTTACATTCGACTTCTTCAATCCAATCCATGAGGATGGAAGCTGCTTGTGATTTTTCTTTCAGAAAGAAAACCCAACTAGCCCTTGAAAAGTCATCCACCAAAATTTGCATGAATCTCGCACCTCCAAGCGATTTGACTGGCATAGGGCCACACACGTCTGTGTGCACAAGTTCAAAGGGTTTCTTGCTTACTCTATCAGATCTAGGATAGTTACATGTCTTAACCTTAGCATGTTTACAAGCACAACAATCCAGAAAATTTGGACAGGGTTTAATGTTACACTCCTCAGCTAAATCTGACATCTTGCTTACATACTTAAAGCATATATGAGCTAACCTTCTGTGTAGTAGATGTGCACAACCTGTATGAGGAGCCTTATTTACACACTTAGCTTGCGCTTCACCTGTTGAACATCTACCTGCTGCTAACTGCTCTTCAACCAAAACAAAAAGCCCATCCTCACAGGGAATTTTAACTAGCTCCTTTCCCTGTTTCGAAATGGTGCACACATCATTTTCAAACTCAACCTTAAAACCACTTTTTACCAGGCATGACACACTCAAAAGTCCATTCTTCATTCCTGGAAGAACAAAAACAGGAAGGTTAGTTTGCAAACAGTTAACATAAATTGTGCCTTTAAGGTTCATTTCTCGTTTACTATTGTCTGCTATAGTCACGGTTTTTGCAACTGGCAATGTCTTGCAGTTCATCAAGCGGCCACTAGATGTCGGTGGAACTAAACTGTGACTTGCTCCACTGTCAATTATCCACTTCAAGGTTTGTTGGCTCCTTTTAGGACTCTGTTGTGCTGCCATTGCAGATAGTCCCTTATCAGCACCTGCTCCCCCTCTGGATCGTTGATTCTTGTAGTTCTCACGTCGTCTTCCCCTGTAACTCCGGAAACTGGCCTTGGACTGTTGAAATTCCTGTTGCTTTTCTGGACACTTTGCTATCAAATGAAACCTGCTGCCAATCGAAAACATGACTTGCTGGCCATAGCAGACACTTGTGAGGCTTCCTTACAGCTCTGCCTGCTAGTTTCCCCACGCTGGGAATTATCTGAACATCCAACCCTTGGGGTATTTGAATTATCAATACGTTTTCGATGATGTTGATATTCTTGCTCACACAATCTACCAGTCACATAATTCATATTCAGCTGGTCCTCTGGCAAAACTTGTAAAGTTAGTACTAAGTTTTCAAACCCTGCATGCAGGCTACTAAGCAGAGTATAAACTTTAATATTTTCAGGAAAATTCTCACCTAAAGATGACAGTCGGTTGAAATACTCAGTCATCTGTGACGTGTGTTCAACCACACTATCCCCTGGCTTCAATTTCAACTCATACAAAGCACGTATAATGTTCACCTTCTCTCCGGGCGAGGCTCTATGGTGAATTCGCCTAAGAGCTTCCCAAATTTCAAATGCAGACCTTAAATTTTCCACATGAGGTAATTGGGAATCGTCTATCGATACCATCAACATGCATCTAGCTTTAGTGTCCATTTTATCATGTTCCCTGTTATGAGCATGTGCAGCAGCCTGTTGCTCTGCTGTGGCATCTGCTGCAACAGCCACAAACGGCTTTCGCCTCTGGACATAGTCAGCCCACACTTCTTTGGCTTCCAACCAGACTTGAGCCCTCTTAGACCACTGCACGTAATTAGCAGAGTTCAACTTTGTAAAGGGAACCTGGAAATTTTCCACTGCCATTCTTGGGGTCTGCTGCTACTCCCTCTGTGTGCCCTTTCTTCTCTTTCCCCTTGGGATTTGTTTTACTCACTTTTCAGACGCCTCCAGCCTCCTCTGAAGCCTTTTAAACTTTTTTTTTCTTCTCCGTCTCTTCACTAGCAACCTACCACCGTCCTCTGTTTTTATTAACAAAACACAAACACAATGGGAGGTCAAGCTAGCCTTTTGCAGCTAATGAAGCTGTAAATCTTCACTTACGCAGCTCTCTCAATTTTCTGCAGCCTCTCAGTTCCTTTAAGAGCTGGATTTACGACCAAGCCGGTCTTCTCTCATCTGAAAGCTGCTTTCACTTTCTCTGCACACAATACAGCTGCAGAAACGTAGAAGGAGCCATAACCTAAGAGAGTTTGTGTACTGGTTCAGTAAAAGCTTCCGCTGCGCCACCAGCAACAGCTCTCTTTGCAGAGCATTAATTAAGTCCAGTGCAGAGATTCTTGTTGCAGTACAAGCTTCAGAGTCTCAGCAGCAAAGAAATAACGACACAGGGAAGCCTGTCTTTCCAAAGACATGTTTATTGCAGAAAGATAACAGAAACACCGCCGGAGCTTTCGGACATTTTTGCTTCACGCCCCACACAACACAGAGAAAACAAACACTCTTTATATACTGAGCAACTTAACAACTTAACGAGCTTGACTACTTAAAGTTACATGACATTGCTAACTTGCCAGCGTCTTAGGTTTCACACCCTAACAATTTAAAGGTGGAGATAAATGGTGTTAAAAGTTTTCCACTGAAAACCAAGAAAGCAAGAGGGGAAACATATATAACAATAATTCAATTTGCGTGCACAAGGGTGCGAGATTATATCCTTAAAGCTTTCTGGGAAAAGTCGAATGCTAAACCCCTTGAATGGAGGGGAAATATAATTTCTATTTTCCCGGACTATAATAATAATAATAATAAATTTTATTTATATCCCGCCCTCCCCAGCCGAAGCCGGGCTCAGGGCGGCTGACAACACTAAAATAGTGCAACATTATAAAAACATCATAAGAATTAATTAAAATCAGAATTGATGGCAACCATAAACTAAAGTATTGTAAAGATTGCCAAAGGAGGGAGTCAGGCTGTGCCCTAACCAAAGGCCTGGTGGAACAGCTCTGTCTTGCAGGCCCTGCGGAAAGATGTCAAGTCCTGCAGGGCCCTTGTCTCTTGTGACAGAGCGTTCCACCAGGTTGGAGCCGCAGCCGAAAAAGCCCTGGCTCTAGTTGAGGCCAACCTAACCTCTCTGAGGCCTGGGACCTTCAAGATGTTTTTATTTGAGGACCGTAAGTTCCTCTGTGGGGCATACCAGGAGAGGCGGTCCCGTAGATACGAGGGTCCTAGGCCGTATAGGGCTTTGAAGGTTAAAACCAGCACCTTAAACCTGATCCTGTACTCCACCGGGAGCCAGTGCAGCTGGTATAGCACCGGATGAATGTGATCTCGCAGCGAGGACCCCGTAAGGAGTCTCGCTGCGGCATTCTGCACCCGCTGGAGTTTCTGGGTCAGTCTCAAGGGCAGCCCCACGTAGAGCGAGTTACAATAATCCAGTCTGGAGGTGACCGTCGCGTGGATCACAGTGGCTAGGTCAGGGCGAGAGAGGTAAGGGGCCAACTGCTTAGCTTGGCGGAGATGAAAAAATGCCGCCTTTGTTATAGCTGTAATCTGCGCCTCCATAGAGAGGGAGGTATCGAAGATTACACCCAAACTCTTGACGGACGGTGCTGGCACTAATTGCACCCCCGCAAGAGATGGGAGTTGCCCCCTCAATCCCATATCGTCCCGTCCCAGCCAGAGGACCTCTGTCTTCGAAGGATTTAACTTCAACCGGCTCCCACGTAACCATCCAGCCACAGCTTCCAAGCATCTGATCAGTGTGTCTGGGGCCGAGTCAGGATGGCCATCCATCAACAGATAGAGTTGGGTGTCATCAGCATACTGATGGCAGCCCAGCCCAAAACTCCGGACAAGCTGGGCGAGGGGGCGCATAAAGATGTTAAAAAGCATCGGGGAGAGAATCGCACCCTGAGGCACTCCACACACCAAGGAGTGGCGGGATGACAGTTCCCCCCCAAGCACCACCCTCTGTCCCCGACCAGAGAGAAACGAGCGCAGCCATTGAAGGACTGTGCCCTGGATCCCCACGTCGGCGAGGCGGTGGTCCAGAAGTTCGTGATCGACCATGTCGAAAGCTGCTGACAGATCTAGAAGAATCAGCAGCCCCGACCCGCCTCGATCCAGCTGTCTACGAAGATCATCTGTTAGGGCGACCAGAGCCGTCTCGGTCCCATGACCAGCGCGGAAGCCGGACTGGAATGGATCCAGAGCCGATGTTTCATCCAGAAACCTACCAAGCTGTTCAGCAACCGCTCTCTCAATCACCTTACCCAGGAATGGAAGATTCGAAACTGGGCGGTAATTGGATAGATCTAAGGGATCTAATGATGTTTTCTTTAAGAGCGGACGCACCACTGCCTCCTTCAGTTCCCCTGGGAATGTCCCGGTGCCAAGGGACAAATTGATGATATCCCCCAGGGGGGCCCGCACCTCGTCTGGACATGCTCTAATCAGCCAAGACGGGCACGGGTCGAGAGGACAAGTGGTGGGCTTTCCAGCTCGGAGGAGTCTGTCCACATCGGCTGGGGATATCCGGTCAAAGTGGTCCAGTACTGGACCCGAGGACAGTCGAGGGGCCTCCAGTTCCTTTATTGTATCCAAATTGGCAGGGAGGTCATGGCGGAGCGACAGGACCTTCTCCGCAAAAAAGCTCGCAAATGCCTCACAGCTGTGTGTCGAATTGTTATTTAAATTTGGCTGTCCTTCGAGGGACGTTAAAGACCGAATTATACTAAATAATTGTGCCGGGCGAGAGCTAGCGGATGCAATGGAGGCCGAGAAGTAGGACTTCTTAGCGGCCTTCACTGCCATCTCGTAGGTTTTCATAAAAACCCTATAAGATGTTCTTGAAGCTCCGTCACGGGCACCCCGCCATACTCGCTCTAGCCGTCTGAGGTCCCGCTTCATTTTCCGGAGCTCCTCAGTAAACCAGGGAGCCCGGTTTCTGCGGGGTCGCAGAGGGCGCTTAGGTGCGATCTCATTGATGGCTGCCAGGAGCTGGGTATTCCAGCCCTCAACAAGCTCAGTCAATGAGTCGCCAGGGGGAGAAAGGTCCCGTAAGGCTTGGCGGAATCTATCAGGGTCCATCAGCCTCCGCGGGCGAGCCCAAATCGGCTCACCACCTAAGCAGGGTGGGGGTGGAACATCAATCCTGGCTTTCATAGCATAGTGATCAGACCATGGCACCTTCATTGAAGGAAACATGATCACATCTATACCAACGCCAAAGATCAGATCCAGCGTGTGGCCTGCTTGATGTGTGGGGCCCGAAACAAACTGGGAGAGCCCTAGTGTCGCCATGGAAGACACCAGGTCCAGAGCCTGTGAGGAGGGAGTGGCATCGGCATGGATGTTGAAGTCCCCCAATACCAATAGGTTAGGGAACTCCAAGGCCCAGCCGGCCACCGCCTCCAGCAGGCCTGACAGGGTGGCTGCTGGTGCGCTAGGTGGCCGGTACACCAGCCAGACAGCCAAGCTCACCTCGGAGCCCCACACTAGGCCAACACATTCAATGCCGGGGATCGATGGCGGTGGTAGAGCCCTGAAAGAACAATCTTCCCGGATTAACAATGCCACCCCTCCCCCCCGGCCCACAGTCCGTGACTGGTGGAGGACGGAGAAACCCGGGGGCGCCATCTCTCGTAAGGTAACAGTTACCCCTTCGCGCACCCAGGTCTCCGTCACACAAGCCAGGTCGACCCCCTGCGAGATGATGAAATCTCGCAGGGTGGCGGTTTTGTTGCCTATAGACCTGGCATTGCACAACACCAGTGACGGAGGTGAGTAATCCTTTCTCACCCTACCCTCGTCTCTCGGGATGGGGCGCAGATTGGAAGGGGTACGAGCATATCCGTATCTCGATCCCCTTCGCCTATGCCATCTGCCCCCACCGCCATACCTCCCTCGCCCCTCCACGGTAGGAATCCCAAGCCTCATACTCGCCTCCATTTACAGAATATAAAAGCAAACAAAAAATACACCGAAACAAAACCAATCCCCACCCCACTCAACAAACCATCCCACCCCAACCCAAAATAAGACAAAACGAAATAAAAATACATGGATAAAAAACCACCGTTTCTGGTGGTACAACAAAATAAAAAGTAAAAACACCTTTAAAACATTTTAAAATATATAACACGCTTAAACATTTGCTGCCACAGCAGCAGTGTCCTTAGAGTTGTGGCGGTGGTGAGTATGGGGGCCGCCCCCAGGCCCAAGGTGGAGAGTGGGCTTGCAGGGGGAGCGGTCCTCCCCAAGACTCACCGGCAAAGCGGCAGCAGCGATGTCCCGAGGCCTCCTTGGAGCCTTATATGCTGAGGTGGAGTATGGGGCCCGCCCCCAGGCCCAAGGTGGAGAGTGGGCTTGCAGGGCGAGTGGTCCTCCCCAAGACTCACTGGCAAAACAACAGCAGCGATGTCCCGAGGCCTCCTTGGAGCCTTATATGCTGAGGTGGAGTATGGGGCCCGCCCCCAGGCCCAAGGTGGAGAGTGGGCTTGCAGGGGGAGCGGTCCTCCCCAAGACTCACTGGCAGAACAACAGCAGCGATGTCCCGAGGCCTCCTTGGAGCCTTATATGCTGAGGTGGAGTATGGGGCCCGCCCCCAGGCCCAAGGTGGAGAGTGGGCTTGCAGGGCGAGTGGTCCTCCCCAAGACTCACTGGCAAAACAACAGCAGCGATGTCCCGAGGCCTCCTTGGAGCCTTATATGCTGAGGTGGAGTATGGGGCCCGCCCCCAGGCCCAAGGTGGAGAGTGGGCTTGCAGGGGGAGCGGTCCTCCCCAAGACTCACCGGCAAAGCGGCAGCAGCTCCAATGGTGGCAGAAAAGAGACGATTATTTGCTCCTGCTCACAAGCTAGCAAGGGAATTAAAAATACAACACTTTACAATATTCCCAGCTACTTTCTGCTTAAAGATAAATGATGAACTGCGCCGTTTTCAAAACCATGATAATGCAATATCCTACCTGCAAGCAATAAATTGTGGATAAAGAGCCATGGTGAAGGGTAGGGGGGCTTTTCCTTTTTCTCCTACTCTAATTGAAAATGGTGTGGGGTAATGCCCTCCATTTTGAAGCTCTTCTTTGACCTGACCTTTCTGCTTGAAGAACCTCCAACTCATGTTGACTCACCATCTGAACAAAGTATCTTTGGCATAGAGCCATGAAACTCTAGATATATTAGTAATTTAATAATGTTGGAATTCTATATACCCTCGGGTTAATAGTCAACTGGTTTTATACCACTATTAAAGTCGAAATGCCGTGGAAATATTGATTTGTAATTCAATAAGTCTCTGTCCATTAAACTTTAATTAGTTTAATGTTAAGTAAACGTCCAGTGCGCTTCCAACGCCATAAATCTTATCTCAGCAGAGAATTTCGTGCAGCGGTTGAAGAAGGCAGGAGTCAGTACCTTTCAATGAAGAATCCTGGAGCAAGCACTTTGGAACTCAGAAAAAAAACTTTATTTACAAAAGAAAAAACCCTGGCGATAAAGCACACATGCTTTTATCTCCGGCATAAAGAAAACTTTACTCTAAACTTAACTCATATTAGCAAACACAGGGGGGGAGAGAAAACACACGGGTGAACTGACTATTTATACAAACTACAGTGGTGCCTCGCAAGACGAAATTAATTCGTTCCGCAAGTCTCTTCGTCTTGCGTTTTTTTCGTCTTGCGATGCACGGTTTCCCATAGGAATGCATTGAAAATCAATTAATGCGTTCCTAGGGAAACCGCCTTCAGACCAGGTCCGGGGACAGTCTGTCCCCGGACCTCTTCTGAAGGCTGGGGGGGGGGGACAAGGGCTGGGGGGGGGACAAGGGCTTTTCTTCCCAGCATTTTAAAAAAACCCCGGGGACAGCGGATGGGGCAGCTGTTCCCGCCCCCCTCCCCCCTTCGGAACAGCGTTCCGAAGTGGGGCGGATGGGGCAGCTGTTCCCGCCCCCCCTCCACACTTCGGAACAGCGTTCCGAAGGGGGGCGGCTGGGGCAGCTGTTCCCGCCCCCCCTCCACACTTCGGAACAGCGTTCCGAAGTGGGGCGGCTGGGGCAGCTGTTCCCGCCCCCCCTCCCCCCTTCGGAACAGCGTTCCGAAGGGGGGCGGCTGGGGCAGCTGTTCCCGCCCCCCCCTCCACACTTCGGAACAGCGTTCCGAAGTGGGGCGGCTGGGGCAGCTGTTCCCGCCCCCCCTCCCCCCTTCGGAACAGCGTTCCGAAGGGGGGCGGATGGGGCAGCTGTTCCCGCCCCCCCTCCCCCCTTCGGAACAGCGTTCCGAAGGGGGGCGGATGGGGCAGCTGTTCCCGCCCCCCCTCCCCCCTTCGGAACAGCGTTCCGAAGTGGGGCGGATGGGGCAGCTGTTCCCGCCCCCCCTCCCCACTTCGGAACAGCGTTCCGAAGTGGGGCGGCTGGGGCAGATGTTCCCGCCCCCCGCTTCGGAACAGCGTTTTAAAATGTTGGGGGTCGGCAGCGAACGCTCCCGACCCCCAGCATTTTAAAATCTCCCCGGGACACGGGGAGATTTTAAAATGCTGGGGGTCGGCAGCGCTTCGCTCCCGCCCGCCAGCATTTTAAGATCGCCCGGGGCAGGCGGGGGGAAGGCCGGCGGGGGGGAGCAAAGACTTTTGCCCCCCGCCGGCCTTCAGAAGAGGTCCTCTTCTGAAGGCCGGCTGTGGGCAAAAGTCTTTGCTCCCGACCGCCAGCATTTCCCTATGGGCTTTCGTCTTGCGATGCAAGCCCATAGGGAAATTCGTCTTGCGAAGCGCCTCCAAAACAGAAAACCCTTTCGTCTTGCGGGTTTTCCGTCTTGCGAGGCATTCGTCTTGCGGGGTACCACTGTAACTCACATTCCTGGCTGCTTAATGACTTCCAGCTGCTCAGTGATTAGAGCGACTTGTTACCTCTTAACCCTTTAGTACCAACATTCTCAAACCATGTAATTATATGTTGTTTACTTATGTATATACCGTATTTTTCGCTCCATAGGGTGCACCGGACCATAGGGCACACCTAGTTTTGGGAGGTGGAAAACAAGAAAAAATTATTCTGAATCCCAGAAGCCAGAACAGCAAGAGGGATCTGGCTTCTGGGATACCGTGTGGCTGTTCTGGCTTCTGGGATAACTGTGCCAAGCCTCTTCAGGGCAGCGGGATGAAGGCTTCCCCTGCCCGAAGAGGCTGTGCAGGGCTAAGACAGAGGCCAGGACAGGTGCGTCGCTGAAGGGGTGCTGCCCCTTCAGCGAAGCTGGAGAAGGAACAGAAGGAGACCCTTCTGTTCCTCCTCCGGCTTCCAGGTCAGGTGCGTCGCCGCGAAGCCAAGGAGCCTGCATTCACTCCATAGGACGCACACACATTTCCCCTTCATCTTTGGAGGGGAAAATGTGCGTCCTATAGAGCGAAAAATATGGTAAGTTGATAATCAAAAGGGGGAAATGAAGCAAATCGACAATTCCTTTAAATCCTTATGTGCTAAAGTCAAAAGCTCCCAACCATTAAAAGCGATAAACAACTATCTGACATTCAGAAGACATCTTAAGGCAGCCCTGTTCAGGGAAGTTTTTAACGTGTGATATTTTACTGTATTTTTGGTTTTTATGGAAGCCGCCCAGAGTGGCTGGGGAGGCCCAGCCAGATGGGCGGGGTATAAATAATAAATTTAAAAAAAAATTAAAAAAAGAAATTAGGAGCTCGAAGGGGTGAATGTTTGCGTCTTCTACAGAGCGGAAGTCATGCATTTTTTCTTTTTTTCTTTTGTTATCTATTTGTGTTTTACTGTTAAGTGTACTAAGTGTGAGGAGAACCTGAGCTTACAGGGTTAAACAGCTCAGTTCGTATGTCCTGCCTTCTGAGGGGGCGGAGAGATCCTACGTCATACATCCGGGATTTGTTTCTTTGTTCTGTTATTCTGGCTTCGTTTTTGTACGGAACAGAGATGTACTTTTTACCAGACACTGGATGATGATTTATACTGCTGTAAATAAACGCTTCTAGATTAGAGAAGCTGACTGGACTTTTGATTTATGCACGCTAAAGGCAAGCACAGAGGGCAGAAGGCTAAAAGGCTAAATACGCTGTGTTTACTCTGCTGTGCTCAGAGGTCCGGGGAAAGCAGATATGAACCACGGAAGCCTGCAGGACCTTTACCCTGAGCAATATTTCACACTAAGTAGTTTTCTTTTTCCTTTTTTATCGTTAGTACTGTTACTATTATTATAAATTGTTGGTCATTTGTATATATTTGTGCCTACCTTTTCAGAACTCTTCCTATTTGTAGCTAGATCTATTTCCTAGTTTCCTCTCTTTTCTCTCTCTATCCCTCTTTGAATATTTTCAAATACTAATTATTTGATTGGAAATACTTAAAATTTAATTACAGGGTGTATTAAATTGAACAGGTAGTATCTGCTCTCTATATATTTAGATATGTAAGAAGGTGAATTAACTTTGTTTCACAATCTATATCTTAAATACAAGCACGGTTAATAGATGTCTCTAATTAGAGTGATAAAGGTAAAGGTAAAGGTACCCCTGCCCGTACGGGCCAGTCTTGACAGACTCTAGGGTTGTGCGCTCATCTCACTCTACAGTGGTGCCTCGCAAGACGAAATTAATTCGTTCCGCGAGTTTTTTCGTTTAGCGAATTTTTCGTCTTGCGAAGCACGGTGTCGGAAAAGTTTTGGAAAAGCTTAAAAAATCGCCGAAAACCTCAAAAAAGGCTACCACACCGCGTTCTATGAGTTGCTCCTCGAAGTCAAGTCGCAACTGTATTAAGGGTGTTAAGAAAAAGGAAACAAACTTGCAAAAAACGCAAGACGTTTTTGTCTTGCGAAGCAAGCCCATAGGGAAATTCGTCTTGCGAAGCAGCTCAAAAACCGCAAAACCCTTTCGTCTAGTGAGTTTTTCGTCAAGCGAGGCATTCGTCTAGCGGGGCACCACTATATAGGCCGGGAGCCAGCCACTGTATAGGCCGGGGTCACGTGGCCAGTGTGACGAAGCTACTCTGGCGAGCCAGAGCTGCACACGGAAACGCCGTTTACCTTCCCGCTAGTAAGCGGTCCCTATTTATCTACTTGCACTTTGACGTGCTTTCGAACTGCTAGGTTGGCAGGTGCTGGGACCAAGCAACGGGAGCGCACCCCGCTGCGGGGATTCGAACCGCCGACCATGCGATCGGCAAGTCCTAGGCGCTGAGGTTTTACCCACAGCGCCACCCGCGTCCCAAGTGACCCAAGTCCCAAGTATTAAGAGTGATAATAATTTGCAATATATTTGGTTCATACTAAGCCTTCCCAAGACTTTGCCAAAGATAAAAATAGAGGACAAGAGACCCTATAGATAAAAGCTGCAATTTATAATATGAGAATTATAGGTATGGATGCCAAGGGATTAAAGGAAAGGAAAAAACAGATCCTAACACTTAACTATTTTCAGTCATTAAAGGCTGATATAGGACTATTACAAGAAACACATTTGACAGAACAAGAGGCACAAACTTTGAAAAGTCAATGGGTAAAAGAAGTTTTTTCAACAAATCTAGATGAAAATGCAAAGGGAGTCACGATTCTATTTAGGAAAGGCTGGTCTTATGAAATGCAAGATATAGTAAGAGAGGAAGATGGTCAGTGTTTAATAACTGTAATTAAAACAGAAGGGATAGAAATAGCAATAGTCGATGTCTATGCCCCTAATACTGATGACCATTAAGTTTATTCACAACTGTTTTAAGAGATTCAGCTCTTTATCATATCAGTATCTGATAATTGGTGGAGACTTTAATGAAATTTTAGACCTGCAGATGGACGCCACTTCTACAGCTAGGGAAAAAATGACGAAGGTTAGAGAGAGACAATTAATTATTATATGATATACTGGAATTTAGTGGATTCATGGAGACTACACCATCCTAAGGAAAAATCCTATACATATTTTGCAGGAATTCACAATACCCAGCACAGAATTTATTTATTTTTAACATCAGCATCACTACACTGCTTTACTAGCCGATGTGACATTGATATTCCCATTATAGCTGATCACTCAGCAGTAATATTGGAATGTAATCTATCCAATACCCAGGAAGGTTTGAGGAGATGGTATCTTAATATATCATTACTAAATGATAAAAAACTTCATTCAATATATAACGCAAGGTACGCAAATATATTTTAAAAATAACTCCAAATCATTAACGCCAAGACTGAAGGAATGGGAAGGCTACAAAGCTTATATCAGAGGGAAGAAAATATCTTTCTCTGCCAACAAGGTCAAGATGCAAAAATTAAAAGAAAATAACCTAAAAAAAATATTTTAAAACATTATGGGGCAATATGGCAAATAACCCATCTAGGGTTACATATGAAAGAATACAACAACAAACACTAGAACTGAATAATATACTAGCTCAAAAAATTAAGTTCAGCTTATTATGTCTAAGACAAACATATTGGGAACAGGGAGAAAGACCGACAAAAATTATAGCTAATCATCTAAAGCAGAAGAAAATGAACCAAATAATACCTTTAATAAGAAAAGGGGGGGGGGATCACAGCGACCTCATCATAAATAACGATTTTTTTAAATTCTACAAAAAGCTATATGAAGGGCCAGAAAATATACCAGAGGATGAGGTGGAAAACTTTTTTTCAGGATATTAAACTACCAACCATTGAAGAATATCACAAAGATATGCTATCAGCTCCCCTGATATTGAGAATGAAATAGAAACAATGGGTAATGGAAAATCACCTGGACCAGATAGTTTTCCTATAGAATAGTATAAAATATTCAAAAATTTATTAGTCCCCAGACTTCTAGAAGTTTATGAGGAAGCAATATGAGTTTATGAAGTATAAAGGTGTCTATGCTGCAACATTTAATGAAGCTTTCATAATAATTATACCAAAACCTAACAAAGACCCCACTGAATGTGCAAATCACAGACCAATTTCATTAATGAATGTCGATGCAAAGATTCTGAATGCAATACTGGCTGAAAAATTACAAAAAGTCATCCAAGACTTGGTACTTAATAATCAAACAGGTTTTATAAAAACAAGACAAGCCACAGATAATGTAAGATTAACAATAGATTTGATAAATTTAAAGAGCAAGAGGAGTTTATGATAATGTCACTAGATGCAGAAAAGGCTTTCAATAGAATCTATAAAGAATTCATAGGGATCGTGCTATGTAAATTTGGCTTCCCTACAGAATACTGTAACTGGATTAAAATGATTTACAAAAATCCAACATCTCGGACTGTTACAAATGGTAGACTATCTAATGTGATTAATCTAAAATGAGGAACAAGACAAGGATGCCCTCTGTCTCCGTTACTATTTAATCTATGCCTGGAACCACTAACAAGAGTAATAATTCAAGATGAGCATATCAAGGAGGTAAAACACATGAAAGAAAATTACAAAATTGTATTATTTGCAGATGACATCCTTCTATTTATTACAAAACCAGAAGATACAATTCCAATAATTATGGAGAAAATAAAAACCTTTGGCTGAATATTGGGCTATTCCATAAATTGGACATAATCAGAGATTTTGCCAATAGGGCCAAGGGCTACATTGTATAAAAACCATCAATTTTGGATGTGCAAAGACTTTATTAAATATTTGGGCATAATGATTTCATCAGATGTTAACCAAATCGTAAAATTACATTTGAATCAAATTATAAAAGAAATTTATTTTGATATTGAAAGGTGGGGACCTCCAAACCTTTCCCTTTGGGGAAAGGTTAATGTCCTCAAAATGACTATTGTTCCAAAGCTTTTATACATTCTTAGAGGATTACCAATATATATTCCCAACTTATATTTTCAAAAAATAAATCAAATATTTAGATTGTGCCTGTGGGGCACAAAGCCACCAAAAATATCATTACATAAAATGCAACTTCCAACTAAGGAAGGTGGTTTTGGACTCCCAAATCTGGAATTATATCACCAGGCCTACCTGCTGAGCAAGACAAATTGTTGGAGAGCAAGCAGGAATCCCAGTTGGGCTACTCTCAAATATAGTTTCATTGACTCTCTTGTGGGGTGGACCAATCTCAGCTACAACTATAAGAAATATCCCATTAATCTGGAGACTATTAAAGCACCCATAAAAATTTGGATGAACATATATAAAAATAATAAGGATGACCCTTACCAGCATGAGAAATTAACAATATGGGCCAACCCAAAACTAAAAATTGGAAATCAAGTACAGTGGTACCTCGGGTTACAGACGCTTCAGGTTACAGACTCCGCTAACCCAGAAATAGTACTTCAGGTTAAGAACTTTGCTTCAGGATGAGAACAGAAATCGTGTGGCGGCAGCGGGAGGCCCCATTAGCTAAAGTGGCACCACGGGTTAAGAACAGTTTCAGGTTAAGAACGGACCTCCAGAACAAATTAAGTTCCTAACCCAAGGTACCACTGTAATAATTTGGCAAAACTGGATGAAAAAGGTATTTTGACACTGAATCAATTAATTGATGAGAACTACAAATTTGTGGAATATAAGACTTTGCAGGTAAAGTATGGATTAACCAGTGAAATACACTGGCAATATATCCAATTGAAACATATGTTGGAAAAGCAGTTTGGCCCTGATGCTATAGCAGCATCGGAAACACCCATGCTGTTACAAGATTTAATCTCTGCAACAAAAACAAAAAATCCTACACTTGCCCTATATAAAACTTTACTTAACAGGAAGAAATACGATTTAGAATATGAAAGACAAAAATGGAGTAAAGAGCTAGGAGTACAGATAGCAAATGATATAATAATAGTAATAATTTTTATTTATACCCTGCTCTCCCCGGCCAGAGCCAGGCTCAGGGCAGCTAACATCAATAAAATTTCAGTAAATAATAAGGGAAAAAAAGAAAAGGCTTCTGGTTGGCCGCGCGATTAATGGCGGACGGGAGCTCTTTCGGAAGAAAGAGCCCCAGCGTTTTGAAGATTGGGGCGACCGCGAGAGTGTCGCGGAGCCCCCAAAAAACCTCAGATCGGGCTTTCTGAGGACCTGGTGTTCTGGCAGGTACCCTTAGTGACTCCTCTGCTCCCCGGTAAGCTCTAATAAGAGCCCCGAGAGCGAGCGGGGTTGGAGACGCGGGTACTGTGGAATTTACTCACTTTCTTCATAGCGCAAAGCTCCAAGTCCGGCAATTGTGAGCGACCAATTTCTCCGACCAAATTATCAAGGATTGGACAATTGTGAGTAAAAAAAGATTTTAATTTGGACAGTAAATTGGAACGAAAGGGATTTAAATTACAGAGGTCGATCCCTTTCCGCTGAAGTAAAAGTGAAAGCAGTTACCGCTGACCGAAGCCGTAACTTTAAAAGACCTGTCAAAACTTCCAAGGAAATATGTCAAACCCCTCTTTCTGCAGGGGGAAGGGGGGAGAATTTGATTGATTTGAGACCCTGCTTGAGATAGACTTGACAGTGGATTAGACTCTTTCTTTTTAGAAGCGGTTCTCCCGGCAGGGGAAGGCTAGACTCCATGATTATGTCACAAAGGGAGCAGATACATTCAACTCTCGTTTTCCTCTTTGGGGATTACAAAGTAACTGCTGCTATCTGAGATTGTTAAAATAGCACACAGATTTTCTTTTACCCTCCTTGAACTAATTTTGTGGTTCCAATAAAATAAAATAAAAAAATAAAATAAAATAAGGAAAGAGAATAAGACTTTGAAAGAGGGAAGCTGTTGGGCTGCCTGCTGCTGCCTGCGCACTAAAAATCTGGTGGACTCTGACCGGGTGAGCTGACCTTGAAACTTTGGAATAGCTATGGCTAATGGGGTAGATAAGTCTGAGAAAAGTAAAAGTAAAGATAGAAGACCTTCTAAAGCACCAACTTTTGAAGAGTCGGTGATGAAAATGTTAACAGACATAAGAGCAGGTGTGAGAGGAACTCAGCAGACTGTACAGGAGTTGAAACAAGAATTTGTAGATGTGAAAAAAGGCATTCAAGAGGTCAGGGAGGAAGTTGCTGCCCACGAAACAAGACTGAGGGAATTGGAAACAGTGAGAGTGCCTGACGTGGAGAAGATTCAACAGGATGCGCTCAATGCAATTACTTTTTTACAGATGAAGGAACGGGAGAATCAACTGAGAGTAAGAGGCACACCCCAATTGGAACAAGATAATCTTAAGGATTGACATTGGGTCTACATTACAAAAAAAGCTTGAAGATTAAAGATAAGCCAATTGTTTTGTTTAAGGAGATTCCAAAGCATTTTTTGAACCTAAGGAATAACTACGCAGACTTGGCTGGAACTCTGAGAAGGAAGAACATCTTTTTTAGGTGGGAATTTCCAGAAGGCCTCTCCTTTAAATTTCAAGGAATGAAACAAAGAATTAGGACCGTCAAAGAAAAAAACAAGGTTCCTGGAAAAAACTGCCAAGGATCTGGGATTGGAAAGTGAGCAGACGCCAGGGGCAGGCGCAGGAGCTCCTGAATAGTTTAAGATGGTATTGAGAATATATTCATGGAATGTTAATGGTTTGAACTCACGACCAAAAAGGAACCAAGTATACCATGTGTTAGCAAAACAGAATTTGGACATAATTTGTTTGCAAGAAACTCATGTTACTAGATTACACAGAAAAGTCCTTCAGAATAAGAGACTTGGTCAAGAATTCATTTCATCTGACAAAGTGAAGAAAAGAGGAGTGGTCGTTTACGTGAAAGAAAAACGGAATCCCAAAATGATGTTCAAAGATGAGGGAAGATATATTGCAGTAGAAATCAATGCACAAGGCGAAAAATATTTGCTGTTGGGAATTTATGCACCAAATGATGGCAAAGCAGAATTTTTTAAGAACTTGGAAACAAGACGTCTGGACTATTTGGATTATAAATTGATTTTGATGGGGGACCTGAATGGAGTCGCATCAACGCTTATGGATAAAACTCAGACACAGAAAGTAATGAATGCTGGCAGATTACCAAAGTTTTTTTAAAAAAATGGTGGACAAATTTGACCTGTCAGACATATGGAGAGTGAGAAATCCAACTGAAAAAGACTTCACATTCTATTCAGATACAAATCAAACAGAAGTGGGATGCTTCTTGCCCCCATCTTTGGACAGTGTCCTTCTGGACCCATTAAGACTTCCTCTAAGTCATTTCTAAAAAAAAATAAACAATGGGGGGGCAGAATACAACCCTATCTGACCGCTCTTAACATTGTGATTTTGTTAGAGAGTTGCCCCAGCAACCTACATGTTGCTATCACAATATAAGGCTTTTATAAGGTATAGGAGTCTCTTGTCCTCCATCACTGAATACAACTTTGACCATAATTTGGATCTAGGGATGGAGTCAAAGGCAGATTTTAGGTCCATAAAGGCCATAAATAAATGGCCTTGGAGTGGTCCTAGTATATTTCTCTGCTAGGTGTGACAGCACAAGACAGTGGTCAGATGTTGAGTACTTCGTACGGAAAGCAGCCTTGGCTTCAGAGGTTATGTTATTATCCTCAAGAAATGTTGCCAATTTAAAGCAAAGGAAATGGGCATATAATTTCCCCATTATGGAAAGCAAACTAATTGGCCTATAGTTGCCAAGATCTTCGATACCTCCCTCTCCATGGAGGCGCAGATTGCAGCTATAACAAAGGTGGCATTTTTTCATCTCCGCCAAGCTAAGCAGTTGGCTCCTTACCTCTCTCGCCCTGACCTAGCCACTGTGATCCACGCGACGGTCACCTCCAGACTGGATTATTGTAACTCGCTCTACGTGGGGCTGCCCCTGAGACTGACCCAGAAACTCCAGCGGGTGCAGAATGCCGCAGCGAGACTCCTTACGGGGTCTTCGCTGCGGGATCACATTCATCCGGTGCTATACCAGCTGCACTGGCTCCCGGTGGAGTACAGGATCAGGTTTAAGGTGCTGGTTTTAACCTTCAAAGCCCTATACGGCTTAGGACCCTCGTATCTACGGGACCGCCTCTCCTGGTATGCCCCACAGAGGAACTTACGGTCCTCAAATAAAAACATCTTGAAGATCCCAGGCCACAGAGAGGTTAGGCTGGCCTCAACTAGAGCCAGGGCTTTTTCGGCTGCGGCTCCAACCTGGTGGAACGCTCTGTCACAAGAGACAAGGGCCCTGCAGGACTTGACATCTTTCCGCAGGGCCTGCAAGACAGAGCTGTTCCACCAGGCCTTTGGTCAGGGCGCAGCCTGACTCCCTCCTTTGGCAATCTTTACAATACTTTAGTTTATGGTTGCCATCAATTTTGATTTTAATTAATTCTTATGATGTTTTTATAATGTTGTACTATTTTAGTGTTGTTAGCCGCCCTGAGCCCGGCTTCGGCTGGGGAGGGCGGGATATAAATAAAATTTATGATGATGATGATGATGATGTGGTGGGAGTTATTTCTTTAGGCCAGTAGCATAACTCAATTGGTTCAAGCAATGGTGCATGTGTGCATGTGCATGTATGTGACTAACAGCATGTGAGTGTGTTCAGAAAGCAGTACAAAAATCAAATTGAGTAAAAAATGGTGACTAGTCATTCTGTTTTTGCACCTGCAACCTAGGTTCTAGGAGCCATGGGATGGATAGCTTTTCTATCCCGGTTTCCATCACTGGCAAAGACCATAGCCTCCTCACATACTGACACGGCCCAGCAATTCGTATGAGAAAAGTCATGTGATTGAGAGAATTTGTGTGACCTGAATTATGTAGGTCTTTGAGACACTTCCAAGTTCAAGAAGGTCAGCATAGGAAAGGGGTAGGCAACCTAAGACCCGTGGGCCGGATGCGGCCCAATCGCCTTCTCAATCCGGCCCACGGATAGTCCGGGAATCAGCGTGTTTTTACATGAGTAGGATGTGTGCTTTTATTTAAAATGCATCTCTGGGTTATTTGTGGGGCATAGGAATTTGTTCATTCCCCCCCCCCAAAAAAAAAATATAGTCCGGCCCACCACATGGTCTGAGGGACGGTAGACCGGCCCACAGCTAAAAAAGGTTGCTGACCCCTAGTCTAGGAAAACAGGATTTACTTTACCAAAGACTCAGAAGAATGAGGCTTATACAACGTCTATGCCATATATCAGGCATGCCCAACACATCAATCGTGATCGACTCATGGATCGTGGGATGCATTTTGGTTGATTGCGCTGGAGGATTGCTGCTCGCCTCTTCCTCCTCTAGGAAGGAAGCCAGGGAGCTTGGCTACAGTTCCCCCACCATTTACACATTTACTGGTGGGACTTCTGGTGCTGCCGCCATGGCAAACTGTGGATCCCATGATACCAGATGCCAGCAGCGCAGTTAATTAAGGATAATCTGGGAGTAATTATCCTTGCAAGCCCCCCCCCCCCGGGTTGGAGAGGGGAGAGCTTTCACTCACGGATCGTCCAATAACTGCTTCTCGCTCCGATGGAATGGGGGGGGGGCAGGGACGCAGAGTGCATAGCACTGCACATATTGGGAAATTCCCAATGCAGTCACCATGAGCGGAGGTACTGTATTTTTCGCTCCATAAGACACACTTTTTTACTCTTAAAAAGTAAGGGGAAATGTCTGTGCGTCCTATGGAGCGAATGTGTGGTCCCTGGAGCCAAATTGCCAGAGTGCGGCACTCTCTTGGGCTGCTCTTTGGTGGTGGTGGTGGGGAGCCGCGCTCCTCTGCCAGCAGTCTCGGCTTCCCCCTGCAGCCCCGGGAAGCTTTGGAGCAGCAGGAGGGCTGTGCGCCCATGCCCCAAGCTCCTGGGCTGCTGAATGGGGGTGGGGGGTGCTGCTCTGCCAGCAGCCTGCCCTTTCCCCTCAAGGTTTGGAGCAGCGGGCAGGCTGTTCGCTGAGAGGGGGGAGGAAGAGGACGGAGAGAAGGGGGACCAAGAAGCTGGGTGAAGGGAGAGGAGGTACCATAGGTTGCCGTGAGTGGAGAGTCATTGTAGAGGGCAAAGGAGAAGGAGCAGCGAAGGGAAGAAATTGCAGACGTCACCTGAGGAGTTTGGGTGAAAGGGATGGAAAGGAGAAGGCTGGTAAAGGCGATTGTGCTGCTTGGGGAGGGGGAGAAAAAAGTGGGGAGAAGGAAAGCCTCCCAAGCCTGCCGCTGAGAAGCTCTGCTCAGCTGTTTCTTGAATGTAATTCAAGTAAAGGGAATGTTTGCGAGCAGCTGGCAGGCTGTTCGCTGAGAGGGGAGGAAGAGGACTGAGAGGAAAAATGTGGCATTAGCAATGCTTTGGATGGAAACGAAGATGGTATTTTACATGAAGATAGCGAAGAAAGTGATGTCAGTGATTGTGAGCAACTGAGCTTCATAAATTCTGACTTTAGCAGTGATGAGTTCTTGGGGTTCACAGAAGACTAGAAGAGTACTCAAACCTTAGTCTCTCTTCATTTGTTAATGACAGTGATGATGGTTCTTAATGCCATTGTTGACTGCTGTTCACTTTACATGGCTGTATTATGATTCTGATATACCGGTTGTTTATTAAATACAGTAGTTTATACAACATTTGATTCAGAATATTCAGAATATTTTTTTCTTGTTTTCCTCCTCTAAAAACTAGGTGCATCCTATGGTCGGGTGCATCCTATAGAGCGAAAAATATGGTACTTCTGTTTCTTTTAAGACGGATCTCAATTTGGAGTTAAGAAACAGATGTGTTCTGGATGAAGGAGAAAGATAACCTGCTAAATGAATCAGCCACTGAATGCCAAGGTTTTGATCTGGAGAGGACTCTCGTTATCGTAACTGTAATGCTATGTAAGTGAAGAGGAGCCTTTGTTCTCTTTTTACATTATATTTACATTATATTTGCTGTGCTATGATTCGGCAAGCCTGCACCGAATGGACTACAACTATATATGGAATGCAAGAGGGATTCAACAAAAACCTATAATTTTATTTACAGAGTACTTGAAAGAATAGACCGTGTGAAGTAGAATCATAGAATCATAGAATCATAGAGTTGGAAGAGACCACAAGGGCCATCGAGTCCAACCCCCTGCCAAGCAGGAAGCACCATCAGAGCACTCTTGACATATGGTTGTCAAGCCTCTGCTTAAAGACCCAGAGTCCCACACCAACATTTGGAAGGCATTCTGCTTCCCACGTAGGGGACTTGAGAGGGTGGTGAAGGGGAGGGGGAGAGACATGCTCTGCTGCTATGGGGGTAGTTAGGAGGGTCAGAGCCCAGACAGAGGCTGGTGGGAATGCAGTAGCAGAGGAAGATACTCAGAGGCAGCGGGGAGCAACCTAGAAACCAAGTCAGGACTGGGGCTCAATTTCATATACTTCTCTCTTTGGAAGTATAAGTGACAGAGAGGACATAGGAAGTTGCTTTGTGCTGCTGAGGACCATTGGCCCAACTTTCTCAGTATTGCATACCCTTGCACACCCTTCAAGTATCCCTATTTTCCAGGGAGAGTCCCAGAATTACGAAAGCCATCCTGGCTTCTGATTTGAAGAAGAAGAGTTTGGATTTCATATCCCGCCTTTCACTCCCTTTAAGGAGTCTCAAAGCGGCTAACATTCTCCTTTCCCTTCCTCCCCCACAACAAACACTCTGTGAGGTGAGTGGGGCTGAGAGACTTCAGAGAAGTGTGACTGGCCCAAGGTCACCCAGCAGCTGCATGTGGAGGAGCGGAGACGCGAACCTGGTTCCCCAGATTACGAGACTACCGCTCTTAACCACTACACCACACTGGCTCATCTGGGAATGTCCCTGTTTCCCCATGTCAGTGCTGCCACCACCAAACTCAGGGAGGAGCCGGCACTTGTCCTGAGCTGCGGCGGTGAGGGAGCATCCTGTGGACTCTCCATGGCCATTGCCGCCGCCACCAACCCCCTCCCTTGGGTAGCGCATAGCGGCTGCTGGAGAACGGGTGAGGATGTGGAATGTTGGAGGGCAGAGTATTAGCTACACTGAACCACTTCCCTGAGGGCACCACTGAAAACTACAAAGGCTTACATCTCCAGAAGCACTGGTGTCCATATCACATTCACTTGGGTATCACTCATTGGAGCCAACTCCTTGGGGTCGAGGTACATTCGGCCCAGGGTTCAAAACGAACACGTGCTTTTTGCAATTCAATAGCGCCACCTTGCAACCAAGTTTAGATTTCCTGTTGCAATGTTGCGACTAAAAACTCCAGCAAGGGCAACATCCCTAAGAGCAAGCACAAAAGCTGAAAACCTGTTACCAGGTTGTTGAGCTTAAGGCACTCTGCAAGAAGCCTTTAGATACGCACGAAGAAGAAGTCTGATTCCATTGTGCTACTGTTTGCAAGAGCTGCAAAGCAAGTTGTCTGCTGTAGAAAAAACAGCAGAGCAGCTGGTTTTTCAGCCCACCCCCCTCCCCTCCAGAGCTGCTTGTGTTTAAGCCAGCAGTTTTTTGTCGCTCTTTTAATGGGGCACGTTTTTGGAGAGGGGGTGGATTGGTTTCTCTCTGCTTCTTCATTCTTCCCTGGGCGGTCAACTCCCCTACCCCACTTTCTGCTACCACCCCCTTTTGTCAGAAGAGAAGAGGCAAAAGAAGAGAAGGGGTGTGTATGAGTGTGTGTTTTTAAGCAAAATGAGCTTTGTTTTAGGAGTTGGAGGGGGGGTGGAGAGGCTGGCGAGTTCCTTTCTTGTTTTAAGTAAGGCTGGAAGGCAACTTTGGAGAGGTCTGAGACATCATCTGTTCCCCCAACCCCATTTTTTAGGAGGAACTGCTCATAAAACTATATTTCTACTTCCCCTCCCTCCTCTTCTCTTCTCACAGTCCCTCTCCAAATAATCTAGTAGTTGCACATTTGTTTCACTTTCTCAAATTTCTTTCAAGTTCAGTAATAATAGTAACAATAATAATAGTAATAATAATCCACAGTAGTCTTACAAGTATAAAACAAATTACAAAATATGTAATAAATATGCACAATAAAATAATTTCATTGAAACATTAAAATAAGCATCCACATATAAAAAATAAGAGCAAGCACATTCAAACACTGCAACAGTTAAGAGTTAATACAGCAAGTAAACATTAAATATAGTAACAGTAACAAGTGTTTGCATTGTGCTCAAGTGTTCAGATGCTGCAGGTATGTATTCTTTTAATCTTTACAACATCTCTGTCAGGTATTCCTTGCCTTCCTTGGAGGTTTTTAAGCAGAGGTTGGATGGCCATCTGTCATGGATGCTTTAGCTGAGATTCCTGCACTGCAGGGGGTTGGACTAGATGACCCTCGAGACCCCTTCCAACTCTAAGATTCTATGATTTCCTATGAGCAGCCAGGTAATTTCCTTAATAACGGTAAAATTTGCTCTCTTCGAGCACCACAGTACAGTAGGCAGTATATAAGAATGTGTCCAATGGATTCAACCTCACTAGAGTTGCATGGACATAACATTTGTTCAACAGGGGTCATGGTATCTGCACTCTAGTAGTGCTGAAGCGAGAACATTAAGACAAGCTCTGGAAGATGTCCAATGATGTTTAGGGCAGGCATAGGCAAACTCCGCCCTCCAGATGTTTTGAGACTACAATTCCCATCATCCCTGACCACTGGTCCTGTTAGCTAGGGATCATGGGAGTTGTAGTCCCAAAACATCTGGAGGGCCAAGTTTGCCTATGCCTGGTTTAGGGTATCCAGTGTACTTATGTAATTTGCTGGATGGGATCGTTGGGGTTCGTGTAGAGATTTATAGATTTTAGAAGATTGGATAAAATCAGTTCAGAATTCTATGTCCCAGATTCGTTCTTTGATTATATATCTGACCACTGGGGAAGCAAAAAAGCAGTTTTATACTCCGTGAACAGTTTTATACTCTCCAAGCCAAATTCTCCACTATGAACAATCAAATTTAGACTTTAAAAACTTATATTGGCTGCCAAGGAACAATTACCATAAAAGACTAGTTATCACGTTTCACCAGAATAGAACTCCATCTAAGCTTTTGCAAATGCAAGATCTTTTGGCAAAGTCCCAAATATACTTGACAAGAGTTTTTAAAGACAGTACCTGCCCTCCATTGTGCAAACTAAGGGTTAAACAGATCCAGGGAACAAGCAACTGCCATAGGAATGGAACAATGACCTTGGTGAGATAAAGAGCTCAGCCAAGAACAGCAAAGCCAGAGGAACAGAAGCTCCCATCTCCATAGCAACAAGACCAGATTTACATCCCTCACAGAAAAGGGGGACTATGACTCAGTTGAGGGAGTCAGTAAGTAGACTTACAAGACTCTCCCCAGTCTCCCAAAAGCATCCAGAATAAAGGGTCCTTAGAACAGAAGATGGACCGCACGACCCGAAAGGGGGGTTCTGAGCTCTATCTCTTTCTCTAAAACCCTCCAGCCAGCCGCACCAATTGGGAGCCCGAAAGGAAGACGGAGAGACCCGACTTGAAAGATAGCCGACTCTCTGCAACGGGCATCCCAGTTGAAAGCAAGGGGTTGGAGTTCTCTTTCCGAACTTCCCGAGCGTCCTTGCTAGAGGGCAGGAAGTGGTCTTGCTTTCTATCCCAATCCCAGCCGCACTGGTCAGAGCTACGTACCACGTGTATCGTAAGCCCGCTTCCGAAAGCAAGGGGGATTTTTGATTCGAAATTCTATCCAGGAATCACCCGATCTGGCACCGCACGGCACGGGCGTCCAGTAGGGCCCCTTTTCCTGAGATTGCGACGATAGGTAGGAGGTTGCCAGGAGGGATAGCCCATGAGGAATTGGGCGAGACCGGCAGAGTGGAAAGGGACCCGAGGTTATTGAATAGGAAATAAGGAAGGGAATAGAAAAGGAACCGGATAGCTAGAGCTCACTAAAACCGCTAGGAAGTTGCCAAGCAACCAAAGACCCCCTCTTTAAGAGACATATATACCCCTGTACTAGATATATAAACCCTTACCGACCCCTCTCTCTCCCTTCTTTCTATCCAGACACGCGTGAATCATAAAATGGGTACCCAGGCTTCCAAGCACGAGCGGGCTCACTCTGGGAGGAAGGCTTCTAGAAAGCCATCCCAGTCCCAGAGGGACCCTGACTCCCCTCTTCAATTTGCCATCACCTATTGGAAGTCGATTCCTGGCCATAAATTGTTGTCGAAACAAAAACTAGAGGACCTCTGCTCAGAGATCTGGCCCGCCAGCACCGCCTCCGCCAAGCCAGAATTACGTTGGCCACCAGGAGGTTTGTTTAGCGATGAACGCCTGAAACACCTAAAGAAATATTTGATAGAAGAAAAACCCTGCCAGCTAGAGTATCTGACTGCCTTTGAGACCGTAAAATGACTACTCCAAGCCTCGAAGGGAACAACATCTTACCAGCTGCCCATATTAAACCCCGGAAGGCAGCCTATGCCCCCCCCCTTACGAAGGACACTTCGCAGATGATGCTATGCAACAAGCCCTGGTTCCCTTTTACTACAGAGAGCCAACACCACCCACCCCTAGCGACAGCTCAGATAGCGGCGAGGAAACAGGGGATGAAGGGGCACAAGGGGGCAAGAATAAGAGAATCACAAGATTACAAGCCAGAACGAAGAAAAAACCCACCTCAGGACTCCGTAGTCCTGCTGAGGACCCCATAGAACAAACCGAGGAAACCCCGGGGACCTCTAGCCAAGCGAGTTCTACAGTGGTCCAGATGCCCTTAAGGGCCTTGCCGATTCCGCCTCTCCAACCAAATGGGCCGCCCCGGATGGTTTATACGCACCAGCCCTTCTATACTGCTGACCTAGTAACCTGGTCAAATCAGATGCCTTCTCTGAGGGACGATCCAGATAAATGCCACCGCCAAATCAGCGCCAACTTTTCCACCCACAACCCCACTTGGCCAGATGTCCACGTCCTTTTGAACGCCCTTTTCAACGAAGCTGAAAAGGCGGACATTCTGACCAAAGCTGGAGAGGCTATAGAATTACCTGACTACCAGAGGGGACGCCCCGAAGGGTTAGAGGCTCTCTCAGCTCAGTGCCTGCGTATAGAACCTACCGGGGACTACAATACCACCAACGGGATCTGGTGCTTAAATCTCTTTAAGAAAGCTATTTTAGACGGCATAAAAGCTGCTGGACAGCGTACCGTCAACTGGACGAAGGTCCAAACAGTAATGCAAGGACCAAACGAGCACCCATCAGATTATTATACTAGGCTGGTCTCTGCTATCAAGACATGGGGAGGGATAGACCCGGAGAACTCCCAACATGAAGTCATCGTTAAAGGCTTCTTCAAAGACCAAGCCAGCCCAGATATCAGAAAAGCCTTAAATCTCCAAATAGGATATGATGGGGAAAGTGTTAGTGAAATCCTATCTATCGCTAAATCGGTTTACAATTCCCGAGATGAAAGGAAGCGAAAGGAGACCAAACCTGAGATCGAACAGATCTTAGCATTAAGTATGGAACCTAGCCCCAGCCGAGGCAGAGGCTTCAACCGAGGAAGGGGGGTCCAGGGAGGAGGACCTCCCAATCCCTATAGGCAATGGGGACCCACCACCGGAGGATGCTACTACTGTCAGGAAGAGGGACACATAAAAGGTTTTGCCCCTACCTGAGCACACCAACCTACGGGGGACAGGACTCTAAATCTTTCCCTGCTCGGACCAATTATCCTCCTTTTCCGTATCAGGGATACGGAAACCGACAACTTACGGCCTATACCCCACAAGTGCCTCCGCATTCAATACCCCAAAGCCAACGACCCCAACCGGGTCCACGGACTCCAATGCCTGCCATGAATCCACCTACTCACCCTTGGACGAATGCTACCGCTCCTCCCTTACACCCCCCAAATCAACCACCCCCTGATGACCAGGACACATATTGACAACTAAAAGGGGATCCCAGTCCAACCCAAGCCGTCTGCCCCATCCTAGCACTATCACCGGAACACCCCATTTGTACTATCGAGATCGACGGGCACCCCTATCAATGTTTATTAGACACAGGAGCCACATACTCTACCCTAACCGGCAGCCACCTAGAACCAGGGTCGGAGACCAAGAAAGTCATGGGACTGGATGGGATACCCCGCACTTGTCCACTCTCGCAACCAGCCAAAGTCACCCTCGGACCCATATTGGCGGAGCATACCTTCCTCTTAACTAGCAGCCCTGTAAACCTCCTTGGCAGGGATCTGCTCTGTAAACTCAACGCCACCATAAAATGTTCTGCGGATGGCATCTACTTGTATATGCCTGAAGACTCTGTCCCCGCATTTCAGGGTATGATACAGGAGGCAAAATCAGATCGTCAATTCCCCGAGCTCCCTCCAGAACTAGAGAATGAATTACCTCCTTCATTATGGGGCACAGAATCAACCTCCGTAGGACTCTTAATATCAGCCACTCCGGTAAAGATCACTTATAGAACTGATCTTCCCTTCCCTTGCACCAAGCAATACCCTCTACCCGAAGAAGCCATTGAAGGATTAACGCCTATGATAGAGGACTTCCTCGACAAAGGAATCCTAGTTCCCTGTGCGTCACCTTGTAACACCCCAGTGCTCCCTGTAAAGAAGCCTTCGGCCGAAGGAGCCCCAGTCCGGTATCGCTTTGTCCAAGATCTGAGACTGGTGAACCAATTCGTAATACCCCGCCACCCAGTGGTGGGTAACCCAAATTCTCTCCTAAACGCCATTCCGGCGGGAACAACCTGGTACTCTGCAGCGGACCTATGCTCCGCCTTCTTTAGTATACCCTTGGACCCCGCCAGCCAATTCCTTTTTGCGTTCACCTGGGGACCCAGTCAACTAACTTGGACCAGGCTGCCCCAAGGTTACGTGGAATCACCCGCAATCTTTTCCGCGATATTACATCAAGATTTACAAGACATATGCTTGCCTGCTAGCTCCGCCCTCCTCCAGACTTCTAAAAAAAGGCTTTGGGGGAAAATGGGGGGGGGCACCTGTTTTCCCCCGTTTTCCCCCAGGTCTTTCAATCTCTACTTGACCACAGGCAGCGCAAAGCATAAGGCAATATTTCTGCATGCCAGGCCAAGAAGTAACCAACATCTAGTTACTGAATAGCATGTTGCACTACGGCTTAAACTCTGAAAGGAAAAGGCGTGTATGTGTTTTTTTTATTGAATTTGTTATTATATATTATAAACCGGACGCGGGTGGCGCTGTGGGTTAAACCAGAGAGCCTAGGACTTGCCGATCAGAAGGTTGGCGGTTCAAATCCCCGCGACAGGGTGAGCTCCCGTTGCTCGGTCCCGGTTCCTGCCCACCTAGCAATTTGAAAGAACGTCAAAGTGCAAGTACAGTGGTACCTCGAGTTAAGTACTTAATTTGTTCCAGAGGTCTGTTCTTAACCTGAAACTGTTCTTAACCTGAAGCACCACTTTAGCTAATGAGGCCTCCTGCTGCTGCCGCACCGCCGTTCTCATCCCACTCAGCAAAGTTCTTGACCCGAGGTACTACCGTATTTTTCGCACCATAGGGCGCACCGGACCATAGGGCGCACCCAGTTTTTAGGGGGGGAAATCAAGAAAAAAATCTTTCCCCCCCCCCACAGCCCCAAAGAGCAGCGTACAGGGTGCGCACAACCTCTCCCTGCCGGAGGGGTTGCGCACAGCTATGGAGGAAGCCAAGTTTTGGCTTCCCCTTTAGCCCCATGCAGCCTCTCCTTGCCGGGAGACGCTGCGCAGGGCTAAAGAAGCCATAGCCCCGTGCAGCGTCTCCTTGCGGAGGGCTTGCGCGCAGCTATGGAAGAAGGCAAGGCAGCGAGCGGGATGGATCCCGCTCGCTGTTTTGCCTTCCCCTTTAGCCCCGCGCAGCGTCTCCTTGCGGAGGGCTTGTGCGCAGCTATGGAAGAAGGCAAGGCAGCGAGCGGGATGGATCCCGCTCGCTGTTTTGCCTTCCCCTTTAGCCCCGCGCAGCGTCTCCTTGCGGAGGGCTTGCGCGCGGCTATGGAAGAAGGCAAGGCAGCGAGCGGGATGGATCCCGCTCGCTGTTTTGCCTTCCCCTTTAGCCCCGCGCAGCGTCTCCTTGCGGAGGGCTTGCGCGCAGCTATGGAAGAAGGCAAGGCAGCGAGCGGGATGGATCCCGCTCGCTGTTTTGCCTTCCCCTTTAGCCCCGCGCAGCGTCTCCTTGCGGAGGGCTTGCGCGCAGCTATGGAAGAAGGCAAGGCAGCGAGCGGGATGGATCCCGCTCGCTGTTTTGCCTTCCCCTTTAGCCCTGCGCAGCGTCTCCTTGCGCGCAGCTATGGAAGAAGGCAAGGCAGCGAGCGGGATCCATCCCGCTCGCTGTTTTGCCTTCCCCTTTAGCCCTGCGCAGCATCTCCTTGCCGGGAGAAGCTGTGCAGGGCTTTCCTGGCTTTTCTGGGAGGTGGGGGGATTCCCTCACCTCCCGCAAAACCGGCAGAAGCCGCGCGCACTTTAAAAGGGCTGCACGGCTTCTCCTGGCTTTCCTGGGAGGTGGGAGAAGGGACTGATGTGGCCAGTCAGTCCCTTCTCCCTCCTGTGGAAAAGCCCGCAAGAGCGCATGGAGCTTGTGTGCGGCTCTTGGGGGCTTTTCCCGGCTGCCTGCCCCCCTGCATTCGCTCCATAGGACGCACACACATTTTCCCTTGCTTTTTAGGAGGGAAAAAGTGCGTCCTATGGTGCGAAAAATACGGTATTTCTGGGTTAGTGGAGTCTGTAACCTGAAGCGTATGTAACCCAAGGTACCACTGTAGATCAATAGGTACTGCTCCGGCGGGAAGATAAACGGCATTTCCGTGCGCTGCTCTGGTTCGCCAGAAGCGGCTTACTCATGCTGGCCACATGTCCCGGAAGCTGTAAAGCGAGATGAGCGCCACAACCCCAGAGTCGTCTACGACTGGACCTAATGGTCAGGGGTCCCTTTACCTTTATTATAAACTGCATGATGGTAAGAGAGCTTTCTAAACAGTTTACAAAAATATACAACGGAATATTAAAATGATTGATAAAACACAGTTAAAAGCAGGTATTTAAGAGTATTCAAAAGATCTTTAAAGTCAGCAGTGGTAAATCACATGCAGCTTCTACGTGTTCAGATGGGCTGGCCCTAACGAAAATGTTTTGAGCAGCACCCAGAAAGAGTACAGTGAGAGCACCTGCCTGGTGTCAGTTGGCACGGGGCACCAAAGTGTGGGTGCTGGAAGGCCTGGGGGGGGGAGGAAAAATTGGGGGGAGGGAACAGTTTTTTTCAGTTTTTCCCCCCCAAGCCATTTTTTTTCAGGAAAAAAATTGGGGGGAAAGTGTGTGGAATATTCAACCTATATCAAACTTTCCCCCCCATTTTTCCGGAAAAAAGCGGCTTTGGAAAAAAACAGAAAGTACCTGGGTTTTTTCCCCATTTCCCCCCCAGGCCTTCCCATCTCTAGTCAGGAGAGAAACAGCCATATATAACGAGAGCACCCCTCTCCTGGCATGGGGGAGAGGAGGAGAAGCAAAGGCACCTTCTAGGATGTGATAGAAATGACGGGAGAGGAATTTTTAAAAAAAGTTGTGAGGAGTAGCTGAGAGAGAAGGAGAATACAGTGGTACCTCGCAAGACGAATGCCTCGCAAGACGGAAAACCCGCAAGACGAAAGGGTTTTCTGTTTTGGAGGGGCTTCGCAAGACGAATTTCCATATGGGCTTGCTTCGCAAGAAGAAAGCCCATAGGGAAATCTCCGGGGACCTCTTTTAAATGCTGGTGGTGGGGAGCAAAGCCTTTCCCCCCCTCCGGCCTTCAGAAGAGGTCCAGGAAGGCCGACGGGGGCCGAAAGGCTTTGCTCCCCACTGCCAGCATTTTAAAAGCAGTCCGGGATAGCAGGGAAGCGCTTCCCGCTATCGCGGACCTCTTCTGAAGGCGGGCGGGGGGCGAAAGTCTTTGTCCCCCCTGCCTGCCTTCCCAGGGGCTTTTACATCGCCCCGGACAGCGGAGAAGTCCTCCGCTGTCCCGGGTTTTTTTTAAAATGCTGGGGGTGGGAAGAAAAGCCCTTGTCCCCCCCCCCCAGCCTTCAGAAGAGGTCGGGGGACAGACTGTCCCCGGACCTGGTCTGAAGGCGGTTTCCCTAGGAACGCATTAATTGATTTTCAATGCATTCCTATGGGAAACCGTGCATCGCAAGACGAAAAAAACGCAAGACGAAGAGACTTGCGGAACGAATTAATTTCGTCTTGCGAGGCACCACTGTAGAAGCACCAGCACCCCATAAGAATAATTCATGATAATTAACTGTTGTTATGATGATGATTTTTTGTACTCCCCCTTACCTGCTTCTCCGGGCAGGAGTCTCCGAGGCAGTCAGCTGCACTCTCTCGCTCCTTCCCAACCCTCACACCGCCAGCCCGTTCTCCTGTTCTGGGGCTTTGCCTCGCTCCCTCCAGGCATTTCCGGTCGGAGTGGCCCAGCCCACTCTGCAACAGAAAATACTCATCCTAGGAGGTGGCCCCGCTCTCCTTCTGTCCCGCCTCTGACCGGAAAGAGTAAATTTTAGACCAGTATTAGGAAGAAGCCCGGAGCCACTTCCGGCTCTGCTTCCCGCTTCTCGGTCTCCTTACGGACTCTGCATAGACTTAGAAATCTATGATTCTTCTCATTCTATTTTTTTTTTTTTTTTTATAAAAATTTTTTATTGCGTTTCTTTCCATAGGTGAACAAATTTGTTTGGACAACAATATACAAGAAACATTTTCCATATATATAAAGAAAAACATAGAAAAAAGAAAAGATCATTATGAAATTTTTTTTTCGACATCTTTTTGGACCTCCTCGCATCCTCTCAGCATTGCGTTCATCATTCTAACCAATTCAGCAATTTATTATCTTATTTCCCAACTTATTATACCTTTGTATTTATTATGTTACCAATTTCAAAAATTTGTAATTTAATTTTAACACTCTTAATAAACATAATATTTTGTTTCTAATTTGTCTCATTTTTTTCCCATCAGTACTTACTTTATCATTTACTTAAAATAAATTGCAGAAGCATAACGTTTCATAATCGTGCACAATCTTAACACTCAAACAACTTATAATGTTTTTGCAAATAGTCCTTAAATTTTTTCCAGTCCTCCTCCATTGTTTCTTCGCTCAGATCTCGAATTCTGCCGGTCATTTCTGCCAACTCCATGTAGTCCATCAACTGCGTCTGCCAGTCCTCCAGTGTGGGTAAATCTGGTGTCTTCCAGAACTTTGCGATAAGAATCCTAGCTGCTGTGGTTGCATACATAAACAAGGTTCTGTCCTTCTTTAGCACCTTCCGGTCCACCATGCCCAGAAGAAAGGCCTCTGGTTTCTTAGGAAAGGTATATCTGAATACCTTTTTCAACTCATTATGTATCATTTCCCAGAAGGCCTTTACTTTCGGGCAGGTCCACCAGAGGTGAAAGAATGTCCCTTCTGCCTCCTTACATTTCCAACACTTATTATCAGAAAGATGGTATATTTTAGCCAACTTGACTGGGGTCATGTACCACCGGTATACCATTTTCATAATGTTCTCTTTCAAGGCACTACATGCCGTGAATTTCATGCCGGTGTTCCATAACCTTTCCCAGTCCTCAGACATAATGTTGTGTCCTACATCCTGTGCCCATTTTATCATAGCAGATTTAACTGTCTCATCCTGTGTGTTCCATTTAAGCAGCAAGTCATACATCCTCGAAAGTACCTTAGTCTTTGGTTCTAGTAACTCCGTCTCCAGTTTCGATTTCTCCAACTGGAAACCCACTTTTTTGTCCATTTTGAATACCTCTTGGATTTGAGCATAATGTAACCAATCTCGCACCTTACCTTTTAATTTGTCCTGGCTTTGGAGCTTCCAATTGTCTCCAACTCTTTCAATCAGTTCCCAATATTTTGGCCAATGGGCCTCCATATTGGGCTTTTTTTTAGAAATCTTGGCTTCCACAGGTGATAACCACCTCGGGGTCTTGTTTTCTAATAAATCCTTATACTTCATCCAAACGGCAAAAATTGATTTTCTGACAATATGGTTTTTAAACAATTTATGAACCTTCGCCTTGTCATACCACAAGTATGCATGCCAACCATACACATTATCAAACCCCTCCAGATCTAGGACATCGGTGTTTTCCAACAGGAACCAATCCTTCAACCAGCAGAAGGCTGCAGCTTCATAGTACAACCTTAAGTCCGGCAGGGCAAACCCCCCTCTTTCTTTTGAGTCGGTTAGTATTTTAAATTTTATTCGGGGCTTTTTGCCCTGCCAGACAAACTTAGAAATATCCTTCTGCCATTTTCCAAAGCATTCCATTCTGTCCACGACCTGAAGGGTTTGAAATAAGAATAGCATTTTTGGCAAAACACACATCTTTATAGCTGCGATTCGGCCTGACAAGGTAAGTTTCAATCTTGACCAGATATCCAAGTCTTTTTTAATTTCCAACCAACATTTTTCATAGTTATCTTTGAAAAGGTTTAAATTTTTGGTGGACAAGTATACCCCCAGGTATTTCACTTTTTTAACCACACTTAGCTCTGTCTCTTTCTGATACCCCTCTATCTCTGTAGGTGTCAAATTTTTGACCAAAACCTTAGTTTTTTGTTTGTTTAACTTGAATCCCGCCACCCGACCAAACTCCAAAATAAGTTCCAAAACTCTTTTTGTGCTAGATACTGGCTCCTGTACTGTCAAGACTAGGTCATCTGCAAAGGCTTTCAGTTTGTATTGTTTCGCTCCGACCTCTATACCTTGCACCAACTGGTCCTCCCTAATCATATTCAGCAATACCTCCAGAACAGAAATAAATAGCAGAGGGGATAAAGGGCACCCCTGTCGTGTCCCTTTTTCAATTAGAAGTTCATCCGACACCACATTGTTCACTATCAACTTGGCTTTTTGCTCTGAATAAATTGCTTCTAGTCCATTTTCAAACCCCCGTCCCACTCCCATCCCCTTCAGGTTTTTCTTCATAAACATCCAAGAGATGTTGTCAAATGCTTTCTCCGCATCAATAAAGATTAAAGCAGCCCTTGTGTTTCTGATTCGCAACAACTCCAATATATCAATAATATTCCTGGTGTTATCAGACATGTGTCTACCAGGGAGAAAGCCTGCTTGGTCCTTGTGAATTACTTCGTTTAAAACGTTTTTAAGTCTACTTGCTAAAATGTCTGCAAATATTTTGTAATCCACATTCAGGAGTGAGATGGGACGGTAGTTCTTAAGCTGAGTCTTTTCCTTCTCTGACTTGGGAATCAATGTGATGAATGCTTCTTTCCACGTTTCCGGTGCCCTTCTCCCCTCCATAATCTGGTTGCAAACCTCCAACAACGGTTGTATCAAACAATCCTTCAGAGTCTTATAATATTTGGAGGTGAGACCATCTGGGCCTGGAGATTTGCCAAGTTGCATATTTTGGATGGCACCTTCAATTTCCTGTTGAGTTATTTTACTGTTGAGAATTGAAACTGTAATGGCGGTCCTCTTCGGGCTCTGAAGAGGGGCTCCGCGGAAAAGGGTCGTTCGCTGCGGCATAGCGACGACCCATCAAGATAAACCACGGGTAGAGTGAGCCCGTGGCCGTGGGACTCGGCGGGCACCAGAAGCTGCCCCGAAAGCACAGAAGGGACCCCGTAAGGAGACCCGGAGTGAAGGAGGGGTAGCGGTGCTGTGAGTTCATCGCTCTTTCCGCGGAAGCGAAGCCGCGCGGCTGTTACAGATGAGCGCTGATCCTTCTTCCTAAAATCAACGCTAAACTGCAAGCAACATACCCGTGAGTAAAGGGGTTTAAAATTTGGCAAAGAAATTCGGTTAATTTGGCTGAAAGCGGGAGACGAGAAAAGGGAAGTCCGTCTTCCGACATTGCTGACAAGATCAAAGCAAAGCTTTTAGAAACGGAAGCATTTGAAACGGGACTTTGGGAAGCTTAAACTTTTTCGTGCCATAAAATTTGCTTATTTTATTGAGCTGAAGGTGGAAATGGACATTGACTAAAAGAAGCAGCAGATGGTGACTTTCCTCCTATCTTTTTTCTTCTTTGGGCTGTATTTTTAAAGAGCCAGATTGTCGGGCTGCCAGAGAGAGAGACTGTGTCAAACTGCGGAAACAGTTGCAAACTGTGCTAGAAAGTAATTGTTACATTTGAGCAGAAAAGACTGATTGGGATACTGTTACAAGCACCTTTCGTGAAACTTTGTTGATTTATAAAAGGTGCTTTGGGAGATCTTGAATTTATGAAGGGACTTTTGGATTAACGAATTTACTGTTTTGAAACAATTTGGAACTTTAATGGCGGATTACTTCCTTCCTTGTCTTTGAAATCGGGTGGCACTCCCCCTACAGGGCTTTCGGATTACAAAATCCTGGGAACTGACTTTTGTTTTGAATTCCATCTCACTGGCTGTTTACTCCTGAATTTGTCTTTCCCATGGAACAATAGACAATTTGACCTTGAACATTGACAGATGTGTAATGAGTGGTGCAGGGAGAACAAGAGCGTCTAAAGCAAAGGAAACTAAAGAGGCTAAGGAAAAAGAAAAGGAAAAGGAAAGAAGACCAGCACAATTTGTACAAACAACATTGACCCAAGGACGCCGTTCGTCGGTTCCAGCGGTACTGGTGTCTCATAGAGAACAAAGGGAAATAACTGAGAAGTCCACTGAGGAAGATATGGCAGCAGGTGGGTCAGACACACTATTAAAACAAATATTGGAGCAACTATCAAGTTTAAATCAGAAGGTGGACGATCAGTCTGTGAAGATAGATAAAGCAACTTCCTCGATCCAAAAACTGACTGACCAAGTTTCCCAGCACACGCAAGCCATAGAGAAATTGCAAGGAGCAACAGCGGAAAATCGAGAATTAGCTGGAGAAGCAATCCAGAAAGTGGGAGTCCTACAAAAAGAGGTTGAAGAAATAAAAGGAGAAGTTAGGCCCCTGCACAAACAGGTGGGTGAACAACAAGTCTATCTGTCAATGGTGGAACTGAAAAATCGTGAGAGCAACATCAAATTGAGAGGTATTCCAGAACTCGAGCAAGGAGACTTGATTGGATACTTAACACAGGAATTCTCGAAGTTCTGGGGTTTAAAGGAAGACACGGATTTTAGGATTGTCTCGGCATATAGATTGGGAAGACTGGTAAGGAAAGACAGATCCAGAGACTGCTTGATAATTTTAAGAACAAAGGAAGAGAGAGACAAGATCCTAGGCCTTCACTTCAAAAAAGCAATTGAAATACAAGACAAAAGAGTGGAAATTTACAGAGATATCCCGAGGCAGCTGTTGGACCTTAGAGCCACCTATACAGAATTAGCAAAATTGCTGAGACACAACGCAATCCCCTATAGGTGGGAGTTTCCACAGGGATTATCCTTCACCCACAAAGAAAGGAAGGTTAAAATAAGAACACCTGAAGATAACCAAAGGTTCCTTCACGACCACGGAGAAGATCTCCAAAAAGGAGCGGATTGGCTTCCAGTTTTACCAGCACCAGCACCGCCCGGAAGTGGGCCAACGCCTATACCTTCGGGATCTGAACAAAAGGAAGACACCCCATCTTAAGAACATCTGAAATAGAACAGGATGTCTCTGCAGCTACTTAGTTGGAACATAAATGGAGGGAATTCTCCGGAAAAAAGGAGAAGGATATTTCATATCCTAAAAAAAGAACAATTGGATGTAATATGTTTGCAAGAAACACATGTGACTAGGCTCCACAGGAAAGTATTAATCAATAAAAGACTTGGCCAAGAATTTATCTCATCAGACAAAGTTAAAAAAAGAGGTGTTGTAATTTATGCAAAGGAGAACCTGTCGCCAAAATTTTTATTTAAAGATGATCATGGAAGAATCCTCGCAATTGAAATCCAAACACAAGGGGAAAAGATTTTGATATTAGGAATCTACGCGCCAAATGATGGAAAATCAGAATTCTACAAGAAGCTGCATGAGACAATGATGGACTATTTGGACTATTCTAATATTATCGTGATGGGAGATATGAATGGGGTGGTGTCTACAAATATGGACAAATCCCAAAATCAAAACTTAACAACAGACGGTAGACTTCCTAAAACCTTTTTTGAAATGACAGACAATATGGACTTGATTGACATTTGGAGGACAAGGAACCCCTTGGGTAAAGAAGGAACCTTCTTTTCTGAGGCCCACTTGTCATGGACACGAATCGACCAAATTTGGATATCTAGAGGACTGGCCCCGAAAACGAGAAAAGTGGAAATCTGCCCAAAAACCTGCTCCGACCATAATGCCTTAAAAATGGAATTGAGACTTTTCCCAACTGGATCCTTCAGATGGAGAATGAATGACACCTTGCTAAGAGATCAAGAGATCGTTAAGAAGGCCCAAAAAACGCTAAAGGACTACTTTGAAATAAATTTGAACACTACGGTGGAGAAAAGAATAATCTGGGACGCAAGCAAAGCTGTAATGAGAGGGTTTCTGATACAACAGAATACAATAAAGAAAAAATTTTGGAATGGAAAAAAGGAAAAAATTCTAGAGAAAATAAGTGAAGGAGAGAAAAAGCTGAGAACTAATCCGAAGTCAAAAGAGGTGCTAAGAGAGATCAAATTCCATCAAGCACAATATTCGAAATTGATTAATCAAGAGATTGAGTGGAAAATTAAACAAATGAAGCAGAGATCGTTTGAATCAGCAAATAAATGTGGAAAGTTGTTAGCTTGGCAATTGAAAAAAAGACAAAAGCTAAACACAGTCACAAACCTGGAGATTCAAGGAAAAATAGTTCAGAAACCAGAAGAAATAAGAAAGTGCTTCCACAGATACTTCAAGGAACTTTATGCACAGGGGCCTCAGAAAGAATCGGAAATAGACCAATTCTTGAGGACAAATGGACTATCTATGATTCTTCTCATTCTAGAGACGAGACTTCCGAGTTATCTAGGAAATGCCTTGCTCACACACTGCGGCTGCGCGATATGATTAGAAGTAAAGCGAGGCGGGAATACGGGACTTGAGCACGGCGGTGATTGGGCGGCAGAGTGCTTATAACCATGTTTTTCCGTCATTGTGGCCCCACGAAACAGTGGATGCTTGATTTTTTTATGCTGCCTACAGACAAAGACAGTATCATTGTGGTTTTATTTAATATGAATGAAAAAATCATATGAATTAATGAGGATCCGTTTATAATCATCTGGCTCCGCCTTTTACCCAGTCCCGCCAATGGCGTTCAACTTTTGATCACATCCTGTCCTAGCCGGAAGAGGCTGCTGCAGAGTAGCAGCTCAGGCAACAGAATGAGATTCTTTTCAATAAACCCGGTAGCTTGAGGAAAGCTAGACGTACACGCAGCGGCAGCTGAGGGGACGTTGGCGGAAGCGAGCAGCCAGTCAGCCGGGGAGGAGGACCAGAGAAGGCAGAGCCGGGACGCGGCCGGCCGCTCAGCTGGCGGGACCGGGCACCGGTACGGAATAGGACGGAGCGGGCTGATACTGCCTGTCCCGGCGTCGTCGCTGCCTGCCGTAGGGGTCGTCCGAACCATGCCGATCCTCCTCTTTCTCATAGACACGTCCGCCTCCATGAACCAGAGGACGTATCTGGGCACCAGCTACCTGGATATCGCTAAGGGCGCAGTCGAGCTTTTCATGAAGGTAGGGTCCAGCCTGGCCGTGCTTTTCTCCCTCCCTGTTACACCCCCCCACGCCTCCATCAATTCCGGCCCCTCCCTCCCTTCGCCTGGGACGTTCTTCCGAAATACGCGCGCTCGCACACGCACAGAATATAGTAGTGTGTATAGTGTGTAGTGTATGTGTGTGTATATCTATATATATCTATATATCTCTAAACTTTTTCTCTTCCTCCTTCTTAGGTTCGGGCCCGCGACCCGGCTAGCCGCAGCGACAGGTACATGCTGGTCACCTTCGACGAACCGCATTATTGCATCAAGGTAAGTATAAGCGCTGGTGGGGTGGGGAAGGATCCCCCCTGACTCCGCATTTGTTTTCCCGTTCCTCTCCTCAACCTCCCTCCCGGTTCCTTCCCCGCTCTCCCTCCCCAAGTGCTGCTCTGGTCGGGCGCAGGAGCCCCGGGGGCACAGCTGCGAAAATGGCGGACATTTTGCTTTTGTATGGAAGCGAGCCAGAGGCTGAAGACGCTGCTGAGATGGAGGCGGGGCGTGGGAGCGGGGAGGGAGGAGAAGAGAACGGGCGAGCGAGGGAGAGGCCTGCCCACCTCCTCCACCACGTGACGCCTCCCCTCAGCCCGCCCTGCGACGTAGGCTGGGGGCGGGATAGATGGGCTTGGTCGTTCTACCGTTTAAGTGTGGGCGGGTTGCTACCTTTATTAACACACTACTTTTGAGGAAGGTTGTGCAGATATCACCAATTCTTTCCCTCTGCATCTTCAAAGTGGGACTAGGCTGTACCTGGCACCCTCGCAGTGGTTCTCAACCTGTGGGTCCTCAGATGTTGTTGGACTACAACTCCCATCATCCCTGAGCTCTGGCCTTGCTAGCTAGGGGTGATGGGAGTTGTAGTTCAACAACATCTGGGGACCCACAGGTTGAGAAAGGCTGCTGGGGCTGGTGGACTGCAGCGCCCATCATCTGTCAGATGGCCCTGCTGCTTAGGGACTGATGGGAATTAGTTCAACATCATCTGGAGGCCATCAAGTTAGGGGAAAGGAGATCTGAAAATCTTCCTCAGCTTTCTCAGCTCTTGCTTCTCGTGTCCTGGAAGGTACAGAGCTCTCTGGCTGCTGTTGTGGCTAGTAGGTTTGATGGAAACGTAGGTTATATAAATCCCTCAGGTGACAGTCCTCTTGGCACACTTAATGGGGCATGTGAACAAGCATAGTTGCACTACTAATAAAATAAACAGATGGCTCACACCCCAAATTTTGTGTCTCTGCTGCCTCTTCCCATTGTTTCAAACCCCTATCAAGATTTTCTGTTCATATTTACAAGGTGCCCCCCATCTTGTTAGACTGAGTCTGCATACAGAAGCATATTCAATTCCAATCCTGTGCAGCATCAATACTGCATTAGGCACTTGTATAAATATCAGAGGTTCTGTATTTCTACCACCACCAAAAGGAAGCTTTTCCTGCTTGGCAGGGGGTTGGACTCGATGGCCCTTGTGGTCTCTTCCAACTCTATGATTCTAGGTTTTTTCCACACGCCTCACAAGTGGGAAGGTAGTTCTAAAGCTGAAGAACAATGTGGGGCCTCCCTGCCAAATGGCATCCACATGTTGAGTTCTCCGTCCTCTTCCCTATGATGTCTACTAAAGATACCACAAGTGTGCATTTTCCCTCTCCCTGTGTGATGATATGGCCCCTGTGCAGGAGTTTTTCCAAGCTGCTCGCCAGGCAAGAGGGAGGTAGGGAGGCTGGGGCTGCCTGTGGCTCCCCTGACAATTGTTCAAGGCTCCCCAGGGAGCTGCAGTTCCCTGGTTGATAACTGCTGAACTAAGGAGTGTAGGGGGAAAGATTATTTAGAAGCTGGTTGTGAAGCCTGGGTTTTAAGCCTGGGTTTTTAAGCACCGGTACAATGGCAGCAAGTAATGTGCACTAACACTAAGTTTTGTGTTTGACGTTCCAAAATCCAAAAATCTTATCCTTCTGGCCTTACTGTGTCCTCTGCTGCTTTGGCCTCTTAAATGAGCTGGCTGGTCCCAGTGGATCTGTCACTGGAAAGTGCTTTTGAATCTGGCCAGGATGACACTTACTGTTTTTCTAGTTCAGCTTGCATATTCTGTCTGGAGATGGCGTAGGCCACGGTGCACATGAGCCTTGAGGCCTTTTTTTGATGGCCCTCAGCAGCATTTGATACCTGCCACCCAGCCCTTGTGCTGCCTTCCCAAAGCTGGGTAAGTGAGGTGCTGGGCTTTGGGGAGGAGGTGTGAGGGCTCTGACAGGGCCTTTGAGTCCTCCATCCTCCTTCCCAAAGCCTAATTGGCGCTTTCCCAGCTTTGGGAAGGAGGTGGGAGGATTCCACAACCCTGCCAGAGCCCTCATACCTCCTTCCCAAACAAAGCCCAACGCCTCACTTACCCAGCTTTGGGAAGGCAACATGACAGCAATGTGTGTGTGTGTCAGTGTGAGTCAAATTTTGGCTTTGCTCCACCCTCACGTGACAAGGCAGTGTGTGGCCCACGAGTTCCGTGTTGGAGTACTCTTCCAGCCCACTTGGTATGAAAAGGTGGACCGCCCTGGTGTAGGCATTTCTTATGTAATAAAAGTTTGTTTTCATTAACACTATAATTGATGTCTCCTTGCTGCAAAATTAAGTAAGTCTAATATTAAAAAAATAACTCAAAACTTACTAAGGTACAGTGGTACCTCGGCTTACATACGCTTCAGGTTACACACTCCACTAACCCAGAAATAGTGCTTCAGGTTAAGAACTTTGCTTCAGGATGAGAACAGAAATCGTGCTCTGGTGGCGCAGCAGCAGGAGGCCCCATTAGCTAAAGTGGTGCTTCAGGTTAAGAACAGTTTCAGGTTAATTCGTTCCAGAGGTTTGTTCTTAAGTACTTAACCCGAGGTACCACTGTATTTGTTAGGGAGTGTGCCACTTTAAGCAACTGAGGGAATAAGGGAGCAATGGCAAATAAATAGTTCAATAGCCAAGCGGAACAGAGCAATTATTAAAATGCCACTTGCACCCAGATAGCAATTATTGCAATGCCTCAATGGGAGTAGCTGGACATGACATTTCTGCAGTAGAGGAATTAATAATTCTTAACTCATCAGCCCTGCCTCCTGCCCCCAAAATTGGCAAGAAATACTACTAAAAATAAATCAGTAGGACAGCTGAAGAATTTGATAGAATAAATATTAAATGTGATGTCCCACTATTCTTACTGAGGCCTTGCAATAATTGTGGCTGCTGAGCTGGCCAGTTCCATGGGTTTTAGCAGATAGGGAGGAGGGGTGCTGTCCCTGCTGGTGCTGGTTTACCTCAGCTGCGTGGTGGAGTTTTATTTCCTTCTTTCCCATGTCTTGGGATGGAAGCAAGCAAGCACTTGCTTTCCCTCTGAAGAGCTCAACAGCTGCTCTGGGCCAGCAGTGCCTTGAAATCTTTTTAAAGAGAGAGGGAAAGGGGAGGAGAACAAAGGAAGAAAGGAGGGAGGACAAGTCAGAGCCTTGGAGGGAGGGAGAGAGAGAGCCAGGAGCAGCCACTGCCTCAAGATCTCACATCAATACAGGCAAAGAGGGATAATATTAGTCAGCTGCAGAACCTCCCCCACCTTTCCATCTAACCCAAGAAGGAAGGGCACCGGAAACAAAATAAGAATTAGCCCATGAAAAAGAGAGAGGAACCCTGCAAGTGATTTACACAGCATCATATCCTGAACAGCTTCACTTGGATGTCTTTCTGTGGCACTTACTTCCAAGTAAGAGTGTCTGAACATATCCCAATCCTAAGCACAGTATTTGGGAGTTAATTTCATGAGAAACAGTGAGTTTCTCCATATATGTGTCTAGGTGTGAAAGGCAAATCAGAACACGTCTGTTCATAGAATCATAGAATTTTAGAGTTGGAAGGGGCCCCAAAGGTCATCTAGTCCAACCCCCAGCAATGCAGGAATCTCAGCTAAAGCAGCCATGACAGCTTAAGCCTTCCAACCTCTGCTTAAAAACTTCCAAGGAAGGATAGCTCCTTGATGGGTCCCCACCCTGTTCTCCAGGTGGTATAGAGAGGGAGGGCAGGAGATGGAAAAATAGAGAGAAGGGCGAGGTCACAGTGCTTTTTCCCTGTTGTAATCCTAACCATGCTTACTTGGAAGTACCGGTAAGTCCTATTAAACGTGATGGGGCATACTCCCCTGTAAATGGAGTCAGGTTGGTAGCCTGGAGCACATTTTCTCAGCTAGCTTGCCCCCATCTCTAATTGCTATTGGAAGATGCTTGCAGGGTGGGGGGCGGAAAAAGACGGTCAGTGGGCTTCTGTGCACAGTATTCTTTTCCCCACCCCACCTCAAAAAGAGTCTTTTGACATACAGTGGTACCTTGGTTCTCAACCTTAATCCATTTTGGGAGTCTGTTAGACTCCCGAAATGGTTTGAAAACCAAGGCGCAGCTTCTGATTGGCTGCAGGAGCTTCCTGCACTCAAGCCAAAGCTGCGTTGGACGTTCGGCTTCCGAAAAATGTTCACAAACCGGAACACTTCTGGCTTTGTGGCGTTTGGGAGCCAATTTGTTCAGCAACTAAGCCGTTCGAGAACCAAGGTACGACTGTACACATCCTACTGCTGTCTCCATAGGAGAACATTTGGGGGTGGGGGTGTAAGATGTGAGAAGTGAGTCCTAAATCCCTTAATCTCGCTCCTTAAAATACAATCTGAACAAAATTGGTGAAGCAGCAAAGAGTTTATTGAATACAATATGTTTTCTCAAGAGCAGGTGTCCAAAGTAGGCACACTCCAGCTTTGGCAAAGCATAAGGTTATATTCCCTATACCTGAAGCGCAGGTTCCCTCCCTTGTCTCCCCATTGGCAGGGTACTACAAGGTTTACAGCCTATCACGACCACCTAATTACCCTACTAACATTATTAATTCTCTTATTTGGTCTATATTCCTATGCAATTGCTTGCTAAGTCAATCAAAAATACTGCTTTCTGATCACAAGCTCTAGCATTTCCAGTTAAAAGGTGTGAGTTGATCTGGACTGCTGACACTGGTCTACTGTATTATTATTATTATTACTTATTACAACCACATCTTGACCACAAGCTCTAAATATCTCCAGTCTAAGAAAGCAACATCCTCATTCCTCACAGGGGGGCAGGACTGGCATTTAATGCTTGTAGTACATCATAGCTGAGGGGTGATTGGTTGTGTTAAGATTCCAGATTATGCTCTGTGTTCCCCCTCTTTCCACAATCAGTGTTTTCATGGAGTAATCGGCTGTAGATTTCTTTAGGGCGCTACTGAGGTGGCAGCTGCTTTTGAGGTTGCAATCATGTGATTTTTGATGTGTGTGTTTCACAAGTGTGTGTATGTGAGAGAGAGGGAGGGAGGGAGGTAGATGATGGATAGGAAACCCCTAATTTCTCCTAGCTTTCCTATCCCAGTTTCTGATAAGAAACAAAAAAATCAATTTGAGCACCATTTGGGGGGAAAGGGTTGTTTCCAATCCTGATCTGGATGCTGTCTTCTACTCTGAAGTAAATCCCAACAGTTCAATGGGATTTCCTCCCAAGTAAAACATACATGGATTGGGGACTTCAACTGGGTGTGTGTCAGGGTTTAAAACTAGGGGGCGCTAGTTGCATTTTGTGACATGGAATTTGCAGATTCTGAGCACTTTGAGAAGTTTTGTTGCCATCTGTGGCGACTGAGAAAATTGCAGGCTCTCTCTCTAAAAAAGTGGCTGTTGCTGTCTGATTGAATTGTCTCTGCTTGCCTCTCAGCAGGGAGGAGTTGGCTTATGCAGTATCTTTCTAGCAGAGTCTGCTGCTGCCAGCCAGCTGTTTCATACAGCAGTGTGGAAGCAAAGAGTTTTTTTTTACCTACATGTTTTGGTCTCTCTGAGCTTGGGCTGATATTGCGTTGTTAAGTGCAGCACAGAGCCAATGGGGGGCATCAAGGTGCTGGCAAGTAAAAGAGGCACAACTGCTTGTTGTGCAGGGGTAGGAAGGAGGTGACTGGAAGAGAGAAGGAAGTGGTCGGCTGCAAAAGGAGAGACTCCGCTTCTCCCAATAATCTACTTTTCCCCTCCTCTTGGCTCAATGCTGCTCTGCAGCTTCTTCTTTCTGTAGCCTCCCTCTTTCTCTGAGTTCTGAGCACTGCCAGAATGTGCCTTTTTAAAATTATTTTTTAATGTGCCTTTAAAAAAAAGTAAGGAGGAAAGAGCGAGAGCGCAGTCCCCTCAGGCTGATAAGCCCAGCCATCCTCCATGTCCTAAAAAGGGCTGCAGCAGCACACAAAGCCTGTACTGTTGTTTTTCTATGTTTTTAATTACTCCTATACCATCGCTAGGCAATGTTTATTAAAGTTTTTGTAACGTAAAAAAATCAAAACAATTTGCACTTTACATTCAGGCTGTGCATTGGGGGTTGCATCCCAAAATTAAGCTGTTGGGTTTCGTGAGTTTTCTCTGTGCTTGCAGGTTTCATGTATGTCTTCAAACATCACTCAGGGTTACATCATTCTGTGTAATTCCTTGTTCCTGCCTGTGATTACCAAAGCAGTTTCAAATTCATGCAAGGAATCTATACTATATGCAAACCTTGTTCTTGAAGGCAAAAATAGAAAAAGAAATTCTATGTATTGTTGATGCTTTAGCCTGAATGCCTCAAAGATGCATTTGAACTTCCAAACGTTTTGATTGTGTCTGCCCCCACTTGCCCCATAACACCCATATACAGTGGTGCCCCGCTAGACGAATGCCTCGCAAAACGAAAAACTCGCTAGACGAAAGGGTTTTTCGGTTTTGCGTTGCTTCGCTAGACGAATTTCCCTATGGGCTTGCTTCGCAAGACGGAAACGTCTTGCGCTTTTTTCTTAAAGCCCCTTGAAGAGGCGCAGCTGCGACGGACCGTGCTTCACAAGAGCGCGAGGGCCCGGGCAGTGGCGCCCAGGCGAGGCTCCGACCCGCCAGGCCATGCCGATGCCACGAGCGAGCGAGCCCAGGCCGCCGACGCGGGACGCCGGCAAGCGCAACAGGGGCGGGCGGCGGGCCGGCGATCGAGCGGGGCGCTGCGGCGGCGCCCCACTGGGCGGTCGGAGCGAGGCGGCGCGGACCGTCGGTGGTCGGGGACGGTGGCCCGCCGCCCTCCCTCTCTCCGCGGAGGGCAGGGCGCGGGCGACCCCTCCGGCCGGCGGCGATGTCCGCCCGTCGACGCGCTGGGAGCCCCTCCGTGCGCGCGGGTGGCCAGCCAGGGGCCGCCCGGCAGGCAGCGGCGGGCGTCTGGGCCGGCGAGCGGGAAGAGGGATGCGCCGTCGCTCGCGTCGCCGCCGGGTCTTTGTCCTCTTGCGTCCCATCATCGGGCAGACGGGCGCCGGGCAGGGGGGAAGGCTTTGGCTGACGCAGGGTGGCGGTGCCACCCTCTCTCCTGTCTCGGCCGGGCGAGGCGCTTCACTCCATGCCCCTGCCACTGGCGGCCCCCTCGGACCTCTCCGGGCGCGGGCCCGTCCGCCGTACGAGGCCCCTTCGGGCGTGCCAGCCGACTGGAGGGAAACTCCGGAGGCCCGCAGGGGGCAGGGCGGCGGAAGCCGAGCGCCCGGACGGTGAACCCCCCCCCAAAACAACAACAAAAAAAACAGAAGCGCAGCTGCGACTGACCGTGCTTCGCAAGACGAAAAACATCGCAAGACGAAAAGATTTGTGGAACGAATTAATTTCGTCTTGCGAGGCACCACTGTAATATTAATTTTTTGAACAGTTAGAACATTATATTTAAAAAGAAATCAGAGAAAAGTAAAATCAGTCATATTCTGGAAAAGAAATAATAACTATTTATGGAATAAGTGAGGAACTATACCGTTCATTTTCCTGCACATGCGCTTAAAAAGAAAGTCAGTGTGAAGAAATAAATTAATACAATTAAAATGGCGACTAGATATTCTTTTTTGGCACCCACAACCCAGGTCCCAGGAGCCATATGGCTCCTACCTTTTCTATCCCAGTTTGGAACAATGGTGTGCATGTGTGATTGTTAAGGCTAGAGTGGAAGGGCACTTTCTTTTGTTAAAAGTGAGTTCAAATCCTTCCAGCACAATATTTACATAACACATATACAATATGTATATGGTGGTCTTTGTAAAAGGTTGGGGAAAGGGGGAGAGGAGATGGGGTGGTAAAGCTTATATTCTTTTACTTAGTGTCAGGGTGGATTTGATTTAAATCAAAGTGATTTAAATCACTAGTCAGGCTTGATTTAAATCATTTTTTTCAGACAGACTCATTCTTGTTGGTACAGTATAAGGCTTCATTTTTGGAATAATAAATTTTCACAGTAGTTTTTACAGTTATATCAAAAATTACTGATTTGGTTATATTATTAGAAATACATAGAGAGATAATTCTGAAATTATTGTGAGGTTTAATAAGTTAACTGTTTATATCTGGACAACTTTTCTGCTGTACTTTTTCTTGGGGGGAGGGGGGAGGAGAGATACAGTTGGTAGGCCTGGGCTGGAAGAGGCTTGCAGAAAGAGCAGGCTGAGGAGAAACAGGCTGCTGGAAATCTGGAAAAGGGGAACCAAGGACTGGAGTGGAGAACTTCAGGGATTCCTGCCGCAGGACTGAAGTTCCAGGTAAAGACTTTATTGCTTGGACAATGTTGGGCGAGCCCTGGGAAAAAGGGCCTGGAACCAGTCAACTTTTATTAGTTGACTGGCAAGCACTTCAAGGTCTCACCAAGGACTTACAGATCCCAGCTACTATTTCCACCTCCCCACCCCCCTTTGGATTTGCGTCTACATTCAGGTGCCTATTCTGCACAGTTAAGTGTGAGTGCAGTTGTTGGAACCCAGTGGGATTGGGAAGAGGCTGCCAGCCCTGAAGTGCCTTCAGCACTTGCCTCAAGTCTGAGATCCCGTGACTTATGGAGTATTCTGCTCACAAGGTTGCACTTTCATTTTTACTGCTTCACACTTAGCTACTTGTGCAGATCTATTCCACTCCAAACAATCCGTTCATTGAACCTCTTGGAACTTATCGTTTAAGAGGTATGGGGTTGATTCTGTGTATATAAATTTGCAAAGGAACAGTGGGATTAAGGTTTTTTCCTCAGCCCTGTATGTTTATTTTATAACACGTTTCCAGTGAAGAAAAGGCATGTTATCTCTGCAGACACAAATTCACACTTTTGAAAACTTTTTGAAAACAAGCATCTGTGATAATATCTTCTCATTAGAAAAAACTGCCCCAAATAATCTTACAGAAACCTCTGGAAGAGCATGACATTGTGAATGGATTAATGGAATTCATTTATCAAAAAATTTAAACATTGCATATAATGCCTTACGCTACATAATTAAAAACAAATCCTTATCCTTATAATAGCCTTTGAACTATAATGTAACTTAAATAGAAAACTATCTTTAAAAAGATTTTTCCTCCAAAAGCATTTTATTTTAAAAAAATCCAATTTAAATAAAAAATCCGATTTTTAAAATTTTTATTTTATTTAAATCATTGATTTTTATCCACCCTGCTTAGCGTATGTGTGGGGTCTTTGTGTCAGTGTCACTTGTTATAGTTCTTTGGTAGTGAGCGAGATTGGGGATGGCCTTGGGTTTGATTGGTTGTCTTTGGTTGGCTGTAGTGAGATTCGTTTGCATGTATGTGGGGGGGGGGCTGTTGGTTCAAGTTAGCCATATTGATTTGTATGCTATCTGTGGGTTCTTGTTGTCCTGTTGGGTGATAAAGGGGAGCTTTACCAGAGTGAAGGCATCCTCCTCTATTTGTCCCTGTGTCAGTTTCAGTCTATTGGTTAGCTTTTCTAGTAAGGCTCTTCCCCATACAGTTTGATATGGGTGGTCCATGTTCACTGCAGACAGGTCTCTCCAGTGTCTGGCTATGATGCTTCTGGCTGCTGAGAGTAGGTGGGTTATAAGCTCTTTATAACGTGAGTGGGTATTATTGTCTTGGAAAATGTTCAAAAAGGTCAGTTCTGGGGTGACTTCTAATACCTGTTTAATTATTTGGTTATTTCTTGTAGGACTGTTGTCCAAAAGGGTTGGATTTTGGGACATTCCCATCACATGTGGAGGTACGTACCTATAGAGGTACAGCCTCTCCAACAGTTTGGTGAGGTTCCTGGGTGTATCAGCGCCAGTTTCCGTGTTGTTAGGTACCACCTGTAGGTAAGTTTCAGAGTGAGTTCCCTTCTTTTGGCTGAGATGGATTTAAAGAGATGTTTAGACCACATTCTAGTTCATTGGGTAGGGTTTATTTCATAGCCTATGTCGTCTTCCCATTGTTTTTTATTGTGTCAAGGGGGTTTGTGGGGTTTTGGAGCAGGATTTTGTATATTGTAGATGCCATCCCCTTTCCATGTCCCTTTGCTATCGGGAGAAAGTTTTCAAAGGTGGTCAAGGGCCTAGTGGCTGCTGATTTTACTACTGAATTGTTTAAGAAGTCATTTAGTTGGTGGTGTTAGCTAGGGTATTTGTATTTCTTATGTCAATATGGGTTTGTTATTTTTGTAGAAATCTGCTAAATGATATAGGCCTTTGGCTTGCCAGGTTTTTATCTGGAAGTTTGGTGCTGCGTGGTGGAATAGTAGGTGATGAGCCAAAGGGATTAGTGGGATAACACAAGAAATACAAGACAAACTAGGGGACACCCTGGCTAACATGCTACCAATTGCATGCCTTTTTAAACAATACAGTAGTAAAATCAGCTGACACTTGGCCCTTGACCACCTTTGAAAGCCTTCTTCTAACAGCAAGCAAGGAGATGGTATCCACAATATGCAAAATACTACTCCAAACCCCACAAACCCCCTCGACGCAATAATAAAAAGGTGACATAGACTACGAAATTAACCCCACCCAATTTTTTTGTCATTTTTGCATGGTAATATCACAAATTCTATGTTCTGTTTTAGCGCTGTGCGATTTTTCAATATATTGGCCAAAATCAGTTTTGAAATCGCACTGCAATAATGATTTTAACCTGGCAGTACGCAGAAATCTATTGCTCTTCGCCGATAACACTGCTGATCTGAGCTGCCTTCCCTCATGCCTCATACTGAGGGAGACCAGGGCAGCCGATAATGCTGCATCCTTCCCTCATGTTGAGGGAAAGCAGGACAGCTGATCAGCCTCACTTCAAGGCACGGTGGCACTACCTTCCCCTGGCACTGAGGTGGAGCAGCTTTTCTCAGCAGGAAAGCAGCAGCCAAAGTGGATCACAGTTTGATGACAGCGGTTTGATGCACACCCCATCCCTTCCTACTCAAACCATGCAGTGGAGGTGATTCTGCTTCCTCCTCCTCCTCCCTCCCCCACCCATCCGATCTCTGTGGCTGCTCCTTCCCTCATCCTCATACCTGATCTCCAATTTCAGACATTGTGATATATCTGAATATCGCAATGTTTAGTTGCTGATATATCACAATGTTTGGGGACCGCGGGTGGCGCTGTGGGTTAAACCACAGTGCCTAGGACTTGCTGATCGAAAGGTCGGCGGTTCGAATCCCCACGCGTCGGGGTGAGCTCCCGTCGTTCGGTCCCAGCTCCTGCCCACCCAGCAGTTCGAAAGCACTCCTAAATGCAAGTAGATAGAAGAAGAATCTTTATTTATTGCATTAGCCGTGTGGCCATAGCATAATATACATTGAGATAACAACATAAAATAGGGGTGGGGAGGTAAAGGTAGATATTGTCCTGGGCGATTACTTAAACAAACAAACAAACAAAAACAAAACTGTTGAGGCTGGAGGAGGACCGTTAAAGGGTCCTTCAGCTCCTCAGATATGTCCTAGTTCGATTGTCCTTGTACAATAAGGCTACTTGGGACTTCGTTTGGTTGTGCGGCGTATCGACTGCAGCTGTGGTGTTAAAGAAGACGTTGGTGCCGCTTTCCTCTTCATCACACTAAGCAGGAAGTTTGCTGTCATCTCGGTAATCCAACAATCAGAATCCTGCAGAAAGAGGGACACTATCCAAGGCTGGATTGGGAGATGAAGCTTATTCACTAGGGGGGTTAAAAACCGAGATCTTTCATCTGTCCAGTTGGGACAGAAGAGCATTACATGGTCCATAGTCTCCAGGGCCGTGTCATTACAAGAGCATGTTCTATTTGCAATGGGAACTCTGGTATAACGACCCGACAGAACTGCTGTAGGAAAACAGTTGAGACGGGCACAGGTAAAGGCCCTACGCTTAGCCTCCGAAGAAATTGTGAAGCAGTATAGAGGGATCCCTTCAGGGGGTGGAATAGCTAGGGCTAGGCCTGAACACGGTCCTCTTGCATAGGAAGCTGTGTTAGAAAAATCAAGTTGCTGTAGTTTCTTTTTAATTAGAGGTAGGGCCGCCGGGCTGATACACTCTAAGTTAAGGACAGTTTTACAGTTCAAATTGAGAAGAGAGCGGAATTTGAGGTTAATTGTAGTTTTCCAAGGAGAATTATGAATATCTCTTAGGATCAGATTGGAAAAACCACCTCTAATTCGAGCATCCGATGTTAGTAGGTGGAAGCTGTAGGAAATGGCTCGGCTCCATGCTCGTTTAACAATTGAGGACTGGGCGAACTCGAGTCGTAGGGCTGCACCTGAGACACATCTCGGGACGCCGGAAAGAGATCTCAGAAACATATGAAGTGGGCGATCCAAGTTACCTGATATTGCTGTAGTCCATACTTCGCATCCATATAATAATTTTGGGACAACTTTGGCATTAAATATTTGAATTGCTGCTGGAAGGTGTTTGCCGCCCTTCTGGTGGTAAAATCGGACAATGGCGTTAGAGGTCGTGGTTGCAGCAAGAAAAGCAGATTGTAGATGGGTGGTCCAGGAGAGATTATAAGTGAATATTACGCCTAGATATTTAAAGGCTTTTACCTTTTCTAAGTAGCCACCTGTGATCTTAAGCGGCTCCAATTTGAGTTTGCGGGAACGAGTGAAGTGGAGGACTTTCGATTTTTTATAATTAATATTAAGAGCTTCCGCCTTACAATAGGCGATAAATGCGTTAACTGCGTTTGCTAGATCCGCAGCTGTTCTGGATAAGATGACAGCATCATCAGCATAGAAAAGGGAAGCAACGGGGTGACCTGCTAAGTGAGGAGGGTACTTCGATGCTAGCTTCAAAGTGGAAATTGCATCGTGAAGATAGAGATTAAACAATAAAGGGGCCAAGAGACAACCTTGTCGGACGCCCTTGGCCGTTGGAAATGGAGTAGTGAGGGAGCCGTTTGGACCACTTCGGACGCGAGCTGTGGTGTTTGAATAAAGGGAAATAATTAGGGAGAGGAGGTGCGAATCAATTCCCAGATGGGCAAGTTTGGACCATAATCTCTGCCTAGGAATGGAATCAAAGGCGGCCTCCAGGTCCATGAAAGCGGCAAATAGGTGGCCTTGCCTTGGAGCAGTGTATTTACTGGCAAGGTGATAGAGAGTTAGACAGTGGTCCATGGTTGACGCTGACTTTCGGAAACCAATCTGTTCCAGCGGTAAAATGTTCCTCTCCTGGACCCATGAGAGAAGTTCCTCCAATAAAACAGCGGCAAATATTTTCCCCGGGATGGATAATAAACTGATGGGGCGATAGTTCCTAGGGATGTTTGGCTGGCCGCCTTTGAAGATCGGAACTATTATAGCTTCTCTCCAGGAGTCGGGGATGTCTAGGGCGGAGGAGATAGCGGTGAATACAGGAGTCAGGTGTTCGCTCCACCAAAGAGGATCAGTCAGGAAAAGGTCTAACGGGACCATGTCTGGGCCGGGGGCCTTATTCCTTCGCATTGACATTATGATGTTGAAAATGCGAGTTGAGGTAAAGTTTATTGAGGAAGTGGGACTAAGAGAGCAGGAACAGAGGTCTGACGGGGACTGAGGGAGATCTGTAAGAAGATTTGGAGAAGCGAAACTGGTTGAATAATAGGCAATCCATTCATCAGCGGAAATCTGGGTAGCTGGATTGAATGGTGCCGAAGGTCTAACTAAGCGCCAGAAGGAGCGGGAGTCATGCCTCTCTACAGCCGAACGAAGAATGGACCAAGCCTCAAGGATGTGCTGCTGTTTCTTGCGATGAATCATGTTTCTGTATGTTCTTTTAATATCTATGAGCTTTGTGCGGGTTTGGGGATCATTGGAAAATTTGATGATTCTGACCATTTTCCTAATTCGCCTTCTTAGGGCTTTACATTCCTTGTCAAACCAAGGCGATTCAGAGAAAAGGCGTTGGTGAGTAGGCGAGGTGGTGGTTATGTAAATTGTTGAGAAAGCAAGTAATTTCCGGTATTGATCAGCGGGCAGGATTGGATCAGAGGGAGCTGCAGGCATATCAAATGATTTTTGTATGTCCAGGACAAGAGAGGAGCTGAGGCTTGTCCATTTCTTTATTTTGTATACAGGGTGGCTTTGTACCATAGTTCTATAGTTTGATGGGACTGAAGGTGGCTCTGTTAGGTTTAACAATAGAGTCAATGGAAGGTGGTCACCACCAAAATATTCAGCCACTTCAATTTTTGTAGAAATTCAGAATAGCTCCGGCGTCAATAAAATGTTGTCGACAACACTGGTTCCCCGGGAAGTGATACACGTTAATTGCTGCGAGCACAAGGGAGTAATGTTACCATTCGCTATGCAGAGATCGTTTTCCATGGCCAATTGGGCCATCAGTCTCCCCGACGCATTTGTTATAGGATCAAGAGAGCATCTGTTTCCCCAGGGGGGGGCTGCAGGGGGTTGTCCAGGAGTACTGCGGGAGATACTATATCATCGTCGTTGGGACCTATTCTTGCATTGAAGTCGCCTAAGAGGATTTGAGGAAGTCCTGGGTTAGTTGTTTGAAGATCATGGAGCCAAGACGAAAGTTCAGACCATCTTTCATTGCGGTCGGAATCGTTAGTTACTGGGGGCAGATATACTGTAGTTATCAACCATGGGTTTTTGGTCTTTGGGAGATGGATCTTTATAGTGAGAAAGTAAGGGGAAGATTTAATTTCCTCGCAAATAGTGAGAGATAAGCTGGTTGAAATAAGACAGGCGAGGCCAACTTGGGGGCGACCTCTGTTGGTTAGTTTGCGAGCACAGGAGCTAAAGGAGCAATAATTTGGGAGAGCGATACTTTGTTGGGACCAGGTCTCTTGGAGGCACACAATGTCGAAGGAAGAGATAAAACTCATTGCTTCAGGATCCATTTGCTTTGTCGCCCAGCCATTAACATTCCAGGAGACAATTTTAAGGCTCTGGGATGGGTTGGGTGCGTCTTTCAAGGAAAGAACTGCTTTTGCTTGATTTGTGAGTGAGGATTGAGTCTGTTCATATCTAATGATGTCGGATTTCCGCGGAGATAGGGAGCCGGCTGGAGTTTGTCTCTGGTCTGATCTTTGTCAATTATTTCCCAAGGTGCTTTTAGGGATTACTTTTTTATGGGCCGGCCCATTGCTCTCCATACATGGCAAACTAGCCAAATGTTCTATAGTTTCAGCTGTTGACTGTTGAATACTGACATTAGTGGTCACCGGGCCTTTGAAGTGTGTTATCCCTTTCCGTAGGTATCCTCAATAATTAGCTAATTGGGAACCACTAGATTAGAATGTGATCTAAACCTCCCTTTAAATCCATCTCCGCCAAAAGAAAATAACTTGCTCTGAAACTCGCTTACACATGGTACCTAACACCATGGAAACTGGCACTGATATGCCCAGGAACCTCACGAAAATGGTAGAGATTCAACTCTTCTGGACAGCAATCATACAAGAAGCATTCAAAATAGCTAAACAGGTATTAGAAGCCACCCCAGAACTGGCACTGCTAAACATCTTCCAAGTTAGCAACAGGTTTGTTTCTTTTGTAGAAGTCTGTTAGGCAATATAGATCTTTGGCTTGCCAGGTTTTTATCTGGAAGTTTTGTGCTGCGTGGTGAAATAGTGGGTGATGAGCCAAAGGGATTAGTGGGGATGGTGTTGGGAACAGTTTGCCTACTTTTCCCTTCCATGATTTAAGCATGGTCTTGGTGAATCTGTTTAGCGTTGTGGTGACTTTCCTGAGTTTACTTTGGAGGAATGGGTGTCGGGCTTCAGGGTGTCTGCTTCCTCACCCTTCTTTGGCAGTAGAGAAGCAGAACAAAGCAAAAGGAGTCTCTTACCAGTTAGAAATTTTAATGATTACAGTGAGAGAACAAAGAATCTATTCCTAGGGATGAAGGTGCTTGCAATTAAGGGTTCCACCCACTTCCCCCATAGTCATCCCCGTCACTTCCTGATCTTGCGACCACTGTGCTTTCTGTTCTGCCACCTTATCTGCTCTCCTTGACCTTGGACTGAGTGGATGGACACTTTCTAGTGACAGAGAGTCTGTTCACTCTCTCTCTCCCAGTTCTTCTCCTCCTAGCTGTTCACCACCCAGTTCTTTCCAACTTCTGTCTTCTGAACTATGTCTCTCTGCAAACCACTGTTCCAAATCTGTACTGTGCCACTGATCCTGGGAAGATTCAGGAACCTGAGCAGGAGGGGGGGGGGCTCTCACCATTCCTCTTTGGTGCAGCCCTCCTCAGCACGGTCCCTAACAATGGGTATGCTGTGGTGGGGGTGTTTTCGATTATGTTTCTCTCCACGTGTAGCCATTGTTTCGTCTCATCTTCTAGAATGTATGGGATTATGTGGCACAATTGGTTGGCGATGTAGTATAATTTTATATTGGGGATTCCCCATTCTCCTGAGGGGAGGTGCAGGTGTTTGGGGCGTATTCTGGGCTTTTTGTGTGAGAAAACAAGTGTACTTTTTCTGTCATTTGCAAAGTTGGGTTGAGGGAATCCAGATTGGGAGGGTTTGGAATAGGCAGGTTAATTTTGGGAGGGTGATCATTTTGATCATGGCAATTTTGTTTGAGAAGGTGAAGTTGGTGTTGTTCCATTTCCTGAGGTCTTTGTTAATTTGTCGCCATATGGGGTTGAAATTGTGGAGATATACTGTATTTTTCGCCCTATAGGACGCACCGTCCCATAAGGCGCACCTAGTTTTTTTTGGGGGGGGGAAATAAAGGGGAAAAAATTATTTTCCCCCCTGGGGCGGGGCTGGGGCGGGGGAAGCCCGAGCTTCCCCCGACCCCAGCCCCCAGAACAGGCAACTCTCCGCAAGCTGTGGGAACCCAGCGCTGGGCTCCCGCGCCTTGCGGAGAGCCGCGTGAAGTCTGGGCGCGCTGAACTCAGCACGCCCAGCCTTCGGCATGCAGGAAAATCTCCACAAGCCGTGCGAAGTCTGGGCACCCTGAGCTCAGCGCGCCCAGCCTTCGGCATGCAGGCAACTCTCCGCAAGCCGCGGGAGCCCAGTGCCGGGCTCCCGCGCCTTGCGGAGAGGCGCGCGAAGTCTGGAGAGCGAGAGAGGTTGGTGGAGAGTGAGGGGGGGGAGTGCGTCCTATGGGGCGAAAAATACGGTAATTTGTTGAGGTTTCTGGTTATTTGTATTCCTAGGTATCTGAACTTGGTGTCACAGAGTTTTATCTTTGTGATGTTGGTGAATTCTTTTTGGATATGAGGGGGAGTGTTGAAACACATAGCCTCATATTTTGCAAAGTTTACTTGTACGCCTTACACCGTTGCAAATGTGTGGAGTTCTTTGGTTAGGGTGGTTGCTGTGTTTATGGGGTCCAGTGTTCCACTCCCTTGATGTTAGTGTTTGCTTGGTTTCAGATTGCCAGGGGTTCCAGGGCCAGTATGAATAGGGAGGGGACAGTGGGCATCCTTGTTTTGTGCCTCTTTGGATTGCTATGGTATTAGAGTCCATATTGTTAACCCTGCAATTTGTGGATGCTTGGGAGTTCTTTGAATTTTCTATAGAATTCTGCTGTGAAGCTACCTGGGCCTTGGGCTTTGTGTGGTTTCAGGTTTTTGAGGACCGTCTCTCTTTCATCTAGTACTGTCCATTAATACTTGTTCCTTGGCAGTTAAGGTTGGCATGGTCAGTTCTGTTAGCAATTTTCTGATTTGCTGCTCGGATGGGTTGTGGGAGGTGTATAGTTTGGAGTAAAATTCAGCAAATGCCGAGGTTATTTCTTTTGAGGAGAATGTTGTGTAGCCATCTATTTTGGTGATGTGATGTATTCTTGTTTTGAGCGATCTTTTCCTACACCTGTTAATACTCTGGAGTTTTCCCCTCCATACTTGTAGAAGCATTGTTTAGAGTATAGAACGTTGGTCGTTTTGTTGATTTATAGTAAGTCAAATTCCCTTCTTTTTTGTTCTAGAAGTTTAAGGAGTCTTTTAGCTCTTGTTTGTTTGTAGTGTGATGAGAGGGCTGTGATATCTTGTTCTAGTTTGCTAATTTTTGATGAGGTTTGTTTTTTAAGGGATGCTTTCTCTTATATGCATGCTCCTCTGATGACTGCTTTCATTGTGTCCCAGGGGAGGGGGGTTCTTATACTGTCTATCACACTTTCTTTGAAGCAGTTCTGGAGAGTTTTCGTGAGACTCTCTGGTGTGTGTGTGGTCTGTGATTTTGATGTTACCCAAGTTTGTTGTTTCAACGAAGGGGGTCAGGTCTTATGTGAGCAGAATGCTATCCAGTCTGAACATTGTGCCATGGCGCCTGGACTGGAATGTGTGGCTGGTGTCATCTTGGTATTTTTCGCCCCATATGTTGTTAAAGCCGCATTTTTTGAAGTATTTTTGTAAGAGTCTCTAATTATTTGGGGTTTCCCTTGGAGGAAGGTTCCCCATGGGGTTGTGGGGTGGATGTCTTTCAGGGAGATGCCCCTCATGTTTAGGTTGAGGTCACCTCCCAGGATTGATTCCCCTTCCAAGAAGAAGAGGAATTTGTTTAGTGTTTTCTGGATGATTTCTAGTTGTTTTGTTTGGGGAATATAGGGAGCCAATTGTTAGTTTAGTTTTGTCATCTAGTGTTACTTTAGTGAAAACGAACCTGCCTGTTTTGCCTTTAGCAATGTGGTGGCTTTAAAATTCAGGTCTCTACTGAGTATTAGGCTACAGAGTTGTTCCACCAGGCCTTTGGCCAGCGCACAGCCTGACTCCCTCCTTTGGCAATCTTCGCAGAGCTCTGGCCCAGTGGTTGCCAGTGGCTTGATTTGAGTTAATTTTATAATGAATGATTTTGGTATGTTGTACTATTTTATTATTGTAAGCCACCCTGAGCCTGGCTTCAGCTGGGGAGGGCGAGATATAAATAAAATTTATTAATTATTATTATTATTATTACCCCACGAGCCTTTCCTGAGCCAGGTGCAACCCATGGTTGGCTGAAGCGGGGTTCGTTCAGGAGTTTGCTTCCTTTGGGTGGATTGTGTATTTTCTGTGGGACGGCAATGTGTGGTTTAATGGTATTTACGTACAAGGTGGTGTGTTTTCTTTTGATAGGGTTTCCCAACCCCCTCATATTTAGTGTAATTGCTTTTGAACTAGCCATTCTGCATATCTACTTTATAGGATGATTCCCTAATCCCTTCCAACCTGTCTGGCCTGTCCCGTGTCTCTCACCTTGTATTGTCTATTGAACTTAGTGTGTTGCACTGACATAAAGTGTGATGATTATTATTATTATTATTAATTATTTATTCAACTGATACACTGCCCTATACCTGGAGGTCTCAGGGGAGTTCACAAGACCACAACATATAAAATCAAACCAAAAGCAATACCCCCCGCCCAAAAAAGCCACATTCTATTTTATTTTAATCTTAATTTTCAGTTTTTTATGTTAACATTACAGTGGTAACTTGGGTTAAGTACTTAATTCGTTCCGGAGGTCCGTACTTAACCTGAAACTGTTCTTAACCTGAAGCACCACATTAGCTAATGGGGCCTCCTGCTGCCGCCGCGTCGCCGGAGCACAATTTCTGTTCTCATCCTGAAGCAAAGTTCTTAACCTGAAGCACTATTTCTGGCTTAGCGGAGTCCGTAACCTGAAGCATATGTAACCTGAGGTACCACTGTATTTCCATACACTCAAAACATTTTCCCTATACTGTATACAATACTGGGATTATACAAACCCCACGGACGTCCCACTGTCCCACCCTGGTTTCCATATTTGCCCTCTTTTCTTGTATATAATTATAACTTATCCATTCTGTTTCATCTCCTTATTTACTACTTTAATTCATTTTACTTCATAAATGTTATATCAATCCTGCTGTTTCTAAATAGCTACAGTGGTTTTTAAGGTATTCAACAAATTTTCCCCATTTTTGTTTAAATTTTTTATCATCTTTGCCATTTCAGCATAGTCCATCATTTTGGTAATCCACTCTTCTTTGGCTGGGACCTTCTCTTCCTTCCACATCTGGACTAACAACATTCTTGCAGCTGTTCTCGCATACATAAACAGTCTTTTTGGGTCTCTTGGTATTTCTTCTCCTGTTAAACCTAGTAGAAAGGCTTCTGGTTTTTTAACAAATGTTATCTTAAACGTTTTTATTTAATTCTTTATATATCATTTCCCATAAGCCCTTTACTACCTTACATGACACCATATATGATAGAAAGTACCCTCTCTATCCTTACATTTCCAGCATAACTTAGATGTATTTTTGTACATTTTTGCCAACTTTACTGGAGTCAAGTACTGTGATGGTTTGTGTATACTCTTCGCAATAAGCACCCTCTGCTCACTCAGAGAGATATTTACAATTCTTTATTTTACATACGTACAAGCGGCACAGTGCAATCATGCATCCGAATTGTCAGATTCAGATTCGGGGAGTGGTCTTTTCCTGCTTCTCCTCCAACAGAAGAGGCGGCTGGAACGTTCATGGGACGTCTCTGATCCCTGCGCTTTAACCCTCTCCTTTCCTGTGCCGAAGGTCTGTACCTGTCAGCATCGCCCTTGAGCCAGTGACTGGGCTAGGCGAGCTGGGTAGAACTTCCAGAGACCACCTTCTACACAGGAACAGGTCAAAGTGCTGTGGACTCACAGCTTAGAGTTGTGAGCACCGGATTCACTCCAACAAGAAGACAGTCGTCACACAGCAGAGTATAGCAGAGCATAAGCCACTCGGAGAGCAGCTCTGTAGAATATCTTCTTTATTCTATCTACAACTATAATACACAACTATATACAGAGCTAAATGAGGTCTTAACCGAAAAGCTGAACTGCACTGAGTGTCTGCAGCTACTCTTAGCAGCAACCTTATCTATACACACGATCTCTCTCTAACACTCAGTCTCTCTCTCTCTCCCCCCCCCCCCGACACTTTGATGTGAGGCTGGAGTGGAATAAGTAGAGAGCAGAAACCACCCCTCCTCTCTGGAGAATCAGCAGAGAACATCAGCAGATTCTTGGATATGGGAGGGGTGAAATCTCCTCAGTACCTGAGCTCCCTGTGCGGTGCTGGGGCTTTGCTTCAGCATCGGAGAGCCTTGCCTCCTCCTGGCTCTCCCCCTCTTCCCCTTGCATCATCTCCCGACCGTTTCCTTCTGACTGTTCCTGCTCTGACTCTTCTCCTCGCCCTGACTCCAAGGCGACCCTTGGCAGTCCTGTGACAATTACCAATGATACATCATTTTCATATAGTTTTCCTTCAATGCACAACGAGCCATAAATTTTAAATCCTCTTTCCACAACCTCTCCCATAGATTAATTGGTATGTTATAACCTACATCCTTTGCCCAGTGTGTCATCACTGCTTTTTACTTCATCTTTTGTCTCCCATTCCATACATTTTTTATTTTTCAAACCTTGAAAATTCCTTCCCAAACCCACTCTTTTATCACACCTGAATACATCATGAAGTTGGTGATATTGTAACCGGTCTGTTAAGAAATACCTTATATCAATAAATTCTTTCAATTTTAATTGGTTTTCAACCTCTTTTAACAATTCCTTATAAGTCGCCCATTCTCTTTTCATGTTGACTTTTTAAACTGATATTGCTTCTAATGGGGAAAGCCACCATGGTGTTTCATTTTCCAAGAGAAAATACACCTAAAGGTGTATAATGAAGGCGCCTTGAGGAGGAGACACAGGGAGAACGGCCTCAGAAGATGATCTCAGGGTCCGGGTAGGTTCATATGGAAAGAGGCGGTCCTTGAGGTATTGCAGTCCTGAGCCGTATAAGGCTTTATAGGTCAAAACCAGCACTTTCCATTGGGCCAGAAAACTAATTGGTAGCCTGTGGGAATAACGAGGCGACAAGAGGTTGGATGCAAGTGAGCTGTGCAGAAGCACGCTGGCAAGCATGCTCCAAACAAGCTGCCGGCTAGCTCTGTAGAGGCTCCTTTCAACAATTGGAAACAGTAGTGAAACCACTCTGAACATGATGTATTTCCATCTAAGCACATTTCTACCATTAGCAAATACATGTGTCAGCAGGTGTTTCCCTAAAATGTTCCCTGATACTTGATTACGTCTGCGTTGCCGGTCATGCTCCAGCCAAGCGTTATGTCTAGTAACCAAATCCGTGAGAGGACAAACGGTCAGGGGAAAAACCCTGTTTGCTAGCCAAGAAGTTAAAAGGTCAGGGAGCGTGGGTGCAACGCTCCTTGGCACACTGTTGCATGCCTGGTGCGAGGTTTGCCTCAGCACAAGCGGAGCGTCACCTCCAGTGCAGTTGGACCGGGATCAGTGTAATATGCTCAAACCGTCTTGCTCCAGTGAGCAACCTGGCTGCTGAATTCTACACTAGCTGAAGTTTCCTAACTGTCTTCTGAGGCAGCCGTAGGTATGATGCATTGTAGTAATCTAACCTTGAGGTTACCGGAGCATAGACAACAGTAGTTAGGCTATTCCTGTCCAGACAGGGGCGTAGCTGAGCCACCAGCCGAAGCTGATGGAAGGCACTCCGGGCCACTGAGGCCACATGAGCCTCAACAACTGCAGAGGATTCAGGAGTACCCCCAGGCTACGAACCTGCTCCTTCAGAGGAAGTGTAACCCCATCAAGAGCAGGTGACCTCCCAGCCATCTGGTCTAGGGAACCACCCACTAACAGTGCCTCTGTCTTATCTGGATTGAGCTTCAGTTTGTTGGCTCTCATCCAGTCCATTACCAAGGCAAGACACTGGTCCAGCACTTCCACTGCCTCACCTGCAAATGTAAAGGAGAAATAGAGCGGAGTGTCATCAGCATACTGCTGAAAATGTACTCCGAACCTCTGGATAACCCCACCCAGTGGTTTCATGTAGATGTTAAACAACATGGGGGATAGGATTGAGCCCTGTGGAACCCCACATTGATGGTTCCATAGGAATGAAGAATATCCCCCAAGTAACACCCTCTGTGAACTACCATCCAAGTAGGACTGGAACCATCACAAAATGGTGCCACCCACTCCCAATTCGGAGAGTCACTCCAGAAGGATACCATGGTCGATGTTATTGAAAACCACCGAGAGGTTGAGAAAAATTAACAGGAGCATGTTTCCCTTGTCTCTCACTCGACAGAGGTCATCATACAGGGTAACCAATACAGTTTCTGTGCCAAAACCATGATGGGCAGGGGAAGAGGGATTAGAGTTAGAGTTAGAGTTGGGCTGCAGAGTGGGGGGTGGGTTGCAGAAAGTAGCCTACATGTAGTTATATAGGTGTTTGGGGTAGTTTGGACCATTTGGCTTCCAACCATTTGGTCTTGGGTCTCGTCTGGCATGGAGGGCCTTATTTAGAAACAGACCCGTCCCCCCATTCACTTGCGATAGCATTACAGTGGTACCTCAGGTTACAGACGCATCAGGTTACAGACTCCGCTAACCCAGAAATAGTACCTCACGTTAAGAACTTTGCTTCAGGATGAGAACAGAAATCGAGCGGCGGCAGCAGCGGGAGGCCCCATTAGCTAAAGTGGTACCTCAGGTTAAGAACAGACCTCCAGAAAGAATTAAGTTCTTAACCCGAGGTACCACTGTATCTTAGTTGTGTGTCAGATTTTAGCCTGTTGGTTGGTTGTATTATTGAGGTTGGGGGTATTACGCTTATGAAAGCCTATGAGATGGCACTGAAAGAGGCGAAGAAGTTTTACTTCTCAGCTTCCATTGCATCCGCTAGCTCTCACCCAGCACAACTTTTTAGAATAATCAGGTTTCTAACGTCCCTAGAGGAACATCCAAATTTAAATACGAATTCGACCCACAGCTGTGAGGCATTTGCGAGCTCTTGCTGCTCCACTGTGACCTCGCTGCCAATTTGGATACATTTCTGCTTCATTGATGCAAAAGCATTTGACTGTTGACCACAGCAAACTATGGAAAGTTCTTAAAGAAATGGGAGTGCCTGATCACCTCATCTGTCTGCTGAGAAATCTCTACGTGGGACAAGAAGCTACAGTTAGAACTGGATATGGAACAACTGATTGGTTCAAAATTGGGAAAGGAGTACGACAAGGCTGTATATTGTCTCCCTGCTTATTTAACTTATTCAGAATTCATCATGCGAAAGGCTGGGCTGGATGAATCCCTAGCCGGAATTAAGATTGCCGGAAGAAATATCAACAACCTCAGATATGCAGATGACACAACCTTGATGGCAGAAAGTGAGGAGGAATAAAAGAACCTTTTATTGAGGGTGAAAGAGGAGAGCGCAAAATATGGTCTGAAGCTCAACATCAAAAAACGAAGATCATGGCCACTGGTCCCATCACCTCCTGGCAAATAGAAGGGGAAGAAATGGAGGCAGTGAGAGATTTTACTTTCTTGGGCTCCATGATCACTGCAGATGGTGACAGCAGCCACGAAATTAAAAGGCGCCTGCTTCTTGGGAGAAAAGCAATGACAAACCTAGACAGCATCTTCAAAAGTAGAGACGTCACCTTGCCAACAAAGGTCCGTATAGTAAAAGCTATGGTTTTCCCAGTAGTGATGTATGGAAGTGAAAGCTGGACCATAAAGTAGGTTGATCGCCAAAGAATTGATGCCTTTGAATTCTGGTGCTGGAGGAGACTCTTGAGAGTCCCATGGACCGCAAGAAGATCCAACCTCTCCATTCTGAAGGAAATCAGCCCTGAGTGCTCACTGGAAGGACAGATCGTGAAGCTGAGGCTCCAATACTTTGGCCACCTTATGAGAAGAGAAGACTCCCTGGAAAAGACCCTGATGTTGGGAAAGATGGAGGGCACAAGGAGAAGGGGACAGAGGACGAGATGGTTGGACAGTGTTCTCGAAGCTACAAACATGAGTCTGACCAAACTGCGGGAGGCAGTGGAAGACAGGAGTGCCTGACGTGCTCTGGTCCATGGGGTCACGAAGAGTTGGACACGACTAAACAACAACAACAAACATTGCTGGGCATTGTGTCATTCACCATTGTCAGTTCTGAAATGCACGCTACAGAAAACATTTTTATTTTAGTTTTAAAAATGCTATACATTTATTTTTATGAACATTTTTTTGTCCCCCCCTTTTTGAATATTTTTTATTCGGAATTTCAACATAACAATTTATCAAAAACTCATCATCCTCATTCCCCCCCCCCATTTTCCCCTCCCCCCAAAAGGAAAAAAACAACCCTCTCACCCCCCCGACTTCCCTCAGTTCCTCTCTCTGGTTTTTCAGCACGTTATTCTCTGCATGTTATAAAATTGTAAATATCCTTAATTTATCTATCTATATATTACCAATATAAAGTTTGTGTATGTTTATTCAAAACCTGCCAAGGAGTCCAGTTCATTTTGTTGTTTCTTTAAGTACTTTGTAAAAGGTTCTCATTCTTCTCTAAAATCACAGTTGTCCTTATCATGTAGTTTGTGTGTCAATTTCGCCAGTTCTGCATAGTCCATCAGTTTCTCTTGCCATAGTTCTTGTTCCTGCTTCATCCTGCCTGCTTGCAATCGACTTGCTTCTGGACAGTCTTCGTATGCTTTGCAATATTCAACAGGTTATGGTTAAGAGCCTTCAACAGTGACGAGTAGCATTCTCTACTAGTGGAGTCCACAACAAAATGTTTTCCATGTGTGGAAAGTTCCTGTTAAGGACACAAGCCAGCCATGCCTGCTTCCAGTCTTCCCTTGGTCCTTTTTTTGGTCCAAACTGCTATATTTCACCGCATAATGGTCACCCGCGCATAATAGTCAAACCCCCTTTCTTTGGTCTCTAAGCATTCACTGCATAATAGTCGCAGGGTATAATTCTCTGTGTGTGCATTATCAGCACCGGTATATTTCCGTAGGTATGTGTGGGAAGAGCGGTATGTGGTCAGGGGGCAGCAGCGGTGGATTTGAGGAAGGATTATGGTATCTTGAGGCATTACAGTAGAGCTGGAAAGAAAACCGAGGGAAAAACACGAGAAGCACAGCCTGCAACTGCCGAGGCACCTCTTCTCTCTCTCTCTCTCTCTCTCTCGGCAACTCCAGCGCCTTAGCAAAACTTTAGCTGCCCTGGATCCAGCGTGAGGGAGAGAAAGGGGGACAGAATTGAGTCCAAGGAGAGGAGAAGGACCTGGGTAGTGAGGAGATTAAGGCAAGCGAGCGCATGAGGTGTTTCCTCTTTTGCTCTGACTTCAGAGTGTTGGAGACCAGGCTGAGGAGTACTGCTCTGATGAGGAATGGTGGGAGCCTCCCCTTCCCTCTGCTCCTGCACAGGATTCTGAAGCTGCCCAGGAGCAGTGGGACAGTACAGATTTGGAACAGTGGTTTGCAAAGGGGCATAGTTCTGAAGGCAAAAGCTGTGCAAAGTTGAGTGGGGAACAGCTAGGAGAAGATGAACTGAGAGAGAGTTAACAGACTCCAGTTGGCTGGGAAGTGTCCAGCTGCTCAGTCCAAGGTCAAGGAGATTAGATAAGGTAGCTACACAGAAGGTACAGTGGTTGCGAGATCAGGTTGCAAGATGAGGAAGTGACGAGAGTGACTCAGGGGGAAGTAGGTGGAAACCTTAATTGGGAGCACTTTTACTCCGAGAATGGACTATCTGTTCTTTTGCTGTGATCATTAAAATCTCTTTAAAAGGTAAGAGACTTTTAGCTTTGTTCTGCTTATCCACGGGCAAAGGGAGGGAGGAAGCCATTTCCACAAAGCCTTACACAGGGAGACACAGAAAATGTGCCTGGAGCCAGCTCAGACTGGCATGCATCCAGGACCGTCTTAAGCATATGCGGCTCCGGGGTGCAAAGATCCACCCAACGCCGCCACATTGTTGACCTTTTTTAAGGAAAGGTTGCCACTCAGGGCGCATATGCATACTATTATCTCTGGTTGGGAAAAGAAGGCAGGAAAAATAAGCAAACTTTTTTATTTTTTGCTGATTTACGAAAAATTATTAGTTTATTATTTTTTATATAATTTTTAATTGATTTTTCAAATTATACAATTATATAATACCATAACATAACAACCATTATATCATTTGCTCGGCCGAGCTTTCGACTTCCCTCGATTCTTTTTCTGATTACCTTCTGTTACATTTTATTTTCCACATTTATAATATCTCCACCCTATATTTAACTTACCTTGTCTTAACATTCACTTTTTTCTTAAATAGAATATTGATTCTTCTCACAAAGTGAGTCTTATCTCAGTCTTGCTGGTGTCTTTATGTGTGTACAATGAGTCTCTAAGTATAGTATAAATTTAGTCCATTCTTTCTGGAACATTTGGTCACCCTGGTTCCGGATGTGTCCGGTCAGCCTTGCCATTTCCACATACTCTATTACCTTTGTCTGCCATTCCACTATTGTTGGTAGCTCCTGCTGTTTCCATTTTTGAGCTAGTAAAATTCTTGCCGCCATTGTAGCATGCATAAACAGTTTTTGATCTGTTTTTGGTATTTCCACTCCAACCATTCCTAGTAGAAATGCTTCAGGTCTCTTTGGAAAGGTGTACCTGAACATTTTTAAAAACTCTCATATATATTATCCCAAAAGACTTTAACCTTGTCACAGGTCCACCACATATGGTAAAAATCACCATCTTTAACATTGCATTTCCAACAATTCTTATTCCTCATTCTGTACTGTCAGGGAACTGCCATAGGCTCAGGGGCAAGAGGGGAAAAGGCGGATGAATTACAGAGAGCCCCCAAAGATTGTGGGAAGTAGCTCCTCCTCAGCGGAGGAAGGAAGCCACGCCTCTAGTGGGGAGGAGATGCAGGGCTCAGAGGATGCAAGGCGGTGCCAGGACACCCTGCCTGAGCAAAGCGGGGAGGAGGGAGGTCCCCCTTTACCCAAGCCTTCCTTGCACAGTAGGCTTTCGCGCAGAGAGGGGAGGCGTAGGCTGGGGGTCAAGAGACTACTCTGCTGGGGAAGATTTAAGGACCGCCCACTCTCAGATTCTGCTGGTGAATGAGCAAGACATGGAATAGAGGCGCTCTGCATTGTAAAGGTTTTTAGCACTAATAATAAAGTTTTAGAACAGACCAGTGAGGCATCTTGCCTGATTGCTCTCGAGCAACCACCCGATAGCTATAACATGTACATTTTAGGTAACTTGGTTGGAGTCAAATACTATCTATACATCATTTTTATTATGTTTTCTTTCAGTGTCATGCATGCAGTGAATTTTAATCCTGTATTCCATAATCTAGACCATGTATCAAATACTATATTATGCCCAATATCTATTTCCCATTTTGTCATCACCTCTTTGATTTCCTCATCTTTTGTATGCCATTCCGAAAGTAAATCATACATTTTTCATAAGGTTTTTTTTTAACCTTCCAGCAACTCAGTTTGCAGCTTTGAACTTGAAATTTCAAAGCCATTATTATTTTTGTCTTTGTGAAAAAAACATCATTAATCTGATGATACTGTAACCAACCTGTTAATTTGTCACATATTTCTGCGTATGGTTTCATCCTTAGCTCTCTGTCACCTTCCATTAACAACTCCCTATAGGTAGGACAAGTGCCTTTCATAGTTAACCTTTTTACAGAGATTGATTCTACTGGTGATAGCCACCATGGTGTTTTGTGTTCTAACAATTCCTTATACCTGGACCAAACCTCATAAAGTGGCTTTCTTACAGAATGGTTTAGGAAGCTTCTGTGTAGTTTAACTTTAACATACCACAGGTATGCGTGCCACCCATATCTGTTTCCGTATCCCTCTAAATCTAATAATCTTGTATTTTCCAATTTCATCCAGTCCCTCAACCAGACCAGGCAGGCCGCTTCATAATATAACTTTAGATTGGGCAGGGAAAATCTACCTCCTTCTTTCTTGGCTGTAAGAAGTCTAAACTTTATCCTAGGCTTCTTTCCCTGCCAGATAAATCTTGATATTATTTTTTGCCAATCTTTAAACTGTCCTATCCCACTGATCACAGGGATTGTCTGAAACAAGAATAGCATTTTGGGTAACACGTTCATTTTAATCACAGAGAAGGACAATTTCAATCTCTCCCAAATTTCTAAATCTCTTTTCCTCTCTTTCCAAACCAATGCATAATTTATCTTTAAATAAATTAATATTTTTAGGAATCAACCAAATGCCGAATTATTTAACCCTTTTCACTGCCATGATTTCTATTTTATTTTGTAAACCTTCAATTTGTTTTTATCTATGCTTTTAACCAGCATTTTTGTTTTGGCTTTATTTAATTTAAAGCCTGCCAATTGCCCAAACTCTTCAGTTACTTCCAGTGCTTCAATTGCACTGGTCTGAGGCTCTTCTTGTCGGCATCCGGGGGTCGAATGGCCAGCTGGCTAGCCCCCAGCTGGATTGTCTCCTTCCAGCTGTCACACTGCGAAGACCCTTTGACCTCTGGTACGACATAAATCAGTGACCCAAGTCTGCTGACAAGGGCACACTTTATTTAGCAGAGCAGACTGCGCAATGAAAGAGGCTTGAGGCATGTGATCTCTCTCTATTTCCCGAGATAGGTTGTTGGTTACCTCACCAAGATCTTTCATGCCAAAGTGCTCCTTCAGTTGAGCTAGGGCGCTATTGTACATTTTGACATGCTTCCAAAATAAAAGAATATCATCAACATAAAACAAGCAATACAGCTTCTTCTACACTTCGTCTTTGACAAATACACATGGATCAGCTTTACCTTGATGAAAACCTGGAGAAAACTACACTTCAGTGGGTTTAGAGTGCCAGCATCGTGGCTTGTGTATGCCCTTCGCAATAAGCACCTCTGCTCACTCAGAGATATTTACAGTTCTTTATTTTACATATGTACAGGTAGCACATTACAATCATGCATCTGAATCCTGATTCTGAGAATGTCCTTCACCGGCTTCTCCTCCAACAGAAAAGGCGAGGAAGTTTCCTGTAATGCCTCTCCCCCCTCCTCTTTAACTCTCTCCTCTCCTTGGCAGACGGAACAGGCACTGCCTCACCATTGGTGCTGGAACTTCCTGTGCAGTGCTGGGGCTCTGCTTCAGCATCAGAGAGCCTTTCCGCCTCCTGGCTCTCTCCCCCTTCCCCATCCGTCACTTCCTGTCCACCTCCCTCTGAGTGTTCCTGCTCCTCCCCGGCATTCTCTGGCAGTCCCATGACACTTTGCTTTGAAGACCCATTTGCTGTCAAGCAGTTTCATCCTTGGAACTGTTGGAAATAGCTCCCATGTTTTGTTCCTCTCTAGGGAATCAAGCTCAGCCTTCATGGCAGTTAACCATGGCTCAGCATCCTTCGAGTCCAAAGCCTGGATCTCTTGGAAACTTGAAGGTTCAAATACCTTCTTGGAGCAGTTACAGCTTTTGCTGCTTTAGCAAATTCATCAGCAAATCTCTTTGGAGGTTTACCTTTTGTGGCTCTTTCAGACCTGCGAATCAGACGTAAGTCTTCAACGCTCTCCTCTTCTTTCTTAGGAAAAAACTGGCCTATAGTGAACAGTGGTTCCTCCAATTCTCGATCAGAGCCTTCAGAGGGTCGCATAGAGGCCGTAGCACTCTTGAAATCCTGAATCATCTGATTCAGTTTCAGACTCAGAATCAGAACCTTCATCAGTGGGTGTGGGGTTTTGCTTTTGCTTATCCTCAGTCTCATCACTGTCATCAGGATAACATTGGAAAATCCCCACATTCTCCCCCCACTTGGCACTGTGCTCAACACTTCTAGTGAGCCTAATTGTATTAGTGTCAGTCATCATTACTCTGTAAGAACCTTTCCGATATCCTAGAAAGATACCATGCAAACCACGCTTGCCTAACTTGGAGCTTTGTGGTGTGTGAACCCACATGTCAGAACCAAAAATTCTCATGTGCTTGATGTATGGTTTCTTGCCAAACATCTTTTCATAGGGGGTACAACCAATCGGTGATGATAATCTGCGATTATAAGTGTAAACAAAACAGATGAGCGATTCTGCCCAATAACTCTCTGGAAGATTGGAATCATGCAGCAAGCTTTTCAAGCCTTGAAGCTGGTTGGCTTGCCCTCTCACAAAGTCCATTCATCCAAGGAGATCGTAGACTTGACAAATTATGTTGAATTCCTTTCTCAGTCAGAAAAGCTTCAAACTGCTGAGAAGTGAATTCTCCCCCTCAATCTGTAAATAAACATTTCACCTATTTACTATGCACATTTTCCAACCAAGCACGGAATTCCTTGAACCTAGGAAACGCTTCTGATTTCTGCTTGAGAATGAACACATGAATATACCTGGAAAATGAATCAATGAGAACCATGAAGTATTTGGCTCCACCCAAAGAGGGTGCTTGTGGACCAACAAGATCAGCATGCACTACCTGGTATGGTTCTGTAGCTTGTCTACTAGACGCCTTACCTTTTGCAGCCATTTTGACCTTGTTTGCTGCGCATGCCTTACACTTCATGTGGTACCTGCAGGGTTTAATAGTCATACCTTCAACTAAGGCAGGCATTTTGTTGGGATTAGTTCCCAACTAAACAAACCCATCCCAACTAAACAAACCCATCAATATAGAAGAGGTCCAAAACGCTATAAAAAAAATGAAAATAGGAAAAGCTCCAGGCCCGGATGGCCTCTCGGCTAAATATTACAAAGTTCTAGGAAATCAATTATTACCGGCGCTCTGCGATACCATGAACAACATTTTAAGAGGAGGAAAAATACCTGAGTCGTGGAGGGAAGCCTTTATAACATTAATTCCAAAACCAGATACAGACAAAACATGTATTAAAAACTATAGGCCAATATCTCTATTGAACAACGATTATAAAATATATGCCGATATCATGGCTAACAGATTAAAAAAATGCCTGCTACACTTAATCCATAAAGACCAAGCAGGCTTCTTACCAAATAGATTTCTGAAAGATAATGTGAGACACACTATAAACCTAATTGAATATTTGGAAATTAACAACGATATACCAGCGGCTTTGATCTTTATAGACGCAGAAAAGGCGTTTGATAATGTCTCTTGGTCGTTTTTATTAAAGACTATGGAAGAAGTGGGAATAGAGGGAGAATTTCTGAAAGGAATACAGGCAGTATATTCAAATCAATCGGCCAAACTGGTGATAAACAGCAACCTTACAAATACATTCCAAATTGAAAAAGGAACCAGGCAAGGCTGTCCCCTCTCCCCACTTCTATTCATTATGGTCCTAGAGGTTCTGGCAAACAAAATAAGATCAACACCTGAGATCAGAGGGATCAAAATAGGACCAAGGGAGTTTAAACTAAAAGCTTACGCTGACGACTTGATGCTGTCTTTAGAAGAGCCGCAAAGAAGTATTGGGAAGGCGTTGGAAATACTAGAAGAATATGGCAGACTAGCAGGATTTAAATTGAATAGATCAAAGACCAAGATTTTAACAAAGAATTTGAGAAATGATATGAAAGAAAAATTAGAGAGACAATATGGAATTGAAGTAACCAAAAAAATAAAGTATCTAGGTATTTGGCTTACACCCAAAAACATAAACCTAATTGAAGATAATTATACAACGACCTGGAACAAAGTCAAAAAAGATTTGGATGTCTGGAGCAGAGTTAACCTTTCATGGCTCGGCAGGATGGAGGCAATAAAAATGAATATTCTTCCTAAGATGTTGTTCCTCTTCCAAAACATTCCGGTTATCAGAGGGACTAAAATATTTAAAGATTGGCAGAAAGTCCTCTCAAGGTTTATATGGCAGGGAAGAAGGCCAAGGATTAGATACAAACTACTTACAGACCGAAAGGAGAGAGGAGGACTGGCGGTACCCAACCTAAAATTGTACTACGAAGCTGCCTGCTTATGTTGGGTGAAAGATTGGATAATTTTGGAGAACAAGGACTTATTGGAACTCGAGGGTGTAGAAAACAGGTTTGGCTGGCACGCCTATCTTTGGCTAAGTAAAGGAAAGGCACATAAGGGTTTTTCGAGCCATATCATCAGAGGTCCGCTATATGAAGTCTGGGAAAGAAATAAAAAACTGTTAGAACCCAAAACACCCTGGTGGCTGTCCCCTACAGATATCCTATCATTTAAAAAAACAAATTTGGATGAGCAAAACCTGACTTATGAAGATCTACTGACAAGCTCTTATGAAGGCTGGAAACTAAGACCGTATGAGGAGTTGAAAGGAAAGCTTAAGGGTTGGCTACACTATCATCAGATCAATGCAAGATGGACGGAAGACAAGAAAGTAGGAATGAGCGAAAAGAAATCAAAATTTCAAATTGAAATAATTGAAAGTAAATCTAAGCTATTATCCAAAATGTATAATATTTTACTAGATTGGGACACAAAAGATGTAGAAACTAAAGAAGTCACGGTAAAGTGGGCAAAAGATCTGGGATACAATATAGAACACGAGAAATGGTTAAAATTATGGAACGAGGGAATGAAATTTACAGCAAGTGCTGCAATTAGAGAAAACTTAGAAAAAATGATATACAGATGGTATTTAACCCCAGAAAAATTAAATAGGATGTATAAGACCGGTAACAAGGCCTGCTGGAAATGCAAAACAAATGAAGGGAACTTTATACATATGTGGTGGACATGCGAGGGAATAAAAAAATTTTGGAACCAGATATATGACGAATTAAAAAAAATATTTAGATACACATTTCCCAAAAAGCCAGAGGCCTTTTTACTAGGGATGGTGGGAAAAGAAATACCGGAAAAAGATAAAACCCTGTTCCAATACGCAACAGCTGCGGCTAGAATGTTAATTGCCCAAAATTGGAAAAACTCAACTTTACCAACGGTGAAAGATTGGCAACTGAAACTTTATGGCTTTATAGAAATGGCAAAAATGACGCAAAGAATTAGAAATCAAAAAAATACAAAGTTAAAAGAAGACTGGAACAAGTTTATGGTATATATTGAAGGTAACCTTAGCAACTTACCAACTACAGTAGGTCTGACCTAAATCTTCCAATGTTAAAAACCAAAAATCAATACCAGCTGTAAAGATGAAACCATTAAAGGTAGAAATCCGAAATCAGGAGGGAAGGAAGTTGATGTTAGCAAATGGTTGTATGTGTTTTTTCTTTTTTCTTATTTTTTCTTCTTTTTTCTAACTCTCTTTTCTATATTCAATGTTCCTTTAATGTGTAACGTTTCCCTTTGGCTGTGTTTCTTTGGATGTGTATGATGAAGAAAATTTAATAAAAAGCATTTATTAAAAAAAAACAAACCTAAGGCAGGCATTTTGGAAACTGCCTCGAAGTGTAAATGACCAAATTTCCTGTGATAATCATGAATACATCCTGTATGCAAAACCTTGTTAGTACCTGCAATACAACAAGTTTCATCCTGCACAACATCAACAGAATCATCATAATGCAATACAAAGAAATGATCAACATAATCAGTATGCAATAAAGAGTCATCTTTCTTGGTGATAGTGCACTTCCTTTTGTTGAAGGAAACGTCTATGTCCTGTTCAGTCAGCTGCGAGACACTCAGTAGGTTGTGTGCAGCATCTGGAACAAAAAGAATGTTGCGTATCGATGCATCCAAGCTGTGAAGAACAACCATTCCATAGCCTTGACTGGAGATCGTGTGGTCATCCGCTTGGTGAATCGCACCTTCCTGCGGAGTAAAGGACACGAACAAATGTCTGTCTTGCCACACGTGCTGAGTGGCTCCTGAGTCGACAATGAAGATCTAGACATCTTCTGGACTTTTGGAGTGTAGCGTGAGACCATAGCCTTGTGTTGCATTGTCCTGGACTTCGGACCTTTGCAATTGCCTTTTCCACGCGTTGAGCTTTCACTGCGCTGCTCTGTTGCCTTGGCCTGGAATGTTTACAGTCCCTCTTCACGTGGCCTAGACTTCCACACGAGTAGCATTTCACTGCCTTCAAAACTTTGGCGCCATCTAGTGGTTGCACTGCATTCTGGGATGATGTCTGTGAGGACTCCCCCTTAGTGATGCAGCTAGCACTACGCCGATCCTCTTCATTTAACACCACAGCAGTGACATGCGCTATCGTCAGCTTAGCAGTGGGCAAAACAGCAAGCTGGCTGGCAATTGCTTCCCAACTGGAACCCAAAGAATGTAGAATCATGAAGGAATACACAGTCTCTGGAAAGGTGATTCCATGCTGTTGCAACTAATGCCTGAGGTTCTGCATTTCCATGACGTGAGCACGTGCACCTGCTCCTTCCCCAAGTGCCATATCATGCAACTTGGCATAAAAGAAAAAAGAAGCTCCCACTTCCGTTCTTAAATGTGAATCCTTAAGACTGTCCCACATCAATTTGGCTGAGGCCTTATCGCGCAAAAGACAAAGCTCTTCAGGGGACACAATAAGCGTCAGAATTCCCCTTGCTGTGGAATCCTTAGCCTCCCACTCTGGGGTCATTGCAGCTGGGGGGGGGCATCTGTTATCACATGGCGGATGTTATCGTGGCAGATGTTCTCCTGGAGACACCTAGTTTGGTTATCCATGGGGATTTTAACATCCATACTGACACGACCTTACAAGCATGGCCTCCATGGGGATGTCCCTGAATAAGTTTGGCCCAACCCATAGTCATGGACATGCATTAGACCCATAGTCATGGACATGCCTTAGACTTTCTTCACCACCTCTATTGCATCTGCAGAAAATAGTAGCAGGAGACTCTTTCAGGTGGTCCGCAATTTAACGGAACCACCTTTACCACCGGGGCCTTGTAAAGACCCCAAGATCTCCTGCAACGATTTTGCAGTTTTTTGCAGATAAAATCACTCTTATTTGAAAGTAGCTAGACACCACCGTGGGAGCAGGGCCGGAGTGGGAGAGTGCTAGTCAAGTCAAGTCTAGTCAAGTTGAGTGGGATCAATTCCAATCTGTTACCTCCGAGGATGTGGACAGGCTACTTGGACAAGTGAAACCAACCACCTGTCTCCTTGATCCTTGCTCATCCTGGCTGATAAAAGCGAGCCGGGAAGGGCTGGGCGATGGGCTCTGTGGGGTGGTGAATGCTTCCCTCCGTGAGGGAGCCTTCCCAGACCCACTGAAAGAGGTGGTGATTAAACCGCTTCTTTAAAAAAATCTCTAGACCCGGCCAATAGGGCCAACTATCGCCCAGTCTCAAATCTTCCATTCTTGGGCAAGGTGATTGAGCGAGTGGTTGCTGAACAACTCCAAGCACATCTTTTTTTTTTTTATAAAATTTTTATTGGGTTTTCCGCTTTTGTAAATACAATATAAACACAAACATAACACAAACATGTATAGATTCAGCAGATCCTCGTTTCATAACCTTGTTCCCTGACTTCCCCCCACCCCCCCTCGTGCATCCCAATTCCCAAGATTATATCAGCAAGTTGGTATTTCTCCTCTTAACCGTCCTATTCATTTTATTACCTTTTCTCTAATAAAAAAATTGATTTTCCTAAGTTGGACCCAAGTTCTCTTCCATCGATTTTTGATTTTATCTTAATTAAAAGTCATATTAACCAAACCTAAAAGTCTTGAGAGTTTTTAAGAATCTCTTCTTCCCTCCCTCCCATCCCCGGTTTTTGTCCCTTCCCAATAAAAGTCCAAAGTCAAGATTCTCAGCCTGGGTTCCTCACGTCCGAGGCTTTCAAATCTCTTTCAGTCCCTCTTCGCCGGTCTTGTTGGTAGTCCATTATGTCAGTCGTCGAATCTGGAAAAAGGTCTTTCACCATCAAAGCATATTCTCTTCCCACAAGGAGATTTGAAAGCAACTGCTGAAGAATTTCCACAAAGCCTGTATCTTCAAACTCAGAGTCCAAACAGAGGCCCCAAACGTATTTCTTTATTCTAAGTTCCTGTATTCCATATTGTCCCAGGGCCTCCTCCTTCTTCCTCTGCGTATTTCGCAGACTTGTGGTAGATATGTTCCCAGAGTCTCCTTGCTTGTGTTGCACAGATGTCAGCTTTTGGTTGTTACTTCCCAAGGTTACTTTCTCTTTTTCTTGTTTAATCTCTTCCACCTCTGTAGACATTGTTTCCCATTCAGCTGTGGATTCTTTCTCATTCAGATCCTCAATACAAACAGCAGAGTTGCCTGTTCCCAAGGTCATAGTGATAAGTTGTTTATTCATGGCTAAGCTCTGCTCTTGTAGAATTCCCACCAATTGAAACATCCTTTTGATTTCCACTAGTAACTTTCCATCCACAGCCATTGTATCCATTGTAGTTTCACAGAATTCCCCCTAGGGGGAATCTGGTTACTTATTAGTCTTTTCTCCAAAAGTCCTTTAGCTTGTTGTTATTACTTTGTTTCCAACAATTTTGTCTCAATTATAACTCGTTTTAATCCAGAGGGATCTTAGGTAATGATTTTTCCGCTTTAAACTGCCCGTTTGGCAGCTTTGACAGCTGTCAAACTCCGCAGCTCTTACACAGGCACAAAGGCAGGACGTTCCCGAGCCCGGGAGGGGGGGTTGTTCAAAACATAAAAAGGGTCTCCAAAACTCCACTCTCCAGCACAAGATTTGCTTTAACTAAATCTTGAAAGTTAATGTCCTTTTTAACTCACCCCGCCAAGGGTAGGCTCTCCAGCTTAGCTCTTATGTCGTTGCTTAGATCGTCTGCAAGGGGGGGGTGCGGACTTCCTTTTAGCACACCCCCCGGTCGTCTCCAATTCAAGGTAAAATTTTTAAAGTCCAAATCCGTCTTACTCACGGGTAATTCTTTCAGTCCAAATTTTCAAGGAAGAAAGTCAGCGCTCACTGGTCATGGCTCGCGGCTTCGCTCCACCGAGGTAGCGGTCGACTCTCAGTGCCACGCCACCCCCGTATCCCCTCCGCAGCCTTTAAAAAGGCTCTTCGCGAATCAGGGGGGGCGCTTAAGGCACCCGCCGAGTCTTCAGTCTGCAGGCTTCCGCGCCTGCGGCTTTTAAGGGTCCCCGCGTCGCCGGCGCGGCAAAGACCCGTCCTCAGTGGAGCCGATTCCCTCCGGAGCTCGGAGGGAATCCGCCATTTCCAGATCGCGTCAACCCGGAAGTCCCCAAGCACATCTTCAGGATGAGAACCATTTGGATCCCTTCCAATTGAGATTCAGGCCTCATCATGGGACTGAAACTGCCTTGATCATGCTGGTTGATGATCTCCGGCGAGCTAGGGACAAAGGTGAGAGCTGTTTCCTAGTTCTGCTGCATCTTTCAACAGCCTTTGATACAATCGACCATAACATCCTTCTGGACCGTCTAGAGGGGCTGGGATCTGGGGGCACTGTTATACAGTGGTTTCGCTCCTTCCTCCTGGGCCGTGTTCAGAAAGTGGTGGTGGGGGATGAGTGTTCAGACCCCTGGGCCCTCACTTGTGGGGTGCCTCAGGGTTCCGTCCTCTCCCCCATGCTTTTTAATATCTATATGAAGCCGCTGGGAGAGATCATCAGGGGGTTTGGGCTGGGTGTTCATCAGTATGCAGATGACACCCAGCTCTACCTCTCCTTTAAATCAGAACCAGTGAAGGTGGTGAAGGGTCTGTGTGAGTGCCTGGAGGCGGTTGGAGGATGGATGGTGGCTAATGGCTTGAGGTTGAATCCTGACAAGACAGAAGTACTGTTTTTGGGGGATGGGGCGGGCTGGTGTGGAGGACCCCCTGGTCCTGAATGGGGTAACTGTGCCCCTGAAGGACCAGGTGCACAGCCTGGGAGTCATTTTGGACTCACAGCTGTCCACGGAGGCGCAGGTCAATTCTGTATCCAGGGCAGCTGTCTACCAGCTCCACCTGGTACGCAGGCTGAGACCCTATCTGCCTGCGGACTGTCTCGCCAGAGTGGTGCATGCTCTAGTTATCTCCCGCTTGGACTACTGCAATGCGCTCTACATGGGGTTACTTTTGAAGGTGACCTGGAAACTACAACTAATCCAGAATGCGGCAGCTAGACGGGTGACTGGGGGTGGCCGCCAAGACCACATAACACCGGGCATGAAAGACCTACGTTGGCTCCCAGTACGTTTCCGAGCACAATTCAAAGTGCTGGTGTTGACCTTTAAAGCCCTAAACGGCCTCGGCCCAGTATACCTGAAGGAGCGTCTCCACCCTCATCGTTCTGCCCGGACACTGAGGTCCAGCGCCGAGGGCCTTCTGGCGGTTCCCTCATTGCGAGAAGCAAAGCTACAGGGAACCAGGCAGAGGGCCTTCTCAGTAGTGGCGCCCGCCCTGTGGAATGCCCCCCCATCAGATATCAAAGCGATAAACAACTACCTGACATTCAGAAGACATCTTAAGGCAGCCCTGTTCAGGGAAGTTTTTGATGTGTGACATTTTAGTGTATTTTTGGTCTCTGTGGAAGCCGCCCAGAGTGGCTGCGGAAACCCAGCCAGATGTGCGGGTTACAAATAATAAATTATTATTATTATTATTATTTTATTAAACACACCCTCTTTGCATAGCCGGGCTTCTGCATACTGCACCCATTCCCGGCGTAGTGCTAGCTGTATCACAAAGCCTTTGAGAGCTTCGGTACCCTCATCGCAGTTTAAAGGGCTTCCATTACTTTAGCATTAGCCATGTCTGTGTCTTTAAAGCAGGCTGAGGTTCGAAAAGCACACTGCATGAGGCTTTTGCTTCTACTGCCGCAGCCGGTCAGTGCTTTTGTCTAGAAGTTCAAAGTCCACCCTTAATGCCAATTAATTAGGGACTGGCAGGCTTTCTGGGGCAAGAGCACATACCTCTCATCAATCTTCTTGACACACAGAGAAGATAAGCTGCAATCCTTCTTCTGGAGCCCATGACCAAAAATCTTTGAGCCTCCGCTACGACTGAGCTGAAAAAGCTCATCCTCCAGTCGAGTCCTCCGGAATCTCCTCCAACGGTGATTAACGACCTGAGCCTTTGATGAGGCTCCAGGCACATTCCCATTATGCAGGTATCCAAGCAGCAGAAGGACAAGAAATATATGTGCTACATCGCTACATTTTATTTCTAACTACGCAGACAGAAATGAATATACATCGTATCTCTGTGAAAGGCAGAGAGCAACTGGTACAAAGAAACAGGAAACCAGTAATATCAACATCCATCTCCCGTGAGACTTCCAACAGTCTGGAATGTAAACAGAGTCTTGTGACTCTAAGCACTGCACAGTGGCATAACAGAAACCTAACACTATATACTACGGATTTATTAAACATAAATCAAGACAAAGAAACATGCCATCTATCCTTGCCATGTCTTCTGAGAGAGAGGCAAAAGCAAAAGCCAAAAGCAACACAATGGAATTTCTGCTTATTCCAGCAAACAGTGCTGGAATGTAAACAGACATGTGATATGCAACAGTTCCATGTCTGAACCAAAAGGTGGAATGGAATCTCTCAACACTTCTAATGTTAGTACCATATCATCTCCAAATAATGGTTGAATACTGCCTTCAGATTGTTGCGATGATTGACTGCTCTGCTGCCCAGGAAGACTCCCCTGTGGTGAGTGCCTGAGGGCCCTGCTCCTTCTTGCCACTTACCATCTGGCTTGGGGCGGGGCCTGGGGCCTCACAAGGACTGCTCTGCTGCCCAGGAAGACTCCCCTGTGGTGAGTGCCTGAGGGCCCCGCTCTTGCCACTTACCATCTGGCTTGGGGCGGGGCCTGGGGCCTCACAAGGACTGCTCTGCTGCCCAGGAAGACTCCCCTGTGGTGAGTGCCTGAGGGCCCCGCTCTTGCCACTTACCATCTGGCTTGGGGCGGGGCCTGGGGCCTCACAAGGACTGCTCTGCTGCCCAGGAAGACTCTCCTGCGTGAGTGCCTGAGGGCCCTGCTCTTGCCACTTACCATCTGGCTTGGGGCGGGGCCTGGGGCCTCACAAGGACTGCTCTGCTGCCCAGGAAGACTCCCCTGTGGTGAGTGCCTGAGGGCCCCGCTCTTGCCACTTACCATCTGGCTTGGGGCGGGGCCTGGGGCCTCACAAGGACTGCTCTGCTGCCCAGGAAGACTCCCCTGTGGTGAGTGCCTGAGGGCCCCGCTCTTGCCACTTACCATCTGGCTTGGGGCGGGGCCTGGGGCCTCACAAGGACTGCTCTGCTGCCCAGGAAGACTCTCCTGCGTGAGTGCCTGAGGGCCCTGCTCCTTCTTGCCACTTACCACCTGGCCTAGGGAGGGCCTGACAGGCCTCACAAGGACTGCTCCTGCCACTTACTATCTGGCCCAGGGTGGGGCCTCACAAGGATGGTTGTTGCCATTGATGCTGCTACTGCCCAGGAGGACCCGGAGGAGTGCAGAGCTCTTTTTAACATGTTTTGTTTTGTTTTTGTTTTTTAATATTTCACTTTCCCTTTCGATTCTATATATGGGGGTGGGATGGATGTTTGGGTGGGCTGGGGAATTTGTTAGATTTTGATGAATTTGTAATTTTTGCAGTTTTTGCTTGTACTGTTTTATTGTTTTCTGGGTTGTTTTTGTTTTTTGTTTTTATTGTTTTAAGGTTTTATTGTTCTAGGCTGCGAAAGAATAATATTAATTGCCATCAATGGAGGCCACTATGAGGCCTGGGATTGCTACCGTGGAGGGGCGAGGGAGGTATGGCGGTGGGGGCAGATGTTACAGGCGAAGGGGATCGAGATATGGATACGCTCGTACCCTTTCCAATCTGCGCCCCATCCCGAGGGACGAGGGTAGGGTGAGCAAGGATTACTCACCTCCGTCACTGGTGCTGTGCAATGCCAGGTCTATAGGCAATAAAACCGCCACCCTGCGAGATTTCTTTATCTCGCAGGGGGTCAACCTGGCTTGTGTGACGGAGACCTGGGTGCGCGAAGGGGCAACAGTTACCTTACGAGAGATGGCGCCCCCGGGTTTCTCTGTCCTCCACCAGTCACGGACTGTGGGCCGGGGGGGAGGGGTGGCAGTATTAATCCGGGAAGATTGTCCTTTCAGGGCTCTACCATCGCCATCGATCCCCGGCATCGAATGTGTTGGCCTAGTGTGGGGCTCCGAGGAGAGCTTGGCTGTCTGGCTGGTGTACCGGCCACCTAGCGCACCAGCAGCCACCCTGTCAGGCCTATTGGAGGCGGTGGCCGGCTGGGCCTTGGAGTTCCCTAACCTATTGGTATTGGGGGACTTCAACATCCATGCTGATGCCACTCCCTCCTCACAGGCTCTGGACCTGGTGTCTTCCATGGCGACACTAGGGCTCTCCCAGTTTGTTTCGGGCCCCACACATCAAGCAGGCCACACGCTGGATTTGATCTTTGGCGTCGGTATAGATGTGATCATGTCTCCTTCGATTAAGGTGCCATGGTCTGATCACTACGCTCTGAAAGCCAGGATTGACTTTCCACCCCCACCCTGCTTAGGTGGCGAGCCAATTTGGGCTCGCCCGCAGAGGCTGATGGACCCTGAGAGATTCCGCCAAGCCTTGCGGGACCTTGCTCCCCCTGGCGACTCATTGACTGAGCTTGTTGAGGGCTGGAATGCCCAGCTCCTGGCAGCCATCGATGAGATCGCACCTAAGCGCCCTCTGCGACCCCGCAGAAACCGGGCTCCCTGGTTTACCGAGGAGCTCCGGAAAATGAAGCGGGACCTCAGACGGCTAGAGCGAGTATGGCGGGGTGCCCGTGACGGAGCCTCAAGAACATCTTATAGGGCTTTTATGAAAACCTACGAGATGGCGGTGAAGGCTGCTAAGAAGTCATACTTCTCGGCCTCCATTGCATCCGCTAGCTCTCGCCCAGCGCAATTATTTAGTATAATCAGGTCTCTAACGTCCCTTGAGGGACAGCCAAATTTAAATAACAAATTGACACACGGCTGTGAGGCATTTGCGAGCTTTTTTGCGGAGAAGGTCTTGTCGCTCCGCCATGACCTCCCTGCCAATTTGGATACAATAAAGGAACTGGAGGCCCCTCGACTGTCCTCGGGTCCAGTATTGGACCACTTCGACCAGATATCCCCAGCCGATGTGGACAGACTCCTCCGAGCTGGAAAGCCCACCACCTGTCCTCTCGACCCGTGCCCGTCTTGGCTGATTAGAGCGTGTCCAGACGAGGTGCGGGCCCTCCTGGGGGATATCATCAATTTGTCCCTTGGCACGGGGACATTCCCAGGGGAACTGAAGGAGGCAGTGGTGCGCCCGCTCTTAAAGAAAACATCATTAGATCCTTTAGATCTATCCAATTACCGCCCGGTTTCGAATCTTCCGTTCCTGGGTAAGGTGATTGAGAGAGCGGTTGCTGAACAGCTTGGTGGGTTTCTGGATGAAACATCGGCTTTGGATCCATTCCAGTCCGGCTTCCGCGCTGGTCATGGGACCGAGACGGCTCTGGTCGCCCTAACAGATGACCTTCGTAGACAGCTGGATCGAGGCGGGTCGGGGCTGCTGATTCTTCTAGATCTATCAGCAGCTTTCGACATGGTCGATCACGAACTTCTGGACCACCGCCTTGCCGACGTGGGGATCCAGGGCACAGTCCTTCAATGGCTGCGCTCGTTTCTCTCTGGTCGGGGACAGAGGGTGGCGCTTGGGGGGGAATTGTCATCGCGCCACTCCTTGGTGTGTGGAGTACCTCAGGGTGCGATACTCTCCCCGATGCTTTTCAACATCTTTATGCGCCCCCTCGCCCAGCTTGTTCGGAGTTTTGGGCTGGGTTGTCATCAGTATGCCGATGACACCCAACTCTATCTGTTGATGAATGGCCATCCTGACTCGGCCCCAGACACACTGACCAGATGTTTGGAAGCTGTGGCTGGATGGTTACGTGGGAGCCGGTTGAAGCTAAATCCTTCGAAGACAGAGGTCCTGTGGCTGGGACGGGGCGATATGGGATTGGGGGGGCAACTCCCATCTCTTGCGGGGGCGCAATTAGTGCCAGCACCATCCGTTAAGAGTTTGGGTGTAATCTTTGACACCTCCCTTTCCATGGAGGCGCAGATTGCAGCTATAACAAAGGCGGCATTTTTCCATCTCCGCCAAGCTAAGCAGTTGGCTCCTTACCTCTCTCGCCCTGACCTAGCCACTGTGATCCACGCGACGGTCACCTCCAGACTGGATTATTGTAACTCGCTCTACGTGGGGCTGCCCTTGAGACTGACCCAGAAACTCCAGCGGGTGCAGAATGCTGCAGCGAGACTCCTTACGGGGTCTTCGCTGCGAGATCACATTCACCCGGTGCTATACCAGCTGCACTGGCTCCCGGTGGAGTACAGGATCAGGTTTAAGGTGCTGGTTTTAACCTTTAAAGCCCTATATGGCCTAGGACCCTCGTACCTGCGGGACCGCCTCTCCTGGTATGCCCCACAGAGAAACCTACGGTCTTCAAATAAAAACATCTTGAAGGTCCCAGGCCACAGAGAAGTTAGGCTGGCCTCAACTAGAGCCAGGGCATTTTCGGCTGTGGCTCCGATCTGGTGGAACGCTCTGTCACAAGAGACCAGGGCCTTGCGGGACTTGACATCTTTCCGCAGGGCCTGCAAGACAGAGCTGTTCCACCAGGCCTTTGGCCAAAGCACAGCCTGACCCCCTCCCTCGGCAATCTTCGCAGAGCTCTGGCCCAATGGTTGCTAGTGGCTTGAATTAATTAATTTTTATAATGAATGATTTTAGAATGTTGTTTATGTTGTACTTTTGTACTGTTTTATTGTTGTTAGCCGCCCTGAGCCCGGCTTCGGCTGGGGAGGGCGGGATATAAATAAAAATTATTATTATTATAAGGTAGCATTCTGGCTGCCACTCTTTTGAACTTCTATATTAATGATTTGCTGCCATGTTTAGCCAGCACAAACTTTCACTCTCCAGTAATTAGGAACAGAAAGATCTTAATCTTGATGTATGCAGATGATTTAGTGCTCTTCATACTGTTAAAAGAAATTACCAAAGACGCTAGCCAAGAATATATGAGCAAAACAGCAGCCAGTAGGCTTGATCTTTATTCCAAAAACTGCTGCGACAGGACTTCGACCCACCACATGGGAGAAACAGGAAGAAGCCTTGAACAAAAGGATGCTCCAACTTTTATCAGTTTCCCAATTTCCCATAAACACCCTTGGGGAAACATCACACATACATCACGGATACATCATACACATCACAGAAAAGTTTGCCCCCAACCTCTCTTGCCCATTACCATACACCCATCAAGTGATACAGTAGGGATATTTACAAGTTCCTGGTGCTCTCAGCCAAGCAATTGCACTCCTTTGTCTTGACTGGGAGTGCTATCTAGTCTTGAATAGTCCACTATTATCTGTTGATGACTACTCGTCTAGAACCATCTGCCAGGATGCCAGGGATTATTTCTTGAGCAAGAGGTTCCTGTGTATGCTTCAAGGATTATGGCTGTCCCCCCTTTGGTAGCCCTTGGTTCCCTGAGTAAAATGAAGTTTGAACGGTGTTGATCCGATATAAGGTTGATTTTATACAAATATTTGTAGGTTCTGCAGTTCAGAGAAGCGAGCGCTTTAAGAAGTCCTACCCTTGAACTCAGGGAAACAATTAGAAGTTGATACAATGTAGCTAATGGAGGTTTCGATTGACTGCAACATTTCCATGTACCGAAATGTTGTTCCAATAAAGAGATGCTGAAAGACAGCCTGCAGTACCAGTGTGTTCTGCCTCAGAGGGTGTTGTTAGCTAATGCTGGTAGGTTGCCTTTTGACTGGTCATTTGAATGCACTGGGTTTTGGAAACCTCGTCTACCCAGCTTTCAGATGGACCCTGTAATCTTCCCTTTCTGAAATGCAGTTTATGGGGGCCCTTTTTGATACAGAATAAAATATACATCCGAAATAGTGTATGTATTGTGTGGTGCTTTGTCCTGTGAGTGAGTCTGTTAAGGCACTGGGGTGGGCAGAACCCCCACCCCACCCCACCCTTGGTCTAAATTCCTGCAACACTATTGTGCCTCAAAAATTTCTTCTGAGGTGTTCAGTACATACTGTAAGCAGGAAAGCCTATTTATACATATATATGGCGAAGGAAGGTATACAGAATCTGAACCTACTTCATAGAATTGGCAGTGTTCTCTTTCACACCGCATAAGAAAAAGGCTTGGGGAATTAGTCTTCAGGAAAACGTGTCTTGTACTGGGACTTGGTTTGATATGAAGGAGAGTGACCTATTTAGCATGCGTTCCTACCTAGTGAAATTCAGTTTAACTTAATAATACCTGTAATGGATTTAGGGGTTGCTCGTGCGTAAGTTGCCGCCACTGCTGGCAAGGTTACCTGGTTAAACCCTTTCTGACTGAACAGCCTCCAGCATCGTGACTGTCTCAGTCGCTGGCAGAATCCGCCAGTGGGCGTATCTTGAACCTTTTCCAGCATAAAGGTTGATGCCAAGTCTCCTCCTGCTCTCCCTGCGTGGAAGTCTTCTGCGCAGGGAGGGTGTGGGCAACACAGTACCCATACTCTCTCCGCTGGTCTCCGGCGAGGAGTCTTGGAGCCTCCTCTCCGATTCCCCCATCTGCCCCCCTTCTCCACTGGTGTTACGCTGATTTCCTTCCCCAGCAGATGGGCTGCCTCTCTCCCTACTGGGACCCTCTCCGGCATCCCTCTGGAGCCTTCCCTCTGCCTCTAGCTCCGATGGCAGTTCCCTGACATCCACCTCCCCCCCAGGACCCCCTCCACCCCCGGCCCGACCTTCTGATCCAACCTCGTCCCTTTCCTCGGCCGGCGATGCGGGGAAGCCCCTGAAGGAGCTGTCACTATCCTCTGAGGATTCAAAACCCGCTTCCCACCCGCTCCGATATCTTCCCGCGGGGTGGGCCTCCCAGTCTGATTCTTCTCTCTCTGACACTTCCCCTCCCTCCTCTTCGGAGGCAGTGGTTTCGGTTTATCTGGGAACAGGCTGTGGAATTCTTCCACTAGATACCCGTCATTGATCGCCTCAGCAGGGACCCACGTGTTTTCTGACTCTGGTTCTCCCTCCCAAGCCACCAAGTACTCCACCTGGCGCCCTCGCCACCTTGAATCGAGTATTTCCGTGGCTTGGTTGTGGTGTTCCCTCTCCTCCCTCCCGCCCCAGAAATTCCCGCCCCTCCCTGTACGGTGAGAGTAGGGACCTATGGAACACCGGATGTATCTTCATGCTGTCAGGCAACTTGAGCTTGAATGCCACAGGGTTCACCTGCTGTGTTACCTCAAAAGGTCCCAGCCGCTTTGGCTGCAACTTCTTGCACCCTCCCTTTAGGGGTAACCCTTGGGTTGACAACCACACTCGGTCTCCCACCCGTATGGCCTCCCCCTCCCGACGGTGCTTGTCTGCCTGCCTCTTGTAAATGTCCTTGGCCCGCTCCAAGTTCATCTTGAGTTGCTGGTGCAAGGCCTCCATTTCTTCCACAAACTGCTCTGCCGCAGGTACACTCCACCCTTCCTCCCCCCTCCCCGGGAAGGCCCTGGGGTGACACCCATAATTGGCCATGAACGGGCTCATCCCCGTGGACACATGTTCAGCGTTATTGTACGCAAATTCAGCCAGTGCTAGTTTCTCTACCCAATCGTTCTGTTTCTCGCTGACGTAGCAGCGTAGGTATTGCTGGAGTATACTGTTCGCTCTTTCTGCTTGCCCGTTGATTTCCGGGTGTCGCGCCGTCGAGAAGCCCACCTCTACCAGCAGCAAGCTCATGAGTTTCCTCTAGAACCGGGAAGTAAATTGTTTCCCGCGATCTGAGATGACCCTCGAGGGCGCTCCATGCAACCTGAAGATGTGATCCACAAACAAATTGGCTGTCTCCTCTGCCGTCACCACATGTGAGCAAGCTATGAAATGGCACATCTTCGTCAGTAGATCGACTACTACCATGACTGCTGTCTTCCCCCTTGACTTGGGCAAATCTGTCATAAAATCAATGGACACCACCTCCCAGGGTTTTCCTGGCGTGGGTAAGGGTTCCAGTAACCCTGCGGGGGCAGCCCTCTCCCCCTTTGCCCTTTGGCAGCGGTCGCACCCCTGTACATATTCCCGTACAACCTCTCTCACCCTTGGCCACCAGAACTGCCTGGTGACGAGCAGCATGGTTTTGTGTTGTCCAAAGTGCCCAGCTGTAGGGTTGTCGTGGAGTTGTTTGAGTACCTTCCCCCTCAAGGTCTCCCCTGGTACATACAGCGCCCCCTTATAGTACAACACCCCTTCCTTCTCCTCAAACCCTCCTTGGGTTTCTCTTCCGTCTCGGAGTTCCCGGATTTTAGTTTGTGCGAACACGTCGTTTCTAGTAAGCCCGGCCAGTTCTCGTTTCCCAACCAAGGCTCCCCCCCACACCCATCGGTCCTCGGGGATCATGTGTCGGATCTCCGGCGGTCCCTCTCCTTCCATGTACTCCGGTTTCCGGGAGAGAGCATCTGCTCTTACGTTTTCCTCTCCCGGCATGTATCGGATCTCGAAGGAAAACTTGGAGAACTCCTGTGCCCATTGAATCTGTCTCTGTTTGAGTACTCGCGCGGTCCTCCAGTATTCCAAGTTCTTCTGATCAGTACAAACCTGGATCTTGTGCTGCGCCCCTATTAACAGATGTCTCCATTGGTGAAACGCCGCATAGATCGCCGGCAGTTCGCGGTCATACACCGTATAGTTTTGCTCAGACTTGCTCAGCTTCCTCGAGAAAAAGGCACACAGCTTCCAGTCCTGCTTGCCCCCCCCCCCCCCGGCTGCAAAAGTACCGCCCCAATGGCTCGGTCGGGCGCGTCAGTCTCTAGCCTCATGGGCTTCTCCAGATTAACGTGTAGGAGCTGCTCTTCCGAAGCAAACGCCTTCTTCAGTCTTTCAAAGGATTGCAGGGCACTTTCTGTCCAGGCGAACTTCCTTTTGCTACTGAGACAATCTGTGATGGGCGCCGTCAAGTGGGCGAAGTTCTTGATGAACTTCCTGTAGAAGTTGCTGAACCCTAGGAACCTCTGCACATCCTTCCGGGTTTTGGGGGTCTTCCATTCCAGCACCGCCTGCACCTTGCTTGGGTCCATAGCTAGTCCCTTTTCTGACAACATGTACCCCAGAAACTCGACTTCTCTGGTGTGAAATTGGCATTTTTCCAGCTTGACCCACAACTGGTGCTTCTGCAGCCTCTTTAATACTTCCCTGACATCTCTGACATGTTGCTTCTCATTGTCTGAATAGATTAAGATGTCCAAGGCTACGCAGTTCTTGTACAGCAGGGGCCCCAACACGTGGTGCATGAATGCTTGAAAGCAGGCGGAGCCCAATTGTAATCCAAATGGCATGACTAAGTACTCAAAAGCCCCCAGGGGGGTGAACATGGTGGTTTTCCATTCGTCCCCCTCCCTTACCCTGATCAAATTGTACGCTCCCCTGAGGTCCAGCTTGGTAAAAAATTTTCCCTGCCTCACCCGTGTTAAAATGTCGTCAATCCTGGGCATTGGGAAGGTCACGGGTTCTGATACCAGGCTTAACGCCCTATAATCTACGACTAATCTGGGCTGATTAGTCCCTTTTTTGTCCACAAAGAACACAGGACTGCCCCCACCGTCTTTGATTCCCTTATGAACCCCCTCTTCAGGTTCTTGTCAATAAACTGCCGTAACTCCTGCATCTCCCGGTCCGACATGGCATACAGCTTACCCACAGGCAGCTGAGCCCCTGGGATTAAGTTGATTTGGCAGTCAAAGGACCTATGGAGGGTAGTCTGTCCGTCTCCTTCTCGCTGAAGACTTCCTTTAGGTCAGCGTATGGTGGTGGCACCTCTCCCTTTGTTTCCACCGCCAGCCCTGCCACCCTGGCCACTGTCATTCTTGAGGTTCCCCCCCGACAGTGTTCCAAACAGTAAGCTGACCCAAAGGTGACTGACCGCTGATGCCATGACACTACTGGATCATGCAGTGCCAGCCAGCTCATTCCCAGTATTATTGGGGGTCCTGCCAGTGTGGCCACGTGAAAGGCAATGGTCTCCATGTGCCTGGAAACCCTCATTCGCATTGGTGGGGTCTGGTGTGTCACTTCCCCTCCTAGAGGTTCCCTGCCATCGATGGTGGTCACTTGCAAGGGAAAATTCAGGGGCAGCAGGTGTAGTTGGTGCTCCAGAGCGAAGTCCCTGCTGAAGAAATTGCAGGAGCTGCCCGAATCCAGCAGCCCCTCAACCTTGACTGGGTGCCCATTCGGGAGCTCTAGCACCACTTCTATGGCTATAGCTGCCCTGGGGGGGTCAGGCTGGGGCACTTCTATTGGTTGCTGGCCTGGCTGCTGGCCCCGCTGGTTGGCAGCCAGGCGTTGTCGTTTCCCTGCGCCTGCCCTTCCTCCCCCTTCTCCTCACAGCCAGCAGCCCCCACCATCCCTTGCCAGGCCTTTCTTTGAGGGCAGACCCTGGCAAAATGTCCTGGCCGTTGGCAGAGAAAACACTTCTTGGTGGTTTTCCAATCCTTTCCCTCCCTCTTACGACCTTCACTGGAGTTTGAAACCTCGCGCCCGCGCTTGCCATCTATTTCCATTGGCTCAGCCGCCTGGGAAAGCTGTCTCGGTATTTCAGAATAAAAATATTCCTTCCAGTAGCACCTTAAAGACCAACTAAGTTAGTTCTTGGTATGAGCTTTCGTGTGCATGCACACTTCTTCAGGTATCTGAAGAAGTGTGCATGCACACGAAAGCTCATACCAAGAACTAACTTAGTTGGTCTTTAAGGTGCTACTGGAAGGAATTTTTTTATTTTGACTATGGCAGACCAACACGGCTACCTATCGGTATTTCAGGAATGCGGTAGTCATGGCAACGTTCCCCTCTCACTTCGCGTTTCTCCTGAGCCCGCGCTTCCTGCTGCACTCCAATCGCAAGCTCAGCCTTGGTCAGCTGATCCATTGACTGTGGGCGGGGGGCGCAGGACAGCTCGTCCTTCACCGTTGGGGACAACCCCTCCTCAAACAACATTTGAATAGGTTGAGTCCAGATCCCACCCGAGACGGTGGATCAACATCGCAAAGCGCGACCAGTAGTCTCTAACTGACTTGCTCCCGTGCTTGCACCCCATCAGTTCTCGCCGAGTCACACTTTGCTGGACTTCACTGGAATACATCGCATCCATCGCCTGAAAGAATTTCTTAAGGTCCTTTAAGGCATGATTTTGTGTCGCCATAAGGGGCCTGATCCATTCCCTTGCCCCATCCTCCAGATGCCCCACAATGTAGGCTACCCTTTGCTCATCGTTAACAAAGTCATCATGCTGCAGTTCCAAAGCGTACTCTAATTCCGTTCGGAACGCATTGTAGTCCTGGGGTTTCCCCCCAAACTTCTGTACCAGCCCCGGTACCTTCCTTGCGATGGGGGTGGGTCCGTCCTGAGCATCCTGAGCTTGTCTTTCGTCCAGCCGCGCCGTCAGGAGAGCTACATGCTGTTCCAAGTCTCGGTTTCTCTCTACCAGACCTTGCACTGCAGCTGCTTGCTCCGGCTCTCCGGCTCCTCTGGTCTGGCTCATGGTGCTGCCTCTCTGGAGCTGCGCACAAGCAACGTCGGTGACTGACGGATTGCTGTAATGGATTTAGGGGTTGCTCGTGCGTAAGTTGCCGCCACTGCTGGCTAGGTTACCTGGTTAAACCCTTTCTGACTGAACAGCCTCCAGCATCGTGACTGTCTCAGTCGCTGGCAGAATCCGCCAGTGGGCGTTTCTTGAACCTTTTCCAGCATAAAGGTTGTTTGACGCCAAGTCTCCTCCTACTCTCCCTGCGCGGAAGTCTTCTGCGTAGGGAGGGTGTGGGCAACGCAGTACCCATACTCTCTCCGTTGGTCTCCGGCGAGGAGTCTTGGAGCCTCCTCTCCGATTCCCCCATCTGCCCCCCTTCTCCACTGGTGTTACGCTGATTTCCTTCCCCAGCAGATGGGCTGCCTCTCTCCCTACTGGGACCCTCTCTGGCATCCCTCTGGAGCCTTCCCTCCGCCTCTAGCTCCGATGGCAGTTCCCTGACAATACCCAAGGATTCAGGATTCAGACATCCTCTGTAATTGTTCACTTAAATGCACTGGAATGGGTTCTAAAAGACACTGCCAACAGGGGAAAGCACTGGGCAAGCTGCCTTCTGTGGAAGTGAAAAATTTTGTAGTGGTTAAAGTGCTGGACTAGGACCTAGGAGACCGCAGTTCAAATCCCCAGTTAGCCATGAAGCCAGTTGGGTGACCTTGAGCCACGCAATGTCTCTCAGACAAACCTATTTTATATGGTTGTTGTGAAGATAAAATGGAGAGAGGGAGAAGCGTATGCCATCTTGCTACTTGGAGAAAAGGTGGGATATGAATGTAATACAGTGATACCTCGGGTTAAGAACTTAATTCGTTCTGGAGGACTTAATTAAGAACTTAATTCGTTCTTAACCTGAAACTGTTCTTCACCCGAAGCACCACTTCATCTAATGGGGCCTCCTGCTGCTGCACGATTTCTGTTCTCATCCTGAAGCAATGTTCTTAACCCGAGGTAATATTTCTGGGTTAGTGGAGTCTGTAACCTGAAGCGTATGTAACCTGAAGCGTATGTAACCCGAGGTACCACTGTAAATAATAGATGAGATGGAAATACTTCTGGTCGATGGTTTTGCTCACAGCTTACCCGTGTGAGGAGTGTTGTGCATTCTTTCATCCTCACCCCCAATGTTTTGAAGAAAAGCTGCTATTTGCCTTGCAGATTTTTTTAAAAAATTAGACTATCACAAAGTAAGTGTGGAATAATGTTACTTTGTAGGCTGGATGGAAGGAGAACCATGCCACTTTCATGAATGAACTGAAAAATCTACAAGCGGCAGGATTAACCACCCTTGGACAGGCTCTTCGATCATCATTTGATTTGCTAAACCTCAACAGATTAGTGTCTGGAATAGACAACTATGGACAGGTAATGGATGATAGCATTTAATACCTTCACTTCATCATCTGAAAAATCTTTACATCTCTTTTGTAAAGAGGATGTGAGAATTTGCTGACATGATTAGTCAGTCAGTTTTATTGCACATAGCCAAAGGCTGCCGCAATGTACACAGAATCATTCAACAATTAAAAGAAAATATACTGAATTGATACAAAAAAATTAAAACATTTATATTATCAAGACATTACCTACTCTAAACAGAGCTATAAAAGTACCTTAATATACAAATTAAGACATTAAACATTAAAATTTATAAGCTAAAATTATCAAATGGCCACTAATATATTAAAAATAATGTTAATTAATACAGTGTGCAATTATATACGGAATTTGGTGATAAAGTTAGAATATAGCTTGATGTAGATAGTGTCAAATAAATTCATCTCCTTTACAGTTGGTGGCTACCTTGGCTATATAATTTGCTCTAATTTTCCTGGTGGCAATTGCAAAGAGTGCTACACGCCAGGTCACATACTTATCTATGTCTGTGAGGAGAAATAAAAATCATGTCAGAGGGGTTCTGGCCAGGGGACCTTGTCATTATAGGTGCTAAAAATTGTTCTCTTGCTTCATTATATAAGGGGCAGCGCAAGATATAATCCATAAGGTCCTCTACTTCAGGGCATCTCCTAATGCAAACACATTCGTTTGTTGGTCTGCCTCTGCGTCTCCCATCTCTATAAGCAGAGTTTATTGTATTTAATCGTAACTCTGTAAAAGCTTTCCCAAGTTGTGCAAAAGTCAATTTATTAAAATAAGATGTATGTTCATTGGCCTCTCTAAGTTTAAAATATAATGGGGCGCATGTAGATGTGTGCATAGAGTTTAGGTCGTTTTTAGTTGCCACTGCCCTTATGGTTCATTTAAAGATATTTTTCTGGGAATATAAGGGAAGTTCTTTGATCTCGGTCACTGAGAGGTCACATTTGCCCATCAGCTGGGCAGCGTGATGTACCCAGTTTTTAAGGGGTAATCTGTTCGAGAGCTCAATCAGGCATTTTTTGGGTAGCCTAGTGTTGTCCATCTGTTGAACTGTAAACAAGTAACAGAGAATTCTTTTATCTATTTGGCTCTCTATGCTCAACATGAGAGTTTCCAACCTGACCATGACAGATTGCATATCTTTGGGTAAACCTAAAAGAACTCTTTAAAAATATTTCTGTGAGGGTTCCAAACCAGAGACCTTTGAGGTACCACAAACCTCTTCACCATATAAAATCTGGGCCGTTGTTTTTGCTTTATACACAGATAGAGCTGGGTTGACCAGATTTCTGTTGGAAAACAAGCCTTCGGGAGAGTGTGGCCCCTCTCCCAGGCTCCCGGCTTCTTTACCGGTGACCTCCCTGGCTGCAATCCCCGCAAGTCCAGGATAGGTCTCAGTAGGCGACATCTCCTAGCGTGGGAAAATGCACACCCCCTCCCTCCTTGCTTCCCAGCAGGCAAAGGAGATAGCCAGAAATCTATTTACATCGCTTTATTTTTGACTCTGCAGCGCTACAGAAAACATGTCCGATCACTTCAGACTCCATCCAGCAAGTGGCAGAGACTTCCTGTACATACACAAGAGGAAGGTCTCATATTACACTCTGAGCAAATTCCGGTGAATTGCCCTGTGAACTGACTGTAACACTGTTTCCCACAGACAGCCCCATCATGTGATGTTTTCAAGCTGGCTGTTTGCAGCTGCGTTGCCCTCATATCGTAACAATTTCCACCTTTACAAGCAGCGAATTTCAAAATAGCTTTTGCTGATTAAAAGGCTTGCAAATTTAATATTGGATAGCTGTATATTCCAAGATGCCGTTTCTGAATAAACCAATCCCAGATATTTAAACGTATTTACTTGGTTTATGATGTGTTCATCCAGGTGCCAAACATGCTTCCCAAATACAATGACCTGCATCTTATCACAGTTTATAGATAAAGCATTCCTCGTGCAATATGAACTTAATTTTGCAAGCAGCCGTCTCAGGCCTACCTGGGTTCTAGATACAAGTGCTAGGTCATCAGCATACATTAAGACTGAGAGTTTTTGGTCGAGAATTGTGATAGGGGCAAACTGTAGGCCCTCCAGTTCTTTAACCATGTCATTAATATAAAAATTAAACAGGAAAGGCGCCAAAATTCATCCCTCTTTGACTCCAGTAATGGTCTTAATTCTAGTGGTGAGGTGGCCAGCCAGATCCACCTTTACTTGTATCGGTGTGTCAGTATATAATGTTTTGATGAGAAATAATGGATGGAGGTTTAAAACAAACCAAATAGGCTGCTTGAGTAACGCATTGGGTTTTTTTATGTGCAGACAAACAAACATAACATACATTATATAACAAATAAAAATGAAAAAAGGTAAAAGGAAAAACAGAAAAGAAATAACAATATTAACAAAAAGAACCATAACAGAAATAAAAACGTACCTAAAAATACTCTATATGGACAGTATATTTTAACCAAATTTCAGATCCATTTTCTTTTATGACTTCCTTCATCCTCGATGCGGGTCTGTTATTGTGAGGGATGTGTTTGCTGGAGATAACATTCCAGGCACCGAGCCACTTCTGTCCGGTAGATTTATTACTGCAAATTACAAGCCAACTCCGGAGCTCCAAACAACGCGTCCGTGTTGCTTAGTCAGTTGACGCTTCTGAATTTTCGTGACGTTTCTTTCTAGACCAGCATGCCCAGCGAGGCAGGGAACGCCTCTTACTTCCCCTCTTCTGAAAATAGCTAGTTCTTGGAACAGACTGGCCACTCCCTAATTCAGTCTCTGATTCAGAGGACTGGTTGGAAAAGGGCTGTTTAGGCTCTTGGTAAGTGCTTCCATGCCCCCCTTTCCCTGACATCCACCCCCTCCTCAAAGGCCCCCTCCCCTCCGGGAGCTTCAACTGCCTCCATTTCTTCTCCATCTGGGGTGGCGGGTGGAAAACCTGTAAAACTACCCTCCTCCTCATCCGTCACATCAAAAACCTCCCTCAAGTCCCCCATTTCTCGTGTTCCCCAATATACTACTACTTCTTCTTCTTCTTCTCCTTCTCCTTCTTCTTCCTCCTCCGATGGTGGGAAACCCTCGAACTCCTCTTCATTGTCCGTTGTCTCGAACACCTGTTGCAAAGACCTACCCCGGGGCTTGGGCTTGTCAGGGAAAAAATTGTGAAACTCCTCCACTAGGTCCTCTTCTGTGACACAGCTTTTCGGAACCCAGGTGTTCTCTGAGCTTGGGGCCCCTTCCCACGCCACCAGGTACTGTAACTGCCCCCCATGCCAGCGAGAATCCAGTATTTCTGTCACCTCGTTGCACTGCTCCCGTTCCTCCATTTCAGGTGGTGGGGGCTCCCCACCCCCACCCCCTGCCTCCTACCCCCCTCCCTGTAGGGGGAGAGCAGTGACCGGTGAAACACTGGATGGATTTTCATGTTCTCTGGCAACCGCAGCTTAAAGGCCACTGGGTTGATTTGTTGGATTACCTCAAATGGTCCCACCCTCCTGGGTTTGAGCTTCTTGCAACCTCCTTTCCAGGGCAACCCTTGCGTGGACAACCACACCTTATCCCCAACCCGGATCACTTCCCCCGGCCGCCGATGCTTGTCGGCCTGCCTCTTGTAGACCTCCTTGGCCCTTTCCAAGTTCAACTGCAGCTGCAGGTGGATCGCCTCCCATTTCCTCCGCAAAGCGTTCTGCTGCGGGCACACTCCATGACTCCTCCCCCCTCCCCGGGAATGCCCTTGGGTGACAACCGTGGTTAGCAAAAAACGGAGTCATTCCCGTGGAAACATTATCCGCGTTGTTGTAGGCAAACTCAGCCAGAGCAAGTTTGTCCACCCACTTGCTAGGTCTCTGACTAACATAACACTGCAAATACTGTTGCAAAACAGCATTTGCTCTCTCCGCCTGCCCATTGGTCTCTGGGTGCCTGGCTGCGGTAATACTCACCTCCACCTGCAACAGACTCATGAGTCTGCGCCAGAAACGCGAGGTGAACTGAGTCCCCCTGTCTGAGACCACCCGCGTGGGTACCCCGTGTAACCTAAACACGTGCTCAACGAACAGCTTGGCTGTTTCTTCTGCCGTCACGGCATGCGAGCAGGCCACAAAATGGCACATTTTTGTTAGAAGGCCCACCACCACCATGATCACTGTCTTTCCCCTGGGCATGGGCAGATCAGTGATGAAGTCCACCGCCACCACCTCCCATGGCCTGCCCGGTGTGGGCAAAGGTTCCAGCAAACCAGCGGGCGCCACCCTTTCCCGTTTGGCCCTCTGGCAGGTGTCACATCCTCTCACGTACTCCTTAACATCTTCCCTCACCTTGGGCCACCAAAATTCCCTGGTGACCAGCAACATGGTTTTGTGCTGCCCAAAGTGCCCCGCCATGCAGCTATCATGAAGCTGTTTGAGCACTCTGTTCCTAAGGTTTTCCCCCGGGACATACAAAGCTCCCCTATAGTACAGGAGCCCTCCCTTTACTTCGAAACCTCCCTCCGAACCTCCCCTTTGCCTTAACTCCCCCATCTTTTGCCTGGCAAAGTCATCCTCTCTGAGCAGCCCCATCAGTTCATCGTCCTTGACCAACGCCCCCCCCATCCACTTGCTCTCGGGGAACATCAATCTTGCCACCGGGGGCCCTTCTTCCGCCATATACTCCGGTTTCCGTGACAGGGCATCGGCCCTTGCGTTCTGTTCTCCCGGCACATACTGGATCTGAAAGTTAAAGTTGGTAAAGAACTCCGCCCACCTTATCTGTCTCTGGCACAACACCCTCGCCGTTCACCAGTACTCCAAATTCTTGTGGTCGGTGCACACCAAGATTTGGTGCCTCGCTCCAATCAGAAAATGGCGCCATTGTTTGAACGCAGCGACGATCGCAAGCAATTCCTTATCATAGATAGTATAGTTCTGCTCCGATTTACTCAGTTTCCGTGAAAAGAAGGCACACGGACGCCACTCCCCTTTTTGATCTGGCTGCAGTAAAATTGCCCAATCAGAGGCGTCCGTCTCAACCCGTAGTGGTTGATCGGGGTTGACGTGGAACAGTTGCTCCTCTGATGCAAAGACCCTCTTTAGCTGCTCGAAACCTTGTGCCGCCTCCGTCCAGTGAAACTTCTTCTTGGCACTAAGACAGTCCGTTATGGGCGCTGTCAGTTTCGTGAAACCTTTGATGAATTTCCTATAGAAATTGCTGAAGCCCAGAAAACGCTGAACATCCTTCCTGGTCTTAGGGCTTTCCCATTCCACCACCGCCTTCACCTTCTCCGGATCCATGGCCAGACCCTTGTCTGACAGCCTATAACCCAGGAACTCGACCTCTTTCATGTGGAACTGACACTTCTCCAGCTTCACCCACAATCGATGCTCCTTAAGTTTGCTCAGGACCTCCTGTACGTCCTTGACGTGCTGTTTCTCGTTGTCCGAGTACACCAGCACATCGTCCAGGAAACAAACGCAGTTCCGGTACAGCAAAGGCCCTAGCACATGGTACATGAAGGCTTGGAAACAGGGACTTCCGCACTGTAATCCGAAAGGCATAACGGCATACTCAAACGCCCCCAGTAGGGTGAACATGGTGGTTTTCCACTCATCGCCCTCTCGCACTCTGATGAGATTGTACGCCCCCCGGAGGGCCAACTTGGTAAAAATCTTCCCCTTTCGCACCCTGGCTAGAACGCCGTCAATCCTGGGCATTGGGAAGGCCACCAGTTCCATCAGGCTGTTCAGGATTCTGAAATCTACGACCAAGCGGCGTTCGTTAGTCGATTTCTTGTCCACGAAGAACACAGGGCTCCCACCAGCCGCCTTGGATTCTCTGATGAATCCCCTCCTCAGATTTTTCTCAATAAAGTCCTTTAGGTTTTCGATTTCTCCTTCCGACATGGCGTAGGTCCGTCCCACAGGCAATCATATGGCCGATGAGGTGGCAACGTGTCAGCTTCCTTTTCACTGAACAACACCTGCAGGTCCCTGTAGCACGAAGGTATTTCAGTAGTTCCTGCTCCGCATGCTGCTGCCATCCTGGCCTCCGTCAGCCGGTGTTGCTCTAGGCCCAGGCAGTTCTCCATGCAGTCCATCAAACCAAAAGCGAGGGACCGTTGGTGCCATGATACCACCGGGTCGTGCAAGGCCAACCAACTCATGCTCAATATGATCGGCGGACCCGCCAAGGTGGCCACGTGAAAGGCGATGACCTCGGAGTGGGTAGACACCCGCATCCTCATGGTAGGCGTTTGATGTGTGACTTCACCACCCAACAGTTCTCTCCCATCAATGGTAGTAACTTGCAACGGAAAATCCAAAGGCCTCAGGTTCAGTTGGTGCCAGGCCGCAAACTCCTTGCTAAAAAAGGATGCAGAAGCACCTGAGTCCACTAAAGCGAATTCCTTCACTGTCTGGCCATTGCGAAGCTCTAGAACCACTTTCAACATTATGCTTGCTTTGGGGTGTCCAAGCCGGGGACTTTTGCTGTCGCTAGTGCCTGGCTGTTGCCCCGGTTCATCACCAGCCAGGCCTCCTCATTTCCCAACATCTTAGGAGCCTCTGCCTCAGTCTGTTGAGCAGCCCCAACCATTCCCTGCCAGTTACAATGCTCAGGACACACTCTGGCAAAGTGCCCTGCTTTCTGACAGACAAAACATTTCTTGGCCGCTTGCCAGTCTTTTTTCTCCTTCCCGCCTGGCCATTGCGTTTTCAAACTTTCCTGTGCACGGGCAGCGTCTGTCTCCATTGGCTCTGTCATTTGCTGACCCTCTGAGGCAGCTGCCGGCATTTCTGCTTGTCTCCTTTCCCGCTGTCTGGCTTCTTGTCTCAACCCCACCGCAAGCGCAGCCTTCGTTAACCCATCCATGTCCTTAGGGTGTGGACCCCTGGCCAGTTCGTCCTTAACTTCCGAGTTCAAACCTCCCTTAAATAGAGCTTGTACTGGCTGTGACTCCAATCCCCAGCCCAGTTTGTGTATAAGCATGGCGAACTCGGACCAATAATCACGCACTGTGGATTCGCCCTGCTTCACAGCTAACAACTCCTCCTGTGTCTTGTCAATTAAACTTTCATCTGAGTAGATAAAGTCCATAGCCTGCCAGAATTTGGACAGATTCTTGAGCGCTTCATTCCCCAAGGCAATTAAAGGCCTCACCCAGCTCTTGGCAGAGCCCGACAGGTGACTAATTACGTGAGAAACTTTCTGTGCGTCATCCACAAACTGAGTGCTGTGCAGTTCCAAAAAATAACGCATCTCCGTTTTGAAATCCAAATAAGTCCCAGGGTCTCCACAAAATTTTTCCACCCACGCAGACCTGCCCCCTGTTCCTTGCTGTGCAGCTCTGGATTCCATAAGCCGAGATTCCAAGTCCGAAGCACGAGCCTGAAGAGCCGCATTTTTTTTCTCAAGTCTGCCAATTCTTTTTGCATAGTGGGGCCGTCTGCTTTCTGTCACTAGCTTCCAGCAGCAGTGTTTTGAGAAGCGTCAAGCTGTGAGGGATGTGTTTGCTGCCAAGCTAGTTTGGAGATAACATTCCAGGCACCGAGCCACTTCTGTCCGGTAGATTTATTACTGCAAATTACAAGCCCACTCCGGAGCTCCAAACAACGCGTCCGTGTTGCTTAGTCAGTTGACGCTTCTGAATTTTCGTGACGTTTCTTTCTAGACCAGCATGCCCAGCGAGGCAGGGAACGCCTCTTACTTCCCCTCTTCTGAAAATAGCTAGTTCCTGGAACAGACTGGCCACTCCCTAATTCAGTCTCTGATTCAGAGGACTGGCTGGAAAAGGGCTGTTTAGGCTCTTGGTAAGTGCTTCCATGCCCCCCCCCCTTCTCTGGCTGCCTCCCTTTCCCTGACAGTTATCAACCATAATAATCTGCTTTCTTTTATCTTCTTATGAACTCTCTTTATATTTCTATTTAAATATTTTATTCTAACCATAAATCCATTTGCAAAAGTTAATTAAAACAAGTTCAAGTAGTAATTTGCAGGCATTGCTTTTTCTGGTAATCTCTGTATTTTTTCCAGTCTTTTTGATTGCTATAACCTCTGATTGCATCTGTAAATCTTGCCAATTCAACATAACTAAATAAAGTGGTACCTCAGGTTAAGAACTTCATTCGTTCTGGAGGTCTGTTCTTAACCTGAAACTGTTCTTAACCTGAAGCACCACTTTAGCTAATGGGGCCTCCTGCGGCCGCCGCTTTGCCGTGGCATGATTTCTGTTTGAAGCAAAGTTCTTAACCTGAAGTACTATTTCTGGGTTAGCGGAGTCTGTAACCTGAAGCATATGTAACCCGAGGTACCACTGTAATTTATCTTCCATTCTTGTTTTGTTGGAATTATTTCTTTTTTCCAGTTTTTCGCAATCAGGGTTCTAGCCACCGCATACAAGTATAATTTCTTATCCTCTCTGGCTATATCCATATCCATTATTCCCAACAAAAGGGCTCCCCCCCAATAAATAAATAAATAAATAAATTATTTCCCCCCCATCTCTTCAAAAACCAAATCCCAGAAGCCCTTAATTTTTTCACATTGCCACCACATGTGTATAAGCGTGCCCCCCACTCGATTGCACCTCCTATTGTGTTTTTCGCAACTTTCTGACTTGTTGCAGGACCTTAACCAGACCTTGGCAGAGTATACGCAGAGTTCACGAATGCAATTGGCTGCAGGCAGGGTGGACGAAGCAGGAACCAGTAACTTGTACTTATTAGTGTTTATTATATACAGGAACAGAACAGAACACGGATCTTTAACTTGCTCTCTCTTGCGGCTCACAACTCTCAAACCTCCAACTCCTACTCTCTGACTAGCACATTCCAGTCAGTAGGCCATAAATCATTATTCCTATGAGAACTTGGCCAATGATGGAGCTGTCTCCAGGCCTTGTATCACCAGGCAGATTTTACTCCTTCACATTGCCTTGGCTGTCGGCCAACTCCTAATTGACTCTGTGTGAAGCTGCACGTATTCAAAATCCCAACACCTCCAACATAAAGTTAATTTAGTTTCATACATTTTATGAATTTTGGTAGGTGTTAAGTACCACCTAAAGAGCATCTTTATCATATTTTATTTTATTGCTTCGCATGCTGTGAATTTCCAATTTTCCCTCCATAGTTTTTCCCACTGTGTTATTTGAATGTTTTTACCCAGATGCATAGCTCATTTAATCATTACTTCCTTGATTTGTTCGTCCTTAACTTCCCATTCTAATTATAATCCATACATTTTAGAAATTACCTTTACTTTACTTTGTAATATGTTTTTATCTAATAGTGAGACTTCTGTCATAAATCTTTTGTTTTTGTCTTCGTTAAATTTCCCAAATAACTGGTGGTATTGAATCCACTCTGTCAGGTAGTGCTTTATTTCTTCATAATCCTTTAATTTTAATTTATTATTCCTTTTCTCTAGCAAATCCCTATATGTAGCCCAGGTTGTTTCCATATTTTTCTTCTTAATCATTATCACTTCAATGGGAGACAGCCACCAGGGTTCTAAAAGTTCTTTATATTACCCCCATACTTTATACAATGATTTTCTTATAATATGGTTAAGAAAGCCCTTATGCACCTTCACTTTTTCGTACCCTAGGTAGGCGTGCCAGCCGAAACGATTATTGAACCCCTCCAGGTCCAATAAATCTCCATTGTTTAGTGTTAGCCATTCTCTCAACCACATGAAGCAAGCTGCATCATAATATAAATTTAAATCGGGTAACGACAATCCGCCTCTATTTTTACTATCTATTAATAATTTATATTTAATTCTCACCGTTTTGAGTAACTCATTGTTACCTGCTTTTGCAGCTACCAGAGCCTGAAAAAAATGCATTTTTAGTTCCTTACATGGTGAAGTGATATATTTTCCACCAAGCGTTAGAGCGGACCTTGCGGCTTTTTAAAAAATAATGTGTTTACATGGTGAGTATTGTGACGCTCTAATGAATCACTGTTTAAAATGTTAACATTTCCTCCTTTGTAGGGAAGGAACCCTTTCTATTTAGAACCATCAGTTTTAATTACAATCACAGATGGAAGCAAATTGACAAATACTACAGGTGTGCAGGAGGAGGTAAGAGATGCCCCTAAGCTTTAAACTGTAATATGGCTGCATGGAATGTGTTCTCCTCTTGGGAGTTTAAAAAAGTACTCCTGTCCTGATATTCCTATGGTGTTAAAGGTGTTTCATAACAATTTTGTGCAGAATTATTTGTTATATTTCTATCCTGCTCTTGCTGTGCTGCTAAGAGAGAGATTAGACTGAGAGAAGGAAGGAAACCTGTCTTACATACAGATTCAAATTTGTTGGTCCATTTAGTTCAGGATTCTCTGCCATGACTAGCTGCAGCTCTTCAGGGTTTCAAACAGGGCCTTTACCAGCCTTACCTAGAAATGCTGGGGACTGAACTTGGGACCTTATTCATGCTAAGCAAGTGCTCTACCATGCTTAATCACAGCCCAGAGATAACTGTGAACTTCATAGCTGACTAGAAATCATTCCTATGAACAGCTGGAATATAGACAAAATTAGATGAAGAAAATAAATCTCCATCTGGGCTGTTTTCTTATTTTTCACTGTTTAAAAACACACAGAGGGCTGGATGTCATTGATCTTCCTTGAGATTTTAGCAGAAAATGGAACTAGCTACATGTTCCTTTTCAGTTAGAATCAAATGGGCTTCTTCTTCTAGCAAAGCCCTTAGATGGATGTCTGTCTTTTTAGCTTCATCTTCCTTTGACTTCTCCCCTGCCTGGAAGTGAGTTAACCAAAGAACCATTTCGCTGGGATCAGAGGCTGTTTGCCCTTGTGCTGCGCTTGCCTGGAGCGTCTTCAGTGGAACAGGAACAGCTAGGAAGTGTCCGTACATATGAGTCTGCTATTACACAGATGTGTGAAGTCACAGGAGGTAGCTGCTGCTTTTTTCTCCCTATTCTTGGTTTGCAAATCTAAATCCATCTACTTTGAAATAATGGTGTTGGTGCATTCACATGTATTATATGGCTCAAATTCTCATTCATGTCTATATGTTGTGTGTATGCCTGCATACAGGGGGTATACAATTCCCTCTTTCATTTATCATTACTGACTAGCTTGGAAATCTGGTAGAGCACCTTCAGAGTAAAAGCTGGAAAGTGAGGTGGGGGAAACTGCCAGATGGAATAATGGAGGTGGGCCCAGAGTTCCTTGGTGTGCTTCAAATAATGGTATTTCTGTTTTGCAAAGTCTGTCTGCTCCTCAGGGTGGCAAAAAAAATAGCTATCCTGTTCTATTCTTACCAAGGCACTGAATACTGTGTGTGCATGCTTTTTCTAAGTTAAAAATCATGCAAGTTTGAAATTCAGGTCCATATTCCTAATCATATAAAGCTTCATTTCTTTATTAACTTTGAATTCCTCCCTATTACTTCAATGTAGTGCCCAAGTTAAAAGTCGCTTAGTGGTATACTAAATGCACTAGTGGAATCACTTGCACAAGAGAAGGCCCAGGAAACCAGTGCGGTTCTTGTGGCTGGTTGCACAACAGATTGCTGTAGTCCTGATACTTCCTGTTGCACATCTGGTTGCACAGCAACTGTTATTCTCACCCTTATGTTTGTGCAACAGCCCTTGCACTGCTGGTCAGAGAACATTGAGTCTGGGACACAGTTTTGCTCCGAGACACAATTAGAGCAAAACCACTGCATGATCTTAGTCTGCTCAGTGGCTGTTCTTAACCTCACAAAGGGGTAGAACCAAATTCATCAGCCCCTGTGTGAAGCTAAATATTCTCAGCTTTAGTCAAACCAGGCATTTGTGCCCTAGGGAAGACTTAATGGGAGGTGGATGGTCTTCTTTGGCGATCACTCGTAGCCAAGTAAGATTGTCTTCCATGAATATGGTCTTAACAGTGTGTCCATAGGTGACTGTGGAGGCCAATTCTGGATCTGCACATCCTTCCACAGTGGGGACATAGGTTCCAGGGCAGGAGTTGACCATAGTAAGGATTTGCCAAACGTGCCTTCCTCTTAGCTCGTTTCTCGCTTTCGTCCTGAATTTGTGCTTCTTCAAAGTCCATGACGCCTTTGGTAAAGGCTGTTCTCCAACTGGCGTGATCACAGGTCAGTGTTTCCCAGTTGTTAGTGTTTATACTACATTTTAAAGATTTGCCTTGAGAGCGTCTTTAAACCTCTTTTGTTGTCCACCGGCATTATGCTTTCCATTCTTAAGTTTGGAATAGAGTAGTTGCTTTCCAAGAAGATAATCGGGCATCGGAACAACACGACCAGTCCAACAAAGTTGATGTTGAAGAATCAATGTTTTGACACTGGTGAACTTTGTTTCTTCCAGCACACTGGCATTAGTTTGCCTGTCTTATCAAGAGATACATAAAAAATTTCAGAGACACCACTGATGGAATCTTTTGAGAAGTTGGAGATGGCGTTTATAAGTGGTCCATGTTTCACAAGCGTACTGTAAAGTTGGTAGTATAATAGCTTTCTAAACAAGCATTTTGGTTTCCCTACGAATGTCTCAGTCCTCAAACACTCTGTGCTTCAGTCGGGAGAAAGCCACACTCACAGAGCTCAGGCTATGCTGGATTTCAACACTTTCCAAGGTCACAACATTAAGTTGGATTTCCGGCGCTGCTGAGGGTTTGTGACACCATTAAGTTGGATTTGTGACGCTGCTGCGCTGCCGGAGCACGATTTCTGTTCTCATCCTGAAGCAAAGTTCTTAACCCGAGGTACTATTTCTGGGTTAGCGGAGTCTGTAACCTGAAGCGTATGTAACCTGAGGTACCACTGTACCAGACTTTTAGAAGAGATTTGAAGGCAGCCCTGTTTAGGGAAGCTTTTAATGTTTGATGCATTACTGTATTTTACTATTTTGTTGGAAGCCGCCCAGAGTGGCTGGGGAGGCCCGGCCAGATGGGCGGGTTATAAATAAATTATTATTATTATTATTATTATTATTATTATTATTATTATTATTATTATTAGTTTGAGAATTTGTAGGAAGTTGGGGGCAACTTTCATGCTAGTTAGTACTGCTAATAGGTATTCCCACTCTAAGCAATCATAGGCTTTGAGGATGTCCAGGGACATAATTGTCAGTGGGAGTTTGGTTGTCTTGCTGTGTTCAATCAGGTTCAGTAGTTTCCTGATTGGGTCTGTAATACTGCGACCAGGGACAAAGCCAGTCTGGTCTGGGGCTATTACGGTAACTTGCATAAGAAAAATTGGTTGGCCAAGATTGATGTGAATATCTTGTAGTCTTGGCTTGTTAATGAGATTGGGTGGTATGATTCTACTTTGAGGCTGTCTTTCAGTGGTTTTGGGATGGAGACTATTTTGGAGTGGATCCAGGTTTTGGGGATTGGCCCCCTTTCATGATGTCGTTGAATAGGCGGGTCATGTAGGGCATCAAGGGTTCTTTGAATTTCCTATAGAATTCTGCTGTGAAGCCATCTGGGCCTGGGGCTTTGTGTAGTGTCAGGTTTTTGAAGACCTTATCTGTTTCCTCTGGGGTGATAGTTTTGGTTTCTGTTCTTATCACTGTGCAGCTGCTTGCAGTCACAGGACTGTGTTTACATTCCAGAGACAGTCCAGGTTGTTGGAGTCTCGTGGGAAAGGGAGACTGGATGTGACGTTGCTGGTTTCCTGTTTCCTTTGTTCCTTTGTGTCAGGGGTTCAGGAGCAGAGGCGAGGGCAAGGGAGGAAACAGAGAGCGAGGGGGAGGAGGCAGAAGTCATCAGCTTCAATGTCACTCAACTATCGGACACGCCTATTGTATTGGGCATGAGTTGGCTGGACAAGCACAGCCCGACGCTGGCTTGGTACCAGAGGCAGCTGACCTTCGGCTCTTCCTATTGTGCTGAACACTGCATCCTGCCGCGGCAGGAAGGAGAGGAAGAGGAGTCGCAGCTGCAGCTAGGGACGCTGCAAGCGGTTCCCCACAAGTACGCAGAATTTTTGGAGGTTTTCTGCGAGAAGGAGGCGGACAAGCTACCCCCCCACAGACCGTACGACTGCAAGATTGACCTCCTACCAGGGGCGGCAGTTCATCTCGAACTTCTGGCAGAAGCTGATGGGCTTCCTGAACGTCAAGATCAACCTGGCTTCGGCTAGACACCCGCAGACCAACGGACAAGCGGAGTGGGTCAATGCCATCATGCAGCAGTACCTGAGATGTTATGCGAATCAACAGCCCGCGACGTGGGTGGATTACCTGCCTCTCGCCGAGTTCGCCTACAACAACACGAAGCACATGTCCACGGGGGTGACGCCGTTCTTCGCCAACAACGGAAGGCACCCCAGAACCTTCCCGGGACTGGAAAGAATGGGGGAGGGGGAGCCGCAGACAGCGGACGCGTTCGCGTCGGAGTTGCAGGAGGTCCACGATCAGCTTCGGCGGCACCTGGAGCTGGCTAAGCACGCATACAAGGTACAAGCGGACAAACACAGGAGGGTTGGCGAAGAGATCCATGTGGGCGACTGGGTCTGGTTGGCAGCCCACGCAGTGCCGGCCAGGTCGTTAGCGAAGAAGAAACTAGGGCATAAACAACTGGGACCCTACCAAGTCGAAGAGCAGGTCAACCCGGTAGCCTTCAGGCTGACGCTTCCGGAGGGCTCCAGGATGCATCCGGTGTTCCACAGATCGGTGCTCACTCCCTACAAGACGCCTCACAGATTTCAGGAACCAGGAACGGCGCCGAGTCCGCTCCGAGAGGGAACCGAGCAAAGGGGAGTGCCACAGGAGGAGCCCATCAACGAAGTCACAGAGATTTTGGACTCGAGATGGGGAGAAGAGGGAGTAGAATACCTTCTCGCCAGAGAGGGCACCCCGGCCAGTGCCAACAGCTGGGTGCCGGGCTACGCTTTGGAGGAACCTCTGCTCAAAGACGAGTTTCATGCCCTCTTCCCACACAGGCCCATGCCAGCAGACTTTTTCGACGATTGGCTTTTCACACCGACGCTTTCAGCCAGCACGTTCCAGGGGTTCGACTCGGACGAGGAACCGACAATGGACACACGTTCCCCGGAGGGGTCAGCCGCGGGATCTGCCTCAGAACCCTCGTATTGGTGGGACGATAGACCAGAGGAACAGTGGCGCAGGAAGTGGCTGGAGGTTCCAGGTCGAGCGACGGACCCGGGAACGACTGAGGCGGAGACGGACGTGGACATGTACGGGGAGGATTTTGGGTTCGAGCACAGAGGCACAGAGATGGAGGCGGAGGTGACCGTTGTCGACGAGCGCAGGGAGGAAGAACCGGAAGTCTTCAGTTGGAGGCCCGCCACGGGAAGCGAACTGTATCCGACATTCGTCCCCATGACACTGCAGCACCCAGCTCCCGCACCGGAAGGAGGGGAGGGGGAAGGGGGGGCTTCGAGGGGGGATGGATGTCAGGGGTTCAGGAGCAGAGGCGAGGGCAAGGGAGGAAACAGAGAGCGAGGGGGAGGAGGCAGAAGAAAAGATGAGTGATGACGACGACCCGAGATCTCCGAGTCTTTCCAGTGAATCAGAAGATTCACAGAAAGGAGCGCCAGTGGCCAGAGCAAGGGGGGAGCCTAGGGGGACACCCCAGGAAGAAGGGTCCAGAGGGGGATCAGAGGGCAGCAGTTGGAAATCGGGACCAGCGTCACCAACAGGGCGCCAGGTATCGAGCTCTGGCAGCTCGCAGCAGGGGGGAGGGCACGAGTCAGGAGTGGCCACACCTCCATCGGGGAGCGAAGAAACGGTCAGGCGGAAAGTGGAAGGTTGGGCGCGCGCGCCAAGTTCAAATGCACAGGAAGGTGGCGCAGTAAGCAGCCCGGAAAGGGAGCCAGGTCCTAAAGCCCGACGCAAGGAGACAGAAGGGTCCGGGGGGTCAGCGTCAGAAGAGTCCAGGAAGGAAGAGACCACGGGGGGCAGAGGGACCCAGAGAAGAACGGTCAGGCGGAAAAGGTGGAGTAAGGCTAGGGTATTAAGCTGGTGTACAGGGGGCGGAGACTCAGACGGAGCTTCGCCGGTCTAATCCATGAGACGTAGAGTTGCACGCAGCAGCTTGAGAATGGAAACTGTAACTCAATAAAGACTTTTATAAAGTGACCGCTGGCTAGCGTGATCCTCTGTGAGCTAGGATCTGGAAGCAGCTCTGACAGTAAGCTCCGTCCCCAGTTGTGGGCATCTACAGCCTCGCGGAGAGGAGAGAAGGCGGGTGCCTACTAGCGAGCTCACGAACGGCAGACAATATGATGGCCGAACAGCAGATAGCGGATCTCAGAGAAGCAGTGACACGACTGAATGCCGAGATACTTGCATCCAGGAAGAGAGAGGAGGACGCAGCTGCCGCCTACAGGGATCTCCAGGTCAGGTTGGAAATGCTTACGAAGCAAGGGCAACTGACACCCAGACCGGAGGGGATTAGGTTGGGGAGACGAACAGGCGGTCTAGTCTCTCACTTCGATGGGAATTTACAACAGTACCCCAACTTTAGAGCAGATGTAATGTGTGCACTGCAACTGCTGGACAAGGACTTTAGAGATGAGCAAGAGAAGGTGGGATTTATCATGTCCCATTTGCATGGAGATGCTAAAGCATGGCTGCGCAATTTGTGGAGAGATAAGGATCCGGCGCTCCAAAATGCGGATGCCTTTATTAAAGCGATGGATGGGTGCTTTTTATCAAGCATAGACGTGGATCTTGCCCGGAAGGAGGTACATGGACTGAAGCAAGGGAGGGCCAGTGTAAGGCAGTACCATGCCCGCTTTTTTGCATTGGTCAGTGCCCTGGAATGGGACAGAGATTCGGCTCCAGTCAGAGACCTGTTTTGGGAAGGATTGAACAGCGCAGTTAAAGACGAAATTGCAAGGGGGGAGAGACCCCGGAGCACGCAGGAGATCGTTCAGAGGGCGCTGGCGGTTGGGGTGCGTCTGGAAGAACGTCCTTGGAGCAGGGACGAAGGGCGTGGAGGGCGCGAACCAGCCAGGGGCTACTCCTTCCTTCCCAGAAAAGCAGCGCGTGCGCAATCCACGCCTCCACCAGGAGGAGGAGCGGAACCTATGGAGGTTGGAGCTGCAAGGGCTCAGTCAGCTACCAGAGCCCTAGCACCGGGAGCAGTGAAAGCGAAGCCTCCTAGAGGGAACCGGAAGTGTTACATCTGCGACAATCCCCAGCATATGGCGAAAGAGTGTCCCCAGAGGATCCACAAGCACACTGCAGCCTCAGCAATGGTAACTGCAGCAACGCAGCAAGGAGAACCACAGCAGGGAAACGACGAAGTCTGGCTGGAGACAGAGGCACTGGGGCCCAGCCAGACGTGTCAGTGAAGCAGTCCCCAGAGATTTTGCAGCCCACAGACCCCCTCCCGCCCAAACCAGTAGTGCGGCTCACGGCATCGCTCCAGCTGCCCAATGGCCTCACCATGGACGTGCCAATCACCATTGACTCAGGAAGCAATGCGGACTTTATAGGGCAAGACTTTGTCGACCGGCACGATATACAGTTACTGCCTGCCACACTGCCCCTGCAGGTCGTCACGGTGGTTGGCAGGGAGCTGCTCGGGGGGCAAGTGGTGAAGCAAACGCCACCAATGGTGATGCGGCTTGGGAATCACAAGGAAGTCATCAGCTTCAATGTCACTCAACTATCGGACACACCTATTGTATTGGGCATGAGTTGGCTGGACAAGCACAGCCCGACGCTGGCTTGGTACCAGAGGCAGCTGACCTTCGGCTCTTCCTATTGTGCTGAACACTGCATCCTGCCGCGGCAGGAAGGAGAGGAAGAGGAGTCGCAGCTGCAGCTAGGGACGCTGCAAGCGGTTCCCCACAAGTACGCAGAATTTTTGGAGGTTTTCTGCGAGAAGGAGGCGGACAAGCTACCCCCCCACAGACCGTACGACTGCAAGATTGACCTCCTACCAGGGGCGGCAGTTCATCTCGAACTTCTGGCAGAAGCTGATGGGCTTCCTGAACGTCAAGATCAACCTGGCTTCGGCTAGACACCCGCAGACCAACGGACAAGCGGAGTGGGTCAATGCCATCATGCAGCAGTACCTGAGATGTTATGCGAATCAACAGCCCGCGACGTGGGTGGATTACCTGCCTCTCGCCGAGTTCGCCTACAACAACACGAAGCACATGTCCACGGGGGTGACGCCGTTCTTCGCCAACAACGGAAGGCACCCCAGAACCTTCCCGGGACTGGAAAGAATGGGGGAGGGGGAGCCGCAGACAGCGGACGCGTTCGCGTCGGAGTTGCAGGAGGTCCACGATCAGCTTCGGCGGCACCTGGAGCTGGCTAAGCACGCATACAAGGTACAAGCGGACAAACACAGGAGGGTTGGCGAAGAGATCCATGTGGGCGACTGGGTCTGGTTGGCAGCCCACGCAGTGCCGGCCAGGTCGTTAGCGAAGAAGAAACTAGGGCATAAACAACTGGGACCCTACCAAGTCGAAGAGCAGGTCAACCCGGTAGCCTTCAGGCTGACGCTTCCGGAGGGCTCCAGGATGCATCCGGTGTTCCACAGATCGGTGCTCACTCCCTACAAGACGCCTCACAGATTTCAGGAACCAGGAACGGCGCCGAGTCCGCTCCGAGAGGGAACCGAGCAAAGGGGAGTGCCACAGGAGGAGCCCATCAACGAAGTCACAGAGATTTTGGACTCGAGATGGGGAGAAGAGGGAGTAGAATACCTTCTCGCCAGAGAGGGCACCCCGGCCAGTGCCAACAGCTGGGTGCCGGGCTACGCTTTGGAGGAACCTCTGCTCAAAGACGAGTTTCATGCCCTCTTCCCACACAGGCCCATGCCAGCAGACTTTTTCGACGATTGGCTTTTCACACCGACGCTTTCAGCCAGCACGTTCCAGGGGTTCGACTCGGACGAGGAACCGACAATGGACACACGTTCCCCGGAGGGGTCAGCCGCGGGATCTGCCTCAGAACCCTCGTATTGGTGGGACGATAGACCAGAGGAACAGTGGCGCAGGAAGTGGCTGGAGGTTCCAGGTCGAGCGACGGACCCGGGAACGACTGAGGCGGAGACGGACGTGGACATGTACGGGGAGGATTTTGGGTTCGAGCACAGAGGCACAGAGATGGAGGCGGAGGTGACCGTTGTCGACGAGCGCAGGGAGGAAGAACCGGAAGTCTTCAGTTGGAGGCCCGCCACGGGAAGCGAACTGTATCCGACATTCGTCCCCATGACACTGCAGCACCCAGCTCCCGCACCGGAAGGAGGGGAGGGGGAAGGGGGGGCTTCGAGGGGGGATGGATGTCAGGGGTTCAGGAGCAGAGGCGAGGGCAAGGGAGGAAACAGAGAGCGAGGGGGAGGAGGCAGAAGAAAAGATGAGTGATGACGACGACCCGAGATCTCCGAGTCTTTCCAGTGAATCAGAAGATTCACAGAAAGGAGCGCCATTGGCCAGAGCAAGGGGGGAGCCTAGGGGGACACCCCAGGAAGAAGGGTCCAGAGGGGGATCAGAGGGCAGCAGTTGGAAATCGGGACCAGCGTCACCAACAGAGCGCAGTGGAGAGGAAGGGCGCCAGGTATCGAGCTCTGGCAGCTCGCAGCAGGGGGGAGGGCACGAGTCAGGAGTGGCCACACCTCCATCGGGGAGCGAAGAAATGGTCAGGCGGAAAGTGGAAGGTTGGGCGCGCGCGCCAAGTTCAAATGCACAGGAAGGTGGCGCAGTAAGCAGCCCGGAAAGGGAGCCAGGTCCTAAAGCCCGACGCAAGGAGACAGAAGGGTCCGGGGGGTCAGCGTCAGAAGAGTCCAGGAAGGAAGAGACCACGGGGGGCAGAGGGACCCAGAGAAGAACGGTCAGGCGGAAAAGGTGGAGTAAGGCTAGGGTATTAAGCTGGTGTACAGGGGGCGGAGACTCAGACGGAGCTTCGCCGGTCTAATCCATGAGACGTAGAGTTGCACGCAGCAGCTTGAGAATGGAAACTGTAACTCAATAAAGACTTTTATAAAGTGACCGCTGGCTAGCGTGATCCTCTGTGAGCTAGGATCTGGAAGCAGCTCTGACACTTTGTGTTTTAGTTGCTCTCTGCTTCTCATAGAGAGAGGACGTATATTTTCTTTGCTCTCTGCATAGCTTAGTAATAAAGCATGGCGTGTAGCCCATACCTATCTCATCCTTCCGCTGTGGTGTTGTTTTAATGCTCTGCTGGGAGGGCTCGGAGGAAGATGAGCCTTATCAGCTTGGACGAACGGAGCTAAAATCCCAAAATTTTTGGTTATGGGCACCAGAAGAACGGAATCCAGATGACGAACGGCAGAACAATGGAATGCAGCTTTTCTTCTCTGCGTGTCAAGAAGATTGATGAGAGGTATGTGCTCTTGCCCCAGGAAGGCTGCCAGTCCCTAATTAATGGCAATAAGGGGTGGACTTTGAACTTCAAGCCAAAGCACTAATCAGCTGTGGCAGAAGCTCAGGAGAAAGCGAAAGCCTTAAGAAGTGTGCTTTTGGAATGCAGCTGGTGGTAGAGAGACGCAGCTTGCTTTAAAAGACACAAGATGGCCAGTGCAAGAGTAACAGACGCTTTTGGAATTCCAGAGCTTGGTAAAGTGAATTATCACAACTGGGTGCAATATGCAGAGGCTCTGCTAAGAAAAGAGGGTCTGTTTAATGTGATAACAGACGCCCCCCCAGCTCCTGTAACTGATGAGTGGAAAGCCAAGGATTCTAAAGCAAGGGGAACTCTGATGCTTATTGTGTCCCCTGAAGAGCTATGTCTTTTGCGTGACAAGGCCTCAGCCAGAGAAATGTGGGACAGCTTGCAAGAGTCACATTTGAGAACAGAGGCAGGCGCTTCTTTGTTCTTTTATGCCAAATTGCATGGTGTGACACTTGCTGAAGGAGCAGATGTGCGTGCTCACCTCATGGAAATGCAGAATCTCAGGCATGAGTTGCAACAGCACGGAATCACCGTTCCAGAGGCTGTGTATTCCTTCATGATTCTACATTCTTTGGGTTCCAGTTGGGAAGCGATTGCCAGCCAGCTTGCTGTTTTGCCTACTGCTAAGCTGACGGTAGCGCATGTCACTGCTGTGGTGTTAAATGAAGAGGATCGGCGTAGTGCTAGCTGTATCACAAAGGGGGAGCCCTCACAGACATCATCCCAGAATGCAGTGCAACCACTAGATGGCGCCAAAGCTTTGAAGGCAGCGAAATGCTACTCGTGTGGACGTCTAGGCCAGTGTTTCCCAACCTTTTTTGGGCAAAGGCACACTTGTTTGATGAAAAAAATCTCGAGGCACACCACCATTACAGCCCCGTGACGTCAGCGCGCAGCGTCACGCCGGGAGGGACGCACGAAAGTGTAAGTTTCAATTTTTTCCCCTCCCCCTTGCCGGGGAACCTCCAAGCTTTGGGGGGGGGGAGGAGGCAGCAAAGCGAGGGACTGAGGGACTCCTCCAACGACAAGGGTTGGGGAAGAAGAGAAAGGGCTATTCCGCTCCAGTCACGGGAGGGGAATATGTACTGGCCCAACTGGTGTGCGGTCTTCGGAAAGTGGGGTGCGGGAAGGAAGCCTAGGCTCGGGGTCCACCGACCTCGGCGGAGAAAGGCAACAACCGAAGCCTCCCGACGGTTTCGGGGGAGACGTTCAGGGCCAGGTCGCCGCCGTGAGGGAAGGGCGCCGGGGCGCTGCTGCTGCTGCCGCCGCCGCCGCTCCCGGCAGGCATGGGCCCAGCTGAGGCGGCGGAGCTGTTGTGGTGGTGGCGGCGATAGCGGGCGGAGGAGGGGGCGGCGGCGGGGCCGAGGTGGCCGGCGGCGGCGGGGGAGGCGGCGGCGGGCGGAGCAGGAGGGCGGCCGAGGCCGGTGAGGGAGTAGGATTGCCCGGGGCTTGAGGAGCCGTCGCCGGGAGTTGCTGCTGCTGTTGTTGCTGCTGCTGCCCAGACATGCTGGCCTCCTCCTCGTCCGCTGTCTCGCGCTCCTCCCTTTTGCGCGCGCTGCCCCGCCGCCGCCCCATTGGCCGGGTCCTGTCAGCTGATCCTGTGTTATTTCCTGTGTGTGTGTGTGAGGGGAGAATGGAGAGATAAACCTCGGCACCACCACCGCGGAGCCGCCCCCGGCTCGACACGGATCCTCGCCGCCGCCGCCCCGCCTCTCGCCGCCCGACTCGCCCGCCTCCCTCCCACGGCACACCAGGCAACGTCTCGCGGCACACTAGTGTGCCGCGGAACACCGGTTGGGAAACACTGGTCTAGGCCAGTGTTTTTCAACCTTTTTTGGGCAAAGACACACTTGTTTCATGAAAAAAATCACGAGGCACACCACCATTAGAAAATGTTAAAAAAATTAACTCTGTGCCTATATTGACTATATATAAAGTAATTCTCTTGAATAGGAATCAAATAAACACAAAGAAAGTATTTTATAATTACTTTATTATGAAATAGTAAGTAAACAGAAATATGAAAAATTATAAAATACTTTATTCAGTGCGCAACCTGGGCCTGTTTGGCTGAACACAAAGGCGATATTCTGGCTGGAATCGAAGAAAGACACACACGTAGCTCTTCGTCAAAAGCTGTCAGTCTCTCTCTGTATTTAGTTTTTATAGCAATCATGCTTGAAAAGCTCATCTCACACAGATATGTAGTAGAAAATGGGAGCAATGTCAAAATAGCTTTGTTTTCCAGAAGGGGGAACTCCTTGGCAGTATCCAACCAAAAACTGTCCAAATGTAGATCAGCAAATCTTAGCTTGAAACCACGATTTTGTCTCAGTTCAGTTAGTTCCTCCTGCTCCTGTAAAGTCATGTCCTTTCCACCAACTGATGCTGAGTCTTTTATTCCTGTCGTTCAGCAGTACAGAGAAAACGTGTCTGTACCCTCCAGACTCCGGCAGTAGAGTCTCAGCTCCACCCTTGCACTTCCAGCACAGGTCAGATGACACTCTGAGCTAACATCCGGTGCTCAGAGCAGAGAAAGGACTGCCCCCTTTCTCCACTAGTACAGTTCCAGACCTCAACATCCTGTTTTGCATTCCAGCCACCTGCAGCTGGCTTTTGCATTGCTGCTTTTTCCTGACAACCTCCCCCAAAAGCATCAATGGGCAAAACATGATCCAGAGAAGAGAACAAACAGTTGTTATACATATAACAGTCCCCTGTTGTTTCAGTTCCACCCTTGGAACTCCCCACCACTGGTTCCACCAGTGTACCTCTCTGGTTGTCTGGCTTCCAAGGAATGAGTGCATCTGCATTACCTTGGCTAGCAGCTCTCTGTCGTGTCTTTGTCTCTGACTTAGACACTGCTTCATCCTGTTTTGAGTTGTTAACAATAGCAACACACGCAACAGCTAAGTTAGCAAACTCTTTTGAGTACCTCTTTGGTGGTACACCCTTTGTGACTCTCTCAGACCTGCGTATGAGGTGCTGATCCTCTCTGCTCAGTGGTTCAATCTCTGGACTTTGTTGAGAACCAGATCCAGTTGCAAACAGTGGTTCATCATTCACCTGTGAAGGTCTATCCATTGTGTGAGATTTCCTCTCAATGACTGTTACAACTGAGCTCTCTGAGCTATCACTGTTATCATCAGTACCACTGTAATCTGTAATCAGAAAAATCATCATCATCATCTGAATTGTCACCTGTGGGAAATGTGTGTACTATAACCCGCTCCTGTTCAGGAGCACTCTCCAGAAACTTTGTGAGAATCACCTGACCAGATTCAGACAAAATTACTCTGTAGAGACCCTTTTCATATCCCACAAAAATGCCTCTGGCATTCTTTACTCCACCTGGAGCTTCTGTTCTCACATGAGACCCGAAAACCTTAAAATAGGCAACAGAAGGTTTTCTATGGAACAGCTTCTCAAAAGGAGAACTACCCAACTCTTTTGAGACTTTTCTCACCCACACGTGAACATAGGACATTAACGCCTCCGCCCAATATTCATGTGGCAAATGTGAACTCAGCAATTGCGCATTCATCCCCTTTTGCAGTTCTTTGTTCACCCTCACACAGACCCCCCTGTTCCGAGGGTGGGGTCAAAAAACCCACCCCACCCCAAACCCAGGACACAGTCCGGCGCCCGCCTAGTGGGCGAAAATTTGAATTATTTTTTTAAAAAAAATATATTTTGAATTTTTCAATTTTTCCCACGGCACACCAGGCAACATCTCGCGGCACACTAGTGTGTCGCGGAACAGTGGTTGAAAAACACTGGTCTAGGCCACGTGAAAAGGGAGTGCAAACATCCCAAGGCCAAGGCAACAGAGCAGTGCAGCGAAAGCTCAACGCGTGGAAAAGGCAAAGGCAAAGGTCCGAAGTCCAGGACAACGCAGAACAAGGCTATGGTCTCATGCTTCACTCCAAAGGTCCAGAAGACGTATGGATCTTTCTTCATTGTCGACTCGGGAGCAACCAGACACGTTTGTCAGGACAAGCATCTCTTCATCTCCTTTACTCCACAGGAAGGTGCGATTCACCAGGCGGATGACCACACGATCTCCAGTCAAGGCTATGGAATGGTTGTTCTTCACCGCTTGGATGCATCGATACGCAACATTCTTTTTGTTCCAGATGCTGCACACAACCTACTGAGTGTCTCGCAGCTTCCTGAACAGGACATAGACGTTTCCTTCAAGAAGAGGAAGTGCACCATCACCAAGAAAGATGACTTTGTATTGCATGCTGATTATGTTGATCATTTCTTTGTATTACATTATGATGATTCTGTTGATGTTGTGCAGGATGAAACTTGTTGTATTGCAGGTACTAACAAGGTTTTGCATGCAGGATGTATTCATGATTATCACAGGAAATTTGGTCATTTACACTTCGAGGCAGTTTCCAAAATGCCTGCCTTAGTTGAAGGTATGACTATTAAACCCTGCAGGTACCACATGAAGTGTAAGGCATGCGCAGCAAACAAGGTCAAAATGGCTGCAAAAGGTAAGGCGTCTAGTAGACAAGCTACAGAACCATACCAGGTAGTGCATGCTGATCTTGTTGGTCCACAAGCACCCTCTTTGGGTGGAGCCAAATACTTCATGGTTCTCATTGATTCATTTTCCAGGTATATTCATGTGTTCATTCTCAAGCAGAAATCAGAAGCGTTTCCTAGGTTCAAGGAATTCCGTGCTTGGTTGGAAAATGTGCATAGTAAATAGGTGAAATGTTTATTTACAGATTGAGGGGGAGAATTCACTTCTCAGCAGTTTGAAGCTTTTCTGACTGAGAAAGGAATTCAACATAATTTGTCAAGTCTACGATCTCCTTGGATGAATGGACTTTGTGAGAGGGCAAGCCAACCAGCTTCAAGGCTTGAAAAGCTTGCTGCATGATTCCAATCTTCCAGAGAGTTATTGGGCAGAATCGCTCATCTGTTTTGTTTACACTTATAATCGCAGATTATCATCACCGATTGGTTGTACCCCCTATGAAAAGATGTTTGGCAAGAAACCATACATCAAGCACATGAGAATTTTTGGTTCTGACATGTGGGTTCACACACCACAAAGCTCCAAGTTAGGCAAGCGTGGTTTGCATGGTATCTTTCTAGGATATCGGAAAGGTTCTTACAGAGTAATGATGACTGACACTAATACAATTAGGCTCACTAGAAGTGTTGAGCACAGTGCCAAGTGGGGGGAGAATGTGGGGATTTTCCAATGTTATCCTGATGACAGTGATGAGACTGAGGATAAGCAAAAGCAAAACCCCACACCCACTGATGAAGGTTCTGATTCTGAGTCTGAAACTGAATCAGATGATTCAGGATTTCAAGAGTGCTACGGCCTCTATGCGACCCTCTGAAGGCTCTGATCGAGAATTGGAGGAACCACTGTTCACTATAGGCCAGTTTTTTCCTAAGAAAGAAGAGGAGAGCGTTGAAGACTTACGTCTGATTCGCAGGTCTGAAAGAGCCACAAAAGGTAAACCTCCAAAGAGATTTGCTGATGAATTTGCTAAAGCAGCAAAAGCTGTAACTGCTCCAAGAAGGTATTTGAACCTTCAAGTTTCCAAGAGATCCAGGCTTTGGACTCGAAGGATGCTGAGCCATGGTTAACTGCCATGAAGGCTGAGCTTGATTCCCTAGAGAGGAACAAAACATGGGAGCTATTTCCAACAGTTCCAAGGATGAAACTGCTTGACAGCAAATGGGTCTTCAAAGCGAAGACAGACCGAAATGGCAAGATAGTCAGGCACAAATCCAGATTGGTAGCCAGAGGTTTTTCACAGGTACCAGGAGAAGACTATCACGAGACCTACTCACCCACCGTGAGATATGAGAGCATTAGGCTTATGCTCAAACTTGCTGCAGAGGAAAATCTACACGTTTCTCATCACGATGTGAATACAGCATTTTTGTACGGAACCTTAGGTGAATCACTTTACATGCTTCCACCTGATGGTGTACAGGTAAAACAGGGATTTGTTTGTTCTCTGAAGAAGTCCCTATATGATCTCAAGCAAAGTGCACGATGCTGGCACTCTAAACTCACTGAAGTGTAGTTTTCTCTAGGTTTTCAGCAAGGTAAAGCTGATCCATGTGTATTTGTCAAAGCGGAAGGGGAAAAGAAGCTGTATAAACAGTGGACATAAAAGGGTTTAATAGGCAGAGATGGAAGAGACCGATTGGGTGGGGCCAGAGGGAGGGTAATTTGTGGATATCCCCATGATCGCACACCTACACCCTCTTGCGCACAATGGGGGGGAGTGGGGACCAGTTAAGGGTGGGGAAAGGGGTTAGGGATTTGTAGTAGAGAGTTAAGAACTGGCAAGGTTGTGTTCAGGGATAGAACAACACAAAACAGAGCAAAGACAAAAGGAAGTGATGGAAAAGAAAGAAAGAAAAAGAAAAGAATGGAAGAGGGGGGGAAGGGGGGATTTAGAGTAAAATATAAAGAGGAAATAAAGGAGAGAGAAATAGAGGAGAGAGGGCGGAAATATTAATAGTAATGATAAGTGTCAGGGGTTCAGGAGCAGAGGCGAGGGCAAGGGAGGAAACAGAGAGCGAGGGGGAGGAGGCCGAAGAAAAGATGAGTGATGACGACGACCCGAGATCTCCGAGTCTTTCCAGTGAATCAGAAGATTCACAGAAAGGAGCGCCAGTGGCCAGAGCAAGGGGGGAGCCTAGGGGGACACCCCAGGAAGAAGGTTCCAGAGGGGGCTCAGAGGGCAGCAGTTGGAAATCGGGGCCAGCGTCACCAACAGGGCACCAGGTATCGAGCTCTGGCAGCTCGCAGCAGGGGGGAGGGCATGAGTCAGGAGTGGCCACACCTCCATCGGGGAGCGAAGAAACGGTCAAGCAGAAAGTGGAAGGTTGGGCGCGCGCGCCAAGTTCAAATGCACAAGAAGGTGGCGCAGTAAGCAGCCCGGAAAGGGAGCCAGGTCCTAAAGCCCGACGCAAAGAGACAGAAGGGTCCGGGGGGTCAGCGTCAGAAGAGTCCAGGAAGGAAGAGACCACGGGGGGCAGAGGGACCCAGAGAAGAACGGTCAGGCGGAAAAGGTGGAGTAAGGCTAGGGTATTAAGCTGGTGTACAGGGGGCGGAGACTCAGACGGAGCTTCGCCGGTCTAACTCATAAGACGTAGAGCTGCACGCAGCAGCTTGAGAATGGAAACTGTAACTCAATAAAGACTTTTATAAAGTGACCGCTGGCTAGCGTGATCCTCTGTGAGCTAGGATCTGGAAGCAGCTCTGACAATAAGAAATCACAGTGGTGGTCCAGGTTATAGTATGAGGTGGGTGGGTGTCATGGGACTGCCAGAGAATGCCGGGGAGGAGCAGGAACACTCAGAGGGAGGTGGACAGGAAGTGACGGATGGGGAAGGGGGAGAGAGCCAGGAGGCGGAAAGGCTCTCTGATGCTGAAGCAGAGCCCCAGCACTGCACAGGAAGTTCCAGCACCAATGGTGAGGCAGTGCCTGTTCCGTCTGCCAAGGAGAGGAGAGAGTTAAAGAGGAGGGGGGAGAGGCATCACAGGAAACTTCCTCGCCTTTTCTGTTGGAGGAGAAGCCGGTGAAGGACACTCTCAGAATCAGGATTCAGATGCATGATTGTAATGTGCTACCTGTACATATGTAAAATAAAGAACTGTAAATATCTCTGAGTGAGCAGAGGTGCTTATTGCGAAGAGCATACACAAGCCATCACAGTGGGATACTGTTGAAAGTGTGTGGGCAGATATATGTGTATCGGTCTGTGATTTTTAAAATTATTTGTTGGGGGGAAGGAGAGAAAAGAAAGGAGAGGGGATGGAGCGGTTAGGAGATTTAAGAGTTAAGAGGGACGGAAAGAGAAAGCAAATAAACAGAAAGAAACAAAACCAAAAAAGTAAGGAAAAAGGAATGAAAAAAACGGAAGTTGTTGAGGTGCTGGCACCTGGAAGTAGTATATATGTACCAAGTGATATAAGTAAATAAGAAAATAAAATAAAAAATATGTAGAAAACCCCTTTGAGAGGGAAAGAATAAAATAAGTGTGTGTGTGTGTGTGTGTGTGTGTGTGTGTGTGTGTGTATTCTCTTTAGAGAGAAAGAGGAGGAAAGAAAAAAGAGGTGGGGAAGGAAGGAAGGAAGAACCACCCCCCCCAAGCAAACAAACAAACAGACACACAAAAAAGGGAATTAGATTTTTTATTTATTCTCTTTTTTCTTATTTAATTTTTTAAAAAATGAGTAAAGGAAGAAAAATGAAAAATAAAGAAATAAAATAAAAAAGAACAGAAAGTCAGGGGTGGAGTGGCAATCCCAGGAAGTGGCCTGTGCTAGTTCAGGGCTCTCTTCTGGGCACCGCCATTTTAATTCTTAACAATTAGAAAAATGGGGGGGGGGGGCTATTAGTAAGAAATATTTTTAAAATAAAGTAAGGGGAATTAAGATTAAAAATAAAAATACTAAAATAATAGATGGCTTTAGCAGCGGTGCCCCCCCCCAAAAAAAGAAAAAGGGGCAGAGGTTTTTCCCAGCCTGGGGGGGGGGGGGCGTGCTATGCAGGTTTTTCTCCTGGGGTGTACTCCATTGCATGGCCTCCCTCTGGGCCCTGGTCTGCTCTTGGCGCGCTAGCCACCTGGGAGGTAGGCTCGGGTCAGGCCTGGGCTTGTCCGCGCGTGTCTTCGCGGCCTCCCTGGCTCTCCCAGTGCTCTTCTACCTCTCCTCTCCTTTCCTTTTCCTTCAGTGTCAGCAGCAGCAGTAAGCTGGGGAGGTCGGAGCTCCTTTTTTTCTTTCTTTTTGCTTCGGCTCCGGAGGCCTCCAGGAGTTAAGCTGGGCCGTTGGCCAGGTGGGTTCTCTGTCATCATGGCCAAGGTTGCTGGGGGAGGGGGGCTTGGCGGCTCCCTCTGCTGATGCACTGGACTCTCCCGACTCTTCGGCAGTGGCGGCAGCGGGCCTGGGGACCAGCCAGGCAGTGCAATTGGTGCTAGCTGCCTTCAGGTGCGTCGTGGCGCCCACCATTTTGCCTCCATTGGGTCTTTCCTGAGCGTTTTAAAAGTATTTCTATGTGCACAACACATTAGGTTTAATATCAGTGCAGTTCTTCGGTTCACAGTACTTTTGGTTCTTGCTATTCTGCTTTTTACCTGAAGTTGCCAAATCTTGCCTTCAGAACCTTCTTATTTCTCTGCTTTATGTTATAGGACGCTCATATTGTGTTCGGACACAAAGAATGTTGAATCAGTGTTTAGAATCTCTAGCTCAGAAAGTTCAGAGTGGTGTTGTCATCAACTTTGAGAAATCAGGACCAGACCCACCACAAATTGGGGAAGGTACAGTAAATTGTTTATGGTCATTGTAAACTATTATGTTAACAACTGTGTTTAAGGTTTAAAAAGTACTGTATGGCATTGCTAAATCAGTGTAGATTATGTGCATAATATTATATTCTAGCTTTGCCTCTGACAATTAGATTGATTGGATACTGCCCTTCACTTATTTGAACAATTAAACTGGTTCGTTTATTACTCCATAAATTATTCTCTTGGTGGACACTGAAAAACCTGTAACAATGTCTTCAAGTGTTTTCTTTCTTAGACAAAAAACCACTAAACTATCTTTTTCCTGAACACTTTTTTTTTTTGAAACTTTTTAATCTTCACTGTCCCAAAATACTAGTCAAAACTGTGGTGGTCATTTGCGCAGTTTAGAGAAAATATATCTAAGTAGAAATTGTAAAGCTAACGCTGGGAACCTAATGTAAAAGGTAAAAGTACCCCTGACCATTAGGTCCAGTCGCGGACGACTCTGGGGTTGCGGCGCTCATCTCGCTTTATTGGCCAAGGGAGCCGGCGTACAGCTTCCGGGTCATGTGGCCAGCATGACTAAGCCGCTTCTGGCGAACCAGAGCAGCGCACGGAAACACCATTTACTTTCCCGCCGGAGTGGTACCTATTTATCTACTTGCACTTTGACGTGCTTTCGAACTGCTAGGTTGGCAAGAGCAGGGACCGAGCAACAGGAGCTCACCCTGTCGCGGGGATTCGAACCGCCGACCTTCTGATCGGCAAGTCCTAGGCTCTGTGGTTTAACCCACAGCGCCACCCGCGTCCTAATGTACAATGTTACTTAATGTTCTGTTCTTCTTCTTTGGAAATTAGATGGAGTTGTTGATGTCACAAGACCCATCACTTCTTTTGCTTCTCAGCCATGGCACAGCTGTCATAAACTCATCTATGTGAGGCCTAATCCTAAAACGGGAGTTCCTGTTGGCCATTGGCCAATTCCAGAATCCTTTTGGCCTGATCAAAATTCACCAACACTGGTATGAAATAGAGCTTTAGAATTTCTGTGCAGATCCTAGTGATACAAAAGTGAGCTTAGGTAATATGATGAAAAGTTTGTTGTAACTGGGGAGCAGTTCAAATCACAGTGCATCTCAGGGATCACTGGGTTGGCTCTAAGCGAGGACTGCCCTGCTGAGAGCCTGAGGGCCCTGTTCCTGTCTCACTCCACCTGGCCTAGGGCAGGGCCTGACAGGCTCTTAAGAACTATTGTTGTTATTTTCATATCCTTTTAAATTCTTTTTTTAGTGTTTTAACTGTTTTTAACTGAGTTGTAAGGGCATTTTGTGGGATGTGCTTGGGAGGAGAGGAGCAGGAAAGAGGCAGGGGTAGGCCCAATTTCAGTGGTTCTGGGTAGGAGGAGGTATGGCATGGGAGATGGTGACTGCCGTGTGCCAGCCCCTCCTCCAACCTGGGGAACTGGTTGTCATTTCAGCTAGCACTCGGGTCTGCAACTGCTGTTGTTGAATGCCAGGTCGGCTCAGAATAAAATCTCTCTCATCCATGACCTGATTATGGATGAGGAGGCTTATCTGGCATGTATCACTGAAACCTGGGTGGGTGAACAGGGTGGAGTTGGTCTTACCCAGCTGTGCCCACCTGGGTACTCAGTGCAGCAGAATCAAAGGTTGGGGAGGGAAAATTGCTGTGGTCTGTAGAGATTTTCTATCTCCAGGTTCTCTGTCCAGTTTTTTGGGGGGGATCTAGAGTGTGTGTTCCTGGCATTGGGCAATCGGGACAGATTAGGGCTTCTGCTGGTTTACTGCCCACCTCGCTGCCCAGCAGTCTCCCTGCCTGAGCTAACAGAGTTGGTCTTGGAGGCAGTGTTGAGGACTCCCAGACTGCTGGTTCAGGGAGACTTCAACATCCATGCCGAGGCAGCTGGCTCCGGGGTGGCTCAGGACTTCATGGCCGCCATGACAACCATGGGGCTGTCCCAACATGTCACCAACCCAATGCACATGGCAGGCCACACTCTGGACCTTGTTTTCTAAATGGGGCAGGAAGAGAGTGATTTGAAGGCGGGGGACATTGACATCAGTCCCTTGTCATGGTCAGATCACTTCCAGTTGAGATTTAGGGTGTCAGCACCTTTTCCCCTCCGCAGATGCAGGGGATCTACAGGGGTACCTTGGGGTGCGAACGGGATCCGTTCCGGAGCCCCGTTCGCATCCTGAACGGAACGCAAGAGGCGACAGCGCAACTGCGCGTACACAGGTCGCGTTTCGCCGCTTCCGCACATGCGCTCAAAATGACCTCACGCGCTCCGTTACTTCCGGGTTGCCACGGAGCGCATCCCGAACACGTTCAACCTGAAGCACATTCAACCCGAGGTATGACTGTATTAGGAAAGTCCTCTCTTGGAGGCTGATGGATCCAGTAGGATCCCAAACCCCTCTGCGGGGTTTTCTGGCTGACATGACTGGTGCTCCTGTCAAAGCCCTGGCCGACCTCGGGAAAACACTCAAATGGCTTGGGCCATTGACATGAGCGCCCCTGAGTGCACTCTCCCACCTTGTGGCGCCTGATTGGCCCCCTGTTATACTCCAGAGCTTAGGGCGAGGAAACAAGCTGGGAGACGGCTTGAACACAAGAGGAGGAAGGATCTGAATGAATGCAACCAAACACTGGTAAGGGCTCATTATTTCTGGGTTGTACGGGGCCTTTTAAAGACTGGCCCAAAGGAGGTGGTAGAATCAATGGTAGCTCTCTGTGACTTGTTTGCATGGCATTTTGAGGATAAAATCGCTTGCATACACCAAGACCTTGACTCTGTTGTTATAACAGATGTATCTCATGAGGTGTCCAGAGTACAGTCTAGTCCTGGTGTATTGCATGAGTTTCAGTTGGTAAGGCTCAAGGATGTGGATAAGGTGCTTGGATTGGTCAGGGCGACCACTTGCGCTCTAGACCCTTGCCTCACTTGGCTGATAAAAACCAGCAGGGAGGGAATGGCTGGTTGGGCCAGGGAGGTGAAGATGCCTCTTTATGAGAGGGGGTGGTCCCTGCTTGTTTGAAGGAGGCAGTGGTAAAACCATTCCTTAAGAAACCTTCCCTGGATTCAGAAAACCTAACTAACTACCGGCCAGTTACTAATTTCCCTTTCCTGGGCAAGGTTCTGGAGTGAGTGGTCGCGGACCAGATCCAGGCACTTTTGGAAGAAACTGATTTTCTGCATTCATTTCAGTCGGGGGTTAGGTTTTGGGACAGAAACTGCTTTGGTCGTCCTGTATGATGGCCTCTGTCGAATGAGAGACAAGGGAAACATGTCCCTGTTAATTGTTCTCAACCTCTTAGCAGATTTCAATACCATCGACCATGGTATCCTTCTGGAGCGACTCTCCGAACTAGGGTTGGGTGGCACCGCTTTGCGATGGTTTCAGTACTACATGAAACCACTGGGTGGGGTTATCCAGAGGTTCGGAGTACATTTTCAGCAGTATGCTGATGACACTCCGCTCTATTTCTCCTTTACATTTGCAGGTGAGGCAGTGGAAGTGCTGGACCAGTGTCTTGCCTTGGTAATGGACTGGATGAGAGCCAACAAACTGAAGCTCAATCCAGATAAGACAGAGGCACTGTTAGTGGGTGGTTCCCTAGACCAGATGGCTGGGAGGTCACCTGCTCTTGATGGGGTTACACTTCCTCTGAAGGAGCAGGTTCGTAGCCTGGGGGTACTCCTGAATCCTCTGCAGTTGTTGAGGCTCATGTGGCCTCAGTGGCCCGGAGTGCCTTCCATCAGCTTCGGCTGGTGGCTCAGCTACGCCCCTGTCTGGACAGGAATAGCCTAACTACTGTTGTCTATGCTCCGGTAACCTCAAGGTTAGATTACTACAATGCATCATACCTACGGCTGCCTCAGAAGACAGTTAGGAAACTTCAGCTAGTGTAGAATTCAGCAGCCAGGTTGCTCACTGGAGCAAGACGGTTTGAACATATTATACCAATCCTGGTCTGACTGCACTGGCTACCAATTAGTTTCCTGGCCCAATTGAAAGTGCTGGTTTCGACCTATAAAGCCTTAAACGGCTCAGGACCGCCTCTTTCCATATGAACCTACCCGGACCCTGAGATCATCTTCTGAGGCCCTCCTTCATGTGCCGCCTCCTCAAGAGGTCCGGAGGGTGGCAACACGAGAATGTGGCCTTCTCTACAGTCGCTCCCCATCTGTGGAATGCTCCCCCCAGGGAAGTTCGCCTGGCGCCTTCATTATACATCTTTAGGCGCCAGGCAAAAACGTTCCTTTTTAACCAGGCCTTAGCTTGATCCAATTTACATCCTATGCCCTTTTTAATTTTGTTTTTTTTTTGGGGGGGGCTATTGGGTTGTTGTTTTTTTATTTTTATTAGGTATTTTGTGGTTTTATATATTGATTTTATTCTGTGAACCGCCCTGAGACCCCCAGATGTAAGGCAGCATAAATTCAAATAATAATCATCCCCCCCCCCCGCAACCTCTGTCTCCTGCTATGGGGATCATTATCACAATAATACAAAAGGCATGTGGACATTTCAAACATTTAGAAATAGCGCTAGATAACTAGTGTGTTACCCTATTTTTCTTTGCAACTGTTGAGGCTTATGAAAAATATTATAATTTAACCTTCCTGAATAGCAGATAAAGTACCTCTGGGGATAATGTTAAGCAAACTTGTGGCTTTCCTTCTCCTCTAATTGGCTCTGATTCCCTTTCTTCCTTCTAAGCCTCCCCGCACAGCCCATCCAGTGGTGAGGTTCTCCTGCATGGATTGTGAGCCTATGGTAATCGATAAGCTTCCATTTGACAAGTATGAGCTTGAACCATCACCCTTAACGCAGTACATCTTGGAGCGGAAATTACCTCATTCCTGCTGGCAGGTATTTGCTATATACTCAAAGCTAATGCTGGGCAAACTTGCAGGAGAGATCAGTGAAGCGGGTGTTGGATATTAGTGAGTATATTTTCCAACTCACAAAGGTGTACACATTTCCACATGCTTTGCAGACAATCACCGATGCAATACAAGCCCACAGCCCCGGCAGTAAGGTTTATTGCCAGTTTACAACTTAATGGTTCTGTACATCATTAATCCATAAATCAGTCATTAGCATGCTGCTAGGATGGTCCGCTGCTTAAGAAGAGCAGAGAAAGAAAGGAACAAAGCTCAGTTCTTTCTCTCAGTCTCTTATCCAGGCCTAAAAAACATTGCACATGAACATTAACTCATGTTTCTTACCTAGAAGCCACCTGCTTCTAGTTTCCAGAACACAGTGCTGATAAGGATCGACTACTAGTTTCAGTTTCGCATATACCAACAGGGGGGAAAGTAGAGAGAATCCTGAGCTTGGAGATGGCAGAAGCAAGCTAAAATTTTCTCAGCCTTGCATGCAGAAGACCCAAGATTTGAACCTTGGCGTATCCAGGCAAATTTAGCAGAGCTACAAAATAACTTTCTCTTCCTGAGACAGTTTTCAGTCCCAGCCATAAGGTAGCAGCTGCACATGTTTATACGCCATGACTGAAATTACAGAGTTGTTAAATAACCTGCAGTACTTCAGTGGTGATGTGTACTGTCAGGGAACTGCCATTGAAACAGGGGCAGGAAACAGAGGGGCAGTTGTGTTACAGGGAGCCTCTAAAAATCTTGCGAAGCAGTTCCTCTTCCATTGATGAGGAAAGCCCCACCTCCAGTGGGGAAGAGGTAAAAGCACCAGAGGATTCTGGTGGGAGCCTCAGCACCACTTCTGGCAAAGCTGGCCAGGAGGGAAGCACGCCCCCTCCGTTGCCCACCCTGCGCAGAAGTCTAAAGTGCAGAGAGGGAAGGAAAAGGCTGGGAGTAATGAGACTTTTATGTTGGGGAAGGTCCAGGAAACAACCACTCCCGGATTCTGCTAGCGATTGATGCAGACATGAACTTTGGGGTTCTGCACTGTAAATCGTTTTGCACCAAAATAAAACCTGTAAAAGACAGGTCAGAGTCCTGCCTGGTTACTCGTGAGCAACCACCCTTGCCATCTGACATGTACCAAACTTCTTTGATGCAAGTTCAGGGAAGTTACACCATTTTAGAGATGCTCTTATTTATAATACCTGTGTGATATGTTAACAATAAATAATTTAGTACCAAAACAAGTTTCATATTATTTAAGCCTAACCTTATTTTAATCCCTTATGAATACACAGTGGAAGTGAGGAACAGGTTTAAGGATTTAGATTTGCTGGACAGAGTGCCTGAAGAACTATGGATGGAGGCTCGCAACATTATACAGGAGGCAGCAACGAAAACCATCCCAATGAAAAGGAAATGCAAGAAAGCAAAGTGGCTATCCAACGAGGCCTTACAAATAGCGGGGGAGAGAAGGCAAGCAAAATGCGAGAGAGATAGTGAAAGATACAGGAAATTGAATGCCGATTTCCAAAAAATAGCAAGGAGAGACAAGAAGGCCGCCTTAAACGAGCATTGCAAAGAAATAGAGAAAAATAACAGAATGGGAAGAACCAGAGACATGTTCAAGAAAATTGGAAATATGAAAGGAACATTTTGTACAAAGATTACCATAATAAAGGACAAAAGTGAAAAGGACCTAACAGAAGCAGAAGACATCAAGAAGAGGTGGCAAGAATACACAGAGGAATTATACCAGAAAGATATGGATGTCTCGTACACCCCAGGTAGTGTGGTTGCTGACCTTGAGCCAAACATCCTGGAGAGTGAAGTCAAATGGGCCTTAGAAAGCACTGCAAATAACAAGGCCAGTGGAAGTGATGGTATTCCAGCTGAACTATTTAAAATTTTAAAAGATGATGCTGTTAAGGTGCTACACTCAATATGCCAGCAAGTTTGGAAAACTCAGCAGTGGCCAGAGGATTGGAGAAGATCAGTCTACATCTGAATCCCAAAGAAGGGCAGTGCCAAAGAATGCTCCAACTACCGCACAATTGCACTCATTTCACACGCTAGCAAGGTTATGCTTAAAATTCTACAAGGCAGGCTTAAGCAGTATGTGGACCGAGAACTCCCAGAAGTGCAAGCTGGATTTAGAAGAGGCAGAGGAACCAGAGACCAAATTGCAAACATGCGCTGGATTATGGAGAAAGCTAGAGAGTTCCAGAAAGACATCTACTTCTGCTTCATTGACTATGCAAAAGCCTTTGACTGTGTCGACCACAGCAAACTATGGCAAGTTCTTAAAGAAATGGGAGTGCCTGATCACCTCATCTGTCTGCTGAGAAATCTCTACGTGGGACAAGAAGCTACAGTTAGAACTGGATATGGAACAACTGATTGGTTCAAAATTGGGAAAGGAGTACGACAAGGCTGTATATTGTCTCCCTGCTTATTTAACTTACATGCAGAATTCATCATGCGAAAGGCTGGGCTGGATGAATCCCTAGCCAGAATTAAGATTGCCGGAAGAAATATCAACAACCTCAGATATGCAGATGACACAACCTTGATGGCAGAAAGTGAAGAGGAATTAAAGATCCTTTTATTGAGGGTGAAAGAGGAGAGCGCAAAATATGGTCTGAAGCTCAACATCAAAAAAACGAAGATCATGGCCACTGGTCCCATCACCTCCTGGCAAATAGAAGGGGAAGAAATGGAGGCAGTGAGAGATTTTACTTTCTTGGGCTCCATGATCACTGCAGATGGTGATAGCAGCCACGAAATTAAAAGACGCCTGCTTCTTGGGAGAAAAGCAATGACAAACCAAGACAGCATCTTCAAAAGTAGAGACATCACCTTGCCAACAAAGGTCCGTATAGTAAAAGCCATGGTTTTCCCAGTAGTGATGTATGGAAGTGAAAGCTGGACCATAAAGTAGGTTGATCGCCGAAGAATTGATGCTTTTGAATTCTGGTGCTGGAGGAGACTCTTGAGAGTCCCATGGACCGCAAGAAGATCCAACCTCTCCATTCTGAAGGAAATCAGCCCTGAGTGCTCACTGGAAGGACAGATCGTGAAGCTGAGGCTCCAATACTTTGGCCACCTTATGAGAAGAGAAGACTCCCTGGAAAAGACCCTGATGTTGGGAAAGATGGAGGGCACAAGGAGAAGGGGACAGAGGACGAGATGGTTGGACAGTGTTCTCGAAGCTACAAACATGAGTCTGACCAAACTGCGGGAGGCAGTGGAAGACAGGAGTGCCTGGGGTGCTCTGGTCCATGGGGTCACGAAGAGTCGGACACGACTAAACAAACAAAAAACACACTAAAAAACCTTATTTTTGTTTAAATTGCATCCCGATACTTTAAAATCAGGGATAAAAAAGAAAGGGTGCTACGCAGTTCTTCACAAATTATTTAACAGGTTGTTTGCTATTGACTTACGATTGGGCTTTGTACCCATTTATAGAAGTGTCGCTCAGCAGAGCTGAGTTTTGGTGGTCACTGTTTTTCCTTTGATTCTAGCCTTGTATTTATCTTCAGTCAGTGAAGTGGTGATACAGCTTTAATTTATTTCTGTCCCACCTTTGAATCCAGAAAGATCTCCAAAGCCCTATAACTTCTTTAAAAAATCCAAATACAATTAAATTGGGGCTGCTTCTACATCCTCTCAACACCTGGGATTGTTCTGGATTGTAGTGTACCCTCTCCCTCCCTAACACTCCAGTTCTTATCAAGAAACTATGGCTGTTTGATTTGAACTTCATCCCATTGCCTTTGTCCCAAATGCTGGCAGTTGGGTGATCTGTCGTCTTCCATCTAGAACAACATGCAGGGATGGGGTAGCCATGTGCTTCAGGCAGTTAAAATTTTCTGATTTTAAAATTGTATATCCCACCATCTAGACAAGAAGCAGGGCCTCAAGGAGCCTCAATCCGTACAATGTTAAAGGGAGCCAATACCACTCAAAACTGCAACAGTTACTTAATATATCTACTCCAGCATCAGGGAAGACTTAAAGGGCCTGCCTAAGCACTTAAATTTTGAATGAGAAGAAGCCTTGATGCAGTCTCTAGTACAGAGGTGGGGATCATTTGACCCTCTAGCTGTTCAGTGGCAGCTGAAGGGCCAAAGGTTCCCCATGCTGGCTCTGGTATTCCATTGACTGGGATTGGGATTTTACAAAAGTTCAGTCAGATAATCACATCTTCTTTTTGTAAACTTGAATCAGAATGTCATGCAGGCCAGCTGCCTTTTCATGATATGTTAACTGGTGGTACTGTGTCAAGATATCAGCTGTACATAAAGGATTAAGGATAATTTTATTATAAATGGAATGATTTTAGGATACTTGGATTAACTCTGATTAGAAAGCTCTCATGAAACTGCTGTTTCTGTATCTTGTAGTACGCTGAATGGGCCAAACACTAGTAAACTGCCCAGGACTTCTCCCCTGTGCTTTCAAGATAAGGAGGCAAATAATAGGGCAATGTCTATCTCTCAAAAACATGCACCACTTTTTTTTGTAAAAATGTTCCCGCTGGAGTTCACAAATGTGGTTTATCTGAAACCCAGTAGCCCCTTGTGTATAATAAACCTTGTCTCTTCCGTTGTCTTTTCTAGGTATTTGTGAGCAACAGTGGGAAGCACAGTGAACTGAGCCATCCATTTGGGTATTTGAAGGCCAGCACCACTCTAACATGTGTCAATCTCTTTGTGATGCCTTACAACTACCCTGTCCTCCTCCCTCTGCTAGGTGAGTGATGCAGAGCCATTGCAGCACAACCAACTAGAAAAGGAACTATCTGTCTTGTCTTGTCTGCTGTTTACTTGCCAGCCATTTTCTTAAATGGGTTGGGAGACTGGAGAGTCTAGAGCAGGCTTTCTCAACCATGGGTCCCCAGCTGTTGTTGGACTGCAACTCCCATCATCCCTGACCACTGGTACTGCTAGCTAGGGATGATGGGAGTTGCAATCCAACAACAGCTAGGGACCCAAGGTTGAGAAAGATTGTTACAAACTGCTTCATTGGGAGGAGAGGATTTTTACGCACACCCTCTTTTCTCTGCAGTAGAGGAGGAAAGTCACCTGCTTCCAGTGCATTTTTGATGCTCCTCACCTAGGCTAGATCTACACTGACCTGTTTAACATTATTAGAGCAATATTAGATATATTGTTTTAAAACATCACAGGGCAGACCTGTAAGCGTTTCTTACCTCCAGCAAAATGCTAATTCCCTTCTGCTCTGTAATGCCCTCTGGTGTCACATTATAATAATGCATTATGAACGTTAAAAGTAGAACACCATGTGGCCATATGGTTATTAAAACTATTCCTTAACGTTAAAAACCATGATTGTAGATCCTCCATTCTTTTCCCTCTTTCAGGATGTGGCATGTTTCAGAGAGAGAAACACCCCTCCCACTGTATATAGCTGTCACGATTCACTCTGTCACTGAAGAAGAAAAATCATAAATAAACTGTCTCATCCGGGTCTGAGTGTTACATATAATTGAGTGCAAGAACTATCAGCCACAGTAACAAATGTACTGTGTGGACAATACAGAGAAAATGGTTTGTGCCCACCCAAGCTGTGTCCCTGTTGTTGTTATTTATACCCCACCCATCTTACTTGGTTGCCCCAGCCACTCTGGGTGGCTCCCAACAAAAAACTAAAACACAATGCAGCATCAGACACTAAAAGCTTCCCTGAACAGTGTTCCCTTCAGATGTCTTTTAAAAGTCACATAATTGCTTATCTGTTTGACATCTGATGGGAGGGCGTTCCACAGGGGTGGGCGCCACGACTGAGAAGGCCCTCTGCCTGGTTCCCTGTAACCTCACTTCTTGCAGTGAAGGAACCGCCAGAAGGCCCTCAGAGCTGGACCTCACTGTCCGGGCAGAGCGATGGGGGTGGAGACGGTCCTTCAGGTATACAGGACCGAGGCCGTTTAGGGCTTTCAAGGTCAGGACCAACACTTTGAATTGTGTTTGGAAATGTACTGGGAGCCAATGTAGATCCTTTAGGACCAGTGTTATAGGCACCCAGGGGCCACTCCCAGTCACCAGTCTAGTTTTGGGTCCAGCTTCTATTGGAAATAGTTTGACTGTTGAATAGCTTCTCAAATATCATTTTATTGTTCTTTTTATTTATTACATTACATGGTTTTCCTCCCCATTTCATCCTCACAACAACCCTGTGAGGTAGGTTAGGCTAAGAGATGGTGACTGGCACAAGGTCACCCAGTGAGCTTCATAGCTGAGGGGGAATTCAAACCCTGCTCTCCCAGATCCTAATCCAACCCTCTAACCATTACACCACACTGGCTCTCAGTATTTAGTGCCATAACTTAAACACACACAGTATCTAGGATTAGCAGAATCCAAGGTGTTTAGGACTTCAGAAGTCTTCAGACTAAGCAGTGCTGGTTCTCTTCATTAAAAGTTGTGATTGTTACTCTGCTAAGATCTAGCCTGACTTGGGGTGTGTAAAAGTTGAATATACAACATAAGGAGGAGAGAGCCCTGTCCTTGGGAGTATTAGTACTCTCTGGATCTTTAAGGGACAATCCTATGGAGCATGATGCTGGGATACTTGCACTGTTGTGTACATTTGTGACTTGTATTGTTTCTCCTTTGCAGATGATTTATTTAAGGTTCACAAACTTAAGCCAAATTTGAAGTGGCGGCAATCTTTGGATAACTACTTAAAAACCATGCCTCCCTACTACTTGATGGTATGTACCTCTCGTCAGTTTGATGGGTCTTGTGTGTTATGCTGGAAGCAAAACCATTGAATGTTCACAAGCCAGGATTCAAAAGCTTTGCAACATGGAATGACTTACTCGTCCTTCCTTAAATGCTCTCTTGCAGTTGGTGTTTAGCACAACTCCAGTACCTATTCTTTTGTTTCTCCTCTCCTGCTTGTTGGAAAGATTGCTTTATTGCTCGCCGGGTTTTGGCACAGAACCTGCTTTGGTCGCCCTGTATGATGACCTCTGTTGAGAGAGAGACAGGGAAAATGTGTCCCTGTTAATTCTCCTCAACCTTACAAAGTGATGGTTTTGACCTATAAAACCTTAAATGGCTTAGGACCGTAATACGTCCAGGGCCACTTCTCCTTATATGAACTGTCCTGGACCCTGCAATCATCATCTGAGACCCTTCTTCATTTCCTCTACAAGAAGTCCAGAGGGTGGCAACACAAGAGTAGGCTTTTTCTGTATTTGCTCCCCGTTTGTGGAATGCACTCCTCGGGGAGGCTTCTCTGGTGCTTTCATTACATATCTTTAGGCACCAGGCAAAAACATTCCTCTTCTCCCAGGCCTTTGGCTAATGAAACAATATATATATATATATATATATATATATATATGTAGGTTTTGGTGTCTTCGGGTGTCTTCCCGTGTAAGAGTTGGGGTGTCTAGGCGACGTTTCGACGAGGTCTCACTCGTCATCTTCAGGCTGGTGCTTTCGGCTTCTTGTTACTAGAACAGAGCTCTGTTCTAGTAACAAGAAGCCGAAAGCACCAGCCTGAAGATGACGAGTGAGACCTCGTCGAAACGTCGCCTAGACACCCCAACTCTTACACGGGAAGACACCCGAAGACACCAAAACCTACATTCCTGTACCCGTGAAAATCTACGAAAGCAAATATATATATATATATATATATATATGTGTGTGTGTGTGTGTGTGTGTGTGTGTGTGTGTGTGTGTGTGTGCGTGGACACTTCTTCAGATAATAAAATTATCCTTAATCCTTTATGTACAGCTGATATCTTGACACAGTACCACCAGTTAACATATCATGAAAAGGCATCTGACCTGCATGACATTCTGATTCAAGTATACAAAAGGAGATGTGATTATCTGACTGAACTTTTGTAAAGTCACTTTGGTTTATTGACAGCTTTTAGGTATTTGCTATACCATGCTGTGACCCACCCTGTGATTGTTCTATGATAGTCTCTATCTCTCAGTCTCTCTCTCTCTCTCTCTCTCTCTCTCTCTCTCTCTCTCTCTCCCAAGAACAAACTTAGTTGGCCTCTAAGGTGCTACTAGACAATTTTTTATATTTTTATATATATTTCTACTGCGTCAGACCAACACGGCTACCTACCTAAATATAGAAAAAAATATATGGCCTCTAAAGATGTGAGGCAGAGTTATTGTTTGTGTTTGTTGTTATGATACATATTTTTGTGTTTTTCTATATTGCAAACTGCCCAGTGATCCATGGATAAACCACATTTAATAGAAAAACTGGGCTGAGGAGGAAGCTAGATGGCAGAGTGGCAGCGACATAAATCACCTGCATAGCTTGGGCAAGATGCCACAGTATGGACTTGCATCATCCCAGCAGTCAGGGTCTGTAGCATCTGTGTGAAATCAGCTGGTGGTACCATACTACATAGTACCATGTGGCTATGTGATCTAATGCCCCCTGTGAGCCATCCGAAACCCACCTTCCAACTCTGCCTTAGCTTTATATAGCACTTAATAGTGAGAAACTTTTTTAAAAGACCATATTTTTTTTAAAAAGCAAAGATCTTATATTCTTCTTATTCTTACTTATTTTGTTTTCCTTACAGCCATTAAAGAAAGCACTAAGGATGATGGGAGCTCCAAATCTGATACCAGAAAATTTAGATTGTGGACTTAGTTACAGTGTTATCGCTTACCTTAAAAAACTCAGCCAACAGGTAGTATTGACAAAACCTTTGAAATTAGAAGTGCATTGATAGTGATTTGTGTGTGTGTGTTGCTCTGGTTATATAACAACAACAACAATTTATTATTTATACCCTGCCCATCTGGCTGGGTTTCCCCAGCCACTCTGGGCGGCTTCCAACAAAGTATTAAAATACAGTGGTCTGTTAAACATTAAAAGCTTCCCTAAACAGGGCTGCCTTCAGATGTCTTCTAAAAGTCAGATATCTCTTTAATATCTGATGGGAGGGTGTTCCACAGCATGGGTGCCACTACCTAGAAGACCCTCTGCCTGGTTCCCTGTAACATGGCTTCCCACAGTGTGGAACTGCCAGAAGGTCCTCTGTGCTGGTCCTCAGTGTCCGGGCAGAACGATGGGGGTGGAGACGCTCCTTCAGGTATACTGGACCAAGGCCGCTTAGGGCTTTCAAGGTCAGCACCAACACTTTGAATTGTGCTCAGAAACGTAAGTAAATCACTAAAGGAATGTCCTTTTTTCCTGTATTTTAAGATAGGTAAAGATTTGACTGTTTCCGTTTTCAGGTAAGTGGTGGTGGGGCCCTTGGGGGAATTACACAGGTAGAGGAAGGCAACTATTTAGCTTACCTGCTCCATTGTTTGTCAGAGTTTAGTTGTTTGCTGCCAATGAGCGTTGCAGTCATTTTTGCTAATGATTTGAGATAGTGGCAACTAGTGATGTTAAATTCTCGAGAATATTCTCAGGAATATTCTCAAGAATATTCTCGATTAATGAGAATATTAGAGAATTTTCATTTAAAATAGGAGAATATTCATTTTAATGCACTGAAAATGATATAATTTTAATGCATTGAAAATGATATAATTAGTTAATATACATGTTTACTCATGGGTAAACTTGTTCAGATGGCAACCAAAAGCTGTACAGATACTTTTATTCAATGGGGCAATGCAGTGAATTCACATTCTTTGAATTTTTTGCACCAAACTTGAAATTGAAAATTGGCATGTTAAGGTTTGATACAAGTAAATTCAGTAATAGGCTATCTTGCGCTTCTAAAACTTAATAACTGTTCTGGTGACTTTATGCATACTTATAAAAAAAGAAGCCATTAACATTAAATATATTAACTTTATATGATAATATATTTCAGTATGTCAATCTCTGGTAAATGGCACCTTGTACCATGGAATAGCACTGCAAAAACCAGTTACTGACACTAAATAAAAATATAGAAACGTCAATTGTTTACATCAAGGCTATGTCACATGCTGTTACACATAATTGCATAGGCCTAGGTACTTTCAGTGTATAAAGCATTAAAGCTACTTTCTGTAAAAAAAAAAACACTGTATGGCCAAGGGTATAGAATTGCTAAGAATAAGGTCACACCAAAATAGGAAAAGGCTATTACATATAGTTGAAATACATACAAATTCAAATGTTCATCAAATTACCGTATTTTTCGCTCGATAACACGCACCTGACCATAACACGCACCTGACCACAACAAGCACATAGTTTTTAGAGGAGGAAAACAAGAAAAAAAAATCTGAATGAAACAGTGGATGTATCATTTTTGTGCTTCATGCTGTGGCCACAGACATGTGATTTGACGGTGAGTTTGGGGTAGCCCAATGCAAAGATCCTGAGGATCCATGTGGATCCGTGTTTTGTAACCATGTTTTTGCACCATTGCAGCCCTGTTTTTGCATCAGATCATTGCTATGTGATCTGATGGTGAATTTGGGGTGACCCAATGCAAAGATCCTGAGGATCCATGTGGATCTGTGCTTTGTAACCACATTTTTGCACCATTGCAGCCCTGTTTTTGCATCAGATCATTGCTATGGATACCGGATGGATCACCGGATGGATACTAGAATCAGCAAGGGATACCCACATGACCTGAAGGTGCTCCTGTGCAATGCCAGGTCAATGATTCATAAGACCACTGCCATCCATGACTTGATCGTGGATGGAGGATTTGACCTGGCATGTGTAACAGAGACTTGGTTGGATGAAGCAGATGGGCCTGTCCTTGCCGCCGCTTGTCCACCAGGTTTCTCTTACGCACAGCAACCCAGGTCACGTGGGCGGGGAGGGGGGGTTGCAGTGATTTTTAGGAAGTCATTAGTTTGCACCAGGCGTCCTATTGGGAAGACCCAGTTTTCTGAGTGCATGTTCTGGAAGTTGGGCAATAGGGGCAGTACAGGATTCCTTTTGGTGTACCGACCTCCCCGCTGCACCAAGGATTCCCTGCCCGAGCTGCTTCAGGTCGTGGCGGATGTTCTCCTGGAGACACCTAGCTTGGTCGTCCTAGGGGATTTTAACATCCATGCCGACACGACCTTACAAGGGGCCGCTCGGGACTTCGTGGAAAGCATGGCCTCCATGGGGCTGTCCCTGAATAAGTCTGGCCCAACCCACAGCCGTGGACATGCCTTGGATCTGGTGTTTACCTCTATGGATGTTGGTGATCTGACACTAAGTAAAAGCGAAACGAAAGAAGTGCCATGGTCAGATCACTTCCTGGTGCAACTGGACTTCTCTGCGACCCATCCCCTCTGCAGGGAGGTGGGACCAATTCGGATGGTCCGCCCCCGCCACTTAATGGATCCAAATGGTTTCCAGAGAGTGGTAGGGGATGCTTTATCCCATGTTGATGGCCTTTCAGCTGATTCCCTGGTGGCCCGCTGGAATGTGGAGTTAACCAGGGCTATTGACTGTTTGGCTCCGAAGCGCCCTCTCCGATTGCATGGAGCCCAGACAGCCCCGTGGTTTTCCACGGATCTGAGGGCAATGAAACAATCGTTGAGACGGCTAGAGCGCCGGTGGCGGATAACTCATTCCGAATCTGACCGGACACAGGTTAGAGCTCAACGTCGAGCCTACCAAGTGGCGATAGCGACGGCGAAGAAGAATTTCTTCACCGCCTCTATTGCATCTGCAGAAAACAGCAGCAGGAGACTTTTTCAGGTGGTTCACAATTTAGCGGAACCACCTGCAACATCGGGGCCCAGTACGGGCCACATGTTCTCCTGCAATGATTTTGCAAAGTTTTTTGCAGATAAAATCGCTCAGATTCGGGAAGAAGTAGGCTCCACCGTGGGAGCAGGGCTGGGGCGGGAGAGTGCTAGAGTTCTGTCTAGTCAAGTTGAGTGGGATCAATTCCAATCTGTTACCTCCGAGGATGTGGACAGGCTGCTTGGACGAGTGAAACCAACCACCTGTCTCCTGGATCCTTGCCCATCCTGGCTTATAAAAGCTAGCCGGGAAGGACTGGGCGATGGGCTTCGTGGGGTGGTGAATGCTTCCCTCCGTGAGGGAGCCTTCCCAGACCCGCTGAAAGAGGCGGTTATTAAACCGCTTCTTAAAAAACCATCTTTAGATGCGGCCACGATGGCCAACTATCGCCCAGTCTCAAATCTTCCATTCCTGGGCAAGGTGATTGAGCGAGCGGTTGCCGAACAACTCCAGGCACGCCTGGAAGAAGCGGACCATTTGGATCCCTTCCAGTCGGGATTCAGGCCTCATCATGGGACTGAAACTGCCTTGGTCGCACTGGTTGATGATCTCCGGCGGGCTAGGGACAAAGGTGAGAGCTGTTTCCTAGTTCTGCTGGATCTCTCAGCGGCGTTTGATACCATCGACCATAGCATCCTTCTGGACCGTCTTGAGGGGCTGGGAGCTGGGGGCACTGTTATACAGTGGTTCCGCTCTTTCCTCCTGGGCCGTGTTCAGAAAGTGGTGGTGGGGGATGAGTGTTCAGACCCCTGGGCTCTCACTTGTGGGGTGCCTCAGGGCTCTGTCCTCTCCCCCATGCTTTTCAACATCTACATGCGGCCGCTGGGAGAGATCATCAGGAGGTTTGGGCTGGGTGTTCATCAGTATGCGGATGATACCCAGCTCTACCTCTCTTTTAAATCAGAACCAGTGAAGGCGGTGAAGGTCCTGTGTGAGTGTCTGGAGGCGGTTGGAGGATGGATGGCGGCTAACAGATTGAGGTTGAATCCTGACAAGACAGAAGTACTGTTTTTGGGGGACAGGAGGCGGGCAGGTGTGGAGGATTCCCTGGTCCTGAATGGGGTAACTGTGCCCCTGAAGGACCAGGTGCGCAGCCTGGGAGTCATTTTGGACTCACAGCTGTCCATGGAGGCGCAGGTCAAATCTGTGTCCAGGGCAGCTGTTTACCAGCTCCATCTGGTACGTAGGCTGAGACCCTATCTGCCTGCGGACTGTCTCGCCAGAGTGGTGCATGCTCTGGTTATCTCCCGCTTGGACTACTGCAATGCACTCTACGTGGGGCTACCTTTGAAGGTGACTCGGAAACTACAACTAATCCAGAATGCGGCAGCTAGACTGGTGACTGGGAGCAGCCGCCGAGACCATATAACACCGGTCTTGAAAGACCTGCATTGGCTCCCAGTAAGTTTCCGAGCACAATTCAAAGTGTTGGTGCTGACCTTTAAAGCCCTAAACGGCCTCGGTCCAGTATACCTGAAGGAGCGTCTCCACCCCCATCATTCTGCCCGGACGCTGAGGTCCAGCGCCGAGGGCCTTCTGGCGGTTCCCTCATTGCGAGAAGCAAAGCTACAGGGAACCAGGCAGAGGGCCTTCTCGGTAGTGGCGCCCGCCCTGTGGAACGCCCTCCCATCAGATGTCAAAGCGATAAACAACTACCTGACATTCAGGAGACATCTTAAGGCAGCCCTGTTCAGGGAAGTTTTTAACGGGTGATATTTTATTGTATTTTTTGTTTTTATGGAAGCCGCCCAGAGTGGCTGGGGAGGCCCAGCCAGATGGGCGGGGTATAAATAATAAATTATTATTATTATTATTATTATTACTATGTGATCTGATGGTGAATTTGGGCTGACCCTATGCAAAGATCCTGAGGATCCATGTGGATCCGTGCTTTGTAACCACCACGTTTTAAGTGGGGAGGGAAGGAAAAACATAGAAGGGACAAGGAGCACCGAGAGGGGTGTGCGGAGAAGCAGCTGGCTAAGAATGCAGGAGAGGGATTTTACCGGAGGGAGGAAAGGAAGGCAAAAGTTCCCCCCACGCACCCACCCAACGCATTGTAGTCCTGGGGTTTCCCCCCAAACTTGTGTACCAGCCCCGGTACCTTCCTTGCGATGGGGGTGGGTCTGACCTGAGCATCCTGAGCTCGTCTTTCGTCCAGCCGCGCTGTCAGGAGGGCTACATGCTGTTCCAAATCTCGGTTTCTCTCTACCAGACCTTGCACTGCAGCTGCTTGCTCCGGCTCCTCCGGTCTGGCTCATGGTGCTGCCTCTCTGGAGCTACGCACAAGCAACGTCGGCCACTGACGGATTGCTGTAATGGGTTTAGGGGTTGCTCGTGCGTAAGTTGCCGCCACTCCTGGCTAGGTTACCTGGTTAACCCTTTCTGACTGAACAGCCTCCAGCATCGTGACTGTCTCAGTCGCTGGCAGAATCCGTCAGTGGGCGTTTCTTAAACTTCTTCCAGCACAAAAGTTCCTTGACGCCAAGTCTCCTCCTACTCTCCCTGCGCGGAAGCCTTCTGCGCAGGGAGGGTGTGGGCAGTGGAGTACCTGTACTCTCTCCGCTGGTCTCCGGCGAGGAGTCTTGGAGCCTCCTCTCTGATTCCCCCATCTGCCCCCCTTCTCTACTGGTGTTACGCTGATTTCCTTCCCCAGCAGACGGGCTCCCTCTCTCCCTACTGGGACCCTCTCCGCCATCCCTTTGGAGCCTTCCCTCCGCTTCCAGCTCCTATGGCAGTTCCCTGACACCAGCTAATCTATTTCTAAGTGTTTCTAGTCTTTCTAAAAGTTCAGTTTGTACTAAGGAAGGCAATGACCAGAATTCACTTACTAGCGTGTTTTCTTCTGCTCACTCCCTGGGCGATGCAGATCATATAAGGATGCAGTTCCCCTTATTGGTTTTAAAACCTCTTGTTTGTGATGATCAAGGAGGGTCTTTTGAAACCTGTTTCCCTTCCTAAATTTTTCCTGTTCCTCATTTACTGTTAGTTTGTTGGGCTTAGCATCAGAAAATAAAGTCATTGGTGACCTATTTTCAAAAAGTCTTGTCATAATCATTTCCTTCAGGAATAGGTGTCTTAATCTGTAGATTAGTTTGGCCAGATTTTGGTCATGAAAAGTAATCATTGCTTGTACTGAATACCCATCGCAATATAAATACTCTATAGAAGCAATGTCGTTTGGTTTTACTACACCTGGCAGCCTGTCATTTAAGATGTTCAGAAGATGCATTATGCGGTCTATCCGTGAGAGGAAGGTCCGCAGAATGACCTCCAATGAGAAGCCCACAAAGAACAGCTGCACCATCACCATTTGTGATTCCCAACAACTGTTATTCAAAGGCTTATTGTGGCCATCATGATACACTTTTATTTATTAATCTCACTTCTCTCTGGGAGGGAACCACCAGAAGGCCCTCAGAGCTGGCCTTCATTATCTGGGCTGAACGATGGGGGTGGAGACGCTCCTTCAGGTATACAGGGCCGAGGCCATTTCAAAAGGGCTAATGCACAGAACTGAACAGACTGTTCTTTGAATCCTGGCTCTGGTTTCACAAATCATAACTTCTTTGTATTATTATTTATTGAATTTATATACCGCCCTATACCCACAGGTCTCAGGGAGGTTCACAGAATAAAATCAGAATATAAAACTATAAAATACATAATCAAAATAAAAACAACAATAATAGCCCTTATTGGATCAACTTCTGTTCATGTGAATGCCACATACGCAAGCTTTTGAGTTGCACAGATAGCCTTTGTACAGCAGCATACAAATACAGCTAATCATACTTGGATAGATGTGAACCAGGCTGTATTTTGTGACTAAAAGTTGCTTCTGACTAAATTTGCTCCTCTAGAATGTTATTCTATCCTGGCCAATGAGAAGAACTGTGGTCATTGTTTGTATTTTCCATGTTGTTAAATAAATAAAAAAATGCATTGTTTTAACTTTCTGTCCCAAGTAACTAAATTCATTTGTTATGCATTTTGGACTAAAAGGCATTTGTTCATTTATGAAAAGGCCCTGTGTGACTCAAATGCTTATGTAGTCTTAACAGATGGTCGTGACAGTTAGATATATGGCTTGAATCTTGGAGGAGATGTATTAAAAATAATCCTCAATCTCTTTCAGCATGTAGAGAGCAGGTTTGGGCTACCTTTTGATGTAGTAAGAATTTGTTGTATACCAGAATCATCTGCTGTGCTGTTTACTTCCCTCAATATACTATGTGATTTTGTTGTAGACGAAAATAGAGTCGGAGCGGATAATAGGGTCAGTGGGCAAGAAAGCACCACAAGAGATAGGCATTAAACTGAAAAATCACTTCAGTGGTCTCTCCCTGATCCAGAAGAGGGATTTGAAACAGCTCCTTCCCGGGATCCCAGGTGAATCTCCGCTCAGGCTTCCTGAAACGAACGTTAAGGAATTTGCTGGCTTCCACATAGGGCTCTTAAACAAGGTGGGTGTGATGTGGTACCAGTGGGAAGCAAAATGCTTGCCTTACATCTTCCAACTTTGTAGTATTCAAACAGCAATGAGTTGACCAACATTCTGTTTTTGTTTTTAAAATTCAGGATCTAAAGCCACAGGCATACAGGAATGCTTATGATATTCCTCGCTGCAGCCTTTTAGACCAGCTGACCCGAATGAGGACTAACCTGCTGAAGACACACAAAGTTATCCTGGGCCAGGATGAAGGTAACTTATATCCTGCCTTGTTGTCATTGGACTGAATTGAGGTTCTAGTTCGGTTCCTTTCGGTGAAAAGTAGAAACACAGGAATGAGCTTTATTCTGAGGCAAACCATTAATCCACCCCTTCACTATTGTCTACACTCTACACTGTTTGGCAGCAGCGCTCTCAGACAGGACATGTCCAGCCCTACTTGGAGATGTTGCCAGAGATTGAACCTGGGAGCTTTGGTATGCAAAGCATTAGGAACGTAGGAAGTTGCCTTGTATTTAGTCAGACCACTGATCCAACTGATTAATGGTTGGCTATGCTGAATGGGAGCAACTCTTCAGGATTTCAACAGGAATCTCTTCTAGCCCTACCTGGAGTTTCTGGGAACCAGGGACTTTCTGCATGCAAGACAGATGCTCTACCACTGAGCTGTCCCTGGTTTGGGATTTGGACTTGGAATACATGGATTTTATGGATTCTTCTAGCCCTGAATCCTGCCATACGGCAACCCTTAATCTGTGTGATTAATGTAAAAATTATTTAATCATTTGCAATGGCAAATCAGGTTTATTATCAAAATTTACAAACTTTCAGCTGTCGACAATGAGCAAATCAAGCAAAAGCAGTTGAAATAGCTCAACATCACGGATGCTTCAAGTAGTTTCCCCAAATTCAGCTGAAAATGCAACTTATACTGGCTTCTCCAATCTCAACCCCCTGAATAGAATCCCTTACAACAGCACAAATACACCTTCATCAGTTGCACCAGGTGTGCTTGAGCTGCAACACATGAAATACCTGAGCAGGCTAGGGGGTTGCAGAGTGTCAAATTTGGCTGCACATTAGAAATATGGCTAAGTCAAGAGAATGGTCCAAGAAGGTAAGAGAAAAGATCATCGGCCTTCACAAACAAGGAGCAGGATACAAAATGATAGTGAAGGCACCATATGTTCCTAGAGACACTGTTAGAAGCATAGTTTGCAAGTTCAAAGTTAAATGAACAGTGGTTACACTACCAGGACAGGGCAGAAAAAGGAAGCGATCTGTGGCAGCAACCGGATTTCTGAGACGGTAGGTTGGGAAAAATGCACAAGTGACTGCAAAAGAGCTGCAGCAAGACTTGGTGGCGGTGGGTTTCAATGAACACAGTAAGGCACGTACTGAACACAGAAGGGAGAAACATCTTGCCATCAGTGAGGAAGCTGAATCTTGGGCGTCAATGGACTTTCCAACAAGCATTTTTCAAATTCCACCAAGCCTTGGTTGCAGAAGTAGTCCTGGAAGGTTCTATAGTGGCCATCACAGTCAGCTGACTTGAACCCCATAGAAAATCTCTGGTGGGATTTGAAGAAGGCGGTTGCAGCATACAAACCCAAGAATATTACTGGACTGGAGGCCATTGCTCATGAGGAATGGGCTCAGATTCCTCAGGAACGCTGCCAGAAGCTGCTGTCTTGCTATGCATCTTGTTTGCAGCAGGTCATAGCAGCAGAATTCTGCTCTACTAAGTACTAAAGATGCTTGCCATGAAGGGGTTGAATAATAGTGAGACTGAAAAAGTGAGTATAAATTGCAATTTTAGCTGAATTTGAGGAAATTGGCATGATTTGGGTCAGGAATCATATTCCAAAAGCTCCAAATTGGGGGCGAAACCCCCCAAAACCTGGGCACATAATCTGACATGATTTGGCTTAAATTCCAAAGCACTCCATGTCCTAATGCAGAAGCGTATTTTGGAGTTGGCACTTCTGGTAGCAATAAATCACACAGAGGCAAAAGTTCATTAGCAAAAGAATAACTTTTAGTAAAGGTTTTCCAGCTTCATTACAAAAGAGAGAACATGGCAGATGTGAGTGGTAGAAAACAAACGTAAGAATGAGAAATCAGCCTGCTGAGCTCATAGATTTCTCTTTCCTGGCTCAGCATGACCTTGAGATAACAAAACGTAAAGCATAACATTTCCAGCTGCTTCAGCAGAAAAGAATGACCTTCCAGAATGAACCAGTATTTTTCAGCATTTTCCAGTTTCTGCCCTCAGAGGTATTAGTCACAACAGAGAAACCACTTGAAGTACCCGCTGTGTTAAGCTATTTCAATTGCTTTGGTTTGATTTGCTCATTGCAAACAGCTTAAAGTTTGTAAATTTTTATAATAAACCTGATTAGCAATGGGGGGTTGAATAATTTCGATTGCAACTCCGTCAGCTGGTGTATTTTGTGTTAGTATTGCAGTTGAAGCCTTGGAATTAGAGTAATAGGGATATTCTGTATCTGAAAAGCCTGCCAGCTGGAACTTACTTTTTCTGTGTATAACTTTGTCCAGAGCTGTTTCCTGTGTCTGTAACTTCTCCAGCAGTAAAACATTTGGACCTTACTGACTCTGCTTCTCTGTGATGACTTTTACAGCAAACATGACTTGGAGCCACACTTCACTGTGTGTGGTCTTACCTTAGATTCCCAACACACAACTTTCATTCAAGATTGGCATGTGTTACATTCTATACAAGATCTCAAAGTAGCTGTTTTACTACAAAGGAATTTCAGAAATAGACTGGAAAGAGAAGCTGCTGAATTGCAACTCATTACCAAACTTAAAACCATGGAGAGACCTGGTTTGAACAAAGACATTGGATTCTTATCCCATTATACATGACTAAGCCATTTCTCACCTTCTCACCCCTTGCCTTTTCCTGTAAGACCTATTACAGTCGTTAAGAGTCGTCAAGAGGCTCTCTCAGCTATCTGCCTATCTCCCATTCCCACCACCCTTCTGTGTAATACCCCTCCCCACCTTCTCACTATATAGAAGGATCTGGCAACTTCTGTTTCAGTGTATCTGAAGAAGTGTGCATGCACACGAAAGCTCATACCGAGAACTAACTTAGTTGGTCTTTAAGGTGCTACTGGAAGGAATTTTTTTATGTGTTACAAGGGAACTCTTAGCAAAATGGGAAATCTCATATCCTTAGATATCATGCATCAGGTTCAAAGACACTTTCCCTATGCACATCTCCAGTCTGCACTTAAAAGTGTATGAACACATGCTTAAGAACAATGGGACTATAAATGGCACAGCTGGAAAAACTTAACAAGTTAACTATTTAACTTTAGGGAAGTTCAAAACTTCTGAAAATGATATACATTGTTTCTGTTTCTGTTGCAGACTGCATTCATAGTGTTCCAGTGGCTCAGATGGGAAACTACCAGGAATATCTAAAGAGAATGCCTTCTCTACTTCGGGAAATTGACCCAGACCAACCTAAAAGACTTCATACTTTTGGTAACCCTTTCAAGCAGGATAAGAAGGTAGGTAGAGCCTACTGTAATTAACCTAGGGCACTCGCCCCAAAAAAAATTCATGACTCTGAGTGAGTGGAGTTGGTATTTTATTCCAAAATAACAATACTGCTAACTGATCTTAATGGTTGATTATGTGTTTTCCAGGGCATGATGATTGATGAAGCAGATGAGTTTGTCACTGGTCCTCAGAACAAAATCAAGCGTCCAGGAGAGACCAACACCCCTGCCTGTCTGAAAAGAAGGCACAGTATGTCTCCACTGTTAAGGAAGTCCCAGTCCTCACCAATGATAGTCAATCATGTCAGTGTGAAGGGGGGCACCTCTGCTACAGGGTCCCCAACCAAGGCCACCCTCAAAGCTATGCCAGCCTACAAAGGTAATTAGAACTACAGCTTAGCTGCAACCTATCTGACTTTTACTTTGTTCCTTTTACTTCTCCTTTGTGCTTTTTCTGCTAAACCCTCACTAAACAATGCCTGCTTAGGTATTTATATTATTATTATTTATTACCCTGTCCATCTGGCTGGGTTTCCCCAGCCACTTTGGGCAGCTCACAGCATATCTAAAAACATAATAAAAACATCAAGCATTAAAAACCTACCAATACAGGACTGCCTTCGGATGTCTTCTAAAAGTTGTGTAATTCTTTATCTCCTCGAAGGGAGGGCATTCCACAAGGTGGGCGCCACTACCAAGAAGGCGTTCTGCCTGGTTCCCTGTAACTTCGCTTCTCACAGTGAGGGAACCACTCAGTGTCTGGGCTAAGCAATGGGGGTGGAGACGCTCCTCCAGGTATACTGGACCGAGGCTGTTTAGGGCTTTAAAGGTCAGCTTCAATACTTTGAATTGTGCTTAGAAATGCACTGGGAGCCAGTGAAGATCCTATAGTTTTTTATAATAATATTTATTACTTTTACAACAATTTAAACACTTACAAAAGAAAAAACAAAGAAAAAACTACATTATAATAGAAAAACACTACATAAAAATTAACAAAACAAAACAAAAACACTTTAAAAACACATCAAAAGAAAGAAGAAGAAGAAAAAGAAAAAACTTCCAATATCTTATCTTTCTTTCCCATATTTTCACGGCCTCCTCACACTTCCCTTTTCGTATTCCACTTCTATTAATTATTTCAGCAATTCCTTACCATCTTCCCGTTTTCTATCCTATAATTATCTTAACACCTTTTAACCTTATTTTCCTTTAATACTCTATTAATCTATTTATGCTTAATTCCTTATAACATTTCTGCTGAAGCCATATAATTTCATTTCAACATTCTTCTAACATTCATTAATTTTACAACATTTCTATAAATAGTCTTTAAACTTTCCCAGTCTTCTTCCACCGACTCTTCTCCCTGGTCTCGGATCTTGCCAGTCTTTTCTGCCAATTCTGTCTAGTCCATCAACTTCATCTGCCATTATCCAACACTTCAGTGCTTTTAAGAGACAGCCATTCTCTCAGCCAGCAAAAAGCAGATGATTCACAACAAAATTTAGATGTCTGGCAGGGCAGGTCCACCTCCTTCTTTAGCATCCGTCAATATCTTAAGTTTTACTCGAGGCTTCCTGCCCTGCCAAACCAATCCAGGAACATCCCTCTGCCACCTCCTGAAACAATCCCCCCCATCCAAAACTTGCACTTTTTGACACAAAAGCAACATCCCGGCAACACAGCAACCCTCATCCCCACCACAACAGCTCGGCCCAACCATAACAACTTCAGATTTGTCCATATTTCCCAATCCCCCTTCTCTTCAATCCAACGTCCTTCACAGTTACCCTTAAGTAAATTCACATTTTTGGCGGTCCTACTGACCCCCCAAAATCTCTCTTTCTCAGCCGATGTTGATCCTGTCTCCTCCTGAAGCTCTGTCAAACTTTCCTTTCCCAGTTCTGGTGGGGTTCTGATCCTCAAATTCATCTGTTTTTCTTTAAGCTCCATCATAGCAAATGTCAGCTTATATTCGTCAAGTTGCTTTTGAATGTATGGGGCTCTCTCTCACTCCAATTGTGTTGTTTTACATTCAGCAGCAAAGGTTTTCTCCCTGACTTCATCCGCAGTTTGCCGTATTAAAGTAGATTCCTGTGTCAATTTCTGGGTTTTTTCTGTGTTGGTGTTCACCTTTTGTCCCAGATTATTTAAACTTTCTACAATTAAATCAATTTTATTATTTGCAGCGTCCGCTTTCACATTCATCACTTCTGTTTTCTTGTGAAGCTGTTCCAGCGAGTCATTTATTTTCAATAATGCGACCACTAAGGCCTCTTCTGTTGACATTTCATCTGTTCTTTCCTTTCCATTTGCCATAACACTTAAGAGATTCAAGGTCAATCCCAGAGTCACACAGTTTTTATCTTGCAGCTGGAAACTCCCCTAGCCCAGCTCTTATAGAGTAACCAATTTCAGAAACTTCCACTAGGGGGAAACAGTTTCTATTTATAATAGTCAAGAATGTCACCTTTAAGCGCAACTCATACAACCCAAAGTTAGTTTCAGTTTTCAGTTACTTTATTACTCCTTTTTAGAAGCAGCCAGAGACAGTAGAAACAATATATCTCTCTTATTCTGCTAGCTGTCAAGGAACGTTCTAAGTGCTGTCAATGGACATTCCAAAACGTCAGTCCACTAGCAGCCCATTTCCAGGGTCAGAGCGGCAGTATTTTAACTCTCTTTACTCTCTCCTGCAGGCATACTCAGCTTCCCCCCTCTTCTCCTGCCTCCAAGGGGGATTTTATACTTTTTATCAATGGAAATTTAATCTTTTACAAAAGGCTTTCCAAGACTTCAGCTTACAGACTCCTTGCCTCAGTCTATTTACAAATAGGGAAGGCGGACTTCCTGTTTTGAACCTCCCTATTTCGATGCCCAATTAAACGCTTAAAATCTGATTCTCCCGTCTCAGCTCTACTCACGGGTAATTACTTTGGAGTCAAATTGTCCACATGAAAAAGTCAGTGCTCTCCGGCAACAGCTATGCAGCTTCGCTCCGTGGAAGAAGCAGACGATTCGAAGCACCACGCCGCTCACCCCACATCGCTCCGGACCCCCGAAACCGGGTTCCCCCGCGAGTAGGGGAGGCGCAAAAGGTGCCCGCCGAATCCCACGTTCACAGGCTTCTCCCGCCTGTGATTTTTACGGGTCTCCCCCTTCGCCGCGGCGGTACAGACCCAAATTCCCACGGGGCAAGTTCCTCCCGATCAGAGGAACTCCGCCATTGCCGGAGGCACCAACCCGGAAGTCCAGTGAAGATCCTATAGGACTGGTGTTATATGATCCCAGCGGCCACTCCTAGTCACCAATCTAGCTGCTGCATTCTGGTTAGTTGCATTTTTCGAGTCACCTTCAAAGGTAGCTCCACGTAGAGCGCATTGTTGTAGTCCAAGCGGGAGATAACCAGGGTATGCACCACTCTGGCGAGACAGTCTGCAGGCAGGTAGGGGTCTCTGCCGGCGTACCAGATGTAGCTGGTAGACAGCTGGCCTGGACACAGAATTGACCTGCGCCTCCATGGACAGCTGTGAGTCCAAAATGACTCCCAGGCTGCGCACCTGGTCATTCAGGGACACAGTTACCCCATTCAGGACCAGGGGGTCCCCCATACCCACCTGTCTCCCCAAAACAGTACTTCCGTCTTGTCAGGATTCAACCTCAATCTGTTAGCCACCATCCATCCTCCAACCGCCTCCAGACACTCACACAGGACCTTCACTGGTTTCAATTTAAAAGAGAGGTAGAGCTGGGTATCATCCACATACTGATGAACACCCAGCCCAAACCTCCTGATGATCTCTCCCAGCAGCTTCATATAGATGTTTAAAAGCATGGGGGAGAGGACGGAACCCTGAGGCACCCCACAAGTGAGAGCCCAGGGGTCCGAACACTGATTCCCCAACACCACTTTCTGGACACGGCCCAGGAGGAAGGAGTAGAACCACTGCATAACAGTACTCCTTGCTCCCAGCCCCTCTAGACAGTCAAGAAAGATGTCATGGTCAATGGTGTCAAAGGCCATATTGGCTGGGTCCGAATATGTTTTTTTAAGAAGCAGTTTAATAACTGCCTCTTTCAGCAGGTCTGAGGGAAGTGTTCACCGCCTCACGGAGCCCATCGCCCATCCCTTCCCGGCTCGCTTTTATGAGCCAGGATGGGCATGGATCAAGAAGACAGGTGTCTGGAGTTAGAATGGCGTCCAGCAAGACTTCTTCCTGGCTCCAAGCAGAGTATCGCAGCAGCGGTGTGTGCCTTCTGTAGGTGCAATAAATCATAGCCATAGAATCATAGAATCATAGAGTTGGAAGAGACCACAAGGGCCATCGAGTCCAACCCCCTGCCAAGCAGGAAACACCATCAGAGCACTCCTGACATATGGTTGTCAAGCCTCTGCTTAAAGACCTCCAAAGAAGGAGACTCCACCACACACCTTGGAAGCAAATTCCACTGTCAAACAGCTCTTACTGTCAGGAAGTTCTTCCTAATGTTTAAGTGGAATCTTTCTTATAGTTTGGATCCATTGCTCCATGTCCGCTTCTCTGGAGCAGCAGAAAACAACCTTTCTCCCTCCTCTATGTGACATCCTTTTATATATTTGAACATGGCTATCATATCACACCTTAACCTCCTCTTCTCCAGGCTAAACATGCCCAGCTCCCTTAGCCGTTCCTCATAAGGCATCGTTTCCAGGCCTTTGACCATTTTTGTTGCCCTCCTCTGGACACGTTCCAGTTTGTCAGTGTCCTTCTTGAATTGTGGTGCCCAGAACTGGACACAGTACTCTAGGTGAGGTCTGACCAGAGCAGAATACAGTGGCACTATTACTTCCCTTGATCTAGATGCTATACTCCTATTGATGCAGCCCATAATTGCATTGGCTTTTTTAGCTGCCGTGTCACACTGTTGGCTCATGTCAAGTTTATGGTCAACCAAGACTCCTAGATCCTTTTCACATGTACTGCTCTCAAGCCAGGTGTCACCCATCTTGTATTTGTGCCTCTCATTTTTTATGTCCAAGTGCAATACTTTACATTTCTCCCTGTTAAAATTCATCTTGTTTGTTTTGGCCCAGTTCTCTAATCTGTCAAGGTCGTTTTGAAGTGTGATCCTGTCCTCTGGGGTGTTAGCCACCCCTCCCAGTTTGGTGTCATCTGCAAATTTGGTCAGGATGCCCTTGAGTCCATCATCCAAGTCATTGATAAAGATGTTGAATAAGACCGGGCCCAAGACAGAACCTTGTGGCACCCCACTAGTCACTCTTCTCCAGGATGAAGAGGAACCATTTATGAGAACCCTTTGGGTTCGGTCAGTCAGCCAGTTACAAATCCACTGAGTGGTAGCAGAGTCAAGACCGCATTTTACCAGCTTCTTTACAAGAATATCATGGGGCACCTTGTCAAATGCCTTGCTGAAATCAAGGTAGGCTACATCCACTGCGTTCCCTTCATCTACCAGGCTTGTAATTCTGTCAAAAAACGAGATCAGATTAGTCTGACATGACTTATTTTTCAGAAATCCATGCTGACTATTGGTGATCACAGCATTCCTTTCTAGGTGCTCACAGACTGTTTGCTTAATGATCTGCTCCAGAATCTTCCCTGGTATTGATGTCAGACTGACTGGGCGATAATTATTTGGGTCCTCTCTTTTCCCCTTTTTGAAAATAGGGACAACATTTGCCCTCCTCCAGTCTGCCGGGACTTCGCCTGTTCTCCAGGAATTCTCAAAGATGACTGCCAGTGGTTCTGAGATCACATCTGCCAGTTCTTTTAATACTCTTGGATGCAGTTCATCTGGCCCTGGAGACTTGAATACATCTAAACTAGCCAAGTATTCTTGTACTATCTCCTTAGTTATTCTGGGCTGTGTTTCCTCTGCTGAATCATTTGCTCCAAATTCTTCAGGTCGGGCATTGTTTTCTTTATCGGAGAAGACTGAGGCAAAGAAGGCATTGAGGAGTTCAGCCCTTTCTGTGTCCCCTGTTTGCATTTCACCATCTTCTCCTCTGAGTGACCCCACTGTTTCTTTGTTCTTCCTTTTGCTACGAACATACCCATAAAAGCCTTTTTTGTTGCTTTTAACCTCTCTAGCAAGCCTGAGTTCATTCTGTGCTTTAGCTTTTCTGACTTTGTGTCTACACGTGCTGGCTATTTGTTTGAATTCCTCTTTGGTGGTTTCCCCCCTTTTCCATTTTTTGTACACATCCTTTTTTAATCTTAACTCAGTTAAAAGTTCTTTAGATAGCCACCCTGGCTTCTTTAGGCACCTTCCATGTTTCCGTCTCATTGGTATTGCCTGACGTTGTGCTTTTACTATCTCCCTCTTAACAAACTCCCAGCCATCATGAACTCCCTTTCCTTTTAGTATTACTGTCCATGGGATCTCACCCACCACTTCCCTAAGTTTTATGAAGTCGGCTTTCTTAAAGTCAAGAAATTGAGTCCTAGTATGCTTGGCTGCTCCTTTCCGCTGTATAGTAAACTTCAGAAGAGCATGATCACTCGCGCCTAATGATCCTTCCACTTCTACCCCACTAACCAGGTCATCAACATTGGTTAGGACCAGATCTAAAATGGCTGTTCCTCTTGTTGCTTCTCCCACTTTCTGGACAATGAAGTTGTCTGCAAGGCCAGTGAGGAATCTGTTTGACCTTATGCTCTTGGCTGAGTTTGACATCCAACAAATATCCGGGTAATTGAAGTCCCCCATTACTACTATCTCCCTTCCTTTTGCACGCTTGGCCATCTGTTCCAGGAAGGCATCATCTATGTCCTCCGTTTGGCTTGGGGATCTATAGTAAACTCCCACAATGAGATCTCTGTTATTCTTCTCTCCCTTAATTTTGACCCAAATGCTCTCACTTTGGCTTTGAGGTTCTAAATCTTGGATCTCTTCACAGGTATACACATCCCTGACATATAACGCCACTCCTCCTCCTTTCTTGTCTGGTCTGTTTCTCTGAAATAGATTGTATCCCCCCATTATTACATTCCAATCGTGGGACTTATCCCACCAGGTTTCAGTGATGCCTATTATGTCATATTTAGTTTGCTGTACCAAGAGCTCAAGCTCATCTTGTTTATTTCCCATGCTTTGCGCATTAGTGTACAGACATTGAAGTCCATTAATCATTCCCCCGTGTCTCTTATTTAAGGATTTTTTCCTCCCACCACTAGGTCTGCGTGCTGTTTGCTCCATTTGGTCTATGACATTTGGATGATCATCTTCATCAATTGATAGACTCCTACCTTCAGTAGCACTGTCTCCCTCCCCCACATTAGTCAGTTTAAAGCCCTCCTGATGAGGTTTCTGAGATTTTTGGCAAAAACATTTCTCCCAACCATTGTGAGGTGCAGCCCATCACTTGCCAGAAGTCCATCTTCAAGAAACTGCAGTCCGTGATCTAAGAATCCAAACCGTTCCTGTTTACACCATTTGCGAAGCCAGCTGTTCACTTCCACTATTTTTCCCTCTCTCCCTGGGCCACGTCGCTCAACTGGGAGGACAGATGAGATGACAATTTGTGCATTTAGTTGCTTCATTTTCCTGCCGAGAGCCTTGTAGTCTCTTTTGATCTTCTGGAGGCTATTGCTTGCAGTGTCATTGGTTCGCACATGAACCAAGAGGAAGGGGTATTCGTCAGTGGGTTTTATGATTCCTTGCAGTCGTTCAGTTACATCTTGGATCTTAGCCCCGGGGAGACAGCACACTTCCCGAGACATCTTGTCAGGCCCACAGATCACTGCTTCTGTTCCCCTCAGTAGGGAATCCCCTATCACCACTACATGCCTCCTCTTAGCTTTGGTCTGGGTTCTTCCGTGAGCTGTCCGTTCCAAGGTCACCTGCACATTCCCTGAGGACTGACTTTGCTGCTCGTCTTCATATACCTGATCGACTGTAATGAGGGAGAGATCCTCAAATGGAGTCTGCTCTTCGTCTTCCATGCTAGGGGAGAGGACCTCAAAGCGATTGTGTATTTCTAAACAATCAGAGCGAACCCTGGGCCTCCTACTTCTTTGAGTCACGTTTCTCCATATATCTGGCTCCTGTGTTGGTGAACTAGCCTCCTTCTCAGGGGAGTCCCCTGTCTCCTCCTTGGTGGAGACGGTGTGCTCTGTTGCTTCCAAGAAGAGCTCCAGCTCTCTAATTCTTTGGAGCGTAGCTACACGTTCCTCCAGTTGCTGGACTTTGTCTTTTAAGAGGGCAATCAACATGCAATTGCTGCAGGTAAAGCTGCCTGCAACCTTTGGCAAGATGGCAAACATTGCGCAGGAACGGCAGGCGACTGCAGCTGTTCCCTCCCCCTCCATCCTGAGAACGTGTCGTTGGGGGTGGCTACAGCGGTCCTCCATCATAAAAAGCATGAAGACAGGACAAATAACTCCCCCCACAAGAAAAAAACCTAGGTCTCCCCCAACAAATGTTTGAGACTAGCTCCCCTAAATCTAAAAGATGGATCAAACCCTGCCCCCTCTGACCTTTGCACAGGGAGAACAGCTAATCAGCCACAAAGAAACACACACACACACACAAGAAAACCTTTTTTGCTCCTTCTTCAACTGCTGCCCTGCTAGTCCGTACGCAAGCTTCTTGCTAATCTGTAAGAAGGCTTTAATCATGTACAGCAGAACATCATAAACCAGCCGGGAGATCGAGCAGACATTCTCTCTGGCTCATCAGCGAAACGTGAAAGCAACTCACACACAAAGATTCCCGTATGTGAAAGAAACCACACTTCAGTAAGCAGAGACGTGTCACAGAACTGTTTAACACTGTAAGTTCTGATTCTCCTCACAAGGTGGTCAGTTTCACTCATCCAAGCAGCCTGTCCACATCCTCGGATGTAACAGATTGGAATTGATCCCATACAACTTGACTAGACCCTAGCACTCTTCCACCCTGGCCCTGCTCCCACGGTGGAGTCTACCTCATTCCGAATCTGAGCGACTTTATCTGCTAAGAACTTTGTAAAATCATTGCAGGAGATCTTGGGGTGGTTCCATTAGATTGTGAAACACCTGAAAGAGTATCTTGCTGTTTTCTCCAGATGCAGTAGAGGCAGAGAAGAAAGTCCTCTTCGCCGTTGCTGTTGCCACTTGGTAGGCTCGACGTTGAGCTCTATCCCGCGTCTGGTCCAATTCAATCTTGGTGATTGTTTCATCACCCTCAGCTCTGGTGAAAACCGTGGGGCTGTCTGGGCTCCACATTCCTTTATATACAGTGGTGCCCCGCAAGACGAATGCCTCGCAAGACGGAAAACTCGCTAGACGAAAGAGTTTTCCGTTTTGGAGGTGCTTCGCAAAACGAATCTCCTATGGGCTTGCTTCCCAAGACAAAAATGTCTTGCGAGTTCCTGTGGGGTTTTTTTCCTCCCCCCCTTTTTTCTAAGCCGTTTATCCGCTAAGCCGCTAAAAGCCGCTAATAGCGCTAATCCGCTAATCCGTCAATGGGCTTGCTTCGCAAGACGAAAAAACCGCTAGACGAAGAGACTCACAGAACGGATTCTTTTCGTCTTGCGAGGCACCACTGTATATTTTTGCAATACTTCCAATAATGTTCCTCACAAAAAGTCTTGCAAACCTACAAACGTCGTCTGATCTTCACAAATACTTTTCAAATAGTCCGTAAATTTACTCCAGTCTTCCATTAATTTCTGGTCCCACCGGTTTCAAATCCTTCCTGTTAGTTTATCTAGTTCTGGGCTCCACATTCCAGTGGGCCACCAGGGAATCAGCTAAAAAGCCATCAGCATGGGATAAAACATCCCCTACTACTCTTCGGAAACCATCTGGATCCATTAAGTGGTGGGGGTGGTCCATCTGAATCAATCCCACCTCCCTGCAGAGGGGAAGGGTTGTGGAGAAGTCTAGTTGCACCAGGAAGTGACCCGATCATAGCACTTCTTTTGTTTCACTTTTACTTAGTGTCAGATTACCCACATCTGTAGAGGAGAACACCAGGTCTAAGGCATGTCCGTGGCTATGGGTTGGGCCAAACCTATTCAGGGACAGCCCCATGGAGACCATGCTTTCCACAAAGTCCCAAGTGACCCCCCCCCCTTTTAAATGTTTTTTATTGATTTTTCATTTCAACAAATTATCAACAATCATCTACCCACTTCCTTACCCAACACGCTGCTGAGCACTGACTTCCCTCCCTCCCTTCAACAGGTTTTCTTATTTCAATCTCCTTTTCGCAGTTTCTTCTTATATCCTGTCCATATCATAAGATTTATTTCAGTCCGCTAGAGTCTTCAAATTTCTACAGTTATTACAGTCATACCTTGGGTTGAAGTAGCTTCAGGTTAAGTATTTTTGGGTTGCGCTCCGCGGCAACCCAGAAGTAACGGAACGCGTTATTTCTGGGTTTTGCTGCTCGCGCATGTGCAGATGCTCAAATGACATCATGCGCGGAAGTGGCGAATCGCAACCCACGCAGGCGCGGGTTGCGCTCTACTCATGATGTGAACGGGGCTCCGGAACGGATTCCATTTGCATCCAGAGGTACCACTGTATTTAGATAATCCATAAATTTACTCCAATGTCCAATTTAACAGGTGTTAAGTACCAGCAGTACATCATTTTCATAATATTCTCTTTTAAGGCAGTACATGCTGTAAATTTTAAACTCTCATTCCACATTTTCACCCAAGCATCGTACTCAGTGTTATACCCAAAATCTTATAGGGCTTCGATTTACATCCTTTATCTGTTCTCATTAAGATCTCTTCATAAGTAGCCCACCTCCCTTTCCTATTCAACTTCTTTACTGTTAGTACCTCTACCAGTGATATCCACCACGGTGTTTTCCTTTCCAACAAATTTTTGTTTCTATCCCAAACCTCATTGTAATGTGTATGGGTTGCTCGTGCGTAAGTTGCCACCTCTCCAGGCTTTGTTGCCTTGCTAAACCTTTCAGTCTGGGCAGCCCTTCACTTCGTGGCTGCCTCAGTCGCTAGCAGAATCCATCAGTGGGCGTTTCTTAAATCTTTTCCAACATAAAAGTTGTTTGACACCCAGTCTCCTACTCTCTCTGCGCGGAAGTCTTCTGCGCAGGGTGGGCGTGGGTAGCGGAGGACCCGTGCTCTCCCCGCTGGTGTCCGGTGAAGAGTCCTGGAGCCCTCTCGCCGATTCCCCCATCAGCCCCTCTATATCCCTGGTGTTGCGCTGATTTGCTTCCCCATCTGCGGAGCTGCCTCTCTCCCTGCTGGGCCCTTCTCCAGCATCATGTGAGAGCCTTCCCTCCGCCTCTAGCTCCAATGTCAGTTCCCTGACACTCGTATAGAGCACTCCTTATCACATGGTTTGTAAATCCTCTGTGCACTTTCACTTTATCATACCAGAGATAGGAGTGCCATCCGAATCTATTGTTGTATCCTTCTAGGTCTAACAAATCTGTATTTTCCAATGTTATCCATTCCTTTATCCAACATAAACAGGATGCTTCATAATAAAGTTTTAAATGCGGTACTGAAAATCCTCCTCTTTCTTTTTTATCAATCAGTAATTTAAATTTTATCCTTGGTTTTTCCCTCTGCCATATGAATCGTGAAAGTACCTTCTGCCATTCTTTGAATTGTCCTGTGCCTTTGATTATAGGGATTGTTTGAAATAAAAATAACATCTTAGGTAATACATTCATTTTGACCGCTGATATTCTACCACACATTGACAACTTTAACCTGTTCCATATTTCCAGGTCTCTCTTAGTCTCCTTCCAAACCGGCTGATAATTGTCATTAAACAAATTAATATTCTTTGCAGTCAACCAAATTCCCAAATATTTTGCTTTCTTTACCACCTTAATTCCACAGTTTTTCCCCCAATATTTCTATCTCATTCTTTCCCATATTTTTAACCACCATTTTTGTCTTGCTTTTATTCAGTTTAAATCCTGCCAATTGCCCAAATTCCTCAATTTCTTCCATTGCTTTCTTGACACTCAATCGGGGTTCTTCTAATGTTAACACCAAATCGTCTGCAAAGGCCTTAGGTTTAAATTCCTTTGCACCTATTTTGATACCTTTTACCTCTGATGTTTCTCTCAAACTATTAGTTAATACCTCCAAGTACCATGATGAACAATAATGGGGACAGTGGGCACCCCTGTCTGGTACCCTTTGTGATGTCAAAATATTCTGTCACAACATTATTCACAATCAATTTTGCTTTCTGTTCTGAATAGACTGCCTCAATTCCTCTCAGGAAGGATCCTTCCACTTCCATCATCTCCATACTTCCCCCCCCCCTAAATTGCCAAGAAACGTTGTCAAATGCTTTTTCCACATCTATAAACATTAGTACGGCTGGTTTATCATTTCTGAACTCCATATATTCTAGTATATCAACAATATGTCTTACATTATCTCTTAATATGTCTTACATTATCTCTTAATTGTCAGCCAGGTAAAAAACCTGCTTGGTCTTTGTGAATCAACTCGTTTATATTTACTTTTAGTCTATTCGCCATAATGTCTGTGAATAGTTTGTAATCGTTATTTAGCAACGATATTGGTCTAAAGTTCTTGACATTCAAACAATCTGTATCTTGCTTAGGGATTAACATTATATGCGCCTCTTTCCATGTATTTGGTATCTTTCCTCCTTTCAAAATATTATTCAAGCACCCCCCAAAGCGTCAACTGTCCACTAAGAGTTTTATAATATTTTGCAGTGAGACCATCAGGTCCTGGAGCTTTACCTTGTTTCCTTCGCTTTATTGCCTTTCGAATCTCTTGTATAGTTATTGGAGTATTCAATTGTTCCCTTTTTTCTAATGGGATCTGTTTTCCTTTATGTATTTCCAGGTATCTCTCTATTTTTTTTATATCTTGCTTTTCTTTCCTATATAGTTCCTTATAAAGTCCTTGAAAGGCTTTCCTTATTTCTTTTGGATCTTCTGTCAGTTGTTCTCCTATCTTTATCTTGTTAATTATGTTTTGACTTTGACGTTTCCTTAATTGCCAAGCGAGTAACTTCCCAGTCTTATTTACTGATTCAAAGTTCTTCTCATTAATTTTATCTTCCATTCCACTTCCTGGCTCACCAACATGGAGAATTGAGTTTCCAACCTCTTGATAGTTTGTTTTATTTGTTCATCTTTTGGTTTTACTGATAGTTTTTTTCTCATTTTCCATGAGATAAGTCAGGATTTCCTCTTTCTTTCTTTCTTTCTTTCTCTTTCTTTTTTGGGGGGAGGCTATTTTGCTGTATCAGAAAACCTCTCATTGTCAATCAAATCAAAAAAGTCTTTGGAAGTTTGCCCTCTTTTGTTCTTTTCATTTTCGACGTTCTATCTAACTCTGGCATCACCACTCCATTACAATTCCCCATTATTATTATTTTCTGATCCATAAATTCCATCAATCTTTCCTCCAGCTTTCCAAAGAATTCCCCCTTTATTTTCATTTGGTGAGTAGAGTCCCACCACAATCAATCTCTCACCTTGCAGCATTATTTGGACCACAATCACTCTCCCTCATCTTTGGAGATCAACTTAGGTTCAAGTTTTTCTTTTATATACAAAACCACTCCTTTTTTATTTACATCTGAAGTTATAAATTCTCTACCCAACCTTTTATTAATCAAAATGTGTCTGTTTCTATCCAAATTCCGTCTTTTCAAAACATGCTCAATTTTATTTCTTTTAGATTTGTCATTAAGTCCATTTACATTCCAGGTTATCAATTTCAATGCCATTTCTCTAATCTGTCAACCCAGTGGCTTTGTTATCAGTATCTTCTTCTTCTCCTCCCTCTCCTTCCTCTTCTTCCTTATTTCTTTCCTTCTTCTTTTTCTCCTCCTCTAGGCCATGATCGGGTCCAGCAAATCTGGGGCCAACAGTATTTACCTCCATCTTTCCTAGTTCCTTCTCATATCTTCTTGAAAATTTCTTAACTTCCTGAGCATCAGTTAATTTAAATCTTTTGTCCTTATAATAAAAAGAGATCCCTTCAGGAAATTCCCACCTGTGTTGAATTCCATTTTTCTTCAATAATGTCACTAATTGTTTATAACCATCTCTCTTTTGTAAAAATCTGATAGAGATCTCTTTAAAAATTATGATTGGTCTTCCATCTGTGAGTAGTTTGTTGTTATAACTCATTCTCAGAATTGCATTTCTCATCTCTAATGAGTTAAAAATCATCAAACAGTCTCCAGGTAATTATTTTTTATTTAGTCTTTGCTGATCTTACTTTTATTCTAAATGCATTCTCAGCTGAATACTCAATTTCATGTTCTTTAAGGTCCATCCATCTTGCCAATTATTTAATCATTTTTTATTTTATATCTTCATTTGCCTCTTCATTTGCCTCTACACCTCTGAATTTTAAATTCATCTGCCTCTGACGCATCTCCACCAAAGCCACATTGTCCCAGATTTATTCTTGTACTTTGCTCAATTCTGTTACTTCTTCCTTGATCTGATCTGTCTCTTTTCTTGTCTCCTTAACTTCTTTCTGAGTTATTTTCACTGATTCCTCCACTGTCTTGGACTGAACCGTCAAGTCTTTAATTTTATTTGAGAGTTACCCCACCACTCCCTCTATTTTCTTATCCAAGGTTTCTTGTACGTCTGCTAACTTTTTCTCAATATGTTGTTCATTTTGTTTAAATTCTTCTTTTATTTTTAGCCATAAGTTATCCAAATCTTTAATTTCTTCTTGTTTGGACGGTCTCCTATCTCCTGGAGTTCCTACATTTTTTCCCCATTTTTGACATTTTTAAAACTTATATATCACAATATATTACTTTGTCCACCAGAGGGAGTGTATGTTCAAGAAGAGCAAAAAGAAGGTTATTCAGTAATTGTATTTCAAATATTTACCCCTAGATGTCACCTGGTGTCTCTCCCTTCCCCCCACTATGACTTTCAATTTCTTTGTCTAACAGACAAAATGTTACTCCAGGGAGATCAAGAGAGACCAGTATTAATATTAAAAGTCTCACTATTAGTCCCACAATCTCAGACTATCCTCTTCTGTTCTTCCACCACTTGTTTTATTCGGGTTCATCAGGCAGGTGCTGATGTTGCCAGGGAAACTCCAGTGGCCGAGGCAGCCACTTGCAAGCAGCGCCAGCAGCTGGCAAGGCAATTTCAGCAGCATGGTGGGCTCTGCAGCAGCCAGCTAATCGATTGCTAGGTTTCAACAATTCATCATTACAGGATCCCTCTTAAAGTGAGAACTTTGCAGCCCCCACTTCCCCACTTCATTCTCTTTAATCAGACAACGGAGTGCGGGAGAGGGGGAGAGGACTGCTGAAAAAGGGCAGGGGAGGTCCTGGGAGGTGAGAAAGCAAGCAAGGCAATGCAGCTGGAACTGGGAAAAGACGTTTGTGCAAGTGGAGCAAGGAGGAAACCCACCAGATTGCCTCTGAATCATTTAAAGCCACAGCATCCCCTGGGGAAGGTTGAGATTTCTTCATCAAGCCCTGCCATTAGCCCAAACCAACTGTCACTTAGTCTCCAAGGCCTGTAATTTCCTCCCAAGCCCAAGAGAAGGGCAAAAAAACTTAGGAAGAGTTAACTCTTACCACAGTCTTTGGAAGGAAAAAATGCCTTCCCACCCTCTGCCCAGCTTAACGCTTGTCCCCCCTGCCCTGGTGACCCAACAAACAGGCACAAGGTCTCAGTTTACCGCCAGTTTCATTATTTCACCCAGATTGGCTCTCTGTAGCCCCAAAAGCATGTCAAAGTGCAAGTAGATGAATAGGTACCGTTCTGGTGGAAAGGTAAACAGCTTTTCCGTGCACTGCTCTGGTTCGCCAGAAGCGGCTTAGTCATGCTGGCCACATGACCCAGAAGCTGTACGCCAGCTCCCTCGGCCAATAAAGCGAGATGAGCACCGCAACCCCAGAGTCGGTCATGACTGGACCTAATGGTCAGGGGTCTCTTTACCTTTACCTAGCCCCAAAAGAAGAAGCCATGGTTGAACTGCCCCTTTAAAGAAATGGATATGACACATGAAAAAGGAAAGTTAAAAACATTGCTACAGTGGTGCCCCGCAAGACGAACGCCTCGCGAGACGAAAAACTCGCAAAACGAAAGGTTTTTTCGTTTTCCAGTTGCTTCACAAGACGAATTTCCCTATGGGCTTGCTTCGCAAAACAAAGCTTGCCCCCCAAGCTCCGGGGACAGCGGGAAGCGCATCGCGTCTTCCCTGCTGTCCCCGGACCTCTTTTGAAGCAAGGGGCGGCGCAGAGAAGATCGCTTCTCCCCGTTGCCAGCCCCGCAAGCTCCGGGGACAGAGGGGAAGGCGCAGCACCTTCCCCTCTCTCCCCGGACCCCTTTTGAACCAAGGGTCGGCAAGGGGGAGAAGCGATCTTCTCCTCTCCGCCCCTTGCTTCAAAAGAGGGGACAGAGCGACGCTTCCCCTCTGTCCCCAGACGGTCTCCATAGGAATGCATTGATTGATTTTCAATGCATTCCTATGGGAAACCGTGCTTCGCAAGACGAAAAACTCGCAAGAAGAAAAAACTTGCGGAACGAATTAATTTCGTCTTGCGAGGCACCACTGTACTACCAATATATCACAGTTTCTATAGTGGGGGTATTTAAAATGAGTCGTCACAGCAATACATAGTTAAAAGTAGAAGTCAGCAAATGTGTCCCTTTTTGCTCTTTTTTAAAATTTATTTAATCGTTTTTTCAATAATAACCACCACCACAAAAACACATAGAACAAAAACTGCAATAACACTAATAACAATTTAACATTTCAGATTTAAGTACTGATATACCTATGACTACACCTTTTTAACAATATTTCCCCACCTCTCATCCCCCTACTTCCCACCACCGTCCACCTTATCGCTTAAATATTCCTTCCAGATTTCTTCATATTTATCCATTCTTAATTTGCGTCGACATGCAATTTGTTCATATGTGGCTAGTCTGACCATATTGCCAATCCATGTGCTCAATGGAATCTTTTTGCAGCTCTTCCAATTCATCAGAACAAGTTTTTTTGCTTCTAATATGGCACGGTACATCCATTTTTTTTGACCCCTTGTAATCTCCCACGTTTCCAGTATATAATTTAGAATTAAATTTAATTCCCCTAAATAACAATTTATTTTTATTACTCTTACTATATATCTCTTCACCTTGCACCAAAATGATCTTATCATCGAGCAGTTAGTCATCATATGTACTAAGTTTGCATTTTTACTTCCACATCTCCAACAGTTGTCTGCATTTGTTATTTTCTTCTTGTAAAGTTTTGCTGGAGTCCAGTGGACTCTGAATATTATTTTCTGCTGAATAAGTCTTAGTCTTAGATCCATAGAGGCTATTTCTGATGATTTTATACTTGACTCCCATATATCATCTGTTATCGGTACCCCTAACTCTTCACTCCATTTTTGTCTGTAATCTTCTAAATCATGTTTCTTCCTGTTATGTAGGGTTTTATATAGTGCAAGTGTAGAGGTTTTCGTTGCAGAAATTAAATCTTGTAGCAGCATGGGTGATTCCGATGCTGCTATAGCATCAGGACAAAACTTCCTTTCCGACATATGTTTCAATTGGATGTATTGCCATTGTGTTCCACTGGTTAATCCATACTCAATTAATTGATTCAATGTCAAAATACCTTTTTTATCCAATTTTGCCAAATTATTACCGTATTTTTTGCTCCATAGGGCGCACCTGACCATAGGGCGCACCTAGTTTTTAGAGGAGGAAAACACGAAAAAAAATATTCTGAATCAAATGTTGCACTACACTATTTAAAGCAGCAAAGCGGGCGGCTCCTGTCCGCTTTTCTGCTTTAAATCGAGCCTCAGAGGAGGGTAGGAAGGGGAACCATGGCTTATCTAAGTCCAGTTAATAATGCTGAGCCTGATTTATGGCCATCGAGATTAGCCTGGCCGTCTCAGTGGAAATCTGGGGAGGCTGGGGTGGACTTTCCAGTGGTCAAAGTGTGGTTGTGTCTTCCTGCCCGGCATCTATTTCCTGCCCTCTTTCCCCCCTGCACCCCGCACCCTGCTTCAAAGCAAGCCATGGAGGAGGGAAGGAAGCGGAGCCATGGATCCTCTGCTCGCAACTGCAGCAGATTCCCTCCGCTTTGAAGCAGGAAAGTGGGAGAGGAGCTGCTTACACGAGTGTAAGCTGCTCCCCTCCCACTTTGCTGCTTCAAAGGGAGCCCAGGAGGAGGGAATCTGCTGCAGCCACAAGCAGTGGAAGATCCATGGTCCCCTTCCTTCCCTCCTCCGTGGTTGCTTTGAAGCAGGAAAGTGGGAGAGGAGCCGCTTACACGGGAATTCCCCCACCTCCCGAAGAAGCCGCACGCTCTTTAAAGGGGCTGCGTGGCTTCTGCTGGCTTTTCTAGGAGGTGGGGGAAGGGACTGATGCGGCCAGTCAGTCCCTTCTCCCTCCTGGGGAAAAGCCCGCAAGAGCCGCACGGAGCTTGTGTGCGGCTCTTGGGGGCTTTTCCCGCCTGCCTCCCCCCCTGCATTCGCTCCATAGGACGCACACACATTTCCCCTTGCTTTTTAAGAGGGAAAAAGAGCGTCCTATAGAGCGAAAAATACGGTACTTGATTTCCAATTTTTAATTTTGGGTTGGCCCATATTGTTAATTTCTCATGCTGATAAGGGTCATCCTTATTATTTTTATTTATATTCGTCCAAATTTTTATAGGTGCTTTAATAGTCTCCAGAATAATAGGATATTTCATAAAATTAGAGCCGAGTTTAGTCCACCCTTCAAGAAGTTCAAAGAAACTATATTTGAGAGTAGCCCAATTGGGATTCCTGCTAGCTCTCCAATCGCCAGTCTTACTCAGCAGGTAGACCTGGTGATATAGTTCCAGATTTGGGAGACCAAAGCCACCTTCCTTAGTTGGAAGTTGCATTTTATGTAGTGATATTTTTGGTGGCTTTGTACCCCATAGGCACGATCTAAATAGTTGATTTATTTTTTGGAAGTAAAATTTGGGAATATGTATTGGTAATCCTCTAAGAATGTATAAAAGCTTTGGAACAATAGTCATTTTGAGGACATTAACCTTTCCCCAAAGGGAAAGGTTTAGAGGTCCCCACCTTTCAATATCAAAATAAATTTCTTTTATAATTTGATTCAAATGTAATTTTACGATTTGGTTAACATCTGATGAAATCATTATACCCAACTATTTAATAAAGTCTTTGTATATCCGAAATTGATGGTTTCTATACAATCTAGCCCTTGGCCCAATTGGTAAAATCTCTGATTTTGTCCAATTTATAGAATATCCCAATATTCTGCCAAAGGTTTTTATTTTCTCCATAATTTTTGGAATTGTATCTTCTGGTTTTGTAATAAATAAAAGGATATCAAATCGCAAATAATACAATTTTGTAATTATCTTTGTTGTGTTTTGCACCCTTGATATGCTCATCCTGAATTATTGTTCTTGTTAATGGTTCCAGGCACAGATTAAATAATAACGGAGAAAGAGGACATCCTTGTCTCGTTCCTCAATTTAAACTAATCAAATTCGAAATTCTTCCATTTGTAACAATCCGGGACGTTGGTTTTTTATAAATCATTTTAATCCAATTACAGTATTCTATAGGGAAACCAAATTTACGTAACACAAACCCTATGAATTCTTTATATATTCTGTCAAAAGCCTTTTCTGCATCTAATGACAATATCACAAACTCCTCTTCATCTTTATTTAAATTTATCAAATCTATTGTTAATCTGATATTGTCTGTGGCTTGTCTTGTTTTTATAAAACCTGTTTGATTACTAGGTCATGAATAACCTTTTGTAATTTTTCCGCCAATATTGCATTCAAAATCTTTGCATCAACATTCATTAATGATATTGGTCTATAATTTGCACATTTATAGGGTCTTTGTTAGGTTTTGGTATAATTATTATTAAAGCTTCATTGAATGTTGTAGCAGATATACCTTTATGAGCTATTTCCTCATAGACTTCTAGAAGTCTGGGGACTAGTAGATTTTTGAATATTTTATACCATTCTATAGGAAGACCGTCTGGTCCAGGTGATTTCCCATTTCCCATTGTTTCTATTACATTCTCAATATCTGATATATTTAGGGGTGCTGATAGCATATCTTTTTGATATTCTTCAATAGTTGGTATTTTAATATCTTGAAAGAAGTTTTCCACCTCATCTTCTGATATATTTTCCGGCCCTTCATATAATTTTTTGTAGAATTAAAAAAAAGTCATTATTGATCTCTATTGATGAGGTTGCTGCAATGTTATTTTCATTTCTTATTGAGGGTATTATTTGGTTCGCTTTCTTTTGTTTTAAATGATTAGCTAGAATTTTTGTCGGTCTTTCACCCTGTTCCCAATATATTTGTCTTAGACTTAGTAGGCTGAACTCAATTTTTTGAGCTAGTATATTATTCAGTTCTAATGTTAGTTGTTGTATTCTTTCATATGTAGCATTAGATGGTTTATTTGACATATAGTGTTTTTAAAGAAATTTTTAGATTTTTTTCCTTTTAATCTTTGCAGCTTAGCTTTGTTGGCAGAGAAGGATATTATCTTCCCTCTGATGTAAGCTTTACATCCTTCCCATTCCATCAGTCTTGACGTTGAAGATTTGTAGTTATTTTAAAAATATATTTGTGTTTCTTGGGTTATATATTGAATGAATTTTTTTTCGTTTAATAATGATATATTAAAATACCATCTCCTCACAGCTTCCTGGGTTTTAGATAAATTATATTCCAGCATTACTGCTTGAGTGATCAGCTATAATGGGAATATCAATGTCACATTGGCTAGTAAAGGGATGTAATAATTTTGATGTTAGAAAAAAGTCAATTCCTTTTTTGCTCTTCAAAATATGGCAACCCTGCCTGATTTGGCTCATGAGTGCCCTATATTTCTGCACTGTAGGTCAGTTGTAGAATAATCTTTACTATGAAGACCCTAACGGCTGGTACTATTAACACTAATTGTAGTGATCTTTGAGTTTCTAGTTTGCTAACCTGCCAATGGTTTGTCCAAGACCCATTAAAAGGAAAACAAATTCCCAGATAATTGAATCTATTAACCTTTTCCAGGCAGTGGGCATCCAAAAACAGCTTAGGCTTAGGTGGATGACAGCCAAAGTCTTAGTCAGGCTTCCTCAACCTTGGCCCTCCAGATGTTTTGAGACTACAATTCCCATCATCCCTGACCACTGGTCTTGCTAGCTAGGGAGCATGGGAGTTGTAGGCCAAAAACATCTGGAGGGCTGAGTTTGAGGAAGCCTGTTCTTAGTCTTTGAGTGATTCACATAAAGCTGTTCCTCATATGCATCCCCAAACAATTTCAGCAGCCTCCATATGCCAATTTGGGTCTAGAATAACAGAAGCATATCATCTGTATAGCAATATGTTCAAATTTCATGGGCCTGTGGACACAGGAAATGTGGTTTTTACCACACAGATGGGCAATAATATCATTCATGTATATATTAAACAAAAAATGGGTTAATAGACAACCGTGCCTTACACCAATCATTGTCTATTTCTGCTGCTAGCTGACCTTCCTTGCCTATTCTGACTTTTCCTATATTTCCAGTATGCAAAACCTTAATTAAAAGCAACAGTCTTCTATCTATCCATCCCCAACCTTCATAATTTGAACCAGAGTATCTCTCTGTTGATTCTTTTTTTTTTTTAAGGCAGAGGTCAAATCTAAAAAAACTGGCATATGAATATATTTTGGGGGCAATGGAATATTTCTGTCTTGGATGATTTAGAACAAAGCACTGGGCAGTCTTCTGTACATTGTTGTTGTTTAGTCGTTTAGTCGTATCCGACTCTTCGTGACCCCCTGGACCAGAGCACGCCAGGCACTCCTGTCTTCCACTGCCTCACGCAGTTTGGTCAAACTCATGATTGTAGCTTCGAGAACACTGTCCCACCATCTCGTCCTCCGTCCTCCCCTTCTCCTTGTGCCCTCCATCTTTCCCAGGATCAGGGTCTTTTCCAGGGAGTATTCTCTTCTTATGAGGTGACCAAAGTACTGGAGCCTCAGCTTCAGGATCTGTCCTTCCAGTGAGCACTCAGGGCTGATTTCCTTCAGAATGGAGAGGTTTGATCTTCTTGCAGTCCATGGGACTCTCAAGAGTCTCTTCCAGCACCAGAATTCAAAAGCATCAGTTCTTCGGCGATCAGCCTTCTTTATGGTCCAGCTCTCACTTCCGTACATCACTACTGGGAAAACCATGGCTTTAACTATACCTCCTGTACATTAGCATAGTCAATATAAACCTGCCTGCTAAGCATATGAAGATCTTGTCTCGCTTGTCTACATCCCATGTCAAACCAACTCAGAGAGTGATTGCATGACTTAGGATGGGAATTAGTGTAACAGTAAGCGCCCAGATGATCCACAACATATTGATTTGCAGAGGATTACATGACTCTTTCTCTAGGAGGCTTATTCTAAGATTCAACATTTGGTCAGTGGATATGGCCTCTTCATTTTTTACCTAGATGTTATGACCCCATCTTAGCCTGTGTTTCCCCTGCTGTACATAGGAGAGCACATATGGCTCACCCTTAACAACATCCTGTAAAAAAAACAAACCAGAACTTAATATCAAATATCTGTTCCTCTTTTTTGTCGAAACTCAAACGTTGGTCTAAATACAATAAATACATAAAGAGAAGGAGGGGAGGGGAAAGAAGGGGGGGGGAAGAAAAAGAAAAGAGGTTAAAAGGGGGGGAAACACAATTCAGAAGGTAAGGGCCTTGCGATTCTTGGTCTGTTTTCTATATATAAACATATATGAACATAGTAAATATATAAACAATATTCACTTTATCCGCTCCAATGTAATACCCAACAAAGCCACTTTCTATAAACAAACATTATTTTCAGTCCTCAAACCCGAATGTCATATTTTTCTTTTCCATGCAAAAAATCTATGAGAGATTAATCCTTAGTAAGTGTTAACAATGACTTTTCTCCAAGTCCGTTACTTATGACAGCCATTCTTCCATTGTTGGTAATAATGGGTCCTTCCATCTTTGTGCCTATAAAAAGTCTGACTGCTGCTATAATATATTGTAACAAAGTTCCATAGTCCTTTTCTAACTGTATATCTGTAAGTCCCAGCAGGAAGAGTTTTGGCTTCACTTGAAAATCAGTCGTCAAAATTCTCTGTATCAGTGTATGTATTTGTATCCTTCCTATTTTGCTTTTTTACATTTCCATCAAGCATGATAAAATGTCCCTTTGAGTTCCTTACATTTCCAACAGGTATTTAGAATTATTTATTTATTTATTTTAACAACTATTTATTTACAGATTATTTTTTTTGGGGGGGGGGGTTACAACGACAGTTTCCAATTTACAATCATTTAACTTTGGACTCAACCACCCCACCCCTCCAATTCCTCCATGGTTTCCCTAATTTTCCAAATTATTCTATGTATTATAGTTACTCTGTGTTATCTTCTCCACAGTATTTTCAGATATATATATTTTACTGCTGCTGTTACTCTAAACACCACTTGCGTTTTAACATGTTGTAATATCACAAATTTTATGGTCTGTTTTTTTTTAGTATACCTAAAATCCTTTGCTTATTAGGGGCCACCCCACATTTTCTTTAAAAGGTGCTTTGCACAGGTAACTACCATAGAGTCATCAAAATTTTCAAAAGTAGGGGGTCCGTGGTTTGACTTTTGAAAAATAGGCGATCCTCAGTAATTAGTTAATTGGGAACCACTGCATTAGATATTTTGAAATATTTGAATCATCATAAAGCAGTGATTTCAAAATTTCCAACAGGCAGTGTATTGTGAATTCCCAGCCCCGCTCACATCCAGCATTATGCACTTCAATCAGGTCGCCTGATGCTCGCCCACTCCCTCCCTCTGCAGCCCAGCTGCAGGCCTCAGGAGTGGGGCTTGCCTGCCAGTTCCTTTGTTTCCTCCTCTGGAAAATAAAACTATTGTTAGGGCAAGGCACTGTGGGCGGTTCGAGGGAGGTTGACGCCTCCAGAGTGCCATGCCATGCAACACCCCAGCTGATGCACTCCACCCAGGGCAGTGCCACTCACCAGGCCTTTCCGGGAAGAGGCAAAAGCTGTGCACACTGACTCTAATCGTCTCTGTGGCCAGCAACTGCCTTCTTCCACTCCACCTCCTTTCTGACATCATAATGTACTGCCTTATCGCAAAGTTTAGCTGGCAATATACAGTATTATGATGTTGGGAAGTAGATACTGCCCAGCCCTATTACGTGGGGATTGCATTCTGAGGCACCATATGCATCAACCCACCCTGCTCTGCCCTTCACCCCACCCTGTTGCGCCCCCTTCTGGTGCTGAAAATGGTGCATGCCGAACATGCACAAATGGGGAGTTGTCTGTATACAAACTGTGAATTACAGCATTAATAGGTAGAGAGTGTCATGTCACACCACCCCGACACTTTATAGACAAATGAAGCTTTTCAGGGTTTATGAGACAACTAACTACACCTATTTGAAAAATGCTATGTGACTTCCTTCATGGGCAAGTCTTAGAGTAATTAAAAACAGATCTCAAAGGCAGATAAAATCCAGACTTCTGTCTTTTGGTCTCCACTCCATAAAAATATTGATATGACGAGTTAAAACCAATTAACACAAAGTTGAAATAAAGGTAAAACTAATAAAAAAACTTGAGACCTGTGGAGTGACCAGAATATACATCCTCTACACACATGTTCAGAAGGGGGAGCTCAGTGGCTGGTTGTCAGTTCAAGCTGTGGGAGCAGGCACAGGCTTATCTTTGATCTTGATGGTGTGGCCCCACCAAGCTTCCAGGTCCTCTAATCCAAAGCTAGTAGAAGGCACTCCAGTGCCACTGAGGAACTACTTCCTGCTTTTTCATGGGGGTCAACCCCATCCAGAATAGGTTGAACATCAGTTTCTTGGATCTGGGAGCCATTTATCCCGCAGTGCTTCCCATCTCTGTCAGTATGCAACTTCAGCTTATCAGCACTCTTCCATCCCATTACTGAATCCAGATACCACTCCAGCTTCCCCAGACTTAGATGCCAGAGAGAAATGGAGCTGGGTGTTAAATCACCATACCAACAATATTGCATGATGCTCTGATTAAGTGCCGTGGGATTGAGCAGACCCTCCCCCCCCTGCTACTTTCTGGAACTGATCCTGCATACAGATAGGACATTGTATTGCTCCCTACACCCAACCTACAGAGCCATGGATGGGTGGTATCAAAACTTACCAAGAGATCAAGGAGATTTAGCTGTGTCTTGGCGTCCATTTCTCATACTTATCTGAAATGCTTCCATCCTGCCTTTCAGTATAAAATTCAAGGCTGCTTACACCCATTCAATGCAGTGATTTAGAACAGCAGTAAAGCTGTCACGACAAGACAAGTGTTCATCTAGAGCAAAAAGCCACCAAATTTGGTACACCAGATAAACCATTTAAGTGAAAGAGTGCCACAGATGAGCCTCTGCTGTCCCAAAAGGGCCTTGATGGGATCCCATAGCTGAGCTTCTGAAGAAAACTCTGGACTGATTTGCATGGGAGCAAGAGACGTGGTGGGTTGGGGGTCTTCAAATACCTTGATCCTAGGCCATTAGAACTTAAAGGGGGGGGGGGAATGATGCACAGGAACTTTCCCTGTGTTAGTTGCTATAAATGTGAACTAAAGGCATCCTACCACTGTAAAAGAGCTATTTAAATGTAGCCTAGCTAGTTTTGTTCCTTGACTCTGATTAAGTTTCCACCATGAAATTACTCTCTGCACTTATTTTTAAGCTCCCATTACTAGAAGTTGGATCTTCAGCCTTTTGACCTCTTCTGAGGTGCCATCTGCTTTTTGCAGCTAAGTTCAAAGCCGTTTTTGTTTTGTTTTGGTTTGGTTTTTTTCAGATGCAAAAAGCAATGTAGTGCAGGATGGCAATGGTGAGAAGAAAGTAGATAACTTCCAGTCCCTGGACAAGCACGGGGATGGGCTGACTATGCACCTGATTGCCCCGCTCCCAGCAGCCCTGACAGATGATGACCTGCCAAACAATGTGGACTCTTTGCCCAGTGAACTGAATTGCATTGAGGAGGATAGATTGGACCATAGGCCTGTTACCAACTCCCTTGTTTGCAGACCTGTAAATTACAGTATGTCTTCAGAGGAACAAAAACTGTTGGTGAAGTCTGTACCTGGAACCGTGAAAATAATGCCCAGTATGTTTGAAGGGAACAATGAAGTTCTCAGAATCAAAGTTATGAAGGAGGTTCGCAAGCCTGGGAGAGGTAAGTGTTGCAAGGGGATTGGAGTCATCCTAAGGGAGGTCCTGTGTTGTTGCCGCCACCCTACCAAATATAGAGGAGGCAAAATCATTTCTGATGTTTAATGGGTGTGAAATGGAAGGTGGATCTAATGAAGCTCTTGGTATTTCAGTCTGCTCTCTTGTCCTAAGCCAGATGACTTGGAAACAACCGTCATTGATTTTGATGTAGCTTATTTTCAGTTGAGGTGCATTATGATAGCAGACTCACTTTGCACCTTTAAAAATTTGTAAGGATCCCCTTTTTAGAATAGGCAGAAAATAACTCATAAATTGTAGAGTTCATCCGTAAATTGCAGCAGTCGCACATCATAATGGACTTCACATTTAGAAACCTAGAACATAACAACTAGAGAAAGTAATTTTTCCAATTTTCAGGAAAATTACTTTCAGTGTTAATGTGGTGGGTGCTGTTACAAAGGAGAGAGGAGGAAATTGCAGCCCCACATAGGAAAAGAGGTGGCAAGGGAACACCTGGCTACTTTAAGTGAATTCAGAGCTCCAGAGCCTGCTGAGCTGCACCCAAGGGTACTAAAGGAACTTTAATCTTGGAGCCTCTGTCTATGTTGTCCCCATCTTCAAAAAGGGGAAAAAGAAGACATAGGTGACTACCGTCCAGTGAGCTTGACATCGATACCAGAAAAGGTAACAGAACAGACCATTCAACAGTAGGTCTGTGAGCGCTTAGAAGCAGTGGGTTTCTCAAAAACAAGTTATGCCAGAGAGATTTTTTTTGATGGAGTAACTAGCTTGGTGGATCAGGGGAATGCTGTGGGCTGGACAAGATGGATTTGTAGCTGGTTGACTGACTGAAGCCAAAGACTGCTCACTAATGGTTCCTTGTCATCCTGGAAGAAAGGGACAAGTGGGGTGCCGCAGGGTTCTGTCCCGGGTCCGATCAATGTTCAGTGTCTTTATGAACTTGGATGAAGGAATTGAGGGGCTTCTCATCATATTTGCAGATGACACCAAACTGGGGCCAGGGGGGCAGGAAAATGCTGCAGAATACAGAATTGGGATTCAAAATGACCTTAACAGATTGGAGAATTAGGCCCTTACTAACAAAATGAACTTTAATAGGGACAAGTGTAAGGTTCTACACATAGGCAGGAAGAACCAGCTGCACAAATGCCAGTTGTACATCTGAAAAGGATCAACGGGTCTTAATAGACCGCCAGCTGAACACGAGTCAACAGTGTGATGCAGCAGCAAACAGCTAATACTATTCTAGGCTGCATCGACAGAAGTATTAGTCCTGCTCTATTCTGCCCTGGTCAGACCACACCTGGAATACTGTGTCCAGTTCTGGGCACACAATTTAAGAAGGATATTGGCAAGCTGGAACTTGTACAGAGGATGGGGACCAAGATGATCAAGGGTCTGGAAACCAAGCATTATGAGTTGGGTAGGTTTAGCCTGTCATGTGGAGGATGGAGCAAGCTTGTTTTCTCCTGCTCCAGAGTCTAGGATACGAACCAATGGATTCAGGTTACAAGAAATATTCTGAAAGATTCAAGAAGAACTTTCTAGGAGTAAGATCTGTTTGACAGTGGAACAGACTCCCATGAATGGTAGTGGAGTCTTCTTCCTTGGAGGTTTTTAAGCAGAGGTTGGATGGCCATCTGTCATGGATGCTTTACTTGAGATTCCTTCATTACAGTGGGTTGGACGAAATGACTCTAATGGTTCCTTCCAACTCTGATTTTATTAAATTGTTACTAGTAGAAGAGGAGAGTTAAGTTGTGGCATCAGACTGACTCTCTATCACCAAACAAGCCCCATGAGATCCTGCACAAAACAGCTAAACCCCAGGAGAGAAAAGGCATAACCTTCAGGAGGACACTGAGAATTTGGAAAGAGCAAAGGCTCCACCATGGTTAACTGACAGCATTGTGGGACAATTGAGAAAGCAAGCCAGTGCCTAAAATCAATCAAGCAAAGAGAAAGGAGGGGAGATTCTGATGGCCTTGCCAACACTACAATGATCTCACTCTTTCTTTCTTTTTAATTGTAGATTACAAAAGAATTTTCTCTCTCCTTGAAGAAGTTCAAGGCCCTGTGGAAATTCAAAAATATTTCATTGAATTTGCTATCAAGGAAGCAGCAAGGTTTGTATCAAGATGACAAGCCCCAAGTTTGAACAAATAAGTGTACATGTTTTGATGGTGGCCTGTATTTTTCTTACATATGTTGCAAATGTTCTTTGAAACTGCTGCCTTCAATGGTGGGATGTGCCTTTTATTTTGTAGATTGATGGGCCTTATCTGTTTTCAAACACAAAGGCAGGTGTGTCAGCCCTGTCCCTCCATAATTTCTGCATAGTAATGCAAAGGTCACTGTTCGTTTCAGAGGGGGAACTTGAAGACAAGTGCAGAACCCACATTAAATTGCTCTCCTTCTCCCTCTCTCTTTTTCTCAGGTTTAAAAAGCGGGTGTTAATTCAACACTTAGAGAGAATACTAGAGGAAATAGAGTTCAACAGCCTGCCCAACAGAGATAATCATGTCAACAGTAGATAATAGTGTCCCAGCAAGAGGAATGCACAGGCCAGGGAGAATAAATTTACTATGTTGCAGAGGAGTGAAAGAGGACGTTGTGGCAGCTACCACTGGTATGGTGGCTAGGCAGTTTTTCTGTTGGAGTTTGTACATTTGCAAACCTCTCTCAATGGAAGATGGGCTGTGACCCTGATGGATTTGCTGCAGGAGGTCTGGCTTCCTTCCTCTCTACCCTACTTTGGAGGGCCTGATCTGCTCAATGGGCTGAAGAAAAACACTCAGTGCTGCCCTCCTCCTGCAGGTGATAAGAATTTACTCGTTTGAACCTTTGTTCTAAGACACTTGAAAGCACTGCTTCAGGCAGCGGGTCAAAGCTGATAAAACAAAAATGGCACACCCTTTATCTGCACTTGTGTTGGAAGAATCCTTTGTTGAGAAGAAGAAGAAGAAGAAGAAGAAGAAGAAGAGACACATAGAGAACAGTTCCTGAGAACTGCTAGCCGACCCAGGAACAAGTTTTCAGGGCAAAATGAATTTGAAAGGAAAGCAGCTGCTAAAACTGGGTTGAGGGAAAGCAGTCCAGAGCCCTGTGACTACTGCCTGGTAGCCACTAAGCAACCCAACTCAGCCTCTCTTCTCTTTTGTCTGCAGACATTATGAAAGTGTGTGCCTGCTGCTCCCCAGGTCCCAACTTCAGTTCTCTTTCATCTTATGAGGAGGACGGAGACTCTTCATGGGAACTTGGCCTTGAAAGCACTTAAAGAAAACTATTTTTAAAAAGCAAGTCATGTCCTGTACCCCCAAATCTTCTATCTGTGGATATAGTTTACATTTTGAATGTACACATGAGAAGAGATTATTTTGGACAGTGTTGTTTACTGGATCCTTAATTTGATATATCAGTGTGTGTGTGTGTGTGTACACATACCTGTGAGATTTTTTTTTTCACTTGGTTATAATAAAAATAATTTTATGATTTCTTAAGAAGTGCCTAATCTGAATGAGGTGCTGATGAATAATCTCTAGTAATTTCACTTGCCTGTTAAGCACAAAGCAGAAAAATAAAAAACCCAAAACAATGAAAAGTGCTGTATATCTCTATTGTTCTCCAAAAGACCATTTTGACACTTGTAGTGTGTATTTCTTCCATGCAGAAAGAGCTAGGCCATGTGTTTTTCTTTGATTCTTGTGATGGGATGATGAGCTGCTTGTGCGTAAAATCGTGGTCCCTCAGAGTTTGTGCAACTCCACAAACCTCTGTGTGTGACAGAGCTCCTCAGACATGTCTGCTCTAGTCACTTGCAGATTCCGACAGTGGTTGTTTTCGGAAGCGCTTCCAGCATAGAAGCTCCTTAACGGAAACACGTCTTCTGGACTCACGGCGTGACAGCTTCCGGCGAGGAATGGGTCTCCCTATGGGAGCTTCTGACACCTCCCCACTGTTCTCGCTGGACGTGTCCCTGAGCCCTCCCTCTTGCTCGCTTTCCCTCAGAGATCCTCCCCTTTCCCTGCTAGTTCCTGCTTTAGCTGCTGCGTCTCTCTCAGCCTTCGTGAGACTTTCCTCCAGAGACCCATCTCTCCCCCTGCTGGTCCCTGCTTCCGCTGCTGAGTCCCTCCCAGCCTCCGTGAGCCCTCTCCCCACCTGTTCCTCCGATGGCAGTTCCCTGACATCCACCTCCCCTCCAGAACCCCCTTCACCCCCGCCCATTCCCTCTCCTCTGGGCGGTGAGGAGGTAAAACCCCGAAAAGAATCCTCTTCATCTTCAGACGTCTCGAACATTTCCCTCCATCGGTCGCCGTTCTGGCTTGCTGAATCCTCCTCCTCCTCGGAATCTGTGAACCCCTCCAACTCCTCTTCCTCGTCTGTGGTTGCAAAGTATTCCCTCCGGAACCTCGCTACAGGCTGAGGTTTACGTGGGAACCTCTGATGAAAAGTTTCTATTAAAACCTCGTCATTGACATCCTCTGCCATGACCCAGGTGTTTTCCGACTCCGGTTCCCCTTCCCACGTTACCAAATACTCTACTTGATCTCCCTTCCACCTGGAATCGAGGATCTCCGCTACATGGTAGCTGTGTTCCCTTTCCTCCATTGCTGGTCCCCGAGTGACCCTCCCTTCTCTGTCCCCTTTATACGGTGACAGCAACGACCTGTGGAAAACTGGGTGCAGCTTCATGTGGTTCGGTAACCGGAGTCTGAAAGCCACTGGGTTGACCTGTTGCGTGACTTCAAATGGGCCCAGTCTTTTGGGTCTTAACTTCTTACAACCCCCTTTGAATGGTAACCCTTGGGTTGACAGCCACACCTGGTCCCCCACCCTAATGGTTTCACCTTCTCTTCTGTTTTTGTCTGCCTGCCTCTTATATTCCTCCTTGGCCCTGTCTAAGTTAAGTTGGAGCTGGCGATGGATCGCTTCCATTTCTTCTACGAACTGTTCGGCAGCTGGAACGCTCCAGTTCTCCCCTTCCCCCCCTGGGAAAGCCCGGGGATGGCACCCGTAATTAGCCAAAAAGGGGCTCATCCCCGTGGACACGTTCTCCGCATTGTTGTAGGCAAATTCTGCCAACGCCAGCTTCTCCACCCAATCATTCTCTCTGTCATTGACATAACACCTCAAATATTGCTGGAGGATGCCATTGGCTCTTTCCGCCTGCCCGTTGGTTTCAGGATGCCGGGCAGTCGAAAAATTGACCTCTACATGCAGTAAGCTCATGAGCTTCCTCCAGAACCTGGAAGTAAATTGTTTCCCTCGGTCTGAAACCACCCTCAAGGGGGCGCCATGCAACCTAAACACATTTTCTACAAACAATTTAGCGGTTTCTTCTGCCGTGACAGCATGTGAGCAGGCTATAAAGTGGGCCATTTTGGTTAACAGGTCTACCACAACCATGATGGCTGTTTTCCCTCTGGACTTTGGCAGATCAGTCATGAAATCTATTGCCACTGCTTCCCATGGTCTTTCAGGTGTGGGTAGTGGTTCTAATAACCCTGCCGGTGCCCGCCTCTCCCCCTTGGCTCGCTGGCATTGGTCACACCCTCTCACATACTCCCGCACATCTTCCCTGACCTTGGGCCACCAAAATTCCCTGGTAACCAGCCACATGGTTTTGTGTTGCCCAAAATGCCCTGCTGTGGGGCTATCGTGCAGTTGCTTGAGTACCTTCTCCCTCAAATCACCTTCAGGTATATATAACGCTCCCTTGTAATACAACGCCCCGTTTCTCTCCTCAAAACCCCCGGGTTTGTCTCCCTCCCTCCTGAGACCCCTGAGTTTGTCCTGGGCGTATTCATCACGCACCGTTCCCTCTACCAGTTCCCTTTGCCCCACCAATGCCGCCCCACACACCCAGCGGTCCTCTGGAATGACATGTCTTTCTTCGGGTGCTCCCTCCCCCTCCAAATATTCAGGTTTGCGTGAGAGAGCGTCCGCCCTAACGTTCTCTGGGCCTGGCACGTAACAAATCTCAAAGTTAAATTTGGAGAACTCCTGGGCCCATCTCAACTGCCGTTGGTTGAGCACTCGCACCGTTCTCCAATACTCTAGGTTCTTGTGGTCAGTGCACACTTGCACCTTATGTTGTGCGCCAATTAGCAGGTGCCTCCATCTCCGGAAAGCTTCATGAATAGCAAGAAGTTCTCGGTCGTACACCGTGTAGTTCCTCTCGGATTTGTTCAGCTTTCGCGAAAAAAAGGCACACGGTCTCCACTCTGACTCCTCCTTCCCTGGCTGCAGAAGAAGCACCGCCCCTATGGCTCTGTCTGATGCGTCTGTTTTGACTCTCATCTTTTTTTGTAAATCCACATGCAGAAGTTGTCCTTCAGAGGCGAAGGCCCTTTTCAGTTCCTCAAAAGCTCGCTCCGCCTCCTCAGTCCAAACAAATTTCTTCTTACTGCTGAGACAGTCCGTAATGGGCGCCGTCAGGTGTGCAAAGTTTCGGATGAACTTACGATAAAAGTTCCCAAACCCTAGGAACCTCTGCACATCCTTCTTGGTTTTGGGTGTTTTCCATTCCAGCACTGCCTGGACCTTGCCGGGATCCATGGCCAATCCCTTGTCTGACAGGCGGTACCCCAGGAATTCCACCTCCTTGGTATGAAACTGACACTTCTCCAGTTTCACCCACAGCCTGTTGGCTTGCAGCCTGCTCAACACTTCTCTGACGCCTCTCACATGCTGCTCCTCATTCTCAGAATACACCAACACGTCATCTAGGAAGGCCACACAATTCTTGTAAAGCAAAGGCCCCAGTACGTGGTTCATAAACGATTGGAAGCACGCCGAGCCTGCTTGTAAGCCAAATGGCATAACGAGATATTCAAATGCCCCCAAAGGGGTGAACATGGTGGTTTTCTATTCATCCCCTTTCCTTATACGTATCAGGTTGTACGCCCCCCTTAGGTCCAGCTTTGTAAAAATCTTTCCCTTCCGCACCCTGGTCAAAATGTCGTCAATCCTGGGCATAGGGAAAGCCAAGGGTTCTGACACTGCGTTTAACGCCCTGAAGTCACACACAAGTCTCGGCTTGTCCGTGTTTTTTTTATCCACAAAAAACACTCGGCTACCTCCCACTGCTTTGGACTCTCTGATGAAGCCTCTCTTCAGGTTCTTGTCAATGAACTCTCTTAGCTCCTGCATTTCTCTGTCTGACATGGCATACAACTTGCCTACAGGAAGCTGTGCCCCAGGGAGTAAATTGATTTGACAGTCAAAGGGCCTATGCGGGGGTAGTTGGTCAGCTTCCTTCTCGCTGAACACGTCGCTGAGATCTGCGTATTGTGGTGGTACCTTCACTTTCTCCATTACTTCCGTCCCTGCTAGGGTGGCTTGGGCCCCTGCTGAACCCTTTCCCCCTTTGCAGTGTTCTAAGCAATGTGCTGAACCAAAGGAAACCACTCTCTGATGCCAGCCCACCAGCGGATCATGTAACGCTAGCCAGCTCATCCCCAAAATAATAGGAGCTCCTCCCAAGGTGGCCACATTAAACGCTATCAGTTCTGTGTGCCTTGCCACCTTCATTATCATTGGGGCGGTCTGCAAGCTGACTTCTCCTCCCAACAACTCCCTGCCATCGATCGTGGTCACCTGCAGGGGGTTGCTTAAAGGGATAGTCTGTATCTGGTGTTCAGCTGCAAACCCTTTGCTCATGAAATTGCAGGAGCTGCCTGAGTCCAACAGCGCCTTTATCTTTAGGGGGTGTCCATTTTGCCGCTCTAGCAACACTTCAATCACTAGGGCAGGTTTAGGAGCTTCTGGCATGGGCACTTTCACTGCTCTTTGGCCTGGCTGCTGTGCCCCGACTGTGGCAACCAGGCGTTGGCTTTTACCTGCTCCGGTTTTTCCTCCTCTCTTCCCTCAACAGCTCCCACCATCCCTTGCCATTCCTTCCTCTGGGGGCAGACTCTGGCAAAGTGACCTGGCTGTTGGCAGAGATAGCATTTCCGGGCGCCTTTTCCCTCCTTCTTTCCCCCCTCACTGGGCTTTGAAACTGCGCGCGCGCGCGCGCTGTTCCGATTTCCATCGGCTCTGCCGGCGGGAAAGTTGTCTCTGGAATGTCAGGAATGCAGAACTCCTTCCAACGTTCCCCCTTCCCTTCCCGCCTCTCCAAAGCTCTCGCCTCCTGGCGCGCTCCTATGGTCAGCACAGATTTAGTCAGCTGATCCATAGAATCCGCCCTAGGACCCCGGGAAAGTTCGTCTTTCACAGCCGAAGCAAGGCCTTCTTCAAATAGCATTTGAATGGGTGCCGCCGATAAGTCCCACCCCAATCTGTGAACCAGCATGGTGAACTCAGTCCAGTACTCACGGACAGATCGGCTTCCCTGCTTGCAAGCCATTAGCTGTCTGCGCACCACTCCCTCCTCAATATCACTGGAAAACATGAGATCCATTGCACGAAAGAACTTCATGGTGTCCTTTAGGACGTCATTATGCGTTGCCATCAGGGGTCTAACCCAGTCCCTCGCCCCCCTTTCAAGATGCCCAATCACGAAAGCCACTCGCGATTCCTCGTCAGGGAATTCATCAAACTGCACATTGAGGGCATATTGCATCTCTGTTCTAAAGGCATGGTAGTCCTTGGGGTCCCCCCCAAACTTCTGCACCAATCCTGGTACCTTTCTGGTGAACTGGGTGGCTCTCCCCTTCTTGTCTGCATCCTGAGCCCTTCTCTCCTCAAGCCTCGCCGTCTGCAGCGCCAGTTGGATTTCCAACGCTCGGTACCTTTCTTCCAAGCTTGGACCCGCTCCAACTCCTGCTTCTCCGGCTCCGGCTGGGTTGCTCATGATGCCTTCTCCTGCACAGGCAGCTTACAAAGACTGTCGGAATGCTGTGATGGGATGATGAGCTGCTTGTGCGTAAAATCGTGGTCCCTCAGAGTTTGTGCAACTCCACAAACCTCTGTGTGTGACAGAGCTCCTCAGACATGTCTGCTCTAGTCACTTGCAGATTCCGACAGTGGTTGTTTTCGGAAGCGCTTCCAGCATAGAAGCTCCTTGACGGAAACACGTCTTCTGGACTCACGGCGTGACAGCTTCCGGCAAGGAATGGGTCTCCCTATGGGAGCTTCTGACACCTCCCCACTGTTCTCACTGGACGTGTCCCTGAGCCCTCCCTCTTGCTCGCATTCCCTCAGAGATCCTCCCCTTTCCCTGCTAGTTCCTGCTTTAGCTGCTGCGTCTCTCTCAGCCTTCGTGAGACTTTCCTCCAGAGACCCATCTCTCCCCCTGCTGGTCCCTGCTTCCGCTGCTGAGTCCCTCCCAGCCTCCGTGAGCCCTCTCCCCACCTGTTCCTCCGATGGCAGTTCCCTGACAATTCTTTAGATAGTTGTTATTTGACTTTCCACAGTATGGTGTTCAGTTACTGGAATTGCCATTTTCATTCTGTGGTAGTGCTTAGCTAGGAGTGGGGTGACTCCTCCCACGTGCCTTGGAGATTGGGGCAATGCAAATGACTTTATGTTTGGACCCCTTCAGTAGGATAGGAACCTCCTTATTTTAGGCCTAGCCCCACCTGTTTTGAAATCACAGTCACAGCACTGAACTACAGCTGCTGTAACACTAGTTTACCTGACATTTTATTGACCCTTCACTAGGGAAGCTTCTACCGTGTGACATCAAGTAGACTTGGAACCAATTGCAAAGAGGCATGGAACTCCCAGGTGCAAGCACCCCAGCCCCAAGGAGCATCCTTTCAGCTGACAATGGGGGCTGACTCTCCTACACAGAGGAGGAAAAGCTAACCACAAACAGGAGCCAGGAGGAGCTCTAACCTTGTTCTGGCAAGGAGGTGCCAAGTATCTTCCTGGTGTCACTTCCTGCTGCCATTTTAGAATAGGAAGTACAGACTCTGAAGAGGATTGTGGGACTGCCTGGCTTGCAATTTAGGAGAAGGAATGGTGTTGGGTGACCTTTGTCAGGTTTTCTGCCATTTGTTAATGCTTGCTGTCAACACCAATGCATGAGCTAACTGTGGTTGTGCAATAAACACCACTACTCTCTCAAACTGCCAGCTCTTTGTTGTATGAGCTTGATGCAGAGAGCACTTGAAAACATGCTTTTGAGTAATCCTTTAAAGCTCCACTCAGTGACTTTGATTTGCTGCTTAGTAATTGCTGCCTAAACCAAAGTTTGATGAAGGGAAAGAGGAAGCCCACTGACATGACAGAGACTGACATTACTCGCTTTGTGTAATTCCAGGGTGGCTACACACCAGTCCGTGTTAATCATGTCTCAGTTTTGTGCTCCTGAAGTAGTAATGCCTTTGATCTTGCACCATTCCCTCCACTGCAGTGAAAATAGAATTGGCTTTATTAAATAACAAAACAAAATTATTATCTAAAGTATATGATGTGCTACTAGAATGGGATTTAAAAGATGAATTAGTGAAGGAAACTATGGCCAGATTGTTGGAAAACAAGGCCCCTCGGGAGAGGCTGCCCCCCCCCCCGCAGGTTCCCGGAGCTTGTTTACCGGTGATCTGCCCTGGCTGGCATCCCCGCAAGTCCAGGAAGATCGTGATAGGCGACATCTCCCAGCGTGGAAGATGCACACCCCCTTCTCCCCCTTTGCATACCAGCAGGAGAAAGAAGATAGCCAGAAAGTCTACATCTCTACAGTTTATTTCTGACTTTACAGCTGTACAAAAACATGACCGTACAGTTCAGTCTCCTCCAAGCAAGTAACTCAGACTTCCTTCACATACGCAACAGGAAGGTCTCATATTACACACAGAACAAAGCTCTGTAAATCCTGTGAACTTCCGGGAACATTCTTTCCCACAGCTAGCCACATCATGTGATGTAAACACCGCGCTGCCAGTTTGCAGCTGCGTTGTATTCATATTCCAACACAGATGGGCTCAGGATATCGGTCATACGGTATATCTGGAACAGTGGGGAAAACTCTGGCGGGTGGACATAAAGTTTACCACCTGTTATACGATTAAAGAAAATTTCATGAAAATGTTTTTTAGATGGCACTTGATGTTAGGATTTCACTGCACTGTTGCTGTGAAATGTGATTATTGGAAATCACACGGTCTGTCTGAGAAGACTGTGGGAAAGGAAGAACGTCTTATCTCTCTTCTGCTGCGGTACTGTTACACTGTACTTTCGCTTTTTCTTCTGTCTGCTCCTGTTCTCTCTCGGAGCTGAATGAGAGAGAGTGCCATGATTCTTTGTCTGTATATAGTGTAAATAAATATGTAGTTTAGATCTACGGATGGTTCATTCTTGCTGTTCTATGCCAGAAGATTAGTGTGCATCTTTCATCTGGGATATGTCGCTGAAGGGCACACTGGAATGAAGGGATGTGCCATTCCAGAGTTGTGCTTACCGGGAGGACGCTCGGAAAGGTCAGTGAGACTGAGGGGGCCTCCGGGCGAGCACAGCGTTGTAAATCCCAACACTTGACACCTTCTAAACTAGCCGAAATTTATAAATTAAAATCCAATTTATGTTGGAAGTGTCAAGAATTGGAAGGGACAATGTTCCACGTCTGGTGGGGCTGCAAAAAGGTCAAATGTTTTTGGGAATACATGAAGAAATAAAGATACTGAGGAGTCCCATAGAAGAGAAATCCGAGGCCTATTAGGCTTACTGGGGAAATATATACCACAAGAAAAGAAAGTAATTTTTCTGTACGCTACAGCAGCAGCCAGAACAGTATTAGCCAGCAAACGGCAAAGCAAAAAAATTCCCTCCAAAGAGGAGTGGATATGTAAAATGAGTAACTATATACAATTGGCAAAAATAACAGCAGCCATAAGGTTACAGTCAAATCAAAAGTTAAAACTACAATGGAAATGCTTTGAAGAATATCTAGATAAACACTGTTCACAAAACAATATGTTGATATGTATAGACTAAGACTGTAGGGTGTATAAGAATGATGTTTGAAATGAGATACAAAAGTAAGTTAAGATAAGGAATGCAATGTTAATATTTAATATAATCAAGAAGAGATAATCAGCCCCCTCAGCGATGACACCCGGGGTGGTCTGCCCCATGCCCCCCTTCCTACACCTTGTTGAATGGTCTCTTTAAATTTGAAGGTCCATTATTGTTCCACAAAATGTGTATTTCTTTAAGGGCCAGAGCAAATAACGTGACCTAGTTTTACAGCTGTGAAACAGTATAGCAGGTGCTGTTACGTTGTGTTAATTAAGCTGTGTCAGCAATTGGGTATAGTATAACTTCCAGGGTGGCGCCTCCGGTAATGGCGGAATTCCTCTGATCGGGAGGAATTTGCCCCGTGGGAATCTGGGTCTGGCCGCCACGGCAAAGGCAGAGACCCGCAAAAAATCACAAGCGGGAGAAGCCTGTGAGCGTGGGATTCAGCGGGCACCTTTTGTGCCTCCCCTACTCGCGGGGAAACCCGGTTTCGGGGGTCCGGAGCAACGTGGGGAGAGCGGCGCGGTGCTTCGAATCGTCTGCTTCTTCCACAGAGCGAAGCCGCATAACTGTTGTCGGAGAGCGCTGACTTTTTCCTGTGGACAATTTGACTCCAAACCCGTGAGTAGAGCTGAAGCGGGAGAATTGGATCTTTAAACGTTTAATTTGGTATCGTAACAGGGAGGTTCAATACAGGAAGTCCGCCTTCCCCTTTTGTAAATAGACTGAAGCAATGAGGCTGCAAGCTGAAGTCTTGGAAAGCCTTGTGTAAAAGACTAAATTTCCACCGGTAAAGAACATTAAACCCCCCCTTGGAGGCAGGAGAAGATGGGGGGAAGTCGTGGACTGAGTATGCCTGCAGGAGAGAGCGAAGAGAGCTAAAATACCGCTGCTCTGACCCTGGGAACGGGCTGCTAGCAGGACTGACGTCTTTTGGAATGTTCACTGACAGTGTTTTGAACGTTCATTGACAGCTAGCATAAGAGAAATACATTGTTTCTACTGTCTCCGGCTGCATTTAAAAAGGAGTAAAAGTAACTGAAAACTGAAACTAACTTTGGATTGTTTGAAACTGTGTTTAAAAGAGGACATTACTGACTAATATAAATAGAAACTGTTTCCACCTAGTGGAAGCCTTTGAAACTGGTCGCTTTACAAGAGCTGGGCTAGGGGAATTTCCAGCGGCAAGATAAAAAAAACTGTGAGACTCTGGGACTGACCTTGAATCTTTTAAGTATCATGGCAAATGGAAAGGAAAAAACAGACCAGTCAACTGCTGAAAAAACATTAAGGTCTGGGAGGACTTGGCAGCAACCCAGGAGAGGCTCAACATCAGGCCCCCCTGCTTCTGCTGCTGCTTCTGCACCAGTATACTCAAAACCAAGAGGAATGTCGACAGAAGAGGCCTTAGCGGTTGCATTAAATAAGATAAATGATTCATTGGAACAGCTTAACAAGAAAACAGATGCGACAAATGTGAAAGTGGATGTGACAAATGCGAAAGTGGATGCTGCAACTATTAAAATTGACTTAAATACAGAAAGTATAAATAATCTGGGACAAAAGGTGGAATACCAATACAGAAACCATCCAGAAATTGATACAGGAATCTACTTTGATACGGCAGACTGCGGAGGAAGCCAGGGAGAAAGCCGTTGCTGCGGAATGTAAAGTAACACAACTGGAGAGAGAGTCCCAGCCCTACAGAGGCAACTTGATGAACATAAATTGACGCTTGCTATGATTGAACTTAAAGAAAAACAGACGAATCTGAGGATCAGAGCCCTACCTGAATTGGAGAAGGAAAGCTTGACAGACTTTCTCACACAGGAATTTGCTGACTTTTGGGACTTGGATTTGGGTCAAGAAGAGTTTAGAATTGTGAGGGCCTTCAGACTTGGAAGAGGAGGGAAAAAAGAGAAGAATAGAATAAGAGACTGCTTGATCACCCTTCAAACTAAAGAAGAGAGAGATAGAATTTTGGGTTGGCACTACCAGAAGAACCTAGAAGTACAACAGTCAAGAGTGAAAAATTTTTAAGACGTCCCAAAATATCTTTTGGATCTTAGGCCTAACTATGGAGATATTGTTGCCCTGCTGAGAAGGAATAAAATCATCTTTAGGTGGGAGTTTCCCCAAGGTCTATCCTTCAGTTTCAAAGGAAGGAAAATAAAAATAAGATCAGTAGAAGATAAAGTAAAGTTTTTGTATAAATACGAAGCAGATCTGCAGAAGGGAACTGGAAAAGAGCCAAGAGCATCGGATAGAAGATCACCTGATAGAGGACTAGAGCAAAGAGCATCGGATAGAAGATCATTAGATAGAGGACTAGAGCAAAGAGCATCGGATAGAAGATCACCAAATAGGGGAATATTGGCTATATCAGCATTATCCTTTGGATTGGATCTCCCAGTGAACATGTCACCACCACTACCAACAAAAGAAGAGCAAGCATTGGGTGCAGTTGGAGGAACATCAGCGTAATTGCATGATGGTGTTGCAGGTTTTGAGTTGGAATGTGAATGGACTAAATTCTCCAGAAAAAAGGCAGAGAGTCTTTCATTTATTGAAAAAAGAACATTTGGACTTGATTTGTTTACAAGAAACACATGTGATAAGGCTACACAGGAAGATATTGAGTAATAAAAGATTGGGCCAATAATTTATCTCATCAGATAAAGTTAAAAAAAGAGGAGTGGTCCTTTATGCAAAGGAGAGCCTATCACCGAAATTTATATTCAAAGATGACCAAGGAAGATTTGTTGCAATTGAAATTCAATCACATGGAGAGAAATTCCTGATTGTAGGTATTTATGCACCAAATGAAGGGAAATCGGAGTTCTTTAAGAAGCTACATGAGACTTTGATGGATTATATGGACTATAATATGTTCTTGATGGGAGATATGAATGGAGTGGTGTCTACAAATATGGACAAGGCACAGAGACAGGTAGTCACCAAAGATGGTAGACTACCAAAAACCTTTTTTGACATGACTGAAAATATGGACTTAATTGACATTTGGGGAATGAAGAATCCTCTGGGAAGAGAGGGAACTTTTTTCTCTGAGGCTAAAATGACATGGACAAGAATTGGCCAAATCTGGGTAACCAGGGGATTGGCTTCGAAGATCAGCAAAGTAGAGATTTGCCCCAAAACTTGTTCTGACCATAATGCTGTGAAGATGGAAATGAAATTGACGCCAATTGGTTCCTTTAGATGGAGGATGCACAATACTTTGTTTAGGAATGAAGAGGTGACCAAGAAGGCCCCCAAAACTCGTAAGAGACTATTTTGAGATAAACATGAATACTACAGTGGAAAAAAGAGTAATTTGGGACGCAAGCAAAGCGGTTATGAGAGGATTCCTAATACAACAGAATGCAATTAAGAAGAGAACTCAGAATGAAAAAAGGGATAAAATCCTGGGGAAAATAAAGGAAGGAGAGAAGAAACAGAGCAAAACCAAAGTCACAGGAAATCCTGAAAGAGATAAAGTTATACCAAGTACAATATATGAAGCTGATGAATCAGGAAATAGAATGGAAGATTAAACAGATGAGGCAAAAGACATTTGAATCGGCAAATAAGTGTGGAAAATTGTTGGCCTGGCAAATGAAAAAAAGACAAAAACTTAATACTATTACAAATTTGGAAGTGGAAGGAAAGAATATACAGAACCCAGTGGAGATCAGGAAGTGTTTTCAGAGGTATTTTATGTTAGGGTGTGAAACCTAAGACGCTGGCAAGTTAGCAATGTCATGTGACTTTAAGTAGTCAAGCTCATTAAGTTGTTAAGTTGTTAAGTTGCTCAGTATATAAAGAGTGTTTGTTTTCTCTGTGTTTGGGGCGTGAAGCAAAAATGTCCGAAAGCTCCGGAGGTGTTTCTGTTATCTTTCTGCAATAAACCTGTCTTTGGAAAGACAGGCTTCCCTGTGTCGTTATTTCTTTGCTGCTGAGACTCTGAAGCTTGTACTGCAACAAGAATCTCTGCACTGGACTTAATTAATACTCTGCAAAAAGAGAGCTGTTGCTGGTGGCGCAGCGGAAGCGTTTACTGGACCAGTACAGAAACTCTCTTAGGTTATGGACTCTTTCTACGTTTCTACAGCTGTATTGTGTGCAGAGAAAGTGAAAGCAGCTTCGGATGAGAGAAGACCGGCTTGGTCATAAATCCAGCTCTTAAAGGAGGCTGGAGGCGTCTGAAAAGTGAGTAAGACAAATCCCAAGGGGAAAGAGAAGAAAGGGCACACAGAGGGAGTAGCAGCAGACCCCAAGAATGGCAGTGGAAAATTTCCAGGTTCCCTTTACAAAGTTGAACTCTGCTAATTACGTGCAGTGGTCTAAGAGGGCTCAAGTCTGGTTGGAAGCCAAAGAAGTGTGGGCTGACTATGTCCAGAGGCGAAAGCCGTTTGTGGCTGTTGCAGCAGATGCCACAGCAGAGCAACAGGCTGCTGCACATGCCCAGAACAGGGAACATGATAAAATGGACACTAAAGCAAGATGCATGTTGATGGTATCGATAGACGATTCCCAATTACCTCATGTGGAAAATTTAAGGTCTGCATTTGAAATTTGGGAAGCTCTTAGGCGAATTCACCATAGAGCCACGCCCGGAGAGAAGGTGAACATTATACGTGCTTTGTATGAGTTGAAACTGAAGCCAGGGGATAGTGTGGTTGAACACACGTCACAGATGACTGAGTATTTCAACCGACTGTCATCTTTAGGTGTGAATTTTCCTGAAAATATTAAAGTTTATACTCTGCTTAGCAGCCTGCATGCAGGGTTTGAAAACTTAGTACTAACTTTACAAGTTTTGCCAGAGGACCAGCTGAATATGAATTATGTGACTGGTAGATTGTGTGAACAAGAATATCAACATCATCGAAAACGTATTGATAATTCAAATACCCCAAGGGTTGGATGTTCAGATAATTCCCAGCGTGGGGAAACTAGCAGGCAGAGCTGTAAGGAAGCCTCACAAGTGTCTGCTATGGCCAGCAAGTCATGTTTTCGATGTGGCAGCAGGTTTCATTTGATAGCAAAGTGTCCAGAAAAGCAACAGGAATTTCAACAGTCCAAGGCCAGTTTCCGGAGTTACAGAGGAAGACGACGTGAGAACTACAAGAATCAACGATCCAGAGGGGGAGCAGGTGCTGATAAGGGACTATCTGCAATGGCAGCACAACAGAGTCCTAAAAGGAGCCAACAAACCTTGAAGTGGATAATTGACAGTGGAGCAAGTCACAGTTTAGTTCCAGCGACATCTAGGGGCCGCTTGATGAACTGCAAGACATTGCCAGTTGCAAAAACCGTGACTATAGCAGACAATAGTAAACGAGAAATGAACCTTAAAGGCACAATTTATGTTAACTGTTTGCAAACTAACCTTCCTGTTTTTGTTCTTCCAGGAATGAAGAATGGACTTTTGAGTGTGTCATGCCTGGTAAAAAGTGGTTTTAAGGTTGAGTTTGAAAATGATGTGTGCACCATTTCGAAACAGGGAAAGGAGCTAGTTAAAATTCCCTGTGAGGATGGGCTTTTTGTTTTGGATGAAGAGCAGTTAGCAGCAGGTAGATGTTCAACAGGTGAAGCGCAAGCTAAGTGTGTAAATAAGGCTCCTCATACAGGTTGTGCACATCTACTACACAGAAGGTTAGCTCATATATGCTTTAAGTATGTAAGCAAGATGCCAGATTTAGCTGAGGGGTGTAACATTAAACCCTGTCCAAATTTTCTGGATTGTTGTGCTTGTAAACATGCTAAGGTTAAGACATGTAACTATCCTAGATCTGATAGAATAAGCAAGAAACCCTTTGAACTTGTGCACACAGACGTGTGTGGCCCTATGCCAGTCAAATCGCTTGGAGGTGCGAGATTTATGCAAATTTTGGTGGATGACTTTTCAAGGGCTAGTTGGGTTTTCTTTCTGAAAGAAAAATCACAAGCAGCTTCCATCCTGATGGATTGGATTGAAGAAGTTGAATGTAAATTTGACACCAGGGTACGTAAAATACAATCAGATCGTGGTGGGGAATTTGTGAACCACACGCTGGAGACATGGTTAAAAAGGAAAGGTATAGTTCATAGACTTACCAATCCCTATTCACCACAGGAGAATGCAGTTGCCGAAAGAAAATTTCGAACATTACAGGAAGCCATTACTGCTTTGCTGTTTGATTCTGGACTTCCACAGCGTTTTTGGGCTGAGGCTGCATTGTATGCGAATTATACTTTTAACAGAGTGTACAATAGCACAGTAGGCAATACTCCTTACTTCATGCTATTTGGGAAAAAACCAAAAATTGATCATCTAAGAGTTTTTGGATGTCGTGCTTATGTGCTGGTGCCTAGGGCACAACGTAGGAAAGGCGATCCTAGGTCTAAAGAAATGTTTTTCTGTGGTTATCAAGCAAACACAAAAGGTTGGAGATTTGTGAATGTAGAAGGCAATCAAACGAAAATCACAATCAGCAGAAGTGCGGAATTTTGTGAACAGGATGGTTGGAATAAAATTCATGGAAATCCTGACATACTATTTGATGTGGTGAACAGTAACAATGAAACTCAGGCCCCAGGGCAGGTATTAGTTCCAGAACAGACTAAGGAATTTGAGTCTGAGGACAAGGGTGAGAAATCGCCTAGTTCACCCAAGTCTGTAAAGTCAGAATCTTCTAGCTCTAAAAGTTCACCTGTACAGCAAGAGAGACGTGTAAAGTCAGAATCAGAAAGTTCTTCAACTACTAGTGACAAACAGGTGACGACTAGTGATTCTGGGTCAGAGGGGGAAACTGAAGGAACATCACAGGAACTGTTAAGGCGTTCTCAGCGTACCAACAAAGGTAAACCTCCTGAAAGGTACCAAGCTATTAGTGTTTGGGCTGGTTTGGCAAATTGCGAACCTGAAAGTTTTGAGGAGGTTGAGCAATTACCCCAGGAGGAGGCCAGTAGATGGCGTGAGGCCATGCAAAAGGAGTTGAATTCTATGAAAGAACTGGGTGTGTTTTCCATCACCAAACTGCCAGAAGGTGCCAAGGCAGTAAGTTGTAGGTGGGTGTACAGGATAAAGACAACAGCGATGGGGAAACCAGAGTACAAAGCAAGGCTTGTAGCTCGAGGTTTTACGCAAAGAAAGGGATTACATTATTCCGAAGTCTATGCACCCACTTCAAGGAGTGAAACCCTACGGGCACTATTAGCAGTTGCTGCTCAGAAAGGGTTCAAAGTGAATCAATTTGATGTCTCTACAGCTTATCTTCATTCAGACTTGGCTGAAGAGCTCTATATGGAGCTACCGCCAGGATTGAAAGTTGGTAAATCAAATCAGGTATGGAAACTACATAAATCTATTTATGGACTCAAGCAATCTGCTCATAACTGGAATGAGTGTTTGAATGACGTTTTGGTAGGCATTGGTTTTAGCAGGAGCAAGGCTGACAATTGCTTATATTTCAGAAGTTCAGGAGATGCTCAAGAATCTTTGCTTGTCTATGTAGATGACCTGATTTATACTTCAAAGACACAAGAACAAGTAAAAAAACTAGCCAAAGAGTTAAATAAGCACTTCAAAGTTAAGAATCTTGGTGATGTGAAGGTCTATCTTGGTGTTCAGATAGATAGGACCAAAAATGGCAGTTTTCTACTTAATCAAAAAGGCAAGATCTTGCAAATGTTGAAAAAGTTTAACATGACGGAGTGTGCAGGTGTTAGAACACCAATGGAAATGGGTTTTGTAAAAGACAATGAGTTCAAGGATAGTGCTGAATTCAAGCGTGCTGAAATCTTTCAGTCAGCACTGGGAAGCTTACTTCATCTTTCGCAATGGAGTAGACCAGATATTGCTTACGCTGTTAACTTACTCAGCAGAGAAGCTTCGAAACCTAGTGTAAATGCATGGAAAGGAATTCAAAGAGTGTTAAGATATTTACAATACACCAAAGATTTTTGTCTTGAATTATCTTCGGAAGGACAAGCACAGATTACTTGTTGGGCAGATAGTGATTGGGCAAATTTAAAAGATAGAAAATCAGTGTCTGGCTGTGTAATAAAATTTGGTAACTCTCTGATTGGGTGGAGATCCAAGAAACAGAACCTAATTGCTTTGTCGTCAACAGAAGCTGAGTTCTGTGCCTTGTCTGAGTTATGTAGAGATCTAGAATTTTACAAATGCTTGGCACAAGAGATGTATGAAAAGGCCATCACTCCAATCACTGTATGGGGTGATAATCAACCGTGTCTTAAGTTAGCACAAAATGGGCAGTTTAAAGGTCGTACAAAACATTTGGATATCCGCTTTCAAAATGTTTGTCAAACGGTAAAAGCAGGAATTGTTAAATTAAATTACTGTCCTAGTCATGAAAATCAAGCTGATGGTTTTACAAAACCGCTTGGGTTTCAGCGGCATGAAAACTTTTGTGAAGAAATGGGTCTGAAGTAATTTTGTTTTTTGTATTGCCAGCGAGAGGGGGTGTTAGGGTGTGAAACCTAAGACGCTGGCAAGTTAGCAATGTCATGTGACTTTAAGTAGTCAAGCTCATTAAGTTGTTAAGTTGTTAAGTTGCTCAGTATATAAAGAGTGTTTGTTTTCTCTGTGTTTGGGGCGTGAAGCAAAAATGTCCGAAAGCTCCGGAGGTGTTTCTGTTATCTTTCTGCAATAAACCTGTCTTTGGAAAGACAGGCTTCCCTGTGTCGTTATTTCTTTGCTGCTGAGACTCTGAAGCTTGTACTGCAACAAGAATCTCTGCACTGGACTTAATTAATACTCTGCAAAAAGAGAGCTGTTGCTGGTGGCGCAGCGGAAGCGTTTACTGGACCAGTACAGAAACTCTCTTATTTTAAACAACTTTATACACAGGAGAAGCAGAAAGAAATGGACATTGATCGATTTTTGAAAATAAACAACTACCTGACATTCAGGAGACATCTTAAGGCAGCCCTGTTCAGGGAAGTTTTTAACATGTGATATTTTATTGTATTTTTGGTTTTTATGGAAGCCGCCCAGAGTGGCTGGGGAGGCCCAGCCAGATGGGCGGGGTATAAATAATAAATTATTATTATTATTATTATTATTATTATTATTATTATTATTACACAAAATCTCTCAAGAAAAACAGCTAATGTTGAATTACAAAATAACAGATCAGGAGATGGAAGGGGCCATCCAGAACATGCAATTAGGTAAATCTCCAGGACCAGATGGTCTGACTTCAAGATATTACAGATCTTTGAAAGAATGGTTAATACAACCATTGAAGGAAGTCTGCAATTAAATATTGGAAGGGAGAAAGGCACCAGAGTCGTGGAAGGAAGCTTACATTACACTTATACCGAAAACAGAGACTGAAAAGACACAGCTCAAGAACTACCGCCCCATATCGCTGCTTAATGTGGATTACAAAATTTTTGCAGATATTTTGGCTAAAAGATTAAAAAAGGTGTTAGTAGAAGAAATCCATAAAGACCAAGCGGGCTTTCTCCCGGGCAGACATTTTTCTGACAATATGAGGAATATAATTAATATTCTAGAAAAACTACAAGTGAATATCAATACTAAGGCAGTCTTGATATTTGTGGGTGCAGAGAAAGCCTTTGACAACATTTCATGGAGTTTTATGAAGAAGAATCTACAGGGGATGGGGGTAGGTCAAGGTTTTGAAAATGGTATAGGTGCGATATATTCAAAACAAAAGGCAAAATTAATTGTGAACAATGTAGTGACAGAAGAGTTTAAGATTGAGAAAGGGACACGACAAGGTTGCCCAATTTCTCCATTGCTTTTTATATCGGTCCTCAAGGTTTTGTTAAATATGATTAGAAAGGACCAAGAGGTTAAAGGCATACAAGTGGGAGCTAAACAGTACAAACTGAAAGCATTTGCTGATGTCTTAGTATTGACTTTACAGGAGCCAGAATCTAGTACTAAAAGGGTATTGGAACTGATTCAAGAATTTGGACAGGTAGCAGTTTTTAAGTTGAACAAGATGAAAACTAAGGTTTTAGAGAAAAACTTAACTGTGAATGAGAGAGAGAGAAGTTTCAGGAGGAGACAGGACTAACATTGGTTAAGAAAGTGAAATATTTAGGGGTTAACATGACTGCTAAAAATGTGAATTTATTTAAGGATAATTATGAAAAATGTTGGAGTGAAGTGAAAAAGGACTTAGAAATATGGACAAATTTGAAGTTATCATTGTTAGGTCGAATTGCTGTGATAAAAATGAATGTGTTGCCAAGGATGTTGTTTTTGTTTCAAACATTGCAAATTTTGGATAAGATGGATTGTTTCAAGAAGTGGCAGAAAGATATTTCCAGATTTGTTTGGCAGGGCAAGAAGCCTCAAATAAAATTTAAGATATTAACTGATGCCAAAGAAAGAGGTGGATTTGCCCTGCCAGACCTTAAACTTTATTATGAATCAGCTGCTTTTTGCTGGCTGAGAGAATGGCTGCTTCTTGAAAAAACTAACGTGTTGGATTTAGAAGGTTTCAACAATGCATTTGGCTGGCATGCATATTTGTGGTAAAGGTAAAGGTAAAGGCACATAAAGCGTTTAAAAATCATATTGTTAGAAAAGCATTGCTTAATGTTTGGATAAGATATAAGGATTTGTTAGAAAAGAAAACCCCAAGATGGTTGTCACCAATGGAAGCGAAGGCACAGAAAAAACTCAATATGGAGGCCAAATGGCCGAAATATTGGGAAATTCTGGAACAAGATGGAGACAGAATAAAATTGCAGAGCTTTGAAAAATTGAAAAACAAAGTGTGAGATTGGCTCCATTATTACCAAATAATGGAGGCATACAATTTGGACAAAAAGGTTGGTTTCCAGGTGGAAAAATCAAAATTGGAAACAGAATTGTTAGAGTCAAAAAGCAAGAATTTGTCAAGAATGTATAACTTGCTGTTGAAATGGAACACTCAGGACGAAATGGTGAAATCAGCTATGATTAAATGGGCACAAGATGTTGGACATAACAGAATGATGGCTGACTGGGAACAGTTATGGACCACAGGTATGAAATTCATGGCATGTAATGCCCTAAGAGAAAATTTAATGAAAATGATTTATAGGTGGTACAGGACACCAGTCAAGCTTGCAAAAATTTACCATTTGCCCGACAATAAATGTTGGAAATGTAATGAGACTGAAGGTACATTCTTTCACCTTTGGTGGACATGCCCAAGGATTAAGACATTCTGGGAGATGATTTATAACGAAATGAAAAAGATATTCAAATATACCTTCCTGAAGAAACCAGAGGCCTTTCTCCTGGGCATGGTCGGCCAAATGGTGCCAAAGAAGGATAGAACTTTTTTTATGTATGCAACAACAGCAGCAAGAATACTCATCGTGAAGTATTGGAAGACACAAGATTTACCCACGCGGGAAGAATGGCAGATGAAGTTGATGGACTATATGGAACTGGCGGAAATGACTGGCAGAATCTGAGACCAGGGCGAAGAGTCGGTGGAAGAAGACTGGAAAAAGTTTAAAGACTATTTACAGAAATACTGTAAAATTAACGAATTTTAGAAAAATGTTGGAATGAAGTTATATGGCTTTAGTAGAAATGTTATAAGGAATTAAGTATAAATAGATTAATAGAGTATTAAAGGAAAAAATAAGGTTAGAATGTGTTAAGATAATTATAGGATAGAAAACAGGAAGATGGAAAGGAATTGCTGAAACAATTAATAGAAGTGGAATACAAAAAGGGAGGTGTGAGGAGGTCGTTGAAATAAGTGAATGAAAGATAAGATATTGAAATTGTTTGATGTGTTTTAAACGGTTTTTGTTTTGTTTTGTTTTGTTAGTTTAATGTGTTAGTGTTATGTAGTGTTTTTGTATTGTATTGTTCTTTTTTTTGAGTGTTTAAATTGTTGGAAAAGTAATAAATTTTTTTTTTTTTTTAAAGCAATTGGGTATACTATATAGTATAGTCTGGAAGAATTCCAGAATGGTTGACCGGGTTCCAGAAGCCGAGAAAGCTCTGACCTTCCCACAGCTGACAGATGAGAACTATAGTTTATGGTCGTTTTGGGTGGAGGCACTTTTGACCTCTCGGGAAGTGTGGACCTATGTAACTGATGACCCTCCTGACCCTGTGACTAATGCTTGGTCGAAAGGAGATGCAAAAGCCAGGGCGATAATTAATTTGGCGACCAGAAAGTAGTGTATATAAGGAATAAGAAAACTGCCAAAGAAATGTGGGACAGTCTTGCAGCAGTACATATTAGAAAAGAGTTGGCGTCTGCATTGACGTTTTTCAAGCAGCTGTACCAGACGAAGTTGCAGCCTGGTGGTGATTTGGCAGCACACTTGAGACGTCTGGAGGCGATATGCGGCGAATTGATTCGAAGGGACATGGAGATACCTGCTATTAGAATAGAACAGAATAGAATCATAGAGTTGGAAGAGACCACAAGGGCCATCGAGTCCAACCCCCTGCCAAGCAGGAAACACCATCAGAGCACTCCTGACATATGGTTGTCAAGCCTCTGCTTAAAGACCTCCAAAGAAGGAGACTCCACCACACTCCTTGGCAGCAAATTCCACTGTCGAACAGCTCTTACTGTCAGGAAGTTCTTCCTAATGTTTAGGTGGAATCTTCTTTCTTGTAGTTTGGATCCATTGCTCCGTGTCCGCTTCTCTGGAGCAGCAGAAAACAACCTTTCTCCCTCCTCTATGTGACATCCTTTTATATATTTGAACATGGCTATCATATCACTCCTTAACCTCCTCTTCTCCAGGCTAAACATGCCCAGCTCCCTTAGCCATTCCTCATAAGGCATCATTTCCAGGCCTTTGACCATTTTGGTTGCCCTCCTCTGGACACGTTCCAGTTTGTCAGTGTCCTTCTTGTACTGTGGTGCCCAGAACTGGACACAGTACTCCAGGTGAGGTCTGACCAGAGCAGAATACAGTGGCACTATTACTTCCCTTGATCTAGATGCTATACTCCTATTGATGCAGCCCATAATTGCATTGGCTTTTTTAGCTGCCGCGTCACACTGTTGGCTCATGTCAAGTTTGTGGTCAACCAAGACTCCTAGATCCTTTTCACATGTACTGCTCTCAAGCCAGGTGTCACCCATCTTGTATTTGTGCCTCTCATTTTTTTTACCCAAGTGCAATACTTTACATTTCTCCCTGTTAAAATTCATCTTGTTTATTTTTGCCCAGTTCTCTAATCTGTCAAGGTCGTTTTGAAGTGTGATCCTGTCCTCTGAGGTGTTAGCCACCCCTCCCAGTTTGGTGTCATCTGCAAATTTGATCAGGATGCCCTTGAGTCCATCATCCAAGTCGTTGATAAAGATGTTGAATAAGACCGGGCCCAAGACAGAACCCTGTGGCACCCCACTAGTCACTCTTCTCCAGGATGAAGAGGAACCATTGATGAGCACCCTTTGGGTTCGGTCAGTCAGCCAGTTACAAATCCACTGAGTGGTAGCATAGTCAAGACCGCATTTTACCAGCTTCTTTACAAGAATATCATGGGGCACCTTGTCAAATGCCTTGCTGAAATCAAGGTAGGCTACATCCACTGCGTTCCCTTCATCTACCAGGCTTGTAATTCTGTCAAAAAACGAGATCAGGTTAGTCTGACATGACCTATTTTTCAGAAATCCATTCAGTATGTATTAACATGTTTTGTTCCCTTAATGAGGACTTTGATGGTGTCGCTAGCCAGATATCTGCCGTTTCACCAGCACAATTAACTGTGGAAGGGGTAACGGCAAGATTAATGGGCAAGTTGGACAGAAGGGAGGCTTGCGCGATAAGCACTCCTATTTCCAGAAATAGTAAGGAACGCCATATGCAAACTTGTGGTGATACGACTGCATTTAAAGCTGCCAAGCGTTGTTGGTTCTGCAATAAACAAGGACATTTTGCAAAGGACTGCAGATCCAAAAGAAAGCAATGTACTCCCAAGTCTGTTTCTGTTTATCAATCACAGTCGTGAGCCCAGCAGATAACATCATATCGTAAAGACAAAAATGAGCCACGAGCTTTTCATGCTCAGACAACAGATCGTAAAAGAATTAAAGGTGCCAAGTGGAATTCTTTTATTGTAAGGTGTTTTGCTCGTCAAGGCATAACTCTGCGATTCTTAAAGTCAATGTGTGAGTTTTTTGATGGGAACAAACGTCTATTGTATGCCCGGGACTCTGATGGTTTATATAGACTGTATTTCCGCACCTGCACACAATCACCTATAAATTGTAGAGCAGCACAGTCAAGCCAGGGGTTGAGGAATGTAAGGCCACATTCCGGGTGTGTCCATGAAGCACATAGACTTTTAGGACATCTGAATTTTGCTGATGTAATTAAGACAAATATTGTTAATGGCCTCAACTTAAAACCATGTAAATTCTTTGTTTATCCTGTTGCAAGAATAAGATTAAGGTTGCACACAAGGGTAGGTGCTCAGATAGGAAAGTAACAGCCATTTGAGTGTGTACATTGTGATTTAGTTGGGCCACTCCCATCATCATTAGGAGGTTCTAAGTACAGTGGTGCATCGCAAGACGAAATTAATTCGTTCTGCAAGTTTTTTCTTCTTGCGAGTTTTTCATCTTGCAAAGCACGGTTTCCCATAGGAATGCATTGAAAATCAATCAATTCGTTCCTATGGAGACCGTCCGGGGACAGAGGGGAAGCGCCGCTCTGTCCCCTCTTTTGAAGCAAAGGGCTGCGGGGAGAAGATCGCTTCTCCCCGCCGCCCCTTGCTTCAAAAGAGGTCCGGGGACAGCAGGGAAGACGCGCTGCGCTTCCCGCTGTCCCTGGACCTCTTTTGAAGCAAGGGGCTGCGGGGAGAAGATCGCTTCTCCCCGCCACCCCTTGCTTCAAAAGAGGTCCGGGGACAGCGGGGAAGACGCGCTGCGCTTCCCGCTGTCCCCAGACCTGTGGCTGTGGGGAGAAGATCGCTTCTCCCTGCCGCCCCTTGCTTCAAAAGAGGTCTGGGGACAGCGGGGAAGACGCGCTGCGCTTCCCGCTGTCCCCAGACCTGTGGCTGTGGGGAGAAGATCGCTTCTCCCTGCCGCCCCTTGCTTCAAAAGAGGTCTGGGGACAGCGGGGAAGACGCGCTGCGCTTCCTGCTGTCCCCGGAGCTTGCGGGGCAAGCTTCGTTTTGCGAAGCAAGCCCATAGGGAAATTTGTCTTGTGAGGCAACTCGAAAACGAAAAAACCTTTCGTTTTGCGAGTTTTTCGTCTCGCGAGGCGTTCGTCTTACGGGGCACCACTGTACTGGCTTACCCTGATAGACCAGTATAGTAGATATTGTTGTACCTATGCAATAGCTGAGAAGTCACAAGCATTTGAGAGGTACAAAGTTTTTTGCAGTTGGGTAAAAACGCATTTTAACAATATAATAATAATATTAAATTTTATTTATATCCCGCCCTCCCCAGCCGATGCCGGGCTCAGGGCGGCTAACAACAATAAAACAGTACAAAAGTACAGCACAAACATCACTCTAAAACCATTCATTATAAAATTAATTCAAATCAAGCCACTGGCAACCATTGGGCCAGAGCTCCGTGAAGATTGCCGAGGGAGGGAGTCAGGCTGTGCCCTGGCCAAAGGCCTGGTGGAACAGCTCTGTCTTGCAGGCTCTGCGGAAAGATGTCAAGTCCCGCAGGGCCCTAGTCTCTTGTGACAGAGTGTTCCACCAGATCGGAGCCACAGCCGAAAAAGCCCTGGCTCTAGTTGAGGCCAGCCTAACTTTTCTGTGGCCTGGGACCTTCAAGATGTTTTTATTTGAAGACCGTAAGTTTCTCTGTGGGGCATACCAGGAGAGGCGGTCCCGTAGGTACAAACCTATTAAGAACCTGTTTTCCGACCGGGGCAGGGAATTTGTTTCTGAGGATTTTGAGGATTTCCTGGAGCTATCTTGCCCCCAAAGTCCCTGGCAAAATGGGCTTGTTGAAGTTGTGCAGCGTGACTTGCAGGCAGGGGTTAAAACTTATCTGCACGATGCTAATCTGCCCAAAGTTTTTTTGGGCTGAAGCGCTCAATGCTTTTTGCTATGTTAAGAATCGTAGTTATCATTCTGGTTTAGATGTCACCCCCTATGAGATGTTTAAAAAAACACCCTAATCTGACCATTTGCGCCCCCCCGACCCGCAAAGAAGCCTTTTTAAAGGCTTCGGAACGGGGGACGGAGAGTGGTGTGGTGCTGTGAGTAAACGACTTCTTCTATGGAGTGAAGCCGCGAGCCATGGCCGGAGAGCGCTGACTTCTTTCCTTGAACATTTGGACTGTAAAAGAAACAACCCGTGAGTAGTACGGAATTTGGACTTAAAAATTCCCTTTTCTTTGAATTCGGTACGATCGGGGGAAGCGCTAAAAGGAAGTCCACCCCCCCCCATCCTGCAGGCAGTTTAAAGCAAGAATCGGATAACTAAGGTTGAGAGACTATTTCTATCTTTGGGAGATAAAAGCTATTAATTTCATGATTTGGCATTAGAAGTTTTGTGCTGGAGGATAAGAACTGAATTTTAGGAGCAGACGTGCAACCCCCCGGGATCCGGGAGCGATCCACGAGCGAGCCTGTTGAGGAGACATAAGGAGTTTGACAGCTGTCAAACGAGCTGTCAAACGAACTGTCAACGCTAGAAAAATTTGTTTTTTACTATCTCTGCTGGCTGGGCTTGATACATTGGATCTTAAGTTGCTGGAAACAAAGAAGATTTATTAAAAAAGTAACTGGATTGTTGGAGAAAGATTACTAAGTAACTAGAATCCCTCTAGAGGGGGTTCTGAGGCATTACAATGGCTGCAGATGGAAAAATACAGGCAGAGCTGAAAAGAATGTTCCTCCTCGTGGGAAGGTTACAATATCAGAGTACAGCTTTGGCTACAGATTTAACGACCTTGAATTCTAAAGTAAGCAAACTTGTTGATTGTGTCAACTACGTGACTCAAGAGAATTCGGCAGCTGAATTAGAAGAGATATCTGAAGATTTAGAGGAGCGGGAAGGAGGAGCTGAAGTGTTGCAGGTGGAAAGGGACAACCAGAGGCCTACAAAAAAGAACTACAAGGAAAACAAGATTTTGACAATGAGAATTTGGACTGAAATTAAGAATGAAGAATGGAGTGATCTCTTCATGGGGAGATCGGAAGAACTATGGATCACAAACTTGATCAAGATAAAAGTTGGAGCTTTTGGGACATTTGGACTGCTGCCCAGGAGGACTCCCCTGAGTGAGTGCTTGAGGGCCCTGCTCTTGCCACTTACCATCTGGCCTGGGGCGGGGCCTGAAGCCTCATAAGGACTGCATGCTGCTTGCTGCCTGCTGCCCAGGAGGACTCCCCTGAGTGAGTGCTTGAGGGCCCTGCTCTTGCCACTTACCATCTGGCCTGGGGCGGGGCCTGGGGCCTCATAAGGACTGCGTGCTGCTTGCGGCCTGCTGCCCAGGAGGACTCCCCTGAGTGAGTGCTTGAGGGCCCTGCTCTTGCCACTTACCATCCGGCCTGGGGCGGGGCCTGAAGCCTCATAAGGACTGCGTGCTGCTTGCCGCCTGCTGCCCAGGAGGACTCCCCTGAGTGAGTGCCTGAGGGCCCTGCTCTTCCCACTTACCATCTGGCCTGGGGCGGGGCCTGAAGCCTCATAAGGACTGCATGCTGCTTGCTGCCTGCTGCCCAGGAGGACTCCCCTGAGTGAGTGCTGAGGGCCCTGCTCTTGCCACTTACCATCTGGCCTGGGGCGGGGCCTGAAGCCTCATAAGGACTGCGTGCTGCTTGCTGCCTGCTGCCCAGGAAGACTCCCCTGAGTGAGTGCCTGAGGGCCCTGCTCCTTTCTGCCACTTACCACCTGGCCCAGGGCGGGGCCTGACAGGCCTCACTAGGACAGTTGTTACTGCCGGAGGGGCACAGAGTGTTTTTAAAATGTTTTTAAAAAATTTCTTTGGATTTTTTGTATGTGGGGGGTGGGGGTGGGATGGATGTTTGGTTGGGCTTGGGGAATTATTTTTTATTTTATTTTGATGTTTTTGTAATTTTTACATTTTTTTGTTTGTATTGTTTATTGGTTTTGTTTTGTTTGTTTAAGGTGTTATTTTGTTCTTAGGGGGAGGGGTCAGGGCTGCCGGGGAGTGGGCCCCAGCCCACAAAATGGCTGGGGCATGTTCCACAGGGGGGGATGCACTGGGACAACTGATCTCAGTGATCACGGGTAGGAGGAGGAGTTACGCTAAGACTAGACCATGTCATTACAGAGGGGGCAGATTTAGTCGTTGTCTGAGGACTATTCCTGCCTCCAGGTCTGGTCCTGACCGGATGGATACTAGAATCAGCAAGGGATACCCACATGACCTGAAGGTGCTGCTGTGCAATGCCAGGTCAATGATTCATAAGACCACTGCCATCCATGACGTGATCGTGGATGGAGGACTTGACCTGGCATGTGTAACAGAGACCTGGTTGGATGAAGCAGATGGGCCTGTCCTTGCCGCTGCTTGTCCACCATGTTTCTCTTACGCACTGCAACCCAGGTCATGTGGGCGGGGAGGGGGGTTGCAGTGATTTTTAGGAAGTCATTAGTTTGCACCAGGCGTCCTATTGGGAAGACCCAGTTTTCTGAGTGCATGTTCTGGAAGTTGGGCAATAGGGGCAGTACAGGATTCCTTTTGGTGTACCGACCTCCCCGCTGCACCAAGGATTCCCTGCCCAAGCTGCTTCAGGTCGTGGCGGATGTTCTCCTGGAGACACCTAGCTTGGTCGTCCTAGGGGATTTTAACATCCATGCCGACACGACCTTACAAGGGGCCGCTCGGGACTTCGTGGAAAGCATGGCCTCCATGGGGCTGTCCCTGAATAAGTCTGGCCCAACCCATAGCCGTGGACATGCCTTGGACCTGGTGTTTACCTCTATGGATGTTGGTGATCTGACACTAAGTAAAAGCGCAACGAAAGAAGTGCCATGGTCAGATCACTTCCTGGTGCAACTGGACTTCTCTGCGACCCATCCCCTCTGCGGGGAGGTGGGACCAATTCGGATGGTCCGCCCCCGCCACTTAATGGATCCAAATGGTTTCCAGAGAGTGGTAGGGGATGCTTTATCCCATGTTGATGGCCTTTCAGCTGATTCCCTGGTGGCCCGCTGGAATGTGGAGTTAACCAGGGCTATTGACTGTTTGGCTCCGAAGCGCCCTCTCCGATTGCATGGAGCCCGGACAGCCCCGTGGTTTTCCACGGATCTGAGGGCAATGAAACAATCGTTGAGACGGCTAGAGCGCCGGTGGCGGATAACTCATTCCGAATCTGACCGGACACAGGTTAGAGCTCAACGTCGAGCCTACCAAGTGGCGATAGCGACGGCGAAGAAGAATTTCTTCACCGCCTCTATTGCATCTGCAGAAAACAGCAGCAAGAGACTTTTTCAGGTGGTTCACAATTTAGCGGAACCACCTGCAACATCGGGGCCCAGTACGGGCCACATATTCTCCTGCAATGATTTTGCAAAGTTTTTTGCAGATAAAGTCGCTCAGATTCGGGAAGAAGTAGACTCCACCGTGGGAGCAGGACCGGGGCGGGAGAGTGCTAGAGTTCTGTCTAGTCAAGTTGAGTGGGATCAATTCTAATCTGTTACCTCCGAGGATGTGGACAGGCTGCTTGGACGAGTGAAACCAACCACCTGTCTCCTGGATCCTTGCCCATCCTGGCTTATAAAAGCTAGCCGGGAAGGACTGGGCGATGGGCTTCGTGGGGTGGTGAATGCTTCCCTCCGTGAGGGAGCCTTCCCAGACCCGCTGAAAGAGGCGGTTATTAAACAGCTTCTTAAAAAACCATCTTTAGATGCGGCCACGATGGCCAACTATCGCCCAGTCTCAAATCTTCCATTCCTGGGCAAGGTGATTGAGCGAGTGGTTGCCGAACAACTCCAGGCACGCCTGGAAGAAGCGGACCATTTGGATCCCTTCCAGTCGCGATTCAGGCCTCATCATGGGACTGAAACTGCCTTGGTCGCACTGGTTGATGATCTGCGGCGGGCTAGGTACAAAGGTGAGAGCTGTTTCCTAGTTCTGCTGGATCTCTCAGCGGCGTTTGATACCATCAACCATAGCATCCTTCTGGACCTTCTTGAGGGGCTGGGAGCTGGGGGCACTGTTATACAGTGGTTCCGCTCCTTCCTCCTGGGCCGTGTTCAGAAAGTGGTGGTGGGGGATGAGTGTTCAGACCCCTGGGCTCTCACTTGTGGGGTGCCTCAGGGTTCTGTCCTCTCCCCCATGCTTTTCAACATTTACATGCAGCCGCTGGGATAGATCATCAGGAGGTTTGGGCTGGGTGTTCATCAGTATGCGGATGATACCCAGCTCTACCTCTCTTTTAAATCAGAACCAGTGAAGGCGGTGAAGGTCCTGTGTGAGTGTCTGGAGGCGGTTGGAAGATGGATGGCGGCTAACGGATTGAGGTTGAATCCTGACAAGACAGAAGTACTGTTTTTGGGGGACAGGAGGCGGGCAGGTGTCGGGGATTCCCTGGTCCTGAATGGGGTAACTGTGCCCCTGAAGGACCAGGTGCGCAGCCTGGGAGTCATTTTGGACTCACAGCTGTCCATGGAGGCACAGGTCAAATCTGTGTCCAGGGCAGCTGTTTACCAGCTCCATCTGGTACGTAGGCTGAGACCCTATCTGCCTGCGGACTGTCTCGCCAGAGTGATGCATGCTCTGGTTATCTCCCGCTTGGACTACTGCAATGCACTCTACGTGGGGCTACCTTTGAAGGTGACTCAGAAACTACAACTAATCCAGAATGCGGCAGCTAGACTGGTGACTGGGGGCGGCCGCCAAGACCATATAACACCGGTCCTGAGAGATCTGCACTGGCTCCCAGTACGTTTCCGAGCACAATTCAAAGTGTTGGTGCTGACCTTTAAAGCCCTAAACGGCCTCGGTCCAGTATACCTGAAGGAGCGTCTCCACCCCCATTATTCTGCCCGGACGCTGAGGTCCAGCGCCGAGGGCCTTCTGGTGGTTCCCTCATTGCGAGAAGCAAAGCTACAGGGAACCAGGCAGAGGGCCTTCTCGGTAGTGGCGCCCGCCCTGTGGAACGCCCTTCCAGCAGATGTCAAAGCGATAAACAAATACCTGACATTCAGAAGACATCTTAAGGCAGCCCTGTTCAGGGAAGTTTTTAACGTGTGATATTTTACTGTATTTTTGGTTTTTATGGAAGCCGCCCAGAGTGGCTGGGGAGGCCCAGCCAGATGGGCGGGGTACAAATAATAAATTATTATTATTATTATTATTATTATTATTAGAAACATGATTTGGGCTCCGCTTTTGAAAATGGAGGACTGGTTGGAAGTAACATAGATCTTGCTGGGATAGAGCTCCTCCGAGACTTGATGACCAACATAAAGGACTACCAACAAAACCAGCAGAGAGGGACTGAGAGAGATTTGAAGGCCTTGGACGTGAGGAATCCAGGCTAAGAACTGATATTATGGACATATTTTGGGGATTGAAACCGGGAAAGGGGGGGGGGAGAGTTTTTGAATCCAAAGGGTGTATAATTTTACGTTGTTGGTTTTTTGTTAGTATGTTTAGTAATTATTATAAAAGTGGGAAATCTGTGGAAGGGAATTTGGGTCGACCTTAGAAAAAGACGTAAATATGAATTAATTGAGGTATAATTTAAATTTGGTTAATGAAGAAGAATTTAATTTAAAAAATAATAATAACAATAAGGTAAAGGTGGGAGATAAGAACTTGCTGAGTTAACTATTGGAATTAGGATGTATGAGGGGGAGGTGTGGGGAAGTCAGGGAAAGTGGTTAAGAAAGTAAGGATTTGAAATTATGCGTGTTTGTGGTTGTGTGTCTGTGTTGTGTTGTGTTGTGTTTTGTGTGTCTTTATAAAATCTGAAAACCCAATAAAATTTTTATAAAAAATAAAAAACAAAAAACGCCCTAATCTGAAATACCTACGCATTTGGGGTTCAGATGTAATTATGCATTATCCCGCTAAGCAGAAATTGGGTGAGCGTAGTGTTCAGGGGAAATTAATGGGCTACCAGCAGGGAGCATACAGAATTTATGTACCAGCAACTGGCAATTTTCATATTACCAGAAGCATGATCCAAACTGTAAATTGGAATGGAGTTGCTGTTTTCCAAGATACTAACGGTATAGATAATACTGAGGAAGAAGATGTTGGTTTTTGCTTCCTCACTGAGCAGCGAATGCATGTCACAAGACATTGTTTTGCATTCCACAGTCAGAGTTACTGTTGGGTTTCCACGGGAATGGGAGACTGGTTTCTTTGTTAGAGAGACAGTTGCTTCTCTGCTCTTACAGAGGCAGGATGCATGTTTGTATGCTCTCAGCATAGCTTGTAAATAAAGTCAGCACGTGGCACATTACCTGCTTATCCTTCTGCTGTGTGACGACGCTCTGCTTGGGCTCAAGATAAGATGAGCCTGTATCAGCTTCAGAGCGGCCGAAGCTGGTCAAAATCTCACATTTTTGGTTCCAGGCCCAGAAACACGGAATCGGACTAATGGCTGCTGGCAGAGGAACAGAGGAACGGATCGGGCGTTATCTGCTCTGCGTGTCAAGATGATTGATGAGAGGTATGTGCTCTTGCAACGGGCAGCCTGCCAGTTCCTAATTAATGGCTATAAGGCTGGACTTTGAACTTTTCAAGCCGTATGCAGCGGCAGAGGCTCAAAGGCTTGAGAGGCTTGAAAACCGAAAGTGCTTTTACAAGTGCTTTTGGAAGCAGCTGTACTCAGACGCAGCTTGATTGATGACGCAGAAGGCTAATGCCAGAGTCATGGCGGCCCTTCGGGATGCTTTCGGGATTCCAAAGCTCGATAAGAAGAATTATGCGGAGTGGGCATTGTATGCAGAAGCTTTGCTACGAAAAGAGGGTCTGTTCAATGTTATTACAGACACACCCCCCCAGCTCCAATGACAGATGAATGGGCAGCTAAAGATTCCAAAGCTTGGGGAACTCTTACATTGATAGTATCCCCAAAAGAGCTCTGTCTGTTGCGTGATAAGACCTCAACCAGAGAAATTTGGGACACTTTAATATTTTTTTAAAGTAATATTTATTAAAGTTTCATAAACAATCAAAAGCTTCAAAGTTTAAACATAGAGTACAAAAACCAAAAAAACTACAAAAATGAGAAAATACAAAACAAAACACATAGAAATACACAATAGAGAACAGTTAACAGAATAGAAAAAGAAGACAAAGACTCTCCTCCCTGAAAGAGAGGGGAGTGGTTGTGGGCGGGAGCCCGAACACCGCTCCTAGCAGGGGGCGTTGCCCCCTGCCTCCAGCTCACCTGGCTGGCACTCACGCCCCCCCCCCCCGGTGGCTGCCCAACCAGGGGCCATGGGGGGGCGTGTCCAGCAGCCTTTATGCTGCAGTGCCAGCCTCTCCCCGGCCTCATTTCTCTTTGTCGTCCTGTGCGAGTCAGGAGGATACTCTCTCTTCAGTGTTCTTGCAGCGAGAAGCGGCCACGTGGAGCTAACTTGGAAGAGGACGTCTGAGAAAGGGAAGCCTGTAATTCCTCCTTTGCTTTTACCTTACCTTTACTTTAATTCCACCTTTAATTCCCTCTTTACTTTTCTCCAAATACCTCCTAATTGTTCCAAATTTCATCTCTGATCCCGAAGCCTTTACTCTGTGTATGTGTGTGCTGTGCTTCTCCGACTTTAAATCAGTCACTCTGTGTGTGTGTGCTGCTCTTCAGGCCTCAAAACAGACACTCTCTGTGTCTTTGCGGGCAGCATCTCAGCGTGCTTGGAAGGGGGGAAATCTGAGAGCTGCTGGTGTGGGTTCTATGAGTGCTTACTATTTCTGTTTGATTTGCTGGTGCATTTTAAAACTGCCGTATTGCTGTGAATTCCTGTGAGGGCTTTTCCAGCAGTTTATTATTATTTCAACTCCCCCCCTTCCCCCTTCGTTGCCCCCCCTCCCTACTCTGGAATTTTGTCCCTCTTGAGCTGACATTGTCCTCCCTCCCCCTTTGCTAGCTGGCTTTGTGTCCTTCTCTAGCAGGCTCCGTGGTTTGGCTTGGAGCCCTTCCTCCCCCTCTCCCCACGTGTTGCCTTCTCCCTTTGGTGTTGCTCCCCCACGCCTCCGCGATTTCAGGGGGCAGCAGCTCCATTTAAAATCCCCCCCCCCCCCGCTTGGTTTAAGAGTGTGCACTTCTCTGTGTCTGGCTGGTGGTTTTCAATCATTCATTTTATTCTGTTTATGTCATCTGCTGAATTGCATCGCAAGTGACTCATTCTGTTGTCATAGAAGTGGCTGTTGCCTGGGGGCAGGAACATAGTAGCTAATGATCGGTAGTTAAGAGCTTTTGTTCCTCAGCCTTCTCCGTTGTAGAGGCAGCTATACTGCAGCTGCATCCCCACGGTAATTCTGTTCAGCTTACCCCAAAGTCTTTGTTAGTTGAGCGTGCTATCCAAAGAACTACTTAGTTGAACGTGATTTTATTTGCCTGGCATTTATCGTTATATTAGCTGCTTTCAGCATTTGTTTTACTTGGGAGACGCAGTCACACCCCCATTATTCTTCACCCTCCACTCCCCCCCCACTCCCCTTCCCCTCGCATTGTCCTTTGATCACCGGCCAGGGTTGCTTTGTTTTCCCTTAAGCTCCGAATAGCTGGGCAATTAACAGCCTCCTGGTCTTACAGAAGGCAGCTTATGCTTTAGCTGCAGAACCAGTTCTCTTTTGTTGTTCTAGTGACACCTTTACTGCCACCCCCTTGCGTCCCCTTTGTCTCCGGGCGGGGCTGCTTTACCTGCAGTCGTCTCCGCCCATTGCTCACAGCAATTGAGTCACCTCAATATAATTGCTGATAGTATCAGCAGTTGTTGAAATTCAGTTTGCCAGATATATTGCAGATTAATTGAAGCAGGCCCCCTGGTGGAGGCAGGTTCCTTACTATCTGATATCTAGTGGTCAGCGGTGGCTCAATTTGCTAATTAATATCTGCAACATATTATTTACATCTATTTTAAAATATCAATCAGGTAATTTGATCAAGCCATTCGATTTGCACCAACATATTCAGTAATTGATTAGAGACTAATTTAAGAGGCTTGAGATTTTACTAACTGGGGATTACATTAATTTTATATTATTTTAACTGATTTGAGATGCTTGAATAAAGTCTGAATTTGACCAGTTTATTGGACACAATAGGGTGCTAATTAACCAGTAGCAATAGCTAGTGTAAATTGATAGCGGCTTTATAGTAACTTTAATTACATTGTAATAATTTATTGAGAATTAGTGAATCAATGATTAGCAATATATTTACTGATTAAATAAATAAATAATAATTAATTAAAATAATAATAATAATTTAAAATAATAAATAATAATAATAATAATAATAATAATAATAATAATAATAATAATAATTAACAAAAATAAATAAATAAAATTAATAATAATAACTACCAGGCAGGATACATTGTCGCTTAAAGACAGGCAGTTCGTGGTACATTGTTAATTCAGGTACCTGGCGGATGGCCAATCAAGGATACATTGTCTTTGGCAGCATTTTCCTTCTGCTGGGGCCTCCAGCATAACCTTATGTTTTTCAAACTGTTAGTTAAAGGGACATTTCCATTTGATTGCAGTGTGGGGGCCGCCCATTGTTCCATCCCTATATGCTTGTGTGTTATTTAGCTGTGTCTATCTGCCTGACCCTTTGCTTGGTGGCAAATAAATAAATTTATAGGCAAATACAAACCAAACAGTCAAGTGAAGAATAATTATTTCATATCATCATTAGTTATGGTAGACAATTGATAGCATCATCAATTAATTCTACTTACAGTGGTAATTATTTGAACAAATAATACTGGAATAGATTGTAATAAATAACAATAACAATAAATAATAGAATAATAATAATAACAACAAATAAATAAATAAATAAAAATGAATAGATAAATAATAGAATAAAATACTACTAATAATAAATAAAATAAGTGGATGTAATTTATTTATTTATTTATTTTTTGAAAAAATATTATAATAAATAAATAATGATAAATATACATTAATAATAATAAAAGAGAATAAGTGGAATGATGTCACATACCAAGATTAAATTGATTAATTAATTAAACAAATCCATAGATAAATATATAAATAAATAACATTTAAAAAAATAAAAAAAATAAAATTCATTAATAATAAATAATTTACATATATTTTGGAACCCTCAGTTGGTTAGAGCGTGGTGACAATAACGCCAAGGTTGCAGGTTTGATCCCTGTATGGAACAATTATATATTCCTGCTTTGCAAGGGGTTGGACTAAATGACCCTCGGGGTCCCACACAATTCTAGAGAGCCTGGATAGCTCAACTGGTTAGAGCATGGGGCCGATAATGCTAAGGTTGCTGGTTTGATCCCCGTATGGGACCCCGGTATATTCTGCATTGCAGGGGATTGAATGAGATATTATAATATGAAGTAGGAAGCATCTTAATTTTTAAGAAAAGTTTTTTAAAAAAAGAATTAATAATAATAAATATTAATATATATAGAGAGAGTAATAAATAACACACGCAAGCACATACTAATGGGATAAACAATTAAACATTTAACTGAATGCTTGAGAATCATTGTTTATTTTAAGTAAAACAATCATTAATTAGTATATTTGTTTCAGAATCAATAACACGTCCCTGTACAACCGCTTGTAAGCGGTGGCACGTGTTTGTGGCAGTAGCTTTAGCATGTTATCCATGGCGCCTAAGAGGAAGCACTCTGCAACGGAATCAACTCACACCTCAGGCTGCATGGGTGCCAATAGCCGTAATTCATTGGGGGTGCCACATGGACGGGATAATAACCCCAAACCTATTTCACACTGCCTAAATGCATTTAGATCGTTCATTGATGATTATGAGCAGCGTTTTTTCTGATCAATCCCCTATAATGAATAATTATTTCATATCATCGTCAGTTACGGTAGACAATTGATAGTATCAGTAATTAATTCTACTTACAGTGGTAACTGATTGAACAAATAATACTGGATTAGATTTTAATAAATAACAATAATAAATAATAATAACAATAAATAGATAAATAAATAAATAACAGATAAATAATAATAGAATGATAACAACAACAATAAGGGGGTATAGCTCAGTGGTAGAGCATTTGACTGCACATCAAGAGGTCCCTGGTTCATATCCGGGTGCCCCTTCCACCAGCTCCCTCCTCTCCGCATTCTTCGATTGAATTCTTCGATCGGGCACTAAGACTTATCCGGAATTTTGGTTACGAGGCACTCTTGGCAAAATGTGACATAGTCAGCCTTCTGTCTATTGCCAGTTCATCCCAATGACTCTCATTTGCTGGGATTCAAATTTCAAGGGAAATATTACATTGTCAAGGCTATGCCGATGGGTTGTTCTGCAGCTGGCTCGGCCTTTGAGACATTTAGCACTTGTTGGGACTGGGCCTTGTGCTACAGAACCAACTCACCTGGGGCAACACGTTACCTCGGTGACTTTTCTACTCATTGGGAAACCCAATACTGGCGAATGTGCCTCCCTTCTGGAGGCCTTCTCAGCTTTGGCCCAGGAGCTGGGAGTTCCCCTCACAGCAGATAAGGCGGACCCTCAACGCATCTTACTTGCCTGGGTATAGAGCTTGACGCAGCAGCTCAATCCGCCCGCCTGCCAGTGGGGAAAATAGTTGCCCTTAACGAAACTATTCGTCAAACCCTTCCCGAAATAATAATAATAATAATAATAATAATAATAATAATAATAATAATGAAGTCGCTCTTAGACAGGCCCAGTCCTTGCTAGATCATTTCAACTTCGCATGTAGAGTAATTTCACCAGGCCGCCCATTTCGCTCCCGCTTAGCCAGGTTGTCAGCGGGCCTCAAGCATCCGCACCATAGAGTAAGACTTATCAAGTCGGTCAAGGCGGATTTTGAGATGGGGATCAGATTTCTGGAACACTACAACGGAGTCTCCCTATGGCTGGAAATCCTTAATTTGGCCTCTGATTTCCAGGTCCACTCCAATGCGCGTGCCCGCCTAGCCAGGCTGTCAGTGGTCTTAGACACCCGCACAACAGGGTCCGCCTCCCCAGGTCGGTCAAGGCAGATCTGGAGGTGTGGACGAATTGTCTGGAGATCTACAATGGGGTATCTCTATGGCAGAATGTCTTGAATCTGTCATCAGACTTCCAGGTCCAATTGGACGCAGCTGGGTCCTTAGGCTTTGGCTTGTACTTCAAGGGGCGCTGGTGTGCACTACGATGGCCGACGGCATGGCAAGGTCAGGCCATCACGTGGGATCTCACCTTTCTCGAGTTCTTTCCAATAGTGGTGGCCGTTCACATCTGGATGGAAGATTTTCGAGATCACCGCGTGTGCTTCTGGACCGACAACTTGGCGGTCATGAACATTCTAGCCAGGCAGTCATCTCGGTCTGAGAGGATCTCCTCCCTTCTGCGGGCGTTCGTCCTCCAGTGCCTTGAGTACAACATAATATTTTCAGCCAAATACGTACCCAGAGCCAATAATGACATTGCCGATGCCTTGTCTCAATTTCAGATACCTCGCTTCCGGTTGCTTGCACCTGGAGCACAACTGTTGCCCGAACCCTTTCCGGAGCACCTGTGGAATGTGGGAGACGCAAAGTGATACAGGGAGTATTGGCATCCATGGCACCCTCCACTCTCAGGTCCTACAAGAAGGCCTGGTGTGATTTCCTTGGTTTCAGGTCTGGGTTATCTGGGCTCTCACATGACGTACCTCCTACCACTGACGATGTCTTGCAGTACCTTTCCCATCTCGATGATCTGGGACGTGCTCCTAAAACCTTAAAGATTCATGTAGCCGCCATCAGCTTTTTTTCAAAAGCTACATTTGCTCATGACCCGGGTAGCGACTTCTTGATCCGTAGAGCCATTGAGGGTTGGGGCAGGTTACAACCTCACAGGGCCGAGGGCCGTAAGCCGATTTCTTGCGGGTTATCACAGATACGCATAAAACTCAGGTCAATTTGCTGGTCCAGGTTCGAAGCACGTCTCTTTTCCGCAGCATACGCTATTGCCTTTTTGGCGTGCTTAGAGTTGGTGAGGTGGTGTTTGAAGTTAGTGCACGAGGTTCAACACGCGGCCTCCGGTGCAAGGACGTGCAGTTGTCCGATTCTAACGTGACAGTGGATATACGTCAGTCCAAGACTGATCAGGCTGGTAAGGGTGTCCTAGTTAAGCTCACGGTGTCGGCACAGCAGGGCCCATGCCCGGCAGAGGACACTAGGCGGTACCTCTACCTCAGACCGCCCGGCCCGGGTCCGTTTCTGGTCCATGAAGATGGGTCACCCTTGTCGAGGCACCAATTCACCAGAGTACTTCGCAAGGCTATTGAGGCTTGTGGTCTATCCTCCCAGGAGTACGCCACACACTCATTTAGGATTGGCGCCGCAACCACGGCCGCGCACCTGGGGCTACCGGCGGACAGGATCAAAGAAATGGCCCGGTGGAAATCCAATGCTTATAAGTCTAATATGTGACCTGCAGCTTTACCCTACTTATCTGCTTTTTCTTTTCTGTCTTTTACCCCCAGCTATGCTCAGGAGAAGCGTGTGGATTTGCGGCCACAGTATAGTTCATGGGGCCCGCGTACGAGCGGTGAGCTGCAGCCTTGCATACAATCTTGGCCTTCCACATGGTGTTCGAGTTTCCTGGCTTTCGAGAAGAGGCATGCGTTGGGAGGAGCTTATGCCACTGCTGTGGGAGAAAGTAGCCAAGTTCGGCCCTCCCGACATCCTTGTAATTCATTTGGGGGAGAATGACCTCGCTAACAGAAGGAGTGTGGACTTGTTGTGGAGCATAAAAAGAGACTTGAATGCATTTGCAGCCTTGTGTCCCAGAACAACGGTGTTCTGGTCCTCCTTCTTGAAACGAACTGTTTGGCGCGGTGCGCAAAGCTGTATGGCCATTGAAAGAACCAGGAAACTTGTAATTCGGGCGGTAGCCCGTTGGGTGCGCTCTATGTATGGCCGAGTCATTTATCATGACCGTATCCGGATCGGCGACCAAGCTTTATACCGGAATGACGGCGTCCACTTATCGGATCTGGGGAACGGCATTTGGTTAGCTAGTGTCAGCAAAAGCATCTGGGATTGGTTGCAGCTTTGAAGGTATTGGCGGCGAGCCTTTAGCTCGGGTGGCGGTTAGGCATTGGAATAATGTGTTGTGGTGTGTCGAAGTGCTAGGTGTGGCCATCGCCTATGCCTTCAATTTATAGGGGTATTCCGGTAAAGGAATCTGGCGGTCGTGTATTCCGTCCGAAGCCTGCTTGGCGGGAGGCCATGGCACGACCCGCGGTGACATCAGGGGTGAGCCTATAGTTGGATTAGCATCAACAGGTGATGAACCCCTGGTGAATAAACCCACTTGTTTTGCGATCCAATGCCTAAGCCAATACCTTTTCATTGCTGTAATCAATAAAGTTGTGGCCTTTTCTAGCCCATTAACCTTATATCACGTGTCCCTGTGTCTTCATTTTACTTCGCGGGGGTCGGGTCCTCGAACCACAATACACCAAAAAACAAAACAGAAAAAAGTTTAGTATTTTCATATCTTATACTTCATTCACTAGTTTCTTGACCTCCTCACACCTCCCTTTTTGTATTCCAATTCAAATATTTAGTTCAGCAAATCCTTACCCTCTATCATTTATCCTTACTCAACATCTTAACCTATAATAAATATATATTTTCCACCATTATCAATCCATATTTACATATTCTTATTAATCTTTTAACCAACACCACTTGTTTTCAATCCAACATCCCTTTAACATTCATTAATTTTACAGTATTTCTGTAGATAGTCTTTAAATTTTTTCCATTCTTCTTCCACTGCCTCTTCTCCCTGGTCTCGGATTCTGCCAGTCATTTCTGCCAATTCCATGTACTCTATCACCTTCATCTGCCATTCTTCCAGGGTGGGTAGATCTTGTGTCTTCCAATACTTTGCGATGAGTATTCTTGCTGCTGTTGTGGCATACATAAAGAAAGTTCTATCCTTCTTTGGCACCAATTGGCCGACCATCCCCAGAAGAAAGGCCTCTGGTTTCTTCAGGAAGGTATATTTAAATACCTTTTTCATTTCATTATAGATCATTTCCCAGAAAGCCTTGATCTTTGGGCACGTCCAACAAAGGTGAAAGAATGTGCCTTCAGTCTCTTTACATTTCCAACATTTATTATCGGGCAAATGATAAATTTTTGCAAGCTTGACTGGGGTCATGTACAACCTATAAATCATTTTCATAATATTCTCTCTTAGGGCATTACATGCCGTAAATTTTATACCTGTGGTCCACAACTGTTCCCAGTCAGCAAACATAATGTTATGTCCAACATCTTGTGCCCATTTAATCATAGCAGATTTAACCGTCTCATCCTGGGTGAGTTCTGCCAACTGCTCAAATTTTTCTCAAGGACTTTAGTTTTTATTTTTTAAATGATATTTATTAATATTTCACAAACAATAAAAACAAATTCCAGCAAATTCCAACATTCAAACTACAAAAGCAAAACAAATAAAAAATACACAATAGAAAAACAGTTGATAGAAAAAAGAATAAAGAATAAGAACAAAGAGAAAAGCCAAAAATCAAAACTGAAAAATAGATTAATATTTTCAAATCTTATATTTTCTTCACTAGTTTCTTGACCTCCTCACACCTCCCATTTTGTATTCCAGTTCAAATATTAAATTCAGCAAATCCTTAGCCTCTAACATTCATCCTTACTCCATATGTTAACCTATTATTATAAATATCCATTTCCAGTTATCAATCCCTATTTACATTTTCTTAAGCATCTCTTTACCAGTACCACTTATTTTCACTCAAACGTCATTTCAACATTCCTTAATTTTACAGTGCTTCTGCAGGTAATCTTTAAACTTCTTCCAATCTTCCTCCACCGACTCTTCTCCCTGGTCTCGGATTCTGCCAGTCATCTCTGCCAATTCCATGTAGTCCATGACCTTCATCTGCCATTCTTCCAGTGTGGGTAGCTCCTGTGTCTTCCAATATTTCGCGATAAGTAATCTTGCTGCTGCTGTTGCATACATAAAGAAAATTCTATCCTTCTTTAACACCAATTGGCCGACGATACCCAGGAGAAAGGCCTCTGGTTTCTTAGGGAAGGTATATTTAAATACCTTTTTCAATTCATTATATATCATTTCCCAGAAAGCCTTAATCCTTGGGCACGTCCACCAAAGGTGAAAGAATGTACCCTCGGTTTCTTTACATTTCCAACATTTATTGTCGGGCAAATGGTAGATTTTTGCAAGCTTGACTGGTGTCATGTACCACCTATAAATCATTTTCATAATATTCTCTCTAAGGGCATTGCATGCCGTAAATTTCATACCTGTGGTCCACAACTGTTCCCAGTCAGCAAACATAATGTTATGTCCAACATCTTGTGCCCATTTAATCATAGCAGATTTAACTGTCTCATCCTGAGTATTCCATTTTAACAGCAAGTTATACATTCTTGAAAGTATCTTAGTATTGGGATCTAACAATTCTGTTTCCAACTTTGATTTTTCCACCTGGAAGCCGATTTTTTTGTTTAAATTGTATACCTCTCTTATTTGAAAATAATGAAGCCAATCTCGCACTCTATCTTTTAATTTCTCAAAACTCTGCAGTTTCAATTTGTCTCCTTCTTGCTCTAAAATCTCCCAATATTTTGGCCACTTGGCCTCCATATTGAGGTTTTTTTTTGAGCTTTTGCCTCCATTGGTGACAACCACCTTGGGGTTTTGTTTTCAAGTAAGTCTTTGTATCGTGTCCAGACATTGAACAATGCTTTCCTGACAATATGGTTCTTAAATGCCTTATGTGCTTTAACCTTGTCATACCATAAGTATGCATGCCACCCGAAAACATTATTGAAACCTTCTAGATCCAAATTGTCTGTGTTCTCAAGAAGCAGCCAATCCTTCAACCAGCAGAAAGCTGCTGATTCATAATAGAGTTTAAGGTCTGGCAGGGCAAATCCCCCTCTTTCTTTTGCATCGGTTAATATTTTAAATTTTATTCTGGGCTTCTTGCCCTGCCAGACGAATCTAGAAATGTCTCTCTGCCACTTCTTGAAACAGTCCATCTTGTCTAAAATTTGTAATGATTGGAAAAAAAACAACATTCTTGGCAATACATTCATCTTTATAACAGCAATTCGACCCAACAAGGAAAGCTTCAGATTTGACCATATTTCTAGATCCTTTTTAACCTCCAACCAACATTTTTCATAGTTGATGTCAGGGGTTCAGGAGCAGAGGCGAGGGCAAGGGAGGAAACAGAGAGCGAGGGGGAGGAGTCCGAAGGAAAGATGAGCGATGACGACGACCCGAGGTCTCCGAGTCTTTCCAGTGAATCGGAAGATTCACAGAAAGGAGCGCCAGTGGCCAGAGCAAGGGGGGAGATTAGGGGGACACCCCAGGAAAAAGGGACAAAAGGGGGTTCAGAGAGCAGCAGTTGGAAATCGGGGCCAACGTCCCCAACAGAGCGCAGTGGGGAGGAAGGGCGCCAGGTATCCGGATCCGGCGGCTCGCCGCAGGGGGGAGGGCATGAGTCAGGAGTGACCACACCTCCATCGGGGAGCGAAGAAACGGTCAAGCGGAAAGTGGGAGGTTGGGCGCGCGCGCCAAGTTCAAATGCACAGGAAGGCGGCAGAGTAAGCAGCCCGGAAAGGGAGCCAGGTCCTAAAGCCCGCCGCAAGGAGACAGAAGGGTCCGGGGGGTCAGCGTCAGAAGAGTCCAGGAAGGAAGAGACCACGGGGGGCAGAGGGACCCAGAGAAGGAGGGAAAGGCGGAAAAGGTGGAGTAAGGCGAGGGTATTAAGTTGGTGTACAGGAGGCGGGGACTCAGACGGAGCTTCGCCGGTCTAGCTTATAAGACGTAGGGCTGCAAGCGCCAGCTTGGAAATGGAAACTGTAAATCAATAAAGACTTTTATAAAGTGAACGCTGGCTAGCGTGATCCTCTGTGAGCTAGGATCTGGAAGCAGCTCTGACAGTAAGCTCCGTCTCAAGTTTTGTTTTGTTTTTGTTTTTTTAATAATTTTTTTATTGCTTTTTTCCAGGGTAAGATACATCTTCAATAGCACAACAAAAGCGGTTTTACAGAAAAAAGAAAAGTTATAAAAGAAAATTCACTTTTCCAAATTAATGTTCATAATCAACTGGACTTCCCCAAATCTTCCATCCCCTGCTTTCTTTTCAATAGAAATAAACAGCAATTTGATACCTTATTTTATGTGTTTTTGTGTTTTCATTTAGTTGTATAGTCTATGATTTATACTTTTTAACTTCAAGTTTTGGCACCTAAAGCCTCGCAGAGAGGGGTGAAGACTGGTGCCTACTCGCGAGCTCACAAACGGCAGACAAGATGACTGCCGAACAGCAGATAGCGGATCTGCGAGAAGCAGTGACACAACTGAATGCCCAGATACTCGCATCCAGGAAGAGAGAGGGGGAAGCAGCCGCCGCCTACAAGGATCTCCAGGTCAGGTTGGAAATGCTTACTAAGCAAGGGCAACTGACACCCAAACCGGAGGGAATTGGGTTGGGGAGAAGAGCAGGTGGTCTAGTATCTCACTTCGATGGGAATTTACAACAGTACCCCAACTTCCGAGCAGATGTACAGTGTGCGCTGCAACTGCTGGACAAGGACTTTAGAGATGAGCAAGAGAAGGTGGGGTTTATCCTGTCCCATTTGCATGGAGATGCTAAAGCATGGCTGCGCAATTTGTGGAGAGATAAGGATCCGGCGCTCCAAAGTGCGGATGCCTTCATTAAAGCGATGGATGGGTGCTTTTTATCAAGCATAGACGTGGATCTTGCCCGGAAAGAGATACACGGACTGAAGCAGGGGAGGGCCAGTGTAAGGCAGTATCATGCCCGCTTTTTTGCACTGGTCAGTGCCCTGGAATGGGACAGAGATTCGGCTCCAGTCGGAGACCTTTTTTGGGAAGGCTTGAGCGGCGCGGTTAAAGACGAAATTGCGAGGGGGGAGAGACCCCGGAGCACGCAGGAGGTCGTTCAGAGGGCGCTGACGGTTGGGGTGCGTCTGGAAGAACGTCCGTGGAGCAGGGATGAAGGGCGCGGAGGGCACGAACCAGCGAGAGGTTTTTCCTTCGTTCCCAGGGAAGCAGCGCGTGTGCAATCTACGCCTCCGCCAGGAGGGGGAGCGGAACCTATGGAGGTTGGAGGTGCCAGGGCTCAGTCAGCTACCAGAGCCCTAGCGCCGGGAGCAGTCAAGGCGAAGCCTCCTAGAGGGAACCGGAAGTGCTACATCTGCGACAGTCCTCAGCACATGGCGAAAGAGTGTCCCCAGAGGATCCAGAAACACACTGCAGCCTCTGCAACGGTAACTGCAGCTACTCAGCACAGAGAACCACAGCAGGGAAACGACGGAGTCTGGCTGGAGACAGAGGCACTGGGGCCCAGCCAGACGAGTCAGTGAAGCAGTCCCCAGAGATTTTGCAGCCCACAGACCCCCTCCCGCCCAAACCAGTAGTGCAGCTCACCGCATCGCTCCAGCTACCCAATGGACTCACAATGGACGTGCCAATCACTGTTGACTCAGGCAGCAACGATGACTTTATAGGGCAAGACTTCGTCGATCAGCACGCTATACAGTTGCTGCCTGCCACGCTGCCCCTGCAGGTTGTCACGGTGGATGGCAGGGAGCTGCTCGGGGGGCAGGTGGTGAAGCAAACGCCGCCAATGGTGATGCGACTTGGAAATCACAGGGAAATCATCAGTTTTAATGTCACCCAACTGTCGGACACGCCTATTGTATTGGGCATGAGTTGGCTGGACAGGCACAGCCCGACGCTGGCTTGGTACCTGCGGCAGCTGGTCTTCGGCTCTTCCTATTCTGCTGAACATTGCATCCTGCCCAGGCAGGAGGGAGAGGAAGAGGAGTCACAGCTGCAGCTGGGGACGCTGCAAGCAGTCCCCCACAAATACGCAGGATTTTTGGAGGTTTTCTGCGAGAAGGAGGCGGACAAGCTACTCCCCCACAGACCATATGACTGCAAGATTGACCTCCTGCCAGGGGCGGCGCTGCCAAAAGGGAAACTGTATTCTATGTCTGAGGACGAACTACAGGAACTCAAAGAGTTCATAGATCATAATTTGGAGCGCGGTTTCATCCGGGAGTCCAGGGCAGTGGGGGGCAGTCCTGTATTCTTTGTCAAGAAGAAAGACACGCCCCAAAAAAGGCTCGTAGTGGACTATCGGACCTTAAACAGCATGACCAAGCCATCGGATTTCCCATGCCCAGGATCGACGACCTCCTCGCGACGGTGCGCAAAGGACGCGTGTTCACCAAGTTGGACCTGCGCGGGGCGTACAACCTCATTCGCGTGCGGGAAGGCGATGAGTGGAAGACGGCCATGTTCACGCCCCTGGGCACCTACGAATACAGAGTTATGCCGTTTGGACTGCAAAATGGCTCCCACTGTTTTCAAGCTTTCATGCATCACGTGTTAGCGGGGCTCCTCTACAAGAAGTGTGTCTGCTTCCTGGATGACATCCTGATATTTTCGGAATCGCAGCAGGCCCACGAAAGAGACGTCACGGAAGTGCTGAGCAGACTGCAGCAGCATAGGCTGTACGCCAAGCTGGAAAAGTGCCAGTTCGACGTGTCGGAGGTGGATTTCCTGGGCTACAAGTTGTCAGACAAGGGGCTCGCCATGGACAGCGCCAAGGTTCGCGCCGTGTTGGATTGGAAAAGCCCACGCAACCGGAAGGAGGTCCAGCGGTTTATCGGCTTTGCAAACTTCTATCGCAAGTTTATCAAGGGATTTGCAATGCAGACGGCGGCCATCACAGACACGCTCAGCTCCAAGAAGAAGAAGTTCATCTGGACGGAGCAGGCGGAGCAGTCCTTTCAGGCACTCAAGCGTCTCTTCGCGTCGGAAGAGCAGCTACTACATGTCGACCTCAGCAGGCCGATGAGGGTAGAGACGGACGCTTCAGACAGAGCCGTGGGAGCAGTCCTATTGCAGCAAGACCCGCAGGGGGTTTGGAGGCCGGGAGCGTTCTACTCCAGGAAGCTCAGCAAGTCGGAACAGAACTATACCATCTGGGACAGGGAGTTGCTCGCCATTCATGCAGCATTCAAGGCGTGGAGACACTTCCTGATCGGCGCCAAGCACACAGTGCAGGTCTGCATGGACCACAAGAATCTAGAGCACTGGCACACAGCGCAGTTCCTCAACCAGAGGCAGATACGTTGGGCAGAGTTCTTTGCGGACTTCGACTTCCGAATAGAGTATGTCCCAGGAGACACCAACGTCATGGCGGATGCCCTATCCCGTAAACCGCAATACCTGGAGGAGGCGACGCCAGCGACGGCCATGCACATCTTCGCACCGACAGCGTGGGCGTGCGCTTCGGCAACAGTTGACCTGGATGCGGTACGGCGAGCGTTGCAGGACGACTCCTTCGCGCAAGCAAAATTGGCAGAGGTGCACAGGGGCACGGCGACGACCGACGAGTTCCAGGAGCGCGATGGGTTGCTCATCCGTAAAGGGGCCATCTACGTGCCGGGAGACGAACTTCGCGCCAAGGTACTGCAGCAGTTGCACGACGCGCCCACTGCCGGGCACTTTGGCACGGAGAAGACGATGGAAATCTGGGCCCATAACCTTGTTGTTGGGAAACTGCCAGGGAGATAACGTCCATCTGAGCCCCCAAGCCGGAGTTCTGGACGTCCATCGGCCTCCCGTAGTCACGCAGATCCAACAGTTAGGGGCACAAAGCCTTTGGAAATTCCTAGCCACATTCCTAGGCTGGTGCACCCTCTTTCAGCAGAAAGCACAGTCAAAAGCTTGCACCGCAGAAGAGCAGAAGAGCATAATTTACAGACTTTATTAGCGTTTAACAGAACAAAAGAAAACGTGACCGTTCTGTGTCAGCATCTCTGGCCGTCTGGCAAAAACGAAAGGAAACAACAGCAGAACAAAAACATCCTGTGAATAGGACATGCGCAGACTCTGTGACTCCCCAAAGCCTGCTCCCTTTTAAGGTGGAACGGAAATATCCTAACAGCACACAATCTACTCAGCGTTGCGCAGCTGAATGAACGGAACATTGACGTTTCATTCAAGAACAAGAAGTGCACCATCACAAAGAAAAAGAATTATGTATTGCATGCTGAATATGTTGATCGTTTGTTTGTATTGTATTTTGATGATGTTGTGCAGGATGGAACTTGTTGCATTGCAGGTTCTAACAAGGTTTTGCATGCAGGATGTATTCATGATTATCACAGGAAATTTGGTCATTTGCATTTTGAGGCAGTATCCAAAATGCCTGCCTTGGTTGAAGGTATGACTATTAAATCCTGCAGGTACCACATGAAGTGCAAGGCATGCGCAGCAAACAAGGTGAAAATGCCTGCGAAAGGTAAGGTGTCTAGTAGACAAGCTACAGAACCATACCAGGTTATTCATGCTGATTTGGTTGGTCCACTGTCACCCTCTTTGGGTGGAGCCAGGTACTTCATGGTTCTCATTGATGCATTTTCCAGGTATATTTATGTGTACAATCTCGAGCAGAAATCAGAGGCTTTTCCAAGGTTCAAGGAATTCTGTGCTCGGTTGAAAAATGTGCATGGTAAAAAGATAAAGACTCTTTTCACTGATCGCGGGGGGGGGGGGAATTCGCTTCTCAGCAGTTTGAAGGTTTTCTGACTGAGAAAGGAATTCGGGACTTCCGGTCAGCGCCAGCGATTAATGGCGCATTTCCCTCCGAGCTCCGGAGGGAGTCTGCTCCGCGAGTTCGGGTCCTGCCGCTACGGCGAAGCGGGGACCCTTAAAAATCACAGGCGCGGAAGCCTGTGAACAAGAAGACTCGGCGGGCACCTTTGCGCCCCCCAAAACTGCGAAGGAGCCTTTTTAAAGGCTCCGGAACGGCAGCGGGTGTGTGGCGCGGTGCCGAGAGTCATCACCCAAGCCCATGGAGCGAAGCCGCGTCGCCATTGTCGGAGAGCGCTGATTCCTTCCTGAAATTTGGACTGAAAACAACTACCCGTGAGTAGGATCTAAAGAACTATCTGGATTTGAAATTAATTCTAAAACAATTTGGCTGGAAACGGGAAAGGCATAAAATAAGGAAGTCTGCCTTTCCGGACTGCAGAAAGATCAAAGCAAAGAGCGTGCAAAGCTGTAATTGGAGAAGGACTACTTTGAAAACTACTTGGCAACTGAAGAAAAGACAAAAATTAAATACGGTTACAAATTTAGAAGTTGAAGGAAGGAACATTTATAAGCCAAATGAGATCAGAAACTGTTTTGAGAGTTACTTAAAAAAACTATATTCACAAGGGCCGCAGAAAGAAGTGGACATAGATGAGTTTCTTAAGAAATATGGACTACAAAAAATTTCTCATCAAAGTAAAATAGATCTGAACCAGAAAATAACTGAACAAGAGATAGAAGGTGCCATCCAAAATATGCAATTGGGCAAATCTCCAGGACCTGATGGGCTGACTTCCAGATATTATAAAGCTTTGAAGGAGTGGCTATTACAACCCTTGAAGGAAGTCTATAATGAAATTTTGGAGGGGAAAAAAGCACCAGAATCGTGGAAAGAAGCTTATATCACACTCATACCGAAAACTGAGACTGAAAAGACTCAGCTTAAGAACTACTGCCCTATATCGCTACTTAATGTGGATTACAAAATTTTTGCAGACATTTTGGCAAAAAGATTGAAAAAAGTATTGATGGAAGAGATTCATAAGGACCAAGCAGGCTTTCTCCCAGGAAGACATTTGTCAGATAATGTGAGGAATATAATAGACATTTTGGAATTATTAGAAGTGAATATAAACACTAAAGCAGTAATGATATTTGTGGATGCGGAGAAAGCTTTTGACAATATTTCTTGGAGTTTTATGAAGAAGAATCTACATGGGATGGGGGTAGGCCAAGGATTTGAGAATGGTATGGGTGCAATATATTCTGAACAAAAGGCTAAGTTAATTGTAAATAATGTGGTAACGGAAGAATTTAAAATAGAAAAAGGGACACGACAGGGGTGCCCAATTTCCCCATTGCTTTTTATATCGGTCCTGGAGGTTTTGCTAAATATGATCAGAAGAGACCAGCTGGTTAAAGGGATACAGGTCGGAGCTAAACAGTACAAATTGAGGGCCTTTGCAGATGACTTGGTACTTACTTTACAAGAGCCAGACACTAGTACGAAAAGAGTTTTAGAACTAATTCAGGAATTTGGTCAAGTTGCAGGATTTAAACTGAACAAACAAAAAACTAAGGTATTGGAGAAAAACTTAACAGTTACAGAAAGGGAGAGGTTGCAGAATGAAACGGGCTTAACTGTGGTTAAGAAAGTGAAATATTTGGGGATTAATATGACATCTAAGAATGTGAATTTATTTAAAGATAATTATGAGAAATGCTGGACAGAAGTAAAAAAGGATCTAGAAATATGGTCAAATTTGAAGCTCTCCTTGTTAGGCCGAATTGCTGTTATTAAGATGAATGTATTGCCTAGAATGTTATTTTTATTTCAAGCATTGCAAATTGTGGACAAGATGGATTGTTTCAAGAGGTGGCAGAAAGACATTTCGAAGTTTGTCTGGCAGGGCAAAAAACCCAGAATAAAACTTAAGATTTTAACTGATGCAAAGGAAAGAGGGGGATTTGCCCTGCCGGACTTTAAACTTTATTATGAATCAGCAGCTTTTTGCTGGATGAAAGACTGGCTGCTCCTTGAGAACACAGACATTTTGGATTTGGAAAGTTTTAACAATGTATTTGGATGGCATGCATATTTATGGTATGACAAGGTTAAAGCGCATAAAACTTTTAAAAATCATATTGTTAGGAAAGCATTATATAAGGTTTGGACTAGATATAAAGACTTGTTGGAAAATAGAACCCCAAGGTGGTTGTCGCCAATGGAGGCAAAAGCTGTGAAAAAGCTCAATATGGAGGCCAAATGGCCAAAATATTGGGAAATTTTGGAACAGGAGGGAGATAAACTGAAATGACAGAGTTTCGAGAAATTGAAGGTTAAAGTACGAGATTGGCTCCATTATTATCAATGGAGCCTTCTGGCGGTTCCCTCACTGCGAGAAGCAAAGCTACAGGGAACCAGGCAGAGGGCCTTCTCGGTAGTGGCGCCCGCCCTGTGGAACGCCCTTCCAGCAGATGTCAAAGCGATAAACAACTATCTGACATTCAGGAGACATCTTAAGGCAGCCCTGTTCAGGGAAGTTTTTAACGTGTGACATTTTACTGTATTTTTGGTTTTTATGGAAGCCGCCCAGAGTGGCTGGGGAGGCCCAGCCAGATGGGCGGGGTATAAATAATAAATTATTATTATTATTATTATTATATAATGGAGGTTTACAAACAGGACAGGAAAATTGGCTTCCAGGTGGAGAAATCAAAATTAGAAACAGAACTGTTAGAACCCAATACTAAGAGTTTGTCAAGAATGTACAACTTACTGCTGAAATGGAATACACAAGATGAAACAGTGAAATCAGCTATGATAAAGTGGGCACAAGACATTGGTCATAACATTATGTTTGCTGACTGGGAACAGTTGTGGACCACCGGTATAAAATTTACGGCATGTAATGCCCTAAGAGAGAATATTATGAAAATGATTTACAGGTGGTACATGACCCCAGTCAAGCTTGCAAAAATCTACCATTTGCCTGATAAGAAGTGTTGGAAATGTAAAGAAACTGAAGGTACTTTTTTCACCTTTGGTGGATGTGCCCGAAGATTAAGGCCTTCTGGGAAATGATATATAATGAAATGAAAAAGGTACTTAAATGTACTTTCCCTAAGAAACCAGAAGCCTTTCTCTTGGGCATTGTCGGCCAATTGGTGCCAAAGAAAGATAGAACATTTTTCATGTACGCTACAACGGCAGCAAGAATACTCATCGCAAAGTATTGGAAGACACAAGACTTACCCGCTCTGGAAGAATGGCAGATGAAGGTGATAGACTATATGGCTTTGGCTGAGATGACTGGCAGAATCCGAGACCAGGGGAAAGAGACGGCGGAAGAAGATTGGAAGAAATTTAAAATTTATCTTAAGAAATATTGTAAAATTAATGAGTGCTAAAATGTTGTGGTTATAGAAAGTAAGTGGGTTACAGCTGTAAAGATTAAGAGGAAAAGAAAAGGAAACAATTAGATAAAATTAAGGGGGAGGATTTGCTGAAATAAATTTTGAAATTGGAATGCAGAAAGGGGAGGTATGAGGAGGTCGGTGAAATAAGTTTTAAGAGAAAAAAAGGATTTGAGGCTTCCGGTTTGGATCGCGGACGGCGAGGAAGCGCGGAGAGCCTCGGAAAGGGCTTTCTGAGCAGTTCGGAGGCTTGGGGGAGTCGCAAGGGCACTGCGCCCCCCAAAAATCCCAGGGGGGAAACCCTGGGGGATAGGCTTCCCGGCAGTGTGGGAGCGGCTTTTGCACAGCTTGGAGTTTTTTCGCAACAGCGGAAAGACGCCCAGGGTGGAGCCGCGAGCGCAAAAACGGGAGAGCACCTCCAGCTTCTGCCGAGAAGGGCGATAAACCTTCGTCAGATAAGAAAGGAATCTCCAGTGTGGGATGTGCTGAGGTATTTAGAGAAATTGGAAACCAAACTGAGAGAGTCCGGGATAGTTAAGGATTTACAAAAGGAACACACCCGTTGGTGAGCGGAAAATGACGCAGTCAATTATATCACAGACAGTTTAAAAAGGCAATATCTACAAACGGCCGGACTGAGTGAGTATTGAATGCTGCGGCAATTCTTGACAATTTGAAATAATTATTGGCCAAAAAGTTGGCCTAAAAAGAAGATATAAAGCGACAAAAGAGGGTGCCAGTTGGATGAGAAGCTTGTTGGATGGGTTTTTCCTTTTTAACGTTTTGTAAGTACACTGTTTCTTTCTACGGAGGAAAAGCAGCAGAGGAGACTTAAAAGTTAGGAGAAGGGGACCGAAGGCGGCATAGAGATAAAGGGACAATTAAGGACACTTTAATGGGAGCTCCGTGGGAGAAAGCGTGGAGGAATTAAACAAAGCGAAGAGTGCTAAACGCTAAGGGGACTCCTCCACGTGGGTTCCGCTTCCCTCGCCCATTTCCTCTCTAGTTGGATTTATTGTTTGCTGCTACCCGACGTTCTCGCCCACCCTGCTGGACCTTTCTCCTCCTCTGCTCTGTCCCCCTTGCCCCTTACCTCTATACTCCTCCTCCTACATTTAACCAAGGCAATGGACAGATTGATGGACCCTTCTTTATTTGCTGAGGAAAGAGAAATGGATTATAAAACCTAAAAGTGGCTTTGCCTTTTAGACTGGAAGGAAAATAGACTTTTAGCGTGATAACAGTGGCGAAATAGCTAATCTAAAACGGTCTCATAGCCTAATTGATTTATTGGCTCTCACCTTAATAGATTTTGGGGAGCTTTCACCCAATATAGTAAGCTTAATAGTCTCATTTGTTGATTATTGGTTTAAGTGGACTACTCTAACAATGGACAATGGACAAAGTACTCCTGTTTGAGAGTTATTACTAAGATTTACAACACCTCCCTTTACACGGATTAGGCCAGCAAGTGGCTGAAGCTTGGAGAAAGCAAATTGGATCGATCAGAAGGACATAAAAAGTATAGACAAACTTGAGAAGACACTTTAACACCCTAAGTGTTAAAAACCCACATATATGTTAAAGAAGGCTTAGTTTGATTATCTGAAGAGAAGGAGATTGTGAGCCCCTAAGGGGGAGAGACCTAGTGACAACACACATAGTGGAAATAAGGTTTAAGATGTTGGGGAAAAATGGGAAAAAGGGGGGAGGAACCCCAACGGATAGAAAGACATCTAGACAAGAGGAAATTAAAGACCTTGATATTTTATGGCTTAAAATCAAAGAGGAGTTTAAACAAAATGAAAGCCATCTAGAAAGTAAATTAGAAGAAATGCAGGAGATGATAGATAGGAGGATAGAAGGAGCAGTAGGAGAACTCTCCATAAAAATTCAAGAACTATCTGTCAAATCCAAAGCATTTGAGGAAACAAATAAAAAACTGCAAAAAGACATGAGAGAACAGAAAAAAGAGACTGAAAAAATAAAGGAAGAGATGAGAGTTGTGAATAAAACGCAGGAACAACTTTGGGATAATATTGCTATGACAGAAATGCGAAAGAAACAACTACACCTAAAATTTAGAAGGGTAGATGAAGAGACAAATGAGAACATAAAGGAAAAGATGATCAAAGAGTTAGCAAAATGGTTAGCTCTGAAAGAGGAAGATGTCGCATACACAATTGAAAACTCTTTTAGAATAAAAATGAGAATATCCCAAAATAGGACAAAAAGACCTCTTGGAGACTGTTTAGTAATATTCAACTCAACTGAGATGAAGAATTTAATATTAAAAACGAGCTATCATAAAAAAACTTATAATTGGTGGCAGGCCAATAATTGTGTTGAAGGAAATCCCAGTTAAAATTTTACGCAAAAGGGAGGGATATAGACAAATAGTGGCAGTCCTGAAAAGAAACAGGATAAGATATAGATGGGAATTTCCTGAAGGAATTGCTTTCTTCTTTAAGGATAAGAAATTCAAGTTGACAGACCAACAGGAAGTGGAAAAATTTATGAGGAGATATGAGAAAGAACTTGGCAAGGCTGAAGACAATACTAGAGATAGAGAGGGAGGTGGAGGTGGGAGGGGGGGAGGGGGGGAGAGAGGGAGGTTGGGAGGGGGGAAGGAGGGAGAGGGCGGGGGGGAGGGGAATGAAGAGGGACTAGAGAGCGGCGAAGAAGCGGAGGAAGCGGAGGAAGAAGGTTAGGAAGAGAAAGAGGAGCAACTAGAATTTAGTTTTAGTAATGTCTTTGAAGTTTTTGTCCTGGAATGTAAATGGTGTAAATGAAAAATCCAAAAGGAATAAAATAACGCAAGTTTTGAGGAACAAAAATTATGATGTGATATGCTACCAAGAGACTCATATAGCTAAAAAACATAAACATGTATTGATTAATAAAAAGTTGGGGGTGGAATTTATTAATTCTGATGTCAGTAAAAAAAGAGGACTGGTGGTTTATGTTAAAGAGAAATGGGAACCGACACTAATATGTAAGGATGAAGAAGGAAGAATTCTGGGAGTTCAAATTAACCATCAAGGAGAAAAAGTTAATGTAATAACGGTCTATGCCCCCAATACAAAAAAAGTAGAATTCTTTTAAAAATTGGAACAAATGTTATTAGAATTAGAGAACCATAAATTAATTCTTTTAGGAGACCTAAATGGAGTCCCTGACCCTGAAATGGATAGGAGTGAAAAAAAGAGAAAGACAAACCAAGGGAAACTCCCAAAATCTTTTAAAGATTTACAGGAAAACTTAGATCTGATTGATATTTGGAGGTACAAAAACCCAACAACAAAACAATTTACACACTTTTCAGATGCACATCGGAGTTGGGGCAGAATCGATCAGATTTGGACTTCAAGAGAGTTATCATTAAGAACAAGGAAATGTGAGATAGAACCTAGAACACTCTCCGACCACAACCCAATTATTTTGGAAATAAAAGGTAGATCACTGGGACAGTACAGGTGGAGAATGAACGAATACCTATTAGAAAATGAAGGGATTATTGAGAAAGCAAAAAACACCCTGAAAGAATATTTTGAATGGAATTTAAACAAAGGAACCAAAATTGACATAGTCTGGGAAGCAAGTAAAGCGGTCCTCAGGGGATTCTTGATTCAGCAGAATAGTTATAGAAGGAAGCTAAGAGAATTAAAAAAGGAAGAAATAGTAAAACAACTGAAAGAATGTGAGGAAAAATTAATAATAAACACAGAGGATGAAAAGATGAAACAAATATCTAAAGTGCTGCAAACTCAATACTCAACATTATTAGGGCAAGAGGTAGAATGGAGGATAAAATCAATGAAACAAAAATACTTTGAATCTGCAAACAAGACGGGGAGATTGTTAGCATGGCAATTAAGGAAAAGGAAAAAACAAACGGTGATTAATAAGATTAAAATAGAGGAACATATAATAGAAGACCCAAATGAAATAAAGGAAAAGTTTCTTCAGTTCTATGAAACCTTGTACAAAAGAAAGGAGGATGAAGATATAATAGAAATAGAAAGATATTTGGAGAAGAATGGGGGTGAGCGGCTGACAGATGACGAAAAATCCCATCTAAATAAACCAATAATGACGGATGAGGTTAAGGAGGCCATTAAAAAAATGAAACCAGGAAAAGCTCCAGGTCCAGATGGTCTGTCACAAAAATATTATAAAGTCCTGGAGGAATACGTAACACCTGTCTTATGCGACGTATTTAACAACATCTTACAGGGTGGGAGGATACCGGACTCGTGGAGAGAGGCCCATATTACCCTAATACCAAAACCGGAGGTGGATAAACTTGACGTAAAAAACTATAGGCCGATATCACTACTTAATAACGACTATAAAATATTTGCTGAGATAATGGCAAAAAGACTGAAAAAATATTTGATAAAATCAATTCATAAAGACCAAGCCGGTTTTTTGCCAGGCAGACAGCTGAAGGACAACATAAGAAATATAATAAACATCATTGAATATTTAGAGTTTAAAAATGAAATTCCTGCAGCTCTGGTATTTGTCGACGCCGAAAAAGCTTTCGACAATGTATCCTGGTGTTTCCTTGTAAAGTGTATGGAAAAGATAGGGATAGAGGGGCCCTTCTTGGAGGGTATCAAAGCAATTTATTCGAGTCAAAGAGCGAAATTAATTATTAATAATAACTTAACAGATTCATTTATGATAGCAAAAGGTACAAGACAGGGGTGCCCTCTGTCCCCCCTCCTGTTTATTATGGTACTGGAGATAATTGCAAATAAAATAAGGGAAACACCGGAAATAAGAGGAATTAAACTCGGAGTGAAAGAATATAAATTAAAGGCATACGCCGATGATTTAGTGATATCATTAGAAGAGCCATTAAAAAGCGTGTAAAAAGTCTTGGAAGTGCTTGAGGAGTTTGGGAAGTTATCTGGGTTTAAGTTAAACAAAACTAAGACAAAAATACTAAGAACTTGGCGGAAGACTTAAGAAATCAATTAGAACAACAAACAGGAATTAAGGTAGTGAAAAAGGTGAAGTATTTGGGTATTTGGGTAACTACAAAAAACATAAATTTAGTGGAAAATAATTACAAAAAAACCTGGAGTGAGATTAAAAAAGACTTAGACATCTGGAGTAGACTAACACTCTCTTGGGAGGGACGAATGGCGGCCATAAAAATGAACATCCTTCCAAAAATACTATTTCTATTTCAGAATATTCCAGTAATCAGAGGAACGACAATGTTCAAGGAATGGCAGAGGACCCTGTCCAGGTTTATCTGGCAGGGGAAGAGAGCAAGAATTAAGTTTAAATTGCTTACAGACAGGAGAGAAAGAGGGGGGTTTGCTGTCCCGAATCTGCAATTATATTATGAGGCCGCATGCCTATGTTGGGTTAAGGACTGGATAGTTTTGGAAAATCTAGATGTGTTAGACCTGGAAGGATTCGATGCTAGATTTGGCTGGCACGCCTATTTATGGCAGGATAAAGAAAGGGTTCATAAGGGATTCTCCCACCACATTGTTAGAGGAGCGTTGTTAGAGGTATGGAATAGAACTAAAAGACTGTTGGAAAAGGGCATACCTTGGTGGTTATCACCAGTTAATATCTCATCACTTAAAAATTTAAACACGGGAACCCAAAGATGGACCTACGAAGATCTCCTGACTAAATCGGATAAAGGGTGGAGAATTAAATCATATGAAGAACTAAAGGATAAGTCAATAGGGTGGCTACAGGTTCACCAAATTAATGCCCTATGGAATGAACACAAAAAAATAGGGATGAGTGAGAAAAAAATCAAAATTCCAGGTAGAAATATTAGAAGGAAAGAGTAAGCTTTTATCTAAAATGTACAATCAATTACTGGAATGGGATACTAAAGACGAGGAGGTGAAGGAGGTCATGATAAAGTGGGCCATAGATTTGGGATACAGTCTAGAATATGAGAGATGGGTGAAACTTTGGACTAAGGATATAAAATTTACAGCATGCGTTAGCCTCCGAGAAAATATCGAAAAAATGATGTACCGTTGGCATATTACTCCTGTTAAGCTGGAGTACAAGATTCATCCTGTACAAGACTGGAGACAAAAGATGTTGGAAATGTAAAAAAAAAGAGGGTGACTTCCATCATATGTGGTGGTCATGTGAAGAAGTGAAGAGGTTCTGGGGTTCTATTTACGATGAATTGAAAAAGATAATGAAATACACATTTCCAAAAAAACCAGAAGCATTTCTTCTGGGAATGGTCGGTGAGGAGATTAGGAAAGAAGATCAAACCATGTTCCAGTATGCAATGGCAGCAGCCAGAATATTGTTGGCACAGAACTGGAAATCATCTAAAATCCCAACTATTAGTGAATGGCAAAACAAGCTATTTGAGTACTCTGAGTTGGCAAAAATGACTCAGAAGATTAGGCACCAGAGTAATAAAAACTTTATTAATGATTGGAATAAATTTATATCATACATGGAAAAAAATTTAGGTAATATTAAAATAGCAGTAGGTGAACTATAGAATCTGCGAAGTAAAGACAAAAGTTGAAAGAAGGAACTGCAAGAAGGTTATTAATGTGATATAGCTTAAATCGTGGTGGAGGGAAGTCAGAACGACGATATGATAATTAGTACTTTTGGAGAAATGTATTTACGTCTTGATGTTTTACTGTCTATATTTGTTTATTTTTTGTGTTTTTTCTTTTTGGTAAGTTTGTGATTTTAAAAGAGTGTATATCGGAAATAAAATTTATTTAAAAAAAAAAGAAAAAAAAAGGATTTGAAATTATACATGTTTGTTTTTGTGTTTGTATGTTTGTATTGTGTATTGTGTGTGTTTATATAAATTGTGAAAATTCAATAAAAATTTTATTTTAAAAAAGAGAGAAAGGAATTCAACATGATTTGTCTAGTCCTCGTTTGCCATGGCAGAACGGACTTTGTGAGAGAGCAAATCAAACATTGCTTCAAGGGTTAAAAACCTTGCTGCATGACTTCCGGGTTAGCGCGATCGACTAATGGCGGATTCCCTCCGAGCTCCGGAGGGAATCGGCTCCACAGGAGTTGGGTCTTGCCGCTGCGGCTACGCGGGGACCCTTAAAAATCACAGGCAGTGAAGCCTGTGAACCTGGTGACTCGGCGGGCACCATTTGCGCCCCCCGACCCGCAAAGGAGCCTTTTTAAAGGCTTCAGAACGGGGGACAGGGTGAGTGGCGCGGTACTGAGAGTCGACTGCTTCTCCTGCAGAGTGAAGCTGCATGCCATGGTCGGAGAGCGCTGACTTCTTCTTATGAACAATTGGACTCTAAAGCAGCAACCCGTGAGTAGTACGGAAATTGGACTTGTAAAGAAATTTTTTTGGGGGGAATTAGGCACGATCGGGGAAGGCGCAAATAGGAAGTCCGTCTCCCCGTCTTATATATAATTTAAAGCAAGGACCAGCTAACTAAGGTCGAGAGGATTTTATCTTTTTTATTGGGTAAAGACATTAATTTCACGATTTGGCAGTTTAAGTAATCTTACTGGAGGATAAGAGCAAATTTTGGGAGCTGAAGTGCCATCCCCCTGCGAGAGAGCCTGCTGAAGGGATATTGAAGAGCTTGACAGCTGTCAAATTAGCTGTCAAGACGGGAAAAGAGAACTTTGTTTTATACTGTCTCTGCTGGTTATATTCGTTACAATTTGGCTATATTTTGTTGAAAATAAGGAAAAACTGATACAAACTAGCTTGATTTTTGGATTTGAACTGGAAGGATACTAAGTAACCAAAATCTCTCTAGAGGGGGTTTTGGGACATTACAAGAATGGCTGAAGGAGGGAAAATTCAAGCTAAATTGGACAGAGTGTTCTTTCTCTTGGGAAAGTTACAAGGCCAAATTGATGTTTTGGCTACCAACGTTGCAACTCTGGACTTAACAGTAAACAAATTCACTGAATTTGATAAGGACTTGATCCAGGAAGTTTATGCAGCTGGACAAGAGGAGAAATTTGAGAATCTTGAGAGTGCGGAGAAAGATACACATGTTGTTTCTGAGGAAAAGGAAGGAGGAGATGTAATGTTGCAGACGACAAAGGAGAGCCAGAGGCCTGACATGATGGCTACAAAGGAAAATAAGAACTTGATGATGAAAATCTGGTCTGAGCTCGAGATTGAAGAATGGAGAGATCTCCTTATGTGGAGATCTGAAGACCCAAGGATTACAAATTAGATTAAGGTGAAAGTTGGAGCTTTGGGGACATTTGGACTTGAAAGGAACAAGAAACAAGATTTGGGCTCCACTTTTAAGTATGGAGGTCTGGCTGGAAGAAACATTGTCCCTATCGGGCCAGAGCGTCTCCGAGATTTGGTGTTTAATACTAAGGACTATCAAAAAAACCGGCAGAGAGGAACTGAGAGAGAATTGAGAGCCTCGGACGTGAGATCTCCAGGCTGATAGTAGATTAAGACTGATGGACATCTGTTGGGGATTGAAACCGGGAAAGGGGACGGGGTGGGGTTTGGGGATCCAAAGGGTGCATAATTATAATCCATCTTTTTTCTTTTTATTCTGTTTTGTTACTAGTATGAAAAGTGGGGAATTCGTGGAAGGGAATTTGGGTCGACTTTAGAAAAAGGATCTAAGATTTAAGAATGAACATTGATGCATAAATTTTGATGTTGTAAAAATGGTCTTTTAAATTCAACTAAATATAAAAAGGTTAGAAATTGGGGATAAGAACTTGTTGAATTAACAATTTGAATTGGAATATAAGAAGGGGAGGTGTGGGGAAGTCTGAGAAATATGTTATAGAAAAGAAGGGTTCTAAACTGTATATGTTTTCTTTTTTTCTTTCTTTTTTTTGAAATGGAAAATTCTTAATAAATATCTATTAAAAATAAAATAAAAAGATTCCACTAGCAAAAAAAAACAAACAAAAAAAAACCACCTTGCTGCATGATGCCAATCTTCCAGAGAGTTATTGGGCGGAATCTTTGGCCTGTTTTGTTTACAGTTATAATCGCAGATTATCTTCAGCGATTGGTTGTACCCCCTATGAGAAGATGTTTGGCAAGAAACCTTACATCAAACACATGAGAATTTTTGGTTCTGACATGTGGGTTCACACACCACAAAGCTCCAAGTTAGGCAAGCGTGGATTGCATGGTATCTTTCTAGGGTATCAGAAAGGTTCTTACAGAATAATGATGACTGACTCTAAGACAATTAGGCTCACAAGAAGTGTTGAGTACAATGCCAAGTGGGGCGGAGAATGTGTGAATTTTCCAATGCTATCCTGATGACAGTGATGAAACTGAGGATAGGCAACAGCCACAGCTGCCGCAACAACCCACACCCACTGCCCAGTGATGTTCACAGAAAGGGGGAGGATGTTGGTTTCTGCTTCCTCACTGAGCAGCGAATGCATGTCACAAGACATTGTTTTGCATTCCACAGTCAGAGTTACTGTTGGATTCCCACAGGAATGGGAGACTGGATGTGACGTACACTGGTTTCCTGTTTTTCAGTGTTCTCTCGGTTTCTTTGTTAGAGAGACAGTTGCTTCTCTGCTTTCACAGAGGCAGGATGCATGTTTGTATGCTCTCAGCATAGCTTGTAAATAAAGTCAGCATGTGGCACATTACCTGCTTATCCTTCTGCTGTGTGATGACGCTCTGCTTGGGCTCAAGATAAGACGAGCCTGTATCAGCTTCAGAGGGGCCGAAGCTGGTCAAAATCTCACAGAAGAAGCAGGGAATGATAGTGATTCTGAATTAATGGAAGACAAAAAGCCTGTTGAATCTGATAATTTGTTTGATGATTTAAAGTTACAGGCACCTGAGGGGAGGTTAAGTTGTCTCGAGTTTTCTGACCGTGACCTACAGGCATCTCTTCAGTCTGACAATGATGATTTACAACCTGAAACTAGTAGTTTACTGAGTCCCATTAAGTCTGAGGAATCTGACTCTCCTTCCGGACTGAAACGTTCAGGTAGAAAGAGACAGAAGCCACAATGTTTTGCAGATGAACATTTGCAAAACATTAATACCAATAAGGCGGGTTTTGAGCCAAAAAGCTACAATGATGTTCGGAATTTACCTAAGCATCAAGCTGTAAATTGGTATAAAGCTATGAACTCTGAGATAGCTTCTTTAAAAGAGCATAACACTGGGTCTCTTGTACCACAAACCCCAGATATGAGACTTATTGATTCAAAATGGGTTTATAGAGTTAAAATGAATGACAAAAATGAAGTTGTAAGGTACAAGGCTAGATTAGTTGCTAGGGGTTTTCAACAAATTCCAGGTGATGATTATGATTTGTGTTATTCACCAAGTGTAAAATATGAAACAGTTAAGCTTTTGTTAAAAGATGCATCGCAACATGGACATTCTGTTTATCATTTGGATATAAAAACTGCATATTTGTTTTCAGATTTAAAAGAACACATTTTTATGCATGTTCCTGAAGGCATAGATGCCGCTGAAGGTTTGGTATGCAAATTAAATAAATCCCTTTATGGTCTGCACCAAAGTGGAAGGAATTGGCACCAAACTTTAGCAAAAGAATTGCTGGATATTGGTTTTTCGCAAGGAAAGGCAGACAATTGTGTGCTTATAAAGGAAAGGGCAAACTCTGTAACAAAAATATGTGTGTATGTAGATGACGTGTTAATTTCTACAAAAACTAAACAGGAATATGAACAGGTAGTATCACAGTTACAGAAGAAATTTGATATGGTGGAATTAGGCATAGCTAAAAATTACTTATCCATGCAAATTGAGAAAGGCAAAAATGGATCTTTTCTGGTTCATCAAACTGCAAAAAATGATGATCTTGTTGAAATGCTATGTTTAGAAAATGCAAATGGGAAGGAAATGCCTATGGTGTGTGGTTTCACCTTTACAGGTGAAGATAAGCCATTTCCTAACAAAACTTTGTATCGTTCTGCTATAGGCAAGCTAAATTTCATTCAAAGAATCTTGAGACCAGATATAACTTATGCTTTTCACTTTCTGGCAAAATTTGTGGAAAAGCCCACTATGCAATGTTTCTCTGCTCTTAAGAGAGTGGTAATGAACCTTAAACATACCAAACATAGGTTGCAGTTTACGTCAAGTATTGACAAAGGTTTTGAAATTTTCTGCGATGCATCTCATGCAGTGGAACAAAATAATTGCAGGGGTGTGTCTGGTATGGTGTTTTGTTATAACAGTTGTCCATTTGAATGGAAGTCCCAGACACAAACCATTATTTGTCTCTCCACAACGGAGAGTGAATTATGTGCATGCATTCAGACCATTCGTGATATAGAATGGTATCTGCAAGTTTGCAGATCTACAGATTCAAGTAACACTACCAGTAAAAGTTTACCTTGATTCCCCAGAGTGGACTCGCTATCCTATGTTCAGAGACCAATACGCAGCGCACTAGAGTCTAGTGTAGATTACGTTTACAGTTTGTAAAGAAACTAATTGCTGACAAAATAATTGTATTTTAATATGTTCCAGGTGACAATCAAATTGCGGACATTTTTTCTAAAGCACTTCCAAAGGTTACACATGAAAGATGCTTTACGTTTTTGTTCCACAATAATGAACCGCAGGGGAAATGGTGAATGGTCTCTTTAAATTTGAAGGTTCATTATTGTTCCACAAGATGTGTATGTCTTTAAGGGCCAGAGCAAATAATGTGACCCAGTTTTACAGCTGTGAAGCAGTATAGCAGGTCTGTTAGGTTGTGTTAATTAAGCTGTGTCAGCAATTGGGTATCGTATATAAAGAGCAGCACCTAGCTCTCTCAGTACCCGGGTGGATGGGTTGGTGGTTGGGTCATTCTTATTGATATGTTTAGTGTAAAATGAGATTTTGTTTTTGTTATTAAAACCTTGCTAAAGTTATTTTGGTGTTCCTTGTAATGTGTGGTCTCCCCAGCACACCTTCTGCGGTGCAACTAATCTGCAAATAGCCAACACACCTCTGTAACTGAGTGCCTGTGGGGAGCCCACAAATAGGACGCCAGTGCAATGACAGTCCTTTCTCCACCTGTGTTCCCCAGTAACCAGGATTCAGAGGCATATGGTCGCCATCTGTGGAGGCAAAGAATAAAAATCATGGCTAGTAGGCACTTGTTATTTAATTTATTTTAATTGGTGTACCCCACTTCTCACCACATGCGGGTCTCAAAACAGTCCTTCCATCTATTGCCATAAAAGGTGTATTTCCTTTTTAAAGCCATCCAAACTTTAACTATGGTTGCAAATTCCATAGTTAGATGCTGCTGCATAATCTTGATTTATTTTATCTGTTTTATTGGGTAGATTATTATCATTAGATATATAAATTTAAGCTTGTGTAACTTCTTAGGGACTTATTTTTTACTAAGTGGTCCAGAAATTTTGGGTTGTTTAACACACACACATGCACAGACACAAGCCTTGTTGGATGAGGCCCATCTAGTCCAGCATCCTGTTCTATGGAAAGTCCTATAGAAAGTTCACAAGTAGGACATAAGCACAACAGCACCCTCTCTCCCACCCATGTTCCTAACAACTGATGCTCAGAGCCATACCATTTCCCATACTGGAGGTGGTTCATGGCAATCATGACTGACAGCCTTTCCTTCTAAGTGACTTCCTTGGCACAAACACCATGCAAAGTAAATTTTTACTCTCTGAGATCTTTCTCGCTACTTTTAATGGTAACTTTTATTGTTGTTTTAGTGAATATTTTAATTAATACTTTATACTCATATGTAAACCACTTAGAGGCATTTTTTGTTTCAGCAGTATTACAGATGGGTGGATCTGTCAAGTTTGGGGAATTTCTTGCCCATTTTTATATGGAGTTTTGTCTAATATACACATTTTTGCAAAGTAAATTTCCCTAGTATAATGCATTTTGCATGTTATTTTCACTAATATAGGTATCATCATCACCTTGCTTGGATGCCTAAATGGGTTCTAAGCAGTTTACAACTGTAATACCAATACAGAATTTAAAAACACAATTAACAACAACAATGCCTGTCCTCCAAATGTCAAATTTATACCAGTATAAATGTCATGTTTTCCCTGTTGGGAATCTGAATACGTGCAGCTTCACACAGAGTCAATTAAGAGTTGGCCGACAGCCAAGACAATGTAAAGGAGTAAAATCTGCATGGAGATATAGAGGCCTGGAAATAGCTCTTATCATTGCTCAAGCTCCCACACAGGCTTAATGATTTATGGCCTACTGACTTGAATGTGAGTGAGAGAGTTTGTGTTGGTCAGTGTGTTGTCTAAGAGTCGTGTGGTGAGAGAGCTAGTTAAAGATCCGTGTTCTGTTCTGTTCCGGTAAATAGTAACTTGAAGTCCACTGTAAATAATAAACACCTATAAGTAACAAGTTACTGGTTCCTGCTTCGTCCATCCTGCCTGCTACCGATTGCTTTCGTGAACTCTGCTAACGTCTGGCTAAGGCCCTGCAACAAGTCAGAAAGTTGCGAAACTCCAACATTCCCATGCCCCAAATCTGAATTTGGTGAAGTTGCTGAGAATTCTTAGCTAGAGATTCCTAGCTGCCTTACACTCCTCAGGGAGAATTCACTGTTAAACCGGATGAAGTCAATTGTATAGAGATGCTCAACCACCTCACCCCAAAACTAAATTAACTCTGGGCTTATTGTCTCCTTTCCACCCCCCAAAATAAAGAACGACTTGGTGCACACGAGTTTACCAGGAAGCTTGCTCCCCAATAAGAATGCTTAGCAGTGCAGCCTTTGACAAACAGACGAATAATGTCCCGGAACTACTATGGCAGAGAGGGTTACAGCTAAAGTAGATACACAGTTGTATTTCATTTTTAAAATGCTTAACTTTGGTTGGGTTGTGTGTTCTCTCTCTTATTTCTGCGGCTTCACTGTTGATTTTTCATTTGATCCCTTTTTGAAACACGGGTTTGTGCGTCAGCCTCGGCACAAACTCATGGAAAGGGGACTCACACAAATAAATAGGTGTCCCAAAGCCGAACACAATTAAAGCACTGTTAAGTGCCGGGGTTCTGCAGAGGAATCATAGAATTGTAGAGTTGGAAGGAACCTCAATGCAGGAATCTCAACTGAAGCATCCATGACAGATGTCTAATGAGCGCGTGTTTACATCACTCCATCTTAAATCTGATTGTTTTAAAACTGGCTGGATTATGGCTTGTTAAGTAAATAAAATAGCTTCTGTCAGAAACAAAGTGGAGTGAAGCACTCAAAAGTGGCTTGAGATGTTGGTTGGTCCACTGCAAGCAAAAACAAACCATTTCCACCCCATGGAGCAGGCGCAGTGGGTTGTGTTCGGGGGTTTTTTACGTTTTTGGTGAGAAATTGGCCTCTCCCTTCGGTTCCTTCATGTCAACTTCTTCCCAAGAGGGGTCGCGTGCCAGATGGCTGCGGGCCGGGCAAGTGGGAGAGGGGTTGCGGTAGGAGGCAGGCTGAATCGCCCCCCCTCGAATTCGAAATGCGTTTACAGCGTCCTGAACCACTCCACACTTTAATGGCTCCTCCAGCGCAAATTAATGCACTCCAGATGAGCCAAACTGTAAAACAAAGCATGCACCCTTCCCCCACCCCACCGCCACACACTGCGCTGCTTGCCAAAGTTGGGGGAACAGGAATGCCACCACCCAAGACTAGGACCTCCCAAAGCTAAAGGAAGGGGATCAATGTGGGTGGGGGCAGTGGCGGAGCTAGCCGCTCCGGCACCCGGAGGGGCGCACATGGTGTGCATCCGGGGGTGAGGCCATCCATCGGCGCGTTGGCAATCTGCCCGGGGGGGGGGCCTGATCGGCGAACTGCCGATCCGCCTGGGGGTTGACCGGCACGACAGTGATCCGCCCAGGGAGGATTTTGTCACCCCCCTCTGGGATGATACCCAGGGCAAACCTTCCTACGCCCCTACCAGATGGGTAGGGTATAAATAATAAAATTATTATTATTATTATTAGTCCAAGTCCTTGTTGTAATCCATTTGAGACCACTTGTTCCTTTACACTTCCTGAGGGTTAGCAGTGATTTTTCCTTCCCTGTGGGAGCCAGCAGGTGGAACTATTTTCCTGGCTCTGTGAACCAGACAATTTCCCCCCAAGTGATGTTGTATAATGGACAGTGGTTCCTGTTTCTGTTATCCAGGAACCTTGCAAGAAATGACACCTTGAAACTGATGGGCTTTTGCTCAGTGCTGATGCAGGATGGAGGCTTTTACAGTAACCAGACTGCTTGCTTTGGGAATGGGAGCACTTGTTATTCCTTGATTTATTTATTTCCATTAATGCATTTCCTCAACCAGCTCTGAGATCTGCAGCCAAGTGTCTGAGAGACAGAGGGGAACACCTCTTGGTCTCTAAACTCACCAGCTTAAGAAGATTGATCACTTGGAATTCTCCCCCAAAATGACAGGATCCCTGGCCTGGTTCCACTGAGACAGAGCAAAGCCCCCCTGACAAACATCAATCACTTCACTTCCCTGGACACTTAACAGCCATTGCTCTCACTGCTCCTGGAGATTTTAACAGCCACGGGAGACTGCATTGAAAGTAACTGCACAGTCTGCAAACCTTGTACAGCACGCTGCTCCAGTAAGGATAGAAAAACTCTTGCCTTTTAGTCCACAGAAAAACTGCCTTTAGGCCTACCAGCTTAGACTGCTGCTGTAGCTTACCAGCTAACATCTTCACCTCATCCTTGGAACTCACTGCCACTAGAGCATAGACACCACCACATAGGCAAAACCTGACCATCTAGTTATACAAAACATGAGTCAGCTGCTCCTGAAATTTACCTCAGGAAATGGGAACACCAAGCATTCAGCTTAAATCCCATAAAAACAGCTTTTATACCAGCTTAACCACCTGTGCCCAGGAATCACCTAGCACAGGCTTAGCATTAAATAAACAGTGTCAGTTGCTGATACACCACCAGCTAGTTCAGCTGCCACCGTTAAAGCAACTGTGGGAGTAGAACCTGGTCACTTGAACCCCTGCTCTCACTGAGCAGAACCTTTAGTCAGCCACTAAGCATCATTTGATGCCAGGGTTCTCCTAGAAAAATACCATCTAGAAGGAAAGAAAACAGACAAACAGTCCCTACTCTAGATAGCAACCTCCTTAAAGTAAACCACCACCTCTTGTGAAGGATAGAAAGCCAGCTCTTTACCATGGCCTTAAAACCACTTGAGCTATAGTCTAGAAACAAAAGTCCAGAAACTTTTGAGTCCCCAGGCAACTGAATCTGTCCATTCCCTGCCATTTCAGTACCAGTTTCTGGGAGTGAGATGGATGCCCTTTGTGGGCCTTCCACATCTTTCCCAGATGCACACACAGACTGAGACAAGCAAACTGTCAGCCTGCGGGGAAATGCCCCCCCCCCCCGCTTCTTCCAGCCTAACTTCCAAAGCAGGAAAAAAAACAGATAACACAGTGTGAGATTTCCCTTCACATAGCTGAAAAACTATTAGTCACTCAGAAACTGCACACCTTGCCTCAGTGAAACAATAAAGACCTAACCATAACTTCAGCTGTAAACAAATCTGTGTTGCGGCCACCAAGAAACCAGCAGCTCCACAACAGCAGGCCCTCCAGTCAGTGTGACCAACTGTTCTGCTTTCATTTTGGGATTGAATTTCAGCGCTTTCTCTGGGAGACTCAATAAACACAATTACTGGTTCCCAGTACACCTCCCAGCATCAAACGTAGCAGTTTTTCTTCTCCCTGTTCTGGAAGCATGTCCTTACTGGGAAAGTCCAGGACAGTAGACAGCCTCACAAATGCCTGCAATGCAAAATATGCAGCTGCACAATACAGGGCTTGAACTTGCAACCTTGGCATTATCAGCAGCACGCTCCAACCAACTGGCTCCAGGCTCCATGAGTAATTAATACTATGCTCCAAGCACTGAGTCATCCTGCCTAAGATGTCAGGTGGGCAGAAATAAGGAGCTGTCCCGATATGGGGGTCGAACTTGCAACCTTGGCATTAACTACACCAAGCTCCAACCAACTGAGCTAACCGTGCAGTTACCCCATATGGAAAAAAGCACGCACCCGTAATTTGCCACAAATCACATACTTGCAAAATACAAAGGGGTCATCAAGGCCTCCTGTCCCCTTCCCTGCCCTCCTGCAATGCAGAAGCCCCTTTGTATGGTGAGCAGGCTACTAAGGTTGGACATGCAGCTAGCAGACCGCCTAAGACACCCCCTTTCACACAGACTGCCAGCAAAATAAATCCATAAGCACACTCCACCCCCACTCCCCACAAAAGGCAAGCATTTTTAATTTTTTTTTGTATAGACAGCCAATGACTTAAGAGCCCAAGATCCATGAAAGAAATCACCACAAAATTAAGTAGTGATGCAAGGAATGCTTATTACAGTGCAGTTGTACTTACCCTCCCCAATCAGCAAAACAGCCACGTGCCCCCAAAATGGCACCTGTCACATGTGGGCTACACTGTTATCAACAGAGGTGACTCTGGCAATTGCTGCCCTTGCCTGGCACCCTTCCGTGTTGTGCCCGCTGTGGGAGGGAGCACTGGAGTGGCGCTGGGCGTTTAAAAGCCCCAGTGGGTTAAAAGACCTCAGTGCGCTAATGTCAGTGCACAGCTCAAGTAAGCTGCGCCCTGCCATTGGTATGACCTGTGACCCGGAGTGCGCTGATGCCAGCACTCACCTCCAAAGGCTGCACCCTGCTACCGGAGTTTCGTTCCTGACCTTAACGGCCACGCTGCCTATTTGTCCCTCAAAGCACCTCTCTCTGGGTCTTCTTAGACGTCCTTCTCCATTGATGCTCTGGAGCTGACTACACTGCTGGCATCAGCGCAGGTCTCCTTTTGTCCTTTAGAAGCAGACCAGAGTGAAGACTTTCACTCCTGGTCCACTCCGTTTGCCCTGCCCCCTCAGGCAGCCGCGGATAGGCCAATTTAAAATGGGTTTTGGAAGGAACCCAGAGAAAGACTCTGCAGCGACCAATGGGGGTGGGGTGGGGGAGCAACGACCAGCAGAGCAGTGTGGCTGTTAGGTTTCTGTTTATGCCACTATGTGGTTCATAGATTCACAAGACTCTTTTTACATTCCAGAGACATTCCAGGCTGTTGGAAGTCTCACGGAAGACGGGAGACAGATGTGATGTTACTGTTTCCTGTTCCTTTGTTTGTTCAGTTGCTCTCTGCTTTCGCAGAGAGAGCATGTATATTTCTTTTCTGTCTGCGTAGTTAGAAATAAAACCTTGCAATGTAGCTCATAAATCTTGTCACTTCTGCTGCTTTGATACTCTGCATAATGGGGAACGTGCCTGGAGGTTTATCAAAGGCTCAGGTCATTAATTTGCAGCGGAGGATGAGGGGTAGCTCGGTCGTAGCGGAGATTCTGACATTTTTGGTTTTGGGCCCAGAAGAACGGAATGCAGCTTATCTTTTCTGAGTGTCAAGAAGATTGATGGGAGGTATGTGCTCATTGCCCCGGGAAGCCTGCCAGTCCCTAATTAATTGGCAATAAGGGTGGACTTTGATCTTCTAGCCAAAAAGCACTGATCGGCTGCGGCAGAAGATCAGCATAAGCAAAAGCCTCATGCAGTGTGCTTTTGGAACACAGCTGCTTGTAAACAGGCTGAGCCTGCTTTAAAGACACAGACATGGCCAATCAGGAGGCCCTTCAATACGCGAAGGGAATTCCGAAGCTCTCAAGGGGGAACTATCAGGAATGGGTGCAGTATGCAGAAGCCCTGCTACGAAAAGAGGGTCTGTTTAATGTGATAACAGAAGCCCCCCCCCAGCTCCAGTAATCCAGTTGTGTTTGCAAAGTAAAGAAAGGACTGGACCCTGATTAAAAACAAGACATGAGGCTTTGACCAGCAAGGCTCTCGGAGAAAAGTGCGTAAACCACACCCCTCACCAGGCCATTTTATTAGCAAAAGAATCTTTTACACAGTGCTCGTAAGAACCAATCATACTTCCTCTGAGCATTTCATCAAACCCCACATGGGGGAAAAGTTACACTACAACACTAATTAGCATGCATATATTTTGGGGTAAATGAATCCCAAGCCGGAATTAAGATTGCCGGAAGAAATAGCAACAACCTCAGATATGCGGATGACACAACCTTGATGGCAGAAAGTGAGGAGGAATTAAAGAACCTTTTGTTGTTGTTGTTGGGAAACTGCCAGGGAGATAACGTCCATCATGGCCCCCAAGCTGGAGTTCTGGACGACCATCAGCCTCCCGTAGTCACGCAGATCCAACAGTTAGGGGCACAAAGCCTTAGAAATTCCTAGCCACATTCCAGGGCTTGGTGCACCCTCTTTCAGCAGAAAAAAGCACAGCCAAAAGTCGCACCGCAGAAGAGCATAATTTACAGACTTTATTAGCGTTTAACAGAACAAAAGAAAATGTGACCGTTCTGTGTCAGCATCTCTGGCCAACTGGCAAAAACGAAAAGAATATCAGAACATAAACATCCTGTGAATAGGACATGCGCAGACTCTGATCCTCCCAAAGCCTGCTCCCTTTTAAGGTGGAACGGAAATATCCTAACATCCTCCCCCTTTCCGTGTAACCTGTTGTACCTGTGGTTCACCCAATTGCAACTTTTGTACATAAACCTTAAGTTGTTCTCTGTTAACAACCTTAGACAACAGATCAGCAGGAATTTCATTTCCTGGCATGTAGGACACCCGAATCAGTCCTTTTTGAATACACTCCCTTGCACGATGTAGCTTAATCTGCAAGTACTTGGTTCTCTGCTTGCAACTCTCGGAGTTCAGCAAAGCCAAACACGATCTATTGTCTTGATACACTTGTACAGGACATTTCACAGACACTCTGATGTCCTTAAACAGTTGCATCAACCATTCACAATCCATGAGTGAAAATGACAGAGCATTGAGTTCTGCTTCACAGGAACTTAGGCTCACTGTTGTCTGCTTCTTGCACAACCAGTCAAACAGGCAGTGGTTGTACATGTAGCATACTCCAGAAGTGCTTGTACCATCCGTGGTGTCACTTCCAAAACTTGCATCTGCAAAGATTTCAAGACCTCCAGTCTTCTGACTGGTGAACCTTAGCCTGTAGCGCATAGTCCCTTTCAAATAGCGGGCTATGCGCTTCAGAGCTTTCCAATCCTGAACCGTAGGATTGTTGGCATGTCTGCTAAGCAGATTACAGCTTACAGCTATGTCAGGTCTTGAACATCTGGCAATGAAGTTCATCTTGCCTAGAATGCATCTGTACAGCGTTGTGTCAGAAAACGCTTCAGCAGTACTGTCTACCTGGTAACCTGTCACCATCGGTGTGTCTGCTGGGTTTGCATCAACCAAATTCAACCTGGTTAATACATCAGCAATTTTCTGTGTTTGGTGTACCAGAAAATTACCTGCTTGGTCCTTCTCCACCTGCAGAGAAAGATAGTTGGATACCTCACCAAGATCCTTCATGTCAAAGTGCTCCTTCAGCTGAGCTAGGGTGCTTTGATAAAAAGCCTGATTCTTCCAAAACATCAGAAGATCATCAACAAAACATAAACAATACAGTTTGTTTTGCCCCTCCTCCTTGACAAACACACATGGATCAGCTTTGCCCTGGTGAAAACCTAGAGAAAGCAATGTCTCAGTGAGTTTTGTGTTCCAACACCTGGCACTCTGCTTGAGACCATATAAGGATTTCCGCAGTTTACAGACCATTCCCTTCTGTATCTCCATCCCATCAGGTGGAAGCATGAACAGCTCCTCCCCCAAAATCCCGTACAAAAAAGCTGTATTAATGTCATGATGGGTAACATGCAGTTTCTCCTCCGCAGCAATCTTGAGCATCAGCCGAATGCTCTCATATTTGACTGTGGGAGAGTAGGTCTCATGGTAATCCTATCCTGGTACCTGTGAAAAACCTCTGGCAACCAATCTGGCTTTGTGTCTGACTACCTTGCCATTCTGGTCTGTCTTGGCCTTGAAGACCCATTTGCTGCCAACCAGTCTCATTCCTGGGACTACCGGTACCAATTCCCAAGTTTGGTTCCTGTTCAAGGAATCAACTTCAGCCTTCATGGCATTAAGCCAAGGCTCAGCATCTTTAGAGGTTAACTCCTGAACCTCTTTGAAGCTTGAAGGTTCCCATACCTTCTCTGAGCTACTAAGAACAGCAGTTGCTGTCTTAGCAAACTCATCAGCATACCTCTTTGGAGGTCTGCCCTTGGTCGCCCTTTCAGACCTACGTACTAGACGCAAGTCTTCTGGACTCATCTCCTCTTTCTTAGGAGAAAAATGACCAATGGTGAACAGTGGTTCTTCCAGTTCATTGTCAGACGCATCAGATGGTCTGACTGAGGCCTTTGCGCTCTCATAGTCTGCTGTGTCATCACTGTCACTGACACGAGCAGCAGCGCCGCCCACTGAACTGGAATCCGAACTCTGATCATCCTCATCCTCATCATCATCCTCATCCTCATCATCATCCTCATCCTCATCCTCATCCTCATCAGCAGCAGCTTCCCCAGCTTTAGCTGCTTGCTTGACATCACCTTCATCCTCCTCTGGGTAACTCTGCAAAATTGCCACATTTTCCCCCCACTTAGGATTGTACTCAACACTCCTTGTGAACTTAATGGACTTAGAGTTAGTCATCCATACCCTGTATGCGCCTTTTTCGTACCCCATAAACAAACCATGTGCCCCACGCTTCCCAAGCTTGTTGGTTTGTTGTGTGCGTACCCACATGTCAGAACCAAAGATTTTCATGTGTTTGGTGTTGGGTTTCTTGCCAAACATCTTCTCATAGGGGGTACAACCAATGGGTGATGACAATCTGCGATTAAAGGAATAAACCAAATTCCCCAAAGCTTCCCCCCAAAACTTATCAGGGAGATTGGCATCATGCAACAAGGTTTTTATTCCTTGCAGCAATGTCTGATTTGCTCTCTCCGCAAGCCCATTCATCCATGGCGATCTGGGCGTTGACATGTCATGCTGGATTCCCTTCTCAGTCAGGAAAGCTTCAAACTGCTGAGAAGTAAACTCCCCGCCCCGATCAGTAAACAAACAAGAAATACGTTTACCGTGCACATTTTCCAACCAAGCACAGAATGCCTTAAACTTCGGAAATGCTTGCGATTTCTGTTCGAGCAAAAACACATGAATGTACCTGGGAAAAGAATCAATCAGAATCATGAAGTACCTTGCTCCTCCTAAAGAGGGCGCTAGTGGCCCAACCAGGTCCGCATGCACTAGCTGGTAGGGTTTGGAAGCCTGCCTGCTAGACTCCTTGCCTTTTGGAGCAACCTTCACCTTGTTCTCTGCACAAGATACACATTTCATGTGAAATTTACAGGGTTTGATGTTCAAACCCTCAACCACCTCTGGCATCTTGGCCAGTGCCTTCCAAGAGAGGTGACAAAATCTTCGATGCGCATCATGAATGCAACCTGCATGAAGAACTTTGTTAGTTTGTGCAACACAACAAGAATCAGCCTTAGATACAACAGCAGTGTCATCATAAGTTATATGGAACAAACCATCCATAAACTTTGCATGCAAATAGTCCTCTTTGCCTTTACTGATGACACAGACGCTCCTCTTGAAGGAAATCTGAAAACCACGCCCAGTAAGCTGTGGGACGCTAAGCAAGTTGCTCGCCGCTCCTGGAACAAAAAGTACATTACTGATGGTAGTGTGCAGACTTGCAAGTTTCACAGTCCCTTCTCCTGCAATTTGCAACGTCCTTCCATCAGCCAGGTGGATCTCACCTTCCTGAGGCTTGAAGGAGATAAAGAGGTGCCGATCCTTCGAAACATGGCGCGTACAGCCTGAATCAACAACAAAGCTGCCTTTGGCTGTTGGAGCAGTCCTTACAGCAAGCAAACCCTTGTTTTCCACTGGTGTGGGCTTTTGCAGCTTGCCCCCCTGCTGCTCCTGGCCAGCAGACGTGCCTTTAGCCTTTGGTGAAGCTGTGCCAGCAAGCAAAACCTTGCTTTCCACTGGCGTGGGCTTTTGCAGCTTGCCCCCCTGCTTCTGGTCAGCAGACGTGCCTTTAGCCTTTGGTGAAGCTGTGCCAGCAAACAACGCTTTGTTTTTCCCTGGCGCGGGCTCTTCACCCTCCCTCTGCTCCTGGCCATCTGCAGACATCTGCGTCTGGCTCTGTTTACCTTTGCCTTTCCGGCCTCTGCAAAGGCGATGGCCTTGGTTCCCATGAGAAACAGAGCTCTCAGCTGCCGACTCCTTGGCTCCCCCTGGAGGCTGGAATGCTGCCTGGGATGACGTGACAGTCAGCTCCCCCTGCAGCTTGCAACCGGTGCCCTCAGCATTCCTGCATTCACTCGCATTCTGGGAAACAGCTAGGACCTCCGATGCAGTCAAACTCTGGGCTGGGATTTTTGCCTTGTGAGCTTTCATCAAAGCATTCCACATTCCACGTGCAGTGGTGTTGCCAGCCAGCGTCTTAATTTCCTCAAGAGATACGGATAAGACTATTACGTCTATCGCTTTCGAATCAGCTGATTTCCATCTCTCTGTCAGAGGAACTGGGGGGGGGGGCTCACTCACGGTATGCCACACCCGAAACTGACGCAGCAAACTCTCACACCATTTTGCCCAGGTTTCATAATTTTTCGCATCCAACTTAGGACACTGAGTATCTCCAGAAGCTTGGAAAAACTCCATTCCAGCTTTTGGCATTAGCCGTGAGTCTTTTTTTAACTTCAGAGACTCGTTATCTTGGCAGCCATTAATCACGAAGCCTTTTTGGCGCAGCTCCCAGGCCAATTAAGCCTTGCCGGAGATCAAAGGCTCCTTGCCGAGGTAAAACAGAAAAGCGTCCCTTCCTTTCGCTTTCCCCCCAACATACCTCAAACGCAGTCTGTTGCAGCTTTACTCTCCTGTAGGTGCTATGAATCTGGGCCCGAAACCTTTTTGTTGGGAAACTGCCAGGGAGATAACGTCCATCATGGCCCCCAAGCCGGAGTTCTGGACGACCATCGGCCTCCCGTAGTCACGCAGATCCAACAGTTAGGGGCACAAAGCCTTAGAAATTCCTAGCCACATTCCAGGGCTTGGTGCACCCTCTTTCAGCAGAAAAAAGCACAGCCAAAAGTCGCACCGCAGAAGAGCATAATTTACAGACTTTATTAGCGTTTAACAGAACAAAAGAAAACGTGACCGTTCTGTGTCAGCATCTCTGGCCAACTGGCAAAAACGAAAAGAATATCAGAACATAAACATCCTGTGAATAGGACATGCGCAGACTCTGATCCTCCCAAAGCCTGCTCCCTTTTAAGGTGGAACGGAAATATCCTAACAGTTGTTGTTGTTGTTGTTGTTTAGTCATTTAGTCGTGTCCGACTCTTCGTGACCCCATGGACCAAAGCACGCCAGGCACTCCTGTCTTCCACTGCCTCCCCCAGTTTGGTCAGACTCATGTTTGTGGCTTCGAGAACACTGTCCAACCATCTCGTCCTCTGTCGTCCCCTTCTCCTTGTGCCCCCCATCTTTCCCAACATCAGGGTCTTTTCCAGGGAGTCTTCTCTTCTCATGAGGTGGCCAAAGTATTGGAGCCTCAGCTTCACGATCTGTCCTTCCAGTGAGCACTCAGGGCTGATTTCCTTAAGAATGGAGAGGTTTGATCTTCTTGCAGTCCATGGGACTCTCAAGAGTCTCCTCCAGCACCATTATTCAAAAGCATAAATTCTTCGGCGATCAGCCTTCTTTATGGTCCAGCTCTCACTTCCATACATCACTACTGGGGAAACCATGGCTTTTACTATACGGACCTTTGTTGGCAAGGTGATGTCTCTGCTTTTTAAGATGCTGTCTAGCTTTGCCATTGCCTTTCTCCCAAGGAGTAGGCATCTTTTAATTTCATGACTGCTGTCACCATCCGCAGTGATCATGGAGCCCAAGAAAGTAAAATCTCTCACTGCCTCCATTTCTTCCCCTTCTATTTGCCAGGAGGTGATGGGCCCAGTGGCCATGATCTTCGTTTTTTTGATGTTGAGCTTCAGACCATATTTTGCACTCTCCTCTTTCACCCTCGTTGTATCCCTGCCAAGAAAACTCCATGGACAAAGAGTCGGACACGACTGAACGACTAAACAACAACAACAAATGTTGAGAACTACAAAGGGGTAGTAAATAACTTGAGAACTACAAAGGGGTGGTAAATAAGTTGAGAACTACAAAGGGGTGCATCTGGCAACCCCAGAGCTGAGAAATAAACATGATAAGAAGGATGGCCAGAAAGACCAGATCAGTACCACCTTCATGTGAGATTTGTTTCCTGGCTCCAAGATTAACATTTTAAGATTATATATAAGAAACTACATCAAAGAACTTGCCCACTATCTTTTATGGCCCAGGATGCCTGCCTGGCGAAGCAACTGCTGTGTACTGCTGTGTACGTGACGTGAGGAGAGAGAAATGGGCAGTAGAGGCAAAAGGGCATCAAAAGGGCATGAATGTAGAATCTTATGAGATTTAATCAGAAATTATCGTCAATATATCAAACCCAGTCAACACAATGCTTTCATCGTGGACACGATGGCTTGATGTATATTTTATAATTCCTCATGGTAATCCCATCTGACCCCTACATAATCCCAGAATGGGAGGCTAAGGATTCCAAAGCAAGGGGAACTCTGACGCTTATTGTGTCTCCTGAAGAGTTATGTCTTTAGCGTGACAAGGCCTCAGCCAGGCAGATGTGGCACAGTCTCCAAGAGTCACATTTAAGAACAGAAGCGGGTGCTTCTTTGTTCTTTTATGCCAAGTTGCATGATATGGCACTTGCTGAAGGAGCAGGTGTATGTGCTCACCTCATGGAATTGCAGAATCTCAGGCATGAGTTGCAACAGCATGGAATCACCGTTCCAGAGGCTGTGTATTCCTTCATGATTCCACATTCTTTGGGTTCAAGTTGGGAAGTGATTGCCAGCCAGCTTGTTGTTTTGCCTACTGCGCAGCTATCGGTAGTGCATGTTACAGCTGTGGTGTTAAATGAAGCGGATTGCCATAGTGCTAGCTGCATCACTAAGGGGGAGTCCTCACAGACGTCATCCCAGAATGCAGTGGAACCACTAGATGGCGCCAAATCTTTGAAGGCAGTGAAATGCTACTCGTGTGGACGTTTAAGCCACGTGAAAAGGGAGTGCAAACATCCCAAGGCCAAGGCAACAGAGCAGTGCAGCGAAAGCTCAACGCGTGGAAAAGGCAAAGGCAAAGGTCCGAAGTCCAGGACAACGCAGAACAAGGCAATGGTCTCACGCTTCACTCCAAAGGTCCAGAAGACATCTAGATCTTTCTTCATCGTCGACTCGGGAGCTACCAGGCACGTTTGTCAAGACAAACATCTGTTTGTGTCCTTTACTCCACAGGAAGGTGCGATTCACCAAGCGGATGCCCACACGATCTCCAGTCAAGGCTATGGAATGGTTGTTCTTCACAGCTTGGATGCATCGATAAGCAACATTATTTTTGTTCCAGATGACTTTGTATTGCATGCTGATTATGTTGATCATTTCTTTGTATTGCATTATGATGATTCTGTTGATGTTGTGCAGGATGAAACTTGTTGTATTGCAGATACTAACAAGGTTTTGCATGCAGGATGTATTCATGATTATCACAGGAAATTTGGTCATTTAAACTTCGAGGCAGTTTCCAAAATGCCTGCCTTAGCTGAAGGTATGACTATTAAACCCTGCAGGTACCACATGAAGTGTAAGGCATGCGTAGCAAACATGGTCAAAATGGCTGCAAAAGGTAAGGCGTCTAGTAGACAAGCTACAGAACCATACCAGGTAGTGCATGCTGATCTTGTTGGTCCACAAGCACCCTCTTTGGGTGGAGCCAAATACTTCATGGTCCTCATTGATTCATTTTCCAGGTATATTCATGTGTTCAATCTCAAGCAGAAATCAGAAGTGTTTCCTAGGTTCAAGGAATGTTCTAGGTTCTAGGTTTGGGAATGAAGGAATGGGTTTCTGTGCAGTCAGTTTGAAACTGACCCAAAATCCCCATTTTTCCTCCTCCAAGGGAGCATTTCTAAAATGCATTAACTTGAGCTTTTCAAGCTCAGGAAGCTTGCGCTTGAGTCAATGTATAAACAGAAAACCCAGCTGTATAAACAAGTGCTCAAAGCCCTCTCCTTTATCAGTCCGTGACAACAACGGGTGGCCTTGCCAGTTCCAGTAGAGCAGCAATGGCACATCTGGGTCTTATCTTACATCCTGACCACAAAGACCACAAAGACGCACTGACCTTGTCAAGTCTGACAAGAGACCCGGGAATGGCGCCAGGAGTTGATGACCTCCTGCCCCAAGATAAGAGTATAGGAACAGGAAGAATCTTTTATGGTCAAGAGTGCCGGAACAGGAATAACTGTTTATGGTCATGGATGTCAACTTACGTGTATAAGCTGACGTGCTTGAATTCCTGGGGAAGGGGGGAGAGGGTGCCTGGAGGATATATATACTGCATGAAATTTCTCATTTCTTTGGACTTGCTGTGAACTGACCACACAAGTGCCTTATGCTATCCGGAGAGCAGAATAAACTCTTTCTCTGAATCAACCTCAGTGTCATTTGACTTCCTTTCTCCCTCCCGGGAGCAACGCAGACCCCACCAGTCGGTAAAGTCTAATAAGGCTACACTGTGCTTGGCTGCAAAATGTGCATGATAAACAGGTGAACTGTTTATTTACAGATTGAGGGGGAGAATTCACTTCTCAGCAGTTTGAAGCTTTTCTGACTGAGAAAGGAATTCAACATGATTTGTCAAGTCCACGGTCTCCTTGGATGAATGGACTTTGTGAAAGGGCAAGCCAAACATTGCTTCAAGGCTTGAAAACCTTGCTGCATGATGCTAATCTTCCAGAGAGTTATTGGGCAGAATCGCTCAGCTGTTTCGTTTACACTTATAATCACAGGTTATCATCAATTGGTTGTACCCCCTATGAAAAGATGTTTGGCAGGAAACCATTCATCAAGCACAGGAGAATTTTTGGTTCTGACATGTGGGTTCACACACCACAAAGCTCCAAGTTAGGCAAATGTGGTTTGCATCATATCTTTCTAGGATATCAGAAAGGTTCTTACAGAGTAATGATGACTGACATAGTGTTATCCTGATGACAGTGAAGAGTCTGAGGATAAACAGCAGCAAAACCCCACACCCACTGATGAGGGTTCTGATTCTGAATCTGAAACTGACTCAGAGGATTTCAAGAGTGCTAAGGCCTCTCTGCGAACCTATGAAGGCTTTGATTGAGAATTGGAGGAACCACTGTTCACTATAGGCCATTTTTCTCCTAAGGAAGAAGAGGAGAGCGTTGAAGACTTACGTTTGATTCGCATGTCTGAAAGAGCCACAAAAGGTAAACCTCCAAAGAGATTTGCTGATGAATTTGCTAAAGCAGCAAAAGCTGTAACTGTTGTTAATAGCTCCAAGAAGGTATTTGAACCTTCAAACTTCCAGGAGATCCAGTCTTTGGACTCGAAGGATGCTGAGCCATGGTTAAATGCCATGAAGGCTGAGCTTGATTCCTTAGAGAGGAACAAAACATGGGAGCTAGTTCCGACAGTTCAAAGGATGAAACTGTTTGACAGCAAATGGGTCTTCAAAGCGAAGACAGACCAAACTGGTAAGGTAGTCAGATTGGTAGACAGAGGTTTTTCACAGGTACCAGGAGAACACTATCATGAGACCTACTCTATGAGGCTATGATGGGAGTAATTAGCCTCCCTACCACCCCCAGGATGGTGGGGGGGGGACTGCCCTTGCCTGCTGTGCCCTATACCACCCCAGAATTTGTGGGGATGGGGGCACTAGGCACAAAGCCCTCCTGTCGGATTCCGGCACTCCTGGACGCCGTCCCTGATCCGCGCCACTAGCTGCAAGAACTTAAAAAGAAACAATTTGGATGAAGGAATGCACATATTTCAAGGAAGGAGGGGGAGTAAAGACTGCTAACAGAAGAGATCTCTGATAAAACAAGATAAGGATAAATCATGAGAAGATACGCTAAGATACGGTATGGCAAATGACTGATGGGGGAGGGGGGAAACTTTCCTTTCTTTCCTTATGTGATTAAACAAGAATCCCCTCCCCTCACGAGTCAGAAATAATAAAAATAAAAATAAAAATAAAAATAAAAATAAAAATAAAAATAAAAATAAAAATAAAAATAAAAATAAAAATAAAAATAAAAATAAAAATAAAAATAAAAATAAAAATAAAATAAAAATAAAATTTATTTATATCCCGCCCTCCCCAGGGCTCAGGGCGGCTAACAACAATAAAACAATATAAAAGTATAGCATAAACAACACTCTAAAATCATTCATTATAAAATTAATTAATTCAGGCCACTGGCAACCATTGGGCCAGAGCTCCACGAAGATTGCCGAGGGAGGGAGTCAGGCTGTGCCCTGGCCAAAGGCCTGGTGGAACAGCTCTGTCTTGCAGGCCCTGCGGAAAGATATCAAGTCCCGCAGGGCCCTGGTCTCTTGTGACAGAGTGTTCCACCAGATTGGAGCCACAGCCGAAAAAGCCCTGGCTCTAGTTGAGGCCAGCCTAACTTCTCTGTGGCCTGGGACCTTCAAGATGTTTTTATTTGAAGACCGTAAGTTTCTCTGTGGGGCATACCAGGAGAGGCGGTCCCGTAGGTACGAGGGTCCTAGGCCGTATAGGTCTTTAAAGGTTAAAACCAGCACCTTAAACCTGATCCTGTACTCCACCGGGAGCCAGTGCAGCTGGTGTAGCACCGGGTGAATGTGATCTCGCAGCGAAGACCTCGTAAGGAGTCTCGCTGCAGCATTCTGCACCCGCTGGAGTTTCTGGGTCAGTCTCAAGGGCAGCCCCACGTAGAGCGAGTTACAATAATCCAGTCTGGAGGTGACCGTCGCATGGATCACAGTGGCTAGGTCAGGGCGAGAGAGGTAAGGAGCCAACTGCTTAGCTTGGCGGAGATGAAAAAATGCCGCCTTTGTTATAGCTGCAATCTGCGCCTCCATGGAAAGGGAGGTGTCGAAGATTACACCCAAACTCTTAACGGACGGTGCTGGCACTAATTGCGCCCCCGCAAGAGATGGGAGTTGCCCCCCCAATCCCATATCGCCCCGTCCTAGCCACAGGACCTCTGTCTTCGAAGGATTTAGCTTCAACCGGCTCCCACGTAACCATCCAGCCACAGCTTCCAAACATCTGGTCAGTGTGTCTGGGGCCGAGTCAGGATGGCCATCCATTAACAGATAGAGTTGGGTGTCATCGGCATACTGATGGCAACGCAACCCAAAACTCCGAACAAGCTGGGCGAGGGGGCGCATAAAGATGTTAAAAAGCATCGGGGAGAGTATCGCACCCTGAGGTACTCCACACACCAAGGAGTGGCGCGATGACAATTCCCCCTCCAAGCGCCACCCTCTGTCCCCGACCAGAGAGAACGAGCACAGCCATTGAAGGTCTGTGCCCTGGATCCCCACGTCGGCAAGGCGGTGGTCCAGAAGTTCGTGATCGACCATGTCGAAAGCTGCTGACAGATCTAGAAGAATCAGCAGCCCCGACCCGCCTCGATCAAGCTGTCTACGAAGATCATCTGTTAGGGCGACCAGAGCCGTCTCGGTCCCATGACCAGCGCGGAAGCCGGACTGGAATGGACCCAGAGCCGATGTTTCATCCAGAAACCCACCAAGCTGTTCAGCAACCGCTCTCTCAATCACCTTACCCAGGAACGGAAGATTCGAAACCGGGCGGTAATTGGATGGATCTAAAGGATCTAATGATGTTTTCTTTAAGAGCGGGCGCACCACTGCCTCCTTCAGTTCCTCTGGGAATGTCCCCGTGCCAAGGGACAAATTGATGATATCCCCCAGGAGGGCCCGCACCTCGTCTGGACTTAGGCTCACTGTTGTCTGCTTCTTGCACAACCAGTCAAACAGGCAGTGGTTGTACATGTAGCATACTCCAGAAGTGCTTGTACCATCCGTGGTGTCACTTCCAAAACTTGCATCTGCAAAGATTTCAAGACCTCCAGTCTTCTGACTGGTGAACCTCAGCCTGTAGTGCATAGTCCCTTTCAAATAGCGGGCTATGCGCTTCAGAGCTTTCCAATCCTGAACCGTAGGATTGTTGGCATGTCTGCTAAGCAGGTTACAGCTTACAGCTATGTCAGGTCTTGAACATCTGGCAATGAAATTCAACTTGCCTAGAATGCATCTGTACAGCGTGGTGTCAGAAAATGCTTCAGCAGTACTGTCTACCTGGTAACCTGTCACCATCGGTGTGTCTGCTGGGTTTGCATCAACCAAATTCAACCTGGTTAACACATCGGAAATTTTCTGTGTTTGGTGTACCAGAAAATTACCTGTTTGGTCCTTCTCCACCTGTTTGGACCATTCCCTTCTGTATCTGCACCCCATCAGGTGGAAGCATAAACAGCTCCTCCCCCAAAATCCCGTACAAAAAGCTGTATTAATGTCATGATGGGTAACATGCAGTTTCTCCTCCGCAGCGATCTTGAGCATCAGCCGAATGCTCTCATATTTGACTGTGGGTGAGTAGGTCTCGTGGTAATCCTGTCCTGGTACCTGTGAAAAACCTCTGGCAACCAATCTGGCTTTGTGTCTGACTACCTTGCCATTCTGGTCTGTCTTGGCCTTGAAGACCCATTTGCTGCCAACCAGTCTCATTCCTGGGACTACCGGTACCAGTTCCCAAGTTTGGTTCCTGTTCAAGGAATCAACTTCAGCCTTCATGGCATTAAGCCAAGGCTCAGCATCTTTAGAGGTTAACTCTTGAACCTCTTTGAAGCTTGAAGGTTCCCACACCTTCTCTGAGCTACTAAGAACAGCAGTTGCTGTCTTAGCAAACTCATCAGCATACCTCTTTGGAGGTCTGCCCTTGGTCGCCCTTTCAGACCTACGTACTAGACGCAAGTCTTCTGGACTCATCTCCTCTTTCTTAGGAGAAAAGTGACCAATGGTGAACAGTGGTTCTTCCAGTTCATTGTCAGACGCATCAGATGGTCTGACTGAGGCCTTTGCGCTCTCGTAGTCTGCTGTGTCATCACTGTCACTGACACCAGCAGCAGCGCCGCCCACTGAACTGGAATCCGAACTCTGATCATCATCATCATCATCATCCTCATCCTCATCCTCAGCTTTCTCAGCTTTAGCTGCTTGCTTGACATCACCTTCATCCTCCTCTGGGTAACTCTGCAAAATTGCCACATTTCCCCCCCACTTAGGATTGTACTCAACACTCCTTGTGAACTTAATGGACTTAGAGTTAGTCATCCATACCCTGTATGCACCTTTTTCGTACCCCATGAACAAACCATGTGCCCCACGCTTCCCAAGCTTGTTGCTTTGTGGGGTGTGTACCCACATGTCAGAACCAAAGATTCTCATGTGTTTGATGTTGGGTTTCTTGCCAAACATCTTCTCATAGGGGGTACAACCAATAGGTGATGACAATCTGCGATTAAAGGTGTAAACAAAATTCCCCAAAGCCTCCCCCCAAGACTTATCAGGGAGATTGGCATCATGCAACAAAGTTTTCATTCCTTGCAGCAACGTTTGATTTGCTCGCTCCGCAAACGCATTCATCCATGGCGATCTGGGCGTTGACATGTCATGCTGGATTCCCTTCTCAGTCAGGAAAGCTTCAAACTGCTGAGAGGTGAACTCCCCGCCCCGATCAGTAAACAGACAGCCAATACGTTTACCATGCACATTCTCCAACCAAGCACAGAATGCCTTAAACTTCAGAAACGCTTGTGATTTCTGTTCGAGCATAAACACATGAATGTACCTGGAAAAAGAATCAATTAGAACCATGAAGTACCTTGCTCCCCCCAAAGAGGGCGCAAGTGGACCAACCAGGTCTGCGTGCACTAGCTGGTAGGGTTTGGAAGCCTGCCTGCTAGACTCCTTGACTTTTGGAGCAACCTTCACCTTGTTCTCTGCACAAGATACACATTTCATGTGAAATTTACAGGGTTTGATGTTCAAACCCTCAACCACCTCCAGCATCTTGGCCAGTGCCTTCCAAGAGAGGTGACAAAATCTTCGATGTGCATCGTGAATGCAACCTGCATGAATAACTTTGTTAGTTTGTGCAACACAACAAGAATCAGCATTAGACACAACAGCACCACCACTGTCGTCATAAGTTATATGGAACAAACCATCCATAAACTTTGCATGATGTCAGGGGCTCAGGGACAGAGGCACAGGGGAGAGAGGAGATGGAGAGCGAAGGGGAAGGATCTGAGGGCAGCATAGGGGAGTATGACAGTGACCTGAGAGATTCCATGAGCTTCTCCAGCGAATCAGAAGATTCCCAGAAGGAGGCGCCGATGGTCAGGGCAAGGGGGGTTCCAGGGGGGACACACCAGAAACAGGGGGCCAGCGGGGACTCCCAAAGCAGCAGCTGGAAATCAGGACCAGCTTCCCCACCAGAGCAGAGTGGGGGGGAAGAGTCCCAGGTGTCAGGTCCAGCTAGCCTTCCCGAAGGGGGAAGCAGTGACAGGAGCAGTGAAATGGTCAGGAGGAAGGTTGCCGGCTGGGCGCGCGCGCCAAGTTCAAATGTACAGGCGCGCGGGACAGCAGAAAGCCCGGATCGGGAACCAGGTCCTAAAGCCCGCCGGAGGCAGGGGGAAGACTCAGGGGACTCAGCGTCAGAAGAGTCTAGGAAGGGCGAAACCCCAGCTGACAGGCGGACCCAGAGGAGGAAAGAGCAGAGGAAGAGGTGGAGCAAGGCTAGGGTCTTAAACTGGTGTCTGGGGGGAGGAGACTCAGACGGAGCTTCGGCGGTCTAGAGTTTCAGACGTAGAGCTGCGCGCTGCTGATGTGAAAGATAAACAGAACTTCAATAAAGACTTTTGTATATAACAACGGACTGGTGTTGGTCCTTTGTGAGCTGGGACCTAGGGCAGCTCTGACAGTAAGCTCCGTCTCAAAAAAATATTTTTTTTGCGAGCTCACGAAGATAGGCAAAGATGACTACGGAGGAGAAGGTGGCAGCACTGCAAGAAGCAGTCACGAGGCTTTACGCAGAAGTAGCAACCTCCAGAAAGAAGGAAGAGGAAGCAGAAGCGCGCTGCCGAGATCTGCAAACCAGGTGGGAACGTTTGGGCAAAGAGGGGCTGCCAGAACCCATGCCGGAGGGAGTTGGCCTCGGGAAGAGGGGGGGCAGCATAGTAGCCCACTTCGACGGGGACCTGAAGCAGTATCCCAACTTCAGAGCAGACATAGTTTTCGCGCTCAATTTGCTTCGGAAAGACTTTAGAGATGAGGAGGAGAAAGTAGGCTTCATAATAACTCATCTGCATGGGGAAGCTAAATCGTGGCTGAGCAATTTATGGCGCGAAGATGATCCCGCCCTCCAAGATTCAAAAGCATTTATCGCGGCTATGGACGCTTGTTTTAAATCAACGTTAGATGTGGATGTGGCCAGGAGGGAAATGCACGGGCTGCGGCAGGGCAAAGCCACGGTGAGACAATATCACTCCCGCTTTTTTGCGTTGGTAAATGTGCTGGGCTGGGAGAAGGACTCCGCTGCCGTGAGGGATCTGTTCTGGGAGGGGCTAAATGGCTCCGTGAAAGATGAGCTGGCGAGGGGGGAGAGACCTAACACTACCACAGAAGTCGTCCAGAGAGCGCTGACGATAGGGGTACGCCTGGAAGAACGCCCTTGGAGCAGGGATGAGGGTCGTCTGGCGCGCGCACCGGCCAAGACACCTCCCTTCATGCCCAGAGAAACAGGGCGCGCGCACTCCACGCCTCCGCTGGGGGAGGGGGAAGAGCCGATGGAGATAGGTGGTGCCAAGGCTCAGACAGTGACCAGAGCCCAAACACCAGGAGCAGTCAAGACAAAGGCTCCTAGAGGGAGCAGGAAGTGTTACATCTGCGACAGTGCACAGCACATGGCCAAAGAGTGTCCCCAGAGGATACAGAAGCACACTGCGGCCTCAGCAACAGTAAGAGGAGCAGTTCAGCAGGGGGAACAGCTGCAGGGAAACGACGAAGCCTGGTTGGAGGCAGAGGCACTGGGGCCCAGCCAGGCGAGTCAGTGAAGCAGTCCCCAGAGATTTTGCAGCCCACGGACCCCCTCCCACCCAAACCAGTGGTGCAACTCACCGCATCACTCCAGCTGCCAAATGGATTCACCCTGGAAGTCCCTATTACCATTGACTCCGGTAGTAATGCAGACTTTGTGGGGGTGGGCTTCATCAGGCAACATCGCATAGCGCTCCTACCAGCCACGATGCCCCTAAACGTCGTCACGGTCGATGGCAGAGAGCTGCTGGGAGGGCAGGTGCTACAGCAAACACCACCTATGGTGATGCAAATTGGAAATCACCGCGAAGTCATCAGCTTCAACGTCACCCACCTGTTGGACACGCCCATAGTGTTGGGCATGAGTTGGCTGGATAGGCACAGCCCGGCATTAGCGTGGTACCAGCGGCAATTGACCTTCTGCTCCTCCTACTGCGCAGAACACTGCATCCGGCCCACCCAGGAAGAGGAGGGACAGGAAGATGAACTGCAGCTGCACCTAGGCATGGTGCAGGCGGTGCCCAACAAGTACAAGGCGTTTTTGGAGGTCTTCTGCGAGAAGGAAGCGGACAAGCTGCCTCCCCACCGGCCCTACGACTGCACGATTGACCTCCTACCGGGGGCGACGCTGCCGACTGGAAAACTATATTCCATGTCTGAGGACGAACTGCAGGAACTCAGGGAGTTCATAGATCACAACTTGAAGCGGGGATTCATCCAAAAATCCAAAGCAGTGGGGGGCAGTCCCGTGTTTTTCGTGAAGAAGAAAGACACGCCCCAACGGAGACTCGTAGTTGATTACAGGATCATAAATTCCAGGACAAAGCCCACAGCATTCCCCATGCCCAAGATTGACGACCTGCTCGCGACGGTGAGGAAGGGACGGATCTTCACCAAGTTGGATCTACGAGGGGCGTACAACCTTATACGCGTGCGGGAGGGCGATGAGTGGAAGACGGCCATGTTTACGCCTTTAGGCACCTATGAATATAGAGTTATGCCGTTTGGTCTGCAAAATGGCTCCCATTGTTTCCAAGCCTTCATGCACCACGTGTTAGCGGGCCTCCTCTACAAGAAGTGCGTATGCTTCCTAGACGACATCCTGATCTTTTCGGAATCGCAGGAGGCTCACGAGGGAGACGTCAAGGAGGTCCTGCAGAGACTGCGGGAGCACAGACTTTACGCCAAACTGGAGAAGTGCCAGTTCGACGTGACGGAGGTGGATTTCCTGGGCTACAAGCTGTCCGACAAGGGACTCGCCATGGACAGCGCCAAGGTCCGCTCGGTGTTGGACTGGAAGAGCCCGCGCAATCGGAAGGAGGTCCAGAAGTTCGTCGGCTTCGCCAACTTTTACCGCAAGTTCATCAAGGGGTTCGCGAAGGAGACGGCGGCCATCACGGACACCCTCAGCTCCAAGAAGAAGAAGTTCACCTGGACGGACCAGGTGGAACAGTCTTTTTGGAGACTCAAGCGTCTCTTCGCGTCCGAAGAACAGCTGCTACACGTAAACCCCGGCAAACCAATGAGGGCTGAGACTGACGCATCAGACAGAGCGGTGGGGGCGGTCCTGTTGCAGCAAGATCCGCAAGGGAACTGGAGGCCCTGCGCATTCTACTCCAGGAAACTCAGCAAGTCGGAACAGAACTACACCATCTGGGACAGGGAGTTGCTGGCCATTCATGCAGCCTTCAAGGCGTGGCGGCACTTCCTCATCGGAGCCAGACACACTGTGCAGGTCCGCACGGACCATAAGAACCTGGAGTACTGGCGCACGGCGCGGTTCCTGAACCAGAGACACATCCGCTGGGCGGAGTTCTTTGCGGATTTCGACTTCAGGATAGAATACATCCCGGGAGACAACAACGTCATGGCGGATGCACTATCCAGGAAACCGCAGTATCTCGAGGAAGCGGCACCGGTGGCGGCCAAACACATTTTCGCACCGACAGCGTGGGCATGCGCTTCAGCCACCGTGGACCTGGACGCAGTGCGTCGCGCGCTGCAGACGGATGCCTTCGCACAATCCAAGATGGAGGAGGTGCGAAGAGGCACAGCGAAGGACGACGAGTTCCAGATACGCGACGGACTGCTCACCCGCAAAGGAGCTCTCTACGTGCCTGGAGACGACCTCCGAGCGAAGGTCCTGCAGCAGTTACACGACGCGCCCACTGCTGGGCACTTCGGCAAGGACAAGACGGCGGAATTGGTGGCCAGGGACTTTTGGTGGCCCCAGATGAGGGCAGAAGTCGCGGATTACGTCTCTAGGTGTGACACATGCCAAAGGGCCAAACCAGTGTACAGGAAGCCGGCGGGACTGCTGGAACCGCTACAGACGCCACTCGAACCGTGGGAGAGGGTGGCCCTGGACTTTGTCACAGATCTGCCCAGCTCGCGAGGCAAAACAGCGGTACTCGTGGTCGTAGACCTGTTCACCAAGATGGCGCACTTCATTCCTTGCGCGAAGGTGGCCACAGCGGAACAGACCGCCAAGCTGTTCATAGACCACGTGTTCAAAGTTCACGGCTTACCACGGTCCATCCTGTCCGACCGGGGTCGCCAATTCGTCTCGTGGCAGAAGCTGCTGGGCATCCTGAACGTCAAGATCAACTTAGCGTCGGCACGACACCCGCAGACCAACGGACAAGCGGAGAGGGTCAACGCCATCATGCAGCAGTACCTGCGATGCTACGCAAATCAACAGCCCTCGACTTGGGTGGACTACCTACCGTTGGCCGAGTTCGCCTACAACAACACGAAGCACGGGTCTACAGGGGTGACACCGTTGTTCGCCAACAATGGGCGGCATCCCAGAACCTTCCCGGGGTTAGAGACGAAGGGGGAGGGGGAGCCACAGGGAGCAGAGCACTTGGCAGCAGAGTTACAGGAGGTCCACGAGCAACTCTGCAGGACCTTGGAACTAGCAAAACACGCCTACAAAGTGCAGGCAGACAGGCACAGGAGAGTCGGGGAAGACATCCAGGTGGGGGACTGGGTCTGGTTAGCAGCCCAGGCAGTGCCGGCCAGAACGTTAGCTAAGAAGAAGCTCAAACACAAGCAGCTAGGGCCTTACCAAGTCGAGGCACAAATCAACCCAGTGGCCTTCCTCTGAAACTCCCGGAGGGTTTCAGAATGCACCCGGTATTTCATAGGTCAGTCCTCACACCCTACAAGGAACCCCACAGGTTTCAGGTGCCAGGGACCGCATCTCGCCCACTCAGGAAGTCGCCAACGGGGGAGGGGTCACCGAGGGCGGCGCCACTCAACGAGGTCACGGAGATTTTAGACTCGAGATGGGGGGAAGAGGGAGTTGAATTTCTCCTCGCCAGGGAAGGCACCCCGGCCAGCGCCAACAGGTGGGTGCCGGACTATGCCTTGGAGGAGCACTACCTCAAAGACGAGTTCCATGCACTCTTCCCGCACAGACCTATGCCGGCAGATTATTTCGACGACTGGCTTTTCACACCCACACTTTCAACCAGCACGTTCCAGGGGTTCTCATCCGCTGAGGAAATGGCGCCAGACACAAGCTCCCTGGAGGGATCACTCTCGGGGTCTGCCACAGATCGCTCTTACTGGTGGGACACTCAACCGGAGGTGGGGTGGAGCAGGGAACTGCTAAGGGGGCCCTGGCACGCAGCATCACCCGAGGTAACAGGGGGAGAGACGGACATGGACGTGTTGGGGGAGGACCTTGGGTTCGAACACGAACGCAGAGAGATGGAAGCAGAGGAGATTGACGTCGACGAGCCCATTACGGGCTGGCCGGATCCAACTGGTCGGCTGCACGCCAGGGGGAAGGAACTGTATCCAGCACTCACCCCTACAGCACTGGAGCACCCGGAACCCGCACCCGAAGAGAGGGAGGGGGGAAGGGGGGCTTCGAGGGGGGGATGGATGTCAGGAGCTCAGGGACAGAGGCACAGGGGAGAGAGGAGATGGAGAGCGAAGGGGAAGGATCTGAGGGCAGCATAGGGGAGTATGACAGTGACCCGAGAGATTCCATGAGCTTCTCCAGCGAATCAGAAGATTCCCAGAAGGAGACGCCGATGGTCAGGGCGAGGGGGGTTCCAGGGGGGACACACCAGAAACAGGGGGCCAGCGGGGACTCCCAAAGCAGCAGCTGGAAATCAGGACCAGCTTCCCCACCAGAGCAGAGTGGGGGGGAAGAGTCCCAGGTGTCAGGTCCAGCTAGCCTCCCTGAAGGGGGAAGCAGTGACAGGAGCAGTGAAACGGTCAGGAGGAAGGTTGCCGGCTGGGCGCGCGCGCCAAGTTCAAATGTACAGGCGCGCGGGACAGCAGAAAGCCCGGATCGGGAACCAGGTCCTAAAGCCCGCCGGAGGCAGGGGGAAGACTCAGGGGACTCAGCGTCAGAAGAGTCTAGGAAGGGAGAAACCCCAGCTGACAGGTGGACCCAGAGGAGGAAAGAGCAGAGGAAGAGGTGGAGCAAGGCTAGGGTCTTAAACTGGTGTCTGGGGGGAGGAGACTCAGACGGAGCTTCGGCGGTCTAGAGTTTCAGACGTAGAGCTGCGCGCTGCTGATGTGAAAGACAAACAGAACTTCAATAAAGACTTTTGTATATAACAACGGACTGGCGTTGGTCCTTTGTGAGCTGGGACCTAGGGCAGCTCTGACACATGCAAAATGTCCTCTTTGCCTTTTCTGATGACACAGATGCTCCTCTTGAAGGAAATCTCAAAACCACGCCCAGTAAGCTGTGGGACACTGAGCAAGTTGCTTGCGGCTTCCGGAACATAAAGTACAACTGTCAGGGCTGCCTCAGGTCTCAGCTCACAAAAGACCAACGCCAGGTTCTTCTTATATACAAGGATGTTTATTGCAGTTCATTATTGGTTCCACAACCGAGGCGCGCAGCCCCGCGTCTCTTAGCCTAGACGTTTGAAGTCCCCTCTGAATCGGTCCCGCCCCTACACCAGCTTAAGAGGCTTGTGCTAGTCCACCTCTTCCTGTCTTTCCTTTTCCGCAGGGTCTTTCTGCCCCCCTGGGTTCCTTCCCTCCTGCTCTCTCCTGAAGCGGATTCCTCAGATGCCTGTTCCCCCCTCCTTCGTGCTTTGGGGCCAGGCTCCTCCTCCGGGCTCTCTCCATTTCCGCGCGCCTCCACATTTGAACTTGGCGCGCGTTCGCTACCCCTGACCTTCCTCTTGACAGTTACACTACTCCCTGTACTACTCTCCGCCTCTTCCGGCAGGACGTCCTGCCCCGATCTCCTTCCCCTGTCTCCTTCCTGCTCCGCTCCGTGTGTCACACTGGGAACTCCACTCTCTTCACTTCGTTCCTGCTGGGAAGCCGGCCCCGATCTCCCACTCCCACTCGGGGTTTCCCTGCTGCTTCCCTGCTCCTGGCAGGTCCCCCCTGTGACCCCCCTTGGCCTGACTAGGGGCGCCCCCTTCTGGGAATCCTCCGATTCACTTGAGAGACTCATGGAAGACCTCAAGTCATTGTCATCCTCTTCCTCACTGTCCTGGGATTCTTCCCCATCGCTCTCCGTCTCCCCCCTCACCTGTGCCTCTGTCTCTGAACCCCTGACAACATCTTTGATGGTTGTGTGCAGACTTGCAAGTTTCACAGTCCCTTCTCCTGCAATTTGCAGCGTCCTTCCGTCAGCCAAGTGGATCTCACCTTCCTGAGGCTTGAAGGAGATAAAGAGATGGCGGTCCTTCGAAATATGGCGGCTGGCGCCTGAATCAACAATAAATTTGCCTTTGCCTGTTGGAGCAGTCTTTACAGCAAGCAAACCCTTGTTTCCCACCGGCGTGGGCTTTTGCAGCTTGCCCCCCTGCTCCTGGCCACCAGACGTGCCTTTAGCCTTTGGTGAAGCCGTGCCAGCAAACATAGCCTTGTTTTTCCCTGGCGCGGGCTTTCCACCCCCTTCTGCTTCGGGCCATCTGCAGGCGTCTGCCTCTGTTTACCTTTGCCTCTCCGGCCTCTGCAAAGGCGATGACCTTGGTTCCCACGAGAAACAGAGCTCTCAGCTGCTGACTCCTTGGCTCCCCCTGGAGGCTGGAATGCTGCCTGGGATGACGTGACAGTCAGCTCCCCCTGCAGCTTGCAACCGGTGCCCTCAGCATCCCCGCATTCACTCGCATTCTGGGAAACAGCCAGGACCTCCGATGCAGTCAAACTCTGGGCTGGGATTACTGGCAGATGAGCAGCTTTCAAAGCATTCCACATCTTACGTGCAGTGGTGTTGCCAGCAAGCGCCTGGATTTCCTCCAGAGAGACGGATAAGACTATTACGTCAATGGCCTTCGAATTCTGGCCTTTCCATTTCTCTGTCAGAGGAACCGGAGGGGCCTCAGACACGGTATGCCACACCCCAAACTGACGCAGCAAACTTTCACACCATTTTGCCCAGGTTTTATAATTTTTCCCATTTAACTTTGGACAGTCAGCATCTCCAGAAGCTTGGAAAAACTCCATTTCCAGCTTTTTACTTTAGCCGTGAGTCTTATTAACTTCAGAGACTCCTTATCTTGGCAGCTCATTAATCAGGAAGCCTCTCTGGTGTGGCTCCCAGGCCAATTAAGCCTTCTGGAGTTCAAAGGCTCCTTCCGAGGTAAACAGAAAAGCCTCCCTTTCTTTCGCTTTTCCCACATACCTCTCACACGCAGTCTGTTGCAGTTTTACTCTCCTGTAGGTGCTGTGACTCTGGGCCCGAAACCTTGTTGTTGGGAAACTGCCAGGGAGATATAGTCCATCGTGGCCCCAAGCCGGCTGCCGGACGTTCATCGATCTCCCGTAGTCACACAGATCCAGCAATTAGCGACACGAAGCCTTAGAAATAGACTGCCACATTCCAGGGCTCGTGCACACTCTTTATCAGCAGAAACACAGCCAGAAAGTCGCACCACAGAAGAGCATATTTACAGACTTTATTTAGCGTTGAACAGAACAAAGAAAAACATGACCGTTCTGAGTCAGTGTCTCTGGCCGACTGTGAAATCGAAAGGAACAGCAAACATAAACATCCTGTGAATAGGACATGCACAGACTCTGTGACTCACAAAGCCTGCTCCCTTTTAAGGTGGAACGGAAATATCCTAACATAGAGTCACAAGACTCTGTTTACATTCCAGAGACATTCCAGGCTGTTGGAAGTCTCACGGAAGCCGGGAGACGGATCTGATGTTTCCTGTTCCTTTGTTCAGTTGCTCTCTGCTTTCACAGAGAGAGCATGTATATTTCTTTTCTGTCTGCGTAGTTAGAAATAAAACCTTGCAATGTAGCTCATAAATCTTGTCACTTCTGCTGCTTTGATACTCTGCGTAATGGGGAACGTGCCTGGAGGCTTATCAAAGGCTCAGGTCGTTAATTATCATTGCAGGAGAGAACAAAGGACTCGACCGGAGGATGAGCTCGGTAGAGCAGAGATTCCGACAGTGGCTGCTGGAGGATGGTGGTGGCTGCACGCCAGGCCGCAAACCTTGCCCACTGTCTGACCCAGTGAGCGGATAATTTGATGCTTGTGGTATAGGGGAAGCTAGAATAGATCATGCCAGCCACTAGTCATGTTGCAAATACAGGAGAATTCTTTTGTCAATGACTTATTGCCAATAATTCCAAGAAGAAGAGGAGAGCAACCACCCAACAGTGCTAAGGAACCTGCATACAATACAGATCTTTATTATGGTCATAGACCAGCATAAAAGGGTGGGATACAGTCATTTAAAATCTGAAATGCGTTTTGGAAAGCTAAAAGGTATTAAAAAAGAAGGTGACTATAAAAGTCTATAAGAATTTAAAAGAAGCTAAAAAATCTAAAAGAAGGGATAGGAGCATTGGGCAGGTGCAGAAGAGCATAAAAGGTTGGTATATAAAATACTTTATTAATTTACAGAGCACTCTGATATGTTCATTAAATCTAGTTTGTGGCACAGGTCATCCTGCAACGAATTTTGAGTGCTGCTGTGCAGAATCTGGCAACACTGTATGTTGTAGCAGGGTTGGTATCTGAGAGCAGTAGGGAGGTATAGAATTGCCCTCTGCACCCTGGGTACTTATGTAGTAGTGGGGAAATCAGGCTATAATACTAACGTCTCTGTAATACAGGCACTGGAGAAGGACATGGTCTACCGTTTCTATTTGTCCTGAGTCACAGGGGCATTGTCTCTCTGGGTAGTCAATCTTCCTGGATCAACCTTCAATAATGACCGAGAGGAGGGCATGACATCAAGCCAAGGTAAAAGCCCTTTGGTGTTTAAGGACCTTGAGTTTAGTTAGATATGCCATAGGGGAGGCAAAGTACCTGGTGGATTCCTTGGCAATAAAAGTTGGAGTCCTGGCTAGATCCAGTTGGCACTCTGTGTCTACTACACGTTGTTTATCATGGAACTTTGGAGTGTCAGGCATAGCCCTACTGGCTTTAGCCCAAACGCAGCAGAGTTTCTGCATACAAATAAAAGCAAAATAAACCCTCTCTTTTTCTCTCTCAAAACCATACACAGCACTTCTGACTCCTAACACACCTCACATCAAACTGTGCTAGCAATCCCTAGATAACAGAGTTGAGTGCTGCTCGTTAACCAATCAGAGCGAGTAGTTTCTAGGTCAAGCAGACCTGGGCTTTCTGCCAAGAGTAAATTGACACCAGCTTGAGTTAATTGGTGAAGCTAGAATCTGCAAGTTTCCCACGAGAACCAATTAACAGAAACTGAAACTGAAACTGAACACCCCCTCACAGATTCTGCTGAACAATTAACACCAAATACACCTATGTAGGAGATCATTTTTCCAGCAAACCTAAACCCTTGCACATTCGCTTGTTCTTTATCTTTGCCAATGGTTTAGTTAACACATCTGCTACATTTTCTTCACTTGACACATAAGTACAGGTGATTACATTGTCTTGTACACAGCAACGTACATTTTGGTATTTTACAGAGATATGTTTGGAACGCGATTTGAAACCCTCTGTTTTACTTAAGGTTATACAAGCTTGATTATCAATGTAAACTTGTACTGGTTCTCCACAATTTACATTTAAATCTGCTAACAAATGCTTGAAATAAATCACCTCGTTGCACAATTCACTCAATGCGGCGTACTCTGATTCCGTTGATGACACACTTACAACGTCTTGCTTGCGCGACCGCCAGCTGATTAAAGCTCCACCGACCATTATAACTAGTCCTGTGACAGATTTTCTATCTGGCAAATTTCCCCAGTCACTATCGCAGTAGCAACTCAACATTTCATCCTCTGAAGAATTTAATTGTAACATATAGCCAATTGTCTGTTTGAGATACCTCAGAACTTGTTTTACCCCTTTCCAGGCATTTAGTGTGGGTTTTGAGACCAATCTACTTAATATGCCTACTGCATAGCTAATATCAGGTCTGGACCACTGTGCTATATACAATAAACTTCCAATTACAGAGTGATATACATCAGGATGTTCAAATTCAGGACTCTCATCTATATGAAGTGTTTTTATGAAACCTGGATCCATAGGCACCGCTGCCCCTTTGCAATCCTGCATCCTGTATGTAGTCAGTAGTTGTTTAACTTTGTTCTGCTGACTAATTAGACAGCTGCCATCTTGGGCCCAGCACACTTCCAACCCTAGATATGTCCTAACCGGGCCTAAGTCTTTCGTACACCCACCTGCAGCCTACAATCTTTGCCCCCTCAGGCGCTGCTACTGGTGTAAAAACCTTGTGCTCATTCAGAGAGGACATCTCTTCCTCCATTGCCTGTTTCCAGCGCTCTGCCTCCTCTTTTGGTAACTTTAACACCTCCTGAAAACTCTTGGGCTCTGCAATTACACTAAACACATTTGCAGTATCAGGAGAAAAACGCACTGGAGGCACTCCTTTGTTTTGTCTTTTAGATCTTCTGGGAGAAAATTTTTCTTCTGACCCACTTTCCTCCTCAGAACTGCGACCTCTCTTTTGTTGCTTAGCAACTGGTCTTTGGCTAACTCCACTTTCTTGAGAGCTCTTATCTGAACTTTCCTCCCCCTCAGACTCTGACTCTCTGTGTCTACCTTCAGAGTCATGAAGCTCCTGGGAAGGTTCAAACCAAACCTCAGTATTGGCATGTAGTCTCTCCCAGCCACTATGTTCACAAAAACTGGCATTCCTGGAGATCACAATGCCATTTGTCCCTTCAGCAAAGCGGAAACCTTTTCCCAGCTCCTGGTAACCCACAAACACTAACTGTTTGGTCTTAGGATCTCCCTTCTTTCTCATTTGTTTCGGAATTAATACCCAGGCTTTTGATCCAAACACATGCAAATGGTCAATTTTAGGTTTTTTCTGAAACAATTTAAAGTACGGGGTTGTACCTATTGTTTGATGAAAGAGCCTATTTTGGAGATAACACGCGGTGAGCATGCTCTCCCCCCAATAAGACATGGGTAAATCAGCATCTTCAAGCATGGCAAACATCATATCTTGTAAAGATCTGTTTTTTCGTTCTGCAACGCCATTCTCCTCTGGGGAAAAAACGTTCGTTTTTCTGTGCCCAATGCCACGCTTTTGTAACCAATCTTTAAAGGCATTTGACATAAATTCGCCACCTCTGTCCGTCTGTATCCTTTTGAGTTTAACAGACAGAAATCTTTCCACAGATGCCACCCAGCCTTTAAACTTAGTGAACACGTCACCCTTATTCTTCATGGGAAAAACCCAAGAATAACGCGTGGCGTCATCCACAATTGTTAGTGAAAAACGCGATCCACCCCTGCTTACAGCAAATGGACCAATTACATCCATGTGAACCAGCTGTAGCGGTGACTCACTAACTCTGTCACTTCTGGGGTAAGAGACTCTGTGGGTTTTAACCTTTTTACAGACATTACAATCAAGGTACTTGTTACAACTCTTTAAATTACCCCCATCAGCCAATTCAGACATTTTTAGTACACTTTTCCAGCAAGCATGCCCCATTTTCCTATGCAATAAGTGCACACAGTTGTCATGTATAGCTTTGTTATTCACTGCAGGCTGAGATTTACTGACTACTGCTGCAACTTGAGATCCTGCTTTAAGCCAAAACAAGCCTCCCTCTGACTTAGCAGTGCCTAAAATCTCACCAGCCTTCTTAATAATGCAACTGTCTCCTTCAAAATACACTTTAAACCCAGCTTTTAGCAAACAATCTACAGACATCAGATTGCTCCTTAATGACGGCACACAAAGTACATTTTGCAGGCATTCACGAAGACAAGGAACATAAACTGCCCCCCCCGAAATCACTTCGGAAGTACTTCCGTCTGCTAGAGCCACCTGGCTGCGCTGTGCTGAGTTCTTGGAAACAAACAATTCATCTGAATTCACGATGTGGCGAGACGCTCCCGAATCGACCACCCAGACAGCTTGTTTCTCATCAGCAATCTTGACCTCGCCGGTCACCAGCTGAGCCGACTGTTTTTGTTTGAAGAATATCTTTTTACGCTGCTGCTGCTGCTGCTGATCTCGTCTCTGCTCCTGCACTGGCAACTGAGACTTGACCAACTCCGGACATTGTCGTTTTAGATGCGCTGAAGACCCACATCGGAAACAACGCCTAACAGCAAACGCTGACTCCTCACCAGTACGCTGCTTTTGCTTCACCTCTGGCACGGCATGAGAACTCCTTCCAAACCGTCCACCTGTAGAAGCCTCTGCAGCCAACGACCTTTCTTGCCTCTTCTGCCATTCTTCAATCAAACGCCCAGTAACGTAACCGACTGATAAATCATGCTCCTGCATGCCTTCTAGAGACAAAACTAAATTATCCCAGCTTTCCGGGAGAGAACTCAAAATAATAGCCACCTTCTCCTGCTGGTCTAGTGCACAGTCTCTTTCCTGTAGCGCAGCAAACTTTAACTGTAAACTGTGTAGGTGTTCCTGCATTGTAACCCCAGGCTGTAACATTGCCTTGTACAATGCCTTGCGAATGAACAGCTTGGAAACCGCTGTCTCACGCACATGGAGTTCTTTAAGTGCTTGCCACACACCTCTAGCTGTCTTGATTCCCCTCACATATGGCAACTGGGAATCTTCCAGCCCCAAGACAATTGTGGCCCTTGCTCTTTGGTCTTTATCGAGGTCTTCATCATCAGGCTTCGTAGGAAACTTACTCACCACTTGCCAGAGACGATCCCTCTGCAGCACTGCCTGCATGCGTTCCGACCACAGCAAGTAATTGGAGTCATTCAGACGCTCAAAAGCCATCTGAACTGGTTGTGAGGTCATCTTGAGAGCGATGTCCCTGGAACCCGGAACCAGCTACTCACGACCACCGAGAGAGAAAACAGGAACCACAGCACCCAGCACTCACACGCTGCAGCTGTTGTCCTTGTGTCCACTGCGTCACCAGCTCACCACGGTCAGGAACCAGCCAGGAACAACAACCTCTGGAACTACTGGAACCAACGCCGTTGATGCTGACACCACCGCAACTCAGGCTGGCAGCACAATGCCCATAACCTCATGGAACTTTGGAGTGTCAGGCATAGCCCTACTGGCTTTAGCCCAAACGTAGCAGAGTTTTCCTGCACAGCGAAGAAGCTAGTCGCGGCGGTAATGACTAGTCAGCTAGACTCAGAATAACTATTTACAGGATTTATTAAAAAGGAAAAATAAAACCAGCAGAGTTTCTGCATACAAATAAAAGCAAAATAAACCCTCTCTTTTTCTCTCTCAAAACCATACACAGCACTTCTGACTCCTAACACACCTCACATCAAACTGTGCTAGCAATCCCTAGATAACAGAGTTGAGTGCTGCTCGTTAACCAATCAGAGCGAGTAGTTTCTAGGTCAAGCAGACCTGGGCTTTCTGCCAAGAGTAAATTGACACCAGCTTGAGTTAATTGGTGAAGCTAGAATCTGCAAGTTTCCCACGAGAACCAATTAACAGAAACTGAAACTGAAACTGAACAGTTTAATGAGTGCTTTGGCCTGATCATATCTCATGCTAAGTAGAAGACCTGGAGAGAAGCCCAGGGATGAGATTTTAGTTGCCACTGCCTGTTTCTATGTGGATTTAAAATCATTGTTCATAGTTAGTGGGGCAAGGCCACAGTGAAATAAAGATAGTTTAAACCAATTGAGTATGGTCACCCACACTCAAGCCTCCACTTTTGCGAAGCTTCTCTCTAGCCTTAGAGTAGCATTAGAGACACATTTTGGGACTTGAAGGACTGACCTTAGAAATTTGGATTGCACAAGTTCTAGTGGTGCAAAATTGGAAAAGGGACCCAACTGGGCACCATAGAGAAGTTGTGCTATTGGCTTGGCTTCAAATAATTTGAAAAAAAAAGCTTTTATGTAGATCAGAGGTTTTCAACCTTTTTGAGTCCACAGCTGCCTTGACCAGCTACATTCTTTCTGCAGCACCTCTGTGGGGCTCAGAAGCCCAGTTAGGTCCCCCCTTGCTTGCCCAGCTTGCCTCCCCTCCCGCTTTCTCAAACACCCTCCCTTCTGGAATGTTTCCTCAGCCTCCTCTCCCCTCTCCTTGGGAGTCCTCTGTTGGGATACTGCCAGGGAGACAAAGTCCATCATGGCCCCACGTCGCCTCCGGACGTCCATCGATCTCCCGTAGACACGCAGTATCAGCAATTAGCGACACGAGTTCCAGAAATAGCTTGCCACATTCCAGGGCTGATGCACGCTCTTATCAGCAGATAATGCACAGCGAAAGATGCACGCAGGAGAGCATTTTTCATAAGTTTATTCTGCGTTAGTCAGAACAGAGAAAAGCATGACTGCCTGCTTCAGTGTTTCACGCACCGAGAGAGAGAGAAACAAAAGCAATAGAAAACATAAACATCCTGTCAACAGGAAATACGCAGACTCTGTGACTCACAAAGCCTGCTCCCTTTTAAGGTGGAACGGAAATATCCTAACATCCTCCCCCTTTCCGTGTAACCTGTAGTACCTGTGGTTCAACCCAATTGCAACCTTTGTACGTAAACCTTAAGTTGTTCTCTTTTAACAACCTTAGACAACAGATCAGCAGGAATTTCATTTCCTGGCATGTAGGACACCTGAAAGAATCGTTTCTGAATACACTCTCTTGCGCGATGTAGCTTAATCTGCAAGTACTTGGTTTTTTGCTTGCAACTCTCTGAGTTCAGCAAAGCCAAACAGGATCTATTGTCTTGATACACTTGTATAGGACATTTCACAGAAACACTGATGTCCTTAAACAGTTGCATCAACCATTCACAATCCATGAGTGAAAATGACAGAGCATTGAGTTCTGCTTCACAGGACCTTAGGCTCACTGTCGTCTGCTTTTTGCACAACCAGTCAAACAGGCAGTGGTTGTACATGTAGCATACTCCAGAAGTGCTTGTACCATCCATGGTGTCACTTCCAAAAGTAGCATCTGCAAAGATTTCAAGACCTCCAGTCTTCTGACTGGTGAACCTCAGCCTGTAGTGCAAAGTCCCTTTCAAATAGCGGGCTATGCGCTTCAGAGCTTTCCAATCCTGAACAGTAGGATTGTTGGCCTGTTGAGCATCTAGCAATGAAATTCAACTTGCCTAGAATGCGTCTGTACAGCGTAGTGGCAGAAAACGCTTCAGCAGTGCTATCTACCTTGTAACCTGTCACCATCGGTGTGTCTGCTGGGTTTGCATCAACCAAATTCAACCTGGTTAATACATCAGCAATTTTCTGTGTTTGGTGTACCAGAAAATTACCTGCTTGGTCCCTCTCCACCTGCAGAGAAAGATAGTTGGATACCTCACCAAGATCCTTCATGTCAAAGTGCTCCTTCAGCTGAGCTAGGGTGCTTTGGTAGAAAGCCTGATTCTTCCAAAACATCAGAAGATCATCAACAAAACATAAACAATACAGTTTGTTTTGCCCCTCCTCCTTGACAAACACACATGGATCAGCCTTGCCCTGGTGAAAACCTAGAGAAAGCAACATCTCAGTGAGTTTCGTGTTCCAACACCTGGCACTCTGCTTGAGACCATATAAGGATTTCCGCAGTTTACAGACCATTCCCTTCTGTATCTGCATTCTATCAGGTGGAAGCATAAACAGCTCCTCCCCCAAAATCCCGTACAAAAAAGCTGTATTAATGTCATGATGGGAAACATGCAGTTTCTCCTCTGTAGCAATCTTGAGCATCAGCCGAATGCTCTCATATTTGACGGTGGGTGAGTAGGTCTCGTGGTAATCCTGTCCTGGTACCTGTGAAAAACCTCTGGTAACCAATCTGGCTTTGTGTCTGACAACCTTGCCATTCTGGTCTGTCTTGGCCTTGAAGACCCATTTGCTGCCAACCAGTCTCATCCCTGGGACTACCGGTACCAGTTCCCAAGTTTGGTTCCTATTCAAGGAATCAACTTCAGCCTTCATGGCATTAAGCCAAGGCTCAGCATCTTTAGAGGATAACTCCTGAAGCTCCTTGAAGCTTGAAGGTTCCCACACCTTCTCTGAGCTACTAAGAACAGCTTTTGCCGTCTTAGCAAACTCATCAGCAAATCTCTTTGGAGGTTTGCCCTTTGTGGCTCTCTCAGATCTGCGTATTAGACGCAAGTCTTCTGGACTCATCTCCTCCTTCTTAGGAGAAAAGTGACCAATGGTGAACAGTGGTTCCTCCAGTTCATTGTCAGACGCATCAGATGGTCTGACTGAGGCCTTTGCGCTCTTGTAGTCTGCTGTGTCATCACTGTCACTGACATCAGCAGCAGCGCCGCCCACTGAGCTGGAATCCGAACTCTGATCATCATAATCATCCTCAGCTTCCTCAGCATCATCTGCTTTTTTCACATCACCTTCATCTTCCTCTGGGTAACTCTGGAAAATTCCCACATTTCCCCCCCACTTAGGATTGTACTCAACACTCTTTGTGAACTTAATGGACTTAGAGTTAATCATCCATACCCTGTATGCACCTTTTTCGTACCCCATGAACAAACCATGTGCCCCACGCTTCCCAAGCTTGTTGCTTTGTGGGGTGTGTACTGCTGCTGCTGCTCTGGTGAGTGTTGGGTGGGCTGCTCCCTTTCCTGCCAACTCCATCTGGCCTAGGGGGCGGGGCCTGCACTCACCACTACACTTTAGAGGCCATCGCCACAGCTTGAGGGCCTCTATCAAGGCCTCCGGGACACTGCTGCTGTTGCTGCCTGCGTGAGTGTTGGGAGAACTGCTCCCTCTCCTGCCAATTCCATCTGGCCTGCACTCACCACTACAGTTTAGAGGCCTGAGCAGCTACCTGCAGCAAGTGACAAAATGGTTTTAAATGTATTAACTGCTTTTAATTTGCTGCACCTTAAATGGTGGTGGTTGTTTTTTATAATGTTTTATAATTTTATAATTTTATTTCTGCTTCCGGTTGGTTAAGTATTTAGTTAGGGTGGGGAATAGTTTAATTTTAGCACTATTGTTTTTTGCTGTGCTTTTATTTTTATTATTCTGCTAAGTTATTATATAGTTTGTATGTTGCCTTTTAAGGGGAAGGGTCAGGGCTGCCTGGGAGTGGGCCTCAGCCAATAGAATGGCTGGGGCAGGTTCCACAGGAAGGAATGTATTGGGACACCCGATCTCAGTGATCACGTGCCGGAGGAGGAGTTATGCTAAGACCAGATCATGTCATTACCGAGGAGGCAGGTTTAGTCGTTGTTTGAGGACTATCCCTGCCTCCAGGTCTGGTCCTGACCGGAAGGATACAGTAATCAGCAAGGGAAACCCACATGACCTGAAAGTGCCCTCCATGACCTGATTGTGGATGGAGGATTTGACCTGGCATGTGTGACAGAGACCTGGTTGGATGAGGCAGATGGGCCTGTCCTTGCTGCTGCTTGCCCGCCAGGTTTCTCTTACGCACAGCAACCCAGGTCATGTGGGCGGGGAGGGGGGGTTGCAGTGATTTTTAGGAAGTCATTAGTCTGCACCAGGCGTCCTATTGGGAAGACCCAATTTTCTGAGTGCATGTTCTGGAAGTTGGGCAATAGGGGCAGTACAGGATTCTTATTGGTGTACCAACCTCCCCGCTGCACCAAGGATTCCCTGCCCGAGCTGCTTCAGGTCGTGGCAGATATGCTCCTGGAGACACCTAGCTTGGTTGTCCTGGGGGATTTTAACATCCATGCCAAGACGACCTTACAAGGGGCCGCTCGGGACTTTGTGGAAAGCATGGCCTCCATGGGGCTGTCCCTGAATACGTTTGGCCCAACTCATAGCCGTGGAAATGCCTTAGACTTGGTGTTTACCTCTACGGATGTTGGTGATCTGACATTAACTAAAAGCGAAACAAAGGAAGTGCCATGGTCAGATCACTTCCTGGTGCAACTGGACTTCTCTGCGACCCTTCCCCTCTGCAGGGAGGTGGGACCGATTCAGATGGTCCGCCCCCGCCACTTAATGGATCCAATTGGCTTCCAGAGAGTGGTAGGGGATGCTTTATCCCAAGTCGATGGCCTTGCAGCTGATTCCCTGGTGGCACACTGGAATGCGGAGTTAACCAGGGCTATTGACTGTCTGGCTCCGAAGCGCCCTCTCCGATTGCATGGAGCCCGGACAGACCCGTGGTTTTCCCCGGAGCTGAGGGTGATGAAACAATCGTTGAGACGGCTAGAGCGCCGGTGGCGGAAAACTCATTCTGAATCAGACCGGACACAGGTTAGAGCTCAACGTCGAGCCTACCAAGTGACAATGGCGACGGCGAAGAGGGCCTTCTTCACCGCCTCCATTGCATCTGCAGAAAACAGCAGCAGGAGACTTTTTCAGGTGGTTCGCAATCTATCGGTACCACCTGCACCACCGGTGCCTGGTAGGGACCCCAAGATCTCCTGCAATGCTTTTGCAAAGTTTTTTGCAGATAAAGTCGCTCAGATTCAGAAGGAGGTAGACTCCACTGTGGGAGCAGGGCCAGGGTGGGAGAGTGCTAGAGTTCTGTCTAGTCCTGTTACATGGGATCAATTCCTATCTGTTACCTCTGAGGATGTGGACAGGCTGCTTGGACAAGTGAAACCAACCACCTGTCTCCTTGATCCTTGCCCATCCTGGCTGATAAAAGCTCTGCGGGGTGGTGAATGCTTCCCTCTGTGAGGGAGCCTTCCCAGACCCGCTGAAAGAGGCGGTCATTAAACCGCTTCTTAAAAAAACATCTTTAGACCCAGCCAATTTGGCCAACTATCGTCCAGTCTCAAATCTTCCATTCTTGGGCAAGGTGATTGAGCGCGTGGTTGCTGAACAACTCCGAGCACGCCTGGAGGATGCGGACCATTTGGATCCCTTCCAATCGGGATTCAGGCCTCACCATGGGACTGAAACTCCCTTGGTCGCGCTGGACAGTTCTGCTGGACACCATCGACCATAACATCCTTCTGGACCGTCTAGAGGGGCTGGGAGCTGGGGGCACTCTTATACGGTGGTTCCGCTCCTTTCTCCTGGGCCGTGTCCAGAAAGCGGTGGTGGGGGATGAGTGTTCAGACCCCTGGGCTCTCACTTTTGGGGTGCCTCAGGGTTCCGTCCTCTCCCCCATGCTTTTTAATATCTATATGAAGCCGCTGGGAGAGATCATCAGGGGGTTTGGGCTGGGTGTTCATCAGTATGCAGATGGCACCCAGCTCTACCTCTCCTTTAAATCAGAACCAGTGAAGGCGGTGAAGGTCCTGTGTGAGTGCTTGGAGGCTGTTGGAGGATGGATGGCGGCTAACAGATTGAGGTTGAATCCTGACAAGATAGAAGTACTGTTTTGGGGGGACAGGGGGTGGGCGGGTGTGGGGGATTCCCTGGTCCTGAATGGGGTAACTGTGCCCCTGAAGGACCAGGTGCGCAGCCTGGGAGTCATTTTGGACTCACAGCTGTCCATGGAGGCACAGTTTAATTCTGTGTCCAGGGCAGCTGTCTACCAGCTCCACCTGGTACGCAGGCTGAGACCCTATCTGCCCGCGGACTGTCTTGCCAGAGTGGTGCATGCTCTAGTTATCTCCCGCTTGGACCACTGCAACGCGCTCTACGTGGGGCTACCTTTGAAGGTGACCCGGAAACTGCAATTAATCCAGAATGCGGCAGCTAGACTGGTGACTGGGAGTGACCGCCAGGACCACATAACACCGGTTCTGAGAGATCTGCATTGGCTCCCAGTACGTTTCTGAGCACAATTCAAAGTGTTGGTGCTGACCTTTAAAGCCCTAAACGGCCTCGGTCCAGTATACCTGAAGGAGCGTCTCCACCCCCATCGTTCAGCCCGGACACTGAGTTCCAGCGCCGAGGGCCTTCTGGCGGCTCCCTCATTGCGAGAAGTAAGGTTACAGGGAACCAGGCAGAGGGCCTTCTCGGTAGAGGCGCCTGCCCTGTGGAACACCCTCCCAGCAGATGTCAAAGCAATAAACAACTATTTTACTTTTAAAAGTCATCTGAAGGCAGCCCTCTTTAGGGAAGTTTTAAATGTTTGATGCTGTACTGTTTTTAATATTCAGTTGGAAGCCGCCCAGAGTGGCTGGGGAAACCCAGCCAGATGGGCGGGGTATAAATAATAAATTATTATTATTATTATTATTATTATTATTATTATTATTATTATTACCAAAGATTCTCATGTGCTTGACTTAAGGTTTCTTATTAAACATCTTCTCATAGGGAGTACAACCAATAGGTGATGACAATCTGCGATTAAAAGTGTAAACAAAATTCGACAGAGCCTCCCCCCAAAACTTATCAGGAAGATTGGCATCATGCAACAAGGTTTTTAGGCCTTGAAGCAAAGTTTGGTTTGCTCGCTCCGCAAGCCCATTCATCCATGGCGATCTAGGTGTTGACAAGTCATGCTGGATTCCCTTCTCAGTCAGGAAAGCTTCAAACTGCTGAGAAGTGAATTCCCCGCCTCGATCAGTAAAGAGACAGCCGTTACGTTTACTGTGAACATTCTCCAACCAAGCACAGAATGCCTTGAACCTAGGAAACACTTGCGATTTCTGCTCGAGCATAAACACATGAATGTACCTGGAAAAAGAATCAATTAGAACCATGAAGTACCTTGCTCCACCCAAAGAGGGCGCAAGTGGACCAACCAGGTCTGCGTGGACTAGCTGGTAGGGTTTGGAAGCCTGCCTGCTAGACTCCTTGCCTTTTGGAGCAACCTTCACCTTGTTCTCTGCACAAGATACACATTTCATGTGAAACTTACAGGGTTTGATGTTCAAACCCTCAACCATCTCTGGCATCTTGGCCAGTGCCTGCCAAGAGAGGTGACAAAATCTTCTGTGTGCATCATGAATGCATCCTGTATGAAGAACTTTGTTAGTTTGTGCAACACAACAAGAATCAACATTAGACACAGCAATAGCACCACTGTCTTCATAAGTTAAACAGAACAAACCATCTATAAACTTTGCATGCAAAATGTCCTCTTTGCCTTTCATGATGACACAGACGCTCCTCTTGAAGGAAATCTCAAAGCCACGCCCAGTCAGCTGTGGGACACTGAGCAAACTGTCTGCAGCACCTGGAACATAAAGTACATCTTTGATGGTTGTGTGCAGACTTGCCAGTTTCACAGTCCCTTCTCCTGCAATTCGTAACGTCTTTCCGTCAGCCAGGTGGATCTCACCATCTTGAGGTGTGAAGGAGATAAAGAGATGCTGGTCTTTTGTGAGATGGCGGGTGCATCCAGAATCCACAATAAATCTGGACTTGGCCTTTGGAGCAGCTTTTGCAGCAAACCTTGTTTTTCACCGGTGTGGGCTTTTGCTGCTTGCCCCCCTGCTCCTGGCCATCAGACTTGACTTTAGCCTTTGGTGAAACTGTGCCAGCAAACAAAGCCTTGTTTTCCACTGGCGTGGGCTCTTCACCCTCCCTCTGCTTCTGGCCATCTGCAGGCATCTGTCTCTGTTTACTTCTGGCCTTCCGGTATCTGTGAGGATGACCTTGGCTCCCATGAGAAACAGAGCTCTGAGCTGCCGACTCCTTGGCTCCCCCTGGAGGCTGGAATGCTGCCTGGGATGACATCACATTCAGCTCCCCCTGCAGCTCGCAACCGGTGCCCTCGGCATCCCTGCATTCACTCACATTCTGGGAAACAGCCAGGACCTCCAATGCAGTCAAACTCTGGGCTGGGATGACAGGCAGATGAGCTACTTTCAAAGCATTCCACATCTGACGTGCAGTCGTGTTGCCAGCTAGCGTGGCAATTTCCTCCAGAGAGACGGACAAGACTATTACGTCTATGGCTTTTGATTTTTGGGCCTTTCATCTATCTGTCAGAGGAACTGGAGGGGCTTCACACACAGTATGCCACACTACAAACTGACGCAGAAACTCTCACACCATTTTGCCCAGGTCTCATAATTGTGCCGATTTAGCTTTGGGCACTCAGCAGCTTGAGAAGCTTGGAAAAACTCCATTCCAGCTCTTTACTTAAGCCGTGAGTCTTTTATGCCTTCAAAGACTCCTTATCTTGGCAGCTCATTAATCACGAAGCCTTTGGCTCGGCTCCCAGGCCCATTAGTCTGCCAGAGTCCAAAGTCTCTTGCCGCGGCAAACAGAAAAGCCTTATTTTCTTTCCCACATACCTCAACACAGTCTGTCGCAGTCTTACTCTCCTGTAAGTGCTGTGAATCTGGGCCCGAAACCTGTTGTTGGCATACTGCCAGGGAGACAAAGTCCATCATGGCCCCACGTCACCTCCGGACGTCCATCGATCTCCCGTAGACACGCAGTATTAGCAATTAGCGACACGAGCTCCAGAAATAGCTTGCCACATTCCAGGGCTGATGCATGCTCTTATCAGCAGATAATGCACAGCGAAAGATGCACGCAGGAGAGCATTTTTCATAAGTTTATTCTGCGTTAGTCAGAACAGAGAAAAACATGACTGCCTGCTTCAGTGTTTCAGGCACCGAGAGAGAGAGAGAAACAAAAGCAATAGAAAACATAAACATCCTGTGAACAGGAAATACGCAGACTCTGTGACTCTCAAAGCCTCCTCTCTTTTAAGGTGGAACGGAAACATCCTAACATCCGCGCAGCCACCCTTGGTCTGAGCTCCTGCCCCAAAGAGAGGTGCCTCCTCACACTGTCCCACAGGGGCCTGGGGAAAGGATGCCCCCAGCCTAAGTGGCCCGATGGAGATTGGCCAAAGGTGAGCATGAAGCCAGCACCTTACTTACCTTGGGAGGCAGCAGTGGCAGCAGCGGGTGTTTCTGGGCCTGCATGGTGTAAAGCTCCCCTTCAGCACCAAGCACTCAGCTCCCAGGCAGGTACTGCACACAGCAAGCACAAGAAAAGCCAGTGTGGTGCCTGCCTGCCTAGTCTCCCACTTCTCCATCAGTTCCTAACAGCAAGGGCTGGTGGACTGGCTGGCTGGGCTCCCTCACCCGCTTGCTTACTTCTGAGCTCCTGGCAACCAGCACCCCCTAACCAGCCCCAGAGGGTCCATTCACCTGGGGAGCTTGTAGCCAGGGTTGATGCAACAAACATCTACGTAAACCTTTGGGAGGCAGAGACGCAAGAGGGCATCAGACGAGGTTGGGAAGGAAAGGGACAGAGGCCAGTGTTGCCTGCAGTACACCTGACTATCATTCAAGGCACCCCAGGGTGCCATGGCACACTGGTTGAAAACCACTGGTGCAGATAATCACTTAGTGGTGAGACCACATTTTGAGCAACAAAGTGGATATGCAGAAAGGCCTGCTGCACACTTGAGAATTGTGGGCCCTCCAGCAAGACACCCAAGAGTGACTGATGTGGTGGGGCACTGCTGTGGAAAGTTGGCAGGGGGAGGCTTCCAGTTTGCTGCAAAGGGAAGAAGGAAGCCAGAGAAGCTGCTGCAGCGACCCAGCTGCTGATTTGGAGCTTAGGAGTGGTTTGGAGGCAACAGACACTCCATAAAAGATCCTAGGGATGACTAGGAAGGGAGGGGTCCTGCTGCAACCCAAAGCAAGCTCCCGACAGGTCCGTCTGGTTCTGTTAGGAGCCGGGTGGCCCCAACAATCAAGCCACGGTTGCTGGACTCAAATGCACTTCTACAACAGGCTGCCACAAGATTCCTCTCCCGGAGCGACAAATTCCCTGCAATTCAATCAAATGAAATAAGGATTATTTTTATTTAATTCAGAATACTTTGTCTGGCGTATCAGAGAACAAAAAGGGAGTCTTATCCAGAATTGGTTGCTGTCCTGTATGGAAACAAGCTGAAATAAAAAAATTAAGGTCTTATATATATAATAAATGTTCATAAATGCACCAATAAAGCACGTACATTGATATATATATATTTATAAAATATTTATTGAGATTTTACACAAAAGAAAAACAGTGTGATAGAAAATACAAAAAAAAGACATTTAAAAAAGTAGAAAAAGAAGAAAAAAGGAGAAAAAATCTTTAAAAGAAATAATCCATTTTTCAATATCTTTAGGTTCATTTGCTTATTTCCTTGACCTCCTCAGAACTCCCCTTTTTGTATTCCCGTTTACAAAGTCCTTTCAGCAAATCCTTACCCTCTTTCATTTATCTTTACTCTATATTCTTAACCTATTATAACTATACATTTTCATCCATATAACTATCTATATTTACATATTCTTATTAGCCTTAATACCAAAACCACTTATTTTCAGTCCAACATCATTTTAACATTCATTTATTTTACAGTATTTCTGCAGATAGGTAGCCGTGTTGGTCTGCCATAGTCAAAATAAAAAAATTCCTTCCAGTAGCACCTTAAAGACCAACTAAGTTAGTTCTTGGTATGAGCTTTCGTGTGCAGAAGTGTGCTTGCACACGAAAGCTCATACCAAGAACTAACTTAGTTGGTCTTTAAGGTGCTACTGGAAGGAATTTTTTTATTTTGAGTATTTCTATAGATAGTCTTTGAATTTCTTCCAGTCTTCTTCCACCATTTCTTTTTTTTAAAAAGTAATATTTATTAGAGTTTCAAAAGATACAAAAAAGAAAAAAGAAAAAAGAAAACACAAAAGAATTCAACCTTTAGAGTCTCATTTTCAATAACTTCTTTCCACGACTTCCCCTCACCTCCCCTTCTTGTATTCCAAATCCAAATATTTATCCAACAAGTTCTTATCTCTAATTTCTTAACCTTAATTTGTTATTATGTTTATTTATATTAAATTTTAACCCTTAATTCATTATTATATTTAGTTCAATTTGTATGTCAACTTTTAATTTATATACCTTAATCATTTATAAAAAACTTTTTCTAAGGTTGACCCTATTTCCCTTCCACGAATTCCCCATTCTTATAGTGATAAGAACATAAAAATTAACACAGAGTAAAAAAGATCAGGCCCCCTTTGGATTTCCAAACCCCACCCTTCTCTCCCCGGTTTCAGTCCCAAACCATAGTCCATTAGTCCATCTAATTAGCCTGGTAACCTCACGTCCGAGGCTCTTGAATCTTTCTCAGTCCCTTTCTGCCGGCTTCTTTGAAAGTCCCTTATGTTTAACACCCAATCTCGAAGGGGCACTCTCTCTATAATGTCCATGTTCCTTCCAGCCAGGCCTCCTTGTTTAAAGGTGGAGCTCAAGTTCTGTTTCTTAAGTCCAAATACCCCAAAAGCTCCAGCTTCCACCTTAATCAGATTTATAACCATCTTGGCAGGCCTCTGGCTCTCATTTACCTTCTGTGGCATTTCGGCTGCCCCTCCTTTCTGCTCCTCCTGTTCAACAAATATCTCTTCCTCCTCTTCAGTCTCTGGTTTCTTTTCTTGTCCAGCTGCCTGTGTTTTGAACATCAAGTCCTTTTCCAACTCAGTAGATATATTTGCTGTTGACTTCGGTTTTGTAGGACTTGTAGAAAAAACATGGCTTTGCTCGTACATCTTTCGCAGCTTTCCCATGAGAAAAACGACCTCATCCAGATCAGCCAGTATTTTCCGACCTATTTCCATTCTTGTAATGTCCGTGAATCCCCTCTAGAGGGATTCTGGTTACTTAGTATTCCTTTCACTTCCAGTCCAAAAGTCAAATTAATTTGTATCAATCTTTCTTTATTTTCAATACCTTGTAACGATATAACCGGCTAAACCAAAACTTTCAGTTTTTTCTGACTTTGACAGCTAATTTGACAGCTGTCAAAATCTTCTGTAACTCCTCAGCAGGCTCCTTTCGCGGGTTACTCCCGGTCTCGGGAAGAGTGGCACTTAATCAAATAAAAAATAAAAAATAGACTCTTATCCTCCAGCACAGTAACTTAAACTTTTAAATCCGTGGAATTAATAACTTTTATCCAATCAGGAAAAAAAACATACAACACTTAACATTCAGTATCTACTTCCTTCCCTACTGGTTTTGGGTTTTCATTTTTATACATTATACTTTACAACTGGTGTTGGTTTTTAGTTTGCACATCGAAAGTTTTATATTATACCTGCTATAGTTGGTAAGTTTCTATAATTGCCTTCCATATAAGCTGAAAATTTAATCCATTCCTCATTTAACTTTGCATTTTTTTGATTTCTAATTCTTTGTGTCATCTTTGCCAATTCAATGAAGCCATATAGTTTTGATTGCCAATCCTTTACTGTTGGTAAATTTGTGTTTTTCCAGTTTTGGGCGATTAACATTCTGGCCGCTGCTGTTGAATATTGAAACAAATTTTTATCTTTATCCCTTATTTCTTTTCCCACCATCCCCAACAAGAAGGCCTCCGGTTCTTTAGGAAATGTGTATCTGAATATTTTTTTTAATTCATCATATATCTGGTTCCAGAATTTTTTAACTTCCTCACATGTCCACCACATGTGTATAAAATTGCCTTCTTTTGTTTTACATCTCCAACATTCCTTATTACCGGTCTTATACATCCTATTTAATTTTTCCGGTGTTAAATACCATCTGTAAACCATTTTTTCTAGGTTCTCTCTAATTGCCGCGCTTGCCGTAAATTTTATTCCCTCATTCCAAAGTTTTGACCATTTTTCATATTCAGTGTTATGCCCCAGGTCTATCGCCCATTTAACCGTGACTTCTTTAATTTCTTCATCCTTTGTGTCCCATTCTAATAGAATGTTATACATTTTAGATAATAACTTGGATTTACTTTCAATAACTTCGATTTGAAATTTGGATTTTTTTTCATTCATTCCTAATTTTTTATCTTCCGTCCATAATGCATTAATCTGGTGGTATTGAAACCAGCCCTTCAGCTTCTCCTTCAACTCCTCATATGGTCTTAATTTCCAACTGTCTTGAGATCTTATTAGTAAGTCTTCGTATGTCAATTTTTGTTCTTCCAGATTTGTCTTCTTGATTAGTACGATATCTGTAGGGGACAACCACCACGGTGTTTTCCACTCTAACAGTTTTTTATTTTTTTCCCAGGCTTCGTAAAGGGGGCCTCTGATAATGTGATTCGCAAATCCTTTGTGTACCTTCCCTTTGTTTAACCAAAGGTAGGCATGCCAGCCGTACCTATTGTCTGCTCCTTCTAGGTCCAATAGGTCAGTATTCTCCAAAGTTATCCAGTCTTTGACCCAACACAAGCAAGCTGCTTCATAATAGAGTTTTAGGTTAGGGACAGCAAGTCCTCCTCTCTCCTTTCTATCTGTAAGCAATTTAAATCTAATTCTAGGCCTTCTGCCTTGCCAAATAAATCTCGAGAGGGTTTTTTTGCCATTCTTTAAATATTTTGGGTCCTCTTATGACTGGAATGTTTTGAAATAAGAACAGCATCTTGGGTAGTATATTCATTTTAATAGCTTCCATCCTGCCCAGCCAAGAGAGTTTAACTCTGCTCCACACGTCCAAGTCTTTTTTAACTTTATTCCATGTTGCCGAATAATTGTCTTCAATTAAATTTATATTTTTCGATGTAAGCCAAATTCCTAGGTATTTTACTTTTCTAACCACTTTAATTCCAAATTTCCTCTCTAATTTCTCCTTTCCGTCATTATCCAAATTTTTTGTCAGCATCTTTGTTTTCACTTTGTTTAATTTAAAACCCGAAAATCTCCCGTATTCCTCTATTATCTCCAGGGCTTTGTTGATGCTTTCTTGCGGTTCTCCCAAGGATAATATCAAGTCATCCGCGTAGGCTTTTAGTTTGTACTCTTTTGAGCCTATTTTGATCCCTTGTATCTCTGGCTTTGATCTTATCTTATTTGCCAGGATTTCCAAAACCATTATGAACAAGAGTGGGGAGAGGGGGCACCCCTGCCTCGTTCCTTTCTCAATTTTAAATCTACTTGTAAGATTGTTATTTATAACCAGCTTGGCAAATTGGTTTGAATATATCGCCTGTATTCCTTTCAGGAATTCGCCCTCTATCCCTGCCCTTTCCATGGTTTTTAACAAAAACGACCAAGAGACGTTGTCAAACGCCTTTTCTGCGTCTATAAAGATTAAAGCTGCCGGTATCTCATTTTTAATCTCCAGATATTCTATTAAATCGATAACGTGCCTCACGTTATCTTTCAGAAATCTGTTAGGTAAAAACCCCGCTTGGTCTTTGTGAATTAAATTTGTTAAGTACTTTTTCAGTCTATTTGTCATGATGTCAGCGTAAATTTTATAGTCGTTATTTAACAGGGATATTGGCCTGTAGTTCTTAATATTCAATTTAGCTGTGTCTGGTTTAGGAATTAATGTTATAAAGGCTTCTTTCCAGGACTCAGGTATTTTCCCTCCTCTCAGGATGTTATTCATAGTGTCACATAGTGGGGTTGACAGTTGATTCCCCAAAACTTTGTAATATTTAGCCGATAAGCCATCCGGCCCTGGCGCCTTCCCCAATTTCATTTTTTTCATCGCATTTTGGATCTCCTCCATATTTATGGGTCTATTTAATTGGTGTCTTTCTTCTTTTGAGATGGTCTTCCCTTTACAGTTCTCTAAATACCGTTCTATTTGGATTGGATCTTCTCCTTTCTTATACAACAGCTCGTAGAAATTGAGGAAGTTTTTTTGTATTCTTTTTGGGTCCGCTATCAGTTCATCCCCTACCATTATCTTATTTATCACATTCTGTTTTTGTTTTTTCCTTAATTGCCACGCTAAAAATTTTCCTGTTTTGTTCGCTGACTCGAAATATCTTTGTCTCATTATCTTTATTTTGCCTTCAATCTCTTGATTCGTCAACACTGAATATTGAGTTTGTAATAATTTTATTGTTTGGAGACTTTGTTCATCTTTTGGGTTTATTATTAGCTTTTTCTCATTCTCCTTAAGCTGTTTTAAAATTTCTTCCTTCTTTTGCTGTCTTATTTTTTTCTTATAATTATTTTGCTGGATGAAAAGGCCTCTTAGGACCGCTTTACTAGCGTCCCACACCACTTCTATGTTTGTTCCAGTCTTAAGGTTAAGGTCAAAGTACTCCTTTAAGGTAACTTTGGCTTTCTCAATGACCTCATCATCATCTAATAACCATTCATTCAGTCTCCATCTAAAACCTCCCTGGGTAGCCCCTTTTATTTCTAATGTTATCGAGTTGTGGTCAGAAAAGGTTCTCGGTTGTATCTCGCATTTTGTGGTCCTTAAAGTCAGAACCCTCGAGATCCATATTTGGTCTATTCTGGTTTAGATTCGGGTAAGTTTGTCCTCTGTTTCTTCCTCTTCCTCACCCCCCTCTTCTTCCTCCTCCTCCTCTTCTTCTTTGTCCTTTCCTCCCCCTCCCGCTGCCCCTCCTCCCTCCCCCTCCCATCCATTCCTGTACCGTCCCTCCTCTCTCTCTCTGCGCCTCTTCCTCCCACTCTCTCCTCTGACTCCCCGAAATCTTTTTCATATCTGCGTAAAAATTTACTAACTTCCTGGCTTTCTGTAATCTTAAATCTCTTCCCTTTGTGAAAAAAAGAAATCCCCTCTGGGAATTCCCATCTATGTTTTATACCATTCCTTTTTAGCGTGTTGACTATTTGTTTGTAGCCCTCTCTCTTGCGAAGGAGCCTGATTGGAATTTCTTTGAAGATGATAATTGGTTTTCCATCAATTACCAGTCTCCTCTGATAACTTTCTCTCAGGATTCTATTCCTCATCTCAGCCGATTTGAAAATCACTAAACAGTCTCCTGGAATCTTTTTCTTTCTGTTTTGTTTAGTTTTTATTTTAATTCTGAAGGCATTTTCTATCGTTTGTTCGACCTCCTCTTCTGTCAGAGCTAGCCATGTCGCTAGTTCCTTAGTCATTTTTCCTTTAATGTCTTCTTCCCTTTCCTCCCCTACTCCTCTGAATTTTAGATTTGACTGTTTTTGTTTCATTTCTATCATGGCTAAATTGTCTAGAACTTGGTCCTGACTCTTATTCAGTTCCCCAAAGTTCTCTTTAAGTTTCTCAACCTCTTTTCTCTGGTCTTTCATTTCTCTTTGCACTCTTTTATTTGAGTCTTCTAAGGATTTCGTTCGGGTTGCTAGGTCTTTTATTTTATTTGATAGTTCCCCTACTATGTCCTCCATTTTTTTATCAAAAGATTCCTGCATCTCTCCTAACTTTTTCTCCATATGTGTTTCATTCTGTCTAAATTCTTCTTTTATTTTTAACCATAATGCATCCAGGTCTCTTATTTCCTCTTGCCTTGAAGTTTTCCTGTCTGTTGGCGTTCCTGCTATCTTTTTCCCGTCTTTACCCATCCTCCTCCCTCTCCTCTCGTCCCTCACCCCTGTCCTTAATGATAGACACACCTGAGATTACTATAGCTCTCCCTTAACGGGCTCACAGTCTTGTATATTTAACTGAGAATGCACCAGGTATGTTTTTAATTCTCGCAGATGAGATTGCTGTTGCTGATTCTCCCGCTATCAGTTTTGTTTTAATCAGCCAATCTCTCTCCCACACCTTCCAGGGGTCTCATCTGCCTTTTAACCGTAAACCAAAGTATTTGCAGCTTATTAGAAATTGGGTAAAATGACCATGTTCTGTGTACTTTTTTTTTTTACTTTTTTATTTTCTTTTTTGTAAATTTCTTCTTTGTATCTATTTTTGTTGGTGTAAGGATAATGGAAATTCAATAAAAAGATCTTTAAAAAAAGGGAAAAAAAACAACTCTTCTCTCAACCTTAGTTGGCAAATCCTTGCTTTAAAATGTTTACAATGGGGGGGGGAGACGGACTTCCTCTTTGCACCTCCCCCGCTCGTGCCGAATCCACAAAAAAAGAATAATTTTAGTCCAATTTCCAGATTACTCACGGGTTGTTGTTCTTGATTTTAAGTCCAAATTTTTAAAGGAAGAAGTCAGCGCTCTCCGACGAATGGCATGCGGCTTCGCTCGGCAGGGGAAGCAGTAGACTCACAGCACCGCGCCGCTCCCTGTCCCCCGTTCCGTAGCCTTTAAAAAGGCTCCTTCGCGGGTCGGGAGGGCGCTAACGGTGCCCACCGAGTCACCATGTCCACGGGCATCCGCGCCCGTGGTTTTTAAGGGTCCCCGCGTCACCGGCGCGGCAAAACCCGGCCCCTGTCGAGCAGACTCCCTCCGGAGCTCGGGGGGAATCCGCCATTCGGCGATGGCGCCAACCCGGAAGTCCTTCTTCCACCATTTCTTCTCCCTGGTCTCGGATTCTGCCAGTCATTTCTGCCAATTCCATATAGTCCATCATCTTCATTTGCCATTCTTCCAGAGTGGGTAAATCTTGTGTCTTCCAATACTTTGCAATAAGTAATCTTGCTGCTGTTGTATCATACATAAAAAAAGTTCTGTCCTTCTTTGGCACCAATTGGCCGACAATGCCTAGAAGAAAGGCCTCTGGTTTCTTCAGGAAGGTATATTTAAATACCTTTTTCATTTCATTATAGATCATTTCCAGGAAAGCCTTAATCCTTGGGCACGTCCACCAAAGGTGAAAGAATGTACCTTCAGTTTCTTTACATTTCCAACATTTATTATCGGGCAAATGATAGATTTTTGCAAGCTTGACTGGGGTCATGTACCACCTATAAATCATTTTCATAATATTCTCTCTCAAGGCATTACATGTTGTAAACTTCATACCTGTGGTCCACAACTGTTCCCAGTCAGCAAACATAATGTTATGTCCAACATCTTGTGCCCATTTAATCATAGCAGATTTAACCGTCTCATCCTGAGTGTTCCATTTTAACAGCAAGATATACATTCTTGAAAGTATTTTTGTTTTAGGATCTAACAATTCTGTTTCCAACTTTGATTTTTCCACCTGGAAGCCAATTTTTTTGTCTAAATTATAGGCCTCTCTTATTTGGTAATAGTGAAGCCAGTCTCGCACTTTATCTTTTAGTTTCTCAAAACTCTGCAATTTCAGATTATCTCCTTCCTGCTCCAAAATTTCCCAATATTTCGGCCACTTGGCCTCCATATTGAGCTTTTTCTGGGCCTTTGCCTCCATCGGTGACAACCACCTTGGGGTTTTATTTTCAAGTAAGTCTTTATATCTTGTCCAGACAATAAACAAAAATTTACAAAGATATTCCGAAACACTTATTGGAGCTTAGATCCTGCTACTCAGATCTTGTAAAATTGTTGAGAAGTAACTCAATTGTTTTTAGGTGGGAGTTTCCCCAAGGACTATCTTTTAACTTCAGAGGGAAGAAAGTGAAAATCAGAACAGCTGAAGACAAGGAAAAATTTCTGAGTGATTACAGTGAAGACCTTCAGAAAGGGATCACAGAATTGGGAGCCTTAGGTTCCGGACTACCAGGAGTGCTACCAGGATTGTTACCGCCACCTTTGGGGCCTAAAGACCAGGAGAAAGAGACACCACCACAGGGAGAATAGAGACGTTCAGGATGTCTCTGCAGCTTTTAAGTTGGAATATTAACGGCTGTAATTCCCCGGAAAAAAGGAAGAGGATTTTCCATTTATTAAAAAAGGAACAATTGGACATTATATGCCTGCAGGAAACACATGTGACTAGGCTCCATAGAAAAGTGTTAGTTAATAAGAGACTAGGCCAAGAATTTATTTCATCGGACCGAGTGAAGAAAAGAGGAGTTGTGATTTGTGCAAAGGAGAGCCTGTCACCAAAATTCCTTTTCAAAGATGAGCAAGGAAGAATCTTGGCAATTGAAGTACAAACACAAGGGGAAAAATTTTTAATTTTGGGAATTTATGCTCCGAATGAGGGGAAATCGGAATTTTACAAGAAGCTGCATGAGACAATGCTGGACTATATGGACTATAACAACATCATTATGATGGGAGACATGAATGGGGTGGTGTCCACGAACATGGATAAAGCACAGAACCAAAGTTTGACAAAAGAAGGCAGACTACCAAAAACTTTCTTTGAACTAACTGACAATATGGACTTGATAGATATCTGGAGGACAAAGAACCCCCTGGAAAGAGAGGGGACATTCTTCTCTGAAGCCAAAATGACATGGACAAGAATCGACCAAATCTGGATAACTAGAGGACTGGCACCTAAGACTAGAAAGGTGGAAATCTGCCCAAAAACCTGCTCCGACCATAACACAGTAAAGATGGAAATGAGACTAACTACATCCGGTTCCTTTAGATGGAAGATGAATGACACCTTATTCAGAGATCAGGAGATTGTTAAAAAGGCCCAAAAGACTCTGAGGGATTATTTTGAAATAAATTTGAAAACCACAGTGGAAAAAAGAGTAATCTGGGATGCAAGTAAGGCGGTTATGAGGGGGTTTCTGATACAACAGAATGCGATAAAGAAAAGAGCTCAGAATGAAAAAAAAGATAAGATTTTGGATAAAATAAAAGAAGGTGAGAAAAAGTTAAGATTGAAACCAAAGTCACAGGAGATTCTGAGAGAAATTAAACTTTATCAAGCACAATATTCAAAATTGATAAATCAGGAAGTTGAATGGAAAATCAAACAAATGAAACAAAGGACTTTTGAATCAGCAAATAAATGTGGAAAACTGCTAGCTTGGCAGTTGAAAAAGAGACAAAAATTGAATACGATCACCAATATAGAAGTTGAAGGGAGAAATATCCAGAACCCTGTGGAGATTAGAAAATGCTTCCAGAGATACTTTAAACAACTTTATACTCAAGGGCCGCAAAAAGAGACGGAGATAGATCAATTTTTAAGAAACAATGGGCTACCAAAACTATCTCAAGAGAATAAGGCAACGTTGAACTATAAAATAACAGAACAAGAAATTGAAGGCGCCATTCAGAACATGCAATTGGGCAAATCTCCAGGGCCGGATGGGCTTACCTCCAAGTATTATAAGACTCTGAAAGACTATTTGATTCAACCCTTAAAGGAGGTTTGCAATGAGATTATGGGGGGGGGGGGAGGCACCGGAGTCGTGGAAAGAAGCTTTCATTACATTGATACCTAAATCTGAAACCGAAAAGACACAACTTAAGAACTACCGTCCCATTTCCCTGTTGAATGTGGATTACAAAATTTTTGCAGACATTTTAGCAAACAGACTAAAAAGGGTGCTAAATGAAGTGATCCATAAAGATCAGGCAGGCTTTCTCCCAGGTAGACATCTGTCTGACAACACAAGGAACATTACTGATATTTTGGAACTTCTGCAAGTGAACATTAACACAAAAGCAGTACTGATTTTTATTGATGCGGAGAAAGCCTTTGATAATATTTCATGGAATTTTATGAAGAAAAATCTTAAAGGGATGGGAGTGGGACGGGGATTTGAAAACGGTATAGAAGCAATCTATTCAGAACAAAAGGCTAAATTGATAGTTAATAATGTGGTGACAGAAGAGTTTAAGATTGAGAAAGGAACACGACAGGGATGCCCTATCTCCCCACTGTCATTCATTTCAGTCCTGGAGGTGCTCTTGAACATGATCAGAGGGGACCAGCTGGTTGAAGGAATTCAGGTCGGAGCCAAACAGTACAAACTTAAAGCTTTTGCAGATGACTTAGTTTTGACATTACAGGAGCCAGAATCTAGTACGAAAAGGGTATTGGAACTGATTCAAGAATTTGGTCGGGTGGCGGGGGATTTAAAATAAATAAGCAGAAAACTAAGGTTTTGGGGAAAAAATTGACAAATGCAGAGAAAGAAAGGTTTCAGAAGGAGACAGACTTAAATGTGGTTAAGAAGGTGAAATATCTAGGGGTTAACATGACAGCTAAAAATTTGAACCTATTTAAAGATAACTATGAGAAATGCTGGTCAGAAATCAAAAAGGATCTAGAAATTTGGTCAAGATTGAAGCTTTCCTTGTTGGGTAGAATTGCTGCTATAAAGATGAATGTATTGCCAAAAATGTTGTTTTTGTTTCAGACCTTACAGATTGTGGACAAGATGGAGTGTTTCAAGAGGTGGCAAAGAGATATTTCCAGGTTTGTCTGGCAGGGCAAAAAGCCCAGTATAAAATTTAAAATATTAACGGATTCGAAAGAAAGAGGGGGGTTTGCCCTGCCAGATATGAAACTGTATTATGAATCAGCAGCTTTCTGCTGGTTGAAGGAGTGGCTAATTCTTGAGAACACTGATGTTTTGGATTTAGAAGGGTTCAACAATGTATTTGGGTGGCATGCATATCTTTGGTACGACAAGGTTAAAGCTCATAAAGCTTTCAAGAATCATATTGTCAGGAAAGCAGTGTTCAATGTCTGGATAAGATACAAAGATTTGTTAGAAAATAAGACCCCAAGGTGGTTATCACCAATGGAAGCTAAGGCTCAGAAAAGACTCAATATGGAGGCCAACTGGCCAAAATATTGGGAAATAGTAGAAAAAGAGACATTTGGAAATTACAGAGTTTTGAGAAACTAAAGGATAAAGTGCGAGATTGGTTACATTACGCCCAGATTAGGGAGGTTTTCAATATGGACAAAAATATAGGCTTCCAGATGGAAAAATCGAAACTAGAAACAGAACTGTTAGAACCAAAAACTAAAGTACTTTCTAAAATGTATAACTTGCTGTTAAAATGGAACACTCAGGATGAAACGGTTAAATCAGCTATGATAAAATGGGCACAAGACATTGGTTATAATATTTTGTTTGCTGACTGGGAAAGGTTATGGAGTGAGGTTCACGGCATGTAACGCCTTGAAAGAAAATATTATGAAAATGATATATAGGTGGTACATGACCCCAGTCAAGCTTGCAAAAATATACCATTTGCCAGACAATAAATGTTGGAAATGTAAGGAGACTGAAGGAACATTCTTTCACCTTTGGTGGACCTGCCCAAGGGTTAAGGCTTTCTGGGAAATGATCTACAATGAGTTAAAAATGGTATTTAAATATACTTTCCCTAAGAAACCAGAGGGCTTCCTTTTGGGCATTGTCGGCCAAAGGGTGTTAAAGAAGGACCGAACTTTCTTTATGTACGCCACAACAGCAGCAAGAATACTCATCGCAAAGCATTGGAAGACTCAAGATTTGCCCACTCTGGAAGAATGGCAGATGCAACTGATAGACTACATGGAATTGGCAGAAATGACTGGCAGAATCCGAGACCTGGGAGAAGAGACAGTGGAAGAGGACTGGAAAAAGTTTAAGGACTATTTGCAAAAGCACTGTAAACTTTATGAATGTTAAAATGATGCAGGATATAAAAATAATATGGCATTAGCAAATTAGTGGAAGCGAATATGAAAATAATTGAACTATAAGAACAAAGATGAAATTTGAATAATATTATGTCAAGTATAAATATTTAAATATTTGATAACAAGTGGTAAAATTGGAGACATAATTGTTGAAGTATATAATCTAAAACAAGTTTTAAAAGAAGGTGAAGTATTGCGGAATATGATTTTGTAACTAGGGAAATAGAAAAGGGAGATGCGAGGGAGTCATGAAAGAGGCCTATGAAAATGATACTTAAGAAACTGAATTATTTTCTCTTTTATGGTTTTTTATGTATTTCTCATCTGTATTTTTGTATGTTTTTTATGCTTCTTTTTTCTGTTTTCTTTTTTCTTTTGATTTAAATATGTTGTACTGTTTGGATTCTTTAAAATCTTTAATAAATATTTTATAAAAAAAGAAAATTAATCAGGGCCCCAGTGTACCATAAATCATAATCAGTGCCTGATGTAAATAATAATTAATAATGAGGGCCCAATGTCATCCTCGTCATTATAAAAATACCTTTTTTGACACTTTTTATTATTTCTTTGTTCAACCCCTCAGAATTACTCCTCCTCATAGAAATAAACATTAAATTAACAAGTTACCTTTTTTTGAGTGTGTGTTCTTCACTCCCCTTCAAAACAGTGACCAGCGTATATGCCCCCTTTCAATGCAGCCTGCTTACAAAGGCGGGACGACAAAGACCAGCAATAAGCTGTTGCATAACGTTCCCCAAGGAAAGTGTTAGCTATTCATAGAATCATAGAATCATAGAATCATAGAATCATAGAGCTGGAAGAGACCACAAGGGCCATTGAGTCCAACCCCCTGCCAAGCAGGAAACACCATCAGAGCACTCCTGAGATATGGTTGTCAAGCCTCTGCTTAAAGACCTCCAAAGAAGGAGTCTCCACCACACTCCTTGGCAGCAATTCACCAAACCTTCACCAAACTTTCCACTGCTTAAGTTTAAAAAGGGGCTTCAAGCAACTAAAAAGGCGCTTCAGGCAACTAACTACCACGTGGAATTGCCTATAGTAAGATGGCGGCCGCCTCAGAAGACCACATGGGCAGATAAGATGGCTGCTGGGACGATCCGGTTACCCAGCAACAGCACAGCTGCTTCCGACGCTTTTAAAAGCAGCCTGCAAAGCAAGCGTTGGAGCGCCGAAGCCACCTCACCCCCACAATGAGAATGCTGCGCATGTGACCAAATAGCGAGGACTTAACGTTGCTAGAGACAAGCCCCGACGCTACCACAAGCCTCCCTCTCTTCGCGCCGCCCAGCCTCCCAAGAAAAAAAACCCACTTCAAACGGTCACAAAGCACAAATTCCACGCGACCGCGACTTGATCCGCCCACAACCTGATCCGCCAGGCGCGCCGAGTCCTCCCCAGGAAAGGTAAAATGCGGCAATGAGCTTGCGTAGCGCGCTGGGCTCCCAGCAGCGAATCGACTTGGATAGGCAGCAAGCAATCCAAACGGAGAGGTTTTCGGCGCGATCAAGGCGCCCCCAGTAGATAAGGGAGTGATCCACTCATAAGCGGCTTTTTGCGTGTTTTCGCCCAGAAAATGCGCCTCCTCCCCTCGCCTCCGCCCCGGAGCCACAGCAAAGGTGTTAAAGAGCCGCATGCGGCTCCGGAGCCGCAGGTTGCCGACCCCTGATCTAGATGCTATGCTCCTATTGATGCAGCCCAGAATTGCATTGGCTTTTTTTAGCTGCCGCGTCACACTGTTGGCTCATGTCAACTTAAATCCTGCCACATGGCCAAATTCTTGGATCAGTTCTAATACTCTTTTAGTACTAGGTTCTGGCTCCTGTAATGTCAATACTAAGTCATCTGCAAAGGCTTTCAATTTATATTGTTTGGCTCCGACCTTTATACCCTTAATCAGATGGTCCCTTCTGATCATATTTAACAAAACCTCCAGGACCGAAATAAAGAGTAATGGGGAAATCGGGCAGCCTTGTCGTGTCCCTTTCTCTATCTTAAATTCCTCTGTCACCACATTATTAACTATTAATTTAGCCTTTTGTTCTGAATAAATTGCACTTATACCATTTTCAAACCCTTGACCGACCCCGATCCCCTGAAGGTTTTTCTTCATAAAACTCCAAGAAATATTATCAAAGGCTTTCTCGGCGTCCACAAAGATTAAAACTGCTTTAGTGTTAATGTCCTCTTGCAACTTCTCCAAAATGTTAATTATATTCCTCGTGTTGTCAGACAAGTGTCTGCCTGGGAGAAAGCCAGCTTGGTCCTTATGTATCTCTTCCCCTAGTACTTTTTTCAGCCTTTTAGCCAAAATGTCAGCAAATATTTTGTAATCCACATTTAACAGGGATATGGGTCGATAGTTCTTAAGTTGTGTCTTTTCGGACTCAGTTTTCGGTATAAGTGTAATATATGCTTCTTTCCACGACTCTGGCGCTTCCCCCCCCCTCCAAAATTTCATTGGAAACCTCCTTTAGTGGTTGAATTATCCAGTCCTTCAAGGTTCTATAGTATTTTGAGGTTAAGCCATCCGGCCCTTGAGATTTTCCCAGCTGCATATTCTGAATGGCACCTTCTACCTCCTGTTCCATAATTTTGTAGTTCAACATTATCTTATTTTCTTGAGAAATCTTTTGCAATCCATTTGTTTTCAAAAACTGGTCTATCTCAAACTCTTTCTGGGGCCCTTGTGTATATAGTTGTTTAAAATACCACCTCTAAATTAGCAATAGTATTTGACTTTTGTCTTTTTTTCATCTGCCAAGCTAGCAGTGTCCCACATTTGTTGGCCGATTCAAAAGTCCTTTGTCTCATTTGTTTAATTTTCCATTCAATTTCCTGATTCATCATCTTCTTATATTGCACTTGATGTAGCTTTATTTCTCTCAGAATCTCTTATGAATTGGGTTTCACTCTCAGTTTCTTCTCGCCCTCTTTAATTTTTTTCATTTTTTTTCTTTTTTCTCATTTTGAGCTCTCTTCTTTAATGAGTTCTGTTGAATCAGAAACCCCCTCATAACTGCTTTACTTGCATCCCAGATTACTCTTTTTTCCACGGTAGTGTTCAAATTTATCTCAAAATAGTCTCTCAAGGTTTTTTGGGCCTTCTTAATAACCTCTTGATCTTTAAACAAGGTGTCATTCATCCTCCATCTGAAGGAACCGGTTGGTGTTAGTTTCATCTCCATTTTCACGGCATTATGGTCGGAGCACGTCTTAGGGCAGATCTCTACCTTTCGAGTCTTAGGTGCCAGTCCTCTAGTTATCCAGATTTGGTCAATTCTTGTCCATGTCTTTTGGGCTTCAGAAAAGAAGGTTCCCTCTCTACCCAAGGGATTCCTAATTCTCCAAATGTCAATCAAATCCATATTGTCAGTCAATTCCAAAAAAGTTTTTGGTAGTCTACCATCCTTAGTGACTACCTGTCTCTGCGACTTATCCATGTTTGTCGATACCACTCCATTCATATCTCCCATCAAAATAATGTTGTAGTACATATAGTCCAACAAAGTCTCATGCAACTTCTTATAGAATTCAGATTTCCCCTCATTCGGTGCATATACTCCTACTATCAGAAATTTTTCTCCTTGTGTTTGAATTTCAACTGCTATAAATCTTCCTTGATCATCTTTAAAAACAAATTCCGGTGATAGGCTCTCTTTTGCATAGATAACTACTCCTCGCTTTTTAACCTTGTCCGATGAAATAAATTCTTGGCCCAGTCTCTTATTGATCAATATTTTCCTATGTAGCCTTATCACATGTGTTTCCTGTAGGCAAATTAAGTCCAATTGTTCCTTTTTCAATAAATAAAAAACTTTCTTCCTTTTCTCCGGGGAATTAAGTCCATGAATGTTCCAGCTTAATAGTTGCAGAGACATGATGTATTTAAATTATTTTTCCTCCAACTGCTCCCAGTAACTCCTCTTGTTCTGACGGTGGTATCACTTTCTGTAACTTGTCCAATCCCAAAGGTGGTGGTACTTTGTCTGATGTTCCTGGTCGTAAGGCCCTTGGATCTTCTTCCACTCGTTTTTGCAGGTCTTCTTCGTGATCTCTCAGAAATTTTTCTTTCTCCTCCACTGATCTTATTTTAAACTTTTTACCTTTAAAGGTAAAATATAGGCCTTGGGGGAATTCCCACCTAAAGATGGTTCTATTACCTTTCAACAGTGTCACCAAATCTCCGTAGTTAGACCTAAGGTCCAGCAAGTGTTTCGGAATATCCTTAAATATCTCCACTCTTGATTCGTGTATTGTCAGAGTATTCTGGTAATGCAGGCTCAATATTTTATCTCTCTCCTCTTTTGATCGAAGGGTGATCAAACAGTCTCTCACCCTGTTCTTTCTCCCTCCTCTTCCAAGTCTAAAAGCTTTTACTATCTTAAAGTCTTGCTTGTCATCCAGTTTCCAAAAGTCTGCAAATTCCTGTGTCAAAAAGCCACTTAGGTTGTCTTTCTCAAGTTCAGGTACCGCCCTGACTCTCAAATTGGTCTGTTTCGCCTTCAATTCAATCATAGACAAAAGTGCCTGGTGGGTCCCAAGCTGTGACTGATGGTCTCCAAGCCCTTTACATATTGGTGTTATCTTTTCCTCTACAGCAGCTGCTTTTTCTTTTGCTTCCTCAGCTGTCTTTTGATTTAATGCAGATTCTTGCAGCAATTTTTCAATACATTCTGTATTTGAATTTACCTTCTGCCCCAAATTATTAATGCTTATGGTGTTTTGGTCAATTTTATTTGTCGCTTCAGTAACTTGTTTGCTTAATTTATCTAAGGTTTCATATATTTTGCTTAAAACTGAAGTGAATCCTTCTTCCGATGTCATACCTTTTACCCCCGCTTGTGCCGGGTCTTCCACTTGTGGAACAGGAGGGCCAGATGCAGATGCTCTGCGCTGTTGCAGTGCTGCGCTGGTCTGTTGGATTCTAACTTTGCCCGATCTTGTTGTCCTTTCCTCCATAACACTTTATCAACGAGTCAAGGTCGCTCCCACAGTCAAACTTGTTTTGTAGTTAGAAGTGGAAAATTCCCCAACCAATTGTAACAATTTCAGTGAGCCTCTAGGGGGACACAGTAACAGTCAGAAATAGTGCAATAAAGTAACTTCCCAGCTCTTCAAGAGGCCCCCTACAACAAAGTTAATACCAATTTCTAGTCCAAAGTGTCTCACATGCAGAGTTAGCTGTCCAAAAAGTTACATTGTCCATAAATAGTGTGGTTCTCAGAACGACCGTTCTATTTGTCTTGGCAATCCGAACCCAGGGATTGAGTGGTGGTCTTATATCCCTTCCTTCTTTTCCTTCCTCTCTTATTTTTTGCAAGCAGAAAATACTTTCCCTTCTTCCCTCCCCTCTGAATTCAGGGAGGGAGTTCTTTATTATTTGACGTTTGGGCTTGAGACTTTTAACGCACCTCTCCCGGTCTTAGCTTAGTCGGTCTTTGCTTTGATCTATATACAAAATGGAAGGTGGGCTTCCTGTTTACACCTTGCCGCTTGCCAAATTAGTCCATCTTTTTCTTTTAACTTCAAATCTTAAAGCTTAACCTACTCGCGGGTTGTTGTTTAATAGCCGAATTGTCCCAGGAAAAAAGGTCAGCACTTTCCGGCAACAGCTGCGCGGTTTCACTCCACGGAAGTAGCAATCGACTCTCAGCACCGCATCAAACCCCCGTTTTGCTCCGGAGCCCCTTGCAGGGTTCCTTTGCAAATTGGGAACACGCTGAAGGCGCCCACCGAGTCCCACGGTCACAGGCTTCACCCGCCTGTGGTTTGCAATAGGGTCCCTGCTTCGCCGTAGTGGCAAGACCCGATTTCCGAGGAGCAATTCCCTCAAGACTAGAGGGAATCCTCCATTGCCGATGGCGCTGCCTCCGGAAGTCCTCAAGCACGTACATTGATATATAAACCACATGTCTGAAACCCCACAGAAAGTCCTGAAACCATTTTGACCCTCCCAAATTGACCTCAAACATTTCTCTGCAAGGTCGAAGGAAAATGGAAAAGCCTCCCCATTGTCTCCTCCTTCACAAATCCTGTCTTAAGGGTATGTCTGTGTATGAATAGGGTGAGCCTGTGACCTGGCTCAGGAACTAAGTATTTATCATTATAAATACTTAGGCTCCCCAGGGTATGCAATCAAGTGAGCATTGACAGGTAAACCTGTCAGATGAGATAAACAAGTCACTCGGATTTCTGCTGTAGACCGCCTTTTCTATGATGTAGGTATGATGTATCTGGGGGGTGGTCTTGAGCTACGCCCCTTCTGTGATGTATGTATGTTTCTGGGGGTGGTCTTGGACTCCAAGGTGGGCAATTTAAAATGTCTATATAAGGGCAGGTAACCTTTGTTTGGGGTCCTCCTCATTTCCTGCATGTGAGGGGAGCACCCTGTTGCAACAGTTCAATAAAGATCAGGCTTACGAGCTGTTTTGCTTCTCAATATTCTCTGGTTGGCCTCTTATTTTCTCTGACTGATGGAGAACCTACAAAGGACTCTATAAGGGCTCTTGTGTTCCCCATAAGGGAATAAGGGCAGATTTTTGTTTATTAAGCTGTTTGAAGAAACAAAGGTAAACAATATAAGACTGCCATCGGAATCAAGGAGGGGGAAGGGTTGCAAAGCTGGATGACTGAAAGACTGAGTTAAAAACACACACCCATGATTTAAAGGATTTTTAGCCACTGCTTCTACACCATTAAGAATACGTTGATAAATGTTTGGCTTTTTGTTCTTGAAAGGGGAAGGAGATTGTGTAGCTTATAAAACTAAAAAAAGATATTGGACTTTTCTCACTCCCCACCCCTTGTACTTTTCTTTCTGTTACTAAACTCACAGTAACTGGGTTCTTATCTCCCTTGATTAAAGTAAATCATATAACCTTTCGTCCGTCAAATACAGATTTGTTTGTGTAGTATACTTTTTCAACTGTCTTTTTGCTGGCGCAGCTTCATCTGGCTCCATTCCATTCCAGGCTGTTATCCAACTCTCTGAAGTTTAATGTCGTGGCAACTCCCAAATTGTTAATCCTTCCCGTCCAAGCTGTTGTCAAAACCTTCCTTTTAAGATTTAGAAATATAGTACCTTCCACCTTATTAAGTTGTTCTTCATAATTATTAAGCAGACTGTTTGCTGTATTGCAATATATCAGTCATTTGGCGATCGATCAGCCTTCCTGGAAACCACTCAGTCCCCCCTCCGGGCCCTAGAGGGGGGCTGCTAGACATCCATTAAGGGGAGGATTTCAAATATTCCAATGCTGCGTAGTACTGGGGAGCGCCATTTTATTCCTTTGTTCTCCTATCTTTAACAAGCATTCCAAGTCTTAAAAAAAGCTGCGCATGAATCCCAATTGTAAATAAAAGTCCATCTGTACTCATTTTATTTTTAAAAGTAATTTAAGTTCTTAATGAGGCTTGGCATAAGAAACCAATTGTTGATATTAGGAAGGAGGAAAAAGAAAACTTACCAAACGCCTCCGCAATCCACACACCATGATGAGAATCTCTTTGAAGTCCGAGCTCATACACCAGAGACTGTACAATTCTGCAGGTTTTTTCCCCAGCTTCTTCGATCCAGACCATGTCTGTTTGTTTTTCAAATCTATTTATTTTCCCAAAGAGATGTTCCCGGCTACAGGAGTGGCATCGAAGAGTGCCAGCTGTGACCGTGCTCTTTTTGACCCAGTGTCCTGCCGGCTGCACCTTAATGCACGCCGGCAATTTCAGACAATCTGCGGGTCTTCGAGACAGTCCTCCCCTACCCTGGGGAGGCTGCCAGGGCTAATTACCCCCATATCAGCCCTGAATTATTGGCATGGCTGGGGAGCCAGCCATTTCCCACCACTGGAAACAGGAAGATTTGAAGACCATTTTTCAAGTTTCTTCTAGAAAATTCCAACAGCCCTCCTAACTTGAAATGCTGTCTTGAACACCTGGTAACCCCCCCCCCCTTTACTCTGTAAGGCCCAATTCCATAGTCAGCATTTTAAGTTTTACAACAAAGGCTTTGTAAAAATGTCTGCAATCATAAACTCCGTGGAACAATACCTGAGCTTGATCCAACCTTTTAAAATGCACTCTTTCACATGTGCATAACATATATCTAAGTGTTTTGTTTTAGGTCTACATTTTTCTGATTCACTCATATTTATACATGATTGATTATCCTCAAATATTGTTACACCTTCTGGAAAATTTAAATGTAGATCATTGAAAAGTTATCTGAACCATTCCACCTCATTACAGGCTAGAGATAGTCTAATATATTCCGCCTCAGCACTTGATACTGCTACCAAACTTTGTTTTCTGGAGTACCACTCAATGGGAGTTTGTTTATACATAAATGCAGTCCCAGATGTGGACTTTCTATCTGTAGAAGTTCCCCAATCTGTGTCAGTATAAACATAGAAATCACCACGACTTTGTTCAGATAGTTTAAGTTTATAATGAAATGTTAGGAAAACATTCTTTAAGAAACAGATAAAAGTTCCTGGAAGATTTAAAGAGGGTCCAGAATTTTTCTTTAGTGTGTAGGAGTGGCACTCTAGGCTTGATTGTTGTCAACTGGAGGTGCAAATAAAGGGAGGAAGTTGCAGGCTGCAATTTCCGCACGAGGAAAGTGTTGGCGATCGGCCCCCTCAGGAAAGGCTGACTCCTCTTCCCAGACACAGGGGCCTCTCTCCGGTGGTCTGCCTCTGGCTGGTCTTCGCTCAGTCCAGAGAGACCGGTGATAAGCGACACCTCCCTTTTGAGAGATGCACACTCACTTTCCCCTTGCATCTCAGCAGAAAAAAGAAACAGTCTGAAAGTAGCCTAGGATTCTACTTTATTCACAGACTGTACACTGCACACAGAGCTAGTACAAACATGCCTGCTCTCTCAGCCTCCATACAACTCACTGCTTCCTCCTCTGCAGCAACAACAGGAAGGTCTCAAGTTACACTGAGAACACAACCCTGAGAACAGTGTAGGACATCCTGTCTCACGCTCAGTAACATCAGAAATATCACACGATGTAAACAATGTGCTGCTATCATGCAGCTGGTGAGTACACAAATCCCAACAGAAAGCACACACACACACACGCTTTCAACACACATGCTGACAAGAAGTCTGGAAGTAAGACAATGTGTGCTGCTGATACTGTGAGTTTTGCTGTGTCAGGATTGTTAATTACTGGACTGAGATTATACCGTGCTGGAGAGATAATGAAGGAATGTAAATAGCTTGTATATAATAGTAACAGAAATGCTTGTGCAACCAGTCAAGCAATAAAGAAGCTCTTGACTGAAGAATTTGAGTATGACTCCTGTTCTTGTCCTGTGCCTCCAGGGAAAACTCTGCTACAAACAGTAAGAAGTGGTTTTACCGAAGTGCCACCACACAAGCAGAAAAGTGCAGCAGAAGTGTGTGCGCGGTAACCTCTAATAGGTTACCAGATCTGAGTGGGCAGGGACAGAGTGTGAAAGAGAACCCAGAGACAGGAAGCTCCTTAGCATTTCTCAAGGAGCTGGCTGTGGCAAGCGTCAGCAGGGAGTGTCTGCTTGAGACCAGGAGCCGAACAATCTTTCAAGCCACATGTGAGTAAAGACTGAGTAAAAAAGCTGAAAGCTGGGTGGAGCCATGGCTGGAATTGGGGCAGGAGCTCAAGGTGGAGCATCCTACTTTCCAGTAGAGAAACTGGGGGAATCGAATTACATGTCATGGAGTTTGCAAATGCAAGCGTTTCTAAAGAACAGTGTTTGACTATTGTTGTTGAACCTCCTGTAAAGGAGGAGGATGAAGAATTAGATGACACAGACCAAAGAATGGAGGATAGAACATACGCTGATCTAATTCTGAGTCTAGAGAAATCTCAGTTATCTCATGTGCACGAACTTAAAACAGCAAGTGAGATTTGGAAAGCTCTGAGAACGATACACATTAGAGACACTGCTGGAAGCAAAATTACTCTAATGAGGGCTCTGTACAGAGCAAGACTGAGTGAGGGTGAATGTGATTCAAAACACATTCAAAGGTCCCTAATGAAGGTGTGGGGAAAATATATTGGAGTCAAAAACTCTTTGGTGGGTACACCTATAGAAGCATTAGCACTCAAAGCAGCAACTAGAAGAGACACATGGCCAATGTACAGAGAATTGTTAAAGGAAGAACAAGGAAGGCCAAAATTGAAAGAATATGATGAGATAAAGGAATATTTACAAAGCTGGCTGCATTACACGCAACTAAATGGAACATTTATTTATTTTTTAATAATATTTTTTATTTGCTTTTTTTCCAAGGTCAGAATACATCGTCAATAACACAACTAAGCGGTTTTACAGAAAGAAAGAAGAAGTTAAATACAAGAAAATTCACTTTTCCAAATCTTTTTTCATAGTCAACTGGACTTCCCCACATCTTCCATCCCCTGTTTTCTTTACAATAAAAAATAGACAGCAAATTGATACCTTGTTTCATGTGTTTTTTGTACTTTCATCTAATTATATAGTCTAAAATTTAAACTTTTCACAGTCATAACTTAATTCCCATCATTTTCTGATCTCAATACTGAAGCATGTTTTTCCCAAAACTTAGCAAATTCTCAACATTCATATAACTTATAATGTTTTTGTAGATAGTCCTTAAATTTTTTCCAATCCTCTTCCACTGCCTCTTCTCCCAGGTCTCGGATTCTGCCAGTCATTTCGGCTAGTTCCATGTAGTCCATCAGTTGCGTATGCCACTCTTCCAGCGTGGGTAGCTCCTGTGCCTTCCAATATTTGGCTATAAGGATTCTTGCTGCTGTAGTTGCATATAAAAAGAAAGTTCTATCCTTCTTTGACACTCTCTGGCCTACAATGCCCAGGAGGAAGGCCTCTGGTTTCTTATGGAAGGTATACTTAAATACCTTTTTCAACTCGTTATAAATCATTTCCCAAAAGGCCTTCACCCTCGGGCATGTCCACCAGAGGTGGAAGAATGTTCCTTCAGCCTCCTTACATTTCCAACATTTATTATCAGACAGATGGTATATCTTTGCAAGTTTGACTGGGGTCATGTACCACCTGTACATCATTTTCATAATGTTTTCTTTTAAGGCACTACATGCCGTAAATTTCATACCGGTGGTCCATAACCTTTCCCAGTCTTCAAACATAATGTTGTACCCAATGTCTTGTGCCCATTTTATCATGGCTGATTTAACTGTCTCATCTTGAGTGTTCCATTTAAGCAGCAAGTTATACATTCTTGAAAGCACTTTCGTCTTAGGTTCAAGTAGTTCTGACTCTAATTTTGATTTTTCCACCTGGAAACCAATTTTTTTATCCTTTTTAAAAATCTCTAGAATTTGGGCATAGTGAAACCAGTCTCGCACCTTTCCTTTCAATTTTTCAAAACTCTGCAACCTCCAAGTATCGCCAACTCTTTCTATTATCTCACAGTATTTTACCCAGCCACTCTCCATGTTAATTAGTTTTCTGGTCTTAGCCTCCATCGGTGATAACCACCTCGGGGTTTTATTTTCAAGTAAGTCCTTATATTTAGTCCAGACAATGAATAAAGCTTTCCTGACAATATGGTTTTTGAACAATTTGTGAAACTTTACCTTGTCGTACCACAAATATGCATGCCACCCAAAAGCATTGTTAAACCCTTCCAGATCTAGGACATCAGTGTTTTCTAACAAAAACCAATCCTTCATCCAGCAGAAGGATGCAGCTTCATAATACAACCTTAAGTCCGGCAGGGCAAATCCCCCTCTTTCCTTTGCGTCTGTTAGTATTTTAAATTTTATTCGGGGCTTTTTGCCCTGCCAGACAAACTTCATAATATCCCTCTGCCACTTTCCAAAACACTCCACTCTGTCCACGATCTGAAGGGTTTGGAACAGAAACAACATTCTTGGCAATACATTCATCTTCCTCAATATATGAAAAATCCTTTTCCTTTTTTCGGGAGAATTTGCGCCATGAATATTCCAACTAAAAAGCTGCAGAGACATCCTGGATCAATTTGTCAACCAATAGGGTTGTCTCCCTTGTCGTCTATGCCTGGAAGTGGATCTGGTTTTGCACCAGGCGTAGGAGGTGGCCAAGTACCTGCTATTCCTTTCCGAAGGTCCTCCCCGTAATCGTTTAGGAACTTTTCTTGCTCCTCTGCTGTTCTGATTCTTACCTTCTTCCCTTTCAAAGTAAAAGATAGTCCTTGAGGAAATTCCCACCTGTAGGGGATTGTGTTGTTTCTCAGTAAACTTGCCAGGTCTTTGTATGTAGTTCTTAAATCCAACAACTGTTTTGGTATATCTCTGAAGATTTCTGCTGTCTTTCCCTGAATCACCAATGAATTTTTAAAATGTAGGCCGAGTATATTATCTTTTTCTTGCTTGGATCTCAAAATGATCAAGCAATCTCTTGGTTTGTCCTTCTTGGCCACTCTTCCCAATCTAAAGGCGGTGACAATTTTAAAGTCCTTCTCTTCTGCCAGACCCCAGAACTTGGATATTTCTGCTGTCAAAAAACCAATCAGATCTTCTTTTTCTAGTTCTGGGATGTTTCTAAGCCTGAGATTACTTTCCCTGTTTTTCAGTTCCGCCATGGACAGGTACGCTTGCTGTTCAGTAACCTGTCTGCTCAGTGGTCTTACTTCCCCTCTTAATTCCTCGATCCTCTTTTTATTTTGGTCTGCTTTTGTATTTGCTTCCTTGGCTAATTTTCGATTTTCTGTTGTAATCTTTTCAATATTGCCTACTGCCTGTGTATTTTGAGCGACTTGATCTGTCAGTCTATTAATTGTAGCTGTCACCTGGTCAAATTTAGCCGCTTGTTCCTCAAATTTAGCTGCTTGTTCATCAGCTTTCTTATTTAATGCTGCCAGCTGATCCAATATTTCTTTAGAAACAGGGTCTAGCCCTCCTGCAGCCATATCCCCAAAAGCTGGCTGTTTGGGTTGTCCTTCTTGCAGACCTGTCACAATTGGAACAGATGATCTACGTGGCTGCACAGGCAAAGTTGATTGCAAGAGTTCAGTTTGTTTTGCTTTCTTGGCAGCCCTTGTTTTTGCTGCACCACTCATTCCACAGCTGTCCAAGTGTCAAGGTCAAATTGTAAATCCCATGGGAAAAGCAATCCAAAAAGTAAACATCCAGACGTAAAAATTCCAAAACAACCAGCAGTTCTCAGAGACTAATAATTCCACAATCCAGCAGGGGGAGCTCCCCAGAAATTAGGGAGAAGGATAAAAAATTTCCACCATTAAGTTCCCAAAGAAAAAGTTAGATAAAATCCAAGACAAGGGGGGAGCCCTCTAAATTCACTTTTTAACTGCAGAGAATAAAAGTTCTTTACAAAGGTGCATGCAACAGTTCCTTTTTTATAACTTACAAAGTAGCCCGATGTGACTTTATATTTTTATATACAGTTACCGCAGTCTGATGTTACTTTGTATCCAGACAGCCCGAGAGCTGGGTATCGTAACTTTGTAATCCACAAAAGGTAGAGAGAAAAATCACAGTTTCTGTCCGCTTATAATGCAGTTTTAACTTTTCCTTAACTTTTAAACGGTCAAATCTGAATTTGCAGGGTATATTCCAACTTCTTTTAAACTCCTTTCAGCGCTTCCACTTTAGTAAGTCTTTGCTCAATACTTTAAACAGAGCCGGAAGACTGACTTCCTTTTTAGCGTCTCCCGCTTTCAGCCGAAATTCACAAATTTAGGTTCAAATAAAGTCTCGGATTTCTTACTCACGAGTATGTTGTTTCAAATCAGATGTTCAAAGAAGAAAGGTCAGCGCTCATCAGCAGCAGCCGCGCGGCTTCACTTCCGCGGAAAGAGCGATGGATTCACAGCACCGCTACCCCCTCCACGTTCCGGAGCCCCTTACGGGGTCCCTTCTGTGCTTCCGAGGTCGCTCCTGGTGCCCGCCGAACCCCACGGCCACGGGCTCACTCTACCCGTGGTTTTTCTGAGTGGGTCGTCGCTGTGCCGCAGCGCACGACCCTTTTCCGCGGAGCCCCTCTTCAGCAGCTGAAGAGGACCGCCATTGCCGTTTCGTGCCGCCTCCGGAAGTCTAAATGGAACATTTAAGCAAGATTGTGAGAAAGGATTTACATATTCAGTTTCCAAATTCCAAAAGGATATCATAGATGACAATACCAAATAATTAAAAAAGGCTTATGGTATACTGTTGGAATGGGAAACTAAAGATGAAGAAGTTAAGTCAGCAATGATCAAATGGGCGCAAGATTTAGGGCATAAAATAATGTTTGAGGATTGGACAAGGCTCTGGAAGATACGGTAAATATTAAGTTTACGGATTGTATAGGTGGTATATCACACCAGTTAAATTAGCAAAGATGTATAAAACAAAACAAAAAAATTGCACTCATTGGCAGGTTTTGAATAAACATACACAAATTTATTGATTGTGAACATAATAGACAGATAATTTAAGGATCTATACAATTTTACAATATGCAGAGAATAACATGTGTTGAGAAATCAGAGAGGAGCTGAGGGAAGTCTTGGGGGGAGGGTTTTTTGGGGAGGGGAAAAAAAGGGAAATGAAGATGATATGTTCTGATAATTTGTTATGTTGAAATTCTTAATAAAAATATTTTTTTAAAAAAGAACAAAAGATTTACTGGAGATGTAAAGAAAAGGAAGGGATTTTTTTTATATAAGATATTTATTAAAATTTTCAAAATGTTACAAAATAAAAATAAAAAAGAAGAAAGTACAAAATAAAAATAGTTAACAAAGTAGAAAAAGAAAAAAACAAACCCCTTCCAACAATACAAATACAAATTCAAAAATAAGAAAAAGAAACAGAAAAAAACAAAAATACACATAAAACATTTAAGAACATTTAAAAACAAATTCATTATTCTCAAATCCTCAACTGTCATTACCTTCTTTCTTTGACCTCCTCCTCCTCCCTTTCTTTGTATCCTAGTTATTAATTATCCCAGCAAATCCTTTCCATATTTCATAATATTCTGTCATTACATTACCTTAAACTGTTTTAATCTTAACTTTCTATATAAAAAAAACCCTTGAAACTTAAAGCTTAGATCTTATCCTTACCAACTTCTCATAACCATAATATTCTTTCATAATTCTTTAAACATCTTTACTAAAGCCAAGTAATTTCATTCCAACATTTTTCTGACATTCATCAATTTTACAAAACAGTCCTAATGGTAAAAAAAAAATACAAACAGATCCCATCTTCAGCCAGCGTCCCTTCCTCCTGGGTTCCGGGTTTTCTCAGTCCTTATTATCCCATCGATCTAACCCATTAACCTGGCAACCTTATATCCGAGGCCCTCAAGTCTCTTCCATGTCCCTTCCGCAGCTCTTCTTCATATTTGTAACTGTATTTTCCCTTGTCTCCTGCTCGTGGTAACTCCAGCTTGGCAATATTTTTGACCCTTCTCGACAGATCAGCCCCTTTTCCATATTCAACACTAAATTCCATATGGTATTTAAAAGCATGTTTCAAAAACCCTCCAAAATTAAGAGCCCCCACAATCCCAAACATCTCACGGCCCATTGCCAGATTTGAAAAGTCCAAACATCCCAGCATAGGGGGGGTCAATCCAGCCCCCCATTTCCAGGCCAAACCAAACTTTTCCTTTCCAAATCTGGCTTTTTCCAAGTTCATTTGTCAAATCCGAAAGCTCATATTCCTGTTGGGCCTGTTCGGTCAAGACACACTCCTGATTTGATTCCTGGGTGGGCTCCACATATTTTCCCACTGTCTGTTCAAAATTTCCCACTGCCTGTTCAAAGTTTCTAGTTGAAGTCGCCATCAAATTCATCTTCTTATGTAACTGTTCCAGTAGGGCATTTGTTTTATAGAAAGCACACAACAGAGCTTCTGAATACATTGTCCTGCAAGGCCAAATGTCTGTTCCCACGATTGTAATCTGTAACAGCTGCCGGCTCCCTGGAATTGGTTACAGTTTCACAGTCTCCCTCTAGGGGGAAAGCTTCTATTTGTTCTTGCAACAAAGTTTCCCTTTTTGAGATGTTTTGTCAATATTTGTTCCTTTAAAATGTGGAGGGAAACAGTGGAATCACTATATTTCTCTTCTTTTAGCTTCCTGTCAAAAACGTTTGTCTCTGGTCAATGAGCTTCAAACGTCAGTCCTGACACCCCGCTCCAGGATCAGGACGGAGGAAAGTTGCTTTACATTAAGCTCACTTTAAACAGACCGAAAAAGATCCCCCTTCTTCTCCTGCTGTCGAAGGGGGGTTCCACAATTTTAAATGATGAAATCCAATACTTTAAAGGCGATTTCCTGAGTTCTAGTTTACATTGTCTTTGCTTTATTCTGTCTACAAAAGAACGGAAGGCTGACTTCTTGTTTAGACCTTCCCGTTCAGTACCAAATTGAAATAAATTTTTAAAATCCAATTCCTTTCTGATCGCAATTCCTTATTTAAGGTCCAGTTGTTCAAAGTTTAAGTACTCACGGGTGCTTATTTTAGAGTCCAAATTGTCCCAGGAAAAAGGCAGCGCTCTCCGGCAACGGCTATGCGGCTTCGCTCCACGGAAATAGCAGTTGACTCACAGCACCGCGCTACTTCCCCCTCTTCACTTCGGAGCCCATTAGTGGGTTCCTTTGCAAGTTGGGGGGGGGGGTGCTAAAGGTGCCCGCCGAGTCCCATGGTCACAGGCTTCATCCGCCTGTGATTTTTAAAAGGGTCCCCGCTTCGCCGTAGCGGAGAAGACCCGTTTCACGCAGAGCGAGTCCCTCCAGTTCAGAGGGAGTCCGCCATTGCCGATGGCGCCACCCCAGAAGTCTGGGGGGGAGGGTTTTTTGGGGAGGGGGAGAAAAAAAGGGAAATGATGAAGATGATATGTTCTGATAATTTGTTATGTTGAAATTCTTAATAAATTTTTTTTTTTAAAAAAGAACAAAAGATTTACTGGAGATGTAAAGAAAAGGAAGGGATGTTTTATATAATAATAATAATAATAATAATAATAATAATAATAATAATAATAATAATAATAATAATTTATTTATACCCCGCCCATCTGGCTGGGTTTCCCCAGCCACTCTGGGCGGCTTCCAAAAAAAATACTGTAATACATCAAACATTAAAAGCTTCCCTGAACAGGGCTGCCTTCAGATGTCTTCTAAAAGTCTGGTAATAATAATAATAAAAATTTTTTTTATTTATATCCCGCCCTCCCCAGCTGAGCCGGGCTCAGGGCGGCTAACAACAATCAAATAAACAATCAAATAATAACACATTCTAAAAATATTTCATTATAAAAATTAGTTAAAATCAAATTGATGGCAACCGATTAAACAAAATTCTGTGCAGGTTGCCAGAGGAGGGAGTCAGGCTGCGCCCTGACCAAAGGCCTGGCGGAACAACTCTGTCTTGCAGGCCCTGCGGAAAGATGTCAAGTCCCGTAGGGCCCTAGTCTCTTGTGACAGAGCATTCCACCAGGTTGGAGCTGCAGCCGAGAAGGCCCTGGCTCTAGTTGAGGCCAGCCTAACCTTTCTGAGGCCTGGGACCTTGAGGGTGTTATTATTTGTAGACCGTAGGTTTCTCTGTGGGGCATACCAGGAGAGGCGGTCCCGTAGGTACGAGGGTCCTAGGCCGTATAGGGCTTTAAAGGTTAAAACCAGCACCTTAAACCTGATCCTGTACTCCACCGGGAGCCAGTGCAGCTGGTATAGCACCGGATGAATGTGATCCCGCAGCGAAGACCCCGTAAGGAGTCTCGCTGCGGCATTCTGCACCCGCTGGAGTTTCTGGGTCAGTCTCAAGGGCAGCCCCACGTAGAGCGAGTTACAATAATCCAGTCTGGAGGTGACCGTCGCATGGATCACAGTGGCTAGGTCAGGGCGAGAGAGATAAGGGGCCAACTGCTTAGCTTGGCGGAGATGGAAAAATGCCGCCTTTGTTATAGCTGTAATCTGCGCCTCCATAGAGAGGGAGGTATCGAAGATTACACCCAAACTCTTAACGGACGGTGCTGGCACTAATTGCACCCCCGCAAGAGATGGGAGTTGCCCCCTCGATCCCATATCGTCCCGCCCCAGCCAGAGGACCTCTGTCTTCGAAGGATTTAACTTCAACCGGCTCCCACGTAACCATCCAGCCACAGCTTCCAGACATCTGGTCAGTGTGTCTGGGGCCGAGTTAGGATGGCCATCCATCAACAGATAGAGTTGGGTGTCATCAGCATACTGATGGCAACCCAGCCCAAAACTCCGGACAAGCTGGGCGAGGGGGCGCATAAAGGTGTTAAAAAGCATCGGGGAGAGAATCGCACCCTGAGGCACTCCACACACCAAGGAGTGACGCGATGACAATTCCCCCCCAAGCGCCACCCTCTGTCCCCGATCAGAGAGAAACGAGCGCAGCCATTGAAGGACTGTGCCCTGGATCCCCACGTCGGCAAGGCGGTGGTCCAGGAGTTCGTGATCGACCATGTCAAAGGCTGCTGACAGATCTAGAAGAATCAGCAGCCCCGACCCGCCTCGATCCAGCTGCCTGCGGAGATCATCTGTTAGGGCGACCAGAGCCGTCTCGGTCCCATGACCAGCACGGAAGCCAGACTGGAATGGATCCAAAGCAGATGTTTCATCCAGAAACCTACCAAGCTGTTCAGCAACCGCTCTCTCAATCACCTTACCCAGGAATGGAAGATTCGAGACCGGGCGGTAATTGGATAGATCTAAGGGATCTAACGATGTTTTCTTTAAGAGCGGACGCACCACCGCCTCCTTCAGTTCCCCTGGGAATATCCCGGTGCCAAGGGACAAATTGATGATATCCCCCAGGGGGGCCCGCACCTCGTCTGGACACGCTCTAATCAGCCATGACGGGCACGGGTCAAGAGGACAGGTGGTGGGCTTTCCAGCATGGAGGAATCTGTCCACATCGGCTGGAGATATCCGGTCAAAGTGGTCCAATACTGGACCCGAGGACAGTCGAGGGGCCTCCAGTTCCTTTATTGTATCCAAATTGGCAGGGAGGTCATGGCGGAGCAACAGGACCTTCTCCGCAAAAAAGCTCGCAAATGCCTCACAGCTGTGTGTCAGATTGTTATTTAAATTTGGCTGTCCTTCAAGGGACGTTAAAGACCGAATTATACTAAATAATTGCGCCGGGCGAGAGCTAGCGGATGCAATGGAGGCCGAGAAGTAAGACTTCTTAGCGGCCTTCACTGCCATCTCATAGGTTTTCATAAAAACCCTATAAGATGTTCTTGAGGCTCCGTCACGGGCACCCCGCCATACTCGCTCTAGCCGTCTGAGGTCCCGCTTCATTTTCCGAAGCTCCTCGGTAAACCAGGGAGCCCGGTTTCTGCGGGGTCGCAGAGGGCGCTTAGGTGCGATCTCATCGATGGCTGCCAGGAGCTGGGTATTCCAGCCCTCAACAAGCTCAGTCAATGAGTCGCCAGGGGGAGCAAGGTCCCGCAAGGCTTGACGGAATCTATCAGGGTCCATCAGCCTCTGCGGGCGAGCCCAAATCGGCTCGCCACCTAAGCAGGGTGGGGGTGGAAAGTCAATCCTGGCTTTCAGAGCGTAGTGATCAGACCATGGCACCTTCATCGAAGGAGACATGATCACATCTATACCGGCGCCAAAGATCAAATCCAGCGTGTGGCCTGCTTGATGTGTGGGGCCCGAAACAAACTGGGAGAGCCCTAGTGTCACCATGGAAGACACCAGGTCCAGAGCCTGTGAGGAGGGAGCGGCATCAGCGTGGAAGTTGAAGTCTCCCAATACCAATAGGTTAGGGAACTCCAAGGCCCAGCCGGCCACCGCCTCCAGCAGGCCTGACAGGGTGGCTGCTGGTGCGCTAGGTGGCCGGTACACCAGCCAGACAGCCAAGCTCTCCTCGGAGCCCCACACTAGGCCAACACATTCAATGCAATGGTAGTTGTTGTTCTCTTTGACATCTGGTGGGAGGGCGTTCCACAGGGCGGGCGCCACTACTGAGAAGGCCCTCTGCCTGGTTCCCTGTAACTTGGCTTCTCGCAGTGAGGGAACCGCCAGAAGGCCCTTGGTGCTGGACTTCAGTGTCCGGGTAGAATGATGGGGGTGGAGAAGCTCCTTCAAATATACTGGACTGAGGCTGTTTAGGGCTTTAAAGTTCAGCACCAACACTTTGAATTGTGCTCGGAAACGTACTGGGAGCCAATGTAGGTCTTTCAAGACCGGTGTTATATGGTCTCGGCGGCCGCTCCCAGTCACCAGTCTAGCTGCCGCATTCTGGAATAGTTGTAGTTTCCGGGTCACCTTCAAAGGTAGCCCCACGGAGAGCGCATTGCAGTAGTCCAAGCAGGAGATAACCAGAGCATGCACCACTCTGGCGAGACAGTCCGCAGGCAGATAGGGTCTCAGCCTATGTACCAGATAGAGCTGGTAACCAGCTGCCCTGGACACAGATTTGATCTGTGCCTCCATGGACAGCTGTGAGTCCAAAATGGACAGTTGTGAGACCTAGGCTGCGCATCTGGTCCTTCAGGGGCACAGTTACCCCATTCAGGACCAAGGAATCCTCCACACCTGCTCGCACCCTGTCCCCCAAAAACAGTACTTCTGTCTTGTCAGGATTCAACCTCAATCTGTTAGCCGCCATCCATCCTCCAACCACCTCCAGACACTCACACAGGACCTTCGCCGCCTTCACTGGTTCTGATTTAAAAGAGAGGTAGAGCTGGGTGTCATCTGCATACTGATGAACACCCAGCCCAAACCCCCTGATGATCTCCCAGTGGCTTCATATAGATATTAAAAGCATGGGGGAGAGGACGGAACCCTAAGGCACCCCACAAGTGAGAGCACCCAGGGGTCTGAACACTCATCCCCCCACCACCACTTTCTGAACACGGCCTAGGAGAAAGGAGCGGAACCACTGTATAATAGTGCCCCCAGCTCCCAGCCCCTCAAGACGGTCCAGAAGGATGTTATGTTCGATGGTATCAAACACTGAGAGATCCAGCAGAACTAGGAAACAGCTCTCACCTTTGTCCCTAGCCCGCCGGAGATCATCAACCAGTTTCAACCCATGATGAGGCCTGAATCCCGACTGGAAGGGATCCAAATGGTCCGCTTCCTCCAGGTGTGCCTGGAGTTGTTCAGCAACCACTCGTTCAATCACCTTGCCCAAGAATGGAAGATTTGAGACTGGGCGATAGTTGGCCATAATGGCCGCATCTAAAGATGGTTTTTTAAGAAGCGGTTTAATAACCGCCTCTTTCAGCGGTTCTGGGAAGGCTCCCTCACGGAGGGAAGCATTCACCACCCTGCAGAGCCCATCGCCCAGCCCTTCTCGGCTCGCTTTTATCAGCCAGGATGGGCAAGGATCAAGGAGACAGGTGGTTGGTTTCACTCGTCCAAGCAGCTTGTCCACATCCTCGGAGGTAACAGATTGGAATTGATCCCACGCAACTTGACTAGACAGGACTCTAGCACTCTCCCGCCCCTGCCCTGCTCCCATGGTGGAGTCTACTTCTTCCCGAATCTGAGCGATTTTATCTGCAAAAAACTTTGCAAAATCATTGCTGGAGATCATGTGGCCCGTATTGGGCCCCGATGTCGCAGGTGGCTCCGCTAAATTGTGAACCACCTGAAAAAGTCTCCTGCTGCTGTTTACTGCAGATGCCATAGAGGCGGTGAAGAAAGTCTTCTTCGCCGTCGCTATTGCCACTTGGTAGGCTCGACGTTGAGCTCTAACCTGTGTCCGGTCAGATTCGGAATGAGTTATCCGCCACCGGCGCTCTAGCCGTTTCAATGATTGTTTCATCGCCCTCAGATCCGTGGAAAACCACGGGGCTGTCCGGGCTCCATGCAATCGGAGAGGGTGCTTCGGAGCCAAACAGTCAATAGCCCTGGTTAACTCCACGTTCCAGCAGGCCACCAGGGAATCAGCTGAAAGGCCATCAACATGGGCTCTCTGGAAACCATTTGGATCCATTAAGTGGCAGAGGCGGACCATCCAAATCGGTCCCACCTCCCTGCAGAGGGGATGGGTCGCGGAGAAGTCCAGTTGCACCAGGAAGTGATCTGACCATGGCACTTCTTTCGTTGCGCTTTTACTTAGTGTCAGATCACCAACATCCATAGAGGTAAACACCAGGTCCAAGGCATGTCCACGGCTATGGGTTGGGCCAGACTTATTCAGGGACAGCCCCATGGAGGCCATGCTTTCCACGAAGTCCCGAGCGGCCCCTTGTAAGGTCGTGTCGGCATGGATGTTAAAATCCCCTAGGATGACCAAGCTAGGTGTCTCCAGGAGAACATCCGCCACGACCTGAAGCAGCTCGGGCAGGGAATCCTTGGTGCAGGGGGTGAGGTCGGTACACCAAAATGAATCCTGTACTGCCTCTATTGCCCAACTTCCAGAACATGCACTTGGAAAACTGGGTCTTCCCAATAGGACGCCTGGTGCAAACTAATGACTTCTTAAAAATCACTGCAACCCCCCCCTCCCCGCCCACATGACCTGGGTTGCTGTGCGTAAGAGAAACCTGGTGGACAAGCAGCAGCAAGGACAGGCCCATCTGCTTCATCCAACCAAGTCTCTGTTTCATGTGCCAGGTCAAGTCCTCCATCTTAAGGCAGCCCTGTTCAGGGAAGTTTTTAACATGTGATATTTTACTGTATTTTTGGTTTTTATGGAAGCCGCCCAGAGTGGCTGGAGAGGCCCAGCCAGATGGGTGAGGTATAAATAATAAATTATTATTATTATTATTATTATTATTATTATTATTATTATTATCCACAATCAAGTAATGGGTGGCAGTGGTCTTATGAATCATTGACAGCAGCACCTTCAGGTCATGTGGGATTCTAGTATCCATCCAGTCAGGACCAGACCCGGAGGCAGGGATAGTCCTCAGACAACAACTAAACCTGCCTCCTCTGTAATGACATGGTCTGGTCTTAGCGTAACTCCTACCCGTGATCACTGAGATTGGTTGTCCCAGTGCATCCCCCCCCCCTGTGGAACATGCCCCAGCCATTTTGTTGGCTGGGACCCACTCCCCGACAGCCCTGACCCCTCCCCTTAAGAACAAAATAACACTTTAAAAACAAACAAACCAATAACACAATACAAACAAAAAACTGTAAAAATTACAAAAACATCAAAATCAAACAAATTCCCAAGCCCATCCAAACATCCATCCCACCCCCCCACATACATAAAATTCAAAAGAAAAGTTTTAAAACATTTTAAAAAGCACTCTGCGCCCCTCCAGCAGTAACACCAACTGTCCTAGTGAGGCCTGTCAGGCCCCGCCCTGGGCCAGGTGGTGAGTGGCAGGAGCAGGGCCCTCAGGCACCCACACAGGGGAGTCCTCCTGGGCAGCAAGCAGTCTGTGGTGGGAATGTAAGATTGTAAAAAATTATTGGGAAATGTTTTATAACAAATTGAACAAAAATATTAAAATAACATTTGTAAAGAAACCAGAAGCTTTTCTTTTGGGTATTTTAGGACAAGATGTGAAGAAAGAATTGAGGACACTATTTATGTATGCGACAACAGCAGCAAGAATATTAATAGCACAAAACTGGAGGACGGGAGAAATACCATCCAAAGCACAATGGCACGAAAAGTTGATGGAATATGCAGAATTAGCAAAATTGACAGACAAATTGCGTGAAAAAGATAATAGTAACTTTGGAAAAGAATGGGAACCTTTTGTAACATATTTGCAGAAACAATGTAAAAGTATGGATTCTTCAGCAGGATTTAAATAAACATATATAATGTAATTAGAGAGAACAAGAGAGATAACAATGTGATAATATACTACAATATATAAGCAGCAGAATGCAACAAATGGATCAACAAACCAGAAATGGAAATGGAGAGAAGCCAAGGGGGAGAGGGGAATTTACAAAACGATTGTTTGGTTAAGTTGAATAATGTATGATATATGTAGGAAAACTGATTAAAACAAAACACCTTCAAAGAATGCATGACCTTTTTTCACAATTGAATGAACTTGGTGAACACTTTACGGAGCAGCAAAAGGTTTACATAGTGCTGTTTTCACTTCCTGAGTCGTGGGATAATTTAGTGATGACGTTAGAGGCTATTCCAGAAGGCCAACTTACAATGCATTTCTTAATGGAGCGTTTACTGGACAAAGAGGAGAGGTGCCAAGAGAGGAAGGAAGCAACACCTCAATGTAACTCCGGAAAGGGGAGGTGGCCCAGAAATGCAGCTGAAGAGGAGCGGCAACTTAAAGAGGTCAGTGACCACGCAGAGGAAGCAGCTTTTACAGTAAGATGCTATCAATGTAGGTCAACCAAGCATTTAATACGGCAATGCACAGTGACTGTGGGAGAAAGCAAGAGAAAAGGGTGGTCTGCTTTTGCTGGGAAGCGAACAGAAAGGAAGAGTTGACTCTAGTATGTTTCTGCAGCAGTTTGAGGCACCAGCCAGGAGGTTGGGGAGGACTGGATTTTGGACAGTGTGGCAACAAACATTTTCGTGAAGTCTGCACAAGCCCTTGTGGAAAAGCAACCTTGTAAATCTGTAAATGTAGTGCTGGCTGATGGAATAGTGCATGCGTCAGCTGGAAAGGGCAGTGTGAATGTTAACTGTTTAAACAACAAATTTACCAATGTTTTATGTGTGCCAGGTTTAGAGAATAATTAGTTATCAGTGGCAAGTTTTGTAAAGCAGGGGCTCAAGGTGACTTTCTCTAGTTCAGGATGCAAGATAGAGAAAGCGGGAAAAGTGGCTACAGTGTCACTAAAAAATGGTTTGTTTGTGTTAAAAGACCAGCTAGTGAGTGAGTCTGGGGCATGTGTCATCATCAACCTTTTATTCGACCGTCAGTCAGAAAAAAGTACATTTGTCAATACACAGTTAAGAGCTCCTGGAAGAGTTTAGAACTTAGCCAACACTAAAATGGGCTAAACAGATAGCCCCATATCAATACAGTCAATTATAGTCTTGTGACACTTAAAAGCTAAAAAAAGAAATTTGGCCACCAAGGAAGGTATAGCTCTAGTGACGTTATTCAGCAAGTGTAAAACCTGGTTTTCTCTGGACAGGAAGCTAGATTGACATAGGAGTGGGTCTATAAAATTTTGTCTAAGCTCTGCATAAGAAGGGCAAGTCAAGAGGATGTGTTCGGTGGACTCAACCACACCCATGGCACAATGACAGGTTCTCTGGGCGTATGGTACTCCCCTGTACCTTCCCCACAATATCGCAGAGTCAAGGACATTTAATCTAGCCGCTGTAAGAAGTCTACGGTATTCCACATAGTGAATTTCTGCAAGGTAGGGGGCTGGTATGGTCCGATAAATCTGGTCCCCTAGGAACATCCCTGGCTGCCCAGGAGGACTCCCCTGAGTGAGTGCTTGAGGGCCCTGCTCCTTCCTGCCACTTACCATCGGGCCTGGGGCGGGGCCTGAAGCCTCATAAGGACTGCGTGCTGCTTGCTGCCTGCTGCCCAGGAAGACTCCCCTGAGTGAGTGCTGAGGGCCCTGCTCCTTCCTGCCACTTACCACCTGGCCCAGGGCGGGGCCTGACAGGCCTCACTAGGACAGTTGTTATTGCCGGAGGGGCACAGAGTGTTTTTAAAATGTTTTAAAAAATTTTCTTTGGATTTTTTGTATGTGGGGGGTGGGGGTGGGATGGATGTTTGGTTGGGCTTGGGGAATTTTTTTTTTATTTTGATGTTTTTGTAATTTTTACATTTTTTTGTTTGTATAGTTTTATTGGTTTTGTTTGTTTGTTTAAGGTGTTATTTTGTTCTTAGCTGGAGGGGTCAGGGCTGCCGGGGAGTGGGTCCCAGCCCACAAAATGTCTGGGGCATGTTCCACAGGGGGGAATGCACTGGGACAACCGATCTCAGTGATCACGGGTAGAAGGAGGAGTTACGCTAAGACCAGACCATGTCATTACAGAGGAGGCAGGTTTAGTCATTGTCTGAGGACTATTCCTGCCTCCGGGTCTGGTCCTGACCGGATGGATACTAGAATCAGCAAGGGATACCCACATGACCTGAAGGTGCTGCTGTGCAATGCCAGGTCAATGATTCATAAGACCACTGCCATCCATGACGTGAACATGGATGGAGGACTTGACCTGGCATGTGTAACAGAGACTTGGTTGGATGAAGCAGATGGGCCTGTCCTTGCCGCTGCTTGTCCACCAGGTTTCTCTTACGCACAGCAACCCAGGTCATGTGGGCGGGGAGGGGGGGTTGCAGTGATTTTTAGGAAGTCATTAGTTTGCACCGGGCGTCCTATTGGGAAGACCCAGTTTTCTGAGTGCATGTTCTGGAAGTTGGGCAATAGGGGAAGTACAGGATTCCTTTTGGTGTACCGACCTCCCCGCTGCACCAAGGATTCCCTGCCCGAGCTGCTTCAGGTCGTGGCGGATGTTCTCCTGGAGACACCTAGCTTGGTCATCCTAGGGGATTTTAACATCCATGCCGACACGACCTTACAAGGGGCCGCTCGGGACTTCGTGGAAAGCATGGCCTCCATGGGGCTGTCCCTGAATAAGTCTGGCCCAACCCATAGCCGTGGACATGCCTTGGACCTGGTGTTTACCTCTATGGATGTTGGTGATCTGACACTAAGTAAAAGCGCAACGAAAGAAGTGCCATGGTCAGATCACTTCCTGGTGCAACTGGACTTCTCCGCGACCCATCCCCTCTGCGGGGAGGTGGGACCAATTCGGATGGTCCGCCCCCGCCACTTAATGGATCCAAATGGTTTCCAGAGAGTGGTAGGGGATGCTTTATCCCATGTTGATGGCCTTTCAGCTGATTCCCTGGTGGCCCGCTGGAATGTGGAGTTAACCAGGGCTATTGACTGTTTGGCTCCGAAGCGCCCTCTCCGTTTGCATGGAGCCTGGACAGCCCTGTGGTTTTCCACGGATCTGAGGGCAATGAAACAATCGTTGAGACGGCTAGAGCGCCGGTGGCGGATAACTCATTCCGAATCGGACCGGACACAGGTTAGAGGTCAAAGTCGAGCCTACCAAGTGGCGATAGCGACAGCGAAGAAGAATTTCTTCACCGCCTCTATTGCATCTGCAGAAAACAGCAGCAGGAGACTTTTTCAGGTGGTTCACAATTTAGCGGAACCACCTGCAACATCGGGGCCCAGTACGGGCCACATGTTCTCCTGCAATGATTTTGCAAAGTTTTTTGCAGATAAAATCGCTCAGATTCGGGAAGAAGTAGACTCCACCGTGGGAGCAGGGCCAGGGCGGGAGAGTGCTAGAGTTCTGTAGTCAAGTTGAGTGGGATCAATTCCAATCTGTTACCTCCGAGGATGTGGACAGGCTGCTTGGACGAGTGAAACCAACCACCTGTCTCCTGGATCCTTGCCCATCCTGGCTGATAAAAGCTAGCCGGGAAGGACTGGGCGATGGGCTTCGTGGGGTGGTGAATGCTTCCCTCCGTGAGGGAGCCTTCCCAGACCCTCTGAAAGAGGCGGTCATTAAACTGTTTCTTTAAAAACTTCTTTTAGACTTCTTTAAAAAACCATCTTTAGATGCGGCCACGATGGCCAACTATCGCCCAGTCTCAAATCTTCCATTCCTGGGCAAGGTGATTGAGCGAGCGGTTGCCGAACAACTCCAGGCACGCCTGGAAGAAGCGGACCATTTGGATCCCTTCCAGTCGGGATTCAGGCCTCATCATGGGACTGAAACTGCCTTGGTCGCACTGGTTGATGATCTCCGGCCGGCTAGGGACAAAGGTGAGAGCTGTTTCCTGGTTCTGCTGGATCTCTCAGCGGCGTTTGATACCATCGACCATAGCATCCTTCTGGACCGTCTTGAGGGGCTGGGAGCTGGGGGCACTGTTATACAGTGGTTCCGCTCCTTCCTCCTGGGCCGTGTTCAGAAAGTGGTGGTGGGGGATGAGTGTTCAGACCCCTGGGCTCTCACTTGTGGGGTGCCTCAGGGTTCTGTCCTCTCCCCCATGCTTTTCAACATTTACATGCAGCCGCTGGGAGAGATCATCAGGAGGTTTGGGCTGGGTGTTCATCAGTATGCGGATGATACCCAGCTCTACCTCTCTTTTAAATCAGAACCAGTGAAGGTGGTGAAGGTCCTGTGTGAGTGTCTGGAGGTGGTTGGAGGATGGATGGCGGCTAACAGATTGAGGTTGAATCCTGACAAGACAGAAGTACTGTTTTGGGGGGACAGGAGGCAGGCAGGTGTGGAAGATTCCCTGGTTCTGAATGGGGTAACTGTGCCCCTGAAGGACCAGGTGCGCAGCCTGGGAGTCATTTTGGACTCACAGCTGTCCATGGAGGCACAGGTCAAATCTGTGTCCAGGGCAGCTGTTTACCAGATCCATCTGGTACGTAGGCTGAGACCCTATCTGCCTGCGGACTGTCTCGCCAGAGTGGTGCATGCTCTGGTTATCTCCCGCTTGGACTACTGCAATGCACTCTACGTGGGGCTACCTTTGAAGGTGATTTGGAAACTACAACTAATCCAGAATGCGGCAGCTAGACTGGTGACTGGGGGCAGCCGCCGAGACCATATAACACCGGTCTTGAAAGACCTACATTGGCTCCCAGTACGTTTCCGAGCACAATTCAAAGTGTTGGTGCTGACCTTTAAAGCCCTAAACGGCCTCGGTCCAGTATACCTGAAGGAGCGTCTCCACCCCCATCATTCTGCCTGGACACTGAGGTCCAGCGCTGAGGGCCTTCTGGTGGTTCCCTCATTGCGAGAAGCAAAGCTACAGGGAACCAGGCAGAGGGCCTTCTCGGTAGTGGCGCCCGCCCTGTGGAACGCCCTTCCAGCAGATGTCAAAGCGATAAACAACTACCTGACATTCAGAAGACATCTTAAGGCAGCCCTGTTCAGGGAAGTTTTTAACGTGTGATATTTTATTGTATTTTTGGTTTTTATGGAAGCCGCCCAGAGTGGCTGGGGAGGCCCAGCCAGATGGGTGGGGTATAAATAATAAATTATTATTATTATTGTTGTTGTTGTTGTTGTTGTTGTTGTTGTTGTTGTTGTTATTATTATTTATTTTACCTGGGCTATGTCCTCTTGTCTGGCAATGTCACTCAGTCTCCGGGAGATCACAGCTCTAGCTTGATTGTACCTCATAGACTCAAAGTAAAGGTGAGACAATCTGCAGGATTGAACCTCGTTAGTGACCTCCCTTTCCCACGATGATTGGAAATCGTCCCTCAATATCAAGGGGGCAATACCCACTGGTTTAAAACAAAGCTTGAGCCATAGCCAGAGCTTCGTCTTCAAGGCCACATGCCGTAGAGCTTGCCAGCTGACCTCTAATCTCATAACCGCACCCGCTACCGAGGGGGGAATCCTAAGGATGGCTCTAAGGAATCGCGTTTGGATAGAATCCAATTTCAAAAAATCCCTACGAGAGCCTAAAGAGATGCCCACCAAAAGAAGGGGGAGGACTTTCATTTGGAAGAGTCTCAAAGCTATCTTCACTGATTGAGCCTGATTCTTAGCATATAGGGATCTAATCTGGATGGCTGCTTTAGATGCGTTAGTTGTTATATAGTCTCTATGGGCCAGAAAAGACCTATTTGACCGTATTACTTGTCCCAGATATTTAAAGCAGTTAACCTGCTCTAAGGGGATCCCGTTCATCAACCATTGATGGAGTCTCGGTCGGGCAGAGAAGACCATGATCTTGGTCTTAGCATAGTTGGGTTGGAGCTCATGCTGATCACAGTATTCATGTAGAGCTTGCAACATTCTCCTCAGTCCAATAGGGAATCTGGCAAGAAGTGTGGCGTCATCCGCATACAGAAGAACATTCAGAGATCGGCCTGCTAATTTGGGGGGGTGGAAAGCATCATTGGCCATGTGGGTCACCAGTGAGTTAATGTAAAAATTAAACAATGCTGGGGCCAATAGACAACCCTGTCTTACCCCTCTAGTGGTGGTAACAGGGTTGGAAACTAGGCCTTTATTGTCTAGCCTGATTCTCAGAAAGGTGTTTGTATGGAGGCTGATAATCAGATGAAGGAGACGACGATTGATAATAATAATAATAAATTTTATTTATATCCCGCCCTCCCCAGCCGAAGCCGGGCTCAGGGCGGCTAACAACAATCAAATAATCAAACAGTAAAATAGTTACACAATCTAAAAATATTTCATTATAAAAATTAATTAAATCAAATTGAAGGCAACCAATTAAGCAAAATTCTGTGCAGGTTGCCAGAGGAGGGAGTCAGGCTGCGCCTTGACCAAAGGCCTGGCGGAACAACTCTGTCTTGCAGGTCCTGCGGAAAGATGTCAGGTCCCGCAGGGCCCTAGTCTCTTGTGACAGAGCATTCCACCAGATTCAGCCCGGATCCATTACTGTCCCCCAAACCTCGGAGGAAAAAAGCTGAGCGCAAGACGAAGAAAAGCAAAAACATGAAAAACCTAAGGCGGCCTAAGACAACTCACCGTACTTGCAAAAAATATTGGCAGAAGCTTTTTAACCTGCTCCCATCCCTCTCCACAAGTGGAACAAACAAATCTAACTCGAGTGCCATCAATGAGACACGCAAAATAGATACATCCACAAAAGAATCTAAACCAAGCTCTGAAGAATTAACTCCGAGCTGGGACAAAGGACCTAATCCATCTACAGTCATACTGCCTCAGAGTCCTCTTATGGCCACCATAGAATCTGCAGGCAGAGGTGAGCTGGCGTTCCAAACCACTGAGGGGAACCACCCCTCCCAAGCTCGACAGATGTTGTGTCCCAAAAGAGAATGGAGTTTAGTCCTAACCCCTCAAAAGCTTGTCTTTGCTAATTACCCCAAACCGCCCAGATTTTATGTAGGGTCGGACCGCATAGACCATTTCTTGTCCATTATAAGTGGCATTTTACCGGGGGTAGTAAAAGCAACTGACATAGCCGCTATAGAGTATCTACATCAAGATGATTGCTCGGTACGAGCGCCAGGAGCTGGGTATTCCAGCCCTCAACAAGCTCAGTCAATGAGTCGCCAGGGGGAGCAAGGTCCCGCAAGGCTTGACGGAATCTATCAGGGTCCATCAGCCTCTGCGGGCAAGCCCAAATCGGCTCGCCACCTAAGCAGGGTGGGGGTGGAAAGTCAATCCTGGCTTTCAGAGCGTAGTGATCAGACCATGGCACCTTCATTGAAGGAGACATGATCACATCTATACCGGCGCCAAAGATCAAATCCAGCGTGTGGCCTGCTTGATGTGTGGGGCCCGAAACAAACTGGGAGAGCCCTAGTGTCGCCATGGAAGACACCAGGTCCAGAGCCTGTGAGGAGGGAGTGGCATCAGCGTGGAAGTTGAAGTCTCCCAATACCAATAGGTTAGGGAACTCCAAGGCCCAGCCGGCCACCGCCTCCAGCAGGCCTGACAGGGTGGCTGCTGGTGCGCTAGGTGGCCGGTACACCAGCCAGACAGCCAAGCTCTCCTCGGAGCCCCACACTAGGCCAACACATTCAATGCCGGGGATCGATGGCGATGGTAGAGCCCTGAAAGAACAATCTTCCCGGATTAATATTGCCACCCCTCCCCCCCGGCCCACAGTCCGTGACTGGTGGAGGACGGAGAAACCCGGGGGCGCCATCTCTCGTAAGGTAACAGTTACCCCTTCACGCACCCAGGTCTCCGTCACACAAGCCAGGTCAACCCCCTGCGAGGTAAAGAAATCTCGTAGGGTAGCGGTTTTGTTGCCTATAGACCTGGCATTGCACAACACCAGTGAAGGAGGTGAGTAATCCTTGCTCACCCTACCCTCGTCTCTCGGGATGGGGCGCAGATTGGAAGGGGTACGAGCATATCCGTATCTCGATCCCCTTCGCCTATAACATCTGCCCCCACCGCCATACCTCCCTCGCCCCTCCACGGTAGCAATCCCAAGCCTCATACTAACCTCCATTTACAAATTAGAAAACAAAACAACCAAAACAATTATGCCCAAACAAAACCAATCCCCACCCCACTCAATGTCCAACCCCAAAAACAAAACAAGACGGAACAAACAAAATACATAGATAAAAACCACCATTCACGGTGGTACAACAAAGTAAACAATAAAAACACCTCTAAAACACTTTGTAGCAGCCAGTTTTGTCCATAGCTGCTTTCTAGAGATTCAATCAAATGCCTGCTTAAGGTCAATAAAAGCCACATGAAGAACCTTTGGGGCTTTGCCGGCATACTTTTCCGCCAGGTGATTCAAGGTTAATATTTGGTCTGTGGTAGATCTTCCAGGGCGAAGCTGCTGGCATGGCAGCTGAAAAAGAGGCAAAAATTGAATTTTGTCACCAATCTGGAGGTTGAAGGAGAATGTATTCAGAAACCAGAAGAAATTAGAAAGTGTTTCCAGAGATATTTCAAAAAATTGTTTACCCAAGGGCCCCAGGCAGAGATGGAGATAAACCAATTTATAAAGAGTAATGGACTGCAAAAATTACCTCAAGATAAACAAACAACCCTGAATTACAGAATAACACAGCAGGAAATTGAAAGTGCCATTCAGAACATGCAACTGGGCAAGTACCCAGGCCCTGATGGACTTACTTCCAAGTATTATAAGACCTTAAAAGACTATCTGATTCAGCCGTTATTGGAGGTATGCAATCAAATTATGGAGGGGAAGGGGGCACCAGAATCGTGGAAAGAAGCATTTATCACCTTGATACCAAAAGTGGAATCTGAAAAGACTGAACTTAAGAATTATCGTCCTATCTCACTCCTGAATGTGGATTATAAAATCTTCGCTGATATTTTGGCAAGCAGATTTAAAAAAGTTTTAAATGAAGTTATTCACAAAGACCAAGCAGGCTTTCTCCCTGGTAGACATTTGTCTGACAACACTAGGAATATTATTGATGTTTTGGAGTTACTGCAGACAAATATGAATACGAAAGCAGTGCTAATTTTTATAGATGCGGAGAAGGCCTTTGACAATATATCTTGGAAATTTATGAAGAGAAACTTGGAAGGGATGGGAGTGGGAAGGGCGTTCCAAAATGGTATAGAAGCAATATATTCAGAGCAAAAGGCCAAATTGATTGTGAACAATGTGGTGACAGAAGAGTTCAAAATTGAAAAAGGGACACGACAGGGGTGCCCCCTATCACCTCTGTTGTTTATTTCTGTCCTGGAGGTGTTGCTGAATTTGATCAGGAAGGACCAGCAGATAGAAGGAATACAGGTCGGGGAAAAACAATATAGATTGAAAGCTTTTGCAGATGACCTGGTTTTAACACTACAGGAGCCAGAGTCTAGTACAAAAAGAGTTTTAGAACTAATTCATGAGTTTGGTCGGGTGGCGGGATTTAAGTTGAATAAACAAAAAACTAAGGTCTTGGCAAAAAATTTGACATCTTTAGAAATTGATGGGTTTCAGAAGGAAACGGAGTTAAATGTGGTTAAAAAAGTGAAATACCTGGGGGTTAATTTGTCTGGTAAAAACCTGGATTTATTTAAAGACAATTATGTAAAATGTTGGTCAGAAATTAAAAAGGATTTAGAAATTTGGTCAAGACTAAAACTTTCCTTGTTGGGAAGGATATCAGCTGTAAAGATGAATGTACTGCCAAAGATGTTGTTTCTGTTTCAAACCCTACAGATTGTGGACAGAGTGGAATGTTTTGGAAAGTGGCAGAAGGATATTTCGAAGTTTGTCTGGCAGGGCAAAAAGCCCCGTATAAAATTTAAAATACTAACAGACGCAAAAGAAAGAGGGGGATTTGCCCTGCCGGACTTAAGGTTATATTATGAGGCTGCATCCTTCTGCTGGATGAAGGATTGGTTCTTACTAGAAAACACTGATGTCCTAGATCCGGAAGGGTTTAATAACGCTTTTGGTTGGCATGCATATTTGTGGTACGACAAGGTAAAGAGTCACAGATTGTTTAAAAACCATATTGTCAGGAAAGCTTTATTTATTGTCTGGACCAAATATAAAGACTTACTTGAAAATAAGACTCCGAGGTGGCTCTCACCAATGGAGGCAAAGGCCCCAAAAAGACTTAATATGGAGGCTGGCTGGGCAAAATACTGCGAGATAATAGAAAAATGCGGAGACAACTGGAGACTGCTGAGCTTAGAAAAACTAAAAAACAAGGTGCGAGATTGGCTACATTATGCCCAAATTCAAGAGGTTTTTAAAAAGGACAAAAAAATTGGTTTCCAGGTGGAAAAATCAAAATTAGAAACAGAATTACTTGAACCAAAGACGAGAGTGCTCTCGAGAATGTATAACTTGCTGCTTAAATGGAATACTCAAGATGAGGTAGTTAAATCAGCCATGATAAAATGGGCTCAAGACATTGGGTACAACATTATGTTTGAAGACTGGGAAAGGTTATGGACCACCGGTATGAAATTCACGGCATGTAATGCCTTGAAAGAAAACATTATGAAAATGATATATAGGTGGTACATGACCCCAGTTAAGTTAGCAAAGATGTATCATTTGTCTGATAATAAATGTTGGAAATGTAAAGAGGCTGAAGGAACATTCTTTCACCTCTGGTGGACATGCCCGAGAGTGAAGGCCTTCTGGGAAATGATATATAACGAGTTGAAAAAGGTATTTAAGTACACCTTTCACAAGAAACCAGAGGCCTTCCTCCTGGGCATTGTGGGCCAGAGAGTGATAAAGAAGGATAGAACTTTCTTTTTATACGCAACAACAGCAGCAAGAATTCTTATAGCCAAACATTGGAAGACACAAGAATTACCCACGCTGGAAGAGTGGCATACGCAACTGATGGACTACATGGAGTTAGCCGAAATGACTGGCAGAATCCGAGATCTGGGAGAAGAAACAATAGAAGAGGACTGGAAAAAATTTAAGGACTATTTACAAAAACATTATAAGTTATATGAATGGTGAAAATTTGCTAAGTTCTGGTGAAATTAGCTTCAGTAATTAAAGTTGAAAATGGTGGAAATTAAGTTATAACTGTGAAAGAACCAAAGTTTAGAGTAATGTTTTTACCTTAAGACCAATTATGGGAAAAAGTGAATTAACAATAAGTACTCTAAATCTAAAATATAATTAGACGAAAATACAAAAAACGCATGAAACAAGGTATCAATTTGCTGTTATTTTTATTGTAAAGAATGCAGGGGGCGGAAGATGTGGGGAAGTCCAGTGGATTATGAAAAATTGTATGGAAAATATGAATATGTTCTTCTTTTTTATTTTCTTCTTTTTTCCTTCTGTAAAGCCGCTTTTGATGAGATATTGTTTACGTTATTGACCCTGGAAAAAAGCAATAAAAAATATTTATAAAAAAATATAATATTTGGTCTGTGGTAGATCTTCCAGGGTGAAAACCCGCCTGTTCATCGGCAATGATATTGTCATCCTCCATCCATTTCGATAGTTTGTTTAGCAGGTACCCCGAGTAAATCTTCCCAATGACATTTAGCAAGCTGATTGGCCTAAAGTTGCTCGGCTCTGTACGTGGGCCTTTCTTATGTATTAATACAATCAACGCAGAGCTCCAGCTTAAGGGAAATTTTGCTGTTTTGTTTATATGCGTGTAAAGTGCTGCTAAAAGTGGGATCCACCAATCTTTATTTGCTTTGATGGCATCAATGGATATAAGGTCATCACCGGGGGCCTTGCCTGCTTTAAATCGATCTATGAGAGTTTCAACTTCAGGGCATGTAACTGGGTCCCAATCGGGCAGTGCTTCCGGCTCCACCGTATCTCCGCAGGCATCATGAGCTGCATACAGATCGGCAAAGTATCTTTCCCAAGTGTCCGCTGAGATGTGGGGTTCTATTCTTGCAAGCGGCCTACCTAGGTATCTGGAAATTAACTGCCAAAAAGAGGCTGGATTTCTATTCTCTGCAGCTATCAAAAGGTAGTTCCAATTGTTTTTTTCTGCCTCGAGCTTCTTTTCCTTTAGTAGGGCTTTATAGCATCTCTTGATAGTGATAAGCCGGTTATTTGGCATGGGGTCATTTGATGCTCTGTATGCTAACCATTCATTATACAGATGATTCTTGAAGTTTTTGCATTCCTCATCAAACCATTTTTTGTGGAAAAACTGTTTACCATGCTTTGTGGGGGACCGAGCTAGTGTTGGTTTTAGAAGTTCTATTAAATCGTCATACATTGGTAGAGGCTTATCCGCCTGCATAAGGGAAGCCCGTGGGGCATGTGTAAAAGCCTGTAATAGAGCTTTGCACAATGAGTGTCAGCATTTGTGGCACCATCAGTTAGGACATGCAAATTTCCACAGCATAGCAAAAGTACCTGAATTGTGTAAAGGAGTAAAAATGAAAAAAATGTTCACATTTCCTTGATTGCAATGCATGCAAAGAATCAAGGAGTAAACGTGGGTCTTATTCTAAAGGTGACAGAGTCGGCAAGTGACCATTTGCCTCAATCCATTCTGACCTTTGTGGGCCTTTCGCTGAGTCAGAAGGAGGAGCAAAATATTTTCTTGTTCTGGTGGATGATTACAGTCATTTCACGTGGTATATTTACTAAAACATACAAGTGAAACTTTCCAAGTAATCAAAATTTGGGTTAACTATGTAAAGAGACAGTTTCCTTACAAAGTGGTTCAATTACAGAGTGACAGGGGAGGTGAGTTTATGTCTGAAGCCTTGCAGGCATGGCTGAGAAAACGAGGAATCAGTCATCGTAAATCAAATCCATTTTCACCCCAAGTGAATTCGGTTTGCAGAACACAAAAATAGATCATTGCAAACAATGTTAGATTCTATGTTGTGTGATTCTGGCTTATCCAGAAAGTTCTGGGGAGAGGCAATCCTTTGTGCCAATTACATACAGGACAGGTTGTTTCATTCTACAATAAACAATACTCCTCATTTTTTGCATTATGGAAATAAAACTTATTTGGATCATGTTAAAACTTTTGGTTGTTGGGCTTGGGTTCACATTCCAAAGGGACAGAGAAGGAATGGAGATCCCAAGGCAAAAAGACTTAGCTTTGTTGGATATCAGAGTTGGTCACAAGGATATCGTTTTGCACTAGGGCGTGGCAGAGTTGTGATATCAAGACATGCAGAATTTTGTGAGCAAGATAATTGTGCTCGTCTGCATGCAAATTCAGAAGTTGTTTTGTCTTCAAATAATACAGATAAAGTTGTGAAGTCTGAGAAGGAAAAGCCACAAATTACAGAAACTTCTGAAAGTGACAGTGATGTGGAATCTGGTGATGAGGGTCCCAGTACACATTATCCAAAAGCTGAGCCAATCTCTCCCAAGCAGGATGAAGCAGAGGGGAAAGATAGGTCAGAGGGGGAAAGTGTTCAAGTTAGAAGATCACAGAGGAGCAATCAGGGGGTACCACCAGAAAGGTTCACTGTGCAATAATTTAAAGCTTTTCACATGAAATGTGAACCTCATGATTATGAGGAAGTTTTAAAGTTACCACACCGGGAAATGGTAATGTGGAAAAATGCAATGAAAGAAGAAATTAAGTCTTTTACAGATCATAATGTGTTTACCATTGAGCCATTGCCAGAAGGAAAAAAGGCAGTGGGTTGTAGATGGGTGTATAAAATAAAAAACTTAGCCGACAGAAGGTTGAATGCAAGTAAGCTGTGCAGGAGCAAGCTGAAAAGCAAGCCTTGTGGAGCCTCTTTTTATTGGATAAAATACAGTTGGAAAAAGAGGTAGTGAAACCACTCTGAACTTTAACATATTCCATCTAAGCACATTCTAAGCATTAGCTAATACACGTGTCAGCAGGTGTTTCCTGTAGGCGCTGTGAGAGTGGATTGCGTCTGTGTTCCTTGTTATGCTTTAGGCCAAGCGTTCTGTCTAGTAAGCAGATCATATGAAAGGACAAAAGGTCAGGGAAAAAACCCTGTCTACTTGCCAAGAGGCCACAAGTTCATGGAGCATGGGTGCAAGGCTCCTTGGCACACTGTGGCATGCCGGGTGTGAGGTGTGCCTCAGCACAAGCGGAGCCTAATCTCCACAGATGGTAGTACTAAATGCAAAACAAGACTGGTAGCCTTTACGCAAAGAAAAGGTGAAAGTTTTGATGAAACTTTCCCCCCAACTGCAAGGAGTGTGTGTGTGTGTTTGTTGCTGGCTATTGCAGCACAATGTGGGTTTAAAGTGAATCATTTTGCTGTTGAAACAGCTTGCCTTAATGCAAGTCTTTGAGAAGAAATATTTATGAATCAAGTACCTGGTTTTGAGGCAGGTGAACAGGGTTCAGTATACAGACTGCATAATGCAATCTATGGGCTTAAACAATCTGCCAGGTATTACAATGAATGTCTTGACTTTGCTTTGTAAAATATTGGTTTTAAAAGAAGTATAGCCGATAACTGTATGTACACCAAAGGAACGGGTGATAAATGTAAATTATGTTTGTCTTATGTTGATGATTTACTTTATTCTGCTAAGAGTGATAAGCAGGTAAAGGAGTTTGCAGAACTAAGGAAACAGTTCAAAGTAAAAGATTTAGGACCAGCAAAGAACTATCTTGGTCTAGAAATCCAGAGAACCAGTGATGGAAGTTTTTTGTTAAGTCAAAGAGACAAAATAATTGAGTTGCTTGAAAGGAACAACATGCAGAATTGTATTTTTTTAAAAAAATAATATTTATTAAAAGTTTAAGAATTACAGAAAGAAGTAAAAAAGAAGGAGAAGAAATAAACAATACAAATCAATACATTACAGTACATATAAAAAAAACAAAAAAACAAAAGACACAATACATCAAAACAAAAACAAAAGCAAAAACAATTAAAAACACATCCAATATTTCCATATCTTTATGTTTCATTAACTTATTTCATCGACCTCCTCACACCTCCCTTTTTTGTGTTCTAGTTATTATTTCAGCAAATCCCTTCCATCTTTCACAGTTTTCTGTCATTTAATTGTCTTAATTTATTTTAACCTTATCTTACCATTAAAACCCTAAAACTTATTTATACTTAACTCCTTATAACATTTCTACTAAAGCCGTATAATTTCATTCCAACATTTTTCTAACACTCATTAATTTTACAATATTTCTCTAAATAAATTTTTAAACTTTTTTCCAATCTTCTTCCACCGTCTCTTCTCCCTGGTCTCGGATTCTGTCAGTCCTTTCTATCAATTCCATATGGTCCATCAACCTGGTGATCTTCTATCCAAGGCTCTTAACTCTTTTCCATGTCCCTTCTGCAGATCTCCTTCATATTTATACATGTGCTTTACTTTATCTTCTGCTGATCTTGTTCTTAATTTCCTTCCTTTGGCACTGAGGAGTAGATCTCGGGGAAGCTCCAACCTAACAATGTCTTTGTTCCTTCTCGACAGGTCAGCCCATTCTCCATAGTCAGAACTAAAGTCCAAAAAATATTTCAGAGCGTGTTTCAAAATCCCTCCGAAGCTAAAGGCCCCCACAACTCCAATCTCCCCCTGACCCAAATCCAGATCCCAAAAGCCAGAACATCCCTGCATAAGGGGATCTATCCAACTTTCCTTCTCCAATCCAAGCGGGACTCCATCCCTCCAAATCTGGCTTTCTCTAGATTCAAACGTAAAAGGCAACAGCTTATGTTCATCAAATTGCCTCTGTAAGGCCGGGGCTTTCTCCACTTAAATTACTTGAGGTTCAACAACAGCTTTCTCCTTCGTCTTCTCCACAGCTTGCCATGTCAAAACAGATTCCTGAATCAAATCCTGAGTTGTTTCTGTATAGGTATTCACTTTTTGTCCCAAATCAGTCATTTTTTGTCCCAAATTGTCAATTTTAATAATCATCACATCTGTCTTCTCATGAAGCTGTTCCAATAAAGCACTTGTCTTACAAAATGCAATCACTAAGGCTTCTTCTGTCGACATTCTTGTCCAAGGTCAATCTCTGATTCTCAGTCTTTAATCTCTATAGCTAGAAAATTCCCCAGCTCCACTCCTGCAACAGTTTCAAAAGCTCCTTCTAGGGGAAACAATTTCTATTTGTATCCGTCCTTTTAAACGCAGCTCCAGCAACAAAATTAGTTCGATTTTCAGTTACTTTTGCTCCTTTTTAAATGCAAAAACAATGGAAACAATATATTTCTCTTATTTAACTATCTGTCAACATACGTTTTATTCACAGTCAATGAACTTTCCCAAAACGTCGATCTTACTGGCAGCCCGTTCCCAGGTTCAAAACGGTGGTAATTTATCTTTCTTCACTCTCTCTCCTGCAGGCTTAGGCGATCTAAAATTTTCCCCCTCTTCTCCTGCTTCCAAGGGAGGTTTAGTAATTTTAACCGATGGAGATTTAATCCTTTACAAAAGGCTTTCCAGACTTTAGTTTGCAACGTCTTTGCTTCAATCTATTTACAAAAGAGGAAGGCGGACTTCCTGTTTGAAACCTTCCCGTTTCGATGCCAAATTAAGATGTTTAAAGATCCAATTTTCCGTTCTACTCACGGGTAGTTGTTTAAAGTCCAATTGTCCACAGGAAAAAGTCAGCGCTCTCCGGCAACAGCAATGCGGCTTCACTCCGTGAAAGAAGCAGTCGATTTGAAGCACCGCGCCGCTCACCCTGCATCGCTCCGGAACCCCGGAACCGGGTTTCCCCGCGAGTAGGGGAGGCCCAAAAGGTGCCAGCCGAATCCCACCTCCACAGGTTTCTCCCGCCTGTGGTTTTTAATGGGTCTCCGCCTCGCCGTGGCGGTCCAGACCCTGATTTCCACAGAGCGGATTCCTCCTGATCAGAGGAAATCCGCCATTGCCGGAGGCGCTAACCCAGAAGTCCCAACATGCAGAATTGTAAAGGTGTGAAAACCCCAATGGAAACAGGTTTTTTCAGGCTTCCGGTTGATCGTGCCACCATCACAGTCGGAGGTCTCTTCATAGGAGGAGACCTTGGTACATCAAAGGCGGGGGAAACTGCTCCAGTGCAGCAGACACCCAGGAAAAACCTCAAATTGAGCATTTTGAGGACATGGGATCTGGCAGGTGTCAAAAGCGGGCTCCCCCCTCCCCAGTAAGCTCTGTTTTCAGCTCCGAGAGAGAGGGGGTGGGAGCTGCGACACAATGGATAGAACGCTTCCTTTGATGGTATGAAGCTACGAGACTGTGAGGCATTAGCGTTCAATTCTTCCAACGCTAAAATCATTTAAGGACTGTACCGTGAGTACTTTTTACATTTGGATTAAAATTTGGAACAATTTGGAGATGGGTAAGGGAATTTAAAAACGGAAGTCAGTCCCTACCTGCTGATAGAATGGGAAAGCAGAGGCGTTTCCGAAGCCAAGAGAAAGGACTTAGAGACTTTTAAACTTCCAAAGACTGAATCTATTAACCCCCCAAAAGCAGGTGAAGGGAAGAAGAGAATTTAACATTACTGAAATACCTGCGAAAGATTTTTAAAAGGACTTTTAAAAGCCTTTGGATTCTCTGGAATCTGTGACCCAGTCAGAGCGGCGAGCAGCCATTGTGATGTAACAATAGAAGGCATCCTGTTACTTTCGTTTCCTACTTGGTTACTTTGAAGTTCTGCAGCGGTCTGAGCTGAAACATTTTAACCCTTCAAGTGAAAATTGGCAACATACCCCATTTGAATTGCTTGAGTAGTGAAAAAAGAAAATAAGTAAGAATGGCAGGCTGGAAAAATTGGAACTGTATTTTAACTGTCTTGTTCCACAAACTGGAGCTGTTGTATGACTACTAGCTCATTACTCCTGACTCTGTGGAAATAAAAGTATCTTTGAGCTTGGAAATCTGAGTTACTAGCGGTGTTATGGCGGGTGAGCCTGGGAAAAAGCCACAAACAAGAAGAGAATCTAAAGACCAGGCTTTCCAAGAGCAAATATTGGAGTTTATGAAAGATAATAAGCAGGGTTTGCCGAGTCTTGCAACAGAGGTCAGAGCTAATACTCTCTGTCTCCAAGAATTTAAAAAAGACTTTGAATTCTGCGCAAAGATCTCCAAGAGGTCAAAACAGAAGTTGCAGGTTTGCAGAAAAGAGTATCAGAGATCGAAACAGTTAAACTTTCAGACTTAGAAAAATCACAGGAAGAGGCCCAAACAGCAATAGCTTTTTTACAACTTTGAGAGACCTACCAGAGATTGAACAAGGAAATTTGAAAGAGTGTTTGGTCCAGGAATTTGTATCCTTTTGGGATCTAACAAAGGAAGAGGTGGAATCTACAATTTTAAAGGCCTATAGATTTGGACCTAGAGGAAAAAAAGGACTCAAAAATTTTAAATGATTGGGATTGCATTACAAGAAGAATTTTGAAATACAACAACATTCAGTTGTTTTATTTAAAGAAATCCCAAAAATTTTCTTGGCAAAAAGAAATAACTATTTGGATCTTACAAGTGCTTTGAGAAGAAAAAACAACTTCTTTCAATGGAAATTTCCACAAGGCCTTTCATTTAAACTACAACTATCTTTATTACGGTCCAGAGACCCAACAAAACATTGCAAATCAATACAGAGTTCATACAGCCTACCTCCAGGTTAATCAAGCACTTTGTTTGGAATATAGGGCTCATTTGTTCTTGCAACCACCGATAAAAACTTTGCCACTGCCAACGTTCTAGCTTTTGTCCGGTCTTCCAGTAGGAACCTGACATAGTGAGCCTCTGACTTTCCCGGGAAAGGCACCAGCAAGGGTAGTATCAGTTCAGCCCTGGTCTGCTCATACTTCGCACAATGTAACAAAATATGATCTATGGAATCGATGTCTTGAGCACACGAGCAAAGTCTGTCCTGGTAGGGAACTCCTCTCAACCTACCATCCAGCACTGCAGAGGGGAAGGCATTCAGTCTGGCTTTGGTGAAAAGCCTTCGATAGTTAGGTACTGTCAGGTTTTTGATGTAAGATGTTAACTCAAAGACATACCCATATTGAACTCCTGCTGCCAGCGGACTACAGACTGCGTGTGACCGAGATCACAAGTCACTGTGTGCATTGTCCCATAATCTTTGCTTTAAAACCTTTTGGGCGCCTTCATAGCCCAGGTAATACAGTTGGGGGGGGGGAGACAGACCAATAGAGGTGGCTTTTTTAGCCATGGTTTTCTGCCATTTGCTATGGCAGCCAAGAGGGCCAAAATGGAGCCTGGCACGCTTCCGTTGCGTAGCTTGCAAACTGTCCATGCCGATCCAAACGTCCTTCTGCCTCTTTGGCCGGTTAGCAGAGCGATCACAGTGGTTAGAAGCGATTGCAGTGTGTGGGTAATAATTCAAAACACACACAAGGCTTTCTCTTATCTTCTTAGCCTTTAATCGCGTAGCATAACATCATAAATCACACCCGGCGAAAGCTCGCACATCTTCCCTCTTGCATTGCGTACGAGAAAGAAAAACACAGAGTAAAACTACTCCCGAATGTGTAACGTAACCACGCCTCAAGATGTGAGACATCACTCAGAACTCTTTAACCCTGTAAGTTCTGAAACCCTTAACACCCCCTCTCGTCTTGCATCTTGAGGGAAACTGTGAACACCTATTTACAGACCTCTTTGAGTTCAACTCACCTCCCATTGCCTTTTGCCTTCCCCTGGCATCTGTCCCAGGCAACTGTTGAACCCCTTCAACACTCCCAGAATCGCACTGTGCGAAACCAACCCACGCATTGGTGACCTCAAACCTCTCAGGTGGAATCCCCTTTGTGATGCGTGTTGACCGTCTGAGCACGAACTCAGGTGCTCCTCCTGACCCACTGGGGTCAGCAAGCGCGTCCCCTACATCGGAAGACTCCCCCTCTGACTTGCTGCGTCTTCGGGCCTTCTGAACTTCGCTAACAGGAGATGAAGGCTCACTCTTGGGCTCCCTCTTAACCTGTGGAGAAACCCAACCCTGTGCCTGACCTTCATCAGAGACCTGGTCCTCAGCAACAGGCTCAGCCTCTGCCTCTTCTTCCTCCTCAGAATCAGATAGACATTCTGAGAGAACGTCAGGACCATCATTAAGTCTTGACCAACCATCCTGCTCACAGAACTCAGCATGCTTACTGACCAGAAGCTTGGTCTGATCACCCCCTGGGTATGCAAACTTCCACCCATTTGTCGCAGGTTCATACCCACAGAAGATCATTTCCTGGTACCTTGGACCACCTTCCTTCCGTTGAGCTGTTGGTATAGGCACCCAAGCCTTGGAACCATACACACGGAAGAAATGCACCTGTGGCTTTTTCCGGTGCAACAGAAAAAACGGTGTGTCACCTATAACGTGGTTATAGGATCTGTTAAAGATAAAGCTGGCAGATTTCCAAGCTTCACTCCAAAAGCTCTGAGGCAGCCCAGAGTCACACAGTAAAACCCTGACAGCTTCAGCCAGTGTTTCACTCCTGTGCTCTGCCACGCCTCTCTCTTGAGGAGACTTAGCACTCGTCACCTGGTGACGAATTCACTTTTGCTTGAAAAACTCCTTCAGAGCAGACCCAGTAAACTGTGACCCACGGTCGCTCTTGAACCCTTGCACCTTGGTGGAGAACCTTAGTTCCACCTCCACAACCCAATCTTTGATCAGTCGCGCCGCCTCCCCTTGCGTTCTCAGCGAGAAAAACCACCCATTCTGAGTAAAATCATCTGTCAGCGTCAGCCCAAACCTGGTCCCTCCCAGACTCGGACACTCCATGGGTCCTGCAAGGTCTGTGTGTACGAGCTCAAAAGGTTTTGTGGTTACCCTCTCCACCCTGGGATAACTGCACCTTTGTACCTTTACTTTTCTGCACGCCCTGCACTCTAGGGATCTCCCACATGCTTTGAGTTTGCAACCCTTAGTGCAGCTGGGCAGCCTTTGGACATCTTCCAAACAGTTGTGTAACATCCTCCTGTGCCAGAGATGAACACAAGAATCATGGCTGGGAACACTAGCACACTGCGCCTGTGCTCTTCCGGCATTCCCCCCACCCTCCAGAGGTGTCTCCAGAACAAAGAGATTGTTCTTGCATTCCACGTTGACAAGCTGTTTCCCCCCTCTGAAAATGGAACAGACATCATTTTCAAAGCAAACTTTGTACCCTTCCTTTACAAGAGCAGGTACTGATAACAGACAACAGTGCATCTCTGGCACAACGTAGACTTCCAGCTGCGCCTGTAAAAAGGAAACAAACATTTGCAACGTTAGACACTGGCCTTTGTGACCCATTAGCAAATTCAATAATTGTCCCAGCTGAAACAGCCCTGCAGTTCCGCAGCTCCTCAGCAGGTGGCGCTCCTATCAGGTGATGGCTGGCTCCCGAATCTATAATCCAGCGCAACACTCTGTCCTTGCTGGAGTTGTCCTTAAGCGTTGCCATGGCAACAAACTTCTCGCTGCCCCTGTCCTTGGCAGCTTCCGTAGCCGCAACTCTCTCAGTTGCCCTGAAGACTGGACTTATCTCAGCGTTCCCAGACAGCTCTGCACCGCTTATCTCCCTCTGCTGCAGGTGGCTGACCTTGAAGCCTCCAGCTCTATCCAGCTTCCCAGGCTTCGGCTCACGACGCAAACAACTCTTGGCAGCCTTTGGAAAAAGAGGCTTCTCTGAGCTTTTACTGCTCACTGCCCCCCCACTTCTCACAGGGCTCCCAGGACGCTTTCCTGCACCCCCTCTGAAGGGTAAAGGGCTCCCAGCACCTTGCCTCTTTCCAGGCTCATCACGCAGACACGTTGCCGCACCCACGCAGCTTTCAGACTCTGCAAACGTAGCAGCAACAACAGTGGCAGCAACAGTCCCTCCGCCCCCTCAGGGGCCTCCCAGCTTTTCCCAGCTCTGCACTGGCTCTCACGAAGGTGGCCAGTGCCATCTTGCCACTCCTGTTCTGATGCAGCCATCTCCCGGCCCTTGCTTCCGACCCCAGCTTCACAAGCTTCCTGGAGTGCTAGCCAAGCGGCCTCTGGCTTCCTTGCACCCAGAACAATAGGCTTCAGATCAGCATCCACATTCTCAGCCAAAAACGCAAGCACACGCTTCTCAGCTTCACCTTGCTCTGCAACTGCCCCAGCTGCCTTAGGCACCAGCTGGACAATTTCCCACAGCCTGGCTCCAACTAAAGACAACTCCGCTTGATAGCTCCACTCCAACCACGTTTGGCTAGTCAGCTTCTCACATGGCAGCTTAAGCTCAAAGCCATGTTCCTGGGACTGAGCCATCTCCTCCCCCGGGGCTGAGCGTACTCATGTCTTGGCAGTAGCTCCCTCCGGCTCCCGGCAGATCAGTCTCTTCTCCCAGCGAGCGCCTTTCAGCCTCAGAGAAAGCAAAGCTCTGGCTGGCCCCAGCGTCTTCACAGCTGGCTTCCCCCACACATGGGACGATCCTCCTGCAACAGCTTCAAAGCTCTGGCTAATTGCCCATAACCTATGGCGGCCAAGAGGGCCAAGAGGGCCAAAATGGAGCCTGGCACGCTTCTGTTGCGTAGCTTGCAAACTGTCCGTGCCGATCTCTCTTGTTGATAGTCCTTTATGTTGGTCGTCGAGTCTCGAAGGAGCTCTATCCCAGTAAGAGCCAAGTTTCTTCCAGCCAGCCCTCCATATTCCAAAACGGAGCCCCAATCATATTTCTTGCTTCTTTTAAGTCCAAATGTTCCAAATGTCCCAAAGGCTTCCCCTTTCATCTTGGACAAATTTGCAATCCATAATTCTTCCGATCCCCCCATAAGGGGATCACTCCCTACTTCATTCTCAATTTCAGTCCAAATTTTATAATCCACAATTTCCTTGTTTTCTTTATATTCCACAATTGTAGGGTTCTGGTTGGCCCTCACCAGCAATATTTCCACTCCTCCTTCTCTCTCCTCTAATTCTGAAAAGATCTCTTCTAATTCAGCTGCAGAGTTGTTTTTTGTCAAGTCCTTAACACAGTCAACAGGATTATTTACTTTAACATTCAAGGTCGCAAGTTTTGTAGCCATATCTGTGCTCTGGTTTTGTGACATTCCCACGAGAGAGAACATTTTTTCTAACTCGGCTTGTAATTTTCCATCTGCAGCCATTGTAATGTCTCAGAATCCCCCCTAGAGGGATTCTGGTTACTTAGTAGTCCTTCTCCAACAGTCAGTAACTTTATTTATTTATTTCTTCTTTGTTTCCAACAACCTGAAATCAAATGTAACTCATCTAGTCCACAAAGATAGTAAATAACAAATTTTTCTAGCTTTAAAAGCTTGTTTGACAGCTCCTTTGACAGCTGTCAAACTCCTTATGTCTCTTCAGCAGGCTCGCTCACGGATCGCTCCTGGATCCGGGGGGGGGGGGGGTTCACATCAACTTCTAAGATTCAGTTCTCATCCTCCAGCACAAAACTTCTAATGCCAATCGTGGAATTAATAACTCTTGTCTCACAAAGAGAGAGATGGTCTCTCCACCTTAGTTATCCAATTCTTGCTTTAAATATCTGCAGGGAGGGGGGGAGCGGACTTCCTTTTAGCACTCCCCCGATCGTTCCAAATTCAAGGAAAAAAAGATTTTTTAAATCCAAATTCCGTACTACTCATGGGTTATTTCTTTTTCAGTCCAAATGTTCAAGGAAAAAAGTCAGTGCTCTCCGGCCATGGCTCGCGGCTTCACTCCACTGAAGTAGCGGTCTACTCACAGCACCACGCCGCTCCCCGCACCCTCTCCAAAGCCTTTAAAAAGGCTTCTTTGTGGGTCGGGGGGGCGCAAATGGTGCCCGCCGAGTCACCAAGTCCACAGGCTTCAGCGCCTGTGGTTTCTGAGGGTCCCCGCGCCGCGGCGGCGGCAGGACCCGTCCTCAGTAGAGCCGATTCCCTCCGGAGCTCGGAGGGAATCCACCATTGACCGATCGCGCTAACCCAGAAGTCCAGGACCAGCTGAATATGAATTATGTGACTGGTAGATTGTGTGAACAAGAATATCAACATCATCGAAAACGTATTGATAATTCAAATACCCCAAGGGTTGGATGTTCAGATAATTCCCAGCGTGGGGAAACTAGCAGGCAGAGCTGTAAGGAAGCCTCACAGGTGTCTGCTATGGCCAGCAAGTCATGTTTTCGTTGTGGCAGCAGGTTTCATTTGATAGCAAAGTGTCCAGAAAAGCAACAGGAATTTCAACAGTCCAAGGCCAGTTTCCGGAGTTACAGGGGAAGACGACGTGAGAACTACAAGAATCAACGATCCAGAGGGGGAACAGGTGCTGATAAGGGACTATCTGCAATGGCAGCACAACAGAGTCCTAAAAGGAGCCAACAAACTTTGAAGTGGATAATTGACAGTGGAGCAAGTCACAGTTTAGTTCCAGCGACATCTAGTGGCCGCTTGATGAACTGCAAGACATTGCCAGTTGCAAAAACCGTGACTATAGCAGACAATAGTAAACGAGAAATGAACCTTAAAGGCACAATTTTTGTTAACTGTTTGCAAACTAACCTTCCTGTTTTTGTTCTTCCAGGAATGAAGAATGGACTTTTGAGTGTGTCATGCCTGGTAAAAAGTGGTTTTAAGGTTGAGTTTGAAAATGATGTGTGCACCATTTCAAAACAGGGAAAGGAGCTAGTTAAAATTCCCTGTGAGGGTGGGCTTTTTGTTTTGGTTGAAGAGCAGTTAGCAGCAGGTAGATATTCAACAGGTGAAGCGCAAGCTAAGTGTGTAAATAAGGCTCCTCATACAGGTTGTGCACATCTGCTACACAGAAGGTTAGCTCATATATGCTACTTTATGCTCTACTCCAATTTTTTGCGGCTGACGGAGCCTCCCACATCCCCTCTGCATTGAAGGTATACTACGCAAAAGTGGTTTCCACCCTCTGCTATGCTGCCCCGCTCTGGGCCCCTGGGTCCAATTTAACATCGCTGGAGACATTGCAGAATCAGTTTCTCCGTCGCCTCCTGAAACTCCCCATGTGTGTGAGCAACGCAGCCATACGTCTGGAGTTAAGGATTGCAACATTGGAGACTGTCATCTGGAAGCGAGTCTTTGGCTATTGGCTGTCCAGCTGGCATAGGCTTCCCGACCATTACCTTTTTCAGTGCCTCTGGCGGGACGAATTTGTTAATCCGTGGGTAGGAAAAATCCATGCCAAACTTCTGAGCATCGGAATCTCCCCAGCGGACTCCTTAAAGATGAACTTACGCTCAGCTAAAAGCCTAATTGAGCAAAGATTAGCAGACATTGAAAATCAACACAACCTTGCCAGAGGTGGGGGTGTCTGCTCCCCCAGGTATCACGGAATAACCCCACCACTTGACCTTCCATCATACATGTCATCTCTTTCATCAGTACCTCACCGACTTGCATTTATTCGTGCAAGGTTCAATGTCCTTCCATCGAACCTGCTGAGCCACAGATTTTCCAAGGGTTTGGTGTCTCCGCTATGCGTGTGTGATGGGAAAACTGTTGAATCTCTTCCACATATAATGTTCAACTGTCCCCTACATAGCATAGCCAGGACTAAATTCCTGGGCCCTGCTTTACTGCGCTTGGTTAGCAGGCCTGTTGAGTCACACGCCGCACTGCTTTTGCAGGATACAGATCCTTCTGTTACTCTGCAGGTGGCGAGATTCCTGAATGCGGTTATCTCACACGCAAAAACCACCAAAAAACAACAACAACAACAACATCAAAATCTAATCGGACAGTTATGATGAGAGTGCATGTCGGATCTCGTCTTCAGTTTTCCTTTTTCTGTGAACCGTCCCTTGGAGCTCTCCGGGCCACATCCTATTATTTGGCTCTGCCCAATGACCCCCCCTTGCATCGCAGTGTTCACCTTCTGTTGCCAGATATTTCGGTTTTTAAGCCTTTGTGCTTTTTTATGTTTGTACATATTTTATGGGCTAATAGCCGTAAATAAATAAATGAATGAATGAATGAATGCTTTAAGTATGTAAGCAAGATGCCAGATTTAGCTGAGGAGTGTAACATTAAACCCTGTCCAAATTTTCTGGATTGTTGTGCTTGTAAACATGCTAAGGTTAAGACATATAACTATGCTAGATCTGATAGAGTAAGCAAGAAACCCTTTGAACTTGTGCACACAGACGTGTGTGGCCCTATGCCAGGCAAATCGCTTGGAGGTGCGAGATTTATGCAAATTTTGGTGGATGACTTTTCAAGGGCTAGTTGGGTTTTCTTTCTGAAAGAAAAATCACAAGCAGCTTCCATCCTGATGGATTGGATTGAAGAAATCGAATGTAAATTTGACACCAGGGTACGTAAAATACAATCAGATCGTGGTGGGGAATATGTGAACCACACGCTGGAGACGTGGTTAAAAAGGAAAGGTATAGTTCACAGACTTACCAATCCCTATTCACCACAGGAGAATGCAGTTGCCGAAAGAAAATTTCGAACATTACAGGAAGCCATTGCTGCTTTGCTGTTTGATTCTGAACTTCCACAGCGTTTTTGGGCTGAGGCTGCACTGTATGCGAATTATACTTTTAACAGAGTGTACAATAGCACAGTAGGCAACACTCCTTACTTCATGCTATTTGAAAAAAAACCAAAAATTGATCATCTAAGAGTTTTTGGATGTCGTGCTTATGAGCTGGTGCCTAGGGCACAACGTAGGAAAGGCGATCCTAGGTCTAAAGAAATGTTTTTCTGTGGTTATCAAGCAAACACAAAAGGTTGGAGATTTGTGAATGTAGAAGGCAATCAAACGAAAATCACAATCAGCAGAAGTGCAGAATTTTGTGAACAGGATGGTTGGAATAAAATTCATGGAAATCCTGACATACTATTTGATGTGGTGAACAGTAACAATGAAACTCAGGCCCCAGGGCAGGTATTAGTTCCAGAACAGACTGAGGAATTTGAGTCTGAGGACGAGGGTGAGAAATCGTCTAGTTCACCCAAGTCTGTAAAGTCAGAATCTTCTAGCTCTAAAAGTTCACCTGTACAGCAAGAGAGACGTGTAAAGTCAGAATCAGAAAGTTCTTCAACTACTGGTGACAAACAGGTGACAACTAGTGATTCTGGGTCAGAGGGGGAAACTGAAGGAACATCGCAGGAACTGTTAAGGCGTTCTAAGCGTACCAACAAAGGTAAACCTCCTGAAAGGTACCAAGCTATTAGTGTTTGGGCTGGTTTGGCAAATTGCGAACCTGAAAGTTTTGAGGAGGTTGAGCAATTACCCCAGGAGGAGGCCAGTAGGTGGCGTGAGGCCATGCAAAAGGAGTTGAATTCTATGAAAGAACTGGGTGTGTTTTCCATCACCAAACTGCCAGAAGGTACCAAGGCAGTAAGTTGTAGGTGGGTGTACAGGATAAAGACAACAGTGATGGGGAAACCAGAGTACAAAGCAAAGCTTGTAGCTCGAGGTTTTACGCAAAGAAAGGGGTTACATTATTCCGAAGTCTATGCACCCACTTCAAGGAGTGAAACCCTACGGGCACTATTAGCAGTTGCTGCTCAGAAAGGGTTCAAAGTGAATCAATTTGATGTCTCTACAGCTTATCTTCATTCAGACTTGGCTGAAGAGCTCTATATGGAGCTACCGCCAGGATTGAAAGTTGGTTAATCAAATCAGGTATGGAAACTACATAAATCTATTTATGGACTCAAGCAATCTGCTCATAATTGGAATGAGTGTTTGAATGACGTTTTGGTAGGCTTTGGTTTTAGCAGGAGTAAGGCTGACAATTGCTTATATTTCAGAAGTTCAGGAGATGCTCAAGAATCTTTGCTTGTTTATGTAGATGACCTGATTTATACTTCAAAGACACAAGAACAAGTAAAAAAACTAGCCAAAGAGTTAAATAAACACTTCAAAGTTAAGAATCTTGGTGATGTGAAGGTCTATCTTGGTGTTCAGATAGATAGGACCAAAAATGGCAGTTTTCTACTGAATCAAAAAGGCAAGATATTGCAAATGTTGAAAAAGTTTAACATGACGGAGTGTGCAGGTGTTAGAACACCAATGGAAATGGGTTTTGTAAAAGACAATGAGTTCAAGGATAGTGCTGAATTCAAGCGTGCTGAAATCTTTCAGTCAGCACTGGGAAGCTTACTTCATCTTTCACAATGGAGTAGACCAGATATTGCTTACGCTGTTAACTTACTCAGCAGAGAAGCTTCGAAACCTAGTGTAAATGCATGGAAAGGAATTCAAAGAGTGTTAAGATATTTACAATACACCAAAGATTTTTGCCTTGAATTAGCTTCGGAAGGACAAGCACAGATTACTTGTTGGGCAGATAGTGATTGGGCAAATTTAAAGGATAGAAAATCAGTGTCTGGCTGTGTAATAAAATTTGGTAACTCTCTGATTGGGTGGAGATCCAAGAAACAGAACCTGATTACTTTGTCGTCAACAGAAGCTGAGTTCTGTGCCTTATCTGAGTTATGTAGAGATCTAGAATTTTACAAATGCTTGACACAAGAGATGTATGAAAAGGCCATTACTCCAATCACTGTATGGGGTGATAATCAACCGTGTCTTAAGTTAGCACAAAATGGGCAGTTTAAAGGTCGTACAAAACATTTGGATATCCGCTTTCAAAACGTTTGTCAAATGGTAAAAGCAGGAATTGTTATATTAAATTACTGTCCCAGTCATGAAAATCAAGCTGATGGTTTTACAAAACCGCTTGGGTTTCAGCGGCATGAAAACTTTTGTGAAGAAATGGGTCTGAAGTAATTTTGTTTTTTATATTGCCAGCGAGAGGGGGTGTTAGGGTGTGAAACCTAAGACGCTGGCAAGTTAGCAATGTCATGTAACTTTAAGTAGTCAAGCTCGTTAAGTTGTTAAGTTGCTCAGTATATAAAGAGTGTTTGTTTCTCTGCGTGTGTGGGGGGCGTGAAGCAAAAATGTCCGAAAGCTCCGGAGGTGTTTCTGTTATCTTTCTGCAATAAACCTGTCTTTGGAAGGACAGGCTTCCCTGTGTTGTTATTTCTTTGCTGCTGAGACTCTGAAGCTTGTACTGCAACAAGAATCTCTGCACTGGACTTAAGTAATGCTCTGCAAAGAGAGCTGTTGCTGGTGGCGCAGCGGAAGCGTTTACTGGACCAGTACACAAACTCTCTTAAAAACAAGGTAAAAAGATACTATGTATTGATTGAAACAAGAACATTGCAGGAGAATAAAGATTGTACTTGCTGGATTGATTTCTGTTCTGGACCTTGGATAGAAATAGTGGCAATTTCCACTTCCACTAAAATTCTCTGACGTTCCAATCTGCTCCCAAGTAAGCATGCATAGGATTTGCAGCCACCGTTTATTTAAAATATATTGACAAAAAAGTGTGACTGATGATTTGGAAAGCAAATTAAAATAAAATAAACTGCATCTAAACTGCTCACCAGAGATGAGGGGGTTGCACTGGAACAACCCAAGATCTACCTACTGCAAACACACTCAGCCTACGAGACGTAGGATTTCAATTGTGCTATTAGGATGGTGGCAGCTCAGATTCATAAGGAATAACTTGCCAAACAGCTAAATATGGCCCACATCATGAATAGGGCAGGAAATACAGTATCTATGCTGCTACTCTAGCTTCCTCACTCCTGTTGTTTTAAAACAGGGGTCAGTATTTTTTTTCAGCAGGTGGCCGGTCCACTGTCCCTCAGACCTTGTGAGGGGCCGGACTAAGTTTTGGCGGGGGATGATGCAAGAGCACCACGAGCCCCAGTAGCTGCTTACCTGTGTCTTGCGAGCGGAAGGGGCTGGCAGTGGTGGGATGATGAGCAGCACGCGAAAGGGCTCCGGAGAGGGGCTGCTTAAAATGGCAGCTGCTTGAGCGCTGCTGCTGCTGGCACCAACAAAACCCAGCCCTCGTCCTTCTCTAGGCAGGGCGGGGAGAAGCCAGGAGGAGGGAGGGAGGGAGGAGGAGGCGCCACCGTGTGAAGGAGAGGGAAAGAACGTGCGTGCTGGCGATCCACGTGGCAATTCCTGGACCATCCGCGGGCCGGATCCAGAAGGCAAATGGGTCTGATCAGCCTGCGGACCTTAGTTTGCCTACCCATGTTTTAAAAGCTACAGTTTTTAAAGCTACAGAGCCAAGAAGTGCACCTCTCCTGTTTATGAAGAATGGACTGGCATAGAAACTGAAACAGACTACTTTAAAGCAAAGTCTGCAAAAACAATTGCCAATTTCTTAGTTGCAAATTCAGCTAAATCTAAATATTAAATCTAAAGGCTTAGAACAGCAATACAATTGGACACTGTGCCATCAGTAGTCCGACATATTTCAAAGGAAAAATATGGAGAAAACCCCCCCGAAGGAAACAAAACACATACATTGCCTAAAAACATTTTAAAACATTATTCCATATTTACCTAGTTATAGATAACCTGTTTGGGGAAGCTAAAACAGACCCCAAAAATGCTGTTGGCCACATTTGATTTAGAAATTAATTAAAACAGCAGCATATGATCTTTTTAGGACCAGGTGAAAGGAAAAATAAATAGATACCTTGTGAGTTTCATGGAATTCTCCATCAAGCAGGGTGTAAAATAAAAAAGGGGGAGGGAGATTAATGAAACTGGAGTTTATAACTTGTGTATCTACTAAAAGCAAAGTCAATAGAGACCAAAGTGGAAAGCAATATGTACAACCACACTGTATTACTTTCCACTCTGGCTTCTATTTGAGACATTTTGTTTCACACATAGAAAAAGTGACAGCATTAGGTGGTAAAAGGTAGACTTCCTCCTTTTCTATAATTGCTTGACAATAAATTTGGTATTCCTCAAAGAATACAAAGGTGCCCTGATCAGCAATAGAATCAGTTTCAAATATCTGTTGTTATTTAACATTTTCAATGGGAAGCAACCCCCCCACACACACACTGTGAACACCAATGTTGGAATTCTAGTGTAATGTAGCATTTAAGCCTAGTATAGTTGTAGGTTTTAACCCAAGTCCCCCATTGCAATTCGGATCTGAATTGGAGGTGGGGGGGGGTCTGCAACTTCTCTTTATGTGGGTGGTGGGGTGGATCTGCACTCAACGGCAAATTGCAATTACAGTCATGTATAATTTGGCTCTCATCATGCCTTCTATCAGCCGGAGGCGGCGCGAAACGGCAATGGCGGTCCTCTTTACCTTGTGAAGAGGGGCTCCGCGGAAAAGGGTCGTCCGCTGCGGCAAAGCGGAGACCCGTTAAGTAAAACCCCAGGTAGAGTGAGCCTGGGGTCGTGGGACTCGGCGGGCACCAACAGCGACCTTGGAAACGAAGAAGGGACCCCGTAAGGGGCTCCGGAACGTGGAGGGGGTAGCGGTGCTGTGAGTTCATCGCTCTTTCCGTGGAAGCGAAGCCGCGCTGCTGCTGCTGATGAGCGCTGACCTTTCTTCTCTTGATCATCCGGTTTGAAACAACATACTCGTGAGTAAGAAACCTGGGGTCTTCGAGTCTAAATTTTTGAAATTCGGCTGAAAGCGGGAGACGTTAAAAGGAAGTCCGTCTTCCGACTCTGCTTAAAATAGCAAGCAAAGAGACTTCAAAGCTGGAGCGCTGAGAGGGGTTTTAAAAGAAATTGGAGTATACCCCGCAAATTTGGACTTGATTATTGAAAACTAAAGAAATGGTACTGTTATAAGTGGATATAGACAGTGGCTTTTCTCTCTTCTTTCTGTGGATTACAAAACTTTGAATCCCAGCTCTAGGGCTGCCTAGATACAAAAGAATCATCAGGCTGCGGTTACTGTGTATAAAGTTTTAAAGTTACATTGGGGCTTGTGTGGAAGTTACAAATAAGAAACTGTTGCATGCACCATTGTTAAGAACCTCTACTTTCTGCAATTTAAAGTGAATTCTGAAGTTCTCTCCTGTGCTTTGGCTTTTATTTGGACTTTACAAAACTTTTTTTTACTTGGGAACTTAATGGTGGAAACTTTTTACTTTTTTTCCTTACCTTCTGGGGAGCTCCCCCTACTGGATTGTGGAACTTCTAGTCTCTGAGAACTGCTGGTTGTTTTGTAAATTTTATGTTTGGATTTTCACATCCTGGACTGCCTTTCCCATGGGATTTACAATTTGACCTTGAAACTTGGACAGCTGTGGAATGAGTGGTGCACCAAAAACAAGGGCTGCCAAAAAAGCAAAACAAACTGAACTGTTGCAATCAACTTTGCCTGTGCAGCCACGCAGATCTTCGGTCCCAATTGTGACAGGCCTGCAAGAAGGACAATCTAAACAGTCAGCTGCTGGGGATATGGCTGCAGGAGGGCTAGACCCAGTTTCTAAAGAAATACTAGACCAGCTATCAGCATTAAATAAGAAATTTGACCAAGTGACAGCTACAATTAATAAATTGACTGACCAAGTTTCTCAAAATACACAGGCAATTGGAAATATCCAATCAACAACAACAGAAAACCGAAAATTAGCTGAAGAAGCAAATCTCAAAACAGAGGAAAATAAAAAGAAAATAGAGGAATTAAGAGGGGAAGTAAGACCACTGAGCAGACAGATTAATGAACAGCAAGCCTATCTGTCCATGGCGGAATTGAAGAACCGGGAAAGCAATCTCAGGTTCAGAAATATCCCAGAAATTGAGAAAGAAGATTTGATCAGCTTTTTGACTGCAGAAATATCAAAATTCTGGGGTTTGGCAGAAGAGAAGGATTTTAAAATTGTCACCGCTTTTAGACTGGGAAGAGTGGTTAAAAAGGACAAACCAAGAGATTGCCTGATCATCTTGAGATCTAAGCAAGAAAGGGATAACATACTCGGCCTACACTTCAAAAATTCATTGGTGATTCAAGGGAAGACAGCAGAAATCTTCAGAGATATACCGAAACAATTGTTGGATCTGAGAACTACATACAAAGACCTTGCAAGCTTATTGAGAAACAACACAATTCCTTATAGGTGGGAATTTCCTCAAGGACTATCTTTCAACTTGAAAGGGAAAAAAGTAAGAATTAGAACAGCAGAGGAGCAAGAAAAGTTCCTGAACGACCACGGGGAGGACCTTCGGAAAGGAGTAGCAGGAGCTTGGCCACCCCCTTCGTTTGGCTTCAATCCGGTTCCACCTCCAGACAAAGACGACAAGGGAGACACTCCCATTGGCTGACAAATTGATCCAGGATGTCTCTGCAGCTTCTCAGTTGGAACATTCATGGCGCGAATTCCCCCGAGAAAAGGAAAAGGATCTTCCATATATTGAGGAAAGAGCAATTGGACATTATTTGCCTGCAAGAAACACATGTGACTAGGCTCCATAGGAGAGTGTTAATTAATAAAAGATTAGGCCAAGAATTTATTTCATCAGACAAGGTCAAGAAAAGAGGAGTAGTGATTTATGCAAAGGAGAACCTAGCACCGAAGTTTGTGTTTAAAGACGAACAAGGGAGAATTTTGGCGATTGAAATTCAACTACAAGGAGAAAAATTTTTGATAGTAGGAATATATGCACCAAATGAGGGGAAATCAGAATTTTACAAAAGGCTGCATGAGATAATGCTGGATCATATTGACTATACTAACATCATTTTGATGGGAGACATGAATGGAGTGGTCTCCACCTATATGGATAAGTCACAAAATCAAAATTTAACTAAAGATGGCAGACTACCTAAGACTTTCTTTGAATTAACAGACAGTATGGACTTAATTGACATTTGGAGGACAAAAAACCCATTAGGTAAAGAAGGGACATTCTTTTCTGAGGCCCATCTATCATGGACAAGAATCGACCAAATTTGGACATCTAGAGGACTGGCACCCAAGACTAAAAAAATAGAGATCTGCCCTAAAACTTGCTCCGACCATAATGCCCTGAAATTGGATTTGAGACTTACACCAGCTGGATCCTTCAGATGGAGAATGAATGACACTTTGTTCAGAGATCAGGAGATTGTGAAGAAGGCCCAAAAAACGGTGAAGGATTATTTTGAAATAAACTTGAACACTTCTGTGGAAAAGAAAACAATCTGGGACGCGAGTAAAGCAGTTATGAGAGGGTTTCTGATACAACAGAATACGATTAAGAAAAAACTCTGGAATGGTAAAAAGGACAAGATATTAGAGAAGATAAGAGATGGAGAGAAAAGGCTGAGATTGAATCCAAAATCAAAAGAAGTCTTAAGAGAAATCAAATTCCATCAAGCACAATATGTGAAATTGATAAACCAAGAAGTTGAATGGAAAATTAAACAAATGAAACAAAGATCATTTGAATCGGTGAATAAATGTGGGAAGCTGCTGGCATGGCAGCTGAAAAAGAGACAAAAATTGAACTTTGTTACCAATCTGGAGGTTGAAGGAGAATGCATTCAGAAACCAGAAGAAATTAGAAAGTGTTTCCAGAGATATTTCAAAAAATTGTTTACCCAAGGGCCCCAAGCAGAGATGGAGATAAATCAATTTATAAAGAGAAATGGACTGCAAAAATTATCTCAAGACAAACAAACAACCCTGAATTACAGAATAACACAGCAGGAAATTGAAAGTGCCATTCAGAACATGCAATTAGGCAAATCCCCAGGCCCAGATGGACTTACCTCCAAGTACTATAAGACATTAAAAGACTATCTGATTCAGCCGCTATTGGAGGTATGCAATCAAATTATGGAGGGGAAGGGGGCGCCAGAATCGTGGAAAGAAGCATTCATCACTTTGATACCAAAAGTAGAATCTGAAAAGACCCAACTAAAGAACTACCGTCCCATCTGCCCAGGAAGACTCCCTGAGTGAGTGCCTGAGGGCCCTGCTCCTTCTTGCCACTTACCATCTGGCCTGGGGCGGGGCCTGGGGCCTCATAAGGACTGTGTGCTGCTTGCTGCCTGCTGCCCAGGAAGACTCCCTGAGTGAGTGCCTGAGGGCCCTGCTCTTGCCACTTACCATCTGGCCTGGGGCGGGGCCTGGGGCCTCATAAGGACTGTGTGTGGCTTGCTGCCTGCTGCCCAGGAAGACTCCCTGAGTGAGTGCTTGAGGGCCCTGCTCTTGCCACTTAACATCTGGCCTGGGGCGGGGCCTGGGGCCTCATAAGGACTGTGTGCTGCTTGTTGCCTGCTGCCCAGGAAGACTCCCTGAGTGAGTGCCTGAGGGCCCTGCTCCTTCTTGCCACTTACCATCTGGCCTGGGGCGGGGCCTCATAAGGACTGTGTGCTGCTTGCGGCCTGATGCCCAGGAAGACTCCCTGAATGAGTGCTTGAGGGCCCTGCTCTTGCCACCTACCATCTGGCCTGGGGCGGGGCCTGGGGCCTCATAAGGACTGTGTGCTGCTTGCGGCCTGCTGCCCAGGAAGACTCCCTGAGTGAGTGCCTGAGGGCCCTGCTCCTTCTTGCCACTTACCATCTGGCCTGGGGCGGGGCCTGGGGCCTCATAAGGACTGTGTGCTGCTTGCGGCCTGATGCCCAGGAAGACTCCCTGAGTGAGTGCCTGAGGGCCCTGCTCTTGCCACTTACCATCTGGCCTGGGGCGGGGCCTGGGGCCTCATAAGGACTGTGTGCTGCTTGCTGCCTGCTGCCCAGGAAGACTCCCCTGAGTGAGTGCCTGAGGGCCCTGCTCCTTCTTGCCACTTACCACCTGGCCCAGGGCGGGGCCTGACAGGCCTCACTAGGACAGCTGTTATTGCCGGAGAGGCACAGAGTGTTTTTAAAATGTTTTTAAAAATTTTCTTTGGATTTTTTGTATGTGGGGGGTGGGGGTGGGATTGATGTTTGGTTGGGCGTGGGGAATTTTTTATTATTATTATTTTGATGTTTTTGTAATTTTTACATTTTTTTGTATTGTTTTATTGGTTTTGTTTGTTTGTTTAAGGTGTCATTTTGTTTTTAGGGGGAGGGGTCAGGGCTGCCGGGGAGTGGGCCCCAGCCCACAAAATGGCTGGGGCATGTTCCACAGGGGGGGATGCACTGGGACAACCGATCTCAGTGATCACGGGTAGGAGGAGGAGTTACGCTAAGACCAGACCATGTCATTACAGAGGAGGCAGGTTTAGTCGTTGTCTGAGGACTATCCCTGCCTCCGGGTCTGGTCCTGACCGGATGGATACTAGAATCAGCAAGGGATACCCACATGACCTGAAGGTGCTGCTGTGCAATGCCAGGTCAATGATTCATAAGACCACTGCCATCCATGACTTGATCGTGGATGGAGGACTTGACCTGGCATGTGTGACAGAGACTTGGTTGGATGAAGCAGATGGGCCTGTCCTTGCCGCTGCTTGTCCACCAGGTTTCTCTTACGCACAGCAACCCAGGTCACATGGGCGGGGAGGGGGGGTTGCAGTGATTTTTAGGAAGTCATTAGTTTGCACCAGGCGTCCTATTGGGAAGACCCAGTTTTCTGAGTGCATGTTCTGGAAGTTGGGCAATAGGGGCAGTACAGGATTCCTTTTGGTGTACCGACCTCCCCGCTGCACCAAGGATTCCCTGCCCGAGCTGCTTCAGGTCGTGGCGGATGTTCTCCTGGAGACACCTAGCTTGGTCGTCCTAGGGGATTTTAACATCCATGCCGACACGACCTTACAAGGGGCCGCTCGGGACTTCGTGGAAAGCATGGCCTCCATGGGGCTGTCCCTGAATAAGTCTGGCCCAACCCACAGCCGTGGACATGCCTTGGACCTGGTGTTTACCTCTATGGATGTTGGTGATCTGACACTAAGTAAAAGCGAAACGAAAGAAGTGCCATGGTCAGATCACTTCCTGGTGCAACTGGACTTCTCCGCGACCCTTCCCCTCTGCAGGGAGGTGGGACCAATTCGGATGGTCCGCCCCCGCCACTTAATGGATCCAAATGGTTTCCAGAGAGTGGTAGGGGATGCTTTATCCCATGTTGATGGCCTTTCAGCTGATTCCCTGGTGGCCCGCTGGAATGTGGAGTTAACTAGGGCTATTGACTGTTTGGCTCCGAAGCGCCCTCTCCGATTGCATGGAGCCCGGACAGCCCCGTGGTTTTCCACGGATCTGAGGGCAATGAAACAATCGTTGAGACGGCTAGAGCGCCGGTGGCGGATAACTCATTCCGAATCTGACCGGACACAGGTTAGAGCTCAACGTCGAGCCTACCAAGTGGCGATAGCGACGGCGAAGAAGAATTTCTTCACCGCCTCTATTGCATCTGCAGAAAACAGCAGCAGGAGACTTTTTCAGGTGGTTCACAATTTAGCGGAACCACCTGCAACATCGGGGCCCAGTACGGGCCACATGTTCTCCTGCAATGATTTTGCAAAGTTTTTTGCAGATAAAATCGCTCAGATTCGGGAAGAAGTAGACTCTACCGTGGGAGCAGGGCCGGGGCGGGAGAGTGCTAGAGTTCTGTCTAGTCAAGTTGAGTGGGATCAATTCCAATCTGTTACCTCCGAGGATGTGGACAGGCTGCTTGGACGAGTGAAACCAACCACCTGTCTCTTGGATCCTTGCCCATCCTGGCTTATAAAAGCTAGCCGGGAAGGACTGGGCGATGGGCTTCGTGGGGTGGTGAATGCTTCCCTCCGTGAGGGAGCCTTCCCAGACCCGCTGAAAGAGGCGGTTATTAAACCGCTTCTTAAAAAACCATCTTTAGATGCGGCCACGATGGCCAACTATCGCCCAGTCTCAAATCTTCCATTCCTGGGCAAGGTGATTGAGCGAGCGGTTGCCGAACAACTCCAGGCACGCCTGGAAGAAGCGGACCATTTGGATCCCTTCCAGTCGGGATTCAGGCCTCATCATGGGACTGAAACTGCCTTGGTCGCACTGGTTGATGATCTCCGGCGGGCTAGGGACAAAGGTGAGAGCTGTTTCCTAGTTCTGCTGGATCTCTCAGCGGCGTTCGATACCATCGACCATAGCATCCTTCTGGACCGTCTTGAGGGGCTGGGAGCTGGGGGCACTGTTATACAGTGGTTCCGCTCCTTCCTCCTGGGCCGTGTTCAGAAAGTGGTGGTGGGGGATGAGTGTTCAGACCCCTGGGCTCTCACTTGTGGGGTGCCTCAGGGTTCTGTCCTCTCCCCCATGCTTTTCAACATCTACATGCGGCCGCTGGGAGAGATCATCAGGAGGTTTGGGCTGGGTGTTCATCAGTATGCGGATGATACCCAGCTCTACCTCTCTTTTAAATCAGAACCAGTGAAGGCGGTGAAGGTCCTGTGTGAGTGTCTGGAGGCGGTTGGAGGATGGATGGCGGCTAACAGATTGAGGTTGAATCCTGACAAGACAGAAGTACTGTTTTTGGGGGACAGGAGGCGGGCAGGTGTGGAGGATTCCCTGGTCCTGAATGGGGTAACTGTGCCCCTGAAGGACCAGGTGCGCAGCCTGGGAGTCATTTTGGACTCACAGCTGTCCATGGAGGCGCAGGTCAAATCTGTGTCCAGGGCAGCTGTTTACCAGCTCCATCTGGTACGTAGGCTGAGACCCTATCTGCCTGCGGACTGTCTCGCCAGAGTGGTGCATGCTCTAGTTATCTCCCGCTTGGACTACTGCAATGCACTCTACGTGGGGCTACCTTTGAAGGTGACTCGGAAACTACAACTAATCCAGAATGCGGCAGCTAGACTGGTGACTGGGAGCGGCCGCCGAGACCATATAACACCGGTCTTGAAAGACCTGCATTGGCTCCCAGTACGTTTCCGAGCACAATTCAAAGTGTTGGTGCTGACCTTTAAAGCCCTAAACGGCCTCGGTCCAGTATACCTGAAGGAGCGTCTCCACCCCCATCATTCTGCCCGGACGCTGAGGTCCAGCGCCGAGGGCCTTTTGGCGGTTCCCTCATTGCGAGAAGCAAAGCTACAGGGAACCAGGCAGAGGGCCTTCTCGGTAGTGGCGCCCACCCTGTGGAACACCCTTCCAGCAGATGTCAAAGCGATAAACAACTATCTGACATTCAGGAGACATCTTAAGGCAGCCCTGTTCAGGGAAGTTTTTAACGTGTGATATTTTATTGTATTTTTGGTTTTTATGGAAGCCGCCCAGAGTGGCTGGGGAGGCCCAGCCAGATGGGTGGGGTATAAATAATAAATTATTATTATTATTATTATTATTATTATTATTATTATTATTATTATTATTATTATCTCACTCCTGAACGTGGATTATAAAATTTTCGCTGACATTTTGGCAAGTAGATTTAAAAAAGTATTAAATGAAGTTATTCATAAAGACCAAGCAGGCTTTCTCCCTGGTAGACATTTGTCTGATAATACGAGGAACATTATTGATGTTTTGGAGCTGTTGCAGACAAATATGAATACGAAGGCAGTGCTAATTTTCATAGATGCAGAGAAGGCCTTTGACAATATATCTTGGAAATTTATGAAGAGAAATTTGGAAGGGATGGGAGTGGGAAGGGCGTTCCAAAATGGTATAGAAGCAATATATTCAGAGCAAAAGGCCAAACTGATTGTGAACAATGTGGTGACAGAAGAGTTCAAAATTGAAAAAGGGACACGACAGGGGTGCCCCCTATCACCTCTGTTATTTATTTCTGTCCTGGAGGTGTTGCTGAATTTGGTTAGGAAGGACCAGCAGATAGAAGGAATACAGGTCGGAGAAAAACAATATACCGTATTTTTTGCACCATAACACTCACTTTTTTCCTCCTAAAAAGTAAGGGGAAATGTCTGTGCGTGTTATGGAGGGAATGCCTATGGGTGGCATGCCTACGGATTTTCCTCCTCTAAAAACTACGTGCGTGTTATGGTCGGGTGCGTGTTATAGAGCGAAAAATACGGTAGACTGAAAGCTTTTGCAGATGACTTAGTTTTAACATTACAGGAGCCAGAGTCTAGTACAAAAAGAGTTTTAGAAATAATCCATGAGTTTGGTCGGGTGGCGGGATTTAAGTTGAATAAACAAAAAACTAAGGTTCTGGCAAAAAAATTGACACCTTCAGAAATAGAAGGGTTTCAGAAGGAGACTGAGTTGATTGTGGTCAAAAAAGTGAAATACCTAGGGGTTAATTTGTCTGGTAAAAACCTGGACTTATTTAAAGATAATTATATAAAATGTTGGTCAGAAATTAAAAAGGATTTAGAAATTTGGTCAAGACTAAAACTTTCCTTGTTGGGAAGGATATCAGCCGTAAAGATGAATGTATTGCCAAAGATGCTGTTTCTGTTTCAAACCCTACAGATCGTGGACAGAGTGGAATGTTTTGGAAAATGGCAGAGGGATATCTCGAAGTTTGTCTGGCAGGGCAAAAAGCCCCGTATAAAATTTAAAATATTAACAGACGCAAAAGAAAGAGGGGGATTTGCCCTGCCGGACTTAAGGTTATACTATGAGGCTGCATCCTTCTGCTGGATGAAAGACTGGTTTTTACTAGAAAACACTGATGTCCTAGACCTGGAAGGGTTCAATAATGCTTTTGGTTGGCATGCATACTTGTGGTACGACAAGGTGAAGAGTCACAAATTGTTTAAAAACCATATTGTCAGGAAAGCTTTATTTATTGTCTGGACTAAATATAAAGACTTACTTGAAAACAAGACTCCGAGGTGGTTATCACCGACGGAGGCTAAGGCCATAAAACTACGTAACATGGAGAGTGGCTGGGTAAAATACTGTGAGATAATAGAAAGAGTTGGTGATACTTGGAGGTTGCAGAGTTTTGAAAAATTGAAAGGAAAGGTGCGAGACTGGTTTCACTATGCCCAAATTCTAGAGATCTTTAAAAAGGATAAAAAAATTGGTTTCCAGGTGGAAAAATCAAAATTAGAAACAGAATTACTTGAACCAAAGACGAGAGTGCTCTCGAGAATGTATAACTTGCTGCTTAAATGGAATACACAAGACGAGGTAGTTAAATCAGCCATGATAAAATGGGCACAAGACATTGGGTACAACATTATGTTTGAAGACTAGGAAAGGTTATGGACCACCGGCATGAAATTCACGGCATGTAACGCCTTGAAAGAAAACATTATGAAAATGGTATATAGGTGGTACATGACCCCAGTCAAGTTAGCAAAGATGTATCATTTGTCTGATAATAAATGTTGGAAATGTAAAGAGGCTGAAGGAACGTTCTTTCACCTCTGGTGGACATGCCCGAGGGTGAAGGCCTTCTGGGAATTGGTATATAATGAGTTGAAAAAGGTATTTAGGTATACCTTTCACAAGAAACCAGAGGCCTTCCTCTTGGGCATTGTGGGCCAGAGAGTGCCAAAGAAAGATAGAACCTTCTTTTTATATGCAACAACAGCAGCAAGAATCCTTATAGCTAAACATTGGAAGACACAAGAATTACCCACGCTGGAAGAGTGGCATACGCAACTGATTGACTACATGGAACTAGCTGAAATGACTGGCAGAATCTGAGATCTGGGAGAAGAAACGATAGAAGAGGACTGGAAAAAATTTAAGGACTACTTACAAAAACATTATAAGTTATATGAATGGTGAAAATTTGCTAAGTTTTGGCGAAATTAGCTTCAGTAATTAAATTTGAGAATGGTGGAAATTAGGGTATAATTATGAAAGAACCAAAGTTTAGAGTAATGCTTTTATTTTAGGACCAATGTTGGGGAAAAGTGAATTAACAACAAGTATTCTAAATTTAAATATAATCAGATGGAAAAAAAAAGAAAAACGCATGAAACAAGGTAACAATTTGCTGTCATTTTTATTGTAAAGAATGCAGGGGGTGGAGGATGTGGGGAAGTCCAGTGGATTATGAAAAAAGTGTATGGAAAACATGAATATATTTCTTCTTTTTTCTTTCTGTAAAGCCGCTTTTGTTGAGACACTGTCTATGTTATTGACCCTGGAAAAAAGCAATAAAAAATATTTTAAAAAAAATATCAGCAACATTTTCCTCTTTTTAAAAAAAATATATACACATCTTGCCTGATGAAGAGCTGTGAAACCTGATGGATAGCTCACTTTCTGTGACTTTCAAGTGGTCTAAATAAACGTATTATGCTACTGCTTCTATCTGAACCTGCTACTGCTACTAATGACCTGCTTCACTGACCTCTGCCACTGTACGATGAAGATGACTATTGTAAAGGCTAATAGCTAAGTCAACTTTGTCTTCCAAAACGTTCATGTAGCTGGGAGACACCTTGACCTATAAAATCTAAAAACACTGCAGCATGTTTTGGAAGTATAAGCAGCTGCAAAAAGGGGGAAAGAATGGAGTCAGCACACCAGCTTTCATACTTTTGGCCAAGATAAGCTAATTTTAATCTTTAATATTCACCAGTCACAAAGTGCTTACCTATCAACAGTGGTGGCAATCTGCATAAAGAACAGAGCTTGATTTCCAGTTTGAGGTAATTTCAATTAAGTTTTGGATATAACTGTTATTAATTTTTCCCATTACACTGAAACTTGAGATTCAGAAATGACCTATTTTCCTGCAGTCCCCTTGTACCTAGGAGTGACTTGCTTCTTGTTATGTACTGAGTGAATAGGATCCAAAATGCAGCAGTCTGATTGGTCCTAGAACAATAGGACTCAGAATGCAGCAGTCTGGTTGGTCCTAGAACAATGCAGCAGTATGATTGGTCCGCAGGAGCCACCCAATCCAGCTCCAGGTGGAAGTGAATCTGCAACCTGATTGGCCAGGCATCAGATGATCGATCCAAGAGCCCCAGGTCCTGGGGCCCAACGCACCAAGGCAACTTGACAGAGATCACGGACTGCCAGGTATACCAATTGCCCCACCCCAACATAGAGAAAATTTATGTAGAGGTACAGATAGAGGGGGCCCCGTGCCGCACGGAGCTTGACACGGGTTCAACTCTATCCATAATCTCGGCAAGGACCTTAAGGAAACTGTGTCCTAGTGGGGGTCCCAAACTCAGGCCGACCCCATTCACCCTCCGGGACTTCCAGAAATGTAAGGTCCTCACAATGGGGTGGGGACCTGCAGGGTGCAATATCGAGGGTGGACATGGCAACTGGACTTGCTTGTGGTCAAGGGCCCCTACACTAGCTTACTGGGTTTGGCATGGTTTGGACCACTGGGGCTAGCCGTCACTGGGGTGAACCGCACTAGCTTACAAGTTGATGTGGACGCCATATGCAAGGAATTTCTGGGGGTTTTCGATGGGAAATTGGGATAGTATACGCCCCCCCATTACCCTAAAGCTTGACCCCGCAGTACGACCGGTCAGGCTTAGGGTCCTCTGGGTCCCGTTCGCCCTGAAACCCCGTATAGACGAGGAATTGGACCGGCTCGTGGAGCAAGGAGTGCTGGAGCCTGTGCCTAATGCCCCCTGGGAAACCCCGATTGTCACACCCATAAAGCCTAATGGTTCGGTCCGCATCTGCGCAGACTACAAATGTACCATAAACAAGGCCCTCACGGCCCACGCATACCCAGTGCCAGTGGTCAGCCATGTCCTTGCCACCCTGGCTGGGTCAAAATTTTTTGGCAAGCTGGACTTGGCCCAAACCTGTCAACAGCTGCCGGTGGATGAGGCCACAGCAGAGGCACAGACGATTGTGACACACAGAGGAGCGTTCAAGGTAAAGCGGCTGCAATTCGGTGTCAGCGTGGCACCAGGCATATTCCAGAATCTAATGGACTCTCTCCTTAAAGGGATTCCTGGTGTCACCCCCTTCTTCGATGATGTGTTGATTGCCGGGCCCACGCCAGAGGAGTTTGAGGACCGCCTCCACACCGTTCTGCACCGTTTTCAGACGGCGGGTCCCAAGGTGAAGTGGGAAAAATGTCTACTAGGAGTGCCTCAGGTGGGCCTTCTGGGGTCCACCCGACTGGGGACAAGGTACGGGCCATTTGTGATGCCCCAGTGCCCAAGGGCAAGACTGAACTTCAGGCCTTCTTGGGACTATTGAACTTTTACCATGCCTTCCTTCCCCATAAGGCGACGGTAGCGGAGCGCCTACACAGACTCCTGGACAAATGGGCCCCTTGGGTGTGGGGCCAGCGCCAGGAGGCCGTATTCCAGGTAGTCAAGGTCTTGCTTGTCCTTGTGGTAGTCAAGGTAGTCAAGGACTTCTCATCTGAATTTAGCCCTGCCTTAAACAGGGCCTGCACTGGTTCGGAACTCAAATCCCAGCCCAGCTTGTGGACCAGCATGGGAAACTGAGACCAGTAACTGCGGACAGTCAAATTACCTTGCTTCAAAGCCAACAGTTGCTGCTGAGTCATATCAACTTGGCTCTCATTTGTAAACAGGGCGTCCATTGCCTGATAGAATTTTTCCAAGTCCCGGAGTGCATCATTACCGGCTGCTATCAGTGGCCTCACCCACTCTCTAGCTGGCCCAGATAGGTGGCTAATTACAAAAGCCACTCTCTGCTGATCATTGGCAAACCCCCTCGCCTGGAGCTCCAATGCATATTTCAACTCCGTTTTAAAGCTTAAGTATTCCTGAGGATCCCCTTCAAACCTACCCACCAGCGAAGGCATCTTCCTTCCCAGCAGGTCACCCCTCGGTTCCTTAATTTGCGAACGGCTCTCCTCCAGTCTAATACGCAGCTCCTCCGCGCATCTTTCCAGATCAGCATGGCATTCCTTAAAAGCAGCAAATTCCCTCTTCATCGTTCTTATCTGTCCTTTCTTGCTAGCACCCGATAATGAGTCTTTGCCATGCTGTCAGGGATGATTGGTGGGTGCTAGAAGAGATAAGAGTCCGGGCCTCCAGTCAGTTTTACAGGTTTTATTAGGTCCATTTTCCTATTTACACACAGAGCTCTCAGAGCACATCCGGCTCATTCGGTATCAGATGCAGAGACTAAATGTTCCTTTCGTTTTCTCCAGCATAGCCACTTCCGGAGACCTCCCCCTTTCCTCCCTCTTTTACATGAAGAGCTGAGCCCTAGAAATTGCTCCCCCCTCCCTGATTCATTGCTTCCTGACATCCCTTCGTCATCCTCCCCCTCTGATGAGGTGCAACTACTTAGATCGGAGGCTTATCTTTGTATTTTCCCATCAATTCCCCCTTCTCAGCCCCCAGTTCTCTGACACAGTAGGTGTCTCCTCCTAGGTGAAAGGCAATATTGGGTGAAAGGCAATATTGAACAAAATTACCTTATGTATGGTTCCTTTGAAGGAAAAGTGATTTTTAATGTTTGCATGCAAATTGATGTATTAAGGTAAATGGAGAAAGTATGTACAATGAACTCATCACTGGTATGCTACTGAACCATGGTGAATAATTGGAAGAGGAAGAATTTTGTGTTCTGATTGTGTCATGGTATTGACAGAGAACGCAGGGGAGGAGGGGAGACAAGCAGAGGAAGGGGGCAGGAAGTGACAGTGGAGGAAAGGAGGGAAACTCAGGAGGAGGGAAGGCTTTCAGATGTTGGAGCAGAGCCTCAACACTGCACAGGAAGCTCTGGCACAGATAGCGAGGCAGTGCCGGTTCCATCTGCCCAGGAAAGGAGAGTGTTAAAGAGGAGGGGGCAGAGACATCAAATGAGAATGCCTCGCCTCTTCTGCTGGAAAAGGGGCGGACGTAAGTCACTCCGAGAATCTGACTCACAGGATTCGGACACATGATTATGTGTGTTGCTTGTACATATGTAAAATAAAGGATGTATATATGTATCTCTGAGTGAGCAGAGGCATTTCTTGCGGATAGCATTTACAAGCCATCACAGCATTCTTGGAGTCACCGTTCTCTTTGCAAGGAAAGGGAAGCGGAGCCATGCAGAACCCATCGAAAGACAAGAAAGGTACGCCTGAACCGCCAAGGGAGCGGCTGGGGGAGCCGGAGGAGGGCTATCAGTGGAGGCAGTCTGGCAGCAAGATGTTTTACTGCAATCGCAGGTTGAACAACTTGCAAATAAATTGGACCTACAAGTTCAATTGTTGGAGGCTGAGAAAGCAAACAAGGGTAGCAAGGTTGTACCCTTACACCTCAATAAATTTGATGGGGACAGTCAGAGATACTCCAGCTTCCGAACAGAGGTGCTATACACGTTGGAGCTGAGGAAAAATGACTTTAGATCAGACCAAGAGAGAGTTGGATTTGTTATCGCGCACCTCGAGAAAGATGCGAAAGATTGGGTGATTCCGCTGATGGCTGGGAATCACGCTGCCCTGAGGAGCGTAAAGGACTTTATAGATATGATGGACGCTGTGTTCCTAAGTGCCTTGCATACTAAGGTCACATCACAGCAGCTCCTGAGCTTGAAACAGGGAAGCAGGCAAGTGAGAGTTTACTGGGCTCAGTTTGCTACGTTAATACACCAACTCCAGTGGTCTATGGACTCTCCACCGGTGGAAGTGATTTTCAGAGCTGGTTTGAACGCTGAGGTTCAAGACCAGCTGGCCAGAATGCCAGAACCTTCTAACTTTGATGAACTTGTGAGAATCTGCCTCCAGATTGGATTGAGAGAGGAAGCCAGGGAGGCAGAAAGAAAGACTGCGACTGGGAGAAATTGGCGCGAAAGCCGCATTCCAGAGATTCCAGAGCGTAAAATTGGCGGTGGCCCAGAAAGAATGGGGAGGAGGCGATGGAATTGGGAGCTGTGCGCGCCAAAACCCCTTCGACCGTTAGCACAACAACCAAAGAAGAGAGGAGGGGCTGGAAAGAGACTAGGAAGTGTTTCCTATGCAACCAGCCTGGACATATTGCCAAAAACTGTCCAAAACGTCGTGCCTGGGAATCCTTGTCAGGCGCCAAAGTGAGGGAAGGTGACGGAGCACAAGGGCAGGACCAGGGAAACGAGAAGATCTGGCTGGTAGTGGAGGCCTGCAGCCAGGAAAAGAAGAACTAAGAGGTCTCCGAGCCGGTGCTCCAGTCCCGGGAATCATTTTGGCAGTGAAGCTACAACTCCCAAATGGGCGCCACCTGACGGTTCACGCGTTAATTGACTCTGGGGCCTCTGCCGGTTTTTTTGACATTGACTTGGCCCTGGAGCAGAGACTGGCATTAATTCCTTTAGATTTACACTGTCTTTCCATGTGACTAAGTTGAGTGGCCACCCCGTGGTACTGGGGATGAGTTGGTTGGCCAAGCATGACCCTGCCATAGCTTGGCACCAAAGGTCGCTCACGTTTGCTTCGGCCCACTGCCTTCAGAATTGTTTGGGGGAAAAGAGGGGTGAACCGGTGGGAGTCCGGGGGGGGGGGCAAATGTGGAAAGGGAAGGGGTTCACACGGAAGAAGTGAACATACCTCATCACTATGCTGCCTACAAGGATGTTTTTAGTGAGGAGGCAGATAAGCTGCCCCCCCACAGGGAGTATGATTGCAAGATAGACTTGGTGCCAGGGGCCACACTACCCCCTGGGAAGCTTTATTCCATGTCAGAGGCAGAAACGCAGGCTCTGAGGGAATTCTTGGATGAGAACTTGAAAAAGGGTTTCATCAGAGAATCCACTGCAGCAGGAGGTTCCCCAGTTTTCTTTGTAAGCAAGAAAAACACAGATAAGATGAGGCTTGTGTGTGACTACCGCCGGTTGAACAGTGTAACTGTACCCATAGCTTACCCATTACCAAGGATAGGAGATTTATTGGAGAGTGTTAGGAGTGGGAAAATCTTCACGAAGTTGGATTTGAGGGGGGCGTATAATCTGATCAGAATCCGAGAAGGGGATGAGTGGAAAACCACCTTTTACACCCTTTTTGGGTCGTATGAGTTCTTAGTCATGCCCTATGGCTTACAGGCAGGCACACCCACGTTTCAATCCTTTATACAACACGTATTGGGGCCACTGCTGTACAAAAACTGTGTGTGTTATTTGGATGATGTGCTAATCTTTTCGGAAACTGAGGAGGAGCATGTGAAGCACGTTAAGGAGGTATTGGAGAGGTTGCAAAGGCATAAGTTGTATGCCAAGTTAGAGAAGTGCCAATTCCACGTGCAAGAAGTGGAATTTTTGGGATACCGCCTCTCAACAGAGGGTATACACATGGAAAGGGGTAAGGTGAAAAGTGTGCTAGAGTGGAAGCCACCCAAGACGAGAAAAGATGTGCAAAGATTCATAGGCTTCAGTAATTATTATAGAAATTTTATACCCAATTATGCACAAATCACAGCCCCTATAACCGACTGCCTGAGAGGGAAGAAGGCTTTCTATTGGACTCCTGAGGCACAGGCATCCTTTGAAAAATTAAAGGTGTTTGCCTCAGAAGAGTACTTAATACACGTAGAGCCAAGGAAACCCACGAGGGTTGAGACAGATGCCTCAGACAGGGCGATTGGTGCCACACTACTTCAGGAGGATCGAGAAGGAAATTGGAGGCCATGTGCCTTTTACTCCAGGAAGCTAAGTCGTACTGAGCAGAATTACACGATCTTTGATAAGGAGCTTTTAGCCGTGATGGATTCTTTCAAATTTTGGAAGCATTTCCTAGCAGGTGCACAGCAACAGGTGCAGGTGTATACAGATCACAAAAACCTGGAGTACTGGAGGAAGGCTAGACTACTTAATCAGAGACAGGTTAGATGGGCGGAATTCCTGTCGGGCTTTAACTTCAAGATAGGGTATGTGCCAGGGGTGCAGAACGCAAGGGCAGATGCGCTCTTCAGAAAGCCAGAATATATGGAAGGGCAAGAGGCTCCCACGGAGAGGTATGTGTTTAAACCTGAACAATGGCAATGGCACCATAGTAAGAGAGCAAGAACTGCAAACACTCACAGAAAGGGACGAGTATGCACAAAGAAAACTGTCAGAAGTAAGGCAAAACGAAGGCAGAGGCGGGTGTTTTGAAGAGAGAGAGGGTTTACTTTATTACAGGGGGGCGTTGTATGTACCAGCTGGGGAATTGAGGGCAAGAATTCTCAGACAACACCATGACAATCCGACAGCGGGGCATTTTGGGCGTAATAAGACTATGTACTTGATTACTAAGGAATTCTGGTGGCCCAAAATCAAGGATGACGTAGCAGACTACGTCAGGGGCTGTGCGGTTTGCCAAAGGGCAAAGGGAGAAAGGGCTGCGCCTGCAGGCTTGCTCCAACCTTTGCCCACACCGGATAGACCATGGGAGATGGTATCTATGGATTTTATCACAGACTTGCCGGTGTCTCAGAGGAAGACAGTGATTCTAGTAGTAGTGGACATGTTGACAAAAATGGCGCACTTCATACCCTGTGCCAAGATGCCCTCGGCACAGGAAACAGCCAAACTGTTTATAGACCATGTATTCAGGTTGCATGGAATGGTTTCTAGATTAATTACAGATAGAGGAAGTCAGTTTACTTCACATTTCTGGAGGAAGTTAATGCAGTTACTGGAGGTGGAAGTAAATTTCACCTCAGCCAGACATCCCCAAACGAATGGACAGTCAGAGAGGGTGAATGCTATATTACAGCAATACTTGAGGTGTTACGTGAGTCACCAGCAAAATGACTGGGCAGAGAAATTAAGTTTGGCTGAATTTGCATATAATAATGCGGTGCACACCTCTACAGGGGTGTCGCCATTCATGGCCAACTATGGAAGGCATCCACGGGCATTCCCTGGGAGGGGAGAAAGGTTGTTGGTGCCTGCAGCAGAAGAGTTTGTAGAAGAAATGGAATTTCTACATAGGATGCTGAAGGAGGACTTAGAAAGAGCAAAAATAGAATACAAGAGAATGGTGGATGCCAGAAGGAGAGAGGGAGAGAGGATACAAGTGGGAGATAAGGTTTGGTTATCGTCCAAGGGGTTACCTTTTAAGGGTAGGTGTAAAAAGCTGGAACCTCGGAAGTTGGGATCATTCGAAGTAATAGAGCAGATTAATCCAGTGTCCTTCCGACTCCGCTTACCAGAGAACATGAAACTACACCCTGTGTTTCACAGATCTTTGCTATCACCATACAATCCTGCACACAGGTATCAGCAGGAGGCAAGGGAAACTCCTCCATCTCCAACAGTGGTAGAGAATGGGGTGGAGGAAGAGATTGAAGAAATTCTGGATTCTAGGTGGTATAAAAATAGGTTGCAATACCTGGTGGCGTGGGAGGGTTGTCCTGAAACTGAGAACTCCTAGGAACTGGCAGAATCTGTTCATGCGCCGGAATTGCAAAGGGATTTCCATACACGATACCCCCATAAACCTAGACCCCACGATTGGCAATTAAGAGAAATATTTGAGCAAACTGATGAGGAAGAAGAAGACTTCTTTGGTTTTCAATCCTCAGAAGAAAGCGAGAGTGACACGGATGAGGGGGGTCTTAGAAGGGGGGTGATGTCATGGTATTGACGGAGAACGCAGGGGAGGAGGGGAGACAAGCAGAGGAAGGGGGCAGGAAGTGACAGTGGAGGAAAGGAGGGAAACTCAGGAGGAGGGAAGGCTCTCAGATGTTGGAGCAGAGCCTCAACACCGCACAGGAAGCTCTGGCACGGATAGTGAGGCAGTGCCGGTTCCATCTGCCCAGGAAAGGAGAGTGTTAAAGAGGAGGGGGCAGAGACATCAAATGAGAATGCCTCGCCTCTTCTGCTGGAAAAGGGGCGGATGTAAGTCACTCCGAGAATCTGACTCACAGGATTCGGACACATGATTATGTGTGTTGCTTGTACATATGTAAAATAAAGGATGTATATATGTATCTCTGAGTGAGCAGAGGCATTTCTTGCGGAGAGCATTCACAAGCCATCACAGATTGTAACCGCATTTTCCCCAGAACTATTTCTATCCAAAGTATGTAAGGTGTAAATGAACCTTTATATGAATGTAACAAAAGACTTTCAAGTTTATATTTGCGGCCACCCAGGGGGGAAAAGATATTAATTATCTGGGCATTAATTTTGAAATTTCTGAGTAATTATCTGCCAGTTTCTGACGCCTGGTGGGGATTATATGCAACTCCAAGACATATGTTCTCTTGGAAAAATGTGCCTTTTATTGTTTCTATTGTTTTGTTCATCAACTGACAGAAAGCAAAGAAATCTTCTGCCAAAGCATCCAGTTGTACCCTAATGGTTCAAGAGTAGTCTGCAGCCATTAAAATAAGAGAACTAGTGGGTAGATCTTTCCCAATATTTGTGTGTTAATAATGTCCCCTTCATGGATCACTGCCTTGCCGTGGCGAAAGGGCTTGAATAACTCAGGGAAGCTATGGACTATGCCGAGCAGGGCACCCAAGATGAACAGGTCATAGTGGAGAGTTTTGACCAAACGTGATCCACCTGGAGGAGGAACCGGCAAGCCACTCTAGTATCCCTGCCAAGAAAACTTCATGGACAAAGACAACAGGCATATAAAAGTTATGATGCTGGAAGATGAGCCCCTCAGGTCGGAAGGCGTCCAACATGCTACTGGGGAAGAGCGGAGGACAAGTACAAGTAGATTCAGAGCTGATGAAGCGGCTGGGCCAAAGCCGAAAGGACGCTCAGTTGTGGATATGCCTGGAAGCGAAAGGAAAGTCCAATGCTGTAAAGAAAAATATTGCATAGGAACCTGGAATGTAAGAACCATGAACCTTGGTAAGTTGGGTGTGGTCAAAAATGAGATGGCAAGAATAAATATTGACATCCTGGGCATCAGAGAACTAAAATGGATGGGAATGGGCGAATTAAGTTCGGAGGACTATCATATCTACTACTGTGGGCAAGAAACTCGTAAAAGAAATGGAGTGGCCCTCATAGTCAACGAAAGAGTGGCGAAAGCTGTACTGGGATGCAATCTCAAAAATGATAGAATGATCTCAATACGAATCCAAGGCAGACCTTTTAACATCACAGTAATCCAACTTTATGCACCAACTACTGGTGCTGAAGAAACTGAAATTGACCAATTCTTTGAAGACTTACAACACCTTATAGAAGTGACACCAAAGAAGGATGTTCTTCTCATTATAGGGGATTGGAATGCTAAAGTAGGGAATCAAGAGAGAAAAGGAACAACTGGCAGTTTGGCCTTGGAGATCAAAACGAAGCAGGGCAAAGGCTAATAGAGTTCTGTCAAGAGAACAAGCTGGTCATCACAAACACTCTTTTCCAACAACACAAGAGACGACTCTACACATGGACATCACCAGATGGGCAGCATCGAAATCAGATTGATTATATTCTCTGCAGCCAAAGATGGAGAAGCTCTATACAGTCAGCAAAAACAAGAACTGGAGCTGACTGTGGCTCAGATCATCAACTTCTTATAGCAAAATTCAAGCTTAAACTGAAGAAAGTAGGAAAAACCACTGGGCCGGTAAGATAAAATCTAAACCAAATCCCCTATGAATACACAGTGGAAGTGAGGGACAGGTTTAAGGATTTAGATTTGGTGGACCGAGTGCCTGAAGAACTATGGGTGGAGGCTCGCAACATTATACAGGAGGCAGCAATGAAAACCATCCCAATGAAAAAGAAATGCAAGAAAGCAAAGTGGCTGTCCAACAAGGCCTTACAAATAGCGGGGGAGAGAAGGCAAGCAAAATGCGAGGGAGATAGTGAAAGATACAGGAAATTGAATGCCGATAGTGAAAGATACAGGAAATTGAATGCGAGGGAGATAGTGAAAGATACAGGAAATTGAATGCCAAAAAATAGCATGGAGAGACAAGAAGGCCTTCTTAAACGAGCAGTGCAAAGAAATAGAGGAAAACAACAGAATGGGAAGAACCAGAGATCTGTTCAAGAAAATTGGAGATATGAAAGGAGCATTTTGTACAAAGATTACCATAATAAAGGACATAAGTGGTAAGGACCTAACAGAAGCAGAAGACATCAAGAAGAGGTGGCAAGAATACACAGAGGAATTATACCAGAAAGATATTGATGGCTCGTACACCCCAGGTAGTGTGGTTGCTGACCTTGAGCCAGACATCCTGGAGAGTGAAGTCAAATGGGCCTTAGAACGCCCTGCAAATAACAAGGCCAGTGGAAGTGATGATATTCCAGCTGAACTATTTAAAATTTTAAAAGATGATGCTGTTAAGCTGCTACACTCAATATGCCAGCAAGTTTGGAAAACTCAGCAGTGGCCAGAGGATTGGAGAAGATCAGTCTACATCTGAATCCCAAAGAAGGGCAGTGCCAAAGAATGCTCCAACTACCGCACAATTGCACTCATTTCACACGCTAGCAAGGTTATGCTTAAAATTCTACAAGGAAGGTTCAAACAGATAGCAGGGCAGATAGCAGGTTCACACAGAGATAGCAGGGCAGCAGTTGAAGAAGGAGCAAAAAGGGTTTTCTTGTGTGTGTGTGTTTCTTTGTGGCTGATTAGCTGTTCTCCCTGTGCAAAGGTCAGAGGTGGCAGGGTTTCTGTTGAGGCAGGTGATTAGCTGTGGGAGGAGCTTATCAGAATTTGCAGGGCAGCAGCAGTTTGAGCCATCTTTTAGATTTAGGGGAGCTAGTCTCAAACGTTTGTTGGGAGAGACCTAGGGTTTTTTGTGGGGGGAGTTATTTGTCCTGTCTTCACGCTTTTTATGATGGAGGACTGCTGTAGCCACCCCCAACGACACGTTCTCAAGATGGAGGTGGAGGGAACAGCTGCAGTTGCCTGCAGTTCCTGCGCAATGTTTGCCATCTTGCCAAAGGTTGCAGGCAGCTTTACCTGCAGCAATTGCATGTTGATTGCCCTCTTAAAAGACAAAGTCCAGCAACTGGAGGAACGTGTAGCTACGCTCCAAAGAATTAGAGAGCTGGAGCTCTTCTTGGAAGCAACAGAGCACACCGTCTCCACCAAGGAGGAGACAGGGGACTCCCCTGAGAAGGAGGCTAGTTCACCAACACAGGAGCCAGATATATGGAGAAACGTGACTCAAAGAAGTAGGAGGCCCAGGGTTCGCTCTGATTGTTTAGAAATACACAATCGCTTTGAGGTCCTCTACCCTAGCATGGAAGACGAAGAGCAGACTCCATTTGAGGATCTCTCCCTCATTACAGTCGATCAGGTATATGAAGACGAGCAGCAAAGTCAGTCCTCAGGGAATGTGCAGGCGACCTTGGAACGGACAGCTCACGGAAGAACCCCGACCAAACCTAAGAGGAGGCGTGTAGTGGTGATAGGGGATTCCCTACTGAGGGGAACAGAAGCAGTGATCTGTGGGCCTGACAAGATGTCTCGGGAAGTGTGCTGTCTCCCCGGGGCTAAGATCCAAGATGTAACTGAACGACTGCAAGGAATCATAAAACCCACTGACAAATACCCCTTCCTCTTGGTTCATGTGGGAACCAATGACACTGCAAACAATAGCCTCCAGAAGATCAAAAGAGACTACGAGGCTCTCGGCAGGAAATTGAAGCAACTAAATGCACAAATTGTCATCTCATCTGTCCTCCCAGTTGAACGACGTGGCCCAGGGAGAGAGGGGAAAATAGTGGAAGTGAACAGCTGGCTTCGCAAATGGTGTAAACAGGAACGGTTTGGATTCTTAGATCACGGACTGCAGTTTCTTGAAGATGGACTTCTGGCAAGTGATGGGCTGCACCTCACAACGGTTGGGAGAAATGTTTTTGCCAAAAATCTCAGAAACCTCATCAGGAGGGCTTTAAACTGACTAATGTGGGGGAGGGAGACAGTGCTCCTGAAGGTAGGAGTCTATCAATTGATGAAGATGATCATCCAAATGTCATAGACCAAATGGAGCAAACAGCACGCAGACCTAGTGGTGGGAGGAAAAAATCCTTAAATAAGAGACACGGGGGAATGATTAATGGACTTCAATGTCTGTACACTAATGCGCAAAGCATGGGAAATAAACAAGATGAGCTTGAGCTCTTGGTACAGCAAACTAAATATGACATAATAGGCATCACTGAAACCTGGTGGGATAAGTCCCACGATTGGAATGTAATAATGGGGGAATACAATCTATTTCAGAGAAACAGACCAGACAAGAAAGGAGGAGGAGTGGCGTTATATGTCAGGGATGTGTATACCTGTGAAGAGATCCAAGATTTAGAACCTCAAAGCCAAAGTGAGAGCATTTGGGTCAAAATTAAGGGAGAGAAGAATAACAGAGACCTCATTGTGGAAGTTTACTATAGATCCCCAAGCCAAACGGAGGACATAGATGATGCCTTCCTGGAACAGATGGCCAAGCATGCAAAAGGAAGGGAGATAGTAGTAATGGGGGACTTCAATTACCCGGATATTTGTTGGATGTCAAACTCAGCCAAGAGCATAAGGTCAAACAGATTCCTCACTGGCCTTGCAGACAACTTCATTGTCCAGAAAGTGGGAGAAGCAACAAGAGGAACAGCCATTTTAGATCTGGTCCTAACCAATGTTGATGACCTGGTTAGTGGGGTAGAAGTGGAAGGATCATTAGGCGCGAGTGATCATGCTCTTCTGAAGTTTACTATACAGCGGAAAGGAGCAGCCAAGCACACTAGGACTCGATTTCTTGACTTTAAGAAAGCCGACTTCATAAAACTTAGGGAAGTGCTGGGTGAGATCCCATGGACAGTAATACTAAAAGGAAAGGGAGTTCATGATGGCTGGGAGTTTGTGAAGAGGGAGATAGTAAAAGCACAACGTCAGGCAATACCAATGAGACGGAAACATGGAAGGTGCCTAAAGAAGCCAGGGTGGCTATCTAAAGAACGTTTAACTGAGTTAAGATTAAAAAAGGATGTGTACAAAAAATGGAAAAGGGGGGAAACCACCAAAGACGAATTCAAACAAATAGCCAGCACGTGTAGACACAAAGTCAGAAAAGCTAAAGCACAGAATGAACTCAGGCTTGCTAGAGAGGTCAAAAGCAACAAAAAAGGCTTTTATGGGTATGTTTGTAGCAAAAGGAAGAACAAAAAAACAGTGGTGTCACTCAGAGGAGAAGATGGTGAAATGCAAACAGGGGACACAGAAAGGGCTGAACTCCTCAATGCCTTCTTTGCCTCAGTCTTCTCCGATAAAGAAAACAATGCCCGACCTGAAGAATTTGGAGGAAATGATTCAGCAAAGGAAACACAGCCCGGAATAACTAAAGAGATAGTACAAGAATACTTGGCTAGTTTAGATGTATTCAAGTCTCCAGGGCCAGATGAACTGCATCCAAGAGTATTAAAAGAACTGGCAGATGTGATCTCAGAACCACTGGCAGTCATCTTTGAGAATTCCTGGAGAACAGGCGAAGTCCCGGCAGACTGGAGGAGGGCAAATGTTGTCCCTATTTTCAAAAAGGGGAAAAGAGAGGACCCAAATAATTATCGCCCAGTCAGTCTGACATCAATACCAGGGAAGTTTCTGGAGCAGATCATTAAGCAAACAGTCTGTGAGCACCTAGAAAGGAATGCTGTGATCACCAATAGTCAGCATGGATTTCTGAAAAATAAGTCATGTCAGACTAACCTGATCTCGTTTTTTGACAGAATTACAATCCTGGTAGATGAAGGGAATGCAGTAGATGTAGCCTACCTTGATTTCAGCAAGGCATTTGACAAGGTGCCCCATGATATTCTTGTAAAGAAGCTGGTAAAATGCGGTCTTGACTATGCTACCTCTCAGTGGATTTGTAACTGGCTGACTGACCCAACGCAAAGGGTGCTCATCAATGGTTCCTCTTCATCCTGGAGAAGAGTGACTAGTGGGGTGCCACAGGGTTCTGTCTTGGGCCCGGTCTTATTCAACATCTTTATCAACGACTTGGATGATGATCTCAAGGGCATCCTGACCAAATTTGCAGATGACACCAACCTGGGAGGGGTGGCTAACACCCCAGAGGACAGGATCACACTTCAAAACGACCTCGACAGATTAGAGAACTGGGCCAAAACAAACAAGGTGAATTTTAACAGGGAGAAATGTAAAGTATTGCACTTGGGCAAAAAAAATGAGAGGCACAAATATAAGATGGGTGACACCTGGCTTGAGATCAGTACATGAGAAAAGGATCTAGGAGTCTTGGTTGACCACAAACTTGACATGAGCCAACAGTGTGACGCGGCAGCTAAAAAAGCCAATGCAATTCTGGGCTGCATCAATAGGAGTATAGCATCTAGATCAAGGGAAGTAATAGTGCCACTGTATTCTGCTCTGGTCAGACCTCACCTGGAGTACTGTGTCCAGTTCTGGGCACCACAATTCAAGAAGGACACTGACAAACTGGAACGTGTCCAGAGGAGGGCAACCAAAATGGTGAAAGGCCTGGAAACGATGCCTTATGAGGAACGGCTAAGGGAGCTGGGCATGTTTAGCCTGGAGAAGAGGAGGTTAAGGGGTGATATGATAGCCATGTTCAAATATATAAAAGGATGTCACATAGAGGAGGGAGAAAAAGGTTGTTTTCTGCTTCTCCAGAGAAGCGGACACGGAGCAATGGATCCAAACTACAAGAAAGAAGATTCCACCTAAACATTAGGAAGAACTTCCTGACAGTAAGAGCTGTTCGACAGTGGAATTTGCTGCCAAGGAGTGTGGTGGAGTCTCCTACTTTGGAGGTCTTTAAGCAGAGGCTTGACAACCATATGTCAGGAGTGCTCTGATGGTGTTTCCTGCTTGGCAGGGGGTTGGACTCGATAGCCCTTGTGGTCTCTTCCAACTCTATGATTCTATGATTCCCAATACATCTCCCCCTGTGGAACCTGCCCCAGCCATTCTATTGGCTGAGGTCCACTCCCATGCAGCCCTGACCCTTCCCCTTAAAAAGCTAAATACAAACTATATAATAACTTAACAAAATAATAAAAATAAAAACAAAGCAAGTAACTAAATACTTATTGAGGCGTAAAGGAAGGATTGAACTCTGATTAATAAGAATACACACAGAGGCTTGAACCAGCAAGACTCTGGGAGGAGTGCGTATAATAATAACTCCTGTCCACCCTCTGACCCAGGTCGTTTTATTCACAAAAGAACTTTTTACAGAGTGTTCGTAAGAACCAATCAGATTTCTTCTGAGCATTTCCACAAACCCCACGTGGGGACAAAGTTAGATAAAAAGACATTCTTATAACTACAAAGACTACTCTGAGCATGCATACATAATCTTAGAGTAAATAAAAGAGGACTAGAGAAACTCCGGAGATCATAAACAGGAATAAACTGGAGAGGATGGAAGGATGGCAAGGAGGTAGGCATCTTTATCACCTTCCTGTGAAACTATTTCCAGCCCCTAAGATCAACATCCTGAGATTAACATATTGGAAAGGCTACTTAAAAAAAACTGCCCACTGTCTTTGATGACCCAGGATGCCTGCCTGGCGAAGCAACTGGCAGCTGGGCTGTGTATGTGACTTGTCAAGCAAGAGAAATGGAAAAGGGATGCAGAGGTGTGGATTGATCAAAAATCATATCAAAATAGTTTAAACCCAGTCAACGCAATGCTTTCATTGCTGACATAGATGGCTTACTCTATATTTGTTATAATTCCTCGTAGCAATCCCACCTGATCACTACAACTTATCCCACCCCAAGCAGAAATAAAATATTATAATATTATTTTTAAAAAACCCACCTGCCAGGGACCTGCCATCGGAGCCAGAGGAAGAGGGAGGGCTCCAGAGGGATTCCAGAGAGCGTCCCAGGAGGGAGAGAAGCAGCACATCTTCTGGGGAAGGAAATCAGCGTAACACCAGTGGAGAAGGGGGGCAGATGGGGGAATCGGCGAGGTGGCTCCAAGACTCCTCACCGGGAACCAGTGGGGAGAGCACGGGTCCTCCGATGCCCACACCCTCCCTGCGCAGAAGGCTTCCGCGCAGGGAAGCTAGGCGGAGACTGAGCGTCAAAGAGCTTCTTTGCTGGAAGAAGTTCAATAAACGCCCACTAACGGATTCTGCCAGCGATTAAGACAGTCACGGGCGCGTGGCTGTCCAGACAGAAAGGGTTCATTCAGGCAACCAGCCAAGGGTGGCGTTGATTTACACACAAGCAACCCCTAGAACCATTACAGCAATCCGTTAGTCCCTGACGTTGCTTGTGCATAGCCCCGGAGAGGCAGCAAGATGAGCCAAACAGGAACAGCCGAAGAGACGGAGCAGCTAGCTGCGGTGCGGAGTCTGGTCGAGAGGAACCGAGAATTGGAGACGCACGTAGCTATCCTGACGGCACGGCTGGAGGAAAGACGGGCCCAGGATGCACAGGCCACAACGAGAAGGGGGAGGAAGAGCAGGCGCAGGGAAACGACAACGCCTGGCTGCCAACCAGCAGGGGCAGCAGCCAGGCCAGCAACCAATAGAAGTGCCCCAGCCTGACCCCCCCCCCAAGGCAGCTATAGCCATAGAAGTGGTGCTAGAACTCCCGAATGGGCACCCTGTCAAAGTTAAGGGACTCCTGGATTCGGGCAGCTCGTGTAATTTCTTCAGCAGAGACTTTGCTCTGGAGCACCAACTCCACCTGTTGCTTCTGGATTTCCCCTTGCAGGTGACAACCATCGATGGCAGGGAACTTCTGGGAGGGGAAGTGACACACCAGACCCCGCCAATGCGAATGAGGGTTTCCAGGCACACGGAGACCATTGCCTTTCACGTGGCCACACTGGCAGGACCCCCAATAATACTGGGAATGAGCTGACTGGCACTGCATGATCCAGTAGTGTCATGGCATCAGCGGTCAGTCACCTTTGGGTCAGCTTACTGCTTAGGACATTGTCTGGGAGGGGAGAACCCAAGAATGACAGTAGCCAGGGTGGCTGGCCTGGCCGTGGAACAAGGGGAGGTGCCACCGTAATATGCTGATCTGAAGGAGGTCTTCAGCGAGAGGGAGGCAGATAGACTACCCCCCCCACAGGCCCTTTGACTGCCAAATCCACCTACTCCCAGGGGCTCAGTTGCCGGTGGGTAAGCTGTACGCCATGTCTGACCGGGAGATGCAGGAGTTGCGGCAGTTTATTGATAAGAACCTGAAGAGGGGGTTCATAAGAGAATCAAAGGCGGTGGGGGGCAGTCCGGTGTTCTTTGTAGACAAAAAGGGGACCAATCAGCCCAGGTTGGTTGTAGATTATAGGGCCTTGAACCTGGTGTCTGAACCAGTGACCTTCCCAATGCCAAGGATTGATGACATTTTAACCCGGGTGAGGCAGGGGAAGATTTTTACCAAGCTGGACCTCAGGGGGGGCATACAATTTAATTAGGGTAAGGGAGGGGGACAAATGGAAAATGACCATGTTCACACCCCTGGGGGCCTTTGAGTACTTAGTCATGCCATTTGGATTACAGTCAGGCTCCGCCTGTTTTCAAGGATTCATGCACCACGTGTTGGGGCCCCTGCTGTACAAGAATTGCGTAACCTTTTTGGATGACGTCTTAATCTATTTGGACAATGAGAAGCAACACGTCAGAGATGTCAGGGAAGTGCTACAGAGACTGCAGAAGCATCAGTTGTGGGTCAAGCTGGAAAAATGCCAATTTCACGCCCGGGAGGTCGAGTTTCTGGGGTACAAGTTGTCAGACAAGGGCCTAGCTATGGACCCAGGCAAGGTGAAGGCAGTGCTGGAATGGAAAGCCCCCAAAACCCGGAAAGATGTGCAAAGGTTCTTAGGCTTCAGCAACTTCTACAGGAAGTTCATAAAGAACTTCGCTCACTTGACAGCGCCCATAACAGATTGTCTCAGTAGTAAAAAGGAGGTCGCGTGGACAGAAAGTGCCCAGCAATCCTTTGAAAGGCTGAAGAAGGCGTTCGCTTCGGAAGAGCAGCTCCTGCACGTTGATCTGGAGAAGCCCATGAGACTGGAGACGGACGCGTCCGACCGAGCTGTGGGAGCGGTCCTTTTGCAGCCCGGGGTAAGCAGGACTGGAGGCCGTGTGCCTTTTTCTCAAGGAAGCTGAGCAAGTCAGAGCAAAGCTACACAGTGTATGACCGCGAACTGCTTGCGATCTACGCGGCGTTTCGACAATGGAGACATCTGTTGATAGGGGCAAGGCACAAGATCCAGGTTTGTACTGACCACAAGAACTTGGAATACTGGCGGACCGCGCGAGTGCTCAACCAGAGACAGGTTCGATGGGCCCAGGAGTTCGCCAAGTTTTCCTTCGAGATCAGATACGTGCCGGGAGAGGAAAACGTAAGAGCAGATGCTCTCTCCCGGAAACCGGAATACCTGGAGGGAGAGGGACCACCAGAAACCCGACACGTGTTTCCCGAGGACCGATGGGTGTGGGGGGGAACATTGGTTCGGAAACGAGAACTGGCAGGGCTTACCAGAGACGACGTGTTCGCTCAAGCAAAAATCAGGGAACTCCAGGACGGAAGGGAAGACCATGGAGGGTTTGAGGAAAAGGAAGGGCTATTGTACTATAAGGAGGCACTGTATGTACTGGGGGAGACCTTGAGGGGGAAGGTACTTAAACAGCTCCATGACAACCCAACAGCTGGGCACTTTGGACAGCACAAGACCATGCTGCTCGTCACCAGGCAGTTCTGGTGGCCAAAGGTGAGGGAAGATGTACGGGAATATGTACGGGGGTGCGACCGATCCCAGAGGGCAAAGGGAGAGAGGGCTGCGCCCGCAGGGTTACCGGAACCCTTACCGACGCCGGGAAGGCCCTGGGAGGTGGTGTCCATTGATTTTATGACAGATTTGCCCAAGTCAAGGGGGAAGACAGCAGTCATGGTAGTAGTCGATCTACTGACAAAAATGTGCCATTTCATAGCTTGCTCGCACACGGTGATGGCAGAGGAGACAGCCCAGTTGTTTGTGGATCACATTTTCAGACTGCACGGGGCTCCTTTGAGGGTAATCTCGGACCGTGGGAAACAATTTACTTCCAGGTTCTGGAGGAAGCTCATGAGCTTGCTACAGGTCGAGGTGAGCTTTTCGACGGCCAGACACCCCGAAACCAACGGTCAAGCAGAGAGAGCGAACAGTATACTCCAACAATACCTACGCTGCTACGTCAGCGAGAGACAGAACGATTGGGTAGAGAAATTAGCTTTGGCTGAATTTGCGTACAATAACGCTGAACACGTGTCCACGGGAATGAGCCCGTTCATGGCCAACTATGGGTGTCACCGCAGGGCCTTCCCGGGAAGGGGGGAGAAAGCATGGAGTGTACCCGCGGCCGAGCAGTTTGTAGAAGAAATGGAGGCCTTACACCAACAACTCAAGATGAACTTGGAGCAGGCCAAGGAAGTTTACAAAAGGCAGGCGGACAAGCACCGTAGGGAGGGAGAGGCCATACGGGTAGGAGACCGGGTGTGGTTGTCAACCCAAGGGTTACCACTAAAGGGAGGGTGCAAGAAGTTGCAGCCGAGGTGGCTGGGGCCTTTTGAGGTAGCACAGCAGGTGAACCCAGTGGCGTTCAAACTCAAGTTGCCAGACAGCATGAAGATACATCCGGTGTTCCATAGGTCACTACTCACACCGTACAGGGAAGGGCGACAGTTTCCGGGGCGGGAGGGAGGAATCACCACCCACCCGAGGGTAGAGGAGAGGGAACACCGCAACCAAGCCACGGAAATCCTCGATTCAAGATGGTGAGGTCGGCAGGTGGAGTACTTCGTAGCTTGAGAGGGAGAACCCAGGTCAGAAAACACGTGGGTCCCCGCTGAGTCAATCAATGACGGGTATCTGGTGGAAGAATTCCACAGTTTGTTCCCGGATAAGCCAAAACCACTAGCGAGATTCTGGGAGGAAGAATTTGGAACCACAGACGACGAAGGGGACTTTGTGGGTTTTCCTGCATCCGAAGAGGAGGGAGGTGGGGTGTCAGAGGGAGAAGAATCAGACTGGGAGGCCCACTCTGCGGGCAGAGATCGGAGCGGGTGGGAGGCTGGTTTTGAATCCTCAGAGGATGGTGACAGCTCTTTCAGGGGATTCCCCGCGTCGTCGGCTGAGGAAAGAGATGAGGTTGTATCGGAAAATCGTGCCAGGGGTGGAGGGGGTCCTGGGGAGGAGGTGGATGTCAGGGAACTGCCATCGGAGCCAGACGGAGAGGGAGGGCTCCAGAGGGATTCCGGAGAGCGTCCCGGGAGGGAGAGAAGCAGCACATCTTCTGGGGAAGGAAATCAGCGTAACACCAGTGGAGAAGGGGGGCAGATGGGGGAATCGGCGAGATGGCTCCAAGACTCCTCACCGGGAACCAGTGGGGAGAGCACGGGTCCTCCGATGCCCACACCCTCCCTGCGCAGAAGGCTTCCGCGCAGGGAAGCTAGGCGGAGACTAAGCATCAAAGAGCTGCTTTGCTGGAAGAAGTTCAAGAAACACCCACTAACGGATTCTGCCAGCGATTAAGACAGTCACGGGCGTGTGGCTGTCCAGACAGAAAGGGTTCATTCAGGCAACCAGCCAAGGGTGGCGTTGATTTACACACAAGCAACCCCTAGAACCATTACACCACCATTTAAGGAGCAGCAAATTAAAAGCACTTAAAACATTTAAAACCATTTTTGTCATTTGCTTCAGGGAGCTGCTCAGGCCTCTAAACTGTGGCAGTGAGTGCAGGCCCCGCCCCTAGGCCAGATGGAGTTGGCAGGAGAGGGAGCAGTCTTCCCAGCACTCACGAGAGCAGCAGCAGCAGCAGCAATGTCCCAGAGGTCTTCCATAACACTTCCCGAGGCTGCATTTCTTGTATGCGGGGATTTCAACCAGGCAGATTTGAAAGTGGTCCTACCTAAATTCTATCAACACATAAAGTGTGCAACCAGGGGAGAAAGGACTCTGGACAGGCTGTATACAAATGTCAAACAGGCCTATAAGGCCGAACCACTGGCACATCTAGGCCAATCTGATCATGTGTCCCTGCTCCTGACTCCTGAGTATATTCCACTGAGGAAACGGACTCCAGCTATAAAGAGGGATATTACAATATGGCCAGCTGAAGCATCCCAACAACTACAAGACTGTTTTCATGACACCGATTGGGAGGTATTCGCCCAACAGGATGTAGAGACTCATACTGAGCAAGTGTTGGACTATATTAGGTTCTGCACTGAAAATGTAACACGGAGGCGCCGGATAAAGATCTACCCAAACAGGAAGCCCTGGATGACAAGGGAGGTTCAGGGGTTGCTAAAGGCAAGAAATACTGCTTTCAGAAGTGGAAATAAGTCGTTGTACAGCTTAGCTAGAGCGGATTTAAAGAGAGGTATCCGTGTAGCAAAGGAGGCGTATAGACAGCGGCTGGAGAATCATCTACAAAGTAACAACACCAGGCAGGTGTGGCAAGGTGTACAAGAATTAACAGGGTATAAATCCAAGGATTCCCTGGCAGACGAGGGAGGGGCATCCCTCGCAGAGGATTTGAATGCCTTTTTTGCCCGTTTTGAAGTAACATCTGCAGCAACACCTGCTGAGGCTTTACCACCACCACCACCACTCCCTGTGAAGGCCTTGCCACCATCACCACCATCACCATCATCAGTACAAAGGAATGTAGTAGTCTCTGTGGAAAAAGAAGAGATGAGGAAGGTGTTGAAGGGAATCAACCCAAGGAAGGCCACAGGGCCAGATGGGGTAGCTGGAAGGTTATTGAGAGACTGTGCAGATCAACTAGCAGGAGTTTTCACTGGGATCTTAAATCAATCCCTAGCCCAGGCTATTGTTCCATCCTGCCTAAAGTCCTCTACTATCGTTCCAATAGCAAAAAAATCTAACCCGGAAGATCTGAATGACTTTCATCCAGTAGCACTCACACCTATAATCATGAAGTGCTTTGAAAAGCTGGTACAAAATTATGTCATTGCCTGCCTACCAGAGGGACTGGACACATTCCAATTTGCTTATAAAACGAAAAGATCGACAGAGGACGCTGTGGCGATTGCCCTCCATGCCGTTCTTGCACATTTGGAGCAGCGGGGGGGTTATGCCAGACTGCTTTTTTTAGATTTCAGCTCGGCATTTAATACCATTCTACCACAACGTCTGATGTCTAAACTGGAAGATCTGGGGCTTCCGTTATCACTTTGTGGGTGGATATTGGACTTTTTGTCAGACCGCCCCCAGAGGGTTCGGTTGGGCCCTTATACCTCTAGTATGCTTAGGACTAACACAGGAACACCAAAGGGATGCGTACTCAGTCCGCTCCTTTATATTCTCTACACGTACGATTGTGTCGCTGCTCACCCTAGTAATAGGGTTGTCAAATTTGCAGATGACACAACTGTGATTGGGCTCATCTCTGAAAGGGAGGGTGAAACGGACTATAGAGATGAGGTGGAGCGGCTGACAGAGTGGTGCAGAGCTAACAACTTGCTCATAAATACAAGGAAGACAAAGGAGCTTGTGGTGGACTTCAGGAGACAGAAGAGTAATGTCCAGCCACTTTTGATTGATGGGGTCTGTGTGGAGAGGGTAACAACGTTCAGATTTTTGGGCATTGAATTACAAGAGGATCTGTCCTGGAGTGTCAACACAAGGGGGCTTGTGAAGAAGGCGCAGCAGAGACTGTACTTTTTGAGAATTCTAAGGAAAAACCATCTTCCGCAGAAACTGCTGCTTGCCTTCTATCACTGTGCCATTGAGAGCGTGCTCACTTATGGCTTATGTGTGTGGTACGGAAGCTGTACTACCCGGGACAGGTTGGGGTTGTGCAGAGTTGTTAAGGCAGCAGAGAGCATTGTTGGCTGCCCACTCTCCACCTTAGAGCAGATTTATGCCACAAGGTGCCATAGGAAGGCACTGGACATAGTAAAAGATCCATCGCATCCTGGTCACTGTCTCTTCGAGCTCCTGCCATCGGGACGGAGATACAGGACGATGAGGACAAGAACAAGCCGTCTTAAGAACAGCTTCTTCCCCAGAGCGATCTCGGCCCTGAATGGGAAGCCTGGACTTTGAAAGTCATCTAATCTTCCTTGCTGTTTTATACTGTATTGTTTTAATTAGTGTTTTTATAGTTGATTTGATTTTGTGTGGAGTGCCCTACCTGGGTGGATGGAGCAGCCAAGTAATTTCGTTGTCCCCGAGAGGGGGCAATGACAATAAAGATATTATTATTATTATTATTATTATTATTATTATTATTATTATTATTATTATTATTATTATTATTATTATTATTATTATTCAGCAGTGCCACAGGCTGATAGCATCCATGCCACACCACATTGAGGCAGTAATTGATGCAAAAGGGGCCCAAACCAAGTACTGAGTACATATGCATGTTTCTACTTCTCAGAGGTCCAATATTGCTCTATTTGCAGTACTTGTTTTGCTGATTTCATTTAATATTCTAATTTTCTGAGATTGTTAATTTGGGGTTTTCATCAGCTATACGCCATAATCATCACAGTTATAACAAATAAAGGCTTGACATATCTCGCTTTTCATGTCATGAGTCTGTCTCATATATTAGTTTCACCTTTTAAGTTGAATTACTGAAATAAATGAACTTTTCCACGATATTCTAATTTTCCAAGTTTCACCTGTATGTGTATGAGCAAGAGGACTAGTATGTGGACAGATAAGAGTGTGCAAGAGAGAGGGGGGTTTCTCCCTGTGTTTTCTTCCTTTGGGTCATTTTAAAGAACACAGATTAAGGGAAGACACATGAGAACACAAGGACAAGCTGGCATGGACAGCAGACCACTTGGGGTATGGAGAAGCTTGGCTCTATCATGTAAAGTGCCCCACTGATAAAACAAGGATATAAGCAATGAGTTCAGCTCTTGAATGAGCTCTACACTGGTGTACTTCAGAATCAGAATGCACAGAAGTTCTGTAAAACGTAATTGTTTTAACTCAGTATGCAAGTCTCTCATGAGACTGCAGCTGCTACTCTATTTACATGCCTGATCTTAACAATAGCAGTGTTCTACCGCTTTCTGAATGTAAGGACAATGCATTTTAAGTGACTTAAAAAATAATTTCTCTTTAAAGTATTATCAGGGGTTGCCAACCTTCTACGTCTTTCTACGTGTGGACTGGACAAGAAATCAGACCAGCTCAAATACATTAGGACAGTAATTTTGGGGGAAAAATACAGCCAAGAACCAGCATCTGCTACACATCCACATAAAGCAGGTGAAGCAGATATAGTATAGGGCATCTGAGGACTCCAGCTCTTATCAGCCCTAGCCAACATTGCCCAGTGATCAAAATTGTAGAAGTTGTAGTCTAACAATACCTGGAGAGTCACAGGTTTCCCAACCCTGCAATATTGCTTGCAGCTCAGGCATCTGCCAAAGCCTTAAAAGTAAAACTTCACCCAATGCAGAAACTGAAGCTTTGATTTCTCACTCTCACTTCTGGGCAGAACAGCAAACCAGTGTTTGGAAGACTCAAGAGGTTCTGCATTTGTGCAAGTTCTGCAATACGTGGTAGGCTAATAAAACAGGTCTGGTATGTGTAGTGTTATCTTCCTGATCTGAAACATTACAGGGCAGATAGCTCTGAGAGACAAGTCACTGAGTTTGGCTTCATCTATCGTGGTGTTGGACTCATAAGGAACTTTTAAACCAGCAAACTTTGTTAGTAGGCTGCCTTTGCCTTTCCATATTAAGCAATCTTTCAAAGACAAGCCACCTGTTTCCTGATGCATTTACAGCAGCCTCAAATTAAACTGCAGTCCGGTAAACTTGAGCAACAAGGAATTCAAGGCACATTATAGTCATTAAACTGAGTGAGGAGGCATGGAGTACACTCTCTCTGCTCAACCTAGAAAATAAGTGGGCTGTCCCTCCTCTCTCGCCAGCATACATATGCAACATAAAGAACTGTAGCTCATGGGAACAGCCTCTGTGCTGCCCACAGAAGGCCTCAAGCTCAATCCCCAGCATCTCCGGGTAAGGCTGGGAGACACCCTGTTGAAAACCCTGCTGCCAGTCAGTGTGGTCAATACTCTCCTATGCATTAATTGATTAATGGCTTAGCCAGTATCTATGCAACTATTGAAGTGGTCACTTGTGGCAAGTAAAGATTTATTTAGACCAGACAGAAGAGAAGCTATCCAAACATGGGTTTTTTGTGAGGGGAAACACACATTTGTAATATACATGAGTGGATAGCTAGTTATAAAAACTGTTTGAGGTGAGGACTAATAACTTGTGTAGACTTACCAGCAATTGATGTATCTCTTAGTATGCTTAACTCAGAGACTGCTTCTCTAACAGACGGTGAGAAGAGAATTTCAAACTATCTTTTAACAGCACAGCATTCTCATATTCCAGAACACCATAACTGCTAGCAACAGCATTCCTATTTCTAAATCCCTAGCAATCAAAGCAGAAGGAATCACCACTGACTCAACAGGCAGTTTAAAATGAATCTATTTGATGTTTATTCCACTGATCAGCAGGAAAGGAATTAATGGAGAAAGTTAAAACTGACTTTTGTACTTGGTAAGTGAAACATTTACATGACCAGATAAATGGTATTCAGTTCCCATGTCCTCTGGGGTTACTTCTTCCTAGCTATGTAAAGGAGGGCTTGAATATGCACCTTAAATGGCACATGACAGCAAGCAAAGTCAGCCTCCCTCTGTTCAACTGCAACACTAGTTGTGATTTACAAAAGGGCCAGCTCAGCCACATGTTCAAGCTGCAGGTGAGCAATTTATATCAGTCGTGCTAAAACACAATACCATTTTAAAAAGTCACCTTTGCTTTTCCCAGGAACAACATTCATGTCTGAAACTTCCCAGCTCCCTTCATTTCAAAATGGAGGAAATGATTGAATATTGATTTTTTTTATATATATATAAATTTTTTATTGGTTTTACAAGATTTTTATAAACACAAACAAACAAACAAAAACACTTACAAACATGTATAATTTCATATCCTTTTTTTCTTAAACCTTACTTCGTCGACTTCCCCATACCTCCCCTTTCTACATCCCAATTTCCAAAATTATTTCAGCAATTCCTAACACTTAATTTTATCGAATTTTTCCCTTATTCTTTTCTTTTACTTAATCTTTTTCAGCTGTAAACCCCTTTTTTTCCTCAAATCTCGACATTTTAGCACTCATTAATTTTACAATATTTCTTAAGATAAACTTTAAATTTCTTCCAATCTTCCTCCGCCGTCTCTTTCCCCTGATCACGGATTCTGCCAGTCATTTCGGCCAAATGATTGAATATTGATAGGTGTGCTTCCCTGGTCACACCACTGGGAAAGCAAGTTGTTTGATGCTACAGTTCTGCTATGAAGCTCTTGTCATCCAACAGCAAAGTTTTTTAAACCTGGGCAGCACAAGCCCACACGAATCAGCAAGGCTTCACTTGTCTGACTGCTAAATGTTCACAAGATGGGAATTTTAAACCAGAACTGCTCACGTTGGCCAGAAAACCCAGAAGTCTGTCCTGAATGTGGAGGCCAACGTCCTTCACAACTTTTGATCCTTTCTTCTGCTTGTTCTCCTTGTTCTCCACCTCCTCCTCTTCTCTCATTCAGTAGGTTGGTTTCTCATTAAGGAAGGAAACTGAGGCACTGCAGCACCCATATCAGTCAGAGAGGTTTTCGGAGAAGGGCGACTTGGATTTGTGTGTATGCTCCAGTCGGTTGAGAATGAACTGACTGACTTCCGGAGGCAGCGCGAAACAGCAATGGCGGTCCTCTTCGGTCTCTGAAGAGGGGCTCCGCAGAAAAGGATCGTGCGCTACAGCACAGCGACGATCCATTAAGAAAACTCACGGGCAGAGCGAGCCCGTGACCGTGGGACTCGGCGGGCACCTGGAGCGACCCCCAAAACGAAGAAGGGACCCCGTAAGGGGCCCCGGAAGCGCGGAGGGGAAGCGGTGCTGTGAGTTCATCGCTCTTTCTGCGGGAGCGAAGCCACGCGGCTGCTGCTGATGAGCGCTGACCTTTCTTCCTGAAACATTGGATTCTAAATTACTTACTCGTGAGTAAGAACTATTCTTTTTTGGATTACAAATTCTGAATTTGGCTGAAAGCGGGAGACGAAAAACAGGAAGTCCGTCTTCCGGCAATGTTTAAAGATCAAAGGCAAAGAAATTGACAAGCTGGAAGCAATTTAAAGGGATTACAAATTCGGAAGTATCGTGCGTTGGCGGAATGGGCAACTGAAAGGAAAAGGCAAGTTTCTTCTTTTTATTGTGCTGATTTAAATTGGGGACCCCCCTTCTTTCGGTGGATTATAAAAACTTTAAGACCCAAATCCCGGGCTGACAGAAGGAAAAAGAACTGTCATTGCGGACACTATATTTAAAATTGAAACTGTTACATTGGGGCACTATTGGAAGATATAATTAAGCAACTGTAGCTTGCACCTTTTGGATGAGACTTTGTGGCAACCTGGGAAGGGCTCTGCAAGTTGAAAAAGTTTTAAGGACTATTGTTAAACTATTTGGCTGCAGGGATCTTAATGGCGGACAAATTTCTCTTTTTCTTTCCTGAACTGTAACAATACTCCCTCTAGTGGAACTTGGGATTCATAAGCTCCTGAGAACAAACTTTATTTTGACTCTCTGCTGTCTTGTTATCTACACTGGGGAACTGTCTTTCCCATGGGACAATAGACAATTTGACCTTGACTCATAGACAGGTGTGGAAAGAGTGGCCCTCTGAAAACAAGATCTGCAAAAGCGAAAGCAGGGAAAGTCCAACTTGTGCAAACAACTTTGACTTCTCAGTCACGCAGATCATCAGTCCCAGCTGTATTAAAGGAAGCTGAGCAGCCAACTACAGAGGACATGGCTGCAGGAGGATCTGATACTCTTCTAAAAGAAATGTTACAACAATTTGCAATTCTAAATAAGAAGGTGGATGACCAAACAGCAAAAATTGACCTAGCCACATCCTCTATTACAAAACTGTCTGAACAAGTGGCACAACATTCACAAGCAATTGGAAATCTTAAAGAAGCAACTTCCGAGAAACGGAAATTGGCCGAGGCTGCCAACTTAAAAGCAGATCAAGCAAACCAGAAAGTTGATGAAATAAAAGGGGAGGTAAGGCCACTACATAAGCATATCAGTGACCAGCAGGCCTACCTGTCTATGGTGGAACTGAGAAATCGGGAAAATAATCTGAGATTACGATCTATCCCAGAGCTTGAGAAAGAAGATTTGATTGGCTACCTGACAGCAGAATTTTCTAAGTTCTGGGGTATAGAAGCAGATAAAGACTTTAAAATAACAACAGCGTTTAGATTAGGAAGAGCAGCAAGGAGGGACAGGCCCAGAGACTGTCTGATCATTCTGAGATCTAAACAGGAGAGAGACAAAATACTTGACCTTCATTTTAATAAATCGCTTGAGATCCAAGATAGAAAAGCGGAAATCTACAAGGATATACCAAAACAACTTTTGGACCTCAGAACCGTGTACACTGACTTAGCAAGACTTTTGAGAAGCAACGGGATACCCTACAGGTGGGAGTTTCCCCAAGGTTTATCTTTTAACTATAAAGGAAAGAAGGTTAGAATTAAAACAAAAGAAGACAACCAGAAGTTCCTGCACGATCACGGAGAGGATTTGCAGAAGGGAACTGTAGTTCCTTGGCCTCAGCCACAGCCTGGAATAGAACCAACACCTTCCCCCCCGGGCCCGGACAAAAAAGAGGACACCCCATAAAGAGCAACAACAGATTGATTCAGGATGTCTCTGCAGCTGTATAGTTGGAACATTAATGGAGCAAATTCCCCGGAAAAAAGGAAAAGGATTTTTCATATCCTGAAAAAAGAACATTTGGATATAATTTGCCTACAGGAAACACATGTGACCAGACTCCACAGGAAAGTGTTAATCAACAAAAGACTAGGCCAAGAATTTATTTCATCAGACAGAGTCAAGAAGAGAGGAGTGGTGATTTATGCAAAGGAGAACTTGTCACCGAAACTTTTGTTTAAAGATGAACAAGGAAGAACCCTGGCAATTGAAATACAAACACAAGGAGAAAAAGTTCTGATAGTAGGAATTTATGCACCAAATGAGGGGAAATCGGAATTCTATAAGAAGCTGCATGAGACACTGCTGGACTATCTGGACTATTCAAACATCATTATGATGGGAGATATGAATGGGGTTGTCTCTACTTTTATGGATAAGTCACAAAATCAAAATCTAACCAAGGATGGCAGACTACCCAAAACTTTTTTTGAACTGACAGACAATATGGATTTGATTGATATCTGGCGGACAAGGAACCCTCTAGGTAAAGAAGGAACTTTCTTCTCAGAGGCCCACCTGTCATGGACAAGAATCGACCAAATTTGGACAACTAGAGGGCTGGCACCTAAGACTACAAGAGTGGAAATCTGCCCAAAGACCTGCTCCGACCACAACGCCCTGAAAATGGAAGTGAGATTTACCCCAGCCGGCTCCTTCAGATGGAAAATGAATGACAACCTGCTAAGAGATCAAGAGATTGTAAAGAAGGCCCAAAAAGCTTTAAAGGACTATTTTGAAATTAATTTGAACACTTCGGTGGAAAAAAGAACAATCTGGGACGCAAGTAAAGCTGTAATGAGAGGGTTTCTGATACAACAGAATACGATTAAGAAAAAACTCTGGAATGGAAAAAAGGATAAGATATTAGAGAAGATAAGAGATGGAGAGAAAAAATTGAGATCTAAACCAAAATCAAAAGAGATTCTAAGAGAAATTAAATTCCACCAGTCACAATATATGAAACTGATAAACCAAGAAGTGGAATGGAAAATTAAACAAATGAAACAAAGATCTTTTGAATCAGCGAACAAATGTGGAAAACTGCTGGCATGGCAGTTGAAAAAAAGACAAAAATTAAACTATATTACCAATCTAGAGGTGGAAGGGAAAAATATCCAGAAACCAGGTGAAATTAGAAAGTGCTTCCAGAAATATTTTAAAAAATTGTATACGCAAGGGCCCGAGGAAGTGTCTGAGATGGATCAGTTTTTAAAAGCTAACGGCCTACCAGAACTATCTCAGGAGAAGAGATCAATCTTGAACTACAAAATAACACAACAGGAAATTGAGGATGCCATTCAGAATATGCAGTTGGGCAAATCTCCAGGCCCAGATGGACTTACCTCCAAGTATTATAGGACGTTAAAAGACTATTTGATACAACCACTAATGGAGGTTTGCAACCAGATTATGGGGGGAGGAAGGGCACCAGAAACGTGGAAAGAAGCTTTCATCACACTGATACCTAAAGTGGAAACTGAAAAGACTCAACTTAAGAACTACCGTCCCATCTCACTCCTAAATATGGATTACAAAATATTTGCAGACATTTTGGCAAGTAGACTTAAAAAGGTACTAAATGAAGTAATTCACAAGGACCAAGCAGGCTTTCTCCCAGGCAGGCACTTGTTTGACAACACTAGGAATATTATTGATATTCTGGAACTTTTGCAAACAAATATTAACACTAAAGCAGTGTTAATCTTTATTGATGCAGAGAAGGCCTTTGATAACATTTCTTGGAAGTTTATGAAGAAAAACTTGGAAGGGATGGGAGTGGGACGGGGGTTTGAAAATGGTATCGAAGCAATTTATTCAGAACAAAAAGCTAAGTTGATAGTGAACAATGTGGTGACAGAAGAGTTTCATATTGAAAAAGGAACACGGCAGGGGTGCCCCCTTTCCCCCCTATTATTTATCTCAGTCCTGGAGGTGCTGCTGAATGTGATTAGGAAGGACCAGCAGGTACAAGGAATACGGGTCGGAGTGAAACAATATAAACTGAAAGCTTTTGCAGATGACTTGGTTTTAACATTACAGGAGCCAGAATCTAGTACAAAAAGAGTTTTAGAACTGATTCAAGAATTTGGTCGGGTGGCGGGATTTAAGTTGAATAAACAAAAAACTAAGGTATTGGGAAAGAACTTGGCATCTTTAGAAACAGATGGGTTTCAGAGGGAAACAGAATTAAATGTGGTTAAAAAAGTGAAATACCTGGGGGTCAACTTGTCTTCCAAAAAATTGAACTTATTTAAAGATAACTATGAAAAATGTTGGTCAGAAGTTAAAAAAGACCTAGAAACTTGGTCAAGACTGAAACTTTCCTTGTTGGGCCGAATCGCAGCTATAAAGATGAACGTATTGCCAAAGATGTTGTTTTTGTTTCAAACCTTGCAGATCGTGGACAGAGTGGAATGTTTTGGAAAGTGGCAGAAGGATATTTCAAAGTTTGTTTGGCAGGGCAAAAAGCCCCGAATAAAGTTTAAAATACTAACTGATGCAAAAGAAAGAGGGGGGTTTGCCCTGCCAGACTTAAGGTTATATTATGAAGCTGCAGCCTTCTGCTGGATGAAAGATTGGATTTTGTTAGAGAACACTGATGTCCTAGATCTGGAAGGTTTTAATAATTCGTTAGGATGGCATGCGTATTTGTGGTATGACAAGGTAAAAACACACAAAATGTTCAAAAACCATATTGTCAGAAAAGCAATATTTATGGTCTGGACAAAATACAAAGACTTACTTGAAAGCAAGACCCCGAGGTGGTTATCACCAGTGGAGGCCAAGGCCCGGAAAAAACCCAATATGGAGGCCGGTTGGCCGAAATATTGGGAAATAATAGAAAATATTGGAGATAATTGGAGGTTGCAGAGCTATGAAAAATTAAAGGATAAGGTGCAAGATTGGTTTCATTATGCCCAAATTAATGAGGTTTTCAAGTTGGACAAAAAAACAGGATTCCAGGTGGAAAAATCGAAACTTGAGACAGAGCTATTAGAACCAAAGACCAAGGTACTATCGAGAATGTATAACTTGCTGCTTAAATGGAACACTCAGGATGAGACAGTTAAATCAGCCATGATAAAGTGGGCTCAGGACATTGGGTACAACATTATGTTTGAAGACTGGGAAAGGTTATGGACCACCGGTATGAAATTTACGGCATGTAATGCCTTGAAAGAAAACATTATGAAAATGATATACAGGTGGTACATGACCCCAGTCAAGCTTGCTAAGATATACCATTTGTCTGATAATAAATGTTGGAAGTGTAAGGAGGCTGAAGGGACATTCTTTCACCTCTGGTGGACTTGTCCAAAAGTGAAGGCCTTCTGGGAAATGATCTACAATGAGTTAAAAAAGGTGTTTAAGTACACTTTTCCTAAGAAACCGGAGGCCTTCCTCTTGGGCATTGTCGGCCAAAAGGTGTTAAAGAAGGATAGAACGTTTTTTATGTATGCAACTACAGCAGCAAGAATTCTTATTGCCAAATATTGGAAGACTCAAGATTTGCCCACACTGGAAGAGTGGCAAACGCAATTGATGGACTACATGGAGTTGGCCGAGATGACTGCCAGGATTCGAGATTTGGGAGAAGAAGCAATGGAGGAGGACTGGAAAAAATTTAAGGATTATTTGCAAAAATTTTATAAGTTATATGAATTATAGGATTTCGCATGATTTGGAAGGTTAGCTCCAGCAATGAGAGTGGAACATATATGAAATTAGACAATATTAATGAAAGAACCAATGTTTAAATGTTTAAAAAGGATAACATATTTGTTTATGGAGTTAATGGATAATAAGTAATTTAAACTTAAAATGCAATTGAAAGTACAAAAGAAACACATGAAACAAGGTTATAATTTACTGACAAATTTATTATCAAGATTGCATTGTGCGGGAGATGTGGGGAAGTTCGATGGAAGATTGAAACAAGCTTGTGAAATAATTTGTCTTTTTTCTTTTCTTTTCTTGTCTTCTTTGTTTTCTTGTACTGTATATCTTTATCTGGAAAAAATAAACTGCAATATCCCCTGCAGTTTCCTGATTCATGGCCTGTCTCCACCTGGGAGCTATATCTTAGTTGTACAGCACACTCTTTCATGAAGAAGGGTTCACATTCAATCGCTTTGCATGCCTAGGTAAAACAGGACTGAGGAATCTATGCCCTCCCCATGCCCAGTGTTGTTGGGACTATTATTCCAGTCATCCCTCACCATCTGTCATTCTTTGCTTGCATGCATTATCAGCAGCAGTACCAGCAATTTCAATAGGTGTATATGTCCTCACCAGTATATCCCCATGCCAACACCACTTACTACACTTCCTACATTACAGCTATTAAAGATGCTGGAGCTCTGCTATGTTGGTGAGTGTAAGCAGCAGTGAATTTGCACCCACTCACCACAGGCCACCAATACAAACATAAAGAGAGCCATGGCTGGATCATGGCTGGATCAGATCCACGGTCCATCAAGTCCACCATCAAGTTTCTCACAGTGGCTTCTTTCCAGAAACTGAATTCCCAGTAGCCACATGCAAAGCCACTGGTTGTTTCCAGCAACACGGAATTGAAAAGCCTCAGAATCTAGAGGTTTTATTTAGCCAATCAATAGACCTCTCCTCCTCCAGGACTTCATCCAATTATCTTTTAAAGCCACCTAAACCAGGTGCCATCAGTTGTTACGATATAGAAGCAACGCAGCTGCAAACTGGTAGCTTGAAAACATCACATGATGGGAATGATGGGACTGACTGTGGGAAAGAATGTTACAGTCAGTTCACAGGGCGATGCACCGGAATTTGCTCAGAGTGTAATTTGAGACCTTCCTCTTGCGTTTGTACAGGAAGTCTTTGCCACTTGCTGGAAGGAGTTTGAAGTAAACGGACATGTTTTCTGTAGTGCTGAAAAGTCAAAATAAAAGCATGTAAATAGACATTTCTGTCTATCTCCTTTCCCTGCTAGGGAAGCAGGAGGGAGTGGGTGTGTACTTCCCACGCTGGGAAGTATCGCCTATCGAGACCTAGCCTGGATCCTGCGGGGATTGCAGCCAGGGAGGTCACCGGAGACCAAGCCGGGAGTCTGGGAGCGTTGCCAGCTTCTCCCGAAGAAGGCTTGTTTTCTGACATCTGGTAGCAGATCAGAGGTCGATGGATGGTAAAAACATCCTCTGAAAAGGGAGTGGTAGTGAGCGGATGGAAGCTACAAAGGACGGCTGGAGACGTATGGCTGATAAGCTACGTTCCACGGACGGATCCCTGAAAGGTATGAAGACTTATGGCTAAAAAGTGAACGCAGATTGATTCTTCTCTGGTTCACAGTAGCTGTTTTTTGGATCGAAACAGCACGGAGAGAGCCACATACTTCGCATTCCAGGGAAAACTGATAAGGTCTGCCGTCGCCTGCCAAGTTCCGTTGCCTAGCGACAAGACGTGAGTACTTTTTGAGCTTATTTGTGAGCTAGAAAGCTTCCGAAGAGTGAGACAAAAGCAAGCCGAAGCGAAAGCTAAGCTGAAAGGCTGCAATTTCTGTTGGGATTTCAGCGTTTGCTTGCTATCTCACAGACTGGGAAAGAAGGGACTTTCCAAGCAGCGAAGAGCTGTTGGAATAACAGCGAAGGCTTGTTGTTTACAGACTCTTAGAAAAGGGACTTTCCAAGCTGGGCTGACTGCCAGGTGCACACAGCTTGTAAACAGCCCAATAAACCTTTGGAGTTTTCAGCTCACTGCTGGTGCGTTGGAAGATGGCCAACAATTACATCTCTCTGACCCATACGAGGTAATTAAGGGGCTGCTATGGGAAGTATGCAGTCTTCCTACCCCCCCCCCCCCGGGGACGGGGGTCTGCCTTGCCAGCGGTGTTCACAATGCACCCCCTGATCTGAGAGATGTGGGTGCCGAACACTTGGCACGAGCCCTTGGTGAAGTCAGATCTTCCTGACGCCGATTCCAATTAGCGCGTGCTGGTTAGCTTCAGCTCGGAATTATAATTGGAAACATACGATTGGAAGGAAGCTGAAGCACATACATCAAGTAACGTTCGAGAGATAAGACTGCTGATTAATGGATCTCTGTGACCGGGAGTGACGGATAGATAAGTAAATCTTCTGATGAATCACCACTAGGAGACTGTATGTTTGGAATGAAGGGGGGGTGGAGGAAAAAACTTTTTTTTCTTTGCACGATGTGATATTAATAACCCTTCACCCCAGATAGAAATAAGATCGTTGCGTTTTTACTAATCACAAGCAGGAATTAAAGAACTGTGTGGGATGGATTATAACAGGAGAGAGGATTGGTGAACGGTGAGAAAGAGGAAAATTTTTATGACACAGTTAAAAAATGGCGTCTCGCCAAGACAGGCTTGCCGGAGAAAGAAGGACAGGGGGAGGAGAATCAGGACCATTCGAAAGAGAAGGAGTGTTGGAACGCAATCTTGACCTGACAGAGCCTCCTGAATCATTTGATTTATTTGGCAAGCCTGAGAAAAGTAAAGGACAGACCGAAGATTTTTTTTTTTTTATGGAAGTGTTGAACAGAGGCTGTCCCTGAGCGATATGATCTTTGGAGAGTACAAAACCCACACAGAGGATGCCTGTTTTCAATCTGCTTGTGAAAATTATCAGAGATCACAAAGAAAGGAATATACGATAACAAGAAGAGAAAGAAAGTAATAAAGGACTATCTGGATTGAACTGGATAGAACTGTCTAATTAAAGCAGTAATATAAGTGATGTTTGGACTCGTGCGGAGCTTGATGTATGGGTACCCCCAACAAAATTTAAAATTTGGCTGTATAATTTGGAACTAATGTGATTTGTATAATGTGATGTGATTGGCCTGTTAATTAAAATTATTTTTTTAAAAAAGAGATTGAGATGGCTTTGTTCTCTCAGAAGCTCTGAAAAGCTTGTGAAGCTGGAGTGAGAAGCAAGAGCCGAAAGTTGACTACCCCAGAAGGGGAGAGCCAAGATGGCGTTGGCCAGATTCTTGAGAGCTTATCTAAAGCTGGGAGGAGCTTTGAGCCCCGAAGGGGGAGTGAAGGAACTGTTGCTGTTCCTGTTTTTGCTGCAATGGATGTTGCTGACAGGGGGAGTGATGCTTGGAGTTATAGCGCCCCCACCTCTATTGCAAGGAAAGAGCAAACTGAAACTCTGAACACTGTTTGTTGTTACAATTATGGCAAGCCTGGGCATGTTCAGAGGGACTGTAAGAAGCCACGTCAACAGAAAGGAGCTAGAGGGAGCTCTGGAAAGCCTGAGACTTCAAGCAAAGGTTGTACTAAGACCCAGGTGAAACCAGCTAAAGCTTTGCTGTCGACAAAGGCCACATTTTCCATGGAAAACGCGTTTGTTTTGGACACAGGCTGCACGCAGCACATGGCATCATGCCGGGAACTGTTTTCTACATTTAAGGAGCAACGCTTCACTGTGAAACAGGCCAATGGCCAGGAGATCGAAGCGACAGGGTTCGGAACGGTTTACCTGAAAAGCCTGAACTTAACAATTAACAATGTGTATTTTGTTCCTGATTTAAAGTTTAATCTGCTGAGTGTTTCGCAGATCACAAAAAAAGGACTGGTGTTGTCCTATGATAAGGAAAGCTGCAAAATCTTCAAAGATGGAGAGCTGTATCTTTCTGCCAGAGAGAAAGACGGACTGTATCTGTTGGCATTTGTAGAATCTGATTACAATAATTGTAATGCAAACGATTCTAACACGATTTCTCTTGCAGGTGTGTCGAAAAACGTCGAGGATAAGAAGACAAAGAAGATTACCAGTGTCTTTCAGCGAGTATATGCTGATGTGATTGGTCCTCTAGCACCATCTAGAGGCAATGCTAAATACTATCTTATATGTGTTGATAATTTCTCTCATTATGTATGGATATACATTTTGCAGAGTCCCAAAGAAGCCTTAACAAGGTTTAAAGAGTTTTGTGACAAGATTAAGGATGTTCATGATGCTAACATTGATTGTCTTTTCACAATTTCAGGATTTCCTGGAGAAACAAGGGATAAAGCACAAAGTTGCTGTTTCTCAAGCTGCATGGAACAAAAGTATTTGTGTAAAAGTGAACAAGGAATTGCAGAATGGCATGAAGGCACAATTGCTGAGTTCACATTTGACACATGAGTTTTGGGCTGAACCTTTATCTTGTTATTGTTACACTTGGTTGAGAAAGGTTTCAAAAGGTATGGAATGTTCTCCTTTTGAAAGGTTATTCCACAGAAAACCTTCTGTAGCACATTTTAAGGTTTTTGGATCTCACGTAAAGACACAAACTCCAGATGGGGTGAGAAATGCCAAAGGCATTTTTGTGGGTTATGAAAAACGTCTCTACAGAGTAATTTTGTCTGAATCTGGTCAGGTGGTTCTCACAAAATTTCTAGAGAGTGCTCCTGGACAGGAGAGAGTAGTTTTTCACACATTTCCCACTGAGGACAATTCAGATGATGATTATGATGATTCTGATTTTGCAGATTATAGTGGTACTGAAAGTGACACAGAAAGCTCAGAGAGCTCTGTTGACACAGTCATTGAAAAAGGGTCACACACAGTTGCTATGAGGCAAGGAAAGAAGGGCTACCCTTATGCTATTCATATAATCAGTTATCAGTAATCAATATATTCATATATGCTCACACATAATCAGGGCTTACAGTATTTTTATAATCCATTTTGAATCAAAGGAAGCTGTGCCTTAGCTAACTGCAAACTGGGACGACTTCCGGGTTGGTGCCTCCGGCAATGGCGGAATTCCTCTGATCGGGAGGAATTTGCCCCGTGGGAATCTGGGTCTGGCCGCCACGGTGAAGGCGGAGACCCGCAAAAATCACAGGCAGGAGAAGCCTGTGAACGTGGGATTCGGCGGGCACCTTTTGCGCCTCCCCTACTCGCGGGGGAACCCGGTTTCGGGGGTCCGGAGCGACGTGGGGTGAGCGGCGCGGTGCTTCGAATCATCTGCTTCTTCCACGGAGTGAAGCCGCATAGCTGTTGTCGGAGAGCGCTGACTTTTTCCTGTGGACAATTTGATTTTAAAGTAATTACCCGTGAGTAGAGCTGAAGCGGGAGAATTGGATTTTTAAACGTTTAATTTGGTATCATAACGGGGAGGTTCAATACAGGAAGTCCGCCTTCCCCTTTTGTAAATAGACTGAAGCAATGAGGCTGCAAGCTGAAGTCTTGGAAAGCCTTTTGTAAAAGACTAAATTTTCATCGGTAAAGAACATTAACCCGCCCCCCCCTTGGAGGCAGGAGAAGAGGGGGGGAAGTTGTGGACTGAGTATGCCTGCAGGAGAGAGCTAAGAGAGCTAAATTACCGCCGCTCTGACCCTGGGAACGGGCTGCTAGCAGGACTGACGTCTTTTGGAATGTTCATTGACAGTGTTTTGAAAGTTCATTGACAGCTAGCATAAGAGAAATACATTGTTTCTACTGTCTCCGGCTGCTTTTAAAAAGGAGTAAAAGTAACTGAAAACTGAAACCAACTTTGGATTGTTTGAACTGTGTTTAAAAGAGGACATTACTGACTAATATAAATAGAAACTGTTTCCCCCTAGTGGAAGCCTTTGAAACTGGTGGCTTTACAAGAGCTGGGCTAGGGGAATTTCCAGCTGCAAGATAAAAAAACTGTGAGACTCTGGGACTGACCTTGAATCTTCTAAGTGTTATGGCAAATGGAAAGGAAAAAACAGACCAGTCAGCTGCTGAAAAAACATTAAGGTCTGGGAGGACTTGGCAGCAACCCAGGAAAGGCTCAACACCAGGCCTCCCTGCTTCTTCTGCTGCTGCTTCTGCACCAGTACACTCAAAACCAAGAGGAATGTCGACAGAAGAGGCCTTAGCGGTTGCATTAAATAAGATAAATGATTCATTGGAACAGCTTAACAAGAAAACAGATGCGACAAATGCAAAAGTGGATGTCAGGGAGAGGCAAACAGGAAAAGAGGAAAGGACAGAAATCAGCAGTTACAGGGAGCCTAGAGAGATTATCAGCAGCCAGTCGTCAGAGAGTCAGTCTGAGGAAGAGGGGGAGGAGGAGTGTGAGCCTGGGACAAGTCATGCTGTACACAGAGGAAGTAAAGGGAGGAGTCTTCGCAGGTTTGCATGCTGGGTAAAGAAAAGAAGGAAATAACTTTAGTGGGAGCAACTGCGCTCAAGGGGAAGGAGGTTGATGGAAACGCTGGAGATGTACGTTTGAACTTTGTCAAATAAATCAATTGTTTGGAACTGGCTGGGAGCCCGGAGTCTTATCTCTGGCCAGCTGGACAGCACAAAGCCTCTGACAGTGGATGCGACAAATGCGAAAGTGGATGCTGAAACTATTAAAATTGACTTAAATACAGAAAGTATAAATAATCTGGGACAAAAGGTGAACACCAATACAGAAAAAACCCAGAAATTGATACAGGAATCTACTTTGATACGGCAGACTGCGGAGGAAGCCAGGGAGAAAGCTGTTGCTGCGGAATGTAAAGTAACACAACTGGAGAGAGAGAGAGTCCCAGCCCTACAGAGGCAACTTGATGAACATAAGTTGACGCTTGCTATGATTGAACTTAAAGAAAAACAGATGAATCTGAGGATCAGAGCCCTACCTGAATTGGAGAAGGAAAGCTTGACAGACTTTCTCACACAGGAATTTGCTGACTTTTGGGACTTGGACTTGGGTCAAGAAGAGTTTAGAATTGTGAGGGCCTTCAGACTTCGAAGAGGAGGGAAAAAAGAGAAGAATAGAATAAGAGACTGCTTGATCACCCTTCGAACTAAAGAAGAGAGAGATCGAATTTTGGGTTGGCACTACCAGAAGAACCTAGAAGTACAACAGTCAAGAGTGGAAATTTTTAAAGACGTCCCGAAATATCTTTTGGATCTTAGGCCTAACTATGGAGATATTGTTGCCCTGCTGAGAAGGAATAAAATCATCTTTAGGTGGGAGTTTCCCCAAGGTCTATCCTTCAGTTTCAAAGGAAGGAAAATAAAAATAAGATCAGTAGAAGATAAAGTTTTTGTATAAAGATCTGCAGAAGGGACCTGGAAAAGAGCCAAGACCATTGGATAGAAGATCATTAGATAGAGGACTAGAGCAAAGAGCATCAGATAGAAGATCACCAAATAGGGGAATATTGGATATATCAGCATTATCCTTTGGATTGGATCTCCCAGTGAGCGTGTCACCACCACTACCAACAAAAGAAGAGCAAGCACTGGGTGCAGTTGGAGGAACATCAGCATAATTACATGATGGTGTTGCAAGTTTTGAGTTGGAATGTGAATGGACTAAATTCTCCAGAAAAAAGGCGGAGAATCTTTCATTTATTGAAAAAAGAACATTTGGACTTGATTTGTTTACAAGAAACACATGTGATAAGGCTACACAGGAAGATATTGAGTAATAAAAGACTGGGCCAAAAATTTATCTCATCAGATAAAGTTTAAAAAAGAGGAGTGGTCCTTTATGCAAAGGAGAGCCTATCACCGAAATTTATATTCAAAGTTGACCAAGGAAGGTTTGTTGCAATTGAAATTCAATCACAAGGAGAGAAATTCCTGATTGTAGGTATTTATGCACCAAATGAAGGAAAATCGGAGTTCTTTAAGAGGCTACACGAGACTCTGATGGATTATATGCACTATAATATGCTCTTGATGGGAGATATGAATGGAGTGGTGTCTACAAATATGGACAAGGCACAGAGACAGGTAGTCACCAAAGATGGTAGACTACCAAAAACCTTTTTTGGCATGACTGAAAATATGGACTTAGTTGACATTTGGAGAATGAAGAATCCCCTGGGAAGAGAGGGAACTTTTTTCTCTGAGGCTAAAATGACATGGACAAGAATTGACCAAATCTGGGTAACCAGGGGATTGGCTCCGAAGATCAGCAAAGTGGAGATTTGCCCCGAAACTTGTTCTGACCATAATGCTGTGAAGATGGAAATGAAATTGACGCCAATTGGTTCCTTTAGATGGAGGATGAACGATACTTTGTTCAGGAATGAAGAGGTGACCAAGAAGGCCCAAAAAACTCTAAGAGACTATTTCAAGATAAACATGAATACTACAGTGGAAAAAAGAGTAATTTGGGACGCAAGCAAAGCGGTTATGAGAGGATTCCTAATACAACAGAATGCAATTAAGAAGAGAACTCAGAATGAAAAAAAGGAAAAAATCCTGGGGAAAATAAAGGAAGGAGAGAAAAAACTGAGAGCAAAACCAAAGTCACAGGAGATCCTGAAAGAGATAAAGTTATACCAAGTACAATATACGAAGCTGATGAATCAGGAAATAGAGTGGAAGATTAAATAGTAGAGGCAAAAGAAATTTGAATCGGCAAATAAGTGTGGAAAATTGTTGGCCTGGCAAATGAAAAAAAGACAAAAACTCAATACTGTTACAAATTTGGAAGTGGAAGGAAAGAATATACAGAACCCAGTGGAGATCAGGAAGTGTTTTCAGAGGTATTTTAAACAACTTTATACACAGGAGAAGCAGAAAGAAATGGACACTGATCGTTTTTTGAAAATAAATGGCTACACAAAATCTCTCAGGAAAAACAGCTAATGTTGAATTACAAAATAACGGATCAGGAGGTGGAAGGGGCCATCCAGAACATGCAATTAGGTAAATCTCCAGGACCAGATGGTCTGACTTCAAGATATTACAGATCTTTGAAAGAATGGTTAATACAACCATTGAAGGAAGTCTGTAATGAAATATTGGAAGGGAGAAAGGCACCAGAGTCGTGGAAGGAAGCTTACATTACACTTATACCGAAAACAGAGACTGAAAAGACACAGCTGAAGAACTACCGCCCCATATCGCTGCTTAATGTGGATTACAAATTTTTTACAGATATTTTGGCTAAAAGATTAAAAAAGGTGTTAGTAGAAGAAATCCATAAAGACCAAGCGGGCTTTCTCCCAGGCAGACATTTGTCTGACAATATGAGGAATATAATTAATATTTTAGAAAAACTACAAGTGAATATCAATACTAAGGCAGTCTTGATATTTGTGGATACAGAGAAAGCCTTTGACAACATTTCTTGGAGTTTTATGAAGAATCTACAGGGGATGGGGGTAGGTCAAGGTTTTGAAAACGGTATAGGTGCAATTTATTCAGAACAAAAGGCAAAATTAATTGTGAACAATGTAGTGACAGAAGAGTTTAAGATTGAGAAAGGGACACGACAAGGTTGCCCAATTTCTCCATTGCTTTTTATATCGGTCCTCGAGGTTTTGTTAAATATGATTAGAAAGGACCAAGAGGTTAAAGGCATAGAAGTGGGAGCTAAACAGTACAAACTGAAAGCATTTGCTGATGACTTAGTATTGACTTTACAGGAGCCAGAATCTAGTACTAAAAGGGTATTGGAACTGATTCAAGAATTCGGACAGGTAGCAGGCTTTAAGTTGAACAAGATAAAAACTAAGGTTTTAGAGAAAAACTTAACTGTGAATGAGAGAGAGAAGTTTCAGGAGGAGACAGGACTAACATTGGATAAGAAAGTGAAATATTTAGGGGTTAACATGACTGCCAAAAATGTGAATTTATTTAAGGATAATTATGAAAAATGTTGGAGTGAAGTGAAAAAGGACTTAGAAGTATGGACAAATTTGAAGTTATCCTTGTTAGGCCGAATTGCTGTGATAAAAATGAATGTGTTGCCAAGGATGTTGTTTTTGTTTCAAACATTGCAAATTTTGGATAAGATGGATTGTTTCAAGAAGTGGCAGAAAGATATTTCCAGATTTGTTTGGCAGGGCAAGAAGCCTCGAATAAAATTTAAGATATTAACTGATGCCAAAGAAAGAGGTGGATTTGCGCTGCCAGACCTTAAACTTTATTATGAATCAGCTGCTTTTTGCTGGCTGAGAGAATGGCTGCTTCTTGAAAACACTGACGTGTTGGATTTAGAAGGTTTCAACAATGCATTTGGCTGGCATGCATATTTGTGGTACGATAAGGTAAAAGAACATAACGCGTTTAAAAATCATATTGTTAGAAAAGCATTGCTTAATGTTTTTTTTCAAATAATATTTATTATATTTTCACAAGTTTTAAAAACACATACTGTGATGGGATGATGAGCTGCTTGTGCGTAAAATCCAAGTCCCTCAGAGTTTGTTCAAGTCCGCAAACCTCTGTCTGTAACGGAGCCCCTTAAGCATGGCTCCGTCAGTCGCTGGCAGATTCCGACAGTGGTTGCTTTCGGAATCGCTTCCAACATAAAAGCTCCTTAACGGAAACACGTCTTCTGGACTCACGGCGTGACAGTTTCCGGCGAGGAGTGGGTGTCCCTATGGGAGGTCCAGAAACCTCCCCACTGTTCTCGCTGGAAGTGTTTCTGAGCCATTCCTCCTGCTCACTTTCCCTCGGAGACCCTCCTCTCCCCCTGCTGGTTCTGCTGAGTCTCTCCCAACCTCTGTGAGCCCTTCCACCTCCTGTCCTTCCAATGGCAGTTCCCTGACATCCACCTCCCCTCCAGGGCCCCCTTCACCCCCTCCCGTTCCCTCCCCTATGGGCGGTGAGGAGGTAAAACCCCGGAAAGAATCTCCTTCATCTTCAGACGTCTCGAACATTTCCCTCCACCGGTTCCTGTTCCTGGCCTCCAAGTACTCCTCCTCTTCAGAGTCTATTCCTCCTTCCGACTCTGAGTCCATGAATCCTTCCAACTCCTCCTCCTCGTCGGTGGGGCCAAAGCATTCCTTCCGGAACCTCGCTACAGGCTGAGGTTTCCTTGGGAACCTTTGATGGAACGTTTCAATTAAGACCTCGTCATTGACATCCTCTGCCATTACCCAGGTGTTTTCTGACTCCGGTTCCCCTTCCCACGTTACCAAATACTCCACCTGATCACCCTTCCACCTGGAGTCGATAATTTCCGCCACATGACTGCTATGTTCCCTTTCTTCTATTGCTGGTCCCCGGGTGAACATCCCTTCCCGTTCCCCCTTATACGGTGACAGTAACGACCTGTGGAATACTGGGTGCAGTTTCATGTGGTTCGGTAACCAGAGCCTGAAAGCCACTGGGTTGACCTGTTGCGTGACCTCAAAGGGACCCAATCGTTTGGGTCTTAATTTCTTACAACCCCCTTTGAACGGCAACCCTTGGGTTGACAGCCACACCTGGTCCCCCACCCTAATGGTTTCACCTTCCCTTCTGTTTTTGTCTGCCTGCCTCTTATACTCTTCCTTGGCCCTTTCTAAGTTGAGTTGGAGCTGACGATGGATCGCTTCCATTTCTTCTACAAACTGTTCGGCTGCTGGGACGCTCCATCTCTCCCCTCCTCCCCCGGGAAAAGCCCTGGGATGACACCCATAATTAGCTAAAAAGGGGCTCATCCCTGTGGACACATTCTCCGCATTGTTGTAGGCAAATTCCGCCAACGCCAACTTGTCTACCCAATCATTCTCTCTGTCATTGACATAACACCTCAGGTATTGCTGGAGGATACCGTTTGCCCTTTCCACCTGCCCGTTAGTTTCCGGGTGCCGGGCCGTCGAAAAATTGACCTCTACGTGCAGTAAGCTCATGAGTTTCCTCCAGAACCTGGATGTAAATTGTTTCCCTCTGTCTGAGACCACCCTCAAGGGGGCGCCATGCAACCTAAAAATGTGTTCTACAAACAATTTAGCTGTCTCTTCCGCCGTGACTGCATGCGAACAGGCTATAAAGTGGCACATTTTTGTTAATAGGTCTACCACGACCATGATGGCTGTTTTCCCTTTGGACTTCGGCAGATCAGTCATAAAATCTATCGACACTGCCTCCCATGGTCGTTCTGGCGTGGGTAACGGTTCTAATAACCCCGCCGGCGCCCGCCTCTCCCCTTTGGCTCGCTGGCATTGGTCACACCCTCTTACATACTCCCGTACATCTTCCCTGACCTTGGGCCACCAAAATTCCCTGGTGACCAGCCACATGGTTTTGTGTTGCCCAAAATGCCCCACTGTGGGGCTGTCGTGCAACTGCTTGAGTACTCTCCCCCTCAATTCTCCTTCGGGTATATACAGTGCCCCCTTGTAATACAATGCCCCTTTTCTTTCCTCAAAACCTCCGGGTTTCTCTCCCTCCCTCCTGAGACCTCTGAGCTTATTCTGGGCGTATTCATCATTCTCCGTTTCCTCTACCAGTTCTCTTTGCCCCACCAATGCCGCCCCACACACCCAGCGGTCCTCTGGGATGACATGTCTTTCTTCGGGTGCTCCCTCCCCCTCCAAATATTCAGGTTTGCGTGAGAGAGCGTCCGCCCTAACGTTCTCTGGACCTGGCACGTAACAAATTTCAAAGTGGAATTTGGAGAACTCCTGGGCCCATCTCACTTGCCGTTGGTTGAGTACTCGTGCCGTCCTCCAATACTCTAGGTTCTTTTGGTCAGTGCACACTTGCACCTTATGTTGTGCGCCAATTAATAGGTGCCTCCATCTTCGGAACGCTTCGTGAATGGCGAGTAGTTCTCGGTCATACACCGTGTAGTTCCTCTCGGATTTGTTCAGCTTTCGCGAGAAAAAGGCGCACGGTCTCCACTCCAACTTCTCCTCCCCAGGCTGCAGAAGCACCGCCCCCACCGCCCGGTCCGATGCGTCTGTCTCTACTCTCATTGGTTTTTGTAAATCCACATGTAGGAGTTGTTCTTCAGAAGCGAACGCCCTTTTCAGTTCCTCAAAAGCTCGCTCCGCCTCCGCCGTCCAAACGAATTTCTTCTTACTGCTGAGACAGTCCGTAATGGGAGCCGTCAGGTGGGCAAAATTTCTGATGAACTTCCGATAGAAGTTTCCAAACCCTAGGAATCTTTGCACATCCTTTTTCGTTCTCGGTGTCTTCCATTCCAGCACCGCTTGGACCTTGCCTGGATCCATGGCCAATCCCTTGTCTGACAGGCGGTACCCCAGGAATTCCACCTCCTTGGTATGAAACTGATATTTCTCCAGTTTCACCCACAGCTGGTTCGCTTGCAGTTTGCCCAACACTTCCCTGACGTCTCTCACATGCTGCTCCTCATTCTCTGAATACACCAACACGTCATCTAAGAAGGCCACGCAATTCTTGTAAAGCAAAGGTCCCAAGACGTGGTTCATAAACGATTGAAAACACGCTGAGCCTGCCTGCAGACCGAAGGGCATAACGAGATATTCAAATGCCCCCAATGGGGTGAACATGGTGGTTTTCCATTCATCTCCCTTCCTTATCCGTATCAGGTTGTACGCCCCCCTCAGGTCCAGTTTAGTAAAAATCTTTCCCTTCCTGACCCTTGTCAAAATGTCATCAATTCTGGGCATAGGGAAAGTCACTGGTTCTGACACTGCATTTAAGGCCCGGAAGTCCACGACCAGCCTCGGTTTGTCCGTGTTTTTTTTATCCACAAAAAACACTGGGCTACCACCCACCGCTCTGGACTCTCTGATGAAACCTCTCTTCAGGTTCTTGTCAATGAACTCCCTTAACTCCTGCATCTCCCTGTCTGACATGGCATACAGCTTGCCTACTGGGAGCTGCGCCCCAGGGAGTAAATTGATTTGACAGTCAAAGGGTCTATGCGGGGGTAGTTTGTCTGCTTCCCTCTCACTGAAGACGTTGCTCAGGTCGGCGTATTGTCGGGGCACCTTCCCTTTCTCCGTTACTTCCGTCCCTGCTAGAGTGGCTTTGGCCCCTCCTTGAGCCTCCCCCTCTTTGCAGTGTTCAAGACAATGTGCTGACCCAAAGGAGACCACTCTCTGATGCCAGCCCACTAGCGGATCATGTAATGCTAGCCAGCTCATCCCCAAAATAATGGGAGCTCCTCCCAAGGTAGCCACATTAAACGCTATTAGCTCAGTGTGTCTTGCTACCCTCATTATCATTGGGACGGTCTGTTGGCTGACTTCTCCTCCCAACAGCTCCCTCCCATCAATCGTGGTCACCTGCAAAGGGTTGCTTAAAGGGATAGTCTGTATCTGGTGTTCAGCCGCAAACTCCTTGCTCATGAAATTACAGTAGCTGCCTGAGTCCAATAGCGCCTTTATCTTTAGTGGGTGTCCGTTTGGCAGCTCTAGTAACACCTCTATCACTAGAGCGGGTTTAGGCGGTTCCGGCGTGGGCACTTTCACTGCTCTTTGGCCTGGCTGCTGTGCCCCGACGGTGGCAGCCAGGCATTGGCTTTTACTTGCTGCGTAACTCCTTCTCCCCAACAGCTCCCGCCATCCCTTGCCATCCCTTTCTTTGGGGGCAGACTCTGGCAAAGTGACCTGGCTGTTGGCAGAGATAACATTTCTTGGTGCCTTTCCCCTCCTTCTTCCGTCCTTCACTGGGCTTTGAAACTGCGCGCGTGCGCGCTGTTCCAATTTCCATCGGCTCTCCTGGCGGGAAAGGTGGCTCTGGAATCTCTGGAATGTGAAACTCCCTCCAACGTTCCCCCTTCCCTTCCCGCCTCTCCAAGGCTCTCGCCTCCTGGCGTGCTCCTATGGTCAGCGCGGATTTGGTCAGCTGGTCCATAGACTCCGCCCTGGGCCCCCGGGAAAGTTCGTCTTTTACAGCCGAAGAAAGCCCTTCTTCAAAAAGCATTTCTATGGGTTCCGCCGATAGATCCCACCCTAATTTATGGATCAACATGGTGAACTCAGTCCAGTACTCCCGGACAGATCGGCTCCCCTGTTTACAAGCCATTAAATGTCTGCGTACCACGCCCTGCTCAATATCGCTGGAAAACATCATGTCCATGGCACGAAAAAACTTCATTGTGTCCTTTAGGATGTCATTATTTGCTGCCATCAGGGGCCTAACCCAGTCTTTCGCCCCCTTTTCGAGATGCCCAATCACAAATGCCACCCGCGATTCCTAGTCGGGAAAGTCATCAAACTGCAGATTGAGGGCATATTGCATCTCTGTCCTGAAGGCATGATAGTCCTTGGGCTCCCCCCCAAATTTCTGCACCAATCCTGGCACCTTTCTGGCTAGCGGGGTGGTTTTCCCCTTCTCTGCATCTTGAGCCCTCCTCTCCTCGAGCCTCGCCATCTGCAGCGCTAGCTGGACCTCCAACACCCGGTACCTTTCTTCGAGGCTTGGACCCGCTCCAGCTCCTGCTTCTCCGGTTCCGGCTGGGTTGCTCATGATGCCTTCTCCTGCACAAGCTGCTTTCAGGGACTGTCGGAATGCTGTGATGGGATGATGAGCTGCTTGTGCATAAAATCCAAGTCCCTCAGAGTTTGTTCAAGTCCGCAAACCTCTGTCTGTGACGGAGCCCCTTAAGCATGGCTCCGTCAGTCGCTGGCAGATTCCGACAGTGGTTGCTTTCGGAATCGCTTCCAACATAAAAGCTCCTTAACGGAAACACGTCTTCTGGACTCACGGCGTGACAGTTTCCGGCGAGGAGTGGGTGTCCCTATGGGAGGTCCAGAAACCTCCCCACTGTTCTCACTGGAAGTGTCTCTGAGCCATTCCTCCTGCTCACTTTCCCTCGGAGACCCTCCTCTCCCCCTGCTGGTTCCCTCTTCAGCTGCTGAGTCTCTCCCAACCTCTGTGAGCCCTTCCACCTCCTGTCCTTCCGATGGCAGTTCCCTGACACATACAATACACACAATACAAAAAATATACATACAGTAACAAACAAACACGTATAATTTCAACTCCTTTTTTTTTCATAAACTTCCTTCATCGACTTCCCCATACCTCCCCTTTCTGCGTTCCAATTCCCAAAATTATTTTAGCAAATCCTTACCCTTAATTTTGTCCGATTTTTCCCTTTTCATGTCTTTTACTTAATCTTTAACAGCTGTAACCCTTACTTTATATAACCACAACATTTTAACATTCATTAATTTTGCAATATTTCTTAAGATAAATTTCCCAATATTTTGGCCATTTGGCATTCATATTGAGCTTTTTCACAGCTTTAGCCTCCATTGGCGACAACCACCTTGGGGTTTTATTTTCCAACAAGTTATTATATCTAATCCAAACATTATATAGTGCTTTCCTAACAATATGATTTTTAAAAGCTTTATGAGCTTTAACCTTGTCATACCATATATATGCATGCCATCCGAATACATTATTAAAACTTTCCAAGTCCAAAATATCAGTATTCTCAAGAAGTAGCCATTCTTTCATCCAGCAGAAGGCTGCTGATTCATAGTACAGTTTTAAGTCCGGCAGGGCAACCCCCCCTCTTTCTTTTGCATCAGTTAAAATCTTAAATTTTATTCTGGGTTTTTTGCCCTGCCAGACAAACTTCGAAATATCTTTCTGCCACCTCTTGAAGCAATCCATCTTGTCCACAATTTGCAATGTTTGCAATAAAAATAACCTTCTAGGCAATACATTCATCTTAATAACTGCAATTCGGCCTAACAAGGAAAGCTTCAAATTCCCCTTGGAAAACTACAATTAACCTCAAATTCCGCTCTCTTCTTAATTTGAATTGTAAAACTGTTCTTAACTTAGAGTGTATCAGCCCGGCGGCCCTACCTCTAATCAAAAAGAAACTACAGCAACTTGACTTCTCTAACACAGCTTCCTATGCAAGAGGACCGTGTTCAGGCCTAGCCCTAGCTATTCCACCCCCTGAAGGGATCCCTCTATACTGCTTCACAATTTCCTCGGAGGCTAAGCGTAGGGTCTTTACCTGTGCCCTTCTCAACTGTTTTCCTACAGCAGTTCTGTCGGGTCGTTATTCCAGAGTTCCCATCGCAAATAGAACATGCACCTGTAATGACACGGCCCTGGAGACAATGGAACATGTAATGCTCTTCTGTCCCAACTGGACAGATGAAAGATCTCGGTTTTTAACTCCCCTCGTGAATAAGTTACATCTCCCAATCCAGCCTTGGATAGTGTCCCTCTTTTTGCAGGATTCTGATTGTTGGATTACCGAGATGACAGCAAACTTCCTGCTTAGTGTGATGAAGAGGAAAGCGGCACCAACGTCTTCTTTAACACCACAGCTGCAGTCGATACGCCGCACAACCGAACGAAGTTCCAAGTAGCCTTATTGCACAAGGACAATCGAGTTAGGACATATCTGAGGAGCTGAAGGACCCTTAACGGTCCTCCTCCAGCCTCAGTAGTTGTTTTCTTTCTTTCTTTCTTTCTTTCTTTCTTTCTTTCTTTCTTTCTTTCTTTCTTTCTTTCTTTCTTTCTTTCTTTCTTTCTTTCTTTAAGTAATCGCCCAGGATGATATCTACCTTTACCTCCCCACCCCCATTTTATGTTGTTATCTCAATGTATATCATGCTATGGCCACACGGCTAATGCAATAAAATGAAAATGAATAAAAAAGCTTCAAATTTGACCATGTTTCTAAATCTTTTTTTACTTCTGTCCAGCATTTCTCGTAGTTATCTTTAAATAGATTCACGTTCTTAGATGTCATATTAATCCCCAAGTATTTCACCTTCTTAACCACAGTTAAACCTGTTTCATTCTGGAACTTCTCCCTTTCAATAGCTGTTAAATTTTTCTCCAATACCTTAGTTTTTTGTTTGTTCAGCTTAAATCCTGCTACTTGACCAAATTCCTGAATCAATTCTAAAACCCTTTTCGTGCTAGTGTCTTGTTGGAATGAAAAATCACGGGAGACGAGAGAGGCAGGTGTAACATGAGGCGTCTGTCTGGGCGGACCCTGAGAGCCTCTTTTATTGAATATTACAAGCATTGCCACAGGTGTGCTTGTCGGTGATTGGTTGATACATAAGCATAAGGTGGGAATTACATGTGAGAGGTGGGGATTACGTGTGATCATTTATCATCGATGGAGTAAAGGCTGGGAATCGAAGCTGGAACTAGACAGGCATGAAGCCTCCTAATTAAATTGTAACTAGAGATTAATATGGCACGAAACAATATAACAATCAAGTTCTGTAGATGTGGTCAGCTAGGCATAAAGAACAAGTCATCATGAACTTGGGGTGAGCTGAGCAAGGAGAGAATGTCTTGGTGTTTAGAACAGAACTGTACAGTGTGTGCAAAAGCAGGGAAAAGATTATAAGCAAGACTTTCTAGAATGCAAGAGAAAAGGTGCAAGGCTTCCCCAAAATGCAGCAAGTATGGGCAGAAGGAAAACTTCCCTTTAGTGTCTGGCTCTTGTAAAGTAAGTACCAAGTCATCTGCAAAGGCCCTCAATTTGTACTGTTTAGCTCCGACCTGTACCCCTTTAACCAGCTGGTCCCTTCTAATCATATTTAGTAAAACCTCCAGGACCGATATAAAAAGTAATGGGGAAATTGGGCACCCCTGTCGTGTCCCTTTTTCTATTTTAAATTCTTCACATTATTTACAATTAATTTAGCCTTTTGTTCTGAATATATTGCATTCTCAAATCCTTGGCCTACCCCCATCCCATGTAGGTTCTTCTTCATAAAACTCCAAGAAATATTGTCGAAGGCTTTCTCCGCGTCCACAAATATCAGAACTGCTTTAGTGTTTATATTCACTTCTAACAGTTCCAAAATATCTATTATATTCCTCACATTGTCTGACAAGTGCCTTCCTGGGAGAAAGCCTGCTTGGTCCTTATGAATCTCTTCCATCAGCACTTTTTTCAATCTTTTTGCCAAAATGTCTGCAAATATTTTGTAATCCACATTGAGTAATGAAATGGGGCGGTAGTTCTTAAGCTGAGTCTTTTCAGTCTCTGTTTTCGGTATGAGTGTGATATAAGCTTCTTTCCACGATTCTGGTGCCCTTTTCCCCTCCAAAATTTCATTGCAGACCTCCTTCAATGGTTGTAATAACCACTCCTTCAAAGCTTTGTAATATCTGGAAGTCAACCCATCCGGTCCTGGGGATTTGCCCAATTGCATATTTTGAATGGCACCTTCTATCTCTTGTTCGGTTATTTTCTGATTCAGATCTATTTTATTTTGATGAGAGATTTTTTGTAATCCATATTTCTTTAAAAACTCATCTATGTCCCCTTCTTTCTGCGGCCCTTGCGAATAAAGTTTTTTATTATTTTTTATTTTATTTTTTATAAAATATTTATTAAAGGTTTTAAACAATATAACCAACTTCACATTCACAACCAAAGAAAAGAAAAAAAGAAAAAAAAACACCATCACAATCAATACAAGAAAAACATACAAAACATACAAAAAAACAGAGAAAAAGCATAAAAAGGACATGAAAAAAAAAGAACAAGATTCAATTTCTTAAGTATTGTTTCCATAACCCTCTTTCTTGACTCCCTCACATCTCCCTTTTCTGTGTTCTCATTTACAAGATCTTATTCAACAAACCCTCACCTTCTTTCAAATCTTATTCTATATTTATACATTTCAACTATTATGTCTCCAACTTTTCCCTCTTTATTATCAATTATTTGAGCTTGACATAATATTGTTCAGATTTCAACTTTGTTCTTATAAACCACTTTTGCATACTCCTCTCAAATACGCCACTAATGCCATGTTATCTTCACATCCTGCATCATTCTAACATTCATACACTTTACAATACTTTTGCAAGTAGTCTTTAAATTTCTTCCAGTCCTCTTCCACTATCTCTTCTCCCAGGTCTCGGATTCTGCCAGTCATTTCTGCCAATTCCATGTAGTCTATCAGTTGCATCTGCCATTCTTCCAGAGTGGGCAAATCTTCTGTCTTCCAGTATTTTGCGATAAGTATTCTTGCAGCTGTTGTCGCATACATAAAAAAAGTTCTGTCCTTCTTTGACACCATTTGGCCGTCAATGCCCAAGAGGAAGGCCTCTGGTTTCTTAAGGAAGGTATATTTAAATACCTTTTTTAGTTCATTATAGATCATTTCCCAGAAGGCCTTAATCTTTGGGCACGTCCACCAAAGGTGAAAGAATGTTCTTTCAGTTTTTTTACATTTCCAACACTTATTGTCTGGCAAATGATATATTTTTGAAAGCTTGACTGGGGTCATGTACCACCTGTAAATCATTTTCATAATATTTTCTTTCAAGGCATTACATGGCGTGAATTTCACACCGGTGGTCCATAACCGTTCCCAGTCAGCAAACATAATGTTATGACCAATGTCTTGCGCCCATTTTATCATAGCTGATTTAACCGTTTCATCCTGAGTGTTCCATTTTAACAGCAAGTTATACATTCTTGAAAGTACCTTAGTTTTTTGTTCTAACAGTTCTGTTTCTAATTTCGATTTTTCCACCTGGAAGCCTGTTTTTTTGTCCTTATTAAAAACCTCCCTAATCTGACCATAGTGTAACCAATCCCACACTTTATCCTTCAATTTCTCAAAACTCTGCAGTCTCCATGTGTCTCCATCCTTTTCTACTATCTCCCAATATTTTGGCGAGTTGGCCTCCATATTGAGTCTTTTCTGAGCCTTAGCTTCCATTGGTGACAACCACCTTGGGGTCTTACTTTCTAATAAATCTTTGTATCTTGTCCAGACATTAAACACTGCCTTCCTGACAATATGGTTCTTAAAAGATTTGTGAGCTTTAACCTTGTCGTACCACAGATATGCATGCCACCCAAATACATTGTTGAACCCTTCCAAATCCAAAATATCAGTGTTCTCTAGAAGTAGCCAATCTTTCAACCAGCAGAAGGCTGCTGATTCATAATACAGTTTCATGTCTGGCAGGGCAACACCCCCCCCCCTTTCTTTAGCGTCAGTTAATATTTTAAATTTTATTCTGGGCTTTTTTCCCTGCCAGACAAACCTAGAAATATCCCTCTGCCACCTCTTGAAACATTCCATCTTGTCCACAATCTGCAAGGTCTGAAACAAAAACAACATTTTTGGCAATACATTCATCTTTATAGCAGCAATTCGACCCAACAAGGAAAGCTTCAGTTTTGACCAAATTTCTAAATCCTTTTTGATTTCTGACCAACATTTTTCATAGTTATCTTTAAATAAATTCAAATTTTTAGCCGTCATATTAACCCCTAGATATTTCACCTTTTTAACCACATTTAACTCTGTCTCCTTCTGAAACCTTTCTTTTTCCAAGATTGTCAAGTTTTTTTCCAAAACCTTAGTTTTCTGCTTGTTTAATTTAAATCCTGCCCCCCGACCAAATTCTTGAATCAATTCTAACACCCTTTTCGTACTAGATTCTGGCTCCTGTAATGTCAAAACCAAGTCATCTGCAAAAGCCTTAAGTTTATACTGTTTGGCTCCAACCTGGATTCCTTCAACCAGCCGGTCCCCTCTGATCATGTTCAGGAGCACCTCCAGGACCGAAATAAATAGCAATGGGGAAATAGGGCAACCCTGTCGTGTTCCTTTCTCAATTTTAAACTCTTCTGTCACCACATTATTGACTATCAATTTTGCCTTTTGTTCTGAATAAATTGCATCTATACCATTTTCAAACCCCTGTCCCACTCCCATCCCTTTAAGATTTTTCTTCATAAAATTCCATGAGATATTGTCAAAGGCCTTCTCCGCATCAATAAAGATCAGGACTGCTTTAGTATTAGTATTCATTTGCAAAAGTTCCAAAATGTCAATAATGTTCCTTGTATTATCAGACAAATGTCTACCTGGGAGAAAGCCTGCCTGGTCTTTATGAATCACTTCATTTAACACTCTTTTTAATCTATTTGCTAAAATATCTGCAAAAATTTTGTAATCCACATTTAAAAGGGAAATGGGACGGTAGTTCTTAAGTTGTGTCTTTTCAGTTTCAGATTTAGGTATAAGTGTGATGAAAGCTTCTTTCCACGATTCCGGTGCCTTCTTCCCCCCCATAATCTCATTACAGACCTCCTTCAATGGTTGAATCAGATAGTCTTTCAAAATCTTATAATACTTGGAGGTAAGCCCATCCGGCCCTGGAGATTTGCCCAATTGCATATTCTGAATGGCACCTTCAATCTCTTGTTCTGTTATTCTATAGTTCAGTGTTGTCTTATTTTCTTGAGATAGTTTTGGTAGTCCGTTGTTTCTTAAGAATTGGTCTATCTCAGTCTTTTTTTGCGGCCCTTGGGTGTAAAGTTGTTTAAAGTATATCTGGATACATTTTCTGATCTCCACAGGGTTCTGAATATTTCTTCCTTCAATCTCTAAGTTGGTAACCGCATTCAATTTTTGTCTCTTTTTCAACTGCCATGCTAGCAGTTTTCCACATTTATTTGCCGATTCAAAAGTCCTTTGTTTCATTTGTTTGATTTTCCATTCAACTTCCTGGTTTATCAGTTTTGTATATTGTGCTTGATAAAGTTTAATTTCTCTCAGAATCTCCTGTAACTTTGGTTTCGATCTTAATTTTTTCTCTCCTTCTTTTATTTTCTCCAAGATCTTATCTTTTTTCTCATTCTGAGCTCTTTTCTTTATCACATTCTGTTGTATCAGAAACCCCCTCATAACCGCTTTACTTGCATCCCAGATTACTCTTTTTTCAACTGTAGTTTTCAAATTTATTTCAGAATAATCACTCAAAGTCTTTTGGGCCTTCTTAACAATCTCCTGATCTCTTAGTAGGGTGTCATTCATCTTCCATCTAAAGGAACCAGTTGGAGTTAGTTTCATTTCCATCTTTACTGCATTATGGTCGGAGCAGGTTTTTGGGCAGATTTCCACCTTTCTAGTCTTAGGTGCCAGTCCTCTAGTTATCCATATTTGAACGATTCTTGTCCATGTCATTTTGGCTTCAGAGAAGAATGTCCCCTCTCTTCCCAAGGGGTTCTTCGTCCTCCAAATGTCAATCAAGTCCATATTGTCAGTTAGTTCAAAAAAGGTTTTTGGCAGTCTGCCGTCTTTTGTCATACTTTGATTTTGTGCTTTGTCCATATTCGTAGATACCACCCCATTCATATCACCCATCATGATGATGTTATTATAGTCCATATAGTCCAACATTGTCTCATGCAGCTTCTTATAAAATTCCAATTTCCCCTCATTTGGTGCGTAAATCCCCAAAATCAGGAATTTCCCCCCTTGTGTTTGAATTTCAATTGCCAAAATTCTTCCTTGCTCATCTTTAAAAAGAAATTTTGGTGACAGGCTCTCTTTTGTATATATCACAACTCCTCTCTTCTTCACTCGATCCGATGAAATAAATTCTTGGCCTAATCTCTTATTAATTAGCACTTTTCTGTGGAGCCTAGTCACATGTGTTTCCTGCAAACAAATGATGTCTAATTGTTCTTTTTTTAGTAAATAAAAAACCCTCCTCCTTTTTTCCGGGGAATTACAGCCATTAATATTCCAACTTAGAAGCTGCAGAGACATCCCGAACAAACTATTCTCCCTTTGATAATGGTGGTGTCTCTATCTCCTGATCTTCAGGCCCCAAAGGTGTAGGTGTAGGTCTTAATGGCCCGGATCCCGAGGCTCCTAGTTCTTCTACAATCCCTTTCTGGAGGTCTTCTCCGTAGTCACTCAAAAACTTTTCCTTGTCTTCAACTGTTTTGATTTTCACTTTCTTCCCTTTGAAGGTAAAAGATAAACCCTGGGGAAATTCCCACCTAAAGACAATTGTATTGCTTCTCAACAATTTCACCAGATCCCCGTAGGAAGATCTAAGTTCCAATAAATGTTTCGGGATATATTTGTAAATTTCCACTCTCAAATCCTGAATTTCAAGTGTCTTTTGAAAATGTGCACTCAGAATTTTATCTATTTCTTCCTTCGTTCTCAGAGAAATCAAGGAGTCCCTGGACTTGCCTTTTCTCACTACTTTTCCAAGTCTGAATGCACTTACAATTTTAAAATCTTTATCTTCTTCCAAAGGCCAAAATTTTGTAAATTTTCTTGTCAAGTATTCAATTAAATCCCCTTTTTCAGGTTCTGGAACTGACCTCAATCTCAAGTTGTTTTCCTTACTTCTTAGTTCTATCATAGACAGATAGGCCTGATGTTCACCAATCTGCTTACGCATAGGTTTTACTTCCTCTTGCACAACCTCTGCTTTCTGTTTGGCCTCCTCAGCTATTTTACGATTTTCTGTGGTGGCTTCAAATAATTTCCCAATTGATTGTGCGTTTAGAGCAACTTGTTGGGTCAGATTGTTAACGCTAGCTGTATTTTGGTCGATTTTAGATGATTGTTCAGCCACTTGCTTACTCAGGCCTTCCAATTTTTCAAATATTTTATCTAATACTGAAGGAGATTCCCCTCCTGCAGCCATTCCTTCCGGCCTGGCTTGCTCAGGTTCTTCCTCTTGTGCCACAGAAAGAATAGGGACAGATGATCTACGCAGCTGTGAGATTATGGTCGTTTGTTGTGTTTTAGCTTTAGCTGATCTTGTTCTCCCAGTTCCACTCATCCCAGTTTTGTCTACGTGTCAAGGTCAGTCAGTATGCAATTCTCTCTCTTTTTTTTTTTTCAAATTCTTTTTATTATTTATTCCATAAAGAAAATAAAGACTGACATACAGATAGAGAAAACAAAACACAAGAAAGAAAAACTTACCAACAAAATAAGTAAAAAGTACACAAAATTCTTGTTTTCATAGTTCTCCCATAACATAACTGTTTCTTTCAGGACTTCCTTCAGCTTGGCCGCAAATCATACGAAGCAAGTAAATAAAGTTACACGTTTCATCGTTTATATTGTCGTTGTATCCGATTTTGTTCTCTATTTTCCTTACACAATAACCATAATCTGTCACAATGCATCTCTAAATCCCTCTAGCGTTATTTGTCCCTCACTAATGCCTTCCAGATAATTTACGTATTTTCCCCAGTCCTTAATGAACACTTGGTCTTTTATATATCTAATTTTTCCCGTTAATTTATCGAGCTCTGCATATTCCGATAGTTTAGTTCTCCACTCCTCCACTGTTGGGGTTTCCTGCTGTTTCCACCTCTGAGCTATTAGGGTCCTTGCTGCCGTAACCGCATAGTATACCAGTCTACAATCCTCCTTTTTTATCTCTTGTTGCAATATCCCTAATAGGAAGATTTCTGGTTTCTTTATGAACGTGTACTTTAATATCTTTTTTAATTCTGTATATACCTTCTCCCAGAACTGTTTTACCCTTCCACACTCCCACCACATATGGTAGAAGGAACCCTCTGCATCTTTACACCTCCAACACTTGTTATTCACCTTATACATTTTTGAAAGTTTCATAGGTGTCAGATGCCACCTATAAAACATCTTCATGACATTTTCCTTTATCACAGTACACGCCGTAAAGTTCAACCCGTCTCTCCATAATCTTTCCCAATCCTCATATTGTATACTATGGCCTACGTCTTTTGCCCAGCGGATCGTCACTGATTTAACTTCCTCATCACCTAAATTCCAGTCTAACAGCATCCTATACATTTTAGATATATTTTTCATTTTGTTGTTTATTATTTCCGTCTGGAATTTCGAATCTTTATCTGCATAACCTCTTTCTTTAATGTCTTTGCTAAGCATCTGGTTAACCTGTTGGTGATTAAACCAATCATAAACATATTCTTTTATCTGCTCATAGGGTTTAGTTCTCCATTTCCCATCTACTTTGATTACTAACTGGTTGTAAGTTGCCCAGTTGCCTCCCATATTAGTAGTTTTCCTGCTTGTTATTTCAAGAGGTGATAGCCAGTGTGGTGTTTTCGGTTCTAATACATTTTTATATCTTTCCCACACTTCAATTAGCGGTCCTCTGAAGATATGGTTACCAAATCCCTTATGTGCTTTCATTTTGTTCTTCCACAGATAGGCATGCCAACCAAAGTGGTTATCGAAGCCCTCCAAGTTTAGTAGCTCCGTATTTTCTAGTTTGACCCAATCTTTTAGCCAACTTAGACATGATGCCTCATAGTATAGCTTCAAATCTGGCAGGGCAACCCCCCCCTTTCTTTTATATCTGTTAGTAGTTTAAATTGGATTCTGGGTTTTTTGCCCTGCCATATGAATCTCGAAACTGTCCTCTGCCATTCTTTTAGAGTCCTACTCCCTTTTATTATAGGGATAGACTGAAATAGGAACATCAATCTTGATAGAACATTCATCTTAATCATATTCATTCTTCCCCACATTGACAGTTTTAACCGTCCCCATTTTTCTAAATCTCTCTTTATTTCCCTCCACATCGGCTCATAATTATTTTTATATAGGTCTATATTTTTAGATGTTAGCCAGATGCCGAGGTATCTAACTTTTTTGACCGTCCCTATCTGCGATTGCTGTTGAATTGATTCTATTGTCCTTAAGTCTACATTTTTATATATCATTTTTGTTTTTGTCTTATTTAGTTTGAACCCAGCCACTTCTCCAAATAATTCTATTTCCTTCATTATCTCTCCTATTGATATTGATGGATCTTCCGTCATCACAACTAAATCATCAGCGAAGGCCTTGGTTTTATATACATTCTGTCCTAAAGTCACTCCTTTTATGTTTCCGTTTTGCCTTATAGAGTTTAGGAGGACTTCTAACACTGTTATAAATAGTAACGGAGAGAGCGGACATCCTTGCCTTGTTCCCTTCCTTATCTTAATCTCTTCTGTTACTGTACCATTTACAATCAGTTTGGCCTTCTGATCCGTATATATTGCCCTCACCGCGTTAGAAAAATCACTGCCTACATCCATATATTCTAAATTTCTCAGCATAAAGTTCCATATCACATTATCAAACGCCTTTTCGGCATCAATAAACATCATTATAACTTGTTTGTCAATCCTAATAGACAAGAATTCTAACATATCGATAATGTATCTTATATTATCTCTCATCTGTCGGCCTGGCAGAAATCCTGCCTGGTCCTTATGGATAACATCTGCTAACACATTTTTTAACCTTCTTGCCAGAATTCCTGCAAATATTTTATAATCTACATTCAGCAATGAGATTGGTCTATAGTTTTTAACTTGGGTTAAATCCGCATCCTGTTTGGGGAGAAACGTAATATACGCCTCCTTCCAGGTTTCTGGGATTTCCCCTTTCTTTAGTATTATATTCATAGTCTTTTCCAGGGGTCCCACCAGGATAGATTTCATTTCTTTGTAGTAGCCGGCAGTAAATCCGTCGGGACCTGGGGCTTTGCCCCTCTTTAAATCTCTGATTGCCTCCTCTATTTCCTCATTTTCAATTGGGGTATTCAATCTTTGTTTTCCTTCCATTGAGATTTTTTGTCCCCCTTTGTCTTTCAAAAATCTTTCTATTTTCCTTTGGCCTACCCTCTCTTGATCTTTATACAGATTTCTATAGTAATTTAATAAACTCACTCCTTATTCCTTTAGGGTCAGTTCTTTCTTCCCCGTCTACCATTATTTTGTTAATTGTCCCTTGCTCTTTCCTTTTTTTAATTTGCCAGGCAAGCCATTTGCCTGGTTTGTTGGCGAATTCAAAGTTTCTTTGTCTGAGTCTTTTAATGTTCCACTCTACCTCTCTGTTTATTATTGTGGCAAACTGGGTTTGTAGGATTTTTATTCTTTCCTTTGTTTTTGGGCAGTTGGGTTTTTGGACTAATTTTTGTTCATTTACCATTATTTGTCTTAAAATTTCCTCTTTATTTTTTTCTCTATTCCTATTTTTGATTGCATTCTGTTGGATGAAGTACCCTCTTATTACCGCCTTACTTGCATCCCAAATTATATTCTCTTTTGTTCCTTTATCACAGTTATCCTTAAAATACTCTGTCAATTTTTTCCTTGCCATTTCCACCACCTTTTGGTCATCTAACAGGTAGTCTTTTAGTCTCCATCTGAAGGATCTTTTCTCGAAGCTTTCAAGTTCCATCTCTAATGGGTTATGATCTGATATTACTTTCGGTCTTATTTCTATAGCTTTAACTCTTGGACAAAGTTCTTTTGAAATCCAGATCTGATCTAATCGGGAAAAAGATTAATTGGGCTCTGAATAAAAGGTGAATTGCTTTTCTAGCGGGTGTCTTAAGCGCCAAATATCCACTAAACTGCAGTTTTCCGCCATAGAAAAGAAAGGCTTTGGTAACTTCCCTTCTTTGTTTGCTCCATCTCTGAGTCTATCCATCTCGAGTGAAACAACTGCGTTCATGTCCCCCATTAATATTATTTTTTGATCCACATAGTCCATTAATTTTTCTTCTAATCTTTTAAAGAATTCAGTTTTACTGCCATTCGGGGCATAGATCCCCACTACCAACAGCTTTTCCCCTTGCCAGTTGATGCTAACCCCTATCATCCTCCCCTGCTCATCTTTAAACATTGTTTTAGCCTCTATTTTATTACTGATGTACAATACCACACCTCTTTTTTTTACCTTATCCAGGGTTTCAAACTCATTTCCCAACCGTTTATTAATTAACACCTTTCTGTGCTTTCTGGCCACGTGCGTCTCCTGAAGACAGATAATGTCCAGGTTTTTCCTTTTCAAACATTGTTCGATTTTATTTCTCTTTTTTTATCGTTCATGCCATTAATATTCCAATTCCAGATTTTTAGACCCATAGCGCTTATTTTTTCCTTTTATTATTCTTTACAGTTTTCCTATCTATTGTATGTTTTCTGAGTCCTCTGCTTCCTCTTCTTCTTCCTCTCCCGACCTGCTCCCCTCCTCCCCCCCCTCCTCTAGCACTCTTGGTTCTCCTGGTGAGGCTCTATCTGCTCTTCCTGTTTCCTGTACTTCCACTTTAAGTTCCTTATATTTCCTAAGGAATTTCCCGGTTTCTTCATGATTTATCAACTTGTGTCTTTTACCTCTGTATATAAATGATATCCCTTCCGGGAATTCCCACCTAAACTCAATCCTATTTTTCCTCAATGTCTGCACCAAGGGTTTATAAGAATCTCTCCTTTTAAGTAATCTTATTGGGACATCTTTAAAAATAATTATATAATTCCCATCTATGTTCAATCTCTTTTCTCTGTTCCTTTGGAGGATCCTGTCTCTCATTTCTTTATTTTTAAATGTAATCAGACAGTCGCCTGAAAATTTCTTTGCTTTTGTTGCATTAACACGCATTCTAAATGCGTTCAGTATGCTATTGGCCATTTCCTCCACTGGCAAGCCCATCCATTCTGCTAGCTCCTTCGTCAATTTTTCTTTAATGTTCTCATTCTGTGTCTCTGAGACAGCTCTCAGCCTCAGATTCACCTCCCTCTGCCTCAGTTCATTCATCGCTATAATATCTTTCATCTCTTCCTGCGTCTTGTTTAATTCCATCACTTCTGATTTAATCTTTTCCTTATCTCTTCTCATATCTCTTAACTCCGCCTTTGTCTTTTTCAACCCTTCCTCTGTGAGCTGCGTCCTTCTGAATATTTCTTTTATTTGGCCCTTTATTTCATTCACAGTTTCCTCCATTTTTTTATCCAATTTCCCAATTCTGTTATCCACCGATTCTAATTTATGTTCAACCTTGGCTTGGCTTTGTTTAATCTCTGCAAACATCTTCAGAATATCCGACTTAAAGTCTACCTCCTGTTTAGAGCCTCTCCTTTCTCCTGGGGTTCCCCCATTCGTTCCCTTCTTCCCTGTATGGGACATCTTGTACCTTTGTGTTAATCCCTCTCTCCCACCGTTCCTCTCCGCCCAAGGTTATCTATCTTAATACCTCCCACTGTTTCCTTACGTTCTCTTTCTTTCCTTATTAAGATTTACATTTCATACCCCGTTTACTTCCTTGAAGACAAAGATCGGTAATCATTAACTCCATAAACAGTAGTCAGTAAACCCATAAACAACAATCAGAGGCAGTACAGTTGGTCCTTATTAGATCCTCGCAGTCCTGATCGTGTTCTTATTTATAGATCAGTGTCTAATTCCAATACAGAGGTAGTTCCTTTTAAAATGTGATGTTTCCCGAAGCAAACAGGGGTTTCCAAAAGCAACCGCTTCTTCCCTTCTCTCACCCCGCTAGTCCAGCTGTTGGTTAGTCCGAAGGTTGGGCAAGCTTCAAGAGGTTTGATAAGAAGGGGGAGATTAAGTAGGGAGAAATAAGAACAAGGAGGATATATAGTGGGGAGGGAGGGAGGGAAAGGGAGCAGGGAAAAGAGAGGTTTAAGCGCAGCTCATACCGGCTCCATTTTGTCCTCAAAAGATCTCCAAATTAACCCCTGCTCTCGCTTGGTCTCCGAGTCCGCGCAGGCTCTCGCTGTGTCTTTAAAGTATCCTTAAAGTATCCTTAAAGCTCTAAAGGATTTTCGCGTTTCCTACTGTCGTTCCCCAAATATAAAATATGCAGCTCTCGATAGAATGTAAAAAAATGTAGTTCTCTGTAAAGCGCAAACAAATAGCACTGTCCTTTCTTCTTCCCCTCTACACAAACGCTGCGCTCCAATTTCAAATGGCGGCGGGGTTTCTCTTCCGGAGTTTCTCACTTGCGCGTATAGCGTTAAGAAAAAGAACAAGAGAAATGTCCCCTCTCCTCTTTACAGCCTCCTGTTCACCAAGGACATCAACTCTCCCTTTTCCCCTGGACCCTTTCAAGTTTCCTTCACCCCCTCCGAGGCTATTTTTCTTCCTTTTCTTTCTTTATATTTGCATTTATTTTCTCGGGGGGGGGGGGACCCGAGAGAGAACCGCGTTACCGCCCGGGCAGTCACTCACTTTCTTTTGCACTGGATTCCCGCCGTGTCTAGGTTGATTTCGGCTGTCGGCTAAACTCTCTTTGCCTCTCTCTGTTGCCCCGAGACTTCTTTGTTTCCCCTCTTAGCCACAAAGTTACAAGTATCAGAGTTCTTTTTTTTTGAAAGCAAGCCGCTCTTCCTGCAAGCGCAGGGCTTCGCTATCTGAAGGCGAGAAAATGGCTCCCCTGGACCCGTTGAATCTCTCCGCTACACTCTTCGCCTCTCTCGAGGTTACCTGGTAGCCGGTTTGATCCTTTCTCTGGTCGTGCCGGGGACTGGACTCCTTGAACACCCTTCCAAGGAGTTTGGGGGGTCTCCGCGCCCTGGAGTCGCCCCTATCCTTCAGAATAGCTCGGGTTTCACCTCGCGGTGTAAACCCCTGCTTGCGCTGGGATCGCGGCTCACCGGAAGTCCTCGTCAGTATGCAATTCTCATGGGAATCCACAAGTCCACAAATAAGAAGAGAAGAAGGAAAAAACAAATCCCCAGTAGTAAACTCGGACCTGGCAGAGAACATTTAATTATTGGCTTCGTCTTAATCTGAATCCTCCTGGTCTACTGCCGCTAGTAATGCAAGACCCTCACAAAAGCAAGTGGTTTAAAACTGTGCATCAAAAACTCCTTACATGCGGTCTGCACTCACAGTCCCTACTATCAATGGGCCTCATTAAAGCAAAGAGTCTAATAGGCCAGCGCCTGAAAGACATTGAACGACAAAACAACCTGACTATCTTAAAGAAACTGTGCCCATGGTATACCTATTTTCCCCCTTCTCATTTTGATTCTCCAGCTTCATATTTGTCTAAACTAACCATCCCAAAATACAGACGTGCCTTTACATTGGCTAGATGGGATGTTCTTCCCTCTGCTGTACTCGAAGGTCGTTACCAAAAGACTCCATTTGAAAAACGACTCTGCCCATGTGGAGATGGTAACACGGAAACAGTGTCCCACGTCCTTCTTACTTGCCCCCTTTACAAAGACCTAAGAAATGAGATTATTACTCCACTCATTCTCTCCAACCCCGGCCGTTCACCAGACATTACACTGTATTTTCTATTATCTGATACGGATAGTCAGATAACAGAGAAGGTCGCGAGGTACATCGAGAGAGCTGCGAAATTGAGGGCCACCATCTGAGTGACAGACCTGTTCACCCGACGGACCTCCTTTTGCCTGTTCTTTTCTTCCTTTTATCCCTATTCTCACTTTTAACTCTTGTACAGCTGTGGCCTGTTGGCTTTGCTAATAAAGTTTTGAATTGAATTGAATCCCCAGTAGTTATAATCCAAAGTCCCTCTAGAGGGAGTTCAAATGTATCTTAAGGGAAGAAACAAAGTTGTTGTTCATAAAAAGTTTCTCAAGTTACTCCAAGTCCCTTAAACCTTTGTAACAACGTCAGACAGCCTCAAAATCCCAAAAGACCTTCAGATCCTTTATATTTAGCAGAGTTAGTCTTTAAAATACTTACAATGTCTCTAAAAAGTGCCAGAATCAATGTATCAATGTAGCAGTTCAGGTAACAGTCCAGTGTAACAATCCAATGTAACAAAGTCCAATGTAACAAAGTCCACAATCTGACAGTTCTGACAGTCTGGCAGCCCGACTGCCCAGGTTTCTTGGTAAATTTGTAAATCCACTAAGGAAGAGGTAAAAAAGACATCCACTAATAAAAAGATAAAATCCACTGGTATCAAGACGAAATGAATTCAATTGATGCACGGGTTAGTTCCTTTTAAGCACCGCTTCAAAGGCATTAGAAAGTTTAAAGTCTTTGCTTTGGATCTTTAAGCAGTACCGGGAGACGGACTTCCTGGTTGCGTCTCCTGCTTTGGCCGAATTTCAATTCAATTTAGTCCCAAATTCAATCGGTTCCCCTACTCACGGGTTGTTGCTTTTTTTAGCCAAATGTTCCCAGGAAAAGAGGTCAGCGCTCACTGACAGCAGCTTTGCGGCTTCACTCCACAGAAAGAGCGATCAACTCACAGCACCGCGCCAGCCCTTTCACGCTCCGGGGCCCCTTACGAGGTCCTTTTGACGTTTCGGGGGGCGCTAATGGTGCCCGCCGAGTCCCACGACCACAGGCTATCTCTGCCTGTGGGTTTCCAACCTGGGTCTCCGCTTCGCCGTAGCGGACGACCCGTTTCTGCGGAGCTTCCCCTTCACAGCTGGAAGGAGACCGCCATTGCCGTTCGCGCCACCTGCGGAAGTCCGCGAATAAAGTTTTTTAAAATAACTTTGGAAACAGTTTCTAATCTCATTTGGTTTGTAGATATTCTTTACTTCAACCTCTAAGCTTGTAACCGTATTTAATTTTTGTCTTTTCTTCAATTGCCAAGCCAGAAGTTTACCACATTTATCTGCAGATTCAAATGTCCTTTGTCTCATTTGTTTAATCTTCCATTCTATTTCTTGATTTGTCAATTCCATATATTGCGTCTGGTATAACTTAATTTCTCTCAAGGTCTCTTGGGACTTTGGTTTAGATCTCAATTTCTTTTCTCCTTCTTTTATCTTTTCCAAAATCTTGTCTTTTTTCTCATTTTGGCTTCTCTTCTTTATTGTATTTTGTTGTATCAAAAATCCTCGCATAACAGCTTTACTTGCGTCCCATATTACTCTTTTTTCAACATCTGTTTTTAGATTTATTTCAAAATAATCTCTCAATGTTTTGGGGGCCTTTTTGTAGACCTCTTCATCTCTAAATAAGGTGTCATTCATCCTCCATCTGAAGGAGCCAGCTGTTGTTAACTTCATCTCCATCTTTACAGCATTATGGTCGGAGCACGTTTTAGGGCAGATTTCCACTTTCTTTATCTTTGGTGCCATCCCACTAGTAACCCATATTTGGTCAATTCTAGTCCATGTCATCATTGCTTCAGAAAAGAAAGTTCCCTCTCTCTCGAGAGGGTTTTTTGTTCTCCAAATATCAATCAAATCCATATTTTCAGTCATTTCAAAGAAAGTCTTTGGTAGTCTCCCATCTTTAGAGACTACCTGCCTTTGTGCTTTGTCCATATTTGTAGATACTACTCCGTTCATGTCCCCCATCAAAATTAAGTTATAATCCAAATAATCCAGTAAAGTCTCGTGCAACTTCTTAAAAAATTCAGATTTCCCCTCATTTGGTGCATAGATTCCCACGATCAGAAATTTTTCTCCTTGAACTTGAATTTCAATTGCCAAAAATCTTCCTTGTTCATCTTTAAACATCATTTTCGGTAACAATTTTTCCTTTGCATAAATCACGACTCCTCTTTTCTTAACTTTGTCAGAAGAGATAAATTCTTGTCCCAATCTTTTATTAATAAGTAATTTCCTGTGCAACCTCGTCACATGTGTTTCTTGTAAACAAATCAAGTCCAATTGTTCTTTTTTCAATATATGAAACACATTTCTCCTCTTTCGAGGAAGGTTCAAACCATTGCAGTTCCAACTTAGAAGTTGCAGAGCCATCTTGCAATTATTTACTTGCCCCTCCTGCTGCTCCGAGTAGTTGTTCGTCAGCAATCGGTAATTTCAGTCCAAATGATAGATTGGCAATGTCAGGTATTGCTTCTGCTGATAATCCAGGTTCCACTCTAGCCACTTCTTTCAGAAGGTCTTCTTCGTTGTCTCGTAGAAATAGATCCTTGTCACTCACAGATTTAATTTTTATTTTCCTTTCCTTGTACTTAAAAGATAGGCCTTGAGGAAATTCCCACCTGAAGAGTATTTTATTCTTTTCCAGTAGGTCGACCAAATCTTTGTAGTGAGCTCTGGCGTCTAGAATGTGCTTGGGGATGTCCTTGAAGATTTCCACAAAAGAATTTTCAATTTCCAAAGTCCTTTGATAATGTAAGTTCAATATTTTATCTCTTTCTTCTTTTGATCTTAAAGTTATCAGACAATCCCTTGGTTTCTTTCTGTTTTGCCTTCTGCCCAGTCTGAAAGCAGCCTCTATTTTAAATTCTTCTTTCCACAATTCCTGTTGCCAAAAGTCCAAATTTTTTTTTGTGAGAAAGTCCGCCAAACTATCTTTCTCACTTTCAGGCACTGCTCTCATTCTCAAATTTCTTTCTTTTCTTTGCATTTCGAGCATAGACAAAGCCAGCTCATGTTCCTCCAATTTTTTATGAACTGGTGGTATCTTTTCCTGGGTGGTGACAGCAATCTCTTTAGCTTCTTCTGCAATCTTTCGAGTTGTAGCTGATTCCTCTAAAAGTTTCCCAATAGACTGCGTGTTAGAATTCACCTTCTCACCCAGGTCATTAATACTTTTTGTATTCAAATCAAGTTTTGCTGCAACCTCAGCCAGTTGTTTCCTAGATTCTGCCAAGTGTTTACTGGATTCCGCACCTTGTTTTGTCAAAGATTCCAAAGACTCATTAATCTTACAAAGAGCTTGCGTTACAGCATCAGTAGACATAGGGGAAAACGTGAATCAGAGATACTGATACAAAATCCCCTCAAATACAGACAGGCTAAATTAATCCACAGAACAGGAAGAGCAAACCACAAAAACTCCAAAACTCCCTGTCCTGTCATAACTAGGGGAGAGGTTAGACAGAGCGTCACTGCAGGCAACGGAAAGCAGAAGTAGAACTCTGTGCTTGACCAGGAGCTGGAAGCATGGCAAGAAGCTCGCTAATTGGTTAAATTTTGCTGGCGATTCGTGACTGCCTCATGGTTGTCTCATGATCTGTGATTTGCTGTGATCTGCTCAGGTATAAAGACCTCTGGATTTCTGTCAATCGGGGTCCCAGTTCTTTGGAAGAGAGTCCAACTGGGTCCTTATTGCTTGGCAATAAACTTCACCTTCTTTTTCTCCATTGCTGCGTCTGCCTGATCCTTATTAACGCTAAGTGGCTACCTGCTATACCTTCACGTGCTACATTTGGTGCCGTGACTCGGATCATACAGGCCAGTAGGGTATCTTTTTTACCCAAAAAGAGCCTTGTCCAAGCCGGGCAGGGGGAGGATCTTGTTTCACCTCCCGGCGCCAATCGGACATAATTTCTGACGGAGAGAGGCAACCGCCGTCGGCGTGGACTCCCGTCAGGCAAAAGGCAACGCAACCGAGGGAGAATTTCAATGTGAGCCAACAGGAAAAGGGTGCCAGGAAAGGAACTCACGGTGAGTTGAGATAATAACGAGTGATTGATCACCACTCTGAGCTGTCCATCAGTATTCTCCCGTTAAAAAGAGAAAAGGGGAGAGAAGCTGGGCAAGCCAAGGGAGGAGGAATAAGGTTTTTGCAGTAAGAGGTTTGGGAGAAAAAACAGCTGGGGGTGTGATATTTTAAAAAAGCGCTGTGAGTGATTCTCTGCCAAGTTGTTTTCACTGCAGGCAAAGGGGGGGGCGAAAGGGCTGTGTGTGTGTGTGTGTGTGTGTGTGTGTGTGTGTGTGTGTGTGGTTGAATGAAAGAGCGTCCCAGGACCATGTGGTTTGAATGAGCAAGGACTGTGTTGAAAAGGAAGAGTGTTTTGAAAAAGGCAGACTGTGAGTAAGCTGAGAAGGGCTTCAGTAAAAGCGAGGAGGAAGTGTGCTGTGGTTTTTTTCCTTGTTTCTATTTTTGAAAGCTGCCTGGCTGAAAAGCGTTTTGCCTGGTGAAAAGGGAAAGCTTTTTGCAAAAGACAAGGGGGGGGGGAAATGTTCAAAAAAAGTTCAAGCCTGTACACCACTAGAATGTATGATAGAGAATTTTTAAAAAGCCTTCCCGGAAGAAGCAGGAGAGGTCAGACCTAGTAAGGAGATTTTAAAGAAATATTGCCAACTAGACTGGCCCCGCCAGGTTAAAAAATGGCCACCTGGAGGAAGTTTTAATATAGAATTATGTTGGGCAGCTTTGGATTCAATAATGCGAGAACCGGATCTATATAAGGAGCAGTATTTTTATATCAATAAATGGATTACAATATGTTTAAAAAATCCAGACTGGCTCAGAATGCATAGAGGAAGTGGTAACAGCTGTGAGATTTTCGCTGTAAGGCAGGGGGCCAGGAAAACCACAAATTCTTCTGCAACTGACAGGAAAATTTATGTTGCTCCTCTGGAGGAAGAGGGACTTCCCCCCCTCCATATAACTATACCAACAGAAATCCAGCGATACTGCCGCCTCCTGGACCAGTACCGGCAGCTCAAAATATACCGGCAGGACAATCCCAACAGATCCCTATGCCCAGCCGATCTCAGCCAGCTATAAATAACTCTCTGCAAGCCACAAATAGTACCTTACTGGTTGCCCCACCTTCTCAAGCATCGCTGGATGTGCCTAGCCTTCCAGATTTGCCTTCCCAGCCAAAACAAACTGCGGCTTTTGAGCAAAGCATGCAACCCTCCCCTCCCGAAGAAAAGTTCAACCAGGACATGTCAGCCTGGCAGACACAGACAGAGGGAGGGGAAGGAGGAACCAGCACATTTCAAATGTCTGGAGCATGGGGAGAACAAATTAATTCATTGAAAACCCCAGAAAGCCATGGAAGTTCTAATTTATGGAAATTGATGGATGCTATTACAGATTCTGGGCAGAAATTGGTCCTAAATATGAGAGAAACTGATTTGCCTAGCACATCTCAAAGCCTGGCCTCTCCTGGTTTTCCTTGGTTTATAAATAATATTTATTAAGATTTTAAAAGTAAACATAGAGTTATACAGTACAATTCATACAAATCATAAATAGCAATTTAAAAAGAATAGAAAGTAGAATAAAAAAGAAAGAACACACATAGAGAAAAAAATATATGAACAAGAGAAAAAGACAATGATTAAATATATAAAAAAGAGAAAAACAAACATAGAAAGTTTAAAATTAAGTCATCCTTTATCTCATTACCTTGGATCTTTGACCTCCTCACACCTCCCCTTTTGTATTCCCATTTAGAAAGACCTTTCAGCAAATCCTTACCCTCTGTCATTTTTCATGACTCTGTATCATCACCTATTGTAAATATATATATTTAAGTGTTAATAATCCTTACTTGCATACTCTTAAAAAACTTTTTACCAATACCACTTATTTTCCATCCAACATCATTTTAACTTTCCTTAATTTTACAGTATTTCTGCAAGTAGTCTTTGAATTTCTTCCAATCTTCTTCCACCAACTCTTCTCCCTGGTCATGAATTCTGCCAGTCATTTCTGCCAATTCCATATAGTCCATCACCTTCATCTGCCATTCTTCCAGAGTGGGTAAATCTTGTGTCTTCCAATACTTTGCAATGAGTATTCTTGCTGCTGTTGTTGCATACATAAAGAAAGTTCTGTCCTTCTTTGACACCAATTGGCCGACAATGCCCAGGAGGAAGGCCTCTGGTTTCTTCAGAAAGGTACATTTAAATATCTTTTTCAGTTCATTATATATCATTTCCCAGAAGGCCTTGATCTTTGGGCACGTCCATCAAAGGTGAAAGAATGTACCTTCAGTCTCTTTACATTTCCAACATTTATTATTGGGCAAATGATAGATTTTTGCAAGCTTGACTGGTGTCATGTACCACCTGTATACCATTTTCATAATATTCTCTCTTAAGGCATTGCATGCCGTAAATTTCATACCTGTGGTCCATAACTGTTCCCAGTCAGCAAACATGATATTATGTCCAACATCCTGTACCCATTTAATCATAGCAGATTTAACCGTCTCATCTTGAGTATTCCATTTTAACAGCAAGTTATACATTCTTGAAAGTATCTTAGTTTGGGGGTCTAACAATTCTGTTTCCAACTTTGATTTTTCCACCTGGAAGCCAATTTTTTTATCCAAATTGTAAACCTCTCTTATTTGGTAATAGTGAAACCAATCTCACACTCTGTCTTTTAGTTTCTCAAAACTCTGCAATTTCAATTTATCTCCTTCTTGCTCCAAAATCTCCCAATATTTTGGCCACCTGGCCTCCATATTGAGTTTTTTTTTTTTTTTAGCTTTTGCCTCCATCGGTGACAACCACCTTGGGGTTTTATTTTCAAGTAAGTCTTTGTATCGTGTCCAGACATTAAACAATGCTTTCCTGACAATATGATTTTTAAATGCCTTGTGAGCTTTAACCTTGTCGTACCACAGGTATGCATGCCATCCAAAAACATTGTTAAAACCTTCTAAGTCCAAAATGTCTGTGTTCTCAAGAAGCAGCCAGTCCTTCAACCAACAGAAAGCTGCTGATTCATAGTAAAGTTTAAGGTCTGGCAGGGCAAATCCCCCTCTTTCTTTAGCATCAGTTAATATTTTAAACTTTATTCTGGGTTTCTTGCCCTGCCAGACGAATTTAGAAATGTCACTCTGCCACTTCTTGAAACAGTCCATCCTGTCTATTATTTGTAACGATTGAAACAGAAATAACATTCTTGGCAATACATTCATCTTGATAACTGCAATTCGGCCCAACAAGGAAAGCTTCAAATTTGACCATATTTCTAGATCCCTTTTAACGTCTGACCAACACTTTTCATAATTGTCCTTAAATAGATTCCCATTTTTAGCTGTCATGTTGATCCCCAGGTATTTCACCTTGTTGACCACTGTTAGACCTGTCTCATTCTGAAACCTCTCTCTTTCGGTCATTGTTGAGTTTTTCTCAAGAACTTTAGTTTTTAACTTATTCAACTTAAATCTTGCCACCTGACCAAACTCTTGGATCAGTTCTAATACTCTTTTGGTGCTAGATTCTGGCTCCTGTAATGTCAAAACTATGTCATCTGCAAAAGTTTGTATTGTTTAGCTACAACCACTATACCTTTAATCAGATGGTCCCTCCTAATCATGTTTAACAAAACCTCCAGGACAGAGATAAAAAGTAAAGGGGAAATTGGGCAGCCTTGTCGTGTCCCTTTCTCTATCTTAAATTCCTCTGTTACCACGTTATTAACTATTAATTTAGCCTTTTGCTCTGAGTAAATTGCACTTATACCATTTTCAAACCCTTGACCAACCCCCACCCCCTGAAGATTTTTCTTCATAAAACTCCAAGAAATATTATCAAAGGCTTTCTCGGCATCCACAAAAATTAAAACTGCTTTTGTATTGATGTCCTCTTGCAACTTCTCCAAATCAAATCAAATCAAATCAAAATTTTGTAATCCACATTTAGCAGGGATATGGGTCGGTAGTTCTTAAGTTGTGTCTTTTCAGACTCAATTTTTGGTATAAGTGTAATAAATGCTTCTTTCCATGACTCTGGCGCTTTTTTCCCTTCCAAAATTTCATTACAGACCTCCTTTAGTGGTTGAATTAGCCAATCCTTCAAAGTTCTATAGTATTTTGAGGTTAAGCCGTCCGGCCCTGGAGATTTTCCCAGCTGCATATTCTGAATGGCACCTTCTACCTCCTGTTCCGTAATTCTATAGTTCAACATTATCTTATTTTCTTGTGAAATTTTATGAAGCCCATTTGTTCTCAAAAACTGGTCTATATCAAACTCTTTCTGTGGCCCTTGTGTATATAGTTGTTGAAAGTACCTCTGGAAGCATTTTCTAATTTCCACTGGATTCTGGATATTTTTTTCCTCCACTTCCAAATTGGTAATGGTATTAAGTTTTTGTCTTTTCTTCATCTGCCAAGCTAGCAGTTTCCCTCATTTATTTGTCGATTCAAAAGTCCTTTGTCTCATTTGTTTAATTTTCCATTCAATTTCCTGATTTATCATCTTCATGTACTGCACTTGATGTAACTTTATTTCTCTCGGGATCTCTTGTGAATTGGGTTTCGCTCTCAGTTTTTTCTTGCCCTCTTTTATTTTTTCCAAAGTTTTTTCTTTTTTCGCATTTTGGGCTCTTCTCTTTATTGAATTCTGTTGAATCAGAAACCCCCTCATGACTGCTTTGCTTGCGTCCCAGATTACTCTTTTTTCCACAGTAGTGTTTAAATTTATCTCAAAATAGTCTCTCAGGGTTTTTTGGGCCTTCTTGGTCACCTCTTGATCTCTAAACAGGGTGTCATTCATCCTCCATCTGAAGGAACCAGTTGGTGCTAGTTTCATCTCCATTCTCACGGCATTATGGTCGGAGCACGTCTTTGGGCAGATTTCTACCTTCCTAATCTTGGGTGCCAGTCCTCTAGTTATCCAGATTTGGTCAATTCTTGTCCATGTCTTTTGGGCTTCAGAAAAGAAGGTTCCCTCTCTACCCAGGGGGTTCCTAATTCTCCAAATATCAATCAAGTCCATATTGTCAGTCAGTTCAAAAAAAGTTTTTGGTAGTCTGCCATCTTTAGTAACTACCTGTCTCTGTGACTTGTCCATGTTTGTGGATACCACCCCATTCATGTCTCCCATCAAAACGATGTTATATTCCATATAGTCCAATAACGTCTCATGCAGCTTCTTATAAAATATAGATTTCCCCTCATTCAGTGCATAAACTCCTACTATCAATTTTTTTTCTCCTTGTGTTTGAATTTCAATTGCTATAAATCTTCCTTGATCATATTTAAAAACAAATTTCGGTGACAGGCTCTCTTTTGCATAAATGACCACTCCTCGTTTTTTAACATTGTCCGATGAGATAAATTCCTGGCCCAACCTTTTGTTAATCAAAATTTTCCTATGTAGCCTTGTCACATGTGTTTCCTGTAAACAAATTAAGTCCAATTGTTCCTTTTTAAGTATGTGGGAAACCTTCTTCCTTTTCTCCGGGGAATTAAAACTGTGAATGTTCCAACTTAATAGTTGCAGAGACATGATATAATTAGATTTGCTTCCCTCCAACTGCTCCCAATAATTCCTCTTCTTCTGGCGGTGGTATCACTTTCTTTGTCTTATCCACTCCCGAAGGTAGTAGTCCTTTGTCTAGTAATCCTGGTGGTAAGGCTCTAAGCACCCCTTCCATTCCTTTTTGCAGATCTTCTTCGTAGTGTCTCAAAAAAAAATTCTTCTCCTCCACTGTTCTTATTTTAAACTTCTTGCCTTTAAAGTTGAAAGATAGGCCTTGAGGGAATTCCCACCTGAAAAAAATTCTATTTCCTCTCAGCAAAGTCACCAGATCTCCGTATTTGGACCTGAGTTCCAGGAGATATTTCGGGATGTCCTTAAATATTTCTACTCTTGACTCCTGAATTGTCAAAGTATTCTGGTAATGCAGACTCAAAATTTTATCACGTTCCTCTTTAGAACGGAGAGTAATCAGACAGTCTCTTTCTTCCTTCTCTTCCAAGTCTAAAAGCATTTATTATTTTAAAGTCTTGCTTATCCTCCAATTTCCAAAAGTCTGCAAATTCCTGTGTCAAGAAGTCGATCAAGCTATCTTTCTCAACTTCAGGTACCGCTCTGACCCTCAAATTGGTCTGCTTTTCCTTCAACTCAATCATAGACAAAAGTTCCTGATGGGCCCCAAGCCGTACCTGATGGTCCCCAAGCTGTTTGCTTATCGGCGTTATCCTTTCTTCTACTGCAGCTGCTTTTTCTATTGCTTCCTGGGCCGTCTTTTGATTTAATTCTGACCGTTGCAGTAATTTTTCGATGGAATCTGTGTTAGAATTCACCTTCTGAGTCAAATCGTTGATACTTGTAGTATTCTGGTCAATTTTATTTGATGTTTCCACCACTTGATTACTTAATTTGTCCAATGTTTCATAGATCTTATTTAAAACAGAAGTAAATCCTTCTTCTGTCATCCCTTTTGACCCAGCTTGCACTGGGTCTTCTCCTTGTGGCACAGGAGGGCCAGCGACAGATGCCCTACGCTGCTGCAGTATTGCACTGGTCGGTTGGTATCTTACTTTGCCTGATCTTGTTACCTTTTCATCCGATTTTGTTTGCTTTTCATCCATGGCACTTTATCCGGAAGTCAAGGTTTACATTGTTCATAAAGAGTGCTATTCTCAATGTAGCCAGTCTATTCAGTCTGACAGTCTGTTTCCAGGGATTAAGAGGTGGTCTTGCTTTGCCCTTTCTCTCTTATATTTTGAATAAGTACAAGAAATACTGTCCCTTCTTCCCTCCCTTTCTTTCAATTCAGGGAGGGAGTTCCTTGATTTGACGTTTAAGATTTAAATCCTTTTAAAACTCCTCGCCGGTATTTGGCTTGGATGATCTTTGCTTTGTTCTTTCTACAAACCGGAAGGTGGACTTCCTCTTTGCACCTTCCCGCTTTCAGTCCGAATTTTACTTAATTTTCTTTTAATTTTCAATCATAGAACTTGTCCTACTCACGGGTTGTTGTTTTTGACAGCCGAATTGTCAGAGGAAGAAAGGTCAGTGCTCTCCAGCAACAGCTGCGCGGCTTCGCTCCACCGAAGTAGCGATTGACTCTCAGTGCCGCGCCACCCCCGTTCCGCTCCGGAAGCCCTCACGGGGTCCCTTTACCAGTTGGGGGGTGCTTCTGGCACCCGCCGAGTCCCACGGCTGCAGGCTTCCTCCGCCTGCGGTTTTTGAGAGGGTCTCCGCTGTGCCGTAGCGGACAGACCCGATTCCTGCGGAGCTTCCCCTTCCGAGCTCAGAAGGAGACCGCCATTGCCGTTGGCGCCGCCTCCGGAAGTCCTTGCCTGGTTTTTCTAAGGGAGGTTACTACTTACGAAATAACAAGGGGGAACCTGCTCCAATGCTTCCTCTGAGGGCAATCCTAGGGCCCCAAGACCCACGTCCTGTGGATGGGCAGGGCAGACCAACTGGACCCTGGCCTGCAAGAACTGTTACTCTTCAATACGTTCCTTTTACAACAACAGACTTATTGAATTGGAAAACACATACGGTACCCTTTTCTGAGAAACCCCAGGCCATGCTAGATTTGGTTGCTTCCATTATGGTAACCCATCTGCCTACATGGCAGGATTGTAGACATCTTTTAATGACCCTTTTTACCTCTGAGGAAAGGAGAAGAAAATAACCCGGATGCTTGGGTTCATGCCAGATATCCACTTTCAGATCCAGGTTGGGATCCTGATAGGGACAAGGACGCTTTGGACAATTATCGGCAGGAAGTTTTAAAAGCTATAAAGGGTGCTGCCAGGAAGCCTACAAATATCTCTAAGGTCTCTGAAGTTGTTCAACATAGTGATGAATCTCCCTCCAACTTTTTGGAACGCTTAATGGAGGCATATAGGATTTATACCCCTTTTCAGGGGCGCCGACTTATAAAAAATATTGGGGGGGCCCATACCGGGGTCCTGCCGCTGGTTCGCTCGGGTAGCCGGGAGAACGCAGTTCGAGGTGGCGGTGTTGGGGAGAGACCCTCGCTCAGGGCGCCACAAGACTTGGCGGCCGGCGGCCTATCTGGGGGGTTTTGGAGCGTATTTCGGCGGAGCGATTGGGGAGGAGGGGGCTTGTTGCCGGATTCTTCAGCTGGGCCGGAGATCCGCTGCTGCGGGTCCCTGGGCCGAGTTGTGAGCACGGCCTGCTGAAGGGAGATCCAGCCGATTGCGCGACGGGGACGGCCGGGGCTCTCCGGCTAGGGCGCGCGGCTGGCTGGCTGGCTGGCTGGTGAGGGAGCAGGTGGGGAGGAGGCGGGGGTCCTCACTCTCTTAGGAAACGAACCCGCGCGCCCGATTGCCACGAAGTCCGAAGGGTGCGTGTGTGGAATTAAAAAGCAAAAACGAGATACGGGCAGGGCAGGCAAAGAGTTTTCCGCAAGAGGATGGAGGGCAGGTTGAAGAGAAAATCACTCAAGATGAGACAGTCAAATCAGCCATGATAAAATGGGCTCAGGATATTGGGTATAACATCATGTTTGAGGACTGGGAAAGGTTATGGACCACCGGAATGAAATTCACGGCATGTAATGCCTTGAAGGAAAATATTATGAAAATGATTTATAGGTGGTACATGACCCCAGTCAAGCTTGCAAAAATATATCACCTGTCTGATAATAAATGTTGGAAATGTAAGGAGGCTGAAGGGACATTCTTTCACCTCTGGTGGACTTGTCCAAAAGTGAAGGCCTTCTGGGAAATGATCTATAATGAGTTAAAAAAGGTATTTAAGTATACCTTTCCCAAGAAACCAGAGGCCTTCCTCTTGGGCATTGTTGGCCAGAAAGTGTTAAAGAAGGATAGAACTTTCTTTATGTATGCAACTACAGCAGCAAGAATACTTATCGCAAAATATTGGAAGACACAAGATTTGCCCACACTGGAAGAGTGGCAGACGCAATTGATGGACTACATGGAACTGGCTGAAATGACTGGCAGAATCCGAGATTTGGGAGAAGAAACAACGGAAGAGGACTGGAAAAAATTTAAGGACTATTTACAAAAACAATATAAGTTGTATGAATGTTAAAAATTTACACGATTCGGAAACTATAGCTTCAGCAATTAGATTTGGGAAACAGGAAATTATATTTTAAGTAAGAAAAGGTCAAAATCTAAGGTAATACTATGTTTAATTTAAGATATAAGTAACTGATGAAAAGTATGTTAAATTTAGAGGTATAGTATTTGAAAAGTACAAAATAAGGTACGAAACAAGGTAATAATTTGCTGATATCTTTATTATAAAGAATGCAGGGTAAGGGAGATGCGAGGAAGTCCAGTTAGTTATATAAAAAATGTGTTGAATGGTTGGTTTTCTTTTCTTCTTTTTCTTGTTCTTTTACTTTTTTCTTCAGTGTATGTTTCTAACTTTGTATTTGAAAACTTAATAAAATATTTATTAAAAAAAAAGAAGAGAAAATCCTTTCGCTTTTCTGGGGCGCAGGGAAGTCTCAGAGCCGGAGGTTGGGGAAGGGACCCCCTTTGCTCTGCCCTCTTCTCCCGTCTTAGATTCGCATGGGGGTCCCCGCCCGAGCTTGCCTGGCCACCGGGCCACACAAGGGCCGCGCTCTACGTGGCGCACCTTGCTAGCCGCGCAGCTGTCCTCCGCGGCTGCGGAGCGGCCCTGCGCCCCTCTGGGCGCCCGCTGCGCTGCCAATGACAAGCGGGCGACGTCGCGGGCGGGGAAGGCGTCGCTTTCTTTCCCGATCCTGCATCCTCCCAGTCTTCCAGCCCTTTTTTGGGTTGGAAGCTCGTCTCGTTCGCCCTTCTCCTTTCTTCACCCTGCGCGCAATTTTCCTCCCTCGTCTCCCTCCCCATTTCTCCTTCCTTCCTGACTGACTGGCGGGCTCTGGCTCTGGCTCGGGCTCCGGGTCGGGCTCCGGGTCGGGCTCAGGCTCGGGCTCGGGCAGGGCTCGGGCTCGGGCTCGGGCAGCCACAGCGTCGGCGGTGTTGGCGATCGGCGGCGCGGGGGGATGGCCCTCCCGGGGGAGCCGGCGCTGCTCAATGGGGTTGCCAAGGAGACAGGCCGGCCGCCCCCCTCCCCCGGCCCGGCGCCCCCCGCCGCGCCGGTGCCCTATAAAAGCCGCGGACGCGCCAAGCGTCAACAGGCAGAGCCAGCGCGGCGGCGGCGCTCTGCTGGAGGGGCGCTCGAGATTATTGGGGGGGCTGAGCCCCCCCAAACGAATTATTGAGGGGGCTCGGGCCCCCTCAAGCCCCATGGAGTCGGCGCCTATGCCCCTTTTGACCCAGAAGCCCCAGCAAGTAAGCAAATGGTAAATGCGGCATTTGTGGCTCAGAGTGCTCAGGACATAAGAAAAAAATTACAAAAATTAGACGCCTTTAAAACATTGCAAATGGAACAGCTCCTAGCAATCGCCCAAAAGGTTTTCTTAAACAGGGAAAATGAGGTTAAGAGGGACAGAGTTCGGGAATTGAAGCAAAAGGCAGTGTTTTTGGCTGCAGCCATCAGCCAAGGCTCAGCATTTGATGCAGGTGCCCAAGGGAGAGGTTCAAATAGGGCACGTGGAAGAGGAAGGGGACTGCCATTAGGAAGAAATCAGTGTGCAATTTGCAGGAAGGAAGGTCATTGGAAACAGGAGTGCCCCAATGCAGGGGAAACAGAGGGAGAAGGTGGATTCAGGGAACAGAGGGGACGTGGACGTGGATGGGGATTGCAGCGTGGAAGGATGCAAGCAGGAAGATATGTGAGGAACAGAGGAAGTAGCAGAGATTTTGTTGGATTAGCGCAATTGGAAGAATATGATTGTTACAGTAGAGGTCCCTAGAGAACAGGCCTGGAAAATGATGATGGCTTTATCAAATAAGGACCCCCAAAGGGAAATATCACAGATTCCTAAAAAATACTGTAAAGACTCTCCTCCCTGAAAGAGAGGGGAGGGGTTGTGGTCGGGAGCCTGAGCTCCGCCTAGCAGGGGGCGTGGCCCCCTGCCTTCAGCTCACCTGGCTGGCGCTCACGCCCCCTCGGTGGCCACCCAACCAGGTGCCGCTGAGGGGGCGTGTTCAGCAGCTTTTTGCTGCAGCGACAGCCTTTCCCCGGCCTCATTTCTTCGTCGTCGCCTCTTCGGGAAGAGCAGGATAGGAGGTCTCCGCTACCTGAAGCCAGGGAAGTATTTTGGGTTGCGCCTTTTATCTGCGGCTAGGCTGAGTCTTCGTGTCTTTTATTCTTTTGTTCTTGTATTCTTTACTGCGGCTTAGACTGGGCTGAGTGTTGAGTGTTTTTGGTGGGGTTACTGGCGTGACTGTTCTCCTTGTTTCCCCTGGGCTTCGCCGTGGCTCCTCCATTAGTTCTCCTCCCGGTTGGCGTACTAGGTACTTTTGAGGCATATCTTTGCTGGTTGCGTGTCTAGGCTACAGCCCACGTGGGCGCTACCTTAGGCAGCCGCCGGTTCCACTTCCGGCCGCCGAACAGCTGACACGCGCATTTAGTTTTTTCCCCGTGCTTCTCCCGACCTTGCAGGCAGCCGCCGGTTCCACTTCGGGCCGCCGAACAGCTGACGCGCGCATTTAATTTACTCCCCGTGCTTCTCCCGACCTTGCAGCAGCCGCCAGGGAGCATCGGGGCCGCCTAACAGCTGACACGCGGTATTGTTTTCCTCTTGATCCCCATTGTTAGCTTGCCGCCAGGCCGCTTTGGGCCGCCCAATACTGGACGCGCGCATTTAAGGTTTCCATCGTGATTGTCCTTACAGTTCTGCTGCCGCCAAGCCGCCTTGCGGGAGGGAACGGGGGCGCGTTGCCTTTTGGTCAGCACCTCAAAGGGCCACTGGGATTGGAAGTCAAGCCGGCGTTACTGCCTTGATCCTGGGGTGTTCATTTCCCGGTCGTGTCTCCGTTAGCGTTTCGTTTAATCGATCGTTTGGTGCCCCCCCTTTTGTTTGTTGACCTAAAGTGGCTATTTGGTTTTCCTCCCGTACTTTGTTCCGTGTGGCCCATTGAGCGCTAGGCTCGCGTGTTCTCGCCACTGCTTTCGTTCAAGTACTTTATCCTTTGGTGGGGCTTATCTAGGGGCTTTTTACTGTGCTTTTGAATAGCCGCGGCCCCCCCCCTTCCTGTAATTTTCCGCAGCCTCCGAGCTACTTACGCAGCAGCGCTGCTGCTTGCATTAATAACAAGCCGCTTGGAGCAGTTTAAATCGTGCTGTGTCTAGGGTTCGGAGGCTTCTTTGTCTCCGATTGCTTTCTTACCTCCCAAGGCCCATCAGTTGAGACTCCCTTTACACCTGGTACTTGCTTTGGCCCCCTAGGTCTTGGGTCCCCCCCTTTTTTTGTCTGCTCGCCAGGGGCTTGGAGTTTTAGAGGATATTGTTGGTTACACCGTTGCCACAGTGACGCTGTTTGAAGCTCGGCAGCTAACGATCAGTACTTTGGGCATTTGCATCTGTATAGAAGTATTAGGTTGCTTCCAGCTTTTCCCCCGGGGACCTGGCAGCCCGGTTATTGTTCTATTGTTTCCTCACCGGCAGTGTCAATTAAAGCCTCCTGGTTTTAAATAAGGGCGGTTTCTCCGGAGGGAGAGAGTCATTTAACCCTGCCGCTCCCTTCGGAACACCTTTTGTTTGGACAGCCAGGGGATTGCGATTGTTGTCGGGTTGCTCAGCAACCAAATAGCTTGCAGTTTTCCATTGCATAGGGAGTAGGCATTGCAGTTTGAGGGAAGCCTGAGCAGTTGAAGCAGCTGGTTCTTTCCTATAGCTAGGTGGGGCTTGGTAGTTTTAGGGCGTGTATTATTTCCTCCTTACCTTTGGTTAACACCCATAGGGGAGTGGCTTGTTTTCGCAGCTGCAATTCAACTGCACTGCACTGTGTTTATGCAATTGGTGAACATCACCTGACTTGTAGACTAGGAATCATTATTAGTCACATTTTTAACAACAACAGCAGCGTGGGTGCTTGGCCATTCAGTCAATTGTACCCAATTTGATGCAGTTTGGTGATTTTATTGTGAACAACACTGACAATTGATCATAATTATCATTAATCTGGAGTTTGTAAGGGTAGCAAATTGATTTCAAATTCATACAGATATTACATTTGGTTATTAATCCTACCAACTCCGTGGGATAATTATAATAATAATAATAATTGTATAAATATATAAAGAATAATAATAAATAATAATAATAATAATAAATAAATAAAATTCAATAATAATAATAATAAATAAATAAATAAATATTTATATATATATACATATATATATATATAGTTATATATGCAGGTTTTGGTGTCTTCGGGTGTCTTCCCGTGTAAGAGTTGGGGTGTCTAGGCGACGTTTCGACGAGGTCTCACTCGTCATCTTCAGGCTGGTGCTTTCGGCTTCTTGTTACTGGAACAGAGCAGGATCTCAGTGTTTGAGTTCCTATAAATACTGTTGAGGGGGTGTGGTGTATAGCCTCCAACGTTCTGGGCAGAGAGGAAGTTCCCAGGTTAGTGTGTCTTTTCTTCTTTTGTTCATTAATTACTTGAGGGATATCTTGAGTGATTTCTTGAGTGATATTCTGAGTACCACTTAGGAGGGTCATTAGGTGTGGATTAGTTGCTAAAGCTTTCGTGTCTTGACCTCTTGAGCTAGTGAAGAGTTTTTTTTTTTTTTCTGAGAAGATGGCTGTACTGCATTTAGTTGTGCTCTGGCTTGGCTTCGTGTATAGGGGCGAGCTGTGGTTTTGTGCCCTGTGCCAGCCAGATCTGTGTAGGGATTGCAGGGGGGTGCAGCATCCGGAGGTGCCACTATGGTTTGGCTACTGGATGGTGTCTGTAATTTATCTGTGGAGAGGGTCTGGGTTTGGGTCTGGTGTGGTTGATTGGAGATGGCGTTCTGTGTGCCTCTGGTTCTGGTGTCGGTTTTTGTGGGGAGGGCTATTTTCCAGATGTCTGGCAGGCGGGATGTATCGTCACGCTTGTTCATGTTGTGAGGGTGTTTCTCTATCTCGATGGCTTCCAAGATTATTCTCTTGTGGTGGTGTTCCATGTTAAAGAGCAATTTGGAATCTGGAAAATTAATTTCGTGTCCTGTTTCTTTCATGTGTTGGTAAAGAGAGGAAGTTTTTTCTTCTTTTTTGACGGCATTCTTGTGTTCTGCGATACGTGCATTTATTCGTCTGTTTGTTTGTCCAATGTACGTGGCTGGGCAGACTTTGCAGGGTATTTCATAGACCCCTTGGTTTTCTAACTGGATTTTATCTTTGGGGTTTCTGAGGATATTGGCTATTTTTTGGTTGGTGCAAAAGGCTGTTTTGATATTGTGTTTATGGAGGATTTTGCTAATTTTATCTGTAGTGCCCTTGATATAAGGAAGGAGGGCCATGCCATTGTTTTCTTCTGTGTCTTGGTTTTTGGGGGGTGTTTCTTTTTGGATTAGCTTCGTAACCCTGTTTTGCTGGTATCCGTTGGCGATTAACACATTTGAAAGATTCTGTAACTCAGTTGTCAAGTGGTCTTTGTCAGCCAGGCGTTTGGTTCTGGAGATGAGAGTCTTGGCTACGGAGTTTATTTGTGCAGGGTGGTGGTGTGATTGTGCATGTAAGTAGCGGTTGGTGTGTGTTTTTTTCCGGTAGATAGTGTGTCCTAGGGAGCCATCAGGTTTTTTGTAGATTAGGACGTCAAGGAAGGGAAGTTGGTTGTTGGCTTCTATTTCCATAGTGAATTGTATTTTGGGGTGTAGGCTGTTGAGATGTGTGAGGAAGCTATCTAGTTTTTTCTTCCCGTGTGGCCAAATTACAAAGGTGTCGTCAACATACCTGAGCCAAAGTTTGGGTTTGTGTTCTGACTTGTCTAAAGCATTGGTTTCAAAGTGTTCCATGTACAGATTTGCGATGACCGGTGAGAGGGGTGATCCCATAGGTGCTCCTTCTATCTGTTTGTATCTTTGTCCATTGTGGATGAAGTACGTGTTGGTTAGGCAGTGGTTGGTCAGGTCCAGGATGTATTCGGGGGGATTGTATTTGTTTTGAATGGCTGTCAAGGCTTCATTAATGGGCACTTGTGTGAAGAGAGATACAACATCGAAGCTCACAAGTAGGTCGTCGGGATGTAGGTTTTGCTTCTTTATTGTTTCTATGAACTGGAAGGAGTTTGTAACGTGTGAAGCGATAGATTCTGCATAGGGCTGAAGTTGCTTAGCGAGAAATTTAGCGAGATTTTGTAGAGGTGAGCCTATGGAGCTGACTATTGGTCTGAGTGGTGTTCCTTCTTTGTGTATCTTGGGGAGACCGTAGAGTTTGGGGCATCTGGATGATTTTTCTCTGGGGATGATTCTTAGCTGGATTTCTTCACTGATAGGAGAGGCTTTTATTTTGGATTTGGTGGTTTTTTCCAGATAGGTGGTGGGATCTGTTTTTATAGGTTGGTAGGTAGGGTCTTGGAGTAGATTTGATAGTTTTGCTTGGTAGTCCGATGTGTTCATCACAACAGTGGCATTACCTTTGTCTGCTGGGAGAATGATTATGTTGTTGTCTTTCCTCAGGTTGGTGAGTGCTTTCTGTTCTTCTTTGTGTAAATTGCTTCTGGGTGGTTTGCTGGAGCAGAGGATGTTGGTGACTTCAAGTCTGATTTTATTGGCTTCATCTGGGTTGATTTTGGTTAGGCTAGCTTCGACTCCGCATATGATGTTTTCCGTGGGGATGCGTCTCGGGGCGACTGCAAAGTTGAAACCTTTGGAGAGTACTTTGGTTTCAGTTGAGGTGAGGATCCTGTCTGATATGTTATGTACTGTTTGTTTCATGGGTTGTTGTGGAGGGTGGCTGGGCTTCTGGCGTTTCTCTAGTTTGTGGAGTTTGTTGGTGTGTGTGTCTGTCTTATGTGCGGACTCCGTTTCAGCTCTCCAAACGGCTAGTTGTTTGCATTTGTCCCAGAGTGCAGGGTGGATTTTGTTACAAAGTTTGAGGTGAAGAGTGAGCAGATCTTTGTTGGTTTGGTTTAGTAGGTATCTTTTCTTATGTAGTTCGTTTCTGATTAGGGATAGTTCAGTTCGTTTCAGGATCCTTTCGGTAGCTGGGGTTTTAGAGTGGAATTTAAGTTGGAAGCATGTGGGAATTAAGTTGTTGTCTCGGCAGTTGCGTAGGAACAAGAGATCACATAAGATGGTGGCTCTTCGGATTTCTAGTTTCTCGTAGGTTCTTGTCAGCTGGAAGGTTTCCTCCCCGTAGAGGTGAGATATTTGCTTTCGTAGATTTTCACGGGTACAGGAATGCAGGTTTTGGTGTCTTCGGGTGTCTTCCCGTGTAAGAGTTGGGGTGTCTAGGCGACGTTTCGACGAGGTCTCACTCGTCATCTTCAGGCTGGTGCTTTCGGCTTCTTGTTACTGGAACAGAGCAGGATCTCAGTGTTTGAGTTCCTATAAATACTGTTGAGGGGGTGTGGTGTATAGCCTCCAACGTTCTGGGCAGAGAGGAAGTTCCCAGGTTAGTGTGTCTTTTCTTCTTTTGTTCATTAATTACTTGAGGGATATCTTGAGTGATTTCTTGAGTGATATTCTGAGTACCACTTAGGAGGGTCATTAGGTGTGGATTAGTTGCTAAAGCTTTCGTGTCTTGACCTCTTGAGCTAGTGAAGAGTTTTTTTTTTTTTTGAGAAGATGGCTGTACTGCATTTAGTTGTGCTCTGGCTTGGCTTCGTGTATAGGGGCGAGCTGTGGTTTTGTGCCCTGTGCCAGCCAGATCTGTGTAGGGATTGCAGGGGGGTGCAGCATCCGGAGGTGCCACTATGGTTTGGCTACTGGATGGTGTCTGTAATTTATCTGTGGAGAGGGTCTGGGTTTGGGTCTGGTGTGGTTGATTGGAGATGGCGTTCTGTGTGCCTCTGGTTCTGGTGTCGGTTTTTGTGGGGAGGGCTATTTTCCAGATGTCTGGCAGGCGGGATGTATCGTCACGCTTGTTCATGTTGTGAGGGTGTTTCTCTATCTCGATGGCTTCCATGATTATTCTCTTGTGGTGGTGTTCCATGTTAAAGAGCAATTTGGAATCTGAAAAATTAATTTCGTGTCCTGTTTCTTTCATGTGTTGGTAAAGAGAGGAAGTTTTTTCTTCTTTTTTGACGGCATTCTTGTGTTCTGCGATACGTGCATTTATTCGTCTGTTTGTTTGTCCAATGTACGTGGCTGGGCAGACTTTGCAGGGTATTTCATAGACCCCTTGGTTTTCTAACTGGATTTTATCTTTGGGGTTTCTGAGGATATTGGCTATTTTTTGGTTGGTGCAAAAGGCTGTTTTGATATTGTGTTTATGGAGGATTTTGCTAATTTTATCTGTAGTGCCCTTGATATAAGGAAGGAGGGCCATGCCATTGTTTTCTTCTGTGTCTTGGTTTTTGGGGGGTGTTTCTTTTTGGATTAGCTTCGTAACCCTGTTTTGCTGGTATCCGTTGGCGATTAACACATTTGAAAGATTCTGTAACTCAGTTGTCAAGTGGTCTTTGTCAGCCAGGCGTTTGGTTCTGGAGATGAGAGTCTTGGCTACGGAGTTTATTTGTGCAGGGTGGTGGTGTGATTGTGCATGTAAGTAGCGGTTGGTGTGTGTTTTTTTCCGGTAGATAGTGTGTCCTAGGGAGCCATCAGGTTTTTTGTAGATTAGGACGTCAAGGAAGGGAAGTTGGTTGTTGGCTTCTATTTCCATAGTGAATTGTATTTTGGGGTGTAGGCTGTTGAGATGTGTGAGGAAGCTATCTAGTTTTTTCTTCCCGTGTGGCCAAATTACAAAGGTGTCGTCAACATACCTGAGCCAAAGTTTGGGTTTGTGTTCTGACTTGTCTAAAGCACGGAAAACATCATATGCGGAGTCGAAGCTAGCCTAACCAAAATCAACCCAGATGAAGCCAATAAAATCAGACTTGAAGTCACCAACATCCTCTGCTCCAGCAAACCACCCAGAAGCAATTTACACAAAGAAGAACAGAAAGCACTCACCAACCTGAGGAAAGACAACAACATAATCATTCTCCCAGCAGACAAAGGTAATGCCACTGTTGTGATGAACACATCGGACTACCAAGCAAAACTATCAAATCTACTCCAAGACCCTACCTACCAACCTATAAAAACAGATCCCACCACCTATCTGGAAAAAACCACCAAATCCAAAATAAAAGCCTCTCCTATCAGTGAAGAAATCCAGCTAAGAATCATCCCCAGAGAAAAATCATCCAGATGCCCCAAACTCTACGGTCTCCCCAAGATACACAAAGAAGGAACACCACTCAGACCAATAGTCAGCTCCATAGGCTCACCTCTACAAAATCTCGCTAAATTTCTCGCTAAGCAACTTCAGCCCTATGCAGAATCTATCGCTTCACACGTTACAAACTCCTTCCAGTTCATAGAAACAATAAAGAAGCAAAACCTACATCCCGACGACCTACTTGTGAGCTTCGATGTTGTATCTCTCTTCACACAAGTGCCCATTAATGAAGCCTTGACAGCCATTCAAAACAAATACAATCCCCCCGAATACATCCTGGACCTGACCAACCACTGCCTAACCAACACGTACTTCATCCACAATGGACAAAGATACAAACAGATAGAAGGAGCACCTATGGGATCACCCCTCTCACCGGTCATCGCAAATCTGTACATGGAACACTTTGAAACCAATGCTTTAGACAAGTCAGAACACAAACCCAAACTTTGGCTCAGGTATGTTGACGACACCTTTGTAATTTGGCCACACGGGAAGAAAAAACTAGATAGCTTCCTCACACATCTCAACAGCCTACACCCCAAAATACAATTCACTATGGAAATAGAAGCCAACAACCAACTTCCCTTCCTTGACGTCCTAATCTACAAAAAACCTGATGGCTCCCTAGGACACACTATCTACCGGAAAAAAACACACACCAACCGCTACTTACATGCACAATCACACCACCACCCTGCACAAATAAACTCCGTAGCCAAGACTCTCATCTCCAGAACCAAACGCCTGGCTGACAAAGACCACTTGACAACTGAGTTACAGAATCTTTCAAATGTGTTAATCGCCAACGGATACCAGCAAAACAGGGTTACGAAGCTAATCCAAAAAGAAACACCCCCCAAAAACCAAGACACAGAAGAAAACAATGGCATGGCCCTCCTTCCTTATATCAAGGGCACTACAGATAAAATTAGCAAAATCCTCCATAAACACAATATCAAAACAGCCTTTTGCACCAACCAAAAAATAGCCAATATCCTCAGAAACCCCAAAGATAAAATCCAGTTAGAAAACCAAGGGGTCTATGAAATACCCTGCAAAGTCTGCCCAGCCACGTACATTGGACAAACAAACAGACGAATAAATGCACGTATCGCAGAACACAAGAATGCCGTCAAAAAAGAAGAAAAAACTTCCTCTCTTTACCAACACATGAAAGAAACAGGACACGAAATTAATTTTTCAGATTCCAAATTGCTCTTTAACATGGAACACCACCACAAGAGAATAATCATGGAAGCCATCGAGATAGAGAAACACCCTCACAACATGAACAAGCGTGACGATACATCCCGCCTGCCAGACATCTGGAAAATAGCCCTCCCCACAAAAACCGACACCAGAACCAGAGGCACACAGAACGCCATCTCCAATCAACCACACCAGACCCAAACCCAGACCCTCTCCACAGATAAATTACAGACACCATCCAGTAGCCAAACCATAGTGGCACCTCCGGATGCTGCACCCCCCTGCAATCCCTACACAGATCTGGCTGGCACAGGGCACAAAACCACAGCTCGCCCCTATACACGAAGCCAAGCCAGAGCACAACTAAATGCAGTACAGCCATCTTCTCAGAAAAAAAAAAAAACTCTTCACTAGCTCAAGAGGTCAAGACACGAAAGCTTTAGCAACTAATCCACACCTAATGACCCTCCTAAGTGGTACTCAGAATATCACTCAAGAAATCACTCAAGATATCCCTCAAGTAATTAATGAACAAAAGAAGAAAAGACACACTAACCTGGGAACTTCCTCTCTGCCCAGAACGTTGGAGGCTATACACCACACCCCCTCAACAGTATTTATAGGAACTCAAACACTGAGATCCTGCTCTGTTCCAGTAACAAGAAGCCGAAAGCACCAGCCTGAAGATGACGAGTGAGACCTCGTCGAAACGTCGCCTAGACACCCCAACTCTTACACGGGAAGACACCCGAAGACACCAAAACCTGCATTCCTGTACCCGTGAAAATCTACGAAAGCAAATAGTTATATATATATATATATATATATATAAAAGGGGGGAAAAAGAGGTAATCATATAGCAAGCATATATACATTGATAGTTAGATTTACTCACTCACATACATTCACACACACTATTAAGCTCTGTTGCGGTGGTAGTGCACAAGGCGCACCCCATGGCTCCTAAGAGAAAACACGCGTCTGAAGCCGCACGCAACGCAGGGGGGAGCACATCCCGGGGTCAGCGTGGGAAGGGCAATAAAGCCAAGCCCGTTTCCCACTTTCTCAACGCTTTTAGATCATTTATTGACGAATATGAACAACGCTACCCCGATGCTAATCCTAGCCCCCCTCCTTCGCCCGATGTCATTCCTGAGACCCAGGTGATTCCTGGGGGTTCAAGATCCGCCCGGTGGGATGAATTACCTTGTACGTCTGCCCTGTTTGATGATGCACAGGGGGCTGGGGCAGCTGTGAATTCCAGCCCTGGTCCGGTACAGACCAGGTCCCAGTCGCAGGCTATGGCCGCTGCGCCTCGCGCTCGGGGGGGAAAGCGCTTTCTAAGTCTGCTCGTAATAACGATCTTGCTGCCCCCAGCTCTTCTACCCGCACGCAGGACAAGCGGCCCAGGGCGCAGTCGCCAGGTTCAGGGTCTTCAGCAGGCGAGGAAGACGAGCCACGGGAAGCAGAGGACGCCACCACTGCAGCATCGGTGGAAAAACCTTCGGGTAAGAGGCGCGAGAAGAAAAAGCACATTTGTAGAAAAAGCAAGTCAAGAAAGGACGACACAGATGACGATACAGGTACTTCTTCTTCTGACTACGATAGTGACGCGTCCCTGGGGTCCTACTGGGGGAAGGGCGAGGAAGTGTCTGGTCTCCCTGACTGGGCTCTTTCAAGGAGGGCCAATAGCCACAGGAAAAAGTTCAGGGGGACGCAAGAGTGGAAGGATGGGGCACTGTTAAAAGACACCTCCATATCCACCTACTCAACCTCAGATGTTATACCAGGTGATCATCTATCCCCCAAGCTACGTGCGAAAATCTTAAATGGAGAATTTGTTGACATGTTTAAGTTAGTGCCCCCGGCTGAGGAGTTGGGTAGGGGAGAAAAGAGGCCTTCCCATGGTAAGAAAAGGAGCAGGTACCCTTCCGTGCCTAGGACATTCGAAAACTGGCTCGATGGTTTTCAGGCCTTTATGGGGACTATTGTTGCTGCCTACCCCAAGAGGGCCGTTCACCTTGTCGCTTACCTTTCACATATCCGCACGGCCTGCGCCCTATCCGGGGAGGCTGCAGCCATAAGCTATGACAAGAAATTTCGGAGGAAAGCTTCCAGGATCCCGTTGGCACGCTGGGATCAGATTGAGAGCGGCATCTGGTCAGTGGCTGTTGGCCCATACGTGGAGAAGAAACCAGTTGACCCATATCGGTCGGCCAGGAATGAGCAGAGAAAGGATTACAGGCGTCGCGTATGCTGGGAGTACAATAAGGGGTTATGCCAAAGGCCAGCTTGTAGATACCCGCATGAATGTGAGAGATGCGCCGGGGCTCACCCCGTTACATCTTGCTTTAAAGGGGGGAAGCAGCCCTTTCGTGGAGGCCGGGGGTTCCATCATCCCAGTCCCAGGGGAGCCCCCGCAGCTGGGAACAGGAGATGAGGTAATTCTGGAATTGGCCTTCTCCCCTATCAAGCTCGCCCCCCTGTGTAACCTTTTGGCCTTTTACCCAGATAAAAAAGCTGCCTCCTATCTACGAGAAGGGTTTTCCAGCGGGTTCTGAATTCCTATTGCAGGTTCTTTGATTTCGAAAGATTCATCAAACCAAAAATCAGTTAGGGAAAGGCCGGAAGTCGCCGAACGTAAGATAGCCAAGGAAGTTAGCGCAGGCAGGGTAGCAGGCCCGTTTGACAGTCCTCCCATTCCAAACCTACACATATCTCCACTAGGTATTGTGCCCAAGAAAACCCCTGGGGAATTTAGACTCATTCACAACCTCTCTTATCCGAAAGGCGGATCAGTTAACGACGCCATTCCACCTGAGCTATGCACGGTTAAGTACGCTTCCTTTGACCAGGCGGTTAAGTTAATCCGTAGTTTTGGACGTGGGGCGCTGTTGGCAAAGTGCGATATCGAATCGGCCTTCCGCCTTCTGCCAGTCCACCCTAGCAACTTTAGGTTGCTGGGTTTCAAATTTCAAGGAAAATATTACGTTGACAGGGCCATGCCAATGGGCTGCGCGGTGGCCTGTTCGGCATTTGAGGCCTTCAGCACGTTCTTGGACTGGGCCCTTCGATTCAGGACAAATTCCTCTGGGGTCACGCATTACCTGGATGATTTTCTTTTTGTGGGTGGCCCCGACACGGGAGAATGCGCCTCCTTACTTAAGGCCTTCGCAGCTCTAGCGCAGGAACTGGGGGTTCCACTTGCAGCCGAGAAAACGGAGGGACCCGCCACGCGACTCACTTACCTAGGCATCGAGCTAGATACTGTGGCTCAGTCGTCACGCCTTCCTGTTGAGAAGATCGAAGCCCTTAGGGAGTTAATTCAGGACACTCTTAGGCTTAAGAAGATTACCCTTAGGCAGATTCAGTCTTTATTAGGACACTTTAATTTCGCGTGCAGAGTGGTGTCCCCCAGACGCCCCTTCTGTGCCCGCCTTACTAGATTGTCAGTCGGTCTTAGACACCCGCTCCATAGGGTTCGCCTCCCCAGGTCGGTCAAGTTAGATCTCGAGGTATGGTTGGCCTTCTTAGTAAATTACAACGGGGTGTCCCTATGGCAGGACGTTTTGAACTTGTCTTCAGACTTCCAGGTACAATCGGACACGGCCGGATCCATAGGCTTTGGCCTGTACTTCAAGGGGCGTTGGTGTGCTCAGCGTTGGCCGACGGCTTGGTTAGGCCAGGCCATCACACGGGATCTCACCTTTCTCGAGTTCTTTCCTATAGTGGTGGCTGTTCACATTTGGACGGAGGAGTTCTGGGACCATCGCGTGTGCTTCAGGACCGACAACCTGGCGGTGGTGAACATTCTCGCCAGGCAGTCATCTCGGTCTGAGAGGGTTTCCTCCCTTCTGCGGGCCTTCGTCCTCCGTTGCCTTGAGTACAATATAATATTTTCAGCCAAATTTGTACCCGGAGCCAATAATGATATAGCCGATGCCTTGTCTCGATTCCAGATTCCTCGCTTCCGGTCGCTTGCACCTGGAGCACAACAGTTGCCCGAACCCTTTCCGGAGTACCTGTGGAGCGTTGGAGACGCAAAGTGATACAGGGAGTATTAGTGTCCGTGGCACCTTCCACGTTCAGGTCATACAAGAAGGCCTGGAGTGATTTCATGGGTTTCAGGTTTAGGTTATCCGGGCTCTCATATAACGTGCCTCCCACCACAGACGACGTTTTGCAGTATCTTTCACATCTCGACGACCTGGGACGTGCCCCAAAAACATTAAAGATTCATGTAGCAGCTATCAGCTTCTTTTCAAAAGCTACATTTGCTCATGACCCGTGTAGCGACTTCATGATACGTAGGGCAATCGAGGGTTCGAGCAGGTTACAGCCTCCCAGGGACGAAGGCCGTAAGCCGATTTCTTACGGGTTGTTGTCTCAAATTCGCAAAAAACTCAGGTTGATTTGCTGGTCCAGATTCGAAGCACGCCTTTTTTCTGCAGCATATGCTATCGCCTTTTTCGGCGCACTAAGGGTTGGGGAGGTTGTGTTTGAAGTTAGTGCACGGGGTTCAAACCGCGGACTCCTGTGCGAGGATGTGCAGCTGTCTAGCTCTTCCGTGTCAGTGCTCATACGACAGTCCAAGACCGATCAGGCTGGCAAGGGTGTCCTGGTCAAACTCTCAGCGTCAACACAGCAGGGCCCATGTCCGGTAAAGGACACTTGGCGGTATCTCGACCTTAGGCCACCTGGCCCAGGTCCGTTTTTGATTCACGAGGATGGGTCGCCCATGTCGAGATACCAATTCACCAGAGTACTGCGCAAGGCGATCGAGGCCTGTGGACTATCTGCCCAGGAGTACGCTGCGCACTCTTTTAGGATTGGTGCCGCAACCACGGCTGCGCACTTAGGTCTACCGGCGGATAGGATCAAAGAAATGGGCCGGTGGAGATCCAATGCTTATAAGTCTTACATTCGCTAGTACGCGACCAGTCGCTGGGCCCCACTTACCTGCCGTCTTTTCTGTCTTTACCCCTAGCTTTGCTCAGAAGAAACGTGTGGATCTGCGGCCACAGTATTGTACATTGGGCCCGCGTACGTGCAGCAAGCTGCGGCCTGGCACCTAATCTTGGCCTCCCAAAAGATGTCCGAGTTTCCTGGTTTGCGAGAAGAGGCATGCGATGGGAGGAGCTGATGCCTTTGCTGCGGGAGAAAGTTGCCAACTGTGGCCCTCCCGACGCCATTGTGATACAGTTGGGAGAGAATGACCTAACCAAGAGAAAGAGTGCGGACTTGTTGGGGAGCATAAAAAGAGACTTGAATGCATTGGCAGCCTTGTGCCCCAGAACGACGGTGTTCTGGTCCTCCTTCCTGAAAAGAATCGAGTGGCGCGGTGCGCAAAGTTGTTTGGCCATTGAAAGAACCAGGAAACTCGTAAATTGGGCGGTAGCCCGTTGGGTGCGCTTTATGTGTGGCCATGTCATCCGGCATGATCGTATCCGTATTAGCGACCAAGCTCTATACCGGAATGATGGTGTCCACTTATCGGACTTGGGGAACGACATTTGGCTAGCTAGTGTCAGCAAAAGCATCTGGGATTGGTTGCAGCAGTGAGGGTATTGGCGGCGAGCCTTTGGCTCGGGTGGCGGTTAGGCATTGGAATAATGTGTTATGGTGTGTCGAAGTGCTAGGTGTGGCCATCGCCTATGCCTTCAATTTTTTAGGGGTATTCCGTTAAAGGAATCTGGGGGTCGTGTATTCCGTCCGATGCCTGCTTGGCGGGAGGCCTTGGCACGACCCTCGGTGACAACAGGGGTGAGCCTAGAGTCGGATTAGCATCGACAGGCTCCACCTACTGGTGAATAACCCACTTGCTTCGATCCAATGCCTAAGCCAATACCTTTTCCATTGCTGTAACCAATAAAGTTGTGGCCTTTTCTTGCCCATTAACCATATATCACGTGTCCTTGTGTCTTTATTTCACCACGCGGGGGTCGGGTCCTCGAACCACAAAGACTCTCCTCCCTGAAAGAGAGGGGAGGGGTTGTGGTCGGGAGCCTGAGCTCCGCCTAGCAGGGGGCGTGGCCCCCTGCCTTCAGCTCACCTGGCTGGCGCTCACGCCCCCTCGGTGGCCACCCAACCAGGTGCCGCTGAGGGGGCATGTTCAGCAGCTTTTTGCTGCAGCGACAGCCTTTTCCCGGCCTCATTTCTTCGTTGTCGCCTCTTCGGGAAGTCACCCACCCCCCACTCCCTTTTAGTTAGGGCTTAGGTTCTTGGCCTTGCTATGGACCTTAGGTTGGTCGCTGGGGGGCCTGGTAGGAGTTTTTCCACTTGGCACTAGGCTATTTGGTTTTTTCGCCTACCTCGTAGCAATCGTCACAACTTTTGTGGTATTGGTGGGTAGGTTAGGCATTGGAATAATGTGTTGTGGTGTGTCGAAGTGCTAGGTGTGGCCATCGCCTATGCCTTCAATTTTTTAGGGGTATTCCGTTAAAGGAATCTGGGGGTCGTGTATTCCGTCTGATGCCTGCTTGGCGGGAGGCCTTGGCACGACCCTCGGTGACAACAGGGGTGAGCCTAGAGTCGGATTAGCATCGACAGGCTCCACCTACTGGTGAATAACCCACTTGCTTCGATCCAATGCCTAAGCCAACACCTTTTCCATTGCTGTAACCAATAAAGTTGTGGCCTTTTCTTGCCCATTAACCATATATCACGTGTCCTTGTGTCTTTATTTCACCACGCGGGGGACCCCCAAAGGGAAATATCACAGATTCCTAAAAAATACTGTAAGCCCTGATTATGTGTGAGCATATATGAATATACTGATTACTGATAACTGATTATATGAATAGCATAAGGGTAGCCCTTCTTTCCTTGCCTCATAAAAATCTGAGAGCCCCACCTGGAGTATGGGCAGAGGACAACCCACCAGGCATGGCAAAGAACATAGCACCATTCATAATAACCCTAAAGCCAGGGGCAAAGCCAATAGCAACTCGGCAATACCCTATCCCAAGACAAGCAGCAGAGGGAATGCAGATGCACATAGACAAGTTTTAGCAATATGGACTTTTGGTAAAGTGCTAGTCCAGCTGGAATTCTCCACTTTTTCCAGTGCGTAAGCCTAATTCTGATCAGTTTCGCCCAGTCCAAGATCTGAAAAGGATAAATAATTTAATTCAGACTCTGCATCCCTGTTTGCCTAATCCTTATAATCTCCTAGGATTAATTCCATCAGAGGCAACAGTGTTTACAGTGTTGGACTTAAAAGATGCATTTTTCTGTTGCCGCGTTGCATCTCAGAGCCAGCCAATTTTTGCGTTTCAATGGGAGGATCCTTACAAGGGGACAAAAACCCAGTTAACATGGACCAGATTGCCTCAGGGATTCAAGAATTCGCCAACACTTTTTGGAACAGCCCTAGCCCAGGATTTGTCTAAATTCCCATCAGTACCTGGGAAAACGATTCTTCTTCAATTCCTGGATGATTTATCACTTGGATGTGATAGCTATGAGACTTGTAAAAAGGCCACAGAGGATTTGCTTTATCTCCTTTGTGAGGCAGGATACAAGGTGTCTCGGAAAAAGGCTCAAATTTGCCAAGAGACAGTGAAATATTTGGGTTTTCACATTTCTCACCAGCAGAGGGCGTTGGGATCCGAAAGAAAGGAAGCCATATGTATCATTAAGGAACCCACAAGCCGCCGGCAATTGCGAGGTTTTTTGGGGGCAGCAAGCTTTTGCCATATTTGGATCCCAGATTTTAGCACCCTAGCAAAGCCTCTTTATGAAAGCACAAAGGGCAGAGAGAATGCTCATTTTGAGTGGCATGCAGAGCAAAGGAAAGCTTTCAATACGTTAAAATCTAAACTGATGCAGGCACCAGCCTTAGCCTTGCCCAATCCGGATAAAGCCTTCTATCTCTTTGTTCATGAAAGAAGTGGAGTGGCAGCAGGGGTCTTGACTCAGGTATTGGGAAGTTGGAAGAGACCTGTAGCTTATTTGTCAGAACAGCTGGACGCAGTGGCAAAAGGATGGCCACCTTGTATGAGATCAGTAGCTGCAATAGCCTTGTTGGTCAAAAAGGCATTTAAATTCACCTTTGGACAGGAAATTTATGTGAATGTGCCTCATGCTGTTTTAACATTAATGGAATACAAAGGAAGTTATTGGCTTTCCAACGAGCGCATGGCAAAATACCAAGGGCTTTTATGTGGTAACCCACAAGTACATTTGCAAGTTGTAAACACCCTGAACCCCGCCTCTTTGCTGCCCCTTGCCAAGTCAGTGGACCATGAGCCTCATGATTGCATTCAAGTAATGGACACAATTTACTCTAGCCATCCAGATTTGCAGGATGAGCCTTTAAAAGACCCAGATGGGAGAGAAGAATAACAGAGACCTCATTGTGGGAGTTTACTATAGATCCCCAAGCCAAACGGAGGACATAGATGATGCCTTCCTGGAACAGATGGCCAAGCATGCAAAAGGAAGGGAGATAGTAGTAATGGGGGATTTCAATTACCCGGATATTTGTTGGATGTCAAACTCAGCCAAGAGCATAAGGTCAAACAGATTCCTCACTGGCCTTGCAGACAACTTCATTGTCCAGAAAGTGGGAGAAGCAACAAGAGGAACAGCCATTTTAGATCTGGTCCTAGCCAATGTTGATCACCTGGTTAGTGGGGTAGAAGTGGAAGGATCATTAGGCGCGAGTGATCATGCTCTTCTGAAGTTTACTATACAGCGGAAAGGAGCAGCCAAGCATACTAGGACTCAATTTCTTGACTTTAAGAAAGCCGACTTTGTCAGCATCGCCTTAGAGCCAGTGCACCAACTGGACTCATGCACCTCAACCCCGACTGGGCTAGGCGAGCTGGGTAGCACCGCCAGAGACCTCCTTTCCCACAGGAACAGGTCACGGTGCTGTGGACTCACAGCTCAGAGCTGAGAGTACCGGATTCACTGTCTCAATGATACAGTCGTTGCGCAGCAGAGTTTTGCAGAGTCTTGCAGAGTATAAACCACTCGGAGAGCAGCTCTGTAGAATATCTTCCTTTTATTCTATAACTACAACTATGATACAAAACTATATACAGATGTCAGGGGTTCAGGAGCAGAGACACAGAGAAGGGAGGAGACAGAGAGCGAGGGGGAGGAATACGAAGGAAAGATGAGTGGGGATGACGACCCGAGATCACCGAGCCTGTCCAGTGAGTCCGAGGATTCCCAGAAGGGAGCGCCAGCGGTCAGAGCAAGGGGGGAAAGCAGGGGGACACCCCAGGAAGAAGGGTCCAGAGAGGGATCAGAGAGCAGCAGTTGGAGATCGGGACCCACGTACCCAGCCGGGAGCAGCGGGGAGAAAGGGGACCAGATATCGGGTTCCGGAGGCTTTCAGAAGGAGGGAGGGCATGAGTCAGGAGTAGTCACGCCCACCTCGGGGAGCGACGAAACGATCAAGAGGAAGGTAGAGAGTTGGGCGCGCGCGCCAAGTTCAAATGTAGCGGAAGCTGGCGCAGTAAGCAGCCCAGAGAGTGAGCCAGGTCCCAAAGCCCGCCGCAAGGAGGCGGAAGGGTCAGGGGGGTCCGCGTCAGAAGAGAGTAGGAAAGAAGAGACCCCGGGGGGCAGAAGGACCCAGAGACGGAAGGAAAGGCGCAGGAGGTGGAGCAAGGCTAGGGTATTAAGCTGGTGTGCTAGAGGCGGAGACTCAGACGGGTCTTCGCCGGTCTGACCTAGAAGAAGTAGGGCTGCACATTGCAGTTTGGAAATGGAACCTGTAATCCAATAAAGACTCTTTTAACGTGAACGCTGGCTAACGTGGTCCTATGTGAGCTGGGACTGGGTGGCAGCCCTGACAGTAAGACCCGTCCCAGAATAGCTTCGGACACCTGATACCTCGCAGCGGAGGCAGAAGCAGCGAGAGGAGGAAATTGGTGTTTGGGAGCAAGCTCACAACGGTTGGCAGAGATGACGGAAGCAGAGAAAATTTCAGCGCTGCAACAGGCAGTGACCCAATTGAACGCGGAGGTACAGGCATCCAAGAAAAGGGAGGAGGATGCGGCAGCCGCCTACAGAGACCTCCACGCCAGGTTTGAAGCATTGGTTAAGCACGGGCAGCCAGGACCCAGACCGGAGGGGGTTGGGTTGGCAAGGAGAGCAGGAGGGCTGGTGGCTCACTTCGATGGGAATTTACAACAGTACCCCAATTTTCGAGCAGACGTAATGTGCGCACTGCAACTGCTGGCAAAAGACTTTAGAGATGAGGAAGAGAAAGTGGGGTTTATACTATCCCATTTGCATGGGGATGCTAAAGCGTGGCTACGCAATTTGTGGAGGGACAAAGATCCGGCGCTTCAGAGTGCAGATGCCTTTATCAAAGCGATGGATGCGTGCTTTTTATCTACCATTGACGTGGATCTTGCCCGACGGGAGATTCATGGACTGAAACAAGGGAGGGCGAGCGTACGGCAGTACCACGCCCGCTTTTTTTGCGCTGGTCAGTGCCTTGGAATGGGACCGGGATTCGCCCCCAGTCAGAGACCTATTCTGGGAGGGTCTGAGCAGTGCTGTTAAAGATGAAATTGCGAGGGGGGAGAGGCCCCGAAGCACGCAGGAGGTGGTCCAAAGGGCGCTGACTGTGGGGGTGAGGCTGGAAGAACGTCCATGGTGCAGAGACGAAGGACGTGGAGGGCGCGAAGCGGCGAGAAGTTTCTCTTTCGTTCCCAGGGAAGCTGCGCGTGCGCAATCCACACCTCCGCCAGGAGGGGGAGTGGAACCTATGGAGGTGGGAGGCGCCAGGGCTCAGTCAGCTACCAGAGCCCCTGCACCGGCGGCAGTCAAGACTAAACCTCCTAGAGGGACCCGGAAGTGTTACATATGCGAAAGCTCTCAACACTTGGCGAAAGAGTGTCCCCAGAGGAGCTCCAAGCACACTGCAGCCTCCGCAACGGTGAAAGCGGCCACGCAACACAGCGAACCCCAGCAGGGAAACGACGATGTCTGGCTGGAGACAGAGGCACTGGGGCCCAGCCAGACGCATCACTGAAGCAGTCCCCAGCGATCTTGCAACCCACGGACCCCCTCCCACCCAAACCAGTAGTGCAGCTCACAGCATCTCTCCAGCTACCCGATGGCGTCACTATCGAAGTGCCGCTTTCTGTGGATTCTGGAAGCAACGCAGACTTTATAGAGCAGGATTTTGTGGAGCAGCACGCTATACAGCTATTACCTGCCACTCTGCCCCTGCAAGTCGTCACAGTGGATGGCAGAGAGTTGCTGGGGGGGCAGGTGGTGAAGCAGACGCCGACAATGGTGATGCGCCTTGGTAACCACAGGGAAGTCATCAGTTTTAATGTCACCCGACTGTCGGACACACCCATTGTGTTGGGCATGAGTTGGCTGGACAGGCACAGTCCGACACTGGCTTGGTACCAGCGACAGCTGATCTTCGGCTCCTCTTACTGCGCAGAACGCTGCATCCTGCCCAGACAGGAGGGAGAGGAGGAGGAATCACAACTGCAGTTGGGAACGTTGCAAGCAGTCCCCCACAAATACGCAGACTTTCTGGAGGTCTTCTGCGAGAAGGAGGCAGACAAGCTACCACCGCACAGGCAATATGACTGCAAGATTGACCTCCTACCAGGGGCGACGCTACCGAAAGGGAAGCTGTATTCCATGTCTGAGGACGAACTACAGGAACTCAAACAGTTCATAGATCACAATTTGGAGCGCGGTTTCATCCGGGAGTCCAGGGCAGTAGGGGGCAGTCCTGTTTTCTTCGTGAAGAAGAAGGACACGCCCCAAAAAAGACTGGTGGTGGATTTTCGCCTCTTGAACAAGATGACCAAGCCCTCTGATTTCCCCATGCCCAGGATTGACGACCTACTGGCGACGGTGCGCAAGGGACGCGTGTTCACCAAGTTGGACCTGCGAGGGGCGTACAATCTCATCCGCATGAGGGAGGGCGATGAGTGGAAGACAGCCATGTTCACGCCTCTGGGCACCTACGAATACAGAGTGATGCCGTTTGGATTGCAAAACGGTTCTCACTGTTTTCAAGCTTTCATGCATCATGTGTTGGCGGGACTCCTCTACAAGAAGTGCGTCTGCTTTCTGGATGACATCCTGATATTCTCCGAATCGCAGCAAGCGCATGACCAAGACGTTCGGGAGGTGCTGGAGAGGTTGCAGCAGCATAGACTGTACGCCAAACTGGAGAAGTGCCAGTTCGACACGAAGGAGGTGGATTTCTTGGGTTACAAGTTGTCGGACAAGGGGCTAGCCATGGACAGCGCCAAGGTTCGCGCGGTGTTGGATTGGAAGAGCCCGCGCAACCGGAAGGAGGTCCAGCGGTTTGTCGGCTTCGCCAACTTCTATCGCAAGTTTATCAAGGGGTTCGCGATGCAGACGGCGGCTATTACGGACACGCTAAGCTCCAAGAAAAAGAAATTCATCTGGACGGAGCAGGCGGAGCAGTCCTTTCAGGCACTCAAGCGTCTCTTCGCGTCGGAAGAGCAACTGCTGCATATCGACCCCAGCAGACCGATGCGGGTAGAGACAGACGCGTCCGATAGAGCAGTGGGAGCTGTCCTGCTGCAGAGGGACCCACAGGGGGTCTGGAGGCCGGGAGCGTTCTACTCCAGAAAGCTCAGCAAGTCGGAGCAGAACTACACCATCTGGGACAGGGAGTTGCTTGCCATTCATGCAGCTTTCAAGGCGTGGAGACACTTCCTGATCGGCGCCAAGCACACGGTGCAGGTCTGCACGGACCACAAGAATCTGGAGCACTGGCGCACGGCGAAGTTCCTGAACCAGAGGCAGATACGTTGGGCGGAGTTCTTTGCTGACTTCGATTTCCGAATAGAGTACGTCCCAGGCGACACCAACATCATGGCGGATGCACTGTCCCGAAAACCGCAATACCTCGAAGAGGCGACGCCAGCGGCAGCCATGCACGTCTTCGCGCCAACAGCGTGGGCGTGCGCTTCAGCCACAGTAGACCTGGATGCGGTGCGGCGGGCGTTGCAGGACGACTCATTCGCGCAGGCGAAGATGGCCGAGGTGCACAAGGGCACGGCGAAGAGCGACGAGTTCCAGATACGAGACGGCTTGCTCTTACGTAAAGGGGCCATCTACGTGCCGGGAGACGAACTTCGCGCCAAGGTACTGCAGCAGTTGCACGACGCACCCACGGCCGGGCACTTTGGCACAGAAAAAACGGTGGAATTAGTCGCAAGGGACTTTTGGTGGCCCAGACTGAGAGGGGAAGTCGCGGACTACGTCGCGAGGTGCGACACCTGCCAGAGGGCCAAACCGGTGCACAAACCACCAGCGGGACTGCTGGAACCGCTGCAAACGCCGTTTGAACCGTGGGAGAGGGTGGCCCTGGACTTTGTCACGGATCTACCCAGCTCGAGAGGCAAGACAGCTGTACTAGTGGTGGTGGACTTGTTCACCAAGATGGCACATTTCATACCGTGTGCGAAGGTGGCCACGGCAGAACAACAGCCAAACTGTTCATAGATCACGTGTTCAAAGTGCACGGGCTGCCGCGGTCTATACTGTCCGACCGCGGCCGCCAGTTCATCTCGAATTTCTGGCAGAAGCTGATGGGCTTCCTGAACGTCAAGATCAACCTGACATCAGCGAGACACCCGCAGACCAACGGGCAAGCGGAGAGGGTCAATGCCATCATGCAGCAGTACCTGAGATGCTATGCCAATCAACAGCCTGCGACGTGGGTGGATTACCTGCCGCTCGCCGAGTTCGCCTACAACAACACGAAGCACGTGTCCACAGGGGTGACGCCGTTCTTCGCCAACAATGGGAGGAATCCCAGAACCTTCCCGGGACTGGACAGAGTGGGGGAAGGGGAACCACAGACGGCGGACGCTTTCGCGTCTGAGTTGCAGGAGGTCCACGATCAACTCCGACGGCAGCTGGAGCTAGCGAAGCACGCATACAAGGTGCAAGCTGACAAGCACAGGCGAGTTGGCGAAGAGATACGAGTGGGAGACTGGGTCTGGTTGGCAGCCCACGCAGTGCCGACCAGATCGTTAGCCAAGAAGAAGTTGGGGCACAAGCAACTCGGTCCATACCAAGTCGAAGCGCAGATCAACCCAGTAGCTTTCAGGCTGGTGCTACCGGAGGGTTCCAGGATGCATCCGGTGTTCCACAGGTCGGTGCTCACTCCCTACAGGACACCTCACAGGTTCCAGGAACCAGGAACGGCACCGAGTCCGTCTCAGGAGCGGACGGAGGCGGGGAGATTGCCACAGCAGGACCCCATCAACGAAGTCACGGAGATTTTGGACTCCAGATGGGGGGAAGACGGAGTAGAATACCTCCTAGCCAGAGAGGGCACCCGGGCCAGTGCTAATAGCTGGGTGCCAGACTACGCTTTGGAGGAACCCCTGCTCAAGGACGAGTTTCATGCCCTTTTCCCACACAGACCCATGCCAGCAGGCTTCTTCGACGACTGGTTGTTCACGCCCACACTTTCCTCCAGCACGTTCCAGGGCTTCGACTCGGACGGGGAGCCCGCACAGGGCACACGTTCCCCAGAGGGGTCACCGGAGGGTTCGGCGTCCGACACCTCGTATTGGTGGGACGATCGGCCAGAGGAGCAGTGGCGCCGGAGGTGGCTGGAGATGCCAGGTCAAGCGACCGACGCAGAGACTGACATGGACGTATGCGGGGAGGATCTCGGTTTCGAGCACGGCGGCACTGAAATGGAGGCGGAGCAGCTCACCGTTGACGAACGCGAGGAGGAAGACTCGGAGGTCTTCAGTTGGCGGCCAGCGACGAGGAGCGAACTGTATCCGGCATTCACTCCTGTGATGATGGAGCACCCAGCAACCACCCTTGAAAGCGGGGAGGGGGGAAGGGGGGGCTTCGAGGGGGGGATGGATGTCAGGGGTTCAGGAGCAGAGACGCAGAGAAGGGAGGAGACAGAGAGCGAGGGGGAGGAATACGAAGGAAAGATGAGTGGGGATGACGACCCGAGATCACCGAGCCTGTCCAGTGAGTCCGAGGATTCCCAGAAGGGAGCGCCAGCGGTCAGAGCAAGGGGGGAAAGCAGGGGGACACCCCAGGAAGAAGGGTCCAGAGAGGGATCAGAGAGCAGCAGTTGGAGATCGGGACCCACATACCCAGCCGGGAGCAGCGGGGAGAAAGGGGACCAGATATCGGGTTCCGGAGGCTTTCAGAAGGAGGGAGGGCATGAGTCAGGAGTAGTCACGCCCACCTCGGGGAGCGACGAAACGATCAAGAGGAAGGTAGAGAGTTGGGCGCACGCGCCAAGTTCAAATGTAGCGGAAGCTGGCGCAGTAAGCAGCCCAGAGAGTGAGCCAGGTCCCAAAGCCCGCCGCAAGGAGGCGGAAGGGTCAGGGGGGTCCGCGTCAGAAGAGAGTAGGAAAGAAGAGACCCCGGGGGGCAGAAGGACCCAGAGACGGAAGGAAAGGCGCAGGAGGTGGAGCAAGGCTAGGGTATTAAGCTGGTGTGCTAGAGGCGGAGACTCAGACGGGTCTTCGCCGGTCTGACCTAGAAGAAGTAGGGCTGCACATTGCAGTTTGGAAATGGAACCTGTAATCCAATAAAGACTCTTTTAACGTGAACGCTGGCTAACGTGGTCCTATGTGAGCTGGGACTGGGTGGCAGCCCTGACAACAGAGCTGAATATTCTAAGCATAAATCAATGCTACACTGAGAGTCTGCAGCTGCACTTAGCAGCAATCTTATCTCTAGGATCTCCAACACTCTCACTTTCTCCGATACACTGACTGACTGACTCTCTCTCACACAGAGAGAGATGTTGCTGGGCAGAATAAGTAGATAGGCAGGACACGCCTCCTCCTCTCTGGAGAGTCAGCAGAGACCATCAGGAGATCATCAGGAGATTCTTGGGTATGGGAGGGGTGAAATCTCCTCAGACTTCATAAAACTTAGGGAAGTGCTGGGTGAGATCCCATGGACAGTAATACTAAAAGGAAAGGGAGTTCATGATGGCTGGGAGTTTGTTAAGAGGGAGATAGTAAAAGCACAACTTCAGGCAATACCAGTGAGACGGAAACATGGATGGTGCCTAAAGAAGCCAGGGTGGCTATCTAAAGAACTTTTAACTGAGTTAAGATTAAAAAAAGATGTGTACAAAAAATGGAGGTTCCTACAATGGGGTTCCTACAATGCCTCCTACCAGGGCAAAACTACCTCTTCAGATTTGTACCCATACTTTCCTCAGTACTCGGTAAATTTTACTGGACAAGGGTCCATTTGTTCTGGCTGGATGATTAAAGATCCTAACCTTTGGTTTCTATATGATGGATTGGCAACAAATTTCCACCCAGGAAATTTCCAGTGTGTCAGCGTGGGCGCATTTACCTTTCCGGTTACGGTGAAGGTCAATCGCCAGGTACCCCACCTTGGAAGCAGACGGAAAAGGGCAGCCCTAGGCGAACACTGTGAAGATGAAATTTTTCTGTCAAATTCTGTGGGGAGCGTAGGGGGAGGATTTATAGAATTCCTCTCAATGGGAATTTACCCAGGAATAGTTTCTGAGCAAAATAGAGTGGCGCTGTTTGCTCTTACATGCAGGCTGGAGAAAACTATCAATGCCACCACCCGTGTCTTGCGCTCCCTGCAGGCAGAGGTTGAGGATTTGAACCAATTGACGATGACCTGTAGATTAGTTCTGGACTACCTCCTTGCACGTTCGGGCGGTTTTTGCAAAATTGTCCCAAAATGTCAATGCCAGGTTAAATTCCATGACCTTAACAAGACAATCGAAGACGAACTGCAAAAACTGCTGTCTCTGGTAGTTGACAACACACCCACTCAGAATCCCTGGGAAAAGATGTGGTCGTGGATCCCAGGAGAAGGGTGGGTGCATAGCCTTCTGACTGCCTTAGCCATAGGAGGATTTATTTTTCTGTTGCTTCTTTCTGTAATCCCTTGCTGCCTGTCCTTGCTTAGGGGAATGATAGCCCGCAATATTAAGCATCTCACTGACCCCCAGATTCTGGCAATATATTGAGCTCTGCCCCCAGTGCCAGAGGAGCCAGAGGAAGACCAGGAAGACGATGGTTACGAGCGAATGCATTGGGAACCAGTTCCGGTGCAGGTCCCCTTGCAAGAAACAGTGGTTTATTCTGATGTCCAGAGTGGTGTTCAAGCTCAGGAGTCAGATGAATCTTCTTTCTGAGCTTGAAAAGGGGGGAATGAGGCAAGGAAAGAAGGGCTACCCTTATGCTATTCATATAATCAGTTATCAGTAATAAGTATATTCATATATGCTCACACATAATCAGGGCTTACAGTATTTTTATAATCCATTTTGAATCAAAGGAAGCTGTGCCTTAGCTAACTGCAAACTGCTTGGAACAGCAAATTAGAAGCCAACCTTTCCCCTAGAAACATCCGTGTACCCTGAACAAGGGGAAGACGTGAATCAGAGATACTGATACAAAATCCCCTCAAATACAGACAGGCTAAATTAATCCACAGAACAGGAAGAGCAAACCACAAAAACTCCAAAACTCCCTGTCCTGTCATAACTAGGGGAGAGGTTAGACAGAGCGTCACTGCAGGCAACGGAAAGCAAAAGTAGAACTCTGTGCTTGACCAGGAGCTGGAAGCATGGCAAGAAGCTCGCTAATTGGTTAAAATTTGCTGGCGATTCGTGACTGCCTCATGGTTGTCTCATGATCTGTGATTTGCTGTGATCTGCTTAGGTATAAAGACCTCTGGATTTCTGTCAATCGGGGTCCCAGTTCTTTGGAAGAGAGTCCAACTGGGTCCTTATTGCTTGGCAATAAACTTCACCTTCTTTTTCTCCATTGCTGCGTCTGCCTGATCCTTATTAACGCTAAGTGGCTACCTGCTATACCTTCACGTGCTACATTTGGTGCCGTGACTCGGATTATACAGGCCAGTAGGGTATCTTTTTTACCCAAAAAGAGCCTTGTCCAAGCCGGGCAGGGGGAGGATCTTGTTTCACCTCCCGGCGCCAATCGGACATAATTTCTGACGGAGAGAGGCAACCGCCATCGGCGTGGACTCCCGTCAGGCAAAAGGCAACGCGACCAAGGGAGAATTTGAATGTGAGCCAACAGGAAAAGCGTGCCAGGAAAGGAACTCACGGTGAGTTGAGATAATAACGAGTGATTGATCACCACTCTGAGCTGTCCATCAGTATTCTCCCGTTAAAAAGGGAAAAGGGGAGAGAAGCTGGGCAAGCCAAACTTCACCTTCTTTTTCTCCATTGCTGCGTCTGCCTGATCCTTATTAACGCTAAGTGGGTACCTGCTATACCTTCACGTGCTACAGCTAGACCTTCACAGGTTAAGGATGAACCACTGTTTACTATTGGAACTGGTTCTCCAAAGAGTCCAAAGGATGAGCCAGTCAGCAAAGAAGATCAGCACCTTATATGCAGATCTGAGAGAATCACAAAGGGCGTACCACCCAAGAGTTTGGTAACTCAGCTATTGCATGTGTTACTGTTCTTGACAACTCAAGACAGGTTAAAGGTGTGTCTAAGTCAGAGACAAAGACACAACAGGGAGTTGCTAAGCGTAACACTACATTCCCTAGCCAAGGTAATGCAAATGCACTCATTCCTTGGAAAACAGACAACCAGAGAGTTACATTGGGGAAACCAGTGGCGGGTAGTTCCAAGGGTGGAACTAAAACAACAGGGGATTGTTATATGTATAACAACTGTTGTTTTCTTCTCTAGATCAAGCTTTGTTCGCAGCTCACATTGATTCATATGGGGGAGTATGTTACGATATAGAAGCAACGCAGCTGCAAACTGGTAGCTTGAAAACATCACATGATGAGAATGATGGGACTGACTGTGGGAAAGAATGTTACAGTCAGTTCACAGGGCGATGCACCGGAATTTGCTCAGAGTGTAATTTGAGACCTTCCTCTTGCGTTTGTACAGGAAGTCTTTGCCACTTCCTGGAAGGAGTTTGAAGTAAACGGACATGTTTTCTGTAGTGCTGAAAAGTCAAAATAAAAGCATGTAAATAGACATTTCTGTCTATCTCCTTTCCCTCCTAGGGAAGCAGGAGGGAGTGGGTGTGTACTTCCCACGCTGGGAAGTATTGCCTATCGAGACCTAGCCTGGATCCTGCAGGGATTGCAGCCAGGGAGGTCACCGGAGACCAAGCCGCGAGTCTGGGAGAGTTGCCAGCTTCTCCTGAAGAAGGCTTGTTTTCCGACATCAGTATCCACAATTTCTGTATTATTTCAGAAAATTTATGCACTGCTTGGGGGGGGGGGACACCCTTAAAGCAGTTAAGTATGCGTAGGCTGAAAGACTTTGCTCCCAGGGCCTTCAGTCCTCCTTGCTCTCTGTGACTTTGTTTGATCTCCTGTTAAAGCCACCCAAGACAAGGGCCATCATCACAGCTTGCAGCAGTAATCCATCCCGGCTGGAGAGGGTGTGCGTGGCTAAAGAGGAAGCCAAGACAGCCAGCGGGATGGATCCCACTGGCTATCTTGGCTTCTTTGCTCTTTGGGGCTGGGGGGGGATAATTTTTTTCCCTTTATTTCCCCCCCAAAAAACTAGGTGCGCCCTATGGCCCGGTGCACCCTATAGAGTGAAAAATACAGTAACCCCTATAGGGGCACCAGTCCTTTGCATAGAGGAGGGAGAAAGGTTGTTTTCTGCTGCTCCAGAGAAGCGGACACGGAGCAATGGATCCAAACTACAAGAAAGACGATTCCACCTAAACATTAGGAAGAACCTCCTGACAGTAAGAGCTGTTCGACAGTGGAATTTGCTGCCAAGGAGTGTGGTGGAGTCTCCTTCTTTGGAGGTCTTTAAGCAGAGGCTTGACAACCATATGTCAGGAGTGCTCTGATGGTGTTTCCTGCTTGGCAGGGGGTTGGACTCGATGGCCCTTGTGGTCTCTTCCAACTCTATGATTCTATGATTCTATGACCTACTTTTAAAGCCTCTGTCCGTCGCCACAGAGACAGAATCATAGAGTTGGCAGGGGCCCTGAGGATCACCTTGAAGTGGGGGGAAATTAATTTAAATTGAGCAACCACATCACAACCAAACTTCACCCCAGAGTCACAAGTCCTCCTCCTAGATGTTGCTAGACCACCTTCTAAAGCACATTTCTGGTCTCACCACAGGCAAATCCACATTCAACACACATTTAAACAACATGGCTTCCCCCAAAGAATATTGGGCTCCGTTGTTTAAAGGGTCCGAGAACTGTGCCTCTGAAGGGGAAACTTTATTTCCCATGATTCTGGGGTGGGGTGGGGGTGGAAATCATGTGTTTTAAATGTACGGTGCGGATCTGCTCCCCATCCCACAAGTTAATTGCACGTAGCATGAAAGAGTGAGGGTGGGCTTTTGTCCTGTAGCCCTCGGCCCTCTTCCTCCTCCATCAAGTCAAGTTTCAAGTTTTATTGCGGCCAAGGCCAGTGACACTAAACACCACAAGATCAAACAACAGGAAATCAACAACAATCTCAGAAAAAAAGGTTATACAAGGGAACTTCGCAGTGTGCCATTCAACAGAAGAGATTTACGCTTCCTAATTACTAAAGTGCAAAATTTAGCCACCTCATATGATATTGAGCTTGAGGAATCTTCCAGGAGGTATTTTCGAAGAATTTCGGGGGAGGATTCCAAATAATATTGAAGGGGTATAAATTTTGATAGAAGCGGTAAAATAAGTTGAACTCGTTCTTTACTATAAAATTCGCAAAATAGAAGAATGCGTGTGACAGATTGTACCTTATTGGACATACAAGAGCAGAGACGTGCATGCATTGGGACCCGCGTGAATTTGCCGTACAGCACTGCTGAAGGCATTGTCTCAAAGCGGGCTCTAGAGAAAGCCCATCTATAGGCTTCGTTAGTGATGTTAGTTAAGTAAGGGGCAGCTGCAAAATTAGGCGAGGCTTTTAAACATTTATACATCTCCGGGAGTAGGGCGCCTTCTTGTTGCAGTTCGATATCATAAAGTCTCCTAGTGATAATTGCTTTTGCCTTGTTCAAGGTTCCAATAAAAAGATTTTCAGGGTTTAGGCCAATTTGTTTGATCTTGTTAGTTATTTGCATGAGCCAAGGAGGATAGGGAACTGCGGCCAAGAAGCAGGGTAATAGTCCCTTAGGATTGCAATGGATTTTCAGCCAGAGGGATATTGCTTGTTCCCAGACTTTTAATTCCACTCTGGGCAGTCCTGCCTCTTGCCTTAAGACTGCATTAGGTGTACACTTAGGGGTAGCAAATAATGATCTTAAGAATTTAGATTGTACTGTTTCAAGGGTCTTAAGGTTGGCAGTGGGGCTAATTTGAGAGCCATATAGGAGTTGGGCTAAAGATTTTGCCTGAAAGACTGTCAGGGCCATCAGGAGGAAGCCAGCTCCTTTCCTTCTGAATAATCTAAGGATAGCATTTGCACTTCTTCCTGCTGATATAGCTGATGTGGTCAAGTGAGTTGACAATTTGGCATTATAAGAAAAAGTAATGCCTAAGTATTGGAAGGTCTTAGTCTGTTCAATGGTGTTTCCCTTTACGCTCCAATTATCTTTCCTGAAGGAGCGGTTAAAATGTACAATTTTAGTTTTGGCGAAGTTAATTGTTAACAGTTCAGTGTTACATTGATCACTAAACTTTCCTAAGGCACGTTTCAGACCCACTTTGGTTTGAGAGAGAAGAACAGCGTCATCCGCATACATTAAAACTGGTACTTTTCTGCCGTTGGAGAACACAGGGGGGTGGGTTTCAATTTCACGGCAGCATGTGACCAGGGAGTTAACATAGATGTTAAATAGGAATGGGGCTAATAGCCATCCTTGTCTAACTCCTCTTTGGACTGGGATTTCTCTAGAGAGTCTGCCGTCCTGTGCAAGTCTTATCTGGAGGGTATTGTTCTCATGAAGCTTAATCATCAGAAGTAATAACCTTCTGTTAATACCCATATTGGCCAATTTGGCCCAGAGCCTACTCCTGGATACAGAATCAAATGCTGCCTTTAGGTCCACAAAGGCCGCATACAATGACTTTTTCCAATGTTTCACATACTTATAGACAAAGTAATCTAACACTAAGCAGTGATCAATGGTGGAACGTCCGGGTGTAAACCCTGCTTGTTCAATTTCTAGCAAGTTATTATGATCTAGCCATTCACATAATTTTAGGCATAGATGTTTTGTATAAAGTTTACAGATCACATTCAGGAGACTAATTGGTCTATAATTAGATGGATCAGAGGGGTTGCCCTTTTTAAATATAGGAACAATTATAGCTAGTCCCCAATCTTTAGGAATTTCAGTTGTCTTATCTATATAAGTTTGTTTGCGCTTTCAGAAGTTCAGCGACAATGAAATCACTTCCTGGGGCTTTGCCAGATTTCATTTGTAGAATTAGCGAAGTGATTTCAGTTTCAGATGTTGGGGGCCATGGGGTATCATCATCTAAGGGGATGTTAAGCGGCGCAGCAGGACGATGTTCCCTAAACAGCACTTTATAGTGCTCTTCCCATAAATTTGCAGGGATTATTGTGGCCTCATTAGGAGCTTTGGTTTGACTGGAGATAATTTTCCAAAAGTTGGAATTGTCTTTTTCTATTGACGCTTTTATGAGGGCCTGCCAGATAAGAGAGTCTGCGGTTCTTTTTTTGGTTTTTAATAACTCTTTGTAGTTCTTTTTTTTTTTAGTTGTAACTCTAATTTAGTGATGGGGTTAGGATTTTGCTGGAAGACCTTAAAGCATTCCCTGAGTATAAGTTTTGCCTGAGTGCATTCGTGGTCAAACCATTTTTTGTTGGTAGGGGAGTCATTTTGGTTAGATCTTCTGGGTCTTGACAATAACGGTTGGAGTTTTCGGATTAATGTGTTATAATGGTCAATTGGGGAGGTTGGAAGTCAGATCAGCCCAGAGGAGTTGACCTTCCATTGTTTGTATCCAAATACCAAAATTGTTATTAACATAAGGGGACCATTTAATTCTGGATCTGCCTATTTGTTGTAGAGCATTAGGGTCAGGAGTTCGTGGGGCAAGCCCACATCTAGAGGGTTCCCAAAATTCAGTCCTTTTAAGATTTAGGGGTAAATGGTCACTTTCGGTTCTTATATCTACAGTAAATTCAATATATTCATCAAAGAGTTCTTGGGAGACAAGGATATAGTCAATAACAGAATGCCTTAAGCCTGACCAATAAGTAAATTGGCCAGGGCGGTCTCCCGAGGAGAGGCCGTTTAAAATAATAAGGTTTAATCTAAGTGCCATTAAAAAAAGACATGTACCAGCAAAATTAGTAACTGGGTCAAGTGAGTGACGCCTGAATAGGGGCCAGTGTTCATCATTAGCATTTAGGGGACCCATTCCACTTTCGTTGATTAACTGTTCGTCTGAGTGGCCTAGCCTTGCATTAAAATCCCCACCAATAATTAAGGAGGCAGAGGGAAACTTAACTGAGACCAGGAGGATGCAGTCTTCCAGTTCATTCCAGATGTTTTTAAGATCAGTTTGTTTCATAAGTGGGTGGATATAAACATTGATGCATATGATCTTAAAATGGGTAGAGAATATTTTAACAACCAAAATCCATTTTTTATCGATTTTCAGTTGGATAGGGGAGGTTCCTAGATCTGTTGATACGAAGGTGCTCAAACCTCCCGCCGGTCTTCCGCTTTTTGGGCCGATTGAGGCAGGGGAATGGAAAGCAAAGTAATTGTGTAGTTCGAAGGGATTTTGCATCCAGGTTTCTTGGAGCAGGATGATCTTGAACTGTGATACGTAGGTTAAAACGTCTTTGTCCCTTGTTTTCGACTGCCATCCAGCAACGTTCCAGGATAGTAGTAGAGGTGAGAGTCATTCTCTCTCTTCAATAGCATCTAGGGCTTTCCCGGGGTCATGGAAGATGCAACCATTGGATGGTGAAGTCTCCGGTAATGTGATTAGGGGCGCCACAGAGGTTTTGGCGTGGATTTCAGTTGGGCAGAGTAGGGGTGTGTGATCTGCCGTGACCTGAGGAGATACATGACCCATTTTTCGCTCCAGGTAAGGTGGAATATTTGCCTCTTTTGTGGGCGGTAGGTCTTCAAAGTTGCGGAGATAGAGTAACAACTCATCTAGTCTGTCCGTTATCTCTGTTTGTTCGACTTTTGGCAGATGGGAGAAGGAAATAAGTAATTCCTGCTCCATCGAGTTCTCAAGATGAGTAGCCTTTGATAGGAGGGGCATGGGGGTCTCTGTCCAACTAATTAAGTCTGAGGGTGGAGAGGTAGAGCTCGTAGAAGATGGGATGCCCTCATTTTTAATTGCTTTCCTTTTAACTGGAGAATAGGGAATAAGAGGACAAATCTTAGTATTGATAAAGACTCTTGTAATAAAAATTCCATAATTAATCAGGTAACTTTGTAAGGACATCATATAAGTTGGAAGCTTTTTAGATTCAAAGGTGAGCAGTATCCTCTGCATGTGTGGCTTGCTGTAAATGTGGACAGTGGATTTCAGATTGATGGAAAGGGGATTTTTGCCCAAAAGCTCAGCTAGATGCCTTCTTGCGACATGTATAGACGACCAGTTAACAACCTGACCTTTGAAGGGGAGGATAATTAAACAAAGTCTAGTGGCTTGTAGCGAAAGATTATAGGAAGATATGGTGTGTAAATCTTCCATAGTTTGTTCGTTTTCAAATTTGCAGCCAGTCTGCGGGGTTGAGCGCAATAGAACAGGTACTCTGGGTGTTGGTTCGGCCTTATCCTCCGGTGAAACGCCTACAGGGCTGACATTAACTTTTGGGGATACAAAGGATATAATCTTCTCTAAGGAGCCTTTGATGTCTCTTATCTATTTAAAGATACAGTCCACGGTTTTAGCCACTAGGTCTAACGTGCTAGAGTGTTCAAGTAGTAATTCAGAGAGATGCTTTGCTTGTTCTCCGATGCAGTCTTCCGCCTGAATGGGCATAGTTGGACCATCGGCTGGGTGAGGACTGCAGGGCCTGCTCCCTTCCAGGGCCTTCTCCAACTGGCCCAGGGGGCGTGGCCCAGGCCCTTTCTCCCGGCTATAAAGGGACTCCTGCTGCAGGGAAGCCTCGGACCATCGGCTGGGTGAGGACTGCAGGGCCTGCTCCCTTCCAGGGCCTTTTCCAACTGGCCCAGGGGGCGTGGCCCAGGCCCTTTCTCCCGGCTACAAAGGGACTCCTGCTGCAGGGAAGCCTCGGACCATCGGCTGGGTGAGGACTGCAGGGCCTGCTCCCTTCCAGGGCCTTCTCCAACTGGCCCAGGGGGCGTGGCCCAGGCCCTTTCTCCCGGCTATAAAGGGACTCCTGCTGCAGGGAAGCCTTGGACCATCGGCTGGGTGAGGACTGCAGGGCCTGCTCCCTTCCAGGGCCTTTTCCAACTGGCCCAGGGGGCGTGGCCCAGGCCCTTTCTCCCAGCTACAAAGGGACTCCTGCTGCAGGGAAGCCTCGGACCATCGGCTGGGTGAGGACTGCAGGGCCTGCTCCCTTCCAGGGCCTTCTCCAACTGGCCCAGGGGGCGTGGCCCAGGCCCTTATTTGGAACAAACTTTTGGGGAAGCTGGGAAGTGCTCTGCAATTGCTTCCCTGTTCCAATGTGTTTTAAAATGTCCTCAAGCAGTCGGTGGCAATTTAAATTTGTATTTCTTTTTTTCCTTTTTTCTCTTGCTGGGGGTGGGTGGGTGTAATGGATATTTGGTTGGGGATTAATTTTAGTGTAATTGTTCTGTTTTTGTTTTCTGTTGTTTTATTGGTTCTGTATAGTTTGTGTTTTGTTTTTAAGGGGCGGGATCAGGGCTGCCTGGGAGTGAGGCCCCAGCCAACACGATGGCTGGGACAAGTTCCACAGGGGGGGAAGCACTGGGACATCCGATCTCGGTGATCATGGGCAGGAGGCGGAGTTACGCTAAGACCAGACCATGTCATTACCGAGGAGGCAGGTATAGTCGTTGTTTGAAGACTATCCCTGCCTCCGGGTCTGGCCTTGACCAGATGGATACTGGAATCAACAGGGGAAACCCACATAACCTGAAGGTGTTGCTGTGTAATGCCAGGTCAATGGTGAATAAAACCACTGCCATCCACGACCTGATTGTGGATGGAGGATTTGACCTGGCTTGTGTGACAGAGACCTGGTTGAATGAGACAGATGGGCCCGTCCTTGCTGCCGCTTGCCCACCAGGTTTCTCTTACGCACAGCAACCCAGGTCATGTGGGCGGGGAGGGGGGGTTGCAGTGATTTTTAGGAAGTCATTAGTCTGCACCAGGCGTCCTATTGGGAAGACCCAGTTCTCTGAGTGCATGTTCTGGAAGTTGGGCAATAGGGGCAGTACAGGATTCCTTTTGGTGTACCGACCTCCCCGCTGCACCAAGGATTCCCTGCCCGAGCTGCTTCAGGTCGTGGCGGATGTTCTCCTGGAGACACCTAGCCTGGTCGTCCTAGGGGATTTTAACATCCACGCCGACACGACCTTACAAGGGGCCGCTCGGGACTTCGTGGAAAGCATGGCCTCCATGGGGCTGTCCCTGAATAAGTTGGGCCCAACTCATAGTCATGGACATGCCTTAGACCTGGTATTCACCTCTAGCGACGTGGGTGATCTGACACTAAGTAAAAATGAAACCAAAGAAGTGCCATGGTCAGATCACTTCCTGGTGCAACTGGACTTCTCCGCGACCCTTCCCCTCTGCAGGGAGGTGGGACCAATTCGGATGGTCCGCCCCCGCCACTTAATGGATCCAAATGGTTTCCAGAGAGTGGTAGGGGATGCTTTATCCCATGTTGATGGCCTTTCAGCTGATTCCCTGGTGGCCCGCTGGAATGCGGAGTTAACCAGGGCTATCGACTGTCTGGCTCCGAAGCGCCCTCTCCGATTGCATGGAGCCCGGACAGCCCCGTGGTTTTCTTCGGAGCTGAGGGCGATGAAACAATCGCTGAGACGGCTAGAGCGTCGGTGGCAGAAAACTCACTCCGAATCTGACCGGACACAGGTTAGAGCTCAACGTCGAGCCTACCAAGTGGCGATAGCGACGGCGAAGAAGACTTTCTTCACCGCCTCTATTGCATCTGCAGAAAATAGTAGCAGGAGACTCTTTCAGGTGGTCCGCAATTTAACGGAACCACCTTTACCATCGGGGCCTTGTAAAGACCCCAAGATCTCCTGCAACGATTTTGCAAAGTTTTTTGCAGATAAAATCACTCATATTCGGAAGGAGCTAGACACCACCGTGGGAGCAGGGCTGGGGCGGGAGAGTGCTAGAGCCCTGTCTGGTCAAGTTGCATGGAATCAATTTCAATCCGTTACCCCCGAGGATGTGGACAGGCTGCTTGGACGAGTGAAACCAACCACCTGTCTCCTTGATCCTTGCCCATCCTGGCTTATAAAAGCTAGCCGGGAAGGGCTGGGCGATGGGCTCTGCGGGGTGGTGAATGCTTCCCTCTGTGAGGGAACATTCCCAGATCCGCTGAAAGAGGCGGTCATTAAACCGCTTCTTAAAAAACCATCTTTAGACCCGGCCAGTATGGCCAACTATCGCCCAGTCTCAAATCTTCCATTCTTGGGCAAGGTGATTGAGCGTGTGGTTGCTGAACAACTCCAGGCACGCCTGGAGGATGCGGACCATTTGGATCCCTTCCAATCAGGGTTCAGGCCTCATCATGGGACTGAAACTGCCTTGGCCGCACTGGTTGATGATCTCCGGCGAGCTAGGGACAAAGGTGAGAGTTGTTTCCTAGTTCTGCTGGATCTCTCAGCGGCCTTTGATACAATCGACCATAACATCCTTCTGGACCGTCTAGAGGGGTTGGGAGCTGGGGGCACTGTTATACAGTGGTTTCGCTCCTTTCTCCTGGGCCGTGTTCAGAAAGTGGTGGTGGGGGATGAGTGTTCAGACCCTTGGGCCCTCACTTGTGGGGTGCCTCAGGGTTCCGTCCTCTCCCCCATGCTTTTTAACATCTATATGAAGCCGCTGGGAGAGATCATCAGGGGGTTTGGACTGGGTGTCCATCAATATGCAGATGATACCCAGCTCTACCTTTCTTTCAAATCAGAACCAGTGAAGGCGGTGAAGGTCCTGTGTGAGTGCCTGGAGGCGGTTGGAGGATGGATGGCGGATAATGGATTGAAGTTGAATCCTGACAAGACAGAAGTACTGTTTTTGGGGGACAGGAGGCGGGCAGGTGTGGAGGACTCCCTGGTCCTGAATGGGGTAACTGTGCCCCTGAAGGACCAGGTGCGTAGCCTGGGAGTCATTTTGGACTCACAGCTGTCCATGGAGGCACAGGTCAATTCTGTATCCAGGGCAGCTGTCTACCAACTCCACCTGGTACGCAGGCTGAGGCCCTACCTGCCCGCTGACTGTCTGGCCAGAGTGGTGCATGCTCTAGTTATCTCCCGCTTGGACTACTGCAATGCGCTCTACGTGGGGTTACCTTTGAAGGTGACTCGGAAACTACAGCTAATCCAGAATGCGGCAGCTAGACTGGTGACTGGGGGCGACCGCCGAGACCACATAACACCGGTCTTGAAAGACCTACATTGGCTCCCAGTACGTTTCCGAGCACAATTCAAAGTGTTGGTGTTGACCTTTAAAGCCCTAAACGGCTTCGGCCCAGTATACCTGAAGGAGCGTCTCCACCCCCATCGTTCTGCCCGGACACTGAGGTCCAGCGCCGAGGGCCTTCTGGCGGTTCCCTCATTGCGAGAAGCGAAGCTACAGGGAACCAGGCAGAGGGCCTTTTCGGTGGTGGCGCCCGCCCTGTGGAATGCCCTCCCATCGGATGTCAAGGTGATGGACAACTACCTGACATTCAGAAAACATCTTAAGGCGGCCCTATTCAGGGAAGCTTTTAATGTATGATATTTTAGTGTTTTTTGGTTTCTGTGGAAGCCGCCCAGAGTGGCTGGGGAGGCCCAGCCAGATGGGCGGGGTACAAATAAATTATTATTATTATTATTATTATTATTATTATTATTATTATTATTGGGACCTTTTGGTCTCATGATGATGTTATTTAAGGGGTTAATAGGTTGTTTAGCGGATAGTTCCTTCGGTGTAGTTTCCTTATCTATTAACTCTGCTAATGGCGAGAAGCTGTTCGAGGTCGGGATATTAAAAGTGTCCTTTGTTTTTCCATAGAAGAATTCGCTGATTTTGGTTTGCTTGGTGAGGGGCAAACATGCCATTTCCTCTAAGTCCTCAGATTCTCTACAGCGTTTACCAACCCCCCCTCCTCGCATCAGCAGGGCTGCCTAATTGCTGAGTCATCTCTCCCTTTGCCTCGCTCTTTTAACTTCCCTAAGTTTTTCAAAGAGTCGAGGGAGTATTTTCCTTGAAAATATCCTATTCAAGGAGGAGGAGTGTGCCAAAGGTTACTGGCATAACACTAAATTATGCTCCGTCTGTGCCTCCAAACTTGTGGTGGGAACAGCCCATGAATCTTCCTGTAAGCTCCTAGCAATGTGATAAGATAGTCAATGCAGTTTTAAAGTTCCAAGAAGAGTCAGGAATACGAAACGTGTGATAAAGTGGGGTGAGGTGCTTAAATTTATCTGAGCTCAATATTCATCAAAATAGTCATTAAAAGGAGTAAGAGAAAATAAAAAGATAAAATCAACAGGCTCAAATTAGTAGAGTGCTGTCCTCCATCATGATTTCCATCTGAGCCACCGCCGCCGCCTCTTTCGGACACTCTGCCCGATCCTCTAAGCCTGGTGCAGCGCATCTTGTTGCAGAGAGTTCCGAAAGTCAGCCGTGGGCAGCATGAAGGAGGCCTTCGCCTACACCCCGGGCTATCAGCTCCTTCCTACCCAGCAGAGCTCCGTCGTCTGGTGCACGAGCTGCTGGAAGCACTGCTTCTGCGTCTCCACCTCAATGAAGTGTTGCAGCTGCGGGTCGTTGACAATCGCCCCCAGGTTTCCTGCGGTGGACGAAGGGTCCATGTTGGTCCCGATCTGTGAGCCAACAGTGACCGATCGAAGGAAGGACAGCGGTCTGGCAGGTGACCTTCACCAGCTTCTACCCCCCCCCGCCCGTCCCCTCCACACATGTGCAGTAAGCTTTCGCTTCTAGAGTGCACCACACACTTAAGGCTTCATCCTTAAGCAGAGGGCGGAGGTGTGCTGGCGCGAGGCCATAGAGTTACGGCGTGGGCGGGGAGGGTAGAGTTGCCATCGGGCAAGAACCCAGTCGGTTCTGCAGCTCGGCTTCACGCGCGCCTACTCAGAAGGAAGCGACATGATGCAGCTCCCAGGAAAATGTGTATAGGGTTATTGCAATTAGCATTAATAATTTAATTAGAACATCTGGAGAGCCACTCCCCTCCCCTCACTAATGTCCTAAATTCAGGTAGGTAGCCGTGTTGGTCTGACGCAGTCGATTTTTTTTTTTTTAATGTCCAGTAGCACCTTAAAAGGTAAAGGGACCCCTGACCATTAGGTCCAGTCTCGGACAACTCTGGGGTTGCGGCGCTCATCTCGCTTTATTGGCCGAGGGAGCCGGCGTACAGCTTCCGGGTCATGTGGCCAGAGCAGCGCACAGAAACGCTGTTTACCTTCCCGCCGGAGCGGTACCTATTGATCTACTTGCACTTTGATGTGCTTTCAAACTGCTAGGTTGGCAGGAGCAGGGACCGAGCTACGGGAGCTCACCCCGTCACGGGGATTCGAACCGCTGACCTTCTGATCAGCAAGTCCTAGGCTCTGTGGTTTAACCCACAGTGCCACCCGCGTCCCTAGTAGCACCTTAGAGACCAACTAAGTTTGTTCTGGGTATAAGCTTTCGTGTGCATGCACACTTCTTCAGATACCTGAAGTATCTGAAGAAGTGTGCATGCACATGAATGCTCATACCAATAACAAACTTTCCTTAAATCTACTGCCATAGAAAGTTCATCCTCTGGCTATTCCAGGTTCTACATCAGTGGCACACACTTTCAGCTCACCAAAAGCCCAAATGTCTGATTTGCTGCTGAATTTGCTGTACAAAAGAACCTCTGGAGGGGACCACCAGACTGGAAATTTGGATCCCATAGAGCTAATGTAGTCATCATCCAAGATGTACCTGTGTAGACAGATTTTGGTTGTGCTAGTTTATATGTTGCTTTACAGGATCTTGTGCTTCCTAAAAGCCTAAGAGCTCCTCAAGATGAACATTCATTCCAATTTGTGTGCACAAAGCTTCTGTGGAGATTAAACAATGTTTGCTCTTTACTGAGCAATGCACATCCATTCTTACTTGTTTGCAGGAAGGTTATACAAGAATGCACATTCATCCTGATTTGTTTGCATGGAAATTATATGTATATTCCCATCAGTCAATCATTATCCTATCCTTTTAAGTGCCTTCCCCCAAGACTCTTAAGAAGAATAGGTTGCCTTCAGATTATCAGTGTGTTGTTGGACACATTCACTCACATAGAGGAAATTTAAGTTTGTAAAACAGAAGTGCTCTGTCACTCTGGTACAACACATCCACTTTGAAAAAAGAAACTGTCTTCTGTGGCTAGGAGACTCCAAGAAGGCTGGCCAGTAGGAAATGTGACCTTTGGGTTGAAAAGGATTGCCCTTCCCTGCTATACACTTGCCTAGGAGTAAGCGCTACTAAACTCAAATGCAGCTTCTGTTTTTTTTTTTTTTAATAATTTTTTTATTGCTTTTCTTACAAGGTCAGAATACATCGTCAATAACACAACAAAAGCGATTTTACAGAAAAAAGAAGAAATTATAAAAGAAAATTCACTTTTCCAAATCTATTTTCATAATCAACTGGACTTCCCCACATCTTCCATCCCCTGCTTTCTTTACAATAAAAATAAACAGCAAATTGATACCTTATTTTATGTGTTTTTGTACCTTCATTTAGTTATATAATCTGTAATTTATACTTTTCAAAATCATAACTTAATTTCCATCATTTACAAATCTCAATACTGAAGCATGTTTTTCCCAAAAACTTAGCAAATTCTCAACATTCATATAACTTATAGTGTTTTTGTAGATAGTCCTTAAATTTTTTCCAATCCTCTTCCACTGCCTCTTCTCCCAGATCTCGGATTCTGCCGGTCATTTCGGCTAATTCCATGTAGTCCATCAGCTGCGAATGCCACTCTTCCAGCGTGGGTAACTCCTGTGCCTTCCAATATTTGGCTATAAGGATTCTTGCTGCTGTAGTTGCATATAAAAAGAAAGTTCTATCTTTCTTTGACACTCTCTGGCCTACAATGCCCAGGAGGAAGGCCTCTGGTTTCTTATGAAAGGTGTACTTAAACACCTTTTTCAACTCATTATAAATCATTTCCCAAAAAGCCTTCACCCTCGGGCATGTCCACCAGAGGTGAAAGAATGTTCCTTCAGCCTCCTTACATTTCCAACATTTATTGTCAGACAGATGGTATATCTTTGCAAGTTTGACTGGGGTCATGTACCACCTGTATACCATTTTCATAATGTTTTCTTTTAAGGCACTACATGCCGTGAATTTCATACCGGTGGTCCATAACCTTTCCCAGTCTTCAGACATAATGTTGTACCCAATGTCTTGTGCCCATTTTATCATAGCTGATTTAACTGTCTCATCTTGAGTATTCCATTTAAGCAACAAGTTATACATTCTTGAAAGCACTTTAGTCTTAGGTTCAAGTAGTTCTGTCTCTAATTTTGATTTTTCCACCTGGAAACCAATTTTTTTGTCCTTTTTAAAGATCTCTAAGATTTGGGCATAATGAAACCAGTCTCGCACCTTTCCTTTCAATTTTTCGAAACTCTGCAACCTCCAGGTATCACCAACTCTTTCTATTATCTCACAGTATTTTACCCAGCCACCCTCCATGTTACGTAGTTTTATGGCCTTAGCCTCCGTCGGTGATAACCACCTCGGGGTCTTACTTTCGAGTAAGTCCTTATATTTAGTCCAGACAATGAATAGAGCTTTCCTGACAATATGGTTTTTAAACAATTTATGAAACTTTATCTTGTCGTACCACAGGTATGCATGCCACCCAAAAGCATTGTTAAACCCTTCCAGATCTAGGACATCAGTGTTTTCTAACAAAAACCAATCCTTCATCCAGCAGAAGGATGCAGCTTCATAATACAATCTTAAGTCCGGCAGGGCAAACCCCCCTCTTTCCTTTGCATCTGTTAGTATCTTAAATTTTATTCGGGGCTTTTTGCCCTGCCAGACAAACTTCGTGATGTCCCTCTGCCACTTTCCAAAACATTCCACTCTGTCCACGATCTGAAGGGTTTGAAACAGAAACAACATTCTTGGCAATACATTCATCTTGACTGCTGCAATTCTTCCCAACAAGGAAAGTTTCAATCTTGACCAAGTTTCTAAGTCCCTTTTAATTTCCGACCAACATTTTTCATAATTATCTTTAAACAAATTCAAATTTCTCCCGGTCAAATTAACCCCCAGGTATTTCACTTTTGTTACCACATTTAATTCTGTTTCCTTCTGAAACCCATCTATTTCTGAAGGTGTCAAGTTTTTTGCCAAAACCTTAGTTTTTTGTTTGTTCAACTTAAATCCCGCTACCCGACCAAATTCAGAGATTAGCTCTAAAGCTCTTTTTGTGCTAGTTTCTGGCTCCTGTACTGTCAAAACCAGATCGTCTGCAAAGGCCTTCAGATTATATTGTTTTTCTCCGACCTGTATTCCTTCCACCTGCTGGTCCTTCCTAATCAAGTTCAGCAACACCTCCAGGACAGAAATAAATAACAAGGGTGATAAGGGGCATCCCTGTCGTGTCCCTTTTTCAATTTTAAACTCCTCTGTCACCACATTGTTTACTATCAATTTGGCTTTTTGTTCTGAATAAATTGCTTCAATACCATTTTGGAACGCCCTTCCCACACCCATCCCTTCCAAATTTTTCTTCATAAATTTCCAGGATATGTTATCAAAGGCCTTCTCTGCATCTATAAAAATCAAAACTGCTTTTGTGTTCAAATTTGTCTGTAATAACTCCAAAACGTCAACAATATTCCTGGTGTTGTCAGACAAATGCCTGCCAGGGAGAAAGCCTGCTTGGTCTTTATGGATTACTTCGTTTAAAACTTTTTTCAATCTATTTGCCAAAATATCAGCAAAAATTTTGTAATCCACATTTAGGAGTGAGATGGGACGGTAGTTCTTAAGTTGAGTCTTTTCAGATTCCAATTTTGGTATCAAAGTGATGAATGCCTCTTTCCACGATTCTGGTGCCCCCTTCCCTTCCATAATTTGGTTACATACCTCCATTAATGGCTGTGCCAAATATTCCTTCAATGTCTTATAATATTTGGAGGTAAGTCCATCTGGACCTGGGGATTTGCCTAATTGCATGTTCTGAATGGCACTTTCAATTTCCTGTTGTGTTATTTTATAGTTCAGGGCTGTTTGTTTGTCTTGTGTTATTTTTTGCAGGCCATAACTTTTTAAAAACTGGTTTATCTCAGTCTCTGCTTGGGGCCCTTGGGTAAACAATTTTTTGAAATATCTCTGGAAACACTTTCTAATTTCTTCTGGTTTCTGAATACATTCTCCTTCAACCTCTAGATTGGTAACAAAGTTCAATTTTTGTCTCTTTTTCAGCTGCCATGCCAACAGCTTCCCACATTTATTTGCCGATTCGAATGATCTTTGTTTCATCTGTTTAATTTTCCATTCAACTTCTTGATTTATCAGTTTCGCATATTGTGCTTGATGGAATTTTATTTCTCTTAAAACTTCTTTTGATTTTGGATTTAATCTCAACTTTTTCTCTCCGTCTCTTATCCTGTCCAAAATCCTGTCCTTTTTACCATTCCAGAGTTTTTTCTTAATAGAGTTCTGTTGTATCAGAAACCCTCTCATAACAGCTTTACTCGCGTCCCAGATTATTTTCTTTTCCACCGAAGTATTCAAATTTATTTCAAAATAGTCTTTCAGCGTTTTTTGGGCCTGCTTCACAATCTCCTGATCTCTAAACAAATAGTCATTCATTCTCCATCTGAAGGATCCAGCTGGTATAAGTCTCAAGTCCATTTTCAAGGTGTTATGGTCGGAGCAGGTTTTAGGACAAATCTCTATTTTTTTAGTCTTAGGTGCCAGTCCTCTAGATATCCAGATTTGGTCGATTCTTGTCCAGGATAGGTGGGCTTCAGAAAAGAATGTTCCCTCTTTACCTAGAGGGTTCTTTGTTCTCCAAATATCAATCAAGTCCATATTGTCTGTAAGTTTGAAAAAAGTCTTTGGGAGTCTGCCATCTTTGGTCAGGTTTTGGTTTTGTGACTTATCCATGTAGGTGGAGACAACCCCATTCATATCTCCCATCAAAATAATGTTAGAATAGTCAATATGGTCCAGCATCATCTCATGCAGCTTCTTATAGAATTCCGATTTCCCATCATTTGGTGCATAGATTCCTACTATCAAAAATTTTTCTCCTTGTGCTTGTATTTCAATCGCCAAAATTCTTCCAAGATCATCTTTAAACACCAACTTTGGTGCTAGGCTCTCTTTTGCATATATCACTACTCCTCTTTTTTTAACCTTGTCTGATGAAATAAATTCTTGGCCTAGTCTCTTATTAATTAACACTCTCCTGTGGAGCCTAGTCACATGTGTTTCTTGAAGGCAAATGACGTCTAATTGTTCTTTTCTCAATACGTGAAAAATCTTTTTCCTTTTTTCGGGAGAATTTGCGCCGTGAATATTCCAACTGAGAAGCTGCAGAGACATCCTGGATCGGTTTATTAGCCAGTGTCAAATGCAGCTTCTGAGTTAATGGGATTGCACTGCAAACCATTCCAAATGCTTCCTTGAAAAGACATATCTGTGCTTTCTGTCAAAACCATTAGAACTGTTGTGTTTTTTCATATGCAAGTTTGTGCACTTAAACAAACAACTAAGGCTCCTATGAGGTAGGTGGGCACCTCCTGCTTCTCAGTAAGCCTTCTTCATGGCTGGCGAGAGACCAGCCTGCCCTCCCTCCCACCATTGTCCAGAGAAGGAGCAGCAGCTCCAATGCTAGCTTCCCTCTTCCCTCCTCATTTATTTTTCCTTTGTATCGTGTCAGATTGGGGGCCTCTGGGCAGGGCTGTCTTCTGTTTTAATGTATGTGCCATGCTTAGGAAACATTAAGCACTTTATGTCTTAAATAATAATAACCGACTGAGAGTTGTTTAATCAGGTAACAAACCTAGAATAAAAAGAGGTAGTCAAACAAATAGCCAGCACGTGTAGACACAAAGTCAGAAAAGCTAAAGCACAGAATGAACTCAGGCTTCCTGGAGAGTTTAAAAGCAACAAAAAAGGCTTTTATGGGTATGTTCGTAGCAAAAGGAAGAACAAAGAAACAGTGGGGTCACTCAGAGGAGAAGATGGTGAAATGCAAACAGGGGACACAGAAAGGGCTGAACTCCTCAATGCCTTCTTTGCCTCAGTCTTCTCCGATAAAGAAAACAATGCCCGACCTGAAGAATTTGGAGCAAATGATTCAGCAAAGGAAACACAGCCCAGAATAACAAAGGAGATAGTACAAGAATACTTGGCTAGTTTAGATGTATTCAAGTCTCCAGGGCCAGATGATCCAAGAGTATTAAAAGAACTGGCAGATGTGATCTCAGAACCACTGGCAGTCATCTTTGAGAATTCCTGGAGAACAGGCGAAGTCCCAGCAGACTGGAGGAGGGCAAATTTTGTCCCTATTTTCAAAAAGGGGAAAAGAGAGGACCCAAATAATTACCGCCCAGTCAGTCTGACATCAATACCAGGGAAGATTCTGGAGCAGATCATTAAGCAAACAGTCTCTGAGCACCTAGAAAGGAATGCTGTGATTACCAATAGTCAGCATGGATTTCTGAAAAATAAGTCATGTCAGACTAACCTGATCTCGTTTTTTGACAGAATTACAAGCCTGGTGGATGAAGGGAACGCAGTGGATGTAGCCTACCTTGATTTCAGCAAGGCATTTGACAAGGTGCCCCATAATATTCTTGTAAAGAAGCTGGTAAAATGCGGTCTTGACTATGCTACCACTCAGTGGATTTGTAACTGGCTGACTTACCGAACCCAAAGGGTGCTCATCAATGGTTCCTCTTCATCCTGGAGAAGAGTGACTAGTGGGGTGCCACAGGGTTCTGTCTTGGGCCCGGTCTTATTCAACATCTTTATCAACGACTTGGATGATGGACTCAAGGGCATCCTGATCAAATTTGCAGATGACACCAACCTGGGAGGGGTGGCTAACACCCCAGAGGACAGGATCACACTTCAAAACGACCTTGACAGATTAGAGAACTGGGCCAAAACAAACTAGATGAATTTTAACAGGGAGAAATGTAAAGTATTGCACTTGGGCAAAAAAAATGAGAGACACAAATACAAGATGGGGGACACCTGGCTTGAGAGCAGTGCATGTGAAAAGGATCTAGGAGTCTTGGTTGACCACAAACTTGACATGAGCCAACAGTGTGACGCGGCAGCTAAAAAAGCCAATGCAATTCTGGGCTGCAGCAATAGGAGTATAGCATCTAGATCAAGGGAAGTAATAGTGCCACTGTATTCTGCTCTGGTCAGACCTCACCTGGAGTACTGTGTCCAGTTCTGGGCACCACAGTACAAGAAGGACACTGACAAACTGGAACGTGTCCAGAGGAGGGCAACCAAAATGGTCAAAGGCCTGGAAACGATGCCTTATGAGGAACGGCTAAGGGAGCTGGGCATGTTTAGCCTGGAGAAGAGGAGGTTAAGGGGTGATATGATAGCCATGTTCAAATATATAAAAAGATGTCACATAGAGGAGGGAGAAAGGTTGTTTTCTGCTGCTCCAGAGAAGCGGAAACGGAGCAATGGATCCAAACTACAAGAAAGAAGATTCCACCTAAACATTAGGAAGAACTTCCTGACAGTAAGAGCTGTTCGACAGTGGAATTTGCTGCCAAGGAGTGTGGTGGAGTCTCCTTCTTTGGAGGTCTTTAAGCAGAGGCTTGACAACCATATGTCAGGAGTGCTCTGATGGTGTTTCCTGCTTGGCAGGGGGTTGGACTCGATGGCCCTTGTGGTCTCTTCCAACTCTATGATTCTATGATTCTGTGATTCTAGTCCGAAATGGTAGCTGCAGTGAAGGATGCAAACAAAGAGGCTGAGGAGGAACAATAGAATGGCAGTCATAATGAGAAAGACAGCAAAGGAAATAAGAAAAAAGGTATATACAAAGTTAAACAGAGAAAAATCTAAGCAACCTCAGCTCCCTACACAAGCGCATGCACACAAACTGACCTGGAGAGACTTTGACAACACCTTGTTCACTGATCAAACAGTTGCGAGCAGCCTGTGGCAGAGATATAAGAGAATATGGTCTCAACATACTTTAGCTGGGTGGCTAGCAGAGCAGGAATAAAATACAACAACAGTAACTTATAAAATACAGTTCTTACAAATGCAATAAGAAAACAAAATGCAGCAGGAAGACCTCCTTTCTAGCAGAGAAAAAGCACAAAACCCAGGGCCATTGCTCAGTGGTAGAGCACCTGCTTTGTATGCAGAAGGACTCAGGATCAGTCCCCAGCACCTCCAGGTAGAGCAGGGCATGTCCCCCACCTGAAACACTGGAGAGCTGCTGCCAATCAGTGTAGATAACACAGAGCTGCATGGACCAGTGGTCTGAGTGGGTAAAATGAAGTTTCCTATGTACCACTTTTCCAATCAGCACCAGAGATGATAAAATAAGACTTGGTTCACAGCACTGAGAGGCCAGATTTTTCTTAAAAAGCAACAACATTCTGTTCAAAATGTGAGGAAAAGAGCTCAAGCAACAAACAAGGCGCGCTTCTCTGGGGAAGCTATTCCATAGCCAAGGTGCTACTAACAAGGAGGTCGTCTCCCTATTAGGCACCCCCCCCAATTTACTTCACATGGCAGGGGTATATGGAGCAGTTGAAAAGCAATCACCTACCAGGTCTCTGTGCAGGAACTGCTTGGATTCCAAATACCCCATGGCCTCGCAGACATCCTTGCACATCTCTAGAAGCTCCGTGCCCCGCAGGTAAGTCAAGAGGCAACCTTTGGAGAGGTACTCGGTGATGATCAGTATTGGCCTCTCCTTTGTGCAGACTCCAAATAGCTGCACTAGCTTCTCGTGTGAGAGGTTCCTGAAGTGAGAAAATATCATAAGAACATAATAAGAGGCTTGCTGGATTGGGCCAAAGGCTCATCTAGTCCGGCATCCTGACCAACAGGATGTCTCTGGGAAGCCCTAAAAGCAGGATTTGAGTACAACAGCACTCTTCCCACTTGTGATTCCCAGTAACTTGGTGGTAGAATGGAGAGCTGCCTTTTGAGATTCTCCACAGTACTCTAGGGGAAGAAAATTCATCATTGGTCCATTTATACCTCAGAATTGACTACAAAGACTGGCAGTGGCTCTAAATAATTTGAGACAGGTGTCTCTGTTAGCTCTGCTTGGGAGTTGCCAAGGGGGTCTTCTGCTATGAAAGCAAATATTCTGTCACTGGGCTATGGACCTTCCCATTTTCCATTATTATTATTCACCACAAGAGAATATATTCTCCAGTCCGTGTTGAATCCACTCTCATATGCAAGTCCTTTGTGGTCCTGATGGTCTTCTGTCTGAGACCATCAAGGTTGTCATGCCAACTGGGTAGGACTCCCGAGTATGTGTTGGTACACTTAAGGGATTATGGCCGTACTGTATCAAACCACCCCCCTTTGATAGTCCTTCCCTCATGGAGCAGAATAAAAGTGGTCCAGTGCAAATCTAATGTACGGTTGATTTACTATGATTTTATAACAGAAACCCTTCAGAAGTTTAAAGCACTTTCACTTGTCGGAAGCACCTTGATACATTTTGATTGGATTAGTCACGGTCAATTAAATCCGGAAACATTGTATTAACAGCTGTCAAAACCATTGAGAAATAGGTGCAGTCCTTGCAGTACCTGCATAGCTGCCACAAGGGGTGCTATTCAGTAATGCTAATTGGCTGAAGCAGTAGCCCATTCACCTAAGTTCAGGGAACTGGTCAACCCAGTCAAAGTATAGGAAAAGGGGTTTTATAGAAGTGAGTCAATTCAAGCGCTTCCTTATTTACAGAAGGCTTTTCGGGGATGCCTCTCTAAAAGGGACATCCCCAGGGTCGGGAGTGGGGGAGAGGGGGGGTGTTGTGTTGTGCAGAACTGGATGGGGGGGTTCCTGCTACACTTTGATGTAGTTTAATCTTTAGATAGATCTTAGGGGCCATGAAGAGAGTTCACAAAGAGATGGTAAATACTCTTTCCTTGCCATCCTTCCGTCCTCTCCTGTTTACTCCTGTTTATGACCTTCCTAAAAGCTTTCCTCTTCCCTTCCTCTTTTATTTACTCTGAATTGCGTATGCATGCTCAAGTAGGAAATTAGCTCTTTGTAGTTTTAACTTTAACTTTGTTAAAGTTTTTTTTTTTTTTTTAAATGCTCAGAGGAAATCTGATTGGTTCTTATGAACACTGTGTAAAAGGTTCTTTTGTGAATAAAATGACCTGGGCCGGAGGGTGGACAGGAATTCACTGGGCAACAATTTTTTACTTTTTGAATGTTGTCTAGATTTCTACAATTGATTTAGGGTATTTTTGCACTGCTGAATCAGGAAATGACATCCGTTTCTCACCATCAGGTCAGGTTTTTGTGCTATGTTGATTTGAAAAAAATCAGATCTTGTGACAAAATCGATTACATTTTTGTGGCATTATCAGCAGATTTTTGTCAACACATATCATCCTAAATATATTTTTAAGAGAAAAAAAATGTTTTTCCAACAACATATATTGATTACCTGATAGAAACATTGATTACTGTAAACTGAATGGTGGGAATGGATAAAGGTAAGTACACGTAAATTGCATGTTGCTTCACCATTTTTCAAACTTCAGGGCTTGAACTTCCATTTCTTGGAACTCAGCAGCAGGGAGATCTCTCTTCAGAGTCCAACAGTAGTCAGCCATCATGAACGCGTCCCAGCGACCCTGATACCTGGTCTCCATCTCTTTCATGTCCTGATGGCATCTCTCCCCCTGCTCGTCACTCATTGAACCCAGGTTCTCAGGAAACCGGTCCAGATGTGAAAATAGGTAGTGCATCTTGACGCTCATGTTGCAGCCCAGGTTTCTGAAAGCAGTCAGCATGTTGTTGACAAGTTCTGCGTAGTTTCTGGCCTTATTGTTGTCAAGAAAGTGCTTCACTACCAGAACAAATGCCTTCCACGCTTCCAGTTCCACTTCGTTCATTGAGCTTCCGAACTCTGGATCTCTGATGAGCTGACAGATCTGAGGACCGTCAAAGATGCCAGCTTTCAACTTCTCCATGGTCAATCCTGGAAAAGCCTGGCACAAGTAAGTGAAGCAGTCACCATCCTTGTCCAGAGCCTTGGTGAACTGCTTGATTAAGCCGAGCTTGATGTGCAGCGGTGGGAAGAGTATTCTGTCTCTGTCCACCAGAGGGTCGTTGATGACATTCCTTTCTTTGCAAGGCACCAATTCCTCCCGCACAGGCCAGTCCTTCTTCATGTAATGCTGAGCACGGTCCCTACTATCCCACATGCACAGAAAACATGGGTACTTGGTGAAGCCAGACTGTTGTCTGGCTTCACCAACAAAAAGTTCACCATCTTCAGGTCAACACAAATAAACCACTTATGCTGATCATAACCAATTTTCTCCAGCACATACTTCACCGCTTCATAGTTCTCCTTCAGTGTAGTCGAGTGAGCCAGGGGTATAGAGGCAAACTGGTTGCCGCTGTGTAGCAGAACACATTTCAGTGATTGCTTCCTGCTGTCAATGAACAGTCTCCAATCTTTGGGTTCGTACTGTGGCACTCCAAGCTTGAGCAGAAGCTGCGCAATATCTGCACAGTACACCAAGTCCTTCTCTTCCGAGAAAAAACGGAGGTACTCTTGATGCCTGTTGCGGAAGAAGCTGATGCGAGCACTGTCAGAGAGGAGGTTTTTTTCCTTCAATCTGGATGCCAACCGTTCAGCAGAGTCCTTTGACAAGCTGAGGTCGCGAACTAGATCATTCAACTCCTTTTTGGAAAATGGATGTGGAGCATCATCTTCAATCGCTTTTCGGCCTTTTGGCTAAGATCAAGTGTGGAGCATCATCTTCAAGAACCACTTCTTCTTCTTCGTGTCCTTCAACACTGGAGGCATCTTCTGTTGGAAACTGGCCCCCTCGGGAAAGGCTCTTCTTCCCAGGCACTCGGGGCCTGTTGCCGATGATCTACCCTGGCTGGCATCTGGAAAGGCCAGGGAGGTCTTGGATAAGCGACACCCCCTTCCTGAGAGGTGCACGCTCCCTTCCCCCTTGCATAGCAGCAGGAGAAAGTAAACAGTCTGAAAAAGTAGTCTATTTCAATCTACTTTATTCCTGGACTGTACACTGTACAAAGCATGACTTCTCTCTCAGAAACCTCTGAGCAACTGACAAACTCCTCCTGTACAGGAACAACAGGAAGGTTTCATGTTACACTGAGAACACAACTCTGAGAACAGGTTGGAACTTCCTGTCCCATGCTCAGACCCATCATGTGATGTAAACATCAAACTGCTTGTTCGCAGCTGCTGAGTACTCCTATTACAACATCCTCCCTCATATGATTCAAAGCAATCAGCGATAAAAGCATCATCCAGAGAAGAAAACAAACAGTTGTTATACACAAAATAATCTCCTGTTGTTTCAGTTCCACCTTTGGAACTACCTGCCACTGGTTTCACCAGTGTAATCCTCTGGTTGTCTGTTTTCCAAGGAATTAGAGCTTCTGCTTTACCTTGGCTAGGGGAAATAGTGTTGCTTTTTGCAACTTCCAGGTGTGGCTTTGTCCCTGACTTTGACAAACCTTGAACCTGGCTTGAGTTGTTAACTATAGCAACACGTGCAGCAGCTGAGTTAGCAAACTCTTGAGAGTACGTTTTGGGTGGTATTCCCTTTGTGACTCTCTTAGATCTGCGAATGAGGTGCAGATCCTCCTTGCTGACTGGTTCATCCTTGGGACTTTTGGGAGAACCACGCCCAACAGTAAACAGTGGTTCTGTCAATTCTAGTTCAGCCTCAACCTGTGAAGGCTTGGACATAGTGTATGAACCCTTCTCAGTGACTGTGTCAGCAGAACTCTCTGAGCTCTCTGTGTCACTCTCAGTATCAGAATACTCATCTGTATTGACATCAGTGGGAAATGTGTGGAGAACCTCTCTCTCCTGTCTCCTGTCTCCTGTCTCCTGTCTCCTGCAGTGCTCTCTACAAACTTTGTGAGAATCACCAGATCAGACTCGAGCAAAACTACTCTGTAGAAACCCTTTTCATAACCCACAAAAATGCCCTTGGCAACCTTAATTCCCTGTGGTGTATCCACACGCACATGAGACCCGAAGACCCTAAAGTGTTTAACTGAAGGTTTCTTCTGGAACAGCCTCTCAAATGGAGAACTTTCCATACCTTTTGAGAACTTTCTCACCCACGTGTAAGAAAATGAGCTCAGTGATTTGGCCCAGTACTCTTGTGGCAAATGTGAACTAAGCAATTGAGCTTTCATGCCTTTCTGCAACTCTGTGTTCACCTTTACACACACACACTTATTCCATAAAGCTTCAGAGACAGCAATCTTATGATCTATCTCACGTTTCTCAAGGAAATCTTGAAAATACTGCGAAACAAAAATTGGCTTTTCATCTGTGAAAAGAGTTTCAACATTAGCATCATGAACAGTTTTCACCTTATCACAAAACTCTTTAAACCTTGCTAAGGTTTCCTTTGGTGTCTGCAGCACGTGAATCCACACATACTGAGAATAGAATCATAGAACCATAGAACCATAGAACCATAGAACCATAGAACCATAGAACCATAGAACCATAGAACCATAGAACCATAGAATCATAGAATTGGAATAGACCACTCTTGATGCCTGTTGCGGAAGAAGCTGATGCGAGCACTGTCAGAGAGGAGGTTTTTTCCTTCAATCTGGATGCCAACAGTTCGGCAGAGTCCTTTGACAAGCTGAGGTCGTGAACTAGAGAATTCAACTCCTTTTTGGAAAATGGATGTTCAAGAACCACTTCTTCTTCATGTCCTTCAACACTGGAGGCATCTTCGTCACTAATGTCAGGAAGTTCTCCGAAGATAGGCACTGGAATTTCATCACAATGAGCTACAGGACGACATGCTGATTGAAGATCAGGATACTTGAGGCTGTTACGGTTCTTTCTGTTGATCCCAGTCACATCAACAGCGCAGAAGTAGCAGTCAGTGACATGGTTTGTCGGCTCTCTCCAAACCATGGGAATTCCAACGTTCAGACTCCTCTTGCCATTGGTCCACCCACGTAGAGTCTCAGTGCATGCCTTACACACCATGTGTGGTGCCCAAGCTTTATCCTGGTCACTAAGTTTAATACCAAAATAACTTTATGCTTTGCCGCACCAATTTATGGAAGATTTTGAGGTTTTATGACTTCAAACTGATCGTTTGTCAGCATCGCCCTTGAGCCAGTGCCACCAACTGGACTCATACACTTCAGCCCCGACTGGGCTAGGCGAGCTGGGTAGCACTTCCAGAGACCACCTTCTGCACAGGAACAGGTCAAAGTGCTGTGGACTCACAGCTTAGAGTTGTGAGCACCAGATTCACTCCAACAAGAAGACAGTCGTCACACAGCAGAGTACAGCAGAGTACAGCAGAGCATAAACGACTCGGAGAGCAGCTCTGTAGAATATCTTCTTTTATTCTATCTACAACTATAATACACAACTATGTACAGAGCTAAATGAGGTCTAAACGAAAATGCTGAACTGCACTGAGTGTCTGAAGCTGCTCTTAGCAGCAACCTTATCTATACACACGATCTCTCTCTAACACTCAGTCTCTCTCTCTCTCTCTTATGTGAGGCTGGAGCGGAATAAGTAGAGAGCAGAAACCGCCCCCTCCTCTCTGGAGAATCAGCAGAGAACACCAGCAGATTCTTGGATATGGGAAGGGTGAAATCTCCTCATCCTCCCCCATTTCATCCGACCATTCAAGAATCTAAACATAACTGCAATCTACACACACACTCCAAAAGTTGTTCTCTGCTTACAACCTTGGTAACATATCTGTAGGTACCTCTCTCCTCCTTTATCTAAGACACTTTAACAATACCATTAAACAATCACTGTAACCACTCTGTGTCCATTAGGAAAGAGTTAAAGCATAAACCTCAATCTGCAGTTTACACAAAATACACACTGTGGATACACAAATGAATAAGCAGCTTCTAGAAAAATCTTCATACACGTTTCTTCCTCTCAGATACAAAATGACATTGCTAATTAAACAGATTTGAACAAACCACTTTTTGTACTTAAACACACGCTTGCTCCTTCAATCCTGATCCTTCTAACATATTATCCATGAGCCACTCTAGGTCAGGTAAGGAAATAAATGCAGCGTTTTGTGCTATTACTGTCAGCACACTTCATGCCTGGTTTAAAAACCCCACCAGAGTTGCTGGTGACTGCAGTCTTGGCGAACTCTTCAAAAAACCTTCTTGGTGGTACACCCTTGGTTGTTCTCTCGGATCTGCGCAAAACTCTCTGATCCTCTTGTTCTGGTGCTTCCTCCTCTTTGGGAGAACGGGGAGCTAAAGTATATGAATCTGCTAAGTCTGAGTCAGCGTCACACTCTTTTGAGGCTTTTGGGCTCTGATAATCTGTGCCATCATCCGGATCTACACCGGCACCAGAATTATCAATCACATCAGAACTTGCCTCCCTCTTAACTGTCTTTGCCCCTTTTGCACCATTATCACAAATGGGATGGCACTGAAAAACACCAATTCTGTCCTATTTTGGATTGTCATCAATACTCCTGGTCAGCCTTATGGTTTTCGTGTCTGTAATCAGGACATGATAAGACCCTTTCTCGTACCCTAGGAAAACACCATGTTCTCCACGCTTGCTCAGTTTGTCACCCTGCGAGGTGTGCACCCAAACCTCCAACCCAAAAATTTTAAAATGCTTTACACATGGCTTTCTTTTGTGAAGCATCTCATATGGGGTGCTGTCAGGGTTGCTTCCAGATCCTAGCTCACAGAGGATCACGCTAGCCAGCGATCATTAAATAAAAGTCTTTATTGAGTTACAGTTTCCATTCTCAAGCTGCTGCGTGCAACTCTACGTCTTATGCTTAGATCGGCGAAGCTTCGTCTGAATCTCCGCCCCTTGTACACCAACTTAATATCCTACCCCTGCTCCACCTTTTCCGCCTGACTGTTCTTCTCTGGGTCCCTCTGCCCCCCGGGGTCTCTTCCTTCCGGGATTCTTCTGACGCTGACCCCCCGGACCCTCCTGTCTCCTTGCACCGGGCTTTAGGACCTGGCTCCCTTTCCGGGCTGCCTACTGCGCCACCTTCCTGTGCATTTGAACTTGGCGCGCGCGCCCAACCTTCCACTTTCCGTCTAACCGTCTCTTCGCTCCCCGATGGAGGTGTGGCCACTCCTGACTCGTGCCCTCCCTCCTGTTGTGAGCTGCCAGCGCTTGATCCCTGGCGCCCTTCCTCTTCCCTGCTCTCTGGCGGTGACGCTGGTCCCGATTTCCAACTGCTCCCCTCTGAGTCCCCTCTGGCTCTATCTTCCTGGGGTGTCCCCCTAGTCTCCCCCCTTGCCCTGGCCACTGGTGCTCCTTTCTGTGAATCTTCTGATTCACTGGAAAGACTCGGAGATCTCGGGTCGTCGTCATCACTCATCTTTTCTTCTGCCTCCTCCCCCTCGCTCTCTGTTTCCTCCCTTGCCCTCGCCTCTGCTCCTGAACCCCTGACATCCATCCCCCCCTCGAAGCCCCCTCTTCCCCCCTCCCCTCCTTCCGGTGCGGGGGCTTGGTGCTGCCGTGTCAAGGGGACGAATGTCGGGTACAGTTCGCTTCCCGTGGCGGGCCTCCATCTGAAGTCTTCCGGTTCTTCCTCCCTGCTCTCGTCGGCGACGGTCACCTCTGCTTCCATCTCTGTGCCGCCGTGCTCGAAACCCGGGTCGTCCCCGAAAACGTCCATGTCCGTCTCTCCCTCGCTTCCTTCTGGAGACGTTGCTCGTCCTGGACCCTCCAGCCACTTTCTGCGCCACTGCTCCTCTGGTCGATCATCCCACCAATACGAGGGTTCTGAAGCAGATCCCGAGGGTGACCCCTCCGGGGAACGGGCGTCTCGTGTCGGTTCCTCATCCGAGTCGAACCCCCGGAACGTGCTGGCTGAAAGCGTGGGCGTGAAAAGCCAGTCGTCGAAAAAGTCTGCTGGCATTGGCCTATGTGGGAAAAGGGCATGAAACTCTTCCTTGAGCAGAGGTTCGTCTAAAGCGTAGCCCGGCACCCAGCTGTTGGCACTGGCCGGGGTGCCCTCCTTAGCGAGAAGGTATTCTACCCCCTCTTCCCCCCATCTGGAGTCCAAAATCTCCGTGACTTCGTTGATGCGCACCTCCTGTGCCACTCCCCTTTGCCCGGTTCTCTCTCGGAGCGGACTCGGCGCCGTTCCTGGTTCCTGAAACCTGTGCGGTGCCTTGTAGGGAGTGAGCACCGATCTGTGGAACACCGGATGCATCCTGGAGCCCTCCGGAAGCGCCAGCCTGAAAGCCACCGGGTTGACCTGCTCTTCGACTTGGTAGGGCCCCAGTTGTTTATGCCCTAGTTTCTTCTTCGCCAACGACCTGGCCGGCACTGCTTGGGCTGCTAACCAGACCCAGTCTCCCACATGGATCTCTTCGCCAACCCTTCTGTGTTTGTCCGCTTGTACCTTGTATGCGTGTTTAGCCAGCTCCAGGTGCCGCCGCAGCTGATCGTGGACCTCCTGCAACTCCGACGCGAACGCATCTGCTGTCTGCGGCTCCCCCTCCCCCAGTCTTTCCAGTCCCGGGAAGGTTCTGGGGTGCCTCCCGTTGTTGGCGAAGAACGGCGTGACCCCCGTGGACACGTGCTTCGTGTTGTTGTAGGCGAACTCGGCGAGAGGCAGGTAATCCACCCACGTCGCAGGCTGTTGATTCGCATAGCATCTCAGGTACTGCTGCATGATGGCATTGACCCGCTCCGCTTGCCCGTTGGTCTGCGGGTGTCTAGCCGACGCCAGGTTGATCTTGACGTTCAGGAAGCCCATCAGCTTCTGCCAGAAGTTCGAGATGAACTGTCGCCCTCGGTCGGACAGAATAGACCGCGGCAGACCGTGAACCTTGAACACGTGGTCTATGAACAGTTTGGCGGTTTGTTCTGCCGTGGCCACCTTCGCACACGGAATGAAATGTGCCATCTTGGAGAACAAGTCCACCACCACCAGCACAGCCGTCTTGCCCCTCGAGCTGGGCAGATCCGTGACAAAGTCCAGGGCCACTCTCTCCCATGGTTCGCACGGAGTTTGCAGCGGTTCCAGCAGTCCGGCCGGCGGTCTGTGTACTGGTTTGGCCCTCTGGCAGGTGTCACACCTCGCCACGTAGTCCGCGACTTCCCCTCTCATTCCGGGCCACCAGAAGTCTCTGGCGACTAATTCCACCGTCTTCTCCTTGCCAAAGTGCCCGGCAGTGGGCGCGTCGTGCAGCTGCTGCAGTACCTTGGCGCGAAGTTCGTCTCCCGGCACGTAGATGGCCCTTTTATGGAGGAGCAATCCATCTCGCAGTTGGAACTCGTCGGTCGCTGCCGTGCCCCTGTGCACCTCTGCCATCTTTGCTTGCGCGAAGGAGTCATCCTGCAACGCTCGTCGCACCGCCTCCAGGTCAACTGTTGCCGCAGCGCACGCCCACACTGTCGGTGCGAAGATGTGCATGGCAGTCGCTGGCGTTGCCTCTTCCAGATACTGTGGCTTACGGGAGAGAGCATCCGCCATGATGTTGGTGTCCCCCGGGACATACTCTATTCGGAAGTCGAAGTTCGCAAAGAACTCAGCCCAACGTATTTGCCTCTGGTTCAGGAACTGTGCCGTGCGCCAGTGCTCCAGATTCTTGTGGTCTGTGCAGACCTGCACCGTGTGCTTGGCTCCGATCAGGAAGTGCCTCCATGCTTTGAATGCTGCATGAATGGCCAGCAACTCCCTGTCCCAGATGGTGTAGTTCTGTTCGGACTTGCTGAGCTTCCTGGAGTAAAACGCTCCCGGCCTCCAAACCCCCTGCGGGTCCTTCTGCAGCAGGACTGCTCCGACGGCTCTGTCTGAGGCGTCTGTTTCAACCCTCATCGGCCTGCTGGGGTTGACATGAAGCAGCTGTTCTTCCGACGCGAAGAGACGCTTGAGTGCCTGAAAGGACTGCTCTGCCTGCGCTGTCCAGATGAACTTCTTTTTCTTGGAGCTGAGCGTGTCCGTGATGGCCGCTGTCTGCATAGCAAAGCCTTTGATAAACTTGCGATAGAAGTTCGCGAAGCCGACAAACCGTTGGACCTCCTTCCGGTTGCGTGGGCTTTTCCAATCCAACACCGCTCGAACCTTGGCGCTGTCCATGGCGAGCCCCTTGTCAGACAACTTGTAGCCCAGGAAATCCACCTCCGTTACGTCGAATTGGCACTTCTCCAGCTTGGCGTAAAGCCTATGTTGCTGTAGCCTGCTCAGCACTTCCCTGACGTGTCTGTCATGCTCCTGCTGCGATTCCGAGAAGATCAGGATGTCATCCAAGAAACAGACGCACGTCTTGTAGAGGAGCCCCGCCAACACGTGATGCATGAAAGCTTGAAAAACGTGGGAGCCATTTTGCAATCCAAAAGGCATAACTCTATATTCGTAGGTGCCCAGGGGCGTGAACATGGCTGTCTTCCACTCATCTCCTTCCCGCATGCGAATGAGGTTGTACGCCCCTCGCAGGTCCAACTTGGTGAACACGCTGCCCTTGCGTACTTTTGCGAGGAGGTCGTCGATTCGGGGCATGGGGAAGTCCGATGGCTTGGTCACACTGTTCAAAATGCGGTAGTCCACTACGAGTCTTTCTTGGGGCGTGTCTCGCTTCTTAACAAAGAATACCGGACTGCCCCCCGCTGCCTTGGACTCTCGGATGAAACCGCGCTCCAAATTATGATCTATGAACTCCTTGAGTTCCTGCAGTTCGTCCTCAGACATGGAATACAGCTTCCCTTTGGGCAGCGCCGCCCCCGGCAGCAGGTCAATTTTGCAGTCATATGGTCTGTGGGGGGGTAGCCTGTCTGCCTCCTTCTCGCAGAAAACCTCCAAAAATTCTGCGTACTTGTGGGGAACCGCTTGCAGCGTGCCGAGCTGCAGCTGTGACTCCTCTTCCTCCCCTTCCTGCCGGGGCACGATGCAGTGTTCAGCGCAAAAGGAAGAGCCGAAGGTCAGCTGCCTCTGGTACCAAGCCAGCGTCGGGCTGTGCTTGTCCAGCCAACTCATGCCCAATACAATGGGCGTGTCCGATAGTTGAGTGACGTTGAAGCTGATGACTTCCCTGTGATTCCCAAGTCGCATCACCATTGGTGGCGTCTGCTTCACCACTTGCCCCCCCCAGCAGCTCCCTGCCATCCACCGTGACAACCTGCAGGGGCAGCGTGGCAGGCAGCAACTGTATAGCGTGCCGGTCGACAAAGTCCTGCCCTATAAAGTCCGCATTGCTTCCTGAGTCAATGGTGATTGGCACGTCCATGGTGATTCCATTGGGCAGCTGGAGAGATGCGGTGAGCCTTACTACTGGTTTGGGCGGGAGGGGGTCCATGGGCTGTAAAATCTCTGGGGACTGCTTCACTGAGACGTCTGGCTGGGCCCCAGTGCCTCTTCCTCCAGCCAGACTGCGTCGTTTCCCTGCTGTGGTTCTCCTTGCTGCGTTGCTGCAGTTACCATTGCTGAGGCTGCAGTGTGCTTGTGGAGCCTCCGGGGACACTCTTTCGCCATATGCCCTGGCTCCTCACAGATGTAACACTTCCTGTTCCCTCTAGGAGGCTTCGCTTTCACTGTTGCCGGTGCTAGGGCTCTGGCTGCTGACTGAGCCCTTGCACCTCCCACCTCCATAGGTTCTGCCCCTCCTCCGGGCGGAGGCGTGGATTGCGCACGCGCTGCTTCTCTGGGAAGGAAGGAGGAGCCCCTGGCTGGTTCGCGCCCTCCACGCCCTTCGTCCCTGCTCCATGGACGTTCTTCCAGCCACACCCCCACCGCCAGCGCCCTCTGAACGATCTCTTGCGTGGTCCGGGGTCTCTCCCCCCTCGCAATTTCATCTTTAACCGAGCTGTGCAATCCCTCCCAAAACAGGTCTCTTACAGGGGCCGAATCTCTGTCCCATTCCAGGGCACTGACCAAAGCGAAAAAGCGGGCATGGTACTGCCTTACGCTGGCCCTCCCTTGCCTTAGTCCATGCACCTCCTTCCGGGCAAGATCCACGTCAATGCTTGATAAAAAACACCCATCCATCGCTTTAATAAAGGCATCCGCATTTTGGAGCGCAGGATCCTTATCTCTCCACAAATTGCGCAGCCATGCTTTAGCGTCTCCATGCAAATGGGACATGATGAACCCCACCTTCTCTTCTTCATCTCTAAAGTCTTTGTGCAGCAGTTGCAGTGCACACATTACATCTGCTCTAAAGTTGGGGTACTGTTGCAGATTCCCATCGAAGTGAGAGACCAGACCGCCTGTGCGTCTCCCCAACCCAATCCCCTCTGGTTTGGGTGTCTGTTGCCCTTGCTTCGTAAGCACTTCCAACCTGACCTGGAGATCCCTGTAGGCGGCAGCTGCGTCCTCCTCTCTCTTCCTGGATGCCAGAGCCTCGGCATTCAGTCGTGACACTGCTTCTCTGAGTTCTGCTATCTGCTGTTCGGCCGTCATATTGTCTGCCGTTCGTGAGCTCGCTAGTAGGCACTCGCTTTCTCTCCTCTCCGCGAGGCCGTGGATGCCCACAAGTTAATGAGACGAAGCTTACTGTCAGGGTTGCTTCCAGATCCTAGCTCACAGAGGATCACGCTAGCCAGCGATCATTAAATAAAAGTCTTTATTGAGTTACAGTTTCCATTCTCAAGCTGCTGCGTGCAACTCTACGTCTTATGCTTAGATCGGCGAAGCTTCGTCTGAATCTCCGCCCCTTGTACACCAACTTAATATCCTACCCCTGCTCCACCTTTTCCGCCTGACTGTTCTTCTCTGGGTCCCTCTGCCCCCCGGGGTCTCTTCCTTCCGGGATTCTTCTGACGCTGACCCCCCGGACCCTCCTGTCTCCTTGCGCCGGGCTTTAGGACCTGGCTCCCTTTCCGGGCTGCCTACTGCGCCACCTTCCTGTGCATTTGAACTTGGCGCGCGCGCCCAACCTTCCACTTTCCGTCTAACCGTCTCTTCGCTCCCCGATGGAGGTGTGGCCACTCCTGACTCGTGCCCTCCCTCCTGTTGTGAGCTGCCAGCGCTTGATCCCTGGCGCCCTTCCTCTTCCCTGCTCTCTGGCAGTGACGCTGGTCCCGATTTCCAACTGCTCCCCTCTGAGTCCCCTCTGGCTCTATCTTCCTGGGGTGTCCCCCTAGTCTCCCCCCTTGCCCTGGCCACTGGTGCTCCTTTCTGTGAATCTTCTGATTCACTGGAAAGACTCGGAGATCTCGGGTCGTCGTCATCACTCATCTTTTCTTCTGCCTCCTCCCCCTCGCTCTCTGTTTCCTCCCTTGCCCTCGCCTCTGCTCCTGAACCCCTGACAGGTGCAATTTACAGCAGACTGGTACCTCCTGTTATACACGTGACAGAAAAATGAAAGAGCTTCGGCCCAAAAGGGATTGGGCAGCCCCGAATCATGTAACAGTGTTCTGATTCCTTGCTGCAGGGTCTGGTCTACTCTCTCACATAAACCATTCTGCCAGGGTGACCTGGGCATGGCAATCCTATGCTCAATGCCCTGTTCAGAAAGAAAAGCCTCAAACTCCTCTGAACAAAACTCACCACCTTTGTCACTGAAAAAATAATGTACATTCTCATTGTGTACATTCCTGAGCCATTTACAAAACTGGCAAAACTTGGTAAAGGCTTCAGACTTTTTCTGTAACATACATATCTTGAATAGGCCTCTATCAAAACCATGAAAAACCTCGAATTGCCTCTAGAGAGCGCTAGAGGCCCCACTAAGTCTGCATGAATGACTTCGTATGGTTTCTTGGCCTCTCTCCCAGACTCTGTACCTTTGCGAGTTTGCCTTGCCTTACTCTCAGCACAAGAAACACATTTCATGTGGTAGGGACACTCTTTCAACTTCATACCCTCAACCATATTAGGCATTTTTGCCACAGCCTGGAAATTCAAATGACCATAAGCACGGTGGTAATAATGAATACATTGGTCATGCAACTTCTCATTCTTATCAACAGATAAATTGCAACACTCTTTCTCAGTTGCTTCTGCAGTTGTACCTGTAACAAAAGGCAGTTGGTACAAACACTTGGCATACAGAATAAGCTTGCCATCTCGACGAATTTCACAACGAGATTTAGCAAACACCACCTTAAACCCTTGTCGATCAAGCTGGGAAACGCTCAACAGATTGTCCTGAATATCAGGCGCATACAGGACATTCTTAATTGTTGCATTCAGGCTCTTTAAAAACACAGTTCCCTGAGTCAAGCTCCTGAGAACAGTCCCATCTGCTTGATGAATTTCTTTCTCTTGCTTCTCAAGCTGAACAAAGAGATCCTTATCTTTGGCTACGTGGTTGGTACAGCCAGAGTCGATCACGAAGAAACTCCGCCCACGTTGATTGGAGCAGCAAGAGATCAAAGCCTTTGAAGTAGCAGGTGCTTGGGGATTTCGTCCTCCTCCCCCTCTGCCTCTGAAGTTTCCCTTCTTCTTTGAAGTTTTCTTGCTGCACTGGAAACTCAAATGGCCTTGTGCTCCACACGAAAAGCACCACCGCAACTTTAGTGCTTTAACAGCAGTTTCACTTTCCCCTGCTGCTGGAGACGCAGGCACATTTTCAAGCACATTTTTAACAGCACAGTCCCAGCTTTCTCTAACAGCCTGTCTGCGATCACACTCATTCAAGAGCACTCTAGACACATAATCTTCTGTTAGCCGGTCAGCAGGCATCGTAGAAACCTGGGCAACTACTCCGTCATAGGAATCGTCTAGGCTATTTATCATCAGCATTGCAAACACAGCCTCTGAAATAGCCAGGTCTCGCTGAACAAGGTCCTGTCTGAGACGCTTTAACTGAGATAGATGGCTAGGCAAATCACCACCTTCCTCTAACTGCAACCTGTACAGCTTCTTGAAGAAAATCAAACTGGAACCGGCATTTTGCCTCAAATGCATATCTCTCAGTTTATGCCAAACAGCTCATGCAGTCTCTTGACCCTCTAAATTCACCAACAAGTGGTCTGAAACACTCAAAACAATTGTCCCCCGGGCTCTCATGTCTGCAGCATGCCACTCAGGCCATTCATCTGCATCCTCATCGGGAGGGTCATCTTCTATAGTGTGGAATAGCTTCTCCCTCTGAAAAAGCGCTTTCATCTTGACCTGCCATACTGCATAGGTCTCAGGCGTGAGGAGAGGAAAGGACAGAGCCATCTGGCCAGAATGTGCACAGGCCATGTCTGCTATCAATTAAAGCAAGACACTTCCCTCATGCAACACAGATAAAGCCTTGGATTCCTTCAGCCACTCTCTCTCCCACTCAGAGTGCAATTAACAGGCAAACAGGGATGCTATCTTCTTTCCTTTGCAGTCAGCAACATACCTCCATAAGTCAAGCAGCAGCAACAGCAACAGCGGCAGCTTGAACACTCTGCTCCAAAACAGCTCTGCTTCTGGGCACCGCAAATCAGTCCAGCATGCAGCGTCTGTTCGGCCGTCCAGCAATCAACAACAGAACCCTCTGGCAACTGGGACGACTGGAATGACTGGTACAACTGGAACAATGACAGGTCAGACAACTAGAACAACGACTGGGCCCATAACTGATGTCAGCATCGCCCTTGAGCCAGTGCCACCAACTGGACTCATACACTTCAGCCCTGACTGGGCTAGGCGAGCTGGGTAGCAGTTCCAGAGACCACCTTCTGCACAGGAACAGGTCAAAGTGCTGTGGACTCACAGCTTAGAGTTGTGAGCACCGGATTCACTCCAACAAGAAGACAGTCGTCACACAGCAGAGTACAGCAGAGTATAGCAGAGCATAAACGACTCGGAGAGCAGCTCTGTAGAATATCTTCTTTTATTCTATCTACAACTATAATACACAACTTTGTACAGAGCTAAATGAGGTCTAAACGAAAATGCTGAACTGCACTGAGTGTCTGCAGCTGCTCTTAGCAGCAACCTTATCTATACACACGATCTCTCTCTAACACTCAGTCTCTCTCTCTCTCTGATGTGAGGCTGGAGCGGAATAAGTAGAGAGCAGAAACCGCCCCTCCTCTCTGGAGAATCAGCAGAGAACATCAGCAGATTCTTGGATATGGGAGGGGTGAAATCTCCTCACTCTTTTCGACATAATCACCCAGAACTATCGGACCTGAATACTTCTTGTCATTAAAATAATCATTTCCAATCAAAACAATTATTCGACATGGCATTTTACCCCCACCAACTTCTTCTAAAATGCTCCACACAAGCGTACATGTGAGCAAAAATGTAAAAAAACGACATGTGGCCATAGCTCAAAAACTTGACTTGATTGAGCAAAACCAATGTGATTTTTGGATTCAGCGCATCAGATTCATCCTAAATCAACTGAAAAAATGCTATCAAAGGGGGGAGACTTGACACAAGGCAGCCATAATTCCCCAAGCCCGCAGCGAGCCCTACCCAGTTGGCATGCCAACCTTGATGGTCCTGGACAGAAGATCATTACACTCACAAAGGACCTGCATATGGAAGTGGATTCAGTACAAACTGAAACAAAGGACAGTGATCAGCCCTTCCCTCTGGGGGCAGGAAACTGCGAACTCCCCTTTGTCCTCTGGAAAGTACTTATGGGGAGGAGGAAAGGAAGAACCAGCCAGGTGACCAGACACTCAGGTTACCACCACAACTCCTCCCTAAACCCCTCCTCTTTGTGATGTGTCAATGATGTAGTCATGATGTAATCTTAGGGGTGTAGCATGGGGGGATTAGTAGCTAATAAAAGTTGTGGTCTTCTTTTGTTTGGGGCTTCCATCTTGTTCCACCTTGTGGCAGGTGGGAGTCCTGTCACGACAGTCTTCAATAAAGACCAAGCCTACTGGCTGCTGTTTTGCTATGGTATTCCTGGCTGGTGTCCTTATTTTTTTTGTCCAAGGGAGCCCTCAGATTTCTCCGTTAGCAACAGGTACCCTGAAAATTGGTTTCTGTCCAAAAACAGGTTCCTATTCAACACCTCTAGAGTGTTTTAACGTAAGCAGAAAACTGACAGAGACCAGCCTACACTTCCACTGCATTTTGTGATTTTTGTGTGAAGTGGGATATCTTTTTATCGCATTTCGCTAATTCCCATCTTTCTCCTATGCTAGATTCTAATCTACTCTCTTTGTTCTTGACACTGAAAAATCTCTTGACAAATAGAATTGCGCCTTTCTATGCTGCTCACAATTTGCTCCCATATAGGATTCAAGATATAATTTCAGAAGGAAATCAACATGCTGATTCTGCTCTGAAATCTTTCTGTCAATTATTTTCTAATGCAATTGACAGCCATGCATTTTTCACCAGGGAACTAAGCAGCTGCATAAAACAATTTTTCCATTCCTCTGACATAAGCTAAGGATATCGTTGGTGGATGTTCTTCCTGCGCTTTAACTCCTGTTAACTTTACCTTAAATCAATTAACTGTTTCCTTTCCTAATAAATTTTCTCCTATGGAACACCATTGTAGAGAAGAGGTACCTCTGGAACGCCCTCTAGTGACTTACCAGCAGCTCCCCAACCCACAGTGAAAGGGCTCTGTTCCTTTGATTACCTGGGGCAGGGTGCCCTACTGTTCTTACTTCCTCAGGTCCTTTGTGGATTCCAAGTCGCTGTATCCATCCCTATAGGCCAAGACATGTGCTGGCACCAAGGCCTGCAGAATCCCATTCCGGACTTCACAAGGACCATGACCCTGACTCCGCCTCTACAGGCTCAGCAGCCCTGTGCAAAAGTCCATCCCACCCGTCCTCATCCTCAAAAGGCTGAGGAATGCCCGAAGGTGACATGGGGAATGTTGAAGACCTTGACCTTTGATGCCAGGACACAATTTCAGCATCTTGATGTTCCAGCGGAACCAGAGACTTTTTTAGTAGCTAATTACTCAGCTAAATATGAACTCTATGCTGATTTAAACGTATATATTATTTGTTTTCTTGATACCTAGTACTCAATGTATCTATTTTCTTTTTTTTAATAAATATTTATTGAATTTTCACAAATTATAAAAACACACATATTACACAATACAAACATACACACACAAAAACAAACAAACATGTATAATTTCAAATCCTTTTTTTTCTTAAACCTTGCTTCACCGACTTCCCCATACCTCCCCTTTCTGCATTCCAATTTCCAAATTTGTTTCAGCAAATCCTCCCCCTTAATTTTATCCAATTGTTTCCTTTCCTTTTCTTTTACTTAATCTTTCTCAGCTGTAATCCCTTACTTTCTATAACCACAACATTTTAACACTCATTAATTTTACAATATTTCGTAAGATAAATTTTAAATTTCTTCCAATCTTCTTCCGCCGTCTCTTTCCCCTGGTCTCGGATTCTGCCAGTCATTTCAGCCAGTCCCATGTAGTCTATCACCTTCATCTGCCATTCTTCCAGAGTGGGTAGATCTTGTGTCTTCCAATACTTTGCGATGAGTATTCTTGCTGCTGTTGTTGCATGCATAAAAAAAGTTCTATCTTTCTTTGACACCAATTGGCCGACAATGCCCAAGAGGAAGGCCTCTGGTTTCTTAGGGAAAGTACATTTAAGTACCTTTTTCATTTCATTATATATCATTTCCCAGAAAGCCTTAATCTTCGGGCACGTCCACCATAGGTGAAAAAAAATACCTTCAGTTTCTTTACATTTCCAACATTTGTTATCAGGCAAGTGGTAAATTTTTGCAAGCTTGACTGGGGTCATGTACCACCTGTAAATCATTTTCATAATATTCTCTCTTAAGGCATTACATGCCGTAAATTTTATGCCGGTGGTCTCAATGTATCTATTTTCCCCCTGACACTTCTTTTAGTCATAGCTATAATTTGTGGATGCATTTAGCTAAAGTGGCTAACGTCTCTCATTTTTGTCTGAGTGAAACATATGATACTCCCTGTTTGTACACAACCCTTTCATATGGCACATGCCACACACATGGGAAAGTGGTTTGCTAAATGGATTTCTGAAGGTATCATTGGTTATACCAATCTTCATGATTGGGGAAAGGTGACACAAATGTTACCTCTGGATGCAATATACACACCTAGAGTTGCAGCACCGCCAGACACCTCTTGTGCTCAGATTGTGAATTGCAGTAAGAAAGCAGTTTGGAAACAGGCAGGCCAACTTGGACTTGTTCACATGTTCAACAGATTATTTTTAATTCTGCTCATGTGCGCTTACCAGATGGCTGGTTTTTTACGTGTAATCAAAGAAGTTATAACTACATTCCTGAAATACCTACATTGGCTCCCAGTATGTTTCCGAGCACAATTCAAAGTGCTGGTGCTGACCTTTAAAGCCCTAAATGGCCTCTGCCCAGCATACCTGAAGGAGCGTCTCCACCCCCATCGTTCTGCCCGGACAAAGCATACACAGAGGTTAGACTATGTCTGGTCTATATAGAGCAGGGTTTCCCAAACTTGTGTCTCTAGCTGTTTTTGGACTACAACTTCCATCATCCCTAGCTAGCAGGACCAGTATTCAGGGATGATGGGAATTGTAGTCCAGAAACAGCTGGAAACCCTGTTACAGGCCATTCATTCTGATTTGTCTGCCGGGAAGTTATACAACAGTTAGCATTCATCTGGAATTCATCCTGATTTGCTTATAGGGCATTTATATTCATTCTTCTCACACTTTTCAGGGTGCTTCGCCATCACTTTCCGAATAGCAAAAAGTCACCTGTGTGTGTATGCTTTTAAGTGGCTTTGTTGCAAATGGGCAACAGATTGCTTTAATTCATTTCAAGTGTGCAAACCTAATTTTCCACTATGTGCCTTAATCATTCCTGCAAAATATTGTTCCTATTTAAAATACAGTCATACCTTGGGTTGAAGTTGCTTCAGATTGAGTGCTTTCGGGTTGCGCTCTGCGGCAAAAAATTTTGGTCCACTAGACCCAATTAGAGCGGCATGACTCAACCTCATTCATTTTTGGTTGTATATATTTCAACATTCCTAAGTTTGACCAAATTTACCAGAGCTTCATTCAGGCACATGTTCCAGTTTCTGGCCGATTGCTTCAAACCATAAACAGACTTGTGTAATTTCCACACAACACCTGGCTCATTGCCCTCAAACCCTGGAGGAGGTAACATGTACAGATCCTCCTTCAGGTCCGAGTTCAGAGAAGCCACATCCACATCAAGGTGGTGCACTTGGTGCCCTCTTTGAGCAGCTACTGCTAAAAGCATGCACAGTCTCACTCTGGGAAGTAGGAGCATACACTTTGGTGTAATGCAGCCCCTTCGGCTGTGTGAACACTCTGGCTACTAGCCTAGCCTTGTACTGTGGTTCTCCAGACTCTGTGGGCTTGATCCTGTAAACCCAATGACAGCTCACGGCTTCCTTGCCTGCTGGCAGCTTTGTGGTGGAGAACACACCTAAGGACTTCATTGAGTTCAACTCCTTTCCCATTGCCTCTTGCCATTTCCTGGCTTCTGCCTCAGGCAACTGTTGAACTTCCTCAAAACTCTCTGGTTCGCACTGCGCTAAACCAACCCACATGCTAGTGACCTCAAACCTCTCAGGTGGTACCCCCTTCGTAGTGCATGTGGAATGTCGGAGCACTGTCTCAGGTGCTCCCTCTGACCCACTGGGGCCAGCTAGTGTGTCCTTGTCGTCAGAAGACTCCCCCTCTGACTTACTGCGTCTTCTGGCCTTCTGCACTTGACTAACGGGAGACGAAGGCTCACTTTTGGGCTCTCTTTTAACAGCCTGCGGAGATGCCCTTTCCTGTTGCTGACCCTGGTCAGAGACCTGATCCTCAGCAACAGGTTCAGCATCTATCTCTCCCTCCTCAGCAGAATCAGACAGACACTCTAAGAGAACATCAGGATTCCCATGGATCCGTGTCCACCCACTCTGCTCACAGAACTCAGCACTCCTGCTGACTAGAATCCTGGATTGATCACCTTCTGGATAGGCAAATCTCCACCCCTTTGTCCCAGGTTCATACCCACAAAAGATCATTTTCCGGGACCTCGAGTCACCCTTCTTGCGTTGGGCCTTTGGCACAAGAACCCAAGCCTCGCAACCAAACAAACGGAAGAAATGCACCTTGGGCTTCTTACCGTGCAGCAGGAAATAGGGCGTGTTCCCTACAACAGAGCTATAGGACCTGTTCAAAGTGAAGTTGGCAGCTTTCCAAGCTTCGGCCCAAAAACCCTGAGGCAAGCCAGCGTCAAACAGTAGCGCTTCAGCTGCCTCTTGTAGTGTTCTGTTCCTACGCTCTGCAACGCTATTCTCCTGAGGAGAAAAAGCAACCATCAACCTGTGACGTATCCCCTTCTGGCAGAAGAAACTCTGCAAAGCAGACCTGGTGAACTCTCCGCCTCGGTCTCTCTGAAGGCTCTGCACCTTGGTGGAAAACTGTAGTTCCACTGCCGCAATCCAGTCTTTGATCAGCGGCGCTGCCTCGCTCTTGTGTTTCAGTGAGAAGACCCACCCATTTCTAGAGAAATCATCTGTCAGCGTGAGTGCAAACTTAGCTCCGCCCAGACTCACTACTGGCATGGGTCCACATAGGTCTGCATGCACTAGCTCAAAAGGCCTTGTGGTTACCCTCTCCAATCTCGGATAACTGCACCTTTTTACCTTTGCTCTTTTGCATGCTCCTCAATCCAAGGACTTAACACATGCCTTCATCTTGCCCCCCTCAGTGCACTCTGGCAGCTTCTGGTTATATTTCCAGCAGCTGTGAGACATTCACCTGTGCCACAAATGCGCACATGAATTGTGTGTGGGAACGTTAGCACACTGAGCCTGTGCTGTCTCAGTGTCACCCTTACCTGCTGGAGGTGTTTCCAGAACATAGAGCCTGTTCTGACATTCAACACTGACCAGTTGCTTTCCCACCCCCGGAAATAGAACAGACATCATTTTCAAAGCAAACCTTATAGCCATCTTTTACAAGAGCAGAAACAGATAAAAGACAGCATTGCATTCCTGGCACAACGTAGGCTTCCAGCTCTGCCTGTAAAAACGAAACAAACACATTCCCAACAGTGGTTAATTGTCTCTGTGTTTCATCTGCAAGAGTGACAGTTTTCCCAGTTGAAACAGCCCTGCAGTTCCACATTTCCACGCTGGCCTCCTCTCCTAGACTGGCTGCCATGGAAACCTGGCTGGCTGCCACGAGGACTTGGCTGACTGCCATGGGAAGCGAGCTTGGAGACATCCTGTCCAGCCTCTCTGGCTCTTCTCGGACAGGACCGATGCAGGTGTTCAACAGACCCGCAGACAAAGCAACGACGAGTGGAAAAAGCCTGAACTGTACCTTCTGGCTTGGCCCCCCTCTGCTACCGGCAGGGCACCATGAGCCAGCTCAGCCCTCTCTGAGACGGCGTTCTTCCTCGTCACACAAATGACCAGTCACATACTGCAGCGTAAGAACCGCTGGATTCATAGATTCCAAAGTTAGACACAAATTGTCATAGCTTTTGTCCAGAGAGCTGAGCAAAATATAAACTTTCAGCTCCTCAGTAAAGTTGACTTGCAACAGTCTCAGCTTGTTGAAAACAGAGAGCATCTTAGTCACATGCTGTCTGATGCTATCACCAGGATGCAGCTTCAGCTCAAACAAGCTTCTGGTGGTGTAGATCTTTGCCCCAGCTGTCATCCTGTGGTGCACTCTCTCTAGTGCCTGGTAGGCCTCCTGGGCAGTCTCAATCCCCTCCACCAAAGGTAGCTGTGTGCCCTCCAAACTGAGCACTATAGCTCCCAGGGCTTTCTGGTCCCTCCTCTGTGAGGCATGGGCAGCTGCAACGACCGCTGCTGCAGCTCTGGCTGGAGCGTGTTGTGGAGGCCCTTGCGTCAGCTCCCACAGGCCCTTGGCTACCAGCCAGGCCCTCAGCTTCCGGGACCACTCTTCCCAGTTGCTCCCATTTAGCTTCTCAAAAGGGACAGTGAAAGATTCCTGGCCATCTGCCTGTCAGTATATGGAACCATCACCGCTGCAGACAGACAGATTGTTGACATCACATGATGCGCCTATCTGTGGGAAAGAAGAGTTTCCCAGGACATTCACAGGCTGGATAAGTCTTGAAACCCTCTGACTGCGCATGTTCAGGAAGTTTGTCTGACTTGCTCGAAGAGCTGAACTGAAAGGATGTGTTTTTCTCTAGTGCTGTAATGTCAGAAATAAAAGCATGTAAATAGATTTCTGACTTATTTTCTTTCCCCTGCGGAAGCAGGAGAGAGGGGTTGTGCATTTTACCCACGCTTGGGAAAATGTCACCTATCAAAATCTCCATGGTCTGTCCGAGATATCAGCCAGAGGAGGTTACCGGTAAGCAAGCTCCGAGGACAGTGAGAGGGGCCAGCCTAAATGGAGGGGGCTTGCATACCGACAAAATGGTAGCAGAGCCCGATGGTTGCAACAACAAGACGACTGAGCACCAGGTGGGTGAAGTTTTTTTCTGATATGCAGCGATCCACGGACCTCTGAGATGCTGATTTATGGCTGGATGGTGAACGCGAATTGAAGAGTCTTCGGTTCCCTGAGAAAAACGGCTCTTGTTTTGGACAGAACAGAGCAGAAGCAGCCGCATACTTCGCATTCCAGAGCTGATAAGAGGTTCCGTAACTAAGCGACAAGATCGTGAGTACTTTTTGAGCTAAATTTATGGGCTGGTTAGTTTAAAAGCAAAGAGAGAAAAAGAAGCTTCAAAAACGAAAGCAAGGCTGGGTGTTTTTCAGCGACGCTTGTTGTAAACAAACTGTTGGAAAGGGACTTTCCAAAGCAGAGTGCAGCTTGCTGATTGCTGTTGGATTGCAGCGAAGGCTTGTTGTTTACAGATTCTCTTGGAAGGGGAATTCCAGACAGCTGGGCTCACTGCCAAGTGCAAGCAGCCTGGAACAGCCCAATAGACTTTTGGTTTTCCAGTTTGTAGCTGAAGCTGCAGCTTGGATTAAAGATGGCTCTGTTCTCTCAGAAACTGAATAGCCAAAACTGGCTAGAATGGTCATTTGAAATGGAATTTCTGCTGGTGGAAAAGCAGCTTTGGCACTTTCTCCAGACCTCACAGCCTGTTGCTGTACAAGCACAGGGGGAGAAGGCTGCAGTTCAAAGTGAATTGAAGCAGCGTGTCCTAAGAATTTTGGCAGAAAATGTGGACGCTCATCTTGCGCCAGTCCTAAAGGGTGCACAAGAACCAAGGGTCGCTTGGGAGTCACTCCGCAAAGCTTGTGAAGCTGGGGTGGGAAGCCAGGACCGAGAATTGGTTGCGCCAAAGGGGGAGAGCCAAGATGAAGCTAGCCAAATTCTTGAGAGCTCATCGAAAGCTGGGAGGAGCTTTGAGCCACAACAGGGAAGTGAAAGAACTGTTGCTGCTGTTGCTGTTGATGATCCTAGCACTGTTGCAATGGTTGTTGCTGATGGGGGGAGTGAAGCTCAGAAATCAAGCACCCCCACTACTATTGCTACAGAGGAGAAAGCCGTAGCTCTGAGCGCTGTTTGTCAGGAGACACCACATCAGGAGAAAGGAGCTAGAGGGAGCTCTGTAAAGCCTGAGGCTTCAAGCAAAGGTCGTACCCAGTCCCAGGCAAAACCAGATATGGCTTTGATGTCCCTAAAAGCCACAGTATCCGTGGAGAACTCATTTATTATAGACGCAGGATGCACGCAACACATGGCATCACGTCGGGAACTCTTTTCTACGTTTGAGAAGCAACGCTTCACTGTGAAACTGGCCAATGGTCAGGAAATGGAAGCAACAGGAATCGGAATTGTGTATCTAGAAAGCCTGAACTTGACTATAGACAATGTTTATTTTGTTCCAGGTTTAAAGTACAATCTGTTGAGTGTATCTCAAATAACTAAGAAGAAACTGGTGTTATCCTATGATGAGGAAAGTTGCAATATCTACAAAGATGAAAAGCTGTATCTTTCTGCCAGAGAGAAAGACGGACTGTATCTGTTGACTTTTGATGAAAATGATTATAAAATGTGCACAGCATGTGAAACTAAAATGCTTTCTCTTGTAGGTATCTCGAAAGAAGACACGAGAGGAAAGGCAACAAAGATTAACAAAGTTTTTCAGCGAGTGTATGCTGATGTAATTGGTCCTTTAGCACCTTCTAGAGGCAATGCAAAAAACTATCTTGTATTTCTTGATCATTTTTCTCAATATGTATGGATTTACATGTTGCAGAGTCCAAGAGAAAGCTTAGAAAGGTTTAAGGAGTTTTGTGATAAGGTTAAGAATGTTCATGATGCTAAAATTGACTTTCTTTTCACAGATGAGAAGCCAATTTTTCTTTCACAGGATTTCCAGGATTTCCTTGAGAAGCAAGGGATAGAGCACAAGGTTGCTGTTTCAGAGGCTGCATGGAACAAAACTGTGTGTGTAAAAGTGAACAAGGAGTTGCAAAATGGCATGAAGGCACAATTGCTGAGTTCACACTTGCCACATGAGTTTTGGGCTGAATCTTTATCATGTTTTTGTTATACTTGGATGAGAAAAGTTTCAAAAGGTATGGAATGTTCTCCTTTTGAGAGGCTGTTCCGCAGAAAACCTTCGGTCTCACATTTTAGGGTTTTTGGATCTCAATTCAGGACGGAAACTCCAGATGGGGTAAAGAATGCCAGAGGCATTTTTGTGGGTTATGAAAAGGGTCTCTACAGAGTAATTTTGTCTGAATCTGCTCAGGTGATTCTCACAAAATTTCTAGAGAGTGTTCCTGGACAGGAGAATGTAATTTTTCACACATTTCCCACCGCTGATGATTCAGATGATGAATTTGATTATTCTGATTATAGTGATACTGAAAGTGACACAGAAAGCTCGGAGAGTTCTGTTGACACAGTTATTGAGAAAGGTTCACACACAAAAGCCAGATCTTCGCAGGTTAAGGATGAACCACTGTTTACTATTGGAACTGGTTCTCCAAAGAGTCCTGAGACTGAACCAGTCAGCAAAGAGGATCAGCACCTCATACGCAGGTCTGAGAGAATAACAAAGGGCGTACCACCAAAGAGGTATTCTCAAGAGTTTGCTAGTTCAGCTGTTGCATGTATTAATATTGTTGACAACTCAAGCCAGGTGAAGGGTATGTCTGAGTCGGAGACAAAGACACAACAGGGAGTTGCTAAGCGTAACACAACATTTCCTAATCAAGGTAATGCAGATGCACTCATTCCTTGGAAAATAGACAACCAGAGAGTTACATTGGTAAAACCAGTGGCAGGTAGTTCCAAGGGTGGAACTGAAACGACAGGGGATTGTTACATGTATAACAACTGTTTGTTTTCTTCTCTGGATCAAGCTTTGTCCGCAGCTAACGATGATTCATATGGGGGAGGATGTCAGTATATGGAACCATCACCGCTGCAGACAGACAGATTGTTGACATCACATGATGCGCCTATCTGTGGGAAAGAAGAGTTTCCCAGGACATTCACAGGCTGGATAAGTCTTTGTGAAGAGTGTAACTTGAAACCCTCTGACTGCGCATGTTCAGGAAGTTTGTCTGACTTGCTCGAAGAGCTGAACTGAAAGGATGTGTTTTTCTCTAGTGCTGTAATGTCAGAAATAAAAGCATGTAAATAGATTTCTGACTTATTTTCTTTCCCCTGCGGAAGCAGGAGAGAGGGGTTGTGCATTTTACCCACACTTGGGAAAATGTCGCCTATCAAAATCTCCCTGGTCTGTCCGAGATATCAGCCAGAGGAGGTTACCGGTAAGCAAGCTCCGAGGACAGTGAGAGGGGCCAGCCTAAATGGAGGGGGCTTGCATACCGACACTGCCATCTTCTTCCCCGGAGCTGAGCCTACTCATGTTACGGCAGCTCCTCTTGGCACCCGGTCCTGAAGATGAGATCTTCCCCAGTGAGCTTCGCTGCCTCAAACGTTAGGCAGGAGCTCCAGCTGGCTTCTCCCCCCCCCCACAGGCACGACTTGGCAACAGCTTCCACAACTTGGGCCAAAACAGGAGCCAAAAACGGCTGACCCATAACCTGCTGGAATATAATGGTGTCCGGCATGCTTCTCCCTGTGCTGATAGAAATCTTGAGCTCTCTTCCTCAGCTCTTAGCAGAGTTTTGCAGCAGCAGAAAAGGTGCCTTGTGTGTGGATAATAAATCAGAGACTGTACGCGGGCTTCTTGCTAATCTCTAACAGTCTTTAATGAGAAGAAAAACATCATAAATCAGCCCGGCGAGAGAGCGGACATCCTCACGGCTCTCAGCCAAAAACGAAAGTAACTCACACACAAAGAAAGATTCCTGTATGTGAACAAAACCACGCCTCAGAATGTGAGACGTCACACAGAACTGTTTAACCCTGTAAGTTCTGATTCTCCTCACACATTTTACCTTTGTAAAATAAGCTAGCTTCTCCACACACCTTCTATTCTCTGCCCTCCATTCACACAATCAAGAGGAATTGTCAGAGTCCAAGGATGCATTCCGTCCAGGGCCAGGGAGGGAAGCAGGGGAGCTGGGTAGTGTTCCAATTGGCTCCTATACCTGAGGTTCCCCATGCAGGTCTATCACTGAAGCTGTGCACCTGATTTGGCAAGTGGCTCTTGCAGGAGCAGCAGGGGCATTTATACGCAGCTGAGCGTCTTCTTTTGTTTGCTAAACAGCATTAGCTGAAGCCTGTGGGTGGAGACTGATTAATAAACACGACCCCAACAAAATTTAAGGCGCCTAGTGCCACATTGAGCTGCAGCATACAGGGCGGGTCCCAAACTCCTGCCATGCAATCCCCAGGCTTTTGCCCAATTCTTTTTCTTTTCTTTTGAAACATTCTATCTGCACTGTAGGCCAAGGGGCTCAGGGTCTTCTGCTTCAATGGTAGGTAAGCAGGATTGTATTCCAGACACTCCACCTAGCATTTTGGAGCAACCGGGTACATCTGCCTCCGGTTTGAGTAGTGCGCAGCCGGGCAGCAGTACAGGTAGTCACCCTAACACATGCTCTCAGTCATCACGTAACAAAAAGTCTGCGTCAAATTCTGCAGGTGGTGGGATCTCTTCCACTAGGCCTAATCGCTCTGCTCCACAGCCGCAGGTTATAGATGTTCCTAGTGTATTCCAGGAGCCACCGTCTCAAAATACGCCCTCAGAGGGCGGTTCTGCTTCATCATCATCAGATGAGGAGGCCTAGCCACAGCTAGAAACAACCGAAAGCGCAGGACTGGCCCCAGCTGCCCCCGAGCCACAGGGAGGAAAGAGAAAGGCGAAGAAAAAACACACGTCAAAGAAGACCAAGAAGAGCAAGCCTTCCGACACCGAGGAAAAATCAGGTACTTCCTCATCAGACACTGATAGTGATGCCCCCTTGGAGGTGTACTGGGGCCTCAGCGAGAAAATTTCTGGGGTCCCTTTGTGGGTGCATGAGAGGAGGGCTAACTCACATCGTAAAACATTTAATGGGTCCTTGGAATGGAAGGGAGGTGCTCTGGTGGAGGACGTTAAAATGTGTCCACGGATTTCATTTTGGGTAATCACCTGTCCAAAAGAAAAAGGACCAAGATTCTTAATGGGGATTGTGTAGATATGTTCACCCTGCTTCCACCATCTAAAGTGTCAGGGAAGGGTGAAAAGAAGCGTACTTATGGGAAACGTAGGTATAGGACACCACAGGCAGAATGCAATTTCGAGAATTGGCTGGATGGGTTTCAGGTGTTCATGGGCGTGATTTCCGCTTGTTACCCCAAACGTGGTATACATTTAGCTGCCTACATGGCCCACGTAAGAAGGGCGTATGCTCTGGTCAGGGAGGCGGCCGCCTTAACCTATGATGAAGACTTCTGCAGAAATGCTTCCTTGTTGCCCACTACCTGCTGGGACCTGAGGGACCAGAACTATTGGATGGAGCATGTGGGTCCACACGTGGAAAAGAAACAGCAGGACCCATATAAGTCCGGAAAGGTTGAGTTAAAACGACGTAGGCAGTGCTGGGAGTATAACCGTGGAACGTGCGTGCGTCCAAGTTGTAAATGAGTGTGAAAAGTGCCTAGGCAATCATCTGGCCATATCTTGTTTCAAAGGTAAGCAGCCCTTTCGGTGTGGCAGGGGGCACTTCCACCAGGGGAATCGTGGTGCCCCTGGACCCTCCCAGGGCACAACTGGAAACCACTAGTAATACAACCCTTAGTCTTGCCTTTTCACCAATCAAACTGCAACCTCTAAAAATTCTCCTTGATTTATACCCTAATAAACTGTTGGAAACTGGCCCCCTTGGGAAAGGCTGACTCCTCTTCCCAGGCCCCCGGGGCCTGTTGCCGGCGATCTATCCTGGCAGGTTTCCAAACAGACCAGGGAGTTCTTCAATAAGCGACACCTCCCTCCTAAGAGATGCACACTCCCTTCCCCCCTGCATAGCAGCAGGAGAAAGAAAACAGTCTGAAAAGTAGTCTATTATGCTCTACTTTATTCAACAGACTGCACACTGTACAAATACATGACTTCTCTCTCAGAGGCCTCCGTACAACTGACTGACTCCACCTTCACAGGAACAACAGGAAGGTCTCAAGTTACACTGAGAACACAACTCTGAGAACAGCGTTGAACATCCGGTCCCACGCTCAGACCCATCATAAGAATCACATGATGTAAACAATGATCTGCTACTTCGCAGCTGCTGAGCACTCATATTACAACATAAACAAGCCGCCAGGTACCTGTGGGAGGGGTTTTTCCTCGGTTTTAGAATCCCCGTTTCATTCACACCTAACTCCAGGAACCATCCTAACCAGAAATCTTTAAAGGACATGCCAGATATCGCTAAAAAGAAAATTCAAAAGGAAATAATGCCTGGGAGGGTAGTTGGCCCATTCATAAAACCTCCTTTTGAGGGTTTACACATTTCACCTTTGGGTATTGTCCCTAAGAAGGCCCCGGGCGAATACCGCATGATACACAACTTTTCCTATCCAAAAGGAAGTTCAGTTAATGATGCAATTTCTCAGGAACTGTATTCAGTGAAGTACGCCTCCTCGATCAAGCGGTAAAGCTTATTCTTAGATTCGGTAGGGGAGCCCTGCTAGCTAAGTGTGACACTGAGTCTGCTTTTCGTCTCCTTCCTGTTCACCCAGATGACTTCCGTTGGCTGGGTTTTAAATTCGAAGGGGCGTATTTCATAGATAAAGCCATGCCCATGGGGTGCTCAGTAGCATGTGCAGCCTTTGAGGCCTTTAGCACATTTCTGGACTGGGCCCTTCGCTTTAAAACCGGTTCTGAGGGGATGGGACATTATTTAGAGGACTTTATTCTCGTGGCAAGTAATGTGCCCGACTGCGTAGCGTTGCTACAAGCATTTACATCCCTGGCAGAGGAGCTTGGCGTCCCATTGGCGAATGACAAAACTGAGGGCCCAGTCACAACCATGACCTGTTTGGGCATTGAGCTGGACACAGTCGCACAGACATCTCGCCTTCCCAAAGAAAAGTTAACTGCCCTTAAGGAGTTTATTTCGCAGCTGCTGCCCCTTAAGAAGGTCGCCCACAGGCAGATTCAATCACTCCTAGGTCATCTTAAGTTTGCATGTCGGGTTTACCCATTTTGCTGGCGTTTGGCAAAGTTGTCAGCAGGCCTGCGGGCTCCCCAACACAGGGTGTGACTCTCAAGAGCGGTCAAGTCGGATTTGGAAGTTTGGCTTGAGTTTTTGGACAAGTACAATGGCATTTCACTATGGCAGAGCACCCTGTCGCTGTAGGCCGAATTTCGGGTACAGTCCGACGCAGCGGGTTCCTTAGGGTTTGGAGTCTATTTTAGAGGTCAGTGGTGTGTGCAACCATGGCCCTTGGCCTAGCAAGGTAAGCCTATAACGCGGGACCTCGCCTTCCTAGTATTTTTTCCTATTGTGGTCGCGGTACACTTGTGGTCGGAGCTGTTCAAGGATCACCGGGTATGCTTCTGGACTGACAACCAGGCGGTTGTCTCTATCCTGTCAAGGCAATCTTCACGTTCCCCAAGGGTTGCAGCACTGCTGCGATCCTTTGTCTTTTTATGCCTAAGGCTAAATATTTATTTTTCAGCTAAGTTAACCAGGTGTTAATAACAACATCATGGATGCTCTATCTCGTTTCCAGATGGATCACTTCCGCTCGTTGGCACCAGATGCGCAGCAATTGCAACAACAGTTTCTGGAGCACCTTTGGAGCCTTGGGAGCGAGAAGTCCTGAAGGGAGTATTAGCATCTGTTGCCCTGTCAACTCTTAGATCATATAAAAAGGCGTGGTCAGACTTTTTGGCATTCCGTAATAAAATGGGGAAGGATAGGCGTGACACCCCCTCCTGAAAAGGCTGAGATTTTAAAATACCTGGTGCATTTATGGGGGTTGGGACGTGCTGCGAAGACACTTAATATACAGACTGCAGCAATATCCTTCTTTTGTAAGGCCATGTACTCGGTTGACCCTTGTGCTGATTTCTTTTTTTTAAAATGATATTTATTAGGGGTTTGAAAGTTACAGAAAAAGAAAAAAGAACAATAGAAACTTAAACAAAACAAAACAATACCTTACAATACATTAAAAAAAAATAATACAGTAAAACAACGAGGAAAAAAACCCAAAAACATTTAAAAACACATCCAACCTTTCCATGTCTTTACCTCTCATATACTTGTTTCATCGACCTCCTCACACCTCCCTTTTTTGTATTCTAGTTCAATTAGCTATTTCAGCAAGTCCTTTCCATCTTTCTCAATTTTTGTTCTAAAATTTATCTTAAGACAGTCTAACCTTAAATTTTCCGCTTTGGTCCATTAACAAGCTATTTTTACTTAATTCTTTATCACATTTGTGCTAAAGCCATGTAACTTCGTTCCAGCATCCTTCTAACATTCATTAATTTTGCAATATTTCTGTAAATATACTTTACATTTTTTCCAATCTTCTTCCACCGACTCTTCTCCCTGGTCTCGGATTCTGCCAGTCATTTCCGCCAATTCCATGTAGTCCATCAGCTTCATCTGCCATTCTTTCTGGGTGGGTAGATCTTGTGTCTTCCAATGCTTTGCAATAAGTATTCTTGCTGCTGTTGTAGGTTCTAAAAAAGCTTCTATCCTTCTTTAGCACCAATTGGCCGACCATGCCCAGGAGAAAGGCCTCTGGTTTCTTCAGGAAGGTATATTTAAATACCTTTTTCATTTCATTATAAATCATCTCCCAGAAGTTCTTAATCCTTGGGCATGTCCACCAAAGGTGGAAGAATGTACCTTCAGTCTCATTACATTTCAAGCATTTCTTATCGGGCAAATGATAGATTTTTCCGAGCTTGACTGGTGTTATTGTGATGGGATGATGAGCTGCTTGTGCGTAAAATCGTAGTCCCTCAGAGTTTGTTCAAGTCCACAAACCTCTGTCTGTGACGGAGCCCCTCAGACATGGCTCCTCTTAGTCACTCGCAGATTCCGACAGTGGCTGCTTTCGGAATCGCTTCCAACATAAAAGCTCCTTAACGGAAACACGTCTTCTGGACTCACGGCGTGACAGTTTCCGGCGAGGAGTGGGTCTCCCTATGGGAGGTCCAGAAACCTCCCCACTGTTCTCGCTGGACGTGTCCCTGAGCCCTCCCTCTTGCTCGCTTTCCCTCAGAGACCCACCTCTCCCCCTGCTGGTTCCTGCTTCCGCTGCTGGGTCTCTCCTAACATCCGTGAGCCCTTCCACCACCTGTCCCTCTGATGGCAGTTCCCTGACATCCACCTCCCCTCCAGGGCCCCCGTCACCCCCTCCCGTTCCCTCTCCTCTGGGCGGTGAGGAGGTAAAACCCCGAAAAGAATCCTCTTCATCTTCAGACGTCTCGAATATTTCCCTCCATCGGCTGCCGTTCCGGGTCGCTGAATCCTTCTCCTCCTCGGCATCTGTGAACCCCTCCAACTCCTCTTCCTCATCTGTGGTTGCAAAGTATTCCCTCCGGAACCTCGCTACAGGCTGAGATTTACGTGGGAACCTCTGATGAAAAGTTTCTATTAAGACCTCGTCATTGACATCCTCTGCCATGACCCAGGTGTTTTCCGACTCCGGTTCCCCTTCCCACATTACCAAATACTCCACTTGATCTCCCTTCCACCTGGAATCGAGGATCTCCGCCACATGACTGCTGTGTTCCCTTTCCTCCATTGCTGGTCCCCGGATGAACCTCCCTTCTCTGTCCCCTTTATACGGTGACAGCCAGTCCAAGACAGACAGTCCAAGCCTGGAAGAAAGGTACCGGGTGTTGGAGATCCAACTGGCGCTGGAGAGGCGGGAAGGGAAGGGGGAACGTTGGAAGGAGTTCCGCATTCCAGACATTCCAGAGCCAACGTTCCCGCCGGCGGAGCCGATGGAAATCGGAACAGCGCGCGCGCGCGCAGTTTCAAAGCCCAGTGAGGGGGGAAAGAAGGAGGGAAAAGGCGCCCGGAAATGCTATCTCTGCCAACAGCCAGGTCACTTTGCCAGAGTCTGCCCCCAGAGGAAGGAATGGCAAGGGATGGTGGGAGCTGTTGAGGGAAGAGAGGAAGAAATACCGGAGCAAGTAAAAGCCAACGCCTGGCTGCCACCGTCGGGGCACAGCAGCCAGGCCAAAGAGCAGTGAAAGTGCCCACGCCAGAACCTCCTAAACCTGCCCTAGTGATAGAGGTGTCACTAGAGCTGCAAAACGGATACCCTCTAAAGATAAAGGCGCTATTGGACTCAGGCAGCTCCTGCAATTTCATGAGTAAGGAGTTTGCTGCTGAGCACCAGATACAGACTATCCCTTTAAGCAACCCCCTGCAGGTGACCACGATTGATGGCAGGGAGCTGTTGGGAGGAGAAGTCAGCTTGCAGACCGTCCCAATGATAATGAAGGTGGCAAGGCACACCGAACTGATAGCGTTTAATGTGGCCACCTTTGGAGGAGCTCTCATTATATTGGGGATGAGCTGGCTAGCGTTACATGATCCGCTGGTGGGCTGGCATCAGAGAGTGGTTTCCTTTGGTTCAGCACATTGCTTAGAACACTGCAAAGAGGGAAAGGGTTTGGCAGGGGCCCAAGCCACCCTAGCAGGGACTGAAGTAATGAAGAACGTGAAGGTACCACGACAATACTCAGATCTCCGCAACGTCTTCAGCGAAAGGGAAGCTGACCAACTACCCCCGCATAGACCCTTTGACTGTCAAATCAATTTACTCCCTGGGGCACAGCTCCCTATAGGCAAGCTGTACGCCATGTCAGACAGAGAGATGCAGGCGCTAAGGGAGTTCATTGACAAGAACCTGAAGAGAGGTTTCATCCGAGAGTCCAGAGCAGTGGGAGGCAGCCCAGTGTTTTTTGTGGACAAAAAAAACACGGACAAGCCGAGGCTGGTGTGTGACTTCAGGGCATTGAACGCAGTGTCAGAACCGGTGGCCTTCCCTATGCCCAGGATTGACGACATTTTGACCAGGGTGTGGAAGGGAAAGATTTTTACAAAGCTGGACCTCAGGGGGGCGTACAACCTGATACGCATAAGGAAAGGGGATGAATGGAAAACCACCATGTTCACCCCTTTGGGGGCATTTGAATATTTAGTAATGCCTTTCGGCCTACAAGCAGGCTCGGCGTGCTTCCAATCGTTTATGAACCACGTACTGGGGTCTTTGCTTTACAAGAATTGTGTGGCCTTCTTAGATGACGTGTTGGTGTATTCTGAGAATGAGGAGCAGCATGTGAGAGACGTCAGAGAAGTGTTGAGCAGGCTGCAAGCCAACCAGCTGTGGGTGAAACTGGAGAAGTGTCAGTTTCATACCAAGGAGGTGGAATTCCTGGGGTATCGCCTGTCAGACAAGGGATTGGCCATGGATCCCGGCAAGGTCCAGGCGGTGCTGGAATGGAAAACACCCAAAACAAAGAAGGATGTGCAGAGGTTCCTAGGGTTTGGGAACTTCTATCGTAAGTTCATCCGAAACTTTGCCCACCTGACGGCGCCCATTACGGACTGTCTCAGCAGTAAGAAGAAATTCGTTTGGACTGAGGAGGCGGAGCGAGCACTTGAGGAACTAAAAAGGGCCTTCGCCTCTGAAGAACAACTTCTGCATGTGGATTTACAAAAAAAGATGAGAGTGGAAACGGACGCATCAGACAGAGCGATCGGGGCGGTGCTTCTGCAGCCAGGGAAGGAGGAGTCAGAGTGGAGACCGTGTGCCTTTTTTTCGCGAAAGCTGAACAAATCCGAGAGGAACTACACGGTGTATGACCGAGAACTTCTTGCTATTCATGAGGCTTTCCGGAGATGGAGGCACCTGCTAATTGGCGCACAACATAAGGTGCAAGTGTGCACTGACCACAAGAACCTAGAGTATTGGAGAACGGCACGAGTGCTCAACCAATGGCAGTTGAGATGGGCCCAGGAGTTCTCCAAATTTAACTTTGAGATTTGTTACGTGCCAGGCCCAGAGAACGTTAGGGCGGACGCTCTCTCACGCAAACCCGAATATTTGGAGGGGGAGGGAGCACCCGAAGAAAGACATGTCATTCCAGAGGACCGCTGGGTGTGTGGGGCGGCATTGGTGGGGCAAAGAGAACTGGTAGAGGGAACGGAGAATGATGAATACGCCCAGGACAAACTCAGGGGTCTCAGGAGGGAGGGAGATAAACCCGGGGGTTTTGAGGAGAGAAACGGGGCGTTGTATTACAAGGGAGCGTTATATATACCTGAAGGAGATTTGAGGGGGAAGGTACTCAAGCAGCTGCACAATAGCCCCACAGCAGGGCATTTTGGGCAACACAAAACCATGTGGCTGGTTACCAGGGAATTTTGGTGGCCCAAGGTCAGGGAAGATGTGCGGGAGTATGTGAGAGGTTGTAACCAATGCCAGAGAGCCAAAGGGGAGAGGCGGGCACCGGCAGGGTTATTAGAACCGCTACCCACACCTGAAAGACCATGGGAAGCAGTGGCAATAGATTTCATGACTGATCTGCCAAAGTCCAGAGGAAAACAGCCATCATGGTTGTGGTGGACCTGTTAACCAAAATGGTCCACTTTATAGCCTGCTCACATGCTGTCACGGCAGAAGAAACAGCTAAATTGTTTGTAGAAAATGTGTTTAGGTTGCATGGCGCCCCCTTGAGGGTGGTTTCAGACCGAGGGAAACAATTTACTTCCAGGTTCTGGAGGAAGCTCATGAGCTTACTGCATGTAGAGGTCAATTTTTCGACTGCCCGGCATCCTGAAACCAACGGGCAGGCGGAAAGAGCCAATGGCATCCTCCAGCAATATTTGAGGTGTTATGTCAATGACAGAGAGAATGATTGGGTGGAGAAGCTGGCGTTGGCGGAATTTGCCTACAACAATGTGGAGAACGTGTCCACGGGGATGAGCCCCTTTTTTGGCTTATTACGGGTGCCATCCCAGGGCTTTCCCGGGGGGGAAGGGGAGAGATGGAGCGTTCCAGCTGCCGAACAGTTCGTAGAAGAAATGGAAGCGATCCATCATCAGCTCCAACTTAACTTAGACAGGGCCAAGGAGGAATATAAGAGGCAGGCAGACAAAAACAGAAGAGAAGGTGAAACCATTAGGGTGGGGGACCAGGTGTGGCTGTCAACCCAAGGGTTACCATTCAAAGGGGGTTGTAAGAAGTTAAGACCCAAAAGATTGGGCCCATTTGAAGTCACGCAACAGGTCAACCCAGTGGCTTTCAGACTCCGGTTACCGAACCACATGAAGCTGCACCCAGTTTTCCACAGGTCGTTGCTGTCACCGTATAAAGGGGACAGAGAAGGGAGGGTCACTTGGGGACCAGCAATGGAGGAAAGGGAACACAGCTACCATGTAGCGGAGATCCTCGATTCCAGGTGGAAGGGAGATCAAGTGGAGTATTTGGTAATGTGGGAAGGGGAACCGGAGTCGGAAAACACCTGGGTCATGGCAGAGGAGGTCAATGACGAGGTTTTAATAGAAACTTTTCATCAGAGGTTCCCACGTAAACCTCAGCCTGTAGCGAGGTTCCGGAGGGAATACTTTGCCACCACCGACGAAGAAGAGGAGTTGGAGGGGTTCACAGATTCCAAGGAGGAGGAGGATTCAGCGATCCGGAACGGCGACCGATGGAGGGAAATGTTCGAGACGTCTGAAGATGAAGAGGATTCTTTTCGGGGTTTTACCTCCTCACCGCCCAGAGGAGAGGGAACGGGAGGGGGTGAAGGGGGCCCTGGAGGGGAGGTGGATGTCAGGGAACTGCCATCGGAGGAGCAGGTGGTGGAAGGGCTCACGGAGGCTGGGAGGGACTCAGCAGCTGAAGTAGGAACCAGCAGGGGGAGAGGTGGGTCTCTGGTGGAAGGGCTCACGGAGGCTGGGAGAGACTCAGCAGCTGAAGCAGGAACCAGCAGGGGGAGAGGTGGATCTCTGAGGGAAAGCGAGCAAGAGGGAGGGCTCAGGGACACGTCCAGCGAGAACAGTGGGGAGGTATCTGAAGCTCCCATAGGGAGACCCACTCCTCGCCGGAAACTGTCACGACGTGAGTCCAGAAGACGTGTTTCCGTTAAGGAGCTTTTATGCTGGAAACGATTCCGAAAGCAACCACTGTCGTAATCTGCAAGTGACTAGAGCAGCCATGTCTGAGGGGCTCCGTCACAGACAGAGGTTTGTGGACTTGAACAAACTCTGAGGGACTACGATTTTACGCACAAGCAGCTCATCATCCCATCACACACGTCTTCTGGACTCACGGCATGACAGTTTCCGGCGAGGAGTGGGTCTCCCTATGGGAGATCCAGAAACCTCCCCACTGTTCTCGCTGGACGTGTCCCTGAGCCCTCCCTCTTGCTCGCTTTCCCTCAGAGACCCACCTCTCCCCCTGCTGGTTCCTGCTTCCACTGCTGGGTCTCTCTTAACATCCGTGAGCCCTTCCACCACCTGTCCCTCCGATGGCAGTTCCCTGACATCCATGTACCACCTGTAAATCATTTTCATTAAATTCTCTTTTAAGGCATTACATGCCGTAAACTTCATACCTGTGGTCCATAACTGTTCCCAGTCAGCCATCATAATGTTATGTCCAACATCTTGTGCCCATTTAATCATAGCAGATTTCACCGTTTCATCCTGAGTATTCCATTTCAACAGCAAGTTATACATTCTTGACAAATTCTTAACTTTGGGGTCTAACAATTCTGTTTCCAATTTTGATTTTTCCACCTGGAAACCTAGTTTTTTGTCCAAATTATATGCCTCCATTATTTGATAATGATGGAGCCAGTCTCGCACTCTGTTTTTTAGTTTTTCAAAACTCTGCAGTTTTAATCTATCTCCCTCTTGTTCCAGAATTTCCCAATACTTCGGCCATTTGGCCTCCATATTGAGTTTTTTCTGAGCCTTTACTTCCATTGGTGACAGCCATCTTGGGGTTTTATTTTCTAACAAGTCCTTATATCTTATCCAGACATTAAACAGTGCTTTTCTGACAATATGGTTTTTAAACGCTTTGTGTGCTTTAAGCTTATCATACCACAGATATGCATGCCAACCAAATGCATTGTTGAAACCTTCCAAATCCAACACATCTGTGTTTTCAAGAAGCATCCATTCTCTCAGCCAACAAAAAGCGGCTGATTCATAATAAAGTTTAAGGTCTGGCAGGGCAAATCCACCTCTTTCTTTAGCATCTGTTAATATCTTAAATTTTATTCGAGGCTTCTTGCCCTGCCAGACAAATCTTGTCACTTCTTGAAACAGTCCATTTTGTCCAAAATTTGCAATGTTTGAAACAGAAACAGCATCCTCGGCAATACATTCATTTTTATCATAGCAATTCGACCTAACAGTGATAACTTCAAATTTGACCATATTTCTAAGTCCTTTTTCACTTCAGTCCAACATTTTTCATAATTATCCTTAAATAAATTCACGTTCTTAGCAGTTATATTAACCCCTAAATATTTCACTTTCTTAACCAATGTTAATCCTGTCTCCTTCTGAAACTTATCTCTCTCCGGGGGGACTTCCGGTGGGGTGCGGATCCGGTTGCAGGCGAGGGTTTGTCTCTCCGGAGAGAGCTCTAGCTTTTTTGCCGAACTGGGAGTTTTGAGGGCGATAAAGCTCCCGCTAACCCTCTGGAGGGTATCCAGAGGTCTAGGTGCCCAGCAGCGCCGAGGTGCCGTTCGTCTGGTCGTCAGGTAGCCTTTGAATAAAGGTGAAGAGAACGACGGAACGAGCGGCGGCTAATTGGGCGGCCATTACAGCGGCGAATCAGCGAGCCCCGAGCCTGCAGGCTAAGCGTCCCGCTCTCGACACAAAGAAACTCAGACACTGAAAAGAAGTGTTGGAAACAGTGTGAGTGGGGAGGATAAGGAAGTATCTGAGTAAAAAGAAAAACATCCGAGGTCAGCGTAAGTTTGTCTTCATTGGAATAAGACGCAGTGCGGTTTGCAGAGCCGAAGGAGAAAGTAAGTTGCTGCTAGCGGCTACAGTGTTTGTCCCTCTCATAGACTTTCATAGAAGTTAATCCTTCTCCCGGAGCAGAGGAGAAAGGGAAACAATCGAGGGAGGGCAGAGAAATGCGATGTTGGAAGCGACCCAGTCGATATAGCAACGAAGACAGTGTTGTATAAAGAGGATAAGGGAGATTACTGTTGAGAGGACTACTGTTGAGACTTTTGGGAGTTGTTATGCTAAGCAGCTCTTAAAAAGTTGTGGAGAAAGGGAAGAGGAAAAGCATTTTGGGCATTTTGAGTTACTGTTTCTTTGTTCTCGGACTTTCCTTATTTGTTATTTTTCCCTTTGGACTCAATTCTAGGGCCATAGAAAGAGTCAGGAGCTGGGAGAAAACAGTGTGAAAATCAGGCAAACAGGAAAGTCCAATTATCCAATTATCTAAGCACCTAAGCACCTAAGAACCTTGCTCCTAAGTTTAAAGGGACTGATTCCCCCTGGTGGACTGAACTAAACATTGCACCTCAATTTTGGAAACTCCTGACTGTTTTGGGACTTAGAACCTCATAAGCTAAGCTGTTATCAAAAGACTGGTTGGACTAGCCCGAATAGGGGCAAGAAGAATACAAATCAGGACACTACTGCGACGGAAGATCAACCAACCTCCCCTAAGCCTTAGAAAGGGGGACAATACCTAAACATATCGGTTAAAATGAACGCTTAGAGAAGAGGGGTTTGGTGGTCCCCTCTCTACCTTTGGTAATCTATCACCTGTCTTTATATGCGGTTATTATTATATGTTGTTAATATATAAGGGGGTTTATATCATCTTTGGAGATTAATACCTCTTAGGGGTTAATTGAACAACTGGATAGCCCAATTATAAGGATAGGAGGATATATATCGGGAGGACAGGTGATTCAGCGACATACTTAGCAATATAAAGGAACTCACGAGGTTTAAAGACAATGTCACATGCTCAAAAGAAAGGGGCAGAGGGAGGAACCCCAACTGATAGGAGAGCCTCAAAACAAGAAACAGAATTTAGAACAGAAATATTGAGGATGTTCGCAGAAATAAAGCAAAGCGAAAAGAATTTAGAGACAAAATTGGAACAGGTGGACAACAAAATTGGAAAAATGGATAAAAAGATTGAGGAGACAGTAAGTGAGTTAAAAGGACAGATTAAAGAGGTTTCAAAAAGAGTGGATGAGGGATTAAAGAAGACAAAGCAGGAAATGAAAGAAATGAAGCGAGAAGAAGAAAGAATGAGGAATGAGATAGCAGACCTAAACAGAATACAGGAAGAAATAAAAGACTCCATTGCAATGAATGAACTAAAACAGAGGGAGATTAATTTAAGACTGAGGCAAATCCCGGAAGTACAAAATGAAAATATAAAAGAAAGATTAGTAAAAGAAATAGCACAGTGGATGGAGGTAGAGGAGGAAGATGTGGCGAGGACAATTATAAATGCATATAGAATGAAAATAAAATCAAGTAAAGCCAGGAAATTCCCAGGGGACTGTTTAGTCACATTTAAAGATAGAGAGATGAGGAACCTGATTTTGCAAAGAAATAGGGAAAAGAGACTATATATTGACGGACATTACATAATCATATTTAAAGATATTCCAATAAGGTTGTTAAAACGAAGAGAACCCTATAAACCATTAGTGCAATTGCTCAAAAAGAATAGGATTGACTTCCGATGGGAATTTCCGGAAGGTGTCTCCTTTTTTTATAAAGGGGTTAAAAGAAGATTAACCAGCCCCGAGGAAATAGGAAAGTTTACAAGAAGATATAAAGAGCTTCAGTCGGGAGAGGAGGAGTTGAAAGGTGCAGAAGGCGGACTTAATTTGAGGGAAGAATTAGAGTTAGGGGAAGAGGAAGACCAAAGCAGAGGAGAATTAGAAGAAGACGAAGAGGAGGAAGAAGGAGTGGAGACAGAAAGGATATAGAGTAACACCTAAATTAGAGTAACACTTAAATTAATATGTCTTTAAAATTATGGAATTGGAATATCAATGGAATGAACGATAAGAAAAAACGGAATGGAATCGAACGCATTTTAAAAAAGAAAAATTTAGATATTATATGCCTCCAAGAAACACACGTGGCCAGCAAACATAAAAAAATCCTTATTAATAAGAGGCTAGGGAATGAATTTATATCTTCGGATAAAAAGAAAAAAAGAGGAGTAGTACTCTATATTAAAAATAATATCGAATCACACCAATTATTTAAGGATGAGGAAGGGAGAATAATAGCAGTTCGTATTAAATGGCAAGGTGAAACGTTGATAATAGTGGGGATCTACGCACCAAATGGAAATAAAACAGAATTTTTCAGATTACTGGAATAGAGATTATTCGAATACTTGGATCAAAAAATTATAATAATGGGGGATATGAACGGGGTGGTCTCAACGGAAATAGATAGACTAAGGAAAACAAAGACAGAAGGAGGGAAATTACCTAAGACATTTTTTGAAATGGTCAAGAACTGTAATTTAGTAGATATATGGAGATTGAGACGCCCCCTGGAGAAACAATACACATTTCACTCTGAACCAAATCAATCGATGTCAAGATTAGACCAAATATGGGTATCAAATGAACTAACAATAAGAATTATAAAAATTGAAATCCAGGCTAAAGTTATTTCTGACCATAATCCCATAACAATGGAGATGAGGGGAGTTGAAAAACGAACCTTCAGATGGAGATTAAATGATAACCTGTGGGACGACCAAAAATTTGTGGAAAAAATACGGACGAGACTATTTGAATATTTTACAGATAATTTAGACAAAGGGGTAAAAACAAGTGTGGTATGGGACGCAAGTAAGGCAGTAATGAGGGGCCTGTTTATTCAACAAAACGTGTGGAAAAGAAACAACAAAGAAAAAAGATCTAAGGAGATTTTGAGACAGATTATGGATTACGAACAAAAACTAACTAAAAAACCAAACAATGAAAGGATATTGCAGGAAATAAAGTCCCTCCAAACACAATTTGCAATGTTAATAAATAAGGAGGTGGAGTGGAATATTAAAAGATTAAGACAGAAAAATTTTGAATTTGCCAATAAGTCAGGAAAATGGCTTGCATGGCAAGTCAAAAGGAGAAAGGAACAAAAAACAATTAACAAAATACAATTAAATGGAGAAGAGGTAACGGATCCAAAAAGAATTAGAAAAGGATTTGTGGATTTTTACGAGCAATTATATAGAAACAAGGATAAAAACAACAATAGGAAAATAGAAAGATATCTAAAAGAAAAAATGGTGAGGAAAATTTCGACAGAGCAAAAAGAAAGGTTAAATGCCCCAATTTTCAGAGAAGAGGTGGAAGAAGTGATAAAGGAATTGAAAAGAGGGAAAGCCCCTGGCCCGGATGGGTTCACTTCGAGTTATTACAAAGAAATGAAAGACATATTGATGACTCCGTTAGTTGATGTGATGAATAACATCCTAAAAGAAAGAGAGATCCCAAGTACTTGGAAGGAAGCATTTATTACAATAATTCCAAAACAAGATGCAGATCCAACTCAAGTAAAAAATTACAGACCCATTTCTTTATTAAATACAGACTATAAGATCTTCGCCGGAATCTTAGCAAAAAGATTAAAAAAGATATTAATAAAGATCATCCACAAAGACCAAGCGGGCTTTCTACCGGGAAGGCAAATAAAAAACAATACAAGAAGTATAATTAACATAATAGAATATTTATCGGATAGATATGACAAACCAGCTAGTTTAATTTTTGTAGATGCGGAGAAAGCTTTCGATAACGTAGCCTGGGATTTTATGTTGAGAAATTTGGAATTCATGGATGTGGGTCAAGAGTTTTGGAATGGGATAAAGGCAATATATACAGAACAGAAGGCGAAGTTGATAATAAATAATGTCATCACTGAAGATATAAAAATATCCAAAGGAACAAGGCAGGGCTGCCCGCTTTCGCCGCTCCTCTTCATAGTTGTCTTGGAGGTCCTACTAAATGCGATAAGGCAAAATAAACAAATTAAGGGAATAACATTAGGTTCAAATGAATACAAAGTTAAAGCTTACGCTGACGACGTGGTCTTAACGGTAGAAGAACCTACAGATAGCATAAAGGGAATTTTGGAAGAGATGGAGGAATTCGGGAAGCTAGCAGGATTCAAACTGAATAAGAGCAAGACTAAAATGATCGTTAAAAATCTGGACCAAGATAAGATACAACTATTACAACAACAAACAGAAATCGAAGTCGTCAATAAGGTAAAATACCTAGGTCTTTGGCTCACTAATAAAAATATTGATTTATACCAAAATAACTACATCCCGGTGTGGAACGAAATTAAAAAAAATCTGGAGATCTGGGCCAGGATGAAACTATCTTTCTGGGGAAGAATATCTATGGTCAAAATGATGATACTCCCTAAAATGTTATTCCTATTCCAAACGATACCCATAATAAAAGGCACAAAAAACTTTAAAGAATGGCAAAAGGCGATCTCCAGATATGTCTGGGAAGGAAAGAAGCCCAGAATTAAGTTTAAGTTATTAACAGATATAACAGAAAGAGGGGGCTTTGCCTTACCAGACAGGAGATTGTATTATGAGGCCGCATGCCTTTGCTGGATAAAAGAGTGGATAAAGCTGGAAGACACAGAGTTATTGGATCTAGAAGGGTATAAGAACAGATTTGGGTGGCATGCATACCTGTGGAGGGATAAAATAAGAGTACATAAGGGATTGTGCAACCATATCTTTAAGGGTCCTTTGATAGAGGTCTGGAATAGGTATAAGAATATATTAGAACCAAAAACCCCACACTGGTTGTCCCCATTAGAGCTGATAAGTGTAAAAAAAGTTAATATGGAGAAAAAATGGGGCAGGTATGGAGAAATGGTAATGAAGGAAGGAGCGAAGTGGAAAATAAAACCATATGATCAGGTTAAAATATTTACATATGACTGGCTGAGCTACTTCCAGATAAACGAAATATTTAAAAAAGAGGTGAAGGAAAGGGGCTATGAAGAAAAGGTATCGACATTTCAGAGAGAGATAATAAATAATGATCGTAAAAATCTGTCAAAAATGTATAATATACTGTTAGAATGGAACATGAAAGATGAGAAAGTAAAAAATGTGATGAGTCAATGGGCAAAGGACTTCGGCTATGATATTCAACTAGAGAATTGGGAAAAGTTGTGGAGAGTGAATATAAAGTTTACTGCATGTGTGTTACTAAGGGAAAATATGATGAAGATGCTATTTAGATGGTATATGACACCCGTAAAATTAGCTAAGATGTATAAAACAGATAACAAATGCTGGAAATGCAGACAAAAAGAAGGAACGTTCTATCATCTATGGTGGGAGTGTATGAAAGTTAAAGGCTTCTGGGATGAAATTTATAATGAAATGAAAAAAATACTAAGCTATACTTTCGTAAAGAAACCTGAAGCTTTTCTATTAGGCATGGTGGGAAAAGACATCAAAAGAAAGGATTGTAAAATCTTCCAGTATGCGGTAACGGCAACTAGAATTGTGGTAGCGCAGAAGTGGAAGCAGGAAGAAAGCCCAACGATAGCAGAGTGGAGACTAAAACTGATTGAATATGCTGAGCTGGATAAATTAACAGGGAAAATTAGATATATTAAGGATCAAAAGTTTATTAATGACTGGGGGAAATTTGTGAGTTATCTGGAGAACAAATGTTTTGTAAATACAACGCTAGTGGGATTTAAAGAGGCACTGTAAAGCATTAAGAGGTATTGCTTATTGGAAATAATGTATGAAGGGAGGTATGAATGGCAGTATGAACGATTGGAATGTGTTATAAAGAAACAAATACGAATGAATGTCAACGACGCTGAAGGAAGTCTAAAATGTATGAGATGTACGAAATACGAATATAATGTATATATATGGAATATCAATAAAATTTTAAAATGCAAAAAAAAAGAAACTTATCTCTCTCCGTCGCAGTTAGATTTTTCTCTAAAACCTTAGTTTTCATCTTGTTCAACTTAAAGCCTGCTACCTGACCAAAATCTTGAATCAATTCCAGTACTCTTTTAGTACTAGATTCTGACTCCTGTAAAGTCAATACTAAGTCATCAACAAATGCTTTCAATTTGTACTGTTTAGCTCCCACTTGTATACCTTTAACCAATTGGTCCCTTCTAATCATATTTAGCAAAACCTCCAGGACTGAGACCCTTGTGCTGATTTCATGGTGTGGAAGGCGCTAGAAGGCTGGCGCAGGCTTCAACCCCCCAGCACCGATAGTAGAAGGCCCATAACCTTCAACATCCTATGTCAAATCCATAAAAAGCTAAGGGCAATTTGTTGGTCAAAGTATGAAGCACGCCTATTTTCAGCAGCTTACTCCATCGCCTTTTTCGGAGCCTTGTGCATAGGTGAGGTGGTTTGCGACAACCAGCCAGGTTCCGTCGCACATGGGATCCTCTTAAAGGATGTAACATTATCTCGCTCAGATCTGGTTCTCCATATCCGGAGCTCCAAAACCGATCAGCTAGGAAAAGGAGCTTTAATTCAGCTTTTAGCAACTCAAAAGAAGGGGCCATGCCCAGTAAAGGATGCAAGACGATTCTTATATTTGAGACCAAACACCCCTGGCCCATTTTTCATACATGCAGATGGCTCCCGCCTCAGTAAACGTTGGTTTACGTGCGTGATGAGCAAGGCAATTGCTGCCATCGGTCTCCTCCCAGAGGAATTTGCGGCTCACTCATTTCGGATTGGGGCAGCCACTACAGCGGTACACTTAGGCCTACCAGCTGAAAGGATAAAGGATATAGGTCGATGGATGTCTTATGCTTTTAAGGGGTACATTTGGAGGCCTTTATGACTGTTTTCATCACCCCGACCCCTCCTTGTTATGCTCTTTCCCTTTTAGGTGGCATGGTTGTGCGCATTTGGATCATAGGCCATAGTATAGTCCACTGGGCCAGAAACCGAGCTGTCAGCCGTGGCCGGGGGTGTGGTTTAGATCTGCCAAAAAACATTGAAATATCCTGGATCACTCGCCGTGGAATGCGTTGGGCGGAATTTCTGCCTGCAGTGAAAGCTAGAGCCGCCACAGAAGACCCACTGGAGGCACTGGTCATCCAGCTGGGTGAAAACGATCTGGCCTACCAGAAGGGCGTGGAATATTTTCAATGATTTTGAGGATTTGCAAAGTTCTTTTCCGAACCTAATTATAATTTGGTAATCACTGCTAGAAAGGCGCACTTGGAGGGACTGCCGATGCCCTATCTCTGTAAACAAAGCCAGGAAGATCCTGGAACGCTCAGTGGCTCGTAGAGTGGCAGCACGGGGGGGGGTCATTGACCCCCCCCATCCAGTTCAGCAAGGTGGCCCTCTACTGCGAGGATGGCGTGCATCTTTCCGATGCGGGAAACGATGTTTGGCCGGCCGACATATTTGATGGGATTAGAGATTGGTTGCAGGGTATTGGCAGCAAGCTTTGCTCGAGTGACGGTTAGGCATTGGTGGAGTTACTGGTAGGAGTTAATTGGTATTGTTATGTAGATGTGTTGGGGGGAGGAGCACCATCACCTCCCCCAAATATCGAAGGGTAGTCCGGTAAAGGATTCCGGGGGGCGTGGCCTCATCCAAAGCCTATGGAGGTCAGGGCCTAAAGTGCCCCCCCGAGCAGTGACCCCTGGGGAGCTCCTAGTTGATGTGCATCAGCAGGGCTCCCCCTGCTGGTGTTAACCCTTCCCGGTCTTCAAGCAAACATGCTGTAGCCGGTTAGTCGATAGGACCAATGCCTAAGCCAATACTGCTCTTTACCTGTAACCAATAAAGTTGTGGCCAATTTTAGCCCATTAACCTAAAATAATTGTGTCACGTGTCTTTATTCCTACTGGTGTGAGGCAGGAACTCACCACGCAATGAGGGAACCGCCAAAAGGTCATCGGCGCTGGATCTCAGTGTCCGGGCTCAATAATGGGGGTGGTATACAGGACCGAGACCATTTAGGGCTTTAAAGGTCAGCACCAACACTTTGAATTGTGCTCGGAAACGTACTGGGAGCCAATGCAGATCTCTCAGGACTGGTGTTATTGTTGGTATACTGCCAGGGAGACAAAGGCCATCATGCCTCCACGTCAATTCCGGATGATCCATCGATCTCCCGTAGATACAGTATCAGTCAATTAGCGACACAAGCCTCAGAAATAGCTTGCCACATTCCAGGGCTCATGCACGCTCTTTCAGCAGCGTTCGTACAACGAAAGATGCACTCAGGAGAACATTATTTACAACTTTATACAGCGTTGTTCAGAACAAAGAAAAACATGACTGCCTTGCCTGCGTGTCAAGGCACAGAGAGAGACAACAGCTATATACAAAAACAGAAACTTCCTGTGAGCAGGAAATACGTAGGCTGTGACTCACAACAGCCTGTCCCCTTTTAAGGTGGAACGGAAATATCCTAACAGTTATATGGTCCAGGCGGCCACTCCCAGTTACAAGTCTAGCTGCCGCATTCTGGATTAATTACAGTTTCCAGGTCACCTTCAAAGGTAGCCCCATGTAGAATGCATTGCAGTAGTCCAAGCGGGAGATAACTAAAGCATGCACCACTCTGGCGGGACAGTCCGTGGGCAGGTAAGGTCTCAGCCTGAATACCAGATGGAGCTGGCAGACAGCTGCCCTGGACACAGAATTAACCTGCGCTTCCATGGACAGCTGTGAGTCCAAAATAACTCCCAGGCTGCGCACCTGCTCCTTCAGGGGCACAGTTACCCCATTCAGGACCAGGGAATCCCCCACACCCGTCTGCCCCCTGTCCCCCAAAAACAGTACTTCTGTCTTGTCAGGATTCAACCTCAATCTGTTAGCCATCATCCATCCTCCAACCGCCTCCAAACACTCACACAGGACCTTCACCACCTTCACTGGTTCTGATTTAAAGGAGAGGTAGAGCTGGATGTCATCGGCATATTGAAAGACACCCAGCCCAAACCCCCGATGATCTCTCCCAGCGGCTTCATATAGATATTAAAAAGCATGGGGGAGAGGACAGAACCCTGAGGCACCCCACAAGTGAGGGCCCAGGGGTCTGAACACTCATCCCCCCCACCACTTTCTGGACACGGCCAAGGAGGAAGGAGCAGAACCACTGTATAACAGTGCCCCCAGCTCCCAGCTGAATGAAGACCAGGGCATTGCACTTGAAATTATAAAGATTGGACCTTTGCCACTCACTGGATAACAACAACAACAACAACAACAACAACAACAACAACAAAACATTTGGATTACAATTGCCGGATCTGGACCATGGGCCTCCTGAAACCGGCCCACAGCCGTTCCGTTGATTGGTGTGGGGGTTCCATGCATCCCCCCCCCGAAAAAAATTTTGGGCGCCATTTTTCCCCCTCCCTCACCATGACGGAAACTCCACCCTCCCTCCTCCCGGTGCAGCCATAGGCCAATCGCCCGCAAATGATTGAGGTCCCTGGCCAATGGGCGGGCGGCTGCGTGTTACCGAGAGGAGGAAGGGGGCTGGGCTGAGCTGGCTCAGCATCATTTGCAGCAACCCATACCAGAGTCTGCTGCTTGCAGCCTCCCCCCGTGCCACTTCCACCCGCGCCTCCTCTGCCTCCTCCTCTGCCTGTGCCTCCCTTGCCTCCCTCATCCGTGCAGCTGTGGCCCGTGCCTCCTCCTCCACCACCACTCCTGCCTCCATTGCTGCTACCGCCAGCTTGGCATAGGAGTCAGGGCTGCAGCCGCAGGGCATGCGCTCCAGCCCCCGCCAGAGCTTCCTCCTGCCTCAGCTGCCAGTCCAGCCACAGGGCGAGTGCTCCAGCCCCCACCCCAACGGAGCTTCTTCCGTTGCCACCACGAGCCCCTGCACAAGACACAGTGTCAAGAATGAGTTGTGAGTGCTAGCGGAGATAAGAGTCCGGGAATCCAGCCATATTTACAGAGATTTATTGCTATTTACAGTCAGCGTTGAAAGTCCGTTCCAGTCATGGCAAGTCAGTTGCCTCGACTAAATTTGCTTTCGGTTTCCCCAGCATAACCACTTCCGAAGCCCAGCCCCCCTCTTTCCTCTCTTATGAGAGTGGCTTGGCCCCGGAAGTGCCTCCCCCCTCTCAGATTCATTGCCTCCTGACAGGCTTTCATCACCTTCCTTGTCTGAGGAAGAACAGCTGCTAATTGCAGGAGCCTTCTCTCGATAAGTTCCCATTCTCTCCCCCTTCCCTGGCTCCAATTCCCTGACACACAGGTAAGCTGTGTGGGGTTTTTTGTTTTTTAAATATTGGATCTGTTGGATGGGGTCTGTGTTTTGCCTGTGAGGCTGCATGGCATGCTTTGCAAATTTATTTCTATGTGCTTTATATTGGATCTGTTGGATGGGGTCTGCGTGTGGCCTGTGAGCTTCCATGACATTTTTTGACCAGTCATTTTAATTGTACTAATAGCAATTTTCAATCCCTAGGAAATGATGTCCAAAAAAAGAAAAGTTGACTCTGAGTGCAGGGTCTTCAACAAACTGTGGACTTACGATTACTTCTTCATACAGTGCAAAGAAAAAGCTGTCTGCCTAGTCTGCCAAAATTCAGTGACTGTCTTCAAGGTGCACAATTTGTGTCAACACTACAAAACTTTCCACCAAGCTATATATTCTGGTTTGGTTGGTGAATCGAGAAAAGCTGAAATATCAAAACTGAAAACTGGCTTGACAAGTCAGCAAAATATTTTTGTGAAGCAAAAACAGGAAAATATTTCATCGTTGCAAGCAAGTTATGAGGTTTCCATACGAAGGCAGACTCTTCATACAGGGAGATTTTATTAAAGATCCAGACTAACAGATGAACACTTGCATCACTTGCTATGAATAGCAGTGACTAATATGGAACGGGATATCAACCATCTCATCAGCCAAATGCAGGCCCAAACTTCCCGTTGAAATAATTATAAGTTTTTGTTGATTAAAATTGTTCTTTATTTTATTGTATTGTTTTCCTGTTTTTTGTTCACTACAAGTGCAATATGTACAGCATGCATAGGAATTCGTTAATCCCCCCCCCAAAAAAAAAATAGTCCAGCCCACCACAAGGTCTAGGGACAGTGGACCAGCCCATGGCTCAAAAAGGTTGCCTACCCCTGCTCTTAAACAATTTTAAATTTGCATTTTTGTGAAATAACTTTAATTTTTTTTGTATATAAAAGCTGTAGATTTGCTTGCTGTTTGGATTAGCAGTTGTATTAGGAGGTGTCAGGGCTTTGGGAGGTAAAGAGAAGATGTTACTGGTAGGTTTGGAAGTGGAATTTTCCAACTCTGAGCCTTTCAGTGGGAAAGAGATAAGAATAAGCAGCTCTGACCTTGAAGTTGGGGGGACTGAAGTAATTGTTTTGAGAACAGCTATGACAGAAAAAAGTAAACAGGAACCGGCTATGGCAACAAGACAGAAAGCTGCAGGGAAGAGAAGAGCCTCTGCTCAGGAGGTAAGGTAAAAGGTAAAAGGAGAACACAGAAAAAATGGCTAAATCTGATTTTTCAGAACTTATGGCCTTACATTTTGCAGAATTTAAAAGGAGAGTGGACCAGTCAATGGAGAAGTTAACTAGGGAAGTAAAAGCTGACATTGAGACAGTACTGAAGTGCTCTCTCTAAATTTGACAAATTAGATGAAAAAGTGAATTCTCTAGAAGCCAAAATTGAGAAATTGGAAAAGTCAGTGGGGGAGGGGGAGGATATTAAAACAGAACAAGGGGTGATGGTGGGGGCCATAGGGGGGGTCACACTAACAGATAGAATGAACTGGAAAAACAGCTGCTGCTGCTTCAATTAAAGCAGAATGTTAACATGGTTCAAATAAGGGGATTACCAGAAAATGAAAAAGAGCAAGGCCTTGCCATGTATTTGAGCAAGATCTTGGCAGATTTGATGGGGGAGGGCCAAGTCGGGATGGACGAATTAATTGAAAACATTTATAGAAGAAGAAGAAGAAGAAGAAGAAGAAGAAGAAGAAGAAGAAGAAGAAGAAGAGTTTTTTTATATAAGATATTTTATTAAAGTTTTTAAAATATAACAAGAAAAGTGAAAAAGAAAAAGAAAAAAACATACAAAGTAAAAACAGTTAAAAACACATTAATTTTCATAACATACCTTCCTTATGCTTATTTCCCCAGACCTCCTCGTACCTCCCTTTTTTGTATTCCAGTTCAATTTGTTCAGCAAATCCTTACCATCAAGCTTTTACCCATTTGTAAACCTTTTTTTTTCTTTTTTTCATATCTCTTAAAGCATTACAGCAGGAAACCACTTATTTTCTATCCAACATCCTTCTAACATTCATTAATTTTACAATATTTCTGTAAATAGTCTTTGAATTTCTTCCAGTCGTCTTTCACCGACTCTTCTCCCTGGTCTCGGATTCTGCCAGTCATTTCTGCCAATTCCATGTAATCAATCACCTTCATCTGCCATTCTTCCAGCGTGGGTAAATCTTGTGTCTTCCAATATTTTGCAATGAGTATTCTTGCTGCTGTTGTAGCATACATAAAAAAAGTTCTATCTTTCTTTGGCACCAATTGGCCGACCATGCCCAGTAGAAAGGCCTCTGGTTTCTTCAAGAAGGTATATTTAAATACCTTTTTCAATTCATTATATATCATTTCCCAGAAAGCCTTAATCCTAGGGCACGTCCACCAAAGGTGAAAGAATGTACCTTCAGTTTCCTTACATTTCCAACATTTATTATTGGGCAAATGATAGATTTTTGCAAGCTTGACTGGGGTCATGTACCACCTGTATATCATTTTCATAATATTCTCTCTTAAGGCATTACATGCCGTAAACTTCATACCTGTGGTCCATAACTGTTCCCAGTCAGCAAACATAATATTATGTCCAACATCCTGTGCCCATTTAATCATAACAGATTTCACCGTTTCATCCTGAGTAAGAAGAAGAAGAGTTTGGATTTGATATCCCACTTTTGTTGCGTTCTGAGGCCAAAGGAAGGAATGGACCCTGATTAAAATAAGACACAAGGCTTTGACCTGCAAGGCTCTCGGAGAAAGTGCATCCAACACACCCCTCACCAGGCCATTTTATTAGCAAAAGAATCCTTTACAGAGTGTTCGTAAGAACCAATCAGATTTCCTCTGAGCATTCAAACAAACCTCAAGTGGGGACAAAGTTAAACTATAAACACTAGTTAGGCATGCATACTCTGGAGTAAATGAATGAAAACTACAAAGGAGTGAATACAGCAACCCCGGAGGTCATGAACAATCAGTACACATGATAAGAAGGATGGCCAGGAGGACAGTGACCATTATCCCCTTAATGTGAAACCTGTTTCCTGGCCCTAAGATTAACATCCTAAGATAAATATATAAGAAAGCTACATCGAGGAAACTGCCCATTATCTTTGAGGACCCAGGACGCCTGCCTGTCTAAGTGTGTAGGTGACTTGTGAAGAAGAGAGGAATGGAACAGGGATGCAGGGGTGTAGATTGATCAAGAATCATATCAAAATAGTTTAAACCCAGTTAACGCAATGCTTTCATTGCTGACGCAGATGGCTTACTCTATATTTGTTATAGTTCCTCATAGCAATCCCACCTGATCACTACATCTCACTGTTCTTATTTTTATTTTTCATTTATTGTGTACAGAGAAGCTTAAGAGAGGAGAGGCATTGCATCCTCATCATCTGCCTGCATGTGTTTCTGTATCACATAAAGATCTCTAGCAGACATTCCTGAAGGAGGGCGTGGAAAAAATGTAGTGCAGAGAGAGAACAAGGAAGGGATACATTGTAAAAAACAAGTTCCAATTAGGGCAACAATGACTAGCAATCCATACATGAGCCAGGTTCGAAACCATCCAAACTGCAGTAACCAAGACCACAGAGCGTCCCACCAGGAGGGAAGAACATCCTGTGTGATGTTGTGTGCTAGGGCTTGGAATTGATCAATTTGAGTTTGCACATGGTAACTATTATCAGTCAAATTAAAACAGCAAAGATTAGACACAACTTGACATCTTAGATGCTGGCGTAGCAAGAGATAGTCTACAGAAGCTTTCAGTGTAATAACAGCTTATCTTAAAATCTTCTGTTCTTGATTTAAAAGAGCTAAAGCACGTGATGTATGATTTATAGATTTTGTCAAAGAACAGGCCAGGTGAGCACCCATGCGAGCATTGTATATAGCCAAAGCAGGAACTCCCACTAAGGAAACAGCCAAGGAAGTATACTCTGCTTTGGAAAAAAGCTGTAGATTGGAGTCACACATGTGTGTTAAACTTTCGGCATGACGTTGAGGGCGCTTTGAGTGCTGCCGCCTGTTTTGTTCTAAAAGTGAGCAGCTAGGCATAACTAATGTCAATCAGCTAAGGCAGCACTGAGCATCAGATAAATTGGCGGGAATGTAGTTATAACTTCTTTGATTACACGTGAAAAACCAGCCATCTGGTAAACGCACATGAGCATAATTAAAAGTAACACTGGTCAACAACAAATTTGTTGTCTGCGTTTTTTTCAGTTGATTTAGGACGAATCTGATGCGCTGAATCCAAAAATCACATTGGTTTTGCTCAATCAGGTCAAGTTTTTGAGCTATGGCCACATGTCGTTTTTTTACGTTTTTGCTCACATGTACGCTTCTGTGGAGCATTTTAGAAGAAGTTGGTGGGGGTAAAATGCCATGTCGAATAATTGTTTTGATACGAAATGATTATTTTAATGACAAGAAGTATTCAGGTCTGATAGTTCTGGGTGATTATGTCGAAAAGGGATCAGTTTGAAGTCATAAAACCTCGAAATCTTCCATAAATTGGTGCGGCTGGGATCAACAGAAAGAACCGGAGCAGCCTCAAGTATCCTGATCTCCAATCAGCACGTCGTCCTGTAGCTTATTGTGATGAAATTCCAGTGCCTATCTTTGGAGAACTTCCTGACATTAGTGACGAAGATGTTGTAATATGAGTACTCAGCAGCTGCGAACAAGCAGTTCAATGTTTATATCACATGATGGGTCTGAGCCTTTCCCGAGGGGGCCAGTTTCCAACAAATGGCAGCAGAGGACTGTAGCAACAAATGTATGCAGAGTTGCTGGTTGCGACGTTCCACAGACCTCTAACAATTCCTGATGGATGGCTGCCTGGTGAATGCGGATCGAAGGAATCTCCGGTTCATCAAAGTGCTGCTGTTTTTCTGCTGTTTCGTTTTTGGATTAAAACACAGCGAAAGTCAAGTTCCTGCATTCCGGAGGAGTGCTGATTACCCTGCCGACAACCGCCAAGGAACTGTGAGTACTTTCGGCTGATTTATGGGCTCGTTAAGCTTCAAAGGTAAAAGAGAAGCAAGCCGGAGTTGAGCAGTTAAGGCTCAAAGGCTGCTGGAATTTACAGCGTTGCTTGCTGCCAAAGGCTTACAGCTCGTGGCTGATAGCTGTAAATTGGGATCAAGATGGATGCCAAGTCGGAGGCGGGTCTACCCTACCTACAGCCCTTAACAAATGACAACTATTCCTCATGGTCTCTGAAAATGAAAGCCCTGCTTGAGAGACAGACAATATTTGGAGTGATACAAAATCCTATTCCTGCTGCACGAACAAGGGTCTGGAATGACTCTGACATGCAAGCAAGGTCTGCTATCGTCTTGTGTGTTGGGGACGATCAACTGGTGCATATCTCAAATTTAGAATACGCCAGAGACATTTGGTTTGCTTTACGACGTGTTCATATGCATGAGGCAGCTGGCACTGCGCTGCTGCATTTTGAAAAGCTCACAAACTTGAGACTGAAGCCTGATGGGGATGTTCAGGAACACCTGACTGAGATGCAATTTCTTCGACAGCAGATGGCGCAGAGGAATTTTCCACTTGAAGAGTCTATCTTTTGTTTTATGATAATAAACAGCTTGGATCAGAGATTCAAAATGGTTGCAAGTCAACTTGGTTCGCTACCTGCTGCAGATCTGACGGTTCAACGCATTTGTTCCATTGTGCTTAATGAGAATGACAGGCTCGCTGCAATGGCTGTTGCTGATGGGGGGAGTGAAGCTGCCAATTCTACCACCCCTACTGCTGTTGCTGGAGAAGGGGCTGTAGCTCTAAACGTCATTCGTTGCTACAATTGTGGTCAGCCTGGGCATGTTCAGAAGAACTGTAAAAAGGCCCGTTTGCCAAAAGGAGCCAAAGGGGGCTCGGCAAAGCCAGAGGCTACAAGCAAGGGTTGTGCCAAATCACAGGCGAGACCAGCAAAAGCATTGATGTCGCCAAAGGCCTCATCATCGGTTGAGAATGCATTTATCTTAGACACAGGAGCCACAGAGCACCTTACGGCACGGAGAGAATTATTTTCTACGTTTCAGAATCTTTTTATTATTATTATTTTTATTTTCACTGCAGAATCATAACAAAAATTACAAACATTGAATCCAAAATAATACTATACACACAAAAAGGAACATACAAAAAAAAACAGAAAAGAAAAAGGAAAACAAACAAACAAAGGAAACAAAACTAAACTAAACATAAACGAAAAAGCACACATCTACAGAAAAAAATCATATCATTACGTACATAAACACGTATTGACTTCCTTCCTTTGTTCTAAGACCTCAAAAAAATTACTCTTACTATATTGTTGTGTCTAATTAGATTACTTCCACCTTTGTACTTTTTTTTAACACCATTTTTCTTTTTCTTTAACCCTGTAAAGCATCATTCATTACATACCAATATACTTACTCCAGAACAATGTTTTTTCATATACTCTTTAGCACAACCCCATTCTTTTAATAATTTCTGGTCTGATTGTCCCCTTATGTATGCTGTGAGTCTTGCCAGATTTATGTATTCACAAAATTTAATTTGCCAATCTTTCACTGATGGAATTTTTATCCCTTTCCAGTTTTTTGCTATAAGCATCCTGGCAGCTGTTGTTGCATAAAGGAGTACTTTCCTTTGATTTTTCTGGAATATCATTTGTAATTAAACCTAAAAGGAATGCCTCCGGTTTTTTACTGAAAGATATTTTAAACATCTTTTTGAGTTCTTCATAGATTTCATTCCAGAATTGTTTAATAGGTCGGCATTCCCACCACATGTGAAACATTGTTCCTATTTCTTTTTTACATCTCCAACAGGTATTTGATTTTAATTTGCAAATTTTAGCCAATTTTACCGGAGTTAAGTACCATTGGTACACCATTTTCATAAAATTTTCTCTTATTGTATAACATGCCGTGAATTTAATATCTTTCCATAATTTCTCCCATTGTTCCAGCCGAATTACATATCCTATATCACATGCCCATTTAATCATAACTTCTTTTACTTCTTCATCCTTTAATTCCCATTCTAATAATAAATTGTACATTTTAGATATATTCTTTTTTGAGTTTTGTAATAATACTTTTTGTAATTTTGATTCTTCTTTTTCAAATCCAATTACTTTATCCTGGTTGAATATTTGTGCAATTTGGTGATATTGTAGCCATGTGGTACAGTATTGGGTCACCTCTTCGTATGGTCTTAGTTTTAATTGGCCCTGTTCTTCCTTTAGGAGCTGCTGGTATGTTGCCATTCTTCCTATAGTATTTTTCTTTTTAACCGAAATTCCTTCTAACGGTGAGACCCACCATGGGGTTTTTGGTTCTAACAACCTTCTATGTCTCACCCAGACCTTGTATAATGCATTTCTAATTACGTGGCTTAGAAATTCTTTATGTACTGCCACTTTGTTATAAATTAGATAGGCGTGCCAACCATATCTGTTGTTCCATCCCTCCAAATCCAAAATGTCACTGTTATCCAATTTGATCCAATCCTTGATCCAAGTAAAGCATGCCACATCGTAATATAGCCTCAGGTCTGGGAGTCCAAAACCTCCCTGCTCTTTTATGTCGGTTAATAATTTATGTTTGATCCGTGGCCTTGCCATATAAACTTTGTTAGGTCTGTTTTCCATTTTTTAAACCAATCATCTTTACCTATTATGGGAATCATTTGGAAAAGGAACAGAAGTTTTGGTAAGATATTCATTTTAATAGCCGAAATTCTACCCCAGAGTGTTAAATTCAATCTTGTCCAAGTTTCCATTTCTCTTTTTGTTTCTTCCCAATTTTTTTTATAATTATCTTCAAACAAATTTATATTTTTCATTGTTATTTGTATTCCTAGATATTTCACTTTTTTTACAATTTGTAATCCAATTTTTTCTACCAGGTCCTTTTTCTCTTGATCTCCCATGTTTTTTACCCTTAGTTTCGTTTTTTCTTTATTCAAAGCAAAACCTGATACCCTTCCAAAGTTTCCCATTTTTTCTAGAGCCTTTGCTATGCTTTCCTTTGGATTTTCCACCATTAAGACTAAATCATCTGCAAATGCCCTTATTTTGTATATTTTCTCTCCTAGGGATATTCCATTTATTTCTTGATCCAATCTGATTTCTTGATTTAATATTTCCAAAACCAAAATGAATAATAAAGGTGAAAGTGGGCACCCTTGTCTGGTGCCCTTCTGTATTTTAAAATAATCAGTCGCATCATTATTTATTATTATATTTGCTTCTTGTTGTTCATAAATTGCTTTTAGCCCTCTTGTAATTTGGTCTCCCATGTCCATCTGGTCTAATAATATTTTTAGAAATTTCCATGATACTTTGTCAAACACCTTTTCCACATCCACAAAAACAAAGGCTACCTTCTTACTCGGTTTCATGTCTAAATACTCAATCATATCAATCACTGTTCTTATATTATCACTCATTTTCCTGCCCGGCAAGAACCCTGCCTGCTCTTTATTTATACAATCCTGCAAAACTGTCTTTAATCTTGTTGCCAATATTCGTGCATAGATCTTGTAATCATTATTTAGTAATGATATTGGTCTATAATTGGTTATAAACTCTTTATTTCGACCTTGTTTTGGGATTACTACTATGTGAGCCTGTTTCCAGGTGTTGGGGATCTTCCCGTCTTCTAGTATTCTATTTAAGAGTGTCTTCATAGGTGATAATAGTGGTTCCTCTAATTTTTTGTAATGTATTGCGGTAAGACCATCTGGACCTGAGGATTTTCCCAGTTTCATCTTAATTATCGCTTGATGAAGCTCTGTCGTGTTTATTGGGGAGTTTAGATCTTGAATCTTTTCTTTCTTAATTTTGGGTATATCCTTTCCACATAAATACTCTTTTATTTCATCCTCTGTCTCATTTCCTGCTTTATATAACTTATTGTAATATTTTATAAAGCACTTTTTAATTTCCTCAGGATTATCTAAAGTTCTCCCCTCTTCCACTATTTTATCAATCAGTTTTTCCTTTTGTCTCTTTTTCAATTGCGTTTCAGAATCAATGCTTCACTGTGAAACAGGCCAATGGTCAAGAGATGGAAGCAACTGGATTCGGGACTGTTTATCTGGAGAGTCTGAATTTGACTATAAACAACGTTTACTATGTTCCAGACTTAAAATTTAATTTGCTGAGTGTATCTCAGATGACAAAGAAAGGATTGGTGTTATCCTATGATGAGAAGAGATGCAGAATCTTCAAGGACGGAAAGCTGTATTTTTCTGCCAAAGAGAAAGATGAACTGTGTTGACTTTTGACGTTTGTGATTACAAAGTTTGTAATGCTTGTGAAACTAAAATGTCTTCTCTTACAGGTTTATCCAAAGGTGCAAAGGAGAAGAAATCCACGAAGGTTACCAGGATTTTCCAGCGGGTGTATGCTGACGTAATTGGTCCTCTAGCACCCTCTAGAGGCAAAGCGAAATTCTATCTTGTAATTGTTGATCATTATTAAACGTTTGTTGGGGGAGATCTAGGTTTTTTTTTGGGGGGGGTTATTTGTCCTGTCTTCACGCTTTTTAAGATGGAGGACCACTGTAGCCACCCCCAACGAAACGTTTTCAAGATGGAGGGTGAGGGAACAGCTGCAGTCACCTGCGGTTCCTGCACAATGTTTGCCATCTTGCCAAAGGTTGCAGGCAGCTTTACCTGCAGCAATTGCATGTTGATTGCCCTCTTAAAAGACAAAGTCCAGCAACTGGAGGAACGTGTAGCTATGCTCCAAAGAATTAGAGAGCTGGAGCTCTTCTTGGAAGCAACAGAGCACACCGTCTCCACCAAGGAGGAGACAGGGGACTCCCCTGAGAAGGAGGCTAGTTCACCAACACAGGTGCCAGATATATGGAGAAACGTGACTCAAAGAAGTAGGAGGCCCAGGGTTTGCTCTGATTGTTTAGAAATACACAATCGCTTTGAAGTCCTCTCCCCTAGCATGGAAGACGAAGAACAGACTCCATTTGAGGATCTCTCCCTCATTACAGTCGATCAGGTATATGAAGACGAGCAGCAAAGTCAGTCCTCAGGAAATGTGCAGTCGACCTTGGAACGGACAGCTCACGGAAGAACCCTGACCAAACCTAAGAGGAGGTGTGTAGTGGTGATAGGGGATTCCCTACTGAGGGGAACAGAAGCAGTGATCTGTGGGCCTGACAAGATGTCTCGGGAGGTGTGCTGTCTCCCCGGGGCTAAGATCCAAGATGTAACTGAACGACTGCAAGGAATCATAAAACCCATTGACAAATATCCCTCCCTCTTGGTTCATGTGGGAACCAATGACACTGCAAGCAATAGCCTCCAGAAGATCAAAAGAGACTACGAGGCTCTCGGCAGGAAATTGAAGCAACTAAATGCACAAATTGTCATCTCATCTGTCCTCCCAGTTGAACGACGTGGCCCAGGGAGAGAGGGAAAAATAGTGGAAGTGAACAGCTGGCTTTGCAAATGGTGTAAACAGGAACAGTTTGGATTCTTAGATCACGGACTGCAGTTTCTTGAAGATGGACTTCTGGCAAGCGATGGGCTGCACCTCACAACGGTTGGGAGGAATGTTTTTGCCAAAAATCTCAGAAACCTCATCAGGAGGGCTTTAAACTGACTAATGTGGGGGAGGGAGACAGTGCTCCTGAAGGTAGGAATCTATCATTTGATGAAGATGATCATCCAAATGTCATAGACCAAATGGAGCAAACAGCACGCAGACCTAGTGGTGGGAGAAAAAAATCCTTAAATAAGAGACACGGGGGAATGATTAATGGACTTCAATGTCTGTACACTAATGTGCAAAGCATGGGAAATAAACAAGATGAGCTTGAGCTCTTGGTACAGCAAACTAAATATGACATAATAGGCATCACTGAAACCTGGTGGGATAAGTCCCACGATTGGAATGTAATAATGGAGGGATACAGTCTATTTCAGAGAAACAGACCAGACAAGAAAAGAGGAGGAGTGGCGTTATATGTCAGGGATGTGTATACCTGTGAAGAGATCCAAGATTTAGAACCTCAAAGCCAAAGTGAGAGCATTTGGGTCAAAATTAAGGGAGAGAAGAATAAGAGAGACCTCATTGTGGGAGTTTACTATAGATCCCCAAGCCAAACGGAGGACATAGATTATGCCTTCCTGGAACAGATGGCCAAGCATGCAAAAGGAAGGGAGATAGTAGTAATGGGGGATTTCAATTACCCGGATATTTGTTGGATGTCAAACTCAGCCAAGAGCATAAGGTCAAACAGATTCCTCACTGGCCTTGCAGACAACTTCATTGTCCAGAAAGTGGGAGAAGCAACAAGAGGAACAGCCATTTTAGATCTGGTCCTAGCCAATGTTGATCACCTGGTTAGTGGGGTAGAAGTGGAAGGATCATTAGGCGCGAGTGATCATGCTCTTCTGAAGTTTACTATACAGCGGAAAGGAGCAGCCAAGCATACTAGGACTCAATTTCTTGACTTTAAGAAAGCCGACTTCATAAAACTTAGTTGCTGGGTGAGATCCCATGGACAGTAATACTAAAAGGAAAGATTAAAAAAGGATGTGTACAAAAAATGGAAAAGGGGGGAAACCACCAAAGAGGAATTCAAACAAATAGCCAGCACATGTAGACACAAAGTCAGAAAAGCTAAAGCACAGAATGAACTAAGGCTTGCTAGAGAGGTTAAAAGCAACAAAAAAGGCTTTTATGGGTATGTCCGTAGCAAAAGGAAGAACAAAGAAACAGTGGGGTCACTCAGAGGAGAAGATGGTGAAATGCAAACAGGGGACACAGAAAAGGCTGAATTCCTCAATGCCTTCTTTGCCTCAGTCTTCTCTGATAAAGAAAACAATGCCCGACCTGAAGAATTTGGAGCAAATGATTCAGCAGAGGAAACACAGCCCAGAATAACTAAGGAGATAGTACAAGAATACTTGGCTAGTTTAGATGTATTCAAGTCTCCAGGGCCAGACGAACTGCATCCAAGAGTATTAAAAGAACTGGCAGATGTGATCTCAGAACCACTGGCAGTCATCTTTGAGAATTCCTGGAGAACAGGCGAAGTCCCGGCAGACTGGAGGAGGGCAAATGTTGTCCCTATTTACAAAAAGGGGAAAAGAGAGGACCCAAATAATTACCGCCCAGTCAGTCTGACATCAATACCAGGGAAGATTCTGGAGCAGATCATTAGGCAAACAGTCTGTGAGCACCTAGAAAGGAATGCTGTGATCACCAATAGTCAGCATGGATTTCTGAAAAATAAGTCATGTCAGACTAACCTGATCTCGTTTTTTGACAGAATTACAAGCCTGGTAGATGAAGCGAACGCAGTGGATGTAGCCTACCTTGATTTCAGCAAGGCATTTGACAAGGTGCCCCATGATATTCTTGTAAAGAAGCTGGTAAAATGCGGTCTTGACTATGCTATCACCCAGTGGATTTGTAACTGGCTGACTGACCGAACCCAAAGGGTGCTCATCAATGGTTCCTCTTCATCCTGGAGAAGAGTGACTAGTGGAGTGCCACAGGGTTCTGTCTTGGGCCCGGACTTATTCAACATCTTTATCAACGACTTGGATGATAGACTCAAGGGCATCCTGATCAAATTTGCAGATGACACCAAACTGGGAGGGGTGGCTAACACCCCAGAGGACAGGATCACACTTCAAAATGACCTTGACAGATTAGAGAACTGGGCCAAAACAAACAAGATGAACTTTAACAGGGAGAAATGTAAAGTATTGCACTTGGGCAAAAAAAATGAGAGGCACAAATACAAGATGGGGGACACCTGGCTTGAGAGCAGTACATGTGCAAAGGATCTAGGAGTCTTGGTTGACCACAAACATGACATGAGCCAACAGTGTGACATGGCAGCTAAAAAAGCCAATGCAATTCTGGGCTGCATCAATAGGAGTATAGCATCTAGATCAAGGGAAGTAATAGTGCCACTGTATTCTGCTCTGGTCAGACCTCACCTGGAGTACTGTGTCCACTTCTGGGCACCTCAGTTCAAGAAGGACACTGACAAACTGGAACGTGTCCAGAGGAGGGCAACCAAAATGGTCAAAGGCCTGGAAACGATGCCTTATGAGGAACGGCTAAGGGAGCTGGTCATGTTTAGCCTGGAGAAGAGGCGGTTAAGGGGTGATATGATAGCCATGTTCAAATATATAAAAGGATGTCATATAGAGGAGGGAGAAAGGTTGTTTTCTGCTGCTCCAGAGAAGCGGACACGGAGCAATGGATCCAAACTACAAGAAAGAAGATTCCACTTAAACATTAGGAAGAACTTCCTGACAGTAAGAGCTGTTCGACAGTGGAATTTGCTGCCAAGGAGTGTGGTGGAGTCTCCTCCTTTGGAGGTCTTTAAGCAGAGGCTTGACAACCATATGTCAGGAGTGCTCTGATGGTGTTTGCTGCTTGGCAGGGGGTTGGACTCGATGGCCCTTGTGGTCTATTCCAATTCTATGATTCTATGATTCTATGATTCTATGGTTCTATGGTTCTATGGTTCTATTCTCAGTATGTGTGGATTCACGTGCTGCAGACACCAAAGGAAACCTTAGCAAGGTTTAAAGAGTTTTGTGATAAGGTGAAAACTGTTCATGATGCTAATGTTGAAACTCTTTTCACAGATGAAAAGCCAATTTTTGTTTCGCAGTATTTTCAAGATTTCCTTGAGAAACGTGAGATAGATCATAAGATTGCTGTCTCTGAAGCTTCATGGAATAAGTGTGTGTGTGTAAAGTTGAACACAGAGTTGCAGAAAGGCATGAAAGCTCAATTGCTTAGTTCACATTTGCCACAAGAGTACTGGGCCAAATCACTGAGCTCATTTTCTTACACGTGGGTGAGAAAGTTCTCAAAAGGTATGGAAAGTTCTCCATTTGAGAGGCTGTTCCAGAAGAAACCTTCAGTTAAACACTTTAGGGTCTTCGGGTCTCATGTGCGTGTGGATACACCACAGGGAATTAAGGTTGCCAAGGGCATTTTTGTGGGTTATGAAAAGGGTTTCTACAGAGTAGTTTTGCTCGAGTCTGATATGGTGATTCTCACAAAGTTTGTAGAGAGCACTGCAGGAGACAGGAGACAGGAGACAGGAGAGAGAGGTTCTCCACACATTTCCCACTGATGTCAATACAGATGAGTATTCTGATACTGAGAGTGACACAGAGAGCTCAGAGAGTTCTGCTGACACAGTCACTGAGAAGGGTTCATACACTATGTCCAAGCCTTCACAGGTTGAGGCTGAACTAGAATTGACAGAACCACTGTTTACTGTTGGGCGTGGTTCTCCCAAAAGTCCCAAGGATGAACCAGTCAGCAAGGAGGATCTGCACCTCATTCGCAGATCTAAGAGAGTCACAAAGGGAATACCACCCAAAACGTACTCTCAAGAGTTTGCTAACTCAGCTGCTGCACGTGTTGCTATAGTTAACAACTCAAGCCAGGTTCAAGGTTTGTCAAAGTCAGGGACAAAGCCACACCTGGAAGTTGCAAAAAGCAACACTATTTCCCCTAGCCAAGGTAAAGCAGAAGCTCTAATTCCTTGGAAAACAGACAACCAGAGGATTACACTGGTGAAACCAGTGGCAGGTAGTTCCAAAGGTGGAACTGAAACAACAGGAGATTATTATGTGTATAACAACTGTTTGTTTTCTTCTCTGGATGATGCTTTTATCGCTGATTGCTTTGAATCATATGAGGGAGGATGTTGTAATAGGAGTACTCAGCAGCTGCGAACAAGCAGTTTGATGTTTACATCACATGATGGGTCTGAGCATGGGACAGGAAGTTCCAACCTGTTCTCAGAGTTGTGTTCTCAGTGTAACATGAAACCTTCCTGTTGTTCCTGTATAGGAGGAGTTTGTCAGTTGCTCAGAGGTTTCTGAGAGAGAAGTCATGCTTTGTACAGTGTACAGTCCAGGAATAAAGTAGATTGAAATAGACTACTTTTTCAGACTGTTTACTTTCTCCTGCTGCTATGCAAGGGGGAAGGGAGCGTGCACCTCTCAGGAGGGGGGTGTCGCTTATCCAAGACCTCCCTGGCCTGTCCAGATGCCAGCCAGGGTAGATCATCGGCAACAGGCCCCGAGTGCCTGGGAAGAAGAGCCTTTCCCGAGGGGGCCAGTTTCCAACAGAAGATGCCTCCAGTGTTGAAGGACATGAAGAAGAAGAAGTGGTTCTTGAAGATGATGCTCCACACTTGATCTTAGCCAAAAGGCCGAAAAGCGATTGAAGATGATGCTCCACATCCATTTTCCAAAAAGGAGTTGAATGATCTAGTTCGCGACCTCAGCTTGTCAAAGGACTGCCGAACTGTTGGCATCCAGATTGAAGGAAAAAAAACCTCCTCTCTGACAGTGCTCGCATCAGCTTCTTCCGCATCAAGAGTACCTCCATTTTTTCTCGGAAGAGAAGGACTTGGTGTACTGTGCAGATATTGCACAGCTTCTGCTCAAGCTTGGAGTGCCACAGTACGAACCCAAAGATTGGAGACTGTTCATTGACAGCAGCAAGCAATCACTGAAATGTGTTCTGCTACACAACGGCAACCAGTTTGCCTCTATACCCCTGGCTCACTCGACTACACTGAAGGAGAACTATGAAGCGGTGAAGTATGTGCTGGAGAAAATTGGTTATGATCAGCATAAGTGGTTTATTTGTGTTGACCTGAAGATGGTGAACTTTTTGTTGGGACAACAGTCTGGCTTCACCAAGTACCCATGTTTTCTGTGCATGTGGGATAGTAGAGACCGTGCTCAGCATTACACGAAGAAGGACTGGCCTGTGCGGGAGGAATTGTTGCCTTACAAAGAAAGGAACATCATCAACGACCCTCTGGTGGACAGAGACAGAATACTCTTCCCACCGCTGCACATCCAGCTCGGCTTAATCAAGCAGTTCACCAAGGCTCTGGGCAAGTGGTGACTGCTTCACTTACTTGTGCCAGGCTTTTCCAGGATTGACCATGGAGAAGTTGAAAGCCGGCATCTTTGACGGTCCTCAGATCTGTCAGCTCATCAGAGATCCAGAGTTCGGAAGCTCAATGAACGAAGTGGAACTGGAAGCGTGGAAGGCATTTGTTCTGGTAGTGAAGCACTTTCTTGACAACAATAAGGCCAGAAACTACGCAGAACTTGTCAACAACATGCTGACTGCTTTCAGAAACCTGGGCTGCAACATGAGCGTCAAGATGCACTACCTATTTCCACATCTGGACTGGTTTCCTGAGAACCTGGGTTCAATGAGTGACGAGCAGGGGGAGAGATTCCATCAGGACATGAAAGAGATGGAGACCAGGTATCAGGGTCGCTGGGACGCAGTCATGATGGCTGACTACTGTTGGACTCTGAAGAGAGACCTCCCTGCTGCTGAGCATTCCAGGAGTTCCAAGAAATGGAAGTTCAAGCCCTGAAGTTTGAAAAATGGTGAAGAAACATGCAATTTATGTGTACTTACCTTTATCAATGACCACCATTCAGTTTACAGTAAACCTGACCTGATGGAGAGAAACGGATGCCATTTCCTGATTCAGCAGTGCAAAAATACCCTAAATCAGTTGTAGAAATCTAGACAACATTCAAAAAGTAAAAAAATTGTTACGCAGTGATTTGCTGAACACGTGAACAATTCCAAGTTGGCTTTCCACCTGTTTCCAAACAGTGATCTACTTTCTTACTGCAGTTCACAATCCAAACACAAGAGGTGTCTGGCGGGGCTGCAACTCTAGGTGTGTATAATAAGATTGCATCCAGGGCTAACTTTTGCATCACTGTTCCCCAATCATGCAGATTAGTATAATTTATGATACCTTTGGAAAGCCAGTCAGAAAACCATTTTGCCATTTTTGTGGCATGTGCCATATGAAAAGGTTGCTTACAGACTGGAATCATACAATCTCCTAAGGCAGTGTGCATGTCATATGTTTCACTCAAACAAAAATGAGAGACATTAGCAACTTCAGCTAAACGCATCCACAAATTATAGCTATGACTAGAAGAAACATCAGTGGGAAGAGAGATACATTGAGTACTAGGAATCAAGAAAGCAAGCAATATACATGTCAAAATCAGCATAGAGTTCATATTTAGCTGAGTAATCAAAGCGACTAAAAAAGTCTCAGGTTCCTCTGGAATATCTTGACGCTGAAGCTGAGTTCCGGCATCAGAGGCTAAGGTTTTCAGCATTCCCCAGGTCACCTTTGGGCACCCTTCAGCCTTACGAGGAGGAGGGCAGACATGACAGACTCTGACACGGGGCTGCTGAGCCTGTGGAGGTGGAGTCAGGGTCATGGTCATCGCAAAGTCCGGAAGGGGATTCTGGAGGCCTTGGTGCCAACTCATGCCTTGGCCGATAGGGACGAACACAGCGACCTGGAACCCACAAAGGACCTGAGGAAGTAAGAACAGACGCACATCCTCGCCCCCAAGTGATCAAAGGAACAGGCCCCTCCCACTGCGGGTTGGGAAGTTGCCGGTACGTCACCAGCGGACGTTCCAGAGGTACTTCTTTCTTAAAGTGGCGTTCCATAGGAGAAAATTTATTAGGAAAGGAAACTGTTAATTGATTTAAGGTAGAGAACAACTGACACAACATTAGATAAGTCTTGTGGGCGAACACCATGATCACCAAGCTGTTTCCCCAAGAGTTGTTTGAAGGTCCAATGAGCACGTTCCACGATAGCTTGTCCTGTGGAATTGTACGGAATTCCATGTGACAATAAAATATCCCATTTCACACAAAACTCACGAAATGCAGTGGAAGTGTAGGCGGGCCCATTATCAGTTTTCATCGCTAGAGGACGGCCCATCACTGCAAACGCTCGAAGACAATGTTGTATCACATGTCTAGCAGTCTCGCCTTTCAACGGAGTGGCCCATATGAAATCAGAATATGTGTCAATACTAACATGTAGGTAACAATGGGGCGCAAAGGCTGAAACTCTAGTGACATCTGTCTGCCATAAAGCATTTGCATTAGATCCTCTAGGATTGACTGCATCAAAAGGAAAGTAAACAGGACTTAAAGCACATGAAGGACACCCACCAACAATATCCTTCGCTTGCGTCAGAGGAATTGAAAATTGCTTGTGAAGCTGCTTAGCACCCTGGTGGAAAAATGCATGGCTGTCAATTGGATTAGTAAATAACGGACACAAGGACTTTAGAGCTGAATCAGCATGTTGATTTCCTTCTGACAGTGCATCTGTGAATCCTGTATGGGAGCGAATATGAGCAGCATAAAAAGGCATAGTTCTATGTGTCAAGAGATTTTTTAGTGTCAGAAAGAGAGAGTAGATTAGAATCCAGCATAGGAGAAAGATAGGAATTAGCCAAATGTGATAACAGATTAAACACATATTGAGTATCCACTATGATATTAAAAGGTTGATCTGGAAACGTTGTAAAAGCAAGGTTTACAGCAGCCAATTCCGCTCTTTGCGCACTCAGCTGACTAGCTGTGAACAAAGTATGCCAGTTATTATCAGAATCTTTATACGTCAAGACACCTCTAGAGGGAGCTCCATCTGTAAAAAGTGTAAGCGCATTTGGAATAGGAACCTGTTTTTGAACAGAGACTAATTTCCAGGGCACCTGTTGGATTAAAACCAAGCATGGATCCTTAGGAGGGTTAAAATGAAATGTTCCAACATAATCTGCAAACACAAATTGATAGGAAAGAGAAGTCATCATTAGGGACTCATGCTCCTGTTTAGACAAGCAGCAATATCAAATCCTGTTAGCTGCTGTGCTCTGCATCATGCACGATGGATCAGTTCCATGTGCGCAAACAGATAAGGATAGACATTCCTAGGTGGTGTGTTAGGCAAATGTAGCCACTCCAAAATTGTGATTCTGTCAGCAGTGTCTGGGGAAAAAAGTAGACCTGTAGGCAGAGATAGTGTATTAAGGAGAATTACACGCAAAGGACCTTCCTGTGTGATGCGATCAACCATACTCTTACGCAGTGCTAAATTCACTTGATGGAGAGAGTGGCACATGCCTTTGGACACAGGAATAACATCAGCTGGGGAGCTTTTCCCTTTAAGAGCATTGAACAGAGGCTGCAGCTCATGGGTTGGTAACCCCAAAAAAGGTCTGACCCAATTAAGGTGACCCCAAAAACTCTGCAGCTGCTGTAAAGTAAACTCATTAGGAATCTTAAGTTCAGGGAGGAAAGGAGAAGAAGAAGCTTGCAATAAGCAATGTCCAAGATATAGGAATGGTGGCTTCATTTGATTTTTTTCTGATGCTATGCAGAGTCCTTTTAAAGACATACATGTGATAACTCCTCACTTATGCCTTCTGGAAGTACTGGTCCAGATATTAAAACATCATCCATAAAATGATAAATCATAAGTTCAGGATGAGCGTCTCTGAAAGGCTGCAAAGCCTGTGCCACAAAATGCTGACACAGAGTTGGAGAATTCAACATTCCTTGTGGGATCACCTTCCAATGAAACCTCCGTGTGGGTTGAGAATTATTATAGACAGGAACTGTGAACGCAAAATGTTCCCGATCTTGGGGTGCAAGAGGAATTGTAAAAAACACACACAATCTTTTAGGACTTCCGGTTCAGCGCGTCTCCAGCACAGGCGGGGATTTCTTCCTTGCGGAGGATCCTGAGCTTCCCGGAGAAAATAGGGGTTCCACAGGGCGCCGTGGTCCCCTGAAAAGTGTCAGGAGGGTGTCCAGACACACAGGTTCCCGCAGAGCCAAAACGCGGACCTCTCGGCCGTCAGGTAACTCTGTTTGCAGAGCGAAGAGTACGGCGGGGGGAGAAGCGGGCGGGGGGAAACCATGGCTGTCTCCGGGAAAGGCGAAGCCCCGTGCCTGTAGGAGAAGTGCTTGAATTCTTAAAAAAAGAAGAAACCCGAGCCTAATAGGAAAGAAAGAACTTGGACATTATCAAAGGAAAGGCTGGGTAAAAAGGAAGCTGAAATGAGCACAATTCTTACCTGGAATCATTACGAACGCAAGGAATAGACAAAGCGGAGAGAAATGTGAGTGACGCTAGCGGACAAAGTTCTTCTCTCCTTTCTAACTCTCTCTGCTTGTATGGGGGGATATTAAGTAACCAACAAAAAAGGAATTTAGAGGGAGAGCAAAGAGACAATACTTTGCTACTTTTGGCTACTTCTCAGCCCTCCCGGTGACGGGGGAAGGAGCTGAAACTTAATTTCATTTGGGAAGCTCTGCACAATGGAGGTCTCCATTTCGTGAAAGTTTGGTCTCCATTATAAGCTCTACGAACTGCCAGCGGAAGGAGGAAGAGGATATCTTCTTTGTTAAGTGCTAATCTTTACCCCCGAGAATTTCAGTCAAGTTTAACAACTTTATAAAAGCTACTGTCTGTTGGGGACAAAACTAAAAAAGAAGCTGTGGGCAAAAATAAAAGAGAAGGTGAACAAACTATCTTCTCTCTTCTCCCTTCTCTCGCTGTTTCCTTTTTTTGCCGCTCCTCCATTAGCTGGCTGTTAGACCCCTGGTGGACGGGGGAGAAATTATAATTGGCTCTTTCTTCTCTTTTCTCTTTATTTTTTCCGGAGGTTTGGAATTTTTGGGATTTAGCCCAATTGAGGGCAAGAAGATTAAGAAGTGGACTCAAAACAACTTATGGAATAAACAACCCCATAAGGAATAGCCCATTTGGGGGCAGGAAGAACCGAGTCGCTTGTCTACCAGAGCCAAAATAGTGGAGTCCCTGGAAGGACTACAATCTATATATATTTTTTTTCTTTTTTTCCTCCCTTGACCTCCCTGGGTTCTTCTTTCGGTTTGTTGGAATATCGTATTTGGTGAAGTAGACCAATTGGTGGTAACAAGAGGAGAAGAGGAGAATACTAGATCCTTACTTAATTCTATCTAAGACTATTCAACATATTCTATTATAAATCTACTAGTATTAAGTACATGGAACTTTAAGGAATTGGAAGGTACCAATAGGCTTGATACTGCCAGATATTGTTCTGAGTTTTGGAAAACATTGTAAAATTGATTGTTACGTTCTGATTGGGGAAGGCTAATTTTAGATATCGCAATAGGTTTTTTACCTTATTTAACTGGCGTAGTAAGATATATTTGTACAAAATGTCTCATGTACCAAAGAAAGGCGGGAACGGGGGGACACCAGTGGAAAGGAAGGGGTCCAAGCAAGAAACAGACTTTAGAGCTGAAAGACTAAAGATGTTTGCAGAGATTAGGCAAAGTGAAAAAAATCTGGAAACAAAAATTGAACAGGTAGATTCTAAGATTGGAAAAATGGATAAGAAAATAGATGAAACTGTGAGTGAACTGAAAGGACAAATTAAAGAGGTATCCAAAAGAACTCAAGTGTTAGAAGAAGGAATGAAAAGGACAAAATTGGAAATGAAGGAGTTAAAGCGTGAGGATGATAAAATTAGAGTAGGACTTTTAGAAACTAACAAAATACAAGAGGAAATGTGGGATGCGATCTCCATGAATGAACTTCGGCAACGGGAAGTTAATTTAAGACTGAGGGGGGTACCAGAGAATCAAGGTGAGAATATCAGGCAAAAACTAATAACAGAATTGGCACAATGGTTGGAGTTTCAAGTAGAGGAGGTGGCGAGTACAATACAGAATGCCTTTAGATTAAAAGTGAAGACGACGAAGGCAAAGAAATTTCCAGGGGATTGTCTTATAGCTTTCAAGGATAGAGACATGAGGAATGTGGTGCTTCAAAAAAATAGAGAAAAAAGATTATGTATTGACGGTAGTTACATAATCATCTTTAAAGATATACCAATCAGACTGTTGAAACGGAGAGACCCCTATAAACCACAGGCACAAATTCTTAAAAAAAGCAATATAGAATTCAAATGGGAGTTCCCGGAAGGAATTTCATTCACTTATAAAAACAAGAGACATAGATTAACTAGCCCAGAAGAAATAGGTAAATTCCAAAGGAAATATAAAGAGTTATTAACGGAAGAGGAAGAAGAGGTCAGGGGAGCAGTAGGAGGGGTGGAGGTAAAGGGACTGAAAGATATGGAGGAGAGGAGGAAGGTTGGGGAAGGATTAGAGGAGGAGGGGGAGGAGGAGGAGGGGGAGGAGGGAGAGGAAGAAGAGGAAGAATTATAAGAAACTTAACTAAAGAAAAGGGTATTCTTATTAATTGAAAACAAACAAACAAACAAACAAAACAATATGGCATTAAAATTATGGAACTGGAATATAAATGGACTGAATGATAAAAAAAAGGAATAAGGTGGAACAATTCTTAAAGAAAAAAAACTTAGATATCATCTGTCTGCAAGAAACACACGTGGCAAAAAGGCATAGGAGAATTTTGATAAATAAAAGACTTGGAAACGAATTTATATCTTCAGACAAAGGAAAGAAAAGAGGAGTAATCTTATATATAAAAAACAAAATAGAAGCCCACCAAATCTTTAAGGACGAGGAAGGAAGAATTATTGCTGTTCAAATTAATTGGCAAGGTGAAAAAATAATAATTGTTGGAATCTATGCACCTAATGGGAATAAAGCTGATTTTTATAAAAACCTGGAGGAAAAATTGATGGAATATGTGGATCAAAAAATAATCATGATGGGAGATATGAATGGGGTGGTCTCAATTGAAATGGATAGACTGAGGGAGAGTGGATCAAAAGAAGGTAAATTACCCAAATCATTTTTCGAAATGATCCAAAACTGTAACTTGGTAGATATATGGAGATTAAGACACCCACAGGAGAAACAATTCACATATCATTCAGAGCCAAACCAATCTATGTCGAGAATCGATCAAATTTGGATTTCGAACGAGTTAACCCTAAGAATCCTCCAGGTAGAAATAGAACCAAGAGTAATCTCAGACCACAGTCCGATTAAATTGGAGATTAAAGGCTTTGAAGAAAGAACGTTTAGATGGAGGATGAATGATAGCCTTTTCGATGATCAAAAATTTGTACAACAGGCACAGAAGAAAATGAAGGAATACTTTATGGATAACTGTAACAAGGGTACAAAAATGAACATAGTTTGGGATGCAAGCAAGGCAGTGCTGCGAGGACTTTATATACAACAAAATTCAATTAAAAGGAAGAATAGAGAGAAAGAAAAGAAAGAAATCCTAAAACAAATTATGGAATATGAGCAAAAATTAATTGAAAACCCGAATAATATGAAAGTTAGACAAAGTATCAAGGCCTTGCAAACTCAGTTTGCTATGATAATAAACAAGGAGGTGGAATGGAACATTAAAAGATTAAGACAAAAGGACTTTGAATTTGCGAATAAATCAGGGAAATGGTTGGCCTGGCAGACCAAGAAAAGGAAAGAACAGAGTACAATAAATAAAATTAGAGTGAAGGACGAGGAGATAACTAGCCCCAAAGGCATTAGGAAAGGATTTTTCGACTTTTATAGTCAATTGTATAGAAAAAAAGAAAAGAATAATATAAGGAAAATAGAGAGATGTCTAAAAGAGAAAAAGGTGCAAAAGATCCCAACAGAAGCAAGAGATAGGCTGAATGCCCCGATAGATGAAGAGGAAATCAAGGTGGTTATATCAGAGCTGAAAAACGGGAAGGCCCCAGGACCAGATGGCTTTACAGCAAGGTACTACAAAGAATTGAAATTAATTTTGATAACACCGTTGAAAGAAACAATAAATAATATTTTAAAAGAGAGGGAGATTCCAGAGACCTGGAAGGAAGCATATATAACTTTTATTCCAAAAGAAGGTGTGGATTTAACACAAGTAAAGAATTACAGACCAATTTCTTTGCTAAACACCGATTACAAAATTTTTGCAGGAATAATAGCAAAGAGACTGAAAAAGGTTTTGCAAGGAATCATTCATGAAGATCAAACGGGTTTCCTTCCACGAAGGCAGATGAGAGATAATGTGAGAAATATAATAAATATCTTGGAGTACCTGACAGCTAGTAATGAGAGAAGAGCAATGCTAATGTTTGTTGATGCCGAAAAGGCGTTCGACAATATATCATGGGACTTTATGCTAAAAAATTTGGAATACATGGAGATGGGGAATGAGCTCTTTAATGGAATAAGGGCAATATACACGGAACAAAGGGCAAAACTGTTAGTAAACAATGTGACAACAGAAGAAATTAAAATATCAAAAGGTACTAGACAGGGCTGCCCACTTTCGCCATTGCCGTTCATTATGGTTCTGGAGATTCTCCTGAATTCAATTAGAGAAAATAAAAAGATAAGGGGGGTGATGGTAGGCCGCAATGAATATAAAGTTAGAGCCTTTGCGGACGATTTGGTTATAATGGTGGAAGACCCGATGGATAATGCAACCGAGGTGATAGAGGAAATTGAAAAATTTGGTGAGGTGGCCAGTTTTATGTTAAATAGGGGGAAGACAAAGATCTTAACAAAAAATATGGATCAAACAATGCGGGAGAGGTTACAACAACAAATAGGTATCGAAATTGTCAAAAAGGTCAAATACCTGGGCATATGGATAACAACTAAAAATATCGATCTATTTCAAAATAATTATGTACCGGTATGGCATGGAATTAAGAAAGACCTGGAGAGTTGGGGAAGGCTAAAACTATCCTTTTGGGGCAGAATAGCAATGATCAAAATGAACGTGTTGCCAAAAATGATATTCTTATTTCAGATGATCCCAGTATTAAGAGGAGTGAAGATTTTTAAGGAATGGCAAAGATTGATATCAAGATATATCTGGCAGGGCAAAAAACCAAGAATCAAATAAAAATTGTTGACGGATGTAAAGGAAAGAGGAGGTTTTGCCCTGCCAGATTTGAGGTTGTACTATGAGGCATCATGTCTTTGCTGGGTGAAAGAATGGATAAAACTGAAAGACACAAAACTATTGGACTTAGAGGGATTTGATAATAGATTCGGGTGGCACGTGTACTTATGGAAAGAGAAGAAAAAGGGTCACAAATCATTTGAAAATCATATCTTCCGGAAATCGTTAATTGAAGTATGGGACAGATACAAAAACATACTAGAAAGGGGAGTCCCACATTGGTTCTCTCCAGTAGAGGCCATAGCAATTAAGAAAATTAACATGGGGAGTAATTGGGTAACGTATGGTGATTTGGTCATGAAAGAAGGGGACAAATGGAGAATAAAACCATATGAGCAAGTAAAAGAATACGTCTATGATTGGTTGCAATATCTTCAGATAAGTGATATGTTTAAAAAGGAGATAAAAGAGAGAAGATATAATGAAAAAGACTCGAAATTTCAAATAGAAATTATTAATAATGATTACAAGATAATATCTAAAATGTACAAAATTTTATTGGAATGGCAAACGATGGATGAAGAGGTGAAAGAGGTGATGATTCACTGGGCCAGGGATTTGGGGTATAGTATAGAGTTAGAGGAATGGCAAAAAATATGGATTGAAAATTTGAACTTCACGGCATGTATCACGTTGAAAGAAAACACTATGAAGATGGTATACAGATGGTATATGACACCGGCGAGGCTTGCAAAAATGTACAAAACTTGTAATAAATGTTGGAAGTGCAGGGAGAAGGAGGGTACATTTATGCACATGTGGTGGGAATGCAAAAAGGTAAAGGGGTTTTGGGAAACAATATATAGTGAGTTAAAGAAAATGCTGAAGTATAATTTTGTAAAGAGAACAGAGTCTTTTTTGCTGGGAGTAACTAGAAATGCAATAAACAAAAGGGACAAAAAACTTTTTCAGTATGCAATAACGGCAGCGAGAACCCTACTGGCCCAAAGATGGAAACAAGAGGAGGCACCAACTTTGGAAGAATGGAGAGCAAAATTAACGGACTATGCGGAACTGGACAAATTAACGGGAAAGATCAGATTTCAAAGAGATCACAAGTTTTTGGAGGACTGGGGAAAATTCAGGGAGTATTTGGAAACTCTATGTGAGGATCATACAACGCTAGTGTGTTTCAAAGAAGCTTTGTGAAAAAAATCAGAAATATTGCAAGAAAGAAAATGTAGATAGGAAATTTATTTAAAGGTGATATAATAATTAAGAAATGCGTAGGTAGAGAAATAACCACGGAAGATTACCAGGGGAATTGTGGGAGGTCCAATAAGTGAACTATGTGATGTGTAAACTGAATGTTTGGAGAATATAAGGAAAAACCTTTAATAAAAAATATTGGGGGGAAAAAAACAATTTTTTAAATCAACTACAATCAATTGAAAATGTTGAGGTATCAATTTAGGATCTGGGAGTCCACTCTGTAGAGGTCCCATTGGTACTATTCTCTCATTTATCTTCATTAGATCATGAAGTAAGCGGTATTTACCACTTTTCTTATGGATCACAAAAATAGGGCTATTCCAAGAACTATTTGAGGGTTCAATATGATCTTGTTCCAATTGCTCCTGAACAAGGGCCTCTACTGCCTGGAGCTTTTCCTTTGGCAGTGGCCACTGATCCACCCAAACTGGAGGACCTGGTATCCAGGTAAGGGGAAGAGCAGTGGCTGCAGAATCTGGCGTAGAGGCCATCGCTATAAATTTGTCTGCAGCTTTGCATCTACCGTAATTTTCGCTCCATAACACGCAGTTTTTTGCTCCTAGAAAGTAAGGGAAAATGCCTGTGCGTGTTACGGAGCGAATGCACTCGACCGGAGCCATGGCTGCCGTCAGTCAAGCAAAGCGGAGCCGCTTGCAGGGCTTTGAACGGCTCTAGCTTTGCTTGCTTTACAGCCAGGAGGAGGGGGAGGAGCTGAGGAGGAGGGAGGGAAGGAGAGCCATGCCAGCAAAGCGGGCAGCAGCCGCTTACACGCGAGGAGGGACAGACGGGAGCCATAGCAAGCCGGGAGCATGCAGGCAGTTCAAAGCCAGCAGGCGCTTTTAAAGTAGCCGGTAACAGCTGCTGCAGCCTCAGCTAGCAAAGGTCCCAGCGCTCTCTAAATGGAGCAATGAGGCTGCAGAGGGACAGGAGGGCTTGGATCAGGAAGGATAAAGTTTAAGCAACCAGCAGCAAAAAAAACCCAAAACCAACCTGGAGCTCTGAGCCAGGAGCGCAGTGAAAACCAGGAAGTAAAAGAAAAGGCTATCCCCCCGCTTCTCAGCTGTTTTCAGGCAGGATAGATTTGAGCATTGTCTGGGTCCTAGTGCCCCTACTGCTTTTTGTGCTCCATTGTATTGCTGCTGGTGGCTGCTTATCACTCAAACTGAACCTGATACCAGTAGCCACCTGTACAAACAAAGTAGAAGGCTGCAAGGAGGAGAGCTTTTACACAGCTAATAGCAAATCCCCTGCAATCCAAGTCCTCCTCACTTGCTCAAATCTATTCTGCCTCAAAACAAGGAGCGAAGAAAAAGGCTGCAAACTGTTAAATGGAAAAAAACCCCAGGCACAGGGCAAATACCTTAAGTATACCTTTAAAGCAACAGTGCTCTTTCCCTCCCTGCTCAGCTCGCAGAAAAGCTGCTTCTCCACCCACCCCACGCGTGCTCCTTATCCCTTGAGTGCTTTTCCTTCCCTCCCCACTTAAAACGTGGTTACAAAGCACGGATCCACATGGATCCTCAGGATTTTTGCACTGGGTCACCCCAAACTCACCATCAGATCACATGTCTGTGGCCACAGCATGAACCACAAAAATCATACATCTACTGTTTCATTTAGAATATTTTTTTCTTGTTTTCCTCCTTTAAAAACTACGTGCGTGTTATGGTCAGGTGCGTGTTATAGAGCGAAAAATACGGTATTTGTGCTAGCAGATCACGGCCCCAATAGAAAATGGAATAGGCAAGACATATGGGTGAAGTTGTACCTTTTGAGCATGTCAGGGAACTGCCATCAGTGTCCGAGGGAGAGAGCAAGCTCCAAAGGGATCCCAGAGAGCGTCCCGGGAGTGGGAGAGGCAGCCCATCTTCTGGGGAAGGGAATCAGCGTAGCTCCAGTGGAGAAGGGGGGCAGATGGGGGAATCGGCAAGGTGGTCCCATGACTCCTTGCCGGGGACCAGCGGGGAGAGGAAGAGTCCTCCGCTGCCTACACCCTCCTTGCGCAGAAGGCTTCCGCGCAGTGAGAGTAGGAGGAGACTGGGCGTCAAAGAGCTTCTTTGCTGGAAGAAGTTTAAGAAACGCCCACTGACGGATTCTGCCAGCGATTGAGACAGCCACGGGTGACTGGCTGCTCGGACAGGAAAGGTTCACTCAGGCAACCCAGCCAGGTGTTGGGACAAGCTTACACACGAGCAACCCCTAGAACCATTACAGAGCATTTTTAGACACAGATTCAAAAGTTACTGGCTGAATGCTGCGCTGTGCCTGCTTATATCCACCTATGCCCCACAAATCATGAACTGGGGCAACAGGCAAGTTAGATGGCCAATGCTTTTGTGCAACAACTGATACGTCCACCCCCGTGTCTGCCAAACCCTCAATGGTCTGCCCCCGATTTTATACTGCAGCTTTGGGTGCTCAGGGCCAATGGTAGTGATAGCTGCCACTCGAGTAGACCCAAAACCTCCCTTCCGTGGCTCATCCAGAGCAGAAAGTTGACACAAGGGCAATAAAATCAATTGTGCAATAGATTCCCCTGAAGGGAGAGACTGTGGAATATTGGACCAAGCCTGTATTATTAATGGTCCTTGAGAATCAGAGTCTAAAACTCCAGGCACCACAAACAATCCTTTTTCATGAGTGCTGGAGCGGGGGAGAATGAGTCCCACAGTCTGAGCAGGAATCGGACCCTTATGCTGTGTTTTAATTTTATAAACCACCATAGGGAACTGGAAATCAGCAAGTTCTGCTGTAATTAAATCCAAACCAGCACTGCCTCTTGTGGCATGGCACAGATCTGTTACAGGAGACAGTGTGTTAGAAGCAATGGTGTTAGAATCAACAGCTGGCTTTGCTGATTTTGTTTCAGTAGAAGGCTGACACTCAGCTGGCACAACTTTCTTTGTTCTTCCATTTCAACCCGGGCTGGAAGGCCACCCGACTTGGAGTTTCCCTGAATATTGGATCGACATTCATTGGTCTAATGAAAGCCTTTGCCACAGCGCCTGCATTTAGACGTGGGCTTAGGTCTGCCTTGTGAGGATGTGACCCTACAATCCTTGCGGAAATGACCAATTTTTCCGCATCCATAGCATTGCCTGTCTTTAGCAGGATGCACTGAAGGAGACAGAGCTGCTGCTAGGAGGGTGGATTTGTGAGTCTCAGTGCCTATATTCTGGCAAAGCTTGATCATTTGAGCAATATCTGTTTCTCGCTTCTGATAGATTGCTTTAAGAGCAGTCTTGCAATCAGCATTTGCATTTTCATAAGCCAATTGTTTCAATAAAACTCCAGCAGCCTCAAGGTTACTGACTTGCCTTTCCAGAGCTCGCTGTAAGCGATTTACAAAAGACATGTAGTCTTCTGTTGCTCCTTGACGGATAGTTGCAAAGGAGCCCAAAGGGGTGCCAGAATCAGGAATCTGCTGCCATGAGTCTCTCACAATATGCCCTATTTGGTCAAGTCCTCTTGCAGGCAAGGTAATTTGCTGAGCAAGTGGAGCAAAAAGCCCATCTCCCAGTAACATATCCAAGGAGACAGCTACATTATTTTGCAAGTTTTCTATGGCAAGAATGGCAGCAGCATCCTTCCACTCCTGCATAAATAGTACATATTGTGCAGGGGTTAGAAGAGCTTTAATTAAGGCACACCAATCATTTGGAACTAAACTTGATCCTATTAGCCCATCTAGAAGGCCTGTGGTGAATGTGCTATGCAAGCCATTGTCTGTCACACTTTGCTTCAGTTCTTTATAAACTGAGAAGGGCAATGATTCATGGACTCTCTGTCCCTGTGCGTTTCGAACAACAGGACAGACTGCTAACAAAGGTAATGTATCAGCGATTTCTTCGCTGCTTCCTTCTGCCATGATCTGAGTAACCAATTTTTGCACTGCTGTCTGAGCCCCTTGCGGGCAAGGGTCCACTGAAGAATAGGGTGGCACAGCGTTTACGCTAGACCCTGGCAAAGTGTTGGCAAAGGAAGGTGCAGAGGGAATTACCTTCAGCATGGCCTCTGAGGGAAGCCGTAAATCTGGAGGCTGGGATGGAGGCAGCAATGTGGGACGGTTGGCAGAGACAGCTGGTGGCTGTAGTAAAGGGTTAGAGAGCGTTCCAACTGCATCTCTGCACAAACGCCAGATGTGCAAAAGTTGCACAGATGCTTCAGGATTTTTATGGAGTGCATCACCCACTTTATTCCATTTCTTAATATCATGGGTACCCCCCTCTGGAAACCAGGGGCACAATTTTGCAATCTCTAACAACAATTTTTCTACTAGGGGTTCTAAATGCCTGTCATGCCCTGCCTGAGCTAGCAAAAACAATAAATCGTTCCTATGTTTTTCCTGCAAATGTGAAAGTTTGCTTCCCATGATCTCACCTGAAGGGGGATGGGCACGCGTCTCTGGGGCTCGTTCCAAGCAGATGAGATCTTCTTTGCAAATCGCCCTGCCGTCCAGCCAGCGCTTCCCCTGCGCAGCTCTGCTCGGAAGCTTGACGCTGACCCAGGCAGGGGGGCAGAGTGCACACAGCATGAAACTGTTGCAGTGCGTGTGTGTAAACATAAATCAGGCAGCACGCACGGTGTCTTCCTTATCTTCTAAACGTCTTTATTCGTGTAGAAAAACAGCTCTTAAATCTCTCCGGGCGACAACTCACACATCTTGCGTCCTCTCTCCGCAAAAGCGAAACCAGAACTGAACTCAGGAAACACTCCCCTCAGTACACTCAACCACGCCTCAGAATGTAAGACGTCACACAGAACCTCTTAATCCTGTAGGTTCTGATTCTCTTTTTTTTTTTTTTTATAAAATTTTTTATTGCGTTTCTTTCCATAGGTTATCAGATTAATTTACATAGCAACATGCGAGAAACATTTTTTTATATATATATGAAGAGAAATAAGAAAAAGAAGACAGAAGTTAGATATCAACAATTCACTTTCTTTTGGACCTCCTCACATCCTCTCAACATTGCATTCATTATTCTAGCCAGTTCAGCAATTTGTTATCTTGTTTCACATCTTATTGTACCTTTAAATTTATTATGTTACCAATTTCAGAAGTTTGTAATTTGGTTTCAACCCTTTTAATAAACATAATATTTTGTTTCTAATTTATCTCGTTTTTTTCATCATTACTTACTTTATCATTTACTTAGATAAATTGCAGAAGCATAAAATTTCTTAATCGTGCACAATCTTAACATTCAAACAACTTATGGTATTTTTGCAAATAGTCCTTAAATTTTTTCCAGTCCTCCTCTATTGTTTCTTCGCTCAGATCTCGAATTCTGCCAGTCATTTCTGCCAACTCCATGTAGTCCATCAACTGCGTCTGCCAGTCCTCCAGCGTGGGTAAATCTGGTGTCTTCCAGAACTTTGCAATAAGGATCCTTGCTGCTGTGGTTGCATACATAAACAAGGTTCTATCCTTCTTTGGCACCTTCCGGTCCACCATGCCCAAGAGAAAGGCCTCTGGTTTCTTAGAAAAGGTATATTTAAATACCTTTTTCAACTCATTATGTATCATTTCCCAGAAGGCCTTTACTTTCGGGCAGGTCCACCAGAGGTGAAAGAATGTCCCTTCTGCCTCCTTACATTTCCAACACTTATTATCAGAAAGATGATATATTTTAGCCAACTTGACTGGGGTCATGTACCACCGGTATACCATTTTCATAATGTTCTCTTTCAAGGCACTACATGCCGTGAATTTCATACCGGTGTTCCATAACCTTTCCCAGTCCTCAGACATAATGTTGTGTCCTACATCCTGTGCCCATTTTATCATAGCAGATTTAACTGTCTCATCCTGTGTGTTCCATTTAAGCAGCAAGTCATACATCCTCGAAAGTACCTTAGTCTTTGGTTCTAGTAACTCCGTCTCCAGTTTCGATTTCTCCATCTGGAAACCCACTTTTTTATCCATTTTAAATACCTCTTGAATTTGAGCATAATGTAACCAATCTCGCACCTTACTTTTTAGTTTGTCCTGGCTTTGGAGCTTCCAATTGTCTCCAACTCTTTCAATTAATTCCCAATATTTTGGCCAGTAGGCCTCCATATTGGGCCTTTTTTTAGAAATCTTGGCTTCCACTGGTGATAACCACCTCGGGGTCTTACTTTCTAATAAGTCCTTATACTTCATCCAGACGGCAAAAATTGATTTTCTGACAATATGGTTTTTAAACAGTTTGTGAACCTTCGCCTTGTCATACCACAAGTATGCATGCCAACCATAAACGTTGTCAAACCCCTCCAGATCTAGGACATCGGTGTTTTCCAACAGAAACCAATCCTTCAGCCAGCAGAAGGCTGCAGCCTCGTAGTACAACCTTAAATCCGGCAGGGCAAACCCCCCTCTTTCTTTTGAGTCAGTTAGTATTTTGAATTTTATTCGGGGCTTTTTGCCCTGCCAGACAAACTTAGAGATGTCCTTCTGCCATTTTCCAAAACATTCCATTCTGTCCACGACCTGAAGGGTTTGAAATAAGAATAACATTTTTGGCAAAACACACATCTTTATAGCTGCGATTCGGCCTGACAAGGTAAGTTTCAATCTTGACCAAATATCCAAGTCTTTTTTAATTTCCAACCAACATTTTTCATAATTATCTTTAAATAGGTTTAAGTTTTTGGTGGACAAGGATACCCCCAGGTATTTCACTTTTTTAACCACACTTAGCTCTGTCTCTTTCTGGTACCCCTCTATCTCTGTAGGTGTCAGATTTTTGACCAAGACCTTAGTTTTTTGTTTGTTTAGCTTGAATCCCGCCACCCGACCAAACTCCAAGATAAGTTCAAGAACTCTTTTTGTGCTAGATTCTGGCTCCTGTACTGTCAAGACTAAGTCATCTGCAAAAGCTTTCAGTTTGTATTGTTTTGCTCCGACCACTATACCCTGCACCAACTGGTCCTCCCTGATCATATTCAGCAATACCTCCAGAACAGAAATAAATAACAGAGGGGATAGAGGGCACCCCTGTCGTGTCCCTTTTTCAATTTGGAGTTCCTCCGATACCACATTGTTCACTATCAGTTTGGCTTTTTGCTCTGAATAGATTGCTTCTAATCCATTTTCAAACCCCCGTCCCACTCCCATCCCTTTCAAGTTTTTCTTCATAAACATCCAAGAAATGTTGTCAAATGCTTTCTCCGCATCAATAAAGATTAAAGCTGCCCTTGTGTTTCTAATTCGCAACAGCTCCAATATATCAATAATGTTCCTAGTGTTATCAGACATGTGTCTACCAGGGAGAAAGCCGGCTTGGTCCTTGTGAATTACTTCATTTAGTACATTTTTAAGTCTATTCGCTAAAATGTCTGCAAATATTTTGTAATCCACATTCAGGAGTGAGATGGGACGGTAGTTCTTAAGCTGGGTCTTTTCCCTTTCTGATTTGGGTATCAATGTGATGAATGCTTCTTTCCACGTTTCCGGTGCCCTCCTCCCCTCCATGATCTGGTTACAAACCTCCAACAACGGTTGTATCAAGAAGTCCTTCAAAGTCTTATAATATTTGTAGGTGAGTCCATCCGGGCCTGGCGATTTGCCAAGTTGCATATTTTGGATGGCACCTTCAATTTCCTGTTGAGTTATTTTGCTGTTGAGAATTGATCTTTTGTCTTGACTTATTTTGGATAGTCCATTTGTCCTCAAAAATTGGTCTATTTCCGATTCTTTCTGAGGCCCCTGTGCATAAAGCTCTTTGAAATATCTGTGGAAGCACTTTCTTATTTCTTCTGGTTTCTGAACTATTTTTCCTTGAATCTCCAAGTTTGTAACCGTATTTAACTTTTGTCTTTTTTTCAACTGCCAAGCTAACAACTTTCCACATTTATTTGCTGATTCAAACGATCTCTGCTTCATTTGTTTAATTTTCCATTCAATCTCTTGATTGATCAATTTCGAATATTGAGCTTGATGGAATTTGATCTCTCTTAACACCTCTTTTGACTTTGGTTTGGTTCTCAGCTTTTTCTCTCCTTCACTTATTTTCTCTAGAATTTTTTCCTTTTTTCCATTCCAAAATTTTCTCTTTATTGTATTCTGTTGTATCAGAAACCCTCTCATTACAGCTTTACTTGCGTCCCAGATTGTTCTTTTCTCCACCGTAGTGTTCAAATTTATTTCAAAGTAGTCCTTTAGCGTTTTTTGGGCCTTCTTAACAATCTCTTGATCTCTTAACAGGGTGTCATTCATTCTCCATCTGAAGGATCCGGTTGGGATAAGTCTCAATTCCATTTTCAAGGCGTTATGGTCGGAGCAGGTTTTTGGGCAGATTTCCACTTTTCTTGTTTTCGGTGCCAGCCCTCTAGATATCCAAATTTGGTCAATTCGTGTCCATGACAGATGGGCCTCAGAAAAGAAGGTTCCTTCTTTACCCAAGGGGTTCCTTGTCCTCCAGATGTCAATCAAGTCCATATTGTCTGTCATTTCAAAAAAGGTTTTAGGAAGTCTGCCGTCTGTTGTTAAGTTTTGATTTTGGGATTTGTCCATATTTGTTGACACCACCCCATTCATATCTCCCATCACAATAATATTAGCATAATCCAGATAGTCCATCATTGTCTCATGCAGCTTCTTGTAGAATTCTGATTTTCCATCATTTGGCGCATAAATTCCTAATATCAAAATCTTCTCCCCTTGTGTTTGAATTTCAATTGCAAGAATTCTTCCATGATCATCTTTAAATAGAAATTTTGGTGACAGGTTCTCCTTTGCATAAATTACAACGCCTCTTTTTTTGACTTTGTCTGATGAAATAAATTCTTGGCCAAGTCTTTTGTTGATTAATACTTTCCTGTGGAGCCTAGTCACGTGTGTTTCTTGGAGGCATATTACGTCCAATTGTTCTTTTTTTAGGATATGAAATATCCTCCTTCTTTTTTCCGGAGAATTCCCGCCATTTATATTCCAACTAAGTAGCTGCAGAGACATCCTGTTCTAATTAAGATGTTCTTAGGATGAGGTGTCTTCCTTTTGCTCAGATCCCGAGGGTGCAGGCGTTAGCCCGCCTCCAGGCAGTATTGGTGTTGGTAGGCCTGGAAGCCAATCTGCTCCTTTTTGGAGATCTTCTCCGTGGTCGTGAAGGAACTTTTGGTTATCTTCAGGTGTTCTAATTTTAACCTTCCTTTCTTTGTAGGTAAAAGATAATCCTTGTGGAAACTCCCACCTATAGGGAATTGCGTTGTGTCTCAGCAATTTTGCTAGTTCTGTATAGGTGGCTCTGAGGTCCAACAACTGTCTCGGAATGTCTCTGTAAATTTCCACCCTTTTGTCTTGAATTTCAATTGCTTTTTTAAAGTGAAGACCTAGGATCTTATCTCTCTCTTCCTTTGATCTTAAAATTATCAAGCAGTCCCTGGATCTGTCTTTCCTTGCCAATCTTCCCAGTCTATATGCCGAGACAATCCTGAAGTCTGTATCTTCCTTTAAACCCCAGAACTTCGTGAATTCCTGTGTCAAGTATCCAATCAGGTCTCCTTGCTCGAGTTCCGGGATGCCTCTCAATTTGATGTTGCTCTCACGATTTTTCAGTTCCACCATTGACAGATAAATTTGTTGTTCACCCACCTGTTTGTACAGGGGCTTGACTTCTCCTTTTATTTCTTCAACTTCTTTTTGTAGAGCTCCCACTTTCTGAATTGCTTTTCCAGCTAATTCCCGGTTTTCCGCCGTTGCTCCTTGCAAATTCTCTATAGCTTGCGTGTGCTGGGAAACTTGATCAGTCAATTTTTGAATCGAGGAAGTCGCTTTATCTATTTTCAAAGACTGGTCGTCCACTTTCTGGTTTAAACTTGATAATTGCTCCAGTATTTGTTTTAGTAGTGTATCTGACCCACCTGCTGCCATATCTTCCTCAGTGGACTTCTCAGTTATTTCCCCTTCCCTCTGGGTCACCAGTACAGCTGGAACCGACGATCGGCGTCCTTGAGTCAGTGTTGTTTGTACAAATTGTGCTGGTTTTCTTTCCTTTTCTTTTTCCTTGGCCTCTTTAGATTCCTTAGCTTTAGATGCTCTTGTTCTCCCTGCACCACTCATTACACATCTGTCAGTGTTCAAGGTCAGATTGTCTATTGTTCCATGGGAGAGGCAAATTCAGTTATAAACAACCAGTGAAGTGGAATTCAAAACAAAAGTCAATTCCCAGGATTTTATAATCCGAAAGCCCTGTAGGGGGAGTGCCACCAAGTTTCAAAGACAAAGAAGGAAGTAATCCGCCATTAAAGTTCCAAATTATTTCAAATCAGAAAATCCGATAGTCCAACAGTCCCTTCAAAGACTCAAAGTTCCCCAAAGCACCTTTTATAGTTCAGCAAAGTTCCACAAAAGGTGCTTGCAACAGTATCACATCCAGTCTTTTCTGCTCAAATGTATCAGTTACGCTCCAGCAAAGTTTTTGCAACTGTTTCCGCAGTTTAACACAGTGTCCCTCTCTGGCAGCCCGACGATCTGGCTCCTTAGAAATACAGCCCAAAAAAGAAAGAAGATAGGAGGAAAGCCCCCATTTACTACTTCTTTTGGTCAATGTCCATTTCCACCTTCAGTTTAAAAGAACAAGCAGGTCTGATAGCACGAAAAAGTTAAAGCTTCCCACAGTCCCGTTTCAAGCGCTTTCCGCTTTTTAAGGCTTTGCTTTGATCTTGTCAGCAATGTCGGAAGACGGACTTCCCTTTTCTCGTCTCCCGTTTTCAGCCAGATTTAAAAAATTCTTTGCCAAATTTTAAACCCCTTTACTCACGGGTATGTTATTTGCAGTTTGGTGTTGGTTTTAGGAAGAAGGATCAGCGCTCATCTGTAACAGCCGCGCGGCTTCACTTCCGCGGAAAGAGCGATGAACTCACAGCACCGCTACCCCTCCTTCACTCCGGGTCTCCTTACGGGGTCCCTTCTGTGTTTTCAGAGCAGCTTCTGGTGCCCGCCGAGTCCCACGGCCACGGGCTCACTCTACCCGTGGTTTATCTTGATGGGTCGTCGCTATGCCGCAGCGAACGACCCTTTTCCGCGGAGCCCCTCTTCAGAGAACGAAGAGGACCGCCATTACAGTTTCGCGCCGCCCCCGGAAGCCTTAATCCTGTAGGTTCTGATTCTCTCCACACCCCCTCTCGCCTTACAATCTGAGAGGAGTTGTGGACACACATATTTACAGACCCTTGAGAGTTCAACACCTTCCCCATTGCCTTTCGCCTCTTCCTGGCGTCTTTGTCAGGCACCTGTTGAACCTCCTCACAAATCTCAGATTCGCACCTAGCCACACCAACCCAAACACTAGTGGCTTCATACCTTTCAGGTGGAATTCCCTTTGTTGCCCGAGATGAACGCCTGGGCACAAACTCAGATGCTTGTTCTGACCCACTGGGGCCAGCAAGTGCGTCTTCTTCACCAGACGACTCCCCCTCTGACTTGACCCATCTGTGAGCTTTCTCCATTATGCTAACAGGAGATGAAGGCTCACTTTTTGACACTCCTTTAACAGCCTGTGGAGAAACCCACCCCTGTGCTTGACCCTCATCAGCAACCTGGTCTTCAGCAACAGGCTCCGCCTCTGTTTCTCCTTCCTCCCTTTCCTCCCCCTCAGAATCGGACAGACATTCTGAGAGAACATCAGGACCAACCCTAGGCCGTGACCAACCACCCTGCTCACAGAACTCAGCATGCTTGCTGACCAGCAGCTTGGTCTGATCACCCCCTGGGTATGCAAACTTCCACCCATTTGTTGCAGGATCATACCCACAGAAGATCATTTCCTGGACCTTTGGACCACCCTGCTCTTGCAGAAACTTTGGTACCGACACCATAGCTTTCGAACCAAATACACGGAGGAAATGCAGGTTTGGCTTCTCTCCGTGAAGCATAAAATGCGGGGTGTCACCTACCACTGAATTGTAGGACCTATTCTTCGTGAAATTTACAAATTTAATTCCTTCCCCCCAAAAGCTTTGAGGCAAACCAGAGTCATTCAGTAGAATCTCTGTTGCTTGAACCAGAGCTTTGCTCCTAAGCTCTGCCACTTCCTTCTCCTGAGGAGAAGTCACCTTGTGACGTATCCCTTTCTGGCAAAAGAATTTCTGCAGAGCAGACCCAGTGACCTCTGACCCTCAGTCACTGTGGAACCCCTGCACCTTGGTGGAGAACCTTAGTTCCACCTCCGCAATCCAATCTTTGATCAGTTGCGTTGCATCCTCTTTCCGTTTCAGAGGATAAAACCAGCCAACCTGGCTGAAATCATCCTGCAGCGTCAGCCCAAACCTGGCCCCGCCCAGACTCTGCTTTTGCATGGGACCAAAAAGGTCTGTGTGCACAAGCTCAAAAGGCTTTGTGGCCACCCTCTCCACTCTGGGAAAACCACACCCTTTTACCTTGGCTTTTCTGCAAGCCCTGCACTTTAGGGGTCTACCACATTCCCTTATTTCGCACCCTTTAGTGCACTCCGGTAGCATCTGGATATCCTCACAGGAACCATGTGACATTTTCTTGTGCCACACGCAAGCACATGAAACATGAGCATGAACATTTGCAGACTTTGCCTGTACTTTCTCAGTACACCCTTCACCCTCCAGAGGTGCTTCAAGAACAAAAAAGCCGTTGTGCCCTTTTGGAACACTGATCAAGACTTTCCCCCCTCTGGAAATTGTGCAGACATTCTTCTCAAAGCAAACCTTATACCCCTCCTGTAAGAGACAAGGTACAGATAAAATACAATGTTGTATTCCCGGCGCCACATAGACTCGCAGCTGCGCCTGCAAAACAGAAACATAAACATGTCCAACTTTAGACAATGGCTTTTGTAAATTGTCTGCAAAACACACTGTCTTCCCAGCCAAAACAGGTTTGCAGTTCCACATCTCAACACCAGGTGTCTCAGTTATCAGATGTCTGTTGACAGTACTGTCAATAATCCAACGTATTACGTTGCTCTCACTGCAGCTGTCCTTCAAAGCTGCCATCGCAATAAACGTCCCGCTGCCCCCGTCCTTGGGGCCTTTGCAGGTGTCCTCTACAACCGCCATGGATGCAGTTAGCTGATAAGCGCCGTCTTCCCCCTCTGAGCCACATCCTCTCTGCGACTTCCCACGCCTGCCCCCTCTGCTGGACTGGTTGCCATGGAAACCCGGCTGATTCCCATGGGAAACGACCTTGGAGACATCCTGCCCTGTCTCCCTTGCTCTCTGTGGGCAGTTGCGACGCAGATGGTCAGGAGAATTGCAAACGTAGCAGCGACGAGTGGAAAAACACTGGGGTGAGCTCTCAGCTAGCAAAGCTTCCGGGCCAGCTCCGCCCCCTCTGAAACGGCACTCCTCCTCATCATACACAGTGGAAACTTTTCCAAACTGGCCTTTGGGCTGCTCTGCCCCCCCCGACACCTCCAACAGCACTCCGTGAGGCTGTAAAATCAGGGCTTCTGGCTGAGCACTCGGCGTCATCCCGCTCCTGGCCTCCTGCTGAGCTTTGACACAAATCCCTCAGCACGTTCCAGGCTTCACAGGCCGACTCAATGTCTTCCAAATGTGGCAATAGCTTAGCATGTACGCTTGATCTCAACATGCAGATCTCAGCTTTCTTAGCTTTCTCTCTCTGCATTTTCTCCTCCAGAAAAAGCAGACTGCAGCTTTTCTGCATCTCTGTCCACCAGTTCTGCAATTTCAGCAGCAGCCGGTTTGGCTGGGGACGGCTCTTTCTTGCTTACTTCCCAAAGGCCAGTTGCCCAAAACCAGGCTCTCACTTTCCTGACCCAGGTTTCCCACGACTGGGTGGTGAGCTCTTCAAGCTTCTCAAGCGGAGCTTCAAGCACCTCTTGGTCATCTGCCATCTCCCCCCGGGGCCCAGCGTACTCACGTAAACAAACAGCTCCGGTCCAGCAGATCAGCTCCTCCCAGCTGAGCTCGTCTGCCTCTCTCAGCTTCAGGCAGGACTCAAAGCTGGCTTCAGCGTCGTCAGCTTGCCTTCAAACGTTAGGCACAGCTCCAAGCTCTCTGCAGCCTCTCCTCAGCTGGCTCCCACACGTCTGGCAACAGCTTCAAAGCATTTTCTGACCATCCATAACCTCTTGGCAAATCGCCCTGCCGTCCAGCCAGCGCTTCCCCTGCGCAGCTCTGCTCGGAAGCTTGACGCTGACCCAGGCAGGGGGGCAGAGTGCACACAGCGTGAAACTGTTGCAGTGCATGTGTGTAAACATAAATCAGGCAGCACGCACGGTGTCTTCCTTATCTTCTAAACGTCTTTATTCGTGTAGAAAAACAGCTCTTAAATCTCTCCGGGCGACAACTCACACATCTTGCGTCCTCTCTCCGCAAAAGCGAAACCAGAACTGAACTCAGGAAACACTCCCCTCAGTATACTCAACCACGCCTCAGAATGTAAGACATCACACAGAACCTCTTAACCCTGTAGGTTCTGATTCTCTCCACAGATCTCTAGTCCGGGAGTCTTTTTCAGGAGATGACCACTGCGACCAAGGGAAAGCACTGATCGCCAGCTGCGAGGGGAGTCCAGTCCCAGGGGGTTTCCTTTTGCCGAGGTACCTTTTACAGGCCTCACACGGGGCACCAAATGTTGCGTTCTGAGGCCAAAGGAAGGAATGGACCCTGATTAAAATAAGACACGAGGCTTTGACCTGCAAGGCTCTCGGAGAAAGTGCATCCAACACACCCCTCACCAGGCCATTTTATTAGCAAAAGAATCCTTTACACAGTGCTCGTAAGAGCCAATCAGATTTCCTCTGAGCATTCAAACAAACCTCAAGTGGGGACAAAGTTAAACTATAAACACTAGTTAGGCATGCATACTCTGGAGTAAATGAATGAAAACTACAAAGGAGTGAATACAGCAACCCCGGAGGTCATGAACAATCAGTACACATGATAAGAAGGATGGCCAGGAGGACAGTGACCATTATCCCCTTAATGTGAAACCTGTTTCCTGGCCCTAAGATTAACATCCTAAGATAAATATATAAGAAAGCTACATCAAGGAAACTGCCCATTATCTTTGGGGACCCAGGACGCCTGCCTGTCTAAGTGTGTAGGTGACTTGTGAAGAAGAGAGGAATGGAATAGGGATGCAGGGGTGTAGATTGATCAAGAATCATATCAAAATAGTTTAAACCCAGTTAACGCAATGCTTTCATTGCTGACGCAGATGGCTTACTCTATATTTGTTATAGTTCCTCATAGCAATCCCACCTGATCACTACACACTTTATCACTACCTGAAGGAGTCTCAAAGCAGCTAACATTCTCCTTTCCCTTCCTCCCCCCCAACAAACACTCTGTGAGGTGAGTGAGGCTGAGAGACTTCAAAGAAGTGTGACTGGCTCAAGGTCACCCAGCAGCTGCATGTGGAGGAGCAGAGACTCGAACCCGGTTCACCAGATTATGAGACTACCGCTCTTAACCACTACACCACACTGGCTCTCCTACAGAGTTAGGACAAGAGCGTCCATAGAAAGAAGACAACCTGCAGATGTCTTGGTAACCTTTGTTACAAAAAAAGTGAAGGATGCAATCCTTCAAAAAAATTATGAAGGGTGTGCAGGTTGGGGGTAAAAAGGTAGACATATTTCGGGAAATCCCCTTTAAACTAAGAATTAGGAGATAGAGGTACAAGATTTTGACAACAGCCCTTAGAAAAATGGACATAAAATACAAATGGGAATTTCCAGGAGGAATTTCCTTTACTTACAGAAAGAAAAGATACAGACTGGAGACGGATAGTCAGGTCCATGAATTTCTGGAAAAACATGGCAGGGACTCTGAGTTCAGAGATGGGACAAGAGAATTGAAAAGCCCCCTTGATCAGCAAAGGGAGGCATTGGAACAATTGGAGGGAGCAGCAGGTGGAGAAACAGATTTTTAAAGCAAAAATTACAATGGCAAATCTTAAAGTATTAAGTTGGAATGTGAATGGATTGAATAACAAAGCAAAAAGAATTAGGATTGAACATGTAATTATTAAACAAAATGTAGATATAATTTGTCTTCAGGAAACGCACATAGCAAAAACAACATAAAAGAGTTCTGATTAACAAAAAAACTAGGGATGGACTTCATTTCAGCAGCTAATATAAAAAGACATGGTGTAATATTCTATATTAAACCTGCACTTGAACCCAAACTAATCCAAAAGGATGATAAAGGGAGAATTCTAGTGGTACAAATTAAAGTCCAAGGAGAAAAGATATTCTTGGTAGGAATATACGTACCAAATGAAAACAAATCAAAGTTCTTTCAAAAGTTGGAAACAGATCTTTTGGAGTTTGCAGATGAGAAGTTAATATTAATGGGAGACTTAAATGGGGTACCATCATTAGAGATGGATAGAACAATTAGGAAAAAAAGACACCAAAGAAGCTAGGCTACCCAAAACCGTTTTTGACATGACAAGAGATGCTGACGCTAATAGATATTTGGAGAGTAAAACATTTGTTTGATAAACAGTTCACTTTTTTCTCTCATGTACATGGTAGTAGTGCCCGACTGGATGCAGTTTGGATCTCAAAAGAATTAGAACTAAAAATTAAAAAAAATGAAATAGATCCCAGAACATTGTCGGATTATAACCCTATAATAATGGAAATCCAGGAAGAAAATCAATCCACTTTTAGATGTAGATTGAATGAAGAATTATTAGATGATAAAATCCTGTTAGAAAAAGCAAAAAAGGTTCTGGAAGATTATTTTGAACTAAATCTTAACAATGGAGCCAGGCTGCAAACAGTGTGGGACGCGAGCAAAGCAGTTATGAGGGAACTGTTTATCCAAGAAAATTCAATCGAGAAGAAGGCAAGAGAGAGAAAAAAGAAAGTAATTTTAGATGAAATATTAGGGAAAGAAAAAGAATTAATTTAAAAACCTAATAAGGAGACAACTAAACAGGCAATTAAATTATTACAAACTGAATATTCAATGCTGATTAACGAGGAAATAAGTTGGAAAATTAAAAAGATGAAACAAAAGTATTTTGAACATGCCAACAAGCAAGGGAAACTACTGGCATAGCAAATGAGGAAAAGTGAGGAAAAAAATACATAAATAAGATAAAACATAATGGCAAGGTCACTGACAAACCAAGGGAAATAACAGAAGCCTTTATTAAGTATTTTATTAAGTATTTTACAGATCTCTACAAAAAAGGAACTGAAAAGAAGACGCTGATGGAAGAAAGTCTCTCCTCCTTACAGAGGGGAGGAGTTGTGAGCAGTAGCCGTTTCCCGTGTTGGCAGGGGGCATTCCAGCCCCTCCCCAGCTGGCTTGGCTGCCATGCCACGCCCCCAGGTAGCCAACCAATCAGGTGGAGGCTTGGGGGCGGGGTTTAGCCACTCAAATGCGGACACAGCAGCACTTCCCTTTCTTTCTGCTGCTGGTTTTCGTCGGATCAAGACCTCTGGAGGAGCTTGTTGTTTTCTGGCTGGTTTGGGAGCAGGGGCTCAAGTATTTTGTCTTGGCAGCAGATTTCTGAGTGGAGTGCCTCAAGGGGAAGTAGAATCATCAGCGGTTTGCAGACCGCAAGGTTTGGAGAATGGCTTGGGGGGCGGTTGCCTTGCATTTTCTATGGGTTTCTGTTGCTTTGTCCTCTCTGGGCTGATTTGTTTCACCCCTTATTGGCCTGAGGGGGCGGTTGGTGTTTTACATTGGGACTTTGTTGCTTGCTTCCCCCCCCCCAACAGTGGCTCTGTCCTTCGCCCCCTTTGTCCTTTCCCCTCCGTTTGCTTGTTAAAGTGCAGGGGGGTTGGGCTGATTGCTTGGCTTCTCCCTGTGCAAACCCAGAAAGCCCATCTAAGATACAGCTTGCTCCCAGCTGCTTTACAGGGGGTTTTCACGCTGATCTCTCGGCTTTCCCCTTTTCAAACCCGGAAAGCCTGTCTAAAATACAGCTTGTTCCCGGCTGCTTTCCCTCCTTTCTTGGTGGCTGGCGCAGCTTGGGGTTTTTGTTTAGGTCTCTCCTCCTTCCAGAGGAGAGGGGTTGTGAGCGGGAGATAATTCCCGTGTCTTGCAGGGGGCGTTCTGCCCCCTGCCCCTTGTCATCGCTGGCGTGCCATGCCTCCCAGTTGGCCACCCAAATGGGTGGCACTGCAGGGGCGTGGTTTAGCCGCTCAAATATGGCTGCGCCAGTTCTTCCCACCATTGCGCTCCTGATCGTCCTCGAGTCAAGTGTCCCTGTTCGTCGTCATCTCGTTCGAGCCAAGCACGTGGGAGAGTTCCGAAACAGGACAGCTTTTGTCCCGATTACAGGAGCTGCGAGGTTTGGAGGGGGTTCCTGTGATTTTGTTTTTTGTTTTTTTATAAAATATTTATTAAAGTTTCACAAATTATACAGACAAACACAACAATACAAACACAAACAAAAAAAGAACAAGTATAATTTCAAACCCTTATTTTCTTATAACTTACTTCTCCGACCTCCTCACACCTCCCCTTTCTGCATTCCAATTTCAAAATTTAATTCAGCAAATCCTCACCCTTAAATTTATCTAATTTTTAACCTTTCTTTTCTTTTAACTTAATCCTTATAACTGTAATCCACTTAATTTCTAAACCAGCATCATTCTAACATTCATTAATTTTACAATGTTTCTTAAGATAGTTCTTAAATTTCTTCCAATCTTCTTCCGCCGTCTCTTTTCCCTGGTCTCTGATTCTGCCGGTCATTTCTGCCAGTCCCACATAGTCTATCACCTTCATCTGCCATTCTTCCAAGGTGGGTAGATCTTGTGTCTTCCAATACTTTGCAATAAGTATTCTTGCTGCTGTTGTAGCATACATAAAAAATGTTCTGTCTTTCTTTGACACCAATTGGCCGGCCATGCCCAGGAGAAAGGCCTCTGGTTTCTTAGGAAAGGTATATTTAAATATCTTTTTCATTTCATTATATATCATTTCCCAGAAAGCCTTAATCTTTGGGCACATCCACCAAAGGTGAAAGAAGGTACCTTCAATCTCTTTACATTTCCAACATTTGTTATCAGGCAAGTGGTAGATTTTTGCAAGCTTGACTGGGGTCATGTACCACCTATAAAGGGTTCCTGTGATTTTGACTTGTATTTGGGCTTTAATTTCTCCTGTAGTTCTGTGGGGCTCCAGGAAATTTCCCAGCCGTTGTTCACTTTATTTACAGTGAGGTTCTGGCCGTTGTTTTGTTTAATTTAGAGCAAGGTTTCACATGGCGGTGGGTTGCTCCAGCGCTGCCGACAGTGCTGCAATCCTCACCAATCCGTTAATTCTTGATACAAAGTGTTGTTGTTCCTCCCCCCCTCTTAGTTCGCTATGGCCATCTTAAGCCTCCGTGCCACTACAAGTGAGCGCGCTGTGCCTGTGAGCTCTCCTTCCCCCTCTTGCGTCCTCTCCTGTTCCCTCCTTTTAGCGGAGTAACGACCAGAGTAATACTATATATCAGGAGCGTTCGTTTCCCACATGTTTTTCCCCTAGTACGAGTGTTGAGCGTGAGTGTAGTGTCATAAACTTTGCGTATATTCTTAGAATAAGCAGCAGCGTGGAAAAACTCCGTTGCTAGCATTTCTGCCTGGCCACCAGCTTTCTCCCCGGTCTCGGCGCTGTGGTTTAAATTTTTAAATTCCAATTACCCTCCCAGGCTACGTGCGAAGGTTTGGAGCGTGTGTGATGGGGGGGAACACCTTTGCTTCCATCCCCTCTCCTAGTGTGGGACAAAAGTATAAGCTGGTTTAACCGGGCAGCAGGACTTGCCAGGCAGCCACCTAGGGGCTTAGTTGTGCAGCGTTTCATTTACTGAGGCGACTGGGGAGCCAGTCACCTCATCAATTGTTTATTTTCCTTCCGCCTTCATACTTGATCATATAGCCGGCAGCCCACTATCCCCCCTCCTCCAGCCTACTTTGGCTAGCCTCGCTTTTACATTCTTGCTTAGCTAAGCAACTGGGTAACTGGTCAGCTGCGATTGTGCGTGTGGTCACTTCTCTGTATAATTCTCGGGACGATTGAGGCATTAGTTAATTAAGTCAGATCTGTGGCTTCCAATTGCACTATTTTGTTTGTTTCCCCTTCTCCTTGCCAGTTCTGCTCTGCGCAATTCATAAGGACTTTTAAGTTTCCCCTTCATGTAGCCCCTTACTTTTACATTTTGCTTGCAATCTAACACACACCCCGCCCCCACACCTCCAGCCTCAGAAGTTTTATTTCCTTCTTTCCGTCTGACTCATTCTGCTGCCTGGCTTAAGAAATCCCTTCACAAGTGTCCCGGCTTCCAGGCAGGATACATTGTCGCTTAACGACAGGCAGTTCGTGGTACATTGTTAATTCAAGTACCTGGCTGATTGCCAATCAAGGATACATTGTCTTTGTAAGTACCCGGCAGCTGGGCCATTTGCAGCTTCCTACTCATAAGTGGCAGCATTTTCCTTCCGCTGAGGGTAATTATTTCATATCATCAGTTACGGTAGACAATTGATAGTATCGACAATTAATTCTACTTACAGTGGTAATTGATTGAACAAATAATACTGGAATAGATTTTAATAAATAACAATAATAATAATAAATAATAAGCATAATAACAAATAAATAAAAATAAATAGATAGATAAATAATAATAGAATAATAATAATGAAAATAAAATAAATAGATAAATAAATAAATAGATAATAATAATAAACAAACAAACAAATAATAAATAATATATATTAAAATAATAGTAAAATAGAGAATAAGTGGAACAGCATCACATACCAAGTTTAAATTGATTAATAAATTAAATAAATCTAAAAATAAATAAATTAAATAAATTTTAAAAAAATTAATTAATAATAAATAATTTACATATATTTCGGAACCTGGATAGCTCAGCTGGTTAGAGCATGGGGCCAATAACGCCAAGGTTGCAGGTTCAATCCCTGTATGGGACAGCTGCATATTCCTGCATTGTAGGGGGTTGGACTAAATGACCCTCGGGGTTCCACACAATTCTATTCTCTTATGAAGTAGGAAGCATCTTTTTTAAAAAAAATAGTAATAAATAACACACACACACACTAATTGGATAAACAATTAAACACTTAATACTTGGAAAAATCGTTATTTACTATAAGTAAATCAATCTTTAATTAGTACATTCGTTTCAGAATCAATAACAAGTGCCTGTACAACTGCTTGTAAACAGTAGCACGAGTTTGTGGCCAGTAGCTTTAGCGCGTTATCCATGGCACCTAAGAGGAAGCGCTCTGCGGCAGAATCAGCTCACACCTCAGGCCACATGGGTGCATGGGTGCCAATAGCCGTAATTTGTTTTTTTAAAAAAATAATTTTTATTGATTTTTAACACATAATACAAACAAAACACGATACAATGACAAACACATAAACATGTAATATTTCAAAACCTTCTTTTCTTAAACCCTGTTTCTCCGACTTCCCCATACCTTCCCTTTCATCCCTATTTTCAAATTTCTTCCAGCAAATCCTCACTTCAAAATTTAACTAATAAACCTTTTGCTCCTCTTGTCTTTACCAAATCAATACAGCTGTAACCTCTTAATTTCCTAACCTTGGCGTTTTAGCATTCATTTGTTTTATAATAGTTCTTAAGATAAACTTTAAATTTCTTCCAGTCTTCCTCCACCGTCTCTTTTCCTTGGTCTCGGATTCTGCCAGTCATCTCAGCCAGTCCCATGTAGTCAATCACCTTCGTCTGCCATTCTTCCAGTGTGGGTAGTTCTTGTGTCTTCCAATACTTTGCTATAAGAACTCTTGCTGCTGTTGTGGCGTACATAAAGAATGTCCTGTCTTTCTTTAACACCAATTGGCCAACCACGCTCAGGAGAAAAGCCTCTGGTTTCTTAAGAAAGGTATACTTAAATACCTTTTTCATTTCATTATAAATCATCTCCCAGAAGGCCTTAATCCTTGGGCAAGTCCACCAAAGGTGAAAGAATGTACCTTCAGTTTCCTTACATTTCCAACATTTATTATCAGGCAGATGGTAGACCTTTGCTAGCTTGACTGGTGTCATGTACCACCTATAAATCATTTTCATAATATTCTCTCTTAAGGCATTACATGCTGTAAACTTTATACCGGTGGTCCATAACTGTTCCCAGTCAGCAAACATAATGTTATAACCAAAGTCTTGTGCCCATTTAATCATAGCTGATTTAACCGTCTCGTCCTGTGTATTCCACTTCAGCAACAAATTATACATTCTTGACAAAGTTTTAGTATTGGGTTCTAACAATTCCGTTTCCAATTTAGATCTTTCCACCTGGAAGCCAATTTTCCTGTCTTGTTTAAACACCTCCATTATTTGATAATAATGGAGCCAATCTCGAACTTTAGACTTCAATTTCTCATAGCTCTGTAGTTTCACCTTGTCCCCCTCTTGCTCTAGAATTTCCCCATATTTTGGCCATTTCGAATCCATATTAAGTTTTTTCACCCCTTTAGCTTCCATTGGCGACAGCCACCTTGGGGGTTTGTTTTCCAACAAGTCTTTATATCTAATCCAGACATTATATAAAGCTTTCCTAACAATGTGATTCTTAAAACCTTTATGAGCTTTTACCTTGTCATACCATATATATGCATGCCATCCGAAAGCATTATTAAACCCTTCCAAATCTAAAATGTCTGTGTTCTCAAGAAGTAGCCAATCTTTCAACCAGCAAAAAGCTGCTGATTCATAGTACAACTTTAAGTCCGGCAGGGCAAACCCCCCTCTTTCTTTTGCATCCGTAAGTATCTTAAATTTTATTCTGGGCTTTTTGCCCTGCCAGACAAATTTAGATATGTCTTTCTGCCTGTGATGGGATGATTAGCTGCTTGTGCGTAAAATCGTGATCCCTCAGAGTTTGTGCAACTCCACAAACCTCTGTGTGTGACAGAGCTCCTCAGACATGTCTGCCCTAGTCACTTGCAGATTCCGACAGTGGTTGTTTTCGGAAGCGCTTCCAGCATAGAAGCTCCTTAACGGAAACACGTCTTCTGGACTCACGACGTGACAGCTTCCGGCGAGGAATGGGTCTCCCTATGTGAGCTTCTGACACCTCCCCGCTGTTCTCGCTGGACGTGTCCCTGAGCCCTCCCTCTTCCCTGCTAGTTCCTGCTTTAGCTGCTGATTCCCTCCCAGCCTCCGTGAGCCCTCTCCCCACCTGTTCCTCCGATGGCAGTTCCCTGACACTGCCACTTCTTGAAACAGTCCATTTTGTCCAAAATCTGCAAAGCCTGAAATAAAAACAGCATTCTAGGCAAAACATTCATCTTGATAACAGCAATTCGACCTAACAAGGAAAGCTTCAAATTTGACCAAACTTCTAGATCTTTACTTCCATCCAACATTTCTCATAATTATCTTTAAATAGATTCACATTTTTAGATGTCATATTAATCCCCAAATATTTCACTTTCTTGACCACAGCTAGTCCTGTTTCATTTTGAAACTGCTCTCTTTCCATGGCTGTTAGATTTTTCTCCAACACTTTAGTTTTTTGTTTATTTAACTTAAAACCTGCAACTTGACCAAATTCTTGAATTAATTCCAAAACCCTTTTCGTACTAGTGTCTGGCTCTTGCAAAGTAAGTACTAAATCATCTGCAAAGGCCTTCAATTTATATTGTTTTGCTCCGACCTGAACCCCTTTAACCAGCTGGTCTTTTCTAATCATATTTAGCAAAACCTCCAGGACTGATATAAAAAGGAATGGGGATTATTGGGCACCCCTGTCGTGTCCCTTTTTCTATCTGAATTGCTTCAGTGACCACATTATTTACAATTAGCTTAGCCTTTTGTTCAGAATATATTGCACCTATACCATTCCCAAAACCTTGGCCTACCCCCATCCCTTGTAGATTCTTCTTCATAAAACTCCAAGAAATATTGTCAAAGGCTTTCTCCGCGTCCACAAATATCAAAACTGCCTTAGTGTTTATATTCATTTCTAATAGTTCCATAATGTCTATTATATTCCTCACGTTATCTGACAAATGTCTTCCTGGGAGAAAGCCAGCTTGGTCCTTATGAATCTCACCCACCAACACTTTTTTCAGTCTTTTTGCTAAAATGTCTGCAAAAATTTTGTAATCCACATTGAGTAGTGATATAGGGCGGTAGTTCTTGATCTGAGTCTTTTCAGTCTCTGTTTTTGGTATAAGTGTAATATACGCTTCTTTCCACGATTCAGGTGCCTTTTCCCCCTCTAATATTTCATTGCAGACTTCCTTGAAAGGTTGTATCAACCACTCCTTCAAGGCTTTGTAATATCTGGAAGTCAGTCCATCTGGTCCTGGAGATTTTCCCAATTGCATATTTTGAATGGCACCCTCTATTTCTTGCTCAGTTATTTTCTGGTTCAGATCTATTTTACTTTGTTGTGAAATTTTTTGTAATCCATGTTTCTTGAGAAACTCGTCTATGTCATCCTCATTCTCCGGGCCTTGTGAATATAATCTTCTGAAGAAGCTCTGAAAACAGTTTCTAATTTCATTTGGCTTATTGATATTCTTTCCTTCAACCTCTAAACTTGTAACCGTATTTAATTTTTGTCTTTTCTTCAATTGCCATGCAAGAAGCTTCCCACATTTATCTGCAGATTCGAAGGTCCTTTGTCTCATTTGTTTAATTTTCCATTCTATTTCTTGATTCATCAGTTCCAAGTATTGCGTCTGATATAGCTTGATTTCTCTCAAAATCTCCTGGGACTTTGGTTTAGACCTCAGTTTTTTTCCCTTCTCTTATTTTCCCCAGAATTTTATCCTTCTTTTCATTTTGTTTCTTCTTGTTTATAGAATTCTGTTGTATTAGGAAACCTCGCATCATGGCTTTACTTGCATACCAAATTGTTCTTTTTTCCACCTCTGTTTTCAGATTTATCTCAAAATAATCTTTCAAAGTCTTTTGGGCCTTTTTGTAAACCTCTTCATCTCTAAAAAGGGTGTCATTCATCCTCCATCTGAAAGAACCAGCTGTTGTTAACTTCATTTCCATCTTTACAGCGTTATGGTTGGAGCACATCTTTGGGCAGATTTCCAATTTCTTTATCTTTGGAGCCATTCCACTAGTTACCCATATTTGGTCAATTCTTGTCCATGTCATTTTTGCTTCAGAAAAGAAAGTTCCCTCCCTCTCGAGAGGGTTCCTTGTTCTCCAAATGTCAATTAAGTCTGTTTTCAGCCATTTCGAAAAAAGTCTTTGGTAGTCTCCCATCCTTAGAGACTACCAATCTTTGTGCCTTGTCCATGTTTGTGGAGACTACTCCATTCATATCTCCCATCATAATTAAATTGTAATCCAGATAGTCCAATAAGATTCCATGCAATTTCTTGAAGAATTCTGACTTCCCTTCATTTGGTGCGTAAATCCCTAATATCAAAAATTTTTCTCCTTGGGCTTGTATTTCGATAGCCAAAAATCTTCCTTGTTCATCTTTAAAAATCAGTTTCGGGGCTAATTTTTCCTTTGCATAGATTACCACTCCTCTTTTCTTAACTTTATCCGATGATATAAATTCCTGTCCTAATCTTTTATTAATGAGTAATTTCCTGTGAACCCTGGTCACATGGGTTTCTTGTAAGCAAATCAAGTCCAATTGCTCTTTTTTCAAGATATGAAAGACAGCTCGTCTTTTTCTGGGAAGGTTTAGACCATTACAGTTCCAACTTAAAAATTGCAGGGCCATCTTGTTGTTATTTAGTTTCCCCTCCAACTGCTCCAAGCAGTTGTTCGTCCTCCGTCGGTGATTCGAGTCCAAATGTTAAATTTAGGATGTCCGTGACTCCCTTTGCTTCTGAGGTTGGTTACTCTGCCACCACCTCCTTCAACAGGTCCTCCTCATTGACTTCTAAGAACTGCTCTTTATCTTGGACAGTTCTTATTTTAACTTTCTTTCCTTTGTAGCTAAAAGATAGACCTTGTGGGAATTCCCACCTGAAGAGTATTCTATTCTTTTTCAGCAGGTAAACCAAATCCTTGTAGTGGGCTCTCGCCTCCAAAATATGTTTGGGAAGGTCCTTGAAAATTTCCACGAAATTATCCTCGATCTCTAAAGTTCTTTGAAAATGTAGGCTTAAAATTTTGTCTTTCTTCTTTTGATCTTAATATTATCAAATAGTCCCTTGGTTTCTTTCTATTTTGTTTTCTGCCCAGTCTGAAAGCAGTGACTATCTTAAATTCTTCCTTCTCGGGGCTCAACTGCCAAAATTCCAAAAACTCCTTTGTCAAAAAGTCCTCCAAATTGTCTTTTTCATTTTCAGGTACCAATCTCAGCCTCAGATTTCTTTCTTTTCTTTGCAATTCAAGCATGGACAAAGCCAGCTCATGCTCATCTACTTTTTTACAGACTGGTACTAGTTTTGCCTGTGTGGTTTCTGTGATTTCTTTAGCTTCTTCAGCAATCTTTCGAGTTGCGGTATTTTCTTGTACCAATTTATTTATACTTTATTAGACGTTATACTTTTTGTGTTTAAGTCAAGTTTTGCTGCAAGTTCTGCCAGCTGTTTACTGTTATCTGCACCCTGCTTTGTCAGAACTTCCAAAGATTCATTAATCTTAAGTAATGCTTGTGTCACAGGGTCAGAAGTCATAACTGTTGTTTTCGACTACCCAGCTGCAGCCGTTCCTGCTGGCGGAATACTTGAGAGTGAACCCCTTTTCTTTTGTGCAGTTTTACTCTTGGCTCTTGTTATAATCTCCTCTGCTGGGCCACTCATATCAACCAAGGTCGTTCCCACGTCTAGGAGTTTTAAAATGGAAAGTTCCACTAACTTGGTTTTTGTTACACACTTTGCAACTATTTCCCTGCAAACCTCTAGAGGGAGTAGTCCAAAAACAAAGTATCTCTTTAAAAGTATCCAATGGAGTCTGTAACCACAATACTCAAGTATATTTTCTAAGCTTCAATCTAACAGTTAAATCTCCAAAACAGAGCAGTCCAGTAACAAAGTATCTTTTGAGGTCTTAAATGTGACAGTTCTAAATGACAGTTCTCAGTAGGTGCCTTGTTTAGGCAGTCCGTTCCAAGGAGTCAAAACAGTGGATAAACGTTTCCCTTTAACATTTTCATGCAGGTTGTCCAAAATTCACTTTTCTTCCTCCTCCTGCCCCTGCCTGCACGGGGGGATTTAGTCCCAACGTCAAGGTTGCTTAGTTCAACTTACTTTTCTCAGGTTGCAGCTTTATATTCCTTTGCTTTAAGTCTCATGCAATCCGGGAAAGGCAGACTTCCTTAATTTATACCTTTCCCATTTCCGGCCAAATTCTCAGAAAATATTTGTAAAATCCCAATCGATTTTTAAGTCCTACTCACGGGCTTTTAATTTGTAATCCAAATTCAGGAAGGAATCAGCGCTCTCCGACCATGGCGACGCGGCTTCGCTTCACGGGCTGGGTGACGACTCTCAGCACCGCGCTTCACCCCCGCTGCCGTTCCAGAGCCTTTAAAAAGGCTCCCTCGCGATTCCGGGGGGGGGCGCAATGGTGCCCACCGAGTCTCCTTGCTTACAGGCTTCCGCGCCTGTAATTTTAAAGGGTCCCCACTTCGCCGTAGCGGCAGGACCCGAACTCATGAAGCAGACCCCCTCCGGAGCTCGGAGGGAGATCCGCCATTAGCCGATGGCGCCCACCGGAAGTCCAATAGCCGTAATTTGTCACGGGTGCCACATGGAAGGGATAATAACCCCAAACCTATTTCACACTTCCTAAATGCCTTTAGATCGTTCATTGATGATTATGAGCAGCGTTTTTCTGATCAATCCCCTAAACCCATGAACTCCGCTGCTACCCCAGATATGATACCAGGTACCCAGGTGGTTCCGGAGAGCCCGCCTCTCACCCAGGTTGATGACCTCCCAGGCACCTCTGCCGCCCTCTTCAATGATTCTCAGTTCTCGGGCAGGAACTGTGGCAGTGCAAACTAGGTCTTGGGCTCGCTCGGCATCATCTGGTCCTCAGAACCGCATTGGGTCGCCTGCACGGAGGCCGCCGGCCTGTGTCAATAACCATGTTGCTTCCAGTTCTTCGCAGAATAAGCAGCCCAGGGTCCAGCTTCCAGAATCGGGCACCTCGTCGGCTGGTGAGGAGGAACAGCAGCAGCTGAAGGAGGACGTACTGGCTAAGCAGTCATCGCGTTCCGAGAGGGTGTCTCGCCTACTTCGATCATTTGTGCTCCAGTGCCTTGAACGTAACATAATTTTTTCGGCTAAATTCATACCGGGGGTTAATGATATAGCGGATGCCTTACCTCGTTTCCAGATGCCTCACTTCCGGTCGTTAGCACCTTGGGCTCAGCTGCTGCCAGAACCTTTTCCGGATCACCTATGGAACCTTGGAGACGCGAAGTGATCAAGGGAATATTAGCGTCTGTTGCACCCTCTACCCTCAGGTCTTATAGGAAAATATGGTGCGACTTCATGGGTTTCAGGTTCAAAGTATCGTCCCTTTCCCCTAACATTCCACCCTCCACTGATGACGTCCTGCAATACTTGACACACCTTCATGGTCTGGGTCGAGTCTCAAAAACCTTAAAGATACACACAGCCGCCATCACATTCTTTAGTAGATCCATATTTGCTGTTGACCCATGTTGTGACTTCATGGTCCGCAGGGCAATCGAGGGTTGGAATAGGCTGCAACCCCTGAGGAATGAAGGCCGCAAGCCCATCTCCTACGAGTTGCTCTCCCAAATCCGCCTGAAACTTAGGTCTATCTGCTGGTCCAAGTACGAGGCACAGCTGTTCTCTGCGGCATACGCCATTGCCTTCTTTGGTGCCTTTAGGGTTGGTGAGGTGGTAGCGGAGGCAACCTCAAGTGGCACAACACGCGGCCTCCTCTTGGAGGATATCCGACTGTCCAGCTCGGATTTGACACTGCATGTACGTCAATCCAAGACCAACCAGGGCGGTAGGGGTACCTTAGTCAAGCTCACAGCTTCCGGTCACCAGGGCCCATGCCCGGTGAAGGACACCAGACAATAATTATATCTTAGACCTCCGGGTCCTGGCCCGCTCCTTATTCACGAGGACAGGTCTCGGTTGATGAGGCACCAGTTCACACGGGTTCTTTGCAAAGCTATAGATGCATGTGGCTTCTCTCCCAAGGATTATGCTTCACATTTGTTTAGGATCAGCGCTGCTACAACGGCTGCGCATATGGGCCTCCCCGCGGATAGGATTAAAGAAATGGGCCGCTGGAAGTCTGATGTGTACAAGGGTTACATCCGATAGTACGCTTTGAACACCATTCATTACCTACTTCTTACCCATCTTCTCAGTTTGGATCTGCGGTCACAGTATCGTCCATTGGGCCCGCGTCCGGTCTGCAATTTCCGGCCTCACTCCTAACTTGGGGCTACCATCGTGGGTGCGAGTTTCCTGGTTTTCTAGACGTGGCATGCAATGGGAAGAACTCATGCCACTGCTGAAAGGAAGTGTCGCTGTGTCCCCCCCCCCCCCAACATTTTAATCATTCAGCTGGGGGAGAATGACCTGGCCAACAGGAGGAGTGTGGACTTGTTGTTGGACATAAAAAAGGACTTGGATGAGTTGGCTGCTTTATTTCCCAGTACAGCCTTGTTTTGGTCCTCTTGAAGAGAAGGGTGTGGCACGGTTCGCATAATATTATGGACATGGAAAAATCCAGGAAACTCCTAAATCGCATGGTAGCGTGCAAAGTGTGCTTCATGAATGGCCTAGTTATCCCGCATGATGAGATCCGGATTGGCGACCAGGCCTTGTTCCGGGATGGTGGTGTTCATCTTTCAGATCGCGGCAACGACATGGTTGGCCGACATTGTTAGAAGTCTTAGGGATTGGTTGCAGCTGTGAGGGTATTGGCGACGAGCCTCTTGGGCTCGGGTGGCGATTAGGCAATGGAATGTGTTGTTGATGTATGGAAGGGCAAAGTGTGGCCATCGCCTACCCCTTCATTTACGGGTATTCCGTTAAAGGAATCCAGCGGTCGTTGATCCTGTCCGATGCCCTGTGTGGCGGGGGGCCATGGCACTGTTGGAACGTCGCCTGCCCGGGAACTGTGCCAGCCTCCCAAAAACATTTCAAAGGCGAATTCCAGTGGCCGAACCCCTGGCTGCCGTTCAGGAATCTTCCTTTCAGTCCAGGGCGACCGGTAACATAGGCAGCCTCTCTTATGAGGAAGCATACCAATTTCCCTTGTACAACGACAAAGGGGGAAAAGCAGCTTGTAGTTCCATAACTACTTTTATTTACTGCATAACAAACAGCAACGCGTAAGACTGCATGTCTGAGCAGTCAAGCTCTGGGTTTTGCCACACAACCCTGCTCTATCCCGAGAGCGGAAGGACTGGGAGAGACTCCTCCCCAGCACACAGTGAGTCAGCCTGAGAACAGAGACTCACTTCCCTTCTCACGCTGTGAGACGCCACCTGATGTAAACAGCTCCTGCTGTTTCCTGCCAGCGTGGCAACTGGTGGGGGCTGAAATCCCAACAGGCATGACCCTTGGTGACATCAGGGGAGAGCTTATAGTTGTATTGGCATCAACAGGCTCCCCCTACTGGTGGTTAACCCCTCATCAGTGGGTGGAGTCAAATTTTCTGTGGTCCAATGCCTAAGCCAATACCTTCTCACATGCTGTAATCAATAAAGTTGTGGCCTTTTTCTTGCCCATTAACCTAATATACTGTGTCCACGTGTCTTCATTCCCCAAGCGGGGATCGGATCCTCAAATCACAACTGGGGGTTGCTGGTGCAATGGGGTATCCGCCATTTTATAGGCGCCACGTGGTCGTTGCTGACTGTGTTGGGATACTGCCAGGGAGACAAAGGCCATCATGGTTCCACGTCGCCTCTGGACGATCCATCGATCTCCTGTAGATACAGTATCAGTCAATTAGTGACACGAAGCCTCAGAAATAGCTTGCCACATTCCAGAGCTCATGCACGCTCTATCAGCAGAGTTTGCACAACGAAAGGCGCACTCAGGAGGGCATTATTTACAACTTTATTCAGCGTTGGTCAGAGCAAAGAAAAAACATGACTGCCTGCTTCGATGTCTCAGGCACAGAGAAACGAAAGCAATGTACAAAACATAAACTTCCTGTGAACAGGAAATATGCAGGCTGTGACACAACAACCTGCTCCCTTCTTAAGATGGAACGGAAATATCCTAACAGACTGTGCCTTAAACATTCTTTGGGTTCTTTTTCTACTGTTGATTGCATTCCAGGAGCTGAGGGTACTGTGGGGGCATTTAAATTTTCTCTGTTTCTCAAAGTAGCCTGTGTGGGAGGTCAGCTTCTCAGCGGCCTGGTTTCCTTCGCCCTTATACCACCCCCCCCAACCTGTTGCTGCCCTTACCTCGTTGCTAGTTTTGCGTTTTCCGTATTTCCACATTGTTGAAAAGGGGTCAGGGCACTGTCGTCAGTTACGCTTAGCTGTTGTTGTTGTTTAGTCGTTTAGTCATGTCTGACTCTTCGTGACCCCATGGACCAGAGCATGCCAGGCACTCCTGTCTTCCACTGCCTCCCACAGTTTGGTCAAACTCATGCTGGTAGCTTCGAGAACACTGTCCAACCATCTCATCTTCTGTCGTCTCCTTGTGCCCTCCATCTTTCCCAACATCAGGGTCTTTTCCAGGAAGTCTTCTCTTCTCATGAGGTGGCCAAAGTATTGGAGCCTCAGCTTCACGATCTGTCCTTCCAGTGAGCACTCAGGGCTGATTTCCTTAAGAATGGAGAGGTTTGATCTTCTTGCAGTCCATGGGACTCTCAAGAGTCTCCTCCAGCACCAGAATTCAAAAGCATCAATTCTTCAGCGATGAGCCTTATGGTCCAGCTCTCACTTCCATACATCACTACTGGGAAAACCATGGCTTTTACTATACGGACCTTTGTTGGCAAGGTGATGTCTCTGCTTTTGAAGATGCTGTCTAGGTTTGTCATTGCTTTTCTCCCAAGAAGCAGGCGTCTTTTAATTTCATGTCTGCTGTCACCATCTGCAGTGATCATGGAGCCCAAGAAAGTAAAATCTCTCACTGCCTCCATTTCTTCCCCATCTATTTGCTAGGAGGAGATGGGCCCAGTGGCCATGATCTTCGTTTTTTTGATGTTGAGCTTCAGACCGTGTTTTGCGCTCTCCTCTTTCACCCTCATTAAAAGGTTCTTTAATTCCTCCTAGCTGTCTGCCATCAAGGTTATATCATCTGCATATCTGAGGTTATTGATATTTCTTCCGGCGATCTTAATTCCGGCTTGGGATTCATCCAGCCCAGCCTTTCGCATGATGAATTCTGCATATAAGTTAAATAACCAGGGAGACAATATACAGCCTTGTCGTACTCCTTTCCCAATTTTGAACCAATCAGTTGTTCCATATCCAGTTCTAACTGTAGCTTCTTGTCCCACATAGAGATTTCTCAGGAGACAGATGAGGTGATCAGGCACTCCCATTTCTTTAAGAACTTGCCATAGTTTGCTGTGGTCGACACAGTCAAAGGCTTTTGCATAGTCAATGAAGCGGAAGTAGATGTCTTTCTGGAACACTCTAGCTTTCTCCATAATCCAGCGCATGTTTGCAATTTGGTCTCTGGTTCCTCTGCCCCTTTGAAATCCAGCTTGCACTTCTGGGAGTTCTCATTCCACATACTGCTTTAAGCCTGCTGTCAGGGAACTGCCATCGGAGCCAGAGGGAGGGGGAGGGCTCCAGAGGGGTTCCAGAGAGCATCCCGGGAGGGCGAGAAGCAGCACATCTTCTGGGGAAGGAAATCAGCGTAGTACCAGTGGAGAAGGGGGGCAGATGGGGGAATCGGCGAGGTGGCTCCATGACTCCTCGCCGGGGACCAGCGGGGAGAGCACGGGTCCTCCGCTGCCCACACCTTCCCTGCGCAGAAGGCTTCCGCGCAGGGAGACTAAGCGGAGACTAGGCGTCAAAGAGCTTCTTTGCTGGAAGAAGTTCAAGAAATGCCCACTGACGGATTCTGCCAGCGATTGAGACAGCCTCGGGCGAGTGGCTGTCCAGACAGAAAGGGTTCACTCAGGCAACCCAGCCAGGTGTGGCACCGATTTACGCACGAGCAACCCCTAGAACCATTACAGCAATCCGTCAGTCCCTGACATTGCTTGTGCACAGCCCTGGAGAGGCAGCACGATGAGCCAAACTGGAACAGCTGGAGAGACGGAGCAACCAGCTGCGGTGCGGAGACTGGTCAAGAGGAACCGAGACTTGGAGACGCACGTAGCTATCCTGACGGCGTGGCTGGAGGAGAGACGGGTTCAGGATGCACAGGTCAGAGCCACCCCCATTGCAAGGAAAGTACCGGGGCTGGTACACAAATTTGGTGGAAAGCCCCAAGACTACAATGCTTTCCGAACGGAAGTGCAGTATGCTTTGGAGCTGCAGAAAAATGACTTTGCTGATGACGGGGAGGGGGTGGCTTACATTGTGGGGCATCTGCAGGATGGGGCGTGTGAATGGATCAGGCCCCTAATGGCGACGCAGAATGATGCCTTGAAGGACCTTAAGAAATTCCTTCAGGGAATGGACGCGATGTTCTCCAGCGATGTGGGGCAAAGCGTGACACGGCGGGAACTGATGGGGTGCAAGCAGGGGAGTCAGTCCGTCAGAAGCTACTGGTCGCGTTTTGCGATGTTAGTAAACCGGCTCGGGTGGGATCTGGACTCTGAACCGATACAAATGTTGTTTGAGGCGGGTCTGGCCCCCGAAGTGAAAGACGAGTTGTCCCGAGCGCCCCGGCCACGGTTGATGGATGAGCTCACAAAGGCTGTGCTCGCGATAGGCGTACGCCAAGAAGTGCGGGCTCAGGAGAAGCGTGAAATGAGAGGGGAACATTTCCATGACTACCGCATTCCTGAGATACCGAGGGACCCTCCCCAGGCGGCAGATCCAATGGAAATTGATGGCGCGCGCGCGAGAGAGAGAGGTTTCAAACTCCCGTGAAGGTCGTAAAAGGGAGGGAAAGGAGTGGAAAACTACCAAGAAGTGTTTCCTCTGTGAACGACCAGGACATTTTGCTAAGGTCTGCCCTCAACGAAAAGCCCGGCAAGGCATGATGGGGGCTGCAGACCACGACGAAAAGGGGGAGGAGGGGCAGGCACAGGGAAACGACAACGCCTGGCTGCCAACACCTGGCTGCCAACCAGCAGGGGCAGCAGCCAGGCCAGCAACCAACAGAAGTGCCCAGCCTGATCCCCGCAAGGCAGCTATAGCCATAGAAGTGGTGCTAGAACTCCCGAATGGGCACCCTGTCAAAGTTAAGAGACTGCTGGATTCGGGCAGCTCGTGTAATTTCTGTTGGGGTTGGAACTTAACGGGTTAAGTTGTTCCCATGATGCCACACCATTCTGACGTCAGTTTTCGTTTTTGTTTTTTTTTTTATAAAAATTTTTATTGCGTTTCTTTCCATAGGTGAACAAATTTGTTTGGACAACAATATACAAGAAACATTTTCCATATATATAAAGAAAAACATAAAAAAAAAGAAGAGATCATTATAAAATTTTTTCGACATCTTTTTGGACCTCCTCGCATCCTCTCAGTATTGCGTTCATCATTCTAACCAATTCAGCAATTTATTATCTTATTTCCAAACTTATTATACCTTTGTATTTATTATGTTACCAATTTCAAAAATTTGTAATTTAATTTTAACACTCTTAATAAACATAATATTTTGTTTCTAGTTTGTCTCATTTTTTTCCATCAATACTTACTTTATCATTTACTTAAAATAAATTGCAGAAGCATAACGTTTCTTAATCGTGCACAATCTTAACACTCAAACAACTTATAATGTTTTTGCAAATAGTCCTTAAATTTTTTCCAATCCTCCTCCATTGTTTCTTCGCTCAGATCTCGAATTCTGCCGGTCATTTCTGCCAACTCCATGTAGTCCATCAGCTGCGTCTGCCAGTCCTCCAGTGTGGGTAAATCTGGTGTCTTCCAGAACTTTGCGATAAGAATCCTAGCTGCTGTGGTTGCATACATAAACAAGGTTCTGTCCTTCTTTGGCACCTTCCGGTCCACCATGCCCAGAAGAAAGGCCTCTGGTTTCTTAGAAAAGGTATATCTGAATACCTTTTTCAGCTCATTATGTATCATTTCCCAAAAGGCCTTTACTTTCGGGCAGGTCCACCAGAGGTGAAAGAATGTCCCTTCTGCCTCCTTGCATTTCCAACACTTATTATCAGAAAGATGGTATATTTTAGCCAACTTGACTGGGGTCATGTACCACCGGTATACCATTTTCATAATGTTCTCTTTCAAGGCACTACATGCCGTGAATTTCATACCGGTGTTCCATAACCTTTCCCAGTCCTCAGACATAATGTTGTGTCCTACATCCTGTGCCCATTTTATCATAGCAGATTTAACTGTCTCATCCTGTGTGTTCCATTTAAGCAGCAAGTCATACATCCTCGAAAGTACCTTAGTCTTTGGTTCTAGTAACTCCGTCTCCAGTTTCGATTTCTCCAACTGGAAACCCACTTTTTTGTCCATTTTGAATACCTCTTGAATTTGAGCATAATGTAACCAATCTCGCACCTTACCTTTTAATTTGTCCTGGCTTTGGAGCTTCCAATTGTCTCCAACTCTTTCAATCAGTTCCCAATATTTTGGCCAATAGGCCTCCATATTGGGCTTTTTTTTAGAAATCTTGGCTTCCACAGGTGATAACCACCTCGGGGTCTTGTTTTCTAATAAATCCTTGTACTTCATCCAGACGGCAAAAATTGATTTTCTGACAATATGGTTTTTGAACAATTTATGAACCTTCGCCTTGTCATACCACAAGTATGCATGCCAACCATACACATTATCAAGCCCCTCCAGATCTAGGACATCGGTGTTTTCCAACAGGAACCAATCCTTCAACCAGCAGAAGGCTGCAGCTTCATAGTACAACCTTAAGTCCGGCAGGGCAAACCCCCCTCTTTCTTTTGAGTCGGTTAGTATTTTAAATTTTATTCGGGGCTTTTTGCCCTGCCAGACAAACTTAGAAATATCCTTCTACCATTTTCCAAAACATTCCATTCTGTCCACGACCTGAAGGGTTTGAAATAAGAATAGCATTTTTGGCAAAACACACATCTTTATAGCTGCGATTCGGCCTGACAAGGTAAGTTTCAATCTTGACCAAATATCCAAGTCTTTTTTAATTTCCAACCAACATTTTTCATAGTTATCTTTAAAAAGGTTTAAATTTTTGGTGGACAAGTATACCCCCAGGTATTTCACTTTTTTAACCACACTTAGCTCTGTCTCCTTCTGATACCCCTCTATCTCTGTAGGTGTCAAATTTTTGACCAAAACCTTAGTTTTTTGTTTGTTTAACTTGAATCCCGCCACCCGACCAAACTCCAAAATAAGTTCCAAAACTCTTTTTGTGCTAGATACTGGCTCCTGTACTGTCAAGACTAGGTCATCTGCGAAGGCTTTCAGTTTGTATTGTTTCGCTCCGACCTCTATACCTTGCACCAACTGGTCCTCCCTAATCATATTCAGCAATACCTCCAGAACAGAAATAAATAGCAGAGGGGATAAAGGGCACCCCTGTCGTGTCCCTTTTTCAATTAGAAGTTCATCCGACACCACATTGTTCACTATCAACTTGGCTTTTTGCTCTGAATAAATTGCTTCTAGTCCATTTTCAAACCCCCATCCCACTCCCATCCCCTTCAGGTTTTTCTTCATAAACATCCAAGAAATGTTGTCAAATGCTTTCTCCGCATCAATAAAGATTAAAGCAGCCCTTGTGTTTCTAATTCGCAACAGCTCCAATATATCAATAATATTCCTGGTGTTATCAGACATGTGTCTACCAGGGAGAAAGCCTGCTTGGTCCTTGTGAATTACTTCGTTTAAAACGTTTTTAAGTCTACTTGCTAAAATGTCTGCAAATATTTTGTAATCCACATTCAGGAGTGAGATGGGACGGTAGTTCTTAAGCTGAGTCTTTTCCTTCTCTGACTTGGGAATCAATGTGATGAATGCTTCTTTCCACGTTTCCGGTGCCCTTCTCCCCTCCATAATCTGGTTGCAAACCTCCAACAACGGTTGTATCAAACAATCCTTCAGAGTCTTATAATATTTGGAGGTGAGACCATCTGGGCCTGGAGATTTGCCAAGTTGCATATTTTGGATGGCACCTTCAATTTCCTGTTGAGTTATTTTACTGTTGAGAATTGATCTTTTATCTTGACTTAGTTTTATCTGACGTCAGTTTTCGAAGCTGGGAGGAGATTGGGAGGAGTTTGCCCATTCTCACTCTATGCTGTGAGGGGAAAAGAGCAGTCTTATAATGGCTGCAAGCAGTCCTGGTTTTTCCGGAGATTTGTTGGAATAAACAACTGTAAATAGACAAACCGGTACTGTGTGTGTTTGTCTGGAAGCTGAGCCAAGATACTTGACAGTTTTACACCACTGTGTGAAACTCTGCTGAGGCGTGACTGAGAGCTGCGCAAAAGGAAGTGTGCCGGGCGGCCATAAATCGCTAATTGAGAGTCGCAAATCAATTAGCGGGGACCGCGGCTGACCAACAAAGTCCAAGAATTTCTTCATCAGAGACTTCGCTCTGGAGCACCAACTCCACCTGTTGCCTCTGGATTTTCCCTTGCAGGTGACAACCATCAATGGCAGGGAACTTCTGGGAGGGGAAGTGACACACCAGACCCCGCCAATGCGAATGAGGGTTTCCAGGCACATGGAGACCATTGCCTTCCACGTGGCCACACTGGCAGGACCCCCAATAATACTGGGAATGAGCTGGCTGGCACTGCATGATCCAGTAGTGTCATGGCATCAGCGGTCAGTCACCTTTGGGTCAGCTTACTGCTTAGGACACTGTCTGGGAGGGGAGAACCCAAGAATGACAGTAGCCAGGGTGGCTGGCCTGGCCGTGGAACAGAAAGGGGAGGTGCCACCACAATATGCTGATCTGAAGGAGGTCTTCAGCGAGAGGGAGGCAGATAAGCTCCCCCCCCCCACAGGCTCTTTGACTGCCAAATCAACCTACTCACAGGGGCTCAGTTGCCGATGGGTAAGCTGTACGCCATGTCCGACCGGGAGATGCAGGAGTTGCGGCAGTTTATTGACAAGAACCTGAAGAGGGGCTTTATACGTGAATCAAGGGTGGTGGGGGGCAGTCCAGTGTTCTTTGTGGACAAAAAGGAGACTAATCAGGAGACTAATCAGCCCAGGTTGGTCGTAGATTATAGGGCCTTGAACCTGGTGTCAGAACCCATGACCTTCCCAATGCCAAGGATTGACGACATTTTAACCCGGGTGAGGCAGGGGAAGATTTTTACCAAGCTGGACCTCAGGGGGGCATACAATTTAATTAGGATAAGGGAGGGGGACGAATGGAAAACGACAATGTTCACACCCCTGGGGGCCTTCGAGTACTTGGTCATGCCATTTGGATTACAATCAGGCTCCGCCTGCTTTCAAGCATTCATGCACCACGTGTTGGGGCCCCTGCTGTACAAGAATTGCGTAGCTTTTTTGGATGACGTCTTAATCAATTCAGACAATGAGAGCCAACACGTCAGAGACGTCAGGGAAGTACTAAAGAGGCTGCAGAAGCACCAGTTGTGGGTCAAGCTGGAAAAATGCCAATTTCACGCCAGGGAGGTTGAGTTTCTGGGGTACAAGTTGTCAGACAAGGGCCTAGCTATGGACCCAGGCAAGGTGAAGGCAGTGCTGGAATGGAAAGCCCCCAAAACCCGGAAAGATGTGCAAAGGTTCTTAGGCTTCAGCAACTTCTACAGGAAGTTCATAAAGAACTTCGCTCACTTGACAGCGCCCATAACAGATTGTTTCAGTAGCAAAAAGAAGTTCGTGTGGACAGAAAGTGCCCAGCAATCCTTTGGAGACTTCCGGGGTGGCACCACCGGCAATAGCGGACTCCCTCTGAACTGGAGGGACTAGCTCCGCATGAAACAGGTCTTTTCCGCTGCGGCGTAGCAGGGACCCTTCTGGAAATCACAGGCGGATGAATCCTGTGACCATGGGACTCGGTGGGCACCCTTAGCGACCCCCAACTCGCAAAGGAACCCACTAATGGGCTCCGAAGTGAAGAGGGGGAAGTGGCGCGGTGCTGTGAGTTAATTGCTTTTTCTGTGGAGTGAAGCCGCATAGCCGTTGCCGGAGAGCGCTGCCTTTTTCCTGGGACAATTTGGCATCTAAAATAACCAACCGTGAGTACTGGAACATTAAATATTTGGACTTCAAATAAGAACTGGCGAAATAAAAAGGAATTTGGACTTTAAAATTAACCCTAATTTGGTACTGAAACGGGAAGGTCTAAACAGGAAGTCACCCTTCCATTTCCTTGTAGTCAGAACAAAGCGAAGACAACGCAAACTAGAGCCTTAAAAATCACTTTTAAAAGATCGACTTTCATCATTTAAAATCGCTGAACCCCCCTTCGGTAGCAAGAGAAGAAGGGGGATTTTTTTCCTGAGCCGTTTAAACCTGCAGAAGTGAAGCTAAAGCAAAGTAATTTTCCACCGTCCTGACCCTGGAGCGGGGTGTCAGGATTGACGTTTGAAGCTCATTGACCAGAAATAAATGCTTTGACAGATAGTTAAAAGAAGAGAAACATTGTGACTCCATTGTTTCCTTTCATCTTTTAAAAGAACAAATATGGACAAAATATCTTTAAAAAGAAACTTTGTTGCTATTGTTTCCAAGGAAAAGAACAACCAGAAGTTTTTCCCCCTAGAGGGGAACTGTGAAATTGTAACTAAATTCTGGGAACTTGCATCTGTTACTGATTACAACTGTGGGAAAGGATCTGTGACCTTGTAGGACAATGCCTTCAGAAGCACTGTTGGGTGCTTTCTGTAAAATAAATGCCCTATTGGATCAGTTAAGTCAGAAGACGGATTTTATGACTAATGCTGCCAGAACCTTTGAACAGGTAGTGGGAAACTATATGGAGCCCACCCAGGAACCAAAACAGGAGCGTGCCATGACAGAACAACTGAAAGAAGAGGACCTTGCTGAATCTTGGGCGCCAGGGATGGAGGGACTTTTGGCCCAGCAGGAAAATGAGCCTTTGGATTTGACAAATGAACTTGGAAAAAACCAGATTTGGAAAGACAAGGTTTGGCTGGAAATGGGGGGTTGGACTGACCCCCTATGCAGGGATGTTTGGACTTTCCGAATCTGGCAATGGGCCGTCAGAGGTTTGGAGCTGTTGGGACTTCCAATCTTGGAGGGAATTTGAAACATGTTTTAAAATACCACATGGAGTATAGTCTGGACTATGAGAAAGGGGCTGATTTGTTGAAAAGGGTCAAAAACATTACCAAGCTGGAGTTCCCACGAGTGAAAGGAAAATATGAAGAAGAACTGCGGAAGGGACATGGAAGAGATTTTAAGGCCTCGGATGTAAGATCGCCAGGTTAATGTGCCAGACTAATGGGATAAAAAGGACTGACAATCCCGGGACTGGGGGGAGGGGACGCTGGAAGAAGATTGAATTATTTTTATTCTTTTTTATCATCAGAAATGTTTTATGAACGTTGCAAAAATGTTGAAATTACTTGACTCTTCTAAGAATGTTTAAAGAATTAGGTAAAAAGGGTAATGGTTATGAGAAGCTGGTAAAAAATAAGATTTAAGTTTTAAGTTTTAAGGTTTTTTATAAGATAAGATGATAATAGAGTAAGGTAATGTAATGATAAAATATTATGAATTATGGAAAGGATTTGCTGTGACAATTATTAATCAAGATACAAGAGATGGGAGGAGGAGGAGGTCATGGAAAGAAGGTAATGAAAGTGGAGAATTTGAAAATGATGGCTTTATTTTTTCATTTTTTCTGTTTTTGTCTTTTTTCTCTGTAATTTTGTCTTTTTTTTTCTTTGTAATTTTAAAAATTCTTTTTTCAATAAATATCATTATATATATATAAAAAAAGAAAGTGCCCAGCAATCCTTTGAAAGGCTGAAGAAGGCGGTCGCTTCGGAAAAGCAGCTCCTGCACGTTGATCTGGAGAAGCCCATGAGACTGGAGACGGACGCGTCCGACCGAGCTGTGGGAGCGGTCCTTTTGCAGCCCGGGGTAAGCAGGACTGGAGGCCGTGTGCCTTTTTCTCAAGGAAGCTGAGCAAGTCAGAGCAAAGCTACACAGTGTATGACCGAGAACTGCTTGCGATCTACGCGGCGTTTCGACAATGGAGACATCTGTTGATAGGGGCAAGGCACAAGATCCAGGTTTGTACTGACCACAAGAACTTGGAATACTGGCGGACCGCGCGAGTGCTCAACCAGAGACAGGTTCGATGGGCCCAGGAGTTCGCCAAGTTTTCCTTCGAGATCAGATACGTGCCGGGAGAGGAAAACGTAAGAGCAGATGCTCTCTCCCGGAAACCGGAATACCTGGAGGGAGAGGGACCACCAGAAACCCGACACGTGTTTCCCGAGGACCGATGGGTGTGGGGGGGAACATTGGTTCGGAAACGAGAACTGGCAGGGCTTACCAGAGACGACGCGTTCGCTCAAGCAAAAATCAGGGAACTCCGGGACGGAAGGGAAGACCATGGAGGGTTTGAGGAAAAGGAAGGGCTATTGTACTATAAGGAGGCACTGTATGTACTGGGGGAGACCTTGAGGGGGAAGGTACTTAAACAGCTCCATGACAACCCAACAGCTGGGCACTTTGGACAGCACAAGACCATGCTGCTTGTCACCAGGCAGTTCTGGTGGCCAAAGGTGAGGGAAGATGTACGGGAATATGTACGGGGGTGCGACCGATCCCAGAGGGCAAAGGGAGAGAGGGCTGCGCCCGCAGGGTTACCGGAACCCTTACCGACGCCGGGAAGGCCCTGGGAGGTGGTGTCCATTGATTTTATGACAGATTTGCCCAAGTCAAGGGGGAAGACAGCAGTCATGGTAGTAGTCGATCTACTGACAAAAATGTGCCATTTCATAGCTTGCTCGCACACGGTAATGGCAGAGGAGACAGCCCAGTTGTTTGTGGATCACATTTTCAGACTGCACGGGGCTCCTTTGAGGGTAATCTCGGACCGTGGGAAACAATTTACTTCCAGGTTCTGGAGGAAGCTCATGAGCTTGCTACAGGTCGAGGTGAGCTTTTCGACGGCCAGACACCCCGAAACCAACGGTCAAGCAGAGAGAGCGAACAGTATACTCCAACAATACCTACGCTGCTACGTCAGTGAGAGACAGAACGATTGGGTAGAGAAATTAGCTTTGGCTGAATTTGCGTACAATAACACTGAACATGTGTCCACGGGAATGAGCCCGTTCATGGCCAATTATGGGTGTCACCCCAGGGCCTTCCCGGGGCGGGGGGAGGAAGCATGGAGTGTACCCGCGGCCGAGCAGTTTATGGAAGAAATGGAGGCCTTGCACCAGCAACTCAAGATGAACTTGGAGCGGGCCAAGGAAGTTTACAAGAGACAGGCGGACAAGCACCGCCGGGAGGGGGAGGCCATACAGGTAGGAGACTGGGTGTGGTTGTCAACCCAAGGGTTACCCCTAAAGGGAGGGTGCAAGAAGCCTTTTGATGTAACACAGCAGGTGAACCCAGTGGCATTCAAACTCAAGTTGCTGGACAGCATGAAGATACACCCGGTGTTCCATAGGTCCCTACTCTCACCATACAGGGAGGGGCAGGAATTCCCGGGGCGGGAGGGAGGAGTCACCACTCACCCGCGAGGAGAGGGAACACCGCAACCAAGCCACGGAAATCCTCGATTCAAGATGGCGAGGTCGCCAGGTGGAGTACTTGGTAGCTTGGGAGGGAGAACCCAGGTCAGAAAACACGTGGGTCCCTGCTGAGTCAATCAATGACTGGTGTCTGGTGGAAGAATTCCACAGTTTGTTCCCGGATAAGCCCAAACCACTAGCGAGATTCTGGGAGGAAGAATTTGGAACCACAGACGACGAAGGGGACTTTGTGGGTTTTCCTGCCTCCGAAGAGGTGTCAGAGGGAGAGGAATCAGACTGGGAGGCCCACCCTGCGGGGAGAGATCGCAGCGGGTGGGAGGCTGGTTTTGAATCCTCAGAGGATGGTGACAGCTCCTTCAGGGGATTCCCAGCATCGTCGGCCGAGGAAAGAGACGAGGTTGTGTCGGAAAATCGCGCTGGGGGTGGAGGGGGTCTGTCAGGGAACTGCCATCAGAGCATCAGGTGGTGGAGGGACTCAGGCAGGATGAAAGAGACTCAACTGCTGAAGCAGGGACCAGCAGGGGGAGGAGTGGCTCTCTGAGGGAATGCGAGCAGGAGGGAGGGCTCAGGGAGGCTTCCAGCGAGAACAGTGGTGAGGTATCGGAGTCTCCCATAGGGAGACCCATACCTCGCAGGAAACTGTCACGCCGTGAGTCCAGGAGACGCGTTTCCGTTAAGGAACTTCTTTGCTGGAAACGCTTCCGCAGACAGCCACTGTCGGACTCTACTAGTGATTAGAGCAGACATGTCTGAGGAGCTCCGTCACACACGGAGGTTTGTGGGGGCGCACAAACTCTGAGGGAGCACGTTTTCACGCACAAGCAGCTAATCAAACCCTCACAGCAGTCCGACAGTCTTTGTACGCTGCCTGTGCAAGAGAAGGCATCATGAGCGAACCAACCGGAACCGGAGGAGCAGGGGCTGGAGCTGGTCCAAGCTTGGAAGATAGATACCGAGCGTTGGAGGTTCAACTGGCCCTGCAGACGGCGAGGCTGGAGGAGAGAAGGGCTCAGGATGCAGACAAGAAGGGGAGAGCCACTCAATTCCCCAGAAAGGTACCAGGATTGGTGCAGAAATTTGGGGGGGACCCCAAGGACTACCATGCTTTTAGGACAGAGATGCAATATGCCCTTAATGTGCAGTTCGATGAGTTCCCTGATGAGGAATCGCGAGTTGCTTTTGTAATTGGGCATCTTGAGAAAGGGGCTAGAGACTGGGTTCGACCCCTAATGGCAACGCACAATGACATACTAAAGGACACAATGAAGTTCTTTCGTGCAATGGATATCATGTTTTCCAGCGATATTGAGGAAGGGGTGGTGCGCAGACAGCTAATGGCTTGTAAGCAGGGGAGTCGATCTGTCCGTGAATATTGGACTGAGTTTACCATGCTGATTCACAGACTGAGTTGGGATTTATCGGCGGCACCCGTTCAAATGCTATTTGAAGAAGGTCTTTCTTCGGGGGTGAAAGACGAGCTGGCACGGAGCCCCAGGGCGGAGTCTATGGATCAGCTGACCAAATCTGCGCTGACCATAGGAGCGCGGCAGGAGGCAAGAGCCTTGGAGAGGCGGGAAGGGAGAGGGGAACGTTGGAAGGAGTTCCGCATTCCAGACATTCCTGAGCCAGCTTTCCCGCCGGCAGAGCCGATGGAAATCGGAACAGCGCGCGCGCGCGCATTTTCAAAAACCAGCGAGGGAGCTAAGAAGGAGGGAAAGGGCCCCCGGAAATGCTATCTCTGCCAACAGCCAGGCCACTTTGCCAGAGTCTGCCCCCAGAGGAAGGAATGGCAAGGGATGGTGGGAGCTGTTGAGGGGGGAGAAGAAGGGGGAGCGGAGCAGGTAAAAGCCAACGCCTGGTTGCCACAATTGGGGCACTGCAGCCAGGCCAAAGAGCAGTGAAAGTGCCCGTGCCAGAAGCTCCTCGACCTGCTCTAGTGATTGAAGTGTCGCTAGAGCTGCAGAATGGGCATCCCCTAAAAATAAAGGCGCTATTGGACTCAGGCAGCTCCTGCAATTTTATGAGCAAGGAGTTTGCTGCTGAACACCAGATACAGACCATCCCTTTAAGCAACCCCCTGCAGGTGACCACGATCGATGGCAGGGAGTTGTTGGGAGGAGGAGTCCGCTTGCAGACTGTCCCAATGATAATGAGGGTGGCAAGGCACACAGAACTGATAGCGTTTAATGTGGCCACCCTGGGAGGCGCTCCCATTATTTTGGGAATGAGCTGGCTAGCTCTACATGATCCGCTGGTTGGCTGGCATCAAAGAGTGGTGTCCTTTGGTTCAGCACATTGCCTAGAACACTGCAAAGGGGAGAAGGGTTCAGTAGGGGCCCAAGCCACCCTAGCAGGGACTGAAGTAATGGGGAAGGTGAAGGTACCACCACAGTATGCAGATCTCAGCGACGTGTTCAGCGAGAAGGAAGCTGACCAACTACCACCTCATAGACCCTTTGATTGTCAGATCAATTTACTCCCTGGAGCACAGCTTCCCGTGGGCAAGTTGTATGCCATGTCAGACAGGGAAATGCAGGAGTTGCGAGGGTTCATTGACAAGAACCTGAAGAGAGGCTTCATCAGAGAGTCCAAAGCAGCAGGGGGGAGCCCAGTGTTCTTTGTGGACAAAAAAAATGCGGACAAGCCGAGACTTGTATGTGATTTTAGGCGGCTGAATGCAGTGACTGAACCGGTGGCGTTCCCTATGCCCAGAATTGATGATATTTTGACCATGGTGAGGAAGGGAAAGATTTTCACAAAGCTGGATCTAAGGGGGGCGTACAACCTGATACGCATAAGGAAAGGGGATGAATGGAAAACCACCATGTTTACCCCTTTGGGGGCGTTTGAATACCTCGTTATGCCATTTGGATTACAAGCCGGCTCCGCGTGTTTTCAATCTTTTATGAACCACGTGCTGGGCCCTTTGCTCTACAAGAATTGCGTTGCCTTTCTAGATGATGTGTTGGTGTATTCTGAGAATGAGGAGCAACATGTGAGAGACGTCAGAGAAGTGTTGAGCAGACTGCAAGCCAACAGGCTGTGGGTCAAACTGGAGAAGTGTCGGTTCCATACCAAGGAGGTGGAATTCCTGGGGTACCGCCTGTCAGACAAGGGATTGGCCATGGATCCCGGCAAGGTACAGGCAGTGCTGGAATGGAAAACACCCAAAACCAAGAAGGATGTGCAGAGGTTCCTAGGGTTTGGAAACTTTTATCGTAAGTTCATCCGCAACTTCGCCCATCTGACGGCGCCCATCACTGACTGTCTCAGCAGTAAGAAGAAGTTTGTATGGACGGCGGAGGCGGAGCGAGCGTTTGAGGAACTCAAAAGGGCCTTCGCCTCTGAAGAACAACTTCTGCATGTGGATTTACGAAAGAAGCTAAGGGTTGAAACAGACGCATCTGACAGAGCCATAGGGGCGGTGCTTCTTCGGCAGCCGGGGAAGGAGGAGTCGGAGTGGCGTCCGTGTGCCTTCTTCTCGCGGAAGCTGAACAAATCCGAGAGGAACTACGCGGTGTACGACCGAGAACTGCTTGCTATTCATGAGGCGTTCCGGAGATGGAGGCATCTGCTAGTTGGTGCACAACATAAAGTGCAAGTGTGCACGGACCATAAAAATCTAGAGTACTGGAGAACGGCGCGAGTGCTCAACCAAAGGCAGTTGAGATGGGCCCAAGAGTTCTCCAAATTTAACTTTGAGATTTGTTATGTGCCAGGCCCAGAGAATGTTAGGGCGGACGCTCTCTCACGCAAACCTGAATATTTGGAGGGGGAGGGAGTACCCGAAGAAACCCATATCATTCCAGAGGACCGCTGGGTGTGTGGGGCGACTTTGGTGGGGCAAAGGGAATTGGTAGAGGGTACGGTGCAGGATGCATACGCCCAAGGGAAACTCAGGGATCTCAGAGGGGAGGAAGACAAACCCGGTGGTTTTGAGGAGAGAAATGGGGCATTGTATTATAAGGGAGCGTTATATATACCTGAAGGGGAATTGAGGGAGAAAGTACTCAAGCAGCTGCACGATAGCCCCACAGCAGGGCACTTTGGGCAACACAAAACCATGTGGCTGGTTACCAGGGAATTTTGGTGGCCCAAGGTCAGGGAAGATGTGCGGGAGTATGTGAGAGGGTGTGAACAATGCCAAAGAGCCAAGGGGGAGAGGCAGGCGCCGGCTGGTTTATTAGAACCACTGCCCACACCTGAGAGACCGTGGGAAGCAGTGGCAATAGATTTCATGACTGATCTGCCAAGGTCTAGAGGGAAAACAGCCATCATGGTTGTAGTAGACCTGTTAACTAAAATGGCCCACTTCATAGCCTGCTCACATGCGGTTACAGCAGAAGAAACCGCCAAATTGTTTGTAGAGAATGTGTTTAGGTTGCATGGCGCCCCCTTGAGGGTGGTTTCAGACCGAGGGAAACAATTTACTTCCAGGTTCTGGAGGAAGCTCATGAGCTTACTGCATGTAGAGGTTAATTTCTCGACGGCCCGTCATCCTGAAACCAACGGGCAGGCGGAAAGAGCAAATGGGGTTCTCCAACAATATTTGAGGTGTTATGTTAATGACAGAGAGAATGATTGGGTGGAGAAGCTGGCGTTGGCAGAATTTGCCTACAACAATGCAGAGAACGTGTCCACGGGGATGAGCCCCTTTTTGGCTAATCACGGGTGCCATCCCAGAGCCTTCCCAGGGGGGGAGGGGGAGAACTGGAGCGTTCCAGCTGCGGAACAGTTCGTGGAAGAAATGGAAGCGATCCATCGCCAGCTCCAACTCAACTTAAACAGGGCTAAGGAGGAATATAAGAGGCAAGCAGACAAAAACAGAAGGGAAGGTGAAAGCATCAGGGTGGGGGACCAGGTGTGGCTGTCAACCCAAGGGTTGCCATTCAAAGGAGGTTGTAAGAAATTAAGACCCAAAAGGCTGGGTCCGTTTGAAGTCATACAGCAGGTCAATCCAGTGGCTTTCAGGCTCCGGTTACCGAACCACATGAAGCTGCACCCAGTTTTTCACAGGTCGTTGCTGTCACCGTATAGAGGAGACAGTGAGGGGAGGGTCACTAGGGGACCAGCAATGGAGGAGAAGGAACACAGCTACCATGTAGCGGAGATCCTCGATTCCAGGTGGAAGGGAGATCAAGTAGAGTATTTGGTAATGTGGGAAGGGGAACCGGAGTCGGAAAACACCTGGGTTAGGGCAGAGGATGTCAATGACGAGGTTTTAATAGAGACTTTTCATCAGAGGTTCCCACGTAAACCTCAGCCTGTAGCGAGGTTCCGAAGGGAATACTTTGCCACCACCGACGAGGAAGAGGAGTTGGAGGGGTTCCCAGATTCTGAAGAGGAGGAGGATTCAGCTGGCCAGGACGACGATCGATGGAGAGAATTGTTCGAGACGTCAGAAGATGAGGAAGATTCGTTTCGGGGTTTTAGCCCTTCACCTCCCAGGGGGGAGGAATTGGGAGGGGGTGAGGGGGGCCCTGGAGGGGAGGTGGATGTCAGGGAACTGCCATCAGAGCATCAGGTGGTGGAGGGACTCAGGCAGGATGAAAGAGACTCAACTGCTGAAGCAGGGACCAGCAGGGGGAGGAGTGGCTCTCTGAGGGAATGCGAGCAGGAGGGAGGGCTCAGGGAGGCTTCCAGCGAGAACAGTGGTGAGGTATCGGAGTCTCCCATAGGGAGACCCATACCTCGCAGGAAACTGTCACGCCGTGAGTCCAGGAGACGCGTTTCCGTTAAGGAACTTCTTTGCTGGAAACGCTTCCGCAGACAGCCACTGTCGGACTCTACTAGTGATTAGAGCAGACATGTCTGAGGAGCTCCGTCACACACGGAGGTTTGTGGGGGCGCACAAACTCTGAGGGAGCACGTTTTCACGCACAAGCAGCTAATCAAACCCTCACAGGGTCCTGGGGAGGAGGTGGATGTCAGGGAACTGCCATCGGAGCCAGAGGGAGAGGGAGGGCTCCAGAGGGATTCCGGAGAGCGTCCCGGGAGGGAGAGAAGCAGCACATCTTCTTGGGAAGGAAATCAGCGTAGCACCAGTGGAGAAGGGGGGCAGATGGGGGAATCGGCGAGGTGGCTCCATGACTCCTCACTGGGGAGAGCACGGGTCCTCTGCTGCCCACACCCTCCCTGCACAGAAGGCTTCCGTGCAGGGAGACTAGGCGGAGACTAGGCGTCAAAGAGCTTCTTTGCTGGAAGAAGTTCAAGAAACGGCCACTGACAGATTCTGCCAGCGATTGAGACAGCCTCAGGCGAGTGGCTGTCCAGACAGAAAGGGTTCACTCAGGCAACCCAGCCAGGTGTGGCGCCGATTTACGCATGAGCAACCCCTAGAACCATTACACCTGCCTTGTAGAATTTTAAGCATAACCTTGCTAGCGTGTGAAATGAGTGCAATTGTGCAGTAGTTGGAGCATTCTTTGGCACTGCCCTTCTTTGGGATTGGGATGTAGACTGATCTTCTCCAATCCTCTGGCCACTGCTGAGTTTTCCAAACTTGCTGGCATGTTGAGTGTAGCACCTTAACAGCATCATATTTTAAAATTTTAAATAGTTCAGCTGGAATATCATCACTTCCACTGGCCTTGTTATTTGCAGTGCTTTCTAAGGCCCATTTGACTTCACTCTCCAGGATGTCTGGCTCAAGGTCAGCAACCACACTACCTAGAATCATAGAATCATAGAGTTGGAAGAGACCACAGGGGACATCGAGTCCAACCCCCTGCCAAGCAGGAAACACCATCAGAGCACTCCTGACATATGGTTGTCAAGCCTCTGCTTAAAGACCTCCAAAAGAGGAGACTCCACCACACTCCTTGGCAGCAAATTCCACTGTCGAACAGCTCTTACTGTCAGGAAGTTCTTCCTAATGTTTAGGTGGAATCTTCTTTCTTGTAGTTTGGATCCATTGCTCCGTGTCCGCTTCTCTGGAGCAGCAGAAAACAACCTTTCTCCCTCCTCTATGTGACATCCTTTTATATATTTGAACATGGCTATCATATCACCCCTTAACCTCCTCTTCTCCAGGCTAAACATGCCCAGCTCCCTTAGCCGTTCCTCATAAGGCATCGTTTCCAGGCCTTTGACCATTTTGATTGCCCTCCTCTGGACACGTTCCAGTTTGTCAGTGTCCTTCTTGAACTGTGGTGCCCAGAACTGGACACAGTACTCCAGGTGAGGTCTGACCAGAGCAGAATACAGTGGCACTATTACTTCCCTTGATCTAGATGCTATACTCCTATTGATGCAGCCCAGAATTGCATTGGCTTTTTTAGCTGCCGCGTCACACTGTTGGCTCATGTCAAGTTTGTGGTCAACCAAGACTCCTAGATCCTTTTCACATGTACTGCTCTCAAGCCAGGTGTCACCCATCTTGTATTTGTGCCTCTCGTTTTTTTGCCCAAGTGCAATACTTTACATTTCTCCCTGTTAAAATTCATCTTGTTTGTTTTTGCCCAGTTCTCTAATCTGTCAAGGTCGTTTTGAAGTGTGATCCTGTCCTCCGGGGTGTTAGCCACCCCTCCCAGTTTGGTGTCATCTGCAAATTTGATCAGGATGCCCTTGAGTCCATCATCCAAGTCATTGATAAAGATGTTGAATAAGACCGGGCCCAAGACAGAACCCTGTGGCACCCCACTAGTCTCTCTTCTCTAGGATGAAGAGGAACCATTGATGAGCACCCTTTGGGTTCGGCCAGTCAGCCAGTTACAAATCCACTGAGTGGTAGCATAGTCAAGACCGCATTTTACCAGCTTCTTTACAAGAATATCATGGGGCACCTTGTCAAATGCCTTGCTGAAATCAAGGCAGGCTACATCCACTGCGTTCCCTTCATCTACCAGGCTTGTAATTCTGTCAAAAAACGAGATCAGGTTAGTCTGACATGACTTATTTTTCAGAAATCCATGCTGACTATTGGTGATCACAGCATTCCTTTCTAGGTGCTCACAGACAGTTTGCTTAATGATCTGCTCCAGAATCTTCCCTGGTATTGATGTCAGACTGACTGGGCGGTAATTATTTGGGTCCTCTCTTTTCCCCTTTTTGAAAATAGGGACAACATTTGCCCTCCTCCAGTCTGCCGGGACTTCGCCTGTTCTCCAGGAATTCTCAAAGATGACTTGGGGTGTACGAGCCATCCATATCTTTCTGGTACAATTCCTCTGTGTATTTTTGCCACCTCTTCTTGATGTCTTCTGCTTCTGTTAGGCCCTTGCCACTTTTGTCCTTTATTATGGTAATCTTTGTACAAAATGTTCCTTTCATATCTCCAATTTTCTTGAGCAGATCTCTTATTTTTCCCATTCTATTGTTTTCCTCTATTTCTTTGCACTGCTTGTTTAAGAAGGCCTTCTTGTCTCTCCTTGCTATTTTTTGGAAATCTGCATTCAATTTCCTGTATCTTTCACTATCGCCCTCGCATTTTGCTTGCCTTCTCTCCCCCGCTATTTGTAAGGCCTTGTTGGACAGCCACTTTGCTTTCTTGCATTTCTTTTTCATTAGGATGGTTTTCGTTGCTGCCTCCTGTATAATGTTGCGAGCCTCCACCCATAGTTCTTCAGGCACTCTGTCCACCAAATCTAAATCCTTAAACCTGTCCCTCACTTCCACTGTGTATTCAGAGGGGATTTGGTTTAGATTGTATCTTACCGGCCCAGTGGTTTTTCCTGCTTTCTTCAATTTAAGCTTGAATTTTGCTATAAGAAGCTGATAATCTGAGGCTTCCGGTTGGTCGCCCGGTAATGGCAGACGGGAGCTCTTTCGGCTGAAAGAGCCCCAGCGCAGTGAAGCAAGGGGAGACCGCAAGAGCGACGTGGTGCCCTGAAAAAACTCCTCAGATTGAGCACTCTGAGGACCTGGTGATCTGGTGGGTGCCTTTTGGCAACTCCCCCACTCCCTGGTAAGCTCGTAAAGAGCCCCGAGAGCAAGTGGGGTTGGAGACGCAGCACAGCGGAAATGATTGCTTCCTTCACAGCGCGAAGCTCTGAGTCTAGCAATTGTGAGCGGCCAATTCCTCCAAAAAAAGGACACAAAATTCGGAACTGTGAGTAAAGGACAAAGCTTAAATTAGATTACGTTTGGGAGAGAAAGGGATTTAAAAACGGAGGTTGATTCCTTTTGCTGAATTAAAGGAGAGCTGGTTACCGAGGATCGAAGCCCTAAGAGGGAAAGGACTGTTTGAAAGGACTGCAAGCTAATTTCAAAGCCCCCCTTCTGCAGGGTGAAGGGGGGGTTAAGCTCTAAAAACCCTGCGAGACTGTGTATTAATTTAAAGAAGCTACTTCATTGTGTAGCGGACCTCCCGGTAGGGAAAGGCTAGACTCCACTGTGACATCCAGAATTGCCTTTTAAATACCAAAAGGGACTGGAATTTTTTTTTCCTGCAGTCTGTCTTTTAGTAATAAGGAGCTGGGAGGCTGCTGGCTCCCTGCAAATGACTTCTGTGAGACTGTGGTGGGAACCTGTTTTTCTTCTCTTCTCTGTGGGCTTCACCTTGAAACTTCTGAGCAACTATGTGTGCTGATAAAACAGACAAGGGAGCAGTAAGACGAACCTCTAGAAGTGCAGCCTTTGAGGACACTGTAATGCAATTGTTGTCTGAAATTAAAGACAATACAAATCGTAACTCAGAGGGAATAGAAAAACTGAATAGTTTGAAGATTTGAAAAGTTTGAAGATTTGAGTGTGGAATTGAAAGAGGTGAAGACTGAGGTTACAAGTCATGAGACAAGGTTGACACAATTGGAGACAGTCAGAGTCACTGATTTGGAAAGACTACAATATGAAAACTCAAATTTGATTGCATTTCTTCAGATGAAGGAACAGGAATCTCATCTAAGATTGAAAGAAGTTCGACTCAGGGAGTGGATGATAGATCAATTTGTGGCATGGTGGGACTTGAAAAAAAAGTAGACCTGTGGATAGAAAAGGCCTATAGATTTGGCCCCAAAAAAGATTCAAAAATTACCTATGACTGTATAGTGGTCCTCAGGACCAAAGAACAAAGAGACACCATTTTAGGACTCCATTACAAAAAAAGTTCTTAAAATACAGGACAAAGCCATCGTCCTTTTAAAAGAGATTCCTAGACACTTCCTGAGCCTGAGATCCAACTACACAGATTTGGCCAATATTTTGAGGAGGAAAAATATCATCTTCAGGTGGGAATTCCCAGATGGTCTCTCCTTCAAATTTGGAGGAAAATGTGAAGGGAACCTGAGCTTACAGGGTTAAACAGCTCAGAGTGTACACCCTGCCTACTGTTGGGAGGGGGGAGACTCTGCGTCATTTCCGAGTCTCTCAAGTCTTTGTTCTGACTCTCTACTTTCGCTTTTGAGGAGAGTGGACGTGTTTTCACGATGCTGTTCGACAATGGATAGTCTGCTGTAAATAAAACTGCTTTTAGCTGCTAAGATCCTGAGTGGACTTTATTTGAGCACACTGAAGCAAGCACTGGAGTTTTTGAAGCTTTCTCTTACCGCTGCTGATCTCTGCGTTTTGCTCAGAGCATCAGAATGTGGCCTTTGAAGTCCGAGGCCTGGCCAGGAGCTGCACAGCCGAAGCGGGCTGGACTCCAAGATTTATCTGAGCAATAAATCAATCACCTTTAACAGGTTATGGACGTTAGTTACTGCAATTAGAGAAAGCTTTGAAGTGCTGTGTGCAAAGGCTGTGAAAGTTGAGAAGCTGCTGTTTTTGCTGCCGGAGGAAAAAGTCCTGCTTTGAGGCTCTGCCTGGGAGAAAGCAGGGAGGCTGGCTGAAATGCTGTGTGCTGCAAGGAGCCACTGGACGCCTCTCCGTTGAAGCTGGCTGGTACGCGTGAGTACTTCAAAGCCCCAATGGGAGCACTGGGGGAGGAGATGGCTGAGCTCCAGGACTTTTATGATGTCCCTTTCGAAAAGCTCACAACCCAGTCCTGGGAAATCTGGGTTAGGAGAGTAAGGGGGTGGTTTTTGGCCACAGGGCTCTGGAGTATAGCCCAGAAGGAGCCGGCCCCACCCATGCCAGTTGCTGCTGAAGATGGCGCAGCAGACCTGGAGGCTGTTTTGTTGGAAGATAGAGAGCAGAGAATGCAAAGAGAGCTCTGCATGTTGAGAGCAAGCGTGGACGCTATGCTGTTGCCCCACCTGGAGGGCGTTGAGTCGGCTCAGGCCGCCTGGCAGGTGCTGAGGAGTCTGTGTGAAAGCTCAGCAGGAGCCCAGGGCCGGGAGGAAGCCGAGAGCAGGGAGGAAGCCAAGAGCCCAGAGGGGGCTGCTGGCCATGTTCCTGAAGTTACAGCTGGGAGTAGCTGCTTTGTCTCCGAGGGGCCGTGTGATGTTGAGGCCCGCAACCAGAGTGCTGGGGAGCGTGCAGGCCCAGGCTGTGCACCCAAAGGTGGGGGTGCTGGGAACAAAGGAATGGCTGAAGAGGGAGCTGTGAGAGCTGTTGCTACGCGTCGCTGTTATCGCTGTGGCTCCCCCTCCCATCTGGTGAGAGAATGTCCAGTGGAGGCACAGGAACAGCCGAAGGCCGTCTCCCGTAGCAACCAGATAAAGGGCTCTTCTTCAAAGAGTGGGAAAGGCAAGCCGAAGGCAGCTGGCAGAGACACTGAACATAAACATTTGGCAGCGTCTATGGCTACAGTCAAGAGTTGTCAACAGGATGCTGTGCTGACTTTTGTCATAGACAGTGGAGCTTCCCATCATCTCGTGCCATCTGCAGGAGTCCTGGAGAACTGCACCTCTGTAACTTCTGGGAAGACTGTCTGTTTAGCAGATGGGACTCGACACCCACTCACGCAGACTGGCTCACTGTTTTGTTCTTTCTTACAGGATTCAATCCAGGCTTTTGTTGTTCCAGGACTGTCTTGCGCGTTGCTGTCTGTCAGCGCACTTCTTGCTGAGAACTACAGAGTGTGTTTTGAAGACAATAAGTGCTCTATTTCTAAGAATGGACAGCACCTAGTCAGTGTTGATTGTAAAGACAGGTTGTTTGTATTGAATGCTTCTTTTGCAGGTCCAGGTGACACGGAGGAGGCTCAAGCACAGTGTGCCAACGTTCCAGTTCATGATGCGTGTGCTCACCTCTGGCACAGACGCATGGCACACGTGTCCTGGGGGTCAGTGAAAAAGATCCCAGAGTGTACGCAAGGGTGCGAAATGAAATCATGTGCTAAGTTTCTAGATTGCAGAGCTTGCAAGTCCGCAAAGGTGAAAACGTGCACATACCCTAGGTCTGAGAGGGTGACCACTAGGGCTTTTCAGTTAATTCATGCAGATTTGTCTGGTCCGATGTCTGTGACCAGTATGGGAGGAGCCAAATATGCGCTGGTTCTGATTGATGACCATACGCGCAACTCCTGGACCTTCACACTCCGACACAAAAGTGAAGCTGCACCGCTAATCAAAGACTGGATTGCGGCTGTGGAACTGCAGTTTTCCACACGGGTGCAAAACTTTCAGAGCGATCGCGGTGGGGAGTTCACCGGGTCTGCACTGCAAAGTTTCTTCCGCAAAAAGGGGATTCAACACAGATTGTCCTCTCCGCACAGTCCCCAACGGAATGGGATTGCGGAAAGACGGAACAGGACTCTAGGGGAGATGTCCGCAGCTCTTTTGTTTGATGCTGGGCTCCCACAGTGCTTTTGGGGGGAGGCTTGGCGAACGGCCAACTTTATTCTGAACAGGTCGTTCAATTCAGTGGTAGGTGACACCCCGTACTTTTTGCTGCATGGAAAGAAACCGAAAGTACACTACTTCCGCGTTTTCGGATGTGAGGCGTGGGTTCTCATACCAAAGACCAAACGCAAGAAAGGTGAACCCAAGTCCCAAAAAATGATTTTTTGTGGGTATGAGCCAGGGACCAAGGGGTGGAGGTTTGCATATCCGTCAGGGAATCAGTCCAGGATTCTGCTCAGCAACAGTGCTGAATTCTGTGAGCAGAGTGGCTGGGCAAGGATACATGGGAACCCTGACATCCTGTCAGAGAGTCTGCTTGACTCTGCTGATGAAGAAGAGGAAGAGGTTGAACCTGCTACTGCGGCTCAGAATCCAGACCCAGTGCAGGCAGAGGGGAGAACTTCTCCCAAGGCTGTGAAGATTGAGCAACGCAGTGCTCCATCTTCCCCCACAGGTTCGGCTGAGAAGTCCAGAAGGCGCAGTAAGTCAGAGGGGGAGCTCTCTGATGCCAAGGACGTTCTGGCTGGCCCTAGTGGGTCAGAGGGGGTTCCTGAAGTAGTGCTGCGTCGATCAGCTCGGACGACCAAGGGGAAACCTCCTGATAGGTTTGCCGTCACTAGTGTGTGGGTCGGAATGGCACAGTGTGAACCCGAGAGTTTTGAGGATGTTCAGAAACTGCCTCAGGAAGAAGCCAGAAAATGGCATGAGGCGATGCAGAAGGAAATGAACTCAATGGAGTCTTTAGGTGTGTTCTCCCTCACGAAGTTGCCGGTGGGCAAAAAGGCAGTGGGTAGCCGCTGGGTTTACCGTCTTAAGCCCACAGCGACAGGAGAACCGCAGTATAAGGCCAGATTAGTGGCGAGAGGATTCACGCAGCGCAGGGGATTGCATTATACGGAAGTTTATGCTCCCACCTGTAGGAGTGAATCTCTACGTTTGCTCTTGGCCATTGCTGCACAAAGAGGGTTGCTGGTGCATCACTTTGATGTGGACGTTGCTTACTTGAACTCCAGGAGGATCTGTACATGCTTCCTCCTCCAGGGTTTGAGGGCATTGAGCAAGGTACTGTGTGGAAACTTCACAAGTCAATTTACGGCTTGAAGCAGTCGGCCAGGAATTGGAACTTGTGCCTGAATGAAGCTTTGGAGAAGCTAGGTTTCAGGAAGAGTCTTGCTGACAGTTGCCTGTTCCTAAGAGGATCAGGAGACTCACAGGAACTGGTTTTGTTTTATGTTGATGACATCATCCACATTGGAAAGGCAGACAAACAGGTGCAGAAGTTTGCCAAAGAGCTTGGGAAACAGTTTCAGCTCAAGAACCTGGGTGCAGTAAAGATCTACCTAGGCGTCCAAATAGCGAGAACTGAGGATGGTAGCTTCTTGCTCAGTCAGAAAGGCAAGATTGAGCAGTTGCTTGAGAAGTTCAGAATGTCCGATTGTGCAGGAGTTCGGACACCCATGGAGATGAACTTCGTGAAAGAGAGCCAGCAAGCAGAAAGTACAGAGTTCGAGAATGCTGAGCTCTTTCAGTCAGCTCTAGGTAGTCTGTTGTATCTATCCCAATGGAGCAGACCAGACATTGCCTTTGCTACCAACCTGCTAAGTAGGGAAGCGTCAAAGCCCAGTGTGAGTGCTTGGCACGGTATCAAGCGGGTACTGCGCTACCTGCAGCATACCAAAGACTTCTGTCTTAAGCTGCCAGCTGAATGTGAGGCGAAGCTCACATGCTATGCGGACAGTGACTGGGCGAATTTGCAAGACCGCAAGTCTGTGTCTGGGTTGGTGGTAAAGTTTGGGAAGTCACTAATTGGGTGGAAGTCCCGGAAGCAAAGTCTCATTGCGCTGTCTTCTACTGAGGCTGAATTCAGTGCACTGTCAGATTTGTGCCGGGAACTAGAGTTCTATAGATGCTTGGTGCAAGAGATCTATGGAGATTGTAGCTTGCCCATCACGGTTTGGGAAGACAATCAACCTTGTTTGAAATTGGCTGAATCTGCGCAATTTAAGGCCAGAACCAAGCATCTGGACATACGTTTCCAAAATGTGTGTCAGAGTGTTCAGTCAGGTTTGATACGGCTGAAGTATTGTGCCAGTCACAATAACTTGGCCGATGGCTTTACCAAACCTTTAAGCTTCCAGCGTCATGGGGAGTTTTGTGGTGGTTTGGAGTTGGGGGTAAGTTCTGTACATACTTTCCCCACAGTAGCGCAGGACCAGAGGGGGTGTGAAGGGAACCTGAGCTTACAGGGTTAAACAGCTCAGAGTGTACACCCTGCCTACTGTTGGGAGGGGGGAGACTCTGCGTCATTTCCGAGTCTCTCAAGTCTTTGTTCTGACTCTCTACTTTCGCTTTTGAGGAGAGTGGACGTGTTTTCACGATGCTGTTCGACAATGGATAGTCTGCTGTAAATAAAACTGCTTTTAGCTGCTAAGATCCTGAGTGGACTTTATTTGAGCACACTGAAGCAAGCACTGGAGTTTTTGAAGCTTTCTCTTACCGCTGCTGATCTCTGCGTTTTGCTCAGAGCATCAGAATGTGGCCTTTGAAGTCCGAGGCCTGGCCAGGAGCTGCACAGCCGAAGCGGGCTGGACGCCAAGATTTATCTGAGCAATAAATCAATCACCTTTAACAGAAAAAAGCAAAGAATTAAGATGGTTGGAGAGAAAGACAGATTCCTGCAAAAGTATTCGGTTGAACTTGGATTGGAAAGCCGACAGATGTCAGGGGGTGGGAGCAGTGACCCCTTAATTCGTCACCATGGCTTTGAGAAATCTATTCATGGCATGTAAATGGTTTAAACTCTCCGCAGAAAAGGAGGCAGGTTTACCACGTTTTGGCAAAGCAGAATTTGGATGTAATCTGTTTACAGGAAACACATATTACAAGACTACATAGAAAAATCTTATTGAATAAGAAACTTGGTCAAGAATTTATTTCTTCAGATAAAGTGAAAAAAGAGGAGTGGTTTTCTATGTTAAAGAAAAATGGAACCCCAAATTGATTTTTAAAGACAAGGAGAGAAGATACATTGCAGTGGAAATTACAGCACAAGGTGAAAAATATTTGTTACTGGGAATCTATGCACCTAATGATGGCAAAGCAGAATTCTTTAAGAACTTGGAAACAAGTCTTTTGGAACATTTGGATTATAAATTAATTTTACTGGGAGATTTGAATGGAGTGGCATCTACTCTAATGGATAGAACTCTGAGACAGAAAATATTGAATGCTGGCAGACTACCTGTCAGGGAACTGCCATCGGAAGGACAGGAGGTGGAAGGGCTCACACAGGTTGGGAGAGACTCAGCAGCTGAAGAGGGAACCAGCAGGGGGAGAGGAGGTGATCTGAGGGAAAGTGAGCAGGAGGGATGGCTCAGAGACACTTCCAGCGAGAACAGTGGGGAGGTTTCAGGACCTCCTGTAGGGACACCCACTCCTTGCCGGAAACTGTCACGCAGAGAGTCCAGAAGACGTGTTTCCGTTAAGGAGCTTTTATGTTGGAAGACATTCCGAAAGCAACCACTGTCGGAATCTGCCAGCGACTGATGGAGCCATGCTTAAGGGGCTCTGTTACAGACAGAGGTTTGCAGACTTGACCAAACTCTGAGGGACTTGGATTTTACGCACAAGCAGCTCATCATCCCATCACACTACCTAAGACTTTTTTTGAAATAACTGATAAATTTGATCTGTCAGACATATGGAGAGTCAGAAATCCAACTGAAAAAAGCTTCACATTCTATTTAGATGCAAATCAGTCATTTTTGAGAATCAATTGTTATGGATATCCAGAGACTTGGTTCCTAAAGTATCAAAAACGGAAATTTGCCCTAAAACTTGCTCAGACCATAATGCAGTTTTTATGGAAGTGAAAATGTTCGTACAGGGAACTTTCAGATGGAGAATGAATGATGATTTGTTGAGGAGTGATCAAATTGTAAATAAAGCCCAAAAAGCCCTAAAGGACTATTTTGAGATTAATATGAACCAGGGAATGGAAACAAGGGTTATTTGGGACGCCAGTAAAGCAGCAATGAGAGGATTCCTCATTCAACAAAATTCAATTAGGAGAAAGATGCAAAATGAAAAAAAAGAAAATTTTGGACCAACTAAAATACAAAGAGAAGATCCTTAGAAGTAATCCAAAGAATTTGCAGATTCAAAAGGAAATTAAAGCTTTACAGACCCAATATTCACAGATCATTAACCAAGAAATAGAATGGAAATTGAGGATGAGACAAAGGAACTTTGAATCTGCAAATAAATGTGGGAAACTTTTAGCTTGGCAATTAAAAAAGAGGCAAAAACAAAGTATTGTCACAAATATTGTATCAGAAGGAAAATCTGTAGAGAATCCTGTGGACATAAGATGTTTTCAGAAATATTATAAACAACTGTACAAAAAGGATAAAGAAGATAAAGTTAAAATTGAGCAATTTATCAGAATTAATGGTTTGAAGAAGATTCCCGAAGGTAAAAGGATCCTACTAAATGGACTAATTACAAGACAGGAAGTGGAACATGCAATAAACTCATTGCAACTTGGCAAGGCCCTGGGACCAGATGGTTTATCAGCAAAATATTACAAGACATTGAAAGACTGGCTTATTCAGCCATTGGTAGAAGTTTGCAATAAGATAATAGGGGGGACAAAGCACCCGAAACCTGGAAGGAAGCTTATATTACTCTGATTCCAAAACAAGATCAAGATGATCTAATGTTAAAAATTATAGACCAATCTCTCTACTTAATGTGGATTACAAAACTTTTGCTAATATATTGGCCAATAGGCTGAAGAAGGTCATGTCAGAATATATTCATAAGGACCAGGCAGGTTTTCTGCCTGGAAGACATATGAAAGACAATATTAGGAATATAGTAGATATTTTGGAAAAGTCGGAAGCAAGAAAAAACTGTAAAGCAATGTTAATGTTTATTGATGTGGAGAAGGCCTTTGATAATTATGTATCTTGGAGTTTTATGACACATAATTTAGAAAGTATTGGGGTTGGTCAGGAGTTCTTAAATGGGATTAATGCGATCTATTATGAACAAAAAGCTAAAATCATAGTAAATAATGTGGTAACAGAGGAAATTAGAATTGAGAAGGGTGCCCACTTTCCCCTCTGCTTTTTATCTCGGTCCTGGAAGTCTTGTTAAGTATGATAAGGAAAGAAGAACAAATTAAAGATATAGTAGTAGGATCCAAACAATATAAATTAAAAGCCTTTGCTGATGACTTGGTGTTGACACTTCAAGATCCAGACTCCAGTGCAGTAAAAGCACAGGAGTTCGGACAGGTAGCAGGACGAATTCTGCATATAGCCCCGCCTCCTCCCATGGAATTTAATTACATCAATTGCAAATCAAAGCCTTTAACCAACGAGGAATGGACAACTTGTCGATATCTGTGTCCAGAAGAAACGGGCTCTCCTACACCCCCTCCAATAGCCCAATCCAAATCGCAACAAGTTGAACTAGTGGTGCCAGCGCCGGGAATTGGCTCAATCTTCATGGACTGCCTGGGAATCCTAGAAGCTATTCATGCAGAGGAATGAAATAAGGTCTCAGCGGGTGTCTGCCTGGATGGACAAATTAATACCCCCAAATTAGTCTTCCCCTTAAAAGGCTCCCCCATTCCTCTGCATTGTGGCTCAATCAAGCCAAACTCAAAGGACCTGAGGAATCAGCGGCCGAAAACAGCGATGAGAACCTGGAATCTAAAAACCCAAGAATCAACTGCTGCCCTAAACATCATCTCCTGGAATGTTGCCGACTGGTCCAGATGCCTCTCCCATTCTACAGACATTCCCTTCTACTGTCAAAACTTTAACATCATCGCTCTCCAAGAGACGTGGGCAGCTGAAAACCCATCATTGGAAGGATACTATACATATGCAGTGAGAGCGGTTGCAGGCAGAGGACCAGGGAGGCTCAAGGGGGGGTTATGCATCCTAATCTCACTGTGCCTAAGCGCCACCTGTAAGGAACTGTCCCCCCCTAGACCACCTAGCAATGACCCTACTCATATCCTGGGGAAACTGCAGTTTACTGATTATCAATGCTTATATCCCCCCAACAAGCAAAAAAAACAGATATTGAGGGCATCTGGAATAGACTGGACTCTTGTCAGGTTACTGCTAACAGACTATCTGGGAGCAAAGGTCCTGCTGGTCGGCTACCTAAACGCAAGGTTAGGTCCTGATGACCCCAGTTTAGAAACCAAATACAGGCAAAAAAATAGGGTACCCTGACGACTTTGGCCCGGAGGCCTTGCAGCTACCAAGGCAGTCAAAGGATCAACATTCAAATTTTGCTGGAGCCTGCCTCCTCTAATTCTCTAGGCAGCTAAGTCTTCATATCCTAAATGGTTGCACCAGGGGCGACATCCCCGGGGAATATACATTCATGTCTGGGGTAAGATCCAGCACAATTGATTATAGGTTGGCAGACAGCGAATTGCTAACAAAAATAGTGAATTTAAAAGTGCTCCCATTCATAGAGGGGGACCATTTCCCTTTGCACCTCCAGGTGTCTCCGTTAAACGAGTCATCCTTCCTGAGAACAGTATACCCTGCAGAGATCACCGCATTAGAGCGACCTGGTTGCTGAGTCAAATGGACCCCTGCACTTGACTCCAAACTGAAGAAGATTCTAACCTCTGAAAAACTCCATACAATTTTAACTGACTTTGGGGATAATCCTAGGCCTGAGAACCCAGTTTCCAAGTATGAGAGCCTTCTCCAACAATTAAAACCCTATCTTTTTAATACCACAGAAAAAGGCCAACTAAACCAATAACATCAAATAAACCCTGGTTTGATTACACCTGCTTTGAGGCAAAGAAAGCCCTGCAAAATGCTTACAAAGCTGCCCTGACAGCCGAAACTTCTGTCAGACGGCAAGCCTATCTTGCTGTCCATGCCCTAAAAAAAGAGTATAAAGACCTAATACTCCACCAAAAGAATGCCTATACCAGAAAATGCTGGCCAGAATTAATTAGTGCGGCAAAAGCAAAAGATCAGACACTATTCTGGAAACTGGTAGCTTCTGGCACTGAAATATACTCAGAGTCGCAAAGTGATTTCATGCTCTTTATTCAGCTCATAGTGGTGAGGAGGAATGAATGAATGTCCCCTCACAGTATCTGCTTTATATACATTATTTACACAATGGGCTGCACATGATTGGCTAATTCCGGAATTCTACTGTAAGCCAATCAGGTTGTGGATTCGCTTCTATCTGGAGCAGGATTGGGTGGTTCCTGCCAACCAATCATACTGCTGCATTGTTCTGGGACCAATCAGACTGCTGCATTCTGAATCCTATTGTTCTAGGACTAATCAGATTGCTGCAATTTGGATCCTATTGTTCTAGGACCAATCAGACTGCTTCAGTTTGGATCCTATTCAACTCAGTACATAACACCCCTCCCCTCTAAGTTCCAGTCCTGCCCGGGAGGTCGCATTCATAGTCCTCAAGGTATGCCGGCGGCCTACGTGTGCGTTGCAGCCTGGGGTGTTCCCTGGTCCGGGCTCCAGGTTCTGGCTCGTGTTCCAAGGATGCTGGTTGTGATGGGGTTGTTTGGTCTGGTGCAACCGGCTCGCTCAGTCGTGGTTCTGGTGTCCTTTCGGCCTCCCGGGTCCTCTCTGTATTTACTGATTCTGCCTCTCCTGCTGGCCCCTCCTGCTCTATGGGCCTCACTGCCCCGCTGTTCCCTTGGGACTCCTCTGACCTGTCCTCCTCCTGGGTTTCTCCCGGGAATCGTCGCCGTATCTGGTCGCAGTGGCGGCGCCAGCATTGCCCCCCATCCGTTAGCACCTCGTACGACACTGGGCCAGTGACCCTGGTGACTGTGGCGGGTACCCATGCTGGTCCTGCCCCAAAATTCTTTGCATACACTGGGTCCTGGGCCTCGAAGGTCCGGGGGTTCCTGCCTTCCCCCACCACTACCTCATCCTGAGCTCTATCGGGGAGATGGCGGTCCAATCTGATTGCAAGGCGCCAACCCATTAGTAGTTCAGCGGGGCTCCGGCCAGTCGTTGAGCTGGGGGTGCTGTGCTGTGCTAGAAGGAATGTGGCAAGGCGGTACTCCCAGTCCCCTTGCGTCATGCGGTGAAGGGTGTCCTTGGTGGTCCGCACCATGCGCTCTGCTTGGCCATTGGTGGCAGGGTGGAACGGCGCCGAACGGATGTGGCGGATGGCGTTCTGTGCTGTGAAGGTTTGGAATTCTCCTGACGTAAATGCAGTCCCGTTGTCTGAGACGAGAGTGTCAGGGAGCCCGTGGGTTGCAAACAGCCTGCGTAGTACCCGGATGGCTGCGGACGTGGAAGTGGACGGTACCAGTGCGACTTCCAGCCATTTGGTGTAGGAGTCCACCACTATGAAGAATGTTTTCCCCTGAAAGGGGCCAGCGAAATCCACATGCAGGCGTGACCATGGTGCTCGGGCGGACTCCCAGGACTGGACTGGGGCCCTTGGGGGATCTGGGCAGGATTCTTGACCCAGGCCTCTATCTCTCCATCAATCCCCGGCCACCACACATAACTCCTGGCAAGGGCCTTCATTCTTACTACCCCTGGGTGTGTCTCGTGTAGGGCTGTGAGGACCCTTTTGCGGAGGGGCTGGGGAACAACGACTCTGCTTCCCCATAACAGGCACCCCTTGTGGGCTGACAGTTCATGTTTGCGGGTTGTGTAGCCGGCGAATTCTGGCCCGGGGCTGCTGCTGGGCCATCCCCTCCACACCCAGTCCAGGACCCGGGAGATGACCCTATCTTTCTTGGAATGGTGTGCAACTTCTTGTGCCTGAATGGAGCGGTCGGGAAGCAGCTCCAGGCTCATAACCTCTTGTGCAGGTGCTGGGTCAGGGCCTGTTTCCGGTAGTGGTAGCCTGCTGAGGGCGTCCGCATGGCCCATCGCCTTCCCAGGTCGGTGAATCAGTGCATACTGGTAGCTGGCAAGGAAAATTGACCACCTGAGGACGCGAGGAGACAGCACTTGGGGGGTCTGCTCTTTTCGGGGGCAAACAAGCCAAGCAACGGCTTGTGGTCAGTCACCACGGTGGAGGGCCGCCCGTACAAGAAATCATGGATTTTTTTTACTCCCTTCACGATTGCCAGACCCTCCTTGTCAATTTGGGAGTAGTTCCGCTCGGTTGCGTTGAGTGTCTGGGAAAAGTACGCCACCGGTACCTCTCTTCGATCCGGGAGTTGGTACCCCAGGACAGCACCAATGCCATAGGGTGAGGCGTCGCATGCTAGCACCACCGGCAGCCTCTCGTCGAAGTGTGCCAAGACAGAGTTTGAGACAAGCAAGTCTTTGACTGCCTGGAATGAGGCCTCCTGGCGTTGGCCCCACACCCAAGGGGCCCGCTTGTCCAGGAGTCTGTGTAGGGGCTCCGCTACCGCCGCCTTGTGGGGAAGGAAGGAATGGTAAAAGTTCAATAGTCCCAAGAAGGCCTGAAGTTCAGTCTTGCTCTTGGGCGCTGGGGCATCACAAATGGCCCGTACCTTGTCCCCAGTCGGGTGGACCCCTTCTGCGTCCACCATAAATCCCAGAAAGTCCACCTGAGGCACCCCTAGTAGACATTTTTCCCTCTTCACCTTGAGACCCGCCGTCTGGAAACGGTGCAGAACGGTGTGACGGGTGTGACGATTGGAGTTTCCCAGGGGGCATTAGGCACCGGCTCCAGCACTCCTTGCTCCACGAGTCGGTCCAATTCCTCGTCTATACGGGGTTTCAAGGCGAACGGGACCCGGCGGGCCTTGAGCCTGACCGGTCGTACTGCGGGGTCAAGCTGTAGCGCAATGGGGGGGCCCGTATACTGTCCCAATTTCCCGTCGAAAACCCCTGGAAATTTCTTGCATATGGCGTCCACGTCCACTTGTAAGCTAGTGTGGTTCACCCCGGTGACAGCTAGCCCCAGTGGTCCAAACCATGTCAATCCCAGTAAGCTAATGTAGGGGCCCTTGACCACAAGCAAGTCCAGTTGCCGCGTCCGCCCTCGGTATTGCACCCTGAAGGTCCCCACCCCCATTGAGGGGACCTTATGTTTCTGGAAGTCCCGTAGGGTGAATGGGGCCGGCCTGAGTTTGGGACCCCCAGTAGGACACAGTTTCCTTAAGGTCTTTGCCGAGATTATGGATAGAGTTGAACCCGTGTCAAGCTCCATGTGGCATGGGGCTCCCTCTATCTGTACCTCTACATAATTTTTTTCTACGTTGGGGTGGGGCAACTGGTATACCTGGCAGTCCGTGAGCTCCGTCGAGTTGCCTTGGTGCGTTGGGCCCCGGGACCTGGGGCTCTTGGGTTGGTCATCTGATGCCTGGTGTCGGGTGGGCCGAGCCCGACACACCCGGGCTATGTGTCCCAATTTTCTGCACTGCCTGCACTCTGCGTTGCGGAAACGGCAGGTCCTCCTCTCGTGACTCTCCCCGCAGCTTGCGCAGTTTCCTCCTTCTCGTTGAGGCAGCTGTGGTCTGTGCGCTGCTTGAGTGCGCTGCTGTACTCGGTGCACCTCCTCCCTGTTGGATCCTGAGTCGTCGGTGAGGTCTTCGTGGTGGACCCTTGGTTGGGATGGCAGGCTCGGCCGTGCCTCTTGCGTCGACCTCTCGGCAGCTTCCGTTGCCGGGGCCTCCTCCAGAGCGACCTGGAACGTTAGGTCCTTCTTAGCGTAGAGGCGTCGTTGCAGCTTCTCATCCTTCAGGCCACCGACGAGGCGGTCACGAAGCATGTTCTCCAGCTCTGAGAAGTTGCAGAACCGGGCAGCTTGGCGGAGAGAGGTCACAAACCCAGTTATGGTTTCCCCAGGGGCTTGCCTCTTTGCGTAGAAGGCATTTCGACGAGCCACCACTGAGGGCTGCGGCGAAAAGTGCCCCTTCAGCTGTTCCATTATTGTTTTGTATGGAACAGTAGCGACGTCTTCAGGTGCAAGAAGAGCCCGAGCGATTTCAAATGTCTCCTCTCCGCAGATGCTGAAGAATATCGCCCTCTTCTTGGCGTCTTCTTCATCGGTGACCCCTTTGGCTTCTAGAAGGAAGGTGAAACGGGAGGCGTACGCTTCCCAGTCTCCAGATGCTGGGTTGAACGGCGAGAAGCTGCTGTCGGTTGCCATTCTGAGTTCCTTGTGTCCCGGAGCTGAAGCCTGGATACACGGTGCGACGCAGCGGTGGGGCAGGTGGCGGTGCTCCGGTGCGGTGTGTGGCAGTCAGCTCAGCGGGATCCCACCTTTGTCGCCAGTGAAATATACTCAGAGTCGCAAAGTGATTTCATGCTCTTTATTCAGCTCATAGTGGTGAGGAGGAATGAATGAAAGTCCCCTCACAGTATCTGCTTTATATACATTATTTACACAATGGGCTGCACATGATTGGCTAATTCCGGAATTCTACTGTAAGCCAATCAGGTTGTGGATTCACTTCTATCTGGAGCAGGATTGGGTGGTTCCTGCCAACCAATCATACTGCTGCATTGTTCTGGGACCAATCAGACTGCTGCATTCTGAATCCTATTGTTCTAGGACTAATCAGACTGCTGCAATTTGGATCCTATTGTCCTAGGACCAATCAGACTGCTTCAGTTTGGATCCTATTCAACTCAGTACATAACAGGCACCCATAAAGCTATTTCCCCCTTACCCTCACAAATTCCCCCTAGCCTGTGGGTCTCATTCTTCCAATCTTTGTACGAGGATGCTGAACCTCCACCTCGGAATTATAATATAGAACAACTGGCTAAATGGCCTCCAGTTTCAATAACTGAAGTGAAATCATATATAAACCAACTGAAAACGGCCAAAGCCCCAGGCCCAGACGGCATTACACCAGAAATGATAAAAGCACAGGCGGATTGGTGGGCACCTTTCTTAGCCACCCTCTTCACTTACATAAATGACACCGGCCGCATCCCAAGGGAATGGGGAACAGCCATAATAGTCCTAATCTATAAAAAGGGCAACAGAGGGGACCCAGCAAATTATAGGCCGATTAGTTTATTAAGTGTGATTAGTAAACTCTACTCAAAGCACCTCCTTAATAAGTTTACAGAATGGCTAGAGAATGAAGATATCCTGGCAATAGAACAAGTGGGCTTCATCTCATCGACAAATACAAATCAGGAGGGCAGGCCTCACTATACGCGGCCTTCGTCAACCTAAAAGCAGCATTTGATACAGTCTCCAGAACCAGACTCTGGGACAGACTACAGGGTACCAATATAGATAGAAGGCTCCTGCTCCTAATTCAGGCACTGCATGCAAACACGGCTCTTAGAGTCAGGTGTAGCCGCCTAGGACACCTAACGGACCCAATAAAAACCTTCAAAGGAGTCAGGCAAGGGTGCCTATTGGCCCCTCTACTATTCAATTTCTATCTAAACAACTTAGTATCTGCACTCAATGACTCAGAACTCCACCCTCCGAAGCTCGCAAATCAGCATATTTCGGTCCTGCGATATGCCGATGATGCGGTAATTCTATCTAGAACCCCCATTGGACTCAAAAGAGCACCAAGAAAGTTCGCAGCATACTGCGAATCTGAACGTCTCAAAATCAACTATCAAAAGACCAAGATACTCGCTTTTGGGGGAAAACCAAAGCTTAGAAGCTGGGAACTCTAAGGCCATAAATTAGAACAAGTCACAAACTACAAGTATCTAGGAATGGTGGTACAGGCCTCAGGAACCAACATTGGGAGTTCAGCGGGGGGAAACGCAAATTGTATCCTTAAATTCTTCAGAGCACAAGGGGGCTTCTTTGTCCCCGCAGCTCAAAAATTATACAAGGCCAAAACTTTGGCACAACTCCTCTATGGTTCCTTTTTTGGGCCCGCCTTCCTCTGCTTTCTCCCCACTTGAGAGAGTTCAATCCAGACTTCTTAGAGCTCTCCTCCAAGTCCCCAGATGTGTCTCAAACACATGGGTTAGACTGGAAAAGGGGGTGATGAGAGTGGAGGCTAGCATATGCCTAACATCAATTTACAAATGGCTGACATTGAACCTGCTCCCCAGAGGGATAGCCCCATTGATCCTCTGTGACCAATTCCAGTCGGGCTGGCAGACTGCAGTCCTGAACACCCTCCAGAAATTGGGTTTTGCCCCTCAAGCCCTTCTAAGTCTGGGCTTGGACCAAGCAAAATCTACGGTCAGGCAAAGAATATTAGACACCGAGAGACAGCAGGACTGTGCAAGGTGCCCCAACTATAGAACTGGTCGAATTTAAAACTGTCATTAATGGGCCGGATTTCAGTGGTTAAGATGAATGTATTGCCAAAGATGGAGGCAAAGGCCCAGAAAAAGTTAAATATGGAAACCAAGTGGTTGAGATATTCTGATCTGTTATTGGAAGATAAAGAAGGATATAAATGAAAACCATTTGATCAAATTAAAGATAAAATAAATTGGTCACATTGCCACCAGATCAATGAACTTTATAAATTAGACTAGAAAAATGGTTTTGCTTCGGAAAAAACTAAGTTGGAAACAGAGTTGTTGGACTCTAAAGTTAAAAATTTGTCTAAAATGTATAATTTACTGTTGGAGTGGCATACAAAGGATGAACAAGTTAAATCTGTGATGATAGACTGGGCAAGAGATGTAGGACATAACATAATGTTTGAAGACTGGGAAAGGTTGTGGAGGAAAGGGGTTAAGTTCATGTATGGTGTTAAAGGAAAATATTATGAACATGATGTATAGATGGTACTTAACTCCTGTAAAATTAGCAAAGATATAGCATAATCTATGCTGGAAATGTAAAGAAAAAGAGGGTACCTTTTATCATATGTGGTGGACCTGCCCCAAGGTGAAATACTTCTGGGAGAAGATTTATAATGAATTGAAAAAAATGTTGAAATATACATTTACTAAGAAACCAGAGGCCTTTCTTCTTGGAATAGTAGGTCTGGAATTGCCCAAGAAAGATGTTAGATTGTTTTTGTATGCCACAACTGCAGCTAGAATTTTGTTAGCTAAGAATTGGAAAACACAAGAAGTCCCAACAGTGGAGGAATGGCAGATGAAGATGATGGACTTTTCGGAGCTAGCCGACCTGACCGGAAGAGTCCACGACCAGAAGGAGGAGGAGTACAAGAAGGAATGGATGAAATTTAAAGACTATTTAGTTAAATATGTTAAGATAACTTAATTGGAAAAACTTGCAAATACCAAATAGGCTTAGGATTTAAATATGCGATGTTAGAGAATAATATGTTTAAAGTTAAAATGAAAAGAAAGAAAGATGTTAAGCGATTAAGTTAACTTTTATGAGAAATTTGGTTTTGGAAAACTGTTACAATGATCAACCAGGGGGATGTGAGGAAGTCAGGAAGTCACTTAACAATGTTACTAAGATTGGAGTAAGTACAGCTAAGAGAGCCAGTGTGGTGTAGTGGTGAAGAGCGGTGGACTCGTAATCTGGGGAACCGGGTTCGCGTCTCCGCTCCTCCACATGCAGCTGCTGGGTGACCTTGGGCTAGTCACACTTCTCTGAAGTCTCTCAGCCCCACTCACCTCACAGAGTGTTTGTTGTGGGGGAGGAAGGGAAAGGAGAATGTTAGCCGCTTTGAGACTCCTGAAGGGGAGTGATAAAGCGGGATATCAAAACCAAGCTCCTCCTCTTCTTCTTCTTCTTCTAAGATTTATGTTTGTTTGTTTAAAATTCTGAAAAATCAATAAATAATTTCGGGGGGGGGGAGGGGAGAAGCTGATGATCTGAGCCACAGTCAGCTCCAGGTCTTGTTTTTGCTGACTGTATAGAGCTTCTCCATCTTTGGCTACAGAGAATATAATCAATCTGATTTACATGCTGCCCTTCTGGTGATGTCCATATGTAGAGTCGTCTCTTGTGTTGTTGGAAAAGCGTGTTTGTGATGACCAGCTTGTTCTCTTGACAGAACTCTATTAGCCTTTGCCCTGCCAGTTGTTCCTTTTATCTCTTGATTCCCTACTTTAGCATTCCAATCCCCTATAATAAGAAGAACATCCTTCTTTGGTGTCATTTCTAGAAGGTGTTGTAAGTCTTCATAGAATTGGTCGATTTCAGTTTCTTCAGCACCAGTAATTGGTGCATAAACTTGGATTACTGTGATGTTAAAAGGTCTGCCTTGGATTCGTATCGAGATCATTCTATCATTTTTGAGATTGTATCCCACTACAGCTTTCGCCACTCTTTTGTTGACTATGAGGGCCCACTCCATTTCTTTTACGGGATTCTTGCCCACAGTAGTAGATATGATGGTAATCCGAACTGAATTCGCCCATTCCCATCCATTTTAGTTCACTGATGCCCAGGATGTCAATATTTATTCTTGCCATCTCATTTTTGACCACATCCAACTTACCAAGGTTCATGGTTCTTACATTCCAGGTTCCTATGCAATATTTTTCTTTACAACATTGGACTTTCCTTTCACTTCCAGGCATATCCGCAACTGAGCGACCTTTCGTCTTTGGCCCATCCACTTCATCAGCTCTGAATCTACTTGTACTTGTCCTCCGCTCTTCCTCGGTAGCATGTTGGACGCCTTCCGACCTGAGGGGCTCATCTTCCAGCGTCATAACTTTTATATGCCTGTTGTCTGAGTTTTCTTGGCAGGGATACTAGAGTGGCTTGCGGGTTCCTGCTCCAGGTGGATCATGTTTGGTCAAAACTCTCCACTATGACCTGTCCATCTTGGGTGGCCCTGCACGGTGTAGCTCATAGCTTCTCTGAGTTATTCAAGCCCCTTCGCCACGGCAAGGCAGTGATCCATGAAGGGGGCTTTTATCTTATCATACCATAAATATGCATGCCAACCAAATACATTATCAAAAACCTTCCAAATCTAAACCATCTGTATCTTCCAATAAAAACCATTCTTTCAGCAAGCAAAAGGCTGCTGCTTCAAAGTAAATCCTTAAATCTGGCAGGGAGAAACCCCCTCTCTCTTTCACATCTGTTAATAATTTAAACTTAATTCTGGGGGTCCCCCCCCCTGCCAGATTAAGTTAGATAATACCTTTTGCCATTCCTTAAAACAATTAAACTTGTCAATGATAGGAAGTATTTGAAACAAAAATAATAACTTAGGCAATACATTCATCTTTACTGCTGAAATTCGACCCAACAAAGATAATTTCAACCTTGTCCAAATTGTTAGGATTTTTATCTCACCAGCTGCTCAGCAAGTAGCACTATGGTTGTTTATATCATGTGAGTGTCTGAGAGCGTGAGAAAGGAAGTCTCATTACTGTGAGAAGTTACTTTCACTTCTGATTGTGATGTTGTTCTGTACTGCTGCTGAGAGAGAGCAGACATGCTGATGGAGTCTCTGTATATAGACTGTGAAATAAAGTAGTTTATAGCTACTGATTGTCTCTTTCTTCTGCAATGAGATGCCAGAAGACGAGCATGCTCCTCTCAGGAGGGAGGGGTCGCTTATCACCGGTCTCTCTGGACTGAGGAAGATTTACAGCCAGAGAGTGACCACTTGGGAAGATGGCGGCCTTCCCGGGTGTTTTTCCAACAAATGGTAGCAGAGGATGGTTTCGATGGTTGGTTGCGTTCCATCGGATCTCTGCTGTTGCTTTGAGATGAAGCACAATGTGTCCTTGGTTCGGGGGAGTCTTGGACCAGCTATGAAGAGCTGCATTCCTGCCGGACACGGGCGGAGGCTTTGGGCTGCTTACCACTTGGAACTGTGAGTAACCAGTTTGATTTATTGAGGCTGATAAACCTCAAAGAAGCAGGTCTTCATTGCCCAAAGCCTGCTTGAAGATTTACAGCTTGCTACCTAGAAGGAGCTGAAGAGCTGTTAATTGGAGCCAAGATGGATTCCAAACAGGGAGTTGGGTTGTTGTCTTGCCCTCCCCTCACAGATGGCAATTATGTGAGCTGGGTCCTAAAAATGGAGGCCCTGCTTGTGCGTCAGAGAATATATGATGTTATTCAGAACGCCATTCCTGCAGTGCCTGGGAGGCACTGGAATGATCGCGACACACAAGCTAAAGCTGCAATAATTCTGTGTGTATCAGATGAGCAACTGATCCACATTCAGGATCAGCCCCACGCACGTGATATGTGGGATGCATTACGTCGCATTCATATGCGAGAAGATCTCACTGTGCCACTGATTTGTACCACTCTCTTGAATGAGAACGATTGATTGGCTGCGATTGCTACCTCTCAGTGGGGAGTGGGGAGCTTAGATAGCCACCCTGTAATGGCTTGGCTCTCCCACAGAAGCAAGACACCGGCAGTAATTATCTCAGGTTTATTGCTCAAACACATAAATCGCTCCTTCACTCCGTGTCTGACTCCAAGTTAGCAGTTGTTGAGTTTAAACTCCGCCCCTTCCTCTTCTTCCAACAGCGGAAAAAACCCTTTCGCTTCCGCTCTTTTCCCCTCCTCTCACTGACCTTTTCCCGCCTTCGAGTCTTTGGGCTAGCTATTCCCGGCCTCTCCCCTTCTGCCTCTGAGCTATCTACTGCTTGCTCTCTGACGTTTTCTGAAGCTATGCTACTCGGCTGCCCCTCCTCCCTCTCACATTCCAGTGTCCTTATGTCTCTTGGCTTGCTTAAATTCCCAGTCTCTGTCCACTCCGGAATGAAGCTGACACCCCCCCACACACACAGTTGCTCAAGAAGAGCAGGCACTTGTTCTTAAGGCCATTCGGTGTCACAATTGTGGAATTGTTGGCCATCTACTGAAAAACTGTCAAAAGGGCCAATTTTCCAAAGGAGCCAAAGGGAGCTCAGAGAAAGGAGGGGCCAGTAGCAGAAAGCGTGCTAAGCCCCAGTCCAAGCAAGGTCTAGCTTTGATTACACCTGTGGTAAACTGCCTCCAGCCGCTCGCCCCTCCCTCACCTGTCTTTGCTCTCCAGCCAGACTAGGTTTCTTGAGCAGGGCTGGCAGACACATTTACATTTCACAGAAACAGGACAAAATAGAACCGGTAAGGCTGCCACCACTCCCTTTGTCCTGGGGAACCCAGAGCCACAACCCAGGGAGAAGGCTGTGCCCGGTTATTACTGGTTATCCCCACTCCACAAGTTGTATCCACAGGCTTGCAGACAGAAATTGTACGGTAGAGCACAACCAAGCGTAAGGCTAGGAATTAGCTTTTCCCCCGGAAAGGCACACAAACCAAAACAGTTTCTTTCTTTAAAATTTATTTTAAAAGAACATAAGAAAACATGCTAAAAAGCAGGCACATCTTTAGTATGTTTTTATATAAATATTTTATTAAGTTTTCACAATAAAAAACATTCAAGAAAAAATGCAGAGACAAAGAAAAAACAAAATCACAAAAAACAATACAATACAAAAATACAAACATTGAACACATCAAAAGAAAAAGAAAAAAGAGATAAAAGCACATATAATAACAAAAAACAAAAATTCCCTCTTTCTTAATTTCCCATCTTCAATTAACTTATTTTCCCGACTTCCTCACATCTCCCCTTCTTGTATCCCTTTTTAGAAATTAATTCAGCAAATTCATATCCTATTAATTTATCTGTTATTAATCCAATCTTACATTTTACTTTGTTGCTAAAGCCCCTGCGATTCATTTCAATGTCCTCAACATTCAAAAATTTTACAATATTTCTGCAAATAAATTTTAGATTTCTTCCAATCTTCCTCCACCGACTCCTCTCCCTGGTCTCGGATTCTGCCAGTCATTTCCGCCATCTCCATATAGTCTATTAGTTGCATCTGCCAGTCTTCCAAGGTGGGTAGATCTTGTGTCTTCCAATGCTTTGAGATGAGAATTCTTGCTGCTGCTGTAGCATACATAAAAAAGGTTCTATCCTTCTTTAACACCGATTGGTCCACTATGCCCAGGAGGAAGGCCTCTGGTTTCTTCGGGAAAGTATATCTAAATATCTTTTTCAGTTCATTATATATCATTTCCCAGAAGGCCTTGATCCTTGGGCACGTCCACCAAAGGTGAAAGAATGTACCTTCAGTCTCTTTGCATTTCCAACATTTGTTATCGGGCAAATGATATATTTTTGCAAGCTTGACTGGGGTCATGTACCACCTATACATCATTTTCATAATATTCCCTCTTAAGGCATTACATGCCGTAAATTTAATCCCGGTGGTCCACAACTTCTCCCAGTCAGCAAACATAATATTATGTCCTATATCTTGTGCCCATTTTATCATTGCAGATTTTACCGTTTCTTCCTCTGTGTTCCATTTCAACAGCAGGTTGTACATTCTTGAAAGTGTCTTAGCATTGGGTTCTAACACTTCTGTTTCTAACTTTGATTTTTCCACCTAGAAACCAAAAAAAGCAGGCACATCTTTAGTAAGTTACAAGCTAGGGAAAAAAACAACATTGTGGAATCTAACTGACTTACACACTCACGACTAAATGACAGATAGAATAATTAGAGTCCTTCCTTGTTCCGCATTCCAAGGTTTTCAACAATTCTCCATCACAAAGGATGAAAGGACGACTACTTAGGTGGAGTTTTAGCAGCCGGGCGATTTGCGGATTGCAGAGCGCACTTTCCCAGCCATTCCCAAGATCTTTTATCCCCAATTTACACGTGGCGTCGGAACCCCCAAAACCAATCATAACTCTTGATTATTTTTAAATTCTCCAATGACCGGCTTGCGGGCTAATCAATGTAACTTCTGGCAGCTGGACCAATTAAGAACCCAGAGCCTAAATCAAAGGGGTTTCCTCCCTTTCCGTGGAGCCTATGCAGATGCACATTCCCAGGCAATCAAGGGCAGATAACATCACTGAGGGAATGCACATAACTTCGGACCCAGGTGTCAAACCTTTCATTAAATCAGGGGTTTCCTTTCCCATAATAAACCTTTCACACCCTGGGAGCCTGCTGGTCTGGGGTTAAAGGGACAAAACTTATTTCCCATGGTCCTTGTGGCTTGTTGGTTTCCCACAAGGCCTCACTCTCGTTGCTTGACCAAAGAACAGCTTCTAAGCAAACACTAACTTTACTACAACACCGGAGACGTCAGCGTCAACCTGGAATGCTTTTGTTGTCGACACGGGAGCCACAGTCCATCTGACAGGACTCAAAGGGTTGTTTACCACTTTTGAGGATTGGCATTATCACCGGTCTCTCTGTACTGAGGAAGATTTACAGCCAGAGGGTGGCCACCAGAGAGACTCCTCGGTGTCTTAGGAAGGTGGCGGCCTTCCCGGGCGTTTTCCCAACACAAATATCCAAATGTCTTTTGATATCCTTCCATAACTTTTCATAATTGTCTTTGTACAAATTCAATTTTTTTGCAGTCATATATACACCCAGATACTTCACCTTTTTCACAAATTTCAACCCTGTGGTTTCCTCTAAATTACGTTTTTCATGTATCGTTAAATTTTTTTCTGAGACTTTGGTTTTATTCTTATTCAATTTGAAACCTGCAACTTGTCCATACTCTTGAATTATTTTCAGTGCTTTGATTGCACTTGTCAGGGGTTCAGGAGCAGAGGCGAGGGCAAGGGAGGAAACAGAGAGCGAGGGGGAGGAGTCCGAAGGAAAGATGAGTGATGACGACGACCCGAGATCTCCGAGTCTTTCCAGTGAATCGGAAGATTCACAGAAAGGAGCGCCAGTGACCAGAGCAAGGGGGGAGCTTAGGGGGACACCCCAGGAAGAAGGGACAAAAGGGGGTTCAGAGAGCAGCAGTTGGAAATCGGGGCCAACGTCCCCAACAGAGCGCAGTGGGGAGGAAGGGCGCCAGGCATCGGGATACGGCGGCTCGCCGCAGGGGGGAGGGCATGAGTCAGGAGTGGCCACACCTCTATCGGAGAGCGAAGAAACGGTCAAGCGGAAAGTGGAAGGTTGGGCACGCGCGCCAAGTTCAAATGCACAGGAAGGCGGCACAGTAAGCAGCCCGGAAAGGGAGCCAGGTCCTAAAGCCCGCCGCAAGGAGACAGAAGGGTCCGGGGGGTCAGCGTCAGAAGAGTCCCGGAAGGAAGAGACCACGGGGGGCAGAGGGACCCAGAGGAGAAAGGAAAGGCGGAAAAGGTGGAGTAAGGCTAGGGTATTAAGTTGGTGTACAGGAGGCGGGGACTCAGACGGAGCTTCGCCGGTCTAGCTGATAAGACGTAGGGCTGCACGCTGCAGCTTGGAATTGGAAACTGTAACTCAATAAAGACTTTTATAAAGCGAACGCTGGCTAGCGTGATCCTCTGTGAGCTAGGATCTGGAAGCAGCCCTGACAGTAAGCTCCGTCTCAGTTTTGGCACCTAAAGTTTCGCAGAGAGGGGTGAAGACTGGTGCCTACTCGCGAGCTCACGAACGGCAGACAAGATGACTGCCGAACAGCAGATAGCGGATCTGCAAGAAGCAGTGAGACAACTGAATGCCGAGATACTCGCATCCAGGAAGAGAGAGGGGGAAGCAGCCGCCGCCTACAAGGATCTCCAGATCAGGTTGGAAATGCTTACGAAGCAAGGGCAACTGACACCCAAACCGGAGGGAATTGGGTTGGGGAGAAGAGCAGGCGGTCTAGTATCTCACTTCGATGGGAATTTACAACAGTACCCCAACTTCCGAGCAGATGTACAGTGTGCGCTGCAACTGCTGGACAAGGACTTTAGAGATGAGCAAGAGAAGGTGGGGTTTATCCTGTCCCATTTGCATGGAGATGCTAAAGCATGGCTGCGCAATTTGTGGAGAGATAAGGATCCGGCGCTCCGAAGTGCGGATGCCTTCATTGAAGCAATGGATGTGTGCTTTTTATCAAGCATAGACGTGGATCTTGCCCGGAAAGAGATACACGGACTGAAGCAGGGGAGGGCCAGTGTAAGGCAGTATCATGCCCGCTTTTTTGCACTGGTCAGTGCCCTGGAATGGGACAGAGATTCGGCTCCAGTCGGAGACCTTTTTTGGGAAGGCTTGAGCGGCGCGGTTAAAGACGAAATTGCGAGGGGGGAGAGACCCCGGAGCACGCAGGAGGTCGTTCAGAGGGCGCTGACGGTTGGGGTGCATCTGGAAGAACGTCCATGGAGCAGGGACGAAGGGCGCGGAGGGCGCGAACCAGCGAGAGGGTTTTCCTTCGTTCCCAGGGAAGCAGCGCGTGCGCAATCTACGCCTCCGCCAGGAGGGGGAGCGGAACCTATGGAGGTTGGAGGTGCCAGGGCTCAGTCAGCTACCAGAGCCCTAGCGCCGGGAGCAGTCAAGGCGAAGCCTCCTAGAGGGAACCGGAAGTGCTACATCTGCGACAGTCCTCAGCACATGGCGAAAGAGTGTCCCCAGAGGATCCACAAACACACTGCAGCCTCTGCAACGGTAACTGCAGCTACTCAGCACAGAGAACCACAGCAGGGAAACGACGGAGTCTGGCTGGAGACAGAGGCACTGGGGCCCAGCCAGACGAGTCAGTGAAGCAGTCCCCAGAGATTTTGCAGCCCACAGACCCCCTCCCGCCCAAACCAGTAGTGCAGCTCACCGCATCGCTCCAGCTACCCAACGGACTCACAATGGACGTGCCAATCACCATTGACTCTGGCAGCAACGCGGACTTTATAGGGCAAGACTTCGTCGATCAGCACGCTATACAGTTGCTGCCTGCCACGCTGCCCCTGCAGGTCGTCACGGTGGATGGCAGGGAGCTGCTCGGGGGGCAGGTGGTGAAGCAAACGCCACCAATGGTGATGCGACTTGGAAATCACAGGGAAATCATCAGTTTTAATGTCACCCGACTGTCGGACACGCCTATTGTATTGGGCATGAGTTGGCTGGACAGGCACAGCCCGACGCTGGCTTGGTACCAGCGGCAGCTGATCTTCGGCTCTTCCTATTGTGCTGAACACTGCATCCTGCCCCGGCAGGAGGGAGAGGAAGAGGAGTCACAGCTGCAGCTAGGGACGCTGCAAGCGGTTCCCCACAAGTACGCAGGATTTTTGGAGGTTTTCTGCGAGAAGGAGGCGGACAAGCTACCCCCCCACAGGCCATATGACTGCAAGATTGACCTCCTGCCAGGGGCGGCGCTACCGAAAGGGAAGCTGTATTCTATGTCTGAGGACGAACTACAGGAACTCAAAGAGTTCATAGATCATAATTTGGAGCGCGGTTTCATCCGGGAGTCCAGGGCAGTGGGGGGCAGTCCTGTATTCTTTGTCAAGAAGAAGGACACGCCCCAGAAAAGGCTCGTAGTGGACTATCGGACCTTAAACAGCATGACCAAGCCATCGGATTTCCCCATGCCCAGGATCGACGACCTCGCGACGGTGCGCAAAGGACGCGTGTTCACCAAGTTGGACCTGCGCGGGGCGTACAACCTCATTCGCGTGCGAGAAGGCGATGAGTGGAAGACAGCCATGTTCACGCCCCTGGGCACCTACGAATACAGAGTTATGCCGTTTGGACTGCAAAATGGCTCCCACTGTTTTCAAGCTTTCATGCATCACGTGTTAGCGGGGCTCCTCTACAAGAAGTGTGTCTGCTTCCTGGATGACATCCTGATATTTTCTGAATTGCAGCAGGCCCACGACAGAGACGTCAAGGAAGTGCTGAGCAGACTACAGCAGCATAGGCTGTACGCCAAGCTGGAAAAGTGCCAGTTCGACGTGTCGGAGGTGGATTTCCTGGGCTACAAGTTGTCAGACAAGGGGCTCTCCATGGACAGCGCCAAGGTTCGCGCCGTGTTGGATTGGAAAAGCCCGCGCAACCGGAAGGAGGTCCAGCGGTTTATCGGCTTTGCGAACTTCTATCGCAAGTTTATCAAGGGGTTTGCAATGCAGACGGCGGCCATCACAGACACGCTCAGCTCCAAGAAAAAGAAGTTCATCTGGACGGAGCAGGCGGAGCAGTCCTTTCAGGCACTCAAGCATCTCTTCGCGTCGGAAGAGCAGCTACTACATGTCAACCCCAGCAGACCGATGAGGGTGGAGACGGACGCTTCAGACAGAGCCGTGGGAGCAGTCCTGTTGCAGAAAGACCCGCAGGGGGCTTGGAGGCCGGGAGCGTTCTACTCCAGGAAGCTCAGCAAGTCGGAACAGAACTACACCATCTGGGACAGGGAGTTGCTCGCCATTCATGCAGCATTCAAGGCGCGGAGGCACTTCCTGATCGGCGCCAAGCACACAGTGCAGGTCTGCACGGACCACAAGAATCTAGAGCACTGGCGCACAGCGCAGTTCCTGAACCAGAGGCAGATACGTTGGGCAGAGTTCTTTGCGGACTTCGACTTCCGAATAGAGTATGTCCCAGGAGACACCAACGTCATGGCGGATGCCCTATCCCGTAAACCGCAATACCTGGAGGAGGCGACGCCAGCGACGGCCATGCACATCTTCGCACCGACAGCGTGGGCGTGCGCTTCGGCAACAGTTGACCTGGATGCAGTACGGCGAGTGTTGCAGGACGACTCCTTCGCGCAAGCAAAATTGGCAGAGGTGCACAGGGGCACGGCAACGACCGACGAGTTCCAGGAGCGCGATGGATTGCTCATCCGTAAAGGGGCCATCTACGTGCCGGGAGACGAACTTCGCGCCAAGGTACTGCAGCAGTTGCACAACGCGCCCACTGCCGGGCACTTTGGCACGGAGAAGACGATGGAATTAGTCGCTAGAGACTTCTGGTGGCCCAGAATGAGAGGGGAAGTCGCAGACTACTTGGCGAGGTGCGACACCTGCCAGAGGGCCAAGCCAGTGCACAGACCGCCGGCGGGACTTCTGGAACCGCTGCAAACCCCGTTCGAACCATGGGAGAGAGTGGCCCTGGACTTTGTCACGGATCTACCCAGCTCGAGGGGCAAGACAGCAGTGCTAGTGGTGGTGGACTTGTTCACCAAGATGGCGCATTTCATTCCGTGTGCGAAGGTGGCCACGGCAGAACAGACCGCCAAACTGTTCATAGATCACGTGTTCAAGGTTCACGGTCTGCCGCGGTCTATACTGTCCGACCGGGGGCGACAGTTCATCTCGAACTTCTGGCAGAAGCTGATGGGCTTCCTGAACGTCAAGATCAACCTGGCGTCGGCGAGACACCCGCAGACCAACAGGCAAGCGGAGCGCGTCAATGCCATCATGCAGCAGTACCTGAGATGTTATGCAAATCAACAGCCTGCAACGTGGGTGGATTACCTGCCACTCGCCGAGTTCGCCTACAACAACACGAAGCACGTGTCCACAGGGGTGACGCCGTTCTTTGCCAACAATGGAAGGCACCCCAGAACCTTCCCGGGACTGGAAAGAATGGGGGAGGGGGAGCCGCAGGCAGCGGACGCGTTCGCGTCGGAGTTGCAGGAGGTCTACGATCAGCTCCGGCGGCAGCTGGAGCTAGCTAAGCACGCATACAAGGTGCAAGCGGACAAACACAGGAGGGTTGGCGAAGAGATCCAAGTGGGCGACTGGGTCTGGTTGGCAGCCCACGCAGTGCCGGCCAGATCGTTAGCAAAGAAGAAGCTAGGGCATAAACAACTGGGGCCCTACCAAGTCGAGGCGCAGGTCAACCCGGTGGCTTTCCGGCTGACACTTCCGGAGGGATCCAGGATGCATCCGGTGTTCCACAGATCGGTGCTCACTCCCTACAAGGCACCTCACAGATTTCAGGAGCCAGGAACGGCACCGAGTCCGCTCCGGGAGGGGACCGAGCAGGGGGGAGTGCCACAGGAGGAGCCCATCAACGAGGTCACAGAGATTTTGGACTCTAGATGGGGGGAAGAGGGAGTAGAATACCTTCTCGCCAGAGAGGGCACCCCAGCCAGTGCCAACAGCTGGGTGCCGGGCTACGCTTTGGAGGAACCTCTGCTCAAAGACGAGTTTCATGCCCTCTTCCCGCACAGGCCCATGCCAGCCGAGTTTTTCGACGACTGGCTTTTCACACCCACGCTTTCAGCCAGCACGTTCCTGGGGTTCGACTCGGACGAGGAACCGACACTGGACACGCGTTCCCCGGAGGGGTCACCCTCGGGATCTGCCTCAGAACCCTCGTATTGGTGGGATGATCGACCAGAGGAGCAGTGGCGCAGGAAGTGGCTGGAGGTTCCAGGTCGAGCGACGGACCCGGGAGCGACCGAGGCAGAGACTGACTGGGACGTGTTCGGGGAGGATCTTGGGTTCGAGCATGGCGGCACAGAGATGGAAGAGGAGGTGACCGTCGTCGACGAGCGCAGGGAGGAAGAACCGGAAGTCTTCAGTTGGATGCCCGCCACAGGAAGCGAACTGTAGCCGGCATTCGCCCCCATGACAATGGAGCACCCAGCACCCACACCTGAAGGAGGGGAGGGGGAAGGGGGGGCTTCGAGGGGGGATGGATGTCAGGGGTTCAGGAGCAGAGGCAAGGGCAAGGGAGGAAACAGAGAGCGAGGGGGAGGAGTCCGAAGGAAAGATGAGCGATGACGACGACCCGAGATCTCCGAGTCTTTCCAGTGAATCGGAAGATTCACAGAAAGGAGCGCCAGTGACCAGAGCAAGGGGGGAGCTTAGGGGGACACCCCAGGAAGAAGGGACAAAAGGGGGTTCAGAGAGCAGCAGTTGGAAATCGGGGCCAACGTCCCCAACAGAGCGCAGTGGGGAGGAAGGGCGCCAGGCATCGGGATACGGCGGCTCGCCGCAGGGGGGAGGGCATGAGTCAGGAGTGGCCACACCTCTATCGGAGAGCGAAGAAACGGTCAAGCGGAAAGTGGAAGGTTGGGCACGCGCGCCAAGTTCAAATGCACAGGAAGGCGGCACAGTAAGCAGCCCGGAAAGGGAGCCAGGTCCTAAAGCCCGCCGCAAGGAGACAGAAGGGTCTGGGGGGTCAGCGTCAGAAGAGTCCCGGAAGGAAGAGACCACGGGGGGGGCAGAGGGACCCAGAGAAGAAAGGAAAGGCGGAAAAGGTGGAGTAAGGCTAGGGTATTAAGTTGGTGTACAGGAGGCGGGGACTCAGACGGAGCTTCGCCGGTCTAGCTGATAAGACGTAGGGCTGCACGCTGCAGCTTGGAATTGGAAACTGTAACTCAATAAAGACTTTTATAAAGCGAACGCTGGCTAGCGTGATCCTCTGTGAGCTAGGATCTGGAAGCAGCCCTGACAGCACTGATCTCAGGATCCTGTAAAGTCAATACCAAATCATCAGCAAAGGCTTTTCACTTATATTGTTTAGTTCCCACTACTATGCCTTTAACTTCCTCGTCTTTCCTTATCATATTCAACAGCACCTCTAGGACAGAAATAAAAAGCAGGGGGGAAAGTGGGCACCATTGCCTGGTTCCCTTCTCAATCTTAATTTCTTCTGAGGCCACATTGTTAATTATAATTTTTGCTTTTTGCTCAAAGTAAATTGCATTAATACCATTTAAATTTTTTTGACCGATCCCCATTTTACATAAGTTCTGCTTCATAAAACTCCAAGAAACATTATCTCTGCATCAATAAACATTAACATTGCTTTAGTGTTCCTTTTTACCTCTAACTTTTCCAACACATCCACTATGTTCCTAATATTAGCTTTCATATGCCTCTCAGGTAAAAAACCTGATTGATCTTTATGTATGTGCTTATCTTGTAGCCAAAATATATGCAAATATTTTATACTCCACATTCAACAAAGAAATTGTTCGGTAGTTCTTTGCTTGAGCTTTTTTGTGTCCGGTTTGGGTATCAGAGTGATAAATGCCTCTTTCCAGGACTCGGGTGCTTTGTCCCCCTGTAATATCTTGTTACAAACATCCATCAATGGTTGTATCAGCCAATCCTTAAATATTTTATAATATTGGGATATTAAGCCATCAGGTCCCGGTGCTTTGCCTATTTGCATTTGGGCAATTGCCACTTCAACTTCTTGTCTTGTAATCCATTCATTTATTAGGTTCCTTTTATCTGTTGGAATTTTCTGCAATCCATTTTTATCAAAAAACTGTTCCATTTTTGCCTTTTCTTCTTTTTCTTTTTTGTAAAGCTGTTTATAGTACTTTTGAAAGCATTTTCTGATCTCTACTGGGTTCTTAATATTCTTTCCATCCGCCATAATATTAATTATTGTACTCTCCTTCTGTCTCTTTTTCAATTGCCAAGCCAGTAATTTTCCGCATTTATTTGCCGATTCAAAAGTCTTTTGTTTCATCAATTTAATTTTCCATTCAATTTCTTGATTTGTGAATACTGGGATTGTAAAGCCTTAATCTCCTTTTGAATCTGTTGATTTTTGGGGTTACATCTCAGTTTTTTCTCTTTCTCCTTCAATTGAGACAGGATTTTTTCCTTTTACTCATTCTGTGCTTTCTTCCTAATAGAATTCTGTTGAATCAGGAAACCTTGCATTACTGCTTTACTTGCATCCCATATGAACCTTGCTTCAGTTTCAGGATTCAGATTCAGTTCAAAATAGTCATTTAGGGTCTTCTGAGCTTTATTAACAATCAAATCATTTCTGAGTAAAGCATCATTCATCCGCCATCTAAAAGAACCATGTAGAGACAATTTTAAATCTGTTAACACAGCATTATGATCGGAACAAGTCCTTGGGCAGATCTCAGATTTAGTCACTCTTGGGGTCAAGTCTTTAGTTAGCCATATATAATCCAGGTGGCTAGATGATAGATTTGCATCTGAAAAAAAGTAAAATCTTTCTCCATTGGATTCCTCAATCTCCAAATATCCACCAGGTCAAAATTGTCCTCCATCTAAAAAAACGTCTTTGGTAGCCTCCCATCATTAGTAAGTTTTTGCCTTTGAGTTCTATCCATCATTGTTGAGACTACCCCATTAAAATCCCCCATCAAGACAATTTTGTAATCCAGGTAGTCCATAAGAATAGCCTGTAAATTTTTAAAGAATTCCGACTTGCCCTCATTTGGTGCATAGATTCCAAGCATCAAGAGTTTTTCGCCTTGTACTGTCAATTCCACTGCAACATATCTTCCAACATCATCCTTGAAGATCATTTTGGGACTGAATTTCTCTTTAACATAAATCACAACACCTCTTTTTTTAACCTTATCTGAAGAGATGAATTCCTGACCTAATTTTTTATTTTGCAGAACTTTCCTGTGGGTTCTTATTACATGAGTTTCTTGTAAACATATCACATCTAAATTCTGTTTTATCAGCACGTGTAGAATTTTATTTCTTTTAGGCCATGAATTAAGTCCATTAACATTCCAAGATAAAATTCTTAATGCCATGTTATCTCAGTCCAAATCTGGAGGTCCGATTCCTGCCCCAAGTCCTAATCCTTATCTCGAACCTGCACCTGTGGTTGATCCAACTCCTGCTCCTGTGTCAAATCCAAAATCACTAGCGTTCTTTTCCAAAAATTTTCTCTTTTCTTCAATTGACCTGATTCGATGTTTCATTTGCTGATATTTCTTCCAAGATGGCGTCGTCGTTAGTAGTAGCGTCGACTTGAACTCCGCACCAGTTGATGCTGTTTTTATTATTTTTATCAGTTTTTATTAGCTTTTTTATCAGTTTTTATTAGCTTTTATCAGCCTCAGTACTTTATCTTTGTTAGTTGGCAGCTATTAATTTACAAAGCTTATGTCAAGGGCCTGAGTTACAGAAAGTCTGGAAAGCTCCGGAGAAGGCCCTAATTAGCTCCGGCTCAGCAGGAGTGGAGATTAGACGCCTGTCAGGGAACTGCCATCGGAGGGACAGGTGGTGGAAGGGCTCACGGAGGTTGGGAGAGACCCAGCAGCTGAAGCAGGAACCAGCAGGGGGAGAGGTGGGTCTCTGAGGGAAAGCGAGCAGGAGGGAGGAAACAGGGACACTTCCAGCGAGAACAGTGGGGAGGTTTCTGGACTTCCCATAGGGAGACCCACTCCTCGCCGGAAACTGTCACGCCGCGAGTCCAGAAGACGTGTTTCCGTTAAGGAGCTTTTATGTTGGAAGCGATTCCGAAAGCAGCCACTGTCGGAATCTGCCAGTGACTAGAGGAGCCATGTCTGAGGGGCTCCGTCACAGACAGAGGTTTGTGGACTTGAACAAACTCTGAGGGATTACGATTTTACGCACAAGCAGCTCATCATCCCATCACAGCATTCCGACAGTCCTTGAAAGCAGCTTGTGCAGGAGAAGGCATCATGAGCAACCCAGCCGGAACCGGAGAAGCAGGAGTGGGAGCGAGTCCAAGCCTGGAAGAAAGGTACCGGGTGTTGGAGGTCCAGCTAGCGCTGCAGACGGCGAGGCTTGAGGAGAGGAGGGCTCAGGATGCAGACAAAAAGGGGAAAGCCACCCAGCTCGCCAGAAAGGTACCAGGATTGGTGCAGACGTTTGGGGGGGAGCCCAAGGACTATCATGCCTTTCGGACAGAGATGCAATATGCCCTCAATCTGCAGTTTGATGAATTCCCTGACGAGGAATCGCGAGTGGCTTTCGTGATTGGGCATCTTGAAAAGGGGGCGAGAGACTGGGTTAGACCCCTGATGGCAGCGAATAGTGACGTCCTAAAGGACACGATGAAGTTCTTTCGCGCCATGGATCTGATGTTTTCCAGCGATATTGAGCAGGGAGTGGTGCGCAGACAGTTAATGGCTTGCAAACAGGGGAGCCGATCTGTCCGTGAGTACTGGACTGAGTTCACCATGTTGGTTCACAGATTGGGGTGGGACTTATCGGCGGAACCCATTCAAATGCTATTTGAAGAAGGGCTTGCTTCGGCTGTGAAAGACGAACTTTCCCGGGCCCCCAAGGCGGATTCTATGGACCAGCTGACCAAATCTGCGCTGACCATAGGAGCACGCCAGGAGGCGAGAACCTTGGAGAGGCGGGAAGGGAAGGGGGAACGTTGGAGGGAGTTCCGCATTCCAGAGCCAACTTTCCCGCCGTCAGAGCCGATGGAAATCGGAACAGCGCGCGCGCAGTTTCAAAGCCCAGTGAGGGGGGAAAGAAGGAGGGAAAAGGCGCCCGGAAATGCTATCTCTGCCAACAGCCAGGTCACTTTGCCAGAGTCTGCCCCCAGAGGAAGGAATGGCAAGGGATGGTGGGAGCTGTTGAGGGAAGAGAGGAAGAAGTACCGGAGCAAGTAAAAGTCAACGCCTGGCTGCCACCGTCGGGGCACAGCAGCCAGGCCAAAGAACAGTGAAAGTGCCCACACCAGAACCTCCTAAACCCGCCCTAGTGATAGAAGTGCCGCTAGAGCTGCCAAATGGACACCCTCTAAAGATAAAGGCGCTGTTGGACTCAGGCAGCTCCTGCAATTTCATGAGCAAAGAGTTTGCAGCTGAACACCAGATACAGACGATCCCTTTAAGCAACCCCCTGCAGGTGACCACGATCGATGGCAGGGAGCTGTTGGGAGGAGAAGTCAGCTTGCAGACCGTCCCAATGATAATGAAGGTGGCAAGGCACACCGAACTGATAGCGTTTAATGTGGCCGCCTTGGGAGGAGCTCCCATTATTTTGGGGATGAGCTGGCTAGCGTTACATGATCCGCTGGTGGGCTGGCATCAGAGAGTGGTTTCCTTTGGGTCAGCAAATTGCTTAGAACACTGCAAAGAGGGAAAGGGTTCGGCAGGGCCCCAAGCCACCCTAGCAGGGACTGAAGTAACGGAGAAAGTGAAGGTACCACGACAATACGCAGATCTCCGCGACGTCTTCGGCGAAAGGGAAGCTGACCAACTACCCCCGCATAGACCCTTTGACTGTCAAATCAATTTACTCCCTGGGGCACAGCTCCCAGTAGGCAGGTTGTATGCCATGTCAGACAGGGAGATGTTGGAACTAAGGGAGTTCATTGACAAAAATCTGAAGAGGGGTTTTATCCGAGAGTCCAGAGCGGTGGGAGGCAGCCCAGTGTTTTTTGTGGATAAAAAAAACACGGACAAGCCGAGGCTGGTGTGTGACTTCAGGGCCTTGAACGCAGTGTCAGAACCAGTGGCCTTCCCTATGCCCAGGATTGACGACATTTTGACAAGGGTGCGGAAGGGAAAGATTTTTACAAAGCTGGGCCTAAGGGGGGCGTACAACCTGATACGAATAAGGAAGGGGGATGAATGGAAAACCACCATGTTCACCCCATTGGGAGCATTTGAGTATCTCGTTATGCCCTTCGGTCTACAGGCAGGCTCAGCATGTTTTCAAGCGTTCATGAACCACGTCCTGGGACCTTTGCTTTACAAGAATTGCGTAGCCTTCTTAGACGACGTGTTGGTGCATTCTGAGAATGAGGAGCAGCATGTGAGAGACGTCAGAGAAGTGTTGAGCAGGCTGCAAGCCAACCAGCTGTGGGTGAAACTGGAGAAGTGTCAGTTTCATACCAAGGAGGTGGAATTCCTGGGGTATCGCCTGTCAGACAAGGGATTGGCCATGGATCCCGGCAAGGTCCAGGCGGTGCTGGAATGGAAAACACCCAAAACAAAGAAGGATGTGCAGAGGTTCCTAGGGTTTGGGAACTTCTATCGTAAGTTCATCCAAAACTTTGCCCACCTGACGGCGCCCATTACGGACTGTCTCAGCAGTAAGAAGAAATTTGTTTGGACTGAGGAGGCGGAGCGAGCATTTGAGGAACTAAAAAGGGCCTTCGCCTCTGAAGAACAGCTCCTGCATGTGGATTTACAAAAACCGATGAGAGTGGAAACGGACGCATCAGACAGAGCGATCGGGGCGGTGCTTCTGCAGCCAGGGAAGGAGGAGTCAGAGTGGAGACCGTGTGCCTTTTTTTCGCGAAAGCTGAACAAATCCGAGAGGAACTACACGGTGTATGACCGAGAACTACTCGCTATTCATGAAGCGTTCCGGAGATGGAGGCACCTGCTAATTGGCGCACAACATAAGGTGCAAGTGTGCACTGACCACAAGAACCTAGAGTATTGGAGAACGGCACGAGTGCTCAACCAACGGCAAGTGAGATGGGCCCAGGAGTTCTCCAAATTTAACTTTGAGATTTGTTACGTGCCAGGTCCGGAGAACATTAGGGCGGACGCTCTCTCACGCAAACCCGAATATTTGGAAGGGGAGGGGGCACCCGAAGAGAGACATGTCATTCCAGAGGACCGCTGGGTGTGTGGGGCGGCATTGGTGGGGCAAAGAGAACTGGTGGAGGGAACAGAGAATGATGAATATGCCCAGGACAAACTCAGGGGTCTCAGGAGGGAGGGAGACAAACCCGGAGGTTTTGAGGAGAGAAACGGGGCATTGTATTACAAGGGAGCGCTGTATATACCTGAAGGAGAGTTGAGGGGGAAGGTACTCAAGCAGCTGCACGATAGCCCCAGAGCGGTGCATTTTGGGCAACACAAAACCATGTGGCTGGTTACCAGGGAATTTTGGTGGCCCAAGGTCAGGGAAGATGTACGGGAGTATGTGAGAGGTTGTGACCAATGCCAGCGAGCCAAAGGGGAGAGGCGGGGGCCGGCGGGGTTATTAGAACCGCTACCCACACCTGAAAGACCATGGGAAGCAGTGTCAATAGATTTTATGACAGATCTGCCAAAGTCCAGAGGGAAAACAGCCATCATGGTTGTGGTAGACCTGTTAACCAAAATGGCCCACTTTATAGCCTGCTCACATGCTGTCACGGCAGAAGAAACAGCTAAATTGTTTGTAGAAAATGTGTTTAGGTTGCATGGCGCCCCCTTGAGGGTGGTTTCAGACCGAGGGAAACAATTTACTTCCAGGTTCTGGAGGAAGCTCATGAGCTTACTGCATGTAGAGGTCAATTTTTTGACTGCCCGGCATCCTGAAACCAACGGGCAGGCGGAAAGAGCCAATGGCATCCTCCAGCAATATTTGAGGTGTTATGTCAATGACAGAGAGAATGATTGGGTGGAGAAGCTGGCGTTGGTGGAATTTGCCTACAACAATGCGGAGAACGTGTCCACAGGGATGAGCCCCTTTTTGGCTAATTACGGGTGCCATCCCAGGGCTTTCCCGGGGGGGGAAGGGGAGAGATGGAGCGTCCCGGCTGCCGAACAGTTCGTAGAAGAAATGGAAGCGATCCATCGTCAGCTCCAACTCAACTTAGACAGGGCCAAGGAGGAGTATAAGAGGCAGGCAGACAAAAACAGAAGGGAAGGTGAAACCATTAGGGTGCGGGACCATGTGTGGCTGTCAACCCAAGGGTTACCATTCAAAGGGGGTTGTAAGAAGTTAAGACCCAAAAGATTGGGCCCATTTGAAGTCACGCAACAGGTCAACCCAGTGGCTTTCAGACTCCGCTTACCGAACCACATGAAGCTGCACCCAGTTTTCCACAGGTCGTTACTGTCACCGTATAAAGGGGACAGAGAAGGGAGGTTCACCCGGGGACCAGCAATGGAGGAAAGGGAACACAGCAGCCATGTGGCGGAGATCCTTGATTCCAGGTGGAAGGGAGATCAAGTGGAGTATTTGGTAATGTGGGAAGGGGAACCGGAGTCGGAAAACACCTGGGTCATGGCAGAGGATGTCAATGACAAGGTCTTAATAGAAACTTTTCATCAGAGGTTCCCACGTAAACCTCAGCCTGTAGCGAGGTTCCGGAGGGAATACTTTGCAACCACAGACGAGGAAGAGGAGTTGGAGGGGTTCACAGATTCCGAGGAGGAGGAGGATTCAGAGACCCGGAACGGCAACCGATGGAGGGAAATGTTCGAGATGTCTGAAGATGAAGAGGATTCTTTTCGGGGTTTTACCTCCTCACCGCCCAGAGGAGAGGGAACGGGAGGGGGTGACGGGGGCCCTGGAGGGGAGGTGGATGTCAGGGAACTGCCATCGGAGGGACAGGTGGTGGAAGGGCTCACAGAGGTTGGGAGAGACTCAGCAGCTGAAGCAGGAACCAGCAGGGGGAGAGGTGGGTCTCTGAGGGAAAGCGAGCAGGAGGGAGGAAACAGGGACACTTCCAGCGAGAACAGTGGGGAGGTTTCTGGACCTCCCACTCCTCGCCGGAAACTGTCATGCCGCGAGTCCAGAAGACGTGTTTCCTTTCAGGAGCTTTTATGTTGGAAGCGATTCCGAAAGCAGCCACTGTCGGAATCTGCCACTGACTAGAGGAGCCATGTCTGAGGGGCTCCGTCACAGACAGAGGTTTGTGGACTTGAACAAACTCTGAGGGATTACGATTTTACGCACAAGCAGCTCATCATCCCATCACAACGCCCTATCGTGGGTAGACGCTGAGCTTCCTTCTTTACAGCAGAAGCTGCTCTGATTTACAGCGGCTCTATCCCTGGAAAATGCCTAGGAAAAAGAAACGACCGGCCTCATCTCCAGAAGGGAGCCCACAGAAGAGCAAGCAGAGCAAAATGGACGATTTTGTAAAAGCACAGAACTCAGAACCTACCACACCAAATAGAATTCATTCCCAGGTAGGTGGGGATGCTTTAATGGGTGGAGATCACCCAGGGGAGAATGCTGAGATGAGCGCTCATGAATTATCCCATGAACTACCATCTGAGGGGGCACCGCTCTATGCAGAAATACTCGCGGACCACTGTCTGCTGACTGCAAGAACAGTGGAGGAAATTAACATCAAATTAGAAAAGGTAACATCTCTACTGACGGAGTTGGTGCTCCTGGCAGCCAAAAATAGCCCACTCAGTACTAAAGAGACTGACCATAGCGTTGCCCTCCCTCTAGACCATCATGTACAGGGGTGCAACCGGTCTGGACTTGATAACCAAGAGACTACAAATACTAAAAACAACAAAAGCAAAAGTAGGGACCTGATCCTACAAAGTACTCAAGTAGCTCTGGATATATATCCTTTTAATGGTATGCTGCCTTACTGGAAATCAATCGACAATGTGAAGAGAAACTTTAAGCTTTTACTAAATATCCATTGCAACACTCTGATCACGATAAACTTGCTTTGCACGGGCCCCCAGCACACTAGACTCATGCTGACATTTTCTGACTCAGCTACCCCTAAAATGCTACTGAAATATAGGGCCATTTTACAGGACTATAATATTGTTTTGAGACACAGAACGAAAACAACTACTGCCAAACTTGTCGTATAGCCGGACCGACCCCAAGCAATCAGCACCCTCTCTGCCGAAGGGCTTTCGCCATAGGGCCATGATTCATTCGGAAGGGCCGTCAAAGATGAATATGTGCGGTGAACCCAGCTGCAACACTCACTTGGAGAGGAAAACATCAGACCAAAAAGGTCAAACACACAAAGAACGCCAGCCCAATCTAGATAATTCAAAGATAGGACACTCTCTTACATAGAATCATATAATCATAGAGTTGGAATAGACCACAAGGGCCATCGAGTCCAACCCCCTGCCAAGCAGGAAACACCATCAGAGCACTCCTGACATATGGTTGTCAAGCCTCTGCTTAAAGACCTCCAAAGAAGGAGACTCCACCACACTCCTTGGCAGCAAATTCCACTGTCGAACAGCTCTTACTGTGTATCTGAAGAAGTGTGCATGCACACGAAAAGCTCATACCAAGAACTAACTTAGTTGGTCTTTAAGGTGCTACTGGAAGGAATTTTTTTATTTTGGCCAAGAGGAAGGGGTATTTGTCAGTGGGTTTTATGATTCCTTGCAGTCGTTCAGTTACATCTTGGATCTTAGCCCCGGGGAGACAGTGTTGGGAAACTGCCAGGGAGATAACGTCCATCGTGGCCCCCGAGCCGGAGTTCGGAGATTCCATCGGCCTCCTGTAGTCACGCAGATCCAACAGTTAGGGACACGAAGCCTTAGAAATTCCTAGCCAGGCTGCATTCCTAGGCTGGTGCACCCTCTTTCAGCAGAAAGCACAGTCAAAAGCTTGCATCACAGAAGAGCATAATTTACAGACTTTATTAGCGTTTAACAGAACAAAAGAAAACGCGTCCATTCTGTCAGCGTATCTGAGCCGACTGACAAAAACGAAAGGAAAAAACAGCAAGCATAAACATCCTGTCAACAGGACATGCGCAGACTCTGTTACTCTCCAAAAGCCTGCTCCCTTTTAAGGTGGAACGGAAATATCCTAACAGACAGCACACCTCCCGAGACATCTTGTTCCCCTCAGTAGGGAATCCCCTATCACCACTACACGGCTCCTCTTAGGTTTGGTCTGGGTTCTTCCGTGAGCTGTCCGTTCCAAGGTCGCCTGCACATTCCCTGAGGACTGACTTTGCTGCTCGTCTTCATATACCTGATCGACTGTAATGAGGGAGAGATCCTCAAATGGAGTCTGCTCTTCGTCTTCCATGCTAGGGGAGAGGACCTCAAAGCGATTGTGTATTTCTAAACAATCAGAGCGAACCCTGGGCCTCCTACTTCTTTGAGTCACGTTTCTCCATATATCTGGCTCCTGTGTTGGTGAACTAGCCTCCTTCTCAGGGGAGTCCCCTGTCTCCTCCTTGGTGGAGACAGTGTGCTCTGTTGCTTCCAAGAAGAGCTCCAGCTCTCTAATTCTTTGGAGCGTAGCTACACGTTCCTCCAGTTGCTGGACTTTGTCTTTTAAGAGGGCAATCAACATGCAATTGCTGCAGGTAAAGCTGCCTGCAACCTTTGGCAAGATGGCAAACATTGCGCAGGAACCGCAGACGACTGCAGCTGTTCCCCCCCCCCCCATCTTGAGAACGTGTCGTTGGGGGTGGCTACAGCGGTCCTCCATCATAAAAAGCGTGAAGACAGGACAAATAACTCCCCCCACAAAAAACAACAACCTAGGTCTCCCCCAACAAACGTTTGAGACTAGCTCCCCTAAATCTAAAAGATGGATCAGCCACAAAGAAACACACACACACACACACAAGAAAACCCTTTTTGCTCCTTCTTCAACTGCTGCCCTGCTAGCTCTGATAAGCTCCTCCCACAGCTAATCACCTGCCTTAACAGAAACCCTGCCCCCTCTGACCTTTGCACAGGGAGAACAGCTAATCAGCCACAAAGAAACACACACACACACAAGAAAACCCTTTTTGCTCCTTCTTCAACTGCTGCCCTGCTAGCTCTGATAAGCTCCTCCCACAGCTAATCACCTGCCTTAACAGAAACCCTGCCCCCTCTGACCTTTGCACAGGGAGAACAGCTTCAACTGCTGCCCTGGCAGATCCAGAATTTCACCACCCTCTATCCCAACTGGAATCTGATCAGCCAATGCCAAGTGACGACCCTCCCAAGGGAAATGGGACACATAGAAAGCCAGAGACAGATTTAATTGTCTTTGACGAAGACCCCCCGATGGTACCAGCAGTTCAGATAACACCGTCGATGCCGGGAAATCGGGAAAATGCTGCAAATCAACCCCGAGAACAACAACACCGTGCATATCCTAAGAACGGTTGCATCACTACCGAACCAGTGGGAGAGCTGATAACAATTTATCCACCACAATGAAGCCAAGCCAGTTATGGAACGAGCAGCCTTAACATTATCTCATGGAACATAGCGGGTTGGGCTAACAAACTTGGGGACGAGCCATTTCGTGAATATATAACGGGTTTTGACATAATAATGCTGCAGGAAACTTGGGCAACTGATAACATAGCTCTCGACGGTTTCGACGTCTATGAAATCAAGGCCTCTAAACCGCTTGGAAGGAGACGACCGAGGGGGGGCCTAGTAACTCTGGTTTCCACTCAATTGGCGTCACAAGTTATTGAGTGCTCAGTTTTCGATCAGCTGGCACTGGGGATCACCTTGCATATGGAATCCAAGAGCATTATTCTTGTTTCAGCTTATATTCCACCATATACAGTGCAAACACAGATAGAGAGCACGTGGCGTAAATTCCATAGTTTCCTTTATTCCCTACAAATTAGGTACCCTGGATCGCCATTTTACCTAATGGGAGATATGAATGCCAGAATAGGCTCAAATGATGATAGCCTGGAAAGAAAATCCCCAATATTAAGAGATCTAAAGGAAAATAGCGCCCTCTTTCTAAACCCACCCCCACGTAGACATTCGAAAGATTGCCAAATCAACTATGCTGGATTCTGCCTGGCTTTTTTACAAATAAGTCTTGACCTGATCATTGCTAATGGGGCATTCCCCGGGGACAGAGAAGGCGAGTACACATTCATAAATACAAATGGAGCCAGCACAGTAGACTACTGTCTCACTAATAGAGAGGCCTTCGAATCAATTAAAAAATTCACCATAGATAATAGGACTGAAAGTGACCACTTACCTCTTATCATCTCCACTACTGGCCAAAATTCAATTCAGCGCTCTCACATAGAACATGAGGATATAGACAAAGCAAATGATCCAGTATTGCGTAGGAAAAAATGGACACCTGGGATAGCAATTGCAGTTGAGAATAGATTGAATTCACAAACTGCAATTAAGTTAAGATCAATTATAATAAACAATTTGTCAATAGACTCCTCCCTGACATCTTACGAAAATCTCATTGAGTCCTTGCAGGATGTGGTCTCGGTTAACATAAACTCAGCCGGCAAGCCACGCACTGCTAAAGGGCGCGGTTGGTTTGACCAAGAGTGCCGCACAAAGAAGGAAGCCTTAAGGAACGCCTATTTGGCCTATAGAAACGCTGGATTAAGCTACTTACCTCAATCTTGTTTCAAAATCAAAAAAGAGTATAAAGCCCTTTTGGCCTCAAAAAAAAAGGCAGTCCGAACAAAATTCCTGGTCCCTACTATTGAATGCCTCACTAAACAATGAAACTAAACTCTTTTGGCAACTGGTCTCCGACTCAATGAAAAATAGTTCCTCAGCCCCCAGCTGTGTCATTCCAGCTCAGGTTTGGGAGAACCACTTCAGAAATATATTTATGGAAAATCCAAACCTCCCTTCCAGCTTACAGGAGGATGACAGGGCAGAATTGTCACTGCTCCCTAATTGGAGGCCGGTTACTGTGGAGGAAATCCATACATTAATTGGGAATCTGAAGAGTGGAAAGGCTCCAGGGAAAGATTACATCAAACCAGCACTGGTGGGCTCCGCTTCTGGCAGCACTCTTTACGGTAGTAAATAACTCGGGTAAGGTACCATATAGCTGGAAACATGCTATAGTAGTTCCAATCTTTAAGAGAGGCCACCCAAATATACCTTCCAATTATAGGCCTATTAGCCTGCTCTCAATAATTGGGAAACTGTATGCCCGTTTCCTCAGTAGCAAACTGACAACTTTTCTAAATGAACATAATATACTATCTGAAGCCCAGGCAGCTTTTCGTGAGAACCATTCAACAACAGACCACTGTCTAATGCTGTCCTTCCTAGTTGAGAAGTATACCAGACCTCTACAGGGTAAACTCTTTGTGGCCTTTTTTATATATATATAAAATATTTATTGCAATTTTCTTTAAATAACAAACAAACCACCAAACATATAAAATACCATCACCACACAAAAATCAAAGTAAGATTAAGAAAGGTAGACAAAGAATAGATGAAAGATAGATATAAAATACAGTTGTTAGACAATCGTATTTTCATGATCTTAAGACTTCCTCGCATCTCCCTTCTCTGCGTTCTCAGTTATAGTTATAGACAGCAATTTATTACCTTATTTCAATTCTTAACTTTTCTCAAGTATTATGTCCCAGATTTTAAATATCTTTATCAACTTAGTTTCTTATATCATAGAGCCAGATTACTGCTGCCCTGTTACTTTCAAGCGTGCATTCTACTAACATTCATGCAATTTGTAATGTTTTTGTAAGTAGTCTTTGAATTTTTTCCAGTCCTCTTCCACCGTCTCTTCTCCCAGGTCTCGGATTCTGCCGGTCATTTCAGCAAGTTCCATGTAGTCTATGAGTTGCGTCTGCCATTCTTCCAGTGTGGGTAAATCTTGGGTCTTCCAATGTTTCGCAATAAGTATTCTTGCTGCTGTTGTTGCATACATAAAAAAGGTTCTATCTTTCTTTAACACCCCTTGGCCGACAATGCCCAAAAGGAAGGCCTCTGGTTTCTTAAGGAAGGTATACCTAAATACCTTTTTTAACTCATTGTAGATCATTTCCCAGAAGGCCTTCACCCTCGGACAAGTCCACCAGAGATGAAAGAATGTTCCTTCAGTCTCCTTACATTTCCAACATTTATTGTCATGCAAATGATATATTTTTGCAAGCTTGACTGGGGTTATGTACCACCTGTATATCATTTTCATAATATTTTCTTTCAAGGCATTACATGCCGTAAACTTCACACCGGTGGTCCATAACCTTTCCCAGTCAACAAACATAATGTTGTGCCCAATGTCCTGCGCCCATTTTATCATGGCTGATTTGACTGTTTCGTCCTGCGTATTCCATTTCAACAGCAAGTTATACATTTTTGAAAGTACCTTGGTCTTAGGTTCTAACAATTCTGTTTCTAGTTTTGATTTTTCCACCTGGAAACCTGTTTTCATATCTGACCTGAAGACCTCTCTAATCTGAGCGTAGTGTAACCAGTTTTGCACTTTATCCTTTAATTTCTCAAAACTCTGCAGTCTCCAAGTATCTCCTTCTTTTTCTTATATTTCCCAATATTTTGGCCAGTTGGCCTCCATATTGAGTCTTTTCTGGGCCTTGGCTTCCATTGGTGACAGCCACCTTGGGGTCTTATTTTCTAATAAGTCTTTATATTTTGCCCAGACATTAAACACTGCCTTCCTGACAATATGGTTAATGAAAGATTTATGGATTTTTACCTTGTCATACCACAAATATGCATGCCATCCGAAAGCATTGTTAAACCCTTCCAGATCCAGGACATCAGTGTTCTCAAGAAGAATCCAATCTTTCAACCAGCAGAGAGCTGCAGATTCATAATACAACCTCAAATCTGGCAGGGCAAACCCCCCTCTCTCCTTAGCATCCGTTAGTATTTTAAATTTTATTCGGGGCTTTTTGCCCTGCCAGACAAACTTAGAGATGTCTCTCTGCCACTTTGTAAAACATTCCACTCTGTCCACAATCTGTAGGGTCTGAAACAAAAACAACATTTTTGGCAATACATTCATCTTAATCGCAGCAATTCGGCCCAACAAGGAAAGCTTAAGTCTTGACCAACTTTCTAAGTCCTTTTTTATTTCTGTCCAACACTTCACATAGTTGTCCTTAAATAAGTTCAAATTTTTAGCAGTCATGTTCACTCCTAGGTATTTCACCTTTTTAACCACTTTTAGGTCTGTCTCTTTCTGAAACCTTTTTTTCCAAAACCTTAGTCTTTTGCTTGTTTAGTTTAAAACCCGCCACCCGACCAAACTCATGTATCAGTTCTAGAACCCTTTTCGTACTAGATTCTGGCTCCTGCAATGTCAAGACCAAATCATCTGCAAAAGCTTTAAGTTTGTACTGTTTGGCTCCGACCTGTATCCCTTCAACCAACCGGTCCCCTCTAATCATGTTCAAGAGCACCTCCAGGACCGAAATAAATAACAAAGGGGAAATAGGGCAACCTTGTCGTGTTCCTTTCTCAATCTTGAACTCTTCTGTCACCACATTGTTAACTATTAATTTAGCTTTTTGTTCTGAATAGATCGCCTCTATGCCATTTTCAAACCCCCGTCCCACTCCCATCCCTCCCAATTTTTTTTCATAAACTTCCAAGAGATGTTGTCAAAGGCCTTCTCCGCATCTATAAAAATCAACACAGCTTTAGTGTTAATGTTCGTTTGTAAAAGTTCCAAAATGTCAATAATAATTCTAGTATTGTCAGACAAATGTCTGCCTGGAAGAAAGCCTGCCTGGTCTTTATGAATTACTTCATTCAAAACTTTTTAAAGTCTATTTGCCAAAATGTCAGCAAAAATTTTGTAATCCACATTCAGGAGGGAGATGGGACGGTAGTTCTTAAGTTGTGTCTTTTCAGTTTCTGATTTAGGTATCAATGTGATGAAAGCTTCTTTCCACGATTCCGGCGCCTTCTTCCCTTCCATAATCTCATTGCAAACCTCCATTAGTGGTTGTGTCAAATAGTCTTTCAGTATCTTATAGTACTTGGAGGTGAGCCCATCTGGTCCTGGAGATTTGCCCAATTGCATACTTTAAATGGCACCTTCAATCTCTTGTTGTGTTATTTTATAATTCAGGATTGTTCTATTTTCTTGAGATAATTTTGGTAGGCCATTCCTTTTCAAAAATTGGTCTATCTCAATCTCATTTTGCGGCCCTTGAGTGTAAAGTTGTTTAAAGTATCTCTGGAAACACTTTCTAATCTCCACGGGATTCTGAATGTTTTTCCCTTCAATCTCTAAATTAGTAACCGTATTTAATTTTTGTCTCTTTTTCAGTTGCCATGCTAGCAACTTTCCACATTTATTTGCCGATTCAAATGATCTTTGTTTCATTAACTTGATTTTCCACTCCACTTCCTGATTTATCAATTTGGAATATTGTGCTTGGTAAAGTTTAGTTTCTCTCAGAATCTCTTGTGACTTCGGTTTCAATCTTACCTTCTTCTCACACTCCTTGATTTTCTCCAAGATCTTGTCCTTTTTCTCATTCTGTGCTCTTTTCTTTATGGAGTTCTGTTGTATCAGAAACCCTCTCACCACAGCTTTGCTTGCATCCCAGATTACTCTTTTTTCCACCGTAGTGTTCAAATTTATCTCGAAATAGTCCTTCAAAACTTTTTGGGCCTTTTTGGTAATCTCCTGATCTCTAAACAGGTTGTCATTCATCTTCCATCTAAAGGAACCGGTTGTAGTTAGTCTCATATCCATCTTTACTGCGTTATGGTCGGAGCAGGTCTTTGGGCAGATTTCCACTTTTCTAGTCTTAGGTGCCAGGCCTCTAGTTATCCAAATTTGGTCGATTCTTGTCCATGTCAGTTGGGCTTCAGAAAAGAATGTTCCTTCTCTTCCTAGGGGTTTTTTTTGTCCTCCAGATATCAATCAAGTCCATATTGTCAGTCAGTTCAAAAAAAGTTTTAGGTAGTCTGCCATCTTTTGTAACGTTGTGGCTTTGGGACTTATCCATGTTTGTAGACACCACCCCATTCATATCTCCCATCATAATGATGTTACTATAGTCCAGATAGTCCAGCATTGTCTCATGCAGCTTCTTGTAAAATTCCGATTTTCCTTCGTTCGGTGCATAAATTCCCAATATCAAAAACTTTTCACCCTGAGTTTGTATTTCAATTGCCAACATTCTTCCTTGCTCATCTTTAAAAAGAAATTTTGGTGAAAGACTCTCCTTTGCATAGATCACCACTCCTCTCTTTTTTACTCGGTCTGATGAAATAAATTCTTGGCCTAATCTTTTATTAATTAACACTTTTCTGTGGAGTCTAGTCACATGTGTTTCCTGCAAGCAAATAATGTCCAATTGTTCTTTCTTTAATATATGAAATATCCTTCTCCTTTTTTCCGGGGAATTTCCCCCATTAATGTTCCAGCTGATAAGTTGCAGAGACATCCTGGACAGATCTGTTATTCAGTAGGTGATGGTGTTTCTTTCTCCTGGTCAGTTGATCCCAAAGGTGTAGGTGCAGGTTGCGGCGGTGGCCAGGAATCAGGCCCTGTAATCCCTTTCTGAAGGTCTTCTTCGTGGTCGTTCAGAAACTTATCTTTATCCTCTGGTGTTTTAATTTTCACCTTCTTCCCTCTGAATGTAAAAGATAATCCTTGAGGAAATTCCCACCTAAAAGGAATTTTGTTGCCTCTGAGCAGCTTTGTCAATTCTGTATAGGAGGCTCTAAGATCCAGAACTTGTTTAGGGATATCTTTATAAATTTCAGCTCTCGTGCCCTGAATTACAAGAGATTTTTTCGTAGTGTAGGCCTAGTATTTTGTCCCTTTCCTCCTTGGATCTCAGAGTGATTAAGCAGTCTCTGGGTCTATCCTTTTTCACTATTCTTCCAAGTCTGAAGGCGGTCAGAATTCCAAAGTCCTTGTTTTCCTCCAAATTCCAGAACTTAGCAAATTCTTTTGTCAAATAGTCCGTCAGATTACCCTGTTCAAGTTCTGAAATTGATCTCAGCCTCAGATTGTTTTCCCTGGAACGTAGTTCAACCATAGACAGGTAGGCCTGATGTTCCTCAACCTGTTTATGCAATGGTCTAACTTCCTCCTTCACTGCCTCCACTTTCTGACTGGCCGCTTCCGCCAGTTTACGATTCTCAGAAGTGGCCTCAAAAAGTTTCCCAATTGATTGTGCATGTAAGGTGACTTGTTCAGTTAGTTTGTTTAGGCTGGCAGTATTTTGGTCAGTCTTAGCAGCTTGTACATCCGCTTTCTTGTCCAATATTTCCAGTTTCTGCAAGATTTTATCTAGTACTGAGTCATCTCCTCCAGCTGCCATGCCTTGTAATGAAGTCACCTCAATTTCTGCTTCTTGTGTTCCCAAAACAGTGGGAACCGATGATCTACGCAACTGGGAAGTCAATGTTGATTGAGTCAGTTGTTTAGCTTTAGCTTTGGCCGCTCTTGTTTTTCCAGTGCCACTCATTCCACTCCCGTCTACGTGCCAAGGTCAGATTCTGTATGATCCCATGGGAACCACAAGCCCAGAGAATAAACAAAAGGTTAAAGGAAGGAAGAGGAAAAATACCAGTCCCAGACAATTGTAAATCCAAAGTTCCACTAGGGGCAGTAAAAGCAGGTCTTGAGGGAAACAAAGGAAAATTTTTCCCAAAAGTTTAAATCCAAAACTTAAAGATTTTCCTCAATATCCAATAATGTCCCACCAGCCAAAAATTAACAAAAAGAACTTCAACTCTTCTTTAAGATCAGCAGAGTAAATCCTTGCTTAAACAATGTTTCAAAGAAAGTGCAAAGAAAAGTATTTCAAAGTAACTAGTCCAAAAACACTCAGATGTAGCAGTTCACTGTAGCAGTAACAAAGTAACAAAGTCCAACAACTGACAGCCCCAGCAATTCGGCAGTCCAGTACCTGGGTTTCTATTATAAAATTTTGTAAATCCACAGGGAGAGGAAAGCAGAGCCTGCATCCAGAAAAGAAGAAGATTTAAGTCCCTTAGTTCCTATAGTGGCAGTTCAGATCGTGCACGAAGTTATAGCTTTGAACTCTTTTTCAAAGGCATCAGATCAAAAACGTTGCTTTAAAGTTTAGCGGAAGAGGGAGACGGACTTCCTGGTTGCATCTCCCGCTTTATCCGAATTTTAAAAGTTAATTTAGGTTGTTTTAAGTTCCCTTTACTCACGGGTTGCTGTTTCCGAATCCAATAATCCAGGAAAAAAGGTCAGCGCTCACCGACAGCAGCTATGCGGCTTTGCCCTCACGGAAAGAGCGATCGACTCACAGCACCGCGCACCCTTCCACGTTCCGAGACCCCTTACGGGGTCCCTTCTTCGTTTCTGGGGGCGCTTTTGGTGCCCGCCGAGTCCCACGGCCACAGGCTCGCTCTGCCTGTGGTTTTCCGACGTGGGTCTCCGCTTCGCCGTAGCGGACGACCCGTTTCCGCGGAGCTTCCCCTTCAGCAGCTGAAGAAGACCGCCATTGCCGTTCGCGCCGCATCCGGAAGTCCTAAAAAAAATGATTACAATAATATGTGAAGATGAAAGTAAGAACTTGCTGAGCCAACTATTGGAATTAGGATGTATGAAGGGGTGGTGCAGGGAAGTCAGAGAATGTGGTTAAGAAAGTAAGGATTTGAAATTATACATGTTTGTCTTTGTCTTTGTGTGTTTGTGATGTCAATATAAAATGTGAAAACCCAATAAAATTTTTATTAAAAAATAAAAAAAACATATTCAGCTGGTCCTCTGGCAAAACTTGTAAAGTTAGTACTAAGTTTTCAAACCCTGCATGCAGGCTGCTAAGCAGAGTATAAACTTTACTATTTTCAGGAAAATTCACACCTAAAGATGACAGTCGGTTGAAATACTCAGTCATCTGTGACGTGTGTTCAACCACACTATCCTCTGGCTTCAGTTTCAACTCATACAAAGCACGTATAATGTTCACCTTCTCTCCGGGCGTGGCTCTATGGTGAATTCGCCTAAGAGCTTCCCAAATTTCAAATGCAGACTTTAAATTTTCCACATGAGGTAATTGGGAATCGTCTATCGATACCATCAACATGCATCTAGCTTTAGTGTCCATTTTATCATGTTCCCTGTTCTGGGCATGTGCAGCAGCCTGTTGCTCTGCTGTGGCATCTGCTGCTACAGCCACAAACGGCTTTCGCCTCTGGACATAGTCAGCCCACACTTCTTTGGCTTCCAACCAGACTTGAGCCCTCTTAGACCACTGCACGTAATTAGCAGAGTTCAACTTTGTAAAGGGAACCTGGAAATTTTCCACTGCCATTCTTGGGGTCTGCTGCTACTCCCTCTGTGTGCCCTTTCTTCTCTTTCCCCTTGGGATTTGTTTTACTCACTTTTCAGACGCCTCCAGCCTCCTCTGAAGCCTTTTAAACTTTTTTTGTCTCTTCACTAGCAACCTACCACCGTCCTCTGTTTTTATTAACAAAACACAAACACAATGGGAGGTCAAGCTAGCCTTTTGCAGCTAATGAAGCTGTAAATCTTCACTTACGCAGCTCTCTCAATTTTCTGCAGCCTCTCAGTTCCTTTAAGAGCTGGATTTATGACCAAGCCGGTCTTCTCTCATCTGAAAGCTGCTTTCACTTTCTCTGCACACAATACAGCTGTAGAAACGTAGAAGGAGCCATAACCTAAGAGAGTTTGTGTACTGGTCCAGTAAACGCTTCCGCTGCGCCACCAGCAACAGCTCTCTTTGCAGAGCATTAATTAAGTCCAGTGCAGAGATTCTTGTTGCAGTACAAGCTTCAGAGTCTCAGCAGCAAAGAAATAACGACACAGGGAAGCCTGTCGTTCCAAAGACAGGTTTATTGCAGAAAGATAACAGAAACACCTCCGGAGCTTTCGGACATTTTTGCTTCACGCCCCCCCCCACACACAGAGAAACAAACACTCTTTATATACTGAGCAACTTAACAACTTAACGAGCTTGACTACTTAAAGTTACATGACATTGCTAACTTGCCAGCGTCTTAGGTTTCACACCCTAACAGTTTTTACATTTCTTTTATATTGAATTGATTGGTGTGGAAATAATTTTGTCATTGATTATGTAAGTTACGTGAAATAGCAGACCGTGAGTCAAATAGCGCAGTATTTTGTGGAAACTGAACTGCAGCAGAATGGAAACGGCATTGATTGTGATGAAGACAGGGTGGAATGGAAATTGTAGCCTTAACTGTTGTATTTGCAGAGTCCTGTACACAGCGGAATGATGAGAAGTACGTGCCACATGCTTAACTTTGCTTTATTTTCACCTCAAAGTTGAGAGATTACAAACATGCATCTTGCCTCTGCGGGAGCAGAGAAGCAACCGTCCTTCTCCTCGGAACAAAGAACACCGAGAGAGAACAGTGAAAAACAGGAAACCAGTGTACGTCACATCCAGTCTCCCATTCCCGTGGGAAACCCAACAGTTCTCTGACTGTGGAATGCAAAACATTGTCCCGTGACAGGCACGTCGCTGCACAGTGAAGAAAGCAGAAACCAACATCCTCCCCCTTTCTGTGAACATCACTGGGCAGCGTGTTCGTACAATATCAGTACAAACCCAACTTCTGTACATAGCTACAGTGTTGATCCCTTGATACAATCTTGGACAATACATCAGCAGGAATTTCATTACCTGGCATATAGGAGTCCCTTCTGAATATGTTCCCTAGCATGTTGCAACTTCAATTGCAAGTGCTTCGTGCTTTGCTTACAACCTTCCGAATTCAGCAAAGCCAAACATGCTTTGTTGTCCTGGTAAACCTGGATTGGACATTTGACAGGAATTTTCATGTCTTTGCACAATTGTAACAACCATTCACAATCCTTAAGTGAATAAGACAGTGCATTCAGTTCAGCTTCACAAGTACTTAAGCTAATTGTTGTTTGCTTCTTGCATGACCAATCAAATAGACCCTGATTGTACATGTAGCAAACTCCAGACGTACTTTTCCTGTCTGTAGTGTCACTTTCAAAACTTGCATCTGCAAAAATCTCAAGACCACCAGACTTCTGATTGTTAAATCTCAGTCTGTAATGCCTAGTGCCTTTCAAATAGCGTGCTATGCGTTTCAGAGCTTTCCAATCCTTAACTGTGGGATTGTTAACTTGTCTGCTTAGCAAATTACAGCTAACAGCAATGTCAGGTCTTGAACATCTGGCAATGAAGTTTAGCTTGCCTAGCACACTTCTGTACAGTGTAGTGTCAGAAGATGCTTCTTCAGTGTCTTCTACCTGATAACCTGTTGTCATCGGTGTGTCTACAGGGTTAGCATCCATCAGGTTCAGTTTGCTTAACACATCAGCAATTTTCCGTGACTGGTGTACTAGAATGTTACCACTTTGATCTCTCTCTATTTCTAGAGATAGGTAGTTGTTTACCTCACCGAGATCTTTCATGTCAAAGTGCTCTTTCAGTTGAGCTAGGGCGTTATTGTACATTGTGACATCTTTCCAAAAGAATAAAATATCATCAACATAAAACAAACAATACAGCTTCTTTTGCCCCTCCTCTTTGACAAACACACATGGATCACCTTTCCCTTGTTGAAAACCTAGAGAAAACAATGCTTCAGTGAGTTTAGTGTGCCAACACCGTGCACTTTGTTTGAGACCATAAAGGGGCTTCTTTAGAGCACAAACAAATCCCTGTTTTACCTGTACGCCATCAGGTGGAAGCATATAAAGTGATTCATCTAGAGATCCGTACAAAAATGCTGTATTTACATCGTGGTGACTAACGTGTAGATTGTCCTCTGCAGCCAGCTTGAGCATAAGCCTAATGCTCTCATATCTCACGGTGGGTGAGTAGGTCTCATGATAGTCTTCACCTGGTACCTGTGCAAAACCTCTGGCTACCAATCTGGCTTTGTGTCTGACTATCTTGCCATTTTGATCAGTCTTCGCTTTGAAGACCCATTTGCTTCCAAGCAGTTTCATTCCTGGAACTACTGGAACTAGCTCCCATGTTTTGTTCCTTTCTAAGGAATCAAGCTCAGCCTTCATGGCATTTAACCGTGGCTCAGCTTCCTTAGAATCCAAATCCTGGATTTCTTGGAAACTTGAAGGTTCAAATACCTTCTTGGAGCTTTTAACAGCTGCTACTGCTGACTTAGCAAATTCATCAGCAAATCTCTTTGGAGGTCTGCCTTTTGTGGCTCTTTGTGACCTGCGAATTAGCCTTAAGTCCTCAACACTTTCCTCTTCCTTCTTAGGAGAAAAGTGACCTATTGTGAACAATGGTTCTTCCAATTCTTGATCAGAGCTTTCAGAGGGTCGCATAGAGGCTTTCGCACTCTTGAAATCCTCTGAATCATCCGATTCAGTTTCAGACTCAGACTCAGAACCTTCATCAGTGGGTGTGGGTTGTTGCGGCTGCTTTTGCTGTTGCTTATCCTCAGTCTCATCACTGTCATCAGGATAACATTGAAAAAATCCCACATTCTCCCCCCACTTGGCATTGTACTCAACACTTCTTGTGAGCTTAATTGTCTTAGTGTCAGTCATCATTATTCTGTAAGAACCTTTCTGATGACCTAGAAAGATACCATGCAATCCACGCTTGCCTAACTTGGAGCTTTGTGGTGAGTGAACCCACATGTCAGAACCAAAAATTTTCATGTGTTTGATGTACGGTTTCTTGCCAAACATCTTCTCATAGGGGGTGCAACCAATCGCTGAAGATAACCTGCGATTGTAACTGTAAACAAAACACGAGAGAGATTCGGCCCAATAACTCTCTGGAAGATTGAGCGGGGGACCCCTAAAATCACAGGTGCGGAAGCCTGTGAACGAGGAGATTCGGTGGGCACCAGGAGCGCCCCCCTTTACCGCAGAAAGAGCCTTTTTAAAGGCTCCGGAACGACATCGGGGGAGCGCGGTGCTGAGAATCGCTACCCAGCCCGCAGGGTGAAGCCGCGTCGCCATTAGCGGAGAGCGCCGATTCCTTCCTGTAAATTTTGGACTGAAAAAACCCGTGAGTAAGATTGAACGTCTATTTGAAACTAAAGCCTTTACTTGAAATTTGGTTGAAAACGGGGGAGGTGAAAATTAAGGAAGTCTGCCTTCCCCCGACTGCATGACAGTGAAAGCAACGAAACTTTAAAGCTGCATCCGCAAGAGACATTGTTTTTGATTATCTAAATCTGACATTTGGACTTTAGACCTCCCCTCTAGCTAGCAGGGCAGAGGGGAGGAAAAAGAGACATTAAGAACTGCATGATTTACTTAAAAGAAAAAGCCTTCTGCTGTCTCAATAACCTGAAACGGACTGCTAAATAAGACAATAGGGCACTGAACTGACTTTAAACTTTTGTGAAAGTTACATGGTGGAAGTTTTATTGGATACAAAGTCCCTGGATTTTCCTGCTACAGTATACTAGAGTAGGCTGAGACAGTATCTATTGGAAAAGTGTTGCAATTCACATTTACAAGCCTCCTGATATACTTGTTTTAAACTTTCTTTGTCTCCGTACTTGGACATTTTCTTTGTCTCCGTACTTGGACATTTTGATTTGCTCCCCCTAGAGGGTAAAGTAAAGGTTGCTACAGCCCAGGACAGTGGAATTTTTCATCGGGAGACGGTTCCCGTGGGAAACGACCTTGGGACATGAGTGGTCCACCAGAAGAGATAACCACAAGAGCCAAGACTAGACAACAACAACAACAACACCAGCAACAGCAACAGCAACAAAAGAAGAGAGGCTCGATTACAGGCGCAACCCCTACAGGAACAACAGGACAAGAAAAAGTGACAGCCGTCTCCATGGATGCAGTGACACAAGCTCTACTTAAGATAAACCAATCCCTGGAGACTCTAACAAAGCAGAGCTCAGAAAATACACAAAAATTAACAGAATTAACAGCAAGACTGGACCTGAACACAGAATCTATAAACAGGCTGGTGCAGGAAAATTCTGCAACACGTAAAATTGCAGAAGAAGCTAGAACCATCGCTGGAGAGACTCAAGAGAACTTAGAACCGATTGCTAAAAAGGTACATGAACATGATGCAACTCTGGCTTTGTGGGAATTACAGAGAAAAGAGAGAAATTTGAAATTGAGATTAATTCCAGAGAACGAAGGAGACAATCTTGTGGAGTTCCTAACACAAGAGTTTGCTGACTGCTGGGAAGATTTGGAGGAGGACGAATTTAAAATTACAACAGCGTTCAGACTGGGTAAAAGACAGAACAGAAAGACTCCGAGGGATTGTTTGATTACCCTTAGATCCAAGGAAGAAAGAGATAAAATATTAAGACTACATTTTGAAAAGGCCTTGCAAATTGGAAACTCATCTATACAGATCTTTAAAGATATCCCTAAATATATAATAATAATAATAATAATAATAATAATAATAATAATAATAATAATAATAATTTATTATTTATACCCCGCCCATCTGGCTGGGCCTCCCCAGCCACTCTGGGCGGCTTCCATAAAAACCAAAAATACAATAAAATATCACACGTTAAAAACTTCCCTGAACAGGGCTGCCTTAAGATGTCTCCTGAATGTCAGATAGTTGTTTATCGCTTTGACATCTGCTGGAAGGGCGTTCCACAGGGCGGGCGCCACTACCGAGAAGGCCCTCTGCCTGGTTCCCTGTAGCTTTGCTTCTCGCAATGAGGGAACCGCCAGAAGGCCCTCGGCGCTGGACCTCAGCGTCCGGGCAGAATGATGGGGGTGGAGACGCTCCTTCAGGTATACTGGACCGAGGCCGTTTAGGGCTTTAAAGGTCAGCACCAACACTTTGAATTGTGCTCGGAAACGTACTGGGAGCCAATGCAGGTCTTTCAAGACCGGTGTTATATGGTCTCGGCGGCCGCTCCCAGTCACCAGTCTAGCTGCCGCATTCTGGATTAGTTGTAGTTTCCGAGTCACCTTCAAAGGTAGCCCCACGTAGAGTGCATTGCAGTAGTCCAAGCGGGAGATAACCAGAGCATGCACCACTCTGGCGAGACAGTCCGCAGGCAGATAGGGTCTCAGCCTACGTACCAGATGGAGCTGGTAAACAGCTGCCCTGGACACAGATTTGACCTGCGCCTCCATGGACAGCTGTGAGTCCAAAATGACTCCCAGGCTGCGCACCTGGTCCTTCAGGGGCACAGTTACCCCATTCAGGACCAGGGAATCCTCCACACCTGCCCGCCTCCTGTCCCCCAAAAACAGTACTTCTGTCTTGTCAGGATTCAACCTCAATCTGTTAGCCGCCATCCATCCTCCAACCGCCTCCAGACACTCACACAGGACCTTCACCGCCTTCACTGGTTCTGATTTAAAAGAGAGGTAGAGCTGGGTATCATCCGCATACTGATGAACACCCAGCCCAAACCTCCTGATGATCTCTCCCAGCGGCCGCATGTAGATGTTGAAAAGCATGGGGGAGAGGACAGAACCCTGAGGCACCCCACAAGTGAGAGCCCAGGGGTCTGAACACTCATCCCCCACCACCACTTTCTGAACACGGCCCAGGAGGAAGGAGCGGAACCACTGTATAACAGTGCCCCCAGCTCCCAGCCCCTCAAGACGGTCCAGAAGGATGCTATGGTCGATGGTATCGAACGCCACTGAGAGATCCAGCAGAACTAGGAAACAGCTCTCACCTTTGTCCCTAGCCCGCCGGAGATCATCAACCAGTGCGACCAAGGCAGTTTCAGTCCCATGATGAGGCCTGAATCCCGACTGGAAGGGATCCAAATGGTCCAAATGATCCAAATCTTGGATCTGAGAGCTTTCTACAAGGATTTGGTTTATCTGCTAAAGAAGAACTCCATCCTCTTCAGGTGGGAATTCCCACAGGGACTGTCTTTTGATTACAAGGGAAAGAAGGTGAAAATAAAGACGATACAAGATAAAGAGAGATTCTTGGAAAGAAACCGAGAGGACTTACAGAAGGGAACTGTGGACCCAATTGCAGAACAGAGGAGAGCAATAGACATTTTGAACCTATCGTTCGGACACAACCCACCACCATCAGAGGAAGAGCAACAGCTTGGAGCTGTTGGAGGAGTACTAGAAAAATAACAAGATGGCCCTGCAATTCCTTAGTTGGAATTGTAATGGACTCAATATGCCTTTGAGGAGACGACAAGTTTTTCATATTCTGAATAGAGAACAACTGGATCTGATATGTTTACAAGAAACTCACATAACCAGAGCTCACAGGAGATTACTTATAAACAAAAGACTAGGACAAGAATTTATTTCATCGGACAAAGTCAAAAAAAGAGGAGTTGTGATCTATGTAAAAGAGACGTGGGCTCCAAAAATGATGTTTAAAGATGAACAAGGAAGATATTTGGCAGTTGAGATACAAGTACAAGGAGAAAAATTTCTGATAGTGGGAATTTATGCACCAAACGAAGGCAAGGCAGAATTCTTCAAGAAAATTCATGAAACTCTGATGGACTATCTGGATTACAATATGGTAATTATGGGAGACATGAATGGTGTGGTCTCCACAAACATGGACAAGACACAAAGATTGACAGTCACTAAGGAAGGGAGACTCCCAAAGACCTTTTTTGAAATGACGGAAAATATGGATTTAATAGACATATGGAGAACAAGGAACCCTCTTGAGAGAGAGGGAACCTTTTTCTCCCAAGCAACGATGACCTGGACCAGAATTGATCAAATTTGGATCACTAGTGGGATGGCTCCAAAGATCAAGAAGGTAGAAATCTGCCCAAAAACTTGCTCCGACCATAACGCCGTGAAGATGGAAATGAAACTTACAACAACTGGTCAATTTAGATGGAGGATGAATGACACCCTCTTTCGAGATAAGGAGATTCACATGAAGGCCCAAAAAACTTTAAAGGACTATTTTGAAATAAATTTAAAGGCCGATGTGGAAAAAAGAGTGATCTGGGACGCAAGTAAAGCTGTGATGCGAGGTTTCTTGATTCAACAAAACTCAATAAAGAAGAGGAAACAGAATGAGAAAAAGGAAAAGATTTTGGAAAAGATAAAGGAAGGAGAGAAAAAATTAAGAGTAAAGCCAAAGTCCCAGGAGATTTTGAGAGAGATTAAGTTATATCAAACACAATATATGGAATTGATGAACCAAGAGACTGAATGGAAGATAAAGCAAATGAAACAAAAGACATTTGAATCGGCAGACAAATGTGGCAAATTTCTGGCATGGCAATTGAAGAAAAGACAGAAACTAAATACAGTTACAAGCCTAGAAGTGGATGGAAAGAACATATCTAAACCTAATGAGATTAGAAATTGCTTTTTGAGTTACTTTAAAAAACTTTATGCTCAAGGACCACAAAATGAAGATTACAAGGACCACAAAATGGATTACAAAAAATCTCTCATCAAAGTAAGATGGATCTGAACCAGAGAATAACAGAACAAGAGATAGAGGGTGCCATTCAGAATATGCAATTGGGCAAATCTCCAGGGCCAGATGGACTGACTTCCAGATATTACAAATCTTTGAAGGAGTGGTTGATTCAACCGTTAAAGGAAGTCTGCAACGAGATCTTAGAGGGAAAAAAGGCACCTGAATCGTGGAAAGAAGCGTATATTTCACTCATACCAAAGACAGAGACTGAAAAGACTCAATTGAAGAACTACCGCCCAATATCATTACTTAATGTGGATTACAAAATCTTTGCAGACATTTTGGCAAAAAGACTTTAAAAAGTGTTGATGGAGAAGATTCATAGGAGGACTTCCGGCTCCGGATGCGAGCAGTGAGGAAGCACAGAAAGTCAGCTCTCGGCTTTCTGGGCGCTGTGGAAACGTGGGGAGGACGCAAGGGCGCAGCGTACCCCGAAACTTCAGGGGGGAAACCCCTGGGGGAGAGGCCACCTGCGGCGTGGACGCGGTCGACCCACCTCCTCTGGGAAGGACAGAGAGAGAACGAGAGAACGGCGACCGCCAGCGCGAATTGGGAAGTGCCGATTCCACAGTGAAACGCCCGGAGCTTCAACTGTGAACAGCGTCGGAACCCCTTGGAGATAAGAACGGGGTCTCCAGCGTGTGAAGGGTCTTTTTTTTCTGCTTGAAGTGCTTATTATTTAAGCGCGCAGTTGACACGAAGCTAGGAGACGCCCAGGTTTTTCTTTGTCTTTTTTTACCTATGGGATTTCCCTCGGCAGCGGAGGCAAGATGGCGCAGAAGGGGAAGTCGCAGGAGTGAGGAGGTTAGTGAATAGTCTGACTGAATGAGTGAGATCCGAACTGATAATAAATACGGAATACAGAGGATATATTAAGGAATCCCGCCCTAATATAGCCAACGGGGTAATCTTATCTCAATGATTTTATTAAACAAGTATAACGCCAATTAGCCTCCGGGGCATAAATCGCGACTAAAGTATTTCCAAGCCCACCAGAGAGGTTTGACCTCGGCTACGCCGCTGGAACCCCCTCGACACGCCAACGCTACCCACGCTGCCCAACGCTACCCACCTCTCCTAAGGAAATTTATTTAGAAAAAGGTTGGTGAGAACACGCTAAGGGAGGAGCGGCGGGGCCTGGTGCACGGTCCGTGGGTTGAAGTACGCCAAAGACGCCCCTTGCAGCGGCGTTAGCAGCTGGCCAGGTCGCCATTTTAAGTAGCTGGCTCTCGGCGGTGGAGGCTGGACACGGAGCAGACCAAGCCGTACAGAGAGCCCTTTTTATGACTGGGCCCGATCTGTGAGGGGCTGAAGAGGGGGTATGTAACTCTGAGCGGGTGCTTAGATTGCAACTGGGACTGCAACGGTGACTACCATCGGGACTGCAACTTCTTGGCGAGAGGAGATTGTAGTGTGTAAAGCGTTTAAAGTTCCTGAGGTGTCGGAAGTAAACTAAGTAGGACTAAATTTGAATGCATAGGACAAGAAGCTGTGTAGGACAACTACGTGCTTAAGTGCCGCCCCACCCTTCCTCCATCCCCCCCCACTCTCCCCTGGGTGCGACGCAGGTGAGGGTAGATAAGGGAACCGAGGGGAGGACCGAGGGGAGGACTGAGAAAAGTGAAAGAAGAAGCCAAGGCCCGGAGCGGACTAATTGATGCCTTTGGATTGATACCCCCCCCAGGGTTGTTAAAGAGCACACTGTGGAACTGTTGCCCCCCGGGGTCTGTATGTGTTTGTATACGACTCAGCTAGACTGGATATAGTATACATTACCCCGGTGGGTGTTCTTTGAGAAGATAGGAGGAAAGGTTAGGACCATAGGAGAAAAGAGGATTACAAGAAGAAATTAACGGTGAAAAAGGGGGAGTGCTATAGATAATGATGGGGAAGGAGGGGAAGGACTCAAAGAAAGTGGGTGGGACCCCGGGGGAAAGGAAGACATCGCACCAAGAGGAGATTAAAGACTTAGATAGTTTATGGATTAAAATAAAGGAAGAATTTAAACAAAACGAAACATATATGGAAAATAAGTTAGGGGATATGCAAGATCTGATTGATAAAAAAATAGAAGAAGCAGTTGGAGAGCTCTCATCCAAAATTCAAGACCTATCAGTAAAATCTAAGATAATTGAGGAGTCTAACAAGAAATTACAGAAAGAAATGAGGGAACAGAAAAAAGAGACAGGGAGGATGAGGGAAGAGCTGGGTGAGTTAAATAAAGCACAGGACAGGATTTGGGACAACCTCGCTATGGCTGACATGCGACAAAAGCAGCTTCACTTAAAATTTAGAGGTGTGGTAGAAGAAAGAAATGAGGATGTTAGAAAGAAAATGACTAAGGAGCTTTCTAAATGGCTGGGCCTGAAAGAAGAAGAGATAGCACTAACAATAGATAATGCATTCAGAATGTCTAGACCACAACACCTAAAAATTAATAAATTTCTGGGTGACTGCCTGGTGATATTCAACTCTTTAGAAATGAGAAATTTAATTCTAAGGACGAGTTACCGTAACAAACTTAGAATCGAAGGCAGGCCTATCATTATTTATAAAGAGATCCCAATCAGATTATTACGAAAAAGAGAGGGCTACAGACAAGTGGTAGCTGTCTTAAAGAGAAATGGAATACAATTTAGGTGGGAGTTCCCTGAGGGGATTACTTTCTTCTATAAAGACAAGAAATTCAAATTGACAGACACACAGGAAACAGAGAAGTTTCTGAGAAGATATGAAAGAGAGCTGGGAAGGACAGAGTATAGAGTGCGAGACAAGGAAGATGTGAAAGGGAATGGCCGGGAAAAGGAAGAAGAGAGGGAGGGGAGTGTGAAGGACCAAGGAGAGAGGGGGTTAAATTCAGGAGACGAAGATGAAGAAGCCGCAGTGGGAGAAAGGGCGGCGGAAGAGGAGGGGTTCCTAGGAAACAAAGGCGCCAGATTTTAATTTGAGCTTTGATTTGAGATAAAGCAGTCGGAGAATTTAAACAACACTGGACACTTTAAAATTTTTATCATGGAACGTGAATGGGTTGAATGAGAAAGTTAAAAGGAATAAAATTCAAAAAGCTTTGAGAAATAAGAAATGTGATGTAATCTGTTTTCAGGAAACCCATATTGCAAAGAGACATAGACATATTTTGGTGAATAAAAAACTGGGAGTAGAATTTGTAAACTCGGATGTAAACAAAAAAAAAGGAGTGGTGATATATGCCAAAGAGAGGTGGGAACCAATACAAATCTGTAAAGACGAGGAAGGTAGAATACTAGGCATTCAATTAAATTTTCGAGGGGAAAGAATTAATGTAGTGTCGGTATATGCCCCGAATACAAATAGAACAGAGTTTTTTGAAAGACTTGAAAACATTCTGCTGGAATTGGAACCCTATAAGTTAATTCTGTTGGGAGACTGGAATGGGGTACCAACCCCGAGTCTGGACAGAAGTGAGAACCAGAGGAATGCAAATAGGGGGAAGCTCCCTAACTCCTTTAGTGAGTTAGTGGAAAATTTAGATCTAATTGATATCTGGAGGCACCGAAATCGCACCACCAAACAGTTCACCCACTATTCAGAGCCCCACCAGAGCTGGGGCAGGATCGATCAGATATGGGTGACTAGGGCCTTGGTATGGAGAGTTAAGAGATGTGAGATACAACCCAGGACCCTGTCAGATCATTGCCCCCTGACTCTGGAAATTAAAAACGATTCGAAAGGGCAGTTCAGGTGGAGGATGAATGAATATTTATTTGAAAATGAGGAAGTGTTGGATATGGCTAAAAAAACCTTAAGAGAGTATCTGGAGATAAACTTGAATAGAGACACCCCAATAGAGTCGATATGGGATGCCGGTAAGGCAGTCTTAAGGGGCTTCTTAATACAGCAAAATAGTTATAGAAAGAAGTTAAGGGAGAAAAAGAAGGAAGGTATCTTGGCCCAATTGAGAGACTATGAAAGGAAACTGGCCCTAAACCCGACAGACGAAAGGACTAATCAAGCGGTGAGGGTGCTGCAGTCCCAATACTCAGCTATTCTGAATCAAGAGGTAGAACAGAAAATTAAATTTACAAGACAGAAATATTTCGAGTCGGCTAACAAAATGGGGAAGCTACTTGCATGGCAACTCAGGAAAAGAAAGAAACAAAATGCGATTAACAAACTAATTGTAGATGAGAGGGTGATAGAAGACCCAGATGAAATTGAAAGCAGGTTTGTTACTTTTTTTGAAAAGCTGTACGAAAAAGGAGAAGAGAGCAGTGCAGAAATAGAGAACTATCTGGACCAAGAAGAAAGAAAATACTTTACAGAAGAGGATTGTATACAATTAAATAAAGTGGTGACTGTAAAAGAGGTCAGGGACGCTATTAATAAGATGAAGAATGGGAAGACCCCTGGTCCGGACGGTCTGCCTGCAAAATATTATAAAAAACTGGTAGATTTGTTAGCGCCGGTATTAACGGAGGTAATAAACAATACTCTCCAAGAGGGGAGGATACCTAGCTCCTGGAAGGAGGCGTATATTACGTTAATCCCTAAGACTGAAAATGAAAAGGTAGATATAAAAAATTACAGGCCAATCTCACTCTTAAACTGTGATTATAAGATTTTCACAGATATTATGGCAAGCAGACTCAAAAAACTATTAAACAGATATATACATAGAGACCAAGTGGGATTTCTCCCAGGTAGGCAATTGAGGGACAACGTCCGTCATGTTTTAGATATTATGGAGTATCTGGAGGCAAGACCAGACGTGCCAGCGGCCCTCATCTTTATTGATGCAGAAAAAGCATTCGACCGTGTCTCCTGGGAATTTCTATTACAAAATCTTGAAAAGGTGGGAATAGGGGGCCCCTACTTGAAGGGCATCAAGGCGATCTATACAGAGCAGCAGGCTAGGCTGATCATTAATAACAATTTGACTAAATACTTCTCAATTATGAAAGGCACAAGGCAGGGCTGCCCTCTGTCACCCTTATTATTTATCTTGGTGCTAGAAACAGCAGCAAATAAAATAAGAGCGACCCCGAACATCAGGGGATTAAGAATTGGAGAGAAAGAATATAGATTAAAGGCCTACGCCGACAATCTGGTCCTTTTTCTAGAGAACCCAATTGAAAGTACTAGCAGAGCGGTAGAACTTCTGGAAGAGTTCGGCAAACTGTCCGGATTCAAGTTAAATAGAGGAAAAACCAAAATATTAATAAAGAACTTAACAGAACAGGAGAGATTACAGTTGGAACAACAGGTGGATATTAAAGTAGTAAATAAAGTGAAATATTTGGGAATCTGGTTATCCCCAAAGAATATTAATTTGGTAGAGGATAATTATAACAAGTTGTGGAAAGAAATTAAGAAGGATATGGACACCTGGCGTAGACTGAATCTATCTTGGACCGGGAGGATGGCATCGATTAAGATGTGTATTCTCCCGAGACTGCTATTTCTGTTCCAGAATTTACCAGTTATAAAAGGTACCGCCTGCTTTAAAAATTGGCAAAGGATTCTGACCAAATACATTTGGCAGGAGAAAAAACCTAGGGTGAAACTTAAATATTTGATGGATTCCAGGGAAAGAGGTGGCTTTGGCGTACCAAATTTAAGGCTTTATTATGAGGCGGCATGCCTACTTTGGATAAAAGATTGGGCCACTCTGAAAGATACTGATTTACTAGACCTGGAAGGATTTGATCTAAGATTTGGATGGCATGCCTACCTCTGGCAGGAGAAGGCTAAAGTCCATAGAGGCTTCTATAATCATATAGTTAGAGGGTCTCTTTTAGAAGTTTGGAATAGGAAGAAAAACTTGATCGAACAAAGCACCCCTTGGTGGCTTTCACCTGTGGACATCATCAAAATAAAGAAACTAAACATGATAGGTAAAAGGTGGACGTATGAGGACCTTCTAATTAAATCAGAAGAAGGGTGGAAATTAAGACCGCAGGATGAATTGAAAGAGAAAATTAAGGACTGGTTTCACCTGCACCAAATTAATGCATTATGGAGGGAACATAAGAAAATAGGTATGGGAGAAAATAAATCTAGATTTCAAGTGGAGATTCTGGAGAGCAATAACAAACTACTCTCCAAAATGTATAGGCAACTACTGGAAAGTGAAAATAAGGAAGAGTTGATTAAAGAGGTAATGATTAAATGGAACAAAGATCTAGGATACGAGTTAGGATATGATAAATGGCAAACTCTATGGAAGAAAGGCATGAGATTTACTGCGTGTGCTGACCTATGTGAGAATTTATATAAGATGATGTATCGTTGGTACCTGACCCCGGCAAGACTAGGGAGAATGTATAGAACAGCAGATAACACTTGCTGGAGGTGTAAAGATAAGGTGGGGACTTTCCTTCATGTCTGGTGGACCTGTGAGGAAGTGAAGGGTTTCTGGGGACAAATATATGAGGAATTAAAGAAAATTTTGAAGTACAATTTCCCCAAGAAACCGGAAGCGTTCCTCTTAGGGGTGATTGGGGAGGAAATAAAAAAGATGGACCAGACCTTCTTCCAGTACGCCACCACTGCAGCGAGGATTTTAATAGCAAAGAAATGGAAATCCCCCGAAGTACCCACAATGAAAGAGTGGCAGGTGAAATTGCATCAATATTTGGAATTGGCGAGACTTACACAATATATTAGGCGGGATAATCCCGTTAAAAAGAAAGAGGACTGGTCCAAATTTTTAAGTTACCTTGAGACCAATTTGGGAATTAATAATTTAACAGTAGACGATGCTTAACTCCTATGACATGTAAAGATAAAACGAAAATAACTGCAGAAGACTTATGTAGAATATTTAATCCAAAGCTGAGGTTAATGGAGGTCTAATGTGTGTAAGGGTGTGATTGGAAATTTTTCTTTTGTTTTGGTTTTCTTTAGGTGTATGTGTCTTATCTTACTGTTTGTTGTGCGTTTTTTATTATACAATTTTTTCTCTTTGTATGTGTAAGCTTATGTGCTTGTAATAAAGTTTATAAAATAATAAAAAAAAGAGAAGATTCATAAGGACCAAGCAGGCTTTCTCCCAAAAAGGCACCTATCAGACAATGTAAGGAATATAATAGATATTTTGGAAAAGTTAGAGGTGAATATAAATACTAAAGCAGTGCTGATTTTTGTGGATGCGGAGAAAGCCTTTGACAATATTTCTTGGAGTTTTTTGAAAAAGAATCTTCATGGGATGGGGGTAGGGCAAGGATTTGAGAATGGTATGGATGCAATATATTCTGAACAAAAAGCTAAGCTGATTGTAAATAACGTAATAACTGAGGAACTTAAGATAGAAATAGGAACACGACAGGGGTGCCCAATTTCCCCATTGCTTTTTATCTCGGTTCTGGAGGTGTTGCTGAACATGATTAGAAACGACCAGCAGGTTAAAGGTGTACAGGTCGGAGCTAAACATTACAAGTTAAGGGCATTTGCAGATGATCTAGTATTGACCTTGCAAGAGCCAAACACTAGTACGAAAAAGGTGTTAGAAATAATTCAACAATTTGGCCAGGTAGCTGGATTTAAGCTGAATAAACAAAAAACTAAAGTTTTAGGGAAAAATTTAACAGATATGGAGAAGGAGAAATTCCAAGAGGAGACAGGATTGACGGTGGTTAAGAAGGTGAAGTACCTAGGGGTTTATTTGACATCTAAAAATTTGAATTTATATAAGGACAACTATGAAAAATGCTGGTCAGAAATTAAAAAAAGATCTAGAAATATGGTCAAATTTGAAATTGTCAATGTTAGGCCGAATTGCAGTGATTAAGATGAATGTATTGCCTAGAATGTTATTTTTGTTTCAAACCTTGCAGATTCTTGACAAGATGGACTGTTTCAAGAGGTGGCAGAAAGATATTTCGAAATTTGTCTGGCAGGGCAAAAAGCCCAGAATTAAATTTAAAATACTGACAGATGCTAAAGAAAGAGGGGGATTTGCCCTGCCGGAGTTAAAATTGTACTATGAAGCAGCAGCGTTTTGCTGGCTGAAAGAGTGGATGCTCCGCGAGAACACAGACGTTTTGGATTTGGAAGGTTTTAATAATGCATTTGGTTGGCATGCATATCTATGGTATGATAAAATCAAGGTGCATAGGGCCTTTAAAAACCATGTTGTCAGAAAAGCATTGTTTAATGTCTGGATAAGATATAAAGATCTGTTGGAAAACAAAACCCCTAGATGGGTGTCTCCCGTGGAGGCTAAGGCATTGAAGAAACTCAATATGGAGGTCGGATGGCTGAAGTATTGGGAAATTCTGGAACAGGAGGGAGATAAATTGAAATTACAAAGTCATGAGAAAATGAAACCTAAAGTACAAGATTGGCTTCAATATCACCAAATAATTGAGATTTTTAAACAGGATAGGAAAATTGGCTTTCAGGTGGAAAAATCAAAATTAGAGACTGAATTGTTAGAACCCAATACTAAGAATTTGTCAAGAATGTATAACTTGCTGCTGAAATGGAATACACAAGATGAAACAGTTAAATCGGCTATGATTAAGTGGGCACAGGACATGGGTCATAACATTATGTTTGCTGACTGGGAATGGTTGTGGAACACCGGTGTTAAATTCACGGCATGTAATGCCTTAAAGGAAAACATTATGAAAATGATTTACAGGTGGTACATGACCCCAGTCAAGCTAGCAAAAATCTACCATTTGCCTGATAACAAGTGTTGGAAATGTAAAGAGACTGAAGGTACTTTCTATCACCTTTGGTGGACATGCCCAAAGATTAAGGCTTTCTGGGAAATGATATATAATGAAATGAAAAAGGTACTTAAATGTACTTTCCCTAAAAAACCAGAGGCCTTCCTCTTGGGCATTGTCAGCCAATTGGTGTCAAAAAAGGACAGAACTTTCTTTATGTATGCTACAACAGCAGCAAGAATACTCATCGCAAAGTATTGGAAGACACAAGATCTACCCACTCTGGAAGAATGGCAGATGAAAGTGATGGACTATATGACATTGGCTGAGATGACTGGCAGAATCCGTGATCAGGGAAAAGAGACGGCGGAAGAAGAATGGAAGAAATTTAAAATTTATCTCAAGGACTACTATAAACTTGATGAATGCTAGAATGTTGAGGTTTTCAGAAAGAAAGGGTTACAGTGATATAAGATTAGATTAAAGAAAAGATTAAGACGACAGAGGTTGGAAAGAAATATTTAGAAGTTGCTAAAAAATTATGGACATTGGGATGCAGAAAGGGGGGGTATGGGGGAGTCCCGGAAAAGAGGTTTATGAAAAAATGTTATGAAACTATACGTGTTTGTATGTCTTTTTATGTGTTTGTTTGTCTTTAAAAAAACTTTGTAAACCCAATAAAAAAATTTTATATAAAAAAAAAATAACTCTCTGGAAGATTGGCATCATGCAGCAAGGTTTTTAATCCTTGAAGCAATGTCTGATTTGCCCTTTCACAAAGTCAATTCTGCCATGGTGAGCGAGGACTGGACAAATCGTGTTGAATTCCTTTCTCAGTCAGAAAAGCTTCAAACTGCTGAGAAGTGAATTCTCCCCCGCGATCAGTGAAAAGAGTCTTTATCTTCTTACCATGCACATTTTCCAACCAAGCACAGAATTCCTTGAACCTTGGAAAAGCCTCTGATTTCTGCTTAAGATTGTACACATAAATATACCTGGAAAATGCATCAATGAGAACCATGAAGTACCTATTTCCACCCAAAGAGGGTGAAAGTGGACCAACTAAATCAGCATGAACAACCTGGTATGGTTCTGTAGCTTGCCTACTAGACACCTTACCTTTCGTAGCCATCTACACGAGTAGCATTTCACTAGACGTCTACACGAGTAGCATTTCACTGCCTTCAAAGCTTTGGCGCCATCTGGTGGTTCCACTGCACTCTGGGATGACGTCTGTGAAGACTCCCCCTTACCCATGCAGCTAGCACCCCGGCGGTCTGCTTCATTCAGAATCACGACAGTAACATAGGCTACTGTGAGCTGAGCAGTTGGCTGAACAGCAATCTGAGTGGCAACGGACTCCCAACTTGGACCCAAAGAATGTAGTATCATGAAGGAATACACAGCCTCTGGAAAGGTGAGTCCTCTCTGTTGCAGCTCATGTCTCAGATTTTGCATCTCCATCAGATGTGTACGCACATCTCCACCTTCAGCAAGGGCCATACCATGCAGCTTGGCATAATAGTACATTGAGGAACCAGCCTCTGTCCTCAAGTGAGCTTCTCTTAAAGTGTCCCAAATTTCTCTGGCTGTGGTCTTTCCACGCAACAGACAGAGCTCTTCTGGGGATACTATCAATGTTAGAGTTCCCATTGCTTTGGAATCCTTAGCTTTCCATTCGTCTGTAATTGGAGCTGGGGGGTTGTCTGTAATAACTTTATACAGACCCTCTTTCCGCAGAATAGCCTCTGCATAGAGAACCCAGTCCGCGTAGTTTTTCTTATTGAGCTTAGGAATCCCAAAAGCATCAGCCAGCTTTGCCTCTGCCATCTCCGCGGCGTTTAATCAAGCTGCGTCACTGCTGCTTCAAACCTCATTCCAAAAGCACTTTCAAAGGTACTTTCGGTTTTCAAGCCTCCCAAGCCTGTGAGCTTGTGCCTTAGAGCCTTTGCCTGTATCGCGGCAAAACGGCTTTAAAAGTTCAAAGTCCAGCCATAAAGCCATGAACTAGAAGCTGGCAGGCTGCCCGGAGCATGAGCACATACCTCTCATCAATCAACTCGACGCGCAGAGCAGATAACGCTGATCCGTTTCTCTGTCCCTCTGCCGGCATTCCATCCTTCAGTTGATTGCGTTTTTCTGGGCCCATAACCAAAAATGTTGTATTTGCAGAGTCCTGTACACAGCGGAATGATGAGAAGTACGTGCCACATGCTTAACTTTGCTTTATTTTCACCTCAAAGTTGAGAGATTACAAGCATGCATCTTGCCTCTGCGGGAGCAGAGAAGCAACCGTCCTTCTCCTCGGAACAAAGAACACCGAGAGAGAACAGTGAAAAACAGGAAACCAGTGTACGTCACATCCAGTCTCCCATTCCCGTGGGAAACCCAACAGTTCTCTGACTGTGGAATGCAAAACATTGTCCCGTGACAGGCACTTCGCTGCACAGTGAAGAAAGCAGAAACCAACATTAACACCTAGAGGAACAAGCCCCGTTAAACTCATTGAGACTTAATACCAAGTAAACATGCAGGGGAATAAGTGTTGCAGCCCTGTTTTGAATTGGAACTTGCAAGACTATTTTGCAGACTATGTACATCTTTATACCATAGAATTAAAGTGGTTTAATAGGCATTCAATGCAACTAAGGAACCCTGGGAGTTGTACTTCCTTAAGTGTTCGAGATCTCTAAGACAGAGTACTTAGCACCCTCATAAACTACAGTTCCAGGAGTTCTTTTGAGAAAAGCCAGGACACTTGAGGTGGTATTGTGATAAGAATTTTACAGTCTTAGATATATAATAAATGTTCATAAACGTACCAACCAAGCACGTACATAGATCAGCACAGGAAGACCGACCTGAAAACCATTTTTGATTCCCAGGGAAACTCGGAAAATTAGAATATCGTGGAAAAGTTCATTTATTTCAGTAATTCAACTTAAAAGGTGAAACTAATATATGAGATAGACATACAAAGCGAGATATGTCAAGCCTTTATTTGTTATAATTGTGATTATTATGGGGTACAGCTGATAATAAAATATTATTATTATTATTATTATTATAATAATAATAATAATAATAATAATAATAATAATAATAATAATAATAATAATTTATTATTTATACCCCACCCATCTGGCTGAGTTTCCCCAGCCACTCTGGGCGGCTTCCAATCAAGTGTTAAAAATACAGCATTAAATATTTAAAACTTCCCTAAACAGGGCTGCCTTCAGATGTCTTTTAAAGATAAGATAGCTGCTTATTTCCTTCACATCTGAAAGGAGGGCGTTCCACAGGGCAGGCACCACTACCGAGAAGGCCCTCTGTCTGGTTCCCTGTAACCTCACTTCTCGCAATGAGGGAACTGCCAGAAAGCCCTCAGAGCTGGACCTCAGTGTCCGGGCTGAACGATGGGGGTGGAGACGCTCCTTCAGGTATACAGGACCAATGAAAACCCCAAATTAACAATCTCAGAAAATTAGAATATTGTGAAAAGGTGCATTAGCTATTCAGTTCATAACACCTGCAATGGGTTCCTGAGCCTTTAAATGGTCTCTCAGTCTGGTTCAGTAGGAAGCACAATCATGGGGAAGGCTACTAACCTGGCAGTTGTGCAGAAAGCCATCATTGAGAGCCTCCATAAGGAGGGAAAGCCTCAAAAGGTAATTGCAGAAGAAGTTGGATGTTCCCAAAGTGCTGTATCAAAGCACATTAATGGAAAGTTATGCGGAAGGGTAAATGTGGAAGAAAAAGGTGCACAAGCAGCAGGGATGACCACAGTCTGGAGAGGATTGTCAGGAAAAGACCATTCAAATGTGTTGGGGACTTTCACAAGGAGTGGACTAAGGCTGGAGTTAGTGCATCAAGAGCCACCACACACAGAGGGATCCTGGAGATGGGCTTCAAATGTCGTATTCCTCTTGTCAAGCCACTCCTGAACAAGAAACAATGTCAGAAGCGTCTTCCCTGGGCTAAAGAAAAAAAAGAACTGGTCTGTTGCTCAGTGGTCCCAAGTCCTCTTTTCTGATGAGAGCAACTTTTGCATCTCATTTGGAAACCAAGGACCCAGAGTCTGGAGGAAGAATGGGGAGGCACACAACGCCAGATGCTTGAAGTCCAGTGTGAAGTTTCCACAGTCTGTGTTGATTTGGGGAGCCATGCCATCAGCTGGTGTTGGTCCACTGTGCTACATTTAAGTCCAGGGTCAACACAGCCGTCTACCAGGAGATTTTTGTTTTTTCCCGCAGTACCCACGTCTCCAACCTCGCTCACTCTCGGGGCTCTAACAGAGCTTACTGGGAAGCGAGGGAGTCGCAATGGGTACCTGCCGGAACACCAGATCCTCAGAACGCTCGATAAGAGGTTTTTAACGGGGTACTGCAATGCTATATATTGTCTCCCTGCTTATTTAACTTATATGCAGAATTCATCATGCGAAAGGCTGGGCTGGATGAATCCCAAGCCGGAATTAAGATCGCCGGAAGAAATATCAACAACCTCAGATATGCAGATGACACAACCTTGATGGCAGAAAGTGAGGAGGAATTAAAGAACCTTTTAATGAGGTGAAAGAGGAGAGCGCAAAATATGGTCTGAAGCTCAACATCAAAAAAACGAAGATCATGGCCACTGGGCCCATCACCTCCTGGCAAATAGAAGGGGAAGAAATGGAGGCAGTGAGAGATTTTACTTTCTTGGGCTCCATGATCACTGCAGATGGTGACAGCAGTCACGAAATTAAGACGCCTGCTCCTTGGGAGAAAGGCGATGGCAAAGCTAGACAGCATCTTAAAAAGCAGAGACATCACATTGCCAACAAAGGTCCGTATAGTTAAAGCCATGGTTTTCCCAGTAGTGATGAATGGAAGTGAGAGCTGGACCATAAAGAAGGCTGATCGCCGAAGAACTGATACTTTTGAATTATGGTGCTGGAGTAGACTCTTGAGAGTCCCATGGACTGCAAGAAGATCAAACCTCTCCATTCTGAAGGAAATCAGCCCTGAGTGCTCACTGGAAGGACAGATCGTGAAGCTGAGGCTCCAATACTTTGGCCACCTCATGAGAAGAGAAGACACCCTGGAAAAGACCCTGATGTTGGGAAAGATGGAGGGCACAAGGAGAAGGGGATGACAGAGGATGAGATGGTTGGACAGTGTTCTCGAAGCTACAAACATGAGTCTGACCAAACTGCGGGAGGCAGTGGAAGAGAGGAGTACCTGGCGTGCTCCGGTCCATGGGGTCACGAAGAGTCGGACACGACTAAACGACTAAACAACAACATAACAACCAAGGGCAATTTGGAGGGCAACCAAAATGGTCCAAGGCCTGGAAACGATGCCTTATGAGGAACGGCTAAGGGAGCTGGGCATGTTTAGCCTGGAGAAGAGGAGGTTAAGGGGTGATATGATAGCCATGTTCAAATATATAAAAGGATGTCACATAGAGGAGGGAGAAAGGTTGTTTTCTGCTGCTCCAGAGAAGCGGACACGGAGCAATGGATCCAAACTACAAGAAAGAAGATTCCACCTAAACATTAGGAAGAACTTCCTGACAGTAAGAGCTGTTTGACAGTGGAATTTGCTGCCAAGGAGTGTGGTGGAGTCTCCTACTTTGGAGGTCTTTAAGCAGAGGCTTGACAACCATATGTCAGGAGTGCTCTGATGGTGTTTCCTGCTTGGCAGGGGGTTGGACTCGATGGCCCTTGTGGTCTCTTCCAACTCTATGATTCTATGATTCTATGTTCTTCATGTGGGAATGTTCTGGGGTGCAGGAGAGGATATATTGACTAATTATATCCTTATCCAACTTGTGCTAACAAGTTCCCAAAATATCAGCAGAGTTTATAGACATTCCCCTTTAAGTTCGCAACGGTAACGTGTGCACAGGTTCGCTAGAACCTCTATAATAATTACTCTGGTAATTTCCCCTTTGTTCCCTCTTAAAATACAAGACACAACACAGTCTTTATAAAAGTATAAAAGGGTTTACTCACGTTCTGTTCACAACATGATCCCAGAAGGTAGACAGGCTTAAAAAGGTTACATATATTTAGAATCTTTCTTGTTGCAAGATAGACCTTATTTCCTCTCTTGGCTGAGAGCCAAGAGGGCATCTTTTGATGCTTCCTCATCGAAGGAAAATGGCAGAGAGAGAGATGGCTGCCTGCCCTGTGCTTTTGTCATTACCTGCACAGGTGAGGCCACACCCACCTCTGGTCACATGCGGAGGAAGTCCGTCCCCAGGAAGTTTACCTGCTTGCTGGACAGACATCCCTCCCCATGTTCTAACATGTACACTCTAGGAATGTTGTCATTGACTGCTCCTGTGTTTACATCCCACACTTCATCCACGGGAGATGTTCGAACAATCTGGTATTTTTGTATCCTGCCAAGCCCCTTCACATGTAAAAATGGTACTTAAGGGGGCCTTATCTGAGGAGGTGAGATACCTGACCAAAAAGAGCCTTTTAAAAGCTAATCTGCTTTTGCAGCCTTGTCCGCTTCCTTAACGGACAACCTCCTCCTCGCCTCTCTGCACGGAAGCTTTCTGCGCAGAGTGGGCGTTCCAAGCGGTGGTCCTCCACTCTCCTCACTGACTTCACTGGAAGAGTCTCGGAGCCTCCCCTCCGAAGTGCTCTCCGCCTCTCCCTTCTTCCTGGTGTCACCTGGACTTCCTTCCCTAGAGGACGTTCTCTCTCTTCCCTTACTAGTCCCCTCTCCTGCAGAGTCCGGGAGCCTAGCCTCTCCACTCTGCTCCGATGTCAGTTCCCTGACAATTTCACTTGTTCGCCTTGACCTCATTAAGTAGAGAAGTGTACTGTCATTTTACTGTCCTAGAATGCCAGTCTGCAAAATTTGCCAGTCACCATTAAGTAGATATCTCATTCGCGAAGTCAGTTGTTTCATTTCACAAATGCTGTTTTTGTAAGAGACCCAAACAAATCGGGATGCTCTGCTTACCTTTTGGCGTCGATGCTCAGTGAGGACGTCCAGGTGATGATTGTTCAACTTTGAAGATTGGGTATTGCTGCAGGAGTCTCTGTTTCTCTCGAGGTAAATGATTCCTTAAGCTATTACATTATTTCTATTTTTTTAAAAGATATTTATTAAATTTTCACAAATTATAAAATCAAACACAGTACAAACAAACACACACAAAGACAAACAAATATAATTTCAAATCCTTATTCTCCTAAAACTTACTTCAGCGACCTCCTCATACCTCCCCTTTCTGCATTCCAATTTCAAATATTTAGTTCAGCAAATCCTCACCCTTAGTTTAGTCTAATTGTAATCCTTTCTTTTCCTTTAACCTGATCTTTACAGCTGTAATCCGCTTACTTCTATAGCCACAACATTTTAACACTCATTAATTTTACAATGTCTCTTAAGATAAATCTTAAATTTCTTCCAATCTTCTTCCGCCGTCTCTTTTCCCTGATCTTGGATTCTGCCAGTCATTTCAGCCAGTCCCATGTAGTCTATCACCTTCATCTGCCATTCTTCCAGAGTGGGTAGATCTTGTGTCTTCCAATACTTTGCGATGAGTATTCTTGCTGCTGTTGTAGCATACATAAAAAAAGTTCTATCTTTCTTTGGCACCAATTAGCCGACAATGCCCAAGAGGAAGGTCTCTGGTTTCTTAGGAAAGTACATTTAAGTACCTTTTTCATTTCATTATATATCATTTCCCAGAAATCTTTGGGCACGTCCACCAAAGGTGAAAGAAAGTACCTTCAGTTTCTTTACATTTCCAGCATTTATTATCAGACAAGTGGTAAATTTTTGCAAGCTTGACTGGAGTCATGTACCACCTATAAATCATTTTCATAATATTTTCCTTTAAGGCATTACATGCCGTAAATTTCATACCGGTGGTCCACAACTGTTCCCAGTCAGCAAACATGATGTTATGACCAATATATTGTGCCCACTTTATCATAGCTGATTTCACTGTTTCATCTTGTGTATTCCATTTCAGCAGCAAGTTGTACATTCTTGACAAGTTCTTAGTATTGGGTTCTAACAGTTCTGTTTCTAATTTTGATTTTTCCACCTGGAAGCCAATTTTCCTGTCTTGCTTGTAAACCTCCATTATTTGATAATAATGGAGCCAGTCTCGCACCTTACCTTTTAATTTCTCAAAGCTCTGTAATTTCAGGTTATCTCCTTCCTGTTCCAAAATTTCCCAATATTTCGGCCATTTGGCCTCCATATTGAGTTTTTTCACAGCCTTTGCCTCCATTGGCGACAACCACCTTGGGGTTTTATTTTCCAACAAATCTTTATATTTAATCCAAACGTTATATAATGCTTTCCTAACAATATGATTTTTAAAAGCTTTATGCGCTTTAACCTTGTCATACCATAGATATGCATGCCATCCAAATACATTGTTAAAACCTTCCAAATCCAAAATGTCTGTGTTCTCAAGAAGCAGCCAATCTTTCAGCCAGCAGAAAGCTGCTGATTCATACTAAAGTTTAAAGTCCGGCAGGGCAAATCCCCCTCTTTCCTTTACATCAGTTAAAATCTTAAATTTTATTCTGGGTTTCTTGCCCTGCCAGACAAACTTCGAGATATCTTTCTGCCACCTCTTGAAACAATCCATCTTGTCCACAATTTGCAGTGTTTGAAACAAAAACAGCATTCTAGGCAGTACATTCATCTTAATAACAGCAATAATAAAAGCTTCAAATTTGACCATATTTCTAAATCTTTTTTTACTTCCATCCAGCATTTCTCATAGTTATCTTTATATAAATTCACATTCTTAGCTGTCATATTACTCCCAAAGTATTTCACTTTCTTGACCACCGTCAAACCTGTTTCATTCTGGAACCTCTCCCTTTCAGTAGCTGTTAAGTTTTTCTCTAATACCTTAGTTTTTTGTTTGTTCAGTTTAAATCCTGCGACTTGACCAAACTCTTGAATTAGTTCTAAAACTCTTTTAGTACTAGTGTCTGGCTCTTGTAAAGTAAGTACCCAGTCATCTGCAAATGCCCTTAATTTGTACTGTTTAACTCCGACCTGTACCCCTTTAACCAGCTGGTCCCTTCTGATCATGTTCAGCAAAACCTCCAGAACCGATATAAAAAGCAATGGGGAAATTGGGCACCCCTGTCGTGTTCCTTTTTCTATTTTAAATTCTTCCGTAACCACACTATTTACAATTAACTTAGCCGTTTGTTCAGAGTATATTGCACCCATACCATTCTCAAATTCTTGACCTACCCCCATCCCATCTGGCTGCAACATCTGTCACCCCATTGATCGCCAGGGTTGATTCGGCTGATCTGGCTGGCTAGGCGGGTGTCCCCTTCCTCCCTCACCGCTCCATGTGCGTCCCTCCCGAAGCTGCGCACTCGGTGGAAGAGGACGACCATCCCAGATAGAAGGAGCGTACCGTTCTTCGGTCAAGGGTATACGATAGCTGCGCTCCCCTGCTAGAACCTCCAAACAAGCTCAAGCGCTATTACATTATTTCTAGAGGGTGGAGGAAATGCTTGTGTTTTCCATTTAGAGAGCGAGGGGGAATTCTGGGGAATTCAAGCAAAGAACGAAGCGTCAAAACAGAGCTTTGTGGCTTGAGTATGACTTGATCTCAGTCCAGACAGATCAACCATATGTGGCCAGTTTACAAGCCCCCCTACCCCTGGTACCCTTTCTCCCTGTATTGCTGCTCCAGAACTTTTCACTGCTTAGAAATGTAGGACACAATATTGGATTGTTGGAGGGGTTGGATTCCTATTGGATCGGTTAGTCTAGGCTTAGCAGAGTGAGCAGGGCAGGCAGCCCCTAGTGCCGTATTTACATGTAAGCTAAACAAGCTATAGTTTAGGGCCCCACTCTCTTGCCCCCCGCCCAAATTTAAAGGAAATAAAACCTGGATGTACATTTCCAAAATATAAGGTAAAAAAAAATAAAGATAAAACCTACAGACAGCAACAGTGTTTTGTGTTGTGTAGGGACGCGGGTGGTGCTGTGGTCTAAACCAATGAGCCTCTTGGGCTTGCCGATCAGAATGTCAGCGGTCCGAATCCCTGCGAAGGGGTGAGCTCCCATTGCTCGGTCCCTACTCCTGCCAACCTAGCAGTTCGAAAGCATGTCAAAGTACAAGTAGATAAATAGGTACCGCTCCGGCGGGAAGGTAAACGGCATTTCCGTGCGCTGCTCTGGTTCGCCAGAAGCAGCTTAGTCATGCTGGCCACATGACCTGGAAAAACTGTCTGCGGATAAATGCCGGCTCCCTCGGCCTATAGAGCGAGATGAGCGCGCAACCGCAGAGTCGTCCGCGACTGGACCTAACGGTCAGGGGTCCCTTTACCTTTTAGCCATCACAAATAATACTGCTTTCTCTCAAAGTTGACACCTTTCACGAAAACTGATAAGTTACCTGTTGTAGGGAATCATTTCTCCTCTTTTCTTAATCCAAACCCACACTTTTAAGCCACTTACTTAAGCAAACTTAGACAAATTCTTTTTGAAGAATAACAAGGGTTGAGAGGAGGACTAGATGTTACCTGGTTTTCAAAATTGTGATAGAGCACCAGCTAAATTTTGCAATGTACCAATATATCACCATGTCTGCAATCAGGATGGAGCTATGTAGAGGCACTAGGTGGCTTCACAGTTTTTCCCGCATGGTGATTTTTGCATAGAGCACACACACATACTTTAAGGCTGGGCAATGTATCAATACATTTGGGGGTGAGGAAATAAGTTTGAAGCCCACAGCGTGGTAACAGTGCCATAATATTAATCACAATGTGTGCGCATGCTGTGTAAAAAACCATTATGTGGGGGAAACCGTGAGGCCAGTCATCGCTTCTCTCATGGTTTCTTCTGTCCCTGTTGCTCTGCACTATAAAATAACAGTTGTAAGTGTGTTAAAGCTAAATAAAAATGTATCTGTTTTAGACCCCTAAGTAGCAGCAGTTTTCAGGACCTTACCCCCTTCACCTCTACATAGAGAACCCCTAGATATGCCTCTGCGCGTAAGATGTGATTATGCTGTAGGTACAGTCGTATCTCGGAAGTCGAACGGAATCCGTTCTGGAAGTCCGTTCGTCTTCCAAAATGTTTGGGAACCAAGGCGTGGCTTCCAATCGGAAGCCTCGTAGGCCGCGTTGGACGTTCGGGTTCCAAATAACGTTCGCAAACCGGAACACTCACTTTCGGGCTTGCAGCTTTTGGGAACCAAAATGTTCGACTTGCAAGGCGTTCGGGATCCAAGATACGACTGTAAATTTATTAGATTGCCACATATTAAACAACTGAATCAAGCAAGAGGAACAAACCACAAGGACACATTTGGCGAAGAACAGTGAAACTTTATTGCATTTACAAACACACTGGGAAATCAAAGGCAAGCCCCAAAAGCTTGCACCAATTTATGGATTGTACTCTTTTTATTTACTGTTTGCTATATATAAAAAACATCTGCTGCTACTTTAAGTGAATGGATAGGACCACATTAGGGTGTCTCAAGAATATGGTGGATAAAATGCTAATGATTTGTGTTGCTGTACTGTAAAGGATGGGGGGCGGGATCCAACACATTTTTATATGAACAAGTTTATGCCTAAACATTAATTGTACCCTTTCATTATCTGCTTTTCAAAATCAATCTAGGGTTTCCCACTTTACTCATTTTTTGATACGGCCTTTAAAAAGAAATCCTGGAACACCTCCCCGATTTCTTTGTTATACTGTAAATTTGTAAATAGCTACTGCAATCGATTTTAGCTCATTGAAACAAGTATCATGTTATATATATTATATATGTTTTCCATTTTTAAAAACTTTGTGTCAAGCTAAAAACCCTGTGCATCAAAACCGTGGTCAGTTTAGCAGTGATACCCGAGACAAGTGACTGTCCTTGAAGGATATCAAATTACACAGTAGGCGGGTTCCATTCAAGCTGCAGCAGGTGCAGAAGTCTGCTTCAGAAGCTGCCATTTGGGATCATCTGGGAAGTGCTAATAATCAGAACAGGGTGGTTGAGGAAGTAAATCACATGGTACCTGAAAAAGAGAGGTCAATAGTGCAGTATTTAGCAACACTATCTAAATCAGCAATAGGGGCAAACAAAGGTATCTAAGGTAGAGCATGGAATACTTCCAGACCCAGTTCAGATGTCAAGTGAAACCATGGTTTAGTATGCTGGGAATGAGCCAAAGCAAGCCTTGGGCTCACACATTCCCCCCCTCCTCCCTCTACACAAGCGGTGAAGAGTTTGGAAACTACATCCTCGTTAGGCTTAACCACAGCTTGTTGCCTCACCCAAATCTGATGAACTATGCTTATTGTTAACCCTGGTTGATTGGTTTGATAAGCCATCTTTAAACCACGGCTCATCCAGCTAGCTTGTTTAAACTCTTAATCTCAGGGTCGTGGGTTGGAGCCTCACACGGGGCAAAAATAATAATCCTGCATTGCTGGGGGTCAGGCAAAATGACACTTGTGGTCCCTTCCAACTCTATAATAACTCTATAACTTTATAACGTTAACCACAGCTGAGAGTCTGGGGTGGTGTGCTAAACCAGCCTTCGCCAATCTGATTTCCTCCAGATGTTGCTGAATTCTTATGTCCCATCAACCACATGATAGTCAGGGATGATGGGACATCATCATCATCATCATCATCATCATCATCATCATCATCATCATAATTTATTACTTATACCCCGACCGACCGCCCAACCAGGTCTCCCCAGCCACTCTGGACGGCTTCCAACAGGAGCTTAAAAATACATTAAAACATCAGTCATTAAAAAACTTCCCTAAACATCAGATAGTTGTTTATTCCTTTGACATCTGATGGGAAGGCATTCCACAGGACGGGAGCCACTACCGAGAAGGCCCTCTGCCTGGTTCCCTGTAACTTGGCATCTCGCAGTGAGGGAACCGCCAAAAGGTCCTCGGCGCTGGACCTCGGTGTCCGGGCAGAACGATGGGGGTGGAGACTCTCCTTCAGGTCTACTGGACCGAGGCCGTTTAGGTGGCTTTCAAGGTCAGCACCAACACTTTGAATTGTGCTCGGAAATGGACTGGGAGCCAATGTAGGTCTTTCAAGTTCTGTGGTCTGGGCGGCCGCTCCCAGTCACCAGTCTAGCTGCCGCATTCTGGATAAGTTGTAGTGCAGGACCTCTGAAAGGGCCTCTGGTTCTCCATCCCTGTTATATACACTGCAGTAACAGCTTGTACATGAGGCTGATTGTGGATGTAACTGTGATATCAAAGGGAACAAGACAGATGCTTCTAATTGACTTTACCCATTTTCAGTGGTTGATGTTCTTATGACTGCGACGGTCAGTCCTTCTGCATTTAAGTCAGATCATGCTGATGCTCCAGTGTCACCGTCTGTTTCAGAAGCTGCCACTTGGGGTCCTCAGGGAAGTGCTTCTTAATTAACAGAGCGGGGTGAGTAAGGAAGTAAAACTCATCGTACCTGCAAAAGGAGAAGGCGCAATAGTCTAGTATTTCATAATAATGCCTAAATCAGCACCAGGGCCAGACAGGCAAACAGAGTGGTGATCCAGAGCAGCTGGAGGGCATCTGGTTGAGGAAGCTGCTGTGTTGCAACAATCCAGCCTCCAGAATCCCCAGATTTTACACATGTAGCCTGGAATAAGCACAACACTCCAGAACTGTTCAAAGAGGATGAATAGATGGTATCTATCCCTGCCATCAGGACACTCCATGCCCATGGCATAATAATAATAATAATAATAATAATAATAATAATAATAATAATAATAATAATAATGAAATATTACTTATACCCCCGCCCATCTGGCCGGGCCTCCACAGCCACTCTGCACGGAATAACACTTCAAACATGAAAAACTTCCCTAAACAGGGCTGCCTTCAGATGTCTTCTAAAAGTCAGATAGTTATTGTATTTCCTTGACATCTGATGGGAGGGCGTTCCACAGGGCGGGCACCACTACTGAGAAGGCCTGGTTCCCTGTAACCTCACTTCTCACAGTGAGGGAACTGCCAGAAGGCCCTCAGAGCTGGACCTCAGGCTGAAGGATGGGGGTGGAGACACTCCTTCAGGTATACTGGGCCGAGGCCATTTAGGGCTTTAGAGGTCAGCACCAACACTTTGAATTGTGCTTGGAAATGTACTGGGAGCCAATGTAGGTCTTTCAGGGCCGGTGTTATAGGGTCTCGGCGGCCACTCCCAGTCACCAACCTAGCTGCAGCATTCTTATTGCACTTGCTTACATTAATCAGCCCTGCGGCCATCAAATTGCAAACTCTGACAAGTGGTCCAAGCAAAACAAAACCGCCTGAAAGCAAATGAAGTTAACTGTGAGAGCCAGTGTGGTGTAGTGGTTAAGAGAACTGGGTTCGCTTCCCTGCTCCTCCACCTGCAGCTGCTGGGTGACCTTGGGCTAGTCACACTTCTCTGAAGTCTCTCAGCCCCACTGTTGTGGGGGAGGAAGGGAAAGGAGATTGTTGGCCGCTTTGAGACTCCTTAGGGTAGTGAGAAAGCGGGATATCAAATCCAAACTCTTCTTCTTCTGCTATCCCCTCAGTGTGTCCCACGCTCTGCCTGGTCTGCCTAACAGCGTACCTGAAAGTGAACTTGCTAAAAGCAGTATTCACAGAGCCACTTCCCCAGGTGCAGTCTAAGAGATGCCACCTTCCATCAATGCGGACAGCATTCCAGGCATGGTCGCTCTTCCCCTTTACGCTGCAGCTGCCTATCAAATACTGGCACTGTATCCCTGCAATACTGAGAGGGGAAGGAAGGTATTCAGGAACAGTGTTGCTACCAAGAGGACAAGTGGTTGCTTTCACCGCTTTGATAGGCTGGATTGGCCGTCCTTCATTTTGCTGGATCAGAGAAAACAGCAACCAGGTTCTCCACAGATTCTCATTTGCTCCAATTTGGCAGGAAAACACAAGTTTTCCTGGGATGAAACAACAACAACAACATTTGGACACGGACCTGGAAAGCCAGGACCTGTGCCTATAAAGCACAGAGCAAAGCTAAGTATGGATGAGGAACTAAGTCACACAGGGAAGAGACCCATTAAATTCAAGTAATTTTTAAGTCTATGGATTCCAGTGGATCTACTCAATTCAATGCAGCCCTATATATGCAAGTTTGCTTCAGGATCATTCACAGTGTGGGCATTCCTCCACTTACATGGTGGGTCATGTTCCGGAACCCCATGCACATAAGCAAAAATTGTGTAAGTAGGGTAAAGGTAAAAGACCCCTGAAAGTTAAGTCCAGTCACAGACAACTCTGGGGTTGTGGCACTCATCTCACTTTACAGGCCGAGGGAGCCGGTGTTTGTCCGCAGACAGTTTTTCCGGGTCATGTGGCCAGCCTGACGCAACAGAACACCGAAACCAGAGCAGCGTGCGGAAACGCCGTTTACCTTCCCGCCCGAGCGGTACCTATTTATCTACTTGCACTTTTTGGCATGTTTTCGAACTGCTAGGTTGGCAGGAGCTGGGACCGAGCAACGGGAGCTCACCCCGTCGTGGGGATTTGAACCGCCGACCTTCTGATCGGCAAGCCCAAGAGGCTCAGTGGTTTAGACCACAGCGCCACCCGTGTCCCTGTGTAAGTAGGGAGCACACACTAAAAAAAGCTCATTTTTTCCTGCTCTCCAGCTCTCTCTCCCCACAACACTCTTTTCAACTAGAGTTGAAGCTCTGGAGCTGGCTGGAGGACCTGTGGAAAAGCAACAGCAGCTGCCATGCTGTGACGTGTGTCAGCTACTAGGTGGGGAGGCTGAGCAGCCTAAACAAAGCCCCACTGTGCCTCCGTTCTCTTTGGGGCTTCCTCCGCTCCCACTGAAGTCCTCTTTGGGTTCTGGGGAGGGTCTCCTCATGAGCCATGAGGACTCTCCAGCTCTCTCCCGCCATTTTCTGCTTAGAATCTATTGATTTACTTATTTCCGAGGGCTGTCACGTGCGAGTTGATCACGCCTAAGCATGGAGATAGCTGCCTAGGGCAAGGGGTGGGGAACCTGTGGCTCTCGAGATCTCCTATCGCTACAGCCAAGTAACAACCACTTGCCATGATGGCTGGAGCCAACAGAAGTTACCTGCCCCTTTCTTGAAAGAGTCGAGCATATCCACCGCAAATAGCCTTTCCTGACTGAAGGACATCAGCTGGTTTAAATGACACCTTGTCCAGGTTATAGCAGCCTTCCACATCATATTCTGTAGAAATAAAGACAATGAGCACCCATTCTGATTTGCTTGTGGGGTGGCAACACTTTGCAACACTTTCCATCGTGTTTCTCGATATCTTTCCTGGTTGCCAAAATCTGACTGGGGGGTGGGGTGGCTTGTCTTGCAAGAGCTCCAAATGAAGTTTTGATTGCACAACATGGATTTGCCCATATGTGATTGAATCGCACCTCAAAAGAGAAAGTCTGGAAGCACTCGTAAATCTGCTTTGTGCAGACCCAGGGTCTTGTTGCCAAATAAAAATGCACACTGGTGCAAGGGTTAGGAGTCGGGAGACACCTCCTCTCCTCCCGTGCTGCGACCTTTACTTTATTTTGACAAGGTAATAAGAATAAATAAATAAGAATAAAAATGTGCACCCCACCAGCGAGACCATTCCATTGTAACTATCCAACCTCCCAAAATTTCAACACCTCTAGTGATGGTTTGACCCCTTTCCGTTGTAACAGTACAAATTCTACAAACACCCTCCATATCTCCTCAAAATCATTCCTCCTGCATATTCCCCGTCTTACCTTAATGGCACATGTTCATTTATCATTAATAGCTATATATCCCACACCTCTTCATACCATTTTTCCATTTTATATTCTGCTTGCCCCTTCCACTTGCTAGCTATCATAATTTGTGCAGCTTTCAATAAATTTGTGAACGAGTCCTTCATAGCCTGCAAACCTTCCACCCCATCGTAAATTGATAATGATGCTACCGCGGCACTTTCAGTGAGCTTTAACCCAGTGATTTCTGTTATCAGTGAGCACCTCCTGATCCCTTCTGAGATTCATGGCTGAACAGAGATCCCAGTCAAGCTCTGTGTGAGCCAAACACCAAATCACTGATCCACACAGGTTACAATCCAGAATCCTTTGTGCAAATGGAGCTGACATGACTGGCTATGAAATGGTGAAAATGGACTTCCGGGGGCGGCGCGAAACTGTAATGGCGGTCCTCTTCGTTCTCTGAAGAGGGGCTCCGCGGAAAAGGGTCGTTCGCTGCGGCATAGCGACGACCCATCAAGATAAACCACGGGTAGAGTGAGCCCGTGGCCGTGGGACTCGGCGGGCACCAGAAGCTGCTCTGAAAACACAGAAGACCCGGAGTGAAGGAGGGGTAGCGGTGCTGTGAGTTCATCGCTCTTTCCGCGGAAGTGAAGCCGCGCGGCTGTTACAGATGAGCGCTGATCCTTCTTCCTAAAACCAACACCAAACTGCAAATAACATACCCGTGAGTAAAGGGGTTTAAAATTTGGCAAAGAATTTCTTAAATTTGGCTGAAAACGGGAGACGAGAAAAGGGAAGTCCGTCTTCCGACATTGCTGACAAGATCAAAGCAAAGCTTTAAAAAGCGGAAAGCGCTTGAAACGGGACTGTGGGAAGTTTTAACTTTTTCGTGCTATCAGACCTGCTTGTTCTTTTAAACCGAAGGTGGAAATGGACATTGACTAAAAGAAGTAGTAAATGGGGACTTTCCTCCTATCTCCTTTCTTCCTTGGGCTGTATTTCTAAGGAGCCAGATCGTCGGGCTGCCAGAGAGGGAGACTGTGTTAAACTGCGGAAACAGTTGCAAAAACTTTGTTGGAGCGTAACTGATACATTTGAGCAGAAAAGACTGGATGTGATACTGTTGCAAGCACCTCTTGTGAAACTTTGCTGAACTATAAAAGGTGCTTTGGGGAACTTTGAGTCTTTGAAGGGACTGTTGGATTATCGGATTTACTGATTTGAAATAATTTGGAACTTTAATGGCGGATTACTTCCTTCTTTGTCTTTGAAACCTGGTGGCACTCCCCCTACAGGGCTTTCGGATTATAAAATCCTGGGAATTGACTTTTGTTTTGAATTCCACTTCACTGGTTGTTTATAACTGAATTTGCCTCTCCCATGGAACAATAGACAATCTGACCTTGAACACTGACAGATGTGTAATGAGTGGTGCAGGGAGAACAAGAGCATCTAAAGCTAAGGAATCTAAAGAGGCCAAGGAAAAAGAAAAGGAAAGAAAACCAGCACAATTTGTACAAACAACACTGACCCAAGGACGCCGATCGTCGGTTCCAGCTGTACTGGTGACCCAGAGGGAAGGGGAAATAACCGAGAAGTCCACAGAGGAAGATATGGCAGCAGGTGGGTCAGATACACTACTAAAACAAATATTGGAGCAATTATCAAGTTTAAACCAGAAAGTGGACGACCAGTCTTTGAAAATAGATAAAGCGACTTCCTCGATTCAAAAATTGACTGAACAAGTTTCCCAGCACACGCAAGCTATAGAGAATTTGCAAGGAGCAACGGCGGAAAACCGGGAATTAGCTGGAGAAGCAATTCAGAAAGTGGGAGCTCTACAAAAAGAAGTTGAAGAAATAAAAGGAGAAGTCAAGCCCCTGCACAAACAGGTGGGTGAACAACAAATTTATCTGTCAATGGTGGAACTGAAAAATCGTGAGAGCAACATCAAATTGAGAGGCATCCCGGAACTCGAGCAAGGAGACCTGATTGGATACTTGACACAGGAATTCACGAAGTTCTGGGGTTTAAAGGAAGATACAGACTTCAGGATTGTCTCGGCATATAGACTGGGAAGATTGGTAAGGAAAGACAGATCCAGGGACTGCTTGATAATTTTAAGATCAAAGGAAGAGAGAGATAAGATCCTAGGTCTTCACTTCAAAAAAGCAATTGAAATTCAAGACAAAAGGGTGGAAATTTACAGAGATATCCCGAGACAGTTGTTGGACCTCAGAGCCACCTATACAGAACTAGCAAAATTGCTGAGACACAACGCAATTCCCTATAGGTGGGAGTTTCCACAAGGATTATCCTTTACCTACAAAGAAAGGAAGGTTAAAATTAGAACACCTGAAGATAACCAAAAGTTTCTTCACGACCACGGAGAAGATCTCCAAAAAGGAGCAGATTGGCTTCCAGCCCTACCAACACCAATACTGCCTGGAGGCGGGCTAACGCCTGCACCCTCGGGATCTGAGCAAAAGGAAGGCACCTCATCCTAAGAACATCTTAATTAGAACAGGATGTCTCTGCAGCTACTTAGTTGGAATATAAATGGCGGGAATTCCCCGGAAAAAAGAAGGAGGATATTTCATATCCTAAAAAAAGAACAATTGGACGTAATATGCCTCCAAGAAACACATGTGACTAGGCTCCACAGGAAAGTATTAATCAACAAAAGACTTGGCCAAGAATTTATTTCATCAGACAAAGTCAAAAAAAGAGGCGTTGTAATTTATGCAAAGGAGAACATGTCACCAAAATTTCTATTTAAAGATGATCATGGAAGAATTCTCGCAATTGAAATTCAAACACAAGGGGAGAAGATTTTGATATTAGGAATTTATGCGCCAAATGATGGAAAATCAGAATTCTACAAGAAGCTGCATGAGACAATGATGGACTATCTGGATTATTCTAACATTATTGTGATGGGAGATATGAATGGGGTGGTGTCAACAAATATGGACAAATCCCAAAATCAAAACTTAACAACAGACGGCAGACTTCCTAAAACCTTTTTTGAGATGACAGACAATATGGACTTGATTGATATCTGGAGGACAAGGAACCCCTTGGGTAAAGAAGGAACCTTCTTTTCTGAGGCCCATCTGTCATGGACACGAATTGACCAAATTTGGATATCTAGAGGGCTGGCACCGAAAACAAGAAAAGTGGAAATCTGCCCAAAAACCTGCTCCGACCATAACGCCTTGAAAATGGAATTGAGACTTATCCCAACCGGATCCTTCAGATGGAGAATGAATGACACCTTGTTAAGAGATCAAGAAATTGTTAAGAAGGCCCAAAAAACGCTAAAGGACTATTTTGAAATAAATTTGAACACTACGGTGGAGAAAAGAACAATCTGGGACGCAAGTAAAGCTGTAATGAGAGGGTTTCTGATACAACAGAATACAATAAAGAGAAAATTTTGGAATGGAAAAAAGGAAAAAATTCTAGAGAAAATAAGTGAAGGAGAGAAAAAGCTGAGAACCAAACCAAAGTCAAAAGAGGTGCTAAGAGAGATCAAATTCCATCAAGCACAATATTCGAAATTGATCAATCAAGAGATTGAATGGAAAATTAAACAAATGAAGCAGAGATCGTTTGAATCAGCAAACAAATGTGGAAAGTTGTTAGCTTGGCAGTTGAAAAAAAGACAAAAGTTAAATACGGTTACAAACTTGGAGATTCAAGGAAAAATAGTTCAGAAACCAGAAGAAATAAGAAAGTGCTTCCACAGATATTTCAAAGAGCTTTATGCACAGGGGCCTCAGAAAGAATCGGAAATAGACCAATTTCTGAGGACAAATGGACTATCCAAAATAAGTCAAGACAAAAGATCAATTCTCAACAGCAAAATAACTCAACAGGAAATTGAAGGTGCCATCCAAAATATGCAACTTGGCAAATCTCCAGGCCCGGATGGACTCACCTCCAAATATTATAAGACTTTGAAGGACTTCTTGATACAACCGTTGTTGGAGGTTTGTAACCAGATCATGGAGGGGAGGAGGGCACCGGAAACGTGGAAAGAAGCATTCATCACATTGATACCCAAATCAGAAAGGGAAAAGACCCAGCTTAAGAACTACCGTCCCATCTCACTCCTGAATGTGGATTACAAAATATTTGCAGACATTTTAGCGAATAGACTTAAAAATGTACTAAATGAAGTAATTCACAAGGACCAAGCCGGCTTTCTCCCTGGTAGACACATGTCTGACAATACTAGGAACATTATTGATATATTGGAGCTGTTGCGAATCAGAAACACAAGGGCAGCTTTAATCTTTATTGATGCGGAGAAAGCATTTGACAACATTTCTTGGATGTTTATGAAGAAAAACTTGAAAGGGATGGGAGTGGGACGGGGGTTTGAAAATGGATTAGAAGCAATCTATTCAGAGCAAAAAGCCAAGCTGATAGTGAACAATGTGGTATCGGAGGAACTCCAAATTGAAAAAGGGACACGACAGGGGTGCCCTCTATCCCCTCTGTTATTTATTTCTGTTCTGGAGGTATTGCTGAATATGATCAGGGAGGACCAGTTGGTGCAGGGTATAGTGGTCGGAGCGAAACAATACAAACTGAAAGCTTTTGCAGATGACTTAGTCTTGACAGTACAGGAGCCAGAATCTAGCACAAAAAGAGTTCTTGAACTTATCTTGGAGTTTGGTCGGGTGGCGGGATTCAAGCTAAACAAACAAAAAACTAAGGTTTTGGTCAAAAATCTGACACCTACAGAGATAGAGGGGTACCAGAAAGAGACAGAGCTAAGTGTGGTTAAAAAAGTGAAATACCTGGGGGTATCCTTGTCCACCAAAAACTTAAACCTATTCAAAGATAATTATGAAAAATGTTGGTTGGAAATTAAAAAAGACTTGGACATTTGGTCAAGATTGAAACTTACCTTGTCAGGCCGAATCGCAGCTATAAAGATGTGTGTTTTGCCAAAAATGTTATTCTTATTTCAAACCCTTCAGGTCGTGGACAGAATGGAATGTTTTGGAAAATGGCAGAAGGACATCTCTAAGTTTGTCTGGCAGGGCAAAAAGCCCCGAATAAAATTCAAAATACTAACTGACTCAAAAGAAAGAGGGGGGTTTGCCCTGCCGGATTTAAGGTTGTACTACGAAGCTGCAGCCTTCTGCTGGCTGAAGGATTGGTTTCTGTTGGAAAACACCGATGTCCTAGATCTGGAAGGGTTTGACAACGTTTATGGTTGGCATGCATACTTGTGGTATGACAAGGCGAAGGTTCACAAACTGTTTAAAAACCATATTGTTAGAAAATCAATTTTTGCCGTCTGGATGAAGTATAAGGACTTATTAGAAAGTAAGACCCCGAGGTGGTTATCACCAGTGGAAGCCAAGATTTCTAAAAAAAGGCCCAATATGGAGGCCTATTGGCCAAAATATTGGGAATTAATTGAAAGAGTTGGAGACAACTGGAAGCTCCAAAGCCAGGACAAACTAAAAAGTAAGGTGCGAGATTGGTTACATTATGCTCAAATTCAAGAGGTATTTAAAATGGATAAAAAAGTGGGTTTCCAGATGGAGAAATCGAAACTGGAGACGGAGTTACTAGAACCAAAGACTAAGGTACTTTCGAGGATGTATGACTTGCTGCTTAAATGGAACACACAGGATGAGACAGTTAAATCTGCTATGATAAAATGGGCACAGGATGTAGGACACAACATTATGTCTGAGGACTGGGAAAGGTTATGGAACACCGGTATGAAATTCACGGCATGTAGTGCCTTGAAAGAGAACATTATGAAAATGGTATACCGGTGGTACATGACCCTAGTCAAGTTGGCTAAAATATATCATCTTTCTGATAATAAGTGTTGGAAATGCAAGGAGGCAGAAGGGACATTCTTTCACCTCTGGTGGACCTGCCCGAAAGTAAAGGCCTTCTGGGAAATGATACATAATGAGTTGAAAAAGGTATTTAAATATACCTTTTCCAAGAAACCAGAGGCCTTTCTCCTGGGCATGGTGGACCGGAAGGTGCCAAAGAAGGATAGAACCTTGTTTATGTATGCAACCACAGCAGCAAGGAAGTTGCAAAGTTTGCAACTATTGCAAAGTTCTGGAAGACACCAGATTTACCCACACTGGAGGACTGGCAGACGCAGTTGATGGACTACATGGAGTTGGCAGAAATGACTGGCAGAATTCGAGATCTGAGCAAAGAAACAATGGAGGAGGACTGGAAAAAATTTAAGGACTATTTGCAAAAATACTATAAGTTGTTTGAATGTTAAGATTGTGCACGATTAAGAAACGTTATGCTTCTGCAATTTATCTAAGTAAATGATAAAGTAAGTAATGATGAAAAAACGAGACAAATTAGAAACAAAATATTATGTTTATTAAAAGTGTTGAAACCAAATTACAAACTTCCGAAATTGGTAACATAATAAATTTAAAGGTACAATAAGATGTGAAACAAGATAACAAATTGCTGAACTGGTTAGAATAATGAATGCAATGTTGAGAGGATGTGAGGAGGTCCAAAAGAAAGTGAATTGTTGATATTTAACTTCTGTTTTCTTTTTCTTATTTTTCTTCATATATAAAAAAAATGTTTCTTGCATGTTGCTATGTAAACTAATCTGTTAACCTATGGAAAGAAACGCAATAAAAAATTTTATAAAAAAAAAAATGAAATGGTGAAAATGCCCGAGACAGCTGCAAAGAAGCCATGCTCGGAGTAGACCCACTAAATTTAATGTCCATGAGTTACTTACATCCTTTGATTTCAGCTGGTCTACTCTGAATATAACTTGCTTTGATATGACCTTACGTATCCATCTTCCTTGGCTGGCAATCACTGGACTGGGTGTCTGCTAAAGAACTCTGCTACAGAGCTGGATTCTTGGGCGCAGGGCAGTGACAAAGGCTGATCTTTTAATACCGGAAGTTGTCAGAGGCAAGGGGACTCAAGTATGCAGAAAGGTGGTACCCCCACCTACCTATATGGTGGCAGATCCACATCCAAATGGCTCACACTTTCTCCAGGTCACTGTGGGCTTTTTGGAGCAAGACACTCATCAGGTTTTTCACGCTATTCCTGACATTCACCTGTTTCACAGAAGGTAAATAGACTTGGAAGCAGTTAATATGGACGAGGGGGTACCAGTTCCTTTCTTCTACCTAAGTCCACTTGTTCAAAGAAATTTTAGGGTGCAATCCTGCGTGCACTTACAAGAGTGTCTCTTGCTGAATTCACTGGGATTGCACAGTTAGTCGATTAAGTGTATGTGTTTTACTTGATTGATCAAAGAATTTATTATACTTGCCAAAAATGTACCCTTGGGGGGGAAGTTGTTCTGAAGGGAGACGCATGATTAACCTTTCCTTTTTCCAGGGTTCACAGGCATGTTATTTCTACAATCTTCACGCCCCCGCAGGCGATGTGCCACGCCCCCGGGACACACGCCTGCCTGCTCTCCGCCCCTGGTGCCAGAGCATGCAGCTTCGCCACTGCCCATTGCACCTTTGGGTGGGTGGAAGTACAACTGGGGGGGCATTCTGGGGGCAGGGAGGGACCAAGGCAACCCTGGATCCTGAGCCGGCCCTACTGTTGTCACTTGACAGCCCTGGGGGAAACCCAGGGCTGATTACTGCACCAGTATATTAATTTTATGCCAGTTTAATTCTGGCGAGGCCCCCCAGAGATTCCTGGGAGTTGTGGTTTGGCAAGGGCACTGAGAATTTTCTGTTAATGACTGCTAGCCTTGTTCACAGAAGTATAGTACTCGGAGTTCCCTGAGGAGAGGAAATAACTACCAAATCAATTTCAGTCTGTAGTATAAATACGATCGAAAGTGAATTGTGTAAGAGAGAGGAGTCGTTCAAACCCTTTCATATTGCCTATGATTGCTAGCTCTCCTCCGAATTGACTTTGGAGCTATCTCCTGAATTTTTAAAGCAAAGCAATGCTGCAAAATAACTAAATATGGGTGTATATACATGCATTTACCGTAAATACCTTTTTCAATTCATTGTATATGATCTCCCAGAAAGCCTTAATCCTTGGGCACGTCCACCGTGGCTGACTCAGTTGCTGGCAGAATCCGTGAGTGGGCGTTTCTTAAACTTCTTCCAGCAAAGAAGCTCTTTGACGCCTAGTCTCCGCCTACCCTCTCTGCACAAGGAGGGTGTGGGCAACGGAGGACCCCTACTCTCCCCGCTGGTCCCAGGCAAGGAGTCATGGGACCGCCTCACCGCATCCCCCATCTGCCCCCCTTCTCCACTGGTGCTACGCTGATTCTCTTCCCCAGAAGAGAATCTTGCAGTACATGTGAAAAGGATCTAGGAGTCTTGGTTGACCACAAACTTGACATGAGCCAACAGTGTGACGCGGCAGCTAAAAAAACCAATGCAATTCTGGGCTGCATCAATAGGAGTATAGCATCTAGATCAAGGGAAGTAATAGTGCCACTGTATTCTGTTCTGGTCAGACCTCACCTGGAGTACTGTGTCCAGTTCTGGGCACCACAGTTCAAGAAGGACACTGACAAACTGGAACGTGTCCAGAGGAGGACAACCAAAATGGTCAAAGGCCTGGAAACGATGCCTTATGAGGAACGGCTAAGGGAGCTGGGCATGTTTAGCCTGGAGAAGAGGAGGTTAAGGGGTGATATGATAGCCATGTTCAAATACAGTGGTGCCCCGCAAGACAAATGCCTCGCAAGACGGAAAACTCGCTAGACGAAAGAGTTTTCCGTTTTGGAGGTGCTTCGCAAAACGAATTTCCTATGGGCTTGCTTCGCAAGACGACAATGCCTTGTGAGTTCCTGCGGGGTTTTTTTCCTCCCCCCTTTTTCTAAGCCGCTAAGCCGCTTATCAGCTGATCCGATCAGCAGATAAGCCGTTAAAAGCCGCTAAAAGCCGCTAATAGCGCTAATAGCGCTAATCCGCTAATGGGCTTGCTTCGCAAGACGAAAAAACCGCTAGACGAAGAGAATCACAGAACGGATTCTTTTCGTCTTGCGAGGCACCACTGTATATAAAAGGATGTCACATAGAGGAGGGAGAAAGGTTGTTTTCTGCTGCTCCAGAGAAGCGGCCACGGAGCAATGGATCCAAACTACAAGAAAGAAGATTCCACCTAAACATTAGGAAGAACTTCCTGACAGTAAGAGCTGTTTGACAGTGGAATTTGCTGCCAAGGAGTGTGGTGGAGTCTCCTTCTTTGGAGGTCTTTAAGCAGAGGCTTGACAACCATATGTCAGGAGTGCTCTGATGGTGTTTCCTGCTTGGCAGGGGGTTGGACTCGATGTCCCCTGTGGTCTCTTCCAACTCTATGATTCTATGATTCTATGATTCTAAGATGGGCTTTTTCTCCCGATCCCTGGACGCTCTCTGGAATCCCTCTGGCTTTTGCTCTCTCCCTCCGGCACTGATGGCAGTTCCCTGACACGTGTGTCATGACCTTCTAGAACTAAAATATCCCAATTTTTTAATAAACACCAATCTTTCAACCAGAGAAGACATGAGGCTTTGTAATATAGCTTCAAATCCGGTAACCCGAAGCCACCTCTTTCTACAGTATCTATTAATATCTTATTCTTGGTCTTTTACCCTTCCACAAAAAATTAGAAATTTCTTTTTGCCACTTGTCAATACTGCTGGTCTTTCCTATAATTGGAATCATTTGGAATAAAAAGAGTAGCTTCGGTAAGACTGTCATTTTAATTACCGAAATACAGCCCAGGAATGATAAGTTTAGGCTTGTCCATGTCTCCAACTGTCTTTTGACAACAATTAATATAATTATCTTCATACAAGTTAATATTCTTTGGTGTTATCCATAATCCTAAATGCTTGATTTTGGGGTAGATTTTAATTTGTATTATTTTTTCTAATTCTGCTTTTTCATCTGGCGACAAATTTGTAATAGTTTTGTCTTGTTTAAATTCAGTTTGAACCCCGCAAATTTACCATAGGCATATATTATTTCCAACGCCTTTGTTAGACTCTGTTTTGGTTGCTCCGTAGTTATAATTAGATCATCAGCAAATGCCCTCATTTTGTAACTTCTATTTCCCAGCATAATCCCTTTTATTTCTATTTCCTCCCTAATTCGTTTACATAAGACTTCCAATGTTAGTATGAAAATTAAGGGGGATAGTGGGCAACCTTGTCTGACCCCTTTACTGATTTCACACTCCTGTGATAAATTTCCATTTATTATGATTTTAGCTTTTTGTTTTGAATATATTGCTTCAATCCCTTTTATATACTGTATACCAAAATCCATATGGTGTAATAGACCTTTCATAAATTTCCAGGAGACCCTATCAAAAGCTTTTTCAGCATCTATGGCCATTAAGACTGCCTTCTTTTCTATTCTTAAATCTAAATACTCTAATAAGTTTATAATGTTTCTGGTGTTGTTATAAATGTGCCTCCCGGGCAAAAAGCCAGCTTGGTCATTGTGTATAATCATCTGGAAGACTTTTTTTATCTTTCGGCTAAAATATTTGCATAAAATATTTGCATATAATTAATAATCGCTATTTAGGAGTGCGATAGGCCTGGGGACTTCCAGGTTAGCGCCTCCAGCAATGGCGGATTTCCTCTGATCGGGAGGAATCCGCTCCGTGAAAATCAGGGTCTTGACCGCCATGGCGAGGCGGAGACGCATTAAAAACCACAGGCGGGAGAAGCCTGTGGACGTGGGATTCGGCTGGCACCTTTTGCGCCTCCCCTACTCGTGGGGAAACCCAGTTTCGGGGTTCCGGAGCGACGTGGGGTGAGTGGCGCGGTGCTTTGAATCGACTGCTTTTATCACGGAGTGAAGCCGCATTGCTGTTGCCGGAGAGCGCTGACTTTTTGCTGTGGACAATTGGATTTTAAACAACTACCCGTGAGTAGAACGGAAAATTGGATCTTTGGCATTGAAACGGGAAGGTTTCAAACAGGAAGTACGCCTTCCCCTTTTGTAAATAGACTGAAGCAAAGACGTTGCAAAGTAAAGTCTGGAAAGCCTTTTGTAAAGGATTAAATCTCCATCGGTTAAAACTACCGATGTAGCGTCTCAGGGGCCTCATCTTTTGATGTTGTTTCAAGGGCAATTGCTGATCGGCAATTGATCCTTGGTTGTCAAATGTTTCGGAAGTCGAACGGTCTCCCGGAACGGATTATGTTCGACAACCGAGGTTCCACTGTACAGCCGTACCTTGGAAGTCGAACGGAGTCCGTTCCAGAAGTCCATTTGACTTCTGAAACGTTTGGAAACCAAAGTGCGGCTTCTGATTGACCTCAGGAAGCTCCTGCAGCCAATCAGAAGCCGTGGAAGCCCCACTGGACGTTCGGCTTCCAAAAGAACGTTTGACTCCCAAGGCATTCGGGAGCAGAGGTACAACGGTATCCAGAATAGTGGTTTGCATGACCAACTAAGGAAGATAATAACGCAATAAAATTCAAAACAGCAACGATCAATTGCACATTTATTCCAAATCCAGTTAAAACTATTTAGTTCAATTAAATCAGTAAAATCAATGAGCTTGATCGAGTGATACCAGTTTTTCAAATTCTGATAGTTATACCCCCAATGCCCCTCTTGCCTCCTAGCACCCTCTGGTTAATCCCACAGCCTGTGCCCACTCTGGGAACCCCTGTTCTAAGCAGTGAAAAACTATGGGGCGACAATACAGAAAGAAAGTGCTTTTTTAAAAAGCCAGTCCTTTTTTAAAAAAAAAAATGTTTAGGGGTACTCTCATTTTCCTAGGCATATTGAAATACTGCCCCTCAATGAGGCCAAACGTAGATTCACAAGATGTTTAGGGGTATGCGTATGCCCCTCGCGTCCCCTCAGGAAAAAAAGCACTGGGTAGGACAATACGCAGGCCACATCTGGGTGATCTTTCCTCCTGGGACTTTATTCCTTGATTACACAAATGCAGAGTTCCCTGTTACTCACCAAATTCACACTGCTATGTCGTTGTGATGGTGACGGAAAATTGGATCTTTGGCATTGAAACGGGAAGGTTTCAAACAGGAGGTCCGCCTTCCCCTTTTGTAAATAGACTGAAGCAAAGACGTTGCAAACTAAAGTCTGGAAAGCCTTTTGTAAAGGATTAAATCTCCATCGGTTAAAACTACTAAACCCCCCTTGGTAGCAGGAGAAGAGGGGGGAATTTTAGACTGCCTAAGCCTGCAGGAGAGAGAGTGAAGGAAGATAAATTACCAGCGTCTTGAACCTGGGAACGGGCTTTTAGTAAGATCGACTTTTTGGGAAAGTTCATTGACTGTGAATAATGTCTGCTGACAGATAGCTAAATAAGAGAAATATATTGTTTCAAAGTTTCCTTTTGCACTTGAAAAGGAGCAAATGTAACTGAAAACTGAACTAACTTTGTTGCTGGATATTTGTTTAAAAGGATGGTTACAATAGAAATTGTTTCCTCTAGAGGGAGTTTTTGAAACTGTTGCAGGAGTGGATCTGGGGAATTTTTCAGCTGTAGAGATTAAAGACCGTGTGATACAGAGACTGACCGTGTGATACAGAGACTGACCGTGTGATACAGAGACTGACCTTGGACAAGAATGTTGACAGAAGAAGCCCTAGTGATTGCATTTTGCAAGACAAGTGCTTCATAAGAAGATGGATGTGATGATTATTAAAATTGACAATATGGGACAAAAAAATGACTGAGTTGGGACTAAAAGTGAATACCTATACAGAAACAACCCAGGATTTGACTCAGGAATCTGTTTTGACACTGCAAGCTGTGGAGAAGAAGAAGGAGAAAGTTGTTATTGAACCTCAAGTAATTGAAGTGGATAGAGCCTCGGCCTTACAGAGGCAATTTGATGAATATAAGCTGTTGCCCTTTACAATTGAATCCAGAGAAAGCCAGATTTGGAGGGATGGAGTCCCGCTTGGATTGGAGAAGGAAAGTTGGTTAGATTCCCCTATGCAGGTTTGGGATCTGGATTTGGGTCAGGGGGAGATTGGAGTTGTGGGGGCCTTTAGCTTTGGAGGGACTTTGAAACACGCTCTGAAATATTGTTTGGACTTTAGTTCTGACTATGGAGAATAGGCTGACCTGTCGAGAAGGAACAATGACATTGCTAGGTTGGAGTTTCCCCGAGATCTACTCCTCAGTGCCAAAGGAAGGAAACTAAGAACAAGATCAGCAGAAGACAAAGTGAAGCACATGTATAGATATGAAGAAGACCTGCAGAAGGGACATGGAAAAGAGTTAAAAGCCTCGGATAGAAGATCACCAGGTTGATGGACCATATGGAATTGATAGAAAGGACTGACAGAATCCGACTCCAGGGAGAAGAGACGGTGGAAGAAGAGTGGGAAAAAGTTTTAAAAATTTATTTAGAGAAATATTGTTAAATTAATGAGTGTTAGAAAAATTGTTGGAATGAAATTATACGGCTTTAGTAGAAATGTTATAAGGAATTAAGTATATATAAGTTTTAGGATTTTAATGGTAAGATAAGGTTAAAATAAATTAAGACAATTAAATGACAGAAAATAGTGAAAGATGGAAAGGATTTGCTGAAATAATTAATAACTAGAATACAAAAAAGGGAGGTGTGAGGAGGTCGATGAAACAAGTCAATGAAAGATAAAGATATGGAAATATTGGAGGTGTTTTTTAATTGTTTTTGTTTTTGTTCGGATGTATTGTGTTTTTCGGTCTTTTATCTCTTTTCTTTTTCTTTATATGTACTGTAATGTTTTGATTTGTATTGTTTACCTTTGCTTTTCTTCATTACTTTGTTTTGTAATCCTTAAACTTTTAATAAATATTATTATTTTTTAAAAAAGGATTGCGATTGGTCTATAGTTGTTAATAAGTAGATTGTCCGTTCCCTGTTTTGGAATTAATGCAATAAGGCTGTCTTTCCATGAGTCTCGGCATGGTTCCATCTTTTAAAATGTTGTTCATGATACTTCTTAATGGGTCAGACAGTATGTCCTCAAATTTTTTATAATATATTGCCGGTAGGCCATCTGGCCCTGGTGACTTTCCTATCTTTGCTTCCTTAATTGCTCTTTGAATTTCGTACAATGTAATAGGGGCATTCAACAGTTCTTTTTGTTCTTTAGTAAGTTTCGGAAGACCGTTCTGTTCTAAATATTCTTTAACTTCTTCTGATGTTTCATTTCCTTCCTTATAGAGTTCTCTAAAGAATTCGAGAAATCGTTTCTCTATTTCTTTAGGGTTGTTTATTATTTTGCCTTCGCACTTAACTCTATTTATAAGCCTTTCTGCCTCTCTCTTCTTTAATTGCCATGCTAATAACCTTCCTGGTTTATTAGCATGTTCAAAGGTTTTTTGTTTCAATAATCTTAGTTTCCATTCCATTTCTGCATTTATTAGCATTAACTATTGAGATTGTAGGATCTTAATATTTCTTTTTAATTCTACACTATTTGGTTTTTTGTATAATTCCAGCTCGCTTTTTCTAATCTCCTCTAAGATTTCTTGTTTTTTCCCCCCTTTTGTTTTCTTTGAATTACGTTTTGTTGAATAAAGAAACCTCTTAAGACAGCTTTACTAGCATCCCAGACTATCTTTAAATCGGTGCCCTTATTTAAATTCAGTTCAAAAAAGTCCTTTAAGGTCTTTTTTGCTTTTTCTATTATTATTTCATCTCTCAATAAAGTTTCATTTAATCTCCATCTTATAGATTTCCTCTTTCCCCAAGTCAGCGTTACTTGTACTGCATTATGATTAGCTATTGTCTTTGGTTGAATTTCAAATTTACATATTTTGACTGTCAAATCTTTTGTTAGCCAGATGGCATCAATTCTTCCTGCCGAGTTACTAGGGTAGGAAAAAAAGTGTATTCTTTCACTGTCGGATTTTGTATTCTCCATGCGTCCTCTAAACTTAACAAATCTACTAACTGAAAAAAGGTTTTGGGGAGTTTTATTTGCTGTTTTTTAGTAGTCTTTTTGGATCTGTCTAAATCAGGATTTACCACGCCATTTTGGTCTCCTAAAAATAAAATTTTCTCTCCAATAAAATCCCCCAACTCTCGTTCCAACTTTTGATAAAATTCACTTTTTTTTTTCATACGGTGTATAAAAACTGATAACTTTAATTCTTTCCCCCAGGACTATTATTTCTATGACAACGACCCTTCCTTGTGAATCTTTATAGATCAATTTCGGCTCCAAATGCTTTTTTGCGTATATTGCAACTCCATTCTTCTTAGATTTATCTGAAGAAACAAAATCAAGTCCCAGTTTCTTATTGGATAAAATTCTTGTGTGTTGTTTTGTGATATGAGTTTCTTGCAAAGATATCAAATCCAATTTCTGTTTGCTGAATATAAATTCCACCTTATTTCTTTTCTTTTTATCATTTAAACCATTAACATTCCAGGTAACAATCCTTAATTCCATTATTTACTACACAGTGATTCAATTTCTTAACAAAAAATAAAATAAAAATAAAATAATTTTTTTAAAAAAAGAAATTCAGAAAAGTCACTTGTCCTTAATGCTTGAGATTCTTCCTCCTCGGATTGTTTTTTAAGATCGTCCGCCCCTCCTCTCAGCTGTCTTTTACATCCTAACTCCTCTCTATATGTTCTCCAAAATTTGTCAGCGTCCTCCCAAGTAACAAATCTTCTCCTTTTCCCTTTGTAAAAAAAGGAAATTCCCTCAGGGAATTCCCATCTGTGCACAATTGATTTTTTATTTAGTGCTTCCACCAACGGTTTATATTTTTCCCTTTTTCTTAAAAGCTTCGATGGAACAATTTTTCCTGAATTTTAAGTTTTGTCGTACTGCTAATTTGTAGTATTTTATCTCTAATATCCATATTCACAAAAGTTACCAGACAGTCCCCTGGCCAATTATTAGCTCTTGCAATTCTTGATCTGATTCTAAAGGCTCTCTCAATTTTATTTCTCATTTCCTGTTTTTCTATTCCAATCCATTTGGCTAATTCTGATGATATTTTTTGCTCTATCACTTCATCTGGTTCTTCTGGAATAGATCTAAATCTCAATGTTTTTTCTCTTCTGTGCATTTCAATCATAGAGATTGAATCTAGGACTGCCTCATGGGCTTCTTTCATATCTGCCAGCTCTTTCTTAATTTTTTCTGTTTCCCCTTTCCCCCCCTCTCCTTCTGTACTTTTCTTAGCCCTTCCTCCAAACTTATCGTTTTCCCTTTTAATTCTTGTACAGTCTTTGTTATTTCCAAATTTTTAACCACCAGATCATTGATTTTAACCATCATTTCTAACACCATTTTTGCATTTTCCTCTATTTTTTGCCCCATCTTATCCAACTTTTGATCTGTTGATCTTATACTGTTGTTCATCTCTTTCTTCATCTCTGAAATGTCTTTTCTCAGTCCCAGGAGAAGATCTCTCATTTCTGAATTCATTTCTGGGGTCTTGATTTGCGTTTCTCCTGTTAGGATTTGCAGATAACACTGCTGCCGCTGGATTCATAAATTTCTTATTCACATTTGACATAACCAGTTGTTTTATAATCCGTTAGTACCCGTAGCTACTTCTTTTCCTGACAAATTGTGTTTTATAATACTTCTATATTACACCTGTCAGAGCTGCTTCCAGATCCTAGCTCACAGAGGATCACGCTAGCCAGCGATCATTAAGTTAAAGTCTTTATTAAATTACAGTTTCCATTCTCAAGCTGCTGCGTGCAACTCTACGTCTAGTGGCTAGATCGGCGAAGCTCCGTCTGAGTCTCCGCCCCTTGTGCACCAACTTAATATCCTAGCCCTGCTCCACCTTTTCCGCCTGACTGTTCTCCTCTGGGTCCCTCTGCCCCCCGGGGTCTCTTCCTTCCTGGATTCTTCTGACGCCGACCCCCCGGACCCTCCTGTCTCCTTGCGCCGGGCTTTAGGACCTGGCTCTCGTTCAGGGCTGCCTACTGCGTCACTTTCCTGTGCATTTGAACTTGGCGCGCGCGCCCAACCTTCCACTTTCCGTCTGAACGTTTCTTCGCTCCCTGATGGAGGTGTGGCCACTCCTGACTCATGCCCTCCCCCCTGTTGTGAGCTGCCAGCGCTTGATCCCTGGCTCCCTTCCTCTTCCCTGCTCTCCGGCGGTGACGCTGGTCCCGATTTCCAACTGCTCTCCTCTGAGTCCCCTCTGGCTCTATCTTCCTGGGGTTTCCCCCTAGGCTCCCCCCTTGCCCTGGCCACTGGTGCTCCTTTCTGTGAATCTTCTGATTCACTGGAAAGACTCGGAGATCTCGGGTCATCGTCATCACTCATCTTTTCTTCTGCCTCCTCCCCCTCGCTCTCTGTTTCCTCCCTTGCCCTTGCCTCTGCTCCTGAACCCCTGACATCCATCCCCCCCTCGAAGCCCCCCGTTCCCCCCTCCCCTCCTTCCGGTGCGGGAGCTGGGTGCTGCTGTGTCAGAGGGACGAACGTCGGATACAGTTCGCTTCCCGTGGCGGGCCTCCATCTGAAGTCTCCCGGTTCTTCCTCCCTGCTCTCGTCGACGACGGTCACCTCCGCTTCCATCTCTGTGCCGCCGTGCTCGAAACCAGGGTCGTCCCCGAAAACGTCCATGTCCGTCTCTCCCTCACTTCCTCCCAGCGGCGTTGCTCGTCCTGGACCTTCCAGCCACTTCCTGCGCCACTGCTCCTCTGGTCTATCGTCCCACCAATACGAGGGTTCTGAGGCAGATCCCGAGGGTGACCCCTCCGGGGAACGGGTGTCTCGTATCGGGTCCTCGTCCGAGTCGAATCCCCGGAACGTGCTGGCAGAAAGCGTGGGCGTGAAAAGCCAGTCGTCGAAAAAGTCTGCTGGCATTGGTCTATGTGGGAAAAGGGCATGAAACTCGTCTTTGAGCAGAGGTTCGTCCAAGGCGTAGCCCGGCACCCAGCTGTTCGCACTGGCCGGGGTGCCCTCTTTGGCGAGAAGGTATTCTACCCCCTCCTCCCCCCATCTGGAGTCCAAAATCTCCGTGACTTCGTTGATGCGCTCCTCCTGTGCCACTCCCGCGTGCCCGGTTCTTTCTCTGAGCGGACTCGGTGCCGTTCCGGGTTCCTGAAACCTGTGCGGTGCCTTGTAGGGAGTGAGCACCGATCTGTGGAACACCGGATGCATTCTGGAACCCTCCGGAAGCGCCAGCCTGAAAGCCACCGGGTTGACCTGCCCTTCGACTTGGTAGGGCCCCAGTTGCTTATGCCCTAGTTTCTTCTTGGCCAACGACCTGGCCGGCACTGCGTGGGCTGCTAACCAGACCCAGTCTCCCACCTGGATCTCTTCGCCAACCCTTCTGTGTTTGTCCGCTTGTACCTTGTATGCGTGTTTGGCCAGCTCCAGGTGCCACCGCAGCTGATCGTGGACCTCCTGCAACTCCAACGCGAACGCGTCTGCTGTCTGCGGCTCCCCCTCCCCCATTCTTTCCAGTCCCGGGAAGGTTCTGGGGTGCCTCCCGTTGTTGGCGAAGAACGGCGTGACCCCCGTGGACACGTGCTTCGTGTTGTTGTAGGCGAACTCGGCGAGCGGCAGGTAATCCACCCACGTCGCAGGCTGTTGATTCGCATAACATCTCAGGTACTGCTGCATGATGGCATTGACCCGCTCCGCTTGCCCGTTGGTCTGCGGGTGTCTCGCCGACGCCAGGTTGATCTTGACGTTCAGGAAGCCCATCAGCTTCTGCCAGAAATTCGAGATGAACTGCCGCCCCCGGTCGGACAGAATAGACCGTGGCAGACCGTGAACCTTGAACACGTGGTCTATGAACAGTTTGGCGGTGTGCTCCGCCGTGGCCACCTTAGCACACGGAATGAAATGTGCCATCTTGGAGAACAAGTCCACCACCACCAGCACGGCCGTCTTGCCCCTCGAGCTGGGCAGATCCGTGACAAAGTCCAGGGCCACTCTCTCCCATGGTTCGACCGGAGTTTGCAGCGGTTCCAACAGTCCGGCCGGCGGCCTGTGCACTGGTTTGGCCCTCTGGCAGGTGTCACACCTCGCCACGTAGTCCGCGACCTCCCCTCTCATTCCGGGCCACCAGAAGTCCCTGGCGACTCATCCCACCGTCTTCTCCTTGCCAAAGTGCCCGGCAGTGGGCGCGTCGTGCAGCTGCTGCAATACCTTGGCGCGAAGTTCGTCTCCCGGCACGTAGATGGCCCCTTTACGGATGAGCAATCCATCTCTCAGCTGGAACCCGTCGGTCGCTGCCGTGCCTCTTTGCACCTCTGCCATCTTTGCTTGCACGAAGGAGTCATCCTGCAACGCTCGTCGCACCGCATCCAGGTCAACTGTTGCCGCAGCGCAGGCCCACACTGTTGGTGCGAAGATGTGCATGGCAGCCGCTGGCGTGGCGTCCTCCAGATACTGTGGCTTACGGGAGAGAGCGTCCGCCATGATGTTGGTGTCCCCCGGGACATACTCTATTCGGAAGTCGAAGTTCGCAAAGAACTCAGCCCAACGTATCTGCCTCTGGTTCAGGAACTGTGCCGTGCGCCAGTGCTCCAGATTCTTGTGGTCCGTGCAGACCTGCACCGTGTGCTTGGCGCCGATCAGGAAGTGCCTCCACGCTTTGAACGCTGCATGAATGGCCAGCAACTCCCTGTCCCAGATGGTATAGTTCTGTTCGGACTTGCTGAGCTTCCTGGAGTAAAACGCTCCCAGCCGCCAAACCCCCTGCGGGTCTTTCTGCAGCAGGACTGCTCCCACGGCTCTGTCCGAGGCGTCTGTCTCGACCCTCATCGGCCTGCCGGGGTCGACATGCAGCAGCTGCTCTTCCGACGCGAAGAGACGCTTGAGTGCCTGAAAGGACTGCTCCGCCTGCTCTGTCCAGATGAACTTCTTTTTCTTGGAGCTAAGCGTGTCCGTGATGGCCGCTGTCTGCATAGCGAAGCCTTTGATAAACTTGTGATAGAAGTTCGCGAAGCCGACAAACCGTTGGACCTCCTTCCGGTTGCGTGGGCTTTTCCAATCCAACACCGCTCGAACCTTGGCGCTGTCCATGGCGAGCCCCGTGTCAGACAACTTGTAGCCCAGAAAATCCACCTCCGTCACGTCGAACTGGCACTTCTCCAGCTTGGCGTAGAGCCTATGCTGCTGTAGCCTGCGCAGCACTTCCTTGACGTGTCTGTCATGCTCCTGCTGCGATTCCGAAAAGATCAGGATGTCATCTAAGAAACAGACGCACGTCTTGTAGAGGAGCTTGCCAACACGTGATGCATGAACGCTTGAAAAACTTGGGAGCCATTTTGCAATCCAAAAGGCATAACTCTATATTCGTAGGTGCCCAGTGGCGTGAACATGGCTGTTTTCCACTCATCTCCTTCCCGCATGCGAATGAGGTTGTACGCCCCTCGCAGGTCTAACTTGGTGAACACGCTGCCCTTCCGTACCTTTGCGAGGAGGTCGTCGATTCGGGGCATGGGGAAGTCCGATGGCTTGGTCACACTGTTTAAGATGCGATAGTCCACTACAAGTCTTTTTTGGGGCGTGTCCCGCTTCTTAACAAAGAATACAGGACTGCCCCCCGCTGCCTTGGACTCCCGGATGAAACCGCGCTCCAAATTATGATCTATGAACTCTTTGAGTTCCTGCCGTTCGTCCTCAGACATGGAATACAGCTTCCCTTTAGGCAGCGCCGCCCCCGGCAGCAGGTCAATTTTGCAGTCATATGGTCTGTGGGGGGGTAGCCTGTCTGCCTCCTTCTCGCAGAAAACCTCCAAAAATTCTGCGTACTTGTGGGGAATCGCTTGCAGCGTGCCTAGCAGCAGCTGTGACTCCTCTTCCTCTCCTTCTTGCCGGGGCACGATGCAGTGTTCAGCACAAAAGGAAGAGCCGAAGGTCAGCTGCCTCTGGTACCAAGCCAGCGTTGGGCTGTGCTTGTCCAGCCAACTCATGCCCAATACAATGGGCGTGTCCGATAGTTGAGTGACGTTGAAGCTGATGATTTCCCTGTGATTCCCAAGTCGCATCACCATCGGTGGCGTCTGCTTCACCACTTGCCCCCCTAGCAGCTCCCTGCCATCCACCGTGACCACCTGCAGGGGCAGCGTGGCAGGCAGCAACTGTATAGCGTGCCGGTTGACAAAGTCCTGCCCTATAAAGTCCGCATTGCTTCCCGAGTCAATGGTGAGCGGCACGTCCACGGCGATTCCATTGGGCAACTGGAGCGATGCGGTGAGCCTCACTACTGGTTTGGGCGGGAGGGGGTCCATGGGCTGTAAAATCTCCGGGGACTTCTTCACTGACACGTCTGGCTGGGCCCCAGTGCCTCTTCCTCCAGCCAGACATCGTCGTTTCCCTGCTGTGGTTCTCCTTGCTGCGTTGCTGCAGTTACCATTGCTGAAGCTGCAGTGTGCTTGTGGAGCCTCCGGGGACACTCTTTCGCCATACGCCCTGGATCCTCGCAGATGTAACACTTCCTGTTCCCTCTAGGAGGCTTCGCTTTCACTGTTGTCGGTGCTAGGGCTCTGGCTGCTGACTGAGCCCTTGCACTTCCAACCTCCATAGGTTCCGCCCCACCTCCTGGCGGAGGCGTGGATTGCGCACGCGCTGCTTCTCTGGGAAGGAAGGAGGAGCCCCTGGCTGGTTCGCGCCCTCCACGCCCTTCGTCCCTGCTCCATGGACGTTCTTCCAGCCGCACCCCCACCGCCAGCGCCCTCTGAACGATCTCCTGCGTGGTCCGGGGTCTCTCCCCCCTCGCAATTTCATCTTTAACAGAGCCGTGCAATCCCTCCCAAAACAGGTCTCTTACAGGAGCCGAATCTCTGTCCCATTCTAGGGCACTGACCAATGCGAAAAAGCGGGCATGGTACTGCCTTACGCTGGCCCTCCCTTGCTTCAGTCCATGTATCTGCTGCCGAGCAAGATCCACGTCAATGCTTGATAAAAAACACCCATCCATCGCTTTAATAAAGGCATCCGCATTTTGGAGCGCCGGATCATTATCCCTCCATAAATTGCGCAGCCATGCTTTAGCATCCCCATGCAAATGGGACATGATGAATCCCACTTTCTCTTGCTCATCTCTAAAGTCTTTATTCAGCAGTTGCAGTGCGCACATTACATCTGCTCTAAAGTTGGGGTACTGTTGCAGGTTCCCATCGAAGTGAGAGACCAGACCGCCTGTTCGTCTCGCCAACCCAATTCCCTCCTGTCTGGGTGTCAGTTGCCCTTGCTTCGTAAGCATGTCCAACCTGACCTGGAGATCCCTGTAGGTGGCAGCTGCGTCCTCCTCTCTCTTCCTGGATGCGAGAGCCTCGGCATTCAGTTGTGACACTGCTTCTCTGAGTTCCGCTATCTGCTGCTCAGCCGTCATGTCGTCTGCCGTTCGTGAGCTCGCTAGTAGGCACCTGCTTCTCTCCTCTCCTCGAGGCTGTAGATGCCCACAATTAGGGGACAGAGCTTACTGTCAGAGCTGCTTCCAGATCCTAGCTCACAGAGGATCACGCTAGCCAGCGATCATTAAGTAAAAGTCTTTATTGAATTACAGTTTCCATTCTCAAGCTGCTGCGTGCAACTCTACGTCTAGTGGCTAGATCGGCGAAGCTCCGTCTGAGTCTCCGCCCCTTGTGCACCAACTTAATATCCTAGCCCTGCTCCACCTTTTCCGCCTGACTGTTCTCCTCTGGGTCCCTCTGCCCCCCGGGGTCTCTTCCTTCCTGGATTCTTCTGATGCCGACCCCCCGGACCCTCCTGTCTCCTTGCGCCGGGCTTTAGGACCTGGCTCTCTTTCAGGGCGGCCTACTGCGTCACTTTCCTGTGCATTTGAACTTGGCGCGCGCGCCCAACCTTCCACTTTCCGTCTGACCGTTTCTTCGCTCCCCGATGGAGGTGTGGCCACTCCTGACTCATGCCCTCCCCCCTGTTGTGAGCTGCCAGCGCTTGATCCCTGGCTCCCTTCCTCTTCCCTGCTCTCCGGCGGTGACGCTGGTCCCGATTTCCAACTGCTCTCCTCTGAGTCCCCTCTGGCTCTATCTTCCTGGGGTTTCCCCCTAGGCTCCCCCCTTGCCCTGGCCACTGGTGCTCCTTTCTGTGAATCTTCTGATTCACTGGAAAGACTCGGAGATCTCGGGTCGTCGTCATCACTCATCTTTTCTTCTGCCTCCTCCCCCTCGCTCTCTGTTTCCTCCCTTGCCCTTGCCTCTGCTCCTGAACCCCTGACAACACCTCTAATGCACACTGTCCCATCAATGATGATAATAACATAATAATAATAACATTTAACAAGGAAAAGGAGAATAAATAAATAAATAAATTTTTACTCAGTTACCAGTTTTGTCCACTAGTTGTCCGAAATCCCCTTGTCCATTTCCCTACACATTTAACCAGCCTTTATATAACTTTCCTGTTACTTGCAGAGTAATTTCCTCTTGCCACCAATAGAGGGGAGCCCAGTAACCCCCCCACCCTGTCGGGAGGGGCTTATTTTCTTAACAGCTCTTTAAAATCTTCTCTTGGCTTCCCCAGGCTCTTCTCACCACAAAAACTTTTTCCCCTGCACCCCCTTCAACAGTCAAGAATAGTGTGAAGTAAATCAGCAAAACTGGTGCAACTTCTGCAAATTTTAACACAAAGAAGTCAGGCCTCCATACTACACAAAAACCGGAGCTTGAATGTCTATTGTCTCTCTCATTCATCTAAGAAAGAGCTGGCTCAATAAGAATCTCAAGTCCAGAAGTCCAAAGCACCTTTTGCTCTTTCCTCCACCAAGAATCTTTACTTGCTCTGTGGGGTGCAGCACTAGGATTTGGGATGATCTATAGGACCTCAGATCTGTTCATCTCTTTCCATCATTTCGACCATCAATTCAAATAACTGTCAGGAATTTTTTAACGAAAGGGAGAAAGGCTTTCTGCTATGTAAAAGCCGGAGCCTGTATATCGAATGTCTCTCACACATAAACTCTCAGCAAAACATTTTTAATCACTCCATTAATTTAGCACTGGGGTTTGGGTAGGTCTTTAAGTCTTCAGGCCCATTCATTCCTTTCCTCCATATCGTCCATAATTGCCTCAGACGTTCTCCAATATTTTTTTTAAAAAAGATATTTATTAAAGTTTTTAAAATATAACAATGAAAAAAAATAAAAAGAAACAAAATACAACATAAAAACAGTTAAAAAAACAAATAATTTCCCACAACATATCTTCCTTACAGACCTCCTCATACCTCCCTTCTTTGTATTCCACTTCAATTTGTTAGTTCAGCAAATCCTTACCATTAAGCTTTTACCCATTTATAAACCTTTTTTTTCGTATCTCCTAAAGCATTACAGCTGGAAACCCCTTAATTTCTATCCAACATCATTCTAACATTCATTAATTTTACAATATTTCTGTAGATAGTCTTTAAATTTCTTCCAGTCTTCTTTCACCGACTCTTCTCCCTGGTCTCAGATTCTGCCAGTCATTTCTGCCAATTCCACGTAGTCGATCACCTTCATCTGCCATTCTTCCAGAGTGGGTAAATCTTGTGTCTTCCAATACTTTGCAATGAGTATTCTTGCTGCTGTTGTAGCATACATAAAAAAAGTTCTGTCCTTCTTTGGCGCCAATTGGCCGACAATGCCCAGGAGAAAGGCCTCTGGTTTCTTCAGGAAGGTATATTTAAATACCTTTTTCAGTTCATTATATATCATTTCCCAGAAAGCCTTAATCTTTGGGCACGTCCACCAAAGGTGAAAGAATGTACCTTCCACTTCTTTACATTTCCAACATTCGTTATCGGGCAAGCTTGACTGGGGTCATGTACCACCTGTATATCATTTTCATAATATTCTGTCTTAAGGCATTGCATGCCGTAAACTTCATACCTGTGGTCCATAACTGTTCCCAGTCAGCAAACATAATATTATGTCCAACATCTTGTGCCCATTTAATCATAGCAGATTTCACCGTTTCATCCTGAGTATTCCATTTCAACAGCAAGTTATACATTCTTGACAGATTCTTAGTTTTGGGTTCTAACAGTTCTGTTTCTAATTTTGACTTTTCCACCTGGAAGCCGATTTTCTTGTCCAAATTATATGCCTCCATTATCTGATAATAATGAAGCCAATCTCTCACTTTGTTTTTTAATTTTTCGAAACTCTGCAGTTTCAATTTGCCTCCTTCTTGTTCCAAAATTTCCCAATATATCTGCCATTTGGCCTCCATATTGAGCCTTTTCTGAGCTTTTGCTTCCATTGGTGACAACCACCTTGGGGTTTTATTTTCCAATAAGTCTTTATATCTTACCCAGACATTAAACAATGCTTTACTGACAATATGGTTTTTGAATGCTTTATGTGCTTTGACCTTATCATACCATAAATATGCATGCCATCCAAATACATTGTTAAAACCTTCTAAGTCTAAAGTGTCTGTGTTTTCAAGAAGTAGCCATTCTTTCAGCCAGCAAAAGGCTGCTGATTCATAGTAAAGTTTAAGGTCTGGCAGGGCAAATCCACCCCTTTCCTTTGCATCTGTTAATATCTTACATTTTATTCTGGGCTTCTTGCCCTGCCAGACAAATCTAGAGATATCTCTCTGCCACTTCTTGAAGCAATCCATTTTGTCCACAATTTGCAATGTTTGAAACAGAAACAACATTCTTGGCAATACATTCATCTTTATCACAGCAATACGACCCAGCAATGAAAGCTTCAAGTTTGACCAGATTTCTAAATCTTTTTTCACTTCGACCCAGCATTTTTCATAGTTGTCTTTAAATAAGTTCCCATTTTTGGCTGTCATGTTAATCCCCAAATATTTCACTTTCTTTACCACAGTCAATCCTGTCTCATTCTGAAACCTATCTCTTTCAATCGGTGTTAAATTTTTCTCAGTTTTTAACTTGTTCAATTTAAAACCTGCCACTTGACCAAATTCTTGAATCAGTTCTAAAACTCTTTTAGTACTAGATTCTGGCTCCTGTAGCTGTTAGGATATTTCCGTTCCACCTTAAAGGGAGCAGGCTTTGGAAATAACAGAGTCTGCGCATGTCCTGTTGACAGGATGTTTATGCTTGCTGTTTTCCTTTCGTTTTTGCCAGTTGGCCAGAGATGCTGACACAGAACGGTCACGTTTTCTTTTGTTCTGTTAAACGCTAATAAAGTCTGTAAATATGCTAAATATACTCTTCTGCGGTGCAAGCTTTTGGCTGTGTTTCTGCTGATAAAGAGGGTGCACCAGCCTAGGAATGTGGCTAGGAATTTCTAAGGCTTTGTGCCCCTAACTGTTGGATCTGCCTGTCTACGGAAGATCGATGATCGTCCAGAACTCCGGCTTGGGGGCTCATGATGGACGTTATCTCCCTGGCAGATTCCCAACAGTAGCGTCAATACTAAGTCATCTGCAAATGCTCTCAGTTTGTACTGTTTGGCTCTGACCTGTATACCTTTAACCAACCGGTTAAACCAACCCTTCCGATCATATTTAGCAGAACCTCCAGGACCGATATAAAAAGCAATGGGGAGATTGGGCATCCCTGTCGTGTCCCTTTTTCTATCTTAAATTCTGCCGTCACCACATTATTTACAATTAATTTAGCTTTTTGTTCAGAATATATTGCACCTATACCATTTTCAAAACCTTGGCATACCCCCATCCCATGTAGATTTTTCTTCATAAAACTCCAAGAGATGTTGTCCAATATATTAAAGGGATAGTTCACCTTTTAGTCTTTTCCCCCTTATTTCTTTCTTGATTTGATATTACAGCAGTCCATGCAAGCTGTTGTAAAACAATATAATTGTAATTCTCTTCTCCACCTTGTTTTTTCCTGGATTGTATTTCAAAATGCAATGGGTTTGACCTCCTCTTTCTCTTGCATTAATTAAGCGTCTGGTTAATCTCAGCTATCTTTCCATTCACTTCGGTTGAACTCCCAGTCCTTTGTACAGCTTCCAGTTCAAAGAAGCCTCTAGCTGCCGTAAGATTTATGCTTAATTACCTATGTTTTGATAGCTTTTTCCGGGGGACCAACCGTGCTTGCGGATACCAGACGCCTCTTTTCTTTGGAGCTTATGCTGCAGGATCACTCCCGAAGTCAGGCTTTCTCTCCGTGGGGAGGGAACGCTGTTGTGGGCGTCTGTGGTCTCCTTCAACTCTGAAGACCCCTCCAACGCCTCAGCGTGTCCTTTTAGATGCAGGAAGCCCTCCTGGATCTTTTGGGAGTTGTGAAGCCTAGCAACCCCCCTCTTTCACCCCTTCGGTGAGTGCTCACCCCTTGGAACTCCCGAGATGAGCGTCCGGAAGCAATCAGCAGCAAAGCGGAAGTCCCCACAAAAACATTTGAAAGGCCATAGAATGTTTGATCAGCCAAAGTCTTAGTTATAGAGAAACATTTTCACCTGGCACCTAAAGATATACAACAAAGGCATCAGGTGAGCCTCCCTAGAGAGAGCATCCCACAAGCAGGGAGCCACTGCAGAAAAGGCCCGTTCTGGTGTTCCACCCTTTGGGGCTCTTGTGGAGAAGGCACACAAAGAAAGGGCTCACATGATGATCCAAGTCCAAGTTAGGTTTTATAGGAAGAGGTGGTCCTTGAGGTATTGCAATCATGAGCTGTTTAAGGCTTTATAAGTTGAAACTAGCACCAATGTCAGGATTGTCTTGCCCCAGTGAGCAACTTGGCCGCTGAATTCTGCACCAGCTGAAGTATCCGAACCATCTTCAGAAGCAGCCCTACATATAACATATTACAGTAATCTAACCTAGAGGTTGCCAGAGATTAGACAACAGACGTTAGGCTATCACTGTCCAGATAGGGGTACCGCTGGGCCACCAGAGCCTCAAGCAACAGCAATGGAGCCAGAAGTACCTGTAAGCTACACACCTGCTCCTTCAGAAGGGGGTGTAACCTCATCAAGAGCAGGCTACCTCTCATCCATCTGGTCTAGGGAACCACCCACTAACAGTGCCTCAGCCTTATTCGGATTGAGCTTTAGTTTACTGACTCTCATCCAGTCCATTGTGGAGGCAAGACCAGCACATCCACTGCCATACTCGCAAGTGCAAAGAAGTAGAGCTGTGTGTCATCAACATACAGCTGGCAATGTACCTCAAAGCTCCAGATGACCCCATTCACTGTTCCTTGTTCACTATTCCAGAATTCTGTAAATTTTTGACAGTTTTGTTCACATTTTAAAAAAATTGTTGCCCATATTTAACTCATGGAAACCAGGTAAGGGGATTCCTAAAGTGGCCATTTCTATGGTGCTGGAGGAGACTCTTGAGAGTCCCATGGACTGCAAGAAGATCAAACGCATCCATTCTTAAGGAAATCAGCCCTGAGTGCTCACTGGAAGGACAGAACGTGAAGCTGAGGTTCCAAGACTCATGAGAAGAGAAGACTCCCTGGAAAAGACCCTGATGCTGGGAAAGATGGAGGGCACAAAGAGAAGGGGACGACAGAAGCCGAGGTGGTGGGACAGTGTTCTTGAAGCGACCAGCATGAGTTTGACCAAACTGTGGGAGGCAGTGGAAGACAGGAGTGCCTGGCGTGCTCTGGTCCATGGGGTCATGGAAGAGTTGGACATGACTAAATGACTAAACAACAAGATCCACCTTTGGTTCCCACCCTGTACTCAGTTCTTCCCTTTGGCTCCTAGAAGCTGTTGGCGTGTGGCAGCAGCCACACCCCGGGAATGGCTTCGACTGGTTGGTTAAACCAGGTGAGAGTAGTTGATGGGTCTCAAACCCTCAATGAGTTAAGGACTTCCTTGCGTGCAAAGACAGGCTCTACCAAATTAAGCAGACAAGACCAATAGGGGGCCCATTGGTCAAAATGGTGGTTTCTGCACATTCTGTACATGAGGGGCAGGTGAGGCTTGTCAACCTGGGAAGGTTGCTTATCTAGGAGAAGGAAAACCCTGATCCTAAACCTTGTGGGATTTCTTGAGGAGAAGAAAAGACTAAGGAGTAAACTCTACACAAATCCGGAATGGAGTTTGTTGGATGGCATCCTGTATGCTAATTTTGTTTTGTTTTGTTTTTTAAAAATAATATTTATTGATAATTTCAGAATTACAAAAAAAATAAAAAATAAAAAACAACACTACAATACAAAAAAAGAAAACAATAAAAAGAGAGAAAAACACAAAATACAACAATACAGCAAAAGACAGTAAAAAGGAAAAAGGAAAAAGGAAAAAAAACACAAATCCCAAATTGCATATCCATAATTTCCATTTGCTTGTTTCATTGACCTCCTCACACCTCCGTTTTTGTGTTCTAGTTTAGTAATTATTTCAGCACATTCTTTCCATCTTTCTCAATTTTTGTTATAAAATTTATCTTAACAATTTAACCTAATATTTAACTCAACAGATCCTTACCATCTTTCCCCATATTCTGTTATTGAGATTACCTTAATTTATTTAACCTTATTTTACCCCTAAGTACCTTAGAACTTAAATCTTAGTTTTCAAATATACATAGCTCTTGATATCATTTCTACTAGAGTCGTATAGTTTCATTCCCACATTTTCCCTAATATTCATTAGCTAATTCTAAAATAAAAAAATTCCATTATAAATTCTCTTCTAATCATCATCCAGCGTCTCTTCTTCCTGGTCTCGGGTCATGTCAGTCCTTATTGTCCATTCCATCTAGTCCATCAACCTGGAAGCCTTATATCCGAGGCCCTTAAATCTCTTCCATGTCCCTTCTGCAGTTCTTCTTCATCTTGTTTGTGCTTGCCTCTTTCCTTGTCTTTTGTTGGTCTCTGTCTTAATTTCTTTCCTTTCTAATTGGGGGGTAGGTCTCTGGGGAATTCCAGTCCAAAATTATCTCCATCACCCTTCATCCAGCTCGCCCATTCCCCACAGTCCCACTCCCCACAGTCCTCGATATAATCCAAAATGTATTTAAAATCAAATTTCATGGTCTCTCCAAAGCTAAGAACCTCCTCATCTCCAGATTCCCCTTGGCCCACTCCAACTTCAATCTTCAATAACAGCGGTTTATGCTCCTGTAGGGCCTCGGGTCTCTCCATTTGTACTATTTGAGGTGCAGCCGCATCCTCCTCCATTGTCATCTGCACCTGCCCAGTCAGTACAGATTGATAGATTGGTTCTTGTATGATTTCTATATCAATATTATTAACCACAACAGTCAAATCCATTTTCTCATTCATCAAGTCCATTTTCTCATGCATCTGTTCCAGCAAAGCATTTGTCTTGCATAAAGCAAGCACCCAGTCTTTCTCCCAGCTCATCTTTGTTCAAGGTCAGAAAAGACTGTTCCCACGGTCTTAATCTCACAGATGTTGGGTCTCAAATATGCTGCAACAACAATTTAGCAAGCTCCCTCTAGAGGAGACAATCTACTTGTATCCATATTTTTTTTTGAAGACAATGGAAAGTTACTTTCATTTTTCAGATGTTTCAGATGTTTTTCAAGTATTTTGTTTCTTTAAAATGCAAAAGGCAACATTAGAATCAACTTGTTTCTCTTCATTAGCTGTCTGTCATAGTGTTACGTTCACAGTCAATGAACCTCTCCAACAGTTTCTGTCTCTGACACCCCATTCCCAGGTTAGAGACGGTGGAAACTTATCCTTCTTCACTCCCTCTCCTGCTGGGGTTAAACAGAGTTCCCCCCCTTTTCTCCTCCTTCCAAGGGGGGTTTCAGTGGTTCTAAATGTAGGCAATTTAGTCTTTTTAACAGCTTCCCGGCTTTAGCTTGCAAAATTTTTGCTTTAGTCTATATACAAAAAAGCGGAAGGCGGACTTCCTGTTTGCACCTTCCCGCTTCGATACCAAATTAAAACAATTTCTTGATCCAATTTTCCGTTTCTACTCACGGGTACTTGTTTTAAGTCCAATTGTCCACAGGAAAAAGTCAGCGCTCTCTGGCAATGGCTGTGCGGCTCCTGTATGCTAATTTTGAGCAACTCCTGCAGCCAAGCTGGTGCAAAACATATTGCTCTGCTTTCCTTTGGACCACACCAGCGAGGCTGAGCGGGGGATCTTGTCATCTGGGCATCTCAGGACCACCATACACACTGCCCAGGCTTGCACCTCAGGAAGGTCTCTTCATTGTTGCCAATGCAGCAGTTTGACCTCACCTCTGGAGGCACACCTCATTGTCTCTCAAGACAGAAGGAGGCTAGCCAGAGGCCTCTGCACTATCCCTCAACTACCAGGAAATAGCTTTACAGCCTTGATTCAGCCCTGTTTGCAGAAAGTTCTTGTGGGGAAATGGGAAAATATCACAGTGTGCTTTCTAATAGGAATAGTAATTGCCAGATGCTTAAAAATCTTGGCGTTTGAGTCATTTCCAACTACTGTCTCCACTAAAGAGTATCTGGAACTTAGAAAGCTGTCTTCGTTCCAGCTAGCTCAGTCTTGCTGACACTGACTAGCTGTGACTCTCCAAGATTTCAGGCAGGGACTCTCTCCCAGCCCTTCCTAGAGATACCAAGGATTGAACCTGGGAACTTCTGCATGTGGAGCCTGTGCTCTACCACATGACACAACTATGATGTACAATCTACTCTAACCAAAGCCCTTTAGTTCCCTTACATACACCCAGAACAAAATCATGGAACATGTTATGTACTGAGTTGAATAGGATCCAAACTGAAGCAGTCTGATTGGTCCTAGAACAATAGGATCCAAATTGCAGCAGTCTGATTAGTCCTAGAACAATAGGATTCAGAATGCAGCAGTCTGATTGGTCCTAGAACAATGCAGCAGTATGATTGGTTGGCAGGAACCACCCAATCCTGCTCCAGATAGAAGTGAATCCACAACCTGATTGGCTTACAGTAGAATTCCGGAATTAGCCAATCATGTGCAGCCCATTGTGTAAATAATGTATATAAAGCAGATACTGTGAGGGGACTTTCATTCATTCCTCCTCACCACTATGAGCTGAATAAAGAGCATGAAATCACTTTGCGACTCTGAGTATATTTCAGAACAAATGCTCCATGAGGCCTCACCGGGGATGTAACGTTGAGTGGCAGCAGAGCAGTTAACATCTGGTCCTGGATATGCTTTTCTTGAAGAGTGTAGCACTGGAAACTCCCCATCCATACCCTGAAGGCATTTCTGGCACTCCACAGAGCATTGATAATTTTGGGCTTTATTGGATTCTGGAGTATCATGAATCCAACTGATGCAGTGACAAAAGTTGGGCATCCTTCATATCCTGCTGCTAACTGAATTGATTTGTAGGTTTTTAAGATGCTTACCTCTTTATTTGTTGTTGTTGCTGTTTAGTCGTTTAGTCGTGTCCGACTCTTCGTGACCCCATGGACCAGAGCACGCCAGGCACTCCTGTCTTCCACTGCCTCCTGCAGTTTGGTCAGACTCATGTTTGTAGCTTCGAGAACAGTGTCCAACCATCTCGTCCTCTGTCGTCCCCTTCTCCTTGTGCCCTCCATCTTTCCCAACATCAGGGTCTTTTCCAGGGAGTCTTCTCTTCTCATGAGGTGGCCAAAGTCTTGGAGCCTCAGCTTCACGATCTGTCCTTCCAGTGAGCACTCAGGGCTGATTTCCTTAAGAATGGATACGTTTGATCTTCTTGCAGTCCATGGGACTCTCAAGAGTCTCCTCCAGCACCTCTTTATTACACTGAGGTAATTACATCATAAATGCAATTGACGGTAGCAAAACAGTCCCCTTTTCATTTTGGCACAGTTGTTTGCTATTACACTTCCTTATTAAGAAGCTGCCATTTGTTATCCGGGGGTGGAGGGATTTTCAGAGGAGAGGAATTCACCAGCTCATCTTTAATATTGGGGGAATCGTTCACAGCCCCTAATTTATGTTGACTTTTTAGCGTATGGTATTGCAATTAAGTCAGATTAATGAAGGGTAAATTCCAGCTTCTCTATTAAAAAAAATAAGCCTTGTAAAGAACGTAATTAGCATGTTTGTTTGTTTAGCTGCTAATGGCTTAATTGCATCCTATCTTGCTATTCACAAATAGGGATCATGAAATGAGCATGAAAAGCAAAGTGTAGCATTCATACTAGCAGAAGAAGAAGGACGTGGAGGGTCAGCCATGGAGGGGAACTGTTGTTAAAACTTTTGAAAGCCATCTGAACTTTTTTTTATGATGTTTATTGAGAATTTTAAAATTACAAAAAAAAAAACCAAAGAAAAAAAGAGGGGGAAGAACAAGAAAAAAAAACAAATAACAATTAAACAATACAAATCGATAAAAGTCAAAAGCAAAAAGCAAAAACAAAACACATAGCACATCAAAATCAGAAAGCAAAAATAATGAAAGATTTTTTAGCGAAATTCCAGATCATGGGCATACAAGAGACCTGGTGCTTAGACTCTTCATCCCCCCCATCCCTACTGGGCTATGATGCCTTTGTGATTCCTGCAACCAAAACACATTTGTATGGGCGCCCTAGGGGAGGCCTGGTAACATTTGTTTCGCAGGAGCTACATCTTAATACCTCTCCTCTCTTTTGGTTAGAGAGTAATTGCATTCAAACTCTTCACATCACTAATAGCTCGGCTGGGGACTTCATATGTGTAAACTTGTACAATCCATCTGTCTATCCCTCTTCTCATTCAAATCAGTTTTGGGAGGATTTAAGATTTATCCTTGATAAATCTGTGGCTGAATTTCCAAAGTCAGAGATTCTTATAATGGGGGACTTTAATGCCAGAATCGGAGCAGATATAAGCTCATTTACCGATAAGTCGCAATTATTCATAGAAGAGGAGTGGTTTCCTACGTGGAATTCACATGACAAAATCATTAATAGGGCTGGCATCATACTGCTGGAGCTTACCATAAACTGCGGGCTGCATAGCTTGCATGGCACACCCAAAGACTGGTCCGGGGGATACTTTACTTTTCTAGGATCTAGAGGGGCAAGCGTTATAGATTACATCTGGTCCTCCTCGGCATTTAATGATAAGGTATATTGTTTCAATGTGTTCAACAGAACCGAAAGCGACCACCTTCCAATCGCCATCTCCTTCCACCACTCACTGCTGGGGCTTCCCAGCTCACCCCACCTCCAGGATTCACTGATCTTAGCCCCCGGACGTAAGAAGTGGGATATCTATTTGGAGCAAGAAATAAAAGTCCTTCTAAATTCCCCAGAGATCCTAGCCCTGAAAGCTCAGCTGTTAACAATGAATGTGAATCATTTCTCAAGTTTTCAGCAAATTCTGGCCTACTTGCTCCCTTCACTTACAAAACCTTCCCGTGCGATTCTAACCTGAATCAAACTTGGTTCGACCAAGAATGCAAACAGTGCAGAAGTAGGCTTAGATTTCTTCAGTCTGATATGAAATCAGACAGCACCCAGAGCAAAACCAGGGAGTTAGCTCAATTCCGTTCATACTACAAGAAGCTGCTCCAACATAAGAAATTGCTCTTTGTGAAAGATCGCTGGACGGCACTGTCAGTGGCCATTAAAACCCGTGACGACAAAAAATTCTGGAATTTAATTAATGCAGGTTTAAGACCCCCCCTCATTCATCGTTAATAACATCTCAGCAGCCAGTTGGCACTCTCACTTTGCTCAGTTGTATTCCGCCCCAGATTCCAACGTAAACGTAGTCCCCACTCTCCCAGCATCTGCCTTGCCCACCTGGGAGCCAGTCTCCCCAGAGAGATGTATACAACTAATTAGCATGCTATCAGGGGATAAATCCCCGGGGGAGGATATGATTCCTCCTGAGGTATTCTTATCGAACCAGACGTGGTGGGCCCCTATTTTAGCATCTCTCTTTACCACTATTAATGCCACCCTTAAGATTCCACCTAACTGGAAACAGAGCATAGTCATCCCAATACATAAAAAGGGGGATCCACAAGTTCCGCGTAACTATCGACCTATCAGCCTGCTGGACATACCATACAAGGTTTACTCTAGATTCTTGCTAGAGAAATTATTCGAGTGGGCAGAAGAAACAAAGCTATTCCACCCGGAACAGGCTGGCTTCCGTAAAGGTCACAGCACATCCAGCCAATGTCTCGTTCTATCTACCCTGATTGATAAATACCTAAACAGGTTCAACTGCAAGCTACACGCGACTTTTGTGGACCTGACCTCCGCTTTTGACTCCATTCCCAGAGATAGGCTATGGCAAAAGCTTAGTTACACCAACATAGATAAGAGACTCCTCCTCCTTCTTATGGAAATTCATAATGACATATCGGCCAGAGTAAAATTCGGCCCTCTGGGAGCTCTTTCTGATTCTTTCCCTCTGAATAAAGGGGTCAAACAGGGCTGCCTCTTGGCCCCTTTTCTATTCAATTTCTATATCAACGACATCGTTACAACTATGAAGGCCCTAAATCAATCTGCCCCCTCTTTACAACAGCTTAAGATCCCCATATTACTCTATGCGGACGACATGGTGATATTGTCATTAACCAAGCAGGGCTTAAACAACATGCTCAGAGGGCTCATGACATATTGTGATACCAACTCCCTCAAAATCAATTTCGCCAAAACCAAAATTCTTACTTTTGGTACGAAAACTTGAATTGAATATTGTTCAGCATTCAAGTATTTGGGAATCACTTTTCAGCATGGGCTTAGCTGGTCAGCTCACCTAAATACGACCATCCTGGCTGCCCGTAGAACCATCAAAGCCTTGGAGAAATTCTTCTATGCAAAAGGCGGCCAGTTGGTTCCACCAATCAGAAAAGCATTTATCAGTAAAGTCCTCCCGATGTTACTGTATGGGGTTGAAATCTGGGGGTGGATTTAAAAACACTACAACGGCTGGAGATTCTGCAAAACTCTTTTGCACGAAAGATGCTGGGTCTCCCCAAGGGCTCGGTTGCTGCACAGTTAAGAACAGAACTGGGCCTCCCCTCCATTGTTGCGAGAGCCCACATTAGAATTATTAGTTTTTATTGTAAATTAATCAATGCCCCAGGTTCCCTACTAGCCAGGCAAGCCTTTTTAACTTGTTCTCATAGCAACAAATGGTCCAAGGCCATGGAGACTATTACTGCACGCTACTCCCTCCCAGATCTAGACACGCTGTCATCTTGGCACCAACATAAAATCCGGGCCTGGATTCTTACAAGAGACGAGGCCATGGACCGGGCACAGTCCATCACAGGCCCGTCTCTCCATGTGGCTCCCTAAAGTGAAAGTGGTAAGATCACTTGCCAACTACTTGATAGAACTAACGGAGCCCAATTTGAGAAGAGCGTTTACTATGGCCCGTTTCCATTCTATACCCACGGCCTTCCTTCAGGGGATTTACTCTAAGACCCCTATTACTCAGCGTCTATGTTCATGCACAATGAATGAAGTAGAGGACTTTATACATTTCTTTTTCTACTGCCCTATTTATGAGCCAATAAGATCTAAGCTCCTCCTCTTGATCCCGTCCACTATTACGTCTAAGGAAGACTGTTTGAAATCGCTTCTTGTGGACGCAAATCCCCAAATTTCACGTGGGGTGGCAATCTTCATAGTGCAGGCTCTGAAACTCAGGGCTACTCTGACAGGGTAGTGTGTCCTAGGCCTGGACCTGTTTTAATTCTTTATATATATCCGCACATTACATTTCTGGCGCTGGCAACTAAATCTTTGCATTATGGTCTTAGGGTAAGTTAAATGTCATTACGCCAGCAATATCGCCTTGAATTTTGCTTGGTTGCTTGTCTCTAGCATTTTTGTACTGTCCTATTTTGCTATGGCTGTATGCTAATGCAATAAAAGTTTTGATTTGATTTGAAAAATAAACCACAAAGATTTAAAAACAGATCCAATATTCCCAAATCCTTAACTGTCATTACCTTATTTCATCGACCTCCTCACACCTCCCTTTTTTGTATTCTAGTTGTTGATTGTCACAGCAAATCCTTTCCATTTTTCATAATATTCTGTCATTAAATAGCCTTAATCTATTTTAACCTTATCTTACCATAAAAAACCCTAAAACTTAAATCTTATTTATACCAATTTCTCATAACCATAGCATATTCTTACATAGTTCTTTTTAACATTTCTGCTAAAGCCAAATAATTTCGTTCCAACATTTTTCTAATACTCATTAATTTTAGAAAACATTCCTAAATAGAATTTTTTAAAACTTTCTTCCAATCTTCATCCAACGTCTCTTCCTCCTGGTCTCGGGTTTTGTCAGTCCTTTCTATCCCATCCATCTAGTTCATTAACCTGGTAACCTTATGTCCGAGGCCCTTAAGTCTCTTCCATGTCCCTTCCGCAGATCTTCTTCATATTCTTCTTCATATTCTTGTAGTTTATCATATACAGCAGTAAACATACAAGCTATCTACAAGTTACTATTTACAACATGACTTCTTCACTCTCAGCAACGCCTCAGCACTAACCAAACCACTTACTCCTCAACACTAGTGTCATAGGTCATGCTGCCTATATGAGGGACCTCAGCCAATCACTGAGCTGTTGCTGGGTCTTCTTATCTCTAGGCAGATTCCTTTCATGCTCTGTCTTCCCAGGCTGTGGAGACACTAATTGCTAACTTGCAAAGCTGCAAGCAAACCATGAATTCCAGCACCCCCTCACAGCTTGCATAGTGCAATTAGTTTCTGAGCACATACAAAGTATTTTCACCAACTTTGTTTTGCAAACCCATGCATTCACACAGCATTTTGTTTTTCACAAATGACAATGGCTTAGTCATTATATCTGACATTCTTGGCACTTTCAACATATTCACATGCAATGACAGTCCTGTGTACATTAGTTCTGACATTCTAGTATTTTACTTCCACGTGTTTTGATTTCCCCTTGAACTGCTCAGTTTTACTTAGTGTTATACAGGCTTGGTTGTCCACAAAATCTTTTCCTGGAAAATCTCATTCAGTGCCAAAATCCAACAGTAACTGCTTAAAAAATATTAGCTCATTGCAGAGCTCGCTCAAAGCAGCGTATTCCGCTTCCGTGGAAGACACACTAACTATGCTTTGTTTCCTGGATTTCCATCCAATCAGTGATCCACCGAACATGATCACCAGCCCAGTTACAGACTTTCTGTCTGGCAGATTTTCCCAGTCGCTATCTGAGTAGCACTCAAGCATTTCTTCTCCTGCTGAGCTCAATTTCAGAGCAGTTTGCTTTAAGTACCTCAGTATCCTTTTTACTCACAGTGGGTTTGGATACCTGTCTGCTTAAAATCCTCACTGCATAGCAGATATCGGGTCTACTCCACTGTGATATGTACATTAGGCTCCCAATGGCTGATTGGTAGAGATCTGGATGCTCAAACTCAGCGCTTTTATCTGATTGCATTCCTTTAACAAAACCTACTTCCATGGGTGTACTTGCCCCATTACAATCTTGCATGTTAAAACGTTGCCAGCAGTTGCTTAATTTTGTTTTTCTGACTGAGCAGAAAACTACCATCACTGGCCTGGGACACTTCCACACCCAAATAGTTTTGTACGTAGCCCAGATCTTTTACTTTGAACTTTTTGGGCAATTGCGTGGAAAACTCCTTGATTTGCCTAGCCTCTTTGGCCACATATAGCAAATCATCCACAAATACCAAATAAAATTCTTGCTTGTTACCAGTGCCACGCATGTACCAACAGTTATCAGCAACACTGCGTTCGAAACCTAGAGAAACAAGAGTCTCATCTAAGCATGTGTTCCACTTGTGTGCTGATTGACGCAAACCATATAGGGCTTTGTGTAATCTGTACACTTTTCCTTATCCTGTTTCAAAACCTGGTGGCTCTGATAAATAAAGTTCTTCATAAGGACTGGCATTCAGATAAGCCATCTGGATGTCAAAATGATTAACTTTAAGATTGCGCTTTGCTGCAATTGCAAGCAACAAACGCATGCTCTCACTTCTAGCTGTGGGTGCAAACACTTCATCAAAATCCAGTCCTGGTCTCTGGGAAAAACTTTGTGCCACTAAATGCACCTTATATTTATAACCACCAGTAGCCAGAGGCTTTATTTTTTAAATCCATCTACATCCCACCACCATGGCACTCTTTGGCGGTGACGTAGATGTAAACACTCCATGCTCACGGAGAGAGTTCATCTCCTCTTCCATGGCACCCTTCCAGAGCAAAAATTTGCTCCTTAGGTAAATCCATTACTGGTTTGTAGCTTTGAGGCTCTATAGCTACATGGAACACGTGAGCTGTACCAGGCGTAAAACGATCTGGCGGAATTCCTATGTTCTTCCTCTCTGATCTTCTTGGAGTAAAACTGGCCTCATCTTCACTATCATCCCCCTCAGATTTTCGCCCCCTTAGAGGAGAGTAAGACTCATCCTTTGATGTTGGTGAAAAATGACTGGCATTCTGTTCACTAGCCTCAGGAGATGCAGATTTTACAGCCCTGTCACCTTTCTCTTCAGTGTTTACATTGCCTGGTTCCCTTTTAACACTCAAATGTGAGGAACCACCCTTTGATGCCTGGAACCAAACCTCTGAATTAGCATGTAGCCCACTATTTCCAACCACAAAGCTCCACCCTTTGCCCAAATCCTGGTAACCAACAAACATAAGCTGCTGTGCTTTGGGGTCACCCTTTCTGCACTGTGATCGTGGCACATGAACCCATGCCTTCACACTGAATGTGCGCAAATGATCAGCTTTGGGCTTTTTTCTGAACAGCATAAAATAGGGTGTTGTTCCAATCGTGCTGTGGACCAAGCAGTTCTGAACATAATTGGCTGTCAAGATCGCCTCCCATCAATAGCGTTTGGACAAGCCAGAATCCTCTAGCATTGAGTCCATCATTTCTTGCAGAGACCTTTTCTTTCTCTCTGCCTCTCCATTCTTCTCTGGACTATGAGGGTTTGTCTTTCTGTGCCCAATTCCATTCCTTTGTAACCATGATTGGAATGCACCTGACAGAAATTCGCCTCCACGGTCAGATTGAAACTTTTAAACTTTGTGTGGGAATTGCCTCTCAACATATGCCACCCAGTCTTTAAACTTAGAGGAAAACCTCTGCCTTGTGCTTCATGGGATAAACCCAACTAAACCTTGTGGCATCATCAATTATAGTTAGCACATACTGGGAATTACCCCTGCTGAGTTTAAAAGGACCACACACATCAGCATGAACAAGCTGAAAAGGTTTCTCACTCACCTTCTCACTTCAAGGATAAGACCCTTGGTGGCTCTTGACCTAGAATCATAGAATCATAGAATCATAGAGTTGGAAGAGACCACAAGGGCCATCGAGTCCAACCCCCTGCCAAGCAGGAAACACCATCAGAGCACTCCTGACATATGGTTGTCAAGCCTCTGCTTAAAGACCTCCAAAGAAGGAGACTCCACCACACTCCTTGGCAGCAAATTCCACTGTCAAACAGCTCTTACTGTCAGGAAGTTCTTCCTAATGTTTAGGTGGAATCTTCTTTCTTGTAGTTTGGATCCATTGCTCCGTGTCCGCTTCTCTGGAGCAGCAGAAAACAACCTTTCTCCCTCCTCTATGTGACATCCTTTTATATATTTGAACATGGCTATCATATCACCCCTTAACCTCCTCTTCTCCAGGCTAAACATGCCCAGCTCCCTTAGCCGTTCCTCATAAGGCATCGTTTCCAGGCCTTTGACCATTTTGGTTGCCCTCCTCTGGACACGTTCCAGTTTGTCAGTGTCCTTCTTGAACTGTGGTGCCCAGAACTGGACACAGTACTCCAGGTGAGGTCTGACCAGAGCAGAATACAGTGGCACTATTACTTCCCTTGATCTAGATGCTATACTCCTATTGATGCAGCCCAGAATTGCATTGGCTTTTTTAGCTGCCGCGTCACACTGTTAGCTCATGTCAAGTTTGTGGTCAACCAAGACTCCTAGATCCTTTTCACATGTACTGCTCTCAAGCCAGGTGTCACCCATCTTGTATTTGTGCCTCTCATTTTTTTTGCCCAAGTGCAATACTTTACATTTCTCCCTGTTAAAATTCATCTTGTTTGTTTTGGCCCAGTTCTCTAATCTGTCAAGGTCGTTTTGAAGTGTGATCCTGTCCTCTGGGGTGTTAGCCACCCCTCCCAGTTTGGTGTCATCTGCAAATTTGATCAGGATGCCCTTGAGTCCATCATCCAAGTCGTTGATAAAGATGTTGAATAAGACCGGGCCCAAGACAGAACCCTGTGGCACCCCACTAGTCACTCTTCTCCAGGATGAAGAGGAACTATTGATGAGCACCCTTTGGGTTCGGTCAGTCAGCCAGTTACAAATCCACTGAGTGGTAGCATAGTCAAGACTGCATTTTACCAGCTTCTTTACAAGAATATCATGGGGCACCTTGTCAAATGCCTTGCTGAAATCAAGGTAGGCTACATCCACTGCGTTCCCTTCATCTACCAGGCTTGTAATTCTGTCAAAAAACGAGATCAGGTTAGTCTGACATGACTTATTTTTCAGAAATCCATGCTGACTATTGGTGATCACAGCATTCCTTTCTAGGTGCTCACAGACTGTTTGCTTGATGATCTGCTCCAGAATCTTCCCTGGTATTGATGTCAGACTGACTGGGCGGTAATTATTTGGGTCCTCTCTTTCCCCCTTTTTGAAAATAGGGACAACATTTGCCCTCCTCCAGTCTGCCGGGACTTCGCCTGTTCTCCAGGAATTCTCAAAGATGACTGCCAGTGGTTCTGAGATCACATCTGCCAGTTCTTTTAATACTCTTGGATGCAGTTCATCTGGCCCTGGAGACTTGAATACATCTAAACTAGCCAAGTATTCTTGTACTATCTCCTTAGTTATTCTGGGCTGTGTTTCCTTTGCTGAATCATTTGCTCCAAATTCTTCAGGTCGGGCATTGTTTTCTTTATCAGAGAAGACTGAGGCAAAGAAGGCATTGAGGAGTTCAGCCCTTTCTGTGTCCCCTGTTTGCATTTCCCCATCTTCTCCTCTGAGTGACCCCACTGTTTCTTTGTTCTTCCTTTTGCTACGAACATACCCATAAAAGCCTTTTTTGTTGCTTTTAACCTCTCTAGCAAGCCTGAGTTCATTCTGTGCTTTAGCTTTTCTGACTTTGTGTCTACATGTGCTGGCTATTTGTTTGAATTCCTCTTTGGTGGTTTCCCCCCTTTTCCATTTTTTGTACACATCCTTTTTTAATCTTAACTCAGTTAAAAGTTCTTTAGATAGCCACCCTGGCTTCTTTAGGCACCTTCCATGTTTCCGTCTCATTGGTATTGCCTGACGTTGTGCTTTTACTATCTCCCTCTTCACAAACTCCCAGCCATCATGAACTCCCTTTCCTTTTAGTATTACTGTCCATGGGATCTCACCCAGCACTTCCCTAAGTTTTATGAAGTCGGCTTTCTTAAAGTCAAGAAATTGAGCCCTAGTATGCTTGGCTGCTCCTTTCCGCTGTATAGTAAACTTCAGAAGAGCATAATCACTCGCGCCTATTGATCCTTCCACTTCTACCCCACTAACCAGGTCATCAACATTGGTTAGGACCAGATCTAAAATGGCTGTTCCTCTTGTTGCTTCTCCCACTTTCTGGACAATGAAGTTGTCTGCAAGGCCAGTGAGGAATCTGTTTGACCTTATGCTCTTGGCTGAGTTTGACATCCAACAAATATCCGGGTAATTGAAGTCCCCCATTACTACTATCTCCCTTCCTTTTGCATGCTTGGCCATCTGTTCCAGGAAGGCATCATCTATGTCCTCCGTTTGGCTTGGGGAGCTATAGTAAACTCCCACAATGAGGTGACTGTTATTCTTCTCTCCCTTAATTTTGACCCAAATGCTCTCACTTTCGCTTTGAGGTTCTAAATCTTGGATCTCTTCACAGGTATACACATCCCTGACATATAACGCCACTCCTCCTCCTTTCTTGTCTGGTCTGTTTCTCTGAAATAGATTGTATCCCCCCCCCCATTATTACATTCCAATCGTGGGACTTATCCCACCAGGTTTCAGTGATGCCTATTATGTCATATTTAGTTTGCTGTACCAAGAGCTCAAGCTCATCTTGTTTAATTCCCATGCTTTGGGCATTAGTGTACAGACATTGAAGTCCATTAATCATTCCCCCGTGTCTCTTATTTGAGGATTTTTTCCTCCCACCAATAGGTCTGCGTGCTGTTTGCTCCATTTGGTCTATGACATTTGGATGATCATCTTCATCAACTGATAGACTCCTACCTTCAGGAGCACTGTCTCCCTCCCCCACATTAGTCAGTTTAAAGCCCTCCTGATGAGGTTTCTGAAATTTTTGACAAAAACATTTCTCCCAACCGTTGTGAGGTGCAGCCCATCGCTTGCCAGAAGTCCATCTTCAAGAAACTGCAGTCCGTGATCTAAGAATCCAAACCGTTCCTGTTTACACCATCTGCGAAGCCAGCTGTTCACTTCCACTCTTTTCCCCTCTCTCCCTGGGCCACGTCGTTCAACTGGGAGGACAGATGAGATGACAATTTGTGCATTTAGTTGCTTCAATTTCCTGCCCAGAGCCTCCTAGTCTCTTTTGATCTTCTGGAGGCTATTGCTTGCAGTGTCATTGGTTCCCACATGAGCCAAGATGTAGGGGTATTTGTCAGTGGGTTTTATGATTTCTTGCAGTCGTTCAGTTACATCTTGGATCTTAGCCCCGGGGAGACAGCACACTTCCCGAGACCTCTTGTCAGGCCCACAGATCACTGCTTCTGTTCCCCTCAGTAGGGAATCCCCTACCACCACTATACGCCTCCTCTTAGGTTTGGTCGGGGTTCTTCCGTGAGCTGTCCGTTCCAAGGTTGCCTGAACATTCCCTGAGGACTGACTTTGCTGCTCGTCTTCATATACCTGATCAACTGTAATGAGGGAGAGATCCTCAAATGGAGTCTGTTCTTCGTCTTCCATGCTAGGGGAAAGGACTTCAAAGCGATTGTGTATTTCTAAACAATCAGAGCGAACCCTGGGCCTCCTACTTCTTTGAGTCACGTTTCTCCATATATCTGGCACCTGTGTTGGTGAACTAGCCTCCTTCTCAGGGGTGCCCCCTGTCTCCTCCTTGGTGGAGACGGTGTGCTCTGTTGCTTCCAAGAAGAGCTCCAGCTCTCTAATTCTTTGGAGCATAGCTACACGTTCCTCCAGTTGCTGGACTTTGTCTTCTAAGAGGGCAATCAACATACTATTGCTGCAGGTAAAGCTGCCTGCAACCTTTGGCAAGATGGCAAACATTGCGCAGGAACCGCAGGCGACTGCAGCTGTTCCTTCACCCTCCATCTTGAAAACGTGTCATTGGGGGTGGCTACAGTGGTCCTCCATCTTAAAAAGCGTGAAGACAGGACAAATAACCCCCCCAAAAAACCTAGGTCTCCCCCAAGAAACGTTTGAGACTAGTTCCCCTAAATCTAAAATATGGATCAAGCTGCCCTGCAAGCTCTGATAAGCTCCTCCCACAGCTAATCACCTGACTCAACAGAAACCCTGCCCCCTCTGACCTTTGTACAGGGAGAGCAGCTAATCAGCCACAAAGAAACACACACACAAGAAAACTCTTTTGCTCCTTCTTCAGCTGCTGCCCTGCAAGCTCTGTCATTTTTTTAAAAATTAGTTTATTATTTTTAATTGGATTATGATCCGGATATGTTGATTGGCTGTTTTTATTGGAAAACCAATAAAAATGATTTTTTGAAAAACCAAAACCTGCCACATCAAGTGATACAAGGTTTTATGCTGTCCGAAGCGAGCTGTCGTGGCACTGACGTAGAACTTGGCCATCTTTCTCTGAAAAAAGCTCCATCCTGGTGCTTCACTCCCTCGGCGCAGCCAAATTGTCTTTGGCGAAGGCGTTGGCCACCGTCTGTTGCTGGAAATCAGAGGACCCCCCTCCCCAAAACTCTCCAGCTCTGATGCTTCCTTGCTAGTTCCCTCCGTGGGTTGCTCTTCCATGTCCCACCAGTCTGAACCAGGCTCAAAATCCTCTTCTTCCCCAGTGTCACTCCCTGGTCCCTCCTGGTTAACTGGCTGCCAGCACTACTTATCTAGCCAGTTCCTGACATTGGCTCAGTGTGGGCACAGACTCTGACAGGGCTACGTCTCCTGCTCTGCAAGACAGTTCTGTTCCAGCCCCTTTCCCTCTCCCCTTCAGAGCTTGAGAGGGTAGAGCAGAGAAAAGGGCAAAGCAATTTAGAGCTGAGTCACAGAAGGCTGCCGGGAGGGAGGCTTAAAAGAGGGAAGGAGAAGTCGGAAACTCAATCCTGCAACTTACTAATGTGGAGTGTGCCTGGCTATCTCTGTGTGTGAAGCAATAAAAAGTTCATTGCTGGTCAAGTCTTTGTCAGCTTCTGAATTCCAGCAACAGATAATGTTCTGAAGAAGTGTGCATGCACACGAAAGCTCATACCAGTAACTAACTTAGTTAGTCTCTAAGGTGCTACTGGAAGGAATGTTTTTATTAAGTTTCTTGTAGGCAGAGAATATTAAAATTTATGTAGTATTCTTTAAAATTCATATCTTTTAACTTGGGGGATCATCCTGCCACATTCCATGATAAGACCTTGCATGTATTGTTGAGGACAGGTTGATTGTGCGGCTGGCCTGCTGAATTCCTTATTGGAGTTATAACTTCATAGTCAGACAAGGCTTGAACTTCATGTGCCCCCCCCTAGGTTTGTGTGGCACTGGGTGCTGAAAACTCTATTGAACTGTTCATTACAAGAATCATTATATCAATCCAGTTCTACAATTTGATTTGATTCCCCAACTTTGTCCACAAACACAGACCCGCCTCCTATCAAAGGGTTAGAGAACTCCTTTTTAGTAGTTAGAATTTGGGTTGTTGATTTCAGGTCAGGGAGAGCTAATTCTTCCAGATTAAGAAATCTTCTTTGGAGCCATTCAACAGAGGTTATAGAATAACTTGAAGGGACAGCATAGTTATACTCTCTGATAGGAGGGTGTTCCTTATCAATTTGATTATCTTTGTTTATTGGGGGGGGGGGTTCTCCACCTCTTCCCTTTGTTTACCTCTGTGTTGGTTAGACATTATTTCCATAATTTGATCCGTGATTGTATTAGCTTTCTCTGGAGGCCGAAAGTGAATAAGGGTGTATTGTAAGGAAGTCATTCTGCTAATGATTTCTTCCTGTGACTGGTAAGGGAGGGCTAAAAAGTGTCTCTTTTCATCAAAGGCAAGGGAATCGTCAAACTCATTTTTGGAATGGTGTTCTTCTTGGCTTTTAGCAGGTGCTGAAAAGAGTAGAGTATTGTTAGTAGGCAGGGAGCCCCAAAGTGTAGGTGCTGCCATGCTAAAAGATTGATTTCCTTCAACGGCAGAACGAGTATTATGTGACACCTGTATCGGTGTCAGTTCTGCAGACTGAAGCAGTCAAATGGGCATACATGGGGTAAGGCCATCTCTCAAGTAAACTGGTTGCAAGTTGTTCAGTGTTTTATATATCAAATGGGCAACCAGTGCAGGTATGTGAGCATAGGTGTTATATGCTGACACGGTCTCATTCCTGTCAGCAACCATGATGCACCATTCTGCACTAACTGCAGCTTCTGGATCAAGCGCAAGGAATGTCACACATAGAGTGCACTGTAGTAATGCAATCTTGAAGCAACCATCCTTTTGCAGGAAGCGTGTTCTAACAGGCCCATCTATCTACTCCAGTATGGAGGACTTGACCTGGCATGTGTAGCCTGACTTGGTTGGATGAAGCAGATGGGCCTGTCCTTGCCGCTGCTTGTCCACCAGGTTTCTCTTACCCACAGCCACCCAGGTCATATGGGTGGGGAGTGGGGTTTGCAGTGATTTTTAGGAAGTCATTAGCGTACACTGGGCGTCCTATTGGGAAGACCCAGTTTACTGAGTGCATGTTCTGGAAGTTGGGCAATAGGGGCAGTACAGGATTTCTTTTGGTGTACCAACTTCCCCGCTGCACCAAGGATTCCCTGCCCAAGCTGCTTCAAGTCGTAGCAGATGTTCTCCTGGAGACACCTAGTTTGGTTACCCTAGGGCAGGCATGTCTATCTTCAAGTAGGCTGTGATCTACGATCCAATATAAAAAACTGGCAGTAATCTACCACCCTGGGATGGGTTCAGGGTGGGCGGGCAGGCGCTGGCTGCTTCCCCCAAAGGCGCAGGGCAAACTTTGATACCATCAACCAAGACATCCTTCTGGGCCGTCTAGAGGGGCTGGGAGCTGGGGGCACTGTTATACAGTGGTTCTGCTCCTTCCTCCTGGCCCGTGTCCAGAAAGTGGTGTTGGGGGATGAGTGTTCAGAAACCTGGGCTCTCACTTGTGGGGTGCCTCAGGGCTCTGTCCTCTCCCCCATGTTTTTTAACATCTATATGACGCCTCTGGGAGAAATCATCAGGGGGTTTGGGCTATGTGTTCATCAGTATGCAAATGTTACCTAGCTCTACCTCTCTTCCAAATCAGAACCAGTGAAGGCAGTGAAGGTCCTGTGTGAGTGTCTGGAGGCGGTTGCAGGATGGGTGGCGGCTAACAGATTGAGGTTGAATCCTGACAAGACAGAAGTACTGTTTTGGGGGGACAGGAGGCAGGCAGGTGTGGAAGATTCCCTGGTCCTGAATGGGGCAACTGGGCCCCTGCAGGACCAGGGGCACAGCCTGGGAGTCATTTTGGACTCACAGCTGTCCATGGAGGCGCAGGTCATTTCTGTGTCCAGGGCAGCTGCCTACCAGCTCCATCTGGTATGCAGGCTGAGACCCTCCCTGCCCGTGGACTCTCTTGCAAGAGTGATGCATGCTCTAGTTATCTCCTGCTTGGACTACTGCAATATGCTCTATGTGGGGCTACCTTTGATGGTGACCCGGAAACTACAACAAATCCAGAATGCAGCAGCTAGACTGGTGACTGGGAGTGGCCGCCGAGACCAAATAACACTGGTCCTGAAAGACCTACATTGGCTCCCAGAATGTTCCGGAGCACAATTCGAAGAGTTGGTGCTGACCTTTAAAGCCCTAAACGGCCTTGGTCCAGTATACCTGAAGGAGCGTCTCCACCCCCATCTTTCAGCCCGGACACTGAGGTCCAGCTCCGAGGGCCTTCTGGCGGTTCCCTCCTTGCGAGAAGTGAGGTTACAGGGAACCAGGCAGAGGGCCTTCTCAGTGGTGGTGCCCACCCTGTGGAACGCCCTCCCATCAAATGTCAAGGAAATAAACAACTATCTGACTTTTAGAAGACATCTGAAGGCACCCCTGTTTAGGGAAGTTTTTAATGTTTGATGTTTTATCGTGTTTTCAATATTCTGTTGGGACCCGTCCCGAGTGGCTGGGGAAACCCAGCCAGATGGGCGGGGTATGTATATATAAATAAATAAATAAATAAATAAATAAAGATAATAATAATAATAATAATAATAATAATAATAATAATAATAATAATAATAATAAATTTGTTGTTGTTGTTGTAACCTCTTCTCAGAGTGTCCAGCCAGATGCCCCAGTGGGAAACCCACAAGCAGGCCCCAAGCCCAAGAGCATCTACGTTCCTGTGGTTTCCAGCAACTGGCAATCAGAAGCATTATTGCTTCAGACTATGAAGGCACACATGTTGAAAACCTCTGATTTAGGGGACTAGCCTAGTCCCCCATGTCCATTGACCACATGCCACTGTGTGGGAGCAAGTTCCATAGTTTAACTGTGCACTGTGTCAAGGAGGATCTATTTCATCTGTCATCTGTTTAGGACAGCTTAATCCTACGTAGCAAAACTGAAAAGGAAGAAAAGAATAACCGGAAAAAGGAAATTAAAGCAGCTCACCACTTCATTAGGATGTACCATGAGCAGATAGATCCCAGGGTGTTTCCCAGCCACCTGGTAGGAGCAGTTGATTTCCTCCATTTTACAAAGAGCCTCCACACACAGCTCACCTAACAATTTAAAAAAGAGAACGCCAAATGTTAGGGCTGTTGGAACCACCATAATATGAAGGCAAATGATCCCTGCATAAGATGAAAGTCATCCTCAAAGAATCATAGAACAGGAACAGTCACTATGCAGATGGTTTTATCCTATAAAGCGTCTTAAGGGAGATACCTGACTCGCCTTTTCATGAAGTTCAGAAAGGAGTGTGTTTAGCTTCGCTTTGTTTTGTTTGCAAAATGAATCACATGGTCAGGCATTTGGGGAAGGGGGCTTTCTTTGTTTTGATCCACTACCTTTTTATTATTAGTGTTTTGTCCCAAAAGCAGCAGCTCTGGTCTGTGTAAATACAAGTGATCACTGATGTCTTCTGTTAATCCTGGTGTCCTCTATTAATCCTGCCAATTAATTGTTTTTGAAAGATGCTTCCCCCCGCCCTTCTCACACACAGAACTAAATGCATATTTTATGAGGGCACATGTCGCCTACAATTGTTAGAACTGGTTGTGGGATTTTTAAAAAGTCATCTGCATCGTGAGTGCTGGAGAAGGCCTCTCCCTCCTCAGGCTCACCTTCCATCTGGCCTAGGGGGCGGGGCCCAGGCTCACCTTCGCCACAGCTTTAAGAGGCCTCATTGGGGTCTGGGACATCGCTGCTGCTGCATCGTGGGTGCTGGAGAAGCCCTCTCCCTCCTCAGGCTCATTCCATCTGGCCTAGGGGGCGGGGCCCAGGCTCACCTCCGTAATAGCTTTAAGGACACTGGTGCTGCTGCAGCATATGTTAAACATGTTTATATATATTTTAAGGTGTTTTAAAGGTGTTTTTATTGTTTATTTTGTTGTACCACCGTGAACGGTGGTTTTTATCCATGTATTTTTGTTTTGTTCCGTTTTGTTTTGTTTTGGGGTGGGGATTGGTTTTGTTTGGGCATAATTGTTTTTGGTTGTTTTGTTTTCTATTTTATAAATGGAGGCTTGTATGAGGCCTGGGATTGCTACCGTGGAGGGGCGAGGGAGGTATGGCGGTGGGGGCAGATATTATAGGCGAAGGGGATCGAGATACGGATATGCTCGTACCCCTTCCAATCTGCGCCCCATCCCGAGGGACGAGGGTAGGGTGAGCAAGGATTACTCACCTCCTTCACTGGTGTTGTGCAATGCCAGGTCTATAGGCAACAAAACCGCTACCCTGCGAGATTTCTTTACCTCGCAGGGGGTCGACCTGGCTTGTGTGACGGAGACCTGGGTGCGCGAAGGGGTAACTGTTACCTTACGAGAGATGGCGCCCCCGGGTTTCTCCGTCCTCCACCAGTCACGGACTGTGGGCCGGGGGGGAGGGGTGGCAGTATTAATCCGGGAAGATTGTTCTTTCAGGGCTCTACCATCGCCATTGATCCCCGGCATTGAATGTGTTGGCCTAGTGTGGGGCTCCGAGGAGAGCTTGGCTGTCTGGCTGGTGTACCGGCCACCTAGCGCACCAGCAGCCACCCTGTCAGGCCTGCTGGAGGCGGTGGCCGGCTGGGCCTTGGAGTTCCCTAACCTATTGGTATTGGGAGACTTCAACTTCCACGCTGATGCCACTCCCTCCTCACAGGCTCTGGACCTGGTGTCTTCCATGGCGACACTAGGGCTCTCCCAGTTTGTTTCGGGCCCCACACATCAAGCAGGCCACACGCTGGATTTGATCTTTGGCGCCGGTATAGATGTGATCATGTCTCCTTCGATGAAGGTGCCATGGTCTGATCACTACGCTCTGAAAGCCAGGATTGACTTTCCACCCCCACCCTGCTTAGGTGGCGAGCCGATTTGGGCTCGCCCGCAGAGGCTGATGGACCCTGATAGATTCCGTCAAGCATTGCGGGACCTTGCTCCCCCTGGCGACTCATTGACTGAGCTTGTTGAGGGCTGGAATACCCAGCTCCTGGCAGCCATCGATGAGATCGCACCTAAGCGCCCTCTGCGACCCCGCAGAAATCGGGCTCCCTGGTTTACCGAGGAGCTTCGGAAAATGAAGCGGGACCTCAGACGGCTAGAGCGAGTATGGCGGGGTGCCCGTGACGGAGCCTCAAGAACATCTTATAGGGTTTTTATGAAAACCTATGAGATGGCAGTGAAGGCCGCTAAGAAGTCTTACTTCTCGGCCTCCATTGCATCCGCTAGCTCTCGCCCGGCGCAATTATTTAGTATAATTCGGTCTTTAACGTCCCTTGAAGGACAGCCAAATTTAAATAACAATCTGACACACAGCTGTGAGGCATTTGCGAGCTTTTTTGCGGAGAAGGTCCTGTTGCTCCGCCATGACCTCCCTGCCAATTTGGATACAATAAAGGAACTGGAGGCCCCTCGACTGTCCTCAGGTCCAGTATTGGACCACTTTGACCGGATATCTCCAGCCGATGTGGACAGATTCCTCCAAGCTGGAAAGCCCACCACCTGTCCTCTTGACCCGTGCCCGTCATGGCTGATTAGAGCGTGTCCAGACGAGGTGCGGGCCCCTCTGGGGGATATCATCAATTTGTCCCTTGGCACCGGGATATTCCCAGGGGAACTGAAGGAGGCGGTGGTGCGTCCGCTCTTAAAGAAAACATCGTTAGATCCCTTAGATCTATCCAATTACCGCCCGGTCTCGAATCTTCCATTCCTGGGTAAGGTGACTGAGAGAGCGGTTGCTGAACAGCTTGGTAGGTTTCTGGATGAAACATCTGCTTTGGATCCATTCCAGTCCGGCTTCCGTGCTGGTCATGGGACCGAGACGGCTCTGGTCGCCCTAACAGATGATCTCCGCAGGCAGCTGGATCGAGGCGGGTCGGGGCTGCTGATTCTTCTAGATCTGTCAGCAGCCTTTGACATGGTCGATCACGAACTCCTGGACCACCGCCTTGCCGACGTGGGGATCCAGGGCACAGTCCTTCAATGGCTGCGCTCGTTTCTCTCTGATCGGGGACAGAGGGTGGCGCTTGGGGGGGAATTGTCATCGCGCCACTCCTTGGTGTGTGGAGTGCCTCAGGGTGCGATTCTCTCCCCGATGCTTTTTAACATCTTTATGCGCCCCCTCGCCCAGCTTGTCCGGAGTTTTGGGCTGGGTTGCCATCAGTATGCTGATGACACCCAACTCTATCTGTTGATGGATGGCCATCCTAACTCAGCCCCAGACACACTGACCAGATGTCTGGAAGCTGTGGCTGGATGGTTACGTGGGAGCCGGTTGAAGTTAAATCCTTCGAAGACAGAGGTCCTCTGGCTGGGGCGGGACGATATGGGATCGAGGGGGCAACTCCCATCTCTTGCGGGGGTGCAATTAGTGCCAGCACCGTCCGTTAAGAGTTTGGGTGTAATCTTCGATACCTCCCTCTCTATGGAGGCGCAGATTACAGCTATAACAAAGGCGGCATTTTTCCATCTCCGCCAAGCTAAGCAGTTGGCCCCTTATCTCTCTCGCCCTGACCTAGCCACTGTGATCCATGCGACGGTCACCTCCAGACTGGATTATTGTAACTCGCTCTACGTGGGGCTGCCCTTGAGACTGACCCAGAAACTCCAGCGGGTGCAGAATGCCGCAGCGAGACTCCTTACGGGGTCTTCGCTGCGGGATCACATTCATCCGGTGCTATACCAGCTGCACTGGCTCCCGGTGGAGTACAGGATCAGGTTTAAGGTGCTGGTTTTAACCTTTAAAGCCCTATACGGCCTAGGACCCTCGTACCTACGGGACCGCCTCTCCTGGTATGCCCCACAGAGAAACCTACGGTCTAGAAATAATAACACCCTCAAGGTCCCAGGCCTCAGAGAGGTTAGGCTGGCCTCAACTAGAGCCAGGGCCTTCTCGGCTGCAGCTCCAACCTGGTGGAATGCTCTGTCACAAGAGACTAGGGCCCTGCGGGACTTGACATCTTTCCGCAGGGCCTGTAAGACAGAGTTGTTCCGCCAGGCCTTTGGTCAGGGCGCAGCCTGACTCCCTCCTCTGGCAACCTGCACAGAATTTTGTTTAATCGGTTGCCATCAATTTGATTTTAACTAATTTTTATATTGAAATATTTTTAGAATGTGTTATTATTTGATTGTTTATTTGATTGTTGTTAGCCGCCCTGAGCCCGGCTCAGCTGGGGAGGGCGGGATATAAATAAAATTTATTATTATTATTATTATCATTTTTTCCAGCACTTCTTATACCCCTGTATTGCAGACCAACCTTGCTACCCCTTAGATTACAAATGGAGGAAGAGGAAGCAGAGACTGGCAGAACCGCTATAACTGAGTTACTTTCCTCTAGACAAATGGTGAAACTCCAAATGGTGACCTGCTTAGGGAAGCTATTCCTGTCTGTTTAAATAGGCAGGACTTGGTTTGCCCAATACAGTGGTACCTCGGGTTACAGAAGCTTCAGGTTACAGACTCTGCTAATCCAGAAATAGTACCCAGCTCTACTGATACTGAGCTCTACCTCTCTTCCAAATCAGAACCAGTGAAGGCGGTGAAGGTCCTGTGTGAGTGCCTGGAGGCGGTTGGAGGATGGATGGCGGCTAACGGATTGAGGTTGAATCCTGACAAGAAAGAAGTACGGTCTTTGGGGGGGCGGGCGGGTGTGGGGGACTCCCTGGTCCTGAATGGGGTAACTGTGCCCCTGAAGGACCAGGGGCGCAGCCTGGGAGTCATTTTGGACTCACAGCTGTCCATGGAGGCGCAGGTTAATTCTGTGTCCACCTGGTACGCAGGCTGAGACCCTACCTGCCCGCGAACTGTCTCGCCAGAGTGGTGCATGCTCTAGTTATCTCACGCTTGGACTACTGCAACGCGCTCTACGTGGGGCTACCTTTGAAGGTGACCCAGAAACTGCAATTAATCCAGAATGCGGCAGCTAGACTGGTGACTGGGAGCGGCCGCCCAGACCACAGAACTTGAAAGACCTACATTGGCTCCCAGTCCATTTCCGAGCACGATTCAAAGTGTTGGTGCTGACCTTTAAAGCCCTAAACGGCCTCGGTCCTGTATACCTGAAGGAGCGTCTCCACCCCCATTGTTCAGCCCGGACACTGAGATCCAGCGCCGAGGGCCTTCTGGCGGTTCCCTCATTGTGAGAAGTGAGGCTACAGGGAACCAGACAGAGGACCTTCTCGGTACTGGCGCCCGCCCTGTGGAACGGCATCCCATCAGATATCAAAGAGATAAATAATTACCTGACATTCAGAAGACATCTTAAGGCAGCCCTGTTCAGGGAAGTTTTTAATATGTAACGCTGTACTGTTTTTAACACTGATTGGGAGCTGCCCAGAGTGGCTGGGGAAACTCAGCCAGATGGGCGGGGTATAAATAATAAATTATTATTATATTATTATTATTATTCTTTGGCACTGCCCTTCTTTGGGATTCAGATGTAGACTGATCTTCTCCAATCCTCTGGTCACTTATGAGTTTTCCAAACTTGCTGGCATATTGAGTGTAGCACCGTAACAGCATCATCATTTAACATTTTAAATAGTTCAGCTGGAATACCATCACTTCCACTGGCCTTGTTATTTGCAGTGCTTTCTAAGGCCCACTTGACCTCACTCTACTCAGAGTAGACACATTTAAATTAATGTACACCAGTCATGTTCATAAAGTTCAATTGGTTTACTCTGAGTGGGACTAACATTGGCTACAGCCCAATGAAATTTAGGGGTAAGAAAAATTAAGGAACAGCATCTTCACAGAAAAGAAGAGTACAATAATTAGCCTGTGAATTAAATGTGAAATAAAACTGTATTAAAGCATATGGTGACATGCATTGATTAGAGCAGGCAAAATTAGTTATTGCTGAGACAATTCTGCTCCTGGCCTTCCTCCTCCACCCCCCCCCCCTAAAAGTATATTAGGTTTCCAAAGGGAGAAAAAGAAAAACAGCTAACTATTCAAAGCAGAAGTTTAAATCAATCCAGCAAAGGAAGCCCAGGGAAAATTAATCCAGTTAATACATTAGAGTAAAAAATAGCTTTAAAAGTGAAAATAGTTTTGTCTGAGCATCACCAGAGAACAAAGGAAACAAAATGAAATCAAAAAACAAAATTAACCTGACTTCTGTAATGAGAAAAGAGAGACTGAAAAAAAATGAAATACAACTGTTCCTAAGCCAATCCCCAACACAGGATGGCAGCTCAAAAGTTAGACTGAGCAACAAAATAATGAAGGGATGGGTGTTTGAAATCATTAAATTCTATCTTCTCTCAAAGAGAAGGCAAAAGCTGGGACTAGAAGGAGGAAATAATGCAGCAGTATACCAGAAAAACCAGAACTAAATACTGGGCCAAAAGTTAAATCAAGTAACAATGCAGAAGTGCAGCAACCAAAAACCTTTTCCTACTCTAACCTCAAATCCCTGACTGTCTAAAGACTGTCTCTCTGTTTGGGTATTTTGAGGAGGAGACTGGTGATGCTTATCAGGAACACTCTGGGCCCGTGAAGCTGTTGGGAGAAAGGAAGCATCTCAGCCTTGTATAGTGGTACCTCGGGTTAAGTACTTAATCCGTTCCAGAGGTCTGTTCTTAACCTGAAACTGGTCTTAACCTGAAGCACCACTTTAGCTAATGGGGCCTCCTGCTGCCGCCGCACTGCCGAAGCACAATTTCTGTTCTCATCCTGAAGCAAAGTTCTTAACCTGAAGCACTATTTCTGGGTTAGCGGAGTCAGTGACCTGAAGCGTATGTAACCTGATATCTGAGGTTGTTGAGGGCAGCAGTTGAGCTTGCAGGGCAGCAGTTGAAGAAGGAGCAAAAAGGGGTGTGGGGTTTTTTTTTGTGTGTGTGTGTGTGTGTGTGTGTGTTTCTTTGTGGCTGATTAGCTGTTCTCCCTGTGCAAAGGTCAGAGGGGGCAGGATTTCTGTTGAGGCAGGTGATTAGCTGTTGGAGGAGCTTATCAGAGCTTGCAGGGTAGTTTGATCCATCTTTTAGATTTAGGGGAGCTAGTCTCAAACGTTTGTTGGAGGAGACCTAGGTTTTTTTGTGGGGGGAGTTATTTGTCCTGTCTTCACGCTTTTTATGATGGAGGACCGCTGTAGCCACCCCCAAAGACACGTTCTCAAGATGGAGGGGGAGGGAACAGCTGCAGTCGCCTGCGGTTTCTGCGCAATGTTTGCCATCTTGCCAAAGGTTGCAGGCAGCTTTACCTGCAGCAATTGCATGTTGATTGCCCTCTTAAAAGACAAAGTCCAGCAACTGGAGGAACATGTAGCTACGCGCCAAAGAATTAGAGAGCTGGAGCTCTTCTTGGAAGCAACAGAGCACACCGTCTCCACCAAGGAGGAGACATGGGACTCCCCTGAGAAGGAGGCTAGTTCACCAACACAGGAGCCAGATATATGGAGAAACGTGACTCAAAGAAGTAGGAGGACCAGGGTTCGCTCTGATTGTTTAGAAATACACAATCGCTTTGAGGTCCTCTCCCCTAGCATGGAAGACAAAGAGCAGACTCCATTTGAGGATCTCTCCCTCATTACAGTCAATCAGGTATATGAAGACGAGCAGCAAAGTCAGTCCTCAGGGAATGTGCAGGCGACCTTGGAACGGACAGCTCACGGAAGAACCCCGACCAAACCTAAGAGGAGGCGTGTAGTGGTGATAGGGGATTCCCTACTGAGGGGAACAGAAGCAGTGATCTGTGGGCCTGACAAGATGTCTCGGGAAGCGTGCTGGAAAAATAGTGGAAGTGAACAGCTGGCTTCGCAAATGGTGTAAACAGGAACGGTTTGGATTCTTAGATCACGGACTGCAGTTTCTTGAAGATGGACTTCTGGCAAGCGATGGGCTACACCTCACAACGGTTGGGAGAAATGTTTTTGCCAAAAATCTCAGAAACCTCATCAGGAGGGCTTTAAACTGACTAATGTGGGGGAGGGAGACAGTGCTCCTGAAGGTAGGAGTCTATCAATTGATGAAGATGATCATCCAAATGTCATAGACCAAATGGAGCAAACAGCACGCAGACCTAGTGGTGGGAGGAAAAAATCCTTAAATAAGAGACACAGGGGAATGATTAATGGACTTCAATGTCTGTACACTAATGCGCAAAGCATGGGAAATAAACAAGATGAGCTTGAGCTCTTGGTACAGCAAACTAAATATGACATAATAGGCATCACTGAAACCTGGTGGGATAAGTCCCACGATTGGAATGTAATAATGGAGGGATACAATCTATTTCAGAGAAACAGACCAGACAAGAAAGGAGGAGGAGTAGCGTTATATGTCAGGGATGTGTATACCTGTGAAGAGATCCAAGATTTAGAACCTCAAAGCCAAAGTGAGAGCATTTGGGTCAAAATTAAGGGAGAGAAGAATAACAGAGACCTCATTGTGGGAGTTTACTATAGATCCCCAAGCCAAATGGAGGACATAGATGATGCCTTCCTGGAACAGATGGCCAAGCATGCAAAAGGAAGGGAGATAGTAGTAATGGGGGACTTCAATTGCTGTGATCACCAATAGTCAGCATGGATTTCTGAAAAATAAGTCATGTCAGACTAACCTGATCTCGTTTTTTGACAGAATTACAAGCCTGGTAGATGAAGGGAACGCAGTGGATGTAGCCTACCTTGATTTCAGCAAGGCATTTGACAAGGTGCCCATGATATTCTTGTAAAGAAGCTGGTAAAATGTGGTCTTGACTATGCTACCACTCAGTGGATTTGTAACTGGCTGACTGACCGAACCCAAAGGGTGCTCATCAATAGTTCCTCTTCATCCTGGAGAAGAGTGACTAGTGGGGTGCCACAGGGTTCTGTCTTGGGCCCGGTCTTATTCAACATCTTTATCAACGACTTGGATGATGGACTCAAGGGCATCCTGATCAAATTTGCAGATGACACCAAACTGGGAGGGGTGGCTAACACCCCAGAGGACAGGATCACACTTCAAAACAACCTTGACAGATTAGAGAACTGGGCAAAAACAAACAAGATGAATTTTAACAGGGAGAAATGTAAAGTATTGCACTTGGGCAAAAAAAATGAGAGGCACAAATAGAAGATGGGTGACACCTGGCTTGAGAGCAGTACATGTGAAAAGGATCTAGGAGTCTTGGTTGACCACAAACTTGACATGAGCTAACAGTGTGACGCGGCAGCTAAAAAAGCCAATGCAATTCTGGGCTGCATCAATAGGAGTATAGCATCTAGATCAAGGGAAGTAATAGTGCCACTGTATTCTGCTCTGGTCAGACCTCACCTGGAGTACTGTGTCCAGTTCTGGGACCACAGTTCAAGAAGGACACTGACAAACTGGAACGTGTCCAGAGGAGGGCAACCAAAATGGTCAAAGGCCTGGAAACGATGCCTTATGAGGAACGGCTAAGGGAGCTGGGCATGTTTAGCCTGGAGAAGAGGAGGTTAAGGGGTGATATGATAGCCATGTTCAAATATATAAAAGGATGTCACATAGAGGAGGGAGAAAGGTTGTTTTCTGCTGCTCCAGAGAAGCGGACACGGAGCAATGGATCCAAACTACAAGAAAGAAGATTCCACCTAAACATTAGGAAGAACTTCCTGACAGTAAGAGCTGTTTGACAGTGGAATTTGCTGCCAAGGAGTGTGGTGGAGTCTCCTACTTTGGAGGTCTTTAAGCAGAGGCTTGACAACCATATGTCAGGAGTGCTCTGATGGTGTTTCCTGCTTGGCAGGGGGTTGGACTCGATGGCCCTTGTGGTCTCTTCCAACTCTATGATTCTATGATTCTATATTTCTTCTGGCAATCTCATCCAGCCCAGCCTTTCGCATGATGAATTATGGATATAAGTTAAATAAGCAGGGAGACCATGTATAGCCTTGTCGTACTCCTTTCCCAATTTTGAACCAATCAGTTGTTCCATATCCAGTTCTAACTGTAGCTTCTTGTCCCACATAGAGATTTCTCAGGAGACAGATGAGGCACTCCCAGTTCTTTAAGAACTTGCCATAGGCTGTCTGGCTCAAGGTCAGCAACCACACTACCTGGGGTGTACAAGACATCCATATCTTTCTGGTATAATTCCTCTGTGTATTCTTGCCACCTCTTCTTGATGTCTTCTGCTTCTGTTAGGTCCTTTCCACTTTTGTCTTTTATTATGGTAAGCTTTGTACAAAATGTTCCTTTCATATCTCCAATTTTCTTGAACAGATCTCTGGTTCTTCCCATTCTGTCGTTTTCCTATACAGTGGTGCCTCGCAAGATGAAAAGAATCCGTTCTGTGATTCTCTTCGTCTAGCAGTTTTTTTCGTCTTGCGAAACAAGCCCATTGAAGGATTAGCGGATTAGCGCTATTAGCGCTATTAGAGGCTTTTAGAGGCTTTTAGCGGCTTATCTGGTGATCGGATCAGCTGATAAGCGGCTTAGCGGCTTAGAAAAAGGGGGGGGAGAAAAAAACCAGCAGGAACTCGCAAGACATTGTCATCTTGCGAAGCAAGCCCATAGGAGATTCGTTTTGCGAAGCACCTCCAAAACGGAAAACTCTTTCGTCTAGCGAGTTTTCCGTCTTGCGAGGCATTCGTCTTGTGGGGCACCACTGTATTTCTTTGCATTGCTTGTTTAAGAAGGCCTTCTTGTCTCTCCTTGCTATTTTTTTTTGAAATCTGCATTCAATTTCCTGTATCTTTCACTATCTCCCTCACATTTTGCTTGCCTTCTCTCCCCCGCTATTTGTAAGGCCTTGTTGGACAGCCACTTTGCTTTCTTGCATTTCCTTTTCATTGGGATGGTTTTCGTTGCTGCCTCCTGTATAATGTTACGAGCCTCCATCCATAGTTCTTCAGGCACTCTGTCCACCAAATCTAAATCCTTAAACCTGTTCCTCACTTCCACTGTGTATTCATAAGGGATTTGATTTAGATTGCATCTTACCGGCCCAGTGGTTTTTCCTACTTTCTTCAGTTTAAGCTTGAATTTTGCTATAAGAAGCTGATGATCTAAGCCACAGTCAGCTCCAGGTCTTGTTTTTGCTGACTGTATAGAGCTTCTCCATCTTTGGCTGCAGAGAATATAATCAATCTGATTTCGATGCTGCCCATCTGGTGATGTCCATGTGTAGAGTCGTCTCTTGTGTGTTGGGAAAGAGTGTTTGTGGTGACCAGCTTGTTCTCTTGGCAGAACTCTATTAGCCTTTGCCCTGCTTTGTTTTGAACTCCAAGGCCAAACTTGCCAGTTGTTCCTTTTATCTCTTGACTCCCTACTTTAGCATTCCAATCCCCTATAATGAGAAGAACATCCTTCTTTGGTGTCATTTCTATAAGGTGTTGTAAGTCTTCATAGAATTGGTCAATTTCAGTTCAGTGGTTGGTGCATAAACTTGGATTACTGTGATGTTAAAAGGTCTGCCTTGGATTCGTATCGAGATCATTCTATCATTTTTGAGATTGCATCCCAGTACAGCTTTCGCCACTCTTTTTTTGACTATGAGGGCCACTCCATTTCTTTTATGGGTTTCTTGCCCACAGTAGTCATCTCATCTGTCCTCCCAGTTGAACGACGTGGCCCAGGGAGAGAGGGAAAAATAGTGGAAGTGAACAGCTGGCTTCGCAAATGGTGTAAACAGGAACGGTTTGGATTCTTAGATCACGGACTGCAGTTTCTTGAAGATGGACTTCTGGCAAGCGATGGGCTGCACCTCACAATGGTTGGGAGAAATGTTTTTGCCAAAAATCTCAGAAACCTCATCAGGAGGGCTTTAAACTGACTAATGTGGGGGAGGGAGACAGTGCTCCTGAAGGTAGGAGTCTATCAATTAATGAAGATGATCATCCAAATGTCATAGACCAAATGGAGCAAACAGCACGCAGACCTAGTGGTGGGAGGAAAAAATCCTTAAATAAGAGACACGGGGGAATGATTAATGGACTTCAATGTCTGTACACTAATGCGCAAAGCATGGGAAATAAACAAGATGAGCTTGAGCTCTTGGTACAGCAAACTAAATATGACATAATAGGCATCACTGAAACCTGGTGGGATAAGTCCCACGATTGGAATGTAATAATGGGGGGATACAATCTATTTCAGAGAAACAGACCAGACAAGAAAGGAGGAGGAGTGGCGTTATATGTCAGGGATCTGTATACCTGTGAAGAGATCCAAGATTTAGAACCTCAAAGCCAAAGTGAGAGCATTTGGGTCAAAATTAAGGGAGAGAAGAATAACAGAGACCTCATTGTGGGAGTTTACTATAGATCCCCAAGCCAAACGGAGGACATAGATGATGCCTTCCTGGGACAGATGGCCAAGCATGCAAAAGGAAGGGAGATAGTAGTAATGGGGGACTTCAATTACCCGGATATTTGTTGGATGTCAAACTCAGCCAAGAGCATAAGGTCAAACAGATTCCTCACTGGCCTTGCAGACAACTTCATTGTCCAGAAAGTGGGAGGAACAACAAGAGGAACAGCCATTTTAGATCTGGTCCTAACCAATGTTGATGACCTGGTTAGTGGGGTAGAAGTGGAAGGATCATTAGGCGCGAGTGATCATGCTCTTCTGAAGTTTACTATACAGCGGAAAGGAGCAGCCAAGCATACTAGGACTATGGGTATGTTTGTAGGGTATGTTCGTAGCAAAAGGAAGAACAAAGAAACAGTGGGGTCACTCAGAGGAGAAGATGGTGAAATGCAAACAGGGGACACAGAAAGGGCTGAACTCCTCAATGCCTTCTTTGCCTCAGTCTTCTCCGATAAAGAAAAGAATGCCCAACCTGAAGAATTTGGAGCACATGATTCAGCAAAGGAAACACAGCCCAGAATAACTAAGGAGATAGTACAAGAATACTTGGCTAGTTTAGATAATAATAATAATAATAATAATAAATTTTATTTATATCCTGCCCTCCCCAGCCAAGCCGGGCTCAGGGCGGCTAACAACAATCAAATAAACAATCAAATAATAACACATTCTAAAAATATTTCATTATAAAAATTAGTTAAAATCAAATTGATGGTGTCAGGGGTTTAGGTGCAGAGGCACGGACAAGGGAGGAAACAGAGAGCGAAGGGGAGGAGACAGAGGAAAGGATGAGTGATGACGACGACCCGAGATCTCCCAGTCTTTCCAGTGAATCAGAGGATTCACAGAAAGGAGCACCAGTGGCCAGGGCAAGGGGGGAGTCTAGGGAGGCACCCCAGGAAGATAGAGCCAGAGGAGACTCAGGGGGGAGCAGCTGGAAATCGGGACCAGCGTCACCGCCAGGAAGCAGGGAAGAGGAAAGGAGCCAGGGGGGAAGCGCTGGCAGCTCACCACGGGAGGGAGGGCAGGAGTCAGGAGTGGCCACACCTCCATCGGGGAGCGAAGAAACGGTTAAGAGGAAAGTGGAAGGTTGGGCGCGCGCGCCAAGTTCAAATGCAGAGGAAGGCGGCGCAGTGAGCAGCCCCGAAAGGGAACCAGGTCCTAAAGCCCGGCGCAAGGAGGCAGAAGGGTCCGGGTCAGCGTCAGAAGAATCCCGGAAGGAAGAAGCCCCGGGGGGTAGAGGGACCCAGAGGAGGACAGTCAGGAGGAAAAGGTGGAGCAAGGCTAGGATATTAAGTTGGTGCGCACGGGGCGGAGACTCAGACGGAGCCTCGCCGATCTAGCTAGTAGACGTAGAGTTGCAGACAGCAGCGTGAGAATGGAAACTGTAATTCAATAAAGACTTTTACTTAATGACCGCTGGCTAGCGTGATCCTCTGTGAGCTAGGATCTTGAAGCAGCTCTGACAGTAGGCTCCGTCTCCACATTGTGGGCATCTGCAGCCTCGAGGAGGGGAGAGAAACAGGCGCCCACTAGCGAGCTCACGAACGGCAGGAGACATGACGGCTGAACAGCAGATAGAGGACCTCAGAAAAGCAGTGGCACAACTGAACGCCGAGGTTCTCGCATCCAGGAAGAGAGAGGACGAGGCAGCTGCCGCCTGCAGGGATCTCCAGGTCAGGTTAGACGTACTGGCAAAGCAAACACCCCGGCAGGAGGGAATTGGGTTGGCGAGACGGACAGGCGGGCTACTCTCTCACTTCGATGGGAACCTGCAACAGTATCCCAACTTTAGAGCCGACGTACTGTGCGCACTGCAACTGTTGCATAAAGACTTTAGAGATGAACAGGAGAGAGTGGGGTTCATCATGTCCCATCTGCATGGGGAGGCGAAAGCAGGGTTGCGCAATTTATGGAGAGATAACGATCCGGCGCTCCAGAATGCGGATGCCTTTCTTAAAGCGATGGATGGGTGTTTCTTATCAAGTATTGACATTGATCTTGCACGGAAGGAGGTGCATGGGCTGAGACAAGGGAGGGCCAGCGTCAGACAGTATCATGCCCGCTTTTTCGCCTTGGTCAGCGCCCTGGAATGGGACAGAGATTCGGCTCCTGTAAGAGACCTCTTTTGGGAGGGACTGCACAACTCGATTAAAGATGAGATAGCGAGGGGGGAGAGACCCCGAACCACCCAGGAGGTCGTTCAGAGGGCACTGGCAGTGGGGGTGAGGCTGGAAGGACGTCCGTGGAGCAAGGACGAAGGACGTGGAGGGCGCGAACCAGCCGGGGGCCCCTCCTTCTTTCCCAGAGAAGCAGCGCGGGCGCAATCCACGCCTCCGCCAGGAGGAGGAGCCGAACCTATGGAGGTTGGAGGTGCAAGGGCTCAGTCAGCAACCAGAGCCCTAGCACCGGCAGCAGTGAAGGCGAAGCCTCCTAGAGGGACCAGGAAGTGTTACGTCTGTGAGCAGCCAGGGCATATGGCGAAAGAGTGTCCCCAGAGGCCCCACAAGCTTACTGCAGCCTCAGCAATGGTGACTGCAGCAACGCAGCAGGGAGGACCACAGCAGGGAAACGACGATGTCTGGCTGGAGGAAGAGGCACTGGGGCCCAGCCAGACGTGTTAGTGACGCAGTCCCCAGAAATTTTACAGCCAGTGAACCCCCTCCCGCCCAAACCAGTAGTGAGGCTCACAGCATCTCTCCAGCTGCCCAATGGAATCACCATGGACGTGCCAATCACCATCGACTCCGGCAGCAACGCGGACTTTATAGGGCAGGAATTTGTCGACAGGCACGCTGTGCAGTTGCTGCCGGCCACACTGCCCCTGCAGGTTGTCACGGTGGATGGCAGGGAGCTGCTAGGGGGGCAAGTGGTGAAGCAGACGCCACCAATGGTGATGCGACTTGGGAATCACAGGGAAGTCATCAGCTTCAACGTCACTCAACTGTCTGACACGCCCATTGTATTGGGCATGAGTTGGCTGGACAAGCACAGCCCAACGATGGCTTGGTTCCAGAGGCAGCTGGTCTTCGGCTCTTCCTTTTGTGCTGAACACTGCATCGTACCCAGGCAGGAAGGAGAGGAAGAGGAGTCACAGCTGCTGCTAGGCACGCTGCAAGCGATTCCCCACAAGTACGCAGAATTTCTAGAAGTTTTCTGCGAGAAGGAGGCGGACAGGCTACCCCCTCACAGACCATATGACTGCAAAATTGACCTGCTGCCGGGGGCGGCGCTGCCTAAAGGGAAGCTGTATTCCATGTCTGAGGACGAACTGCAGGAACTCAAAGACTTCATCGATCATAATTTGGAGCGCGGTTTCATCCGGGAGTCTAAGGCAGCGGGGGGCAGTCCTGTATTCTTTGTTAAGAAGCGAGACACGCCCCAAAAAAGACTTGTAGTGGATTACAGGATTTTGAACAGTGTGACCAAGCCGTCGGACTTCCCCATGCCCCGCATCGACGACCTCCTGGCGAAGGTACGGAAGGGAAAGGTGTTCACCAAGTTGGACCTGCGGGGGGCGTACAACCTCATTCGCATGCGGGAGGGTGATGAGTGGAAGACAGCCATGTTCACGCCACTGGGTACCTACGAATACAGAGTTATGCCTTTTGGACTGCAAAATGGCGCTCACGTTTTTCAAGCATTTATGCATCACGTGTTGGCGGGACTTCTCTACAAGACGTGCGTCTGTTTCTTGGATGACATCCTGATCTTTTCGGAGTCGCAGCAAGAACATGACAAGCACGTCAAGGAAGTGCTGGGCAGGCTAAAGCAACACAGGCTCTACGCCAAGCTGGAGAAGTGCCAATTTGACGTGCCGGAGGTGGATTTTCTGGGCTACAAGCTGTCTGACAAGGGGCTCGCCATGGACAGCGCCAAGGTTCGAGCAGTGTTGGATTGGAAGAGCCCACGCAACCGGAAGGAGGTCCAACGGTTTGTCGGCTTTGCGAACTTCTATCGCAAGTTTATCAAGGGCTTCGCGATGCAGACGGCGGCCATCACTGACACCCTTAGCTCCAAGAAGAAGAAGTTCATCTGGACAGAGCAGGCGGAGCAGTCCTTTCAGGCCCTCAAGCGTCTCTTCGCGTCGGAAGAGCAGTTGCTTCATGTCAACCCCAGCATGCCGATGAGGGTGGAGACAGACGCTTCGGACAGAGCAGTGGGGGCGGTCCTGCTGCAGAAGGATCCGCAGGGCGTGTGGCGGCCGGGAGCGTTTTACTCCAGGAAGCTCAGCAAGTCCGAGCAGAACTACACCATATGGGACAGGGAGTTGCTGGCCATTCATGCAGCGTTCAAGGCGTGGAGGCACTTTCTGATCGGCGCCAAGCACACGGTGCAGGTTTGCACGGACCACAAGAATCTGGAACACTGGCGCACGGCACAGTTCCTGAACCAGAGGCAGATACGTTGGGCTGAGTTCTTTGCGGACTTCGACTTCCGAATAGAGTATGTCCCGGGGGACACCAACATCATGGCAGACGCTCTCTCCCGCAAGCCACAGTATCTGGAGGACGCAACACCAGCGGCCGCCATGCACATCTTTGCACCGACAGTGTGGGCGTGCGCCGCGGCGACCGTGGACCTAGAGGCGGTGCGGCGAGCGTTGCAGGGGGACTCCTTCGCACAAACGAAGATGGCAGAGGTGCGAGGGGGCAAGGCAGCGGCCGACGGTTTCCAGCTACGAGATGGATTGCTCATCCGTAAAGGGGCCATCTACGTGCCGGGTGACGAACTTCGAGCCAAGGTGCTACAGCAGCTGCACGACGCACCCACGGCCGGGCACTTTGGCAAGGAGAAGACGGTGGAATTAGTAGCCAGGGATTTCTGGTGGCCTGGAATGAGAGGGGAGGTCGCAGACTACGTGGCGAGGTGTGACACCTGCCAGAGGGCAAAGCCGGTGCACAAACCGCCGGCTGGACTGTTGGAGCCGCTGCAAACTCCGGTCGAACCTTGGGAAAGGGTGGCTCTGGACTTTGTCACGGATCTGCCCAGCTCAAGGGGCAAGACGGCAGTGTTGGTGGTTGTGGACCTGTTCTCCAAGATGGCGCATTTCATTCCGTGTGCTAAGGTAGCCACGGCAGAGCAAACCGCCAAACTGTTCATAGACCACGTGTTCAAGGTTCACGGTCTGCCACGGTCTATTCTGTCCGACCGCGGGCGGCAGTTCATCTCGAACTTCTGGCAGAAGCTGATGGGCTTCCTAAACGTCAAGATCAATCTGGCGTCGGCGAGACACCCGCAGACCAACGGGCAAGCGGAGCGAGCCAATGCCATCATGCAGCAGTACCTGAGATGTTATGCAAACCAACAGCCTGCGACGTGGGTGGATTGCCTGCCGCTTGCAGAGTTTGCCTACAACAACACGAAGCACGTATCCACGGGCGTCACGCCGTTCTTCGCCAACAACGGGCGGCACCCTAGAACCTTCCCGGGACTGGAATGCAGGGGAGAAGGGGAGCCGCAGTCAGCAGATGCGTTCGCGTCGGAGCTGCAGGAAGTCCACGATCAGCTGAGGCGCCACCTGGAGCTGGCTAAACACGCATACAAGGTACAAGCGGACAAACACAGAAGGGTTGGCGAAGAGCTCCACGTGGGAGACTGGGTCTGGTTAGCAGCCCACGCAGTGCCGGCCAGGTCGTTGGCCAAGAAGAAACTAGGGCATAAACAACTGGGGCCATACCAAGTCGAAGAGCAGGTCAACCCGGTGGCTTTCAGGCTGGCGCTTCCGGAGGGTTCCAGAATGCATCCGGTGTTCCACAGATCGGTGCTCACTCCCTACAAGGCACCGCACAGGTTCCAGGAACCCGGAACGGCGCCGAGTCCGCTCAGAGAAGGAACGGGGCACGCGGGAGTGGCACAGGAGGAGCGCATCAACGAAGTCACGGAGATTTTGGACTCCAGATGGGGGGAAGAGGGAGTAGAATACTTTCTCGCCAGGGAAGGCACCCCGGCCAGTGCGAACAGCTGGGTGCCGGGCTACGCTTTAGACGAACCTCTGCTCAAAGAAGAGTTTCATGCCCTCTTCCCACATAGACCTATGCCAGCAGACTTTTTCGACGACTGGCTTTTCACGCCCACGCTTTCGGACAGCACGTTCAGGGGGTTCGACTCGGACGAGGAACCAACACGAGACGTCCGTTCCCCGGAGGGGTCACCCTCGGGATCTGTCTCAGAACCCTCGTATTGGTGGGACGATAGGCCGGAGGAGCAGTTCCGCAGGAAGTGGCTGGACTGTTCCGGCCGAGCAACGCCGCCTGGAGGAAGTGCGGGAGAGACGGACATGGACATTTTCGGGGACGACCCTGGTTTCGAGCACGGCGGCACAGAGATGGAAGAGGAGGTGACTGTCGTCAACGAGAGCAGAGAGGAAGACCCGGAAGAGTTCCGATGGAGGCCTGCCACGGGAAGCGACCGATATCCGACGTTCGTCCCTTTGCAACAGCAGCCCCCAGCTCCAGCACCGGAAGGAGGGGAGGGGGGACTGGGGGGCTTCGAGGGGGGGATGGATGTCAGGGGTTTAGGTGCAGAGGCACGGACAAGGGAGGAAACAGAGAGCGAAGGGGAGGAGACAGAGGAAAGGATGAGTGATGACGACGACCCGAGATCTCCCAGTCTTTCCAGTGAATCAGAGGATTCACAGAAAGGAGCACCAGTGGCCAGGGCAAGGGGGGAGTCTAGGGAGGCACCCCAGGAAGATAGAGCCAGAGGAGACTCAGGGGGGAGCAGCTGGAAATCGGGACCAGCGTCACCGCCAGGAAGCAGGGAAGAGGAAAGGAGCCAGGGGGGAAGCGCTGGCAGCTCACCACGGGAGGGAGGGCAGGAGTCAGGAGTGGCCACACCTCCATCGGGGAGCGAAGAAACGGTTAAGAGGAAAGTGGAAGGTTGGGCGCGCGCGCCAAGTTCAAATGCAGAGGAAGGCGGCGCAGTGAGCAGCCCCGAAAGGGAACCAGGTCCTAAAGCCCGGCGCAAGGAGGCAGAAGGGTCCGGGTCAGCGTCAGAAGAATCCCGGAAGGAAGAAGCCCCGGGGGGTAGAGGGACCCAGAGGAGGACAGTCAGGAGGAAAAGGTGGAGCAAGGCTAGGATATTAAGTTGGTGCGCACGGGGCGGAGACTCAGACGGAGCCTCGCCGATCTAGCTAGTAGACGTAGAGTTGCAGACAGCAGCGTGAGAATGGAAACTGTAATTCAATAAAGACTTTTACTTAATGACCGCTGGCTAGCGTGATCCTCTGTGAGCTAGGATCTTGAAGCAGCTCTGACAGATGGCAACCGATTAAACAAAATTCTGTGCAGGTTGCCAGAGGAGGGAGTCAGGCTGCGCCCTGACCAAAGGCCTGGCGGAACAACTCTGTCTTGCAGGCCCTGCGGAAAGATGTCAGGTCCCGCAGGGCTCTGGTCTCATGAGGCAGAGCATTCCACCAGATTGGAGCCGCAGCCGAGAAGGCCCTGGCTCTAGTTGAGCCAGCCTAACCTCTCTGAGGCCTGGGACCTTGAGGATGTTATTATTTGCAGACCGTAGGTTCCTCTGTGGGGCATACCGGGAGAGCCGGTCCCGTAGGTACGAGGGTCCTAGGCCGTGTAGGGCTTTGAAGGTTAAAACCAGCACCTTAAACCTGATCCTGTACTCCACCGGGAGCCAGTGCAGCTGGTATAGTACCGGATGAATGTGATCTCGCAGCGAAGACCCCATAAGGAGTCTCGCCGCGGCATTCTGCACCCGCTGGAGTTTCTGGGTCAGTCTCAAGGGCAGCCCCACGTAGCGCGAGTTACAATAATCCAGTCTGGAGGTGACCGTCGCATGGATCACAGTGGCTAGGTCAGGGCGAGAGAGATAAGGGGCCAACTGCTTAGCTTGGCGGAGATGGAAAAATGCCGCCTTTGTTATAGCTGTAATCTGCGCCTCCATAGAGAGGGAGGTATCGAAGATTACACCCAAACTCTTAACGGACGGTGCTGGCACTAATTGCACCCTCGCAAGAGATGGGAGTTGCCCCCTCGATCCCATATCGTCCCGCCCCAGCCAGAGGACCTCTGTCTTCGAAGGATTTAACTTCAACCGGCTCCCACGTAGCCATCCAGCCACAGCTTCCAGACATCTGGTCAGTGTGTCTGGGGCCGAGTCAGGATGGCCATCCATCAACAGATAGTGTCAGGGGTTCAGGAGCAGAGACGCAGAGAAGGGAGGAGACAGAGAGCGAGGGGGAGGAATACGAAGGAAAGATGAGTGGGGATGACGACCCGAGATCACCGAGCCTGTCCAGTGAGTCCGAGGATTCCCAGAAGGGAGCGCCAGCGGTCAGAGCAAGGGGGGAAAGCAGGGGGACACCCCAGGAAGAAGGGTCCAGAGAGGGATCAGAGAGCAGCAGTTGGAGATCGGGACCCACGTACCCAGCTGGGAGCAGCGGGGAGAAAGGGGACCAGATATCGGGTTCCGGAGGCTTTCAGAAGGAGGGAGGGCATGAGTCAGGAGTAGTCACGCCCACCTCGGGGAGCGACGAAACGATCAAGAGGAAGGTAGAGAGTTGGGCGCGCGCGCCAAGTTCAAATGTAGCGGAAGCTGGCGCAGTAAGCAGCCCAGAGAGTGAGCCAGGTCCCAAAGCCCGCCGCAAGGAGGCGGAAGGGTCAGGGGGATCCGCGTCAGAAGAGAGTAGGAAAGAAGAGACCCCGGGGGGCAGAAGGACCCAGAGACGGAAGGAAAGGCGCAGGAGGTGGAGCAAGGCTAGGGTATTAAGCTGGTGTGCTAGAGGCGGAGACTCAGACGGGTCTTCGCCGGTCTGACCTAGAAGAAGTAGGGCTGCACATTGCAGTTTGGAAATGGAACCTGTAATCCAATAAAGACTCTTTTAACCGGAACGCTGGCTAACGTGGTCCTATGTGAGCTGGGACTGAGTGGCAGCCCTGACAGTAAGACCCGTCTCCATTAGCTTCGGACACCTGATACCTCGCAGCGGAGGCAGAAGCAGCGAGAGGAGGAAATTGGTGTTTGGGAGCAAGCTCACAACGGTTGGCAGAGATGACGGAAGCAGAGAAAATTTCAGCGCTGCAACAGGCAGTGACCCAATTGAACGCGGAGGTACAGGCATCCAAGAAAAGGGAGGAGGATGCGGCAGCCGCCTACAGAGATCTCCACGCCAGGTTTGAAGCATTGGTTAAGCATGGGCAGCCAGGACCCAGACCGGAGGGGGTTGGGTTGGCACGGAGAGCAGGAGGGCTTGTGGCTCACTTCGATGGGAATTTACAACAGTACCCCAATTTTCGAGCAGACGTAATGTGCGCACTGCAACTGCTGGCAAAAGACTTTAGAGATGAGGAAGAGAAAGTGGGGTTTATACTATCCCATTTGCATGGGGATGCTAAAGCGTGGCTACGCAATTTGTGGAGGGATAAAGATCCGGCGCTTCAGAGTGCAGATGCCTTTATCAAAGCGATGGATGCGTGCTTTTTATCTACCATTGACGTGGATCTTGCCCGACGGGAGATTCATGGACTGGAACAAGGGAGGGCGAGCGTACGGCAGTACCACGCCCGCTTTTTTGCGCTGGTCAGTGCCTTGGAATGGGACCGGGATTCGCCCCCAGTCAGAGACCTATTCTGGGAGGGTCTGAGCAGTGCTGTTAAAGACGAAATTGCGAGGGGGGAGAGGCCCTGGAGCACGCAGGAGGTGGTCCAAAGGGCGCTGACTGTGGGGGTGAGGCTGGAAGAACGTCCATGGTGCAGAGACGAAGGACGTGGAGGGCGCGAAGCAGCGAGAAGTTTCTCTTTCGTTCCCAGGGAAGCTGCGCGTGCGCAATCCACACCTCCGCCAGGAGGGGGAGTGGAACCTATGGAGGTGGGAGGCGCCAGGGCTCAGTCAGCTACCAGAGCCCCTGCACCGGCGGCAGTCAAGACTAAACCTCCTAGAGGGACCCGGAAGTGTTACATATGCGACAGCTCTCAACACTTGGCGAAAGAGTGTCCCCAGAGGAGCTCCAAGCACACTGCAGCCTCCGCAACGGTGAAAGCGGCCACGCAACACAGCGAACCCCAGCAGGGAAACGACGATGTCTGGCTGGAGACAGAGGCACTGGGGCCCAGCCAGACGCATCACTGAAGCAGTCCCCAGCGATCTTGCAACCCACGGACCCCCTCCCACCCAAACCAGTAGTGCAGCTCACAGCATCTCTCCAGCTACCCGATGGCGTCACTATCGAAGTGCCGCTTTCTGTGGATTCTGGAAGCAACGCAGACTTTATAGCGCAGGATTTTGTGGAGCAGCACGCTATACAGCTATTACCTGCCACTCTGCCCCTGCAAGTCGTCACAGTGGATGGCAGAGAGTTGCTGGGGGGGCAGGTGGTGAAGCAGACGCCGCCAATGGTGATGCGCCTTGGTAACCACAGGGAAGTCATCAGTTTTAATGTCACCCGACTGTCGGACACACCCATTGTGTTGGGCATGAGTTGGCTGGACAGGCACAGTCCGACACTGGCTTGGTACCAGCGACAGCTGATCTTCGGCTCCTCTTACTGCGCAGAACACTGCATCCTGCGCAGACAGGAGGGAGAGGAGGAGGAATCACAACTGCAGTTGGGAACGTTGCAAGCAGTCCCCCACAAATACGCAGACTTTCTGGAGGTCTTCTGCGAGAAGGAGGCAGACAAGCTACCACCACACAGGCAATATGACTGCAAGATTGACCTCCTACCAGGGGCGACGCTACCGAAAGGGAAGCTGTATTCCATGTCTGAGGACGAACTACAGGAACTCAAACAGTTCATAGATCACAATTTGGAGCGCGGTTTCATCCGGGAGTCCAGGGCAGTAGGGGGCAGTCCTGTTTTCTTCGTGAAGAAGAAGGACACGCCCCAAAAAAGACTGGTGGTGGATTTTCGCCTCTTGAACAAGATGACCAAGCCCTCTGATTTCCCCATGCCCAGGATTGACGACCTACTGGCGACGGTGCGCAAGGGACGCGTGTTCACCAAGTTGGACCTGCGAGGGGCGTACAATCTCATCCGCATGAGGGAGGGCGATGAGTGGAAGACAGCCATGTTCACGCCTCTGGGCACCTACGAATACAGAGTGATGCCGTTTGGATTGCAAAACGGTTCTCACTGTTTTCAAGCTTTCATGCATCATGTGTTGGCGGGACTCCTCTACAAGAAGTGCGTCTGCTTTCTGGATGACATCCTGATATTCTCCGAATCGCAGCAAGCGCATGACCAAGACGTTCGGGAGGTGCTGGAGAGGTTGCAGCAGCATAGACTGTACGCCAAACTGGAGAAGTGCCAGTTCGACACGAAGGAGGTGGATTTCTTGGGTTACAAGTTGTCGGACAAGGGGCTAGCCATGGACAGCGCCAAGGTTCGCGCGGTGTTGGATTGGAAGAGCCCGCGCAACCGGAAGGAGGTCCAGCGGTTTGTCGGCTTCGCCAACTTCTATCGCAAGTTTATCAAGGGGTTCGCGATGCAGACGGCGGCTATTACAGACACGCTAAGCTCCAAGAAAAAGAAATTCATCTGGACGGAGCAGGCGGAGCAGTCCTTTCAGGCACTCAAGCGTCTCTTCGCGTCGGAAGAGCAACTGCTGCATATCGACCCCAGCAGACCGATGCGGGTAGAGACAGACGCGTCCGATAGAGCAGTGGGAGCTGTCCTGCTGCAGAGGGACCCACAGGGGGTCTGGAGGCCGGGAGCGTTCTACTCCAGAAAGCTCAGCAAGTCGGAGCAGAACTACACCATCTGGGACAGGGAGTTGCTTGCCATTCATGCAGCTTTCAAGGCGTGGAGACACTTCCTGATCGGCGCCAAGCACACGGTGCAGGTCTGCACGGACCACAAGAATCTGGAGCACTGGCGCACGGCGAAGTTCCTGAACCAGAGGCAGATACGTTGGGCGGAGTTCTTTGCTGACTTCGATTTCCGAATAGAGTACGTCCCAGGCGACACCAACATCATGGCGGATGCACTGTCCCGAAAACCGCAATACCTCGAAGAGGCGACGCCAGCGGCAGCCATGCACATCTTCGCGCCAACAGCGTGGGCGTGCGCTTCAGCCACAGTAGACCTGGATGCGGTGCGGCGGGCGTTGCAGGACGACTCATTCGCGCAGGCGAAGATGGCCGAGGTGCACAAGGGCACGGCGAAGAGCGACGAGTTCCAGATACGAGACGGCTTGCTCTTACGTAAAGGGGCCATCTACGTGCCGGGAGACGAACTTCGCGCCAAGGTACTGCAGCAGTTGCACGACGCACCCACGGCCGGGCACTTTGGCACAGAAAAAACGGTGGAATTAGTCGCAAGGGACTTTTGGTGGCCCAGACTGAGAGGGGAAGTCGCGGACTACGTCGCGAGGTGCGACACCTGCCAGAGGGCCAAACCGGTGCACAAACCACCGGCGGGACTGCTGGAACCGCTGCAAACGCCGTTTGAACCGTGGGAGAGGGTGGCCCTGGACTTTGTCACGGATCTACCCAGCTCGAGAGGCAAGACAGCTGTACTAGTGGTGGTGGACTTGTTCACCAAGATGGCACATTTCATACCGTGTGCGAAGGTGGCCACGGCAGAACAAACAGCCAAACTGTTCATAGCTCACGTGTTCAAAGTGCACGGGCTGCCGCGGTCTATACTGTCCGACCGCGGCCGCCAGTTCATCTCGAATTTCTGGCAGAAGCTGATGGGCTTCCTGAACGTCAAGATCAACCTGACATCAGCGAGACACCCGCAGACCAACGGGCAAGCGGAGAGGGTCAATGCCATCATGCAGCAGTACCTGAGATGCTATGCCAATCAACAGCCTGCGACGTGGGTGGATTACCTGCCGCTCGCCGAGTTCGCCTACAACAACACGAAGCACGTGTCCACAGGGGTGACGCCGTTCTTCGCCAACAATGGGAGGAATCCCAGAACCTTCCCGGGACTGGACAGAGTGGGGGAAGGGGAACCGCAGACGGCGGACGCTTTCGCGTCTGAGTTGCAGGAGGTCCACGATCAACTCCGACGGCAGCTGGAGCTAGCGAAGCACGCATACAAGGTGCAAGCTGACAAGCACAGGCGGGTTGGCGAAGAGATACGAGTGGGAGACTGGGTCTGGTTGGCAGCCCACGCAGTGCCGACCAGATCGTTAGCCAAGAAGAAGTTGGGGCACAAGCAACTCGGTCCATACCAAGTCGAAGCGCAGATCAACCCAGTAGCTTTCAGGCTGGTGCTACCGGAGGGTTCCAGGATGCATCCGGTGTTCCACAGGTCGGTGCTCACTCCCTACAGGACACCTCACAGGTTCCAGGAACCAGGAACGGCACCGAGTCCGTCTCAGGAGCGGACGGAGGCGGGGAGATTGCCACAGCAGGACCCCATCAACGAAGTCACGGAGATTTTGGACTCCAGATGGGGGGAAGACGGAGTAGAATACCTCCTAGCCAGAGAGGGCACCCGGGCCAGTGCTAATAGCTGGGTGCCAGACTACGCTTTGGAGGAACCCCTGCTCAAGGACGAGTTTCATGCCCTTTTCCCACACAGACCCATGCCAGCAGGCTTCTTCGACGACTGGTTGTTCACGCCCACACTTTCCTCCAGCACGTTCCATGGCTTCGACTCGGACGGGGAGCCCGCACAGGGCACACGTTCCCCAGAGGGGTCACCGGAGGGTTCGGCGTCCGACACCTCGTATTGGTGGGACGATCGGCCAGAGGAGCAGTGGCGCCGGAGGTGGCTGGAGATGCCAGGTCAAGCGACCGACGCAGAGACTGACATGGACATGTGCGGGGAGGATCTCGGTTTCGAGCACGGCGGCACTGAAATGGAGGCGGAGCAGCTCACCGTTGACGAACGCGAGGAGGAAGACTCGGAGGTCTTCAGTTGGCGGCCAGCGACGAGGAGCGAACTGTATCCGGCATTCACTCCTGTGATGATGGAGCACCCAGCAACCACCCTTGAAAGCGGGGAGGGGGGAAGGGGGGGCTTCGAGGGGGGGATGGATGTCAGGGGTTCAGGAGCAGAGACGCAGAGAAGGGAGGAGACAGAGAGCGAGGGGGAGGAATACGAAGGAAAGATGAGTGGGGATGACGACCCGAGATCACCGAGCCTGTCCAGTGAGTCCGAGGATTCCCAGAAGGGAGCGCCAGCGGTCAGAGCAAGGGGGGAAAGCAGGGGGACACCCCAGGAAGAAGGGTCCAGAGAGGGATCAGAGAGCAGCAGTTGGAGATCGGGACCCACGTACCCAGCCGGGAGCAGCGGGGAGAAAGGGGACCAGATATCGGGTTCCGGAGGCTTTCAGAAGGAGGGAGGGCATGAGTCAGGAGTAGTCACGCCCACCTCGGGGAGCGACGAAACGATCAAGAGGAAGGTAGAGAGTTGGGCGCGCGCGCCAAGTTCAAATGTAGCGGAAGCTGGCGCAGTAAGCAGCCCAGAGAGTGAGCCAGGTCCCAAAGCCCGCCGCAAGGAGGCGGAAGGGTCAGGGGGATCCGCGTCAGAAGAGAGTAGGAAAGAAGAGACCCCGGGGGGCAGAAGGACCCAGAGACGGAAGGAAAGGCGCAGGAGGTGGAGCAAGGCTAGGGTATTAAGCTGGTGTGCTAGAGGCGGAGACTCAGACGGGTCTTCGCCGGTCTGACCTAGAAGAAGTAGGGCTGCACATTGCAGTTTGGAAATGGAACCTGTAATCCAATAAAGACTCTTTTAACCGGAACGCTGGCTAACGTGGTCCTATGTGAGCTGGGACTGAGTGGCAGCCCTGACAGATAGAGTTGGGTGTCATCAGCATACTGATGGCAGCCCAGCCCAAAACTCCGGACAAGCTGGGCGAGGGGGCGCATAAAGATGTTAAAAAGCATCGGGGAGAGAATCGCACCCTGAGGCACTCCACACACCAAGGAGTGACGCGATGACAATTCCCCCCCAAGCGCCACCCTCTGTCCCCGATCAGAGAGAAACGAGATGTATTCAAGTCTCCAGGGTCAGATGAACTGCATCCAAGAGTATTAAAAGAACTGGCAGATGTGATCTCAGAACCACTGGCAGTCATCTTTGAGAATTCCTGGAGAACAGGCGAAGTCCCGGCAGACTGGAGGAGGGCAAATGTTGTCCCTATTTTCAAAAAGGGGAAAAGAGAGGACCCAAATAATTATCGCCCAGTCAGTCTGACATCAATACCAGGGAAGATTCTGGAGCAGATCATTAAGCAAACAGTCTGTGCGCACCTAGAAAGGAATGCTGTGATCACCAATAGTCAGCATGGATTTCTGAAAAATAAGTCATGTTAGACTAACCTGATCTCGTTTTTTGACAGAATTACAAGCCTGGTAGATGAAGGGAATGCAGTGGATGTAGCCTACCTTGATTTCAGCAAGGCATTTGACAAGGTGCCCCATGATCTTGTAAAGAAGCTGGTAAAATGCGGTCTTGACTATGCTACCACTCAGTGGATTTGTAACTGGCTGACTGACCGTACCCAAAGGGTGCTCATCAATGGTTCCTCTTCATCCTGGAGAAGAGTGACTAGTGGGGTGCCACAGGGTTCTGTCTTGGGCCCGGTCTTATTCAACATCTTTATCGACGACTTGGATGATGGACTCAAGGGCATCCTGATCAAATTTGCAGATGACCCCAAACTGGGAGGGGTGGCTAACACCCCAGAGGACAGGATCACACTTCAAAACGACCTTGACAGATTAGAGAACTGGGCAAAAACAAACAAGATGAATTTTAACAGGGAGAAATGTAAAGTATTGCACTTGGGCAAAAAAAATGAGAGGCACAAATACAAGATGGGTGACACCTGGCTTGAGAGCAGTACATGTGAAAAGGATCTAGGAGTCTTGGTGGACCACAAACTTGACATGAGCCAACAGTGTGACGCGGCAGCTAAAAAAGCCAATGCAATTCTGGGCCGCATCAATAGGAGTATAGCATCTAGATCAAGGGAAGTAATAGTGCCACTGTATTCTGCTCTGGTCAGACCTCACCTGGAGTACTGTGTCCAGTTCTGGGCACTACAGTTCAAGAAGGACACTGACAAACTGGAACGTGTCCAGAGGAGGGCAACCAAAATGGTCAAAGGCCTGGAAACGATGCCTTATGAGGAACGGCTAAGGGAGCTGGGCATGTTTAGCCTGGAGAAGAGGAGGTTAAGGGGTGATATGATAGCCATGTTCCAATATATCAAAGGATGTCACATAGAGGAGGGAGAAAGGTTGTTTTCTGCTGCTCCAGAGAAGCGGACACGGAGCAATGGATCCAAACTACAAGAAAGAAGATTCCACCTAAACATTAGGAAGAACTTCCTGACAGTAAGAGCTGTTCGCCAGTGGAATTTGCTGGCAAGGAGTGTGGTGGAGTCTCCTGCTTTGGAGGTCTTTAAGCAGAGGCTTGACAACCATATGTCAGGAGTGCTCTGATGGTGTTTCCTGCTTGGCAGGGGGTTGGACTCGATGGCCCTGGTGGTCTCTTCCAACTCTAGGATTCTAGGATTCTATGAAATAGGTACCACTCTGGTGGGAAGGTAAACGGCGTTTCCGTGTGCTGCTCTGGTTTGCCAGAAGCGGCTTAGTCCTGCTGGCCACATGACCCGGAAGCTGTACGCCGGCTCCCTCAGCCAGTAAAGCGAGATGAGCGCCGCAACCCCAGAGTCGGTCACGACTGGACCTAATGGTCAGGGGTCTCTTTACCCTTTTCCTAAGCTCCTGAAGGTTGTGGGGCCCTTGATATGTCCAGTTGTCCTTTGTCAACAACAAATTGTCACTGTTTTGTGTTGAATATATGCTATATGCTAATTTATGGACCTAAGAGGGATCTTAAAGCCATTTGCACATAACAAAATAGGAGCTGACGCAGCACAAAACACTGTTGCTGTATGAAGTTTTTATTGCATTTGCTTTTTATCTTATATTTTGGAAGTGTGCCTCGTTTTCCCCCCTTTGGTCTTTTAGGGGGCCCATGAGAGAGAGCGGGGCCCTAAGCTAGAAGTATTTATCTCCTTGACCTCGAATTATTATGAAAAATGTCCGAGATTTGGGAGAAGAAGCAATGGAGGAGGATTGGAAAAAATTTAAAGACTATTTACAAAAAGTTTTTAAGTTATATGAATGTTAAGATTTCACATGATTTGGAAAATCTAGCTCCAGCAACAGGATTTGTTGGTATGGGAAATTAAGTTATATTAATGAGAGAACTAATGTTTAAAATAATATCACACATGTTTTTAGAGTAAATTGACAATAAGTATTTTAAACATAAAATATAATTAATTGAAAGAACAAAAAATGCACGAAACAAGGTGATAATTTGCTGATATTTTTATTGCAAAGAACGCACGGTGGGGAGACGTGGGGAAGTCCGGTTGGATATGAAAAAATGCTTTGAAAAGATGAATTTTTTTCTTCTTTTCTTCTTTTTTCTTTTCTGTTATTCTCTTGTATACCTGATTTTGTATGTCTATCTGGAAAAAGAATTATTATGAAAAATGAGGCCCCTCCGCCCCCCCCATTCCTTGGAAGGCCAGAGCAGAAGCATCATCGTGTTTTTCGGTGGGGGGGGGGGGCAGCCGCATTTGGGGCCGCGCAAGAGACCGGGCAAAGGGGGGGGGACCGGACTGGGCACGCGCGCGCTTCACGTTGGTGGGCGGGGCGGTGACGTCAGAGGGCCGGGCGGAGAGCGGGGCGGGGCTGGTGCTCACGTGGCGCGGACGCGACGGAGAGCAGGTAGGGGGAGAGAGAGGCGGGGAGCCCCCCCCCCCAAAAGCAGAACCGGGGACCCCTTGCAAAGAGCCCCCCCCCAACCCTGATCTCTGCAGGCGGGAGTCCCAGCGGTGAAGGCGCCGGCGCCGGCGGCGGGACGCTGCCCCGGTTGAGCGGCTGCCTGCCCCCCGGGAAAGGGGCGGGGTCCCCTTGCGCCCCCCCCTTGCGCCCCCATGCCGGGCCGGAGCAGCCGAGCGCAGGTGGCCCGAGGCGCCTGCGGTGTAAGTGGCTGGAGGGGGGCCCCCAGACCCCCCCCCGATCACGCTTCTGGGGGGGCAGAGAGCCGGCCTGGCTGCGGGGGGGGCTGCTTTCTGGCAGGGGGGTGTAATGGGGTCCCCGCCACGCCCCCCAAGCCCCCCACTTTCCTCCCCCCCCAGGTCCTTCTCCTGGCAGGGGGGTGTAATGGGGTCCCCGCCACGCCCCCCAAGCCCCCCGCTTTCCTCCCCCCCCAGGTCCTTCTCCTGGCGCTGCTGATGCCCCCTCTGCTGCGCGCGGCCTGCCAGCTCTTCTCCTCCATGGCCGCCTCCGCCGGGGGCCCCTACCGCCCCGGGACCCTCTCGGCCGCCTTCGTCACCTGCCCCAACCAGGCCGTCGCCAGGGAGATTGCCAGGTGAGCCCCGCCGGGGGTGGGGTGGGATGGATGACCCCGGGGGGCCCCTCCGATCTGCTGCTCCTTCCTTCCTTCCTGGCCGGCCCTGAGGGTCTCTCTCTCTCTCTCTCCCCCCCCGCAGGGCCGTCGTGGAGAAGAAGCTGGCCGCCTGCGTCAACATCGTCCCGCAGATCACCTCCGTGTGAGTGAGGGGGGCTCCGGCGTGGGCCAAGGGGGGGGGCTGCGAGGCGGCAGGGCACCCCAGAGAAGGGGGGCGCGGGGGTACACTACCCACCCACCTCCCCAAGCCCAGGCTGAGGGTCGGGGTTGGACTAGATGGCCCCTGGGGTCCCTTCCAGGATTTGCGGGGTTTCCTTCCTGTGCCATTTCATTTCGTTATTATATTGACATCCTTTTTTTTATTACATACATTTCAATTACTCCCGCCAGGAACTCCCGGGCCCCTTTGCACCCTCTGCAAAAGGGCTCCCCCTCCCTTTCCTGGGGGGCATCACAAGCCCCACCCTCTTTTTATCCCATCCCATTTCTGCATGGCCCACCCTTCCTTCCTGGGTGCCGTATGTGGTTCTGCTGCCCCTGTGGGGCAGGGCACCCCAGAGAAGGGGGCTCCCTCGCCTGGCGCTCTGACCACTGCGCCGCCGCTGCCTCCCCCTCTCTCTCTTGCAGCTACGAGTGGAAGGGCAAGATTGAGGAGGACTCGGAGGTGCTGCTGGTGAGTCCCTCGGCCCCCTCCTGCCCCCCCTCCCTATAGGTCCACAGAGGCGAGGGGGAAAGCGGCCTCCAGCTGCCCCGTCTGGTCCTTGGACTGCTCCACTGTGCTGGGGGCCAGGGAAGCCCCCCATGAAGGAGGGGGCGGAAGCAGCCCATAATACGCTGGGAGGCTGCTCAGAGCATCCCCTCTAACCGTTGGGCGACCCTTCCAGCCGACGAACGCTTTGCATTCAGATCCCGCCTCTCCCCCCCCCCCCACAGATGATCAAGACGCGCAGCTCTCGTGCCTCGGCCCTGGCAGAGTTTGTCCGGTGAGTCGCTGGGGGTGAGGGTGGCCGGGGGGGGGACACACACATTGAAGGACCCCCACTCCAGCCCCGCTGCGAGGTGACGCCCCCTTTTCTGCCCCTGCAGGTCGGTGCACCCTTACGAAGTGGCGGAGGTGATCGCTGTCCCCATCCAGCAGGGGAACCCTCCCTACCTGCAGTGGGTGGAGGAGACTGTCCCAGAGTGAAGCGGAGGGGCTGGGGGGCGCCCCACGGCCAAGGAGGAGGTTTTAGGAGGAGAGCGGAAATAAACACCTCTCTGCCCCTGCCTGGTGGGGAGAAAGCCAAGGTGGTGTGGTCTGAATCTGTCCTGGGGGGGGGCAGGAGGTGGGGGTCCGGGGAGGGGTCTCTGCCAGGCAGGCTTCGGCCTGCAAACTGCCCTGATCTCTCGAAACTGGACCCGCGAAGCAGCTGCCCCAAGATCAGGTTTCGGGAATGATGCGACGTCCCTCCTCCGCCGGCCCCCCTAAACGGGCTCTTGTCCAGCCCCAGGCAGGGCTCCCCGCCCCACAGCCAGCCAGGCGGGATCCTGGCCAAGGCAGCCCTTCCTCAAGCAGCAGAGTTAACCTGCGGAACTCCCTCCCACTGGAGCCAGTGATGGCGGGCATGCTCCGCCTCGCCAATTCTTCCGACCGCCAGTTGCTGGAAAACACAGGAGGAGCAATAGAAGCGTGGGCTGGCAGGGACCCTGGGGGTCATCTAGCCCAACCCCCTGCAATGCCCCAGTGTGGGGCTCGAACCCGCAACCCTGAGATTCAGAGCCTCGTCCTCTCCCCGTCCTGCCTGTGGGCTGCCTTTGGCCTGCCAAGGGAGCCTCCCAGGCCAGCAGCAGTCTACCTCGAGTCCTTGGGGTTTCTGGCCAGGAGGCGGGGCTGGACGGGCCTGATCCGGCAGGTGGGGGTTTTTTTGGGGGGGGGGTCTTGGGCCCCAGGAAGCAGCTGCAGGCGGCAAAGTCTTGCCCAGAAGCTCTTTTATTCGGAAGTGCTTTGTACAACAGTCAGTCTAGCAGCAGCAGAGGCAGGACTACAGGCGCAAGGGGGGGGGCTGTGTGTGTTTGGGGGGCAGCCGAGGGGGGGGGCGCTCTCTCTCTCTCCCACTCAGGCCTCTTTAAATAATACCTTTAACCAACAAACAGTAAAAAAATAAGCAGGACTCAAACTCTTTTTGGGGTCCAAGACGACGATATGGGGGGGCTGGGGAGCAGCGGCAGCAGCAAATGGAAGAAACTTGGGGGTCTCCTGCCCCCCCAAAAGCAAGAAACGGCACAGTCCACATTCCTCAAGCGGGTAGGGGGAGCCGCCCCACGGCCTGCCCCCCAGAATTGCACTTGTTGCTCTCTCCTTGGCCAGGCACATTGGGGGTCCCGCGTTGGGGCCCCTAAAACATGCTGCCCCCCTCCCACTCCACCAGGTACTGCACAGTGCCCTCGGTGGTGACGCGGCGAGCCAGGATGCGCACCGCCTCCCCCCGCGCCAGCCGCCCCATGGGTCCAAAGTAGCCCGAGCTGGCGGGGCCGCCGGGGGCCACGCAGAGGGCCGAGGGGGCCGGGGCAGCCTGCGGGGGCCGCTTGGGGGCCGGCGGCGCGGAGTGTCGGCGCAGGAGTGTCCGGGGGGCGGGGCCGTCATCCGCCGGAGATCGCTCTGGGCTGCCCCGCTCCGCAGGGGCCGCGTCGCCGGGGTCGAGGGGGGCTCCGCTGCTGGTGCTGCAGAAGGAAAGGGGGGGTCACTTGCTGCAGCCAAAGTCACCCCGAACCTCAGCTTGCCCCCCCCCGCTTGCCCTGGACAGCCAGCGCCACAACTTCCAGCAGCAACGAGGGTCCCGGATAGACGGGCGTCCGACCTCTGGGGAAGGAGAGGCACCCCCCCCTCTCCTCCTGCCTCCCGCTGCCTCCGCACAACAACCCTGTGAGGTGGGCTAGAGGAACGATGGCTGACCTCAAGGCCGCCTGGTCCGCTGCATGGCTGAGCAGGTCTCCCAGGTCCTAACTGGAGGAGGGGGGGGCTCACAGGGGCCGCCCTGACCTGGCAGAGGGGGCACCTTGTCTGGCGGCAAGGGGGGGGGGACCGGATGACGTTCCCTTCCCATCAGGGTCAAACAGCCATTCATGAGGCCGCTCACCCCACAGGCTGGAGCGGGGCCTCTTGGGGGTTTGGGGCTGGCCGGGGGCTGTGCTGGACTGGGCTTCCCCAGTGAAGCCCCCCACTTCCATCCACGCCCCCCTGGGGAAAGTGGGGCGCACCCCTCCCTCCCTCCCTCCTGCTCACCTCAAGGTCCCTGCAGTGTTGGCCGAGGGATGGAAGGAGGCAAACATCCGGATCGGGGCGCTGCAGGATGGGGGAGAGAGAGGCAGGCCGTCAGCGTGGGGCGGGGAACGCCACCCCCACCCCCGCCGTGGGGCTGCCCTGCTTGCCCCCTCACCTCTCCTGGCAGCGGGCGTCGGTGCGGCGGAAGTTGTAGGCGCTGGAAGTGCCGCCGTAGCCGCTGTAGCTCTGGTTAGCGCTGACTGGGTGCTGCACCACTTCCTGGGGGCGGAGAGAGGGGAGGGGGCTCTTGAGAGGGAGGCAGCAGGGGCCCCCCGGTCCCCCCGCCCTTCCTGGCCCCCGGCCTACCTGAGTGAGGGCCCTCTCCAGGCGCTCCCTCTCCCGGGTGCTCCGCTGCTCCTCCTGCTGCTCCTCCTCCTGCTCCTGCGCCCACTGCCCCCCGCTGCCACTGGGGGCCGGCGGCTGCCCCTTGCGCCTGTTAGGATATTTCCGTTCCACCTTAAAGGGAGCAGGCTTTTGTAAGTTACAGAGTCTGCGCATGTCCTGATCACAGGATGTTTTTGTTCAGATATTCCTTTCGTTTTTGTGCAGTCGGCTCAGACACGCTGACAGAATGGACGTGTTTTCTTTGTTCTGTTCATGTCCTAAATAAAGTCTGTAAATATGCTCTTTTGCTCTTCCTTGGTGCAAGCTTTTGGCTGTGCTTTTATCTGCTGATAAACAGTGTACACCAGCCTAGGAATGTGGCTAGGAATTTCCAGAGGCTTCGTGTCGCTAACTATTGGATCTGCGTGACTACGGGAGGCCGATGGACGCCAGAACTCCGGCTTGGGGGCTCATGATGGGCACTATCTCCCTGGCACATTCCCAACAACAAGGTTTCGGGCCCAGATTCACGGCACCTACAGGAGAGTAAAGCTGCAACAGACTGCGTTTGAGAGGTATGTGGGGAAAGTGAAAGGAAGGGACGTTTTCCTGTTTTACCTCGGCAAGGAGTCTTTGAACTCCGGCAAGGCCTAATTGGCCTGGGAGCTGAGCCAAAAAGGCTTCGTGATTAATGGCTGCCAAGATAAGGAGTCTCTCGACTCACGGCTAAAGTAAAAGCTGGAATGGAGTTTTTCCAAGCTTCTGGAAATGCTGAATCCCCTAAGTTGGATGGGCAGAATTATGAAACTTGGGCAAAATGGTGTGAGAGTTTGCTACGTCAGTTTGGGGTGTGGCATGTTGTTTCTGAAGCCCCCCCAGTTCCTCTGACAGAGAGATGGAAATCGCAGAATTCGAAAGCGATTGACGTAATAGTCCTATCTGTATCTCTTGAGGAAATTAAGACGCTGGCTGGCAACACCACTGCACGTGCAATGTGGACTGCTTTGAAAAAAGCTCGCAAGCCAGTAATCCCAGCCCAGAGTTTGACTGCATCGGAGGTCCTAGCTGTTTCCCAGAGTGCGGGTGATTGCAGGGATGCTGAGGGCACCGGTTGCAAGCTGCAGGGGGAGCTGACCGTCACGTCATCCCAGGCAGCATTCCAGCCTCCAGGGGGAGCCAAGGAGTCGGCAGCTGAGAGCACTGTTTCTCATGGGAACCAAGGCCATCGCCTTTGCAGAGGCCGGAAAGGCAAAGGTAAACAGAGCCACAGGCAGACACCTGCAGATGGCCAGGAGCAGAGGGAGGGTGAAGAGCCCGCGCAAGGGAAAAACAAAGCGTTGTTTGCTGGCACAGCTTCACCAAAGGCTAAAAGCAAGTCTGCTGGCCAGGAGCAGGGGGGCAAGCTGCAAAACAAGGGTTTACTTGCTGTAAGGACTGCTCCAACAGCCAAAGGCAGATTTATTGTGGATTCAGGTGCGAATCGCCACGTTTCCAAGGACAGGCACCTCTTTATCTCCTTCAAGCCCCAAGAAGGTGAGATCCACCTGGCTGATGGAAGGACGTTGCAAATTGCAGGAGAAGGGACTGTGAAACTTGCAAGTCTGCACACTACCATCAGTAATGTACTTTTTGTTCCAGGAGCGGCGAGCAACTTATTGAGCGTCCCACAGCTTACTGGACGTGGTTTTCAGATTTCCTTCAGGAGGAGCATCTGTGTCATCAGTAAAGGCAAAGAGGACTATTTGCATGCTAAGTTTATGGATGGTTTGTTCCATATAACTTATGATGACACTGCTGTTGTATCTAATGCTGATTCATGTTGTGTTGCACAAACTAACAAAGTTCTTCATGCAGGTTGCATTCACGATGCGCATCGAAGGTTTTGTCACCTCTCTTGGAAGGCACTGGCCAAGATGCCAGAGGTGGTTGAAGGTTTGAACATCAAACCCTGTAAATTTCACATGAAATGTGTATCTTGTGCAGAGAACAAGGTGAAGGTTGCTCCAAAAGGCAAGGAGTCTAGCAGGCAGGCTTCCAAGCCCTACCAGCTAGTGCATGCGGACCTAGTTGGGCCACTTGCGCCCTCTATAGGAGGAGCAAGGTACTTCATGATTCTGATTGATTCTTTTTCCAGGTACATTCATGTGTATTTGCTCGAACAGAAATCGCAAGCGTTTCCAAAGTTTAAGGCATTCTGTGCTTGGTTGGAGAATGTGCACGGTAAACGTATTTCTTGTTTTTTTACTGATCGGGGCGGGGAGTTCACTTCTCAGCAGTTTGAAGCTTTCCTGACTGAGAAGGGAATCCAGCATGACATGTCAACGCCCAGATCGCCATGGATGAATGGTCTTGCGGAGAGAGCAAATCAAACATTGCTGCAAGGAATCAAGACCTTGTTGCATGATGCCAATCTCCCTGATAAGTTTTGGGGGGAGGCTCTGGGGAATTTGGTTTATACCGTTAATCGAAGATTGTCATCACCCATTGGTTGTACCCCCTATGAGAAGATGTTTGGCAAGAAACCCAACACCAAACACATGAGAATCTTTGGTTCGGACATGTGGGTACGCACACAACAAACCAACAAGCTTGGGAAGCGTGGGGCACATGGTTTGTTCATGGGGTACGAAAAAGGTGCATACAGGGTATGGATGACTGACTCTAAGTCCATTAAGTTCACAAGGAGTGTTGAGTACAATCCTAAGTGGGGGGAAAATGTGGGAATTTTCCAGAGTTACCCAGAGGAGGATGAAGGTGATGTCAAGCAAGCAGCTAAAGATGAGAAAGCTGCTGCTGCTGCTGATGAGGATGATGATGATGAGGATGATGATGATCAGAGTTCGGATTCCAGTTCAGTGGGCGGCGCTGCTGCTGCTGCTAGTGTCAGTGACAGTGATGACACAGCAGACTACCAGAGCGCAAAGGCCTCAATCAGACCATCTGATGCGTCTGACAATGAACTGGAAGAACCACTGTTCACCATTGGTCACTTTTCTCCTAAGAAAGAGGAGATGAGTCCAGAAGACTTGTGTCTAGTACGCAGATCTGAAAGGGCGACCAAGGGCAGACCTCCAAAGAGGTATGCTGATGAGTTTGCTAAGACGGCAACTGCTGTTCTTAGTAGCTCAAAGAAGGTGTGGGAACCTTCAAGCTTCAAAGAGGTTCAGGAGTTAACCTCTAAAGATGCTGAGCCTTGGCTTAATGCCATGAAGGCTGAAGTTGATTCCTTGAACAGGAACCAAACTTGGGAACTGGTACCGGTAGTCCCAGGAATGAGACTGGTTGGCAGCAAATGGGTCTTCAAGGCCAAGACAGACCAGAATGGCAAGGTGGTCAGACACAAAGCCAGATTGGTTGCCAGAGGTTTTTCACAGGTACCAGGACAGGATTACCACGAGACCTATTCTCCCACAGTCAAATATGAGAGCATTCGGCTGATGCTCAAGGTCGCTGCGGAGGAGAAACTGCATGTTTCCCACCATGACATTAATACAGCTTTTTTGTACGGGATTTTGGGGGAGGAGCTGTTCATGCTTCCACCTGATGGGATGCAGATACAGAAGGGAATGGTCTGTAAACTGCGGAAATCCTTATATGGTCTCAAACAGAGTGCCAGGTGTTGGAACACAAAACTCACTGAGACATTGCTTTCTCTAGGTTTTCACCAGGGCAAAGCTGATCCATGTGTGTTTGTCAAGGAGGAGGGGCAAAACAAACTGTATTGTTTATGTTTTGTTGATGATCTTCTGATGTTTTGGAAGAATCAGGCTTTTTACCAAAGCACCCTAGCTCAGCTGAAGGAGCACTTTGACATGAAGGATCTTGGTGAGGTATCCAACTATCTTTCTCTGCAGGTGGAGAAGGACCAAGCAGGTAATTTTCTGGTACATCAAACACAGAAAATTGCTGATGTGTTAACCAGGTTGAATTTGGTTGATGCAAACCCAGCAGACACACCGATGGTGACAGGTTACCAGGTAGACAGTACTGCTGAAGCGTTTTCTGACACAACGCTGTACAGATGCATTCTAGGCAAGATGAATTTCATTGCCAGATGTTCAAGACCTGACATAGCTGTAAGCTGTAATTTGCTTAGCAGACATGCCAACAATCCTACGGTTCAGGATTGGAAAGCTCTGAAGCGCATAGCCCGCTATTTGAAAGGGACTATGCGCTACAGGCTGAGGTTCACCAGTCAGAAGACTGGAGGTCTTGAAATCTTTGCAGATGCTAGTTTTGGAAGTGACACCACGGATGGTACAAGCACTTCTGGAGTATGCTGCATGTACAACCACTGCCTGTTTGACTGGTTGTGCAGGAAGCAGACAACAGTGAGCCTAAGTTCCTGTGAAGCAGAACTCAATGCTCTGTCATTTTCACTCATGGATTGTGAATGGTTGATGCAACTGTTTAAGGACATCAGGGTTTCTGTGAAATGTCCTATACAAGTGTATCAAGACAATAGATCGTGTTTGGCTTTGCTGAACTCCGAGAGTTGCAAGCAGAGAACCAAGTACTTGCAGATTAAGCTACATCGTGCAAGAGAGTGTATTCAGAAAGGACTGATTCGGGTGTCCTACATGGCAGGAAATTCCTGCTGATCTGTTGTCTAAGGTTGTTAACAAAGAACAACTTAAGGTTTATGTACAAAGGTTGCAATTGGGTGAACCACAGGTACAACAGGTTACACGGAAAGGGGGAGGATGTTAGGATATTTCCGTTCCACCTTAAAGGGAGCAGGCTTTTGTAAGTTACAGAGTCTGCGCATGTCCTGATCACAGGATGTTTTTGTTCAGATATTCCTTTCGTTTTTGTCAGTCGGCTCATAGACGCTGACAGAATGGACGTGTTTTCTTTGTTCTGTTCATGTCCTAAATAAAGTCTGTAAATATGCTCTTTTGCTCTTCCTTGGTGCAAGCTTTTGGCTGTGCTTTTATCTGCTGATAAACAGTGTACACCAGCCTAGGAATGTGGCTAGGAATTTCCAGAGGCTTCGTGTCGCTAACTATTGGATCTGCGTGACTACGGGAGGCCGATGGACGCCAGAACTCCGGCTTGGGGGCTCATGATGGGCACTATCTCCCTGGCAGATTCCCAACAGCGCCGGCGCTGTGGCTGCTGCCGGGGCGGCCCCCGCCGCCCGGCCCTCGGGCGCTCCGGCCCCTTCCCACGCCTGCCCTGCCCTGAAAGGAAGCTGTAAGAGACCCTCCTTATCTGCACGGCACGGAGGGGGGTGCCGGAGGAGCAAAGGCGGGGGGAGGCCCTGCCCCCTTTCCCACCCCCTTGGGGCGGGGGAGACCCCCGGCTCACCTGCTGCCCGCGATGAAGGGGGTCCTGGGCGCGTCCCCGGAGCCGTCGGCCCCCTGGGGGGTGGGTGGGGGGGCGCGGCAGTGCAGCCCAAAGAGCCCCTTGCGCTTCTTGATCTCCTTCCCGGAGATGAACCTGCAGAGGAGGCGGCTGTGAGGGGGCGGCTCTCGAACCCGGCACCCGCAGCCCCCCATGGGTCCCACGGCCCCCCTCACCTGTCCTTGTGTCCCGTCAGGGCGTTCAGCAGCTGGCTGTAGCGCTCCCCCTTCGGGGTGTCCGAGAGCTGGGGGGAAAGGGGCAGCGTCAGACCCCGCCACCCTGAGGCCCCTTCTTCACGGGGGGCGGATCCGGCCTCCTGGCCCACACGGCCAATCCCCAACACTAAAGGGATCCTAGACTTTTATCGGGTCCCATCCCCTGCAATTCAAGAATGTTTTGCCCCGCCTGGGACTCGAACCCACAACCCTGAGATTCGGAGTCTCGCCCCCCCCTCTTCTCCTCCTGCCCCCAGGATCCCTCCCCCCACCCACCGGCCTCTCACCTCGCCCAGCAGGAGGCTGTCCCAGTTCTCGCTGGCGAAGGGCAGGATCTCGCGCTCAAAGTCAAAGTACTTCTTCTTGCAGCAGATGCTGAGGTGGTAGAGGACGAGGTGGGCAACGTCCACCCTGCGGGGGGGGCAGGCGGGAATCCCTCAGCGCAGCCAGCGCAGCCCCCCACCCTCCGGCCCCCCACTCCCGCCCGGTGCCTCCTGGCCCTTGAGGTGGCGGCTTCCTTCGCTCTGGCGCCAAAACCTCCTTCCCCCTTCTGCTCTCTCTTCGCTTTCCAGATCAGCTGCTGAATTCTGACCGACTTATTCTAAGTGTCCCAATTATCCCAAGCGGAGTATTAGGAAATCAAGTGAGAAGCAGGAAGCTGTTAATTAAAGGGCCCAAGTGGATCCGGATACACTCAAGATGTGGGGGGTTGTGTTTTTTTAAGGACCCACCTTCCTTTGGCTCTCTTTAAGCTGCTTTTATATGGAATCACAGTTGGCATGTACCCCGAGGGTCATCCAGTCCAGCCCCCCAAGATGCAGGGACGTCCTGCCCAACGGGGGCCCCGATCCCGTGACCGAGTCTGGGGCCAGGCCGCTGCATTGCTTTCTTGTGCTCATGCCCCCCTGCCGCCCCAAAGCGCCCCCTCACCATCTCAGGGGGAGACGCCGGACGCTCTCTGGGCCTCCCGTGCAGACGCAGCACTCAAAGACGTAGAACCTGCCGGGTGGAGCCGGGGGGGGGGTCAGTCACAAGATGCCCTCGCCCTCTGACCCCCACCCTCCCCCCCCACCCAGGGCTGCCCCTCACCTGTCCCCGTAGAGCAGCGGCTTGCTGAGGCACTGGGTGCAGGCCTCGTGGAACCACTGGGCGCAGCCGCGGCACTGCAGCATCTTCAGGTTCCACCTGAGGCAGAGGAGGAGAGGGGGCTGGTCAGCTGAGCGCCCCCCTCCGGTTCCAGAGGCGCCCTCCCTCCTCCCCACAAGCCCCCCTCTTCCGGGGGGGGCAGACTCACTCTCCGGGGCCCCCGCAGTAGCAGTAGCACTGCTGGCGGTTGGCGAGGTGCTCAGCGTCCCACTCCAGGGTCTTCAGCTGGTAGGGCAGGACCAGTTTCATTCCCAGCATGGCCTTGGCGTAGGGCCCCTTCTTGAGGGCGCCGCCCCGCTGCAGAAGGAGGAAAGCCGTGGGGCAGAGTCAGTGCGCGGGGCTGGGACAGAGGACCTCGGGGGGGGGGGGGGCAGAGGAGACCACACTTACCTTGGTGGCCACAGCAAAGACACACTGCCGGCACGTCCAGGCCCCATCGCTCAGCACCCGGGGCAGGTGGCATTCCTGGTGGTAGGCTGCGGGGGGGGGGGGAGAGGAAGGAGGGTCATCAGTGGGGCAGTGGGGGGGGGCGGGGCCCCAGGGGCAGCTTGTGGGGCTCCTTTGGCGGACTCACCGTGGCTGCATTTCTCACACCGCACCAGCCGGTTGTCTGGGCTCACGGCCTCCGAGTGGCACACGCAGCAGGACTGCTCCTCCCCAGGCACAGCCGCTAGGAGAAAAGGCAGGGGGGGGCGTGAGGGGCCAATCCCCCCCCCCCAGGGCAGCTGGGTTCCTGCCCCAGGAGCCTCAGGAGCAAGATAGACTGCCTCTGGAGCTGGAGGCTCCATCGGGAAACGAGAAGTGTCTTCTGGATGGGGCCAAAGAGGGTTCTCCTCTGATCCAGCCCCCCCTTCTCACCCTGGGCAGCCAGGGAATGCCCCCCCCCCAAAAAAGCGGCTTCCAGGAACCGGCCCTTCAGAACCACTGATATCTCGGCAGTGGGAGGGAGTTCCACAGGTGAACTCTGCACTGGGGTCATCCCTACAGAACAAGGCGGGGGGTGGGGGGGTGGGGAGCAGCCAGGCCTGCAGGGGGCGGAGACTGGGGGGGACCCCAAAGTGGGGGGGTGGGGGTGGGGGGCTTCACTGCCCACTGACCTGGGTTGATGTCCTTCCAGAGCACGAGGAACTGGGAGTCGTCCTCAAACTGCACCAGGCACACCTGCCGGAGGGGGTCCACCTGCGGGGGGGGGGGGGCGGAGGGGGTGAGCAGAGACCCCCAGCCGGGGGGGGGACGGGCGGACCCCCCTGCCCCCCGAGGGGAGGGGCAGCCACTGACCTTCTTGATGGTGCCCAGGTAGAGGAGGCCGTCGGTCCAGCGCGCCAGGACATCCTGGCCCTCCCAGAAGCGGGACCAGCCGGGCGAGGGGGGCGCCCCTCCGCTGCCGGCCGCCGGCCGCTTCCAGGGCCCCGAGGTCAGGCGGGCGCTGGTCCGGGTCAGGCGGGCCGAGGCGGGGGAGGGGCGGGGGGGCGCCCCCTTGCCGGCTCCGCTCTGGGGGTCCCTCTCGCCGCGGGGGGGGCGGGGGGGTCTCAGGGGCGGCGGAGCGGGACCCTCGGCGGCTCCAGCCTCCCGCCGAGCGCCAGTGACGCAGCAGCCGGAGCGGGGGGCCGCCAGGGGGGATGCCGAGGGCCGGGCGGCCCAGCCCCCCCCCAGCGCCCCCACCCGGACCCGCCACGCCCCCACCGGGCTGGGGGGGGCAGCGGGGGAAAGACCGTGGCAGCGCCCGGGGGTCCCCCCAATGCCAGGACCCCCCGGCCCCCCTCCAAGGGGATCGCCCCGCTGCAGTGTCCCTGTGTGCCCCCCCTGCCTCAGGCCCCCCCGATCCCCCTTCATGGGGGGGAGGGGAAAGGGGCCAGGGTCACTCGGGGTCCCCCCCCTCCAGGCCCCGCCCCACCTGCGCAGAGGGGCAGGCGAGTGTTCAACGGGGGAAGCTGCCCCGGTGGCCAAGGCGCGCTCCGCCGGCCTCCCCCGGGGGGGCCCCTCCCGTTTGTTTATTGATCTCCCTATACATTGATCTCTCTCCCCATAGATCTCCCTGGCCCCGCCCCTCCGGCCCAGGCCCCGCCCCCGCCCGCCCGCTTCCTGCGCGCCGCGGCCGTTGCCAGGGAGGGGCGGGGCCGCCTGCGGCACGCGCGCGCACTCACGCTCGCCCTCCCGCCGACGCTCCTTCCGGCGGAGGCGGGCTCGGGCGCCTTCTTGGGCGGCGCGCGTGCGCAGTGCGTGCGCCGAGGAGGGACTTAGGGGCGGAGCCGTGGGCGTAAGACGAAGAGGGCAGATCAGGGGGAGGCGGGCTGAGGCCCGCGGGCCGGATCCGGCCCCCTCGCCTTCTCCCTCCGGCCCGCGGAGGGGCCGGCAATCGGCGCCCTTGGACATGCGCAGAAGGTGTCCTTTCCTTGAAAAGGCATCTCTGGCTTCTTTGCGGGGCAGAGGAATTCGCTCTCCCCCCCCCCTCCCCGTGTAGTCCGGCCCCCCCAGGGCCTGCGGGACAGCGGACCGGCCCCCTGCGGGAAAGGGTTGCTGCCTCCCGGCCCAGAGGCAGCCTATCTCGGTGCTGGGGGCCATTTGGACTAGCCGGACCTCCTTTGACCTTGCAGGCTCGGCTTCATTCCCTTGGCCTCCCACTGGCTTCTCCCCGAAGGCCTTGCCTCACCTCCCGTGAGTCCCTTTCGGGGGTCTGGGGGGGGGCGCCTCTCTCTTGCCTGCCTCGGGCTTCGACACCCCCCTCCACCCTGGTTCTGAGATTCTTCATTAAATGAACTCAGCGGCCTTCTCTTTCTCTCCCCACGATGAACTCTGAGGAAAAAAGTTTCCTGCTGCCGAAAGGCCCCTCCCGGCTCCCTGTGTCTGAGCTGCGCCTCAAGCGCCCGGCCAGCGATGAGAATGAGCCCCCCAAGGTGGACCGGGTGAGTTCCCAAGCCCCTCCCTTCTGCAGCATGGGGGGTGCGAATGGGGCGTTGCCATTTCCAGCAGAGAGGGACGTGGAATAGGATCGGTGAGGTGGCATCCAGCCTGGCCCTGGAGAATAACAAACGGCTGCCCTTTCCTTCCTCCCAGAAACGGGCTCGGGCTCCCCTGGGCCCTACCAAGCGGGGAGGACCTGTGACGGCAGCCCCCTCCGTTCCGAAGCCTCCGCCAGCGGCCCCTGGGCTCCGAGGCCACCGCCAGGCCGGTAAGCTCAGGTCGGGGGGCGGGGCAGAACCTGGGGAGTCCTTCTGGACTTTGCTGTAACACCGCTTTCTTGGCAGGGGGGCGCCGCCGCTCGAGCACTCGAACCCAGGCGACTGCGGGTGTGGCAGGGCCGTCCATCACAGGTAGGCAGCGGGCTGCAGAAGTGTCCCTGTTAAGGGTGCCATATCACACCTGTATATCGTACGTGTTATTTTTCAAAAATATTATAAATATTGTTGTATTGATTTCCATTACAGTGGTACCTTGCTTTTCAAACGGCTTAGTTGTTGAACAAATTGGCTCCTGAACGCCGGAAACCTGGAAGTAAGCTTTCCAGTTTGCGAACATTTTTTAGAAGCTGAACATCCGACACAGCTTCCGAATGAGTGCAGGATGCTCCTGCAGCCAGTCGGAAGCTGTCCCTTGGTTTGCGAATGGTTTCTGGAGTCTTGGACTCCTGGAATGGATGAAGTTTGAGAACCAAGCCACCACTGTATAAAAAACAATGGCATTGCATAGCTAACCTATGGAACTTCCCCTCCCACAGGAAGTAGTGATAGCTACTAACTTGGATGGCTTTACAAGAGGATTAAACAGATGCACGTCCGAGAGGGCAATCAATGGCTACTAGCCGTGATGTCTGCTCTGCTTCTATGGTTGGAGGCAGAAATTCTTCTGGATACCTGTTGCTCGAAGCCACAAAGGGGGAGAGGGCTCTTGGGTTTGAATCCTGCTCTCTGGTTTCCCACAGGAAACTATTTGGCCACTGAGAAAAGGATGCTGGGCTAGACCAGGGCCTGATCCAGTTATGTTCTTTCAACACCAGGCAGCTATCTTTGCTGGACTTTTTTTGGCACCTGCTGAAGCCATTTTAGTTTTGTCAAGCTGATTCAGATGTGTAGAATGTGGGTTCCCCGTAATCCTGCATCTGGTGCCCCTTTAACTTGTGTGCATTCAGTGCAGGAAACAATATAAAAAGTTTGGAGAGGGGCTGGGAAAAATGCTCTGGCAATCCTGCCCACCATCAAATCCAGCATATTTCAGCTATACGTGGATTTTGACTTTAGGCGCAATCCGTGGAATGGAACCCCCACATATGTTGCTTTAATCTGTCTTGAGTTCCTTGCTGATTTTATGTTTTGAAGTATTACTATTGTTTGGAGATGTTTCATGAAGCAATGGAGGGGAGACAGGGTCCCCTTGGGAATCCTTTCACTGCTTCATGTCTCGTTCCTTGTTTCCCAGCAGGATCCCGTCGGACGGTGGCTGCGGCAGCCCCTAAGCCAGGTAAGGCCTAGAGAAGGGAAGGAGGTGGCCCCCCCTGTGCCATCCTTGAGCCGCCACCGGGACCCTCACACTGTCCTCTCTCTCTCCCTCTCCCCTTGGCAGCCGCTGCTCCTGCCGCTGCTGGCGGGGGTGAGAAGAAGCGGGCCCCCTGGGACTTGAAGGGGCAAGTGAGCGACTTGCGGGCCAAAGTGGGGACCTACAAGGAGAAGGCCCAGGGGCTGGCCGGGGAGAATGAGGCCCTGAGGCATCAGCTGAGCCAGCTGGAGGGGGAGCTGAAGCAGGCGACGGCCCGCAACCAGCAGCTGGAGGGGCAGAACAGGTGAGCGAGCAGCAGCCTGAGAAGGGAATGGCGGGCTCCGTCTGCTCCTCCTGCTGCAGGATCTGACCTCTGCCCTACCCTCTCTTGGCAGTGCCCTGGCCTTGGAGCTGCAGACCTGCCAAGCGCAGGCCACAGAGAGCCGGCAGAGGGTGGAGCAGCTGGTGAAGCAGGAGCAGCAGCTGGAGGAGACCGTCAAGAGCCAGAGCCAGGCGATCCGGGAGCTGGAAACCGCTGGCCGCAAAGCCAGGGAGGCCAAGGAGGATTTGGCTGCCCAGCTGGAGGCCAGAGAGGTGAGGGGGGGGGCTGGGGACCCTTCCACCCGCCCTTTAATGGTGCTTGGAATCCCAAGGTGAGGCGAGGAATCCTTGGGACTAGCCAACATCCGCTTGTGACGCCTGCATTCCAGCGGGTTGGACTAGATGTCCCGTAGGTACCCTTCTGATTCCACAATGCCAGACTCAAGATCACAGTTAAGGGTCCTCAGCCCCAGAAAAGAGAGCTAGATACCTTAAAAATGTTTTTTTAAAAAAATTATTAAATATTTTCAACATATAATACAAACCAAACTAGTTTAAAAAAAGATAATAAGATGAGAGAAAGATGTTGCAAACACTTTTGGAAATCAAGAATTTTTTAATAAAAGATAATAAGAAATACAGAAAAAAGCAATAAAAGGTGGGAAGATAAGGAGAAAAAGAAAGAAAATAAATAAAAATCACAACAGTAATAGTAATAATCGCAATAAAACACAAAATTTTATGTGTCTAGCCCTCTATCATAATTATATCTTAATCTTCAATCCCCCCCATACAGAGAAGTGTATCCCTCTCGGCTCTCGCTGGAAGCGCTTCCCTTCTCCTCAGCCTCACACCCTGTTTCTCACACAAGTCCCTTTTCTATCCATCGCAAGAGGGCCCTAGATATCTGTCTGGGGGAATTGCTAACCTCTGCTGTGTCTGTTCCTGCTGGTGCTTTTCCTTTCCCAGCTGAGGAAGCCTGCATTTGCCGCCTCCTCCCTGAATTGTTGCCTGGCTGAGAGGGCAGGTGGGCGGCTCTGGGTTTGAGGTGGCCCGTCCCTCACTGGCCCTGGGGTTTCTCTGACGCAGGCGGAACTGCGCCTGGCGCAGGAGAGCCTGGCCCGGCGGCCGCAGGAGAATGAGGTGCTGGCAGCACACAAGGCCCAGCTGGAGCAGAAGCTGCACGAGTCGGAGATGGAGCGGCGCTCCCTGCACAACGCCGTCCAGGAGCTGAAGGTGGGCCGGTGGTGGTGGGGGGCTGGCACTGGGGGACCCTTTGTGGGGCTGGGTGCTGACGACTCCCCGCTCCCTCCAGGGCAACATCCGTGTCTTCTGCCGCGTGCGCCCCCTGCTGAGCAGCGAGAAGGAGGCCCAGAAACAGGGGGTGAGCCACCTCCGCTTCCCGCCAGACGACAGCAAGAGCCTGGTCTTATCCAAGGCGGAGGAGGTCAGTCTGGGGGTGGGGGGACAAGGCGGTTGTCGAAGTCTTGGTGGCATCTTGGGCTGTCACAGTTGCCAGGGGACGTCAGGAAGTCTCCACCTGCCGCAAAGCCTGCCGAGAGCCAGTGTGGGGTAGTGCTTAAGAGCGGTGGCCTCGTAATCTGGGGAACCGGGTTCGCATCTCCGCTCCTCCACATGCAGCTGCTGGGTGACCTTGGGCCAGTCGCACTTCTTGAAGTCTCTCAGCCCCACTCACCTCATAGAGTGTTTGTTGTGGGGGAGGAAGGGAAAGGAGAACGTTAGCCACTTTGAGACTCCTTTGGGTAATGATAAAGCGGGATATCAAATCCAAACTCTTCTTCTTCTTCAAATAAGCCAGTGTTGTTCCTGCAATGACCTTTGCAGGAGCAGGAGAAACCCAAATGTTGATGGCCGGCCCAAGGCCAACAGACCCAATGCCAGCTGGAGGATATGTGTGTGTGTGCGAGAGAGAGCATTGTGGCCCCGGGAGAGCTGGCCAAGGGGGAACGCGGCCCCTGTCACCACTTAGTCGGTAGAGGCTCATAATCTCAGAGTTGTGGGTTCAAGTCTTGCTTGGGGGTGGACTAGATGAGCCTCGTGGGTCTTCCAACTCTGCAATTCTTTGATTCTCTGCCAGTCCCACGTTGGCCGGGAGCGAAAAGAGGACATTGTCTATGAGTTCAACTTTGACCAGGTCTTCCCTCCGTCCAGCTCCCAGGAGGAGGTCTTTGAGGAGATCTCTCTGCTTGTGCAGGTAAGGAAAAGCATTTTATTCTGTCAACCACCCTGAAGAGCACATAAATCAATCAAATAAATATATAGAATAAATACATTAAGGGGGGAAGCGGCCCAGTTCTTCTAGTTTGTTATTATGTTGAGCATGGTACAGTCGTATCTTGGCCCTCAAACACCTTGGTACTCGTACACTTTGGCCCCTGAACGCTGAAAACCTGGAAGTAAGTGTTCCAACTCCCCAACATTCTTTGGCAGCCTTAGTTTTTGAACGGACTCGGTTCGACAACCAAGGTGCCACTGTATGATGATGATGATCGTGAGGATGATTCCCCGGCTGATTTGGCTGGTTTGTCCTGTGAGTCGTGGCTGAAGGATGGTCTGGAAATTCCACATAGGGCGGCTCTCCCCCTCCGGGGGCAGGTGGGGTCTGGTGGACGCCAGCCTGACGGCTTCCCTTCCTCCCCGCAGTCGGCCTTGGACGGCTACCACGTCTGCATCTTTGCCTACGGGCAGACGGGGAGCGGCAAGACGTACACCATGGAGGGCCCCGACTGCCAGGACCCTTCCACGGCCGGCATGATCCCCCGCGCAGTGCAGCAGATCTTCAGGAAAGCCCGGGAGATGGAGGCCAAAGGCTGGAAGGTGGGGGCAGAGAGGGAAAGCGGTTGCAGGTGTCCAAAGGGGGTGGAGACCCCTGCTGCATTCACTCGCCATGCTGCAATTGCCAGGGGGGTTTCGCACTGGGCTTGGGAGCTCCCAGAGAGGGCGCTGGTGAGAGAGGGCTGCCTCCTTCACCCTCACCCACCCCACAGGATGGTGAGACCGCCAGTGTTTTTCTGCAGGGCCTTCCGTTCAGCCTCACAAGATCCCCTGAACACCCGAGGGCTGGCCTGTCTGAACTCCTGGGCCTCACCTTTGGAAGCCTCCTCTTGGAATAGCCATGCCAGTTGGTCCCCGAGTCTGAGCTGGGAGCGATGTGCTGGCTGGGCACGCGCCACCCCAGCCGCCTTCCCTGGTCTGATCCTGCCCCTCTGCCTGTCTCCTCCCAGTACCATTTCACTGCCAACTTCCTGGAGATCTACAATGAGTCTCTGCGGGACCTGCTGGTGTTGCGCCCTGAGCGGGGCTCTGAGCTGGAGATCCGGCGAGTGAGCCAATGCACGGAGGAGCTGCACGTTCCCAACCTCTGCTACGTCCCCGTTGCTTCGGAGCAAGAGGTACCGCGGTGGGGGGGGGCAGCTGTCTGTCTGGGATTTTCCTGGGGGGTTCCAGCGGTGCAGGGGGTCGGGTAGATGACCCTTGGGGGTCCCCTTCCAACACTACTCTTCTCCCGCTCTCTGCACTGTGTCCGGCCACCAGCCTGCTTGCAAGGGGTGGAGGAGAGGCAGAAGCCAGAGAACCAGCCCCATTGTGACCCGTTTTAGGGCCTTGGTCTGGGGACAAGGCAGCCAGAGTGTGTCTGCATCCAAAGCCTCTGAGGGGAGGAGCAGAGGGAGGAATCTGGGGTTGGGCTAGATGACCCTGGGGGCTCCCCTCCGACTGTGCCGTTCTCTGAGAGGCTTCTGCATGAAGGCCTGAGCCATCCTACCTTTCTGGAGAGCTCAGATCACCTGGGTCTTGGCCCCTCGGCTCCTTATGGGGCTTCTGCCTGCCCTAGAGTTCCCAGAAGAAGAACTCCCCCCCCCCCCCATGCTTCCCTTTCTATTTGCAGGCAATGGTAGAAACTCCAGTGTAGAGGCTAGGCACCAAGCGGCTCCTTAAACCAAGCTTAAACTCACCCAAATGGGATGTCTCGTTGCCATTTTGGGGCCAGGCGTTCTAAAGTCTTATTTTTCAAATGATGGCCTGACTGACTGACTGATTCTCAGTTAAACATCTGGCCAGTTCAGATGACCACCTTGAGCTGGGATTGGGGCAGTCCACATATCTTGGCCTATTCCAACTTCTCTTTCTTAACTGTACATTCAGAATATAAGAATATTCTTTGCAGCTGAGCGTGGGGCAGTGGGGGCAGCGGGGGAGTGAAGTCAGGTGAGAACAAGGAGCTGCCATTGTTCACTGCTCCTGCTCAGGCTGCTGAGAGAAACCGTTTTGGTTCCTGATACTCATTCTGATTGTGTAACGGATAGAATTCTATAGGACGAGGTCCTCGTGTGTGGAAAGAGTCTTGCTCCGAGGATTCCCAGGCTTCCCCTCCAGGCGGTGATGTCCAACGCCATCGGGCGCCCGGGCATCTCAGTCTGGTCGCAAGTAGCCAATAGCCGGGGGGGGGGGGGAATGTGCCCGGCTAGCCTCTTCACGCTGTTTGCCTGGGGCTGGCTAGGGCCAGAGGATCTCTGGGGTCCCTTCCGACCGCCATTCTCCGCCTCCTGCCCCCCGCTTGCCCCTTCAGGTCCTGAAGCTGCTCCAGAGAGCCAAAGCCAACCGCTCAGTGGCCAAGACGAATCTCAACGAGCGCTCGTCCCGCAGCCACAGCCTCTTCCAGCTGCGCATCGAGGGCCACAACCCCAACCGGGAGCTGCACACCTCCTGTGAGTGTGGCCGGCCCCACGACCCCCTTCGCCGGAGGCCTCTGTCCCTGCCCTGGCCCAGAGGCGCTCCCTTGCTCTCCCTCCTCTTCTAGGCCAGGCCCTCTGTGGGTCCCTGGTCCCCAGCACCCCCCCTTCTCCCTCCACCCTCACCCCTCCTTTGTCCCCCCCCCCCCGCAGCCGTGCTGAGCTTGGTGGACCTGTCTGTCAGTGAGCGCCTGGACAGGTCCCTCTCCACCGGCGACCGCCTCAAGGAGACCCAGGCCATCAACAGCAGCCTCTCCAACCTGGGCCTGGTCATCACCGCCCTCAGCAACAAGGTAGGCGGGAGAGGGGGGTCGCGTGTGCCTCCGGGGGGGGGGGAGTCCTGGCCAGCCATGGGGCAGCCCTTTGCAGCCCCACAGCCCGCCTCCCGCAGTGCGCTGGTCTTCTGCGAGGGTGAGGATGTGGCATCCAGCACTGTCTCACGTGTGGGGTGCCCACCTATCGGGGGCTCTAGAGCTGTGATTCCTTCCAACTCTACAATTCAATCGGGAATGGGACAGCCTCATGATGCTGGCGGAACCGGCCTGCCCTAAGTGGGGAGGAGGGGCCCCACACATTTCCCCCTCCTGCACCCATCCTTGTCCGCTTCCTTTGCCCCCTTGCAGGAGGCCCATGTGCCCTACCGGAACAGCAAGCTGACCTACCTCCTCCAGAACTCCTTAGGCGGCAATTCCAAGATGTGAGTCGGCAAGGAGGGAGTTGATGGCTCCCCCTCCCCTTTGAGGCCTGGTCTGCGCTGTCCTGCCAGGAACGCAGGGGGTTGGGCTAGATGACCCCTTTCAACCCAGAGGTCTCTGACAGGGGGGCCATGCACCCCCCTTGAGGCAGCCTCTGTTTCTCCTCACCCTCTCCTCCGGCCTTTCCCCCCAGGCTGATGTTCGTTAACATCTCGCCCTCGGAGGAGAACTTTGCCGAGTCCCTCAATTCCCTTCGCTTTGCCAGAAAGGTAAGTGGCTGCAGCATCCGGCTGGGGGGCGGGGGTGTCCCTTTCTCTGGGCTGCTTGCAGAATCTCCTCTGCGGAAGGGGCATCCTGACCGCAGCTGGATGGAGGAGGTGGCGGCAGCAGCAGCTGTGGGGACCAGTTTCTGGCCCCCCAAATCTGCCCGGTCTTGCCTTGCAGGTCAATGAATGTGTCATTGGCACAGCGTCAAATCGGAAGTGAGGGCGGCGGAGGCGGCTGGTCTTTCTGCTTCTCGGATAGCGACTCCCATTCTTACTCTTTTGTCTTTTAAAGTCTTGATACTTTTTTTGTAATAAATGTTTATATTTCTGAATTTATATTCTGAAATTTTCTTCTTCCACTGCTGAATTTGGCTTTTTCTGCTGTCTTCCTCCGGTGAGCTGCGTGCCCAGGCTCCACTTCAGGGCGTCTCCTCCCTCTCAAGCCTCCCTGCCCTTTCGTTGGCAGCAGTGCAGTGGCCTGTGTGGTGTAGTGGTTAAGAGCAGTGGACTCGTAATCTGGGGAACCGGGTTCGTGTCTCCGTTCCTCCACATGCAGCTGCTGGGTGACCTTGGGCCAGTCACCCTTCTCTGAAGTCTCTCAGCCCCACTCACCTCACAGAGGGTTTCTGGTGGGGGAGGAAGGGAAAGGAGAATGTTAGCCGCTTGGAGACTCCTGAAGGGGAGTGATAAAGCAGGATATCAAATCCAAACTCCTCCTCTTCCTCCCCTTCTTCTTCTTCTTCTTCTTCTTCTTCTTCTTCTTCTTCTTCTTCTTCTTCTTCTTCAGGGGTAAGGGAAATAGGTGGCTTGAGCTTGAGTTTGGCCCTTCTGGAAAGGATCCTGTGGCAACGGGAGGACTTTAACTGTGGCTGAGGCAGGAAAGCCTTGTAGGTAACCGTAAGACCCTTGTGGTCTGAGGAGGCTTCAAGGGCTCTCAGCAACCAACTCTTGCATGATGTGGCTTTGCTAGCAAGGCCAAAACATGCAGAAATGGCCCGCCAGGAAAGATGGGCTACTCCTGTTGAACTCCTTCCTGCAAAAAGCTGCCACAGCACCTCGCCAGAGACTCCTGAACAGGCTATTATGTTCTTATGTACGAAGAGATAAAAGTTTAGCTGTGTTTCAGAGGAGAAAAACATGCTGGTTGTGTCAGGGCTTGTTTGTGAGTTGGGGGGTTCATCCAAGCAAAAATACACACCATAGTAACAAACAACATACTGTTACGGAAGAATCTAGGTGGGAGGCTGCTCAGTCCCCCAACTGGTCGGGCAGAGCCAGAATAAAGGAGGAGTCCAGCCACTGATACGGAACGGAAGGGGGGGGGCTCCTTCCCCCCTTCCTTCTAGGAACATCTGAGGCCCCGCTTATTCCTATGGCCCCGCTTTAGCCAATCACAGCCATGCATTCGTCCTGCAGAAGCTAGCTCAGGGAGCCCCTGCACGCCTCATTTCACCCCTGACAAGCTGCTGACGGCCCCCCACGGCAAGAACAATGGATCCGAAACCAGGGACCTCCTGTTACAATGTATCCATTCTGTTTCTGCTTTTGCCCTATAGTACAGAATGGGTTTGAAATCATTGAAATCTTTAGAAATTGATATAAAATCAACCGTAACTCCGATTTCTTCGCTCTCGGTGTCATTCAACTCAGTTCCCCGTGGACTCCATGATGCTATCCCTACTTCCATAATCCCCGAAGCGGCAGGTCACGTACGCAGGAACTTCTTAATTTGCCAAACCTTCCCTCTAGGCAATATTAGGTGGCAGACGATGCATATCTCTGACCCATTGTCTTGCCACCACCGGTACTCAATAAATGTGTATCTATGTATATTTCCCGCTCCGCATATCCCCCCTCCCTCATCCGAAAATGCTAATTAATGTAATCCCACCTTTTCATAATGTATTCATGACGTGTAAAGTATATTCATGATGTAACTTGTGAAACCCAACCTTCCCATAATGTATTCGTGACGTTTCATGCACTGTATTCTGGGATATGGAGGGAAATTTCAAAAGTTCATGTCACCCCTTTCTCTGGGTTCAATCTCGCCTTGAACCTGTTGCGCAATAAACTTGGATCTTCTGCAGTTTGCTCCTGCGTCCGGCTGAGCTCATTTTCTTCCGCAGGGACCCACGGACTTAGTCCGATGAGCTGGGTGGCAGAGTAACCCCGCACCTAGATTTTTCCGTAACAGTTGGCGCCGCAACGTGGGGCTTGCGGTTCTCCCGAGCTGCTGACTGGGGGCCCCGAAATCTTCAGCCGGCTCCAGGCCATTTTGCCTGGGAAGATCCTTTTGGACCCCCAGCCATCTTCTGGGCGGTAATCGAAAGCCCTAGGAGTTCAGCCGGGGAGCAAAAGAGGGATCCAGCCGGCTTATTATTCATCGATCCCGGGATCATCATAGAAGACGCGTGAGTATAAGGAAAAAGGAAAATCCAGTGCACTGGTGGGAAGGGGGTGGAATCTCCTGGCAACTGAATTCTCTGCCCTCCTCTCTATCGCTCCTTCTTGCCTTTCTCTTGGTCCGGTTAGTGAGAGAGACCGTGGACCGCTGCTCAACCCGAAAGGGGGGTTCTGAGCTCTATCTCTTTTCCTTAAAATCTCCAGCCAGCCGCACCAATTGGGAGTCCGAAAGTAAGACGGTGAGACCCGGCTTGGAAAGACAGCCGACTTTCCGCAACGGGCATCCCAGTTGAAAGCAAGGGGTTGGAGCTCTCTTTCCGAACTTCTCTAGCGCCCGGCAAGGGGGCGGGAAGTGGTCTTGCTTTCTATCCCAATCCCAGCCGCACTGGTCGGTGCCACATAACCGTGCGTGAGCCCGCTTCCAAAAGCAAGGGGGATTTTCAGTTCGAAATTCTATCCAGGGACCACCCAATCTGGCACCGCATGGCGCGGGCGTCCAGTAGGGCCCCTTTTCCTGAGATGTGACAATAGGTAGGAGGTTGCCAGGAGGGATAGCCCATGAGGAATTGGGCAGGACCGGCAGAGTGGAAAGAGACCCCAGGTTATAGGAAATAAGGAAATAAGGAAATAGGAAATAGGAAAGGGAACGCAAGGAACCGGATAGCTAGAGCTCTCTAAAACCCACTAAGGAAGTTGCCAGGCAACTAGAAGCCCCTTCTCCTCTTTACTATACGTCCCTGTACTAAGCATACCAAACCCCTAGACATACCAATCCTAATCAACCCCTCTTTTTCCCCTTCTCTATCCCAGACCCCCCCCCCAAAAAAGGAAAAAGCAAAAGAGCAACAACAGCAACGCATGCATCTATAAAGGGGTACCCAGTCAACCAAGCGTTGTGAGCCCTACCAGTCTGATTACCTGGTGGTGTGTTTGAAGAGGCAAGGAGGCTCATAAAACCATGTGGGACCTTCCTACTAATTTCACTTAATGAAGCCAAAGGTAGTGGCCCATCTCCTTGCAATAACCAACTAAAGGATGAGAATATATATGTTTACATGTTGTCTGTTATGTGTGTTGTCTGTTAATACATATATGAGAATATGTATGTTTACATGTTGTCCGTTATGTGTGTTGTCTGTTCCTTCTGTCTCTGGCAGACTGCCTTTCTTAAGTGTGCATAGTTTAAACTGCAAGCTTGCTTCAAAATTTAAATCTAAGGAAGCCATGCTGGATCTTAGCAGTCCTAAATAAGACAAAAATTGAGAATGAAGTGTGCAAATGTTTACCCCACCTCTTGCTTTGCCCCAACTTTTGAGATTGTGAGTCTACAGTCTTATTTTGGAAGGTGCTGATAACCTAATGTTTCTGCTGCAAAAGCCTAGTTGAGCCAACTGCTCTCAAGCTAAAATGCAGTGTATGTATTTCATTAAGCATATGCCTATGAAAGTATGGTGTTCCTTCTAAGAAAAATATCTGAGTCCAGGTTTAACTTTGATTTGGTTGGACAGAAGAGTTATTGTAAGGCTCCTGATATCAGTCTCTATAAGACTTCCTGGCCTCTTTTCTTAGAAAATGCCCCCCCTTGTTTCATTCTGTCTCTTTCAGGGTTTTTTTCCCCCTTCTCCTTCTTATTCTGTGCCAGGTAAATTTACTCCTGAGTAAGCTTCCTTTAAAGGAAACTGCAAGGGGGGGCATAGATTAGGCTTACTATTGCTCTGCAAGTTCAACAAAAAACAAATCTATGGCTGTTTTAACTATGCTTTATAAGAGATCCTCTCCCTATCTTAGGAAAAATGTTCACTTCAATATTCCTTTAAAGATAATTTCTATAGGAACTTGCACTCTCTAGTCTAAGGAAGTAAACTCTCACTCAAACTAGCTTCAAGATCTGCTAAAAGGGTTCTGTATAGAATTGGGTACTTTTATTTTCCTCTTCCTTAGTACATGATAGGCGCATGGCTTGTGATCTCTTCTCCAGTTGTGTCTGTGTACATAAGTATGTGTGTGTTTCTGGTAGTACAAATCTTGCTATGAACCCTGTATTTTAGGGTTGGACTAGATGACCCCAGGTCCCTTTCAACTTTCCCAATTTGTGGCTGATGAGTTGAAATTCAGCCCAGGTTGGCTCTTTGTTTTTTTAAAAGGTGTGATGACAGGTGAAAGCCATGATGTTTGAAGCAGAACTGGTGATATCAGGCATTTAAGTGATTACAGTGTTTATCATTTTGTCTATTATTTACAAAAATTAGACTTAAAAGTCTACTCAAAGTTTAAGCACATACAAATGGATAATCAAGTAGAATTAGCCTTGACCAATCCATTTGTCTGCAAATGGTAAGGCCGAAATGACTGAGAATGTTTAAAAAAAAAAATTTAAAAAAAAAATTCCTATGAATTCTAACTCTCTGGCCATTTTTACTCATAAATAAGAGAGCGGTTGATTGTTCCGCGAATGGCCAGAGGGATATTAGCCCTTTCCTGTACATAAAGGAAGCAGTCTCGTTTGCTTGGGCTGAAATCGCTAGCTTTGGTGAATACTTAAATTGCTGAGTTTCTCTTTTTTGTTTAAAATCAAACCCTGTTCTCAAAATCTACTCCATACCCTTCCCTTCCCTTATTCAAATGTTAATTTAGCCAAAGGATGCAACATTTTCAATAGTACAAAAGGTTTGCTGAGACATGAACTCTGCACATGCACAGAGGCTAGATCAGCTAAAGAAGAGAGAGAGAGAGAGAGAGGACGGGGGGGGGAACTGTAAGGAGGGAGAGGAGGTTTCTTCCAAATGTAAAAGAAAAGTCGGAACCATTGAAGGAAATCACCCTTAATCTGTCTTTGCTCCAGGGGCTACTTAAGACAAAAGGCTAAAAAAAAAAAAAACAAAAAAAACTAGCCCATCAAAAGTCAAGAGTTTTCCAGGTTCCAAATCTTAACATGCCAAATTCTTTTCACAGGTAAATATCAAAGCATTCCCCCCTCAATGGGAATTTTAGGAACAGCATTTCCTGACAGGCTTCTCACATGAAATAATTTTCCCTTTTAACAGGATATGTGAACCCCGATAACAAAGTGTTTGTCCCTTTTTCCTCCCACAGCAACTTTCTTTCTGTTTTGTGAAACACGTCTGAATCCCTGCTATATTAGTGACTTCCATCTCTTTGTGGCTTTGACACTTTTTTCAAGTTACAAATAATCTGTTTTCATTTATTTAATACGTTTCTCCATGATGTCTATGAAGTTAATCGAAGCACAACCAAACATTGTTTGTGGAATGGTACTTGTTTACCTTCGGCCTGAGCATCTCTTATTAATTCTGTCATTTTGGCTAGTGCAAGGTACTTACACAACCTTAAATTGCCATTCATTATTAATTGTGTGTCTTAGCATTTATTTATTTTTGGTTCCTCATAGCTCATTTTGTGTGTTTGTGTTTTACTTTGGGGACATGTTCATCACATGTTGAAAGTCAGTCTCATGAAGTTCTTTTATTGGATAGCACATGGTGAATTTTAAGTTTTCCCCATTGTTTTCCCTTTTTTTTCAGTCCAGTAGTAATATGTGTGGTTTTGATAATATCTTTGTACTATTTAATAATAGTTATTTTCTGAATCCGATGTCTTTGTGTCAAGTCCATTTTCATCTAACTGGTAATCTAATTTTTTTGCTTCCTTTTTATTTTTTAACCTTTGTATTTTTTACAGTTCTCTTTCTATACATGTGGAGTAATTTTTTATTTTATAATATGAAAAGAACAACAACAACAACAAAAACTAAGTGAAGAAAAGCAAACAAACTTAGCAGATAATAACAGTAGTTATAGGAAAATGTGATAATAATATTGGAATGAATGAAACGCTTAATTCGCTAAGATTTTATTATTTGCAACTTCCAACAGAAACCGAAGGACATCACATCCTTTTCGCCTTTTGCCCCCTCCCTTTTCTAACTGTCTTTAAGCCCCAAAACCCTGCCCCTTACAGGATATCACTTCTACAGATGCAATGATGAAAAGCAGCAACAACCCCTCATGGCTAAGGGGAGGAGTTGAATTGCAAGGACATTTTCTCACTTTTGAACCTTAAGACTGTGCTCCAGGATTCAAAAGATACATGCATAAAAGATCACAATTGTGTCAAGATATGTAACTGATATTTAATTAGTTTGTTTTGTATTATGTGTTATTATGTAAGAATGTTGAAATGTGTCTGACAGTGTGATTTCCACAAAGGAGGGCAATTTTTTGTGTGTAATTGTTTTTATGTTTAATGTCTTATTGCTTACACACCAATGGAGAATTCTCATGCATTTTATACTTTCTAATAGCTCACACTATTGTGTAGTCCAATGTTTAGATCAACTTGTAACCACATTTAATTGTTCCACCGCCAACTTTCCCTATCCATTTTAAAATGTGTTAAACCTCGTTTTGCCAAGGACAAGCTTCTGGATCCATAAAACACCAGGTACATGAAGGTGCATATGCTTTGGTTTAGCAGGAATGATCCCTTATAGAGTTAAATTGACTTATTTGGACAACTGCCCTTGTTAAGAATGGTTTTCTTTTAACAGATTGGTTTGAAGAGTTGAGAACCATGGGGCAAGATAAATTCAAATTGGACTCAGTTTGAATTGGGCAAGTGTATCCAGGCTGCAATTAGCCTTTTGGTCCTTTAAGTGCAAGTGAGCAACCCCCATGCGTGCAAAACCACAGCCTATGATAGAATCCCATAGGAAGGCCAAGGCGAAGACCTCTCCCTCACGAGATGTCCAGCCTGTGCCAGCTATGGTGAATGCCAGGCAACATGGTTAAATGAAAGCCCCGAGGGGATTCAACAGACAGGATGTGTTGCTGTAGCACTATGTCACTGTGAGACCACAGAAGAGCTAGCTTGACACCTGAGAAATACACAAAAATGGCGAAGGACAAAACACCAACTGCATTTTTCAGTCATTAGTGGACCTTCCTGCTAGGTGTAAAGCATAAAACACTATTGAGAATGCCACAAGTAATTTAGCAACAAAATACAAGAGGTGTTCTTTATATAATACCCTATATGCAGCTACCTGCACTGCTATACTTGCAAATGACCGTAAGAGGCATGGCTTGCAAGTCCCTTTCAGGTTTGCATAAAGCCACACATCCCATTCACCGAGATTTAGGGTGCGGAGAAAAGATTTGCAAGTTCTTACAGAACTTTAATGCAAATCTATCTCCGAATGGGGGACTGATACGGAACGGAAGGGGGGGGGCTCCTTTCCCCCTTCCTTCTAGGAACATCTGAGGCCCCGCTTATTCCTATGGCCCCGCTTTAGCCAATCACAGCCATGCATTCGTCCTGCAGAAGCTAGCTCAGGGAGCCCCTGCACGCCTCATTTCACCCCTGACAAGCTGCTGACGGCCCCCCACGGCAAGAACAATGGATCCGAAACCAGGGACCTCCTGTTACAATGTATCCATTCTGTTTCTGCTTTTGCCCTATAGTACAGAATGGGTTTGAAATCATTGAAATCTTTAGAAATTGATATAAAATCAACCGTAACTCCGATTTCTTCGCTCTCGGTGTCATTCAACTCAGTTCCCCGTGGACTCCATGATGCTATCCCTACTTCCATAATCCCCGAAGCGGCAGGTCACGTACGCAGGAACTTCTTAATTTGCCAAACCTTCCCTCTAGGCAATATTAGGTGGCAGACGATGCATATCTCTGACCCATTGTCTTGCCACCACCGGTACTCAATAAATGTGTATCTATGTATATTTCCCGCTCCGCATATCCCCCCTCCCTCATCCGAAAATGCTAATTAATGTAATCCCACCTTTTCATAATGTATTCATGACGTGTAAAGTATATTCATGATGTAACTTGTGAAACCCAACCTTCCCATAATGTATTCGTGACGTTTCATGCACTGTATTCTGGGATATGGAGGGAAATTTCAAAAGTTCATGTCACCCCTTTCTCTGGGTTCAATCTCGCCTTGAACCTGTTGCGCAATAAACTTGGATCTTCTGCAGTTTGCTCCTGCGTCCGGCTGAGCTCATTTTCTTCCGCAGGGACCCACGGACTTAGTCCGATGAGCTGGGTGGCAGAGTAACCCCGCACCTAGATTTTTCCGTAACACCACCAACCGGAGCAAATAGCTGTAGACCAAAGTTTATTGCGCAACAGGGTCAAAGAGGAATTTGGAACCCCGAGGATGGGGTGACGACTTTTTAAAACTTTCCCACCATATCCCAGAATACAGTTCAAAGGGGAGGGGTTAACCTTGGCAAACATGTCCAGACAAGTCCTTGGTACAACATCAGCATAAGCAGACATGTCAGGGCAAGACCCAGGTGTTAGATTAGCATAGGCAAACACTTCTGAAGTCCCACCACCCAAAGTAAAACAGAACTTCCTTTGCATGTCTGGCCCCTTGGCAAGTTTGGGGATGGGATTAGGCTCTCCTTGGTATGTAGCCTTTTTAATCCATGGGTAGGAAAAATTGTTGCACCCGAGCAGAGACAAAAGGAGCCAAACGACACCAAGGGGTTAATCCAGAGAAAGAGTGTTTTATTCTGCCATGGGGGGGGGGGGCAGAGGCACCTGTGTGATTCAGTTCACAAAAGACAGGCCGCAGCAAAAAGTATTTTACATCAGGTTTTTATCCTGTTCTCCAAAGCCCCTCCTTCCCTCTCCCCCTTCACAGATTCTTACATAGAAATGTTGCTTTTCGTTCTCTGACTCTGTTCCCGGAAGTATGTTGCAAGTCAATGTACCAGGACAAGGTTATCTTGGATCTGGGAAGCGAAAGGCTTTACTGTTCTCAGCTGTAGGTTTGTTACAGCGTTTTTGTTACAGAGAGGACTGCTTAGCTCATGCTTTTTGTCTTAGAGGAAAATGCAGTTTTAAAATGCGTACGCCGAGGCCTGGCTGGGGGGGGGGGGGAATTCACAAACAGTTTTTAGGGCTTTCTGGGGTAACCCTAACTACCCCTTCATTCCACACCTCTCAATTTTGGGCAGCCTCCAAGGCTCGTCCCAGGAAGGCACAGGCTGATATACTCGGGTCAGAGCTATAATCTGGGGGCGAAGCATGCGTGAAATCATATTGCGTGTCATTGTATGCAAGCATTGCAGCAGGCAAGGTACAGAAAAGCAAAAAATTAGCAAGATGAACAGTGGGCCAAGCAGCAGCAAAAACAGGCCTTTTACCCATCCTAGGTTTGGCAACCAGTCAAGCCATGACATGTCCCATCCCTCCCAGGTTTCGGTAGGAATATGGGCCACTGTTTCAAGTCCTGCTGCCAAATTGCGAATGGCTTCACCATGATCAGAGATGTTAAAGCAACAGGCCCCACCCGTGAGATTTAACGCTGCACAAAAGCCGCCATATTGCGCCAGGAGAAAGTCCAACGCTAAGCGGACTGAGAGAAACGCGTGTCTCATCCAATTGCGTGGCAATTAACCTAAGGGCCGTGGCTGTTGTGTTAGCAACAATCTCTACCACTGCCTGGAGTCTGATTACGCGGTTCAAGTTCTAGATCAGCCCCCTTGCCCCAGAGATTTTCTCTCCCCGATTCCATGAGGCTGGAGAATAATGGGCCAGTATCCTTTCTGGAGGCCACTGATTTTTGCCCCAATTCTGGGAACTCCCACCTGCAATTGTTGCCAGGTCAGTCGAAACGCCTCCTTCTAGGGAGTGCAGAGGCAATCTGGTCAGGAATCCACATGGGGGGGTATTAAGTAGGCTGGAAAACAGACCCCGTACCATCCTCTTGGGAGGGCATAGAATCATAGAAGAGTTGGAAGAGACCACAAGGGCCATCGAGTCCAACCCCCTGCCAAGCAGGAAACACCATCAGAGCACTCCTGACATATGGTTGTCAAGCCTCTGCTTAAAGACCTCCAAAGCAGGAGACTCCACCACACTCCTTGGCAGCAAATTCCACTGTCAAACAGCTCTTACTGTCAGGAAGTTCTTCCTAATGTTGAGGTGGAATCTTCTTTCTTGTAGTTTGGATCCATTGCTCCGTGTCCGCTTCTCTGGAGCAGCAGAAAACAACCTTTCTCCCTCCTCTATGTGACATCCTTTTATATATTTGAACATGGCTATCATATCACCCCTTAACCTCCTCTTCTTCAGGCTAAACACGCCCAGCTCCCTTAGCCGTTCCTCATAAGGCATCGTTTCCAGGCCTTTGACCATTTTGGTTGCCCTCCTCTGGACACGTTCCAGTTTGTCAGTGTCCTTCTTGAATTGTGGTGCCCAGAACTGGACACAGTACTCCAGATGTGGTCTGACCAGAGCAGAATACAGTGGCACTATTACTTCCCTTGATCTAGATGCTATACTCCTATTGATGCAGCCCAGAATTGCATTGGCTTTTTTAGCTGCCGCGTCACACTGTTGGCTCATGTCAAGTTTGTGGTCAACCAAGACTCCTAGATCCTTTTCACATGTACTGCTCTCAAGCCAGGTGTCACCCATCTTGTATTTGTGCTTCTCATTTCTTTTGCCCAAGTGCAATACTTTACATTTCTCCCTGTTAAAATTCATTTTGTTTGTTTTGGCCCAGTTCTCTAATTTGTCAAGGTCGTTTTGAAGTGTGATCCTGTCTTCTGGGGTGTTAGCCACCCCTCCCAGTTTGGTGTCATCTGCAAATTTGATCAGGATGCCCTTGATAGGCCTTCCTGCCACACACCCAGTAAACGTCCTGACCATGGGCAGATATGGTGCCTGTTAGCAAGCGGGCCAGGCATGCAGTCAAATTGGAACCAGAAAAAGTTCCTGTCTCGGACTCAGGCATGTTTGTTGGGGTTGGGAAGGTACGATCACAGTGGGAAGTGCCCACATAGGTCTGAGCGTCACTGGCGTCATTCGATTTGTTGACACAAAGGCAGCCAGTGATCCGGTGAACCAGGAAAGGGACAGAATGATTCCATAAAGAAGAATGGTTGCCCAGAGGCTGGAAGGCAACAAGTGGAGTTGTGACCAAGGACTCATTCCAAGGCACAGGGAGGAGTGGCATTCCTCCCAGAGCATCTACAGGGGCCAGGGTGCAGACGGCACAATTGGTCCAATTCGCAGAGAACGCAACCATCTCGGCAACCTGAACCCACTTATTATTTGTGTGGTGGGCCCCCCACGATTGAAGCAGTTGTCTGGTCAGTGTGAGTGGTATTGGCATTTCTAAGGTCAAAGGCAACAAAAATACCAGCACGGGTACCAACAGTCGTATCTGAGCCATTTTATGCACGGGGAGGGGCTTAGGTAAGTGCCAGAGAGCGGGCTGGGGTGTAATTACGCTGAAAGAAAAGACCCACTAGACACCCTCCTCTGCAGGGGTGGCGTAAAGCAAACCAGGCCCAGGTACCTTCAATAAAGTTCAGTTATGCAAAAGGAAAGGAAAGAAAATGTCCCCTTTCAATCCACGCTGGTTGCAGGAGCTGGAGTGCAGTCTGGAGCACGTCTGGAAATGGTGAGTCGAAGCGGCTCTTGTTGATGCGGTGTAACAGTCCAATCCGAGAAGGCCTTCTTTACACGGGTATGATGTATCCAAGGAGCTATGCCGGAGACTTTAACAGCCGTGGGAGTAGAAAGTAAGACGATGTGTGGTCCTTTCCAACAGGGCTGGAGCGGCGTCTGGGCCCAATCACGTATCCAGACCTCATCACCCGGTAAAAACGAATGGAGGGGCTCAACCAAGGAGCAAGGCGTCCTGGCAAATTGCCACCTGTTGAGAGAAGAAAACACACGCGAGAGAGACTGCAAATAGTTTTCAATATGCATATCATGAGTTGAATGTGGAGATATCATTTGCACATAAGGCAGGGGCCTAGCAAACATTAATTCAAAAGGACTCAGATGAATATGCTTAGCGGGAATACTTCGAACGCGAAGCAATGCGAGAGGCAACATGCTAACCCAATTTTAGTTCGTTTCTTGGGTTAGTTTTGACAGCTGGTTTTTCAAAGTCCTATTCATACGTTCAACTTTCCCAGAGCTTTGAGGCCTGTAGGCTGTGTGAAGTTTCCAGCTTCCACCCTTCCTGTGTAAGTGCAGACAGCCACTAAGAGATCATGGTATAAGCCACACCTGGGCAGTTCAGTGAAATCAATAATTAAGTCCTCCATGGGAGCTGTCCCTTGATGTTGAATTCCGGAAGGAGGTAAGGGTCCTGTTCTGGGATTCTTTTTCTGGCAGAGAACACAACGCCTCCAGGCCTCAGAAGCTAACCTTGGATCTATAGTAACTGCTCCCAAGATCTTTGGCCAGAGCATCGGGCCCCACGTGACAGGAGTCGTGGTACCGACGCACAACTTGGGGGGCTAGGGACTCTGCCACCCATAGGCAGTTGTCAGGTGTAAGATACCATCCCTCATCAGTAGTTGCCAACTTCTCAGCTTCTGCCACTTGTCGCTCCTGTGTGGTGTATGGTGGTCTAAGGCTAGTATCCACAATCTTCTCTGGTATCAGGGATCCCAGGAAGAGAGCAGGTGCCTCTTGTCTAGCTGCTTGTTTAGCTGTTTTGTCGGCTAGGCGATTGCCCCTGGCCGCATCACTTAGTCCAGTTTGATGTCCATAACAATGTATCACAGCCACTTGGCTGGGAGCCCATACTGCAGTTAAAAGATCCATAAGGGCTTGGGGGTGCTGCACCTGGCTCCCCTTTGACGTGAGCATGCCACGCTCCTTCCAAAGTGCTCTGTGGGCATGCAGGGTAAGAAAAGCATATTTTGAGTCAGTATATATATTAATGTCTATGCCTTCAGCCAACTGTAGTGCAAGCTGAGCGGATGAAGAAGGGGGAAGTGGGGAGGCTTCAATGATTTCCCCTTCCAGGGCTACTACAGCGTACCCCGCTTTTCGTTGGCCTCCCTCCAGAAAGCTGCTACCATCCACAAACCAGGAAGGCCAGGCAGGATTTGGCATGTCCTTCAAATCAGGTGTACTAGAATAAACTTCATCCATCACCTGTAAACAATCAGCTCAGCAATTGTCACCTCTGGGCACTTCCTGGAGTCCCTTTTCCAAGGGCAAAATAGCGTTGGAATAGAGGAAAATGGCAAAGGAGTTGATTTTATGATTTTTTAAAGCTAGGTAACTTACCTAAGCTGTCAAGTTGAAAGAATACATTCAGGCATAATATTTGTAACATTTAACAACTTTAAAGATGTGCCCCCCCCATAATTTTCATAAGAATATGTCCAGCCAATATGTCCATCCTATGTCAATAACAAATTGTTGCTGTTTTTTGGTTGAATATATGGTATATGGACCTAAGAGGTATCTAAAGCCATTTGCACATAACATTTGCCGCAACCCTGTAATAGGAATTTTATGCTCTTAAATATATGATAATGTTCATAAGTGTACCAACCAAGCACATATATAGATCAGCACAGGAAGACACGCCTGGAACCTTTTTGGTTCCTAAACTGAGCAAATGTTTTCTCTGCAAGGTCAAACCGGAAAAGCCTCCCCATTGTCTTTTCCTTCACAAATCCTGTCTTAAGGGTATGTCTGTGTTTGAATAGGGTGTCAGCCTGTGACCTGGCCCAGGAACTAAGTATTTATCATTACAAAAGACTGGCCAGGCTCCCCAGGCAATCCAATCAAGGAACCTGCCAGACAGGAGATAAACAAAAAAGGGAGAAAAACAATATTAAAAATTCTATTTTGGACTGCCTTGTCTGTGATGTAGGTGTGATGTATCTGAGGGGTGGTCTTAGGTTACACCCCTTCTGTGATGTATGTATGATGTTCCAGGGGGTGGTCTTGGTCTACAGGGTGGCAATTTCAAAAGTCTTTATAAGGCCTTGCGCACCATTGTTCTGGGTCCTTCCTCTCTCCTGCAAGTGAGGGGAGCACCCTGTTGCAACAGTTCAATCAAGGCCAAGCCTACAGGCTGCTGTTTTGCTCCAAGTAATCCTAGTTGGTGTCTTTGTTTTCGTCCAAGGGAGCCCTCGGATTTTTCCGCTAACACCCCAGAGTCAAAATAAAAAAATTCCTTCCAGTAGCACCTTAAAGACCAACTAAGTTAGTTCTTGGTATGAGCTTTCGTGTGCATGCACACTTCTTCAGATACACTGTATGTATGTGTGTGTGTGTGTGTGTATGTATGTATGTATGTACAGTATGTGTGTATCTGAAGAAGTGTGCATGCACACGAAAGCTCATACCAAGAACTAACTTAGTTGGTCTTTAAGGTGCTACTGGAAGTAAATAGTGGAAATCTCAGGAAAGAAAGGGGGGGAGCATATAGGCACATGAAGTGGCAGAGATTCCCCTTGAAAGATGGGGCGAGAAGAGAGAAGCCAAGAGAGCCCCAAAGGCGCCTCCGTCTCTGATAGGCAGGGTGCTTTTATTATTCATATTATTACAGTGGAACCTCGGTTGTGGAACGCCTCCATTGTCGGGCGTACACTCCTGAATTAAAAAAAACACATTCAGATCTCAGGGTGTTTCACACCATAATATACAAGAGGAAAACAAGTCAATAAGTAAACAGCAAAAGAAGACCCCTCCCCTTATTCTATTCTGGACTCTCCTCCTGCCCCGTCCTGCTCCAGTGGCTGGAGAGATCCTGGAGCTTCACCGGAGGCCAGGCAGCAGCGGCAGCTGAGGAGCGTAGAAATGTCGGGTCAGAAGGGACCCTGAAGGTTATCTAGGGGGCTGGACAAGATTTTATTACTTATGTGCCTCCCATCTGACAGGGTTGCCCCAGCCACTCTGGGCGGCTTGCAGTAAAATATTTTAAAAGATGACCCTCGAGGTCCCTACCAATTCCTCTCTCTGTGTAAATTATTGAATGTGCCTACATGCCATTTTTTGTTTACTGAAAGCTCAAAGCAGCTTACTTTAACAGAAATAAACAAATCACATTGTTCCAAATCACAGAACACAATTAGGAGCACTGTGAAATATCAGCAACAGTGCTGTAAAACAGACAAATGAACCCACAAATCAGCACTAGAAAATGAACAGACTCAAGGAGGCTCCAAAATTTGTCCAGCCAGAAGCCTCCGAAAGAGAAATATGATTTCTGTCAAACAGGGAACTCCTGGCCAAACTTGTGGCTTCCCGTGGCCACCTACAGAAGGCAGCGTTCCCAAAGGGGGGCATCACAATGTTGTTTTATGGTTTTTTATCCCAACACCTTGTATCATCAGGAATCCCTGGTGGGCGGCTGCCCAGGCTTCTGAGACAAGGCAGCAGCAGAGGAGAGAGAAAGGTTTGGAAAGGAGCCCAGCCCCCTGCAATACAGTTGATAAAGCAAGCCTCTTGTGGGGGTTGGGCTAGATGACCCTTGGGCTCCCTCCCGCCTGGCCTGCGGAGCCCCCTGTGCCCTCTCCTCCCCCCTTGGCCCCTCACCCTCTCCCTCCTCCTCCTCCTTGCAGCGGCCATGGAGCCCGAGACGCGCAGCGTGCAGATTGAGTTCCCTCACTACGCCGCCGTCCTGCTGGAGTCACTCAACAAGCACCGCCTGGAGGGCAAGTTCTGCGACATCGCCATCCACGTCCAGGGCCGCGTCTTCCAGGCGCACAAGAGCGTCCTGGCCGCCTCCTCGCCCTACTTCCACGACAAGCTGCTCCTGCATGACACCAACTGCATCGTGCTGCCCGGCGTCATCGAGCCGGACGCCTTCGAGAACCTCCTGCAGCTCATCTACTCGGGGCGCCTCAGGCTGCTGCTGGAGGCCCTGCCCAGCCACCTCCTGGTGGCCAGCGGCCTCCAGATGTGGCAGGTGGTGGACCAGTGCTCAGGCATCCTCAAGGAGCTGGAGGGCGGCGCCTGCCGGCCTTGGTCCAGCCGCGCCAGCGAGAGCCAGTCGCCCAGCAGCAGCAACTACTTTGGCTCCAGGGACGAGGCCGAAGCCGAGGCTCCTGGGCGGCGGCGGCGGCGCACCTGTCCCGACGGCGAGGTCCTGAAGATTCGCGTGCCGCCGGACGACGAGGAGGACGACGAGGAGGAGGATGAGGAGCACCAGGCGCAGATCTGCAGCGGCTCCACCAACGGGCCGGCCAAGGCCGAGGAGAGCCGGGTCAAGGAGCCGCCCTTTGCCTCGGCCCACGAGGCCCCCAAGGTCTTCTACATCAAGCAGGAGCGCTTTGACGCCGAGGAGGCGGCGGCCTCGGGCTCGGGGCTGGGCGGGGCCGGCAGCAGCTCGTGCCTGTCAGAGGCTGGCTTCTTCAAGTCTCTGGGCAGGCCGCTGGCCGTGTCGGGGCTGTGCCCGGCCGAGATCCAGGAGAGCGGTGAGGTCAGCTACCTGCTCCCTGGCGCCCCGGCGGCGTCCTCGTCCAGCGGCCCCGGCGGCGGCGGCTTCTCGGCAAAGGCGGACTCGGTGGCCTTCCCCGAGAGCTCGTGGAAGCCCGTGGACCTCCATGGCAACGAGATCCTGGCGCACGCCGTGCACGGGCAGGTGGTTCACGCGCCCGTCAAGCTGATGTCTGCGCCCGACGGCAAGAAGTTTGGCTGCCTGTGCGGGAAGCGCTTTGCGGTCAAGCCCAAGCGGGACCGCCACATCATGCTGACCTTCAGCCTGCGCCCCTTTGGCTGCTCCGTCTGCAACAAGAAGTTCAAGCTCAAGCACCACCTGACCGAGCACATGAAGACGCACGACGGCAACCTCTACGCCTGCGAGGACTGCGGGCGCAAGTTCCGCGTCCAGAGCTGCTTCCTCAAGCACAAGGAGATCTGCAAGGGGCAGGGCTGGGCCACCGCCTGCTGGACCTACAAGTAGAAGCAGGGGGGAGAGGCCCACCCAGAGATGGATGGAGGGATGGGAATCCCTGTGGACCCTCTTGGGGGCACAGAGGCGGGTTTGGGGGTCAGGGGGCCAGAGTACGTGTGGTGGGCAGGGCACCTCACCCTGTGCTGGGGGGCGATGGCATAGACACGCCCAAAGACCCCCCTTCACCAGCCCCGCCACTTTGGGGATCAGGCTGGCGTGAAAGGCAGGGAGCGAAGGGTTAAGCCCCAGGTGATGGGGAGGGGGGGCTCCGTCAAGAGGGCTCTCCCCTTCCTGGACAGTCCCCCCTTCCCAGGCATGTAAGCTGTGGGGCCTCGTACAGGCCTGCTCTTCCTGCCCCACCTTCTTTGGGGGGGGAGTCCCTGCTGCCCCCAGGTGGCGTCTGCGCACCCCCCACTTCTCTGCCTCTGTCTGGACACCATTTAAAATCCAGTTCAATGCACAATTTTGAAATCAACATTAAAACCCCACCATTCACACAAACTGGCTGCTGGATGAGGACGTGGAAAGCTGCTCTCGTTCAGCCCCTCCAACGGCTCCGGGGGGAAATGGGGGGCCGAGAGAGGCCTCCCCGGCTGCTGCCCTCCCTGGTCTTCCGGTGGACTGGCTCTGGACATGGAGGCTCCACTGTGGCCTTGCCCTGCTCTTCCTCTTCCTCCGTCACATCCATTTTGGTTGTTGGCCTGCACACGGCCCTGTGCCCCCCGCCTCGCTGTGCCCCAAAGCGCGTCTGTCCCAGATCCCTGGGGCCCCTGGCGGCAACCCTCCCCACTGTTCTGCCCTCCTATGATTTCCCCACGTAAGAATGAGCTGCCCAGCCTTTCTGGAAGCTGCTTCTGAGAGGACCTGGGCAGGGGAAGGGCTTGGTGGGAAGAGGAGCCCCTCGGGTTCCTCCTGCTGCCGGCCCAGGGGTCTGGCCCTTGGGGCTGCAGGGGGGGCAGCCGGCAGCCAGGGGGTCTCTAGCGCCCTTTTCCCAGAAGAGCCGGTAGGCTGCAGGTGCCCCACATGCCCCACAGCTGTGTGCAGAAGGACAGGAAGGAGAGGGGCCGTCTCAGTGGGAAGCGCAGGACTCTAGTGTGGCAGCAGGCGCTCAGTCCCCAGCACCTCCAGGCCCCAGGTCCAAAATCTAGCAGAGCTGCTGCCAGCCAGTGTCAGCAGCCCTGGGTTCACCAGACCCAATGGCCTTGACTTTGTCTAGGGTGGCTTCTCACCCCCCCCCCCGTGTTCATAAGCTGGGATAACTCAGTCAGTGGAGCGCGAGATTCTTGGCTTCGAGTCCCCCGTTGGTCAAAGAAGGATTCTTGGGCTGGGCTGCGTGACCCGGATGGTCCCTCCTGACTCTGGGATACTATGCTAACTTCCAAAGCTTCCCAGAACTGCAGAGGGGGAAACAGACTGGATATAGAAATACTAACTATGTTTATTATTTTATTCTGTATTCTGGGTTGCCCCATCCACTCTGGGAGGCTTCCAAGAGAGATGGAAGCAGAACCAAACGTCCCACGTTGAAAACCTCCCTGCACAGGCAGCCCCAAAGCTGTTTTTGCTATTAAATTGTGGGGTGGAGATTGGTAGGGAGCAGAGATCCTGGAGACGGGGCAGGACAGGTCTTTCCCCCCTTTTCTTTTGAAAGTTTAGCTTAATTTATTAGAGAGAGAGAGAGAGAGAGAGAGAGAGAGAGAGAGAGAGAAGTGAAAAACACAAGGACACAAAAACCACGGGAGAGGGCCCTCTCCCACGAAATGAGGTTCAGACCCAGGGAGAAGATTCCCAACAATATGACGCAACAATCACGAAGGAGCCCCTTCCAGCAGGGGGCGTCTTTTTGAGGAATGCCAGAGGCACAGAGGACCCCTGCAGCCGGATCAGGCCAGTGGCTCCTCAGGGTCAGCATCCTGCCCCAAAGGGAAGGAGCCCCAGAGCAGGGCCAGACTGCCGCAACCCTCTCCCCAGCGAGAAGCGACCCTTCAGACCCAGAGCTCCCGGCCACAGACGGAGAAATGAGCCATGGGGGGGGGGTGGCCCCGATCCTCCGTTAATTTGCCTAATTGGTGGCCATCCCTGTCTCTTGTGGGAGCCAGTCCCATGGTTTACACACATCTGCCCTGTATCTTCCGGCATTCGGCCTTTTCAGATGTCGCCGGCAGGGTCTAGAGGGAAACCAGTCGCCCCTTGACTGCTCCCTGGCCGCCTCTCTCCCTGGAGGTCTTCTCTTGCTGGGGCGGCTCACTTTCACCATCCAAAGGCAGACACAGTTGAGGAAGGCGTCTCCCCAGGAGAGGCTTTTTGCCTTGCAGGCGGTTGGACTAGATGACCCTTGGAGTCCCTTCCAGCTCCGTGATTCTAAAAGCAGGTCAAAAGCAACACCTTGAATGGTGCCAAGGAGCCCTGGCTTCTGGCCGCCATTGTTCCATGGAGGTGGCAGTGAAAGTGTGGGTCTTGGTGTTGGTTGCAAACCCCACCCCCAGGTCCCTGGGCGTTCATTGCAGGGGGTTGGCCTGGATGACCCTTGGGAGTCCTTTACAACTCTCCGATTCCATGAGAACCCACCTCCTTCCCAAGGAATCGCTTCCACTGTCAGAAAGCTCTTCTTGCTGTTTATTTGGGATCTCCTATGTCGCCCCTCTGCCACCTGGCTTTTTATGGCGGCCTAGGTATGGCTGGTATGGCGGGTTTAAACCACAGAGCCTAGGGCTTGCCGATCAGAAGGTTGGCGGTTCGAATCCCTGCAACGGGGCGAGTTCCCTGCTCCTACCAACCTAGCAGTTGCACATCAAAGTGCAAGTAGATAAATAGGTACCACTCCGGCGGGAAGGTAAAGGGCGTTTCCGTGCGCTGCTCTGGTTCGCCAGAAGCGGCTTAGTCCTGCTGGCCACATGACCCGGAAGCTGCACGCCGGCTCCCTCGGCCAATAAAGCGAGATGAGTGCCGCAACCCCAGAGTTGTCCGCAACTGGGCCTAACTGTCAGGGGTCCCTTTACCTTTAGGTATGGCTGGACAGTACAGGAAAAGCCTGAAAAGACTTAATTCTTCCATGGTGGGGGGTTTATGGCGGGTGGAGAAATTCAGGGCCCTGCTGTTCTGAGCAGGAGCAGCATACATGTCAAAAAAGGAGAAAGGTTTGTTTGGAAGTCTGCAGGAGGCGGAAGCTGCCCAGGGCATGAAGATTTATTTAAAATAAAATAAGATGAGGGTGCACTCAGTTCTGGTGCTAAAACTGGTTTTCTGTGTTTCAGCTAGATACCTTTCTGCATCGCGTGTTGCTTCTCTCACTGCCTGCTAGAACATCCAGTGCCATCAGCAGCAGAACCAAAGCAATGAGAAGCAAATGCTAGGGGCGGGAAGGACCACCCGGTATATTAATGAAAGGGGGGAGCAAAATGACAAAGAGTCAGTAGCCAGAGGCGCGGGGGGGGGGTGTCAGATATCCCAGAGGCCCACAAGGAACAAGCCCATCCTGGGGGGCGGGGTCTTCATGGCAGGTCTCGCTGGGAGCAAATAAACACACTTCTAGTCGCATTGCCTGACAATCATTTATTGGTTTATAAAAATATTTATATGCCGCTTTATCCTAAAGTGGTTTACAGCAATGTAAGAACACAAAACCCAAACAAAAAATTGTAATGAGTGGAAAAAAGAGAGAAATTAAAAACCTCCAAAGACCATGTATTCTTAGCTGCCTGCGTAGGCCTGGTTGAACAGTCTTTGGGAGGCGTTTTAAAAGTCAGCCCAGAAGGCGTCTGCTGAATCTCCGGTGGCAGGGAGTTCCATATGACTAGGCCAGTGACAAGAACATTTGCGGAGTCTCGCAAACCTGATGAGGAGAGCTTTAAACTAGATCTTGAGGGGGAAGGAGATGATATTGCAGAAGACAGAAGAACGCCTGGTACTGAGGATGGTAGCCTCATTGATGCACAGGAAACTGAGGCGATGCTCCAGAAACCCGATAAAGGGCAAGAAACTACAGTGGTATCTCTGGATGCGAACGGGATCTGTTCCGGAGCCCCGTTCGCAACCTGAAGCAAACGCAACGGGTCATGATTTGCCGCTTCTGTGAATGTGCGTGACGTCATTTTGAGTGTCTGCACATGCGTGAGCGGCAAAACCCGGAAGTAACGTGTTCCGTTACTTCTGGCTCGCCACGGAGCGCAACCTGAAAACGCTCAACCTGAAGCAACTTCAACCCGAGGTATGACTGTACAAGAAGGAAGCAGCTGGAGGGAGCGACTTGTGGTTTCAGTTCAGCAAGACAAATTGGCGCTTCCACGACAGGTGGCAAATATGACTCAGAAGGCATTACTGAAACCTGCTGGAATGAATATTAAAGGTTCGTTACACTTTCTCTGCTCGTAGATACTTGTGTGAAGGCACCTCAGTAACATGCTTTCAATTGTTTAGAAGAGTTTTTCCTCGGAAACAGTGAACAGTAACTGAAGTTATTATTAGAGATGAATCACTCACAGACTCTGAAAGCAAACAGCTATTGTCAGGGGTTCAGGAGCAGAGGCGAGGGCAAGGGAGGAAACAGAGAGCGAGGGGGAGGAGGCAGAAGAAAAGATGAGTGACGACGACGACCCGAGATCTCCGAGTCTTTCCAGTGAATCAGAAGATTCACAGAAAGGAGCACCAGTGGCCAGGGCAAGGGGGGAGCCTAGGGGGACACCCCAGGAAGATAGAGCCAGAGGGGACTCAGAGGAGAGCAGTTGGAAATCGGGACCAGCGTCACCGCAGGAGAGCAGGGAAGAGGAAGGGAGCCAGGGATCAAGCGCTGGCAGCTCACAACAGGGGGGAGGGCATATGGCACTTTGTTATCAGCCGTGACTCCCGCTAATTGATTTACGAACCTCGATTAGCGATTTATGGCGCCCGGCACACTTCCACTCCGGCTCTTCTTCACGGCTCAGCAGAGCTACGCACAGCGGTGTAAACTGTCACGTGGCTTGATTCAGCTTCCAGACAAACACACAGAGAGTCCAGTTTGTCTATTTACAGCTTTTATTCCGATATTCCCCAGGATTCTCCTGGACTGCTTGCAGCCATTTGTATGACTACTCCTTTTCCCTCACAGTACAGAGTGAGACTGGCAAACCTTGCCCAAAGCTCCTCCCAAGCTTCTAAAATTGACGTCAGAATGGTGTGGCATCATGGGAAGAACTTAACCTGTTAAGTTCCAACTCCAACACCCCCCTTTGCCGCACCTTCTGACAAGACCCTTTTGAGTTCAACACCTTCCCCTTTGCCTTGTGCTCCTTCCCAGCATCTTTCCCAGGCACCTGTTGAACCCTTTCAACACTCCCAGAATCACACTGTGCGAATTTTGCCCACGCACTTGTCGCTTGGTACCTTTCAGGTGGAATGCCCTTTGTTGAGCGACTAGACCTTCTGGGCACAAACTCAGATGTTACCTCTGACTCACTGCCACCAGGAACTGTGTCCTCAGCCTCACGGGATTCCCCTTCTGACTTAAAACGTTTTCGAATCCTTTCCATTACACTCACAGGAGAACTGGGCTCACTTTTGGGTGTTCTCTTAACCTGTGGAGAAACCCACCCCTGTGCTTGACCATCCTCAGCATCCTGGTCTCCAGCAACAGGCTCCGCCTCTGACTCTCCTTCCTCACTTTCTTCCTCCCTTTCCTCCCCCTCAGAATCTTCCTGTTCTGAATCAGAGAGACACTCTGAAAGAACATCACGCTTGACAGCAGGTTGTGACTTTTTATCCTGCTCATAGAACTCAGCGTGTTTGCTGATCAGTAACTTACTCTGATCACCTGATGGAAATGCAAACCTCCATGCACTCGCTGTTGGCTCATACCCACAGAAGATCATTTTCCGGAACTTGGATCCATCTGGCCCCTGCAACTCAGCAGGTACTGACACAGATGCATGTGACCCGAACCTGCGCAAAAAATGAATCTGGGGTTTCCTGCCATGCAACAACCCAAACGGTGTGTCCCCTACCATGGAATTGTAGGTGCGATTCCAGGTGAAGCTCACATACTTGATTGCCTCCAGCCAAAACCTTGGAGGTAACCCAGAATCCTTCAGCAACACCTGTGCAGTTTTAACCAGAGCCTGACACTTGAGCTCTGCCTCCCCCCTCTGATTGGGTGAAGTCACTGTGTGACGTATCCCTTTCTTGCGAAAGTACTTCTGCAAAGCAGAACCTGTAAACTCAGCTCCTCTGTCACTTGTGACAGCCTGCACTTTGGTGGAAAACCTTTGTTCCACCTCCTCAATCCAACGTTTGATCAGCTGTGCTGCATCATCCTTGGATTTGAGACCGTGAGTCCAGGAATTCTGTGTAAAATTATCCTGCATCGAGAGCAGAAACCTTGACCCTCCCAGACTTGGTTCCTTTACCGGACCCCACAAATCTATGTGAATTTGTTCAAAAGGCCTAGTGGTTATCCTCTCAACCTTTGGATAACTGCATCCTTTTACCTTTGCCAGCTTGCAAGTTTCACAACTTACAGCATGTCCACATTCTGAAATCTTACACCCTTTAGAAACTTCTGGTAGCACCTGTAGTTCTTCTAGAGAACTATGGGCTGTTCGTGTATGCCAAGCATGTACGCATGAATCATGATTGGGAATTGTAGCACGCAGTGCTTGTGCTTTTTCAACCTTCCCATCACCCTCCAGAGACGTTTTAAGAATGAAGAGATCATTCTGCCCCTTTTTAACCTTGGCAAGCATCCTCCCTCCTTTGGAGATTGTGCACACATCACCCTGAAAACAAACCGTAAATCCCATTTTCAGTAAATAGGGCACAGATAAAAGACAGTGGTGCATCCCAGGAACGGTACAACACTCCAGCGTTTCCTGCAAAACAGCAAAATTCAAATTTACAACATTTTTTATATTTCCTTTCTGTCCATTTGCAAACAGTACAGTTTTCCCGGCAGGTATTGCCGTGCAGTTCCACCTCTCAACAGCAGGTGTCTCTGGAATCAAATTGCGATTAGCAGCAGAGTCAATAATAAAACTTTGCTCTGCCCTTGTCCCACGGCTGTCTTCAGCCAACGCCAAACTAGCCGTGATCTGATAAGTCTGTTCCTGGCACCTGGCACGTTTACCAGCCTCAGTCTCACGCCTGGTTGTTTTTCCAGACTGGCTGCCATGGAAACCCGACTGGTTCCCATGAGAGTTCAGCAGTTTGACCTTGGCAACATCCTGTCTTGCCTCTCTGCTCCGGTGGGGGCAATCTCGACGCAGATGTCCCGCTGCATTACACACGTAGCAATGACGAACTCCAGTGGAAAAACACTGCCTGGGGCTCCTCCCAGCTGGCCTCCTTCTCCTTCTTCCGGAAAAGCACTCCTTGCCAGATCCGCCCCCCTTGAACTGCCGCTTCATTCCAGCAGGTTCAGTGGAAAACTTTTCAAACTTGCCTTTGGAACTTTCCGCCCCCCCGACTTGCTCACTAGCACTCCTTGAGGCTAAATTGTCAGGAACATGGACTGCAGCCATCTCTAGGCTCTTAGTTTCCATTTGCCCTTGGCCTCCTGCTGAGCCTTCACACAGACGTTTCAGCACATGCCAAGCCTCACACGCAGATTCAACGCCCTCCAGGTGCTGTTGCAACTTAGCATGAACACCTGCTCTTAACATGCAGACCTCAGCTCTCATAGCTTTCTCCCTCTGCATTTTCTCCTCCAGAGAAACAGACTTCAGTGTCTCTGCATCTCTGTCATCTCTGTCCACCAGTTGCACTGGTTCCCTCTGGGAAATGTCCCACACGTCCGTGGCCATGAACCACGCCCTCACCCTTTTTGTCCAGGTATTCCACGCTTGGACGGTGAGTTCCTCAAGCTGTTCAAACGGAGCTTGAAACACCTCCTGGCCATCTGCCATGTTCCCCCGGGGCCCAGCGTACTCACGTAAACAACCAGCCGCTCTTCAGCTCCCGGTTTAGCAGATCAGCTCTCCTGCCTCTCACAATTCCAGGCAGAACTTCAAGCTGGCATCAGCATCGTCGTCAGCTTGCCTTTCAAACGTTAGGCACAGCTCCTGCACAGCGTCTTTCAGCTTGCTTGCCTGCTTGCCTCAGATTCCTGCCTCCCGTTCTCCAAAGGCGCCCCAAGCTGTACTCACAAGATTTCCAGCTCCCCTGGCGTGGAGAAACGATTCCTTGCAGCCTCAGCTCCTTGGCTCCACAGCAACACAGGCACTCTCTGCGTCTTTCAGCTTGCTTGTTTGCTTCTGCCTCCGCCTCCTGCCGTGCTCCTCTGCTCGACACCGCAGATCAAAGCTTTCGGCAGACTCTCGTGACAGGTTTACAAGCGATGATTTATGACACCCATAACCTATGGCACTTTGTTATCAGCCGTGACTCCCGCTAATTGATTTACGAACCTCGATTAGCGATTTATGGCGCCCGGCACACTTCCACTCCGGCTCTTCTTCACGGCTCAGCAGAGCTACGCACAGCGGTGTAAACTGTCACGTGGCTTGATTCAGCTTCCAGACAAACACACAGAGAGTCCAGTTTGTCTATTTACAGCTTTTATTCCGATATTCCCCAGGATTCTCCTGGACTGCTTGCAGCCATTTGTATGACTACTCCTTTTCCCTCACAGTACAGAGTGAGACTGGCAAACCTTGCCCAAAGCTCCTCCCAAGCTTCTAAAATTGACGTCAGAATGGTGTGGCATCATGGGAAGAACTTAACCTGTTAAGTTCCAACTCCAACAGGGCACGAGTCAGGAGTGGCCACACCTCCATCGGGGAGCGAAAAGACGGTTAGACGGAAAGTGGAAGGTTGGGCGCGCGCGCCAAGTTCAAATGCACAGGAAGGTGGCGCAGTAGGCAGCCCGGAAAGGGAGCCAGGTCCTAAAGCCCGGCGCAAGGAGACAGGAGGGTCCGGGGGGTCAGCGTCAGAAGAATCCCGGAAGGAAGAGACCCCGGGGGGCAGAGGGACCCAGAGAAGAACAGTCAGGCGGAAAAGGTGGAGCAGGGGTAGGATATTAAGTTGGTGTACAAGGGGCGGAGATTCAGACGAAGCTTCGCCGATCTAAGCATAAGACGTAGAGTTGCACGCAGCAGCTTGAGAATGGAAACTGTAACTCAATAAAGACTTTTATTTAATGATCACTGGCTAGCGTGATCCTCTGTGAGCTAGGATCTGGAAGCAGCTCTGACAGCTATAATGGCACACTTTGAGTTAAAAGTCTCTCTTTCCAGCAATGGTGTCCATCAGCAGTCCCAGCAAAGCAGAATTTACAGGCAGCACTTGTTGGGTAGACATTTGCCGTCTGCAAAAAACGAAACTGATAGTTCCTCTTTCTTATTGGCACTACCAGCCAGAGCCATGCATGCTTAGAGTGCCACTCCCATATGTAAATGAATTTTCTGGAACCTCCTCTGTTTCTGGCAGAATGATTCCCTAACAATGAGACTCATGACTGGAACGTGGAAACTGAGGGGTACAGCCTGTTCAAAAGGAACAGACCAAACTGGAAGGGAGTAGTACAGTGGTACCTTGGGTTAAGAACTTACCGTCTTTTTCGCTCTATAGGGCGCACCGGACCATAGGGCGCACCTAGGTTTTTTTTTTTTTGGGGGGGGGGAAATAAAGAAAAACATTTTTATTTCTCATATTTACTTCTCTCCTTTTTGACCTTCCTGCATCACCTGGACTGGACTGCTAGCTGCCACAGCAGTCCCCAGGTCATCTTCCATATGGGGTAAACCTGTTTGTACATTTGTAACTTTAAGCTTTAAGCTTGCCTTCAGGGATCACACTGTGCTTTGCCTGCTCGTAAGTAAAACTACTTTTTGTTACAGGTAGGTAGCCGTGTCGGTCTGCCGTAGTTGAAACAAGATAAAAAAAATTCCTTCCAGTAGCACCTTAGAGACCAGCCAAGTTTGCTATTGGTATGAGCTTTCGTGTGTATGCACACTTCTTCAGCTACACTGAAACAGAAGTCACCAGACCCTTATATATAGTGAGAGGGTGGGGAGGGGTATTACTCAGAAGGGTGGTGGGAATGGGTGATTGGCTGATAGGTGTGGTAAACCTGTTGATGACTGTTAACCTCTGACATTGAGATATTGGATTCTTATCTCATTATACATGATAAAGCTATTTTTAGCCATCTCATCCCTTGCTTTATCCTGTAAGACCAATTGCAGTCGTTAACAGCTCATACCAATAACAAACTTAGTTGGTCTCTAAGGTGCTACTAGACGGATTTTTTTTTTAACTTTTTGTTACTTATGAACAAGACTGTGGTGTCTTTATTCTTTTAGGAGGGATTTAAAAGGGGATCTTAGCAGGAATAGTAGAACATATTTCAATCTGGACAAGCCAGATTGAATTGCTTATTGCTTTAAGAAACTCACACGAGTTTGCAACCAGGTTTCTGGTGCATCAGAAGAGGAATGCACTCTGCTAAGTTAAGAAGGATATTGATAATCAATATATCCTCTCCTGCCACCCTCAACATTCCCACACAATTACACTCCGCTTCCCCTTGCCTCTGTATCATGAAACCCAGGAGAACATGATCACTTCCTCCCAAGTTTCCCAGTACTTCTACTTCATCGATCAGTTCCTCCCTGTTGGTGAGGCATCCATCTCCCTTGTCTTGAGAGACAATGGGAGAGTGTGTCATTGAGGAAAAACCATTGAAGAGTTACAGCGCCTGCTGTGGTTGCAGAGACCAATGTGGGGGAGACATGTTTTGTTGCATCTGGGCAGATGAAGGCCTGAAATCTTTGGCACTGATATGGTTTCTCATGTGAGTATGAACATTTTTGGGGGGTTTTGCCAGTGCTCTGCAGGCTTTTGGGGTTTTTTGTATAATACTTCTTTATTAGCTTCTCAAATAAGAATACAATGTCAAAACCATTTCAAAACAATACACCTCAGGTTCATCAGAACCTTTTGACTTCCCTCCGCCCATGTTTCTTCAAATAAACATAAATTCTCTGCATCTTTTAGTTTTCCCACTGTTAAAGTATACTAAAAATAATTTATCAAAATTAATTTCACATTACAAGTCTTCACACAAACATGCTAATGTTTTAAACTATTTGCAGTGATCTTTTAAATAATACACAAATTTACTCCAATCCTTCTCAAATACTTGATCTTCCTGATTTCGGTTCTTCCCCGTCAGCTTTGCCATCTCTGGAAAGTCCGTAAGTTTCATCTGCTATTCTTCTTTTGTTGGCACATCTCCTTGCTTCCATTTTTGGGCTAGTAAGATTCTTGCTGCTGTTGTTGCATACATAAAATGTTTTGTTTTTTTAAAAAAATTTCTGGGAATCTGTTCACCTATTATACCTAAAAAGTCATGGTTTTTCTACAAATGTATATTTAAACATTTTATTTAATTCATTATATATCCTTTCCCAGAAATCCCTTACCTGCCTTGCCCCTTTGTACCTGGACAGGTAAGGTCCTGCCCACCTCTAGTCACATGCGGAGGAAGTTTGTCCCAGCCCAGGAGGAAACAGGAAGTTTACTACTGGCTGGTCCAAGCATTCCTATTTATGTCTACTCTAGGAATGTTGTACTTGACTGCTAGGTGTTTCACACCCTCCAGTCTGAAACCGGCTATTTGGCCAAATTCACATAACCTATCCAGCACTTTAGGTACATTGGAAAGGGGATCTTCCACCGTTATTACTAAGTCGCCTGCAAAGGCTTTTAATTTGTAATAATAATAATAATAATAATAATAATAATAATAATAATAATAATAATAATAATAATAATTTATACCCCGCCCATCTTTATGTCCTACTCTTATGCCTTGAATATCTTGAGCTAATCTTAAGACTTTCGCCAGAACTTCCAAAACAGTTATAATTACCAATGGTGATAAAGGACAACCCTGTCTGGTACCTTTTGTAATATCACAAGTTTCTGTTAAAGTGTTGTTAACAATCAGTTTGGCTTTCTGTTCATCTCCGCCAAGCTAAGCAGTTTGCTCCTTACCTCTCTCGCCCTGACCTAGCCACTGTGATCCACGCAAAGGTCACCTCGAGACTTGATTATTGTAACTCGCTCTACGTGGGGCTGCCCTTGAGACTGACCCAGAAACTCCAGCGGGTGCAGAATGCCATGGTGAGACTCCTTACGGGGTCCTCGCCTTGGGATCACATTCACCCAGTGCTATTCCAGCTGCACTAGCTCTCAGTGGAGTACAGGGTCAGATTAAAGGGGCTGGTTTTAACCTTTATAGCCCTATACGGCCTAGTACCCTCATACCTATGAGACCGTCTCTCCTGGTATGTCCCACTGAGGACCTTACGGTCTTCAAATAAAAACATATTGGAGATCCCGGGCCATAGGGATGTGAGGCAGGCCTCAGCCAGAGACAGGGCTTTTTTGGCCGTGGCCCCAATCTGGTGGGACGCTCCGTCACAAGAGACCAGGGCCCTGCAGGACTTGACATCTTTCTGCAGGGCCTGCAAGACAGAGCTGTTGCCCCAGGCCTTTTGGCCAAGGCACAGTCTGACCCCCTCTCTCCTTCTGTAATCTTCATAGAACTCTAGCCCAATGGTTGCCATTAATTTGATTCTGAACTGATTTTAGAATGTTTTTTAATTAATTGACTGTGATTTTATGTAAATTGTGCTATTTTTACTGGTGTTAGCCACTCTGAGCCTGGCTTTGGCTGGGGAGGGCGGGATATAAATAAATTGTTGTTGTTGTTGTTATAAATAGCTCCCAGTCCCATATGGAAAGGTTGATCAAAGTCCATCATCTCTAAATTATTTTTCATAAAGTTCCATGAAATATTGTCAAAGGCCTTTTATGCATCTATAAATATTAAAGCTGCTTGCTTGTCATTCCAGGTCTCCAAATATTCTATTAGGCCTACCATATCTCTTACATTGTCTTTCATATGTCAACCAGGAAGGAAGCCTGCTTGACCTTCATGAATTAATTCTTTCACCAATTCTTTTAACCTATTTGCTAAAATGTTAGCAAAAAGTTTATAATCATTATTTAATAACGAAATTAGCTTATAATTTTTCACCATAAATGGATCAGCACCTTGTTTTGGAATTATTGTAATATATGCTTCTTTCTAAAAGACTGGTAATTGGTAATGTTCCTTTATTCAGTATGTTATTCAGAACATTCTTCAATGGCTGATTCATGGCCCCTGCCCAGAAAGGCTTCCCTTGGGGCTCTGGGCTCGAGACCTGAGCTGATCTGGAGGAGGATCTGGCAGGGGGAAAGGATGGCCTGGCAGGGGCTCCCCCATTTCAAGGGGGATTCTGGCCATCCCCCCCAGACTTGGCAGAGAGAAATGGGGGGCAGCAGGACCCTCTGCTCCCAGACTTGGGGGTCTCCCCCTGCCATTCAGAAGCAGAACACCCCCCTGCAGCCCTGGGACCCCCTTCTGGGTAGTGCTTAAGAGCGGTAGTCTCGTAATCTGGGGAACCGGGTTCGCGTCCCCGCTCCTCCACATGCAGCTGCTGGGTGACCTTGGGCCAGTCACACTTCTCTGAAGTCTCTCAGCCCCACTCACCTCACAGAGTGTTTGTTGTGGGGGAGGAAGGGAAAGGAGAATGCTAGCCGCTTTGAGACTCCTGAAGGGGAGTGAAAGGCGGGATATCAACATCCAAACTCTTCTTCTTCTTCTTCTTCTTCTTCTTCTCCGCCAGGCACCCAAAGGGGGAAGAGAGAGGAGACTCACCGGACTCTTCCCAGGAGGGAAACAGAGGCAGCATGTGAGGAGACAAGAGATGTGGGAAGCGGCTGGGCACGGAGGAAGGGGATTTTGCTCTGGAGGACCTGCTGCCTGCTGTCTCTGCTTCCTGTCCTCTCTAGGACTCCAGCTCTGTTCGATTTAACCCTTTGCAAGCTGAGCGCAGCCAGCAGGCCACTCTCCCTCCCTCCCAGAATCCGGGTGGTCCAGAGCATGTGCAGAATTCTCTGTGATTCTCGGCTCAGAGGCCATCAAGATAGCAGCCTCGTGCCCTGCCCCCAGGTGTGCGGGCGGGGTATAAATTGTTGTTGTTGTTTAGTCGTGTCCGACTCTTTGTGACCCCATGGACCAGAGCACGCCAGGCACTCCTGTCTTCCACTGCCTCCCGCAGTTTGGTCAAACTCATGCTGGTAGCTTCGAGAACACTGTCCCACCATCTTGCCCTCTGTCGTCCCCTTCTCCTTGTGCCCTCCATCTTTCCCAACATCAGGGTCTTTTCCAGGGAGTCTTCTCTTCTCATGAGGTGGCCAAAGTCTTGGAGCCTCAGCTTCAGGATCTGTCCTTCCAGTGAGCACTCAGGGCTGATTTCCTTCAGAATGGAGAGGTTTGATCTTCTTGCAGTCCATGGGACTCTCAAGAGTCTCCTCCAGCACCAGAATTCAAAAGCATCAATTCAAAAGCATCAGCCTTCTTCATGGTCCAGCTCTCACTTCCATACATCACTACTGGGAAAACCAGAGCTTTTACTATTTGTTGACAAGGTGATGTCTTTTTAAGAAGCTGTCTAGGTTTGTCATTGCTTTTCTCCCAAGGAGCAGGCGTCTTTTAATTTCGTGACTGCTGTCACCATCTGCAGCGATCATGGAGCCCAAGAAAGTAAAATCTCTCACTGCCTCCATTTCTTCCCCTTCTACTTGCCAGGAGGTGATGGCCCCAGTGGCCATGATCTTCGTTTTTTGGATGTTGAGCTTCCCCCTCCCTCCTGCCCCGCCCTCCTTCCTCTCGGGGCTCCGAAATCGAAAGGGGAAGCTGGACGGAGTCTCTGCCATCCCCGCCTCTCCTTGCTCTCTCCCTGCCGAGCCTCATGGCTGCCCGACCCGCTCCGCTCCGCGCCAAGGGGCTCCCGCTGCTGCTGCTGCTGCTGGGTAGGTCGAGGCTGGACGCCTGGGTCCCCCCCTTGCAGGGCGCGGGAGGAGGAGAGCTCGGGGCCGGACGCCTGGGTTCCCTCCGAGGGGGGGGCGGAGGAGGAGAGCTCGGGGCCGGACGCCTGGGTTCCCTCCGAGGGGTGGGGGCGGAGGAGAGCTCGGGGCCGGACGCCTGGGTTCCCTCCAAGGGGGGGGCGGAGGAGGAGAGCTCGGGGCCGGACGCCTGGGTTCCCTCCGTGGGGGGGGCGTAGGAGGAGAGCTCGGGGCCGGACGCCTGGGTTCCCTCCGAGGGGGGGTGGAGGAGGAGAGCTCGGGACCGGACGCCTGGGTTCCCTCCATGGGGGGGGGGGCGGAGGAGGAGAGCTCGGGGCCGGACGCCTGGGTCCCCCCCTCGCAGGGCGCGGGAGGAGGAGAGCTCGGGGCCGGACGCCTGGGTTCCCTCGGGGGGGGGTGGTGGAGGAGGAGAGCTCGGGGCCGGACGCCTGGGTTCCCTCGGGGGGGTGGTGGAGGAGAGCTCGGGGCCGGACGCCTGGGTTCCCTCTGAGGGGGGGGGGGGCGGAGGAGGAGAGCTCGGGGCCGGACGCCTGGGTTCCCTCCGGGGTGGTGGTGGAGGAGGAGAGCTCGGGGCCGGATGCCTGGGTTCCCTCCCAGGGGGTGGGGCGGAGGAGGAGAGCTCGGGGCCGGACGCCTGGGTTCCCTCGGGGGGGGGCGCGGAGGAGGAGAGCTCGGGGCCGGACGCCTGGGTTCCCCCTCGCAGGGCGCGGGAGGAGGAGAGCTTGGGGCCAGACGCCTGGGTTCCCTCCGGGGGGGGCGGAGGAGGAGAGCTCGGGGCCGGACGCCTGGGTTCCCTCCGAGGGGGGGGGGCGGAGGAGGAGAGCTCGGGGCCGGACGCCTGGGTTCCCTCCGAGGGGGGGGGGCGGAGGAGGAGAGCTCGGGGCCGGACGCCTGGGTTCCCTCCGAGGGGGGGGTGGAGGAGGAGAGCTCGGGGCCGGACGCCTGGGTTCCCTCCATGGGGGGGCGGAGGAGGAGAGCTCGGGGCCGGACGCCTGGGTCCCCCCCTCGCAGGGCGCGGGAGGAGGAGAGCTCGGGGCCGGACGCCTGGGTTCCCTCGGGGGGGGTGGTGGAGGAGGAGAGCTCGGGGCCGGACGCCTGGGTCCCCCCCTCGCAGGGCGCGGGAGGAGGAGAGCTCGGGCCGGACGCCTGGGTTCCCTCGGGGGGGGTGGAGGAGGAGAGCTGGAGGAGAGCTGGGGGCTGGACGCCTGGGTTCCCTCCGGGGGGGCGGAGGAGGAGAGCTCGGGGCCGGACGCCTGGGTTCCCCCTCGCAGGGCGCGGGAGGAGGAGAGCTTGGGGCCGGACGCCTGGGTTCCCTGGGGGGGGGCGGAGGAGGAGAGCTCGGGGCCGGACGCCTGGGTTCCCCCTCGCAGGGCGCGGGAGGAGGAGAGCTTGGGGCCGGACGCCTGGGTTCCCTCTGGGGGGGGCGGAGGAGGAGAGCTCGGGGCCGGACGCCTGGGTCCCCCCCTTGCAGGGCGCGGGAGGAGGAGAGCTCGGGGCCGGACGCCTGGGTTCCCTCTGGGGGGGCGGAGGAGGAGAGCTCGGGGCCGGACGCCTGGGTTCCCTCCGGGGGGGCGGAGGAGGAGAGCTCGGGGCCGGACGCCTGGGTTCCCCCTCGCAGGGCGCGGGAGGAGAGCTTGGGGCCGGACGCCTGGGTTCCCTGGGGGGGGCGGAGGAGGAGAGCTCGGGGCCGGACGCCTGGGTTCCCCCTCGCAGGGCGCGGGAGGAGGAGAGCTTGGGGCCGGACGCCTGGGTTCCCTCTGGGGGGGCGGAGGAGGAGAGCTCGGGGCCGGACGCCTGGGTTCCCTCCGGGGGGGGCGGAGGAGGAGAGCTTGGGGCCGGACGCCTGGGTTCCCTCCGGGGGGGCGGAGGAGGAGAGCTCGGGGCCGGACGCCTGGGTTCCCTCCATGGGGGGGGCGGAGGAGGAGAGCTCGGGGCCGGACGCCTGGGTTCCCCCTCGCAGGGCGCGGGAGGAGGAGAGCTTGGGGCCGGACGCCTGGGTTCCCTCCGAGCGGGGGGGGGGGGGGGCGGAGGAGGAGAGCTCCCCCCCGTGGTCGGATTTCCTCCCCCTGCAAGGCAGAAACTCAGCGGGCGCAGGAAGGGGCTGGCGGGGGAAACTTCTCCGGTGGGACTCCTGCCTGTCGCAAAGCGGGGCGGGGGGGGGATTTGGCCTGGGACAGTCCCTCCGCTTTCGCTTTCGCTTTCCTGGCCGAGTCCCGAGTCCGGCCCCGTTGCTGCCCCGCCGCGTCCCAATGGAGCCTCCCTGGCCAGAGCCCGTCTACCTTGCCCTGGTCCGGATCCAGCCGGGCTCTCCCGGGGGAGCCTCCAGGCCCAGAGGCAGTCTGCCCAGACTGGGCTTGGAGGCTGGGCTGGGGGGGACCCAGATGCTGCTGCTGCGGCTCCTTTGGGGACCCCCAGGGGCATCTAGTCCACCCCCTTCTTCTTCTCCCTCCTCTCCTCGCAGGAGTGTGCTTCGGCAGATCCCCGCCTCCGCTGGCCAAGCGGGGCTGCTGGTTCCTGGAGGAGGCTGGGGGCGGAGGCTCCGGCATGTCCAGCGCCCCCAAGCCGCGCCCCGCCATCTTGTTCCTGCCCCCACCCGGGAGACGCCTGGAAGAAGCTGCCCTGGAGTCCGAGTTGGGCTGGATGACCCTCGGGGTCCCTTCTGTGAATCTATCCCATGAAAGAGAACTGGCTCCCACCTGACCCAGTGAACTTCCAGAGGGACGCATCTCCGAGGGGGCGCCCCCAGCTCGCCGCTCCGCCTCCGTCCCCAATTCTGGGGGGCTGGGGGGGCAGCTGCTTTTCTGCTCTTTCCCCTTCTTTCGAGGCATCTCGTCCCTCCTCCTCCGGCCAGGCCAGAATCAGCATCTCCGGCGGGAGACCCCTTGCTCAGGGTGCCTTTCGGGGGGGGGGCTGGGAGAGGGGTCCCTTTCCCCCCCGCCCTCCTCCCGGGGCTCCGAAATCGAAAGGGGAAGCGCGGACGGAGTCTCCGCCATCGCCGCCTCTCCTTGCTCTCTCCCTGCGGAGCCTCAGGGCTGCCCAACCCGCTCCGCTCCGCTGGGGAGGTCAAGGCCGGACGCCTGGGTCCCCCCCCCCTGGCAGGGCGCGGGAGGAGGAGGAGGAGAGCTCGGGGCCGGACGCCTGGGTTCCCTCGCCCCCGTGGTCGGATTTCCTCCCCCTGCAAGGCAGAAACTCAGCGGGTGCAGGAAGGGGCTGGCGGGGGAAACTTCTCCGGTGGGATTTCTGCCTGTCGGCAAGCGGGGCGGGGGGAGGGAGGGTTTGGCCCGGGACAGTCCCTCCGCTTTCGCTTTCCGTTTCCTGGCCGAGTCCCGAATCCGGCCCCCTTGCTGCCCCGCTGCTCCTGCCCTCCGGCCCCCCGCCGCGTCCCAATGGAGCCTCCAGGCCCAGAGGCAGTCTACCTTGCCCTGGTCCGGATCCAGCAGGGCTCTTCCAGCTCCTGGGTATGGAGACCCCCCCATAGGACACCCCCCCCTGTCCCCTGGGTCCCATCCCTGCTTCTCATTCACCTGGAGGGACTTGAAGCACCGCCTCTGAATTCCGCCTCCCTGGGAGACCCATTTCACAGGCGCCACAACTGAGGCTGGGAAACTTCACCCATGTCGCTGTGGGGCTGATGCAGCATTTCCCAACCTGGGCATGAGTTAATTATTACGCACCCCCCCCACCCACCCACACAATGTGATATACCCATTTCACAGGCGCCACAAATGAGGCTGGGAAACTTAAAGGATTCTCTGGATCTTCAGTGTCGGCAAACACTCCTTCCCCAATCTCCGTCTTTAAACCTCCAGGGACAGAGTTGCTTTCCTTGGAGGCTGGAAGGCCAAATGTCAGGGATTCCTGAGCCAAGATTCCTGCAATGCAGGGGGTGAGACTAGATGTCCCTCGGGGTCCAACCTACAGGTCTTTACTTTTTTATTTTTAAAACATCAGTGTGATTGAACAACACTAAATAATAATAATAATAATAATAATAATAATAATAATAATAATAATATCTTATATCATTATAAGAGTTAAGCATTCCAATTCCATATATACTTCTCTAATGTCTAGGTGATATTATTATCCCAAAACATAGATGTTGATTCTTAACCCACTATATCTGGTATCAATGCATTCCAACTCTGCAACTCTTTATGATCATTTTATAACGGCCCTGTAGCGGATTCCCCCTCAAGCCTCCGATTCATCAAGACGCATTATGTCCCTGCTAACGACCCCCAATTAAATATAGCTGATACGCCTCACATGACGCCAATTCAGTGAATTTCTGCCATTGACCACAGCCTCTCTTGTGTGAGGGGAAACTTGGGGATTTAGAGTCCAGGGCAGAAGAAAAGTTCTCTTTCCCGAGGAAAAGGTGGGGTCCGGAGACGGGTCTTTCAGGCAGAAGTCAACTTGGAGGCTGTCAGGGCATTCAACGCAGAAGTCCAGGCGCAGAAGTCTCTTCTCAGGCCGATGTTCCGCTTTCCAGACATCGTGCTCCAATGCTCCAATTTCTGCCCCTTCTTCCCTCTCCTTCCTGGACTGAGTCGTGTCCCATTCAGACTTGGGGGGTTCCTGAGCGAGGGGCCCTTTCCCTCCTCTCCCCCCTCAGCCCGCCCCCCACACCCAGGGGGTCCCCTCAGCCCTCCTTCTTGGGGGTCTCCCTTCCCTCCCCCCTCTCAGCCCGCCCCCCACACCCAGGGGGTCCCCTCAGCCCTCCTTCTTGGAGGTCTCCCTTCCCTCCCCCTCTCAGTCCGCCCCCCCACACCCAGGGGGTCCCCTCAGCCCTCCTTCTGGGGGGTCTCCCTTCCCTCCCCCCAGTGGACTTTGACTGAGACCCACGGAGAGGAATAAAGCGAAGTGATGATGAGGGCCAACAGGCCTGGCTCCGGGTTCAACCACACAATTTAAACTGAGAAGACTTGAATAATAAAAAGTGAATAGAGAACAAAGAAATAAAAAGGGGGGAAGGTATATTCCAATATATCACTATATATGCAAACAACTACAGTTCCGTACATTCTTCTCTGGTATATAGGTTCAGTGCTTTTTTTCTAAGAAACGTTCAGGGTTACTCTCATTTTGACTCAAGAAAATCACCATTTCATAGTTCCAATTGGGAAAAATAAATACAGTGAATGGACAAAAGAAATCATCTCAGGAACTCAGGAGTCCTATTGTTGTGGATTAATTTAATCTAGTTATGCTTATTCTGAATGTACTTCAAATTGTTTTCCAACCTCAGCATTTACAGTGGTGCCTCGCAAGACGAAATTAATTCGTTCCGCAAGTCTCTTCGTCTTGCGGTTTTTTCGTCTTGCGATGCACGGTTTCCCATAGGAATGCATTGAAAATCAATTAATGCGTTCCTAGGGAAACAGCCTTCAGACCAGGTCCGGGGACAGTCTGTCCCCCGACCTCTTCTGAAGGCTGGGGGGGGGGGACAAGGGCTTTTCTTCCCACCCCCAGCATTTTAAAAAACCCCGGGACAGCGGAGGACTTCTCCGCTGTCTGGGGCGATTTAAAAGCCCCTGGGAAGGCAGGCAGGGGGGACAAAGACTTTCGCCCCCCCGTCTGCCTTCAAAAGCTCTCCCGGGAAGGCAGGCAGGGGGGAGCAAAGACTTTCGCCCCCCGCCCACCTTCAGAAGAGTTCCAGGACCTCTTCTGAAGGCGGGTGGGGGGGCGAAAGTCTTTGCTCCCCCCCGCCTGCCTTCAAAAGCCGTCCGCGATAGCGGGAAGCGCTTCCCTGCTATCCCGGACTGCTTTTAAAATGCTGGCGGTGGGGAGTGATACGGACCGAGAGGGGGGGTGCCTCTTCCCTCCTTCTTCCTCTGAAGCGTCCGAGGCGATGACCTCGAGGGTGCCTGCCATATGTTCACCCTCAGCCCCCCTCACCGTTACACAAGCACCACACTTCTCACAGACCCCCCCCTTTTCTCCTCCTTCCACGAGCGAAATAAGCTCAAATATTCCCCTATCTCTTCCTATGCCTATCTGCGCTCCATACTTAGAACGAGTGGACCGGGTGTTCCTATTTTCTTCGCTTACTCCTATGGCCGCGCTTTGGCCAATCACAGCCATGCATTCATTCTGCAGAAGCTAGCTCAGGGAGCTACTGCACGCCTCATTTCACCCCTGACAAGCTGCTGACGGCCCCCCACGGCGAGAACAATGGATCCGAAACCAGGGACCTCGTAAACCTGTCAAATCCTGCTACAATGTATCCACTCTTGCTGAAATTGTATCCATTCTGTTTCCGCTTTTGCTTCATACTACTGAATAGACTAGAAAGCATTGAAATCTTTGGAAAATGATATAAAATCAACCGTAGCTCCGATTTCCTCACTCTTGGTGTCATTCAACTCAGCTCTCCTTGGACTCCATGATGCTATCCCGACTGCCATAATCCCCAGAGCGGCAGGTCACGTACACAGGAACTCCTTAATCCTGTCAGATAGTTTCGCCAAACCCTTCCTCCTGGCAATACGAGGTGACAGACGATGCATATCTCTAGCCCATTGTCTTGCCACCATCGGTACTCAATAAATGTTTATCTATGTACATTTCTTGCTCTGCATATTCCCCCTCCCTCATCCGAAATGCTAATGAATGTAATCCCACCCCTTCCTTAATCTATTCATGACGTGTGGAATATATTCATGATGTAATTCACGAAACATGACCTTCCCATAATGTATTCATGACGTTTCCTGCACTGCATTCTGGGTTATGGAGGGAACTTTTAAAAGTCTATGCCACCCCATTCTCGGGGTTCAATGCCACTTTGAACCTGCTGCGCAATAAACTCGGATCTTCGTACTTTGCTCCTGTGTCCGGCTGAGCTCCTTTCTTCTCCGCTAGGACCCGCGGACTTTGTCCGACGAGCTGGGAGGCTGTGCCCTCACGCACCCAGATTTTACCCTAATAGGGAGCAAAGCCTTTCGGCCCCCGCCGGCCTTCCTGGACCTCTTCTGAAGGCCGGAGGGGGGGAAAGGCTTTGCTCCCCACCACCAGCATTTAAAAAAGGTCCCCGGAGATTTCCCTATGGGCTGTCGTCTTGCGAAGCAAGCCCATAGGGAAATTCGTCTTGCGAAGCGCCTCCAAAACAGAAAACCCTTTCGTCTTGCGGGTTTTCCGTCCTGCGAGGCATTCGTCTTGCGAGGTACCACTGTATATCACTATATATGCAAACAACTACAGTTCCGTACATTCTTCTCTGGTATATAGGTTCAGTGCTTTTTTTCTAAGAAACGTTCAGGGTTACTCTCATTTTGACTCAAGAAAATCACCATTTCATAGTTCCAATTGGGAAAAATAAATACAGTGAATGGACAAAAGAAATCATCTCAGGAACTCAGGAGTCCTATTGTTGTGGATTAATTTAATCTAGTTATGCTTATTCTGAATGTACTTCAAATTGTTTTCCAACCTCAGCATTTACACGATTCAGAGGTATCTGAACCAAGCAAACTGCTTGGTTGTTTTGGTTTATTAACTGCATTTAAATCCCATTAAATAGACAAAACAAATCCTCCTTAGAGGGCATCTTGTTCTCGCTGAGATTCCTGCATCGCAGGGGTTGGACTAGATGACTCTCGGGGGTCCCTTCCAATTCTGTGATTCTGCGAGTTGAACTGAACTGGCTGACCCAGAACGGTGGAGTTGGGAACCCCAAAGGTCATCCACTCCAACCCCCTGCGATGTAGGTTGGGGGGTCCGGCAGTGGAGAGACAAGGCTCATCATTCCCCCCCCTGACACTGGTTCACCTCCCCCTGCTTTGTCCCCCCGGCAGACCCCTCAGGGGCCCTGTGGGGCGGTCAGGCCTCGGCCACCCCCCCGCCCTGGCTGAGTCCGGATGCCAGCGAGGCGGAATCCTCCTGCGAGATCAACGCTTACGCGCCGCAAGAGTCCCACTTTGTCCCCTGGGCGGAGGGGCTGGCGGGCGGAGGGGGCTGCCCCCGCGCCCTGGAGAGGGGCAAGTGGCTCATCGCCAGCATCCAGGCCCCCGACGCCGAGTTCGGGGTCAGCAGCGTCCTGCACACGGAGGAGGCCCCGCCTTGGAAGCAGCAGGATGGGGTCAGCAGCGTCACCACCACCGCAGGTCCCACCTGGCGAGCGGAAGGGGAGCAGCCGAGCGGCCTAGCGGTCAGAGCCCTGCGCCAGCAGCCTGGGAGAGAGGGACCGAGGGCCAGTCGGTGCTTCTCAGGCAGGCCGGCCTGGCAGGGTCAGCGCGGGGGAAGGGGAGGGAGGCCGCCTTCAGCCCCTGGGAGGAGAAAGTGGGGCAGAAAAGCAGTTATTGGGAGTGCCCAAGGTCATTGGTTACACCCTCCTGGGGGTCAGGGGGTGGGGGGCACCGTGGGGCAAGCGGAAAGCAGAAATCCCTGGATCAAATGCATCTGCTGGGTTGAACTACTTGGAGTAGTTTGAAGTGGATTTTGAGTCATTTGGCAAGTAATTGTTGCTCTTTCAAATCTTGCTTTCATCTTACTGGGTCGTGCAAACAGTTGTTCCAAACCATGCCTCTTTTAGGGCACTGGCTGAAAGGGAGAGCGTTTATGGGGGTCCCCCCAAATTTGAGAACCACGAAATTAAATGAATAAATCAAATAGATTGTGGGCTTGCTCAGAGCCGTCTTTCCCATAGGGCGCTGGCCTCTCGGGGGATCGCTCTCCTGCATTGGCATGGGGGAGAGTTGCGCCCCCCACAATGGCTGGCAGTGCGCAGCTACGGCCACCCCAACACTATCGGGCGGACATTTGCAGCCTGGCGCCGCATCTGCTAAACACAGCCCTGGGTTTGTTGTTTTTCCCTTCTGGGATTCCTCCCTTGCACGGGGGTGGGTCTAGATGACCGCTGGGGATCTCTCCCGCTCACCTCGCCCTCCTGCCTCCTTGCGCAGCGGTGCTGTCAGTCTTCACGCGGACGCCGCGCCTGGAGTCCCGCCTCGGGCGCCCGGCGGTCCTGCACTGCGGCTTCTCAGCGCCGGCCTCGGCCTTCTCGGTGGAGTGGCGCCATCAGTTCCGGGGGGCCGGGAAGGTGGTGCTGGCCTTCGACGGAGCCACGCGGGGGGTGTCGGTGGCCGAGGAGGGGGCTGAGCTGCTGCTGGACACCGAGGGCGGCGGTGCCTCCCTGCGCCTGTGGAGCGTGGCCGTCCGCCACGAGGGCACCTACATCTGCACCGTCTACCTGCCCCACCTGCACGCCCAGCAGGCGCTCGAGTTCAAGGTGGTGGGTGAGTGAGCGACCGGGGGGTCTCCCTCGCAGGGAGGGCGGAGGGAAGGAAGGGGAAAGGGGGGTCCACTGCCCAAAGGGACCCCCATGGAGCCAGCATCTTGCATTCTCACAGTGGCCAAATGCCGGCCAGGCCCTAGGGATCCAGATAGACTGCTCCTGGGCCTGGAGGCGCCAAAAGAACATCGGGAGAGTGCTTCAACCTCGCAGTGGCCCAATTGCCCTGAGATCCCTGCCTGGCAGGGGTTGGGCTAGATGACCCTTGGGGATCCCTTCCACCTGTCTGATGCTACGCTTCTAAGAACCAAGCGATCCAGAGAGACTGCCCCTGGCCACTTGGTCAAGCCAACGGGGACCCTGTCTTCCTCAGGATTCGAATCCAAGAGCCCCCCTCTCCCCTCCCGGCAGCTGGGAGCCTGCAGCGCTCCTGGTTGTCAGCAGGGGGCGCTCTGCTCACTCCCTCTCGCCCTGCAGAGCCCCCCCAGGTGACGCTGCACCCCACGACGCTCTCCGTGCCCCCCGGCGCCCGGCCCCAGCTGGCCTGCGAGGTCTCCGGCTTCTTCCCTCTGGGTGCCTCGGTCAGCTGGAAGCGGAGGGGGTCCGGCGCCCCCCAGGACGCCTTCCTGGACATCGGGGACTCGGGGCACCGCCAGGCTCCTGACGGCACCTTCAGCTTCACCAGCTTCGCCCGCCTGCTGCCCGTCCCGACCGAGGACCACGGGGTCTCCTACGTCTGCCATGTGGGCCACGCCGGGCTGGGCGAGGCGGGGGCCAAGAAGGCGGTCGTGCTCCATGTGGCAGGTGGGGGTCTGCACTTGGGGGTCTGTGCCGGGGTCCCCTGGGGGCTGGGTAGCAAGGCCCAGAAGATCGGCTGACTGGCGGAGGTTGGGGGGTCGTCCGTCCTGGGTGATTTAGCTGGGATTCCTCCCTTGAAGGGGGTTGGGCTGGATGACCGCTGGGGTGCCCTCCCAACTAGGATTCTGTGAATTGGCACTGATCAAGTCGGGCATGGGGGGGAGGATATGGGGGGTGGGGCGAAGGTGCAGCTTTGGGACCTGCACTGGGTGGCCAAGGCAGGGTGGGGGTCTGATGTCGCCCCCCTTCTCCCTCCCTGACACCCCCCTTCTGCCTCTGCCCCTTCTCCCCCCCCAGGGTCCCTGGGCCCCTCCCTGGAGGACGCCATCGGCTTGTTCCTGGTCGCCATTGTGCTCCTGGGGGTCTTGCGGTCCTTCTTCCGATGGGGTAAGGTTGTTCCCACCCACCCCTTCTGTACTGTTATTTTTGTTATCAATATGGTCCTATTTTACCATTTGGTCAATATTTTAGGGGATACTTTAGCTGAGATTCCTGGGGTCCCTTCGGATTCTACAATTCTAGGATTCTATAAATGTACACAGCATCCTCCTTTTCTGGATCTCCGGGCAGTTTGCGGCATAAAAATGCACGATGAAAACACAACTGTCAGGGCTGCCACTCAGTCCCAGCTCACATAGGACCACGTTAGCCAGCGTTCAGGTTAAAAGAGTCTTTATTGGATTACAGGTTCCATTTCCAAACTGCAATGTGCAGCCCTACTTCTTCTAGGTCAGACCGGCGAAGACCCGTCTGAGTCTCCGCCTCTAGCACACCAGCTTAATACCCTAGCCTTGCTCCACCTCTTGCGCCTTTCCTTCCGTCTCTGGGTCCTTCTGCCCCCCGGGGTCTCTTCTTTCCTACTCTCTTCTGACGCGGACCCCCCTGACCCTTCCGCCTCCTTGCGGCGGGCTTTGGGACCTGGCTCACTCTCTGGGCTGCTTACTGCGCCAGCTTCCGCTACATTTGAACTTGGCGCGCGCGCCCAACTCTCTACCTTCCTCTTGATCGTTTCGTCGCTCCCCGAGGTGGGCGTGACTACTCCTGACTCATGCCCTCCCTCCTTCTGAAAGCCTCCGGAACCCGATATCTGGTCCCCTTTCTCCCCGCTGCTCCCGGCTGGGTACGTGGGTCCCGATCTCCAACTGCTGCTCTCTGATCCCTCTCTGGACCCTTCTTCCTGGGGTGTCCCCCTGCTTTCCCCCCTTGCTCTGACCGCTGGCGCTCCCTTCTGGGAATCCTCGGACTCACTGGACAGGCTCGGTGATCTCGGGTCGTCATCCCCACTCATCTTTCCTTCGTATTCCTCCCCCTCGCTCTCTGTCTCCTCCCTTCTCTGCGTCTCTGCTCCTGAACCCCTGACATCCATCCCCCCCTCGAAGCCCCCCCTTCCCCCCTCCCCGCTTTCAAGGGTGGTTGCTGGGTGCTCCATCATCACAGGAGTGAATGCCGGATACAGTTCGCTCCTCGTCGCTGGCCGCCAACTGAAGACCTCCGAGTCTTCCTCCTCGCGTTCGTCAACGGTGAGCTGCTCCGCCTCCATTTCAGTGCCGCCGTGCTCGAAACCGAGATCCTCCCCGCACACGTCCATGTCAGTCTCTGCGTCGGTCGCTTGACCTGGCATCTCCAGCCACCTCCGGCGCCACTGCTCCTCTGGCCGATCGTCCCACCAATACGAGGTGTCGGACGCCGAACCCTCCGGTGACCCCTCTGGGGAACGTGTGCCCTGTGCGGGCTCCCCGTCCGAGTCGAAGCCATGGAACGTGCTGGAGGAAAGTGTGGGCGTGAACAACCAGTCGTCGAAGAAGCCTGCTGGCATGGGTCTGTGTGGGAAAAGGGCATGAAACTCGTCCTTGAGCAGGGGTTCCTCCAAAGCGTAGTCTGGCACCCAGCTATTAGCACTGGCCCGGGTGCCCTCTCTGGCTAGGAGGTATTCTACTCCGTCTTCCCCCCATCTGGAGTCCAAAATCTCCGTGACTTCGTTGATGGGGTCCTGCTGTGGCAATCTCCCCGCCTCCGTCCGCTTCTGAGACGGACTCGGTGCCGTTCCTGGTTCCTGGAACCTGTGAGGTGTCCTGTAGGGAGTGAGCACCGACCTGTGGAACACCGGATGCATCCTGGAACCATCCGGTAGCACCAGCCTGAAAGCTACTGGGTTGATCTGCGCTTCGACTTGGTATGGACCGAGTTGCTTGTGCCCCAACTTCTTCTTGGCTAACGATCTGGTCGGCACTGCGTGGGCTGCCAACCAGACCCAGTCTCCTACTCGGATCTCTTCGCCAACCCGCCTGTGCTTGTCAGCTTGCACCTTGTATGCGTGCTTCGCTAGCTCCAGCTGCCGTCGGAGTTGATCGTGGACCTCCTGCAACTCAGACGCGAAAGCGTCCGCCGTCTGCGGTTCCCCTTCCCCCACTCTGTCCAGTCCCGGGAAGGTTCTGGGATTCCTCCCATTGTTGGCGAAGAACGGCGTCACCCCTGTGGACACGTGCTTCGTGTTGTTGTAGGCGAACTCGGCGAGCGGCAGGTAATCCACCCACGTCGCAGGCTGTTGATTGGCATAGCATCTCAGGTACTGCTGCATGATGGCATTGACCCTCTCCGCTTGCCCGTTGGTCTGCGGGTGTCTCGCTGATGTCAGGTTGATCTTGACGTTCAGGAAGCCCATCAGCTTCTGCCAGAAATTCGAGATGAACTGGCGGCCGCGGTCGGACAGTATAGACCGCGGCAGCCCGTGCACTTTGAACACGTGAGCTATGAACAGTTTGGCTGTTTGTTCTGCCGTGGCCACCTTCGCACACGGTATGAAATGTGCCATCTTGGTGAACAAGTCCACCACCACTAGCACAGCTGTCTTGCCTCTCGAGCTGGGTAGATCCGTGACAAAGTCCAGGGCCACCCTCTCCCACGGTTCAAACGGCGTTTGCAGCGGTTCCAGCAGTCCCGCCGGTGGTTTGTGCACCGGTTTGGCCCTCTGGCAGGTGTCGCACCTCGCGACGTAGTCCGCGACTTCCCCTCTCAGTCTGGGCCACCAAAAGTCCCTTGCGACTAATTCCATTGTTTTTTCTGTGCCAAAGTGCCCGGCCGTGGGTGCGTCGTGCAACTGCTGCAGTACCTTGGCGCGAAGTTCATCTCCCGGCACGTAGATGGCCCCTTTACGTAAGAGCAAGCCGTCTCGTATCTGGAACTCGTCGCTCTTCGCCGTGCCCTTGTGCACCTCGGCCATCTTCGCCTGCGCGAATGAGTCGTCCTGTAACGCCCGCCGCACCGCATCCAGGTCTACTGAGGCTGAAGCGCACGCCCACGCTGTTGGCGCGAAGATGTGCATGGCTGCCGCTGGCGTCGCCTCTTCGAGGTATTGCGGTTTTCGGGACAGTGCATCCGCCATGATGTTGGTGTCGCCTGGGACGTACTCTATTCGGAAATCGAAGTCAGCAAAGAACTCCGCCCAACGTATCTGCCTCTGGTTCAGGAACTTCGCCGTGCGCCAGTGCTCCAGATTCTTGTGGTCCGTGCAGACCTGCACCGTGTGCTTGGCGCCGATCAGGAAGTGTCTCCACGCCTTGAAAGCTGCATGAATGGCAAGCAACTCCCTGTCCCAGATGGTGTAGTTCTGCTCCGACTTGCTGAGCTTTCTGGAGTAGAACGCTCCCGGCCTCCAGACCCCCTGTGGGTCCCTCTGCAGCAGGACAGCTCCCACTGCTCTATCGGACGCGTCTGTCTCTACCCGCATCGGTCTGCTGGGGTCGATATGCAGCAGTTGCTCTTCCGACGCGAAGAGACGCTTGAGTGCCTGAAAGGACTGCTCCGCCTGCTCCGTCCAGATGAATTTCTTTTTCTTGGAGCTTAGCGTGTCCGTAATAGCCGCCGTCTGCATCGCGAACCCCTTGATAAACTTGCGATAGAAGTTGGCGAAGCCGACAAACCGCTGGACCTCCTTCCGGTTGCGCGGGCTCTTCCAATCCAACACCGCGCGAACCTTGGCGCTGTCCATGGCTAGCCCCTTGTCCGACAACTTGTAACCCAAGAAATCCACCTCCTTCGTGTCGAACTGGCACTTCTCCAGTTTGGCGTACAGTCTATGCTGCTGCAACCTCTCCAGCACCTCCCGAACGTCTTGGTCATGCGCTTGCTGCGATTCGGAGAATATCAGGATGTCATCCAGAAAGCAGACGCACTTCTTGTAGAGGAGTCCCGCCAACACATGATGCATGAAAGCTTGAAAACAGTGAGAACCGTTTTGCAATCCAAACGGCATCACTCTGTATTCGTAGGTGCCCAGAGGCGTGAACATGGCTGTCTTCCACTCATCGCCCTCCCTCATGCGGATGAGATTGTACGCCCCTCGCAGGTCCAACTTGGTGAACACGCGTCCCTTGCGCACCGTCGCCAGTAGGTCGTCAATCCTGGGCATGGGGAAATCAGAGGGCTTGGTCATCTTGTTCAAGAGGCGAAAATCCACCACCAGTCTTTTTTGGGGCGTGTCCTTCTTCTTCACGAAGAAAACAGGACTGCCCCCTACTGCCCTGGACTCCCGGATGAAACCGCGCTCCAAATTGTGATCTATGAACTGTTTGAGTTCCTGTAGTTCGTCCTCAGACATGGAATACAGCTTCCCTTTCGGTAGCGTCGCCCCTGGTAGGAGGTCAATCTTGCAGTCATATTGCCTGTGCGGTGGTAGCTTGTCTGCCTCCTTCTCGCAGAAGACCTCCAGAAAGTCTGCGTATTTGTGGGGGACTGCTTGCAACGTTCCCAACTGCAGTTGTGAGTCCTCCTCCTCTCCCTCCTGTCTGCGCAGGATGCAGTGTTCTGCGCAGTAAGAGGAGCCGAAGATCAGCTGTCGCTGGTACCAAGCCAGTGTCGGACTGTGCCTGTCCAGCCAACTCATGCCCAACACAATGGGTGTGTCCGACAGTCGGGTGACATTAAAACTGATGACTTCCCTGTGGTTACCAAGGCGCATCACCATTGGCGGCGTCTGCTTCACCACCTGCCCCCCCAGCAACTCTCTGCCATCCACTGTGACGACTTGCAGGGGCAGAGTGGCAGGTAATAGCTGTATAGCGTGCTGCTCCACAAAATCCTGCGCTATAAAGTCTGCGTTGCTTCCAGAATCCACAGAAAGCGGCACTTCGATAGTGACGCCATCGGGTAGCTGGAGAGATGCTGTGAGCTGCACTACTGGTTTGGGTGGGAGGGGGTCCGTGGGTTGCAAGATCGCTGGGGACTGCTTCAGTGATGCGTCTGGCTGGGCCCCAGTGCCTCTGTCTCCAGCCAGACATCGTCGTTTCCCTGCTGGGGTTCGCTGTGTTGCGTGGCCGCTTTCACTGTTGCTGAGGCTGCAGTGTGCTTGGAGCTCCTCTGGGGACACTCTTTCGCCAAGTGTTGAGAGCTGTCGCATATATAACACTTCCGGGTCCCTCTAGGAGGTTTAGTCTTGACTGCCGCCGGTGCAGGGGCTCTGGTAGCTGACTGAGCCCTGGCGCCTCCCACCTCCATAGGTTCCACTCCCCCTCCTGGCGGAGGTGTGGATTGCGCACGCGCAGCTTCCCTGGGAACGAAAGAGAAACTTCTCGCTGCTTCGCGCCCTCCACGTCCTTCGTCTCTGCACCATGGGCGTTCTTCCAGCCTCACCCCCACAGTCAGCGCCCTTTGGACCACCTCCTGCGTGCTCCGGGGCCTCTCCCCCCTTGCAATTTCGTCTTTAACAGCACTGCTCAGACCTTCCCAGAATAGGTCTCTGACTGGGGGCGAATCCCGGTCCCATTCCAAGGCACTGACCAGCGCAAAAAAGCGGGCGTGGTACTGCCGTACGCTCGCCCTCCCTTGTTTCAGTCCATGAATCTCCCGTCGGGCAAGATCCACGTCAATGGTAGATAAAAAGCACGCATCCATCGCTTTGATAAAGGCATCTGCACTCTGAAGCGCCGGATCTTTATCCCTCCACAAATTGCGTAGCCACGCTTTAGCATCCCCATGCAAATGGGATAGTATAAACCCCACTTTCTCTTCCTCATCTCTAAAGTCTTTTGCCAGCAGTTGCAGTGCGCACATTACGTCCGCTCGAAAATTGGGGTACTGTTGTAAATTCCCATCGAAGTGAGCCACCAGCCCTCCTGCTCTCCGTGCCAACCCAACCCCCTCCGGTCTGGGTCCTGGCTGCCCGTGCTTAACCAATGCTTCAAACCTGGCGTGGAGATCTCTGTAGGCGGCCGCCGCAACCTCCTCCCTTTTCTTGGATGCCTGTACCTCCGCGTTCAATTGGGTCACTGCCTGTTGCAGCGCTGAAATTTTCTCTGCTTCCGTCATCTCTGCCAACCGTTGTGAGCTTGCTCCCAAACACCAATTTCCTCCTCTCGCTGCTTCTGCCTCCGCTGCGAGGTATCAGGTGTCCGAAGCTAAATGGGAGACGGGTCTTACTGTCAGGGCTGCCACTCAGTCCCAGCTCACATAGGACCACGTTAGCCAGCGTTCAGGTTAAAAGAGTCTTTATTGGATTACAGGTTCCATTTCCAAACTGCAATGTGCAGCCCTACTTCTTCTAGGTCAGACCGGCGAAGACCCGTCTGAGTCTCCGCCTCTAGCACACCAGCTTAATACCCTAGCCTTGCTCCACCTCTTGCGCCTTTCCTTCCGTCTCTGGGTCCTTCTGCCCCCCGGGGTCTCTTCTTTCCTACTCTCTTCTGACGCGGACCCCCCTGACCCTTCCGCCTCCTTGCGGCGGGCTTTGGGACCTGGCTCACTCTCTGGGCTGCTTACTGCGCCAGCTTCCGCTACATTTGAACTTGGCGCGCGCGCCCAACTCTCTACCTTCCTCTTGATCGTTTCGTCGCTCCCCGAGGTGGGCGTGACTACTCCTGACTCATGCCCTCCCTCCTTCTGAAAGCCTCCGGAACCCGATATCTGGTCCCCTTTCTCCCCGCTGCTCCCGGCTGGGTACGTGGGTCCCGATCTCCAACTGCTGCTCTCTGATCCCTCTCTGGACCCTTCTTCCTGGGGTGTCCCCCTGCTTTCCCCCCTTGCTCTGACCGCTGGCGCTCCCTTCTGGGAATCCTCGGACTCACTGGACAGGCTCGGTGATCTCGGGTCGTCATCCCCACTCATCTTTCCTTCGTATTCCTCCCCCTCGCTCTCTGTCTCCTCCCTTCTCTGCGTCTCTGCTCCTGAACCCCTGACAACAACGTACATGATAAAAATGAGAACCAAAACAAATAACCCAGCCTCCCTCAAGTCTAATTATTATAATGAAAAATAGAAATATTTTCCTGGGGTAGACAATTCAGAATCTATTAAGACCATGCAAATATTGACAGTAAAAGCAGTTGAGAAATCTCTCCTCCACCACCTGACCCCTTTGAATGGCGGAACTGGCACTGGCCAATTGACTCCCCTTTCCCACAGTTGCCAGTACAAGAAGCTCAGCCGGGAGAGCCTGAGACTCTTGATTTCAGGGTTGTGGGTTCAAGATTCCTGCCTTGCAGGGGGTTGGACTAGATGACCCTCGGGGTCCCTCCCGGCTCCAAGGCTCTTTGGAACTCCCTGCCTCTTGATACCAACCAGGCGCCTTGGCCAGACTCTCTTTGGTCGCCTGCTAAAAACATCCCTGCCCAGCGGCTCAGAAATGTTGATTTCCGTTTTAGCTTTCCGCATGCTTTCAAGTATTCCTGTCCATTTCCCTGGGTTTTCTGGTCATTCACCTTTCCCTGCTTCACTTTCCTCCTTTTCAGCTTCTGAAGAAAAACCCAAATCGGAGAAGCCAAAATCCGAGGTCAGTGCCCAAGATGCTCCCAAGACTGCCAAGTTCTCTCGATTCCTCATTTTTCTATTCTTTAAAAATATATCTCTATGCCACCCACTGAGAGGCAGTGCGGTGCAGTGGTGAGAGGGCCAGACTAGGCCCTGGCCGAGAGATCTGGGTTCGAATCCCCAGTCCCTGGCCATGATGAAGCTCGCAGGGGGGCTGGGGGGCAGGATCCAGTCTGCCTACTTCGCAGGGTTCTTGTGGAGCAATTCCCGCAATTGCAACCCCCAGCCAGCTAATGTTTCCTCTCCGAATCGGGTCAGAATCTCACGGATTTCTCTTCTTTCTGCAGTAACGGACTTTGGGCAACCCTGCTCCCGGCTTGGTTTGTTGCCTGTCTCCGGATCCCGTTGAAAGAGCAAAGTGGATCGTAGGCCCCCGGACTCCTGGGTCCCTCCTCTTTCGCTGCCCAGTCTTGCCCCTCCGGTCCCTTGTTGGAAGCCCCTTCCCCTTCCTTTTTGGGGTCAGGGGTCTGCTTGGCTTCGCATCCTGCAGATTCACAGCTGTGATTTCAAGGAGGGGGCCAGATCTGTGCATAGCAAAAGTTCCCCTTTCTGGCAGTCCCTGCCCCTCCTCACTTGCGTGCTGGGAAATTATAGAAGTGTAGAATTGGGAGGGGTCCCTGAGGGTCACCTAGTCCAACCCCCCGCAAGGCAGGAATTGCATCAAAAGCAACCCTAAGGTCCTGGGTCACAGACTCTGCACATGCTCTGGGAGACTCTTGACGGGGGCCTGTGTTGTCTTTGGGATTGTGGGAGAGAACCTTTTTGGAGGAGGGGAGACTGACTTGAGCAAGATTGGCATATCCCTCCCCCCCCCAAATAAATCAATCAGGGATCCTCCACTTACAGAATGTGGGTCATTGGGTGTCCCTTTACCTCCCCCTCTGGGGGACCTGAAGTGGTACAGTCCAGACCCCGGTTTATCCCCTCTAGAGACCTGGGTGCGAAAGGAGCCCGTTTCCCCGCAACATCCCTGCAGAGACGGCCAGGCAGAGCAGCTTTCGTTCCCCTCGGCCCTCTCTCTCGATACGAACAAGGACCTGCCCCCCCTTCCCTCCCCCCAGAGCCCAGAACTCGCCCCCCTCCCCATTCTGTGTAGATTCTGCTGTAGACTGTAAGCCCCGTGGGGCAGAGCCAACCTGGAGAATAAACACGCCTTGAAAAGAACTGCATACCGTGTGCCTGTTTTTTCCTTCCAGGGCTGCAGGAGAGGTGAGGGTGGCCAAGTTTGATAAACAGTAGCAATAAATGGTTGGAGGAGAAGTCTGGGAAGGGGCAAGAGCCCCTCTCTGCCCCCCTCAAGGCTCCTCTCAGGCTCACCCAGGGTCAAAGGCCTCCTCCATTTTTGGAGGGCCAGGAAGTGAGTGGCCCCTGCAGCTTCGCCTGCTGGAAAGGGGGCCACATGCAAGAGGCCAGCCTGGCAGGGTTGTTGTGGAAGGGGGAGCTCCTTGGACTGCCTCCTGGGCCTCCTCCGCAGCTTCACTTCCAGACCGGTCAGGAATTGGAGGGGAGCAGGGAGCTCTGTGCATGGCCATTGGGTGAGGGCAAGAGAGAACCCGGAAGTGGGTGGATTGAGCCGGAAGAGAGAGGAGAGCAGCAGCCGGGGGGGGGGAGGGATGGAGTGGGGGGGCTCCTTGGTGTTTTTCTCTGCCAGGTTGAGAGGGGCTCCAAGCCCTCTTTGAACCGCCCCCCCATCTATTGATTTTGGCTGCCTAACCCTCCCCCCCCAAAGAAGGCATCCTTTTGGAGCCCATCCTCTCCTCCGCCTCACGAAAAGGATTCTGGGACGCTTAGTTTATCCTCCCCAGCCAAAGACACCTTGGTCACCCCAAGAGTCAGCGCTAGGAGAAGGGCTCCACCTGCAGGAATAGGGGAAAGGCCAGGCTGGAGACTCCCCTTCTTGCCTCTCGAACTCGGGGTCCCAGGAGCCCTTTCTGGATGGCCCTCGCTTGCCCCCCCAAATGGGCCAAGACCTCTCTTCCTCCCCCTCAGGCGGGAGTTGAAGAGGAGAAGTCGCTCCTGATCCCTGCGGGTCTCAGGAGGCAGTGGGGGGGGGACTCTAGGGAAATTGCCCAGGGCCCTGGGGAGCAAGCAGAGTCTGCCTCAGTTTCCTTCCCCAAGGCCTTGGGGGAACCTTGGGGTGCGGAAGGAGGGACCCCAAATGGAGCTCAGGCTCCTGGCAAGTGGGGAAAGGAACTTTATATCTGCCCTGGCTTCCTCCTCGGAGGTCCCTTCCGAAGGAGATGGGGTCCCTGGTCTCCACGGGGGAAGCATCCCTGAGTCCTGCCTTCGAGGCCTAGGCTTTCGCCTTTCAGGCTCCAGCCCACCTTCTCTGTGGTATTTATGTGAGCTGTAGAGATGGGGTCACATGCAGACAGTCCCAAGTTTAAGAAGTGTTATGGGAAAATCTATGTGCAAGGCTGCTCAGTCCCCCAGCTGGCTGGGCAGAGCCAGAATAAAGGAAGGAGTCCTGCCACCAACTGGAGCAAATAGCTGTAGACCAAAGTTTATTGCGCAACAGGGTCAAAGAGGAATTTTGAATCCCGAGGATGGGGCGACAAGGACTTTTAAAAGGTTCCATCTTATCCCAGCATACAGTTCATTAAGCATCATCGCTACATCATTCCTACATCAGAAAAGGGGAGGGTTATACATGATCAACGTAGGAGGAATGTGTTGGGGCAACAGGCGGATACAGGATATGTGTTGGGAAGTACATTCTAAGCACCTGCTACAAAGGGACAAGAGAACTTGGGTCTGCATAGTCTGCCACCTGGGCAAGTCCGGAGGAGTGCCTTTGCCCAGTGATTGACACCTATGAGTACCTTCCTTTGCATATGTGACCTCCCGCTTGAGGGATTATGATGGGGACCGAGTGCTTTCCAAGTCCTTGGCCAGTGAAGCAAATTGGCAGCGGAATGAAGGAAAATGGCAAAGGAGTTGATTTTATATGATTTTTAAGCTAGGTAACATCCCTGAGCTGTTAAGTCGAAAGTATACCTTTATGCATAATATTTGTAACATTTAACAACTTTAAAGATGTGCCCCCCCCCATAATTTCTGTAACAGTTGGATCCCGTGAAAAAGATGGGCTCTGCTTTGGAATATCCCCCCCCCCATCTGTAAACTGAACTTCACAGTAGAGTTGTTTCTACCAATATTTATAGTGTTTCAGTCTCATATATGTAGGATAAATTCAAAAAGAGTTTCCTAGACTGGAGGTTACCCACAGAACCCCCCCCCCCAAAAGGAGGAAGTCTCCAAGTGGAAAGATAGGCCTTTATTGAAATACAAATGGGCCTGCAAAGAATCGCATCCCAAAAAGGGTTGCCACAGAAACGAGGGAGCTAGAGATGCTTTTCTGGCAGTGGGACAAAATGTCACGGCTAAAGTCTTGAGGGCAGGAACCAGAAAATACTGCTTCCTTCCAGAAGGTTCTGTTCTTTTCTGCTGAGCCAGCTGGATATATTATGATTTCTAACATTATCTTTTAACTGCCAGCCGGGGATGCATTCAATCATTCATAACTTTTTAAGTATCTGAAGAAGTGTGCATGCACACGAAAGCTCATACCAAGAACTAACTTAGTTGGTCTTTAAGGTGCTACTGGAAGGAATTTTTTTTATTTTTAAGGTCTGTTTGCTTATATTGCTGCAAGCAGTTGATAGTCGCAGTTTAATAATGAAATTGGTCGGACATTTCCAGGATTTGCTATGTCCTTATCTTGTCTGGGTATCAAAGTAATGTTTGCCTCTTTTCAGGTTTCTGGGGTTTGTCCCGTTTCACTCGGTTCATAATATCCAAAAAAGGTCGCAAACCGAGGCACGCACTTCTGGGTTTGAGTTGGTCATAATCCAAAATGGTCGTAAACTAGTCTGGTCTTAAACCAAGGTACCACTGTACAAATAATAAAAGCAGTTAAACATTCTGAATGATATAAAGAGACTTCCCATGTTTTGGCTTGTCAGGAGAAATTTTTTGTTTCTTGTTCCTGCTTTTCTCTCTCTTATGTATTCTATTCCCAATATCATACCAATCTTAATCCTTTATCTTATCTTGACAGCCACTGGTATGCGACTTTCATAGTATTTAATGGAACTATATGTAAATTAACATGCAAGAGGAAAATTTTCTTCTTCCTGTTGTTGTCCATCCACTGCTTTTGGCGCAGTCCCTTCTCATTCCACCGTCTTATCTTCCAGGACTCTGGGCTGTCTTCCACCTTTCTTTTGTTTAGTTAAAATGAAGACATAGTGGTCTTTCATGTCTTTCAATGAACTGATATTTTCCCAAACCAAATAATCTTCTGTAACAGACAATACCGTGGTGTCAGAGCTGCCCGAGGTCCCAGCTCACAAAGGACCAACGCCACTTCATTGTTATATACAAAAGTCTTTATTGAAGTTCATTTTCGTTATCACAGCTGCAGCGTGCAGCCCTACGTCTGAAACTCTAGACCGTTGAAGCTCCGTCTGAGTCTCCTCCCCCCAGACACCAGTTTAAGACCCTAGCCTTGCTCCACCTCTTCCTCCGCTCTCTCCTCCTCTGGGTCCGCCTGTCAGCTGGGGTCTCGCCCTTCCTAGACTCTTCTGACGCTGAGTCCCCTGAGTCTTCCCCCTGCCTCCGGCGGGCTTTAGGACCTGGTTCCCAATCCGGGCTTTCTGCTGTCCCACGCGCCTGTACATTTGAACTTGGCGCGCGCGCCCAGCCGGCAACCTTCCTCCTGACCGTTACACTGCTCCTGTCACTGCTTCCCCCTTCGGGGGGGCTAGCTGGACTTGACCTCCCCTCCGTTCCCCCACTCTCCGACAGAGGCGTGGTCAGCCCTGACTCATCTTCTCTCCCTGCTGGAGGAGACGCTGGCCCTGACACCTGGGACTCTTCATAGAATCATAGAATCATAGAATCATAGAGTTGGAAGAGACCACAAGGGCCATCGAGTCCAACCCCCTGCCAAGCAGGAAACACCATCACCACTCTGCTCTGGTGGGGAAGCTGGTCCTGATCTCCCGCTGCTGCTTTGGGAGTCCCCGCTGGCCCCTTGTTTCTGGTGTGTCCCCCCCGGGACCCCCCTTGCCCTGACCATTGGCGCCTCCTTCTGGGAATCTTCTGATTCGCTGGAGAAGCTCATGGAATCTCTCGGGTCACTGCCATACTCCCCTACGCTGCCCTCAGATTCTTCCCCTTCGCTCTCCATCTCCTCTCTCCCCTGTACCTCTGCTCCTGAGCCCCTGACACGTGGGATATATTTCGCAGTCAATAATTATTTGGTCCCTCTACAAGCCAACCTTGCTCCCCCTGAGCCCTAAGGGAAGCTTACAAAGATCAAAGATTCACCTTCACTTTTATAAATCCATATATGACAAAAATCCATGCAAACAGATGTGGTTTCCTGTGTGAAATATTCCCCAGTTGTAATCCGTCGGTTGTCTTCAGCCACCTTTGAGAGAGGTTTTTTGTTTTTTTTAATGTAATCATGTCTTTGAACAAAGTCCCTTCATATCTTCAAACAAGTTGATACCTTGCCCATTCTAATTAGAGCCCTCCACAAAGGACCACACCATTAAACATCAAGTTCTCAAGGTTTTTTTTTCTAAAGTTCCACTTGCATTCTGCTTAATTAATTGATTCTTTCTCCCTGAGGCTTGCCAAATCATGAAGCAGCAAGTATAAAAAAAGACCAGACACATCACATATTCTAAAGCAGAACGACGAAAGTCCTTTCCCGGTCAAAATCTTAGAATCATAGAATCATAGAATCCTAGAGTTGGAAGAGACCACAAGGGCCATCGAGTCCAACCCCCTGCCAAGCAGGAAACACCATCAGAGCACTCCTGACATATGGTTGTCAAGCCTCTGCTTAAAGACCTCCAAAGGAGGAGACTCCACCACACTCCTTGGCAGCAAATTCCACTGTCAAACAGCTCTTACTGTCAGGAAGTTCTTCCTAATGTTTAGGTGGAATCTTCTTTCCTGTAGTTTGGATCCATTGCTCCGTGTCCGCTTCTCTGGAGCAGCAGAAAACAACCTTTCTCCCTCCTCTATGTGACATCCTTTTATATATTTGAACATGGCTATCATATCACCCCTTAACCTCCTCTTCTCCAGGCTAAACATGCCCAGCTCCCTTAGCCGTTCCTCATAAGGCATCGTTTCCAGGCCTTTGACCATTTTGGTTGCCCTCCTCTGGACACGTTCCAGTTTGTCAGTGTCCTTCTTGAATTGTGGTGCCCAGAACTGGACACAGTACTCCAGGTGAGGTCTGACCAGAGCAGAATACAGTGGCACTATTACTTCCCTTGATCTAGATGCTATACTCCTATTGATGCAGCCCAGAATTGCATTGGCTTTTTTAGCTGCCGCGTCACACTGTTGGCTCATGTCAAGTTTGTGGTCAACCAAGACTCCTAGATCCTTTTCACATGTACTGCTCTCAAGACAGGTGTCACCCATCTTGTATTTGTGCCTCTCATTCTTTTTGCCCAAGTGCAATACTTTACATTTCTCCCTGTTAAAATTCATCTTGTTTGTTTTGGCCCAGTTCTCTAATTTGTCAAGGTCGTTTTGAAGTGTGATCCTGTCCTCTGGGGTGTTAGCCACCCCTCCCAGTTTGGTGTCATCTGCAAATTTGATCAGGATGCCCTTGAGTCCATCATCCAAGTCGTTGATAAAGATGTTGAATAAGACCGGGCGCAAGACAGAACCCTGTGGCACCACACTAATCACTCTTCTCCAGGATGAAGAGGAACCATTGATGAGCACCCTTTGGGTTCGGTCAGTCAGCCAGTTACAAATCTACTGAGTGGTAGCATAGTCAAGACCGCATTTTACCAGCTTCTTTACAAGAATACCATGGGGCACCTTATCAAATGCCTTGCTGAAATTAAGGTAGGCTACATCCACTGCGTTCCCTTCATCTACCAGGCTTGTAATTCTGTCAAAAAACGAGATCAGGTTAGTCTGACATGACTTATTTTGCTGACTATTGGTGATCACAGCATTCCTTTCTAGGTGCTCACAGACTGTTTGCTTGATGATCTGCTCCAGAATCTTCCCTGGTATTGATGTCAGACTGACTGGGCGGTAATTATTTGGGTCCTCTCTTTTCCCCTTTTTGAAAATAGGGACAACATTTGCCCTCCTCCAGTCTCCCGGGACTTCGCCTGTTCTCCAGGAATTCTCAAAGATGACTGCCAGTGGTTCTGAGATCTCATCTGCCAGTTCTTTAAATACTCTTGGATGCAGTTCATCTGGCCCTGGAGACTTGAATACATCTAAACTAGCCAAGTATTCTTGTACTATCTCCTTAGTTATTCTGGGCTGTGTTTCCTTTGCTGAATCATTTGCTCCAAATTCTTCAGGTCGGGCATTGTTTTCTTTATCGGAGAAGACTGAGGCAAAGAAGGCATTGAGGAGTTCAGCCCTTTCTGTGTCCCCTGTTTGCATTTCACCATCTTCTCCTCTGAGTGACCCCACTGTTTCTTTGTTCTTCCTTTTGCTACGAACATACCCATAAAAGCCTTTTTTGTTGCTTTTAACCTCTCTAGCAAGCCTGAGTTCATTCTGTGCTTTAGCTTTTCTGACTTTGTGTCTACACGTGCTGGCTATTTGTTTGAATTCCTCTTTGGTGGTTCCCCCCTTTTCCATTTTTTGTACACATCCTTTTTTAATCTTAACTCAGTTAAAAGTTCTTTAGATAGCCACCCTGCCTTTTTTAGGCACCTTCCATGTTTCCGTCTCATTGGTATTGCCTGACGTTATGCTTTTACTATCTCCCTCTTAACAAACTCCCAGCCATCATGAACTCCCTTTCCTTTTAGTATTGCTGTCCATGGGATCTCACCCAGCACTTCCCTAAGTTTTAGGAAGTCGGCTTTCTTAAAGTCAAGAAATTGAGTCCTAGTATGCTTGGCTGCTCCTTTCCGCTGCATAGTAAACTTCAGAAGAGCATGATCACTCGCGCCTAATGATCCTTCCACTTCTACCCCACTAACCAGGTCATCAACATTGGTTAGGACCAGATCTAAAATGGCTGTTCCTCTTGTTGCTTCTCCCACTTTCTGGACAATGAAGTTGTCTGCAAGGCCAGTGAGGAATCTGTTTGACCTTATGCTCTTGGCTGAGTTTGACATCCAACAAATATCCGGGTAATTGAAGTCTCCCATTACTACTATCTCCCTTCCTTTTGCATGCTTGGCCATCTGTTCCAGGAAGGCATCATCTATGTCCTCCGTTTGGCTTGGGGATCTATAGTAAACTCCCACAATGAGGTCTCTGTTATTCTTCTCTCCCTTAATTTTGACCCAAATGCTCTCACTTTGACTTTGAGGTTCTAAATCTTGGATCTCTTCACAGGTATACACATCCCAGGAGGAAAGAGAAAGAGCCCCAGGGAAAGAGGAGGTTGGGCTGAGCTGGTGTGGGAATGAGCGGCAGAGAATGCAAAGCAACTCCGGAAACGGTGAACAAGGCAAGCTGTGATCTCGTTTGAGGAAAGGGAATTAAGATGCCTGCTTCCCCATCCCCAGTGGATTAAAATGTCCAAAGATTAGGAAAAGAAGAAAGAAGAGGAAGCAGGATTGGATGAACATTATAAGAGACCATAGTTTTCCATTGTGACTTGGCTGAGATTTGTTGGAACAGTTTTTAAAAGGCCTTATAAAAACTGGACCTAGAAACTGGAGAAATACTAATTTGGATTATTAGACGATCATTATAAGAGTCATATTGCACAGTCTGAGTTGGTTCAGATTTGAAAGCTGGGCTAGGGAGGAAGATGAAGGGAATGTGTCATCTTGGTGAAGAGGAAAAGAGTTTGGATTTGATTTCCCGCTTTATCACTCCCCTTCAGGAGTCTCAAAGCGGCTAACATTCTCCTTTCCCTTCCTCCCCCACAACAAACACTCTGTGAGGTGAGTGGGGCTGAGAGACTTCAGAGAAGTGTGACTGGCCCAAGGTCACCCAGCAGCTGCATGTGGAGGAGCGGGGAAGCGAACCCGGTTCCCCAGATTACGAATCTACCACTCTATGCTAAATACCACTTACCACTGCATGCTAAATACAGCTGGGTTTATTCTGGAGTGCAGATTATGAATAATTGTTGCTACAGATTATTTTCAGACGGAGATGGGAGTTTTCTTTTCGGTGCCTGCCCTGTGGAACACCCTCCCAGCAGATGTCAAAGGAAAAAACCAACTACCAGACTTTTAGAAGACATCTTCATTGGACGGATGCCCCTGTATTCCAGGGTCACGAGAGAGGGAGAAAAACTTTCCACTTTCTCCATGCCTGGGCGTAGCCAAGGAGAGCCCCCCCCCCCATTCCTCAAATATTATCGAAAAGCATTACCCGAGGTTCTCTCTCCCCCCCCCCAGCAGAAGCCTGCCCCCCATCAAAAGCCTGGCTATGCCCATGTCTCCATGCCATGCATAATTTTATAAACTTCTGTCCTGTCGCCTCTTACTTGAATGTTCTTTAAACTAAAAAATCCCTATGCGGAGCTGGCGAAACTAACAGCAAAACCAAGAAAGCAACATGAGGGACTAGTCATGAAGAATGGAAGCCCTTTTGGAAATATCTGAAAAAATAAGCAGATGAAATCGTAAGCAGGATTTGAAATATGAGCAGCGATTGACGATTGATAATATACGAAATACGTTTTAGCATAAATGTTTATTAGAATGCGTTATGTAAATGGGATGGGATTAAGAACATCATGGAGGGAACGGTGGGAAGTCAAAGTTTAAAGAGAAATGTAAAACAAATTTGGAATCTTGAATATATGTATACTGTATAAAGTTTAATTTAAAAAACTGACTTCAAAAAACTAAAAAGTCCCAGACGCTGCAACCTTTCTTCATAGGGAAGCCTTCTCCTCCACTTTATCATTTTGGTGGCCCTTTTCTGACCATTTTCCAACTATGCAATACAGTATCCTTTCTGAGGTAAGCCGACCGGCACTGCACACAGCATTCCAGAAGCGGTGGCACCATATATTGGTACAAGGAACTGATAGCAGCAGTTTTATTTTCACTAAGTTCTTCACCTTCCAGAGACAGACAAACACAACATAAATCGCAGAATCAATAGCAGTTATGGGGCTTCTCCTCCCATGCAGGGAAGAGGGAAGGGGCTGGCGAGAGACGCGGCTTGTAGTTTTTCCCCAGCCGGAGACGCCGGAGGGCGGGGGGAGGAAGTGGGTCCGAGGCGAACCTTCCCGGAATGTGCCTGGAGGGGTTGAGGTTGCGCAAGGGGGACTAGAGTTGCCGGGTAGCACTGCAGCAGCAGCAGCAGCAGCAGCCGCCGGGCAGGGCAGGGCAGGCAGGCGGACAGAGACCCACATGGAGGTCCTGGAGGTAGGAGGCAGTGGGGCTGGGGGCGTCGGTTGCTTGGCTGGGAGCCAAGGTGAGGCAGGGAGAGGGCGGCAGGACTCGTTTGGCCCCGACGGCAGGACTCCTGGGTCCCATGGGGAGGAAGGCGTCAACTCTGCTCCAGGGGCTTGGGGGAGGGCGGCGGAGACGGCTTTCTAGGAAGCGAGAACCTCCAGGAGGGTCATCAGCACCCTGGACAGCCGGGAGGGGGGAAGAAAGGCAGTCCCACCCCCTCGACGGCCCGCGCTCCCTCCCACCTGCCCACCTCTCGCCCCCTCCCCGCCTCCTTTCCAAGGGGCTCAGCCATAGCTCCACCTGCCTCCGCGGAGGGAGGGACTGCCTGTGAGCCCCGAGAGAGAGAGAGAGAGAGAGAGCGTCCTCTGCAGGAAGAAGACCACGGCCTCCCCCCCCCCCCGCCCCCAGTCTCAACTGGGCGAAATGCGGAGATGTCAGGATTTAAGTAGGGGCAATCTAGGACAGAAGAGCCGCCAACCAGATACCCCAAAAGAAAACCTGCGAGCCGGATTCAGGCCCAAGCGCATTCTCCTCTCTTGCGCTTCCCGGGAACTGGGATTCGGAAGCATTCTTGCCTCAAGCTATTTAGGTAGAGCATAGCCATCATGGCCAAGCAGCCATGGACAGAGCATCTCCAAGCACCGCAGAATCCTAAGAAAGGGGTTCAGGTTAAAAAGGAGAGTCAAGATTGTCAAATATTTCGAAAGGCTTGGAGGTTATCTAAAATTGGGGGGGGGGGGGGAGAGCTAAGAACCAGGCAAAGCGGGGCTGAAAAACGATAAACAAAGAGCCATCTAAAAGAGGGGAAAGGAGGTTGCAGCAGGCAAAATGTCAGGGCACCATCACCCCAGTGCACAGGAAAGAGCACTCTCTGCTGGCTCCCCGCAGCTGAAGGTTTCTCCAGATTGAGGGCTACATTGGACAGAGAGGGGACAAGAGGCGGTTGCTCTCTGGGTGGCTCCTTGCTTGGGAGCTGCTCAGTAGCTCTAGGGTGGGTGGGAGAAGTGTGAGCCTAGGAGAGCCGCGGAACAAGCCCCGCGAACAGGCCGCCGAGTGCGTGCTTGGCCTTTCCAATGTGTCGAGGGAGTGGGAGAGTCTTGGTTTGTTTTTGTTTTAATTTTTGTTATGTATTTTGTGTTTTTTATATTTCATTTTTATTTTGTGAACCGCCCTGAGCAAGACGGATGAAGGGTGAATGAATGAATAAGCGGTTTTCTTTCGTTTTTTCCCAGCGGCCGCCGAAGAACCTCTCCGTGCCGCTTTCCGGTGGCTCCGCGTGGAACAGCAGCAGCAACAGCCCCACCTCCGGCTGCTTGGAGAGCGCCGACTTCCAGGACCTGCTCTTCCCCGTGGTCTACAGCCTGGTCTTCGCCCTGGGCCTGGTGGGGAACCTCTTCGTCCTGGGCTACTTCTTCCGCACCAAGTCGGCCACGGAGCCCGCCAACGTCTTCCTGGTGAACCTGGCCGCCCTCGACCTGCTCTTCGTGCTGACGCTGCCCTTCCGCATTGCCTACCACGCGCTGCGCAACGACTGGGTCTTCGGCGAGGCGCGGTGCAAGGTCACCGGCGGCCTCTTCTTCGCCAACCTGTACGGCAGCTCCCTCTTCCTGGCCTGCATCTGCCTGGAGCGCTACGTGGCCGTGGTGCACCCGCTGCGCCACCTCCGGCTCCGGCAGCTGCGCTACCGGGTGGCGGCCGCCGTCGGGGTGTGGGCGCTGCTCGTCGCCGCCGCCCTGTACCTGGCGCTCCGCTTCCCCGACGGCCGCACCGCTTGCCTGGAGAACTTCTCCTCCAGCTCCTGGCGGGGGCGCATCTCCTCCGTCAGCCTCTTGGCCGCTGCCGTGGGCTTCCTGCTGCCGCTCTTCCTCATCGGCATCTGCTACCCGCTCCTTGCCTGGCGGCTGCTGGCCGCTCCGGGGATGCAGCCCGGCTCGCGAGCGGTGCGGCGCAAGGCGCTGCGCACGGTGCTGGTGGTGCTGGGCGTCTTCCTGGTCTGCTTCGCGCCGTCTCACCTGGGGCAAGTGGTGCACACGCTGGGTCGCGCCGGCGTGCTGGGCGGCTGCCCGCTCCTTCGCGCCACCTACCTGGCCCGCCGGCTCACCATGGCCCTCACCAGCCTCAACGCCTGCCTCGACCCGCTCGTCTACTACTTCGCCGCCGAGCGCTTTGCCTGGCAGCCCGGCTGGTGGAAAGGCTGCCGGCTAGAAACCGCCCAGCCGTCCCTGCTGAGACTTCGCGGGCTTGTGGCCAGTAAGCAGGGATCCTCCTCGTGGGGAGAAAGCTGCGCTCCCGGGACGGCGCCGTGAGCTCTCCAGCAGATCGCGGATCGTCGGAGGTGCGCGCGCCTGCCTCCTCGGGCATTCTGGCTGCGCCTTCGTGTGAGCGAAGGAGTTCCTCAGCCTTAGACAAGCAGCCTTAGACAAGCGTCCAGCATAAACTGCCCTGGAGGAGGTTCCTTCGCCCTCTTCACGTTAAAGTGCTCATTTGCACACCCACAGCCCGTTCGTCGCAAGGACCATTTAAGAGATGGGAATTTGGAAGGCAGAGAGAGAGAGAGAGAGAGAGAGAGAGAGAGAGAGAGAGAGAGAGAGACTTCCCCTCCCTTGACGGGGTTTCTAGAACTGCTGCTGCTGCGAGTGTTGGGGCTTCGCAGTTGAGACCTCTTCTGAAGTCTTTGTGGCAGGCAGACTTTAACAAGGCGCAGGTACTCCCTGCTTTCTACACACCCATTAGAGCAAAGGTAGGCCACAGCCAGGCAGAAGAAGGGGAAGAGAGCATCTTTTGCAAGCAGAGGGACCCAGCTTCAATTCCTGACGTCTCCAGGAAGGGTTGAGAGAGACCGTAGGCTGAAATCTGGAGAGCTGCTGCCAGTCAGTGCAGAGAGCAATGAGCCAGATGGTCTGTCTCCAAATAAGGCAACCTTCTATCTTGCTAATGGATCGAAAAAAGGAGGAGTGCTGTATGGGCCAATGTACCCCTTTGCCTCACCCCTTCCTCAGCATCTGAGGCAACCATTCTACACACACACACACACACACACACACACACACATGTTATGTCTGAATGGCCAAGTTTCCCAGGGAACATCCCAGCAGCCCTCATTGCCACTTGTCCGTGTGTGCAGGGGTCATAAGTGGAAGACAGAGCCTCATCTTGGCCAGCAAAGTGGGTGGGTGCTTCTAGGGCAGTGTTTCCCAAACGTTTTTGGGCAACGGCACACCTGTTTACTGAAAAAAAATCTCGCGGCACACCACCATTAAAGCCCCGCCCCGTGACGTCAGCGCGCAGCGTCACGCCGGGAGGGACGCACAAAAGTGAAAGTTTTTTCCCTCCCCCTTGCCGGGGAACCTCCAAGCTTTGGGCAGGCAGGCAGGCAGAGCTGGGAAGGGGGTTTCCAGGGGACACGGCAGCTCCTCGAAAGGCTTCTCTCAGCTGCGCTCAATCCTCCTCGGAGAGGATTTCCCCTCCGGTCCCATGCCTTCGTTTGGGGCATCGCTCCGGCTGCTCCCTCTCCCGCCACGCAGGAGCGATGCCTCTCTCTGGCTCTCCCTCCGCGCAGGCTGAGGGAGGGAGGGAGGTGCGCGTGTGACCCGTCTCTGCTGGGAGACCAAACCCAGCGAGGCGGAGGCGCCCAGGCAGCGCTGCCGGCTGCGAGGAGGAGCGCCAGGCAGCAGCAGGAGGCGCGGCCTCTCCTCGCCGCCCCGCCTCTCGCCGCCAGACTCGCCCGCCTCCCTCCAGGCAACATCTCGCGGCACACGAGGCAACGTCTCACGGCACACTCGTGTGCCGCGGAACACCGGTTGGGAAACACTGCACTACACCACTGTATGCTAAATACAGCTGGGTTTATTCTGGAGTGCAAATCATGAATTATTGTTGCTACAGATGATTTTCAGATGGAGATGGGAGTTTTCTTTTTGGTGCCTGCCCTGTGGAACACCCTCCCAGCAGATGTCAAAGGAAAAAACAACTACCAGACTTTAAGAAGACATCTGAAGGCAGCCCTGTTTAGGGAAGCTTTTAGGCCCGGTCTTATTCAACATCTTTATTAACGACTTGGATGATGGACTCAAGGGCATCCTGATCAAATTTGCAGATGACACCAAACTGGGAGGGCTGGCTAACACCCCAGAGGACAGGATCACACTTCAAAACGACCTTGACAGATTAGAGAACTGGGCAAAAACAAACAAGATGAATTTTAACAGGGAGAAATGTAAAGTATTGCACTTGGGCAAAAAGAATGAGAGGCACAAATACAAGATGGGGGACACCTGGCTTGAGAGCAGTACATGTGACATGAGCCAACAGTGTGACGCAGCAGCTAAAAAAGCCAATGCAATTCTGGGCTGCATCAATAGGAGTATAGCATCTACCGTATTTTTTGCACCATAACACTCACTTTTTCCTCCTAGAAAGTAAGGGGAAATGTCTGTGCGTGTTATGGAGCGAATGCCTGCAGGTGGCGGGGGGGGGGGATCTGCTGCAGTTGTGAGCAGAGGATCCATGGTTCCCCTTCCTTCCCTCCTCCGTGGTTACAAAGCATGGATCCACATGGATCCTCAGGATTTTTGCATTGGGCTACTCCAAACTCACTGTCAGATCACATGTCTGTGGCCACAGCATGAACGACAAAAATCATATATCCACTATTTCGTTTAGAATAGTTTTTTCTTGTTTTCCTCCTCTAAAAACTACGTGCATGTTATGGTCTGGTGCGTGTTATAGAGCGAAAAATACGGTAGATTAAGGGAAGTAATAGTGCCACTGTATTCTGCTCTGGTCAGACCTCACCTGGAGTACTGTGTCCAGTTCTGGGCACTACAGTTTAAGAAGGACACTGACAAACTGGAACGTGTCCAGAGGAGGGCAACCAAAATGGTCAAAGGCCTGGAAACGATGCCTTATGAGGAACGGCTAAGGGAGCTGGGCATGTTTAGCCTGGAGAAGAGGAGGTTAAGGGGTGATATGATAGCCATGTTCAAATATATCAAAGGATGTCACATAGAGGAGGGAGAAAGGTTGTTTTCTGCTGCTCCAGAGAAGCGGACACGGAGCAATGGATCCAAACTACAAGAAAGAAGATTCCACCTAAACATTAGGAAGAACTTCCTGACAGTGAGAGCTGTTCGACAGTGGAATTTGCTGCCCAGGTGTGTGGTGGAGTCTCCTACTTTGGAGGTCTTTAAGCAGAGGCTTGACAACCATATGTCAAGAGTGCTCTGATGGTGTTTCCTGCTTGGCAGGGGGTTGGACTCGATGGCCCTTGTGGTCTCTTCCTACTCTATGATTCTATGATTCTATGATTCTTTTTCCTTCCATTTCTGTGCATATAGAATCCTAGCTGCTGTTGTTACATATAGAAACAACTTTAACTAATTATAACGAATAGCAGGTCACCACAACCAAAAACTGCAGTATCTCTAGCCCACCATTGCAATGATAAACTCTAAAAATATAATTGAGACAAGACAATTTAAGGAAAATTCATCAGAAACTATTCACTTTGGTTGTTGTTAGTGGCTGTAGACATGCCATAACATTACAGCACATGACTCCTTCCCCCCAAGAATCATGGGAACTGTAGTTGATCTCTAAACACAGTGCTATAGATCCCAGTGCAACACATGCCTGGCTTATCCTAGAGATCACTGTGTGCAAAATTTGCGATGCCACTTGAGCCTAATATTTACCCTGCAATGCCAACCACCTTTGCCCAGGACAATGTACGACCCCCTGGACTCAGCTCTTCAAAAATTATTAGAATTTGGACTAAGAAACAGGAGCATTCTGCAAGGAAGAACTGACACAAACTAACTTGATTGTTGGATTTGAACTGGAATGAATACTAAGTAACCAAAATCCCTCTAGAGGGGGTTTTGGGACATTACAAGAATGGCTGAAGGAGGCAAAACTCAAGCAAAATTGGACAGAGTTTTCTTTCTCTTGGGAAAGTTACAAGGCCAAATTGATGTTTTGGCTACCAACGTTGCAACTCTGGACTTAACAGTAAATAAGTTCATTGAATCTGATAAGGATTTGATCCAGGAAGCCCAAGCAGCTGGATAAGAGGAGAAATTTGAGAACTTTGAGAGTGTGGAGAAAGAGACACATGTTGTTTTTGAGGAAAAGGAAGGAGGAGATATAATGTTGCAGATGGCAAAGGAGAGCCAGAGGCCTGACATGATGGTTATAAAGGAAAATAAGAACTTGATGATGAAAATCTGGTCTGAATTGGTGATTGAAGAATGGAGAGATCTCTCTCTGTGGAGATCTGAAGACCCAAGGATTACAAATTTGATTAAGGTGAAAGTTGGAGCTTTGGGGACATTTGGATTTGAAGGAGTAAGAAACAAGATTTGGGCTCCACTTTTAAGCATGGAGGTCTGGCTGGAAGAAACATGGATCCTGTTGGGCCAGAGCTTCTCCGAGATCTGGTGTTCAATATTAAGGACTATCAAAAAAACTGGCAGAGAGGAACTGAGAGACAATTAAGAGCCTCGGACTTGAGATCCCCAGGCTTATAGTAGATTAAGACTGATGGACATTTGTTGGGGATTGAAACCGGGAAAGGGGATGGGGTGGGGTTTGGGGATCCAAAGGGTGTATAATTATAATTTGTCTTTTTATTTTTATTCTGTTTTGTTATTTGTATGAAAAATGAGGAATTCGTGGAAGGGAATTTGGGTCGACTTTAGAAAAAGGATTTAAGAATGAGTACTGATGTATAAATTTTGATGTTTATAAGGTAAAATCGGTTTTTTATAATGAATTAAACATAAAAAGGTTAAAAAATTGGGGATAAGAACTTGTTGAACTAACAATTTGAACTGGAATATAAGAAGGGGAGGTGTGGGGAAGTCAGGGAAATATGTTATTGAAAAATAAGGATTGTAAACTGTATATGTTTTTAATTTTTCTTTTTGTTTTTTCTTTTTGGCTTTTTAATCTACTAAAATGGAAAATCTTCAATAAATATCTATTAAAAAAAGAAAAGAAACAGGAGCGTTCTGGAAAGAAGGATATTTTAAAAAGACCGGAAAATTAAATTATGAAATGGGGGGGGGGGGACTTGGGGAAAATATATTTAAAAAACTATTCCAAAAATCCCTTTAAAAGAATCAAGTCTTTTTTTAAAAAAAAAAGTCCTTAAAAAGTATTTAAAAGAATCCTTTCCAAAAAATTAAAAAATTGTACAGTAGCCCCTTAGAGGTAGGGGGAAACAAGAGAGAAGAACGCAGGAACAAGTGAAAGAAGCTTTCTCCCAACAGCCAGAACATGGAAAGGCCTCTCCAAAATTTTTAGTTTGGAATGTATAATTGGCTTTATTGTTTGTATTATGATGTGGCAAGATTTGATTTGATTTGTTATCATTAGAATGTTACTAATGGAGAATTAATTTTAAAAATATTCAATCCATTAAGAAGTTCTTAGTTCATCTTCAGTGAAGGTTTGCCGGATCATAAATCAGCAAATAGAATGTAAATAGAAAAAGAGATGAGCAACCAAAATGGTCCAAGGCCTGGAAACGATGCCTTATGAGGAACGGCTAAGGGAGCTGGGCATGTTTAGCCTGGAGAAGAGGAGGTTAAGGGGTGATATGATAGCCATGTTCAAATATATAAAAGGATGTCACATAGAGGAGGGAGAAAGGTTGTTTTCTGCTGCTCCAGAGAAGCGGACACGGAGCAATGGATCCAAACTACAAGAAAGAAGATTCCACCTAAACATTAGGAAGAACTTCCTGACAGTAAGAGCTGTTCACCAGTGGAATTTGCTGCCAAGGAGTGTGGTGGAGTCTCCTACTTTGGAGGTCTTTAAGCAGAGGCTTGACAACCATATGTCAGGAGTGCTCTGATGGTGTTTCCTGCTTGGCAGGGGGTTGGACTCGATGGCCCTTGGGGTCTCTTCCAACTCTATGATTCTATGATTCTATGATTCTAAGAGGTCTCCTTTCCACTGACATCATCATTCCTTCATGTTGTCATAATGCTGTGACCTCATGTCTCCAGGGGCTTGGCGGCCGTTAGCAACGCTGGTACACAGCAACCCCTTGAAAGAGTGAGTGTGTTTTCTTTTTCTCCCCAAAGTCAGTGTGGTATATTTAGTTTTAATTTGGCATTTGTGTTCCCTTTGAATAAGAATAAGAATAAGAATAAGAATAAGAATAAGAATAAGAATTTTTTATTTGTATCCTGCCCTCCCTGGCTGAGGCCGGGCTCAGAGCGGCTAACATCATAAAAAAAAACCCAGGAAAGACCTTTTAGGCAGAATTTTGTTCCAAAGCCAGAACCATTCAGCTCTTTCAGGAGCTGCCCAGGGTAAAATGGAGAAATTGGACACAGAGGCCTGTTCAGAGCTATTTGTGGTGGTGTCATTACAACCCATGGAATTCCTTACTAATTAAATGTCTCCCTGATTTCACAAGAGGAATAACCATGCTGTCAGGGGTTCAGGAGCAGAGGCGAGGGCAAGGGAGGAAACAGAGAGCGAGGGTGTCAGGGGTTCAGGAGCAGAGGCGAGGGCAAGGGAGGAAACAGAGAGCGAGGGGGAGGAGGCAGAAGAAAAGATGAGTGATGACGACGACCCGAGATCTCCAAGTCTTTCCAGTGAATCAGAAGATTCACAGAAAGGAGCACCAGTGGCCAGGGCAAGGGGGGAGACTAGGGGGACACCCCAGGAAGATAGAGCCAGAGGGGACTCAGAGGGGAGCAGTTGGAAATCGGGACCAGCGTCACCGCCAGAGAGCAGGGAAGAGGAAGGGCGCCAGGGATCAAGCGCTGGCAGCTCACAACAGGAGGGAGGGCATGAGTCAGGAGTGGCCACACCTCCATCGGGGAGCGAAGAGACGGTTAGACGGAAAGTGGAAGGTTGGGCGCGCGCGCCAAGTTCAAATGCACAGGAAGGTGGCGCAGTAGGCAGCCCGGAAAGGGAACCAGGTCCTAAAGCCCGGCGCAAGGAGACAGGAGGGTCCGGGGGGTCAGCGTCAGAAGAATCCCGGAAGGAAGAGACCCCGGGGGGCAGAGGGACCCAGAGAAGAACAGTCAGGCGGAAAAGGTGGAGCAGGGGTAGGATATTAAGTTGGTGTACAAGGGGCGGAGATTCAGACGAAGCTTCGCCGATCTAAGCATAAGACGTAGAGTTGCACGCAGCAGCTTGAGAATGGAAACTGTAACTCAATAAAGACTTTTATTTAATGATCGCTGGCTAGCGTGATCCTCTGTGAGCTAGGATCTGGAAGCAACCCTGACAGTAAGCTTCGTCTCCTTAACTTGTGGGCATCCACGGCCTCGCGGAGAGGAGAGAAAGCGGGTGCCTACTAGCGAGCTCACGAACGGCAGACAATATGACGGCCGAACAGCAAATAGCAGAACTCAGAGAAGCAGTGTCACGACTGAATGCCGAGGCTCTGGCATCCAGGAAGAGAGAGGAGGACGCAGCTGCCGCCTACAGGGATCTCCAGGTCAGGTTGGAAGTGCTTACGAAGCAAGGGCAACAGACACCCAAACCAGAGGGGATTGGGTTGGGGAGACGCACAGGCGGTCTGGTCTCTCACTTCGATGGGAATTTGCAACAGTACCCCAACTTTAGAGCAGATGTAATGTGTGCACTGCAACTGCTGCACAAAGACTTTAGAGATGAAGAAGAGAAGGTGGGGTTCATCATGTCTCATTTGCATGGAGACGCTAAAGCATGGCTGTGCAATTTGTGGAGAGATAAGGATCCTGCGCTCCAAAATGCGGATGCCTTTATTAAAGCGATGGATGGGTGTTTTTTATCAAGCATTGACGTGGATCTTGCCCGGAAGGAGGTGCATGGACTAAGGCAAGGGAGAGCCAGCGTAAGGCAGTACCATGCCCGCTTTTTCGCTTTGGTCAGTGCCCTGGAATGGGACAGAGATTCGGCCCCTGTAAGAGACCTGTTTTGGGAGGGGTTGCACAGCTCGGTTAAAGATGAAATTGCGAGGGGGGAGAGACCCCGGACCACGCAGGAGATCGTTCAGAGGGCGCTGGCGGTGGGGGTGCGGCTGGAAGAACGTCCATGGAGCAGGGACGAAGGGCGTGGAGGGCGCGAACCAGCCAGGGGCTCCTCTTTCCTTCCCAGAGAAGCAGCGCGTGCGCAATCCACGCCTCCGCCCGGAGGAGGGGTGGAACCTATGGAGGTGGGAGGTGCAAGGGCTCAGTCAGCAGCCAGAGCCCTAGCACCGGCAACAGTGAAAGCGAAGCCTCCTAGAGGGAACAGGAAGTGTTACATCTGTGAGGAGCCAGGGCATATGGCGAAAGAGTGTCCCCGGAGGCTCCACAAGCACACTGCAGCCTCAGCAATGGTAACTGCAGCAACGCAGCAAGGAGAACCACAGCAGGGAAACGACGCAGTCTGGCTGGAGGAAGAGGCACTGGGGCCCAGCCAGACGTCTCAGTGAAGCAGTCCCCAGAGATTTTACAGCCCATGGACCCCCTCCCGCCCAAACCAGTAGTAAGGCTCACCGCATCTCTCCAGCTGCCCAATGGAATCACCATGGACGTGCCAATCACCATTGACTCAGGAAGCAATGCGGACTTTATAGGGCAGGACTTTGTCGACCGGCACGCTATACAGTTGCTGCCTGCCACGCTGCCCCTGCAGGTTGTCACGGTGGATGGCAGGGAGCTGCTGGGGGGGCAAGTGGTGAAGCAGACGCCACCAATGGTGATGCGACTTGGGAATCACAGGGAAGTCATCAGCTTCGACGTCACTCAACTATCGGACACGCCCATTGTATTGGGCATGAGTTGGCTGGACAAGCACAGCCCGACGCTGGCTTGGTACCAGAGGCAGCTGACCTTCGGCTCTTCCTTTTGCGCTGAACACTGCATCGTGCCCCGGCAGGAAGGGGAGGAAGAGGAGTCACAGCTGCAGCTCGGCACGCTGCAAGCGGTTCCCCACAAGTACGCAGAATTTTTGGAGGTTTTCTGCGAGAAGGAGGCAGACAGGCTACCCCCCCACAGACCATATGACTGCAAAATTGACCTGCTGCCGGGGGCGGCGCTGCCCAAAGGGAAGCTGTATTCCATGTCTGAGGACGAACTGCAGGAATTCAAGGAGTTCATAGATCATAATTTGGAGCGCGGTTTCATCCGAGAGTCCAAGGCAGCAGGGGGCAGTCCGGTATTCTTTGTTAAGAAGCGAGACACGCCCCAAAAAAGACTCGTAGTGGACTACCGCATTTTGAACAGTGTGACCAAGCCATCGGACTTCCCCATGCCCCGAATCGACGACCTCCTCGCAAAAGTACGCAAGGGCAGCGTGTTCACCAAGTTGGACCTGCGAGGGGCGTACAACCTCATTCGCATGCGGGAAGGAGATGAGTGGAAGACAGCCATGTTCACGCCCCTGGGCACCTACGAATATAGAGTTATGCCTTTTGGATTGCAAAATGGCTCCCACGTTTTTCAAGCTCTCATGCATCACGTGTTGGCGGGGCTCCTCTACAAGACGTGCGTCTGTTTCTTGGATGACATCCTGATCTTCTCGGAATCGCAGCAGGAGCATGACAGACACGTCAGGGAAGTGCTGAGCAGGCTACAGCAACATAGGCTTTACGCCAAGCTGGAGAAGTGCCACTTCGACGTAACGGAGGTGGATTTCCTGGGCTACAAGTTGTCTGACAAGGGGCTCGCCATGGACAGCGCCAAGGTTCGAGCGGTGTTGGATTGGAAAAGCCCACGCAACCGGAAGGAGGTCCAACGGTTTGTCGGCTTCGCGAACTTCTATCGCAAGTTTATCAAAGGCTTTGCTATGCAGACAGCGGCCATCACGGACACGCTCAGCTCCAAGAAAAAGAAGTTCATCTGGACAGCGCAGGCAGAGCAGTCCTTTCAGGCACTCAAGCGTCTCTTCGCGTCGGAAGAACAGCTGCTTCATGTCAACCCCAGCAGGCCGATGAGGGTTGAAACAGACACCTCAGACAGAGCCGTCGGAGCAGTCCTGCTGCAGAAGGACCCGCAGGGGGTTTGGAGGCCGGGAGCGTTTTACTCCAGGAAGCTCAGCAAGTCCGAACAGAACTACACCATCTGGGACAGGGAGTTGCTGGCCATTCATGCAGCATTCAAAGCATGGAGGCACTTCCTGATCGGAGCCAAGCACACGGTGCAGGTCTGCACAGACCACAAGAATCTGGAGCACTGGCGCACGGCACAGTTCCTGAACCAGAGGCAAATACGTTGGGCTGAGTTCTTTGCGAACTTCGACTTCCGAATAGAGTATGTCCCGGGGGACACCAACATCATGGCGGATGCTCTCTCCCGTAAGCCACAGTATCTGGAGGAGGCAACGCCAGCGACCGCCATGCACATCTTCGCACCGACAGTGTGGGCGTGCGCTGCGGCAACAGTTGACCTGGAGGCGGTGCGACGAGCGTTGCAGGATGACTCCTTCGCGCAAGCAAAGATGGCAGAGGTGCACAGGGGCACGGCAGCGACCGACGAGTTCCAACTGCGAGATGGATTGCTCCTCCATAAAGGGGCCATCTACGTGCCGGGAGACGAACTTCGCGCCAAGGTACTGCAACAGCTGCACGACGCGCCCACTGCCGGGCACTTTGGCAAGGAGAAGATGGTGGAATTAGTCGCCAGAGACTTCTGGTGGCCCGGAATGAGAGGGGAAGTCGCGGACTACGTGGCGAGGTGTGACACCTGCCAGAGGGCCAAACCAGTACACAGACCGCCGGCCGGACTGCTGGAACCGCTGCAAACTCCGTGCGAACCATGGGAGAGAGTGGCCCTGGACTTTGTCACGGATCTGCCCAGCTCGAGGGGCAAGACGGCTGTGCTGGTGGTGGTGGACTTGTTCTCCAAGATGGCACATTTCATTCCGTGTGCGAAGGTGGCCACGGCGGAACAAACCGCCAAACTGTTCATAGATCACGTGTTCAAGGTTCACGGTCTGCCGCGGTCTATTCTGTCCGACCGAGGGCGACAGTTCATCTCGAACTTCTGGCAGAAGCTGATGGGCTTCCTGAACGTCAAGATCAACCTGGCGTCGGCTAGACACCCGCAGACCAACGGGCAAGCGGAGCGGGTCAATGCCATCATGCAGCAGTACCTGAGATGCTATGCGAATCAACAGCCTGCGACGTGGGTGGATTACCTGCCTCTCGCCGAGTTCGCCTACAACAACACGAAGCACGTGTCCACGGGGGTCACGCCGTTCTTCGCCAACAACGGGAGGCACCCCAGAACCTTCCCGGGACTGGAAAGACTGGGGGAGAGGGAGCCGCAGACAGCAGATGCGTTCGCGTCGGAGTTGCAGGAGGTCCACGATCAGCTGCGGCGGCACCTGGAGCTGGCTAAACACGCATACAAGGTACAAGCGGACAAACACAGAAGGGTTGGCGAAGAGATCCATGTGGGAGACTGGGTCTGGTTAGCAGCCCAAGCAGTGCCGGCCAGGTCGTTGGCGAAGAAGAAACTAGGGCATAAACAACTGGGGCCCTACCAAGTCGAAGAGCAGGTCAACCCGGTGGCTTTCAGGCTGGCGCTTCCGGAGGGCTCCAGGATGCATCCGGTGTTCCACAGATCGGTGCTCACTCCCTACAAGGCACCGCACAGGTTTCAGGAACCAGGAACGGCGCCGAGTCCGCTCCGAGAGAGAACCGGGCAAAGGGGAGTGGCACAGGAGGTGCGCATCAACGAAGTCACGGAGATTTTGGACTCCAGATGGGGGGAAGAGGGGGTAGAATACCTTCTCGCTAAGGAGGGCACCCCGGCCAGTGCCAACAGCTGGGTGCCGGGCTACGCTTTAGACGAACCTCTGCTCAAGGAAGAGTTTCATGCCCTCTTCCCACATAGGCCAATGCCAGCAGACTTTTTCGACGACTGGCTTTTCACGCCCACGCTTTCAGCCAGCACGTTCCGGGGGTTCGACTCGGATGAGGAACCGACACGGGACGCCCGTTCCCCGGAGGGGTCACCCTCGGGATCTGCTTCAGAACCCTCGTATTGGTGGGATGATCGACCAGAGGAGCAGTGGCGCAGAAAGTGGCTGGAGGGTCCAGGACGAGCAACGTCTCCAGAAGGAAGCGAGGGAGAGACGGACATGGACGTTTTCGGGGACGACCCGGGTTTCGAGCACGGCGGCACAGAGATGGAAGCAGAGGTGACCGTCGCCGACGAGAGCAGGGAGGAAGAACCGGAAGACTTCAGATGGAGGCCCGCCACGGGAAGCGAACTGTACCCGACATTCGTCCCCTTGACACGGCAGCACCCAGCTCCCGCACCGGAAGGAGGGGAGGGGGGAAGAGGGGGCTTCGAGGGGGGGATGGATGTCAGGGGTTCAGGAGCAGAGGCGAGGGCAAGGGAGGAAACAGAGAGCGAGGGGGAGGAGGCAGAAGAAAAGATGAGTGATGACGACGACCCGAGATCTCCGAGTCTTTCCAGTGAATCAGAAGATTCACAGAAAGGAGCACCAGTGGCCAGGGCAAGGGGGGAGACTAGGGGGACACCCCAGGAAGATAGAGCCAGAGGGGACTCAGAGGGGAGCAGTTGGAAATCGGGACCAGCGTCACCGCCAGAGAGCAGGGAAGAGGAAGGGCGCCAGGGATCAAGCGCTGGCAGCTCACAACAGGAGGGAGGGCACGAGTCAGGAGTGGCCACACCTCCATCGGGGAGCGAAGAGACGGTTAGACGGAAAGTGGAAGGTTGGGCGCGCGCGCCAAGTTCAAATGCACAGGAAGGTGGCGCAGTAGGCAGCCCGGAAAGGGAGCCAGGTCCTAAAGCCCGGCGCAAGGAGACAGGAGGGTCCGGGGGGTCAGCGTCAGAAGAATCCCGGAAGGAAGAGACCCCGGGGGGCAGAGGGACCCAGAGAAGAACAGTCAGGCGGAAAAGGTGGAGCAGGGGTAGGATATTAAGTTGGTGTACAAGGGGCGGAGATTCAGACGAAGCTTCGCCGATCTAAGCATAAGACGTAGAGTTGCACGCAGCAGCTTGAGAATGGAAACTGTAACTCAATAAAGACTTTTATTTAATGATCGCTGGCTAGCGTGATCCTCTGTGAGCTAGGATCTGGAAGCAACCCTGACAGTAAGCTCCGTCTCCTTAAATTGTGGGCATCCACGGCCTCGCGGAGAGGAGAGAAAGCGGGTGCCTACTAACGAGCTCACGAACGGCAGACAATATGACGGCCGAACAGCAAATAGCAGAACTCAGAGAAGCAGTGTCACGACTGAATGCCGAGGCTCTGGCATCCAGGAAGAGAGAGGAGGACGCAGCTGCCGCCTACAGGGATCTCCAGGTCAGGTTGGAAGTGCTTACGAAGCAAGGGCAACAGACACCCAAACCAGAGGGGATTGGGTTGGGGAGACGCACAGGCGGTCTGGTCTCTCACTTCGATGGGAATTTGCAACAGTACCCCAACTTTAGAGCAGATGTAATGTGTGCACTGCAACTGCTGCACAAAGACTTTAGAGATGAAGAAGAGAAGGTGGGGTTCATCATGTCCCATTTGCATGGAGACGCTAAAGCATGGCTGCGCAATTTGTGGAGAGATAAGGATCCTGCGCTCCAAAATGCGGATGCCTTTATTAAAGCGATGGATGGATGTTTTTTATCAAGCATTGAGGTGGATCTTGCCCGGAAGGAGGTGCATGGACTAAGGCAAGGGAGAGCCAGCGTAAGGCAGTACCATGCCCGCTTTTTCGCTTTGGTCAGTGCCCTGGAATGGGACAGAGATTCGGCCCCTGTAAGAGACCTGTTTTGGGAGGGATTGCACAGTTCGGTTAAAGATGAAATTGCGAGGGGGGAGAGACCCCGGACCACGCAGGAGATCGTTCAGAGGGCGCTAGCCGTGGGGGTGCGGCTGGAAGAACGTCCGTGGAGCAGGGACGAAGGGCGTGGAGGGCGCGAACCAGCCAGGGGCTCCTCTTTCCTTCCCAGAGAAGCAGCGCGTGCGCAATCCACGCCTCCGCCCGGAGGAGGGGTGGAACCTATGGAGGTGGGAGGTGCAAGGGCTCAGTCAGCAGCCAGAGCCCTAGCACCGGCAACAGTGAAAGCGAAGCCTCCTAGAGGGAACAGGAAGTGTTACATCTGTGAGGAGCCAGGGCATATGGCGAAAGAGTGTCCCTGGAGGCTCCACAAGCACACTGCAGCCTCAGCAATGGTAACTGCAGCAACGCAGCAAGGAGAACCACAGCAGGGAAACGACGCAGTCTGGCTGGAGGAAGAGGCACTGGGGCCCAGCCAGACGTCTCAGTGAAGCAGTCCCCAGAGATTTTACAGCCCATGGACCCCCTCCCGCCCAAACCAGTAGTAAGGCTCACCGCATCTCTCCAGCTGCCCAATGGAATCACCATGGACGTGCCAATCACCATTGACTCAGGAAGCAATGCAGACTTTATAGGGCAGGACTTTGTCGACCGGCACGCTATACAGTTGCTGCCTGCCACGCTGCCCCTGCAGGTTGTCACGGTGGATGGCAGGGAGCTGCTGGGGGGGCAAGTGGTGAAGCAGACGCCACCAATGGTGATGCGACTTGGGAATCACAGGGAAGTCATCAGCTTCGACGTCACTCAACTATCGGACACGCCCATTGTATTGGGCATGAGTTGGCTGGACAAGCACAGCCCGACGCTGGCTTGGTACCAGAGGCAGCTGACCTTCGGCTCTTCCTTTTGCGCTGAACACTGCATCGTGCCCCGGCAGGAAGGGGAGGAAGAGGAGTCACAGCTGCAGCTCGGCACGCTGCAAGCGGTTCCCCACAAGTACGCAGAATTTTTGGAGGTTTTCTGCGAGAAGGAGGCAGACAGGCTACCCCCCCCACAGACCATATGACTGCAAAATTGACCTGCTGCCGGGGGCGGCGCTGCCCAAAGGGAAGCTGTATTCCATGTCTGAGGACGAACTGCAGGAATTCAAGGAGTTCATAGATCATAATTTGGAGCGCGGTTTCATCCGAGAGTCCAAGGCAGCAGGGGGCAGTCCGGTATTCTTTGTTAAGAAGCGAGACACGCCCCAAAAAAGACTCGTAGTGGACTACCGCATTTTGAACAGTGTGACCAAGCCATTGGACTTCCCCATGCCCCGAATCGACGACCTCCTCGCAAAAGTACGCAAGGGCAGCGTGTTCACCAAGTTGGACCTGCGAGGGGCGTACAACCTCATTCGCATGCGGGAAGGAGATGAGTGGAAGACAGCCATGTTCACGCCCCTGGGCACCTACGAATATAGAGTTATGCCTTTTGGATTGCAAAATGGCTCCCACGTTTTTCAAGCTTTCATGCATCACGTGTTGGCGGGGCTCCTCTACAAGACGTGCGTCTGTTTCTTGGATGACATCCTGATCTTCTCGGAATCGCAGCAGGAGCATGACAGACACGTCAGGGAAGTGCTGAGCAGGCTACAGCAACATAGGCTTTACGCCAAGCTGGAGAAGTGCCACTTCGACGTAACGGAGGTGGATTTCCTGGGCTACAAGTTGTCTGACAAGGGGCTCGCCATGGACAGCGCCAAGGTTCGAGCGGTGTTGGATTGGAAAAGCCCACGCAACCGGAAGGAGGTCCAACGGTTTGTCGGCTTCGCGAACTTCTATCGCAAGTTTATCAAAGGCTTTGCTATGCAGACAGCGGCCATCACGGACACGCTCAGCTCCAAGAAAAAGAAGTTCATCTGGACAGCGCAGGCAGAGCAGTCCTTTCAGGCACTCAAGCGTCTCTTCGCGTCGGAAGAACAGCTGCTTCATGTCAACCCCAGCAGGCCGATGAGGGTTGAAACAGACACCTCAGACAGAGCCGTCGGAGCAGTCCTGCTGCAGAAGGACCCGCAGGGGGTTTGGAGGCCGGGAGCGTTTTACTCCAGGAAGCTCAGCAAGTCCGAACAGAACTACACCATCTGGGACAGGGAGTTGCTGGCCATTCATGCAGCATTCAAAGCATGGAGGCACTTCCTGATCGGAGCCAAGCACACGGTGCAGGTCTGCACAGACCACAAGAATCTGGAGCACTGGCGCACGGCACAGTTCCTGAACCAGAGGCAAATACGTTGGGCTGAGTTCTTTGCGAACTTCGACTTCCGAATAGAGTATGTCCCGGGGGACACCAACATCATGGCGGATGCTCTCTCCCGTAAGCCACAGTATCTGGAGGAGGCAACGCCAGCGACCGCCATGCACATCTTCGCACCGACAGTGTGGGCGTGCGCTGCGGCAACAGTTGACCTGGAGGCGGTGCGACGAGCGTTGCAGGATGACTCCTTCGCGCAAGCAAAGATGGCAGAGGTGCACAGGGGCACGGCAGCGACCGACGAGTTCCAACTGCGAGATGGATTGCTCCTCCATAAAGGGGCCATCTACGTGCCGGGAGACGAACTTCGCGCCAAGGTACTGCAACAGCTGCACGACGCGCCCACTGCCGGGCACTTTGGCAAGGAGAAGATGGTGGAATTAGTCGCCAGAGACTTCTGGTGGCCCGGAATGAGAGGGGAAGTCGCGGACTACGTGGCGAGGTGTGACACCTGCCAGAGGGCCAAACCAGTACACAGACCGCCGGCCGGACTGCTGGAACCGCTGCAAACTCCGTGCGAACCATGGGAGAGAGTGGCCCTGGACTTTGTCACGGATCTGCCCAGCTCGAGGGGCAAGACGGCTGTGCTGGTGGTGGTGGACTTGTTCTCCAAGATGGCACATTTCATTCCGTGTGCGAAGGTGGCCACGGCGGAACAAACCGCCAAACTGTTCATAGATCACGTGTTCAAGGTTCACGGTCTGCCGCGGTCTATTCTGTCCGACCGAGGGCGACAGTTCATCTCGAACTTCTGGCAGAAGCTGATGGGCTTCCTGAACGTCAAGATCAACCTGGCGTCGGCTAGACACCCGCAGACCAACGGGCAAGCGGAGCGGGTCAATGCCATCATGCAGCAGTACCTGAGATGCTATGCGAATCAACAGCCTGCGACGTGGGTGGATTACCTGCCTCTCGCCGAGTTCGCCTACAACAACACGAACCACGTGTCCACGGGGGTCACGCCGTTCTTCGCCAACAACGGGAGGCACCCCAGAACCTTCCCGGGACTGGAAAGACTGGGGGAGAGGGAGCCGCAGACAGCAGATGCGTTCGCGTCGGAGTTGCAGGAGGTCCACGATCAGCTGCGGCGGCACCTGGAGCTGGCTAAACACGCATACAAGGTACAAGCGGACAAACACAGAAGGGTTGGCGAAGAGATCCATGTGGGAGACTGGGTCTGGTTAGCAGCCCAAGCAGTGCCGGCCAGGTCGTTGGCGAAGAAGAAACTAGGGCATAAACAACTGGGGCCCTACCAAGTCGAAGAGCAGGTCAACCCGGTGGCTTTCAGGCTGGCGCTTCCGGAGGGCTCCAGGATGCATCCGGTGTTCCACAGATCGGTGCTCACTCCCTACAAGGCACCGCACAGGTTTCAGGAACCAGGAACGGCGCCGAGTCCGCTCCGAGAGAGAACCGGGCAAAGGGGAGTGGCACAGGAGGTGCGCATCAACGAAGTCACGGAGATTTTGGACTCCAGATGGGGGGAAGAGGGGGTAGAATACCTTCTCGCTAAGGAGGGCACCCCGGCCAGTGCCAACAGCTGGGTGCCGGGCTACGCTTTAGACGAACCTCTGCTCAAGGAAGAGTTTCATGCCCTCTTCCCACATAGGCCAATGCCAGCAGACTTTTTCGACGACTGGCTTTTCACGCCCACGCTTTCAGCCAGCACGTTCCGGGGGTTCGACTCGGATGAGGAACCGACACGGGACGCCCGTTCCCCGGAGGGGTCACCCTCGGGATCTGCTTCAGAACCCTCGTATTGGTGGGATGATCGACCAGAGGAGCAGTGGCGCAGAAAGTGGCTGGAGGGTCCAGGACGAGCAACGTCTCCAGAAGGAAGCGAGGGAGAGACGGACATGGACGTTTTCGGGGACGACCCGGGTTTCGAGCACGGCGGCACAGAGATGGAAGCAGAGGTGACCGTCGCCGACGAGAGCAGGGAGGAAGAACCGGAAGACTTCAGATGGAGGCCCGCCACGGGAAGCGAACTGTACCCGACATTCGTCCCCTTGACACGGCAGCACCCAGCTCCCGCACCGGAAGGAGGGGAGGGGGGAAGAGGGGGCTTCGAGGGGGGGATGGATGTCAGGGGTTCAGGAGCAGAGGCGAGGGCAAGGGAGGAAACAGAGAGCGAGGGGGAGGAGGCAGAAGAAAAGATGAGTGATGACGACGACCCGAGATCTCCGAGTCTTTCCAGTGAATCAGAAGATTCACAGAAAGGAGCACCAGTGGCCAGGGCAAGGGGGGAGACTAGGGGGACACCCCAGGAAGATAGAGCCAGAGGGGACTCAGAGGGGAGCAGTTGGAAATCGGGACCAGCGTCACCGCCAGAGAGCAGGGAAGAGGAAGGGCGCCAGGGATCAAGCGCTGGCAGCTCACAACAGGAGGGAGGGCACGAGTCAGGAGTGGCCACACCTCCATCGGGGAGCGAAGAGACGGTTAGACGGAAAGTGGAAGGTTGGGCGCGCGCGCCAAGTTCAAATGCACAGGAAGGTGGCGCAGTAGGCAGCCCGGAAAGGGAGCCAGGTCCTAAAGCCCGGCGCAAGGAGACAGGAGGGTCCGGGGGGTCAGCGTCAGAAGAATCCCGGAAGGAAGAGACCCCGGGGGGCAGAGGGACCCAGAGAAGAACAGTCAGGCGGAAAAGGTGGAGCAGGGGTAGGATATTAAGTTGGTGTACAAGGGGCGGAGATTCAGACGAAGCTTCGCCGATCTAAGCATAAGACGTAGAGTTGCACGCAGCAGCTTGAGAATGGAAACTGTAACTCAATAAAGACTTTTATTTAATGATCGCTGGCTAGCGTGATCCTCTGTGAGCTAGGATCTGGAAGCAACCCTGACACATGCTCTATATAGCTCATGTCTGGGAAAAGGTGGCATTTCCCCAAGGTCTTACCATGAGGGTGCAGTGAATGAGAATTGGCCCCTAACAGCTTGCTTGGTTCCCTCCCCTGTACGTTTTAGGCTCACGTTCCCTTTTTCTCTGGGATGCGGTGCAGGCCGTGATTTGGGCTGACTTCCCAGAGAGCCTCTGTTGTAAATAAAAATTGCCCTTTTCCCTTATGGGGTATCAAAGAGCCCATATAGAGTCCTTACATAGGTTCCCTATTGGTAGGAGAAGATAACAGAGGCCAACCAGAGAATATTGAGAAGCAAGGCAGCTAGTAAGCTTGATCTTTATTGATCTGTTGCAACAGGGTGCTCCCCTCACCCGCAGGATAGACGAGGAACCCAGAACAATGGTGCGCAAGGCCTTATAAGGACTCTTGAAATTGCCACCCTGTAGACCAAGACCACCCCCTGGAACATCATACATACATCACAGAAGGGGTGTAACCCAAGACCACCCCTCAGATACATCACACCTACATCACAGACAAGGCGGTCTAAACAGAAATTTAATGTTGTTTTTGTCCTTGTTTATCTCCTGTCTGGCAGGTTACTTGATTGGATTGCCTGGGGAGCCTGGCCAGTCTTTTGTAGTGATAAATACTTAGTTCCTGGGCCAGGTCACAGGCTCACACCCTCTTCAAACACAGACATACCCTTCAGACACGATTTGTGAAGGAAAAGACAATGAGGAGGCTTTTCCATTTTCCTTCGACCTTGCAGAGAAATCGTTTGGTCAGTTTAGGAATCAAAATGGCTTCAGGTCGGTCTTCCTGTGCTGATCTATGTACGTGCGCCTATCACACCATCACATGAGCGGTGTGAGTTTTTCAACCGCATTCTGAATGACACACAGCATTACCAAATCAATAAACAGAATATCCAGTCAATCTTCAGTACCTATAAAAGAACTTCAGGGATAGGACCAGAAGCATTAGCCTCATCCTTAGGATCAGAAGCTGAGGCTCCCACAGACGAGAGTTGTTGTTTTCAACACAACAAAGCCACTTCCGAACCTGGCGAGAAGTTGGGGTTGCGGGCTTCACGCCCACTCCATGTGCTCGGGGGCTGCTTCCAGCCCCCGTGAGACCGAGGGAATCCCGGCCGCATCGTCAACCCAGCCAGCCAGTTGGGTGGCTGGGGGGCGTAGCCTGCCCTATTTAGGGCCGGCGTGGCCGGGGCTCGCCCTCTTTTCGCCTCGCCAGCCATCCCGCTTTGGTTTGTATTAAGGTTGTTTTGTCTCTTACCTTTTCTTTAGGCTGTGTATCTCAATTCCTTCAGTGATCGATTTTCACTTGGATTTACCCGCGCATCGGTGTTGTGCCTCCCATTGGATTGCCCACCCGTGTTCCAGGCAGCTGCTTCGGCAGCCAGAGCCATTTAGCTCCGGAACAGCAGGGCTGAAACCGTGCTGGAAAACCCCATCGACCGAGTGTTCCCTTCTCTCTGGGTGGCTTCTCTGCAGCGGAGCTTTGCGGAACGCGGTTTGCACGTTCAGCGCCAGCCCATCACCGTTTAGTCCTTTTACTCGGAAGCGCACAGCTCGCCTGACGGATCAGGTTAGACTGGGGGTTCTTATTTCTAGCCGCATTTGCAGGGTGGTGGGGCACCTTTAACGTTTGTGGGGGGCTTGGTGGAGCAAAAGGAGGGAGGCTTAAAAGGACACGTCTTTGTCGCTACCCCTTTGCATTTGGTACTGGCCGCTTTGCCTTTGCGTTCCAACGGTTGCTTCTTCACCATTATACCTTTCCAAGAACTTCAGCCAGACTTCCAGATCGGATTTTACCTCTTTAGATAGGCGAACCCTGTGATGGGGTGACCGCAAGCCTGCTGACAACTTCGCGAGGCGGCTGCAAAATGGGCGGCCTGGGGAAACCACTCAGTAAGCAAAATTTAATGGCCTAACAACGACTGAATCTGCCTGAGCGTAACTTTTCTTAGAGGGAGAAGTTGCTGAATGAGGTCCCTAAGCGCAACCATTTTTTCACTAGGAAGTTTTGAGGTTTGGGCGACTGTGTCCAGCTCAATGCCTAGGTAAACCATAGTTGTAGCTGGGCCCTCCATTTTATCTGCAGCCAAAGGTACTCCCAGCTCTCCTGCTAAAGATGTGAAGGCTTCCAGAAGGGCCGACACTTGTGCCTACTATCAGCTACGAGAATAAAGTCGTCCAAGTAGCGCAACATACCCTCAGACCCTGTTCTAAAACGAAGCGCCCAGTCCAAAAAGGTACTAAATGCCTCAAAGGCTGCACAGGCCACTGAGCAACCCATAGGCATTGCTTTGTCTACAAAGTAAGTAAAGGTAAAGGTACCCCTGCCCGTACGGGCCAGTCGTGTCTGACTCTGGGGTTGCGCGCCCATCTCGCTTAAGAGGCCGGGGGCCAGTGCTGTCCGGAGACACTTCCAGGTCTCGTGGCCAGTGTGACGAAGCTGCTCTGGTGAGCCAGCACCAGCGCAGCACACGGAAACGCCGTTTACCTTCCCGCTATAAAGCGGTACCTATTTACTTACTTGCACTTAAGAGTGCTTTCGAACTGCTAGGTGGGCAGGAGCTGGGACCGAACGACGGGAGCTCACCCCGCCGCGGGGATTCGAACTGCCGACCATACGATCGGCAGGCCTAGGCGCTGAGGTTTTACCCACAGCGCCACCCGCGTCCCGTGTCTACAAAGTATGCCCTGTCAAATTTAAAACCCAGCCACCGGAAATCTTCCGGGTGGACTGGCAGGAGTCAGAAAGCAGACTCTATATCACATTTCGCCAGCAACGCGCCTTTTCCAAATTTGCGAATAAGTTTAACTGCTTGGTCAAAGGAGGCATACCTCACAGAGCAAAGTTCCTGAGGTATCGCATCATTGATGGACCCTCCCTTTGGGTAGGATAGGTTGTGAATCATGCAAAACTCACCAGGTGCCTTTTTGGTGACGATGCCTAATGGGGATATATGCAAACCCTCTATGGGAGGGACAGAAAAGGGGCCGGCTACCCTCCCTGCCTTAATTTCTTTAAGTATTTCTTTAAGTACTTCGGGCATCTCTCTAACTGATTTCTGATTTGGTGGGTCACCTGAATTGGGGGGGGGGAAGCAACTGGGATCCTAAAACCTAAACTAAAACCTTCCCATAGAAATAATGCAGCTGTTCTGTTGGGATAGAGATCCAAAAGGGCTTTTAAGGCTCACGTACCCTTTTTCTCTGGGATGCGGTGCAGGCCGTGATTTGGGCTGACTCCCCAGAGAGCCATCATATGAGCGGTGTGAGTTGTTCAACCACATTCTAAATGACACACAGCATTACCAAACCAATAAACAGAATATCCAGTCAATCTTCAGTACCTATAAAAGAACTTCAGTGATAGGACCAGAAGCATTAGCCTCATCCTTAGGATCAGAAGCTGAGGCTCCCACAGATGAGTTGTTGTTTTCAACACAACAAAAGGGATGGCGTTTCACTCCTGCATCTGCTAGAGAACCGCCCTCCCCTTTTCCAACTAACTGAAAGTACAACCTGGGAATATACACAGAAGCCCAAATGATTATTTGGAGGCGGAACAGGTACTGCTTGAAGCTGATGCGGTGTGGCTCTTCCCATGCGCAGGCTTCTTTAGAGCGGATCGGTGTCCTGAAGCGACTGTCTGTGGTACATGCCTTCCCCTTTCTCCGGGGGGGGGGGGGAGAAGCCAGGGAGTGAAGGAGGTGAGGACAGGTGACACCCCCTAGGCCCGAAGTCACCCCAGGCCTCAAAACCAAATTTCCCCTTTCTCTCGTCTACAACAGCTCTTCTCTGCTTTTTCACAAGATGCTGCTGCATAAGCAAAAGGTTATTTTTTATCAGTACAAGAAGGCTTCAAAAAGCTAATGAATAGGCTCTGTCAATGCCAGGAATAAGCAGGTCTGGAAACTGAGTCTTATCTCATCCAGTTGCAACACATCTTGGACACGCTGAACGCAAGGCTTCTCAACCCCCTTGGCTTCTCATCCCCCTTTCCTGGGAAGGGCGCCAAGAGACCCAAGAGTCCCAGGACAGGAGCTTTCTGTTCATGAGACTTCCGGGTTGGTGCCTCTGGTAATGGCGGAACTCCTCTGATCGGGAGGAATTTGCCCCATGGGAATCTGGGTCTGGCTGCCACGGCGAAGGCGGAGACCTGCAAAAAATCACAGGCGGGAGAAGCCTGTGAACGTGGGATTCGGCGGGCACCCTTTGCGTCTCCCCTACTCGCGGGGAAACCCGGTTTCGGGGGTCCAGAGCAACGTGGGGTGAGTGGCGAGGTGCTTCGAATCGTCTGCTCCTTCCACGGAGCGAAACCGCATAGCTGTTGCCGGAGAGCGCTGACTTTTTCCTGTGGACAATTTGACTTCAAAGTAATTACCCATGAGTAAAGCTGAAGCGGGAGAATTGGATTTTTAAACGTTTAATTTGGTATTGTAACGGGGAGGTTCAATACAGGAAGTCCACCTTCCCCTTTTGCAAATAGACTGAAGCAATGAGGCTGCAAGCTGAAGTCTTGGAAAGCCTTTTGTAAAGGACTAAATTTCCATCGGTAAAGAACATTAAGCCCCCCCTTGGAGGCAGGAGAAGGGGGGGGGAGTTGTGGACTGAGTATGCCTGCAGGAGAGAGTGAAGAGAGCTAAAATACCGCCGCTCTGACCCTGGGAACGGGCTGCTAGCAGGACTGACGTCTTTTGGAATGTTCATTGACAGTGTTTAGAACGTTCATTGACAGCTAGCTAAACAAGAGAAATACTGTCTCCGGCTGCTTTTAAAAAAGGAGTAAAAGTAACTGAAAACTGAAACTAACTTTGGATTGTTTGAACTGTGTTTAAAAGAGGACATTACTGACTCATATAAATAGAAACTGCTTCCCCCTAGTGGAAGCCTTTGAACTGGTGACTTTACAAGAGCTGGGCTAGGGGAATTTCCAGCTGCAAGATAAAAACTCTGAGACTCTGGGACTGACCTTGAATCTTTTAAGTGTTATGGCAAATGGAAAGGAAAAAACAGACCAGTTAACTGCTGAAAAAAACATTAAGGTCTGGGAGAACTTGGCAGCAACCCAGGAGAGGCTCAACACCAGGCCTCCCTGTTTCTTCTGCTGCTGCTGCTTCTGCACCAGTACAATCAAAACCAAGAGGAATGTCGACAGAAGAGGCCTTAGCAGTTGCATTAAGTAAGATAAATGATTCATTGGAACAGCTTAATAAGAAAGCGGATGCGACAAATGTGAAAGTGGATGCTGCAACTATTAAAATCGACTTAAATACAGAAAGTATAAATAACTTGGGACAAAAGGTGAACACCAATATAGAAACCATCCAGAATCTGATACAGGAATCTACTTTGATACGGCAGACTGCGGAGGAAGCTAGCGAGAAAGCCATTGCTGCTGAATGTAAAGTAACACAACTGGAGAGAGAGAGAGTCCCAGCCCTACAGAGGCAACTTGATGAACATAAGTTGACGCTTGCTATGATTGAACTTAAAGAAAAACAGATGAATCTGAGGATTAGAGCCCTACCCGAATTGGAGAAGGAAAGTTTGACAGACTTTCTCACACAGGAATTTGCTGACCTTTGGGACTTGGACTTGGGTCAAGAAGAGTTTAGAATTGTGAGGGCCTTCAGACTTGGAAGAGGAGGGAAAAAAGAGAAGAATAGAATAAGAGACTGCTTGATCACCCTTCGAACTAAAGAAGAGAGAGATAGAATCTTGAGCTGGCACTACCAGAAGAACTTAGAAGTACAACAGTCAAGAGTGGAAATTTTTAAAGACGTCTCAAAACATCTTTTGGATCTTAGGCCTAACTACGGAGATATTGTTGCCCTGCTGAGAAGGAATAAAATCATCTTTAGGTAGGAGTTTCCCCAAGGTCTATCGTTCAATATCAAAGGAAGGAAAATAAAAATAAGATCAGTAGAAGAGAAAGTAAAGTTTTTGTATAAATACGAAGAAGATCTGCAGAAGGAACTTGGAAAAGAGCCAAGAGCATTGGATAGAAGATCACCAGATAGAGGACTAGAGCAAGGAGCATCAGATAGAAGATCACCAAACAGGGGAATATTGGATATATCAGCATTATCCTTTGGACTGGATCTCCCAGTGAACGTGTCACCACCACCACCAACAAAAGAAGAGCAAGCATTGGGTGCAGTTGGAGGAATATCAAAGTAATTACATGATGGCGTTGCAGGTTTCGAGCTGGAATGTGAATGGACTGAACTCTCCAGAAAAAAGGCGGAGAGTATTTCATTTATTGAAAAAAGAACATTTGGACTTGATTTGTTTACAAGAAACACATGTGATAAGGCTACACAGGAAAATATTAAGTAATAAAAGACTGGGCCAAGAATTTATCTCATCAAAGTTAAAAAAAGAGGAGTGGTCCTTTATGCAAAGGAGAGCCTATCACCGAAATTCATATTCAAAGATGACCAAGGAAGATTTGTTGCAATTGAAATTCAATCACAAGGAGAGAAATTTCTGATCGTAGGTATTTATGCACCAAATGAAGGAAAATCGGAGTTCTATAAGAAGCTACACGAGACTCTGATGGACTACATGGACTATAATATGATCTTGATGGGAGACATGAAAGGAGTGGTGTCTACAAATATGGACAAGGCACAGAGACAGGTGGTCACCAAAGATGGCAGACTACCAAAAACCTTTTTCGACATGACTGAAAATATGGATTTAGTTGACATTTGGAGAATGAAGAACCCTCTGGGAAGAGAGGGAACTTTCTTCTCTGAGGATAAAATGACATGGACAAGAATTGACCAAATCTGGGTAACCAGGGGATTGGCTCCAAAGATCAGCAAAGTGGAGATTTGCCCCAAAACTTGTTCTGACCATAATGCCGTGAAGATGGAAATGAAATTGATGCCAATTGGTTCCTTTAGATGGAGGATGAACGATACTTTGTTCAGGAATGAAGAGGTGACCAAAAAGGCCCAAAAAACTCTAAGAGACTGTTTCGAGATAAACATGAATACTACAGTGGAAAAAAGAGTGATTTGGGATGCAAGCAAAGCGGTTATGAGAGGATTCTTAATACAACAGAATGCAATTAAGAAGAGAACTCAGAATGAAAAAAAGGATAAAATCCTGAGGAAAATAAAGGAAGGAGAGAAGAGACTGAGAGCAAAACCAAAGTCACAGGAGATCTTGAAAGAGATAAAGTTATACCAGGTACAATACAAGAAGCTGATGAATCAGGAAATAGAATGGAAGATTAAACAGATGAGGCAAAAGACATTTGAATCGGCAAATAAGTGTGGAAAATTGTTGGCCTGGCAAATGAAAAAAGACAAAAACTCAATACTATTACGAATTTGGAAGTGGAAGGAAAGAATATACAGAACCCAGTGGAGATCAGGAAGTGTTTTCAGAGGTATTTTAAACAACTTTATATACAGGAGAAGCAGAAAGAAACGGACATTGATCGATTTTTGAAAATAAATGGACTACATAAAATCTCTCAGGAAAAACAGCTAATGTTGAACTACAAAATAACGGATCAGGAGGTGGAAGGGGCCATTCAGAACATGCAATTAGGTAAATCTCCAGGACCAGATGGTTTGACTTCAAGATATTACAGATCTTTGAAAGAATGGTTAATACAACCATTGAAGGAAGTCTGCAATGAAATATTGGAAGGGAGAAAGGCACCAGAGTCGTGGAAGGAAGCTTACATTACACTTATACCGAAAACAGAGACTGAAAAGACACAGCTCAAGAACTACTGCCCCATATTGTTGCTTAATGTGGATTAGAAAATTTTTGCAGATATTTTGGCTAAAAGATTTAAAAAGGTGTTAGTAGAAGAAATTCATAAAGACCAAGCGGGCTTTCTCCCGGGCAGACACTTGTCTGACAATATGAGGAATATATTTAATATTCTAGAAAAACTACAAGTGAATATCAATACTAAGGCAGTTTTGATATTTGTGGATGCAGAGAAAGCCTTTGACAACATCTCTTGGAGTTTTATGAAGAAGAATCTACAGGGGATGGGGGTAGGTCAAGGTTTTGAAAACGGTATAGATGCAATTTATTCAGAACAAAAGGCAAAATTAATTGTGAACAATGTAGTGACAGAAGAGTTTAAGATTGAGAAAGGGACACGACAAGGTTGCCCAATTTCTCCATTGCCTTTTATATTGGTCCTTGAGGTGTTGTTAAATATGATTAGAAAGGACAAAGAGGTTAAAGGTATACAAGTGGGAGCTAAACAGTACAAACTGAAAGCATTTGCTGATGTCTTAGTATTGACTTTACAATGACTTAGTATTGACTTTACAGGAGCCAGAATCTAGTACTAAAAGGGTATTGGAACTGATCCAAGAATTCGGACAGGTAGCAGGTTTTAAGTTGAACAAGATGAAAACTAAGGTTTTAGAGAAAAATTTAACTGTGAATGAGAGAGAGAAGTTTCAGGAGGAGACAGGACTAACATTGGTTAAGAAAGTGAAATACTCAGGGGTTAACATGACTGCCAAAAATGTGAATTTATAAATAAATGTGAATTTATTTAAGGATAACTATGAAAAATGTTGGATTGATGTGAAAAAGGATTTAGAAATATGGACAAACCTGAAGTTATCATTGTTAGGCCGAATTGCTGTGATAAAAATGAATGTATTGCCAAGGATGTTGTTTTTATTTCAAACATTGCAAATTTTGGATAAGATGGATTGTTTCAAGAAGTTGTTTTAATAATGCATTTGGCTGGCATACATATTTGTGGTACGATAAGGTCAAAGCACATAAAGCGTTTAAAAATCATATTGTTAGAAAATATAATGGTTGGGAGTTACTCGTGCGTAATCCTGCTCCGTTTGAGCATTAGATTGCCTGGTTAAACCCTCCGGACTGCACAGCCCATCTCAGCGTGGCTGCCCTTAGTCACTCGTAGAATCTGTCTGTGGGCGTTTCTTAAAGCGCTGCCAACATAAGAGTTGTTTGACGCCCAATCGTTTCCGCCTCTCACTGCGCGGGAGTCTCCTGCGCAGGGTGGGCGTGGGCAGCGGGGTGCTTGGGCTCTCCTCGCTAACTTCCAATGAAGAGTCCTGGAGCCCCTGCACCTCCCTGTCCCGTTGCTCTCCTGGATCCCTGGTGTTACACTCATTCTCTTCCCCTTCTTCCCGGCTAAGTCTCCCCCTAGCGCTGGGACCTTCTCCTGCAGAATCAGAGACCCTCTCCTTCTCCCGTGCCTCTGATGGCAGTTCCCTGACAGAAAAGCATTGTTTAATGTTTGGATAAGATATAAGGATTTGTTAGAAAAGAATTCGGCCTAACCCCAAGATGGTTGTCACCAATGGAAGCGAAGGCACAGGGAAAACTCAATATGGAGGCCAAATGGCCGAAATATTGGGAAATTCTGGAACAAGATGGAGACAGTATAAAATTGTAGAGCTTTGAAAAATAGAAAAATAAAGTGTGAGATTGGCTTCATTATTACCAGATAATGGAGGCATATAACTTGGACAAAAAAATTGGCTTCCAGGTGGAAGAATCAAAATTGGAAACAGAATTGTTAGAGCCAAAAATCAAGAATCTGTCAAGAATGTATAACTTGCTGTTGAAATAGAACACTCAGGATGAAACGGTGAAATCAGCTATGATTAAATGGGCACAAGATGTTGGACATAACAATGATGGCTGACTAACCATTTCTCACCTTCTCACCCCTTGCCTTTTCCTGTAAGACCTATTACAGTCGTTAAGAGTCGTCAACAGGCTCATCTCAGCTATCTGCCAATCTTCCATTCCCACCACCCTTCTGAGTAATACCCCTCCCCACCTTCTCACTATATAGAAGGATCTGGCAACTTCTGTTTCAGTGTATCTGAAGAAGTGAGCATGCACACGAAAGCTCATACCAAGAACTAACTTAGTTGGTCTTTAAGGTGCTACTGGAAGGATTTTTTTTAATTTTGACTGGGAACAGTTATGGACCACAGGTATGAAGTTTACGGCATGTAATGCCCTAAGAGAAAATTTAATGAAAATGATTTATAGGTGGTACATGACACCAGTCAAGCTTGCAAAAATTTACCATTTGCCTGATAATAAATGTTGGAAATGTAATGAGACTGAAGGTACATTCTTTCACCTTTGGTGGACATGCCCAAGGATTAAGACATTCTGGGAGATGATTTATAACGAAATGAAAAAGGTATTCAAATACACCTTCCTGAAGAAACCAGAGGCCTTTCTCCTGGGCATGGTCAGCCAATTGGTGCCAAAGAAGGATAGAACTTTTTTAATGTATGCAACAACAGCAGCAAGAATACTCATCGCGAAGTATTGGAAGACACAAGATTTACCCACCCGGGAAGAATGGCAGATGAAGTTGATGGACTATATGGAACTGGCGGAAATGACTGGCAGAATCCGAGACCAGGGAGAAGAGTCGGTGGAAGAAGACTAGAAAAAGTTTAAAGACTATTTACAGAAATACTGTAAAATTAATGAATGTTAGAAAAATGTTGGAATGAAGTTATATGGCTTTAGTATAAATGTTATAAGGAATTAAGTATAAATAGATAATAGAGTGTTAAAGGAAAAAATAAGGTTAGAATGTGTTAAGATAATTATAGGATAGAAAACAGAGGAAGATGGAAAGGAATTGCTGAAACAATTAATAGAAGTGGAATACAAAAAGGGAGGTGTGAGGAGGTCGTGGAAATAAGTGAATGAAAGATAAGATATTGAAATGTGATGTGTTTTAAACTGTTTTTGTTTTGTTTTGTTAGTTTAATGTGTTAATGTTATGTATTAGTATTAGTGTTATGTAGCGTTTTTGTGTTGTATTGTATTGTCCATTTTTTTTCTTTTTTGTAGTGTTTAAATTGTTGGAAAAGCAATAAATATATATATATATATTTTAAAAGAGCTTTCTGTTCATGCTCAGGGAAACTCATGAGGCAGGACTCCTGAGGAGGGGGAGAAGGGGGAGGGAACTGGGGGGGGAATATATGCTCTGTGCAAATGGCTGTGAACTTGTGCTTGTTTGTGAAGTTATCACTCTAGCTCCTTCTACCAACCCCGGATGGTAGAAATAAAGCTTTTTCTCTGAAATTATCCCTTGAGTGCCTGTTTGACTCCCCTTTCCCTCTCTCGGGTGCAGTGCTCTTCCCACCCGAGGGCAAAGCCTGAAAAGGCTACAGGAGTTGTGGCGTCCTCAGGCACAGAGGTTTTCCAGGTAGCTAGTCCCAGGGTCCACTTCTGCAGGCAGCACACCTCCACCCGCACACAAGACAAGCCGCCTGCAGGAGTCGACTCCTGCAAAGTGGCCCAGCAAGGGGAGATCCTTCCAGCAAGGTTTCAGGGCAGACCTTCAGCCAGACCTAGTCTGTCCTGGGATCCACCCATAATGAGAAAACTAAAACAAAACTATTCACACAAAAGGCAGGCCTTACATCCAGGCTTTTACTGACCGTACATTAAAAGACCTTTTCACAAGAGATATTGAAGATAATAAAACACAGCACCCAGAATTAGGAAGAGATAACCAGGCTGGAATAGTAGATCATGTCAGATCATTTTCCTCCATGAATTTTACAATATTCTTCCACGGTATCCACTTCCTCCCCCCTTTGATCTACATGAGCTTGCTATTTCCAGGTCTGTCAAATATTTGGTCATCCTTCTCACTCTGAGTAAAAAGACTTCCTCATTTCAATGTTTACAAATAAAAATACCATACCAAATACTTTGAATCATTCCCAGATTCTGTCAATATCCAGGGTAATATTTCCCAATTGCAAAATTTCCAGCAATCAAAACTGGAATATCATATTCCAGTCTTAACAGATTACCTAAAAATGACAATTTCTTATCCAGAGATTCTATTTATTTTTTAAAAATAATTTTTTATTGATTTTTCCATGGATTCTACTTCTAACACTATATCTTTAACAATTTTTCATATTTCGACCCTCCTCCCCTGGACTTCCCTCGTACTCACATTTGTTTTATTTCCCTATTGTTCACCTTGCGTATTTGATGTTTCCCCAAAATTTCCTCAATACATATAGTCTTATTTTTTGTTGTAGACAGTTGTGATTGTTCACTCAAACCAATGAGTCCATTTCTTTATGTTGCCTCTTCATATACGTTGTAAATGGTTCCCATTCTCTTTTAAAGTCTTTGTTGTCCTTTTCATGTAATTTTTCTGTTAGTTTTGCCAGTTCTGCATATTCCATAAGTTTCCCTTGCCATTGTTCTTTCGTGGGTATTTCTTCTGTCTTCCAAGTTTGTGCTAATAAAATTCTTGCCGCTGTTGTTGCATACATAAATAATTCCCAGTTTTCTTTTTTTACATCTTGGTCTAAAATTCCTAGAAGGAATGCTTCTGGTTTCTTAACAAAAGTCTTTTTACACAGTTTTTTCAATTCATTATATATCATTTCCCAATAATTCCTAATCTTTTTGCATCTTGCAGGATGCCTTTTTTCCTAAAAAGAAAAAAGAAAAACAAGATCTACCCCTCGTATGATGAGGCCCCTGCCCTACTGCCGCCATTGGCGAAGCCTTCAACATCAGCCACAGAGGGCAGGAGGAAAAATCAAGTTGCACCCAAAAACAAGATCTACCCCTCATTTGAGGAAGAGGCCCCCGTCCTACTGCCAGCATTGGCAAAGCCTACACCATCAGCGGCAGAGGCCAGGGCGGCAGAGGCCAGACCCCTAGTCTTGCCAGGGCTGGGGCAGCCCCAGACCAGCACTTTTCAGCAGGCAAGCAGGCAAGACAGCAGGCAAGACCCAAGCAGGGAAGACTCAAGACAGCAGCGGCCCTTGTCCCTGCCCAGCAAGCAAGACACAAGCCAGCAGCGGCCCTCAAAAAAGAAGAGCCTTGCGGACTCTGGGCCAGCGTTCCCAGGTGAGTAGGCAGAACCAGATCCCTTTTGGGTTCCCCTTGGCCTTAGACTTGGTGTTTACCTCTACGGATGTTGGTGATCTGACACTAACAAAAGAAGTGCCATGGTCAGATCACTTCCTGGCGCAACTGGACTACTCCGCGACCCTTCCCCTCTGCAGGGAGGTGGGACCGATTCGGATGGTCCGACCCCGCTACTTAATGGATCCAACTGGTTTCCAGAGAGTGATAGGGGATGTTTTATCCCAAGTTGATGGCCTCTCGGCTGATTCCCTGGTGGCCCCTTGGAATGCGGAGTTAACCAGGGCTATTGACTGTCTGGCTCTGAAGCGCCCTCTCCGATTGCGTGGAGCCCAGACAACTCCATGGTTTCCCCCAGTGCTGAGGGCGATGAAACAATCGTTGAGACAGCTAGAGCACTGATGGCGGAAAACTCACTCTGAATCAGACTGGACACGGGCTAGAGCTCAACGTCGAGCCTACCAAGTGGCAATGGCGACGGCATCTGCATAAAACAGCAGCAGGAGACTTTTTCAGGTGTTTCACAATCTATTGGAACCACCTGCACCACCGGGGCCTGGTAGGGACCCCAAGATCTCCTGCAATGCTTTTGCAAAGTTTTTTGCAGATAAAGTCGCTCAGATTCATAAGGAGGTAGACTCCACCGTGGGAGCAGGGCCAGGGCAGGAGAGTGCTAGAGTTCTGTCTAGTCCTGTTACATGGGATCAATTCCAATCTGTTACCTCCGAGGATGTGGACAGGCTGCTTGGACAAGTGAAACCGACCACCTGTCTCCTTGATCCTTGCCCATCCTGGCTGATAAAAGCGAGCTGGGAAGGGCTGGGCGATGGGCTCTGCGGGGTGGTGAATGCTTCTCTCTGTGAGGGGGCATTCCCAGACCTGCTGAAAGAGGCGGTCATTAAACCGCTTCTTAAAAAATATATATTTAGACCCAGCCAGTTTGGCCAACTATCGCCCAGTCTCAAATCTGCCATTCTTGGGCAAGGTGATTGAGCAGGTGGTTGCCGAACAACTCCAAGCACGCCTGGAGGATGCGGACCATTTGGATCCCTTCCAATCGGGATTCAGGCCTCACCGTGGGACTGAAACTGCCTTGGTCGCACTGGCTGATGATCTCCGGCGGCCTAGGGACAAAGGAGAGAGCTGTTTCCTAGTTCTGCTGGATCTCTCAGCGGCCTTTGACACCATCGACCATAACATCCTTCTGGACCGTCTAGAGGGGCTGGGAGCTGGGGGCACTGTTATACCATGGTTCCGCTCCTTCCTCCTGGGCCGTGTCCAGAAAGTGGTGTTGGGGGATGAGTGTTCAGACCCCTGGGCTCTCACTTGTGGGGTGCCTCAGGGTTCTGTCCTCTCCCCCATGCTTTTTAATATCTATATGAAGCTGCTGGGAGAGATCATCAGGGGGTTTGGGCTGGGTGTTCATCAGTATGCGGATGACACCCAGCTCTACCTCCCCTTTAAATCAGAACCAGTGAAGGCGGTGAAGGTCCTGTGTGAGTGCCTGGAGGTGGTTGGAGGATGGATGGTGGCTAACAGATTGATGTTGAATCCTGACAAGTCCTGTTTTTGGGAGACAGGGTGCGGGTGGGTGTAGGGGATTCCCTGGTCCTGAATGGGATAACTGTGCCCCTGAAGGACCAGGTGCACAGCCTGGGAGTCACTTTGGACTCACAGCTGTCCATGGAGGCACAGGTTAATTCTGTATCCAGGGCAGCTGTCTACCAGCTCCACCTGGTACGCAGGCTGAGACCCTACCTGCCTGCGGACTGTCTCACTAGAGTGGTGCATGCTCTAGTCATCTCCCGCTTGGACTACTGCAACGTGCTCTACGTGGGGCTACGTTTGACGGTGACCCAGAAACTGCAATTAATCCAGAATGTGGCAGCTAGGCTGGTGACTGGGAGCGGCCGCCGGGACCACATAACACTGGTTCTGAGAGATCTGCATTGGCTCCCAGTACGTTTCCGAGCATGATTCAAAGTTTTAAAGCCCCAAACAGCCTCGGTCCTGTATACCTGAAGGAGCGTCTCCACCCCCATCGTTCAGCCTGGACACTGAGATCCAGCTCCGAGGGCCTTCTGGCGGTTCCCTCATTGCGAGAAGTAAGGCTACAGGGAACCAGACAGAAGGCCTTCTCGATAATGGCGCCCACCCTGTGGAATACCCTCCCTTCAGATGTGCAGGAAATAAGTAGCTATCCTATCTTTAAAAGACATCTGAAGGCAGCCCTGTTTAGGGAAGTTTTTAACATTTAACGCTGTATTGTTTTTAATACTTGATTGGGAGCCGCCCAGAGTGGCTGGGGAAACTCAGCCAGATGGGCGGGGTATAAATAATAAATTATTATTATTATGATACAAGGCTGGGGTCTCTCTTGGTTTCCTTGATGTCTGGGTGCAAGTCCCCCCCACCCCACCCCTCCTTGTTATGAGGCGTGTAACATGGAGCAGGGACTTCCGGGTGGCTGCCCCTGTTCTGCATTGCTGGGGGTTAGACTAGGTGACCCCGCAGGTCCCTTCAGACGCTACAGTTCTATGATCCCTGTTCAGATATGGCATGCACCCGCTCATTGCAACAGGCGAGAAGCCCCCTGAGAAAGAACTTGCTGTCTTTTCTCGTGTATAAGACGAGGTTTTTTACCCCCCAAATCAAGTGTCAAATTGGGGCTCCTCTTCTACAGGGGGAGTGCTGAGGGGGGACGGGCGCTTGGTTGTAGCTGCCAGGAGGAGATTCCCAGCCATGATTTCTTTGCTGTGGAAAGGGCTGTTGTCGACTGGCAGACGATAGGTGACTTGGTGGTTGATGCCTGCAACTGTGCAATTTGATTAATGGCTCCCTCCCCCCAAATAAAACTCAACCACTCTGGGCAACCCCTCCCCAAAAAAGCTTAACAAGTCTTGGCAATCTGCCCCCATTTCTAAATTTTGAGTGCCCAAAAATATGGAGCGTCTTATATATGGGGGCGTGTTATACATGGAAAAATACGGTACTGTCAGGGGTTCAGGAGCAGAGGCGAGGGCAAGGGAGGAAACAGAGAGTGAAGGGGAGGAGTCCGAAGGAAAGATGAGCGATGACGACGACCCGAGATCTCCGAGTCTTTCCAGTGAATCGGAAGATTCACAGAAAGGAGCGCCAGTGACCAGAGCAAGGGGGGAGCTTAGGGGGACACCCCAGGAAGAAGGGACAAAAGGGGGTTCAGAGAGCAGCAGTTGGAAATCGGGGCCAACATCCCCAACAGAGCGCAGTGGGGAGGAAGGGCGCCAGGCATCGGGATCAGGCGGCTCGCCGCAGGGGGGAGGACATGAGTCAGGAGTGGCCACACCTCCATCGGAGAGAGAAGAAACGGTCAAACGGAAAGTGGGAGGTTTGGCGCGTGCGCCAAGTTCAAATGCACAGGAAGGCGGCACAGTAAGCAGCCCGGAAAGGGAGCCAGGTCCTAAAGCCCGCCGCAAGGAGACAGGAGGGTCCGGGGGGGTCAGCGTCAGAAGAGTCCCGGAAGGAAGAGACCACGGGGGGCAGAGGGACCCAGAGAAGAACGGTCAGGCGGAAAAGGTGGAGTAAGGCTAGGGTATTAAGTTGGTGTACAGGAGGCGGAGACTCAGACGGAGCTTCGCCGGTCTAGCTTATAAGACGTAGAGTTGCGCGCTACAGCTTGGAAATGGAAACTGTAAATCAATAAAGACTTTTATACAGTGAATGCTGGCTAGCATGATCCTCTGTGAGCTCGGATCTGGAAGCAGCTCTGACAGGTACCTTTCCCTCTCATCCGCCTCATTTACTCACCCCTCTCTCTCTTTCTTTCTGAAGAACTCTCTGATGAAAACTTCGAGTTCCTGTGGATGGGTAAGAAAATGCTGGGGGGAGGAAGAACAATCCCAGAAGCTTTGAAGAGGATGGATGAAAGGGAGATTTTGGACACCATCCTCAAACACCTCCAGACATCTCCCCAGGTTTGTGTGATGCAGGGTGGATTTGATTGAAATCAAATCAATTTAAAACATATTTTTACATTCTTGCTTCTATAATCTTAATATTTACAACCAGATGAAGGTTTCATTTTGGGAATAATAAATTTCCAGAGTAGTTTTTACTACTGATTTGGTTATACTGTTAGAAATGCATAGACAAATAATTATGAAATTATTGTGGGGTATAATAAGTTAACTGTGTACAGACGCTTCAGGTTACATACGCTTCAGGTTACCGACTCCGCTAACCCAGAAATAGTACCTCGTGTTAAGAACTGCCATCGGCTCAGGGGCGAGAGGGGAAAAGCCGGGTGGATTACAGAGAGCCCCCAAAGATCGTGGGAAGCAGCAGTTCCTCAGCGGAGGAAGGAGAGGAGATGCAGGGGTTGGAGGAGGCAAGGCGGTGCCAGGACACCTTGCCTGAGCAAAGCGGGGAGGAGGGGGGTCCCCCATTACCCAAGCCTTCCTTGCGCAGTAGGCTTCCGCGCAGAGAGGGGAGGCGCAGACTGGGCGCCAAGAAATTACTCTGCTGGGGAAGGTTGAAGGGCCGCCCACTCTCAGATTCTGCCCGTGAATGAGCAAGACACGGAATAGAGGCGCTCTGCATTCTAAAAGTTTTGATCACTAAGAAGAAAGCTTGAAAACAGACTCTCGAGCCATATTGCCTGATTGCTCTCAAGCAACCAACCGATACCTCTAACAGTGGTGCTTCAGGTTAAGAAGGTGGGGAGGGGTATTACTCAGAAGGGTGGTGGGAATGGGAGATTGGCAGATAGCTGAGATGAGCCTGTTGACGTCAGCTATCTGCCAATCTCCCATTCCCACCACCCTTCTGAGTAATACCCCTCCCCACCTTCTCACTATATAGAAGGATCTGGCAACTTCTATTTCAGTGTATCTGAAGAAGTGTGCATGCACACGAAAGCTTATACCAAGAACTAACTTAGTTGGTCTTTAAGGTGCTACTGGAAGGATTTTTTTTAATAATAATAATAATAATAATATATTTATATCCAATCCCTCCCCAGCCGAAGCCAGTACTGCTCCGGCTGGAAGGTAAACGGCATTTCCGTGTGTTGCTCTGGTTTCGCCAGAAGCGACTTAGTCATGCTGGCCACATGACCTGGAAAAACTGTCTGCAGAAGCGGACAAATGGCGGCTCCCTCGGCCTTAAAGCGAGATGAGCTTTAAGCCCAGAGTCATTTGCGACTGGACTTAATTGTCAGGGGTCCCTTTACCTTTACCTTTAAAGAGTTGTAACATGACTTGGGAATTCAGAAGATGTGTAAAATTGCATACAAATCATTAAAACAATTGCCTAGTACTTGCAATCTATTATTATTATTTAGTATTACCCGACATTTTTAGACGCTAAAATTGAAATTCTTTGGTTTTCCAAAAGCAGTTGATGTAGCTGGTGGGGTCTCCTCCCTGTGACTCACCCAAACCTTCCCCAACCCTTAGAATGCCCTCTATAGATATTATGGACTCAAGCTGCGGGATTCCAGGAGCGCAGAGACAGTCCACCAGTACCTGCACTTACTCCTGAGGTTGGCTCTCGAAGAGGAAGCAGACAGAGAGGTGAGTGAATGTGTGGGACTGTGACTGTGCTCACACGGAGACTCTCCACCTCCAGCCGTGTCCTTCTGAACCCTCCTGCTTCAAGCGCCTCCCCAGGCTGCTCCCCAGTGTCCCACCACCACAATCCAGGGTCCCCCACTCTTACTCATCCAGCCAGTCCCTGACATTACCCCACAGACCCCACCAGCCCTCTGTCCTGATTTCCGGATTGGTCTCTGCTCGTGCCCACCCGGTCACCCCCTCAAAGGAGGAACAGTTTTTCAGCATTCAACATATCTGGGGCAGATTTGTTTAGTTTTGGGTTCAATCAGAGCAGCCAACAAGTGGCCCTCAATGCCTTTCTTGGCAGCCCTCAGCAACCTTGGAGGCACCCCTACACACCTGTAGGCCTTGCACCGCCTTCCCAAAGCTGGGTAAGGAGGTGCTGGGCTTGGGGAAGGGGGCAGGTGTGATCTGTCAGGGTCCTAGAGTCCTCAGTTAGCTCTTTCCCACCTTTGGCAAGAAGGTGGGAAGGCGCTAGGTCCCACCAGAGCCTCGTGCCTCCTTCCCAAAACCCAGCGCCTCACCTGCCCACCTTTGGGAAGGCAGCATGCAGGCCCCCGGGGCGTGTGTGTCAAATGTTGGCCTTGCTCCCCTCTCCCACATGACAAGTCAGTGTGCAGCCCCCAGGTTCTGTGCTGAACTAGGTACTCTTGTGGCCCACTTGGTATGAGAAATTGGAGCGCCCTGGTTCAGATGGTGCATATTCCTGCTCTGGCGCCTTTGGGTGAGGGGTGGATTACAAATACTTCCCGTGTATAAATGATGCATTTTAATGTAGTTGGGTGTTTAATGAAGCCAAGAACTGTATCACAAGATTCGAAAATGTCAGAATGCAAGGCATCCTTGCACTGCAAGCTGCACATGAGTCTGGGAGGTGCGGTCTGGTCAGTTCACATCAGAATCCACAGAAATATCGTTCTTCAAACCACCCCTATTATTATCCGGGATGAAAGAATCTGTTCAAATTGGTTCTCTAAGGGTCTCATTTCCCCACTCTTAAATTTGGTTCCCCACATTTTGCAGCAATCTGCTTACAGAATCACATTTATCCTCCGTCCCTCATGATCAGCTTAGCTTAATGGTTGCCATCAATTTCATTTTAATTGATTTTAATTAATTTTTATAATGAAATGTTTTTAGAATGTTGTACTATTTTATTGTTGTTAGCCGCCCTGAGCCCGGCTTTGGCTGGGGAGGGTGGGATATAAATAAAAATTTTTATTATTATTATTATCACTAATTGCAATCAAGAAAACGACATGTTTGACGTGCCTCATTCTCTCTAGGGAATTTCTGAGGCTATTGGTGTGGCTTCAAGCACCCATATTTCCCAGGTGCTGATGGCAGTGCGGGATTTTGGCCGCGCAGCCATGAAAAGGAAGACTGAGACGTCTGAGGTAAGGGTGTGAAGTGAGGAAGGAGCATAGCAAGAGTGTAGGTCAGCCATCCCCAGCCTGGTGCCCCTTCCCCATCCGTGTGTTTTGAATTGGAACTCCCATCAGCCCCTGACAGCATGGCCAATGGTTAGACGAAGATCCTGGCAAATTGGATCCTTAGCAGCTATTTACATCCACACCAAAGCATGTGAAGCAGCCTCTGGGTTCCTCTGATCTAGGAAAACAGAGCTGTGTTGGAGAAGAACAAATCCTGCCCCATTTCCAAATATGCTCTTTTTCAAGGGATGGGATCCTTACCATTCCAAAAAGGCAATTAGATCTGCTCATCCTCTCAGTGTGGAAGCCAGACAACTTCCTCTGTGGGTATGTCTCAGTCATCCTTCTGAAGTGGGCTCCAGCAGTCCTGTCTCTGTGGCTCCAGATCCTAGATCTGATCTGATCCCTTGACTCAGTCAGTCAGTCAAACGGAATCGTTAGAAACCATTGGTCATCCCCAGAGTACATGCAATACAAAAGTACACTGGCCCATGTTTTTAGGTTGGTTGTCAGATGGTTGGTTGGCATTTCTTCAATAGTGGAAGCTAATGGGGGACCCCAAGGGTCATCTAGTCCAACCCCCTCCAATGCAGGAATCTCAGCTCAAGCATCCCTGAGAGATGGCCATCCAACCTCCAACGGAGAGTCCACAACCTCCCAAGGGAGAGTGTTGTGCTGCCAGAAAGCTTTGAATGAAGAACCTCTTAGAGTTTGGAAGAGGGGACACCACTCCAACTGAGGGGAGGGAGCAGAAACCAAGAGAGAAGGCAGTCGGCAGGCTGGGAGAGGCAGAGAGAAAGAGGGGAGAGGTTTCAGCTGCATCCCGGGGCAGGGCAGCTGCCAAATTTGCTCTCGTGCAAGGGTTCTTCTGCTTACGGGAGTGCCTGCTGGCCCCATTCAACTATGTTCTAGAGTAGACCCACTGAATTTAATGAAGATGACTAAGTTAGGCCCATTCATTTCAACAGGTCTACTTGAAGCAAAGCATAGTTGAGTGTCACTCTCTGTGTTCACCTCCATATATTTGTCAATTAAGCAAATTATTACAAAGGCATAGTAACTGCGTGCGGATCTAACAGTTCCATAACCTGAGGGGGCCTTGGGGTCATGTGCCCCCGACTCTCCAATTCTCCAACCCAGCTGGAAGGGGATCAGAACCTTTTCCTTCCACTTTCAGTTAACTTCCCTCAAGCTTCCGGTCTCCTTTTTGCAACTGTGCTAGAGGAGAAGGGAGCAGGAGCCGATGAGTCCAAGGCTCATTCACACAATAATAAACCATAGTTTATCACAGAGGTAACCAAAATGGTGCCCTTCAGATGCTACAGACTGCAACTCCCATCCCTCCTGACCACTGGCCATACTGGCTGAGGCTGATGGGAGCTAGAGGCCAACCTATATTGATGCCCTCTGGTTTATTGTTACATCTGAACGCAGCCCTGAACTCTTGTGCTCTGCCATCCAAGAGAAATGAAACCCAGGAGTGTGGTACCCCTGGATTTTTGCTGTGAGTTGGGAAATGACCAAGGAAATTTCCCAACCCTCACTATGGAGAAGATGAGCAGATCCACCCAGTTCATTTTAACTTTAAAAAAGCAGCTCCCATGGAAAAGAGCACCAGTGGTCAGTCTACCCTGCACTGTCCTGCACTTTCTCCCTGGTTGACTGACCAAACCCAAAGAGAACACCTTCATGGTTCCTTGTCATCCTGGGGAAAAATTGACCAGTGGGGTGTCACAGGGTTCTGTCCTGGGCCCGTTGTTGTTCCACGTTTTTTTTAAAAATAAATGACTTGGATGAAGGAATTGAGGGGATGCTCATCAAATTTGCAGATGACACCAAACTGGGAAGGGTAGCCAATGCCACAGAAGACAGAATCGGGATTCAAGATAACCTTAACAGATTGGAGAACTGGGCCCAAACTAACAAAATGAAATTCAGTAGGGTCAAATGTCAGGCTCTACATTTAGGCAGGAAGAACCCGATGCACATATATAGGATGGGGGAGCCCTGGCTTGCCAGCAGTTTGAGTTTCCTGGAGGAAAAAAAAATACAAAATTTGTAAGTCTGCACAACAACTTGTTGTTGTTGCTTAGTCGTTTAGTCGTGTCCGACTCTTCGTGGCCCCCTGGACCAGAGCACGCCAGGCACTCCTGTCTTCCACTGCCTCCCGCAGCTTGGTCAAACTCATGGCTGGTAGCTTCGAGAACACTGTCCAGCCATCTCGTCCTCTGCCGTCCCCTTCTCCTTGTGCCCTCCACCTTTCGCACAACAACTTACTGACTACTAATATTTTCCCAGCTGCTAAAAGGTCCCAACTAAATGGTGATTTGTCTCCAATTGCACTTAAGGTTCCCAAACTCACTTTCCCCATTCTTTCCCTCCAGCATACTAGCGAGACCAATGCCAGTATCACCGCCATCCTTTGCTGCGGGCAAATGGCATTCGGGGCACGGCAGGATGAGCTCCCCCTTTTCATAGACCTCATAACACAGGAGCTCCTCTTCCAATTCCAGAACAGCAGGAAGGTATGGCTCTGATTATCACATGGACTCCTGTTGTTTGTTCTCTCAGCTATACCATACTTTTCCGTGTATAAGACAAGGTGTTTTTTATTATTATTAAAAAATGATGTTGAAAAATGAGGGTCATCTTATACACAGATAGTGCATAGGGGGGACATGGGTTTGGTTGCCGCTGCAAGCCGGAGATAGTCAGTGGCTATTGTGCGTGTTATTGGTGGCTGCGGCAAGGGGTGGTGTTGACTGGCTGTCGCTGCGGAAATTGGGAAGGCGATTGGCAGTTTCTGCCGGCGAGGGACAGACAATAGGTGGGTTTTGCAACGTGTGTAAGTGGCAGCATAGGTCCAGCGGGTGAGCAATTTTTGGAATCCCCTCCCCCCAAATAGCTGAACAACTGTGGGTAATCATAGAATCATAGAGTTGGAAGAGACCACAAGGGCCATCGAGTCCAACCCCCTGCCAAGCAGGAAACACCATCCTCCCTTCCAAAAGCTCAGCAACTCTGGGCAATCCTCCCCCCCCCCCATTTTCTTAATTGGGAGTCCCCCCTAATAGGGGGTGTCTTATACATGAAAAAATACGGTACATCCTGCCTTTCTCCTGTCATATTACTCCAGGAGGTGTGCAACCATTTCCCCCGTGGTCACCATCCAGGCACTGAGCAGACCTCCTGAGCTCCGTCAAGGTCCTTGCACCACATTGCCTTCAGACTGTGCCCTAGGGCAGGGTCTTTGGCTTCATCCACCAAAGGGTTGTAGACTGGGGTGTATACTGGCTCCACCCTTAGGACCAGATGGGGCATTACAGTGGTACCTTGGTTCTCAAACTTGATCCATTCTGAAACCAAAGTGTTCCAAACCAAGGCACGCTTTGCCATAGAAAGTAATGCAAAATGGATTAATTCTTTCCAGACTTTTTTAAAAGAAACCCTAAAACAGCAATTCAACATGAATTTAACTATCTAACAAGACCATTTCTGGGTTAGGGTTAGGGTAAGGATTAGAATTAGAATTAGGGTTAGGGTCAGTGTGGCTTTATGTTTCCTTGTGATTTTGATTCAAACTCAATTTTATAAAATCCCTTCTCCTTTCAGAACGAGGATTTGAAGAAGAGCTTTATGAAGGCAGCAACTCTAATAACCAAGGCGCTTGTGCAATCGAATGTGGGACATGTCACCTTCCCCCACAAAGAGGAGCTCACCTTCTGCATCATCGTGAGTAGAAAGAAAAAGAAAAAAAGAGGGGGAATCTCCTGGGGTTTCTTTTCAGAGCGTTTTTTCTTAGAAATAGCTGTGTAGGTCTAGCTCTGGGTTGCATGTTCTGACCATCTGGCCCCAAACCATTTCTGGGTGGTCACCTTCTGCTCCAGCTCAAGTTTCCAAACCCTCTTGAAAGGCAGCCCTACACTGTGGCAACCTCAGCAGGCTGTCACCAGCGCCTAAGGAAAAGAGGCTGGGTTCTCCCCGGAGGAGAGGGCTGTCGAGGGCTCCCAGCCATGATTGCTATGTTCGACCTCCACGGAGGAAGGAAGCCATGTTTCTGCATAGAGTTGCTGGAAGCCACAGGCGGGGAGAGGGCTCTTGGGCTCCTGGTCTGCTCCCTGGCTTCTCACAGGCGTCTGGCTGGCCACTGTGGACGAGATGGGCCCTTGGCCTGGTCCAGAAGGCTGGTCTTCTGCTCTTCTGCCCAGGAGAAAAAGGGATCTTCTTCCCAGATCCAGGAAGCCCACTCTTCTCCCCTAGGAGGACCCACTTGCCAGTTGCAAAGAAGTTGTCAAGTGGGCTGGATAGAGAGCACACCTCAGGGCTTGGTGTGGTGGCGGCGGCAGGGATGGCGCCTCCAGGTCCCTGACATGCTGTGTGCTTCCCCACCCCAGGAGGCTATCAAAGAGGAGCCAGTGGCATCACTCACCATCCTGCACCAGGCGATGGAAAACGTCACTCGCCTGACGTAAGTACGGCCAGGCACAGTACATATTTCTCCACCAGGTTTATAGGCTGCTGGGTGCTGATCCTTTCCTCTCCCCTTCCTTCTCTTCTCAGCGCCTTGAGACCATGCGTGGGCCCCCTGGTCCGGGCTCAGCTGCTCAATAAAACCACCCGGAAGGTCTTCCAATTGCCATCCTTGCAAGTTACAAAGGTCAAAGCTGGGAGCTCTGTGCCACCAACGCAGAGCCAGGTGACTGGACCTTCTGCTTCTGGAGGAAAATGGGGTTGCCAGGTTAAAGGATTTGAGGGCAAAGAGTCTGAGCTGTGTAAGCCGCAAAGAATGCTGCCTGAGACACTTGACCCATCACAATGATGTAACAGCCAGAGACTTGGGTGTATATTTTTGATTTTAATCATGTTTCCATATTTATTGCATTTCACCTTTGCTAGAATGCATCCACGTATGATTCCTGCATGCCTGCATTTTGTGACTCTCATGCCTCCCTCCTACGCTGCATTTAATTTAATTTGTTTGCTTGTTTGTTTATCTGCTGCCCATCTGACTGGGTTACTCTCGCCACTCTGGGCGGCTTCCAACAAATTAAAACACAGCCAGACGTCAAATATTTAAAACTTCCCTATGCAGGGCTGCCTTCAGGCGGAAGTCTAATGAGGTATCTCTCTGACACCTGATAGGAGGGTGTTCCGCGGGGTGGGCCCCCCCACCAAGGCGGCCCTCTGCCTTGGAACACCCCAAGGAAGTTGAGCCCAGTCTGGAGTCCTGTATCTTTATAGCGCAGGACCTGTAACCTTACATACATCAAGAAACGTTTGGTGTTTAGGACTCTTTGTGTGCCGTGCTTGAACCCCTGCATAAGCTTTGTTACAAATTTGGGCTAGAAGGCTCCAGAGCATATGGGATTTCCATGGGGGTCTTCAGCTTCTAAGTGCTTTTGCTTCTCTCCTTCCAGGACTGTTATCAGCAAACTGTGTACATCTGGCTCAACATGCTCACCAGCTTGCTGTCGGAGGCCCCCTCTCTGGAGACGCTGCAGGAGATATTAGTGGTAAGGGAGCCCCCAAGGTGTCAGAGCAGGGGGGAGCAGCAGACCCTCTTGAAATGATTGCACGGGGGGCATCTGTGGCCAACGCGCTGGTTGTGGGTGCTGATGGTCACGTGGGCCTCTGTTCTGCCAGCAATGCTTGTGCAAGGCACACAAGATATGTCCTCTGCTGATGGCGTATGGGGAAGGGCCGTGGCTCGGGACAGAGCATCTGTCTTGCATGCCCAAGGTCCCCGGTTCAGTCCTCAGCATCTCCAGGTGGGGCTGGGAAAAGGCTCTCTGTCTGAAAGCCCAAAGGGCCAACTGCCAGTCCTGTGGATCAATGGCGCTATAAAGATACAGGACTCCAGACTGGGCCCAAAGGGCCAACTGCCAGTCCTGTGGATCAAGGGCCAACTGCCAACTGCCAACCTGTGGATCAATGGCTGGGCTTGGTCTAAGGATGCTTCCTGCATTCCATTGCTATGGCTGTGGTGAGGTGTATGTTGTATTGTTGCAATTATCACACACACAAACACACCAATGACAGATTGCAGGGCGGTTCACAACATAAAAATACAAAATCAGAACAGAAAATGAATAATAAAACAAAAGCAACCCAAGAGCCAATTAATATCTAATTCTACTAATGCTTTTTTAAAAACGGCTTCTTTTTTCTGTGTCTTTAGTTGTTCTTGTTTTGTTTGTAAGCGGCCTTGAGTCCCTGTCTGGGAAAGAGGTGGGGTATTATTATTATTATTATTATTATTATTATTATTATTATTATTATTATTATTAAACAAATTGCAGCAAACGTTCTCCTTTACAAAACAACCCCTTTTTGCAATTTGTCCCCTCTATGAAGCTTTGTGAATTTGCAAACCTGGATTAAGGGTTGTCCTTCCATGTGATGACGATGATTTCTCTCTCACAGCACACAAATGGCTGGATTGACTCCACAAAAATCAGTGAGAGGCAAAGAGCAGTCAAGACCACCAACGTACTCATAAAATATGTCTCCGAGCATTTGGACTTTGATGTGAGTGACCAAGGCTTAATGCTGCAATTTCAAATCATATTGCGTTGGAAAGTTCAGGTGTGAACTAGATGAAAGCTGTATGGCATGGCCATCCCAGGGAAAGGTGCCAGCCAGTGCTATTTTTCTAGAAAAAGAGGTGCCAGGACTCACCATGAACTCACCTCCCTCATTCTCTTATAATGGCAATAGTGCCCACCTGAGAGGTGCCAGTGTTAGCTATTTGCAGTATAGTAGCACTGCAGAGAGCTTGCTGGGGAGACCATGCGTTAAAAAGGGACTCAAAAATAACTTAAACAAGGTTTTAATAACAAAAACAAAAACTCCTAAATACACCAACAACAAACCAGACCCAACCACCAACCCATCCCCCAGGGTAACGGAAGAGCTAGGTGCTGCTCCTTATATACTACACCCAAATGCTGACACAGCTTAATCAATACAACTCAGCACCTGCTGTGTTTCACAGCTGTAAAGCTGGGTCTCGTTATTTTGCTCTGGCCCTTGCTCCGGCCCCTTAAAGACATACACAACTGGTGGAACAATGATGAACCTTTACATTTAAAGAAACCATTCAACATTTCCCCTGCGGTTCATCATTGTGGAACAAAATCGTAAAGCATATTTTGTACATGTCTTTCATGAGTAACCTTTGGAAGTGCTTTAGTAAAAATGTCTGCAATTTGATTGTCACCTGGAACATATTGAAAGACAATCATTTCATCAGCAATTAGTTTCTTTACAAACTGTAAACGTAACCTTAAGACTCTAGTGCGCTGCGTATTGGTCTCTGAACACAGGATAGCAAGTCCGCTCTGGGAATCAAGGTAAACTCTTACTGGTAGTGTTACTTTCATCTGTAGGTCTGCAAATACTTGCAGATACCATTCCACATCACGAGCGGCCTGAACGCATGCACATAATTCACTCTCTGTTGTGGAGAGACAAATAATGGTTTGTGTCTGGGACTTCCATTCAAATGGACAACCGTTATAACAAAACACCATACCAGACACATCCCTGCAATTATTTTGTTCCACTGCATGAGATGCATCGCAGAAAATTTCAAAACCTTTGTCAATACATGATGTAAACTGCAACCTATAATGTTTGGTATGTTTAAGGTACACTACCACTCTCTTAAGAGCAGAGAAACATTGCGTAGTGGGCTTTTCCACAAATTTTTCCAGAAAGTGAAAGGCATAAGTTATATCTGGTCTTGAGATTCTTTGAATGAAATTTAGCTTGCCTATAGCAGAACGATACAAAGTTTTGTTAGGAAATGGCTTATCTTCACCTGTAAAGATGAAACCACACACCATAGGCGTATCCTTCCCATTTGCATTTTCTTAAACCCATTTTGAATCAATAAGTCTCATATCTGGGGTTTGTGGTACAAGAGACCAGGTGTTATGCTCTTTTAAAGAAGCTATCTCAGAGTTGATAGCTTTATACCAATTTACAACTTGGTGCTTAGGTAAATTCTGAACATCATTGTAGCTTTTTGGCTCAAAAACCGCCTTATTGGCATACACAGTATTTAAATGTTCATCTGCAATGGATGTGCAGTCCTTTTGCAAAATGTCCCTGCTTATTGCAGAACCAATAACTCTTTGCAGCTTTAAAGGCAGCCGTATCACCACAAGTTTGCATATGGCATTTCTCATTGTTTCTGGAAACAGGAGTGCTTATGGCACAAGCCTCCCTTCTATCCAGCTCGCCCATTAATCTTGCCGTTACCCCTTCCACAGTTAATTGTGCTGGTGGAACGGCAGATATCTGGCTAGCTACACCATCAAAGTCCTCATTAAGGGAACAAAGAATGATAAAAACATACTGAATATCAGGTATCTCCATGTCCCTTTGAATTAATTTGCAGCGTATTGCCTCCAGACATCTCAAGTGTGCTGCCAAATCACCACCAGGCTGCAACTTGGTCTGGTACAGCTGCTTGAAAAACATCAATGCAGACGCTGACTCTTTTCTAATATGCACTGCTGCAAGACTGTCCCACATTTCTTTGGCAGTTTTCTTATTTCTTATATAGACTACTTGCTGGTCGCTAACTGCCAAATTAATTATTGCCCTGGCTTTTGCATCTCCTTTCAACCAAGCATTAGTTACAGGGTCAGGAGGGTCATCAGTTACATAGGTCCATACTTCTCTTTTTTAAAAAAAGTAATATTTATTAAAGTTTCAAAAGGTACAAAAAACAAAACAAAAAGACAAAGAAAAACACAAAAATTTCCACCTTTGAAATCTCATTTTCAATAACTTCTTTTCACGACTTCCCCTCACCTCCCCTTCTTGTATTCCAGATCCAATTATTTGTTCAATAAGTTTTTATCCCTAATGTCTTAACCTTAATTTGTTAGTGTGTTTATTTGTATTAGATTTTAACCCTTAATTCATTATTATATTTAGTTCAGTTTATAAATCAACTTTTAATTTATATACCTTAATCATATGTAAAAAACTTTTTCTAAGGTTGACCCTATTTCCCTTCCACGAATTCCCCATTCTTATAATGATAAACAACATGAAATTTGACACAGCATAAAAAAGATCAGCCCCCCTTTGGATTTCCAAATCCCACCTTTCTCTCCCCGGTTTCAATCCCAAACCGTAGTCCATTTAGTCCATCTATTTAGCCTGGTGACCTTACGTCCGAGGCTCTCAAATCTCTCTCAGTCCCTTTCAGCCGGCTTCTTTGAAAGTCCCTTATGATTGACACCCAAACTCGAAGGGGCACTCTCTCTATAATGTCCATGATCCTTCCAGCCAAGCCTACTTGTTTAAAGGTGGAGCTCAAGCTCTGTTTCTTAAATCCATGTGTCCCAAAGACTCCAGCTTCCACCTTGGTCGAGCTTGAAACCATCTTGACAGGCCTCCGGCTATCGTTTACCTTCTGTGACATTTCGGCTGCCCCTCCTTTCTGCTCCTCCTGTTCAGCAAGTATCTTTTCCTCCTCTTCAGTCTTTGGTTTCTTTTCTTGTCCAGCTGCCTGTGTTTTGAACATCAAGTCATTTTCCAGCTCAGAAGGTATATTTACTGTTGACTTCGGTTTTGTAGGACTTGTAGACAAAACATGGCCTTGCTCATACATCTTTCGCAGCTTTCCCATGAGAAAGACGACCTCATCCAGATCTGCCAGAATTTTCCGACCTATTTCCATTCTTGTAATGTCCGTGAATCCCCTCTAGAGGGATTCTGGTTACTTAGTATTCCTTTCACTTCCAATCCAAGAGTCAAATTTATTTGTATCAATCTTTCTTTACTTTCAATACCTTGTAACGATATGACCGGCTAAACCAAAACTTTCAGTTTTTTTCGACTTTGACAGCTAATTTGACAGCTGTCAAAATCTTCTGTAAACCCTCAGCAGGCTCCTTTCACGGGTTACTCCCGGTCTCGGGAAAAGTGGCACTTAATCAAAGCAAATAAACTCTTGTCCTCCAGCACAGTAACTTAGACTTTTAAATCCGTGGAAATTAATAACTTTTATCAAATCAGGAAAAAAAACAGCTCTTCTCTCAACCTTAGTTGGCAAATCCTTGCTTTAAACTGTTTACAATGGGGGGGGGGGGAGACGGACTTCCTCTTTGCACCTCCCCCGCTCGTGCCAGATCCACAAAAAAAGAATAATTTTAGTCCAATTTCCAAATTACTCACGGGTTGTTGTTCTTGATTTTGAGTCCAAATTTTTTAAAGGAAGATGTCAGCGCTCTCCGACGAATGGCATGCGGCTTCGCTCGGCAGGGGAAGCAGTAGACTCACAGCACCGCGCCACTCCCCGTCCCCCGTTCCGTAGCCTTCAAAAAGGCTCCTTCGCGGGTTGGGAGGGCGCTAACGGTGCCCGCCGAGTCACCATGTCCACGGGCATCCGCGCCTGTGGTTTTTAAGGGTCCCCGCGTCGCCGGCGCGGCAAGACCCGACCCCTGTTGAGCAGACTCCCTCCGGAGCTCGGAGGGAATCCGCCATTAGCCGATTGCGCTAACCCGGAAGTCCATAGGCCCATACATAAGCGCCTCCGCCCGAAAAGACCATAAACTATAGTTCTCATCTGTTAGCTGTGGGAACACCAGAGCCTTCTCGGCTTCTGGAACCCGGTCAACCATTCTGGAACTCTTCCAGACCCACAGAAACTACACTAACAGGAGAAGGAGTTTTCAAACCTTTCTCAGAGTCCAAAAATATGCAGTCATCCACTCAGCAGCTGGGCCCATAACCAAAGATGTTAGCTATTTGCAGTATAGTAGCACTGCAGAGAGCTTGCTGGGGAGACCATGCATTAAAAAGGGACTCAAAAATAACTTAAACAAGGTTTTAATAACAAAAACAAAAACTCCTTATACACTAAATACATCATCATCATCAACAAAACAACAACAACAACAATATCTTTATTGTCATTGCCCCCTCTCGGGGACAACGAAATTACTTGGCTGCTCCATCCACCCAGGTAGGGCACTCCACACAAAATAAAAACAACTATAAAAACACTAATTAAAACAATACAGTATAATACAGCAAGGAAGATTAGATGACTTTCAAAGTCCAGGCTTCCCATTCAGGGCCGAGATCGCTCTGGAGAAGAAGCTGTTCTTAAGACGGCTCGTTCTTGTCTTCATCGTCCTGTATCTCCGTCCCAATGGCAGGAGCTCGAAGAGACAGTGACCAGGATGCGATGGATCTTTGACTATGTCCAGTGCCTTCCTATGGCACCTTGTGGCATAAATCTGCTCTAAGGTGGAGAGTGGGCAGCCAACAATGCTCTCTGCTGCCTTAACAACTCTGCACAACCCCAACCTGTCCCGGGTAGTACAGCTTCCGTACCACACACAGAAGCCATAAGTGAGCACGCTCTCAATGGCACAGTGATAGAAGGCAAGCAGCAGTTTCTGCGGAAGATGGTTTTTCCTTAGAATTCTCAAAAAGTACAGTCTCTGCTGCGCCTTCTTCACAAGCCCCCTTGTGTTGACACTCCAGGACAGATCAACAACAAACCAGACCCAACCACCAACCCATCCCCCAGGGTAATGGGAGAGCTAGGTGCTGCTCCTTATATACTACACCCAAATGCTGACACAGCCATTCAACATTCAACCCTTCAACAGCCAGAACTGAGTTCCAGTGAGTTCTGGCTGGGGAAAAAGCCCTGGGGCAAGCCTAGGGTGGGCCACCTAAGCCCAGCTCTCTTGCCCTGCGCCCCTCTGCCACCTTTGCCGACTGAAAGCATGCCAGATGGTTTTCTCTTGCTGGGCTCTGTGGGACGAGGGCTGACTGTGCATCTCTCTCTCTCCACCTCCTAGGTATCCCAGGATTTCCCCCTTCTTGGGCGGCTGGTGGCGCTCTTGTCCCTTCACCTCACAGACAACGTGAAGGAGATTGGCCTGCAGTCAGCGGAGGCCTTGTACCATCTCCTTTACATCATGATAGCCAAAATGGGTGAGGGCGATGCTGGGAAATGGCTTGTTTCTTGTAAGCCGCAGGGTGGGAGGTCTGTAGCCCTCCAGAGGCTGCTCCAACTCCCATCATCCCTGAGTGTTGCCCATGCTGGCTGCTGCTGGGGTTGATCGGGGAGTTCAGGAGGGCCAGAATTCGTGCCAGCACTGGCCTAACGCCAACACCCTGTTGGCCAGAGACGAGAGGGCAGTCTTGGGGGAGGGATTCACTGCTGAAGAACATCAGAAAAGCCTTCTGGACCTGACCAGTGGCCCAGCCCAGTCCAGCATCCTGTTCCCACAGGGGTTGGCCAGATGCCTGTGGGAATCCAGCAAGCAGAATTCAAGCTCTTTCTACTCCTGTCCTTTGCTGCCTCTGACCAGGGAGGCAGAGCATAGCCATCCTGGCTAATAGCCTTCTCTTCCATGAATTTGCCTCATCTTCTTTGAAAGCCATCTTGGTCCGTGGCCATCAGTGCCTCCTGTGGCAGGGAGTTCCAGAGTTTAGCTGTGCACTGCAAGAAGAAGGACCATCCTGAAACTTCAGTTTCATTGGAGGTCCAGTTGTTCTCATGTTCTGACGGTGAGAGAGAAAGCTTTCTCTCTCCACTTTCTCCATGCCATACATTGTGTCTCCTCTTCCTCGCCCTTTTTCTAAATGGAACCCCCCCCCCAAATGCTGCAACCAGCTCCACAAGCACCCCAGTCCTTTGGGTTGCCCCCTTCTGAACCTTTTCCCCAGTTCTGAATTATAATTTTTGAGGTGAAATCGATAATTGTTTTTGTTGGTCCCAGTGGGAAAACTGGAGGTTTTGAGCAGGGAGCACTAATGCTGGTTTCTTTTGCATGCATATTCCAAAACCCGACCCTGCTTAGGTAAGGAACTGGAGAAGAGGGGGAATAAAAATAAGAAAGGCAACATGGTCAGATGGGTCCGAGAAGACTTCTTCATCCCTGGGCCCTCCCTCTTCCACTACAACATCGCAAAAGTGGCCAAGGTAGGGATGGCTTTTTGTACTCTTTATTGCTAAGACCGCAGCCACTCCCAGTTAGCAAAGATTTGCTCATTCGGGCCAATGGGGCCCTGCCCCACCAACTTCAGCCTGCCCTCAGGCAGCCCACGCCTTCTAGGGATGAGGGAGAGATTCAGAGCAGTTCACACTGGAAGCCAAACTATCAAATCGAGGCTTTCAGAAACAATAGGAGAACTGAAACACAACCCGCCTTTGAAATTCACATGTCCTTGAATTTCGCAATGCCAAACAGTGTGCAAAAAAATACATGCGCGAGCTATTAGTGTAAATAACATTCAGAAATGCATTGCATTAGAATCAATTGCTCAAAGACAAGTGCCCGGTAGCCTCAACTGCATGCAGAATTCTACTTATTGCAATTCTACCAGGTGCTGGGAGACCTGGGGTCCAGATCCCCACTCAGCCCTGAAACTCACAAGTCAGTCACAGTCTCTCAGTCTAACCTCCTCATGAGACTAAAACGGGGAGGAGAGAGAACCAGGCATGGGCTCCTCAGGGCGGCGGAAAAAGAATAGGAAAAGTTGACTCATTCGGTGCATCTTTCACGAGGCACTGCCAAGCCAATGAACTATGCCAACCTTGTGGCGGGTGTTTTTGTTGTATATTAAGAACTAAGCACACAGCCGACAGGTTCCCACCCAGTCTGTTTGGCACTGGTTATATAACGGATAGCCACTATTATTCACCCTCTCTGTTCCTGCGAGAATTTTTTTAAAATTTTCTAGTCTGATTTTAGATTGAACCTCTTCATGTTCCAATGTCATAACCAATTTAAGATGGGGATCGAAAATAGCAAGGCGTCACCTGACTTTTAGTTTTGTTTGTTGTAAAATCTTTCAGCTACTTAAATAAACACATAAATAGAATCACTGAATTGTAGAGTTGGAAGGGACGCGGGGGCCACTTAGTTCAACCCTCTCAAGGCAGAGTGGAGATGTCTTTCACTTGGTTTGTGAAGGCATCCTTGGACTACTGAAACGTGGTCAGAGTGTGGAGCAGAAGAAAACTCCCTCTTCTTTCTTCTTTGTGCCAGGCTTTTGGAGAGCACCTCACGCCCAGCCAGATCAACGAAGTCGTGTTGAAGGCGATTGACAACCTGACAGTGGAAGACAGAGCCGTCTCTCAGGCTGCAGGAAAGCTCCTAAGGTCCTTCCTTGATGAATGTGGAATGGAGATGGAAAACGTAAGGCTCAAAACGGAGGCAGGGGGAGCGGGTTTCTTCTAAATTAAAACATTCTCTTCGGACTTAGAATTAGCTTCTTTCTGGGAAGTAAGGAGGCATTGTGTGGGAAGTAAGAAGAGCCAGTGTGGTGTAGTGGTTAAGAGCGGTAGTCTCGTAATCTGGGGAACCGGGTTCGCTTCCCCGCTCCTCCACATGCAGCTGCTGGGTGACCTTGGGCCAGTCACACTTCTCTGAAATCTCTCAGCCCCACTCACCTCATAGAGTGTTTGTTGTGGGGGAGGAAGGGAAAGGAGAATGTTAGCCGCTTTGAGACTCCTTCGGGTAGTGATAAAGCGGGATATCAAATCCAAACTCTTCTTCTTCTTCAATTTCTGTGTCTGTGGCTCGCGCCTCTGTTTCCATCCTGCTGCAGTTCGGCTTCCAAAAATCAAACACCCTGTTTTTCATCTCGCTGTCTGCTTTGGCAGTATTTTAATTACATTATTCCACCCTGTTCATTTCAGTGCAAATGAAACACAATATGGGCAACACTGAGGTCAATTAATAAAACTTTGCTATGATCAAAATGATACCCTCCCAAAACTAACCTACCTATTCCAGACCCTTCCAATCTGGATTCCCCCAACACAACTCCGCAGAGGGCAGAGAAAACTACACTCTTTTATTTTCTCACATAAAAAAACAAAAATAAGCCCCAAATACCTGACCTCCCCACCTCAGAAGGAGGATGGGGAATCCCCAACATAGAAGCATATTACATTGCCAGCCAAATACTCCATATAATCCCATATATACTAGAAGATGAGACAAAACAATGGGTACACCTAGAGAGGGACATAATTGAAAATACCAACCCCATCCCCACTAATCCCCCTGCCCTACCACCCATTATTCCACCATGCAGCACAAAACCTCCAGATAAAAACCTGGCAAACCAAAGGCTTATATCGCCTAATAGACTTCTGTAAAAATAACAAACCTTTGTCAACACAAGAAATACAAGACAAACTAGAAGACACCCAAATGCCCTGGTTAACACAACCCCAATTACATGCCCTCTTAAACAATCCAAAAATAAAATCAGCAGCAACTAGGCCCCTGATAACCTTTGAAAACCTCCTCCTAGCAACAAAGGGAAACGGTAAAGGGATGGTATCCGCAATATACAAAATATTACTCCAAAATCCCACAAACCCCCTAGATGGAATAAAAAAACAATGGGAGAATGACATAGGCTATGAGATTAACCCCACTCAATGGATCAGAATGTGGTCTAAACCCACCCTTTAAAGCCACATCAATGAAAAGAACTCACTCTGAAACTCACCTACAGGTGGTACCTAAGACCAAGAAAACTATAGTAATAATAATAATAATAATAATAATAATAATAATAATAATAATAATAATAATAATAATAATTTATTATTTGTACCCCGCCCATCTGGCTGGGTTTCCCCAGCCACTCTGGGCGGCTTCCACAGAAACCAAAAAACACTAAAATATCATACATTAAAAGCTTCCCTGAATAGGGCCGCCTTAAGATGTCTTCTGAATGTCAGGTAGTTGTCCATCACCTTGACATCCGATGGGAGGGCATTCCACAGGGCGGGCGCCACCACCGAAAAGGCCCTCTGCTAATATGCCCAGGAACCTCACCAAAATGCTGGAGAGGGTGCACCTCCACAGGCACATACCTCCACATGTGGTGGGAGTGCCCCAAAATCCAACTATTCTGGACAACAGCCATACGAGAAATATGTAAAATAACTAAGCAAGTATTAGACATCACCCCAGAACTGGCCCTACTAAACATCTTCCAAGACAACAATGCCCACTTACACGACGAAGAACTCATAACCCACCTACTTTCAGCAGCCAGAAACACCATAACCAGACACTGGAGAGACTTGTCAGGAGTAAGCCTCGACCAATGGTACCAAATAGTATGGGAAACAGCCCTACTAGAAAAATTAACCAATAAACTGAAACTGACACAGGGACAAACAGAAGAAGACGCCTTCACCCCGGTATGGCTCCCCTTTATCACATACACAGCCCAACAAGACAATGACAATAATCCACCAACAGCATGCAAATCAATATGGCTAACCTGATCCAAAACACCCACCCACCCCACTCTCACACGAAAACAAAGATCACCACAGCCAATCACAAACAAACAACTACACCCTAGGCCAACCCCAACCTCTCTCACCACCAAAGGAACACAAGTGGAGAAACAATTTACATAGTTTTCTGAATCGAACCAGTCAATGTCAAGAATAGATCAAATATGGGTGAACTGACTCCAAGAATACTACAAGTTGAAATACAATCTAAAGTAATCTCAGATCATAATCCAATAAAATTGGAACTAAAAGGCTTTGAAGAAAGAACATTTAGATGGAAAATTAAGGGTTATCTTTTGGATGACCAGAAAATTGTAGGAAAAGCACAAAAGAAACTAACTGAATACTTTGTTGAGAATTGCAACAAGGGTACAAAGATGAGCGTAGTATGGGACGCAAGCAAGGCTGTGATGCGAGGTTTTTTTATCCAGCAGAATTCATTGAAGAATAAAAACAGAGAAAAGGGGGGAAAGGAAATTTTAAAGCAGATAATGGACAATGAACAAAAATTTATTAGAAAACTAAATAACTCCAAAATAAAACAAGAAATTAAGACCTTGCAATCACAATTTGCAATGATAATAAACAAAGAAGTGGAATGGAATATTAAAAAGTTAAGACAGAGAAACTTTGAATTCGCTAACAAATCAGGCAAATGGCTTGCGAGGCAAATCAAAAAAAGAAAGGAGCAGAACACAATTAACAGAATCATTGTGAATGGCGAAGAGATAGATAATCCGAAAGAAATTAGAAAAGGATTCTTGGACGTTTACAGACAACCATATAAAAATAAAGAAAGGAATAATATGAGGGAAATTGAGAGATTTTTAAAAGGGGAAAAGGTGCAAAGGATCCCGGCAGATAAAAAAGACCAACTGAATGCCCTAATAGAGGGGAAAGGCCCCAGGGCCAGATGGATTTACATCAGGTTATTATAAAGAGTTAAAAGATGTTCTGATGATACCTTTAAAAGAAGTTATGAATAATATTTTAAAGGAAAGAGACATCCCGGAAACGTGGAAAGAAGCATTCATTACACTTATCCCAAAACAGGACTCGGATTTAACCCAAGTTAAAAACTATAGGCCTATTTCATTGCTGAATACAGACTACAAAATTTTTGCAGGGATCTTAGCAAGAAGAATGAAAAAGATATTATTAGAAACTATTCATAAGGATCAAGCAGGTTTCCTTCCAGGTAGACAGATGAAGGATAATGTAAGGAACATAATTAATATTTTGGAATACCTGACTGCCAGGAATGAGAAACAAGCTATACTTATGTTTGTGGATGCAGAAAAGGCCTTTGACAACATAGCCTGGGACTTTATGTTGAAAAATCTGGAGTATATGGAGGTGGGAAAAGAGTTTTTCAATGGGATAAAGGCAATATATACAGAACAGAGAGCTAAATTGATTGTAAATAATGTGACTACGGAAGATATTAAAATATCTAAAGGAACTAGGCAAGGATGTCTGCTTTCACCATTGCTGTTTATAATGGTGCTGGAGGTCTTTCTTAATGCGATTAGACAAAACAAATTAATAAAAGGGATAACAGTTGGCCAGAATGAATATAAAGTTAAAGCCTTTGCAGACGATCTGGTAGTAACGATTGAAGAACCAATAGAAAGTGTAAAAGAACTATTAGAGGAGATTGAACAATTTGGGAAAGTGGCAGGGTTCAAATTAAATAAGAAAACTAAAATAATTGCAAAAAATATGGAGCAAAGTATGATAGAAATAATGCAACAACAATCACGAAGTATTGGAAGACACAAGATTTACCCACCTGGGAAGAATGGCAGATGAAGTTGATGGATTATATGGAATTGGCGGAAATGACTGGCAGAATCCGAGACCAGGGAGAAGAGTTGGTGGAAGAAGATTGGAAAAAGTTTAAAGACTATTTACAGAATTACTGTAAAATTAATGAATGTTAGAAAAATGTTGGAATGAAGTTATATGGCTTTAGTAGAAATGATATAAGGAATTAAGTATAAATAGATTAATAGAGTATTAAAGGAAAAAATAAGGTTAGAATGTGTTAAGATAATTATAGGATAGGAAACAGAGGAAGATGGAAAGGAATTGCTGAAACAATTAACAGAAGTGGAATACAAAAAGGGAGGTGTGAGGACGTCGTGGAAATAAGTGAATGAAAGATGGGATAATGAAATTGTTTGATTTATTTTACTGCTTTTGTTTTGTTTTGTTAGTTCAATGTGTTTAATGTGTCAATGTTAGGTAGTGTTTTGTATTGTATTGTATTGTTTTTGTAGTGTTTAAATTGTTGGAAAAGTAATAAATATTTTTTTTAAAAAAAGAAATAATGCAACAACAAACAGAGATAGAGGTGTGAAAAAGGTAAAATATTTAGGAATTTGGTTAACTCCTAAAAACATTGATTTGTATCAGAACAATTACATACCGGTTTGGAACGGAATAAGGAAAGATCTGGAGGTGTAGGGTAGAATGAAACTATCTTTTTGGGGCAGAATTTCTACGATAAAGATGAGCGTCCTTCCAAAGATGTTATTTTTGTTTCAGACTATCCCCATAATAAAGGGGGTAACGATTTTTAAAGAGTGGCAAAGAGTGATCTCAAGGTATATCTGGCAGGGCAAAAAGCCGAGAATTAAATTTAAGCTACTAACAGATGCGAAGGAAAGAGGAGGCTTTGCCCTGCCAGACCTGAAGTTATATTATGAAGCAGCATGTCTTTGCTGGTTGAAAGAATGGATAAAATTAGAAAATAAAGAGTTACTGGACTTAGAAGGCTTTGATAACAGATTTGGATGGCACGCGTACTGTCAGGGAACTGACATCGGAGCAGAGGGGAGAGGCGGTGCTTCCCGATTCTGCAGAAGAAGGAACGAGTAAGGGTAGAGAGAGAAGGTCATCTGGGGAAGAATGTCCAGGTGACACCAGGAAGAAGGAAGAGGGAGGAAGCATCTCGGAGGATAGGCTCCGAGACTCTGGTACTGAAGGCAGTGAAGAGAGTGGAGTGTTGGGAAACTGCCAGGGAGATAGTGTCCATCATGATGGCCCCCAAGCCGGCAGTCAGACGTCCATCGATCTCCCGTAGCTCAGGCAGACCCAGCAGTTAGCGACACGAAGCCATTCTGGAAATAGATTGCCTGCATTCCAGAGCTTGTGCACACTGTTTATCAGCAGATAAAAGCACAGCCAAAAGTCGCACCGCAGAAGAGCATAATTTTACAGACTTTATTTAGCTTAGAACAGAACAAAAGAAAACACGTCCATTCTCAGTCAGCGTCTCTGACCAACTGGCAAAACCGAAAGGAACAATAGCAGAACATAAACATCCTGTGACTAGGACATGCGCAGACTCTGTGACTTACAAAGCCTGCTCCCTTTTAAGGTGGAACGGAAATATCCTAACATCCTCCCCCTTTCCGTGTAACCTGTTGTACCTGTGGTTCACCCAATTGCAACCTTTGTACATAAACCTTATGTTGTTCTCTGTTAACAACCTTAGACAACAGATCAGCAGGAATTTCATTTCCTGGCATGTAGGACACCTGAATCAGTCCTTTTTGAATACACTCTCTTGCACGATGTAGCTTAATCTGCAAGTACTTGGTTCTCTGATTGCAACTCTCGGAGTTCAGCAAAGCCAAACAAGATCTATTGTCTTGATACACTTGTATAGGACATTTCACAGACACCCTGATGTCCTTAAACAGTTGCATCAACCATTCACAATCCATGAGTGAAAATGACAGAGCATTGAGTTCTGCTTCACAGGAACTTAGGCTCACTGTTGTTTGCTTCTTGCACAACCAAACAGGCAGTGGTTGTACATGTAGCATACTCCAGAAGTGCTTGTACCATCCGTGGTGTCACTTCCAAAACTTGCATCTGCAAAGATTTCAAGACCTCCAGTCTTCTGACTGGTGAACCTCAGCCTGTAGTGCATAGTCCCTTTCAAATAGCGGGCTATGCGCTTCAGAGCTTTCCAATCCTGAACCGTAGGATTGTTGGCATGTCTGCTAAGCAGATTACAGCTTACAGCTATGTCAGGTCTTGAACATCTGGCAATGAAATTCAGCTTGCCTAGAATGCATCTGTACAGTGTTGTGTCAGAAAACGCTTCAGCAGTACTGTCTACCTGGTAACCTGTCACCATCGGTGTGTCTGCTGGGTTTGCATCAACCAAATTCAACCTGGTTAACACATCAGCAATTTTCTGTGTTTGGTGTACCAGAAAATTACCTGCTTGGTCCTTCTCCACCTGCAGAGAAAGATAGTTGGATACCTCACCAAGATCCTTCATGTCAAAGTGCTCCTTCAGCTGAGCTAGGGTGCTTTGGTAAAAAGCCTGATTCTTCCAAAACATCAGAAGATCATCAACAAAACATAAACAATACAGTTTGTTTTGCCCCTCCTCCTTGACAAACACACATGGATCAGCTTTGCCCTGGTGAAAACCTAGAGAAAGCAATGTCTCAGTGAGTTTTGTGTTCCAACACCTGGCACTCTGCTTGAGACCATATAAGGATTTCCGCAGTTTACAGACCATTCCCTTCTGTATCTGCACCCCATCAGGTGGAAGCATGAACAGCTCTTCACTCAAAATCCCGTACAAAAAAGCTGTATTAATGTCATGATGGGAAACATGCAGTTTCTCCTCCGCAGCAATCTTGAGCATCAGCCGAATGCTCTCATATTTGACTGTGGGTGAGTAGGTCTCGTGGTAATCCTGTCCTGGTACCTGTGAAAAACCTCTGGCAACCAATCTGGCTTTGTGTCTGACTACCTTGCCATTCTGGTCTGTCTTGGCCTTGAAGACCCATTTGCTGCCAACCAGTCTCATTCCTGGGACTACCGGTACCAGTTCCCAAGTTTGGTTCCTGTTCAAGGAATCAACTTCAGCCTTCATGGCATTAAGCCAAGGCTCAGCATCTTTAGAGGTTAACTCCTGAACCTCTTTGAAGCTTGAAGGTTCCCACACCTTCTCTGAGCTACTAAGAACAGCAGTTGCTGTCTTAGCAAACTCATCAGCATACCTCTTTGGAGGTCTGCCCTTGGTCGCCCTTTCAGACCTACGTACTAGACGCAAGTCTTCTGGACTCATCTCCTCTTTCTTAGGAGAAAAGTGACCAATGGTAAACAGTGGTTCTTCCAGTTCATTGTCAGACGCATCAGATGGTCTGACTGAGGCCTTTGCGCTCTCGTAGTCTGCTGTGTCATCACTGTCACTGACACCAGCAGCAGCGCCGCCCACTGAACTGGAATCTGAACTCTGATCATCATCATCATCCTCAGCAGCAGCAGCAGCAGCTTTCTCATCTTTAGCTGCTTGCTTAGAATCATAGAATCATAGAATCATAGAATCGGAAGAGACCACAAGGGCCATCGAGTCCAACCCCCTGCCAAGCAGGAAACACCATCAGAGCACTCCTGACATATGGTTGTCAAGCCTCTGCTTAAAGACCTCCAAAGTAGGAGACTCCACCACTCTCCTTGGCAGCAAATTCCACTGTCGAACAGCTCTTACTGTCAGGAAGTTCTTCCTAATGTTTAGGTGGAATCTTCTTTCTTGTAGTTTGGATCCATTGCTCCGTGTCCGCTTCTCTGGAGCAGCAGAAAACAACCTTTCTCCCTCCTCTATGTGACATCCTTTTATATATTTGAACATGGCTATCATATCACCCCTTAACCTCCTCTTCTCCAGGCTAAACATGCCCAGCTCCCTTAGCCGTTCCTCATAAGGCATTGTTTCCAGGCCTTTGACCATTTTGGTTGCCCTCCTCTGGACATGTTCCAGTTTGTCAGTGTCCTTCTTGAATTGTGGTGCCCAGAACTGGACACAGTACTCCAGGTGAGGTCTGACCAGAGCAGAATACAGTGGCACTATTACTTCCCTTGATCTAGATGCTATACTCCTATTGATGCAGCCCAGAATTGCATTGGCTTTTTTAGCTGCCGCGTCACACTGTTGGCTCATGTCAAGTTTGTGGTCAACCAAGACTCCTAGATCCTTTTCACATGTACTGCTCTCAAGCCAGGTGTCACCCATTAGTGTATTTGTGCCTCTCATTTTTTTTGCCCAAGTGCAATACTTTACATTTCTCCCTGTTAAAATTCATTTTGTTTGTTTTTGCCCAGTTCTCTAATCTGTCAAGGTCGTTTTGAATTGTGATCCTGTCCTCTGGGGTGTTAGCCACCCCTCCCAGTTTGGTGTCATCTGCAAATTTGATCAGGATGCCCTTGAGTCCATCATCCAAGTCGTTGATAAAGATGTTGAATAAGACTGGGCCCAAGACAGAACCCTGTGGCACCCCACTAGTCGCTCTTCTCCAGGATGAAGAGGAACCATTGATGAGCACCCTTGACATCACCTTCATCCTCCTCTGGGTAACTCTGGAAAATTCCCACATTTCCCCCCCACTTAGGATTGTACTCAACACTCCTTGTGAATTTAATGGACTTAGAGTTAGTCATCCATACCCTGTATGCACCTTTTTCGTACCCCATGAACAAACCATGTGCCCCACGCTTCCCAAGCTTGTTGGTTTGTTGTGTGCTGTCAGAGCTGCTTCCAGATCCGAGCTCACAGAGGATCACGCTAGCCAGCGTTCACTGTATAAAAGTCTTTATTGATTTACAGTTTCCATTTCCAAGCTGCAGCGCGCAACTCTACGTCTTATAAGCTAGACCGGCGAAGCTCCGTCTGAGTCCCCGCCTCCTGCACACCAACTTAATACCCTAGCCTTACTCCACCTTTTCCTCCTGACCGTTCTTCTCTGGGTCCCTCTGCCCCCCGTGGTCTCTTCCTTCCGGGACTCTTCTGACGCTGACCCCCCGGACCCTTCTGTCTCCTTGCGGCGGGCTTTAGGACCTGGCTCCCTTTCCGGGCTGCTTACTGTGCCGCCTTCCTGTGCATTTGAACTTGGCGCGCGCGCCCAACCTCCCACTTTCCGTTTGACCGTTTCTTCTCTCTCCGATGGAGGTGTGGCCACTCCTGACTCATGTCCTCCCCCCTGCGGTGAGCCGCCTGATCCCGATGCCTGGCGCCCTTCCTCCCCACTGCGCTCTGTTGGGGATGTTGGCCCCGATTTCCAACTGCTGCTCTCTGAACCCCCTTTAGTCCCTTCTTCCTGGGGTGTCCCCCTAAGCTCCCCCCTTGCTCTGGTCACTGGCGCTCCTTTCTGTGAATCTTCCGATTCACTGGAAAGACTCGGAGATCTCGGGTCGTCGTCATCGCTCATCTTTCCTTCAGACTCCTCCCCTTCACTCTCTGTTTCCTCCCTTGCCCTCGCCTCTGCTCCTGAACCCCTGACATGTGCGTACCCACATGTCAGAACCAAAGATTCTCATGTGTTTGGTGTTGGGTTTCTTGCCAAACATCTTCTCATAGGGGGTACAACCAATGGGTGATGACAATCTGCGATTAAAGGAGTAAACCAAATTCCCCAAAGCCTCCCCCCAAAACTTATCAGGGAGATTGGCATCATGCAGCAAGGTTTTTATTCCTTGCAGCAATGTCTGATTTGCTCTCTCCGCAAGCCCATTCATCCATGGCGATCTGGGCGTTGACATGTCATGCTGGATTCCCTTCTCAGTCAGGAAAGCTTCAAACTGCTGAGAAGTAAACTCCCCGCCCCGATCAGTAAACAAAGAAGAAATACGTTTACCGTGCACATTCTCCAACCAAGCACAGAATGCCTTAAACTTTGGAAACGCTTGTGATTTCTGTTCGAGCAAAAACACATGAATGTACCTCAAAAAAGAATCAATCAGAATCATGAAGTACCTTGCTCCTCCTAAAGAGGGCGCAAGTGGCCCAACCAGGTCTGCATGCACTAGCTGGTAGGGTTTGGAAGCCTGCCTGCTAGACTCCTTGCCTTTTGGAGCAACCTTCACCTTGTTCTCTGCACAAGATACACATTTCATGTGAAATTTACAGGGTTTGATGTTCAAACCCTCAACCACCTCTGGCATTTTGGCCAGTGCCTTCCAAGAGAGGTGACAAAACCTTCGATGCGCATCGTGAATGCAACCTGCATGAAGAACTTCGTTAGTTTGTGCAACACAACAAGAATCAGCATTAGACACAACAGCAGTGTCGTCATAAGCTATATGGAATAAACCATCCATAAACTTTGCATGCAAATTGTCCTCTTTGCCTTTACTGATGACACAGACGCTCCTCTTGAAGGAAATCTGAAAACCACGCCCAGTAAGCTGTGGGACGCTCAACAAGTTGCTCGCCGCTCCTGGAACAAAAAGTACATTACTGATGGTAGTGTGCAGACTTGCAAGTTTCACAGACCCTTCTCTTGCAATTTGCAACGTCCTTCCATCAGCCAGGTGGATCTCACCTTCCTGAGGCTTGAAGGAGATAAAGAGATGCCGATCCTTCGAGATGTGGTGGGTACAGCCTGAATCAACAACAAAACTGCCTTTGGCTGTTGGAGCAGTCTTTACAGCAAGCAAACCCTTGTTTTGCAGCGGCATGGGCTTTTGCAGCTTGCCCCCCTGCTGCTCCTGGCCAGCAGACGTGCCTTTAGCCTTTGGTGAAGCAGTGCCAGCAAACATTGCTTTGTTTTTCCCTGGCGCGGGCTTTCCACCCCCCTTCTGCTTCGGGCCACCTGCAGGCTTTTTCTTCTGTTTATTTCCAGTCTTTGGACAAAACCTCTGAGTATGACCTTGGTTCCCACAGTTCCAGCACTTCACAGCTGCCAATGCTTTGGCTCCCCCTGGAGGCTGGAATGCTGCCTGGGATGACGTGACGGTCAGCTCCCCCTGCAGCTTGCAACCGGTGCCCTCAGCATCCCTGCATTCACTCGCATTCTGGGAAACAGCTAGGACCTCCGATGCAGTCAAACTCTGGGCTGGGATTACTGGCTTGTGAGCTTTCATCAAAGTATTCCACATTCCACGTGCAGTGGTGTTGCCAGCCAGCGTCTTAATTTCCTCAAGAGATACGGATAAGACTATTACGTCTATCGCCTTCGAATCAGCGGTTTTCCATCTCTCTGTCAGAGGAACTGGGGGGGGGGGCTCAAATACGGTATGCCATACGCCAAACTGACGCAGCAAACTCTCACACCATTTTGCCCAGATTTCATAATTCTGCCCATCCAATTTAGGGCACTGAGCATCTCCAGAAGCTTGGAAAAACTCCATTCCAGCTTTTATATGAGCCGTGAGCCTTTATTTATCTTCAGAGACTCGTTATCTTGGCAGCCATTAATCACGAAGTCTCTTTGGCTCAGCTCCCAGGCCAATTAAGCCTTGCCGGAGTTCAAAGGCTCCTTGCCGAGGTAAAACAGAAAAGCGTCCCTTTCTTTCGCTTTTCCCCCAACATACCTCAAACGCAGTCTGTTGCAGCTTTACACTCCTGTAGGTGCTGTGAATCTGGGCCCGAAACCTTGTTGTTGGGAAACTGCCAGGGAGATAGTGTCCATCATGATGGCCCCCAAGCCGGCAGTCGGACGTCCATCGATCTCCCGTAGCTCAGGCAGACCCAGCAGTTAGCGACACGAAGCCATTCTGGAAATAGATTGCCTGCATTCCAGAGCTTCTGCAACCTGTTTATCAGCAGATAAAAGCACAGCCAAAAGTCGCACCGCAGAAGAGCATAATTTTACAGACTTTATTTAGCTTAGAACAGAACAAAAGAAAACACGTCCATTCTCAGTCAGCGTCTCTGACCAACTGGCAAAACCGAAAGGAACAATAGCAGAACATAAACATCCTGTGACTACGACATGCGCAGACTCTGTGACTTACAAAGCCTGCTCCCTTTTAAGGTGGAACGGAAATATCCTAACATGGAGGGGCACCTCTGGGCATGCCTACTCTGCGCAGAAGGGTTACACGCAGAGAGGCGAGGCGAAGGGTGTCTGTCAAGGAGCTTTTATGTTGGAGGAAATTTAGGAAACACCCACTCATGAATTTGTCGAGCGACTGAGCAGCAGCAGCACCCAGGCTGCTCAGTCAGGGAAAGACACAACCAACCCCTAAGCAGTTTGGAACAGCTAGAGGTTTACACACAAGCAACCCCATTTCCCGTGACACGGAAGATTCCACCTAAACATTAGGAAGAACTTCCTGACAGTAAGAGCTGTTCGACAGTGGAATTTGCTGCCAAGGAGTGTGGTGGAGTCTCCTTCTTTGGAGGTCTTTAAGCAGAGGCTTGACAACCATATGTCAGGAGTGCTCTGATGGTGTTTCCTGCTTGGCAGGGGGTTGGACTTGATGGCCCTTGTGGTCTCTTCCAACTCTATGTGTCAGAGCTGCTTCAAGATCCTAGCTCACAGAGGATCACGCTAGCCAGCGATCATTAAGTAAAAGTCTTTATTGAGTTACAGTTTCCATTCTCAAGCTGCTGCGTGCAACTCTACGTCTAGTGGCTAGATCGGCGAAGTCCCGTCTGAGTCTCCGCCCCTTGTGCACCAACTTAATATCCTAGCCCTGCTCCACCTTTTCCGCCTGACTGTTCTCCTCTGGGTCCCTCTGCCCCCCGGGGTCTCTTCCTTCCTGGATTCTTCTGACGCCGACCCCCCGGACTCTCCTGTCTCCTTGCGCCGGGCTTTAGGACCTGGCTCTCTTTCAGGGCTGCCTACTGCGTCACTTCCCTGTGCATTTGAACTTGGCGCGCGCGCCCAACCTTCCACTTTCCGTCTGACCGTTTCTTCGCTCCCCGATGGAGGTGTGGCCACTCCTGACTCATGCCCTCCCCCCTGTTGTGAGCTGCCAGCGCTTAATCCCTGGCTCCCTTCCTCTTCCCTGCTCTCTGGCGGTGACGCTGGTCCCGATTTCCAACTGCTCTCCTCTGAGTCCCCTCTGGCTCTATCTCCCTGGGGTGTCCCCCTAGGCTCCCCCCTTGCCCTGGCCACTGGTGCTCCTTTCTGTGAATCTTCTGATTCACTGGAAAGACTCGGAGATCTCGGGTCGTCGTCATCACTCATCTTTTCCTCTGCCTCCTCCCCCTCGCTCTCTGTTTCCTCCCTTGCCCTTGCCTCTGCTCCTGAACCCCTGACATCCATCCCCCCGTCGAAGCCCCCCGTTCCCCCCTCCCCTCCTTCCGGTGCGGGAGCTGGGTGCTGCTGTGGCAGAGGGACGAACGTCGGATACAGTTCGCTTCCCGTGGTGGGCCTCCATCTGAAGTCTCCCGGTTCTTCCTCCCTGCTCTCGTCGACGACGGTCACCTCCGCTTCCATCTCTGTGCGGCCGTGCTCAAAACCAGGGTCGTCCCCGAAAACGTCCATGTCCGTCTCTCCCTCACTTCCTCCTGGCGGCGTTGCTCGTCCTGGACCTTCCAGCCACCTCCTGCGCCACTGCTCCTCTGGTCTATCGTCCCACCAATACGAGGGTTCTGAGGCAGATCCCGAGGGTGACCCCTCTGGGGAACGGGCGTCTCGTATCGGGTCCTCGTCCGAGTCGAACCCCCGGAACGTGCTGGCAGAAAGCGTGGGAGTGAAAAGCCAGTCGTCGAAAAAGTCTGCTGGCATTGGTCTATGTGGGAAAAGGGCATGAAACTCGTCTTTGAGCAGAGGTTCGTCCAATGCGTAGCCCGGCACCCAGCTGTTCGCACTGGCCGGGGTGCCCTCCTTGGCGAGAAGGTATTCTACCCCCTCTTCCCCCCATCTGGAGTCCAAAATCTCCGTGACTTCGTTGATGCGCTCCTCCTGTGCCACTCCCGCGTGCCCGGTTCTTTCTCTGAGCGGACTCGGTGCCGTTCCGGGTTCCTGAAACCTGTGCGGTGCCTTGTAGGGAGTGAGCACCGATCTGTGGAACACCGGATGCATTCTGGAACCCTCCGGAAGCGCCAGCCTGAAAGCCACCGGGTTGACCTGCTCTTCAACTTGGTAGGGCCCCAGTTGCTTATGCCCTAGTTTCTTCTTGGCCAACGACCTGGCCGGCACTGCGTGGGCTGCTAACCAGACCCAGTCTCCCACATGGATCTCTTCGCCGACCCTTCGGTGTTTGTCCGCCTGCACCTTGTATGCGTGTTTGGCCAGCTCCAGGTGCCGCCGCAGCTGATCGTGGACCTCCTGCAACTCCGACGCGAACGCATCTGCTGTCTGCGGCTCCCCCTCCCCCATTCTTTCCAGTCCCGGGAAGGTTCTGGGGTGCCTCCCGTTGTTGGCGAAGAACGGCGTGACCCCCGTGGACACGTGCTTCGTGTTGTTGTAGGCGAACTCGGCGAGTGGCAGGTAATCCACCCACGTCGCAGGCTGTTGATTCGCATAACATCTCAGGTACTGCTGCATGATGGCATTGACCCGCTCCGCTTGCCCGTTGGTCTGCGGGTGTCTCGCCGACGCCAGGTTGATCTTGACGTTCAGGAAGCCCATCAGCTTCTGCTAGAAATTCGAGATGAACTGCCGCCCCCGGTCGGACAGAATAGACCGTGGCAGACCGTGAACCTTGAACACGTGGTCTATGAACAGTTTGGCGGTTTGCTCCGCCGTGGCCACCTTAGCACACGGGATGAAATGTGCCATCTTGGAGAACAAGTCCACCACCACCAGCACGGCCGTCTTGCCCCTCGAGCTGGGCAGATCCGTGACAAAGTCCAGGGCCACTCTCTCCCATGGTTCGACCGGAGTTTGCAGCGGTTCCAACAGTCCGGCCGGCGGTCTGTGCACTGGTTTGGCCCTCTGGCAGGTGTCACACCTCGCCACGTAGTCCGCGACCTCCCCTCTCATTCCGGGCCACCAGAAGTCCCTGGCGACTAATTCCACCGTCTTCTCCTTGCCAAAGTGCCCGGCAGTGGGCGCGTCGTGCAGCTGCTGCAGTACCTTGGCGCGAAGTTCGTCTCCCGGCACGTAGATGGCCCCTTTACGGATGAGTAATCCATCTCTCAGCTGGAACCCGTCGGTCGCTGCCGTGCCCCTTTGCACCTCTGCCATCTTTGCTTGCGCGAAGGAGTCATCCTGCAACGCTCGCCGCACCGCCTCCAGGTCCACTGTTGCCGCAGCGCACGCCCACACTGTTGGTGTGAAGATGTGCATGGCGGCCGCTGGCGTGGCGTCCTCCAGATACTGTGGCTTACGGGAGAGAGCATCCGCCATGATGTTGGTGTCCCCCGGGACATACTCTATTCGGAAGTCGAAGTTCGCAAAGAACTCAGCCCAACGTATCTGCCTCTGGTTCAGGAACTGTGCTGTGCGCCAGTGCTCCAGATTCTTGTGGTCCGTGCAGACCTGCACCGTGTGCTTGGCGCCGATCAGGAAGTGCCTCCACGCTTTGAACGCTGCATGAATGGCCAGCAACTCCCTGTCCCAGATGGTGTAGTTCTGTTCGGACTTGCTGAGCTTCCTGGAGTAAAACGCTCCCGGCCGCCAAACCCCCTGCGGGTCTTTCTGCAGCAGGACTGCTCCCACGGCTCTGTCCGAGGCGTCTGTCTCGACCCTCATCGGCCTGCTGGGGTCGACATGCAGCAGCTGCTCTTCCGACGCGAAGAGACGTTTGAGTGCCTGAAAGGACTGCTCCGCCTGCTCTGTCCAGATGAACTTCTTTTTCTTGGAGCTAAGCGTGTCCATGATGGCCGCTGTCTGCATAGCGAAGCCTTTGATAAACTTGCGATAGAAGTTCGCGAAGCCGACAAACCGTTGGACCTCCTTCTGGTTGCGTGGGCTTTTCCAATCCAACACCGCTCGAACCTTGGCGCTGTCCATGGCGAGCCCCTTGTCAGACAACTTGTAGCCCAGAAAATCCACCTCCGTCACGTCGAATTGGCACTTCTCCAGCTTGGCGTAGAGCCTATGCTGCTGCAGCCTGCTCAGCACTTCCTTGACGTGTCTGTCATGCTCCTGCTGCGATTCCGAAAAGATCAGGATGTCATCTAAGAAACAGACGCACGTCTTGTAGAGGAGCCCCGCCAACACGTGATGCATGAACGCTTGAAAAACGTGGGAGCCATTTTGCAATCCAAAAGGCATAACTCTATATTCGTAGGTGCCCAGTGGCGTGAACATGGCTGTCTTCCACTCATCTCCCTCCCGCATGCGAATGAGGTTGTACGCCCCTCGCAGGTCTAACTTGGTGAACACGCTGCCCTTCCGTACCTTTGCGAGGAGGTCGTCGATTCGGGGCATGGGGAAGTCTGATGGCTTGGTCACACTGTTTAAGATGCGATAGTCCACTACAAGCCTTTTTTGGGGCATGTCCCGCTTCTTAACAAAGAATACAGGACTGCCCCCCGCTGCCTTGGACTCCCGGATGAAACCGCGCTCCAAATTATGATCTATGAACTCTTTGAGTTCCTGCAGTTCGTCCTCAGACATGGAATACAGCTTCCCTTTAGGCAGCGCCGCCCCCGGCAGCAGGTCAATTTTGCAGTCATATGGTCTGTGGGGGGGTAGCCTGTCCGCCTCCTTCTCGCAGAAAACCTCCAAAAATTCTGCGTACTTGTGTGGAATCGCTTGCAGCGTGCCTAGCAGCAGCTGTGACTCCTCTTCCTCTCCTTCCTGCCGGGGCACGATGCAGTGTTCAGCACAAAAGGAAGAGCCGAAGGTCAGCTGCCTCTGGTACCAAGCCAGCGTTGGGCTGTGCTTGTCCAGCCAACTCATGCCCAATACAATGGGCGTGTCCGATAGTTGAGTGACGTTGAAGCTGATGATTTCCCTGTGATTCCCAAGCCGCATCACCATTGGTGGTGTCTGCTTCACCACTTGCCCCCCTAGCAGCTCCCTGCCATCCACCGTGACAACCTGCAGGGGCAGCGTGGCAGGCAGCAACTGTATAGCGTGCCGGTCGACAAAGTCCTGCCCTATAAAGTCCGCATTGCTTCCTGAGTCAATGGTGATTGGCACGTCCATGGTGATTCCATTGGGCAGCTGGAGCGATGCGGTGAGCCTCACTACTGGTTTGGGCGGGAGGGGGTCCATGGGCGGTAAAATCTCTGGGGACTGCTTCACTGACACGTCTGGCTGGGCCCCAGTGCCTCTTCCTCCAGCCAGACATCGTCGTTTCCCTGCTGTGGTTCTCCTTGCTGCGTTGCTGCAGTCACCATTGCTGAGGCTGCAGTGTGCTTGTGGAGCCTCCGGGGACACTCTTTCGCCATATGCTGTGGATCCTCGCAGATATAACACTTCCTGTTCCCTCTAGGAGGCTTCGCTTTCACTGTTGCCGGTGCTAGGGCTCTGGCTGCTGACTGAGCCCTTGCACCTCCAACCTCCATAGGTTCCACCCCTCCTCCTGTTGGAGGCGTGGATTGCGCACGCGCTGCTTCTCTGGGAAGGAAGGAGGGGCCCCTGGCTGTTTCGCGCCCGCCACGCCCTTCGTCCCTGCTCCACGGACGTTCTTCCAGCCGCACCCCCACCGCCAGCACCCTCTGCACGATCTCCTGCGTGGTCCGGGGTCTCTCCCCCCTCGCAATTTCATCTTTAACCGAGCCGTGCAATCCCTCCCAAAACAGGTCTCTTACAGGAGCCGAATCTCTGTCCCATTCCAGGGCACTGACCAAAGCGAAAAAGCGGGCATGGTACTGCCTTACGCTGGCCCTCCCTTGTTTCAGTCCATGTATCTGCTGCCGAGCAAGATCCACGTCAATACTTGATAAGAAACACCCATCCATCGCTTTAATAAAGGCATCCGCATTTTGGAGCGCCGGATCCCCATCCCTCCACAAATTGCGCAGCCATGCTTTAGCATCTCCATGCAAATGGGACATGATGAATCCCACTTTCTCTTGCTCATCTCTAAAGTCTTTTTTCAGCAGTTGCAGTGCACACATTACATCTGCTCTAAAGTTGGGGTACTGTTGCAGATTCCCATTGAAGTGAGAGACCAGACCGCCTGTTCGTCTCGCCAACCCAATTCCCTCCTGTTTGGGTGTCAGTTGCCCTTGCTTAGTAAGCATGTCCAACCTGACCTGGAGATCCCTGCAGGCGGCAGCTGCCTCCTCCTCTCTCTTCCTGGATGCGAGAGCCTCGGCATTCAGTTGTGACACTGCTTCTCTGAGTTCCGCTATCTGCTGCTCAGCCGTCATGTCGTCTGCCGTTCGTGAGCTCGCTAGTAGGCACCTGCTTCTCTCCTCTCCTCGAGGCTGTAGATGCCCACAATTTGGGGACGGAGCTTACTGTCAGAGCTGCTTCAAGATCCTAGCTCACAGAGGATCACGCTAGCCAGCGATCATTAAGTAAAAGTCTTTATTGAGTTACAGTTTCCATTCTCAAGCTGCTGCGTGCAACTCTACGTCTAGTGGCTAGATCGGCGAAGCTCCGTCTGAGTCTCCGCCCCTTGCGCACCAACTTAATATCCTAGCCCTGCTCCACCTTTTCCGCCTGACTGTTCTCCTCTGGGTCCCTCTGCCCCCCGGGGTCTCTTCCTTCCTGGATTCTTCTGACGCCGACCCCCCGGACTCTCCTGTCTCCTTGCGCCGGGCTTTAGGACCTGGCTCTCTTTCAGGGCTGCCTACTGCGTCACTTCCCTGTGCATTTGAACTTGGCGCGTGCGCCCAACCTTCCACTTTCCATCTGACCGTTTCTTCGCTCCCCGATGGAGGTGTGGCCACTCCTGACTCATGCCCTCCCCCCTGTTGTGAGCTGCCAGCGCTTAATCCCTGGCTCCCTTCCTCTTCCCTGCTCTCTGGCGGTGACGCTGGTCCCGATTTCCAACTGCTCTCCTCTGAGTCCCCTCTGGCTCTATCTCCCTGGGGTGTCCCCCTAGGCTCCCCCCTTGCCCTGGCCACTGGTGCTCCTTTCTGTGAATCTTCTGATTCACTGGAAAGACTCGGAGATCTCGGGTCGTCATCATCACTCATCTTTTCCTCTGCCTCCTCCCCCTCGCTCTCTGTTTCCTCCCTTGCCCTTGCCTCTGCTCCTGAACCCCTGACACTATGATTCTATGATTCTATGATTCTACTTATGGTGTGGGAAGAAGAAAATTCACAAAGGCTTTGGGAACCACATCTTCCAGAGTGCATTAATAGAAATATGGGATAGGTATAAAAACCTATTAGAACCAAGAGTTCCATTCTGGTTATCTCCGTTAGAAGTTATGAGTGTAAAGAAAATTAATATGAGAGGTAAATGGATTACATATGGTGAACTGATAATTAAAGAAGGAGGGAAATGGAAATTAAAAGCATATGAACAAGTTAAAGAATATGATTATGATTGGTTGCATTATTTTCAGGTTGAATGAAATGTTTAAAAAACATTTTAAAGAAAGTGGTTATGCAGAAAAAGATTCTAAGTTTCAAATCGACATAATAAACAATGATTGTAAAATTCTGTCAAAAATGTATAAGATATTTTTGGAATGGCATACGAAAGATGAAAAAGTGAAATCGGTAATGATACAATGGGCCAGAGATTTCGGTTATAATATACAATTTGATGATTGGGAAAAAATATGGAAAGAAAACTTAAAATTTACTGCATGCACGGCGTTAAAGAAAAATGTGATGAAAATGTTTTATAGATGGTATATAACACCAGTAAAATTGGCAAAAATGTTTAAGACGTGTAATAAGTGTTGGAAATGTAAAGAAAAAGAAGCAACGTTTTATCATATGTGGTGGGATTGTAAGAAAGTGAAAAGTTTCTGGGAGAGTATATATAATGAATTGAAAAAGATGTTAAAATATACGTTTTGTAAAGAAACCAGAGGCTTTTCTTTTAGGGATTACAGGAAACGAGATAAGAAGAAAAGACTGACAAATACCCCTTCCTCTTGGTTCATGTGGGAACCAATGACACTGCAAACAATAGCCTCCAGAAGATCAAAAGAGACTACGAGGCTCTCGGCAGGAAATTGAAGCAACTAAATGCACAAATTGTCATCTCATCTGTCCTCCCAGTTGAACGACGACGTGGCCCAGGGAGAGAGGGAAAAATAGTGGAAGTGAACAGCTGGCTTCGCAAATGGTGTAAACAGGAACGGTTTGGATTCTTAGATCACGGACTGCAGTTTCTTGAAGATGGACTTCTGGCAAGTGATGGGCTGCACCTCACAACAGTTGGGAGGAATGTTTTTGCCAAAAATCTCAGAAACCTGATCAGGAGGGCTTTAAACTGACTAATGTGGGGGAGGGAGACAGTGCTCCTGAAGGTAGGAGTCTATCAATTGATGAAGATGATCATCCAAATGTCATAGACCAAATGGAGCAAACAGCACGCGGACCTAGTGGTGGGAGGAAAAAATCCTTAAATAAGAGACACGGGGGAATGATTAATGGACTTCAATGTCTGTACACTAATGCGCAAAGCATGGGAAATAAACAAGATGAGCTTGAGCTCTTGGTACAGCAAACTAAATATGACATAATAGGCATCACTGAAACCTGGTGGGATAAGTCCCACGATTGGAATGTAATAATGGGGGGATACAATCTATTTCAGAGAAACAGACCAGACAAGAAAGGAGGAGGAGTGGCGTTATATGTCAGGGATGTGTATACCTGTGAAGAGATCCAAGATTTAGAACCACAAAGCCAAAGTGAGAGCATTTGGGTCAAAATTAAGGGAGAGAAGAATAACAGAGACCTCATTGTGGGAGTTTACTATAGATCCCCAAGCCAAACGGAGGACATAGATGATGCCTTCCTGGAACAGATGGCCAAGCATGCAAAAGGAAGGGAGATAGTAGTAATGGGGGACTTCAATTACCCGGATATTTGTTGGATGTCAAACTCAGCCAAGAGCATAAGGTCAAACAGATTCCTCACTGGCCTTGCAGACAACTTCATTGTCCAGAAAGTGGGAGAAGCAACAAGAGGAACAGCCATTTTAGATCTGGTCCTAACCAATGTTGATGACCTGGTTAGTGGGGTAGAAGTGGAAGGATCATTAGGCGCGAGTGATCATGCTCTTCTGAAGTTTACTATGCAGCGGAAAGGAGCAGCCAAGCATACTAGGACTCAATTTCTTGACTTTAAGAAAGCCGACTTCATAAAACTTAGGGAAGTGCTGGGTGAGATCCCATGGACAGCAATACTAAAAGGAAAGGGAGTTCATGATGGCTGGGAGTTTGTTAAGAGGGAGATAGTAAAAGCACAACGTCAGGCAATACCAATGAGACGGAAACATGGAAGGTGCCTAAAGAAGCCAGGGTGGCTATCTAAAGAACTTTTAACTGAATTAAGATTAAAAAAGGATGTGTACAAAAAATGGAAAAGGGGGGAAACCACCAAAGAGGAATTCAAACAAATAGCCAGCACGTGTAGACACAAAGTCAGAAAAGCTAAAGCACAGAATGAACTCAGGCTTGCTAGAGAGGTTAAAAGCAACAAAAAAGGCTTTTATGGGTATGTTCGTAGCAAAAGGAAGAACAAAGAAACAGTGGGGTCACTCAGAGGAGAAGATGGTGACACAGAAAGGGCTGAACTCCTCAATGCCTTCTTTGCCTCAGTCTTCTCCGATAAAGAAAACAATGCCCGACCTGAAGAATTTGGAGCAAATGATTCAGCAAAGGAAACACAGCCCAGAATAACTAAGGAGATAGTACAAGAATACTTGGCTAGTTTAGATGTATTCAAGTCTCCAGGGCCAGATGAACTTCATCCAAGAGTATTAAAAGAACTGGCAGATGCGATCTCAGAACCACTGGCAGTCATCTTTGAGAATTCCTGGAGAACAGGCGAAGTCCCGGCAGACTGGTGGAGGGCAAATGTTGTCCCTATTTTCAAAAAGGGGAAACGAGAGGATCCAAATAATTACAGCCCAGTCAGTCTGACATCAATACCAGGGAAGATTATGGAGCAGATCATTAAGCAAACAGTCTGTGAGCACCTAGAAAGGAAGGCTGTGATCACCAATAGTCAGCATGGATTTCTGAAAAATAAGTCATGTCAGACTAACCTGATCTCGTTTTTTGACAGAATTACAAACCTGGTAGATGAAGGGAACGCAGTGGATGTAGCCTACCTTGATTTCAGCAAGGCATTTGACAAGGTGCCCCATGATATTCTTATAAAGAAGCTGGTAAAATGCGGTCTTGACTATGCTACCACTCAGTGGATTTTTAACTGGCTGACTGACCGAACCCAAAGGGTGCTCATCAATGCTTCCTCTTCATCCTGGAGAAGAGTGACTAGTGGGGTGCCACAGGGTTCTGTCTTGGGCCCGGTCTTATTCAACATCTTTATCAACAACTTGGATGATGGATTCAAGGGCATCCTGATCAAATTTGCAGATGACACCAAACTGGGAGGGGTGGCTAACACCCCAGAGGACAGGATCACACTTCAAAACGACCTTGACAGATTAGAGAACTGGGCAAAAACAAACAAAATGAATTTTAACAGGGAGAAATGTAAAGTATTGCACTTGGGGGAAAAAAATGAGAGGCACAAATACAAGATGGGTGACACCTGGCTTGAGAGCAGTACATGTGAAAAGGATCTAGGAGTCTTGGTTGACCACAAACTTGACATGAGCCAACAGTGTGACGCGGCAGCTAAAAAAGCCAATGCAATTCTGGGCTGCATCAATAGGAGTATAGCATCTAGATCAAGGGAAGTAATAGTGCCACTGTATTCTGCTCTGGTCAGACCTCACATGGAGTACTGTGTCCAGTTCTGGGCACCACAGTACAAGAAGGACACTGACAAACTGGAACGTGTCCAGAGGAGGGCAACCAAAATGGTCAAAGGCCTGGAAACGATGCCTTATGAGGAACGGCTAAGGGAGCTGGGCATGTTTAGCTTGGAGAAGAGGAGGTTAAGGGGTTATATGATAGCCATGTTCAAATATAGAAAAGGATGTCATATAGAGGAGAGAGAAAGGTTGTTTTCTGCTGCTCCAGAGAAGCGGACACGGAGCAATGGATCCAAACTACAAGAAAGAAGATTCCACCTAAACATTAGGAAGAACTTCCTGACAGTGAGAGCTGTTCGACAGTGGAATTTGCTGCCAAGGAGTGTGGTGGAGTCTCCTTCTTTGGAGGTCTTTAAGCAGAGGCTTGACAACCATATGTCAGGAGTGCTCTGATGGTGTTTCCTGCTTGGCAGGGGGTTGGACTCGATGGCCCTTGTGGTCTCTTCCAACTCTATGATTCTATGATTCTCTTCTCATGAGGTGGCCAAAGTCTTGGAGCCTCAGCTTCAGGATGTGTCCTTCCAGTGAGCACTCTGGGCTGATTTCCTTCAGAATGGATAGGTTTGATCTTCTTGCAGTCCATGGGACTCTCAAGAGTCTCCTCCAGCATCATAATTCAAAAGCATCAATTCTTCGGCGATCAGCCTTCTTTATGGTCCAGCTCTCACTTCCATACATCACTACTGGGAAAACATAGCTTTTACTATACTGACCTTGTTGGCAAGGTGGTGTCTCTGCTTTTTAAGATGCTGTCTAGGTTTGTCGTGAGATGATTACCCCTCCTTTATTGCCTGTTCCGGGTTGCCCAACCACTACCCCAGAGTCCTCTCTTGGCAGATCAAGAGGAGCAGGTGACGGCAAAGGCGGCCGGGTTTTGAGCTGGGGCAGTCAGAATAAGGTCCACTCTCGATTCAAAACCCTCAAATGTATTTGATATCATTGATTTTTCATTTCTATTCCTTGCAGATCATCTCGTTGTTTTATTGCTACAACCAAGGGCTGATGCAAATTAAGAGGATAATGATGATAATAATAATAATAACAACAACAACAACAACAACAACAACAACAACAACAACAACAACAACTTTTATTTGTATCCTGCCCTCCCCGTCCGAAACCGGGCTCAGGGAGGCTAACACCAAATATGTAACACTGGTATAAAATCAAGCAATAACGAAATTACCTCCTGAAAACAAGCCAGGATCAAATTCAAATCCAATTAGATGGCTTTCCGCAGGATTAGGGTTGGGAACAGTAAACGCTCATCAGGCCCAACTCTTATATGGGCCTGTGAGAACACTGGGAGGCCTCTTTCATACTAGTCCTTACACAAAAAGAGAAGGGGAGTCAGGTTGAACCAAAGGCCCGGCGGAACAACTCCATCTTACAGGCCCTGCAGAAAGATGTCAGATCCCACAGGGTCCTGATCTCTTTTTTTTTTTTATAAATTTTTTATTGGTTTTACAGAATTTTTTAAAGACAAACAAACACCTAAAAAGACATACAAACACGTATAATTTCATATCATTTTTTCATAAACCTCTTTTCTGGGACTCCCCCATACCCCCCCTTTCTGCATCCCAATGTCCATAATTTTTTAGCAACTTCTAAATATTCCTTTCCAACCTCTGTCGTCTTAATCTTTTCTATAATCTGGTCTTATATCACTGTATCCCTTTTTTCCTGAAAACCTCAACATTCTAGCATTCATCAAGTTTATAATAGTCCTTAAGATAGCTTTTAAATTTTCTCCATTCTTCTTCCGCCGTCTCTTTTCCCTGATCACGGATTCTGCCTGTCATCTCAGCCAATGTCATATAGTCCATCACCTTCATCTGCCATTCTTCCAGAGTGGGTAGATCTTGTGTCTTCCAATACTTTGCGATGAGTATTCTTGCTGCTGTTGTAGCATACATAAAGAAAGTTCTATCCCTCTTTGACACCAATTGGCCGACAATGCCCAAGAGAAAGGCCTCTGGTTTTTTAGGGAAAGTACATTTAAGTACCTTTTTCATTTCATTATAAATCATTTCCCAGAAGGCCTTAATCTTCGGGCATGTCCACCAAAGGTGATAGAAGGTACCTTCAGTCTCTTTACATTTCCAACACTTATTATCAGGCAAATGATAAATTTTTGCCAGCTTGACTGGGGTCATGTACCACCTGTAAACCATTTTCATAATGTTTTCCTTTAAGGATATGAGTTTCTTCACTGCTTTAGCTTCCACTGGAGACACCCATCTGGGGGTTTTGTTTTCCAACAGATCTTTATATCTTATCCAAACATTAAACAATGCTTTTCTGACAATATGATTTTTAAAGGCCCTATGCAGCTTAATTTTATCATACCATAGATATGCGTGCCAACCAAATGCATTATTAAAACCTTCCAAATCCAAAATGTCTGTGTTCTCGAGGAGCATCCACTCTTTCAGCCAGCAAAACGCTGCTGCCTCATAGTACAATTTTAAGTCCGGCAGGGCAAAACCCCCTCTTTCTTTTGCATCTGTAAGTATTTTAAATTTTATTCTGGGCTTTTTGCCCTGCCAGACAAATCTCGCAATGTCTTTCTGCCACCTCTTGAAACAGTCCATCTTGTCAAGAATCTGCAAAGTTTGAAACAAAAATAGCATTCTAGGCAATACATTCATCTTAATCACTGCAATTCGGCCTAACATTGACAATTTCAAATTTGACCATATTTCTAGATCTTTTTTAATTTCTGACCAACATTTTTCATAGTTATCCTTATACAAATTCAAATTTTTAGATGTCAAATAAACCCCTAGGTATTTCACCTTCTTGACCACCGTCAACCCTGTCTCCTCTTGGAATTTCTCCTTCTCCATATCTGTTAAATTTTTTCCTAAAACTTTAGTTTTTTGTTTATTCAACTTAAATCCGGCTACCTGGCCAAACTGTTGGATTATTTCTAGCACCTTTTTCGTACTAGTGTTTGGCTCTTGCAAAGTCAATACTAGGTCATCTGCAAATGCTCTTAACTTGTAATGTTTAGCTCCGACCTGTACACCTTTGACCTGCTGGTCATTTCTAATCATATTCAGCAACACCTCCAGAACCAAAATAAAAAGCAATGGGGAAATTGGGCACCCCTGTCGTGTTCCTTTTTCTATCTTAAGTTCCTCAGTTATTACATTATTTACAATCAACTTAGCTTTTTGTTCAGAATATATTGCACCCATACCATTCTCAAAACCTTGGCCTACCCCCATCCCATGAAGATTCTTTGTCATAAAACTCCAAGAAATATTGTCAAAGGCTTTCTCCGCGTCCACAAAACTCAATACTGCTTTAGTATTTATATTCACCTCTAACTTTTCCAAAATGTCTATTATATTCCTTACATTGTCTGCTAGGTGTCTTTTTGGGAGAAAGCCTGCTTGGTTCTTATGAATCTTTTCCATCAACACTTTTTTAAATCTTTTTGCCAAAATGTCTGCAAAAATTTTGTAATCCACATTAAGTAGTGATATTGGGCGGTAGTTCTTCAATTGAGTCTTTTCAGTCTCTGTCTTTGGTATGAGTGAAATATACGCTTCTTTCCACGATTCAGGTGCCTTTTTCCCCTCTAGAATCTCATTACAGACTTCTTTTAATGGTTGAATCAACCACTCCTTCAAAGATTTGTAGTATCTGGAAGTCAGTCCATCTGGTCCTGGAGATTTGCCCAGTTGCATATTCTGAATGGCAGCCTCTATCTCTTGTTCTGTTATTCTCTGATTCAGATCCATCTTACTTTGATGAGAGATTTTTTGTAATCCATATTTGTCAAGGAATTTATCTATATCTTCTTCATTTTGCGGTCCTTGAGTCCCTTTTTTAAAGTAGCTCAAAAAGCAATTTCTAATTTCATTAGGTTTAGATATGTTCTTTCCATCCACTTCTAGGCTTGTAACTGTATTTAATTTCTGCCTTTTCTTCAATTGCCATGCCAGGAGTTTGCCACATTTATCTGCCGATTCAAATGTCTTTTGTTTCATTTGCTTTATCTTCCATTCAATCTCTTGGTTCATCAATTCCATATATTGTGCTTGATATAACTTAATCTCTCTTAAAATCTCCTGGGACTTTGGTTTTACTCTTAATTTTTTCTCTCCTTCCTTTATCTTTTCCAAAATCTTTTCCTTTTTCTCATTCTGTTTCTTCCTCTTTATTGAGTTTTGTTGAATCAAAAAACCTCGCATCACAGCTTTGCTTGCGTCCCAGATCACTCTTTTTTCCACATCGGCCCTTAAATTTATTTCAAAATAGTCCTTTAAAGTTTTTTGGGCCTTCATGAGGATCTCCTTATCTCGAAAGAGGGTGTCATTCATTCTCCATCTAAATTGACCAGTTGTTGTAAGTTTCATTTCCATCTTCACAGCGTTATGGTCGGAGCAAGTTTTTGGGCAGATTTCTACCTTCTTAATCTTTGGAGCCATCCCACTAGTAATCCAGATTTGGTCGATTCTGGTCCAGGTCGTCATTGCTTGGGAGAAAAAGGTTCCCTCTCTCTCAAGAGGGTTCCTTGTTCTCCATATGTCTATTAAGTCCATATTTTCCGTCATTTCAAAAAAAGTCTTAGGAAGTCTCCCTTCCTTGGTAACTGTCAGTCTTTGTGCCTTGTCCATGTTAGTGGAGACCACACCGTTCATGTCTCCCATAATTATCATATTATAATCCAGATAGTCCGTCAAAGTTTCATGAAGTTTCTTGAAGAATTCAGCTTTACCTTCATTTGGTGCATAAATTCCAACTATCAAAAATTTTTCTCCTTGTACTTGTATCTCAACTGCCAAATATCTCCCTTGTTCATCTTTAAACATCATTTTTGGAGCCCATTTCTCTTTTACATAGATCACAACTCCTCTTTTTTTGACTTTGTCTGATGAGATAAATTCTTGTCCTAGTCTTTTGTTTATAAGTAATCTCCTGTGAGCTCTGGTTATATGGGTTTCTTGTAGGCATATCAAATCCAGTTGTTCTCTGTTCAGAATATGAAAAACTTGTCGTCTCCTCAAAGGCATATTGAGCCCATTACAATTCCAACTAAGGAATTGCAGAGCCATCTTGTTATTTTTCTGACACTCCTCCAACAGCTCCAAGTTGTTGCTCTTCCTCTGATGGTGGTGGAATGTGTCCAAACGAAAGATTCAAAATGTCTATTGCTCTCCTCTGTTCTGCAATTGGGTCCACAGTTCCCTTCTGTAGGTCCTCTCGGTTTCTTTCCAAAAATTTCTCTTTGTCTTGTATAGTCTTTATTTTCACCTTCTTCCCCTTGTAATCGAAAGACAATCCCTGTGGAAATTCCCACCTAAAGAGGATGGTATTCTTCTTTAACAAAAAAACTAGATCCTTATAGAAGGTTCTCAGATCCAAGATATATTTTGGGATGTCTTTAAAAATCTGTACAGCTGAATTTCCAATTTGCAAGGCCTTTCCAAAATGTAGTCTTAATATTTTGTCTCTTTCTTCCTTGGATCTAAGGGTAATCAAACAATCCCTCGGGGTCTTTCTGTTCTGTTTTTTACCCAGTCTAAACGCTGTTGTGATTTTAAATTCGTCTTCCTCCAAATCTTCCCAGCAGTCAGCAAACTCTTGTGTTAAAAACTCCATGAGATTGTCACCTTCGTTCTCTGGAATTAATCTCAATTTCAAATTTCTCTCTTTTCTCTGTAATTCCCACAAAGCCAGAGTTGCGTCATGCTCGTGCACCTTTTTGGCAATCGGTTCTAAGTTCTCTTGAGTCTCTCCAGCAATAGCTCTAGCTTCTTCCGCAATTTTACGTGTTGCAGAATTTTCCTGGACCAATTTGTTTATAGATTCTGTGTTCAGATCTAATCTTGCTGATAACTCTGTTAATTTTTGTGTATTTTCTGAGCTCTGCTTTGTTAGAGTCTCCAGGGATTGGTTTATCTTAAGTAAAGCTTGTGTCACAGCATCCATGGAGACAGCTGTCACTTTTTCTTGTCCTGTTATTCCTGTAGGTCCTGTAGGGGTTGCGCCTGTAATCGAGCCTCTCTTCTTTTGTTGCTGTTGCTGTTGCTGGTGCTGTTGTTGTTGTCTAGTCTTAGCTCTTGTGGCTATCTCTTCTAGTGGACCACTCATGTCCCAAGGTCGTTTCCCACGGGAACCGTTTCCCGATGGAAAATTCCACTGTCTTGAGCTATATCGGCCTTTACTTTACCCTCTAGGGGGAGCAAATCAAAATGTCCAGATACAGAGACAAAGAAAATGTCCAAATACAAAAAGAAAGAAAGAAAGTTTAAAACAAGTATATCAGGAGGCTTGTAAATATAAATTGCAGCAGTTTTCCAGTAGATACTGTCTCAGCCTACTCTGGTATACTGTAGCAAAAGAATCCAGGAACTTTGTATCACAATGTAACCTTCACAGGGAAAAGTCAGTTCAGTGCCCTATTGTCTTATTTAGCAGTCCGTTTCAGGTTATTGAGGCAGCAGAAATTTTTTTCTTTTAAATAGATCATGCAGTTACTAATGTCTCTTTTGCCTCCCCTCTGCCCTGCTAGCTAGAGGGGAGATCTAAAGTCCAAATGTCAGATTTAATTAATCAAAGGCAATGTCTCTTGCGGATGCAGCTTTAAAGTTTCGTTGCTTTCACTTTCATGCAGTCGGGGGAAGGCAGACTTCCTTAATTTTCACCTCCCCGTTTTCAGCCAAATTTCCAGACTTTAGTTTCAAATAGACGTTCAGTCTTACTCACGGGTTTTTTCAGTCCGAAATTTACAGGAAGGAATCGGCGCTCTCCGCTAATAGCGACGCGGCTTCACCCTGCGGGCTGGGTAGCGATTCTCAGCACCGCGCTCCCCCGATGTCGTTCCGGAGCCTTTAAAAAGGCTCTTTCTGCGGTAAAGGGGGGCGCTCCTGGTGCCCACCGAATCTCCTCGTTCACAGGCTTCCGCGCCTGTGATTTTAGGGGTCCCCCGCTTGCCGTAGCGGGTCAGACCCGAACTCGCAGAGCAGTCCTCCTCCGGAGCTCGGAAAGAGGACCGCCATTAGCGCTGGCGCCGACCGGAAGTCACCCAGGGTCCTGATCTCTTGTGGCAGAGAGTTCCACCAGGCCGGGGCCAAGGCTGAAAAGGCCCTGGCCCTGGTCGAGGCCAGCCTAATCTCCCTGAAGCCCAGGACCTCTAACATTTTTTTATTTGCAGACTGTTAGATCCTCCGTGGAGAGGCGGTCCTAGGCTGTATTCATTCGTTTGGCCCAACGTGGGGCTCGTACCCATGACCCCAAGATTCAGAGTCTCAGCGCTCTGCCGCCTGAGCTACTCACACAGCTGCCCTCTTGTGCACCTCACCTCAAATTTGTCCGAATTGTGCATGCCTGGGATTGACTGCATGAGATGGGAGGTGGGGTGGTTCCCAAAGTCAGAGCTCAGGTAGCCAACACGGAGCCGGCCCTCACTGCCTTTCAGGTCCTTGGGGTGCTCGTAAGGCGGCTTGTGGAGCACGTTGATCTAGCAAGGGGATTCAAGAAAGCCGGGTTACGGAAATGACATGGGGGTGGGGGACATGAGGCCACATCTTTGAAGTTGTTCCAATGTTACAAATATACATACCTTTGACTTGACAGCCCAAGAAAGACACGCAGAAAATCTATGCTTTAACCGACTCTCCTCATTCCGCCATTTGAACGAATTTGGGCTCCACCTCCCTCCATGAGCCAAGAAGCAGGAAGTCATGTAGGCAGCAGGAACAGGGCATCCCGCCAGAATTCCCCAAGCCTGAGAGCACATACACGGCACCCCACCGAGGGAGGGACCAAGGGGGCAACCATAGACATCTGCCAAGGCAGTTTAGCAAGGCAGGTGTTCTGAATGCCCATCTCCAGACAAGTCCAGTGGGAAAGGACGTGTCAAGAGTTTTATTGTTCTTTCAGTGATGGAGATTTAAGGGGTCTGATAAAGGGACCTCATAGTGAATGCATAACCCTTGTATACCCCTCCTCATTTGTGATGTGCTAGTGATGTAGTGATGATGTATCAACGATGCTGCTTGAAGTGTATTCTGGGGGGAAGAAGGAAGTTTTAAAAGTTGACATTGCCCCATGCTCGGGGTTCTTACTCCTGGGCAGACCTGTGGTGCAACAGTAAGAATCATGGTCTACTGACCACTGTTTTGCTCCAAATTACCGGGCTGGGACTTCCTCCTTTTACTGACAGCATGGACCCATGGGGGACAAGTGCCCCGGTGAGCTAGGCTGTCAAGGAGTCACTCACCCTGGAATTTTTTCGCTTAACAGCCATTGGCGCCAATACAGAGCAGGCTTCCTAAACCTTGGCCCTCCAGCTGTTTTCAAACTACAGTGCCCATCATCCCTGACCACTAGACCTGCTAGCTAGGGACCATGGAGCTGTAGGCCAAAAGCATCAGGAGGGCCAAGGTTGAGGAAGCCTGATAGAGAGCTCTACCTCTCTTTCAAATCAGAGCCGGCAAAGGCGGTGGAGTTCCTGTGCGGGTGCCTCGAGGCGGTTGGAGGATGGATGGCAGCTAACTGGTTGAGGTTGAATCCTGACAAGACTGAAGTTCTGTGGTGTGTGGGCGGGTGGGGGGGACTCCCTGGTCCTGAACGGGGCAACTGTGCCCCTGAAGGACCAGCTGCACAGTCTGGGGGTCATTTTGGACCCATGGAGGCACAGGTCTGTTCTGTGTCCAGGGCAGCTCTATCTGGGATGCAGGATAAGACCCTCCCTGCCCACGGACTCTCTTGCCAGAGTGGCGCATGCTCTTGTTATCTCCAGCTTGGACGACTGCAATGCGCTCTATGTGGGGCTACCTTACTGCAATTAATCCAGAATGTGGTAGCCAGACTGGGGGCCGTGAACAGCCGCAGAGACCACATAACACCAGTCTTGAAAGACCTGCATTGACTCCCAGTACGTTTCCGGGCACAATTCAAAGTGTTGGTGCTGACCTTGAAAGCCCTAAACAGCCCAGCAGATGAAACTTTCCTCTGGTTGTCAATATTAAGAGGATGCCAGCAAGATCAAACCTTTCTGTAAAATAAAGGATTTAAATCCAGTCTGACTGAGACCACATACCACCGGTCCCAAGAGATCTGCTTTGGCTCCCAGTACGTTTCCAAGCACAATTCATAGTGTCGGTGCTGACCTTGAAAGCCCTCAATGGCCTCGGCCCAGTAGACCTGAAGGAGCATCTCCACCCCGGACACCGGGGTCCCTCTCCCGAGGGCCTTCTGGCGCTTCCCTCCCTGCAAGAAGCCAAGTTACAGGGAAGCAGGCAGAGGGCCTTCTCGTGGTGACGGCCGCCCTGTGGAACGCCCTTCCATCAGATGTCAAAGAAATAAGCAATTATCTCACTTTTAAAAGACATCTGAAGGCAGCCCTGTTTAGGGAAGTTTTTAAATATTTAATGCTGTCTTGTGTTTTTAATATTTGGTTGGCAGCCACCCAGAGTGGCTGAGGATACCCAGACAGATGGGCAGGGTAGAAATAATAAATTATTATATATTATTATATATCCAAAGCCAACATGAAAGCATTCAAACTCTGACGGAACGGAGCGGCGCACACCTCTTCACAGCATAGACCCACCTTGTCCAGGCAAAGGTTCCCATGTCTCTCGGCAATAGCCTTTCGGAAGCCGTGAGACAGTGGATACAGCATGCTGTGATGGGGGTGCACCGAAGGGAGCCGGTTCTTCTCCAGCTGGTCAGCCACAATACTGACAAGCTTCTTCATTCTCTCGTCGTAATCGGTCCAATCACAGACGATCTGAAAGGGGGCAAAGAAAACCAGGGTTCTAGATTCAGGTAGGTAGCCGTATTGGTCTGATGAAGTCAAAATATATATAAAAATTGTCCAGTAGTGCCTTAGAGACCAACAAAGTTTGTTCTTGGTATAAGCCAGGCACCCCAAGCCTTCGGCTCTCCAGATGTTTTAGACTACAATTCCCATCATCCCCGACCACTGGTCCTGTTAGCTAGGGATCATGGGAGTTGTAGGCCAAAACATCGGGGGGGGGGCGCAGGTTGGGGATGCCTGATATAAGCTTTTGTGTGCATGCACACTTCTTCAGATACACTGAAGCGGAAGTCCCCAGACCCTGATATACAGAGGGAGAAGTCCCCAGACCCTGCTATATAAGAGTAAGGAGAAGCCCCCAGACCCTGATATATAGTGGGAGGGTGAGTTGGGGTTTTTCTCCGAAGGGTAGTAGGAGTCAATGGGTATGGTCCACCTGCTGGCAACTGTGAATGACTGAAAAAACAAGGGATGGTACGCAGATGACCTGAAATAGTTTTAGGATATGTAATGAGACACAGTCGTCCACAGGTTGACCATACCGATTGATTCCTACTACCGTTCAGAGAAATACCCCGCCCCACCCTCCCTCTAAATATCAGGGTGTGGGGACTTCCGCTTCAGTGTATCTGAATAAGTCTGCCTGCACATGAAAGCTTAGACACAGAACAAACTGAGTTGGTCTCTAAAGTGACATTGGACAATTCCTGAATTAGGTGACGCTTTTACCATTACCGTGGTACCTTGGGACTCAAACGCCTCGGTTCCCAAATGCCGGAAACCCTGGGAGTGTTGGCCCTTAAAACTCTGCCTCACCTGCAAACAGTGCGCCAGGTTGCAGTAAGCGTCAGGAAAATCCGGCTTCAGTTTCAAGGCGGTGCAATACGAAGCAATTGCCTCTGGGATGTTTCCGGAATCCTAGAAAGGGAGGGATATTTCAGCAATTGCCACTAGCTTTTTTCTCAACCATCAAAACCAAAGATGAAGAACAGACAGAAGGCACGATGATCCACACCTGGTAGACTTATAAAGTAACATTCAACAATCATTGGAATAGAACAGGGGTCGGCAAACTTTTTCAGCAGGGGGCCGTCCACTGTCCCTTAGACCTTGTGGGGGCCAGACTAGATTTTGGGGAGGGGGAAAAAGGAACGCATTCCTATGTCCCACAAATAACCCAGAGGTGCATTTTAAATAAAAGGACACATTATACTCGTGTCAAAACATGCCGACTCCCGGCTAGATTGAGAAGGCCATGGGGCCGTAGTTTGCCTCCCCATGCTATAGAATAATATTGAGTATCAGCATGTAAAAATTCAATAGAAACCTACTCTTAACAATTACAATAAATTGTAATTAATCGTACAATAAATGAATATTACAATGAATGATTATTGTAATTGATCATAGAATAAATGTTACAATAAATGGTTATAAAACAATGGCAAGTCACAGTGTCTACAATAGCCGCAGCGAGAATCTTAACAGACAAAGGATGGAAAGGAGAATCCCATCCCTACTAAGTTGGCGTAGCTAGCAAAAAGGCTAAAATACGCAGAATTAGCAAGATTATAATACAGGCAGAATTACGAGAGGTTTTGGAAGAAACATTTCATAGAGAACAGGACACTTGCAGAGTACAGTGGTACCTCTGGATGTGAATGGGATCCATTCCGGAGCCCCGTTCGCATCCTGAAGCGAATGCAACCCGCATCTGCACGTCGCAATTCGCCGCTTCTGCGCATGACATCATTTTGAGGGTCTGTGCATGCGGCGAAACCCGCAAGTAACGTGCTCCGTTACTTCTGGGTCACTGCGGAGCGCAACCCAAAAATATTCATCCTGAAGCATATTTAACCCGAGATAGGACTGTATTGTCTAAATTTACAGGGGTGCCCAAATTTTCCCAAAGAGGGCCAGATTTGACATGAGGGCGGGGCAAATTTGTTGAGCTGTTTTAGGATTTAACCCCAAGGTTGTTGAGCTCTTTTTAGGATTGAAGTTGTTGAGCATTGGGGGGGGGGGGGTTGCCCCAGTAAGTAAACCAGGTTACGCTCCCCGGCCACACGCTGGACATGTGTGGTCTAAAAAAAAAATGTTGGGAAAATTTAAATTCTTTGGCAGGTGTGGATTGACAAAGGACAGCAGGAAATATGACAAAACCAATGCATGTTGAGATCTAGGAGAGACGAGCAAAAGGGCGCCATCGGAAATGTGACGTAGGGGTGGGACTTCCGGAGGCGGCGCGAAACAAGTAATGGCGGTCCTCTTTGCGCTGCGAAGAGGGGCTCCGCAGGAAAGGGTCGTTCGCTGCGGCAAAGCGACGACCCATTAAGTAAAACCACGAGCAGAACGAGCTCGTGGCCGTGGGATCCGGCGGGCACCAAGAGCGACCCCCAAAACGAAGAAGGGACCCCGTAAGGGGCTCCGGAAGCGCGGAGGGGAAGCGGTGCTGTGGATTCATCGCTCTTTCTGCGGGAGTGAAGCCGCGCGGCTGTTACTGATGAGCGCCGACCTTTCTTCCTTAATATTGGATTACAAATCAACTACTCGTGAGTAAGATTTACTCGGAATTGGATTACAAATTTATGAATTTGGCTGAAAGCGGGAGACGAGAAAAAGGAAGTCCGTCTCCCGGTGGTGCTTAGTGATCAAAGGCAAAGGAACTGACAAGCTGGAAGCAACAGGAAAAGGCTTTAAATTGGGAAATACATGCGTCTGGTGAAGCTAGCAATTGAAGGGAAAGGCAAGTAACTTTTACTTTTTTTTTGACATAGTGTTTACTTCAAGTGGGGACTATCTTCTTTATTGGACTTTAAAACTTCGAAAACCCCAGCCTCGGACTTGCAGGGGGTAAAAGGCTTCTTTGCGGATACAATTACAAAGTTGAAATGGATATATAGAGGCAGCACTGGTGGATACAATTTAATAACTGTATCTTGCACCTCAAGACAAACTACTGGCAACATTGAAAGGGCTCTGCTAGAGGGGAAAAAGTCTTCTCTAAGGACTATTGCTTACTTATTTAACTGCAGAAACTTTAATGGCGACTGAAACTTTCTTCCTTCTTTCTTGAATTGTAACAATACTCCCTCTAGTGGGCTTGGGATTTACAACTCTCTGGGAACCAACTTTGTTTTGACTCTCTGTGGCTTGGTTGTTTACTTTGAAGCCTGTCTTTCCCATGGAACTTTTGACAGTTTGACCTTGAATCTAAAGACAGGTGTGGAATGAGTGGCCCACCAAGAACAAGAGCTTCATCGAAAGCAGGGAAAGGCCAACTGGTACAAACAACTTTGATCTCTCAGGCTCGCAGATCTTCAGTCCCTGCTGTTCTACAGGGAGCTGCATCAACAACAGCAGCTCCACCCAAGGAAGCTGATCAGCCAACAGCTGAGGACATGGCAGCAGGGAGCACCAACACTCTCTTAGAGGAAATGCTACAACAATTTGCAATTTTGAATAAAAAGGTTGATGACCAATCGGCAAAAGTTGATTTAGCCATATCTTCAATTACCAAACTTTCTGAACAGGTGGCTAAGCATTCACAAGATATTGGAAACTTAAAGGACGCCACATCTGAAAATCGGAAGTTGGCCGAGGCTGCGAATGAAAAAGCGGGTGAAGCAATTCAGAAAGTGGAGGAATTGAAAGGAGAGGTAAGGCCGCTACACAAACATATTAGCGACCAGCAAACCCACCTGGCTCTAGCGGAACTGAGAAACAGGGAAAATAATTTAAGATTACGTTCCATCCCAGAGATTGAGAAAGAGGACCTGATTGGTTTTTTGACAGCAGAATTTTCTAAATTCTGGGGTATAAAGGAAGATACGGATTTTAAAATAACAACTGCATTCAGACTGGGAAGAGTTACCAGGAAAGACAGGCCCAGAGACTGTTTGATTATTTTAAGGGCCAAGCAGGAGAGAGACAAGCTACTGGACCTACATTTTAACAAAGCACTCGAGATCCAGGACAGAAGAGCACAAATTTACAAGGATATTCCTAAACAATTATTGGATCTCAGATCTAACTACACTGACCTAGCTGGACTGTTGAGAGGCAACGGAATACCGTACAGGTGGGAGTTTCCACAAGGTATATCATTCAACTACAAAGGAAAGAAGACTAAAATCAAAACGAAAGAGGACAGCCAGAAGTTTCTGCACGACCACGGAGAAGACCTGCAGAAAGGAACAGCAACTCTTTGGCCTCCACCAGAGTCTGGAAAAGAACCAGCACCCTCGGATTTGGACAAAAAAGAAGACGCCCCATAAGAGCAACAACAGATTGATACAGGATGTCTCTGCAGCTGTATAGCTGGAATATTAATGGCGCAAATTCCCCGGAAAAACGCAAAAGGATATTCCATATTTTAAAGAAAGAAAATTTGGACATAATATGTTTACAAGAAACACATGTGACCAGGCTCCACAGGAAGGTGTTAATAAACAAAAGACTAGGCCAAGAATTTATTTCATCAGACAGAGTCAAAAAGAGAGGCGTGGTGATCTATGCAAAGGAGAATTTATCACCAAAATTCTTGTTTAAAGACGAACAAGGAAGAACCCTGGCAATTGAAATACAAATCCAAGGAGAAAAAGTTTTGATTTTAGGAATCTATGCACCGAACGAGGGGAAATCAGAATTCTACAAGAAGCTACATGAGACATTACTGGACTATCTGGACTATTCTAATATCATTATGATGGGAGATATGAATGGGGTCGTCTCTACTCTTATGGACAAGTCACAGAACCAGAATCTGACTAAAGATGGAAGACTACCAAAAACCTTCTTTGAACTAACTGACAATATGGATTTGATTGATTTATGGAGGACGAGAAACCCCCTAGGTAAAGAAGGAACTTTCTTTTCTGAGGCCCACCTGTCATGGACAAGAATCGACCAAATTTGGACAACCAGAGGGCTGGCACCTAAGACTACAAGAGTAGAAATCTGCCCAAAGACTTGCTCCGACCATAACGCTCTGAAAATGGAAATGAGATTTACTACTGCCGATTCCTTCAGATGGAAAATGAATGACAACCTGCTAAGAGATCAAGAGATTGTAAAGAAGGCCCAAAAAGCTTTAAAGGACTACTTTGAAATTAACTTGAACACCTCGGTGGAAAAAAGAATAATCTGGGACGCAAGTAAAGCTGTTATGAGAGGGTTTCTGATACAACAGAATACGATTAAGAAAAAATTCTGGAATGGGAAAAAGGATAAGATACTAGAGAAGATAAGAGAAGGAGAGAAAAAACTAAGATTGAATCCAAAATCAAAAGAGACTCTAAGAGAAATCAAATTCCACCAATCACAATATATGAAATTGATCAACCAAGAAGTGGAATGGAAAATCAAACAAATGAAACAAAAATCTTTTGAATCTGCGAATAAATGTGGGAAACTGCTAGCTTGGCAGTTGAAAAAGAGACAAAAATTAAATTATGTTACCAATCTAGAAGTTGAAGGGAAAAATATTCAGAAACCGGGAGAAATTAGAAAGTGCTTCCAGAAATATTTTAAAAAACTTTTTACACAAGGGTCCGAGGAAGTAATTGAGATAGAACAATTCTTGAAAGACAATGGCCTACCAGAATTATCCCAAGAGAAGAGATCAATCTTGAATTGTAAAATAACACAACAGGAAATTGAGGATGCCATTCAGAATATGCAGCTAGGCAAATCTCCAGGCCCTGATGGACTTACCTCCAAGTACTATAAGATGTTAAAAGACTATTTGATACAACCATTAATGGAGGTTTGCAACCAGATTATGGAGGGAGGAAGGGCACCAGATACGTGGAAAGAAGCATTCATCACACTGATACCTAAAGTGGAAACTGAAAAGACTCAACTCAAGAATTACCGTCCCATCTCACTCCTAAACGTGGATTACAAAATATTTGCAGACATTTTGGCAAATAGATTTAAGAAGGTTTTAAATGAAGTAATTCATAAGGACCAAGCAGGCTTTCTCCCAGGTAGACATTTGTTTGATAACACTAGGAATATTATTGATATTCTGGAACTTTTACAAACAAATATTAACACTAAAGCAGTGTTAATTTTTATTGATGCGGAGAAAGCCTTTGACAATATTTCTTGGAAATTTATGAAGAAAAACTTGGAAGGGATGGGAGTGGGAAGGGGGTTTGAGAACGGAATAGAAGCAATCTATTCCGAACAAAAAGCTAAGTTGATAGTGAACAATGTGGTGACAGAAGAACTCCAGATTGAAAAAGGAACACGCCAGGGGTGCCCCCTGTCCCCTTTATTGTTTATTTCAGTCCTGGAGGTTTTGCTGAACATGATAAGGAAGGATCGGCAGGTACAAGGAATACGGGTCGGAGTGAAACAATATAAACTGAAAGCATTTGCAGATGACTTGGTTTTAACATTAGAGGAGCCAGAATCTAGTACAAAAAAAGTACTGGAACTGATACAGAAATTTGGTCGGGTGGCGGGTTTCAAGTTGAACAAACAAAAAACTAAGGTGTTAGGGAAAAATTTGACAGCTACTGAAACAGAAGGGTTTCAGAAGGAAACAGAACTAAACATTGTTAAAAAAGTGAAATACCTGGGGGTTAATCTCTCTTCCAAGAACCTGAATTTATTTAAAGATAATTACGAGAAATGTTGGTTAGAAGTTAAAAAAGATTTAGAAATTTGGTCAAGACTGAAGTTATCCTTGTTAGGCCGAATTGCAGCTATAAAAATGAACGTTTTGCCAAAGATGTTGTTTCTGTTTCAGGCCTTGCAGATTGTGGACAGAGTGGAATGTTTTGGAAAGTGGCAGAAGGATATCTCTAAATTTGTCTGGCAGGGCAAAAAGCCCCGAATAAAGTTTAAAATACTAACTGATGCAAAGGAGAGAGGGGGATTTGCCCTGCCGGACTTAAGGTTATATTACGAAGCTGCAGCCTTCTGCTGGATGAAAGATTGGATTTTGTTGGAAAACACTGATGTCCTGGATCTGGAAGGCTTTAATAACTCGTTAGGTTGGCATGCGTATTTGTGGTATGACAAGGCAAAAACATATGGAATGTTTAAAAACCATATTGTCAGAAAAGCAATATTTATGGTCTGGAAAAAATACAAAGACTTATTAGAAAGCAAAACTCCGAGGTGGGTATCACCAATTGAGGCCAAAGCTCGGAAAAAACCCAATATGGAGGCCTACTGGCCGAAATATTGGGAAATAATAGAAAATATTGGAGGTAAATGGAGGCTGCAGAGCTTCGAAAAATTACAAAGTATGGTGCAAGGTTGGCTACATTATGCCCAAATTAATGAGGTTTTTAAGCTAGACAAAAAAATAGGATTCCAGGTGGAAAAATCGAAACTTGAGACAGAGCTGTTAGAACCAAAGACCAAGTTATTATCGAGAATGTATAACTTGCTGCTTAAATGGAACACTCAGGATGAGACAGTTAAATCAGCTATGATAAAATGGGCTCAGGACATTGGATATAACATCATGTCAGAAGACTGGGAGAGGTTATGGACCACCGGTATGAAGTTTACTGCATGTAATGCTTTGAAAGAAAACATTATGAAAATGGTATACAGGTGGTACATGACCCCGGTCAAGCTGGCTAAGATATACCATTTGTCCGATAACAAGTGTTGGAAGTGTAAGGAAGCTGAGGGGACATTCTTACACCTTTGGTGGACCTGCCCAAGATTGAAGGCCTACTGGGAAATGATCTACAATGAGTTAAAAAAGGTGTTTAAATACACCTTCCCTAAGAAACCAGAGGCCTTCCTTCTGGGCATTGTCGGCCAGAAGGTGTTAAAGAAGGACAGAACCTTTTTTATGTATGCTACAACAGCAGCAAGAATTCTTATTGCTAAGCATTGGAAGACTCAAGATTTGCCCACACTGGAGGACTGGCAGACGCAATTGATGAACTACATGGAATTAGCCGAGATGACTGCAAGGATCCGAGACCTGGGAGAAGAAGCGATGGAGGAGGATTGGAAAAAATTTAAAGACTATTTGCAAAAGTATTATAAATTATATGAATCTTAAGATGTCGCATGATTCGGAATGTCAGCCCCAGCAATATAAGCAGATTATTTATGAAAGTTGAATTATCTATGGAAGAATCAAAGTTTAAATGGGTAAAAAAGAAACATTGTAAGATTTTTAAAACAATTGGAATATAAGAGATTTAAACTTGAATAGTAATTGAAAATACAAAAAACACACGAAACAAGGTTATAACTTGCTGATAACTTTATTGTCAAGAATGCATTATGGGGAGACGCGGGGAAGCTCGATAGAAATTTGAAATAAGTTGATGAAATGGTCTGGTTTTATTGTTCTTGTTTCTTCTTTTTTCTTTTCTTTTTTTTATTTGCCTTTTCGTGTTCTTTTTTTTTTGTTTATTTTTTGTTATTGTTATACCTGTAATGTGGAAAAAGACGCAATAAAAATTATTATAAAAAAAAAAAAGGAAATGTGACGTAGGGGTGATTGGTTGTTTTGTGTTCCAGCTACATAGAAAGAAGAATCTTGGATTTCGCTTATATGAAGTCTTGTTCTTTGGTGTTAATGCACATTGACCCAGAAATCGCAAAGTGTGTGTAATGAGAGCAAAATAACACAACACCGCCTTTTCGCTGCCATATGCTTAGAAAGAAGCCGAATAAGCTTTGATTGGTCTTATTTCAATTCGCATGGTGTTTTTTGGGAATCACCCCCGACGATAGCAAAAAGGTGTATTGAGTGCTGTCAGGGGTTCAGGGACAGAGGCACAGGGGAGGCAGGAGATGGAGAGCGATTGGGAAGAATCCCAGGACAGCAAGGAGGAGGATGACAGTGGCCCGAGGGATTCCATGAGCCTCTCCAGCGAATCAGAGGATTCCCAGAAGGGGGCGCCTGTGGTCAGGACAAGGGGGGTCCCAGGGGGGATGCATCAGGGACAAGGGGCCAGCAGGGAATCCCAAAGCGGCAGCTGGAAATCAGGACCAGCTTTCCCACCAGAGCGTGGCAGGGGGGGGGGAGTTCCAGTGTGTCAGGGGAAGCAGCTCCGTCAGCAGGAGTGGAGGGAAGGTCAGAACAAGCCATCCTCCCGGAAGGGGAGGGGAGCAGTGAAGGGAGTAATGTAACGATCAGAAGGAAGGTTGGGAGTTGGGCACCGCGCGCCAAGTTCAAATGTACAGGCGCGCGGGAAAACAGAGAGCCCGGATGAAGAGCCAGGTCCTAAAGCCCGCAGGAGGGAGGGGGAGCAATCTGGGGATTCGGCATCAGAGGAATCCAGGAGGGGCGAAACCCCGGCGGGCAGGAAGACCCTGCGGAAAAGGGAAGAAAGAAGGAGGTGGAGCAGAGCAAGGCTCTTAAACTGGTGCAGGGGAGGGTCTGACTCAGAGGGGACTTCAATGGTCTAGCGTTACAGACGTAGACCTGTGAGCCGCGGCTGTGAAGCTGATAATGAACTTCAATAAACATTTCTGTATATAAAGAGCAACTGGCGTTGGTCCTTTGTGAGCTGGGACCTGAGGCAGCCCTGACAGTAAGTCCCCTCTCTACCTGCAATTTTTTTTTTTTTTGCAAGCTCACGAAGTTTGGCAGACATGACTACGGAGGAGCAGCTGGCAGCCCTGCAGAACGCAGTCTCGCAGCTTTCCACTGAGGTAGTGGTCTCCAGAAAGAAAGGAGAGGAAGCAGAAGCGCGTTGCAAGGATCTGCAAGCCAGGTGGGAACGTGCGTGCAAGGAAGGGTTCCCGGGGTCCAGGTCAGAGGGAATTGGACTCGGAAAGCGCGGGGGGGGGCAGCTTGGTAGCCCACTTCGATGGGAATCTGCAGCACTATCCCAGTTTCAGAGCAGATGTCGTTTATGCGCTGAATTTGCTTCGGAAGGACTTTAGAGATGAGGAGGAGAAAGTGGGCTTCATAATATCCCACCTGCATGGGGAAGCTAAAGCCTGGCTGCGCAATTTATGGCGCGACGTGGATCCTGCCCTAAGGGATTCAGACGCATTCATCGCGGCCATGGACGCTTGTTTCCAATCTACCGTGGATATAGACGTAGCAAGACGAGAAATGCATGGATTGCGCCAGGGCAAGGCTACAGTGCGACACTACCACTCCCGCTTCTTTGCATTGCTGAATGTGCTGGGCTGGGAAAAGGACTCCGTGGCAGTGAGAGATTTGTTCTGGGAGGGGCTCAATGCATCCGTCAAAGATGAGCTGGCAAGGGGGGACAGACCTCGGACCATCGCAGAGGTGGTACAGAGAGCGCTCACGATAGGAGTGCGCCACGAAGAACGCCCTTGGCACAGTGATGAGGGTCGCCAGGTGCGCGCACCAGCTAGAACGCCTCCTTTTCTTCCCAGGGACCTAGGGCACACGCACCCCACGCCTCCGCTGGGGGAGGGGGAGGAACCAATGGAGATTGGTGGTGCCAAGGCTCAGACGGCAGCCAGAGCCCCAGCACAAGGAGCAGCCAAGATGAAGCCTCCTAGAGGGGGCAGGAAGTGTTACATCTGTGACAGTGCGCAACACATGGCCAAAGAGTGTCCCCAGAGGCTCCAGAAGCACACTGCAGCCTTGGCAACAGTAAAAGAAGCAGTGCAGCGGGGGGGGCAGCTTCAGGGAAACGACAATGCCTGGCTGGAAGCAGAAGCACTGGGGCCCAGCCAGGCAAGTCAATGAAGCAGTCCTCAGAGATCTTACAACCCACAGACCCCCTCCCACCCAAACCAGTGGTGCAGCTCACCGCATCGCTCCAGCTGCCAAGTGGACTCACCCTGGAAGTCCCTATTACCGTTGACTCTGGAAGTAACGCGGACTTCGTGGGGGCGGAGTTCATCAAGCAGCATCGCATAGCGCTCCTACCAGCCACGCTTCCCTTAAACGTCGTCACAGTCGATGGCAGGAAGCTGCTGGGCGGGCAGGTGGTACACCAAACACCACCCATGGTGATGCAGATTGGAAATCACCGCGAGGTCATCAGCTTCAACGTCACCCACCTGTCAGACACGCCTATAGTGTTAGTGTCAGGGGTTCAGGAGCAGAGGCAAGGGCAAGGGAGGAAACAGAGAGCGAGGGGGAGGAGGCAGAGGAAAAGATGAGTGATGACGACGACCCGAGATCTCCGAGTCTTTCCAGTGAATCAGAAGATTCACAGAAAGGAGCACCAGTGGCCAGGGCAAGGGGGGAGCCTAGGGGGACACCCCAGGGAGATAGAGCCAGAGGGGACTCAGAGGAGAGCAGTTGGAAATCGGGACCAGCGTCACCGCCAGAGAGCAGGGAAGAGGAAGGGAGCCAGGGATCAAGCGCTGGCAGCTCACAACAGGGGGGAGGGCATGAGTCAGGAGTGGCCACACCTCCATCGGGGAGCGAAGAAACGGTCAGACGGAAAGTGGAAGGTTGGGCGCGCGCGCCAAGTTCAAATGCACAGGGAAGTGACGCAGTAGGCAGCCCTGAAAGAGAGCCAGGTCCTAAAGCCCGGCGCAAGGAGACAGGAGAGTCCGGGGGGTCCGCGTCAGAAGAATCCAGGAAGGAAGAGACCCCGGGGGGCAAGTGGTGAAGCAAACGCCACCTATGGTGCTGCGGCTTGGAAATCACAGGGAAATCATCAGCTTCAACGTCACTCAACTATCGGACACGCCCATTGTATTGGGCATGAGTTGGCTGGACAAGCACAGCCCAACGCTGGCTTGGTACCAGAGGCAGCTGACCTTCGGCTCTTCCTTTTGTGCTGAAACAGCCAGGGGCCCCTCCTTCCTTCCCAGAGAAGCAGCGCGTGCGCAATCCATGCCTCCAACAGGAGGAGGGGTGGAACCTATGGAGGTTGGAGGTGCAAGGGCTCAGTCAGCAGCCAGAGCCCTAGCACCGGCAACAGTGAAAGCGAAGCCTCCTAGAGGGAACAGGAAGTGTTATATCTGCGAGGATCCACAGCATATGGCGAAAGAGTGTCCCCGGAGGCTCCACAAGCACACTGCAGCCTCAGCAATGGTGACTGCAGCAACGCAGCAAGGAGAACCACAGCAGGGAAACGACGATGTCTGGCTGGAGGAAGAGGCACTGGGGCCCAGCCAGACGTGTCAGTGAAGCAGTCCCCAGAGATTTTACCGCCCATGGACCCCCTCCCGCCCAAACCAGTAGTGAGGCTCACCGCATCGCTCCAGCTGCCCAATGGAATCACCATGGACGTGCCAATCACCATTGACTCAGGAAGCAATGCGGACTTTATAGGGCAGGACTTTGTCGACCGGCACGCTATACAGTTGCTGCCTGCCACGCTGCCCCTGCAGGTTGTCACGGTGGATGGCAGGGAGCTGCTAGGGGGGCAAGTGGTGAAGCAGACACCACCAATGGTGATGCGGCTTGGGAATCACAGGGAAATCATCAGCTTCAACGTCACTCAACTATCGGACACGCCCATTGTATTGGGCATGAGTTGGCTGGACAAGCACAGCCCAACGCTGGCTTGGTACCAGAGGCAGCTGACCTTCGGCTCTTCCTTTTGTGCTGAACACTGCATCGTGCCCCGGCAGGAAGGAGAGGAAGAGGAGTCACAGCTGCTGCTAGGCACGCTGCAAGCGATTCCACACAAGTACGCAGAATTTTTGGAGGTTTTCTGCGATCAGGAGGCGGACAGGCTACCCCCCCACAGACCATATGACTGCAAAATTGACCTGCTGCCGGGGGCGGCGCTGCCTAAAGGGAAGCTGTATTCCATGTCTGAGGACGAACTGCAGGAACTCAAAGAGTTCATAGATCATAATTTGGAGCGCGGTTTCATCCGGGAGTCCAAGGCAGCGGGGGGCAGTCCTGTATTCTTTGTTAAGAAGCGGGACATGCCCCAAAAAAGGCTTGTAGTGGACTATCGCATCTTAAACAGTGTGACCAAGCCATCAGACTTCCCCATGCCCCGAATCGACGACCTCCTCGCAAAGGTACGGAAGGGCAGCGTGTTCACCAAGTTAGACCTGCGAGGGGCGTACAACCTCATTCGCATGCGGGAGGGAGATGAGTGGAAGACAGCCATGTTTACGCCACTGGGCACCTACGAATATAGAGTTATGCCTTTTGGATTGCAAAATGGCTCCCACGTTTTTCAAGCGTTCATGCATCACGTGTTGGCGGGGCTCCTCTACAAGACGTGCGTCTGTTTCTTAGATGACATCCTGATCTTTTCGGAATCGCAGCAGGAGCATGACAGACACGTCAAGGAAGTGCTGAGCAGGCTGCAGCAGCATAGGCTCTACGCCAAGCTGGAGAAGTGCCAATTCGACGTGACGGAGGTGGATTTTCTGGGCTACAAGTTGTCTGACAAGGGGCTCGCCATGGACAGCGCCAAGGTTCGAGCAGTGTTGGATTGGAAAAGCCCGCGCAACCGGAAGGAGGTCCAACGATTTGTCGGCTTCGCGAACTTCTATCGCAAGTTCATCAAAGGCTTCGCTATGCAGACAGCGGCCATCACGGACACGCTTAGCTCCAAGAAAAAGAAGTTCATCTGGACGGAGCAGGCGGAGCGGTCCTTTCAGGCACTCAAACGTCTCTTCGCGTCGGAAGAGCAGCTGCTGCATGTCGACCCCAGCAGGCCGATGAGGGTGGAGACAGACGCCTCGGACAGAGCCGTGGGAGCAGTCCTGCTGCAGAGAGACCCGCAGGGGGTTTGGCGGCCGGGGGCGTTTTACTCCAGGAAGCTCAGCAAGTCCGAACAGAACTACACCATCTGGGACAGGGAGTTGCTGGCCATTCATGCAGCATTCAAAGCGTGGAGGCACTTCCTGATCGGCGCCAAGCACACGGTGCAGGTCTGCACGGACCACAAGAATCTGGAGCACTGGCACACGGCACAGTTCCTGAATCAGAGGCAGATACGTTGGGCTGAGTTCTTTGCGAACTTCGACTTCCGAATAGAGTATGTCCCGGGGGACACCAACATCATGGCGGACGCGCTCTCCCGTAAGCCACAGTATCTGGAGGACGCCACGCCAGCGGCCGCCATGCACATCTTCGCACCAACAGTGTGGGCGTGCGCTGCGGCGACAGTGGACCTGGAGGCGGTGCGACGAGCGTTGCAGAATGACTCCTTCGCGCAAGCAAAGATGGCAGAGGTGCAAAGGGGCACGGCAGCGACCGACGGGTTCCAGCTGAGAGATGGATTGCTCATCCGTAAAGGGGCCATCTACGTGCCGGGAGACGAACTTCGCGCCAAGGTACTGCAGCAGCTGCACGACGCGCCCACTGCAGGGCACTTTAGCAAGGAGAAGACGGTGGAATTAGTCGCCAGGGACTTCTGGTGGCCCGGAATGAGAGGGGAGGTCGCGGACTACGTGGTGAGGTGCGACACCTGCCAGAGGGCCAAACCAGTACACAGACCGCCGGCCGGACTGTTGGAACCGCTGCAAACTCCGGTCGAACCATGGGAGAGAGTGGCCCTGGACTTTGTCACGGATCTGCCCAGCTCGAGGGGCAAGACGGCCGTGCTGGTGGTGGTGGACTTGTTCTCCAAGATGGCACATTTCATCCCGTGTGCGAAGGTGGCCACGGCGGAACAAACCGCCAAACTGTTCATAGACCACGTGTTCAAGGTTCACGGTCTGCCACGGTCTATTCTGTCCGACCGCGGGCGGCAGTTCATCTCGAATTTCTGGCAGAAGCTGATGGGCTTCCTAAACGTCAAGATCAACCTGGCGTCGGCGAGACACCCGCAGACCAACGGGCAAGCGGAGCGGGTCAATGCCATCATGCAGCAGTACCTGAGATGCTATGCGAATCAACAGCCTGCGACGTGGGTGGATTACCTGCCGCTCGCCGAGTTCGCCTACAACAACACGAAGCACGTGTTCACGGGGGTCACGCCGTTCTTCGCCAACAACGGGAGGCACCCCAGAACCTTCCCGGGACTGGAAAGAATGGTGGAGGGGGAGCCGCAAACAGCAGATGCGTTCGCGTCGGAGTTGCAGGAGGTCCACGATCAGCTGCGGCGGCACCTGGAGCTGGCCAAACACGCATACAAGGTGCAGGCGGACAAACACAGAAGGGTTGGCGAAGAGATCCATGTGGGAGACTGGGTCTGGTTAGCAGCCCACGCATTGCCGGCCAGGTCGTTGGCCAAGAAGAAACTAGGGCATAAGCAACTGGGGCCCTACCAAGTCGAAGAGCAGGTCAACCCGGTGGCTTTCAGACTGGCGCTTCCGGAGGGTTCCAGAATGCATCCGGTGTTCCACAGATCGGTGCTCACTCCCTACAAGGCACCGCACAGGTTTCAGGAACCCGGAACGGCGCCGAGTCCGCTCAGAGAAAGAACCGGGCACGCGGGAGTGGCACAGGAGGAGCGCATCAACGAAGTCACGGAGATTTTGGACTCCAGGTGGGGGGAAGAGGGAGTAGAATACCTTCTCGCCAAGGAGGGCACCCCGGCCAGTGCGAACAGCTGGGTGCCGGGCTACGCCTTGGACGAACCTCTGCTCAAGGACGAGTTTCATGCCCTCTTCCCACATAGACCAATGCCAGCAGACCTTTTCGACGACTGGCTTTTCACTCCCACACTTTCTGCAAGCACGTTCCGGGGGTTCGACTCGGACGAGGACCCGATGCGAGATGCCCGTTCCCCGGAGGGGTCACCCTCGGGATCTGCCTCAGAACCCTCGTATTGGTGGGACGATAGACCAGAGGAGCAGTGGCACAAGAGGTGGCTGGAAGGTCCCGGACGAGCAACGCCGCCAGGAGGCAGTGAGGGAGAGACGGACATGGACGTTTTCGGGGACGACCTTGGTTTCGAGCACGGCGGCACAGAGATGGACGCGGAGGTGACCGTCGTCAACGAGAGCAGGGAGGAAGAACCGGGAGACTTCAAATGGAGGCCCACCACGGGAAGCGAACGGTATCCGACGTTCGTCCCTCTGCCGCAGCAGCACCCAGCTCCCGCACCGGAAGGAGGGGAGGGGGGAACGGGGGGCTTCGAGGGGGGGATGGATGTCAGGGGTTCAGGAGCAGAGGCAAGGGCAAGGGAGGAAACAGAGAGCGAGGGGGAGGAGGCAGAGGAAAAGATGAGTGATGACGACGACCCGAGATCTCCGAGTCTTTCCAGTGAATCAGAAGATTCACAGAAAGGAGCACCAGTGGCCAGGGCAAGGGGGGAGCCTAGGGGGACACCCCAGGGAGATAGAGCCAGAGGGGACTCAGAGGAGAGCAGTTGGAAATCGGGACCAGCGTCACCGCCAGAGAGCAGGGAAGAGGAAGGGAGCCAGGGATCAAGCGCTGGCAGCTCACAACAGGGGGGAGGGCATGAGTCAGGAGTGGCCACACCTCCATCGGGGAGCGAAGAAACGGTCAGACGGAAAGTGGAAGGTTGGGCGCGCGCGCCAAGTTCAAATGCACAGGGAAGTGACGCAGTAGGCAGCCCTGAAAGAGAGCCAGGTCCTAAAGCCCGTCGCAAGGAGACAGGAGAGTCCGGGGGGTCCGCGTCAGAAGAATCCAGGAAGGAAGAGACCCCGGGGGGCAGAGGGACCCAGAGGAGAACAGTCAGGCGGAAAAGGTGGAGCAGGGCTAGGATATTAAGTTGGTGCGCAAGGGGCGGAGACTCAGACGGGACTTCGCCGATCTAGCCATTAGACGTAGAGTTGCACGCAGCAGCTTGAGAATGGAAACTGTAACTCAATAAAGACTTTTACTTAATGATCGCTGGCTAGCGTGATCCTCTGTGAGCTAGGATCTGGAAGCAGCTCTGACAGTTAGGCATGAGTTGGCTAGATAGACACAGCCCAGCTTTAGCGTGGTACCAGCGGCAGCTGACCTTCGGCTCATCCTACTGCGCACAGCACTGCATCCAGACCGGCCAGGAAGAGGAGGGCCAGGAGGATGGGCAGCAGATGCACCTAGGCATGGTGCAGGCGGTGCCCCACAAGTACAAGGAGTTTTTGGAGGTCTTCTGCGAAAAGGAGGCTGACCAGGTGCCCCCTCACCGGCCCTACGACTGCGCGATTGACCTCCTGCCAGGGGCGACGCTGCCGACGGGGAAGCTGTATTCCATGTCCGAGGACGAGATGCAGGAACTCAGGGAGTTCATAGAGCACAATTTGAAGCGGGGATTCATCCAAGAATCAAAGGCAGTGGGGGGTAGTCCCGTGTTTTTCGTGAAGAAGAAGGACACGCCCCAAAAGAGATTGATCGTAGATTACAGGCTCATAAACTCGAAGACAAAGCCCAAAGCCTTCCCCATGCCCAAGATCGACGACCTGCTCGCGATGGTGCGGAAGGGGAGGATCTTCACCAAGTTGGATCTACGCGGCGCATACAATCTCATATGCATGCGGGAGGGCGATGAGTGGAAGACGGCCATGTTTACGCCGTTAGGCACCTATGAATACAAAGTTATGCCGTTTGGTCTCCAAAATGGCTCCCACTGCTTCCAAGCGTTTATGCACCACGTGTTGGCGGGACTCCTCTACAAGAAGTGCATGTGCTTCCTCGATGACATCCTGATCTTCTCGGAATCGCCGGAGGCTCACGAGAGGGACGTAAAGGAGGTCCTGCAGAGACTCCGGGAGCACAGACTTTACGCCAAACTGGAGAAGTGCCAGTTCGACGTGACGGAGGTGGACTTTCTGGGCTACAGACTGTCCGACAAGGGACTCGCCATGGACAGCGCCAAGGTCCGCGCGGTGTTGGACTGGAAAAGCCCGCTGTCAGGGGTTCAGGGACAGAGGCACAGGGGAGGCAGGAGATGGAGAGCGATGGGGAAGAATCCCAGGACAGCGAGGAAGAAGATTGCAGTGGGTTGGAGGATTCCATGAGCCTCTCCAGCGAATCTGAGGATTCCCAGGAGGGGGCGCCTGTGGTCAAGACAAGGGGAGTCCCAGGGGGGACGCAGCGAGGGCAGGGGGCCAGCAGGGGATCCCAAAGTGGCAGCTGGGAGTCAGGGCCAGCTTCCCCACCAGAGCGGAGCGAAGGGGGAGGAGATTCCAGTGTGACAGGGGAAGCAGCTCCGGCAGCAGAAAAGGAGGGGAGGTCAGAGCAAGCCATCCCCCCGGAAGGGGAGGGGAGTAGTGAAGGGAGTAGTGTAGCTGTCAAAAGGAAGGTTAGAAGTTGGGCGCGCACGCCAAGTTCAAATGTGCAGGCGCGCGGAAGAACAGGGAGCCCGGAGGAGGAGCCAGGTCCCAAAGCCCGCAGGAGGGAGGGAGAGCAGTCTGGGGATTCAGCGTCAGGGGAATCCAGGAGGGGCGAAACCCCAGCGGGCAGGAAGACCCTGCGGAAAAGGAGAGAAAGGAAGAGGTGGAGCAGCGCAAGCTTCTTAAACTGGTGCAGGGGAGGGACTGACTCAGAGGGGACTTCAACGGTCTAAGCATAACAGACGTGGGGCTGTGCGCCTCGGCTGTGGAGCGGAAAATGAACTGCAATAAACTTCTTTGTATATAAAGTAAACCGGGCGTTGGTCCTTTGTGAACTGGGACCTGAGGCAGCCCTGACACCCGCGCAATCGGAAGGAGGTCCAGAGGTTTGTCGGCTTCGCCAACTTTTACCGCAAGTTCATCAGGGGTTTCGCGAAGGAGACGGCGGCTATCACAGACACCCTCAGTTCCAAAAAGAAAAAGTTCACCTGGACGGACCAGGCGGAACAGTCTTTTCGGAGACTCAAGAGCCTCTTCGCGTCCGAAGAACAGCTGCTACACGTGAACCCCAGCAAACCAATGCGGGTTGAGACTGACTCCTCAGACAGAGCGGTGGGGGCGGTCCTGTTGCAGGAAGATCCGCAAGGGAACTGGAGGTCCTGCGCTTTCTACTCCAGGAAGCTCAGCAAGTCGGAACAGAACTACACCATCTGGGACAGGGAGTTGCTGGCCATTCATGCGGCCTTCAAGGCGTGGCGGCACTTCCTTATCGGAGCCAGACACACGGTGCAGGTGCGCACAGACCACAAGAACCTGGAGTATTGGCGCACGGCGAAGCTCCTGAGCCAGAGGCACATACGCTGGGCGGAGTTCTTTGCGGATTTCGACTTCAGGATAGAATACATCGTGGGAGACAACAACGTCATTGCAGATGCACTCTCCAGGAAGCCGCAGTATCTCGAGGAAGCGGCACCGGTGGCGGCCAAACACATTTTCGCACCGCAGGCGTGGGCATGCGCCTCAGCCACCGTGGACCTGGACGCGGTGTGTCGCGCGCTGCAGACGGATCCGTTCGCACAATCCAAGATGGAGGAGGTGCGAAGGGGCACGGCGAAGGACGACGAGTTCCAGATACGCGACGGACTGCTAACCCGCAAAGGTGCTCTCTACGTGCCGGGGGACGACCTACGCGCGAGAGTCCTGCAGCAGTTGCACGACGCGCCTAGCGCGGGTCACTTCGGCAAGGAAAAGACGGCGGAATTAGTAGATGCGAGGAGAAGTTGCGGATTACGTCGCTAGGTGTGACACTTGCCAGAGAGCCAAACCAGTGCACAGGAAGCCGGCGGGACTGCTGGAACCGCTGCAGACGCCACTAGAGCCTTGGGAGAAGGTGGCGCTGGACTTTGTTACTGACCTGCCCAGTTCGCAAGGCAAGACGGCTGTACTAGTGGTTGTAGACCTGTTCACCAAGATGGCACACTTCATTCCTTGCGCGAAGGTGGCCACAGCGGAACAGACCGCCAAGCTGTTCATAGACCACATGTTCAGAGTTCACGGTTTGCCACGGTCCATCCTGTCTGGCAGAAGCTGCTGGGTATCCTGAACGTCAAGATTAACTTAGCGTCGGCGAGACATCTGCAGACCAACGGACAAGCGGAGAGGGTCAACGCCATCATGCAGCAGTACCTGCGATGCTACGCGAATCAACAGCCTGCGACTTGGGTGGACTACCTACCGCTGGCCGAGTTTGCCTACAACAACACGAAGCACGCGTCCACGGGGGTGACACCGTTCTTCGCCAACAATGGGCGGCATCCCAGAACCTTCCCGGGGTTAGAGACGACGGCGCAGGGGGAGCCGCAGGGAGCAGAGCACTTAGCAGCAGAGTTACAGGAGGTTCACGAGCAACTCCGACGGCACTTGGAACTAGCTAAACACGCCTACAAAGTGCAGGCAGACAGGCACAGGAGAGTCGGGGAAGACATCCAGGTGGGGGACTGGGTATGGTTAGCGGCCCAGGCGGTGCCGGCCAAGTCGTTAGCTAAGAAGAAGCTAGGGCACAAGCAGCTAGAACCGTACCAAGTCGAAGCACAAATCAATCCAGTAGCCTACCGGTTGACTCTCCCGGAAGGCTCCAGAATGCACTTTGTTACTTTCATAGGTCGGTGCTCACACCCTACAAGGCACCACACAGGTTTCAGGAGCCAGGAACCGCACCAGACCCACGCAGAAAGTCACCAGAGGGGAGGAAGTCACCGAGGGCGGCGACACTCAACGAGGTCGGATTGGATTGTTCTTTCGGTGGTCATTCACCCTGACCCTAACCCTAACCCTAACCCTAACCCTAACCCTAACCCTAGCCCTAACCCTAACCCCAACCCCAACCCCAACCCTAACATTAACCCTAACCCTATCAAAGCGAAGTGTAATAAGCCTAAACAAAGCCAAACAGGTTGTTTTGTGTTCCAGGTACATAGAAAGAAGAATCTTGGATTTCGCTTATTTCGTGTTCTTTGGTGTTAATGCACCAGAAATCGCAAAGTGTGTGTAATGAGAGCAAAATAACACAACACCGTCTTTTCCCTTCCATATGCGTAGAAAGAAGACGAATAAGCTATGATTGGGCTTATTTCAATTCGCATGGTGTTTTTTGGGAATCACCCCCCAATTAAGGCAAAAAGGTTTTTTGGGTTCCATCTACTTAAAAAGAAGATGATAAAGCTCTGATTGGGCTTATTTCAAATTCGTGTTTTTGAGGTTAGAATGCACATTCACTCAAAAATCGCAGAGTGATATGTTTGTTATCAGCCCAAATCAAGCATAGGTGTTTTTGTTCCATCTCAAGAGAAAGAGGACGAATAAGCTTGGATTGTTCTTTCGGTGGTCATTCACCCAGACTTTAACCCTAACCCTAACCCTAACCCTAACCCTAACCCTAACCCTAACCCTAACCCTAACCCTAACCCTAACCCTAACCCTAAACATAACCTTAACCTTAACCTTAACCCTAACCCTAACCCTAACCCTAACCCTAACCCTAACCCTAACCCTAACCCTAACCCTAACCCAAACCCAAACCCAAACCCAAACCCTAACCCTAACGCTAACCCCAACCCTAACCGCAACCCTAACCCTAACACTAGCAAAGCAAAATGTAATAAGCCTAAACAAAGCCAAACAGGTTGTTGTGTGTTACAGCTACATAGAAAGCATAGTCTTGGATATCACTCGTTTTCTTTGGTATTTATGCACATTGACTTAGAAATCACAAAGTGTGTGTAATGAAACCAAAATAACAGAATACCGTTGTCAGGGGTTCAGGAGCAGAGGCAAGGGCAAGGGAGGAAACAGAGAGCGAGGGGGAGGAGGCAGAAGAAAAGATGAGTGATGACGACGACCCGAGATCTCCGAGTCTTTCCAGTGAATCAGAAGATTCACAGAAAGGAGCACCAGTGGCCAGGGCAAGGGGGGAGACTAGGGGGACACCCCAGGGAGATAGAGCCAGAGGGGACTCAGAGGAGAGCAGTTGGAAATCGGGACCAGCGTCACCGCCAGAGAGCAGGGAAGAGGAAAGGGAGCCAGGGATCAAGCGCTGGCAGCTCACAACAGGGGGGAGGGCATGAGTCAGGAGTGGCCACACCTCCATCGGGGAGCGAAGAGACGGTTAGACGGAAGGTGGAAGGTTGGGCGCGCGCGCCAAGTTCAAATGCACAGGAAGGTGGCGCAGTAGGCAGCCCGGAGAGGGAGCCAGGTCCTAAAGCCCGGCGCAAGGAGATAGGAGGGTCCGGGGGGTCCGCGTCAGAGGAATCCCGGAAGGAAGAGACCCCGGGGGGCAGAGGGACCCAGAGAAGAACAGTCAGGCGGAAAAGGTGGAGCAGGGATAGGATATTAAATTGGTGCACAAGGGGCGGAGATTCAGACGAAGCTTCGCCGATCTAAGCATAAGACGTAGAGTTGCACGCAGCAGCTTGAGAATGGAAACTGTAACTCAATAAAGACTTTTAATTAATGATCGCTGGCTAGCGTGATCCTCTGTGAGCTAGGATCTGGAAACAACCCTGACAGTAAGCTTCGTCTCTTTAAATTGTGGGCATCCACGGCCTCGCGGAGAGGAGAGAAAGCGGGTGCCTACTAACGAGCTCACGAACAGCAGACAATATGACGGCCGAACAGCAAATAGCAGAACTCAGAGAAGCAGTATCACGACTGAATGCCGAGGCTCTGGCATCCAGGAAGAGAGAGGAGGACGCAGCTGCCGCCTACAGGGATCTCCAGGTCAGGTTGGAAGTGCTTACGAAGCAAGGGCAACAGACACCCAAACCGGAGGGGATTGGGTTGGGGAGACGCACAGGCGGTCTGGTCTCTCACTTTGATGGGAATTTGCAACAGTACCCCAACTTTAGAGCAGATGTAATGTGTGCACTGCAACTGCTGCACAAAGACTTTAGAGATGAAGAAGAGAAGGTGGGGTTCATCATGTCACATTTGCATGGAGATGCTAAAGCATGGCTGCGCAATTTGTGGAGAGATAAGGATCCTGCGCTCCAAAATGCGGATGCCTTTATTAAAGCGATGGATGGGTGTTTTTTATCAAGCATTGACGTGGATCTTGCCCGGAAGGAGGTGCATGGACTAAGGCAAGGGAGAGCCAGCGTAAGGCAGTACCATGCCCGCTTTTTCGCTTTGGTCAGTGCCCTGGAATGGGACAGAGATTCGGCCCCTGTAAGAGACCTGTTTTGGGAGGGATTGCACAGTTCGGTTAAAGATGAAATTGCGAGGGGGGAGAGACCCCGGACCACGCAGGAGATCGTTCAGAGGGCGCTGGCGGTGGGGGTGCGGCTGGAAGAACGTCCGTGGAGCAGGGACGAAGGGCGTGGAGGGCGCGAACCAGCCAGGGGCTCCTCCTTCCTTCCCAGAGAAGCAGCGCGTGCACAATCCACGCCTCCGCCCGGAGGAGGGGCGGAACCTATGGAGGTGGGAGGTGCAAGGGCTCAGTCAGCAGCCAGAGCCCTAGCACCGGCAGCAGTGAAAGCGAAGCCTCCTAGAGGGAACAGGAAGTGTTACATCTGTGAGGAGCCAGGGCATATGGCGAAAGAGTGTCCCCGGAGGCTCCACAAGCACACTGCAGCCTCAGCAATGGTAACTGCAGCAACGCAGCAAGGAGAACCACAGCAGGGAAACGACACAGTCTGGCTGGAGGAAGAGGCACTGGGGCCCAGCCAGACGTCTCAGTGAAGCAGTCCCCAGAGATTTTACAGCCCATGGACCCCCTCCCGCCCAAACCAGTAGTAAGACTCACCGCATCTCTCCAGCTGCCCAATGGGATCACCCTAGACGTGCCAATCACCATCGACTCGGGAAGCAATGCGGACTTTATAGGGCAGGACTTTGTCGACAGGCACGCTATACAGTTACTGCCTGCCACGCTGCCCCTGCAGGTTGTCACGGTGGATGGCAGGGAGCTGCTGGGGGGGCAAGTGGTGAAGCAAACGCCACCAATGGTGATGCGACTTGGGAATCACAGGGAAGTCATCAGCTTCAACGTCACTCAACTGTCGGACACGCCCATTGTATTGGGCATGAGTTGGCTGGACAAGCACAGCCCGACGCTGGCTTGGTACCAGAGGCAGCTGACCTTCGGCTCTTCCTTTTGCGCTGAACACTGCATCGTGCCCCGGCAGGACGGGGAGGAGGAGGAGTCACAGCTGCAGCTCGGCACGCTGCAAGCGGTTCCCCACAAGTACGCAGAATTTTTGGAGGTGTTCTGCGAGAAGGAGGCAGACAGGCTACCCCCCCACAGACCATATGACTGCAAAATTGACCTGCTGCCGGGGGCGGCGCTGCCCAAAGGGAAGCTGTATTCCATGTCTGAGGACGAACTGCAGGACCTCAAGGAGTTCATAGATCATAATTTGGAGCGCGGTTTCATCCGAGAGTCCAAGGCAGCGGGGGGCAGTCCGGTATTCTTTGTTAAGAAGCGAGACACGCCCCAAAAAAGACTCGTAGTGGACTACCGCATTTTGAACAGTGTGACCAAGCCATCGGACTTCCCCATGCCCCGAATCGACGACCTCCTCGCAAAGGTACGCAAGGGCAGCGTGTTCACCAAGTTGGACCTGCGAGGGGCGTACAACCTCATTCGCATGCGGGAAGGAGATGAGTGGAAGACAGCCATGTTCACGCCCCTGGGCACCTACGAATATAGAGTTATGCCTTTTGGATTGCAAAATGGCTCCCACGTTTTTCAAGCTTTCATGCATCACGTGTTGGCGGGGCTCCTCTACAAGACGTGCGTCTGTTTCTTGGATGATATCCTGATCTTTTCGGAATCGCAGCAGGAGCATGACGGACACGTCAGGGAAGTGCTGAGCAGACTACAGCAACATAGGCTTTATGCCAAGCTAGAGAAGTGCCAATTCGACGTAACGGAGGTGGATTTCCTAGGCTACAAGTTGTCTGACAATGGACTCGCCATGGACAGCGCCAAGGTTCGAGCGGTGTTGGATTGGAAAAGCCCACGCAACCGGAAGGAGGTCCAACGGTTTGTCGGCTTCGCGAACTTCTATCGCAAGTTTATCAAAGGCTTTGCTATGCAGACAGCGGCCATCACGGACACGCTCAGCTCCAAGAAAAAGAAGTTCATCTGGACAGCGCAGGCAGAGCAGTCATTTCAGGCACTCAAGCGTCTCTTCGCGTCGGAAGAACAGCTGCTTCATGTCAACCCCAGCAGGCCAATGAGGGTTGAAACAGACGCCTCAGACAGAGCCGTCGGAGCAGTCCTGCTGCAGAAGGACCCGCAGGGGGTTTGGAGGCCGGGAGCGTTTTACTCCAGGAAGCTCAGCAAGTCCGAACAGAACTACACCATCTGGGACAGGGAGTTGCTGGCCATTCATGCAGCATTCAAAGCATGGAGGCACTTCCTGATCGGAGCCAAGCACACGGTGCAGGTCTGCACAGACCACAAGAATCTGGAGCACTGGCGCACGGCACAGTTCCTGAACCAGAGGCAAATACGTTGGACTGAGTTCTTTGCGAACTTCGACTTCCGAATAGAGTATGTCCCGGGGGACACCAACATCATGGCGGATGCTCTCTCCCGTAAGCCACAGTATCTGGAGGAGGCAACGCCAGCGGCCGCCATGCACATCTTCGCACCGACAGTGTGGGCGTGCGCTGCGGCGACAGTTGACCTGGAGGCGGTGCGACGAGCGTTGCAGGATGACTCCTTCGCGCAAGCAAAAATGGCAGAGGTGCACAGGGGCACGGCGGCGACCGACGAGTTCCAACTGCGAGATGGATTGCTCCTCCATAAAGGGGCCATCTACGTGCCGGGAGACGAACTTCGCGCCAAGGTACTGCAGCAGCTGCACGACGCGCCCACGGCCGGGCACTTTGGCAAGGAGAAGACGGTGGAATTAGTCGCCAGAGACTTCTGGTGGCCCGGAATGAGAGGGGAAGTCGCGGACTACGTGGCGAGGTGTGACACCTGCCAGAGGGCCAAACCAGTACACAGACCGCCGGCCGGACTGCTGGAACCGCTGCAAACTCCGTGCGAACCATGGGAGAGAGTGGCCCTGGACTTTGTCACGGATCTGCCCAGCTCGAGGGGCAAGACGGCTGTGCTGGTGGTGGTCGACTTGTTCTCCAAGATGGCACATTTCATTCCGTGTGCGAAGGTGGCCACGACGGAACAAACCGCCAAACTGTTCATAGACCACGTGTTCAAGGTTCACGGTCTGCCGCGGTCTATTCTGTCCGACCGAGGGCGACAGTTCATCTCGAACTTCTGGCAAAAGCTGATGGGCTTCCTGAACGTCAAGATCAACCTGGCGTCGGCGAGACACCCGCAGACCAACGGGCAAGCGGAGCGGGCCAATGCCGTCATGCAGCAGTACCTGAGATGTTATGCGAATCAACAGCCTGCGACATGGGTGGATTACCTGCCTCTCGCCGAGTTCGCCTACAACAACACGAAGCACGTGTCCACGGGGGTCACGCCGTTCTTCGCCAACAACGGGAGGCACCCCAGAACCTTCCCGGGACTAGAAAGAATGGTGGAGGGGGAGCCGCAGACAGCAGATGCGTTTGCGTCGGAGTTGCAGGAGGTCCACGATCAGCTGCGGCGGCACCTGGAGCTGGCCAAGCACGCATACAAGGTGCAGGCGGACAAACACAGAAGGGTTGGCGAAGAGATCCATGTCGGGGACTGGGTCTGGTTAGCAGCCCACGCAGTGCCGACCAGGTCGTTGGCCAAGAAGAAACTAGGGCATAAGCAACTGGGGCCCTACCAAGTCGAAGAGCAGGTCAACCCGGTGGCTTTCAGGCTGGCGCTTCCGGAGGGTTCCAGAATGCATCCGGTGTTCCACAGGTCGGTGCTCACTCCCTACAAGGCACCGCACAGGTTTCAGGAACCCGGAACGGCGCCGAGTCCGCTCAGAGAAAGAACCGGGCACGCGGGAGTGGCACAGGAGGAGCGCATCAACAAAGTCACGGAGATTTTGGGCTCCAGGTGGGGGGAAGAGGGAGTAGAATACCTTCTCGCCAAGGAAGGCACCCCGGCCAGTGCGAACAGCTGGGTGCCGGGCTACGCCTTGGACGAACCTCTGCTCAAGGACGAGTTTCATGCCCTCTTCCCACATAGACCAATGCCAGCAGACCTTTTCGACGACTGGCTTTTCACTCCCACACTTTCGGCAAGCACGTTCCGGGGGTTCGACTCGGACGAGGACCCGATACGAGATGCCCGTTCCCCGGAGGGGTCACCCTCGGGATCTGCCTCGGAACCCTCATATTGGTGGGACGATAGACCAGAGGAGCAGTGGCGCAAGAGGTGGCTGGAAGGTCCCGGACGAGTAACGCCGCCAGGAGGCAGTGAGGGAGAGACGGACATGGACGTTTTCGGGGACGACCTTGGTTTCGAGCACGGCGGCACAGAGATGGACGCGGAGGTGACCGTCGTCGACGAGAGCAGGGAGGAAGAACCGGGAGACTTCAAATGGAGGCCCACCACGGGAAGCGAACGGTATCCGACGTTCGTCCCTCTGCCGCAGCAGCACCCAGCTCCCGCACCGGAAGGAGGGGAGGGGGGAACGGGGGGCTTCGAGGGGGGGATGGATGTCAGGGGTTCAGGAGCAGAGGCAAGGGCAAGGGAGGAAACAGAGAGCGAGGGGGAGGAGGCAGAAGAAAAGATGAGTGATGACGACGACCCGAGATCTCCGAGTCTTTCCAGTGAATCAGAAGATTCACAGAAAGGAGCACCAGTGGCCAGGGCAAGGGGGGAGACTAGGGGGACACCCCAGGGAGATAGAGCCAGAGGGGACTCAGAGGAGAGCAGTTGGAAATCGGGACCAGCGTCACCGCCAGAGAGCAGGGAAGAGGAAGGGAGCCAGGGATCAAGCGCTGGCAGCTCACAACAGGGGGGAGGGCATGAGTCAGGAGTGGCCACACCTCCATCGGGGAGCGAAGAGACGGTTAGACGGAAGGTGGAAGGTTGGGCGCGCGCGCCAAGTTCAAATGCACAGGAAGGTGGCGCAGTAGGCAGCCCGGAGAGGGAGCCAGGTCCTAAAGCCCGGCGCAAGGAGATAGGAGGGTCCGGGGGGTCCGCGTCAGAGGAATCCCGGAAGGAAGAGACCCCGGGGGGCAGAGGGACCCAGAGAAGAACAGTCAGGCGGAAAAGGTGGAGCAGGGATAGGATATTAAATTGGTGCACAAGGGGCGGAGATTCAGACGAAGCTTCGCCGATCTAAGCATAAGACGTAGAGTTGCACGCAGCAGCTTGAGAATGGAAACTGTAACTCAATAAAGACTTTTAATTAATGATCGCTGGCTAGCGTGATCCTCTGTGAGCTAGGATCTGGAAGCAACCCTGACAACCGTCTTTTCGCTTCCATGTGCGTAGAAAGAAGACGAATAAGCTTTGATTGGACTTATTTCAATTTGCATGGTGTTTTTTGGGTGTGCACCAGAATCACCCCCAACCAAACCAAAAAGGTGTTTTGGGTTCCATCAACATAAAAAGAAGATCATATAGCTCTGATTGGGCTTATTTCAAATTGGTGTTTTGGGGGTTAGAATGCACATTCACTGAAAAATTGCAGAGTGACATGTTTGTTATCAGCCCAAATCAAGCATAGGTGTTTTGGTTGAATCTCAATAGAAAGAGGACGAATAAACTTGGATTGTTCTTTCGGTGGTCATTCACCCTAACCCTAACCCTAACCCTAACCCTAACCCTAACCCTAACCCTAACCCTAACCCTAGCCCTAACCCTAACCGTAACCCTAACCCTAACCCTAACCCTAACCCTAACCCTAACCCTAACCCCAACCCCAACCCTAACCCTAACCCTAACCCTAACCCTAACCCTAGCCCTAACCCTAACCCTAACCCTAACCCTAACCCTAACCCTAACCCTAACCCTAACCTTAACCCTAACCCCAGCAAAGCGAAGTGTAATAACCCTAAAGAAAGCCAAACATGTTGTTTTGTGTTCCAGCTACATAGAAAGAAGAACCTTGGATTTCACTTATTTCAAGTCGCGTTCTTTGGTGTTAATGCACATTGACCCAGAAATTGCAAAATGTCTGTAATGAAACGAAAATAACGCAACACCGTCTTTTTGCTTCCATATGCGTAGAAAGAAGGCGAATAAGCTTTCATTGGTCTTATTTCAATTTGCACGGTGTTTTTTGGGTGTTTTTTGGGAATCACCCCAGACCAAAGCAAAAAGGTGTTTTGGGTTCCATCAACATAAAAAGAAGATGATAAAGCTCTGATTGGGCTTATTTCAAATTGGTGTTTTTGGGGTTAGAATGCACATTCACTCAAAAATTGCAGAGTGACATGTTTGTTATCAGCCCAAATCAAGCATAGGTGTTTTGGTTCCATCTCAAAAGAAAGAGGACGAATAAACTTAGATTGTTCTTTCGGTGGTCATTCACCCTAACCCGAACCCGAACCCTAGCAAAGCGAAGTGTAATAAGGCTAAAAAAAGCCAAACAGGTTGTTTTGTGTTCCAGCTACACAGAAAGAAGAATCTTGGATTTCGCTTATTTCAAGTCGTGTTCTTTAGTGTTAATGCACATTGACCCAGAAATCGCAAAGTGTGTGCAATGAAACTAAAATAACGCAACACCGTCTTTTCGCTTCCATATGCGTAGAAAGAAGCCGAATAAGCTTTCATTGGTCTTATTTCAATTCGCATGGTGTTTTTTGGGCATCACCCCCGACGATAGAAAAAATGTGTTTTGGGTGCCATCTCCATAAAAAGAAAATGATGAATCTCTGATTGGGCTTATTTCAAATTGGTGTTTTTGGGGTTAGAATGCACACTCACCCAAAAATCGCAGAGTGACATGTCTTTTATCAGCCCAAATCAACCATAGTTATTTTGGTTCCACCTCAATAGAAAGAGGACGAAGAAGCTTCAATTGTTCTTTCTGTGGTCATTTACCCCGACCCTAACCCTAACCCTAACCCTAACCCTAACCCTAACCCTAACCCTAACCCTAAACCCAACCCTTAACCCTAACCCTAACCCTAACCCTAACCCTAACCCTAACACTAGCAAAGCGAAGTGTAATAAGCCTAAACAAAGCCAAACAGGTTGTTGTGTGTTACAGCTACATAGAAAGCATAATCTTGGATATCACTCGTTTTCTTTGGTATTTATGCACATTGACTTAGAAATCGCAAAGTGTGTGTAATGAAACCAAAATAACACAATACCGTCTTTTCTCTTCCATGTGCGTAGAAAGAAGACGAATAAGCTTTGATTGGACTTATTTCAATTTGCATGGTGTTTTTTGGGTGTGCACCAGAATCACCCCCAACCAAACCAAAAAGGTGTTTTGGGTTCCACCAACATAAAAAGAAGATGATAAAGCTCTGATTGGGCTTATTTCAAATTGGTGTTTTTGGGATTAGAATGCAAATTGGTGTTTCTGGGATTAAAATACTAACTGATGCTAAGGAGAGTGTGGGGTTTGCCCTGCCAGATTTGAGGCTATATTATGAATCTGCAGCTCTCTGCTGGTTGAAAGACTGGTTTCTTCTTGAGAACACTGATGTCCTAGATCTGGAAGGGTTTAATAATGCTTTTGGATGGCATGCATATTTGTGGTACGACAAGGTTAAAATCCATAAGTCTTTTAAGAACCATATTGTCAGAAAGGCAGTGTTTAATTCTGGACAAAATATAAAGACTTATTAGAGAACAAGACACCAAGGTGGCTCTCACCAATGGAAGCCAAGGCCCAGAAAAGACTCAATATGGAGGCCGCATGGCCGAAATATTGGGAAATATTAGAAAAAGAAGGAGATACTTGGAGATTGCAGAGTTTTGAGAAATTAAAGGATAAAGTGCGAGATTGGTTACATTACGCTCAGATTAGTGAGGTCTTTAATTTGGACAAAAAAACAGGTTTCCAGGTGGAAAAATCGAAATTAGAAACAGAATTGTTAGAATCTAAGACCAAGGTACTCTCAAAAAATGTATAACTTTCTGTTGAAATGGAATACTCAGGATGAAACGGTCAAATCAGCTATGATAAAATGGGCACAGGACATTGGGCATAATATTATGTTTGCTGGCTGGGAAAAATTATGGACCACCGGAGTGAGGTTCACGGCATGTAATGCCTTGAAAGAAAATATTATGAAAATGATATATAGGTGGTACATGACCCCAGTCAAGCTCGCAAAAATATATCATTTGCCCGACAATAAATGTTGGAAATGTAAAGGAACCGAAGGAACATCCTTTCACCTCTGCTGGACATGCCCAAGGGTTAAGGCTTTCTGGGAAATGATTTATAATGAATTAAAAAAGGTATTTAAGTATACCTTCCTCAAGAAACCAGAGGCCTTCCTCTTGGGCATTGTGGGACAAGGGGTGCTAAAGAAGGATAGAACTTTCTTTATGTACGCAACAACAGCAGCAAGAATACTCATCGCAAAGTACTGGAAGACACAAGATTTGCCCACTCTAGAAGAATGGCAGACGCAACTGATAGACTATATGGAACTGGCTGAAACGACTGGCAGAATTCGAGACCTGGGAGAAGAGACGATGGAAGAGGATTGGAAAAAATTTAAAGACTATTTACAAAAGCAATATAAACTGTATGAATGCTAAGAGAATGCATGATAGAAAACAACATGGCATCAGTAATTTAGCTGTATGATTGTATGAATAAGCGATGACTAAGAAAAGGATGAAATTTGAAGCAATATTATGTTTAAGTTAAGCAGGTCAGTATATGATAAATTATTGAAAATTTGAGACATAATATTTGAGAACTATAAAACAAGAATTGAAATAAGGCAATAATTTGCTGTTTATAACTATATGGCTGAGAACGCAGGAAAGGGTGATGCGAGGAAGTCCTAAGATCATGAAAATAAGATTTAAAGATAAATTGACTTTGTTGTACTTTTTTCTTTTAGGGTATGTGTATTTTCTAATTTTTTCTGTTGTCTTTGTTATGGTGTATGGTGATGGGTTTTTATATGTTTATTGGTTCGTTTTTCTTTTGTTTAAAAAATTGCAATAAATATTTATTTAAAAAAACCACTCACCCTGAGCCTAACCCTAACCCTAACCCTAACCCTAACCCTAACCCTAACCCTAACCCTAACCCTAACCCTAACCCTAACCCTAACCCTAACCCTAACCCTAACCCTAACCCTAACCCTAGCAAAGCGAAGTGTAAGAAGGCAAAACAAAGCCAAACAGGTTGTTTTGGGTTCCAGCTACATAGAAAGAAGAATCTTGGATTTTGCTTATTTCAAGTCGTGTTCTTTGGTGTTAACGCACATTGACCCAGAAATCGTAAAGTGTGTGTAATGAGACCTAAATAACACAACACTGTCATTTCGCTTCCATATGCATACAAAGAAGACGAATAAGCTTTGATTAGACTTATTTCAATTTGCATGGTGTTTTTTGGGTGTGCACCAGAAGCACCCCCAACTAAAGAAAAAAAGGTGTTTTGGGTTCCATCAGCATACAAAGAAGATGATAAAGCTCTGATTGGGCTTTTTTTCAAATAGGTGTTTTTGGGGTTAGAATGCACATTCACTCTGACTTCCAGGTTGGCGCCATCGCCGAATGGTGGACTCCCTCCGAGCTCCGGAGGGAGTCTGCTCGGCAGGGGTTGGGTCCTACTGCACCGGCGACGCGGGGACCCTCAAAAACCACGGGCACGGAGCCCGTGGACATGGTTGACTCGGCGGGCACCGTTAGCGCCCTCCTAACTCGGGAAGGGGCCTTTTTAAAGGCTACGGAACGGGTGCCGGGGAGTGGCGTGGTGCTATGAGTCCTCTGCTTTCCCTGCCGAGCGAAGCCGCATGCCATTCGACGGAGAGCGCTGACTTCTTCTATTGAAAATTTGGACTATAAACAACAACCCGTGAGTAATTTGGAAATCGGACTTAAAAGGAGGAATTTTTTTTTTACGGATTTGGCACGAGTGGGGGAGATCCAAAAAGGAAGTCAGTCTCCCCCCTATTGTAGACATTTTAAAACAAGGATTTGGCAACTAAGGTCGTAAGAGGAGCTTCCTTCTGATAAAAAATATTAATTCCACGATGCGAAATTATAAGAACTGTGCTGGAGGAGAAGAGTGGAGGGTGAGAGTGAAAGTGCAACCCCCCCGGGAACCGGGGTGATCCGCGAGAGAGCCTGGTGAAGAGAGACAGAGACCTTGACAGCTGTCAAAGTAGCTGTCAAAGTTGGAGAATATAAAGAGAACTTTGCTATGAGGACTTTGCTGGTTAAATTTGTTACAATTTGGATATAAATTGTCGAAAATAAGGAATAACAATTTGACTTTTGGATTTGAGGAAACAAAGTTACTATAATCCCCCTAGAGGGGTCTCGGGACATTACAAGAACGGTTGTAAGTGGAAAAATACTCTTGGAATCGCACAGGATTTGTTATCTTCTGGGAAAGCTGCAAAAACGAAACAGTATTTTGTCTACAGAGGTGTTTATATTAAAGGAGACAATAGAAATATCTATTGAAGAACGGAAGGGACTGGACGCAAGTTTTTGTTCCTGAACTAACAACAACCCCTGTAGAGGTATTAAATTTCTGAATTAGAATGTTCTTGCAGCGGAACAGGAAAAGAAACCTGAGAAAGTGAGAAAAAAGAACAAAGGACTGATGACGACTTGGAAAGAACAAGGGAGGAGCCAAATTATTGTGAAAGACCAAGGAAAACCAAAGGCCTGTCAGGGGCCTCTTTAAGACTGGGCGCCTGAAGTTAAACATTATTAAAAAAAAAACCGGCAAGGTGGAACTGAAAAAAAAAAATCGGCTATGGACGTGAGATCTTCAGGCTGATAGTAGATAGACTGATGGAGATGGGGAATCAAAACCGGGGAAGAGTGGGGGGAGATTTGGAATCCAAAGGGTGTAAAACTATTTTTTGAATCTTTTTATATTTTTTATTTTGTTTGGACGTGTTTAACCAAAACGGGAATTCGTGGAAGGAAATTGGGGTGGACCTTGGGGGAAAAACTTTCTTTTAATGATGAGGGATGGTGGAATTTAAAGGGAATGTGGTTATATAACTAAATTGATTATTGGGTTAAACAAAATAAGTTTTAAATTGGGAGTAAGAACTTGTGGAACTAAATTAATGAAAGGGGAATACAATAGGGAGAGGGATGGGGAAGTCCTAAAAGATGTTAATGAAAATAAGGCTTTAATTGTAAAGGTTTATTTTTTTCTTTTTCTTTTGTTCTTTTTCTTTTTTGAGTTTTGAAAATTTCAATAAATATGATTTTTTTAAAAAAATAGAATGCACATTCACTCAAAAATCGCAGAGTGATATGTTTGTTATCAGCCCAAATCAAGCATAGATGTTATGGTTCCATCTCAATAGAAAGAGGACGAATAAGCTTGGATTGTTCTTTCGGTGGTCATTCACCCAGACCTTAACCCTAAAGCTAACCGTAACCCTAACCCTAACCCTAACCCTAACCCTAACCCTAACCCTAACCCTAACCCCAATCCTAACCCTCACCCTCACCCTAACCCTAATCCTAACCCAAGCCCTAGCAAAGCGAAGTGTAATAAGCCTAAACAAAGCCAAACAGGTTGTTTTGGGTTCCAGCTACATAGAAAGAAGAAAGTTGGATTACGCTTATTTCAAGTCGTGTTCTTTGGTGTTAATGCACATTGCCCAAGAAATCACTAAGTGTGTGTAATGAAACGAAAATAAAACAACACCCTCTTTTCGCTTCCATAGGCGTATAGAGAAGACGAATAAGTTTTGATTGGTCTTATTTCAATCTGCATGGTGTTTTTTGTGTGTTTTTTTGGGAATCACCCCCGACCAAAGCTAAAAGGTGTTTTGGTTTCCATCTACACAAAAAGAAGATGATAAAGCTCTGAGCCATATATCAAATTGGTGTTTTTGGGGTTACCATGCACATTCACTCAAAAATCGCAGAATGACATGTTTTTTATCAGCACAAATCAAGTATAGGTGTTTTGGTTCCATCTCCATAGAAGGAGGACAAATAAGCTTGGATTGTTCTTTCGGTGGTCATTCACGCTAACCCTAACCCTAACCCTAACCGTAACCCTAACCCTAACCCTAACCCTAATCCTAACGCTTACCCTAACCCTAACCCCAACCCCAACCCTAAACCTAACCCTAGCCCTAACCCTAGCAAAGCGAAGTGTAATAAGCCTAAACAAAGCCAAACAGGTTGTTTTGTGTTACAGCTACATAGAAAGAAGAATCTTGGATGTGACTTATTTCACGTCGTTTTCTTTGGTGTTAATGCACATTGACCCAGAAATCGCAAAGTGTGTGTAATGAAACCAAAATAACACAACACCGTCTTTTTGCTTCCATATGCATAGAAAGAAGACGAATAAGCTTTGATTGGGCTTATTACAATTCGCATGGTGTTTTTTGGGTGTGCACCAGAATCACCCCCAACCAAAGCAAAAAGGTGTTTTGGGTTCCACCTACATAAAAAGAAGATGATAAAGCCCTGATTGGGCTTATTTCAAATTGGTGTTTTTGGGGTTAGAATGCACATTCACTCAAAAATCGCAGAGTGACATGTTTGTTATCAGCCGAAATCAACCATAGGTGTTTCAGTTCTATGTCAATAGAAGGAGGATGAATAAACTTGGATTGTTCTCTCGGTGGTCATTCACCCTAACCCGAACCTGTGGAGTTTGGAGTTTACAGGGTTAAAACTCCTTGGTGTCCTGTATCTGGGGAGGGGACTGATGCAGGGCCGTACGTCACAGGCTTTGTCTGTGAGAGTTGGCTTCACTTTAGACTGAGAGACGCTGCAAGAGCGATTGTGTGTGCTTTTAGCACGGGAAAGATGCCGGAAAGCTCCTATGGAATGTGACTGATTTATGGCTTGTAAATAAACGCTTTTTAGAGATAACAACGAACTGTCTCTGGACTTGATTTATCCCTCTATCTCACACGGACTGCAGGACCGCTGCGACTCTGTCTTCCTGGCCAGAGTCCTGAAGCCCCAAGCAGAGCTGCGCAGGGGAAGCGCTGCCTGGACGGCAGGATTTAATTGCCAAAGGTTATGGCTCTTCCGTGTTTCCTGCCAAGTGTGAGGAGGAAAGAAGGCTGCCAGCTTTGAGCTGCTTTGAGCTCCTGCCAGGAAGGGCTGTGGGAGACGCTGGTGGAGAACGGAGCCAAGAGGAGGCTGCTGTTTCAGAGGACCAGCTAGCTGGCAACTCGTGAGTACACTTAAGCCCCGGGGGGAGGAAGATGGCTGCTGCTCAGCAACAGCAAGGCCATGAGAGCTACCCCGGTGAAAGACTGCATGGGGCCAATTGGGAAGCCTGGTCTAAGCGCATGTACTACTGGCTGGCAGAAAGGCAGCTTTGGGAGTGTACACAAGCCGAACCAGTCCTTGCCCAGCCTGGTGCTGCAGCTGCAGAGGTTGAGAGGTCTGCAGGAGCAGTGGAAGCTTGTGAAGCAGACGTGGCTGCTGCTCTGGAAAGAGAGCAAAGGGTGCTAGCCATTTTAAGGGCCAGCGTTGATGCTTGGCTGTTGCCAAAGCTCCAAGGGAAGAAGCCCTGGGTCGCATGGCACGCACTGAAGACAGCATGTCAGGCCGCAGTGGGAGCCAGACCAGAGGGGGCTAGGAGATGCCCAGAGAGAGCATTAAGCCCAGAGGGGGCAGGGACTGTTTTGGGAAGCTGCTTCTATGCTTCAACACGTCTGTGTGATGGTCCGGGAGAGAGGCTGAGAGCTGGGAAGAGGAAGGCAGTAGCAGACCGTTCCTCAGGCAGCTGGGCACCCAGGAGTGGGGGTGCAGGCCGTTCCAAGAGCTCTGGGAAAGCCAAAGTCCCCAAGAGTTGTTTGTGCTCTGAGGCGAAGTCCAACAGCGAAGGGCATTGTTCTGCAGAGGCTCTGGAATGCAAGGTCAGCCACCTGCTAAGGCAGATAAGCAACGGTTCTCAGACGGCGAAGCGTGAGAACACCAGCAGAGGCCTTGCAGCAACAATGGCAACCAGGAAGGACACTGGCAGAGGCCCCGGTGGGGGTGCAAGCATTGCCATGGCAACTTTGGAAGATAGCCAGAGAGCCACGTTATCTCTTGTTGTTGATACTGGAGCGACCCACAGCCTTGTGCCATCTGGTGGGCTCCTGAAAAATTGCAAGACAGTTAAATCTGGACGTTTTGTCATGATGGCAGATGGATCTAAGAGACAGCTAACTGAAACTGGTTTCTTATACTGTCCCTTTATAGATCATGAGGTGCAAGCTTACGTGGTGCCCGAGCTTGCACATTCTCTTTTAAGTGTATCAGCTCTTGTTGCCGATGGGTTTGATGTGTTGTTTACTAACAATACGTGTTATTTTTACAGGGATGGGAAGAAGCTCTACAGTGTTGAGGGGAAGGACAGGCTCTTTCTGGTGCAGATGCCTGTCACAGATGCTACTGTTGCAGAGTCCCCTGAAGAAGCACAAGTGCAGTGTGCAAATGTACCACCACACCATGATTGTTTACACCTCTGGCACAGATGCTTTGGACATGCAGGGTGGTCATATGTTAAAAGGGCCGCAGAGAACACAATTGGGTGTGGGTTCAAGGCATGTGATAAATACTTAGATTGTCAAGCTTGTAAAAAATTGAAGGTCACGACATGCAGATATCCCAGGTCAGAAAAGAGGACCAGCAAACCCTTTGAGCTGGTTCATGCAGATTTATCTGGGCCGATGCAGATAGCTTCTTTAAGTGGATCGAAGCATGTTTTGGTTCTGATTGATGATTTTTCGAGACACACCTGGCTGTTTACACTTAAACACAAGTGGGGGCGGCTGCACTGATCAGGGATTGGATCACAGCGGTAGAGCTGCGTTTCTCCGCCAGGGTGGTTTCCTTTCAATCTGATCGGGGGGGGGGTGAGTTCACAGGTTCTGGGCTGCAATCTTTCTTCAGGCAGAAAGGTACCAGTCATCGATTGACTGCCCCCTACTCTCCGCAACAGAACGGAATTGCGGAGAGAAAACACCGCACCCTACAGGAAGCAGCGCATGCTATGCTGGCAGACTCGGGTCTGCCACAGCGCTTTTGGGCTGAGAGTTACAAGACGGCATGTTTTGTTCAGAACAGGGTGTTCAATTCAAGTGTGGGTGACACACCGTATTTTCTGCTGCATGGGAAAAAACCCAAAGTGGATTTCTTGTGTGTGTTTGGCTGTGAGGCTTGGGTCCTCATTCCAAAGGCCACCCGCAGAAAGGGTGAACCAAGATCTAGGAAAACGATCTTTGTAGGCTATGAGCCAGACTCAAAGGCGTGGCGTTTTGCATACCCTACTGGCAACCAGTCTAAGCTGCTTATTAGCGGCAGTGCTGAGTTTTGCGAGCAGAGTGGGTGGAAACTTCTTCACGGGAACCCGGATGTTCTGTCAGACTCAGATGAGGAAGAGGAGGAGGACGAAGCTGAACCTATTGCTGAGGTGGACAGTCCATAGCCACAGAGTCCAGAGCCGGGATCTCCAAGGCAGAGGCTCCGAACCTCTCCAAAGGGGAGTCCCAAGACCCCTCCACAGGTCTCTGTCAAGTCTGAGCCAAGGAGTGAGCCATCCTCGCCAGCAGACCCAGCTGTGAGGCCAAAAAGGCGCAGCAGGTCAGAGGGGGGGGGTTCTGACACAGGGGATGGTCTGGCTGGTCCAAGTGAATCAGGCGCAGTTCCAGAGTTCACGCTGAGGAGGTCAGCAAGGTCAACCAAGGGAAAGCCACCGGAAAGGTATGAAGCCACTAGTGTCTGGGTAGGTGTGGCTAGATGTGAACCTGAATCCTTTGAGGATGTTCAGAAGTTGCCTCAGGAAGAAGCTAGCAAATGGCGTGAGGCGATGCAGAAGGAGATGAACTCAATGGAGTCTCTTGGTGTGTTCTCACTCACTCAGCTGCCGTCTGGCAATCAGGCTGTGGGTTGCATATGGGTTTACCGTCTTAAACCCACAGAAGCTGGAGAAAAACAGTATAAAGCTAGGTTAGTAGCTCGTGGATTCACACAGAAGAAGGGTGTCCACTTCACGGAGGTCTATTCGCCGACCTCGAGAGCAGAGACTTTGAGGACACTTTTAGCGGTTGCTGCACAGAGAGGTTGGAAGGTGAACCATTTTGATGTGGATGTTGCCTACCTGAACTCAGACCTCCAGGAGGAGTTGTACATGCTTCCTCCTCCAGGGTTTGGAGTCAGTGTGCCAGGCACTGTGTGGCGGTTGCACAAATCCATCTATGGATTACGCCAATCTGCCAGAAATTGGAACATGTGTCTGAATGAAGCCTTAGAAGAGCTAGGTTTCAGGAGAAGTGTTGCGGACAGCTGTCTCTACCTTAAAGGATCAGGTGAGACACAGCAAGCTGCTCAGGTTTTTGTCGATGATATCTTGATCATGGCACAGACAAGTAAACAAGTGGAGAAGTTTGCTAGGGAGCTTGGAAAGCGGTTCAAGCTCAAGCAGCTTGGAGAGGTCAAGTCGTATCTAGGCATAGAGATCATGAGAGCAAGAGATGGAAGCTTTTTGCTCAGCCAGAAAGGTAAGATTGAGCAGTTGCTTGAGAAGTTCAGAATGTCTGAGTGTACAGGTGTCAAAACACCCATGGAGGCTGGTTACGTGAAAGAATGTCAGCAAGTAGAACGTGCTGTGTTCGAAAATACTGAACTCTTTCAGTCAACTCTGGGTAGTCTATTGTATCTGTCACAGTGGAGCAGACCAGACATAGCGTTTGCTGTCAATCTGCTCAGTAGAGAGGCTTCAAGTCCTAGTGTGCAGGCCTGGAATGGTATTAAACGGGTGCTACGTTACCTGCAAGATACCAAAGATTTTTGCCTCAAAATGTCAGCTGAGGGCGGTGTCAAGCTGACCGCATGGGTGGATTCAGATTGGGCTAACCTTGAGGACCGCAAATCAGTGTCAGGCCTAGTGGTGAAGTTTGGGAACTCAGTAGTTGGGTGGAGGTCCCAGAAGCAAAGTCTCATAGCGCTTTCATCTACCGAAGCTGAGTTCAGTGCGCTATCTGAGGTTTGCAGAGAGTTGGAGTTCTATGTGTGTTTGGTCGAGGAACTCTGTGGAGAGCATTGTCTGCCCGCCGTGGTGCATGAAGACAATCAACCATGCCTCAACTTGGCCGAGACGGCGCAATTCAAGGCCAGGACCAAACATTTGGACATACGTTTTCAGAATGTGTGTCAGAGCGTTCGTGAAGGGCTACTTGCTCTAAAATGCTGTCCCTCAACCAAGAACCTCGCTGGTGGTTTCACAAAACCGTTAACCTTCCAGAAGCACGAGGAGTTCTGTGAAGGTCTGTGTTTGGGGTGAGCATTGTTGCTTATTTCCCCAGATGCAGGGCAAGAGGGGGTGTGGAGTTTGGAGTTTACAGGGTTAAAACTCCTTGGTGTCCTGTATCTGGGGAGGGGCCTGACGCAGGGAAGTGCGTCAGAGGCTTTGTCTGGGAGACTTGGTTTCACTTTAGACTGAGAGATGCTGCAAGAGAGATTGTGTGTGCTTTTAGCACGGGAAAGATGCCGGAAAGCTCCGATGGAATGTGACTGATTTATGGCTTGTAAATAAACGCTTTTTAGAGATAGCAATGAAATGTCTCTGGACTTCATTTATCTCTCTATCTCACACGGACTGCAGGACCGCTGCGACTCTGTCTTCCTGCCCAGGTCGGCCTCAAGCCCCAAGCAGAGCTGTGCTGACTGGACGGCAGGATTTAATTGCCAAAGAACCAGAACCCGAACCCGAACCTTAACCTTAACGTTAACCTAAACCTTAACCTTAACGTTAACCTAAACCTAACCCTAACCCTAACCCTAACCCTAACCCTAACCCTAACCCTAGCCCTAGCCCTAACCCTAACCCTAACCCTAACCCTAACCCTAACCCTAACCCTAACCCTAACCCTAACCCTAACCCTAACCCTAACCCTAACCCCAACCCCAACCCCAACCCTAACCCTAACCCTAACCCTAACCCTAGCCCTAACCCTAACCCTAACCCTAACCTTAACCCTAACCCCAGCAAAGCGAAGTGTAATAACCCTAAAGAAAGCCAAACATGTTGTTTTGTGTTCCAGCTACATAGAAAGAAGAACCTTGGATTTCACTTATTTCAAGTCGCGTTCTTTGGTGTTAATGCACATTGACCCAGACATCGCAGTGTGTAGAATCATAGAATCATAGAATCATAGAGTTGGAAGAGACCACAAGGGCCATCGAGTCCAACCCCCTGCCAAGCAGGAAACACCATCAGAGCACTCCTGACATATGGTTGTCAAGCCTCTGCTTAAAGACCTCCCAAGTAGGAGACTCCACCACACTCCTTGGCAGCAAATTCCACTGTCGAACAGCTCTTACTGTCAGGAAGTTCTTCCTAATGTTTAGGTGGAATCTTTTTTCTTGTAATTTGGATCCATTTCTCCGTGTCCGCTTCTTTGGAGCAGCAGAAAACAACCTTTCTCCCTCCTCTATGTGACATCCTTTTATATATTTGAACAGGGCTATCATATCACCCCTTAACCTCCTCTTCTCCAGGCTAAACATGCCCAGCTCCCTTAGCCGTTCCTCATAAGGCATCTGTCAGGGGTTCAGAGACAGGGGCACAGGTGAGGGAGGAGACGGAGAGCGATGAGGAAGAATCCCAGGACAGTGAGGAAGAGGATGACAATGACTTGAGGTCTTCCATGAGTCTCTCAAGTGAATCGGAGGATTCCCAGGAGGGGGCGCCCCTAGTCAGGACAAGGGGGGTCACAGGGGGGACCTGCCAGTAGCAGGGAAGCAGCAGGGAAACCCCGAGTGGGAGTGGGAGATCGGGGCCGGCTTCCCAGCAGGAACGAAGGGAAGAGAGGGGAGTTCCCAGTGTGACACACGGAGCGGAGCAGGAAAGAGACAGGGGAAGGAGATCGGGGCAGGACGTCCTGCCGGAAGAGGCGGAGAGTAGTACAGGGAGTAGTGTAAGTGTCAAGAGGAAGGTCAGGGGTAACGAACGCGCGCCAAGTTCAAATGTGGAGGCGCGCGGAAATGGAGAAAGCCCGGAGGAGGAGCCTAGCCCCAAAGCACGAAGGAGGGGGGAACAGGCATCTGAGGAATCCGCTTCAGGAGAGAGCAGGAGGGAAGGAACCCAGGGGGGCAGAAAGACCCTGCGGAAAAGGAAAGACAGGAAGAGGTGGTCTAGCACAAGCCTCTTAAGCTGGTGTAGAGGCGGGACCGACTCAGAGGGGACTTCAAATGTCTGACGTTAAGAGACGCGGGGCTGCGCGCCTCGGTTGTGGAACCAATAATGAACTGCAATATGTTGATATTGCAGAGTCCTTTGCACAACGGAATGATGAACAGTACGTGCCACATGCTTAAAGTTGCTTTATTTTCAGTTCATTGTAGAGAAATTACAAACATGCATCTTGCCTCTGCTGGAGCAGAGAAGCAACCGTCCTTCTCATCGGAATGAAGAACACCGAGAGAAAAAGTGAAAAACAGGAAACCAGTGTACGTCACATCCAGCTTCCCATTCCCGTGGGAAAACCCAACAGTACTCTGACTGTGGAATGTAAACATTGTCTTGTAACAAGCACTTCGCTGCACAGTGAAGAGAGCAGAAACCAACATCCTCCCCCTTTCCGTGAACATCACTGGGCAGCGTGTTCGTACAATATCAGTACAAACCCAACTTCTGTACATAGGTACAGTGTTGATCCCTTGATACAATCTTGGACAATACATCAGCAGGAATTTCATTACCTGGCATATAGGACACCGTTACGAGTCCCTTCTGAATATGTTCCCTAGCATGTTGCAACTTCAATTGCAAGTGCTTCGTGCTTTGCTTACAACCTTCCGAATTCAGCAAAGCCAAACATGCTTTGTTGTCCTGGTAAACCTGGATTGGACATTTGACAGGAATTTTCATGTCTTTGCACAATTGTAACAACCATTCACAATCCTTAAGTGAATAAGACAGTGCATTCAGTTCAGCTTCACAAGTACTTAAGCTAATTGTTGTTTGCTTCTTGCATGACCAATCAAAAAGACCCTGATTGTACATGTAGCAAACTCCAGACGTACTTTTCCTGTCTGTAGTGTCACTTCCAAAACTTGCATCTGCAAAGATTTCAAGACCACCAGACTTCTGATTGTTAAATCTCAGTCTGTAATGCATAGTGCCTTTCAAATAGCGTGCTATGTGTTTCAGAGCTTTCCAATCCTTAACAGTAGGATTGTTAACTTGTCTGCTTAGCAAATTACAGCTAACAGCAATGTCAGGTCTTGAACAACTGGCAATGAAGTTTAGCTTGCCTAGCACACTTCTGTACAGTGTAGTGTCAGAAAATGCTTCTTCAGTGTCTTCTACCTGATAACCTGTTGTCATCGGTGTGTCTACAGGGTTAGCATCCATCAGGTTCAGTTTGCTTAACACATCAGCAATTTTCCGTGACTGGTGTACTAGAATGTTACCACTTTGATCTTTCTCTATTTCCAGAGATAGGTAGTTGTTTACCTCACCAAGATCTTTCATGTCAAAATGTTCTTTCAGTTGAGCTAGGGTGTTATTATACATTGTGACATCTTTCCAAAAGAATAAAATATCATCAACATAAAACAAACAATACAGCTTCTTTTGCCCTTCCTCTTTGACAAACACACATGGATCAGCTTTCCCTTGTTGAAAACCTAGAGAAAACAATGCTTCAGTGAGTTTTGTGTGCCAACACCGTGCACTTTGTTTGAGACCATAAAGGGACTTTTTCAGAGCACAAACAAATCCCTGTTTTACCTGTACACCATCAGGTGGAAGCATATAAAGTGATTCACCTAGAGATCCGTACAAAAATGTTGTATTCACATCGTGGTGACTAATGTGTAGATTCTCCTCTGCAGCTAGCTTGAGCATAAGCCTAATGCTCTCATATCTCACCGTGGGTGAGTAGGTCTCGTGATAGTCTTCACCTGGTACTTGTGCAAAACCTCTGGCTACCAATCTGGCTTTGTGTCTGACTATCTTGCCATTTTGATCAGTTTTCGCTTTGAAGACCCATTTGCTTCCAAGCAGTTTCATTCCTGGAACTACTGGAACTAGCTCCCAAGTTTTGTTCCTTTCTAAGGAATCAAGCTCAGCCTTCATGGCATTTAACCATGGCTCAGCTTCCTTAGAATCCAAATCCTGGATTTCTTGGAAACTTGAAGGTTCAAATACCTTCTTGGAGCTTTTAACAGCTGCTACTGCTGTCTTGGCAAATTCATCAGCAAATCTCTTTGGAGGTCTGCCTTTTGTGGCTCTTTGTGACCTGCGAATCAGCCTTTGGTCTTCAACACTCTCCTCTTCCTTCTTAGGAGAAAAGTGACCTATTGTGAACAATGGTTCTTCCAATTCCTGATCAGAGCTTTCAGAGGGTCGCATAGAGGCTTTCGCACTCTTGAAATCCTCTGAAGTATCCGATTCAGTTTCAGACTCAGAATCAGAACCTTCATCAGTGGGTGTGGGTTGTTGTTGCTTATCCTCAGTCTCATCACTGTCATCAGGATAACATTGAAAAATTCCCACATTCTCCCCCCACTTTGCATTGTACTCAACACTTCTTGTGAGCTTAATTGTCTTAGAGTCAGTCATCATTATTCTGTAAGAACCTTTCTGATAACCTAGAAAGATACCATGCAAACCACGCTTGCCTAATTTGGAGCTTTGTGGTGAATGAATCCACATGTCAGAACCAAATATTTTCATGTGTTTGATGTATGGTTTCTTGCCAAACATCTTCTCATAGGGGGTACAACCAATCGCTGAAGATAACCTGCGATTGTAACTGTAAGTAAAACATGAGAGAGCTTCGGCCCAATAACTCTCTGGAAGATTGGCATCATGCAGCAAGGTTTTTAACCCTTGAAGCAATGTTTGATTTGCCCTTTCGCAAAGCCCATTCTGCCATGGCGAGCGAGGACTGGACAAATCGTGTTGAATTCCTTTCTCAGTCAGAAAAGCTTCAAACTGCTGAGAAGTGAATTCTCCCCCGCGATCTGTGAAAAGAATTTTTATCTTCTTACCATGCACATTTTCCAACCAAGCACAGAATTCCTTAAACCTTGGAAAAGCCTCTGATTTCTGCTTGAGATTGTACACGTAAATATACCTGGAAAATGCATCAATGAGAACCATGAAGAACCTATTGCTACCCAAAGAGGGCGATAGTGGACCAACTAAATCAGCGTGAACAATCTGGTATGGTTCTGTAGCTTGCCTACTAGACACCTTACCTTTCACAGCCATTTTCACCTTGTTTGCTGCGCATGCTTTGCACTTCATGTGGTACCTGCAGGGTTTAATAGTCATACCTTCAACCAAGGTAGGCATTTTAGATACTGCCTCAAAATGCAAATGACCAAATTTCCTGTGAAAATCATTGTCAGGGGTTCAGGAGCAGAGACGCAGAGAAGGGAGGAGACAGAGAGCGAGGGGGAGGAATACGAAGGAAAGATGAGTGGGGATGACGACCCGAGATCACCGAGCCTGTCCAGTGAGTCCGAGGATTCCCAGAAGGGAGCGCCAGCGGTCAGAGCAAGGGGGGAAGTTGGGAGTTGGGCGCGCGCGCCAAGTTCAAATGTAGCGGAAGCTGGCGCAGTAAGCAGCCCAGAGAGTGAGCCAGGTCCCAAAGCCCGCCGCAAGGAGGCGGAAGGGTCAGGGGGGTCCGCGTCAGAAGAGAGTAGGAAAGAAGAGACCCCGGGGGGCAGAAGGACCCAGAGACGGAAGGAAAGGCGCAGGAGGTGGAGCAAGGCTAGGGTATTAAACTGGTGTGCTAGAGGCGGAGACTCAGACGGGTCTTCGCCGGTCTGACCTAGAAGAAGTAGGGCTGCACATTGCAGTTTGGAAATGGAACCTGTAATCTAATAAAGACTCTTTTAATGTGAACGCTGGCTAACGTGGTCCTATGTGAGCTGGGACTGGGTGGCAGCCCTGACAGTAAGACCCGTCTCTCAATAGCTTCGGACACCTGATACCTCGCAGCGGAGGCAGAAGCAGCGAGAGGAGGAAATTGGTGTTTGGGAGCAAGCTCACAACGGTTGGCAGAGATGACGGAAGCAGAGAAAATTTCAGCGCTGCAACAGGCAGTGACACAATTGAACGCAGAGGTACAGGCATCCAAGAAAAGGGAGGAGGATGCGGCAGCCGCCTACAGAGATCTCCACGCCAGGTTTGAAGCATTGGTTAAGCAAGGGCAACCAGGACCCAGACCGGAGGGGGTTGGGTTGGCACGGAGAGCAGGGGGGCTTGTGGCTCACTTCGATGGGAATTTACAACAGTACCCCAATTTTCGAGCAGACGTAATGTGCGCACTGCAACTGCTGGCAAAAGACTTTAGAGATGAGGAAGAGAAAGTGGGGTTTATACTATCCCATTTGCATGGGGATGCTAAAGCGTGGCTACGCAATTTGTGGAGGGATAAAGATCCGGCGCTTCAGAGTGCAGATGCCTTTATCAAAGCGATGGATGCGTGCTTTTTATCTACCATTGACGTGGATCTTGCCCGACGGGAGATTCATGGACTGAGACAAGGGAAGGCGAGCGTAAGGCAGTATCACGCCCGCTTTTTTGCGCTGGTCAGTGCCTTGGAATGGGACCGGGATTCGCCCCCAGTCAGAGACCTGTTCTGGGAGGGTCTGAGCAGTGCTGTTAAAGACGAAATTGCGAGGGGGGAGAGGCCCCGGAGCACGCAGGAGGTGGTCCAAAGGGCGCTGACTGTGGGGGTGAGGCTGGAAGAACGTCCATGGTGCAGAGACGAAGGACGTGGAGGGCGCGAAGCAGCGAGAAGTTTCTCTTTCGTTCCCAGGGAAGCTGCGCATGCGCAATCCACACCTCCGCCAGGAGGGGGAGTGGAACCTATGGAGGTGGGAGGCGCCAGGGCTCAGTCAGCTACCAGAGCCCCTGCACCGGCAGCAGTCAAGACTAAACCTCCTAGAGGGACCCGGAAGTGTTATATATGCGACAGCTCTCAACACTTGGCGAAAGAGTGTCCCCAGAGGAGCTCCAAGCACACTGCAGCCTCCGCAACGGTGAAAGCGGCCACGCAGCACAGCGAACCCCAGCAGGGAAACGACGATGTCTGGCTGGAGACAGAGGCACTGGGGCCCAGCCAGACGCATCAGTGAAGCAGTCCCCAGCGATCTTGCAACCCACGGACCCCCTCCCACCCAAACCAGTAGTGCAGCTCACCGCATCTCTCCAGCTACCCGATGGCGTCACTATCGAAGTGCTGCTTTCTGTGGATTCGGGAAGCAACGCAGACTTTATAGCGCAGGATTTTGTGGAGCAGCACGCTATACAGCTACTGCCTGCCACTCTGCCCCTGCAAGTCGTCACGGTGGATGGCAGAGAGTTGCTGGGGGGGCAGGTGGTGAAGCAGACGCCGCCAATGGTGATGCGACTTGGTAACCACAGGGAAGTCATCAGTTTTAATGTCACCCGACTGTCGGGCACACCCATTGTGTTGGGCATGAGTTGGCTGGACAGGCACAGTCCGACACTGGCTTGGTATCAGCGACAGCTGATCTTCGGCTCCTCTTACTGCGCAGAACACTGCATCCTGCCCAGACAGGAGGGAGAGGAGGAGGAATCACAGCTGCAGTTGGGAACGTTGCAAGCAGTCCCCCACAAATACGCAGACTTTCTGGAAGTCTTCTGCGAGAAGGAGGCAGACAAGCTACCACCGCACAGGCAATATGACTGCAAGATTGACCTCCTACCAGGGGCGACGGTGCGCAAGGGACGCGTGTTCACCAAGTTGGACCTGCGAGGGGCGTACAATCTCATCCGCATGAGGGAGGGCGATGAGTGGAAGACAGCCATGTTCACGCCTCTGGGCACCTACGAATACAGAGTGATGCCGTTTGGATTGCAAAACGGTTCTCACTGTTTTCAAGCTTTCATGCATCATGTGTTGGCGGGACTCCTCTACAAGAAGTGCGTCTGCTTTCTGGATGACATCCTGATATTCTCCGAATCGCAGCAGGCACATGACCAAGACGTTCGGGAGGTGCTGCAGAGGCTGCAGCAGCATAGACTGTACGCCAAACTGGAGAAGTGCCAATTCGACACGAATGAGGTGGATTTCTTGGGCTACAAGTTGTCGGACAAGGGGCTAGCCATGGACAGCGCCAAGGTTTGCGCGGTGTTGGACTGGAAGAGCCTGCGCAACCGGAAGGAGGTCCAGCGGTTTGTTGGCTTCGCCAACTTCTATCGCAAGTTTATCAAGGGGTTCGCGATGCAGACGGCGGCTATTACGGACACGCTAAGCTCCAAGAAAAAGAAATTCATCTGGACGGAGCAGGCGGAGCAGTCCTTTCAGGCACTCAAGCGTCTCTTCGCGTCGGAGGAGCAACTGCTGCATATCGACCCCAGCAGACCGATGCGGGTAGAGACAGACGCGTCCGATAGAGCAGTGGGAGCGGTCCTGCTGCAGAGGGACCCACAGGGGGTCTGGAGGCCGGGAGCGTTCTACTCCAGAAAGCTCAGCAAATCGGAGCAGAACTACACCATCTGGGACAGGGAGTTGCTTGCCATTCATGCAGCTTTCAAGGCGTGGAGGCACTTCCTGATCGGCGCCAAGCACACGGTGCAGGTCTGCACGGACCACAAGAATCTGGAGCACTGGCGCACGGCGAAGTTCCTGAACCAGAGGCAGATACGTTGGGCGGAGTTCTTTGCTGACTTCGATTTCCGAATAGAGTACGTCCCAGGCGACACCAACATCATGGCGGATGCACTGTCCCGAAAACCGCAATACCTCGAAGAGGTTACGCCAGCGGCAGCCATGCACATCTTCGCGCCAACAGCGTGGGCGTGCGCTTCAGCCACAGTAGACCTGGATGCGGTGCGGCGGGCGTTGCAGGACGACTCATTCGCGCAGGCGAAGATGGCCGAGGTGCACAAGGGCACGGCGAAGAGCGACGAGTTCCAGATACGAGACGGCTTGCTCTTACGTAAAGGGGCCATCTACGTGCCGGGAGACGAACTTCGCGCCAAGGTACTGCAGCAGTTGCACGACGCACCCACGGCCGGGCACTTTGGCACAGAAAAAACGGTGGAATTAGTCGCAAGGGACTTTTGGTGGCCCAGACTGAGAGGGGAAGTCGCGGACTACGTCGCGAGGTGCGACACCTGCCAGAGGGCCAAACCAGTGCACAAACCACCGGCGGGACTGCTGGAACCGCTGCAAACGCCGTTTGAACCGTGGGAGAGGGTGGCCCTGGACTTTGTCACGGATCTACCCAGCTCGAGGGGCAAGACAGCTGTACTAGTGGTGGTGGACTTGTTCACCAAGATGGCACATTTCATACCGTGTGCGAAGGTGGCCACGGCAGAACAAACAGCCAAACTGTTCATAGATCACGTGTTCAAAGTGCACGGGCTGCCGCGGTCTATACTGTCCGACCGCGGCCGCCAGTTCATCTCGAATTTCTGGCAGAAGCTGATGGGCTTCCTGAACGTCAAGATCAACCTGACATCAGCGAGACACCCGCAGACCAACGGGCAAGCGGAGAGGGTCAATGCCATCATGCAGCAGTACCTGAGATGCTATGCCAATCAACAGCCTGCGACGTGGGTGGATTACCTGCCGCTCGCCGAGTTCGCCTACAACAACACGAAGCACGTGTCCACAGGGGTGACGCCGTTCTTCGCCAACAATGGGAGGAATCCCAGAACCTTCCCGGGACTGGACAGAGTGGGGGAAGGGGAACCCCAGACGGCGGACGCGTTCGCGTCTGAGTTGCAGGAGGTCCACGATCAACTTCGACGGCAGCTGGAGCTAGCGAAGCATGCATACAAGGTGCAAGCTGACAAGCACAGGCGGGTTGGCGAAGAGATCCGAGTGGGAGACTGGGTCTGGTTGGCAGCCCACGCAGTGCCGACCAGATCGTTAGCCAAGAGGAAGTTGGGGCACAAGCAACTCGGTCCATACCAAGTCGAAGCGCAGATCAACCCAGTAGCTTTCAGGCTGGTGCTACCGGAGGGTTCCAGGATGCATCCGGTGTTCCACAGGTCGGTGCTCACTCCCTACAGGGCACCTCACAGGTTCCAGGAACCAGGAACGGCACCGAGCCCGTCTCAGGAGCGGACGGAGGCGGGGAGATTGCCGCAGCAGGACCCCATCAACGAAGTCACGGAGATTTTGGACTCCAGATGGGGGGAAGGCGGAGTAGAATACCTCCTAGCCAGAGAGGGCACCCGGGCCAGTGCTAATAGCTGGGTGCCAGACTACGCTTTGGAGGAACCCCTGCTCAAGGACGAGTTTCATGCCCTTTTCCCACACAGACCCATGCCAGCAGGCTTCTTCGACGACTGGTTGTTCACGCCCACACTTTCCTCCAGCACGTTCCATGGATTCGACTCGGACGGGGAGCCCGCACAGGGCACACGTTCCCCAGAGGGGTCACCGGAGGGTTCGGCGTCCGACACCTCGTATTGGTGGGACGATCGGCCAGAAGAGCAGTGGCGCCGGAGGTGGCTGGAGATGCCAGGTCAAGCGACCGACGCAGAGACTGACATGGACGTATGCGGGGAGGATCTCGGTTTCGAGCACGGCGGCACTGAAATGGAGGCGGAGCAGCTCACCGTTGACGAACGCGAGGAGGAAGACTCGGAGGTCTTCAGTTGGCGGCCAGCGACGAGGAGCGAACTGTATCCGGCATTCACTCCCGTGATGATGGAGCACCCAGCAACCACCCTTGAAAGCGGGGAGGGGGGAAGGGGGGGCTTCGAGAGGGGGATGGATGTCAGGGGTTCAGGAGCAGAGACGCAGAGAAGGGAGGAGACAGAGAGCGAGGGGGAGGAATACGAAGGAAAGATGAGTGGGGATGACGACCCGAGATCACCGAGCCTGTCCAGTGAGTCCGAGGATTCCCAGAAGGGAGCGCCAGCGGTCAGAGCAAGGGGGGAAAGCAGGGGGACACCCCAGGAAGAAGGGTCCAGAGAGGGATCAGAGAGCAGCAGTTGGAGATCGGGACCCACGTGCCCAGCCGGGAGCAGCGGGGAGAAAGGGGACCAGATATCGGGTTCCGGAGGCTTTCAGAAGGAGGGAGGGCATGAGTCAGGAGTAGTCACGCCCACCTCGGGGAGCGACGAAACGATCAAGAGGAAGGTAGGGAGTTGGGCGCGCGCGCCAAGTTCAAATGTAGCGGAAGCTGGCGCAGTAAGCAGCCCAGAGAGTGAGCCAGGTCCCAAAGCCCGCCGCAAGGAGGCGGAAGGGTCAGGGGGGTCCGCGTCAGAAGAGAGTAGGAAAGAAGAGACCCCGGGGGGCAGAAGGACCCAGAGACGGAAGGAAAGGCGCAGGAGGTGGAGCAAGGCTAGGGTATTAAACTGGTGTGCTAGAGGCGGAGACTCAGACGGGTCTTCGCCGGTCTGACCTAGAAGAAGTAGGGCTGCACATTGCAGTTTGGAAATGGAACCTGTAATCTAATAAAGACTCTTTTAACGTGAACGCTGGCTAACGTGGTCCTATGTGAGCTGGGACTGGGTGGCAGCCCTGACAATCATGAATACATCCTGCATGCAAACTTTTGTTAGAACCTGCAATGCAACAAGTATCATTCTGCACCACATCATCATAATACAAAACAAACAAACGATCAACACATTCAGCATGCAATACATAATCGTCTTTCTTTGTGATGGTGCATTTCTTGTTCTTGAAGGAAACGTCAATGTTGCGTTCATTCAGCTGCATCACACTTAGAAGATTGTGTGTGGCATCTGGAACATACAGTACATCCTGTATCGATAAGTTCAAACTGTGAAGAACAACAGTTCCGTAGCCTTGACTGGGAATCGTGTGGTCATCCGCCTGGTGAATCGCACCTTCCTGCGGTGTAAAAGACACGAACAGTCTCTTATCGTTGCACATGTGGTGGGTAGCTGCTGAATCAACAACGAAGAAAGATCTAGACGTCTTCTGGACCTTTGCAACCTTTGGAGTGAAGCGTGAGACCATTGCCTTGTGCTGCGTTGTCCTGGAGACCGGACCTTTGCCTTTGCTTTGGCCTTTTCCACGCGATGAACTTCCGCTGCGCTGCTCTGTCTTGGCCCTGGGATATCTGCATTCCCTCTTCATATGGCCTAGACGTCCACACGAGTAGCATTTCACTGCCTTCAAAGCTTTGGCACCCTCTGGTGGTTCCACTGCACTCTGGGATGACGTCTGTGAAGACTCCCCCTTACCCATGCAGCTAGCACCCCGGCGATCTGCTTCATTCTGGATCACGGCAGTAACATAGGCTACTGTGAGCTGAGCAGTTGGCTGAACAGCAATCTGTGTGGCAACGGACTCCCAACTTGGACCCAAAGAATGTAGTATCATGAAGGAATACACAGCCTCTGGAAAGTTGAGTCCTCTCTGTTGCAACTCATGTCTCAGATTCTGCATCTCCATCAGGTGTTTACGCACATCTCCACCTTCAGCAAGAGCCATATCATGCAGCTTGGCATAGTAGTACATTAAGGAACCAGCTTCTGTCCTCAAGTGCGCCTCTCTTAAAGAGTTCCAAATTTCTCTGGCTGTGGTCTTTCCACGCAACAGACAGAGCTCTTCTGGGGATACTATCAACGTAAGCGTTCCCCGTGCTTTGGAATCCTTAGCATTCCATTCAGCTGTAATTGGAGCTGGGGGGTTGTCTGTAATAACATTAAACAGACTTTCTTTCCGCAGAATTGCCTCTGCATACTGCACCCACTCCGTGTAATTTTTCTCAATGAGCTTAGGAATCCCAAAAGCATCAACCAGCTTTGCATCAGCCATCATTGCTGCTTAAATCGAGCTGCGTCACAGTACTGCAGCTTTTTCCAAAAGCACTTTTAAAAAGTACTTTCGCTTTCCCCAGCCATTGCCTTAAACTGTAAACTGGCAGGCTTCCCGGAGCATGAGCACATACCTTCATCAATCAAACTTGACGCGCAGAGCAGATAACGCGATCCGTTCCTCTGTACCTCTGCCGGCATTCCGACTCGGCTGCTGGAGTCTTTGTTCCTCAGTTTGATTTACGTCTTTCTGGGCCCGGAACCATAACCAAAATGTTGATATTGCAGAGTCCTTTGCACAACGGAATGATGAACAGTACGTGCCACATGCTTAAAGTTGCTTTATTTTCAGTTCATTGTAGAGAAATTACAAACATGCATCTTGCCTCTGCTGGAGCAGAGAAGCAACCGTCCTTCTCATCGGAATGAAGAACACCGAGAGAAAAAGTGAAAAACAGGAAACCAGTGTACGTCACATCCAGCTTCCCATTCCCGTGGGAAAACCCAACAGTACTCTGACTGTGGAATGTAAACATTGTCTTGTGACAAGCACTTCGCTGCACAGTGAAGAGAGCAGAAACCAACACAATAAACATCCTTGTATATAAGAAGAGCTTGGCGTTGGTCTTTTGTGAGCTGAGACCTGAGGCAGCCTCTGACAGCATTGTTTCCAGGCCTTTGACCATTTTGGTTGCCCTCCTCTGGACACATTCCAGTTTGTCAGTGTCCTTCTTGAATTGTGGTGCCCAGAACTGGACACAGTACTCCAGGTGAGGTCTGACCAGAGCAGAATACAGTGGCACTATTATTTCCCTTGATCTAGATGCTATACTCCTATTGATGCAGCCCAGAATTGCATTGGCTTTTTTAGCTGCCGCGTCACACTGTTGGCTCATGTCAAGTTTATGGTCAACCAAGACTCCTAGATCCTTTTCTCATGTACTGCATGTACCCCTGTTTGCATTTCACCATCTTCTCCTCTGAGTGGCCCCACTGCTTCTTTGTTCTTCCTTTTGCTACGAACATACCCATAAAAGCCTTTTTTGTTGCTTTTAACCTCTCTAGCAAGCCTGAGTTCATTCTGTGCTTTAGCTTTTCTGACTTTGTGTCTACACGTGCTGGCTATTTGTTTGAATTCCTCTTTGATGGTTTCCCCCCTTTTCCATTTTTTGTACACATCCTTTTTTAATCTTAACTCAGTTAAAAGTTCTTTAGATAGCCACCCTGGCTTCTTTAGGCACCTTCCATGTTTCCGTCTCATTGGCATTGCCTGACGTTGTGCTTTTACTATCTCCCTCTTAACAAACTCCCAGCCATCATGAACTCCCTTTCCTTTTAGTATTGCTGTCCATGGGATCTCACCCAGCACTTCCCTAAGTTTTATGATGTCGGCTTTCTTAAAGTCAAGAAACTGAGTCCTAGTATGCTTGGCTGCTCCTTTCCGCTGTATAGTAAACTTCAGAAGAGCATGATCACTCGCGCCTAATGAGACCAAAATAACACAACACCGTCTTTTCGCTTCCATATGCGTAGAAAGAAGACGAATAAGCTTTGATTGGTCTTATTTCAATTCGCATGGTGTTTTTTGGGTGTGCACCGGAATCACCCCCGACCTAAGCAAAAAGGTGTTTTGGGTTCCATCTACATAAAAAGAAGATGATAAAGCTCTGATTGGGCTTATTTCAAATTGGTGTTTTTGGGGTTAGAATGCACGTTCACTCAAAAATCGCAGAGTGACATTTTTGTTATCAGCCGAAATCAAGCAAAGGTGTTTTGGTTCCATCTCAATAGAAGGAGGACAAATAAGCTTGGATTGTTCTATAGGTGGTCATTGACCCTGAGCCTAACCGTAACCCTAACCCTAACCCTAACCCTAACCCTAACCCTAACCCTAACCCTAACGCTAACCCTAACCCTAACCCTAACCCTAACCCTAACCCTAACCCTAACCCTAACCCTAACGCTAACGCTAACCCTAACACTAACCCTAACCCTAACCCTAACCCTCACCCTCACCCTCACCCTAACCCTAACCCTAACCCTAACCACAACCCTAACCCTAAACCTAAACCTAACCCTAACCCTAGCAAAGCAAAGTGTAATAAGCCTAAACAAAGCCAAACAGGTTGTTTTGTGTTACAGCTACATAGAAAGAAGAATCTTGGATTTCACTTATTTCAAATCGTTTTCTTTGGTGTTAATGCGCATTGACCCAGAAATCGCAAAGTGTGTGTAATGAAACCAAAAGAACACAACACCGTCTTTTTGCTTCAATATGCGTAGAGAGAAGACAAATAAGCTTTGATTGGGCTTATTACAATTCGCATGGTGTTTTTTGGGTGTGCACCAGAATCACCCCCGACCAAAGCAAAAAGGTGTTTTGGGTTCCACCTACATAAAAAGAAGATGATAAAGTCCTGATTGGGTTATTTCAAATTGTTGTTTTTGGGGTTAGAATGCACATTCACTCAAAAATCGCAGAGTGACATGTTTGTTATCAGCTGAAATCAACCATAGGTGTTTCGGTTCTATCTCAATAGAAGGACGAATAGACTTCCGGTCGGCGCCAGCGTTCAGTGGCGGTCCTCTCTTCGAGCTCCGGAGGAGGACTGCTCCGCGAGTTCGGGTCTGACCCGCTACGGCAAGCGGGGGACCCCTAAAATCACAGGCGCGGAAGCCTGTGAACAAGGAGACTCGGTGGGCATCAGAAGCGCACCCCTTACTGCGAAAGAGCCTTTTTAAAGGCTCCGGAACGGCATCGGGAGTGGGCGCGGCGCTGAGAGTCGCAACCCAGCCCGCGGAGCGAAGCCGCGTCGCCATGAACGGAGAGCGCCGATTCCTTCCTGTAAATTGAAATTGGATCGAAAAACCCGTGAGTAGGACTGAATGACTACCTGGGACCCTAAAAATAAAATTTTAAAATTCGGCCGGAAACAGGAAAGGCTAAAAATAAGGAAGTCTGCCTTCCCCCGACTGCATGATAGATAAAGCAACGAAAGTATAAAGCTGCATCAGAATGAAAATAACCTTAAGACTGTCTAACCTTGGCATTGGATACGAATTTCCTCTCTAGCAAGCAGGGGCAGAGGGGAGAAAAAGTGACTTTATTAACCTGCATGACTTATTGAGAGAAAAAAGTTTTCCGCTGCCTTAATCTCCTGAAACGGACTGCCAAAGTAAAGTACCAGGACAGTGATCTGCATTTAGAAACTTGTTACAAAGTTACATAGTTGGAGTGCTACTTGATACAAAGTTTTGGGGCTTTGCTGCAACAATTTATTGGACAGTGTTGATAGAGAAACTATATAGAAAAAGTGTTGCAGCATTTATACAGAGGATTCCTGGTTTCTTTGTTCTTTATTCTTTGTCTTTTTCAGTTGGACATTTTGGATTGCTCCCTCTAGAGGGTTGAGGAGTAACAATTGCAGAGCAACGGAATAGGACAGTGGGATTTTCCATCAGGAAACTGCTCCTGTGAGAAAGTCCTTGGGATATGAGTGGCCCAGCAGACGAGATAACAACTAGAGCTAAAGCAAAACAAGCACAAAAGAAAAGGGGCTCAATATCAAGTGTAACACCAGCAGGAGCAGCCAGGCAAGAAAAAGTGACAGCTGCTTCCATGGATTCAATGACACAGGCGTTACTCAAGATAAACCAATCTTTAGAAGCCTTGACAAAGCAGAGTACAGAAAACTCACAAAAATTAACAGAATTAACATCAAGGCTGGACTTGAATACGAAAAGTGTGACATCTAACACAGAATCTATAAATAAGTTGATTGAAGAAAATTCTGCAACACGCAAGATTGCAGAGGACGCCAGAAATATTGCTGAAGAGACACAGGGAAAATTAGAACCGATCTCCAAAAAAGTGAATGAACATGATGCGGCCTTGTCTTTGCTGGAATTACAGAGAAAGGAGAGAAATTTGAAATTAAGATTAGTTCCTGAAAGTGAAGGGGACAGCCTTGTGGAGTTGCTTACACAAGAGTTTTCTGACTTTTGGCAGGAAGAATTGGAGGAAGAATTCAAGATAACAACAGCATTCAGACTGGGCAGGAGACAGAATAGAAAGACCCCGAGGGATTGTCTGATTACTTTCAGATCCAAGGAAGAAAGAGACAAAATACTAAACCTACATTACCAAAAGGCCTTGGAAATTGAAAATTCTCATATACAAATCTTTAAGGACATCCCTAAATACATCCTGGAGGTGAGAGCCTTCTATAAAGATCTGGTCTACCTGCTGAAAAGGAACAACATACCTTTTAGGTGGGAGTTTCCACAAGGACTGTCCTTCAACTACAAGGGAAAGAAGGTGAAAATAAAAACAGTTCAAGACAAAGAGAAGTTTTTGGAGAGAAACCACGAGGATTTGCAGAAGGGAACGGTAGACCCAATTTTAGAGGTAAAAGGAGCAGTGGACATTCTGAATTTATCGTTTGGACTTAAACCACCGTCAGAGGAAGAGCAGCAACTTGGAGCGGTTGGAGGAGTAGAAGACAAATAACAAGATGGCCCTGCAATTCCTTAGTTGGAATTGTAATGGGCTGAACATTCCTACGAAAAGACGCCAAGTTTTTCATATTTTGAAAAGAGAACAATTGGATTTGATCTGTTTACAAGAAACTCATGTGACCAGGGTACACAGGAAACTACTTATAAACAAAAGATTAGGACAGGAATTCATCTCATCGGATAAAGTTAAGAAAAGAGGAGTGGTGATTTATGCAAAGGAGAAATTGGCCCCAAAAATGATGTTTAAAGATGAACAAGGAAGATACCTGGCAATTGAAATACAAATACAAGGAGAAAAACTGTTAATAGTTGGAATCTATGCACCAAATGAAGGGAAGGCGGAATTTTTTAAGAAGTTGCATGAAACTCTGATGGACTATTTGGACTACAATGTGGTAATCATGGGAGACATGAATGGTGTGGTTTCTACAAATATGGACAAGGCACAAAGACAGACAATCTCCAAGGAAGGGAGACTTCCAAAGACCTTTTTTGAAATGACTGAAAATATGGACTTAATAGATATTTGGAGAACAAGGAACCCTCTCTCTCGAGAGGGAACTTTTTTCTCTCAAGCAATGATGACTTGGACCAGAATTGACCAAATTTGGATTGCTAGTGGGCTGGCTCCGAAGATCAAGAAAGTGGAAATCTGCCCAAAGACTTGCTCCGACCATAACGCCGTGAAGATGGAGATGAAACCTACAACAACTGGTCAATTTAGATGGAGGATGAATGACACCCTGTTTCGAGATGAGGAGATCCACAGAAAGGCCCAAAAAACTTTAAAGGACTATTTCGAAATAAATTTAAAAAATGATGTAGAAAAAAGAGTGATCTGGGACGCAAGTAAAGCTGTGATGCGAGGATTTTTAATTCAACAAAATTCAGTAAAAAAGAGAAAGCAAAATGAGAAGAAGGAAAAGATCCTGGAAAAGATAAAAGAAGGAGAGAAGAAATTGAGATCAAAACCAAAGTCCCAGGAGATTTTGAGAGAGATCAAGTTATACCAGACACAATATATGGAACTGATGAACCAAGAGATTGAATGGAAGATAAAGCAAATGAGACAAAAGACATTCAAATCTGCAGATAAATGTGGTAAGCTTCTGGCTTGGCAATTGAAGAAAAGACAGAAACTAAATACAGTTACAAACCTAGAAGTGGATGGAAAGAATATATCTAAACCCAATGAGATTAGAAACTGTTTTTTGAGTTATTTTAAAAAATTATATTCACAAGGACCGCAGAAGGAAGAGGATATAGATGAATTCCTTAAAAAATATGGATTACAAAAAATCTCTCATCAAAGTAAGGTGGATCTAAACCAGAGAATAACAGAACAAGAGATAGAGGGTGCCATTCAGAACATGCAACTGGGCAAATCTCCAGGACCAGATGGACTGACTTCCAGATACTATAAAGCTTTAAAGGAGTGCTTGGTACAACCGTTAAAGGAAGTCTGCAATGAGATCTTAAAGGGGAAAAGGGCGCCAGAATCGTGGAAGGAAGCGTATATTACACTCATACCAAAGACAGAGACTGAAAAGACTCAACTTAAGAACTACCGCCCAATATCATTACTTAATGTGGATTACAAAATTTTTGCAGACATTTTGGCAAAAAGACTGAAAAGAGTGTTGATGGAGAAGATTCATAGGGACCAAGCAGGCTTTCTCCCAAAAAGGCATTTATCAGATAACGTGAGGAACATAATTGACATTTTGGAACTATTGGAGGTGAATATAAACACTAAAGCAGTTCTGATCTTTGTAGATGCGGAGAAAGCCTTTGACAATATTTCTTGGAGTTTTATGAAAAAGAATCTTCATGGGATGGGGGTAGGCCAAGGATTTGAGAATGGTATGGGTGCGATATACTCTGAACAAAAAGCCAAGTTGATTGTAAATAATGTGATAACTGAAGAATTTAAGATAGAAAAAGGGACACGACAGGGGTGCCCAATTTCCCCATTACTTTTTATTTCTGTTCTGGAGGTGTTGCTAAATATGATTAGAGATGACCAGCAGGTTAAAGGTGTACATTATAAGTTAAGGGCCTTTGCAGATGATTTAGTACTTACTTTACAAGAGCCAGATGCTAGTACAAAAAGGGTGTTGGAGTTAATTCAAGAATTTGGTCAAATAGCCGGATTTAAACTGAACAAACAAAAGACTAAAGTTTTGGGAAAAAATTTAACAGTCATGGAGAGGGAGAGGTTCCAGAATGAAACAGGTTTGACAGTGGTTAAGAAGGTGAAATATCTAGGGGTTCATTTGACATCTAAGAATTTGAACTTGTATAAAGATAACTATGAAAAATGCTGGTCAGAAATTAAAAAAGATCTAGAAATATGGTCAAATTTGAAATTGTCCATGTTAGGCCGAATTACAGTTATTAAGATGAATGTATTGCCCAGAATGTTATTTCTGTTTCAAACATTGCAAATTCTTGACAAGATGGATTGTTTCAAGAGGTGGCAGAAGGATATCTCGAAATTTGTCTGGCAGGGCAAAAAGCCCAGAATAAAATTTAAAATACTGACGGACGCAAAAGAAAGAGGGGGATTTGCCCTGCCGGACTTAAAACTGTACTACGAAGCAGCTGCGTTTTGCTGGCTGAAAGAGTGGATGCTCCTCGAGAATACAGACATCTTGGATTTGGAAGGTTTTAATAATGCATTTGGTTGGCACGCATATCTATGGTATGATAAAATTAAGGTGCATAAGGCCTTTAAAAATCATATTGTCAGAAAAGCTTTATATAATGTTTGGATAAGATATAAAGATCTGTTGGAAAACAAAACCCCTAGATGGTTGTCACCCTTGGAGGCTAAGGCGTTGAAAAAACTTAATATGGAAGCGGAATGGCCAAAGTATTGGGAAATTTTGGAACAAGATGGAGATAAGTTGAAGTTACAGAGTCACGAGAAATTGAAACCCAAAGTACGAGACTGGCTCCATTATTATCAAATAATGGAGGTGTATAAACAAGACAGGAAAATTGGCTTCCAGGTGGAGAAATCAAAATTAGAAATTGAACTGTTAGAACCCAATACTAAGAATCTGTCAAGAATGTATAATTTGCTGCTGAAATGGAATACACAAGATGAAACAGTTAAATCAGCTATGATTAAGTGGCCACAGAACATTGGTTATAACATTATGTTTGCTGGCTGGGAATGGTTGTGGAACACCGGGATAAAATTCACGGCATGTAATGCCTTAAAGGAAAATATTATGAAAATGATTTACAGGTGGTACACGACCCCAGTCAAGCTAGCAAAAATTTACCATTTGCCTGATAATAAGTGTTGGAAATGTAAAGAAACTGAAGGTACTTTCTATCACCTTTGGTGGACGTGCCCGAAGATTAAGGCCTTTTGGGAGATGATATATAACGAAATGAAAAAGGTACTTAAATGTACCTTCCCTAAGAAACCAGAGGCCTTTCTCTTGGGCATTGTCGGCCAATTGGTGTTAAAAAAAGATAGAACTTTCTTTATGTATGCTACGACAGCAGCAAGAATACTCATCGCAAAGTATTGGAAGACACAAGATCTACCCACTCTGGAAGAATGGCAGATGAAAGTGATGGACAACATGACACTGGCTGAGATGGCTGGCAGAATCCGTGACCAGGGGAAAGAGACGGCGGAAAAGGATTGGAAGAAATTTAAAATCTATCTTAAGAACTATTATAAAATAGATGAATGCTAAAATGGCGAGGTTTTGAGAAAGAAAAAGAATCATAGAATCATAGAGTTGGAAGAGACCACAAGGGCCATCGAGTCCAACCCCCTGCCAAGCAGGAAACACCATCAGAGCACTCCTGACATATGGTTGTCAAGCCTCTGTTTAAAGACCTCCAAAGTAGGAGACTCCACCACACTCCTTGGCAGCAAATTCCACTGTCGAACAGCTCTTACTGTCAGGAAGTTCTTCCTAATGTTTAGGTGGAATCTTCTTTCTTGTAGTTTGGATCCATTGCTCCGTGTCCACTTCTCTGGAGCAGCAGAAAACAACCTTTCTCCCTCCTCTATGTGACATCCTTTTATATATTTGAACATGGCTATCATATCACCCCTTAACCTCCTCTTCTCCAGGCTAAACATGCCCAGCTCCCTTAGCCGTTCCTCATAAGGCATCGTTTCCAGGCCTTTGACCATTTTGGTTGCCCTCCTCTGGACACATTCCAGTTTGTCAGTGTCCTTCTTGAATTGTGGTGCCCAGAACTGGACACAGTACTCCGGGTGTGGTCTGACCAGAGCAGAATACAGTGGCACTATTACTTCCCTTGATCTAGATGCTATACTCCTATTGATGCAGCCTATTGATTGCATTGGCTTTTTTAGCTGCCGCGTCACACTGTTGGCTCATGTCAAGTTTGTGGTCAACCAAGACTCCTAGATCCTTTTCACATGTACTGCTCTCAAGCCAGGTGTCACCCATCTTGTATTTGTGCCTCTCATTTTTTTTGCCCAAGTGCAATACTTTACATTTCTCCCTGTTAAAGTTCATCTTGTTTGTTTTGGCCCAGTTCTCTAATCTGTCAAGGTCGTTTTGAAGTGTGATCCTGTCCTCTGGGGTGTTAGCCACCCCTCCCAGTTTGGTGTCATCTGCAAATTTGATCAGGATGCCCTTGAGTCCATCATCCAAGTCGTTGATAAAGATGTTGAATAAGACCGGGCCCAAGACAGAACCCTGTGGCACCCCACTAGTCACTCTTCTCCAGAATGAAGAGGAACCATTGATGAGAACCCTTTGGGTTTGGTCAGTCAGCCAGTTACAAATCCACTGAGTGGTAGCATAGTCAAGACCGCATTTTACCAGCTTCTTTACAAGAATATCATGGGGCACCTTGTCAAATGCCTTGCTGAAATCAAGGTAGGCTACATCCACTGCGTTCCCTTCATCTACCAGGCTTGTAATTCTGTCAAAAAATGAGATCAGGTTAGTCTGACATGACTTATTTTTCAGAAATCCATGCTGACTATTGGTGATCACAGCATTCCTTTCTAGGTGCTCACAGACTGTTTGCTTAATGATCTGCTCCAGAATATTCCCTGCTATTGATGTCAGACTGACTGGGCGGTAATTATTTGGGTCCTCTCTTTTCCCCTTTTTGAAAATAGGGACAACATTTGCCCTCCTCCAGTCTGCCGGGACTTCGCCTGTTCTCCAGGAATTCTCAAAGATGACTGCCAGTGGTTCTGAGATCACATCTGCCAGTTCTTTTAATACTCTTGGATGCAGTTCATCTGGCCCTGGAGACTTGAATACATCTAAACTAGCCAAGTATTCTTGTACTATCTCCTTAGTTATTCTGGGCTGTGTTTCCTTTGCTGAATCATTTGCTTCAAATTCTTCAGGTTGGGCATTGTTTTCTTTATTGGAGAAGACTGAGGCAAAGAAGGCATTGAGGAGTTCAGCCCTTTCTGTGTCCCCTGTTTGCATTTCACCATCTTCTCCTCTGAGTGACCCCACTGTTTCTTTGTTCTTCCTTTTGCTACGAACATACCCATAAAAGCCTTTTTTGTTGCTTTTAACCTCTCTAGCAAGCCTGAGTTCATTCTGTGCTTTAGCTTTTCTGACTTTGTGTCTACACGTGCTGGCTATTTGTTTGAATTCCTCTTTGGTGGTTTCCCCCCTTTTCCATTTTTTGTACACATCCTTTTTTAATCTTAATTCAGTTAAAAGTTCTTTAGATAGCCACCCTGGCTTCTTTAGGCACCTTCCATGTTTCCGTCTCATTGGTATTGCCTGACGTTGTGCTTTTACTATCTCCCTCTTAACAAACTCCCAGCCACCATGAACTCCCTTTCTTTTTAGTATTGCTGTCCATGGGATCTCACTCAGCACTTCCCTAAGTTTTATGAAGTCGGCTTTCTTAAAGTCAAGAAATTGAGTCCTAGTATGGTTGGCTGCTCCTTTCCGCTGTATAGTAAACTTCAGAAGAGCATGATCACTCGCGCCTAATGATCCATCCACATCTACCCCACTAACCAGGTCATCAACATTGGTTAGGACCAGATCTAAAATGACTGTTCCTCTTGTTGCTTCTCCCACTTTCTGGACAATGAAGTTGTCTGCAAGGCCAGTGAGGAATCTGTTTGACCTTATGCTCTTGGCTGAGTTTGACGTCCAACAAATATCCGGGTAATTGAAGTCCCCCATTACTACTATCTCCCTTCCTTTTGCATGCTTGGCCATCTGTTCCAGGAAGGCATCATCTATGTCCTCCATTTGGCTTGGGGATCTATAGTAAACTCCCACAATGAGGTCTCTGTTATTCTTCTCTCCCTTAATTTTGACCCAAATGCTCTCACTTTGGCTTTGAGGTTCTAAATCTTGGATCTCTTCACAGGTATACACATCCCTGACATATAACGCCACACCTCCTCCTTTCTTTACAGCGACATAAGATTAAGTTGAAGAAAAGATTAGCAAGACATATATTTGATAAAATTATTTAGAAGTTGCTGAAAGAAATTTGGACATTGGGATGCACGAAGGGGAGGTATGGGGGAGTCCCAGAAGTAAGGGATATGAAAAAAGGGCTATGAAATTATACATGTTTGTATGTCTTTTTATTTGTTTGTATTGTATGAAAAATTTTGTAAAACCAATAAAAAATTTATATATATAAAAAAGAAGGAGGACGAATAAACTTGGATTGTTCTTTCGGTGGTTATTCACCCGAACCCGAACCCGAACCCGAACCCTAACCTTAACCTTAACCTTAACCTTAACCTTAACCTTAACCTTAACCTTAACCTTAACCTTAACCTTAACCCTAACCCTAACAGTAACCCTAACCCTAAGCATAACCCCAACCCTAGCAAAGAGAAATGTAATAAGGCTAAACAAAGCCAAACAGGTTGTTTTGGGTTCCAGCTACATAGAAAGAAGAATCTTGGATTTGAAATTAGCCCAATCAGAGCTTTATCAATAAGGCAAAAAAAGCCAAACAGGTTGTTTTGGGTTCCAGCTACATAGAAAGAATAATATTGGAATTCGGTTATTTCGAGTCGTGTTCTTTGGTGTTAATGCACATTGACCCAGAAATCGCAAAGTGTGTGAAATGAGACCAAAATAACACAACACCGTCTTTCCGCTTCCATATGCGTATTAAGAAGACGAATAAGCTTTGATTGGGCTTATTTCAATTCGCATGGTGTTTTTTGGGTGTGTACCAGAATCACCCCCGACCAAAGCTAAAAGGTGTTTTGGGTTCAATCTACATAAAAAGAAGATGATATAGCTCTGATTGGGCTTATTTCAAATTGGTGTTTTTGGGGTTGGAATGCACATTCACCCAAAAATTGCAGAGTGACATGTTTTTTATCAGCCCAAATCAAGTATAGGTGTTTTGGTTCCATCTGAACAGAAAGAGGACGAATAAGCTTGGATTGTTCTTTCGGTGGTCATTCACCCCGAACCTAACCCTAACCCTAACCCTAACCCTAACCCTAACCCTAACCCTAACCCTAACCCTAACCCCAACCCCAACCCCAACCCCAACCCCAACCCCAACCCCAACCCCAACCCCAACCCTAAAGCTAAACGTAACCCTAACACTAACACTAACACTAACCCTAGCAAAGCGAAGTGTAATAAGCCTAAACAAAGCGAAACAGGTTGTTGTGTGTTACACCTACATAGAAAGAAGAATCTTGGATTTCGCTTATTTCAAGGCGTTTTCTTTGGTGTTACTGCACATTTACCTAGAAATCGCAAAGTGCGTGTAATGAGCCCAAAATAACACAACACCGTCTTTTTGCTTCACTATGCGTAGAGAGAAGACGAATAAGCTTTGATTGGGCTTATTACAATTCACATGGTGTTTTTTGGGTGTGCACCAGAATCACCCCCAACCAAAGCAAAAAGGTGTTTTGGGTTCCACCTACATAAAAAGAAGATGATAAAGTCCTTATTGGGCTTATTTCAAATTGGTGTTTTTAGGGTTAGAATGCACATTCACTCAAAAATCGCAGAGTGACATGTTTGTTATCAGCCGAAATCAACCATAGGTGTTTCGGTTCTATCTCAATAGAAGGAGGACGAATAAACTTGGATTGTTCTTTCGGTGGTCATTCACCCTGACCCTAACCCTAACCCTAACCCTAACCCTAACCCTAACCCTAACCCTAACCCTAACCCTAACCCTAACCCCAACCCCAACCCCAACCCCAACCCCAACCCCAACCCCAACCCTAAACCTAAACGTAACCCTAACACTAACACTAACATTAACCCTAGCAAAGCGAAGTGTAATAAGCCTAAACAAAGCCAAACAGGTTGTTTTGTGTTCCAACTACATAGAAAGAAGAATCTTGGATTTCGCTTATTTCAAGTCGTTTTCTTTGGTGTTAATGCACATTGACCCAGAAATCGCAAAGTGTGTGTAATGAAACCAAAATAACACAACACCGTCTTTTTGCTTCAATATGCGTAGAGAGAAGACGAATAAGCTTTGATTGGTCTTATTTCAATTCGCATGGTGTTTTTTGGGTGTGCACCAGAATCACCCCCAACCAAAGCAAAAAGGTCCTTTGGGTTCCATCTACATAAAAAGAAGATGATAAAGCTGTGATTGGGTTATTTCAAATTGGGGGTTTTTTTGGTTTAGAATGCACATTCACCCAAAGATCGCAGAATGACATGTTTCTTATCAGCGGAAATCAAGGATAGGTGTTTTGGTTCCATCTCTATTGAAGGAGGACAAATAAGCTTGGATTGTTCTTTCAGTGGTCATTCACCCTGACCCTAACCCTAACCCTAACCCTAACCCTAACCCTAACCCTAACCCTAACCCTAACCCTAACCCTAACCCTAACCCTAACCCTAACCCTAACCCTAACCCTAACACTAACACTAACACTAACACTAACAATAGCAAAGCGAAGTAAAATAAGCCTAAACAATGCCAAACAGGTTGTTTTGGGTTCCAGCTACATAGAAAGAAGAATCTTGGATTTTGCTTATTTCATGTCGTGTTCTTTGGTGTTAATGCACATTGACCCTGAAATCGCAAAGTGTGTGTAATGAGACCAAAATAAAACAACACAGTCTCCTGGCTTCCATATGTGTATACAGAAGACGAATAAGCTTTGATTGGTCTTATTTCAATTCGCATGGTGTTTTTGGGGTGTGGACCAGAATCACCCCCAACCACAGCAAAAAGGTGCTTTGGGTTCCATCTGCATAAAAAGAAGATGAGAAAGGCCTGATTGGGCTTATTTCAAATTGCTGTTTTGGGGGTTAGAATGCACATTCACTCAAAAATCGCAGAGTGAAATGTTTTTTATCAGCCCAAATCAAGCATAGGTGTTTGGGTTCCATCTGAATAGGAAGAGGACGAATAAGCTTGGATTGTTCTTTCGGTGGTCATTCACCCCAACCCCAACCCTAACCCTAACCCTAATGCTAACCCCAACCCAAACCCTAACCCTAACCATAATCCTAACCGTAACCCTAAACCAACAACAACAACAACAAATCCGTTTATTGTGAGGACCATGCCTGTACACAAACATCAACACAACAATAGTTAAAAATATTAAAATTCATTACATACTATGCCAACAAAACCTTCATCCCACAAAATAGAAAGAGAGGGAAAACCAGCAATGAGTTAAACAGACGATGAAGGGGTCTTTACATTGTCATCCATAAATCTTTCCCTGGCTTTCATGGCCTTCATCACAAAAACCGCTACCACATGGGTCAGTATAGTTGCCTGACATCCCAGTTCTGATTTTAACTGTGGTGTCTGAATGTAACTCTCTAAGTATTTTGAGAATCATAGAATCATAGAATCATAGAATCATAGAATCATAGAGTTGGAAGAGACCACAAGGGCCATCGAGTCCAACCCCCTGCCAAGCAGGAAACACCATCAGAGCACTCCTGACATATGGTTGTCAAGCCTCTGCTTAAAGACCTCCAAAGTAGGAGACTCCACCACACTCCTTGGCAGCAAATTCCACTGTCGAACAGCTCTTACTGTCAGGAAGTTCTTCCTAATGTTTAGGTGGAATCTTCTTTCTTGTAGTTTGGATCCATTGCTCCGTGTCCGCTTCTCGGAGCAGCAGTAAACAACCTTTCTCCCTCCTCTATGTGACATCCTTTTATATATTTGAACATGGCTATCATATCACCCCTTAACCTCCTCTTCTCCAGGCTAAACATGCCCAGCTCCCTTAGCCGTTCCTCATAAGGCATCGTTTCCAGGCCTTTGACCATTTTGGTTGCCCTCCTCTGGACACGTTCCAGTTTGTCAGTGTCCTTCTTGAATTGTGGTGCCCAGAACTGGACACAGTACTCCAGGTGTGGTCTGACCAGAGCAGAATACAGTGGCACTATTACTTCCCTTGATCTAGATGCTATACTCCTATTGATGCAGCCCAGAATTGCATTGGCTTTTTTAGCTGCCGCGTCACACTGTTGGCTCATGTCAAGTTTGTGGTCAACCAAGACTCCTAGATCCTTTTCACATGTACTGCTCTCAAGCCAGGTGTCACCCATCTTGTATTTGTGCCTCTCATTTTTTTTGCCCAAGTGCAATACTTTACATTTCTCCCTGTTAAAATTCATTTTGTTTGTTTTTGCCCAGTTCTCTAATCTGTCAAGGTCGTTTTGAAGTGTGATCCTGTCCTCTGCAACCTTTGGCAAGATGGCAAACATTGCGCAGGAATCGCAGGTGACTGCAGCTGTTCCCTCCCCTTCCATCTTGAGATCGTGTCGTTGGGGGTGGCTACAGAGGTCCTCCATCATAAAAAGCTTGAAGACAGGACAAATAACTTCCCCCACAAAAAAACCCTAGGTCTCCCCCAACAAACGTTTGAGACTAGCTCCCCTAATTCTAAAAGATGCGTATAACTTCGCGCGCCGCTGCCCTGCAAACTCTGATAAGAAGTCGTCTATCAATATCTGTTTCATATAGTTTTTGCCATAATTTGTCCCTACAGATTGAATCAAAAGCGGATGTGAGATCTACAAAAGCCACAAAAAGTTTGCTCTTATGTACCTTTGTATACTTATCTATCATTGTCTGTAGTACCAAACAATGGCCTGTTGTACTATGGCCCTTTCTAAACCCTGCCTTTTCCGGATTAAGCAAGTTAGAGTGGTCAGCCCAGTCAACCAGTTTATTTAGCAGGTATCGAGTATAAAGTTTATACACAATGTCCGGGAGACTTATGGGGCGATAGTTTGAGGGGTCTTGGGGGTCTCCCTTCTTATAGATGGGGGCTACCAGGCTCAGTTTCCAGTTTTCTGGGATTTTGCATGTATCATTTATTGCTGTAAAAAGTTGGGCCAAAATAGCAGCCCACCACTAGGCATTTAATTTAAGCACCTCAGGAGGAATCATATCTTCACCGGGAGCTTTGCCATTCTTGAGTGTTTTAATTAGCTGTAAACATTCTGATTTGGTAACAGGATCCCAGCCCATTAATAGATCGTTTTTAAGAGGAGGAAACTGGCTCGGTTTAGCAATGTTTGGAGCTGTATATAGCCGGGAAAAATGTTGGTACCATAAGTTAGATGAAATACTGTTGGTTACAATTTTCCCTTTGGGTGAAACTCCCTGAGCAATTATTTCCCAGAACTTTTTGTCGTCCCACAATTTGATTGCTTTGTCAAGTGCCTCCCATTGTTCCTTTCTGTAGAGGGATTTCTTAAATTTTAGAGTATTTTTATAATGAGAACGCCACCTGTGCAGGTTTTCCACTGAGGACAGGGTCCCTTCCTGTTTTACCTTATTTTGTAATTTCCTAAGCAAAGATCTTAGATTCCTACAGTCTTTGTTGAACCAGGCCCTCGAGTTGTTTTGTTGTTTGGGAGGGTTGGAATTCGTGAGTAGTGGGAAGAGCGACTCTGAGACCTGCTGAAATGTTGAAAAGGGGTCAGAATTAGATGAGATACACTGGTCTCTCAAGGCCAGTAAGTCTGATGAATGCAGGTGTAGTTTGATTTTAGATTCCAGGTCGCTGTTCCATTTACGCCTACGAAGGGCCAGAGTTGGAGGTGGGTCTGCACAGTGATTGCGGTATTGCGGATCCTCCAAACCACGGGGAATTAGTGAAACTGATATAGGAAGATGATCACTCTCAATTCTATTGAAAGTCCTGAAGCCCTGTGACCTCTCCAAGAGTTTTGGGGAGACTAGGATATAATCAATAACGCTCGCACCTCTAGGTCCAAGAAAAGAAAATAAACCCCCTGACCTGTCCATATGGGTACCATGCAAATTATACAAATTATGTTTGAAGGCAGTCTCCATTAATGTAATGCCTGCCTTATTCAAGACCTTATTGACAGAGGACCAGGGAATAAACCAATCTGCCTCTGGCAGGAACTGGGATTTAGAGCAGTACGTATTAATGTCATTTCCTATCCTGGCGTTGAAATCACCTGCCAGCAGGATATCCATGCCAGGTGTCAGGGCTGCCTCAGGTCTCAGCTCACAAAAGACCAACGCCAGGTTCTTCTTATATACAAGGATGTTTATTGCAGTTCATTATTGGTTCCACAACCGAGGCGCGCAGCCCCGCGTCTCTTAGCCTAGACGTTTGAAGTCCCCTCTGAATCGGTCCCGCCCCTACACCAGCTTAAGAGGCTTGTGCTAGTCCACCTCTTCCTGTCTTTCCTTTTCCGCAGGGTCTTTCTGCCCCCCTGGGTTCCTTCCCTCCTGCTCTCTCCTGAAGCGGATTCCTCAGATGCCTGTTCCCCCCTCCTTCGTGCTTTGGGGCCAGGCTCCTCCTCCGGGCTCTCTCCATTTCCGCGCGCCTCCACATTTGAACTTGGCGTGCGTTCGCTACCCCTGACCTTCCTCTTGACACTTACACTACTCCCTGTACTACTCTCCGCCTCTTCCGGCAGGACGTCCTGCCCCGATCTCCTTCCCCTGTCTCCTTCCTGCTCCGCTCCGTGTGTCACACTGGGAACTCCACTCTCTTCACTTCGTTCCTGCTGGGAAGCCGGCCCCGATCTCCCACTCCCACTCGGGGTTTCCCTGCTGCTTCCCTGCTCCTGGCAGGTCCCCCCTGTGACCCCCCCTTGGCCTGACTAGGGGCGCCCCCTTCTGGGAATCCTCCGATTCACTTGAGAGACTCATGGAAGACCTCAAGTCATTGTCATCCTCTTCCTCACTGTCCTGGGATTCTTTCCCATCGCTCTCCGTCTCCCCCCTCACCTGTGCCTCTGTCTCTGAACCCCTGACACCAGGGAATTCTAATTCAGCCTTCTCCAAACATAGCTCTAAATCTTCCCAGATTTGTAACGACTGGGGAGGGGTGCCTATGGGAGGGATATATATATTAAAGCAAAGGAAATCTCCTCCTTCACTGCTAGAAATAAGTAAGATTTGTAAATTGTTGCTCTTCACCCACTGCTGTTGCCGGCCCTTGCACTTTAGCTTGGTAGAAACAAAAGTGACTAAACCACCACTAGGTCGGCCTCGGGAATTTGGTTTTATCGCAGGGGTAGCAAAGGCTTCGTATCCCTGTAAAGAAGGGACATGGAGATCTAGACACCATGTCTCCTGTAGACATATAATCTGAAATTTTGTAAGGAAATCCAGAAGGTCGACATCACCCTGCTTAGATAGCCATCCCGCCACATTCCAAGAAAGGATGTGGAAATAGGGTGATGGTGGAAATAGTGGCAGTCAATCTCTTTTCCGGTGGTTTGAGGCTCCTGAGCTGGGCTCCTCCTCTTTCTGCCCTGCTTGGTGGTTCCAGGTTTGAGGTCGCTGGTCCCTAGGTAGGTGTGATAGCTTTAACTGAGGGGCCAATAGGTTGATTTGGCCCAGAGGATCTTCGATGACACTGTTACAAATATCATGTTGTTCAGCTGATGTATCATGATGTTCAGCTGGTTTTTGCAGAGCAAGGGTTTTGCAGACCCGTATAGGCTGTACAGGTAGCAGGTCAACAGCTGCATCTTGCGTCGGTACTGCTAGCGGGTCAAAATTTGACAAAAGCTGTGGATCTTGATTGCGTATTGGGCTTAGAATAATGGAAGCCTCCAATTCCGGCATCGAGGCATATTTCTCCCCTAGTCCTCTCCCCTAGCATGGAAGACGAAGAGCAGACTCCATTTGAGGATCTCTCCCTCATTACAGTCGATCAGGTATATGAAGACGAGCAGCAAAGTCAGTCCTCAGGGAATGTGCAGGCGACCTTGGAACGGACAGCTCACGGAAGAACCCCGACCAAACCTAAGAGGAGGCGTGTAGTGGTGATAGGGGATTCCCTACTGAGGGGAACAGAAGCAGTGATCTGTGGGCCTGACAAGATGTCTCGGGAAGTGTGCTGTCTCCCCGGGGCTAAGATCCAAGATGTAACTGAACGACTGCAAGGAATTATAAAACCCACTGACGAATACCCCTTCCTCTTGGTTCATGTGGGAACCAATGACACTGCAAGCAATAGCCTCCAGAAGATCAAAAGAGACTACGAGGCTCTCGGCAGGAAATTGAAGCAACTAAATGCACAAATTGTCATCTCATCTGTCCTCCCAGTTGAACGACGTGGCCCAGGGAGAGAGGGAAAAATAGTGGAAGTGAACAGCTGGCTTCGCAAATGGTGTAAACAGGAACGGTTTGGATTCTTAGATCACGGACTGCAGTTTCTTGAAGATGGACTTCTGGCAAGTGATGGGCTGCACCTCACAACGGTTGGGAGAAATGTTTTTGCCAAAAAGCTCAGAAACCTCATCAGGAGGGCTTTAAACTGACTAATGTGGGGGAGGGAGACAGTGCTCCTGAAGGTAGGAGTCTATCAATTGATGAAGATGATCATCCAAATGTCATAGACCAAATGGAGCAAACAGCACGCAGACCTAGTGGTGGGAGGAAAAAATCCTTAAATAAGAGACACGGGGGAATGATTAATGGACTTCAATGTCTGTACACTAATGCGCAAAGCATGGGAAATAAACAAGATGAGCTTGAGCTCTTGGTACAGCAAACTAAATATGACATAATAGGCATCACTGAAACCTGGTGGGATAAGTCCCACGATTGGAATGTAATAATGGGGGGATACAATCTATTTCAGAGAAACAGACCAGACAAGAAAGGAGGAGGAGTGGCGTTATATGTCAGGGATGTGTATACCTGTGAAGAGATCCAAGATTTAGAACCTCAAAGCCAAAGTGAGAGCATTTGGGTCAAAATTAAGGGAGAGAAGAATAACAGAGATCTCATTGTGGGAGTTTACTATAGATCCCCAAGCCAAACGGAGGACATAGATGATGCCTTCCTGGAACAGATGGCCAAGCATGCAAAAGGAAGGGAGATAGTAGTAATGGGGGACTTCAATTACCCGGATATTTGTTGGATGTCAAACTCAGCCAAGAGCATAAGGTCAAACAGATTCCTCACTGGCCTTGCAGACAACTTCATTGTCCAGAAAGTGGGAGAAGCAACAAGAGGAACAACCATTTTAGATCTGGTCCTAACCAATGTTGATGACCTGGTTAGTGGGGTAGAAGTGGAAGGATCATTAGGCGCGAGTGATCATGCTCTTCTGAAGTTTACTATACAGCGGAAAGGAGCAGCCAAGCATACTAGGACTCAATTTCTTGACTTTAAGAAAGCCGACTTCATAAAACTTAGGGAAGTGCTGGGTGAGATCCCATGGACAGTAATACTAAAAGGAAAGGGAGTTCATGATGGCTGGGAGTTTGTTAAGAGGGAGATAGTAAAAGCACAACGTCAGGCAATACCAATGAGACGGAAACATGGAAGGTGCCTAAAGAAGCCAGGGTGGCTATCTAAAGAACTTTTAACTGAGTTAAGATTAAAAAAGGATGTGTACAAAAAATGGAAAAGGGGGGAAACCACCAAAGAGGAATTCAAACAAATAGCCAGCACGTGTAGACACAAAGTCAGAAAAGCTAAAGCACAGAATGAACTCAGGCTGGCTAGAGAGGTTAAAAGCAACAAAAAAGGCTTTTATGGGTATGTTCGTAGCAAAAGGAAGAACAAAGAAACAGTGGGGCCACTCAGAGGAGAAGATGGTGAAATGCAAACAGGGGACACAGAAAGGGCTGAACTCCTCAATGCCTTCTTTGCCTCAGTCTTCTCCGATAAAGAAAACAATGCCCGACCTGAAGAATTTGGAGCAAATGATTCAGCAAAGGAAACACAGCCCAGAATAACTAAGGAGATAGTACAAGAATACTTGGCTAGTTTAGATGTATTCAAGTCTCCAGGGCCAGATGAACTGCATCCAAGAGTATTAAAAGAACTGGCAGATGTGATCTCAGAACCACTGGCAGTCATCTTTGAGAATTCCTGGAGAACAGGCGAAGTCCCAGCAGACTGGAGGAGGGCAAATGTTGTCCCTGTTTTCAAAAAGGGGAAAAGAGAGGACCCAAATAATTACCGCCCAGTCAGTCTGACATCAATACCTGGGAAGATTCTGGAGCAGATCATGAAGCAAACAGTCTGTGAGCACCTAGAAAGGAATGCTGTGATCACCAATAGTCACCATGGATTTCTGAAAAATAAGTCATGTCAGACTAACCTGATCTCGTTTTTTGACAGAATTACAAGCCTGGTAGATGAAGGGAACGCAGTGGATGTAGCCTACCTTGATTTCAGCAAGGCATTCGACAAGGTGCCCCATGATATTCTTGTAAAGAAGCTGGTAAAATGCGGTCTTGACTCTGCTACCACTCAGTGGATTTGTAACTGGCTGACTGACCGAACCCAAAGGGTGCTCATCAATGGTTCCTCTTCATCCTGGAGAAGAGTGACTAGTGGGGTGCCACAGGGTTCTGTCTTGGGCCTGGTCTTATTCAACATCTTTATCAACGACTTGGATGATGGACTCAAGGGCATCCTGATCAAATTTGCAGATGACACCAAAGTGGGAGGGGTGGCTAACACCCCAGAGGACAGGATCACACTTCAAAACGATCTTGACAGATTAGAGAACTGGGCAAAAACAAACAAGATGAATTTTAACAGGGAGAAATGTAAAGTATTGCACTTGGGCAAAAAAATTGAGAGGCACAAATACAAGATGAGGGACACCTGGCTTGAGAGCAGTACATGTGAAAAGGATCTAGGATTCTTGGTTGACCATAAACTTGACATGAGCCAACAGTGTGACACGGCAGCTAAAAAAGCCAATGCAATTCTGGGCTGCATCAATAGGAGTATAGCATCTAGATCAAGGGAAGTAATAGTGCCACTGTATTCTGCTCTGGTCAGACCTCACCTGGAGTACTGTGTCCAGTTCTGGGCACCACAATTCAAGAAGGACACTGACAAACTGGAACGTGTCCAGAGGAGGGCAACCAAAATGGACAAAGGCCTGGAAACGATGCCTTATGAGGAACGGCTAAGGGAGCTGGGCATGTTTAGCCTGGAGAAGAGGAGGTAAAGGGGTGATATGATAGCCATATTCAAATATATAAAAGGATGTCACATAGAGGAGGGAGAAAGGTTGTTTTCTGCTGCTCCAGAGAAGCGGATACGGAGCAATGGATCCAAACTACAAGAAAGAAGATTCCACCTAAACATTAGGAAGAACTTCCTGACAGTAAGAGCTGTTTGACAGTGGAATTTGCTTCCAAGGAGTGTGGTGGAGTCTCCTCCTTTGGAGGTCTTTAAGCAGAGGCTTGACAACCATATGTCAGGAGTGCTCTGATGGTGTTTCCTGCTTGGCAGGGGGTTGGACTCGATGGCCCTTGTGGTCTCTTCCAGCTCTATGATTCTATGATTCTATAAACCTGATGGTCCCAGACAGAAGACAATCAGGATCACAAGAACTTGCATATGGGAGTGGATTTGGCACAGACTGGAACAAAGGACAATAATCAGCTCTTCCCTCTGGGGGCAGGAAACTGCAAAGTCCCCTCTGTCACCTGGAAAATGACTCATGGGGAGGGGGAGAAGGGAACCAGCCAGGTGACAGGACACTCAGGTTACCACCACCACCCCTCCCTCAACCCCTCCTTTCTGTGATGTATGCATGATGTTTCTGGGGGTGGGCTTGACCTACAGGATGAGAATTTCAAAAGTTTTTATAAGGCCTTGCACACCATTTTTCTGTGTCTTTTCTCTCTCTTGCAAGTGAGGGGAACACCCTGTTGCAACAGTTCAATAAAGGCCAACCCTACAGGCTGCTGTTTTGCTCCAAGTTATCCTGGTTGGTGTCTTTGTTTTGTCCAAGGGAGCCCTCAGATTTTTCCGGTAACAGTTTGGCGACCATGCTCAGGGACACTTGGTCCTCCTGTGAAGGTGAGGGGGGAGATGGAGGGGATCGGGTGCCACTGGGCAACCTTAGCCCAGGGATCCCTTTTTCCTCTCCCTACCTCCTCTTTGCGGGCGGTAATCAATCGTCACCAAAAGCCCAGCCAGGGGGAGCAAAGGCAAGGTCAAGCTGGCTAAAGAGAAAGGATCCCGGGATCCACGAGGGACATCTACGAATGTGAGTATGGTTTGAAGTTAATACATTGGGAGGGGGTGGGAAAGTAACGTCTCCACGACAGCTGGGCTTTTCTTCTTTCCATCTCTGACGTCTTCCCTCGGAGTCGCCTGGAAGCGTCCTAAACTCTATCCTTCCCTCCCCCGATTTCCCTCTCGGACCGGGGAAACCGCGGAACTTTTGCTGTTTTTCTGACGTTTTTCCTCGGAGTCGCCCAGAAACGTCCTAAACTCTTTCTCTCCTTTTCTCTTTCCCGATTTCCCTCTCGGAGCCTGACCGGGGAAACCGTGGAAAGTCTCCTTTCCTCTTTCCCCCACGTCTTCCCTCGGAGTATTAGTCTTGTAAGCAGCGCTGAATAAATTCCGAATCCGTGGTTTTTACCGGGTTAGAGAGACCCGTGGTTTCCAGGCTAGTGCCTGTGGTTTTCTGGTAGGCAGGGATTGCCTTTTAGTTGAAGAAAAAAAAATCAAGTACTGATAGAATATTCTTCTCTCTACCCCCCCCTTCTCTGTCCCTTTCTTGTGCTTGTTTTTCTATCTCCTAGTGTAATCTACTGAGCAACCCCCCCTCAGTATTAGAGGGAAAATGGGAGCTCACTCTTCTAAACACCCTAGCTGGACTCCTCCTGGCAACAAAGCTTCCATGAAGCCTTTTTGCCCCAGAGAGGATTCTGATACGCCCCTCCAGTTTGTCATCTGCAACTGGGAAAAATAAAATGAAATAAAATAAAGGGGCAAAATGGTCTTTCCAAGTACAAATTGCGAGACCGTTGTAACTTTTAGTGGGTGGCTTAGGCCCACCACCTGGAACCCAGGGCACAGCGGCCACCTCAGAGATCCTTCAACAAAATCAGGGTGTGAACCCTTAGGGAGAGCTGAACACATCAAATTTGTGTTGTTAAACTATAAACTATAACCTAAAGCTAGAATGTGAAACCGTAAACTTAATGGTGCTCAGAAGGCAGTAGATATAATAACAGCCCAGCCTGAGAGCCCACGCATTAGAGATCTTAGTTTCTCTAAAAAAAATGAATAAGAGATGTACTCAAAGATTTAGAAATATTTAAAGGGTTTGTGTTTACATTGGCTTTGGCATCCACAGACTGTTCTTAAATGCACATAGTTTTAAAATTGCAAGCTTGCTTCAAAATTTTTAAATATAAGGGCCTTAGCAATCTTAAACAGGACAAAAATGAGAATGAAGCGTGCAAATGTTTGTTATTTGAGAGAGGCTCCAAAGAGTCTTCCTCCGAGTAGCTTAAGTGAGGATTATGATTTTAAGTTGACGGTAAATGATGTTTTGTTGCAACTTTTGAGTTTGTGAGCCTACATCCGTGTTCCAGTCTTTTTTTCCAGTATTTTGAAATGTGCTGTGAAGAAACTAATGTTTCTGCTGCAAAAGCCTAGTTGAGCCAACTGCTCTCTCAAGCTAATATGCAGTGTACGTATTTCATTAAGCATATGCCTATGAAAATATGGTGTTCCTTCTAAGAAAATTGTTATTAAAAGGGAGAAGCTTCCATAGCCAGCAATTGTCTATCTGAGCCCTGATACCAGCCTCTATAAGACTTCCTGGCCTCTTTTCTTGGAAAATGCCCCCCCCCCCCTTGTATCAGTCTCTTTCAGTTTTTTCCCCCTTCTTACTTCTGTGCCAGGTAAATTTACTCCTGAGTAAGCTTCCTTTAAAAGGAAACTACGGGGAGGGGGGGCAATCTTTTCTAAAGGTACCTTGAATCTCACTTTCCTATGTGTGGTTGTTTTAAAAAATCTTAATTAGGCTTACTGTTCCTAGGCAAGTTCAGAAAAAATGTTCACTTTTGTATTCCTTTTAATTTTAATTTTATTTTAATTGATTAATTCTATGGCTCTTTTAATCATTTGTGAGTGATTATGTCAATTGAATTAACTATGCTTAATAAAAGATCCTCTCCCTATCTTAGGAAAAAACTGTTCACTTCAATTTTCCTTTAAAGATCATTTCTCTAGGAACTTGCATTCTTTAGTCTAAGGAAGCAAACTCACTCAAACTATCTCAAGATCTGCTAAAAGGGTTCTGTGTAAAGTTGGGTACTTTTATTTTCCTCTTCCTTAGTACATGATAGGAGCATAGATGTTTCCTTTCCCAGTTGTGCTTGTTGTTGTTTAGTCGTTTAGTCGTGTCCGACTCTTCGTGACCCCATGGACCAGAGCCCCATGTAGAGTGAGTTACAATAATCCAGTCTGGAGGTGACCGTTGTGTGGATCACAGTGGCTAGGTCAGGGCGAGAGAGGTAAGGAGCCAACTGCTTAGCTTGCCGGAGATGAAAAAATGCCGCCTTTGTTATGCAATCTGACCTCCATGGAAAGGGAGGTGTCAAAGATTACACCCAAACTCTTAACGGACGGTGCTGGCACTAATTGCACCCCCGCAAGAGATGGGAGTTGCCCCCTCAATCCCATATCGCTCCGTCCCAGCCAGAGGACCTCTGTCTTCGAAGGATTTAACTTCAACCGGCTCCCACGTAACCATCCAGCCACAGCTTCCAAACATCTGATCAGTGTGTCTGGGGCCGAGTCAGGATGGCCATCCATCAACAGATAGAGTTGGGTGTCATCAGCATACTGATGGCAGCCCAGCCCAAAACTCCGGACAAGCTGGGCGAGGGGGCGCATAAAGATGTTTAAAAGCATCGGGGAGAGAATCGCACCCTGAGGCACTCCACACACCAAGGAGTGGCGCGATGACAATTCCCCCCCAAGCGCCACCCTCTGTCCCCGACCGGAGGGAAATGAGCGCAGCCATTGAAGGACTGTGCCCTGGACCCCCACGTCGGCAAGGCGGTGGTCCAGAAGTTCGTGATCGACCATGTCGAAGGCTGCTGACAGGTCTAGAAGAATCAGCAGCCCCGACCCGCCTCGATCCAGCTGCCTGCGGAGATCATCTGTTAGGGCGACCAGAGGCGTCTCGGTCCCATGACCAGCGCGGAAGCCGGACTGGAATGGATCCAGAGCCGATTTTTCATCCAGAAACCCACCAATTATAACCTTTCTGCCTCTCATTATACCCCAGACTTTCCCAGTATTCTACAGGATTCACAACCTTACTACGGAAGGGGGCTCCGAAACATCATCGGAGGAAGAGATGCAGGGGCAACAGGAAGTGTCAGCGGCTGCAGAACAGCACCAGTCTCCAATGATGGGCAAGGGAGAAAGAAGTCTAAGTAAGAAGAAGCATTCGGCCAAGAAGAGCAAGAGAAGTAAGCCTTCTGATTCCGAGGACAATTCAGAAATGCTTCCCTGCTGCCCACCACCTGCTGGGACCTGAGCTACCAGAATTACAGGATGGAGCACGTGGGTCCCTATGTGGAAAAGAAGCAGCCAGATCCCTCTAAGTTTGGAAATTCAAAGCTAAGCGAGTCCCTCACCGTGAGGTTTGCTGGGTGTGTGCCAGGGGCCAAATTGTAAGTATGCACATGAATGTGAAAAGTGCCTAGGTAACTACCCGGCGTCCTCATGTTTTAAAGGTAAACAGCCCTTTCTGGGCGGTAGGGGGCATTTCCACCAGGGGTCTTGAAATGCTCACAGACCAGCCCAAAGAACAGCCACAAACCGGTATTAATTCAGCCGCAAACCGGTATTAATTTGGCCCATGGTTTTGGCGTTCTCTTCTGTTAAGCTCTCACCTCTTAGATCCCTCCTAACTCAGGGGACCCCCTAAACCAAACAAACAAACAAACAAACAAACCAGTTAGGGAAATGCTAGCTATTGCAAAAAGAAAATAAACAAATAAATTCTAGCTGGGAGGGTGGCTGGCCCCTTCAGGGAGCCGCCTATACTGGCTTTACACATTTCACCTTTAGGCATCGTCCCTAAAAAGACTCCAGGAGAGTATCGTATGAGCCACAACCCATCCTACCCTAGAGGTGGCTCAGTCAATGATGCAATACCACAGGAGCCTTGTTCTGTGAAATATGCCTCCTTTGATCAGGCTATAAAAGCTTATTCGCAGGTTCAGCAGGGGAGCACTCTTGGCTAAGTGTGTCATTGAGTCAGCCTTTTGCCTCCTGCCAATTCACCCAGAGGACTTTCTGTGGCTAGGTTTTAGGTTTAGGGCTTATTCATAGACAAATTTATGCCAATAGGGTGCTCAGTAGCTTGTGCAGCTTTTGAGTCATTTAGTACAATTTTAGACTGGGCCCTTTGCTTTAGAACTGGTTCTGAAAGGGTGACCCATTACCTCGATAACTTTTCTCTCATCACTAGTAATAGCCCTGATTGCGCTTCTCTTTAGAGGCTTTCACCTCCCTGGCTGAGGAGCTTGGGGTACCTTTGGTGGCAGACAAAACAGAGGGTCCAGTTTCGACCATAACCTATTTTGGGTATTGAATTGGACACAATCGCACAGACATCAGCCTACCAAGGGAGAAGCTGGAGGAAATTGCTACGCTAGCTGGCAATACGACAGCACGTCAGATGTGGAATGCTTTGAAAGTAGCTCATCTGCCGGTCATCCCAGCCCAGAGTTTGACTGCATCGGAGGTCCTGGCTGTTTCCCAGAATGCGAGTGAATGCAGGGATGCTGAGGGCACCAGTTGCAAGCTGCAGGGGGAGCTGACTGTGATGTCATCCCAGGCAGCATTCCAGCCTCCAGGGGGAGCCAAGGAGTCGGCAGCTGAGAGCTCTGATTCCCATGAGAGCCAAGGTCATCGTCTTTGCAGAGGCCAGAAGGCCAGAAGTAAACAGAGACAGATGCCTGTTTGATGGCCAGGAGCAGGGGGGCAAGCAGCAAAAGCCCACGCCGGTGGAAAACAAGGTTTTGCTTGCTGTAAAAGCTGCTCCAAAGGCCAAAGCCAGATTTATTGTTGATTTGGGATGCACCCACCATCTGGCAAAAGATAAGCATCTGTTTATCTCCTTCACACCTCAAGACGGAGAGATCCACCAGGCTGATGGAAAGACGTTGTGAATCGCAGGAGAAGGGACTGTGAGATTTGCAAGTCTGCACACTACCATCAAAGATGTACTTTATGTTCCAGGTGCTGCAGACAATTTGCTCAGTGTCCCACAGCTGACTGGGTGTGGCTTTGAGATTTCCTTCAAGAGGAGCATCTGTGTCATCAGGAAAGGCAAATAGGACATTTTGCATGCAAAGTTTATGGATGGCTTATTCTGTATAACTTATGATGACAATGGTGCTGCTGTGTCAAATGTTGATTCTTGTTGTGTTGCACAAACTAACAAAGTTCTTCATGCAGGATGCATTCACAAGGCACACAGAAGGTTTGCTCACATGTCTTGGCAGGCACTGGCCAAGATGCCGGAGTTGGTTCAGGGTTTGAACATCAAGCCCTGTAAGTATCACATGAAATGTGTATCTTGTGCAGAGAACAAGGTGAAGGTTGCTCCAAAAGGCAAGGAGTCTAGCAGGCAGGCTTCCAAACCCTACCAGCTAGTCCACGCAGACCTGGTTGGTCCACTTGCGCCCTCTTTGGGTGGAGCAAGGTACTTCATGGTTCTAATTGATTCTTTTTCCAGGTACATTCATGTGTTTATGCTGCAGCAGAAATCGGAAGCGTTTCCTAGGTTCAAGGCATTCTGTGCTTGGTTGGAGAATGTTCACAGTAAACGTATTGGCTGTCTCTTTACTGATCAGGGCGGGGAATTCACTTCTCAGCAGTTTGAAGCTTTCCTGACTGAGAAGGGAATACAGCATGACTTGTAAATGTTTAGATCGCCATGGATGAATGGACTTGCGGAGCGAGCAAACCAGACATTGTTTCAAGGCCTAAAAACCTTGTTGCATGATGCCAATCTCCCTGGGAAGTATTGGGGGGAGGCTTTATCAACGTTGGTTTATTCCTATAACAGGAGACTGTCATCACCTATTGGTTGTACTCCCTATGAAAAGATGTTTGGTAAGAAACCTTACGTCAAGCACATGAGAATCTTTGGTTCTGACAAGTGGGTACACACCCCACAGAGCAACAAGCTTGGGAAGCGTGGGGCACATGGTTTGTTCATGGGGTAAGAAAAAGGTGCATACAGGGTATGGATGACTGATTCTAAGTCCATTAAGTTCACAAAGAGTGTTGCGTACAATCCTAAGTGGGGGGGGGGGAATGTGGGAATTTTCCAGAGTTACCCAGAGGAAGATGAAGGTGATGTGAAAAAAGCAGATAATGTTGAGGTAGAAGAGGAAGCTGAGGATGATGATGATGATCAGAGTTCGGATTCCAGCTCAGTGGGCAGCGCTGCTGCTGATGTCAGCGACAGTGATGACACAGCAGACTACAAGAGCGCAAAGGCCTCAGTCAGACCATCTGATGCGTCTGACAATGAACTGGAAGAACCACTGTTCACCATTGGTCACTTTTCTCCTAAGAAGGAGGAGGTGAGTGCAGAAGACTTGCGTCTAGTACGCAGATCTGAAAGGGCCACGAAAGGCAAAGCTCCAAAGAGATTTGCTGATGAGTTTGCTAAGATAGCAACTGCTGTTCTTAGTAGCTCAGAGAAGGTGTGGGAACCTTCAAGCTTCAAAGAGGTTCAGGAGTTAACCTCTAAAGATGCTGAGCCTTGGCTTAATGCCATGAAGGCTGAAGTTGATTCCTTGAACAGGAACCAAACTTGGGAGCTGGTACCAGTAGTCCCAGGAATGAGACTGGTTGGCAGCAAATGGGTCTTCAAGGCCAAGACAGACCAGAATGGCAAGGTTGTCAGACACAAAGCCAGACTGGTCGCCAGAGGTTTTTCACAGGTACCAGGACAGGATTACCACGAGACCTACTCACCCACCGTCACGTATGAGAGCATTCGGCTAATGCTCAAGATTGCTGCAGAGGAGAAACTGCATGTTTCCCATCACGACATTAATACAGCTTTTTTGTACGGGGTTTTGGGGGAGGAGCTGTTTATGCTTCCACCTGACAGGATGCAGATACAGAAGGGAATGGTCTGTAAACTTCGGAAATCCTTATATGGTCTCAAGCAGAGTGCCAGGTGTTGGAACACAAAACTCACTGAGACATTGCTTTCTCTAGGTTTTCACCAGGGCAAAGCTGATCCATGTGTGTTTGTCAAGGAGGAGGGGCAAAACAAACTGTATTGTTTATGTTTTGTTGATGATCTTCTGATGTTTTGGAAGAATCAGGCTTTGTACCAAAGCACTCTAGCTCAGCTGAAGGAGCACTTTGACATGAAGGATCTTGGTGAGGTATCCAACTATCTTTCTCTGCAGGTGGAGAGGGACCAAGCAGGTAATTTTCTGGTACACCAAACACAGAAAATTGCTGATGTATTAACTAGGTTGAATTTGGTTGATGCAAACCCAGCAGGCACACCGATGGTGACAGGTTACCAGGTAGATAGTACTGCTGAAGCGTTTTCTGACACAACGCTGTACAGATGCATTCTAGGCAAGCTGAATTTCATTGCTAGATGTTCAAGACCTGACATAGCTGTAAGCTGTAACCTGCTTAGCAGACATGCCAACAATCCTACTGTTCAGGATTGGAAAGCTCTGAAACGCATAGCCTGCTATTTGAAAGGGACTTTGCACTACAGGCTGAGGTTCACCAGTCAGAAGACTGGAGGTCTTGAAATCTTTGCAGATGCTAGTTTTGGAAGTGACACCACAGATGGTACAAGCACTTCTGGAGTATGCTACATGTACAACCACTGTCTGTTTGACTGGCTGTGCAAGCAGCAGACAACAGTGAGCCTAAGTTCCTGTGAAGCAGAACTCAATGCTCTGTCATTTTCACTCATGGATTGTGAATGGTTGATGCAACTGTTTAAGGACATCAGAGTTTCTGTGAAATGTCCTATACAAGTGTATCAAGACAATAGATCCTGTTTGGTTTTGGTGAACTCAGAGTTGCAAGCAAAGAACCAAGTACCGTATTTTTCTCACCATAGGACACACCGGACAATAGGACGCACTTTGTTTTAGAGGGGGGAGAACAAGAAAAAAAAATTCTCCCCCTTTCTGCCCAGCGCCCCTTCAGTGAAGCGGCAGGAGGCGCTGCACAGAGAGGGGGAGAACTTTCCCCCTCTTGTTTTCCCGCTCTAAAACAAGGTGCCATTTAAGGTGCGTTCAGGCGGCTACCTTGGAAGCCTGGAGAGCGAGAGGGGTCGGTGTGCACTGACCCCTCTCGCTCTCCAGGCTTCAGGTTCCTTTTGACCTGCTCTTTGGGGCTGGCGCGGGGAAGCCCACCACCAGTCCCAAAGAGCAGGTCAGGGAGCAACGGAAAGGCGCAGGGAGAGGCTCCTGTCATAGCCGCGCGTCACCTCTCCAGCCGGGAGAGGGTCGCAGGGCTATGGCTTCTTTAGCCCTGCGAGTGCTCTCCCGGCTGCAGAGTTGACGCGCGGCTATAGAGGCTCCTGCCATAGCTGCGCGTCACCTCTCCAGCCGGGAGAGGGTCACGGGGGGCTGCTTTAGTCCCGCGCGTGCTCTCCCGGCTGGAGAGGTGACGCGTGGCTATAGAGGCTCCTGCCATAGCCGCGTGTCACCTCTCCAGCCGGGAGGGGGTCGCGGGGTGCTTCTTTAGCCCCGCCCGCGCGTGCTCTCCCGGCTGGAGAGGTGACACGGGGCTGTAGAGGTTCCTGCCATAGCCACGCATCACCTCTCCAGCCGGGAGAGGGTCGCGGGGCTATGGCGTCTTCGCTCCATAGGACACACACACATTTCCCCTTCATTTTTGAAGGGGAAAAAGTGCGTCCTATAGAGCAAAAAATATGGTACTTGCAGATTAAGCTACATCGTGCAAGAGAGTGTATTCAGAAAGGACTCCTTTAGGTGTCCTACATGCCAGGAAATGAAATTCCTGCTGATCTGTTGTCTAAGGTTGTTAACAGAGAACAACCTAAGGTTTATGTACAGAGGTTGCAGTTGGGTTGAACCACAGGTACTACAGGTTACATGGAAAGGGGGAGGGTGTTAGGATATTTCCGTTCCACCTTAAAAAGGGGACAGGCTGTTGTGAGTCACAGCCTATGTATTTCCTGCTCACAGGAAGTTTCTGTTTGTCTATTGCTTTCGTTTCTCTCTATGTGCCCGAGACATCAACACAGGCAGTCATGTTTTCTTTGTTCTGACCAACACTGAATAAAGTAAATAATGCTCTCCTGCGTGCATCTTTCGCTGTGCAAATTCTGCTGATAGAGCGTGCACCAGCTCTGGAATGTGGCAAGCTATTTCTGGAGCTCGTGTCACTAATTGAATGATACTGCATGTCTACGGGAGATCGATGGATCGTCCGGAATCGACGTGGGGTCATCATGGCCTTTTTTTCCCTGGCAGTATCCCAACAATGTCTAGGTCTTATCTTACGTCCTGACGCATAGACCTAGTCCGGGAACAGTGCCAGAGTGTGTTCTTGGAGTTGGTGACCTCTTGCTCCAAGATAAGAGTAGGAACAGGAATACCCTTTTATGGTCAGAAGTACAGGAACGAATATCCTTTTATGGTTAAGAATACCAGAGCAGGAACACATGTGATGTCAACCTGCGTGTATAGGCTGATGTGGTTGGATTCCTGGGGAAGGAGGGAGAGGGTGCCTGGAGGATATATATACTGCATGAAATTTCTCATTTCTTTGGACTTGCTGTGGGCTCACCACACAAGTGCCTTCTGCTATCTGGAGAGCAGAATAAACTCTTTCTTTGAACCAACCTTGGTGTCATTTGACTTCCTTCCTCCTGTCCGGGAGCAACGCAGAGCCCACCAATCAGTAAAGTCTAATAAGGCTACACCATTGCCTCCTTTGGCGCTCTGCGCATTGGCGAAGTGGTTTGTGAGGGCCAACAAGATTCCGCTGCTTGGGGAAGTTTGAGAGACCTGACCTTGTCCAGATCCAATTTAGTCCTGCATGTCCGATGTTCCAAAACTGATCAGCAGGGAAAGGGGGCCCTTATTCGGCTCCGAGCAACTAGTCACAATGGGCCATGCCCAGTAAAGAGTACTAGACATTTCATGTACGTGAGACCAACCGTCTCAGGCCCATTCCTCATACATTTGGATGGCTCCTACCTTGCACGGCATCAGTTCATGCGCGCTATGCGAAGGGCGATTGCTGCCTGTGGTTTACCCCCAGCTGAATTCGCGGCCAACTCCTTTCGGATTGGGGCCACCAGCACAGCAATGCATTTGGGACTCTCAGCTGAATGGATGAAGGACTTGGGGCGGTGGAAGTCACTGGGGTCCTCTAGCTTGGAGGCAAGAGGGAACTCTGTGGGCCGTCCAGCCCACCCTGAGCTCAGGTAGTACCAGAAGCCGATGCATTGGGTGCCCCCAAGCAGCGGGTATATCCCCATCCGCAGTGCCGCTGCTTGACCTGACACCAGAGAGCCAGTGCTGGTGTCGGCAACCATGTAGTGCCATGGGGAAGGGAAGAGATGTGTTCCAGTTAGATCTTCTTCTGGATTGGAAACCCTGGGGTCATCCAGTCCAACCTGCCGCAAGGCACCACTCACCCTCCAGTGTGCCCAGGGTGTGGTCGTCAAGCAGACCTTGTTCCAAGGTGCCACCCCGCCACGCCCACCTGGTGGGGCCAGCTCCTAGGAAAGGACAAGGGCTGGTGGGATCTGGAGCCGTTCCTTGACTCCCAGCACCCATCTGCAGGGTAGATGACCCTGGGTGTGCCATCCAGCTCTACAATGCTATCATTCTGTGACGTTGTAAAGCAGGACATGCTCAAAGCAGAGGGTGCTGGATTTTAGTGCTGCACAGGCTGCTGCCCCTGGGTGGGCTCAGACCCAGCAGGGAATTTGGTTTCCGTGTAACATGGCCACCCCATTTCTGGCACGACAAGATACACGAGGAGAAAACACTTTCCTGTCTCCTGTGGCGGCCAGTTCGTCCCTCTCGCTCTCCAGGCTTCAGCGAAAGCCTGCATTCGCCCCAGAGGACGCACACGCATTTCCCCTTCATTTTTGAAAGGGAAAAAGTGCGTCCTATAGGGCCAAAAATACGGTAGTTTTCACTTAGTCTTGGGTTTCTGGTGAATGTGCTTCATTTGCAGCTGGCTTCATTTCTTTTCCATTGGTTTGGCTTGTTTTTTGGACTTTTGCTTTATTGCTTCCTTTGAGAAGTTTTCTTGTTTTTGCATTCTGGTGGTAATACTTTTGAATGCTTTGGGGGTTTCTGGTGAATCTGCTTTGCTTGGGGTTAGTTGGCTTCTTTGTCAGTTTCCATTGATGTTGCTTTTACATGTTTCTTCTGCTTCTTTTCAATAGGTTCTTGTGTTTTTAGTGGTTGACTTCATTGTTGGAATGGTCATTAGACATTTCTGGTGGTTTTGCTTCATTTCTGGTGGTTTTCCTTTCTTGGGGGGGATTATCAGATCTCATAAAAATTAATATACTCAAAGGTGCAAACCCCCAAAAACCTAGAAATGAAGCAATCTGTTATGTACTAACCTTGGATCCTAGAAAAATAGGCAAGTAGGATCCTAGAATGCAACAACTGATTGGTCTTTTCCTCCCGGCCATTCAGGCGCCAGGAGGGAAGCAGAATTAGCCAGTCAGCTTTCCCTAAGAAACCAGAGGCCTTTCTCTTGGGCATTGTCGGCCAATTGGTGTCAAAGAAAGACAGAACTTTTTTATGTATGCTACTACAGCAGCAAGAATACTCATTGCAAAGCATTGGAAGACTCAAGATCTACCCACCCTGGAAGAATGGCAGATGAAGGTGATAGACTATATGACATTGGCTGAAATGACCGGCAGAATCCGTGATCAGGGGAAAGAGACGGCGGATGAAGATTGGAAGAAATTTAAAATTTATCTCAAGAAATATTACAAAATTGATGAATGCTAAAATGTTGAGGTTTTTAGAAAGAAAATGAGATTACAGCGACAAAAGATTAAGTAAAAGAAAAGAATAAATAAGGGACAAATTTGATAAAACTAAGTTTAGGATTTGCTGAAATAATTTTGGAAATTAGGATGTAGAAAGGGGAGGTTTGGGGGAGTCAGAGAAGTGAGGTTTATGAAAAAAAGGATATGAAATTATACATGTTTGTTTGTTTCTTTATTTGTTTGTATTGTCTATAAAAATTTTTGTAAAACCAATAAAAAATATTTTTTTAAAAAAAAAACCAGAATTAGCCAGTCAGACGGGACTCATTGTATATAAAAGCCTGAGGTTGTTGGGGGGGGGCAATAAAGAGCATGAAATACATACAGGACCCCAAGTATATCTCACAATCGTAATTTATATAAAAGAATCCATGAAACGAAAACCGCCCTAAAAGAAACAAATTCAACATAAGCCCAAAAACGAACCAGAAACAACAGAAACAAACCACATCCACCAAAGATGAGAAAACCAATGGAATAGAACCAAAAGAAACCCACACAGTAAACATCTCAGGGAATGCCCCTTCCGATCGTCAGGAGAAGGGGGGGTTGCGGGATCACGACCCCGCCCACACTCGCTCTCGCGAGGCTGGCGCCAGCCTCGCGGGAGGCAGGGATTCCCCCAATTAGCATCCCCTGTGGCGCCAGCCAATCGGCTGGCGGCACGGGCGGGCCTTAGAAAGGCCACTTAAGGTCGGGGCAGCCCTCGGCTTGCCCCTTTTCACCCTGGAGACGACGCGGTTTGCTGGGTCGCCGTGAGGTTCGTCGTCTTCCAGACTTGCCGCTCCTCGTGGTTTGGATTTCAGCGCTCGGATCGCCGCACCGGCAGCGCTCATCAGCTGATCGGATCTACCGCTCTTCAGCTGTGCACTAGATCGCCGTGCCGGCAGCATCCCAGCAGCTCGCAAGCAAGCGGCCGCTCATCAGCTGAGCTTCGGATCGCCAGCTACCGCTCGTCAGCTGCGCCCAGGATCGTCGTGCCGGCAGCCGATCAGCAGCTCGCCAGCAAGCGGCCGCTCATCAGCTGAGCTGCGGCAGCGAAAGGGAGCGCCTTCAGCCTCTCAGCAGCCTGCCAGCAAGCGGCCGCCCATCAGCTGATCCTCCGGCAGCGGATCGGAGCGACGCGCCCCTGCCTGAATCTACCTCCGTGCTGGTCTCTCGGGTGCGAGCAGCCACCGCGCTCAAGGCTTACGAGCCGCGCCGCCGAAGCGCCACTGTCCGCATCTTCCCCACGAGCCATCGGCACATCGCTGGTGCCGCGCCGCTTTGTTTGACCCTCCCTGGACGGATCGCCATAGTGAGCAGCTGCAGCGCTCACTGAAGGTTACAAGGGGGAACGGGAGGCTATTGGGGAGCGTGGTGAGGGGTAGCGGCCACGAAGCCTCAGGGCCGGAGAGTCCTTTTGCGGGTACGCGGGGGGCTTTTGCAGCGACTGTTGCAGATTGCAGCGTCCTGGTTGCCTAGCCAACGGTCGCCATTTTGATTGAACCACGTGGCTTTAGAAGCGGCCATTTTAGTAGAGGCATCTCTAGTTGGGAGTGCATAGAGGCTTAGTGCTTCCCTTCTTACCTGGCTGAGAAGTCCCTCTTTAATTTAATTTAATTTGCCTCCGCCCACGTGGCCTGGTGGCGGCCTTTTTAAACTAGATCTGCTACCTAGCCTGGTTTGAGGAAAGCATTCGCAGTCATAGTGATTTAGCTGGTACTGAATTATATTTGAGGTTGTATAGGCTATAACCTAGCCGGTTTTTCCGGCCGCTTTCCCAGCATTTACAATTATTTATAATTATTTGGTGGTTGGCGCTAAATTAATTTGAGCTGATTTAGTATTTGATAGCCTTACGCGTTGTATTTAAAAGGACATTTGGTGGTTTATAAGGCTATTCCCAAAGTGGTTGTCAATTGTACTGGTTGCTAATATATTAATACAGAATATCTTGCTTGGTTGACAAGGGCTACCTGACCCCATTGACCGCAATTCCTGCTGTGTTTCGTTGCTTATCCAGGCCGCCTCTGCCTGGAAATTCATTTAGCAGGTTAGACTGATAGTGATATAGCCCCAGTTACATAAATAATTATAAATAAGTAATCACATATATATATACATAAATAAATAAATAGAAAAACAAGTATAAATAAATAAATAAATAATAAATAAATAATAAATAAATAAATAAATAATAATAATAAAATAAATAAAATTAAATTAAAAAACAAGCAAACATATAAATAAACAAATAGGTAAACAATAAATAAATAAAATAGACACTCGATTTGCTTACTAACTTGACTTGACTTGCGCCCACCCCCCCCCCGAGGCACTGCTTTCAGCTTGGTCATGGAGGGCAGCAGCAACCCCCAACAATCTCAGCGTGGCAACGCCCTAATGCCAACAGGCCCTTGTAACCCTCAGGCCTTGGCCCAGCTTTTTTCCGCGCTGCAATCATTCTACGCGCAGTGCAGGGCACCTATCACTCCCTCTCCGAACATTGTCGAGGTGTCACAAGATTGCATACCAGACACCCCCCCCCCAGTCAGCAGGGTCAGGATGGTCCCTCCACTAGTGCAGCTAACGTGGTTGAGCAGGCCCCCAGCAGGCCACGGACGCTCCTACAAGCTGCTAGAACTCAAAAATCTAAGTCAGGTCCACTGAAAGGCAAGGCACCAGCTAAAAAACCTAGGGCGAGCGGACAAAAGGCCAGGCCGGCGGTGGCCTCTACATCAGCCCCGCGCCAGGAGGTGATTGATGTTCCCAGTGTTTTCCAGGATAACCCTAGGCAACCAAGCACATCGGAGGAGTCATCTTCTGAGGAGGAGCTGCCCCCTCAGCAGGTGGCCGCTGCCAGCGACCCGGCCCCCCGTGACGACGCTCCACGGGGCGGAAAGCGGAAGGCGAAGAAGAAACACCGGTCGAAGAAAAGCAAGAAGAGGGACACTTCGGACTCCGAGGAGGAAACAGGTACCTCTTCATCAGATGGGGATAGTGACGCCCCAATGGAGGCATATTGGGGGGAGGGGGAGGACACTGGAGCACCCCAGTGGGTGCATGAGCGGAGGGCAAACTCACACAGGAAGACATTTAACGGCACGCTTGATTGGAAGGATGGGGCTCTGGTTCCAGACGTTAAAGTCTCAACCAACGCTGCCACTGACTTTATTCTGGGGAACCACCTCTCTAAGAGGAAGAGGAATAAGATATTGAATGGCAATTATGTAGATATGTTTTCCTTGCTGCCCCCAGCTCAGGTCAAGGGAAAAGGGGAAAAAATTAAGTACTATGGGAAAAGGAGGTACAGGGTACCCCGGGTAGAGCGAACGTTCGAGAATTGGCTTAATGGCTATCAAGTGTTTATGGCTGTGGTGTCAAGTTGCTATCCCAAGAGGGGCGCGCACCTCGTGTCCTACCTGGCACACGTCAGGAGGGCACGGGAGATGGCAGGAGATGAAGCTGCTTTGGCGTATGATGAAGACTTTCGGAGGAATGCCTCGCTGCTGTCTTCAACGCGCTGGGACCAAAAGGACAACAATTGCTGGTTTGAACATGTGGGGCCCAATATTGAGAAGAAAGCCGCTCAACAGCCAAAATCTGGTAAGGTGGAGACCCAACGCCGTAAGCAGTGCTGGGACTTCAACAAGGGTACCTGTCAGCGCGTTACTTGTAAGTACTTGCACGAATGCGATAGGTGCCTAGGCAGCCACCCAGCAGTCAACTGCTTCAAAGGGAGGCAGCAGCCCTTTCGGGGAGGCAGGGGTCACCTCTCCCGGGGAAACAGGGGTGGCCCCGCCGGACCTGCAGCCCCCTCCCAAGGGCCAACTGGGGCTCGTTACTAACATCTCCCTAGGCCTTGCGTGCTCTCCGATAAAATTGGAGCCCTTGAGAGCATTGTTAAAGTTCTATCCAAATAGACGTGCAGCCCACCTACTGGATGAAGGGTTTTCTGAAGGTTTTAGAATTCCGGTTGCCTTCACACCCAATTCCAGTTGCCCCCCTAACCAGAAATCAGTATTAGAAAGGCCCGACATCGCGTTTAAAAAGATACAGAAGGAGATTACAGCCGGCAGGGTGGCCGGTCCATTCGCAACTCCGCCTATCGAAGGGCTTCATATCTCCCCCCTTGGTATTGTCCCAAAGAAGGCCCCCGGTGAATTTAGAATGATACACAACCTGTCCTATCCCAAAGGATCCTCGGTTAATGACGCCATTCCCCAAGAGATGTGCACGGTGAAGTATTCGTCTTTCGATCAAGCTGTGCGGTTGGTGCGGAGCTTCGGCAGGGGCGCCTTTTTGGCAAAATGCGACATCGAGTCAGCATTTCGCCTACTCCCGGTTCATCCGGAAGACTACCGCTGGTTGGGTTTCAAATTCCAGGGAGCTTACTTCATTGACAAAGCTATGCCCATGGGTTGTTCTGTTGCCTGTGCTGCGTTCGAGACCTTCAGCACATTCTTGGAATGGGCCCTAAAGTTTAGAACTGGCTCTCTGGGGGTGGGTCATTATCTCGATGATTTTATTTTGGTGGCAAGTGACGCTGGGGAGTGCAGGTCCCTCCTCCTGGCCTTCGAGTCCTTAGCTAGGGAACTGGGTGTCCCTCTGGCAAGCGAGAAGACCGAGGGCCCGGTCACTACCATGACCTACCTGGGCATTGAACTTGACACCGTTGCCCAAACCTCGCGATTACCGGCTAAAAAATTGGTTGCCTTAAGAGAGCTTATCGGCCAAATACTGCCCCTAAAGAAGGTCACCTTGAGGCAAATTCAATCCCTCCTGGGGCACCTCAACTTCGCCTGCCGTGTAATTTCCCCCGGTCGTCCGTTCTGTGGCCGCCTAGCAAAGCTGTCCACGGGCTTACGGTCACCCCATCATAGGGTACGCTTATCCAAGGCAGTAAAGGCGGACCTCCTTGTTTGGTTGCAATTCCTGGATGGTTTCAACGGCATATCGCTTTGGCAGGATAGTTTGGTGCTGCAGTCTGATTTCCAAGTACATTCGGATGCGGCCGGGTCCTTAGGTTTTGGGGTCTACTTCAGGGGCCAGTGGTGTGCCCAGCACTGGCCTCCCTCCTGGCAAGGTAAACCAATACTACGTGACTTGACATTCTTAGAATTCTTTCCCATCGTGGTTGCAATTCACTTATGGGAAGACCAGTTCAAGAACCATAGGGTCTGTTTCTGGACGGACAATCTAGCGGTCGTGTCAGTTTTGAATAAACAATCGTCACGCTCACCCAGAGTAGCGTCCCTTTTACGGTACTTTGTCCTCTCCTGCCTGCGGTTGAACCTTCACGCTTCAGCCAAGTTCGTCCCTGGTATTGATAATAACATCGTGGATGCTCTATCTCGTTTCCACATGGAACGCTTTCGCTCATTGGCGCTGGATGCGCAGCAGCAGCTGCAACCATTCCCGGAGCACCTCTGGAATATTGGCAACGAGAAGCAATAAAGGAGTATTGTCTGCGCTAGCGCCTTCTACCCTGAGATCGTATAATAAGGCGTGGCTAGACTTCACATCCTTCCGCATCAAAAAGGGACGGTCCAAGCCAGGCAGGCCACCGTCCAAGTCTGAAGTCATAGAGTACTTGGTCCACCTTAGAGATCTTGGCCGGGCCCCCAAAACCCTCAATATTCATTCAGCAGCTATATCCTTCTTTTCTAAAACTTTATTTTCTGTGGATCCCTGTTCGCATTTCGTTGTGTGTAAGATGCTTGAGGGCTGGCGCAGGTCCAGGCCTCACGGCCGGGACAGGAGAAGGCCAATAACTTTAGATATACTCACCCAAATCCGTAGGAAGCTGAGGGCCCTGTGTTGGTCAAGATATGAAGCCAGATTATTTTCAGCAGCGTTTTCTTTCGCATTTTTTGGCGCCCTACGCATAGGCGAAGTGGTTTGTGAGGACCGCGCAGCGTCCAGGGGGCTACTACTTGAGGACGTAACTGTGGGCAGTGCGCATGTAATGTTAAGAATCCGTAGTTCGAAGACTGATCAGCTTGGCAAGGGAGCCTTGGTTCGCCTCCAGGTGACTCAAAAGGCGGGCCCTTGCCCTGTAAAGGATGCTAGAAAATACCTGTGTGTAAGACCAGAATCTAGTGGCCCCTTTTTCTTGCATTCCGACGGTTCCTCCCTCTCAAAGCAGCAGTTCACGAGGGTCATGCGCAAAGCAATTGCCGCCATCAGGCTTCCCCAAGAGGAGTACGCCGCGCACTCCTTTCGCATTGGGGCAGCGACCACCGCCGCCCATATGGGCTTACCGGCTGAAAGAATTATGGACATGGGGCACTGGAAATCCAACGCATTCCAGGGTTATATACGGTAGACCTTCTAAATTCCCCTCAGCTTTCCCCCCGGGCACTCCTCCTGATCCGGTTCTCCGATTCTCTCTTTTCAGGTACTGGTGTGGTTCGACTGTGGATCCTCGGCCACAGCATCGTATATTGGGCAAAGCGGCGCGCCGAACAAAGGGGCTGGGTTAAAGAGCTACGGCTACCCAGCTGGGTCAAACTATCATGGATCACTAGGAGGGGTATGCGTTGGGAAGAGTTTTTCCCAGTTGTATCCAAAAAAATCGCTGCCGAGGGCCCACCCAGTGCCTTGGTCGTCCAGCTGGGCGAGAACGACTTGGCGTATAGGAAAGGGGTGAACTTGATGTGGAACATTATCAATGACTTGGAATTGTTGAGGGCATCCCATGAAAACATTACAATAATTTGGTCATCTTTGCTGGAAAGGCGATGTTGGCGGGATGCAGAGAAACCCGTGGCTGTGAATAAAGCTAGAAGGATTGTGGAGCGCACGGTGGCACGTAGAGTGGCCGCATGGGGCGGTCGGGTCATTCAGCACCCATGCATACGGTTTGACAAGGAAATGCTTTATCGCTGGGATGGCGTGCATCTATCTGATGTGGGAAATGATATTTGGTTGGCTGATATTTTTCAAGGTGTTAGGGATTGGTTACAGGTCTGAGGGTATTGGCGGCGAGCCGGCTTGAGGCTCGGTGGCGGTAGGCATTGGCCGGGGTATTGTCATGCAGATGAGGTTGGGGGGGAGGAACGCCATCACCTCCCCCAATGCTTGAAGGGTAGTTTGTTAAAGGACTCCGAGGGGCGACGCCTCGTCCGAAACCTACGGAGGCTAGGGCCTAAAGCGCGCCCCCGAGCGGTAACCCCTCGGGGAGCGCCTAGGGATACGCATCTCAGGTGGCTCCCCCTGTTGGTGTTTAACCCTTCCCGGTCAGACCGGATAGTCGGTTAGGGGCCAATGCCTAAAGCCAATACCCTTCATTTCCTGTAATCAATAAAGTTGTGGCCATTTTCGCCCATTAACCTAAAACGCTGTGTCCGTTGTCTTTATTTATTCCACCTGTGGGGGGGGGGAGGGAATAGCCACGCAATGCCCCTTCCGATCGTCAGGAGGAGGGGGGGTTGCGGGATCACGACCCCGCCCACAGTCGCTCTCGCGAGGCTGGCGCCAGCCTCGCGGGAGACAGGGATTCCCCCAATTAGCATCCCCTGTGGCGCCAGCCAATCGGCTGGCGGCACGGGCGGGCCTTAGAAAGGCCACTTAAGGTCGGGGCAGCCCTCGGCTTGCCCCTTTTCACCCTGGAGACGACGTGGTTTCCCACCCACCCGCCCTCTAGGTTTTGCCACTGACCTTGCTATGGGCTTTGGCTGGTCGCCGCAAGGGGCCTGGTAGGAGTTTTTCCATTTGGCTAATTGGCTGGTTTTGTGAGCCACTTGGTTTTTTCGCCTACCTCGTAGCAAATCGTCACAACTCCCTCGGTTTTGGCGGTAGGCATTGGCCGGGGTATTGTCATGCAGATGAGGTTGGGGGGGAGGAACGCCATCACCTCCCCCAATGCTTGAAGGGTAGTTTGTTAAAGGACTCCGAGGGGCGACGCCTCGTCCGAAACCTACGGAGGCTAGGGCCTAAAGCGTGCCCCCGAGCGGTAACCCCTCGGGGAGCGCCTAGGGATACGCATCTCGGGTGGCTCCCCCTGTTGGTGTTTAACCCTTCCCGGTCAGACCGGATAGTCGGTTAGGGGTCAATGCCTAAAGCCAATACCCTTCATTTCCTGTAATCAATAAAGTTGTGGCCATTTTCGCCCATTAACCTAAAACGCTGTGTCCGTTGTCTTTATTTATTCCACCTGTGGGGGGGGGGGAGGGAATAGCCACGCAAAAGCGAAATCACCCCCACACCATGCAAAACTAAGGTTTAACTGGCTTTGGGGTTTCTGCACAATTTACTTTCCCCCTCTTGTCGGGGGTTTCTGGTGGTATTTCTTCTGCTTCTCACATTTCTACTTCTTTTCTTTTCTTTTCTTTTTAAATAAAGTTTATTGGTACAACAAGAAAAAAGAAAAAGAACACAAGTACCAAATTACGCACAAGAATAACCATAGACACATAATTTTCTTAGCAAATAATAAAACATCTATTGGTCTTAACACTAAAGAACCAACCTCCCTTCTATTCCATATTTCAAATTCATATTACTTATTGCCAATACACACTTTTATCATAATTAAACTTATTCTTAATACCGTATTTTTTGCCCTATAGGATGCACTTTTTCCCCTCCAAAAATGAAGGGGAAATGTGTGTGCGTCCTATGGGGCGAATGCAGGCTTTCGCTGAAGCCTGGAGAGCGAGAGGGGTCGGTGCGCGCCGACCCCTCTCGCTCTCCAGACTTCAGGAGAGCCCCAGCGCCAGCCCCACAAGGTCGGGGGACAGAGGGAGGCGGAACGCCGCCATCCTGCTGTCTCCTGAAGTGGTTTGGAGGCTGACAGCGGGGAGACCCCGCCGCCAGCCCCGCAAGCTCCGGGGACAGTGGGGAGGCGCAGCGCGTCATCCCGCTGTCCCCGGACCTGATCTGAAGGCGGGCAGCGGGGAGAAGAGCGCTTCTCCCTGCTGCCGGCCCCACAAGCGCCTGGGGGGAAAATAATTTCCCCCCCTTTATTTCCCCCCCCAAAAAACTTGATGCGTCCTATGGGCCGGTGCGTCCTATGGGGCGAAAAATACGGTAAATATAATTTCTTATATCTACCTTGCAACTATTACTCGAATGCTGCAACAGAATTTAAACTACTATATTTATTTTTCAGATATTCTTTGAAAACCTTCCATTTTGAAACAAATTCCTGTTTTGATTTATTCTTTATTTTTTCTGATAAACCATCTAATTCGGCATATTCTGTCAGCTTTTGAATCCAATCTTGTATAGAGGGGATTTCATTACTCTTCCATTTTGCTGCGATCAAAACTCTTGCTGCTGCTGTCACATATAAAAAGATACCCTTCCTCTTTTGTGGAATATCTAAATCTGTTATTCCCAGGAGGTAGGCCTCTGTTTTTTTATTGAAAGAGATCTTTATCATTTTTTGCAGTTCTGCGTGTATGCTCTCCCAGAATACCTGTATTTTCCTACATATCCACCACATATGGTAGAATGTTCCTGAGTCCCCGCATTGCCAACAATTACTTGACACATTTTTATACATTTTTGAAAGTTTCCATGGTGTTAGAATACCATCGATGTTGCATTTTTTGAAAGTTCTCTCTAATCGTGTAACAATTTGTGAATTTCCAATTGATCTTCCATAAATTTTCCCATTGTGCCATGGTTATTGAATGGCCAAAATTCTGGGACCACCTCACCATTGCCACTGTTACCTCCTCCTCCTTGACTGTCCAGTCAAGGAGGAGTCGATAAGTTTTGGAAAGAGTTTTTCTTTTAGAATTTACCAGATCAGATTCGAATCGGGAAATTTCTGTTGAGAACCCCTTTTGTTTGTCAGATTTAATTTTTTCAAATAACTGATGGTATTGAAACCAGTCTGAGATGTGTTCTCTTATTTCCTCAAAGTTTTTAAATTTTATTTGGTAATCTCCATTTTTTAGAAGTGCTTTATATGTTGGCCAGCTTTCCTGGGTTTTTTTTTCCGTTTTACTGCTATGGCTTCTATTGGAGAAGTCCACCACGGGACTTTAGGCTCCATCAGGTCTTTATATTTTTCCCATACAGCAAAGAGTGACTTTCTTATTATATGGTTGGTAATTTTTTTATGAATTTTCGCTTTTCCATATATCAGGTAGGCGTGCCATCCCCAACAGTTGTCAAAACCTTCCAGGAGGTCCGAATCCTGCAACGTGCACCAATCTTTTAGCCAGGTGAAACAGGCTGCCTCGTAGTAAAGTTTTAGGTCGGGTAGAGAAAAGCCTCCTCTCTCTTTTATGTCTATTAAGATCAGGTGTTTAATCCTAGGTTTCTTCCCTTCCCACAGGAATTTGGAAATTTCTCTTTGCCATATCTTGAGACAACCTGCTTCGCCCAGTATTGGAATCATTTGAAATAAAAAGATGAATTTTGGAAGCACATTCATCTTTATAATGGAAATCCTACCCAGAAATGTTAATTTTAGTTTACTCCAGGTTACAAAGTTTTTTCTAATCTCTAACCAAGTTTTGGTGTAATTATCCTGAAATAAGTTTATGTTCTTGGGGGTGATCCAAATACCCAAGTGTCAGAGCCGCTTCCAGGTCCCAGCTCACAGAGGACCATGCTAGCCGGCAGTATTGTACAAACTTCTTTATTGAGTTACAGTTTCCATTTTCAAGCCGCAGCGCGCAGCTCTACGTCTTAGAAGCTAGACCGGCGAAGCTCCGTCTGAGTCTCCGCCTCCTGTACACCAACTTAATACTCTAGCCTTACTCCACCTCTTCCGTCTTTCCTTTCTCCTCTGGGTCCCTCTACCCCCCGTGGTCTCTTCCTTCCTGGACTCTTCTGACGCTGACCCCCCCCCGACTCTTCTCCCTCCTTGCGGCGGGCTTTAGGACCTGGCTCCCTATCCGGGCTGCTTACTGTGCCGCCTTCCTGTGCATTTGAACTTGGCGCGCGCGCGCAGCCTCCAACCTTCCTCTTGACCGTTTCCTCGCTCCCCGATGGAGGTGTGGCCAATCCTAACTCCTGCCCTCCCGCTTGCGGCGAGCCGCCAGATCCCGATACCTGGGACCCCTCCCCCCTACTGCGCTCTGGTGGGGAAGCTGGTCCCGATTTCCAACTTCTGCTCTCTGAGTCCCCTCTGGTCCCTTCTACCTGGGGTGTCCCCCTAGGCGCCCCCCTTGCTCTGACCACTGGCGCCCCTTTCTGTGAATCTTCCGACTCACTGGAAAGACTCGGAGATCTCGGGCCGCTGTCATCGCTCATTTTACCTTCGGATTCCTCCCCCTCGCTCTCTGTTTCCTCCCTTTCCTGTGCCTCTGCTCCTGAACCCCTGACATCCATCCCCCCCTCGAAGCCCCCCCTTCCCCCTCCCCTCCTTCAGGCGTGGGTGCTGGGTGCTCCGTTGATATGGGGGTGAGTGCCGGATACAGTTCATTCCCCGTGGCGTACATCCAACTGGATAAGTCCGGCTCTTCCTCCTTGCACTCGCCGACGTCGATCTCCTCTGCTTCCATCTCTGTGCCGCCGTGCTCAAACCCAAGGTCCTCCCCGAACACGTCCATGTCCGTCTCTCCCTCGGTCCCTTCTGGGGACGTTGCTCGCCCGGGACCCTCCAGCCACTTCCTGCGCCACTGCTCCTCTGGTCGGTCATCCCACCAATACGAGGGTTCTGAGGCAGATCCCGAGGGTGACCCCTCCGGGGAACGTGTGTTCAGTGTCGGTTCCTCGTCCGAGTCGAACCCCTGGAACGTGCTGGCTGAAAGCGTGGGTGTGAAAAGCCAGTCGTCGAAAAACTCGGCTGGCATGGGCCTGTGTGGGAAGAGGGCATGAAACTCGTCTTTTAGCAGAGGTTCTTCCAAAGCGTAGCCCGGCACCCAGCTGTTGGCACTGACTGGGGTGCCTTCTCTGGCGAGAAGGTATTCCACTCCGTCTTCCCCCCATCTTGAGTCTAAAATCTCTGTGACCTCGTTGATGGGCTCCCCCTCTGGTGACCCCCCCTGCGTGGTCCTTTCCCTGAGCGGGCTTGGTGCCGTCCCTGGCTCCTGAAATCTGTGCGGTGCCTTGTAGGGAGTGAGCACTGATCTATGGAAAACCGGATGCATCCTGGATCCCTCCGGAAGTGTCAGCCGGAAAGCCACCGGGTGGACCTGTGCCTCGACTTGGTAGGTAGCTTATGGCCGAGCTTCTTTTTCGCTAACGATCTGGCCGGCACTGCCTGGGCTGCCAACCAAACCCAGTCTCCCACCTGTATTTCTTCCCCAACCCTCCTGTGTCTGTCAGCCTGCAGTTTGTATGCGTGCTTAGCTAGCTCTAACTGCCTTCGAAGCTGTTCGTGGACCTCCTGCAACTCTGACGCGAAGGGGTCCACTGTCTGTGGCTCCCCCTCCCCCACTCTCTCTAATCCCGGGAAGGTTCTGGGATGCCTCCCATTGTTGGCGAAGAACGGCGTCACCCCCGTGGACACGTGCTTCGTGTTGTTGTAGGCGAACTCGGCGAGTGGCAGGTAGTCCACCCACGTTGCAGGCTGCTGATTTGCGTAACATCTCAGGTACTGCTGCATGATGGCATTGACCCGCTCCGCTTGCCCGTTGGTCTGCGGGTGTCTCGCCGACGCTAGGTTGATCTTGACGTTCAGGATGCCCATCAGCTTCTGCCAGAAGTTCGAGATGAACTGCCGCCCCCGGTCGGACAGTATAGACCGTGGCAGACCGTGAACCTTGAACACGTGATCTATGAACAGTTTGGCTGTCTGTTCCGCCGTGGCCACCTTCGCACACGGAATGAAATGTGCCATTTTGGTTAACAAGTCCACCACCACTAGCACTGCTGTCTTGCCCCTCGAGCTGGGCAGATCCGTGACAAAGTCCAGGGCCACTCTCTCCCACGGTTCGAGCGGAGTTTGCAGCGGTTCCAGCAGTCCCGCCGGCGGTTTGTGCACTGGCTTAGCCCTCTGGCAGGTGTCGCACCTCGCGACGTAATCCGCGACTTCCCCCCGCATCTTGGGCCACCAGAAGTCTCTGGCGACTAATTCTATCGTCTTCTCTGTGCCAAAGTGCCCGGCGGCGGGTGCGTCGTGCAACTGCTGCAGTACCGTAGCGCGGAGTTCGTCTCCCGGCACGTAGAGGGCCCCTTTGCGCATGAGCAACCCTTCGCATATCTGGAACTCGTCGCCCTTCGCCGTGCCCCTGTGCACCTCCTCCATCTTCGCTCGTGCGAAAGAGTCGTCCTGCAGCGCGCGACGTACCGCATCCAGGTTGACGGTTGCCGAAGCGCACGCCCACGCTTCTGGTGCGAAAATGTGCTTGGCCGCCGCTGGCGTTGCCTCCTCGAGGTATTGCGGCTTCCTGGACAGTGCATCCGCCATGATGTTGGTGTCACCTGGGACGTAATCTATCCTGAAGTTGAAGTCCGCAAAGAACTCCGCCCAACGTAAGTGCCTCTGGTTCAGGAACCTCGCCGTGCGCCAGTACTCCAGATTCCTTTGGTCCGTGCAGACCTGCACTGTCTGTTTGGCTCCGTTCAGGAAGTGCCTCCACGCCTTGAATGCTGCATGAATGGCAAGCAACTCCCTGTCCCAGATGGTGTAGTTCTGCTCCGACTTGCTGAGCTTCCTGGAGTAGAAGGCGCACGGCCTCCAATCCCCATGCGGATCTTGCTGCAACAGGACTGCTCCCACGGCCCTGTCTGAGGCGTCTGTCTCAACCCTCATCGGTTTGCTAGGATTTACTGTTGGCTTTTTGCAGTATAGTAACGCTGCAGAGAGCTTGCTGGGGAGATCATGCATTAAAAAGAAAGGACTCAAAAAGTACTTAAAGAAGGTTTTAATAAGAAAAACAAAAACTCCATTAACACTAAATATATTAACAAACAAACATGACCCAACCACCAACCCATCCCCCAGGGTAATGGGAGAGCTAGGTGCTGCTCCTTATATACTCTACCCAGATGCTGACACACCTTAATCAAATACAACTCAGCAGCACCTGCTATGTTTCACAGCTGTAAAGCTGGGTCTCGTTATCTTGCTCTGGCCCTTGCTCCGGCCCCTTAAAGACATACACATGGAGTGGAACAATGATGAACCTTTACATTTAAAGAAACCATTCAACATTTACATGCAGCAGCTGCTCTTCGGACGAGAAGAGACACTTGAGTTTCTGAAAGGACTGCTCCGCCTGCTCCGTCCAGATGAACTTCTTCTTCTTGGAGCTGAGCGTGTCGGTAATGGCCGCCGTCTGCATCGCGAACCCCTTGATGAACTTTCGATAGAAGTTAGCAATTTATAGGCGATTGGGAGTAGGTGCGAAAATATAGTCTATATAAACCATCAGATTCCCGGGCATACAATAGACGTTTGTTCCCATCGAAAAACTCACACATAGACTTTAAGAAACGCACAGTTATGCCTTGACGGGCAAAGCACCTTACTGACAATAAATTGTCCACTGACGGGCAGTAAATGCAGTTCGCTATTGTAATGTTTAAAGAGTCAAGTTTAACGGTACCCCTGCCAAGTGACTGCAGGACTTGTGAATTGGCTAAATGTACATTACCAATTTCCTCTTCGAAAGAAATAAACAAGCTTCGATTGTTGCAGACGTGCTGGGATGCACCTGAGTCGACAATAAAAGAATTCCACTTGGCACCTTTAATTCTTTTACGATCTGTAGTCCGAGCGTGAAAAGCTCGCGGCTCGTTTCTGTCCCTACTATACGATGCCGGCTGCTGGGCTGACGACCGTGATTGACGAACAGAAACAGGCTTGGGAGTACTTTGCTTTCTTTTGGATCTGCAGTCCCTTGCAAAATGTCCTTGCTTATTGCAGAACCAACAACGCTTTGCAGCTTTAAATGCAGTTGTATCACCACAGGTTTGCATATGGTGTTCCTCATTCTTTCTGGAAACAGGAGTGCTTATGGCACAAGCCTCCCTTCTATCCAACTCGCCCATTAATCTTGCCGTTACCCCTTCCACACTTCTTATAGAGGAGCCCCGCTAACACGTGATGCATGAAAGCTTGAAAACAGTGGGAGCCATTTTGTAATCCAAAGGGCATAACTCTGTATTCGTAGCTGCCCAGGGGCGTGAACATGGCCGTCTTCCACTCGTCGCCCTCCCGTATGCGAATAAGATTGTACGCCCCTCGCAGATCCAACTTGGTGAACACGCGTCCTTTGCGCACTGTCGCGAGGAGGTCGTCGATCTTGGGCATGGGGAAAGCCGTGGGCTTTGTTTTCGAGTTCAAAATGCGATAGTCCACCACCAGCCTTTTTGGGGCGTGTCCTTCTTCTTCACAAAGAATACGGGACTGCCCCCCACTGCCTGGGACTCCCGGATGAACCCGCGCTTCAAATTATGATCTATGAACTCCCTGAGTTCCTGTAGTTCATCTTCAGACATGGAATACAGGTTCCCTGTCGGCAGCGTCGCCCCTGGCAGAAGGTCAATCTTGCAGTCATAGGGCCTGTGTGGAGGTAGCTTGTCCGCTTCCTTCTCGCAGAAAACCTCCAAAAATTCTGCGTACTTGTGGGGCACTGCTTGCAGCGTGCCCAATTGCAGCTGTGCGTCCTCTTCTTCCCCCTCCAGTCTGGGTAGGATGCAGTGTTCTGCACAGTAAGAGGAGCTGAAAGTTAGTTGCCGCTGGTACCAAGCCAACGTCGGACTGTGCCTGTCCAGCCAACTCATGCCCAATACTACAGGCATGTCCGACAGTTGGGTGACATTAAAGCTGATGACTTCCCTGTGATTTCCAATTTGCATCACCATCGGTGGCGTTTGCTTCACCACTTGCCCCCCTAGCAATTCTCTGCCATCCACCGTGACAACCTTCAGGGGCAGCGTGGCTGGCAGTAGCGTTATCTTGTGCTGCTCGATGAAATCCTGCCCTATAAAATCCGCGTTGCTACCAGAGTCAATGGTAATTGGCACTTCCATTGTAAGTCCGTTGGGTAGCTGGAGCGATGCGGTGAGCTGCACTACTGGTTTGGGCGGGAGGGGGTCTGTGGGCTGCAACATCCCTGGGGACTGCTTCACTGACTCGTCTGGCTGGGCCCCAGTGCCTCTGTTTCCAGCCAGACTCCGTTGTTTCCCTGCTGTGGTTCTCTCTGCTGAGTTGCTTCTGTTACCGTCGCGGAGGCTGCAGTGTGCTTGTGGAGCCTCTGGGGACACTCTTTCGCCATGTGCTGAGGACTGTCACAGAGGTAGCACTTCCTGTTCCCTCTAGGAGGCTTCGCCTTGACTGCTCCCGGTGCTAGGGCTCTGGTTGCTGACTGAGCCCTGGCACCTCCAACCTCCATAGGTTCCCCTCCTCCTCCTGGCGGAGGCGTGGAGAACGCACGCGCTGCATCCCTGGGAAAGAAGGAAGGCGCTCTCGCCGACTCGCGTCCTCCACGCCCTTCATCTCTGCTCCATGGACGTTCTTCTAGATGCACTCCAATCGTCAGCGCCCTCTGAACGATCTCCTGAGTGCTCCGGGGCCTCTCCCCCCTCGCAATTTCGTCTTTTACCGCACTGTTCAACCCTTCCCAGAACAGGTCTCTGACTGGAGCTGAATCCTTGTCCCATTCCAGGGCACTGACCAGTGCAAAAAAGCGGGAATGATACTGCCTCACACTGGCCCTCCCTTGTTTCAGCCCATGTATCTCTTTTCTGGCGATATCAACGTCTATATTTGATAGAAAACACGAATCCATCGCTTTAATGAAGGCATCCGCACTTCGGAGCGCCGGATCCTTATCTCTCCATAGATTGCGCAGCCACGCTTTAGCGTCTCCATGCAGATGGGATAAAATAAACCCCACCTTCTCTTGCTCAACTCTAAAGTCTTTATCCAGCAGTTGCAGCGCAAACTGCACATCTGCTCGGAAGTTGGGGTACTGCTGTAAATTCCCATCGAAATGAGATACAAGGCTGCCTCCTCTTCTCCCCAGCCCAATTCCCTCCGATTTGGGTCCCGGTTGCCCCTGCTTAGTAAGCACTTCAAACCTGACTTGGAGATCCTTGTAGGCGGCAGCCGCTTCCTCCTCCCTCTTCCTGGAGGCTAGTATCTCGGTGTTTAGATGTGACACTGCATTTTGCAGGGCTGCTATCTGCTGTTCAGTATTCATCTCTTCCGACTTTCGTGAGCTTGCGAAGCACCAATCTCCACCCCTCGCTGCGCCCACTCACGCTGCGAGGCTTTTGGTGCAAAATCTTGGGACGGAGCTTACTGTCAGAGCCGCTTCCAGGTCCCAGCTCACAGAGGACCACGCTAGCCGGCAGTATTGTACAAACTTCTTTATTGAGTTACAGTTTCCATTTTCAAGCCGCAGCGCGCAGCTCTACGTCTTAGAAGCTAGACCGGCGAAGCTCCGTCTGAGTCTCCGCCTCCTGTACACCAACTTAATACTCTAGCCTTACTCCACCTCTTCCGTCTTTCCTTTCTCCTCTGGGTCCCTCTACCCCCCGTGGTCTCTTCCTTCCTGGACTCTTCTGATGCTGACCCCCCCCCCGACTCTTCTCCCTCCTTGCGGCGGGCTTTAGGACCTGGCTCCCTATCCGGGCTGCTTACTGTGCCGCCTTCCTGTGCATTTGAACTTGGCGCGCGCGCGCAGCCTTCAACCTTCCTCTTGACCGTTTCCTCGCTCCCCGATGGAGGTGTGGCCAATCCTAACTCCTGCCCTCCCGCTTGCGGCGAGCCGCCAGATCCCGATACCTGGGACCCCTCCCCCCTACTGCGCTCTGGTGGGGAAGCTGGTCCCGATTTCCAACTGCTGCTCTCTGAGTCCCCTCTGGTCCCTTCTACCTGGGGTGTCCCCCTAGGCGCCCCCCTTGCTCTGACCACTGGCGCCCCTTTCTGTGAATCTTCCGACTCACTGGAAAGACTCGGAGATCTCGGGCCGCTGTCATCGCTCATTTTACCTTCGGATTCCTCCCCCTCGCTCTCTGTTTCCTCCCTTTCCTGTGCCTCTGCTCCTGAACCCCTGACACCAAGTATTTCGCTTTTGAGGAGATTTTAAGGCCCAATATTTTTTCTAAGTCATCCTTTTCTTCCGTGGTTACATTTTTAACAAGCATTTTTGTTTTTGTTATATTCAGCTTAAAGCCTGCCACTTCTCCAAATTCTTTAATCAATTCCAGCACTCTTTTCAGACTTTCTTTAGGGTTTTCAGTCATAACAAGTAAATCATCCGCAAAAGCTTTAATTTTATATGTTTTGTTTCCCAGAGTGATGCCTTTAACAAGCTGATCCTTTCTTACCTGATTGTTCAAGACTTCCATCACCAAGATAAATATCAGTGGTGACAGTGGGCAGCCCTGTCTGGTTCCCTTGTTTATTTTGCACTCCTCAGTAATTCTTCCGTTGATGATTAATTTTGCATATTGTTCTGAATAGATGGCATTTATTCCTTTACAAATATTTTCTCCCAGTCTGATTTCTTCCATTAATTTTTTCATAAACTTCCAGGACACGTTGTCAAAAGCTTTTTCAGCGTCCACCAACATAATAGCTGCTGGTTTATCAATGTTAATATCCAAATATTCTAATACATTAATCACACATTGTCAGCTTGCCAGCTGCACACGTCGCTGCACTTAGCAGAAAAACACTCCCGGCAGCCAGCCATAAATTCCTTTCTTTATTTTCTTCAGACAAGATTACATGCCGAATAAACAAAGTGACCCCTCCCTCGAGACCAACAGAGCCAACGGCTCAGCCCCTTCCGTTTCCCCCTGTGACGTGGATCCCCATCTCTCTGAAGCACCCCTTCCTCCCCAGACTCATCCTCTTCTCTGTCTTCTGAGGAGGACTCAGTACTGAGCAGTGGAGATCGTTCCCTGTATCCTCTAATTCTTTCCTCCCTCGCTGCCTGCAGTTCCCTGACACACATCTAATATTGGATTGCATAAATCGTCCGGGAAGAAATCTGGTTTGATCTTTATGAATTATCTCTTTCGGCACCATTTTTAATCTATTTGCAAGAATGTCTGCAAATATCTTGTAATCGTTATTTAGCAGTGCAATGGGTCTGTAATTGGCCATGTTTGAGGCATCTGTTCCCTGTTGGTGGATAAGAGTAATAAAGCTGTCCTTCCAGGTTTTCGGTAGCTTTCATTAGGTCTTTCATGGGAAGAAATAATGCTTGTTCTAACTTTTTATAGTAATTAGCTGGGAGACCATCTGGGCCTTTCCTAATTTTGATCTCTGTATAGCTTGTTGCACCTCCATAGCTGTTATTGGTGAGTTCAAAATTTCAATTTTTTCCTTAGGTTAGGTAGTTTATTTTTGCCCAAATAATCAATTATTTTCTCTAGAGTCTCTGGACCTTCTTTATATAGTTTTCCCAAAAAAACTAGCAAAGTTTTTACTAATTTCCTTCGGTTCTTGGATCCATTTGTCTTCAGTTTTAATTTTATTGATAATTCTATCTTCCTTTTTCTTCTTTAATTGCCGGGCCAGAAGTTTGCCAGGTTTATTTGCAAACTCAAAATTTCTATGTCTCAACCATTTTATCTTCCATTCTATCTCTTCGTTTATTATCATGGAGAATTGCATCTGTAAAATTTTTATACTTTGCTTAATTAGTTCATCATCTGGTTTTTGGGAAAGGGTCCTTTCCTTTTTTCTAATTTCCTCCCAGATCTCCATTTTCTTCTCCTCCTTTATTTTCCTTTGGAATGCGTTTTGTTGGATAAAGAAGCCTCTTATGACGGCTTTACCCGCGTCCCAAACTTTCTCTAGATCTACTCCTTGATTTAAATAAACTTAAAATATTATTCTAAGATTTGCTTGGCCTTCTGTACAGTTTTTTCATCATTTAACATACTCTCATTAAGTTGCCACCTTTTAACCTTTTCTTCTTTTCCTTTAAAAGAGTTAAAAGAGACTAAACAGTCAGCCGGACAGTTATTTGCTTTTGCTGCATTAGATTTGACTCTGAATGCTTTTTCTATTTTTTGTGCTACTTCTGCTTCTTCTAGGTCTAACCAAGCTGCTAGCTCTTTTGAGTTTTTCCCCCCAGTTATTTCTTCTGCGTCCTCTGTTAGTCCTCTGAATCTTAGGGTATTCTCCCTTCTCTGCATTTGCAACATCGCAACAGAGTCCAGAGTTGAATCCTGCTGCGCTTTCAGATCTGCTGTTTCTTTCCTTATCTTATCACATTCCCTTTTCGACTCTCTATTTTCATTTTGTAATTTTTTCTGAGCTTCCTCTAGGTTCTGTGTTTTACCTTTAAGGTCTAGCACTATTTTCGTCAGTTCTGAATTTTTTTGTACTAAATTGTTGACCTAAGTTGATAACTCAGCTGTTATTTTCTTTTTTTTATATATAAAATTTTTATTGGGTTTTCCGCTTTTATAAAGACAATACGAACATTAACACCAGACACAAACATGTATAAATTCAGCAGATCCTCTTCTCATAACCTTGTTCCCTGACTTCCCCCCACCCCCCCTCATGCATCCCAATTCCCAAGATTATATCAGCAAGTTGGTATTTCTCCTCTTAACCATCTTATTCATTTTGTTGCCTCTTTTCTAATAAAAAAAATTGATTTTCCTAAGTTGGACTTAAGTTCTCTTCCATCGATTTTTCATTTTGTCTTGAATAAAAGTCATATTAACCAAACATGAAAGTCTTAAGAGTTTTTAAGAATCTCCTCTTCCCTCCCTCCCATCCCCGGTTTTTGTCCCTTCCCAATAAAAATCCAAAGTCAAGATTCTCAGCCTGGGTTCCTCACGTCCGAGGCTTTCAAGTCCCTTTCAGTCCCTCTCCGCCGGTCTCGTTGGTAGTCCTTTATATCAATCATCGAGTCTGGAAAAGGATCTTTCACCATCAAAACATATTCTCTTCCCACAAGGAGATTTGAAAGCAACTGCTGGAGTGTTTCCACAAAGCCTGTATCCTCAAAGTCAAAGTCCAAATGGAGGCCCCAATCATATTTCTTTATTTTAAGTTCCTGTGCATATTGTCCCAGAGCCTCCTCCTTCTTCTTCTGCATCTTTCGCAGACTTGTGGTAGATGTGTTCCCAGAGTCTCCTTGCTTGTGTTCCGCAGATGTCAGCTTTTGGTTGTTGCTTCCCAAGGTTACTTTCTCTTTTTCTTGTTTAGTCTCTTCCACCTCTGTAGACATTGTTTCCCATTCAGCTGTGGATTCTTTCTCATTCAGGTCCTCAATACAAACAGCAGAGTTGCCTGTTCCCAAGGTCATAATGTTAAGTTGTTTATTCATGGCTAAGCTCTGCTCTTGTAAGGTTCCCACCAACTGAAACATCCTTTCGATTTCCACTAGTAACTTTCCATCCACAGCCATTGTATCCATTGTAGTTTCACAGAATTCCCCCTAGAGGGAATCTGGTTACTTATTAGTCTTTTCTCCAACAGTCCTTTAGCTTGTTATTGTTACTTTGTTTCCAACAATTTTAACTCAATTATAACTCATCTTATTCCAGAGGGATCTTAAATAGTTATTTTTCCGCTTTAAACTGCCCGTTTGACAGCTTTGACAGCTGTCAAACTCCGCAGCTCTTACACAGGCTCAAAGGCAGGACGTTCCCGAGCCCGGGAGGGGGGGTTGTTCAAAACATAAAGAGGGTCTCCAAAACTCCACTCTCCAGCACAAAATATCCTTTAACTAAATCTTGAAAGTTAGTGTCCTTTTTAACTCACCCCACCAAGGGTAGGCTCTCCAGCTTAGCTCTTATGTCGTTGCTTGAATCGTCTGCAGGGGGGGGGTGCGGACTTCCTTTTAGCACACCCCCCGGTCGTCTCCAATTCAGGGAAAAAAATTTTAAAGTCCCAATCCGTCTTACTCACGGGTGATTCTTTCAGTCCAAATTTTCAAGGAAGCAAGTCAGCGCTTTTCAGCCATGGCACACGGCTTCGCTCTGCTGGGGTAGCGGTTTACTCTCAGCACCACGCCACTCTCCGTATCCTCTCCGTAGCCTTTAAAAAGGCTCTTCGTGAATCGGGGAGGGCGCTTAAGGTGCCCACCGAGTCACCAGGTCCTCAGGCATCCGCGCCTGAGGTTTTTGAGGGTCCCTGCGTCGCCGTCGCGGCCGGACCCGTCCCCAGCGGAGCCGATTCCCTCCGGAGCTCGGAGGGAATCCGCCATTAGCTGTCCGCGCCAACCCGGAAGTCCCGATAACTCAGCTGTTATTTTCACATTTTCATCTATTTTAACACCCATTGAAATAAATTTTTCTTCTGTTGCTTTTGCCTTTTCATTTACATTATTTTTTAAATCTTGGATATCTTTCTTCAAACTTAAAATTAATTCTCTCATATCTAGTGGTTGATCCATGTCAATTACAGAAGTTCTCCTGTTTTGTGAGACTGAAACTGCCACAGAACCTGACACAGTTGTTTTTTTACCAGACATCACTAAGAAATTCAATTAGCTCACAAGGTAATTTGTTCTCTTTCTTTCTGTCTTACAGACTGAATATCAATAAAATTCAATCTTAATGCAATCGTGACAATATTTCCAATGTGATAATTAATGAATGTCAATTAAATTCAATCTTTCTTAATGCAATCACGACAGTTTTACCAATCTGATAATAATCTCTGGCCTATGTATCCACTAATTCTTTATATTCACCAGTTTCACTAAATATATTTAAAATTGATTATGGACAATTATCTAATTAGTGACAGCCAATCATCAATACAGAACTATCACAAATTCATCAGCTCAAATAAATATAATAAATGATTGCAATCCTTGCGTTCACTTACTCATTCAGGGTGATAGATCATATATACAAATCTTTAAACAGGTTAGCGGTTCAGTTAATCAGCACCTTACAACAAAACTAATGACATCTGATGCTAATATCAGCTGCATTAGCTACCAATAGATGGCGAAAGGCAAAGCAAATAAAAACAGAAAAAACAGCAACAAAAAACACACACAAGACAAAACCACACAAAAACACAACCAGAAAAACAACAGAAGTGAAACAGAGAAACAAAACAAAACAAAAAATACCCCCCAAAAAAATTACAAAAGAAAGAAACAAAGAAAAGATGGGAGGGTAAGAGAGAAATAAAGCAAGAGAAAGTAATAATAATAATGCTATTTATAATTTATAATTTGTAAAGGAATAAAGAGGGGGAAGAAAATATGAAAAGTATATATAAATAATAAGAAAGGAGCTGGTGAGTATTTTCAATTAATAATGTACAATGCAATAATATTAGGTACTATTCTCTCTAGATGTTACTCTTCCAGAGGCAACAGGAATGCTATTCCAGTAATGGGGTATAAGGTCTATAAAATTTTATGAAACCTTTTCTCTTTCAGCAGATTATGATGCAGTGCTTTGGTATCTTCACTAGTTGCTGATCTTGCAAAAATCCCTGTAATTGATCTTATAAGTCTTGTTAGAGGAACGTCTTTTTCAAAAGAGTGCAAAATTTTTATTCACCAGCTGATGTCGCTGTTTGAGTCACTCCCTCTCTGCAATTTCCAACCCTCTTCTCAATCTATGTCAGTCTATGTCAGTCTTATACAATTCATTTCCGTTCCTCAAACCAGGAAAATGTTGGTCTAAGAAAATGTCAGAGCACGTGAGTCAGCAGAAGTACTCTTAGCCGTTGTAAAATTGATTTATACTCCGTTGAGCGTCCATGGCAGTCCACAGCCAACGACAAACAGAAATCCCCGGAAAGGAAAGATAGCAACACTTCGTGGGAGAGGGGAGGCTATGCAAAGTTGATTACAAAGTTATAAATCTGCTTCTTTTCAATTGGTTTTGGGATTCTGGTGAATTTGGTAATGATTTGATTGAAGTCTCTGTCTGGCAATTTTCCTTTTTCATGAATTCCTTCCTTCTTGGGTTTCTGGTATCTCACTTTTGGTTTTCACATTTCTCTTAGTTTTGCTACGTTTCAGGTAGTTTGCTTACTTTTTGGAATTATCGAGTCTCATAAAAATGAAGCAATATCATTAGAAGCTTAAAAAGCATGAAAAAAAAAAAAACCAGGCACTAACCCTAACCCTGAACGTCCACCTATCCCCTCCCTAACCCTAATCCTGATATTCTGGTCATCCATCTTGGGGATAACAATCTGGTGAGGTAAATTCAGTTGAGATCACTAAATATCAGCTGTGCTTCCTCATCCCTGAGTTTATCATAGTTTGGTTTGGAATGTTGTAGAGGTGCTTATGGAGTGGGGGCAGCCTTCCTAAGAAGGTGGATGGGCAAGACATAAAGCTAATCATTCTACAACGATGTTTGTGTTTGAGAATGTGGGTGCTTATATCCCTCATGGCAGAATTATGTTCTGTGCCCCACAGTTGTATAGACCTGGTGGTATGCATCTTTCTGATTTGGGTTGTGACATGATTCTTAAGGATCTGCAAAGAGCTCTGTTTGAGCACTTGCGTGTTTGTGGGTGGAGGTGAACAAGCACACCTGCCCAGACTTAATTTGATTTGGTTTCATTGGTCAAATCTGACTAGTTTTGCTGATCCTCAAGTTGTTATATTTAATAAATACAACCTATTTATCCACTTTTGGTTGTCTGGACTCTTCCTCCTGATGTGCTAGGAACCACTCCGTTTGTGGGGCACTGCAAAATGTGTGGTTTTTACTGCAAACATTTTGCCAGACTTTGGCCCTGATTTGGAGTGAGTCAGACGACATTGGGTTTTTGGGTGACCTCATGACCCCTGTCAGTTACTTGGTTTGTGGGGTGCTGCAAAATGCTACAAAACTTTTGCCAGACTTTGGCACCAGTGTGGAGTGAATTGGACAATGTTTGGTTTTGGATATTAATTATGAACCCCAGTTTGATGTATCAATTACTCTGTTTGTGGGGTGTTACAAAATGTGGGGGTTTTGCTGCAAAACTTTTGCCAAACATCAGTTTTGATGGGATCCCAGATTTGGGGGTTTGTAGTTAAATGAAGCGTTCTTTCAGTGCTTCTTGGGAAATGTGCAGTTTCCGTCAGATCAAACTAATACTACTGGATAAAATTATATGGTTGTTGATTATCAGACAATTCTCCCATTTATCAAGGAAAACGTCTGTTATGGGTGGCTTTTGCTTGGTGTGTGTGACTGTTGACAGACAGATTTGAAAAGGAACACAGCTTCCTCTGTTTGTCTCACAGTAACTTACTGGCTTTTTTGATTATGCAGTCGGCTCGCCCAACACTTCCAGCTGGATTCCGAGGACAGGAAATGATTCTGCTAAAGGCTTTCTGTGAATATAATTCCAGTTGATTTGTTTTAATGGTCACATAAAGGCACTTTCTTTGGTTATAAAATGATGTTGTGAGTCTTATATCTGAGCAGTCAATAAACTCCCTCCCCCACAGAAACGCTTGTCTTACTTCTTCTGCTTAGCATCCATACTTACATGTTTGTTTAAAGAAAGACTAACCCCACCCCGAACCCCACCTCCAGCTTTCATCTTATTATTCTAGTGACTAGTCAGTGTTCATAGCAACAGTTGCTTTTGTTCCTAGACAAACTGCCCTGAAAGACAGTTACTATGAACTACATGTGTCTTCTTGATATATAAAGTTGTTGCTAGTTTCTGCAAAACACTTCTTCATCTTTCAACAAGAAATAAATGAATAGGAGGCTGCCCTAAGGAAGAAGTGTGATTGCATCTGGAATATCAGACTCTCTGTATTTTTATTTATTTACTTGATTTAGGGGTGGCCACTTCACCCCCTGGCTATGCCCATGTCCCCAACTAAGTGATCCTGCCATGCTGTGAGCTACTACATTATCCTGCACTTTACAGAACCTTCCTTAGAGAATAAAAAACTGAGGCAAATTTCCAGCCTAAACAGGCTACACAAAAAGAAACAGCAGCGATTCTTTATGTTTGACTTGTGCTTGAGCTCCTGATATCTCAGAAAATCAACATCAGTGTTGGGGTGGGTGGGTCAGGGCATTTCCAAAATGTTATGATAGATGGAGCCATGGATGTGGCCAAGGGGGGCCTACTAAATAAAAATAAATAAAAATACATAGCTAACTGAGGTTCTGACCCCCTAACAAAAGGCCTGCCCCCACTAACAAAAATGCTGGCTACGCCCATGGATGAAGCCAACTACAATGTAGCATGTGTGGGCCGTGGGGGCACAAATTTGTGGCAGGGGGCACAAACAGGTGCCCCCAAAGCAGGCTCCCTCATTGGTGCCTGGCTCTGTGTGAGAAGGAGCTGACCTAAGCTGCTGTGCTTCTGCTGGCCAGAGTTCTGTCCTTATGTTAGGCCTGACCCAGGGAAGAGAGCAGGAGGGTGGGTGGCCTCAGTGCACCTCGCTCCCAGTCACAGCAGCAGCTCCGCCTCCGGGTCACGTCTGACCTGGCGCACTCAAGGAGCCTGAGCAGCAGCTTCCCTGCCCCTCTCCTCCCCTGGACAGGGGCATGTGGGGCATGCCCCTCTCCCCTCGTTGAGTTCTGCAAAGGCAGCCTGAGACTGAGGAGGAAAGAGCTCACTGCTCATGCCAACCCTAGAGAGGATGTAAGAAAGAAGCAGGCTGTTGGAGGACAGCAGAGAAGCAATTGAGCTTGGTGGAGCAGTGCCCCAGTCCCCCTTAAGGATGAGCCTCCACTGACAGGGAGCAAGAAGGAATTTTAAATGGGGAACTGCAATATTGGCATGGGAACTACAATAGCTCAGTGTTGCAATTTGTCTACCCTACTTAATATTTACCATTAAGGAAAGTATAAAGTCATGGAGTAAATCCATTCAGCTTGTTGATGTGAAACAGCAGGCCTCAATCTGATACTGCAAGTGTTATGGAATTATTGAATATTCAGAAGTATACCTCTCCACCACTCCTTAGTCAGGCTAGTTTTGGGCATTTATGGCAAGATTATCCCAAGTGGAAAGGAATAATATATTTTCACTGTTATGTATTCAGTGGTCTGTCTTTGCCTGAGCTTGAGCCTGGACTAAGGATTCTGAGCTCCTGTGATAATTTGATAAATTGATTTGATAAATGATGTCCAATCACAGAACATTTCAGGATTTGGGCCTCTGCCATTGGCCCTTGAACTCTGAGTCGTGATTTGCAGCTTGGAAGTTTAGATACATAAGCGTAATAGGCCATATAGTAACAATTGCAAAGCTATCTACTCGAAACTACTTTTCAAAAATTAGATACAGCTTCTTATAATGCCAAAATCAACATCGCATGCACAGTAGTCTCTGCTGCAATGCAGAGAACTACAATGCTAGATAGGTCAACACTTTTAAAAACCCACTCTGGGAAGGTGCCATTCAGAATATGCAGTTGGGCAAAGCTCCAGGGCCAGATGGTTTAACCTCAAAATATTATAGATCTTTGAAGGACTGGATAATACAACCACTAAAGGAGGTTTGTAATGAAATTTTGGAGGGGGGAAAAGCGCCAGAGTCGTGGAAAGAAGCTTATATTACATTAATACCTAAAAATGAGTCTGAAAAGACGCAACTTAAGAATTACCGCCCCATATCCTTGCTTAATGTGGATTACAAAATTTTTGCAGACATTTTGGCTAAAAGACTGAAAAAAGTCCTAGTAGAGGAGATACACAAGGACCAAGCGGGCTTTCTCCCGGGCAGACACTTGTCTGACAATACGAGAAATATAATTAATATTCTAGAGAAGCTGCAAGTGAATATTAACACTAAAGCTGTCTTAATCTTTGTAGATGCGGAGAAAGCCTTTGACAATATTTCTTGGAGTTTCATGAAGAAAAATCTTCAGGGGATGGGGGTTGGCCAAGGGTTTGAAAATGGTATAGGTGCAATTTATTCAGAGCAAAAGGCCAAACTAATAGTTAACAATGTGGTAACAGAGGGATTTAAGATAGAAAAAGGGACACGACAAGGCTGTCCAATTTCCCCATTGCTTTTCATTTCGGTCCTGGAGGTTTTGCTAAACATGATTAGAAGGGACCGTTTGATCAAGGGTATACAGGTCGGAGCTAAACAGTACAAATTGAAAGCTTTTGCAGATGACTTAGTATTGACGTTACAGGAGCCAGAATCTAGTACTAAAAGAGTATTAGAATTGGTTCAGGAATTTGGTCATGTGGCAGGATTTAAGCTGAATAAGTTAAAAACTAAGGTGCTTGAGAAAAATTTAACACCGATTGAGAAAGAGAGGTTTCAGAAGGAGACAGGTTTAACATTAGTCAAGAAAGTAAAATACCTGAGGGCATAGGCGCCGACTCCATGGGGCCTGAGGGGGCCCGAGCCCCCTCAAAAATTCGTTTGGGGGGCTCTGCCCCCCCAATAATCTTGGGCGCCCCTCCAGCAGAGCGCCGCCGCCGATCGCGCAGCTCTGCTCCTCGGCTCAGCTTCCCTCTCGCCTTGATGTCACGGCGCCCAGCTACGGTCTGTCCGCCCCCCCTCTCCACCGACACCACCCCCAAACACACACACACACACAACCTGCCCAGCGTGCTCCTAACGAGCGCCCACCTGCTAGCCTCAGTGTGGCTTCTCTGGTTCCTATTATGAATGTGATTTCTGCCTCTCAGTGTATAGAAGGCATCGACAAGGGTGTGTGCCCCCTTTCTTTCTTTCTCTCTCCCTCTCCCCCCTTTCTCTCTCTCTCACACACACCACAGGGAAAGGCATGTGCTGGGAGGTGGGCGGGGGGGAGCGGGGGGTGAGGGGAGAGGCGGCAGCAGCAGCGGGGAGTAAGGGAGAATAGCGATATAAAATCAATTGCGGCTGGAGGGTGAGCGAGAGTTTCAGCTGGGCTGTAGGGCGGGCGGTGAGGGGGGGAGAGTGTGAATCTGTGGGGAAGGCGAGAAGGAAGGAGGGAGGGATAGGGGTGAGATTGAGAGAGGGGGAGGGAGGAGGGGTGGGGGAAGGAAGGAAGGAAGGGTTGGAGGAAAGGAAAGAAATGAATGAAACAGGAAGCAACGAGAAGAAGGAAGGATGGAAAGGGTTGGAGGAAAGGAAGGAAGGAAGGAAGGAAGGGAGAGAGAGAGAGAGGGGGGTGAGATTGAGGGAGGGGTGGAAAAGGAAGGAAGGAGGGAGGGAAAGAGAGAGAGGGAAGGAAGAAGGGAAAGAAAGAAAGAGCAGGGAAGGGTTGGAGGAAAGGAAAGGAATGAATGAAACAGGAAGCAATGAGAAGAAAGGAAGGAAGGAAAGGGTTGGAGCAAAGAAAGGAAGAAAGGAAGGAAAAAGGAAGGGAGGGAGGGAGGGTGAGATTGAAGGAGGGGGTGGAAAAGGAAGGAAGGAAGGAAGGAAGGAAGGAAGGAAGGAAGGAAGGAAGGAAGGAAGGAAGGAAGGAAGGAAAGAAAATGAATGAAATAAGGAGCAATTAGACGAAGGAAGGAAGGAAAGAAAAAGCAGGGAAGGGTTGCAGGAAAGGAAAGAAAGGAATGAAATAGGAAGGGAGGAAGGAAGGAGCATCGAAGGGTTGGAGGAATGGAAGAAAATGAATGAAATAAGAAGGAATGAGACGAAGGAAGGAAGGAAGGAAGGAAGGAAGGAAGGAAGGAAGGAAGGAAGGAAGGAAGGAAGGAGTACTTAGGCTATGTCTCTTGGGACAGGTTAGCTGAGCTCCTGAGCAAGCGCCCCGTCCCCGCCTGCCCTCTTCGCCCCTCGGCCCCGTCTGCCTCCGCCCCCGACTGTATCAGGACCCCCGCCTCCTCCCCACCTGCTCCCTCGCCAGCCAGCCAGCCAGCCAGCCAGCCAGCCAGCCAGCCGCGCGCCCTAGCCGGAGAGCCCCGGCCGTCCCCGTCGCGCAATCGGCTGGATCTCCCTTCAGCAGGCCGTGCTCACAACTCGGCCCAGGGACCCCCCAGCAGCGGATCTCCGGCCCAGCTGAAGAATCCGGCAACAAGCCCCCTCCTCCCCAATCGCTCCGCCAAAATACGCTCCAAAACCCCCCAGATAGGCCGCCGGCCGCCAAGTCTCGTGGCGCCCTGAGCGAGGGTCTCTCCCCAACACCACCACCTCGAACTGCGTTCTCCCGGCTACCCGAGCGAACCAGCGGCAGGACCCCGGTATGGCCCCCCCCCCAATATTTTTTATAAGTCGGCGCCCCTGCCTGAGGGTGAATATGACCGCTAAGAATTTAAACTTATTTAAAGATTTTTAAGTGCTGTCCATGAAGAAAGAATGGGCCATGATAAAGAGACTTAGTGGTTTTAATGGTAGGTGATGTTGCTGTGTTGTATTATATTATCTTTGTACATCGATTCATTTCTTGGAGTTACGAATAGGACTAGGATAAATTGTGTTCGCTGAGCCCGTATTTTATACAGTCTGTATATGATGTTTGTTTGTTAATGTGTGGTGTGTTATGCCTAATAAAGGATTTTGAATTGAATTGAACTTATTTAAAGACAATTATGAGAAATGTTGGTCAGAAGTGAAAAAGGACTTAGAGATATGGTCAAACTTGAAGCTTTCTTTGTTAGGTCGAATTGCCCCTTATCTCTCTCGTCCTGACCTAGCCACTGTGATCCATGCGACGGTCACCTCCAGACTGGATTATTGTAACTCGCTCTACGTGGGGCTGCCCTTGAGACTGACCTAGAAACTCCAGCGGGTGCAGAATGCCGCGGCGAGACTCCTTATGGGGTCTTCGCTGCGAGAGCACATTCATCCGGTATTATACCAGCTGCACTGGCTCCCGGTGGAGTACAGGATCAGGTTTAAGGTGCTGGTTTTAACCTTTAAAGCCCTATACGGCCTAGGACCCTTGTACCTACGGGACCGCCTCTCCTGGTATGCCCCACAGAGAAACCTACGGTCTGCAAATAATAACATCCTCAAGGTCCCAGGCCTCAGAGAGTTTAGGCTGGCCTCAACTAGAGCCAGGGCCTTCTCGGCTGCAGCTCCAAACTGGTGGAATGCTCTGTCAAAAGAGACTAGGGCCCTGCGGGACCTGACATCTCTCCGCAGGGCCTGCAAGACAGAGTTGTTCCGCCAGGCCTTTGGTCAGAGCGCAGCCTGACTCCCTCCTCTGGCAACCTGCACATAATTCTGCTTAATTGGTTGCCATCAATTTGATTTAATTAATTTTTATAATGAAATATTTTTAGATTGTGTGATTATTTGATTGATTATTTGATTGTTGTTAGCCGCCCTGAGCCCAGCTTTGGCTGGGGAGGGCGGGATATAAATAAAATTTATTATTATTATTATTATTATTATTATTATTATTATTATTATTATTATTATTATTATTATTATTAAGATGAATGTATTGCCAAGAATGTTGTTTTTGTTTCAATCATTGCAAATTTTGGACAAAATGGACTGTTTCAAGAAGTGGCAGAGAGACATTTCTAGATTTGTCTGGCAGGGCAAGAAACCCAGAATAAAATTTAAAATATTAACTGATGCAAAGGACAGAGGTGGATTTGCCCTGCCAGACCTTAAACTTTACTATGAGTCAGCAGCATTTTGCTGGCTGAAAGAATGGCTGCTTCTTGAGAACACAGACATTTTGGATCTAGAAGGTTTTAACAATGTTTTTGGGTGGCACAAGGTTAAAGCACATAAAGTATTTAAAAACCATATTGTCAGAAGAGCATTGTTTAATGTCTGGATAAGATATAAAGACTTACTTGAAAACAAACCCCCAAGGTGGCTATCACCAATGGAGGCGAGGGCTCAGAAAAAACTTAATATGGAGGTCAAATGGCCAAAATATTGGGAAATTTTGGAACAAGAAGGAGATAAATTGAAATTGCAGAGTTTTGAGAAATTAAAAGATAAAATGCGAGACTGGCTTCACTACTATCAGATAATGGAGGCATATAACTTGGATAAGAAAATTGGCTTCCAGGTGGAAAAATCAAAATTAGAAACAGAACTGTTAGAACCTAAAACTAAGACTTTGTCAAAGATGTATAACTTGCTGTTGAGATGGAATACTCAGGATGAAACTGTGAAATCTGCCATGATTAAATGGGCACAAGATGTTGGACATAGTATTATGTTTGCTGACTGGGAACAGTTGTGGACCACAGGTATGAAATTTACGGCATATAATGCCCTAAGAGAGAATATTATGAAAATGATATACAGGTGGTACATGACCCCAGTCAAGCTTGCAAAAATCTATCATTTGCCCGATAATAAATGTTGGAAATGTAAAGAAACTGAAGGTACATTTTTTCACCTTTGGTGGACGTGCCCAAGGATTAAGGCTTTCTGGGAGATGATTTATAATGAAATGAAAAAGGTATTTAAATATACCTTCCTGAAGAAACCAGAGGCCTTTCTCCTGGGCATGGTCAGCCAATTGGTGCCAAAGAAGGATAGAACTTTCTTTATGTACGCCACAACAGCAGCAAGAATACTCATCGCAAAGTACTGGAAGACACAAGATCTACCAACCCTGGAAGAATGGCAGATGAAGGTGATGGACTATATGGAACTGGCAGAAATGACTGGCAGAATCCGAGACCAGGGAGAAGAGTTGGTGGAAGAAGATTGGAAAAAGTTTAAAGACTATTTACAGAAACACTGTAAAATTAATGAATGTTAGAATGATGGTGGATAGAAATTAAGTGGTCTTTTGCTGTAATGCTATAAGGGAATATGAGAAAATGGTTATTAATAGGTAAAAAAATAATAATGTTATATTTAAAAATTGAAGATTAAGATGAATGAAGAGGGGAGGGATTTGCTGAATTAACAATTGGAACTGGAATACAGAAAAGGAAGGTGTGAGGGGGTCCGGGAAATAAGCAAATGAAAAATATGTGATAGAAAGATTGAACTGTTTTTTAACTATTTTTATTTTGTATTTTTCTTTTTTCTTTTTCTTTTGTAATTTTTCTGAAAATCTTAATAAATATCTTATAAAAAAATAAAAAATAAAAACCCACTCTGATACCAACAAGAGTCATAGGAGGATTTATGTTTCCTTTGAGTACAACTATATGACAGCCAAAATTGAAAAAATAACAAGACGCCATTGGTATATTCTGAAAGAAATTCCTGGCTGTGAAGTCTTTCCCTGCCTCGCCAAACGACGTACTAGATCACTTAGGGATATGTTAGTACACACTGACTTAAAACACACATGTACACAGTAGACCTTGACAACAGGTTTTTTTCAAATGTGGACATTGCACCACATGTAGGTTTGCATTACTAGTAAAAGAATAGTTAAGACTTCAACTTTACCATACAGTCATGTGTGCCACAGCACAGGTTGTTTATATAATTAAGTGCCCTTGTGGCTTACTGTATGTTGGGCATAAGACCTATCAGGACCTATCAGAGCATCGCAGTAGGATCAGAAACAAAAACGTAGATGCACCTTTGGTACAGCACTTCATTCAGGAATCACATACTGAAGATGATCTAACATTTTTTGTTCTTTAGGCTTACCAGGGGCCTCTAGATCAAGCAAGGAAGGTTCTACAGCAGAAAGAAAGTAGGTTTGTTTTCCTATGGAATATGCTTCATCCTTTATGGTTAAACACTGAATTAGATTATAGTTGTTTTCTTTAGTTATATATTGGGAAAACCTTTATGACCATATAGTATGCCTGTTGTAACAATTTACTGTTTGTAGTATGTCATTGAACAATGTTCCTTTAAGAGTGAATTAACATGAATTATCTGCACTTGTTGCCTATTGGGTCACCACGACTGAGAATCCGTTACGAATAAGCTTCATGTAGCTATTATATATATGTACATTTTTTAATATCTTTGTTTGTTAGTTTGGAATTTGTGTAGCTATTATATTACAAAGTGTCTATGTTTATATGATTTAGAACCATGCACAGCTGATGAAGCCCCCTCGGGCGAAACAGGGAAATATCCAGGAATCCTTGTCTTGTCTGCCTGTGCCAGTTTCCATCAGTGCCAAGTTCTTTTGTTTGCCAACCCAATCATCTTCATTAGACACTTAGAAGATTATTTCACGCCACTCTTCTAAGCAATAGGACAGACAACAAAATACAAGAGAAGATGAAGAAATTAGAAAAGAATGTACTATGGTGCTGACAATATAGGACTTGTGTTTTGTACATACTGGACTTGGTGGTCAACTGGAAAGCTACATTTTAATTTATTATGTCAAGATGTTGATTTTGGCATTATAAGAAGCAGTATCTAATTTTTGAAAAGTAGGTTCGAGTAAATCATCATCAGTCTTTATTACGGTCCAGAGACCCAACAAATCATTACAAAACAATACAGTCATACCTCGGGTTACAGATGCTTCAGGTTGCATTTTTTTGGGTTACAGACCCGCCGAAACCCGGAAGTACCGGAACAGGTTACTTCCGAGTTTCGGCAGTTGTGCGTGCGCAGAAGCGCCAAATTGTAACCCGCGTGTGTGCAGACGAGCCACTGTGGGTTGCGAACGTGCATCCCACATGGATCACGTGTGCAACCCGAGCGTCCACTGTACACAATTCAGACAGCCTACCACCAGGTTAAACAAGCATTTTGTTCAGACTTAAAGATAGGGATCATTGGTTCTTGCAACCACTGATAAAAACTTTGCCACTGCTAATGTTCTAGTGTTTGTCCAGTCTTCCAATAGGAACCTGACATAGTGAACCTCTGATTTTCCCGGGAAAGGTACCAGCAAGGGTAATATCAGTTCAGCCCTGGCGTGCTCGTATTTCGCACAGTGCAGCAAAATATGTTCTATAGAATCGATGTCTTGGTCACACGAGCAAAGTCTGTCCTGGTAGGGAACTCCTCTCAATCTGCCATCCAACACTGCAGAAGGAAAAACATTTAGTTTGGTGAATAGGTAAAGGTAAAGGGACCCCTGACCATTAGGTCCAGTCGTGGCCAACTCTGGGGTTGTGGCGCTCATCTCGCTTTATTGGCCAAGGGAGATTATAAGTATTTCAATGGGAAGTGTGGGCCTGCTTTTGGCTAATGAGATGGTCAATATCACCAATGTTCATCCCTACAACCCAGCCTACACATGGATCTCCCTCACTCCCATGGCCCAGTCTATGTGCAGGCCTTTCATGCCCCCATGCACAGCGGAAGGAAAGCCAAACCTGCGGCCGAGGCTGGCGAGCTTCCCTGCAGGCATCCGCCCTCCAGCAACTCTGGGCATCTTCCTCTCCTGACCTCGGGCAGGCTGGATCCAGGACCGTGGCGGGACACATCCAGCCTGCGGGCTGTAGTTTGGGGACCCCTGCTCTAAGGTTCCAGGCAAGATTCTCTCCCAACCCTACCTGGAGATGCTGGGCATTGAACCTGGGAGCTTCTGTTTGCAATGCAGATACTCGGTCACGGAGCTATGGTGCTTCCTAATGGGAAGGTCTTCTGTGAACAGTAGCATCCTCCCACCACAACTGGTGCCCTCCAGATGTTTTCGACTGCAGCTCTCATCTGCCCCTGTCAGCATGGCCATATGATGCTGGGGCTGATGGGAATTCTATTGCGTGGCAAGTCCCCTCCCCCAAGTGAAATAAAGACACGGGACACATTATTTAAGGTTAATGGGCATAAAAAGGCCACAACTTTATTGATTACAGAATTGGAAGGTATTGGCCTTAGGCATTGGCTCCTATCGACTACCCGGCATGGAGACTGGGAAGGGTTAACCACAAGCCGTGGGGGGGGGGTCCTGTTGGAGTACGCCAACTAGGATCCCACGGGTGTCACCGCTCGGGGGCGTGCCGGAGGCCCTTACCTCCCTAGGTTTCGGACAAGGCAACGCCCCCCGGATGTTGGTTTCTGCTTTCTTCACTGTGCAGCGAAGTGCTAGTCACAGGACAATGTTTTGCATTCCACAGTCAGAGTACTGTTGGGTTTCCCACGGGAATGGGAGACTGGATGTGACGTACACTGGTTTCCTGTTTTTCACTGTTTCTCTCGGTGTTCTTTGTTCCGAGGAGAAGGATGGTTGCTTCTCTGCTCCCGCAGAGGCAAGATGCATGTTTGTAATCTCTCAACATTGAACTGAAAATAAAGCAAAGTTGACTTCCAGTCGGCGCCATCGGTTAATGGCGGATTTCCCTCCGAGCTCTGGAGGGGGTCTGCTTTTCGAGTTCGGGTCCTGTCGCTACGGCGAAGCGGGGACCCTTAAAAATTACAGGCGCTGAAGCCTGTAAACAAGGAGACTCGGTGGGCACCATTGCGCCCCCCCGAAATCGCAAAGGAGCCTTCTTAAAGGCTCCGGAACGGCAGCGGGGGTGAAGCGCGGTGCTGAGAGTCGTCACCCAGCTCGTGAAGCGAAGCCGCATCGCCATAGCCGGAGAGCGCCGATTCCTTCCTGAAATCTGGATTACAAATTAAAACCTGTGAGTAGGACTGAAACTAATTTGGGATTTACAATTACTTTAAAGAATTTTGGCTGAAAACGGGATTGGCTTTAAAGCAAGGAAGTCAGCCTTTCCCGGACTGCAAAAGTATACAGCAAAGAAAGTTAAAAGCTGCAACCTTTGAAAGATCTTAAAGAACTAAGCGAACTAGACATTGGCTTTGAAAATTCCCCCTTTTGGCTGGCAGGAGCAGAAGGGGGCTGAATTTCTGATTTAAACCTGCTGGAAAAGGAGTTTAAAAAACTTTTACCGCTGTGTCAAATGCTCCTGAAACGGACTGTCTAAGTGAGGATGCCGGAAGAGAACTGTAAGTGAGTTAAATGGCTACTTGGAAAGCTACTTTGTTTTAAAGTTATTGGGCTCAGGAGAGTTACAAAATTACTGTTTTGTTAATCTCTGGAAATACAGGAAACTGTTGCAATTGACTATTGGAAAACCCTAGGGGATTGACTATAAGACATTTTGTTTCAGAAGTTTTGGAAACTTTTTTCCCCTAGAGGACATTCTGGTAATTGCTGCAATTTGGACTGTAACTATTAAGGCAGTGGAAATTTCCTTTTAAAAACAACCCAGGCGTGAGAGTGACCTTGGCTAGGCAATGAGCGGCGTACCAGAAGAGACAACAACTAGATCTGGAAGACCATACAAGACAAAATCTTTACAACAGCGTAGAGTTTCAGCTTCAGGCATCCCTACGGCACCAGCTGCAACTGGCCAGACAAAAACAACAATGACATCAGATGCTGTAACACAAGCTTTAGTCAAGATAAATGAGTCTTTGGAATCTCTGACAAAGCAGGGATTGGAAAATAGCAAAAAGTTGACAGAACTCTCAATAAAACTTGATCAGAACACACAAAGCGTGAATGAATTAGGGAAAAGAGTGACGTCTAATACAGAATCTATTAATAAAATATTAGAGGACTCTGCCAACATACGTAAAATTGCAGAAGAAGCTAAGGTCTCTGCTGAGGAGGCCAAAGTCTCTGCAGATGCTACACAGGAAAAAATAGAGCCAGTTTGCAAAAAACTAGAAGATCATACATTAGCCCTGTCCATGCTCGATCTGCAGAGGAAGGAAAGGAATTTAAGATTGAGAGCAGTTCCTGAAAGTGAAGGAGATAACTTGGTGGACTTCCTTTCAAAAGAATTTTCGGATTTTTGGCAAGAGGAGTTGGAGAAGGAAGAAATTAAGATAGTGACTGCCTTCAGACTGGGCAGAGCGCAAGGCAGGAAAAAGCCAAGGGATTGCCTGATAACTTTAAGAGACAAAATATTGAATTTGCATTATCAAAGAACCCTTGAGATTGAGAATTCTTTTGTGGATATTTTTAAGGATATACCAAAAGAGATTCTGGATGCAAGAACACTATATAAAGAACTAGTGGGTCTGCTGAAGAAGAACGAAATACCCTTCAGGTGGGAATTCCCTCAAGGCCTATCTTTTAAATTTAAAGGTAGGAAAATCAGGATAAGATCAGTTCAAGACCGAGACCAATTCTTGAAAGACTACAGGGAAGACCTTCTGAAAGGAACAGTGGGAGTGGAACCAACATCAGAGACAAAAGAAGTAACAGACATCTTAAATTTGTCGTTTGGACTTAAACTACCGACAGAAGAAGAGCTACTCGGAGCGACAGGAGGCAAATAGTTTCAATATGGCTCTGCAACTTTTAAGCTGGAATTGTAACGGTTTGAACCTCCCTCGTAAGAGAAGAAATGTATTTCACCTATTGAAAAAGGAACATTTGGACTTGATTTGTTTACAGGAAACTCGTGTGACAAGATTGCACAGGAAGCTACTCATCAACAAGAGATTAGGCCAAGAATTTATTTCATCAGATAAAGTAAAAAAAAGAGGAGTGGTAATCTATGCAAAGGAAAAACTTCCCCTGAAATTTATGTTTAAAGATGAACAAGGGAGATATTTGGCAGTTGAAATCCAAGTTCAAGGTGAAAATTTTTTGATATTAGGGATTTACGCACCTAATGAAGGGAAGTCAGAATTTTTTAAGAAGTTGCATGAGACATTATTGGACTATTTGGATTACAACCTAATTATGATGGGAGACATGAATGGAGTAGTATCTACGAATATGGACAAAGCACAAAGACAGATAATTTCCAAAGATGGGAGATTACCAAAGACTTTTTTTGAAATGACTGAAAATATGGATTTGATTGATATTTGGAGGACAAGGAACCCTCTCTCTCGAGAGAGGGAACTTTCTTCTCTGAAGCTATGATGACCTGGACTAGAATTGACCAAATTTGGATTACTAGTGGGATGGCTCCAAAGATTAAGAAAGTGGAAATCTGCCCAAAGACTTGCTCCGACCATAACGCCATTAAGATGGAGATGAAACTTACAACAGCTGGTTCATTTAGATGGAGGATGAATGACACCCTATTTCGAGATGAGGAGATCCACAAAAAGGCCCCAAAAACCCTAAAGGACTATTTTGAAATAAATCTAAAAACAGATGTGGAAAAAAGAGTAATCTGGGATGCAAGTAAAGCTGTGATGCGAGGATTCTTAATACAACAAAATTCAATAAAGAAGAGAAAACAAAATGAAAAGAAGGATAAGATTTTGGAAAAGATAAAAGAAGGAGAGAAGAAATTGAGATCCAAACCAAAGTCCCAGGAGATCCTGAGAGAGATCAAGTTATATCAGACACAATACATGGAAATGACGAACCAAGAGATTGAATGGAAGATTAAACAAATGAGACAAAAGACATTCGAATCTGCAGACAAATGTGGCAAACTTCTGGCCTGGCAAATGAAGAAAAGACAGAAATTAAATACGGTTACAAGCCTAGAAGTTGATGGAAAGAATATATATAAACCTAATGAGATCAGGAATTGCTTTCTGAGCTATTTTAAAAAATTATATTCACAAGGGCCGCGGAAGGAAGAAGATATAGACGAGTTTTTCAAGCAATATGGATTACAAAAAATCTCTTATCAAAGCAAAGTGGATCTAAACCAGAAAATAACAGAACAAGAGATAGAGGGTGCCATCCAAAACATGCAGCTGGGCAAATCTCCAGGACCAGATGGGCTGACTTCCAGATACTACAAAGCTTTGAAGGAGTGGTTAGTGCAACCGTTAAAGGAAGTCTGCAATGAGATTTTGGAGGGGAAAAGGGCACCAGAATCGTGGAAAGAAGCGTACATTACACTCATACCAAAGACAGAGACTGAAAAGACTCAACTTAAGAACTACCGCCCTATATCATTACTTAATGTGGATTACAAAATTTTTGCAGACATTTTGGCAAAAAGATTAAAAAGAGTGCTGATGGAAGAGATTCATATGGACCAAGCAGGCTTTCTCCCAAAAAGACATTTGTCAGATAATGTGAGGAACATAATAGACATTTTGGAACTATTAGAGGTGAACATAATCACTAAAGCAGTTTTGATATTTGTGGACGCGGAGAAAGCCTTTGACAATATTTCTTGGAGCTTTATGAAAAAGAATCTTCATGCGATGGGGGTAGGCCAAGGTTTCGAGAATGGTATGGGTGCAATATACTCAGAACAAAAAGCAAAGCTGATTGTAAATAATGCGATAACTGAAGAATTTAAAATAGAAAAAGGGACACGACAGGGGTGCCCAATCTCCCCATTACTCTTTATATCTGTCTTGGAGGTGTGGCTAAATATGATTAGAGGTGACCAGCTGGTTAAAGGGGTACAGGTCGGAGCCAAACAGTACAAGTTTAGGGCATTTGCAGATGACTTAGTGCTTACCTTACAAGAGCCAGACACTAGTACAAAAAGGGTTTTAGAATTAATTCAAGAATTTGGTCAAGTGGCTGGATTTAAACTGAACAAACAAAAGACTAAGGTTTTGGGGAAAAAAATTATCAGTCATGGAAAGGGAGAAGTTCCAGAATGAAACAGGTTTGACGGTGGTTAAGAAGGTGAAATATTTAGGGGTTCATATGACATCTAAGAATTTGAATTTATTTAAAGACAATTATGAGAAATGTTGGTCAGAAGTTTTAAAAGGATATGGAAACATGGTCAAATTTGAAGCTTTCAATGTTGCGCCAAATTGCAGCTATAAAGATGAATGTATTGCCTAGAATGTTATTTTTATTTCAAACATTGCAAATTCTTGACAGGATGGACTGTTTCAAGAGGTGGCAGAAGGATATTTCGAAATTTGTCTGGCAGGGCAAAAAGCCCAGAATAAAATTTAAGATATTAACGGATGCAAAGGAAAGAGGGGGATTTGCCCTGCCGGACTTAAAACTGTACTATGAAGCAGCAGCGTTCTGCTGGATGAAAGAGTGAATGCTCCTCGAGAATACAGATATCTTGGATTTAGAAGGTTTTAATAATGTATTTGGATGGCATGCATATTTATGGTATGATAAAGCTAAAGTGCATAAGGCCTTTAAAAATCATATTGTCAGAAAAGCACTATATAATGTTTGGACTAGATATAAGGATTTGTTGGAAAACAAAACTCCTAGATGGTTGTCACCTTTGGAGGCTAAAGCGGTGAAAAAACTCAATATGGAGGCCAAGTGGCCAAAGTATTGGGATATTTTGTAACAAGAAGGAGATAAACTGAAATTTTTTTATTTTTTTTTTTTGAACCCCACTGAGACTTCCGGCGAGCCGCGATCCCAGCGCAAGCAAGGGCTTGCACCGCGAGGTGAAGCCCGAGCTATTCTGAAGGATTGGGGCGACTCCAGGGCGCGGAGACCCCCTAAACTCTTTGGAAGGGTGTTCAAAGAGTCCAGTTCCCGGCGTGACCGAAAAAGGATCAAACCGGCTACCAGGTAACCCCGAGAGAGGCGACGAGAGTAGCGGAAAGATTCAACGGGTCTAGGGGAGCCATTTTCCTACCTTCAGATAGCGAAGCCCTGCGCTTGCAGGAGAGCGGTTTGTTTTCAAAAAAAAAAGAACTCCGATACTTGTAACTTTGTGGCTAAGAGGAGAAACAAAGAAATCTCGGAGCAACAAAGAGATACGAACAGAGTTCAGCAGATGGCCGGAACCAACTAAGACACGGCAGGAACGCGGTACAAAAGAAAGTGAGTGACTTGCCCGGGCGGTAACATAGTTCTCTTTCGGCTTTCCCCCCCCCTTGTGAAAACAACGCTGTTACAAAAGGAGAAGGGGAAGAAAGGAATTTTAGAGGGGGAAGGAAAGGAACTGGAAGAGTCTAGGCGAGAGGGAGAGTGGAAGTTCCTGATTACTGGCGATCAGGAGGCTGCTGGAGGCTGCAAAGAGAGAGAGGCTTCTTTTGGAAGCGAGATTGGGCTAGAGAGAAAATTGGAAGAGAAGCCTCGCCGCCATTTGAAAACCGGAGCGCAGCGTTTGTGCGGAGGAAAGGGGAAACAACGAGACTAAGTGTCTGCGCTCCATAGAGAACTATATTCTATATTGGGAACTGCATATAGAAACAGGAGTTGGAAACGTGAAGTGTGAGGACATTTTTGAAGAACTGGTAGGAGTTGATGCAGGCTTGGGACAGAAGTGGGGGTTAATTTGGAGAGCTTTTGAGGACAAAATGGAGAATATGAGTTGTGTTTAAACCTCCCTCCTCCCTTCTTCCGGCGCTCCTCCTACCCCCCTCCTCCATTGGATACCCGCCGTGTTCTCATCTTTCCCTACCTAATCCCCTCCCCTTTTTTGGTTAAACCTACTGAGGTTCACGTAACATATGGACTAAGCAACTGGAGAACTAACCTATGGATTAAGCAGCTGGAGAACTAGAGAAGAAACATCGGTTTCTGGAAACTGCAGCCTGCTGCTGGGAGCATCATACACCCAAAGGACCCTTTTTTGTTGTACTATAAACAGGTATTGATCGATAAATAAGACCACGATTGGAACGCAAGAACTGTATGAACTTGCTAGGACTTAATCTCACTGCTTTGGACTGTTACATAAGAGTTTATAGCTTATTGTTCACAACTTACTGTTTATAGATTCAAAAGATACTGATACTGATCCGATCTTAGAAAAAGCAAGTATTGGGTGAGAGAGAAAGTATAATAAGGAAACTATATTAAGGGAAAAAAGTGAATGTAAGGGAAGAAAGTGAGTGTAAGGAAATCGCAGGAGGGATTAAGAAGGACAAACGTGGGAGGAAAGGGAAGGTGGGGAAAGGGACTACATATAATACAAGATGTCTCATACAGGAAAGAAAGGAATGAATGGGGGTACACCAGGAGAAAGGAGAGGCTCTAAACAGGAGATAGATTTCAAGACAGATATTCTAAAGATGTTTGCAGAGATTAAACAAAGTCAAGCAAACGTTGAACATAAGTTAGAATCGGTGGACAACAGAATTGGGAAACTAGATAAAAAAATGGAGGAAACTGTGAATGAAATCAGGGGCCAGATAAAAGAAATATCCAGGAGAACGCAGCTCACAGAAGAAGGTTTGAAAAGGACAAAGGTAGAAATAAGAGAGGTCAGAAGAGATAAGGAAAAGATCAAATCAGATGTGATGGAAATATGTAAGACACAGGAAGAGATAAAAGACATTATAGCAATGAATGAACTGAGGCAGAGGGAGGTAAATCTGAGGCTGAGAGCAGTTCCAGAGATACAGAATGAGAATATTAAAGAAAAGTTAATAAAGGAGTTAGCGGAATGGATGGGCGTGCCTGTAGAAGAAATGGCCAACAGTATTTTAAACGCATTTAGAATGCGTGCTAACACAACAAAAGCAAAGAAATTCCCGGGTGACTGTCTAATTACATTCGAAAACAAAGTAATGAGGGACAGGATCCTCCAAAGGAACAGAGAAAGAAGATTGAATATAGATGGAAATTATATAATCATTTTCAAAGATGTCCCGATAAGATTGCTTAAAAAGAGAGATGTTTATAAACCTTTGGTGCAAACATTGAGGAAAAATAAGGTTGAGTTTAGGTGGGAATTCCCGGAAGGGATATCATTTACATACAGAGGTAAAAAGCATAAGCTGACAAACTCTGAAGAAACTGGGAAATTCCTCAGGAAATACAAGGAATTTAAAGCGGAAACACAAGAGATAGGAAGAGAGGAGAGAGCCTCACCAGGAGAACTAAGATTGTCGGAGGAGGGGGAGGGGGGGGAGGGTGGGTCGGAGGAGGAAGAAGAAAAAGAAGAGGAAATAGAGGATTTAGAAAATACACAATAGGCAAGAAAATCTCAAAAATAACAAAAGGTTAGTACACGGGCTATGGGGTTAAAAATCTGGAATTGGAATGTTAACGGAATGAATGACAAAAAAAAGAGAAATAAAATAGAACAATGTTTGAAAAGGAAAAACCTGGATGTTATCTGCCTCCAGGAGACACATGTGGCCAGAAAGCATAGAAAAGTGATAATTAATAAACGTTTGGGAAATGAATATGAAACCCTGGATAGGGTTAAAAAAAGAGGTGTAGTATTGTACATCAGTAACAAGATAGAAGCTAAGACAATGTTTAAAGATGAGGAGGGGAGGATGATAGCGGTCAACATCAACTGGCAAGGGGAAAAAATACTGTTAGTGGGGATATACGCTCCGAATGGTAGTAAAAACGAATTCTTTAAGAAACTAGAAGAAAAATTAATGGAATATGTCGATCAAAAAATAATATTAATGGGGGATATGAACGCAGTGGTCTCACTTGAGATGGACAGACTTAGAGATAGAGTAAATAAGGAAGGGAAGTTGCCAAAATCTTTTTTCTCTATGGTGGAAAACTGCGGTTTAGTAGATATTTGGCGTTTGAGACACCCGCTAGAAAAGCAATTTACCTTTCACTCAGAACCCAACCAATCCTTTTCTCGATTGGATCAGATCTGGATTTCAAAAGAACTATGTCCAAGAATTAAACATATTGAAATAAAACCAAAAGTAATCTCAGATCATAACCCGTTAGAGTTGGAATTGGATAGTCATGAGAAAAGATCTTATAGATGGCGATTAAAAGACTACCTGTTGGATGATCAAGAGGTGGTGGAAATGGCAAAGAAAAAACTGACGGAATATTTTAAGGATAATTGTGGCAAAGGAACGAGAGAAAATATAGTTTGGGATGCCAGCAAGGCGGTTATAAGAGGATTTTTTATTCAACAAAATGCAATTAAAAACAGGAATAGAGAAAAAAACAAAGAGGAAATTCTAAGACAAATAATGATAAACGAACAAAAATTAGTTCAGAACCCCAACTGTTTAGAAACAAAGGAAAGAATAAAAATCCTTCAAACCCAGTTTGCCACAATAATAAATAGGGAGGTGGAATGGAATATAAAAAGACTCAAACAAAGAAACTTTGAACATGCTAACAAACCAGGCAAATGGCTTGCCTGGCAAATTAAAAAAAGGAAAGAACAAGGGATAGTTAATAAAATAATAGTAGAGGGGGAAGAAAGAACTGACCCTAAAGGAATAAGGAGTGAGTTTATAAGTTTCTATAGCAACTTATATAACGATCAAGAAAAGATAGGACAAAGGAAGATAGAGAGATTTTTGAAAGACAAAGGAGGACAAAAAATCCCACTGGAAGGCAAACAAAGACTGAACATACCTATTGAAAATAAGGAAATAGAGGAGACAATTAAAAATTTGAAGAGGGGAAAAGCCCCAGGTCCCGATGGGTTTACGGCCGGTTACTATAAGGAAATGAAATCAATCCTGGTGGAACCGCTGAAAAGGACAATGAATGTAATATTAAAGAAAGGCGAAATCCCGGCAACTTGGAAAGAGGCGTTTATCACATTTCTACCCAAACAAGATTCGGACCTAACTCAAGTCAGAAATTATAGACCAATCTCACTGCTGAATGTAGATTATAAGATATATGCAGGAATCCTGGCAAGAAGGTTAAAGGATGTTTTGGTAGATGTTATTCATAAGGACCAGGCGGGATTTCTGCCAGGCCGGCAGATGAGAGACAACATAAGACATATTGTGGATATGTTAGAATTTTTATCAATTAGGTTTAATAAACAAGTTACAATGATGTTTATCGACGCCGAAAAGGCGTTTGATAATGTGATATGGAACTTTATGTTGAGAAATTTAGAGCATATGGATGTAGGCAGCGACTTTTATAACGGGGTGAAAGCAATATATACGGACCAGAAGGCTAAACTGATTGTAAATGGCACAATAACGGAAGAGATTAAGATAAAGAAGGGTACAAGGCAAGGATGCCCACTCTCTCCGTTACTATTCATAACGGTGTTAGAAATACTCCTAAATTCTATAAGGAAAAATGAAAATATAAAGGGCGTGACTTTAGGTCAGAACGTATACAAAACCAAAGCCTTTGCCGACGATTTAGTGGTGATGACGGAAGATCCATTAATATCAACAGGAGAGATAATGAGAGAAATAGAAGCATTTGGAAAGGTGGCTGGATTTAAATTAAATAAGACAAAAACAAAAATGATATATAAGAATGTGGACCCCAAAACAATAGAAACAATCCAACAGCAATGGCAGATAGGAACGGTAAAGAAAGTCAAATATCTTGGCATTTGGATAACATCTAAGAATATGGACCTTTATAAAAATAACTATGAGCCGGTATGGAGGGAAATAAGGAAAGACTTTGAGAAATGGGGACGACTAAAATTATCATTATGGGGAAGAATAAACATGATAAAGATGAACGTTTTACCAAGACTGATGTTTCTATTTCAGTCTATACCTATAATAAAAGGGAGTAAGACCTTAAAAGAATGGCAGAGGGTAGTCTCGAGGTTCATATGGCAGGGTAAAAAACTCAGAATCCAATTCAAGCTACTTACAGATGTAAAAGAAAGGGGGGGGGTTTGCGCTGCCAGATCTTAGGCTATACTACGAGGCGACATGCTTAAGTTGGCTAAAAGACTGGGTCAACTTGGAAGATACGGAGTTACTAGATCTAGAGGGTTTCGATAACCACTTCGGCTGGCATGCCTACCTGTGGAAGAATAAAACGAAAGTACATAGGGGATTTAGCAATCATATCTTTAGAGGACCGATAATAGAAGTGTGGGAAAGATATAAAAATATATTGGAACCGAAAACACCTCACTGGCTTGCACCACTCGAAATAATAAATAGAAAAATTATCAATATGGGAGGAAATTGGGCAACATACAACCAACTAGTAATTAAAGTGGAGGGGAAATGGAGAATCAAACCCTACGAGACGATTAGAGAATATGTGTATGATTGGTTTAGTCATCAACAGATCAACCAGATGCTTAGTAGAGACATTAAAGAAAGAGGGTATGCAGATAGAGACTCAAAATTCCAGACGGAAATAATAAACAACAAGGTGAAAAACATATCCAAAGCATACAGGATACTGTTAGACTGGAATCTGGGAGACGAGGAGGTGAAATCAGTGATGATTCGTTGGGCAATAGACGTAGGCCACAGTATACAATATGAGGATTGGGAAAAATTATGGAAAGACGGATTGAATTTCACAGCGTGTACGGCGTTAAAAGAAAATGTTATGAAGATGTTTTATAGGTGGCATCTGACACCTGTAAAACTCTCAAAAATGTACAAGGTGAACAACAAGTGTTGGAGATGTAAAGATGTAGAGGGCACTTTCTACCATATGTGGTGGGAGTGCGGAAAGGTAAAGCAATTCTGGGAAAAGGTATATACGGAACTGAAAAAGATATTAAAGTACACGTTTATAAAAAAATCAGAAATTTTCCTATTAGGAATATTACAACGAGAGATAAGAAAGGAGGATTGCAGAATGGTATACTATGCGGCTACGGCAGCAAGGATCTTAATAGCTCAAAGATGGAAACAGGAAGAAACTCCTACAATAGAGGAGTGGAGATGCAAACTAACAGAATATGCAGAGTTAGACAAATTAACGGGAAAGATCAGATATATAAAAGACCAAGTATTTATCAGGGACTGGGGAAAATATGCAAATTATCTGGAAAGTATCAGCGATGGACAAATAACGCTAAGGGGGTTTAGAGATGTACTGTGATAGACCAAGGTTATTGTATAAGGAAAACAGAGAACAAAATTTGACACAATGACAATATAAAAGATGAAACGTGTGACTTTATTTATTTACTCCGCATGATTCGCGGCCAGGCTGAAGGAAGTCCCAAAAGAAAGAAATATGTTATGAAAAAACTATGGAAATAAGAACTTTGCACGCTTTTTCTTCTTTTTTTTTTTTTTTTTGTTGCGATTGAGAATTTTTGTGGTTTTTTTTTCGTGTATGTGGGTGTTTTGGTGACCTTTTGTGTGTGTTTTGTCTGTATGGAATAAAATAAAAAGAATTTTGAAAAAAAAAAAAAAGAATTTTCGGATTTTTGGCAAGAGGAGTTGGAGAAGGAAGAAATTAAGATAGTGACTGCCTTCAGACTGGGCAGAGCGCAAGGCAGGAAAAAGCCAAGGGATTGCCTGATAACTTTAAGAGACAAAATATTGAATTTGCATTATCAAAGAACCCTTGAGATTGAGAATTCTTTTGTGGATATTTTTAAGGATATACCAAAAGAGATTCTGGATGCAAGAACACTATATAAAGAACTAGTGGGTCTGCTGAAGAAGAACGAAATACCCTTCAGGTGGGAATTCCCTCAAGGCCTATCTTTTAAATTTAAAGGTAGGAAAATCAGGATAAGATCAGTTCAAGACCGAGACCAATTCTTGAAAGACTACAGGGAAGACCTTCTGAAAGGAACAGTGGGAGTGGAACCAACATCAGAGACAAAAGAAGTAACAGACATCTTAAATTTGTCGTTTGGACTTAAACTACCGACAGAAGAAGAGCTACTCGGAGCGACAGGAGGCAAATAGTTTCAATATGGCTCTGCAACTTTTAAGCTGGAATTGTAACGGTTTGAACCTCCCTCGTAAGAGAAGAAATGTATTTCACCTATTGAAAAAGGAACATTTGGACTTGATTTGTTTACAGGAAACTCGTGTGACAAGATTGCACAGGAAGCTACTCATCAACAAGAGATTAGGCCAAGAATTTATTTCATCAGATAAAGTAAAAAAAAGAGGAGTGGTAATCTATGCAAAGGAAAAACTTCCCCTGAAATTTATGTTTAAAGATGAACAAGGGAGATATTTGGCAGTTGAAATCCAAGTTCAAGGTGAAAATTTTTTGATATTAGGGATTTACGCACCTAATGAAGGGAAGTCAGAATTTTTTAAGAAGTTGCATGAGACATTATTGGACTATTTGGATTACAACCTAATTATGATGGGAGACATGAATGGAGTAGTATCTACGAATATGGACAAAGCACAAAGACAGATAATTTCCAAAGATGGGAGATTACCAAAGACTTTTTTTGAAATGACTGAAAATATGGATTTGATTGATATTTGGAGGACAAGGAACCCTCTCTCTCGAGAGAGGGAACTTTCTTCTCTGAAGCTATGATGACCTGGACTAGAATTGACCAAATTTGGATTACTAGTGGGATGGCTCCAAAGATTAAGAAAGTGGAAATCTGCCCAAAGACTTGCTCCGACCATAACGCCATTAAGATGGAGATGAAACTTACAACAGCTGGTTCATTTAGATGGAGGATGAATGACACCCTATTTCGAGATGAGGAGATCCACAAAAAGGCCCCAAAAACCCTAAAGGACTATTTTGAAATAAATCTAAAAACAGATGTGGAAAAAAGAGTAATCTGGGATGCAAGTAAAGCTGTGATGCGAGGATTCTTAATACAACAAAATTCAATAAAGAAGAGAAAACAAAATGAAAAGAAGGATAAGATTTTGGAAAAGATAAAAGAAGGAGAGAAGAAATTGAGATCCAAACCAAAGTCCCAGGAGATCCTGAGAGAGATCAAGTTATATCAGACACAATACATGGAAATGACGAACCAAGAGATTGAATGGAAGATTAAACAAATGAGACAAAAGACATTCGAATCTGCAGACAAATGTGGCAAACTTCTGGCCTGGCAAATGAAGAAAAGACAGAAATTAAATACGGTTACAAGCCTAGAAGTTGATGGAAAGAATATATATAAACCTAATGAGATCAGGAATTGCTTTCTGAGCTATTTTAAAAAATTATATTCACAAGGGCCGCAGAAGGAAGAAGATATAGACGAGTTTTTCAAGCAATATGGATTACAAAAAATCTCTTATCAAAGCAAAGTGGATCTAAACCAGAAAATAACAGAACAAGAGATAGAGGGTGCCATCCAAAACATGCAGCTGGGCAAATCTCCAGGACCAGATGGGCTGACTTCCAGATACTACAAAGCTTTGAAGGAGTGGTTAGTGCAACCGTTAAAGGAAGTCTGCAATGAGATTTTGGAGGGGAAAAGGGCACCAGAATCGTGGAAAGAAGCGTACATTACACTCATACCAAAGACAGAGACTGAAAAGACTCAACTTAAGAACTACCGCCCTATATCATTACTTAATGTGGATTACAAAATTTTTGCAGACATTTTGGCAAAAAGATTAAAAAGAGTGCTGATGGAAGAGATTCATATGGACCAAGCAGGCTTTCTCCCAAAAAGACATTTGTCAGATAATGTGAGGAACATAATAGACATTTTGGAACTATTAGAGGTGAACATAATCACTAAAGCAGTTTTGATATTTGTGGACGCGGAGAAAGCCTTTGACAATATTTCTTGGAGCTTTATGAAAAAGAATCTTCATGCGATGGGGGTAGGCCAAGGTTTCGAGAATGGTATGGGTGCAATATACTCAGAACAAAAAGCAAAGCTGATTGTAAATAATGCGATAACTGAAGAATTTAAAATAGAAAAAGGGACACGACAGGGGTGCCCAATCTCCCCATTACTCTTTATATCTGTCTTGGAGGTGTGGCTAAATATGATTAGAGGTGACCAGCTGGTTAAAGGGGTACAGGTCGGAGCCAAACAGTACAAGTTTAGGGCATTTGCAGATGACTTAGTGCTTACCTTACAAGAGCCAGACACTAGTACAAAAAGGGTTTTAGAATTAATTCAAGAATTTGGTCAAGTGGCTGGATTTAAACTGAACAAACAAAAGACTAAGGTTTTGGGGGAAAAAATTATCAGTCATGGAAAGGGAGAAGTTCCAGAATGAAACAGGTTTGACGGTGGTTAAGAAGGTGAAATATTTAGGGGTTCATATGACATCTAAGAATTTGAATTTATTTAAAGACAATTATGAGAAATGTTGGTCAGAAGTTTTAAAAGGATATGGAAACATGGTCAAATTTGAAGCTTTCAATGTTGCGCCAAATTGCAGCTATAAAGATGAATGTATTGCCTAGAATGTTATTTTTATTTCAAACATTGCAAATTCTTGACAGGATGGACTGTTTCAAGAGGTGGCAGAAGGATATTTCGAAATTTGTCTGGCAGGGCAAAAAGCCCAGAATAAAATTTAAGATATTAACGGATGCAAAGGAAAGAGGGGGATTTGCCCTGCCGGACTTAAAACTGTACTATGAAGCAGCAGCGTTCTGCTGGATGAAAGAGTGAATGCTCCTCGAGAATACAGATATCTTGGATTTAGAAGGTTTTAATAATGTATTTGGATGGCATGCATATTTATGGTATGATAAAGCTAAAGTGCATAAGGCCTTTAAAAATCATATTGTCAGAAAAGCACTATATAATGTTTGGACTAGATATAAGGATTTGTTGGAAAACAAAACTCCTAGATGGTTGTCACCTTTGGAGGCTAAAGCGGTGAAAAAACTCAATATGGAGGCCAAGTGGCCAAAGTATTGGGATATTTTGTAACAAGAAGGAGATAAACTGAAATTACAGAGTCATGAGAAATTAAAAACAAAGGTACGAGATTGGCTCCATTATTTCCAAATAATGGAGGTATACAAACAAGACAGGAAAATTGGCTTCCAGGTGGAGAAATCAAAATTAGAAACAGAACTGTTAGAACCCAATGTTAAGAATTTGTCAAGAATGTATAACTTGTTGCTGAAGTGGAATACACAAGACGAAACAGTTAAATCAGCTATGATTAAGTGGGCACAGGATATTGGTCACAACATTATGTTTGCTGACACAACATTATGTTTGCCAGACAAACTTAGAAATATCCTTCTGCCATTTTCCAAAACATTCCACTCTGTCCACAATCTGTAGGGTTTGAAACAAAAACAACATCTTTGGCAATACATTCATTTTTATAGCTGCAATTCTACCCAACAAGGAAAGTTTTAATCTTGACCAAATTTCTAAATCCTTTTTAACTTCTGACCAACATTTTTCATAGTTATCTTTGAATAAATTCAAATTTTTGGAAGACAAATTGACCCCTAGGTATTTCACTTTTTTAACCACATTTAACTCTGTCTCCTTCTGAAACCCATCTGTTTCTAAAGGTGTCAAGTTTTTTCCCAAAACCTTGGTTTTTTGCTTGTTCAGCTTAAATCCTGCCACCCGACCAAACTCATGAATCAGTTCTAAAACTCTTTTTGTACTAGATTCTGGCTCCTGTAATGTTAAAACCAAATCATCTGCAAAAGCTTTCAGTTTATATTGTTTCACTCCGACCTGTATTCCTTGCACCAACCGGTCCTCCCTAATCATGTTCAAAAGCACCTCCAGGACTGAGATAAATAAAAGAGGGGATAGGGGGCACCCCTGTCATGTTCCCTTTTCAATTTTGAACTCTTCTGTCACCACATTGTTCACTATCAGTTTAGCTTTTTGCTCTGAGTATATAGCCTCTATTCCATTTTCAAACCCCCGTCCCACTCCCATCCCTTCCAAGTTTCTCTTCATAAACTTCCAAGAAATATTATCAAAGGCCTTCTCCGCATCTATAAAAATCAACACTGCTTTCGTATTGATATTAGTTTGCAAGAGTTCTAAAATGTCGATTATATTCCTGGTATTATCAAACAGATGTCTACCTGGGAGAAAGCCTGCTTGGTCTTTATGAATTACTTCATTTAACACTTTTTTAAGCCTACTTGCCAAAATGTCTGCAAAAATTTTGTAATCCACATTTAGGAGTGAGATGGGACGGTAGTTCTTGAGTTGAGTCTTTTCAGTTTCCAGTTTGGGTATCAATGTGATGAAAGCTTCTTTCCACGATTCCGGCGCCTTCCTCCCCTCCATGATCTGATTGCAAACCTCCAATAGTGGATGTATCAAGAAGTCTTTCAATGTCTTATAATATTTGGAGGTAAGTCCATCTGGTCCTGGAGATTTGCCTAGTTGCATATTCTGAATGGCATCCTCAATTTCTTGTTGTGTTATCTTATAATTCAGGATTGATCTCTTTTCCTGGGCTAATTTTGGTAATCCATTAATTTTTAGAAATTGGTCTATCTCAGTCTCTTCCTGCGGCCCTTGCGTATAAAGTTTTTTAAAATATCTCTGGAAGCACTTTCTAATTTCCTCTGGTTTCTGGATATTTCTCCCTTCAATCTCTAGGTTTGTAACCGTATTCAATTTTTGTCTCTTTTTCAACTGCCATGCTAGCAGTTTCCCACACTTATTCGCTGATTCAAATGATCTTTGTTTCATTTGTTTAATTTTCCATTCAACTTCTTGATTTATCAGTTTCGCATATTGTGCTTGATGGAACTTAATTTCTCTGAGAACCTCCTTCGACTTTGGTTTTGATCTCAGTTTTTTCTCCCCTTCTCTTATCTTCTCTAAGATCTTATCTTTTTTTTCATTCCAGAGTCTTTTCTTAATCGTATTCTGTTGTATCAGAAACCCTCTCATAACTGCTTTACTCGCGTCCCAGATTGTTCTCTTTTCCACCGGGGTGTTCAAATTTATTTCAAAATAGTCTTTTAAAGTTTTTGGGGCCTTCTTCACAATCTCCTGATCTCTTAGTAGGGTGTCATTCATTTTCCATCTGAAGGAACCGATTGGAGTAAGTCTCAATTCCACTTTCAAGGCGTTATGGTCGGAGCAGGTTTTAGGGCAGATTTCCACTTTTCTAATCTTAGGTGCCAGCCCTCTAGTTGTCCATATTTGGTCAATTCTTGTCCATGACAAATGGGCCTCAGAAAAGAAGGTTCCTTCTTTACCTAAGGGGTTCTTTGTCCTCCATATATCAATCAAATCCATATTGTCAGTTAGTTCAAAAAAAGTCTTAGGTAGTGTGAGGGTTTGATTAGCTGCTTGTGCGTGAAAACGTGCTCCCTCAGAGTTTGTGCGCCCCCACAAACCTCCGTGTGTGACGGAGCTCCTCAGACATGTCTGCTCTAGTCACTAGTAGAGTCCGACAGTGGCTGTCTGCGGAAGCGTTTCCAACAAAGAAGTTCCTTAACGGAAACGCGTCTCCTGGACTCACGGCGTGACAGTTTCCTGCGAGGTATGGGTCTCCCTATGGGAGACTCCGATACCTCCCCACTGTCCTCGCTGGAAGCCTCCCTGAGCCCTCCCTCCTGCTCGCATTCCCTCAGAGACCCACTCCTCCCCCTGCTGGTCCCTGCTTCAGCAGTTGAGTCTCTTTCATCCTGCCTGAGTCCCTCCACCACCTGATGCTCTGATGGCAGTTCCCTGACATCCACCTCCCCTCCAGGGCCCCCCTCACCCCCTCCCAATTCCTCCCCCCTGGGAGGTGAAGGGCTAAAACCCCGAAACGAATCTTCCTCATCTTCTGACGTCTCGAACAATTCTCTCCATCGATCGTCGTCCTGGCCAGCTGAATCCTCCTCCTCTTCAGAATCTGGGAACCCCTCCAACTCCTCTTCCTCGTCGGTGGTGGCAAAGTATTCCCTTCGGAACCTCGCTACAGGCTGAGGTTTACGTGGGAACCTCTGATGAAAAGTCTCTATTAAAACCTCGTCATTGACATCCTCTGCCCTAACCCAGGTGTTTTCCGACTCCGGTTCCCCCTCCCACATTACCAAATACTCTACTTGATCTCCCTTCCACCTGGAATCGAGGATCTCCGCTACATGGTAGCTGTGTTCCTTCTCCTCCATTGCTGGTCCCCTAGTGACCCTCCCCTCACTGTCTCCTCTATACGGTGACAGCAACGACCTGTGAAAAACTGGGTGCAGCTTCATGTGGTTCGGTAACCGGAGCCTGAAAGCCACTGGATTGACCTGCTGTATGACTTCAAACGGACCCAGCCTTTTGGGTCTTAATTTCTTACAACCTCCTTTGAATGGCAACCCTTGGGTTGACAGCCACACCTGGTCCCCCACCCTGATGCTTTCACCTTCCCTTCTGTTTTTGTCTGCTTGCCTCTTATATTCCTCCTTAGCCCTGTTTAAGTTGAGTTGGAGCTGGCGATGGATCGCTTCCATTTCTTCCACGAACTGTTCTGCAGCTGGAACGCTCCAGTTCTCCCCCTCCCCCCCTGGGAAGGCTCTGGGATGGCACCCGTGATTAGCCAAAAAGGGGCTCATCCCCGTGGACACGTTCTCTGCATTGTTGTAGGCAAATTCTGCCAACGCCAGCTTCTCCACCCAATCATTCTCTCTGTCATTAACATAACACCTCAAATATTGTTGGAGAACCCCATTTGCTCTTTCCGCCTGCCCGTTGGTTTCAGGATGACGGGCCGTCGAGAAATTAACCTCTACATGCAGTAAGCTCATGAGCTTCCTCCAGAACCTGGAAGTAAATTGTTTCCCTCGGTCTGAAACCACCCTCAAGGGGGCGCCATGCAACCTAAACACATTCTCTACAAACAATTTGGCGGTTTCTTCTGCTGTAACCGCATGTGAGCAGGCTATGAAGTGGGCCATTTTAGTTAACAGGTCTACTACAACCATGATGGCTGTTTTCCCTCTAGACCTTGGCAGATCAGTCATGAAATCTATTGCCACTGCTTCCCACGGTCTCTCAGGTGTGGGCAGTGGTTCTAATAAACCAGCCGGCGCCTGCCTCTCCCCCTTGGCTCTTTGGCATTGTTCACACCCTCTCACATACTCCCGCACATCTTCCCTGACCTTGGGCCACCAAAATTCCCTGGTAACCAGCCACATGGTTTTGTGTTGCCCAAAGTGCCCTGCTGTGGGGCTATCGTGCAGCTGCTTGAGTACTTTCTCCCTCAATTCCCCTTCAGGTATATATAACGCTCCCTTATAATACAATGCCCCATTTCTCTCCTCAAAACCACCGGGTTTGTCTTCCTCCCCTCTGAGATCCCTGAGTTTCCCCTGGGCGTATGCATCCTGCACCGTACCCTCTACCAATTCCCTTTGCCCCACCAAAGTCGCCCCACACACCCAGCGGTCCTCTGGAATGATATGGGTTTCTTCGGGTGCTCCCTCCCCCTCCAAATATTCAGGCTTGCGTGAGAGAGCGTCCGCCCTAACATTCTCTGGGCCTGGCACATAACAAATCTCAAAGTTAAATTTGGAGAACTCTTGGGCCCATCTCAACTGCCTTTGGTTGAGCACTCGCGCCGTTCTCCAGTACTCTAGATTTTTATGGTCCGTGCACACTTGCACTTTATGTTGTGCACCAACTAGCAGATGCCTCCATCTCCGGAACGCCTCATGAATAGCAAGCAGTTCTCGGTCGTACACCGTGTAGTTCCTCTCGGATTTGTTCAGCTTCCGCGAGAAGAAGGCACACGGACGCCACTCCGACTCCTCCTTCCCCGGCTGCAGAAGAAGCACCGCCCCTATGGCTCTGTCAGATGCGTCTGTTTCAACCCTTAGCTTCTTTCGTAAATCCACATGCAGAAGTTGTTCTTCAGAGGCGAAGGCCCTTTTCAGTTCCTCAAACGCTCGCCCCGCCTCCGCCGTCCATACAAACTTCTTCTTACTGCTGAGACAGTCAGTGATGGGCGCCGTCAGATGGGCGAAGTTGCGGATGAACTTACGATAAAAGTTTCCAAACCCTAGGAACCTCTGCACATCCTTCTTGGTTTTGGGTGTTTTCCATTCCAGCACTGCCTGTACCTTGCCGGGATCCATGGCCAATCCCTTGTCTGACAGGCGGTACCCCAGGAATTCCACCTCCTTGGTATGGAACCGACACTTCTCCAGTTTGACCCACAGCCTGTTGGCTTGCAGTCTGCTCAACACTTCTCTGACGTCTCTCACATGTTGCTCCTCATTCTCAGAATACACCAACACATCATCTAGAAAGGCAACGCAATTCTTGTAGAGCAAAGGGCCCAGCACGTGGTTCATAAAAGATTGAAAACACGCGGAGCCTGCTTGTAATCCAAATGGCATAACGAGGTATTCAAACGCCCCCAAAGGGGTAAACATGGTGGTTTTCCATTCATCCCCTTTCCTTATGCGTATCAGGTTGTACGCCCCCCTTAGATCCAGCTTTGTGAAAATCTTTCCCTTCCTCACCATGGTCAAAATATCATCAATTCTGGGCATAGGGAACGCCACCGGTTCAGTCACTGCATTCAGCCGCCTAAAATCACATACAAGTCTCGGCTTGTCCGCATTTTTTTTGTCCACAAAGAACACTGGGCTCCCCCCTGCTGCTTTGGACTCTCTGATGAAGCCTCTCTTCAGGTTCTTGTCAATGAACCCTCGCAACTCCTGCATTTCCCTGTCTGACATGGCATACAACTTGCCCACGGGAAGCTGTGCTCCAGGGAGTAAATTGATCTGACAATCAAAGGGTCTATGAGGTGGTAGTTGGTCAGCTTCCTTCTCGCTGAACACGTCGCTGAGATCTGCATACTGTGGTGGTACCTTCACCTTCCCCATTACTTCAGTCCCTGCTAGGGTGGCTTGGGCCCCTACTGAACCCTTCTCCCCTTTGCAGTGTTCTAGGCAATGTGCTGAACCAAAGGACACCACTCTTTGATGCCAGCCAACCAGCGGATCATGTAGAGCTAGCCAGCTCATTCCCAAAATAATGGGAGCGCCTCCCAGGGTGGCCACATTAAACGCTATCAGTTCTGTGTGCCTTGCCACCCTCATTATCATTGGGACAGTCTGCAAGCGGACTCCTCCTCCCAACAACTCCCTGCCATCAATCGTGGTCACCTGCAGGGGGTTGCTTAAAGGGATGGTCTGTATCTGGTGTTCAGCAGCAAACTCCTTGCTCATAAAATTGCAGGAGCTGCCTGAGTCCAATAGCGCCTTTATTTTTAGGGGGTGCCCATTCTGCAGCTCTAGCGACACTTCAATCACTAGAGCAGGTCGAGGAGCTTCTGGCACGGGCACTTTCACTGCTCTTTGGCCTGGCTGCAGTGCCCCAATTGTGGCAACCAGGCGTTGGCTTTTACCTGCTCCGCTCCCCCTTCTTCTCCCCCCTCAACAGCTCCCACCATCCCTTGCCATTCCTTCCTCTGGGGGCAGACTCTGGCAAAGTGGCCTGGCTGTTGGCAGAGATAGCATTTCCGGGGGCCCCTTCCCTCCTTCTTAGCTCCCTCGCTGGTTTTTGAAAATGCGCGCGCGCGCGCTGTTCCGATTTCCATCGGCTCTGCCGGCGGGAAAGCTGGCTCAGGAATGTCTGGAATGCGGAACTCCTTCCAACGTTCCCCTCTCCCTTCCCGCCTCTCCAAGGCTCTTGCCTCCTGCCGCGCTCCTATGGTCAGCGCAGATTTGGTCAGCTGATCCATAGACTCCGCCCTGGGGCTCCGTGCCAGCTCGTCTTTCACCCCCGAAGAAAGACCTTCTTCAAATAGCATTTGAACGGGTGCCGCCGATAAATCCCAACTCAGTCTGTGAATCAGCATGGTAAACTCAGTCCAATATTCACGGACAGATCGACTCCCCTGCTTACAAGCCATTAGCTGTCTGCGCACCACCCCTTCCTCAATATCGCTGGAAAACATGATATCCATTGCACGAAAGAACTTCATTGTGTCCTTTAGTATGTCATTGTGCGTTGCCATTAGGGGTCGCACCCAGTCTCTAGCCCCTTTCTCAAGATGCCCAATTACAAAAGCAACTCGCGATTCCTCATCAGGGAACTCATCGAACTGCACATTAAGGGCATATTGCATCTCTGTCCTAAAAGCATGGTAGTCCTTGGGGTCCCCCCCAAATTTCTGCACCAATCCTGGTACCTTTCTGGGGAATTGAGTGGCTCTCCCCTTCTTGTCTGCATCCTGAGCCCTTCTCTCCTCCAGCCTCGCCGTCTGCAGGGCCAGTTGAACCTCCAACGCTCGGTATCTATCTTCCAAGCTTGGACCAGCTCCAGCCCCTGCTCCTCCGGTTCCGGTTGGTTCGCTCATGATGCCTTCTCTTGCACAGGCAGCGTACAAAGTCTGTCGGACTGCTGTGAGGGTTTGATTAGCTGCTTGTGCGTGAAAACGTGCTCCCTCAGAGTTTGTGCGCCCCCACAAACCTCCGTGTGTGACGGAGCTCCTCAGACATGTCTGCTCTAGTCACTAGTAGAGTCCGACAGTGGCTGTCTGCGGAAGCGTTTCCAACAAAGAAGTTCCTTAACGGAAACGCGTCTCCTGGACTCACGGCGTGACAGTTTCCTGCGAGGTATGGGTCTCCCTATGGGAGACTCCGATACCTCCCCACTGTCCTCGCTGGAAGCCTCCCTGAGCCCTCCCTCCTGCTCGCATTCCCTCAGAGACCCACTCCTCCCCCTGCTGGTCCCTGCTTCAGCAGTTGAGTCTCTTTCATCCTGCCTGAGTCCCTCCACCACCTGATGCTCTGATGGCAGTTCCCTGACAGGTAGTCTACCATCTTTTGTTAAGTTTTGGTTTTGTGACTTATCCATGTTTGTAGAGACCACACCATTCATGTCTCCCATCATAATGATGTTGGTATAGTCCAGATAGTCCAGCATTATCTCATGCAGCTTCTTGTAAAAGTCTGATTTCCCCTCATTTGGTGCATAAATTCCTAATATCAAAATTTTTTCTCCTTGTGTCTGTATTTCAATAGCTACAATTCTTCCTTGCTCATCTTTAAATAAAAATTTTGGTGACAGGCTCTCCTTTGTGTAGATCACCACTCCTCTTTTCTTGACTCTATCCGATGAAATAAATTCTTGGCCTAGTCTTTTGTTAATTAATACTTTCCTGTGGAGCCTAGTCACATGAGTTTCCTGCAAGCAAATAATGTCCAATTGTTCTTTTTTCAATATATGAAAGATTCTTCTTCTTTTTTCCGGAGAATTCCCGCCATTAATGTTCCAACTGAGTAGCTGCAGAGACATCCTGGATCAATCTGTTGGTCTTATAGTGTCGTCTCTTCCTTTTCCTCTGATCCCGAGGGTGTAGGTGTCGGTACAATTCCAGGCGGTGGCAGTGGCCAAGATGCTGCTGCTCCCTTTTGGAGATCCTCTCCGTGGTCGTTCAGGAACTTCTGATTGTCTTCTGTTGTTTTAATTTTAACTTTCTTTCCTTTGAAGTTAAAGGATAATCCTTGAGGGAACTCCCACCTATAAGGAATTGAGTTGCCTCTCAGTAATCTTGCTAAGTCTGAGTATGTAGCTCTAAGGTCCAAAAGTTGTTTTGGTATGTCTCTGTAAATTTCTGCTCTTTTGCCTTGAATAACCAGTGATTTCTTAAAATGAAGGCCTAATATCTTGTCTCTCTCCTGCTTGGATCTCAGGATAATCAGTCTCTGGATCTGTCCCTCCTCACGACTCTTCCCAGTCTGAACGCAGTTGTAATTTTAAAGTCTTTGTCTTCTTCTATACCCCAGAACTTTGAAAATTCCGCTGTCAGGTAGCCAGTCAGATCTTCCTGTTCAAGTTCTGGAATAGCTCTCAATCTCAGATTGTTTTCCCGATTTCTCAGCTCCACCATAGACAGGTAGGCCTGCTGTTCACTGATCTGCTTGTGTAACGGCCTTACCTCCCCTTTTATTGCCTCAACCTTCTGATTTACTTGTTCTGCTTTTTGGTTGGCTTCCTCAGCCAGTTTACGATTTTCTACAGTTGCTTCCTTAAGGTTCCCAATTACTTGTGTATGTTGAGCAACTTGGTCAGTTAGTTTACTAATAGAGGTTGTAGCTTGATCAATTTTTGTCAATTGGTCATCCACCTTCTGGTTCAAGATTGCCAATTGTTCCAAGATTTGTTTTAAAAAGGTTTCAGATCCTCCTGTAGCCATGTCCTCTGATGCTGGCTGCTCAACTTCCCCCTCTTGTACTCCCAAAACAGCTGGGACGGATGATCTACGTGACTGGGAAGTCAAAGTTGTTTGAACAAGTTGGGCTTGTTTTGCTTTCGTTTTTGCAGATCTTGTTTTCGCTGGGCCACTCATTCCACACCTGTCTATGTGTCAAGGTCAAATTATATACTGTCCCATGGGAAAAACAGTTCCAAAGTGTAAATAACAAAGCAGCAGAGAGTCAAAATAAAATGTTGTTCCCAGGCAATTATAAATCCAGAATCCACTAGGGGGAGTACCACTGTAGCTCACAAGAAAGAAAGGATTTTATCCGCCATTAAAGTTCCTGAAGTCCCAAACAGTTTACAAAAAGTCCTTCAATCACTCTTTTAACGTGCAGAGCTCTTCCCCAGTTAAAACAAAGTCTCACAAAAGAGGTGCAAGAAACAGTTTCCCTGATTGTATCTTGTCAGCAACGCTCAAATGTAACAATTTCAATTTTAGATACAGTTTCCGCAATTTGACAGTTCTTTTATCTCCTGGCAGTCCGAGGCTTGGTTTCTTAATCCTTTGTAATCCACAAAAGGGAGGAAAGTCCCATTTAAAATCCCGTAAGCTTAAAAACAGATGCCTCTTTTTTACCCCTTAAAAGCCAATTCCGTCAATACACGATAGTCCCAACTTTGTAATCCCTTTTAAAGCGCTTCCCGCTTGTCAAAGTCTTTGCTTTTGATCTTTAAAGCACGGTCGGAAGACGGACTTCCTGTTTTGCGTCTCCCGTTTTCAGCCAAATTTTAGATCTTTTAGTCCCGAAAATTTAATCCTTACTCACGAGTATGTAGTTTGAAGCCTGATGTTTCAAGAAGAAAGGTCAGCGCTCATCAGCAGCAGCCGCACGGCTTCGCTTCCGCAGAAAGAGCGATGAACTCACAGCACCGCTCCCCCTTCCACGTTCCGGAGCCCCTTACGGGGTTCCTTCTCCGTTTCTGGGGTCGCTTCTGGTGCCCGCCGAATCCCACGGCCACGGGCTCGCTCTGCCCGTGGTTTTTCTTAATGGGTCGTCGCTGTGCCGCAGCGCACGACCCTTTTCCGTGGAGCCCCTCTTCAGAGCCTGAAGAGGACCGCCATTGCTGTTTCGCGCCGCCTCCGGAAGCCTAAAATTTATGGCATGTAATGCCTTAAAGGAAAATATTATGAAAATGATCTACAGGTGGTACATGACCACAGTCAAGCTAGCAAAAATCTATCATTTGCCTGACAATAAGTGTTGGAAGTGTAAAGAAACTGAAGGTACTTTCTACCACCTTTGGTGGACGTGCCCGAAGATTAAGGCTTTCTGGGAAATGATATATAATGAAATGAAAAAGGTACTAAAATGTACTTTCCCTAAGAAACCAGAGGCCTTTCTCTTGGGCATTGTTAACCAATTGGTGTCGAAGAAAGATAGAACTTTTTTTATGTACGCTACTACAGCAGCAAGAATACTTATCGCAAAGCATTGGAAGACTCAAGATCTACCCACTCTGGAAGAATGGCAGATGAAGGTAATAGACTATATGACATTGGCTGAAATGACCGACAGAATCCGTGAACAGGGGAAAGAGACGGCGGATGAAGATTGGAAGAAATTTAAAACTTATCTCAAGAAATACTGCAAAATTAATGAATGCTAAAATGTTGAGGTTTTTAGTAAGAAAAGGAGATTACAGCGACAAAAGATTAAGTAAAAGAAAAGAACAAATAAGAGACAAATTTGATAAAATTAAGTTTAGGATTTGCTGAAACAATTTTGGAAATTGGGATGTAGAAAGGGGAGGTTTGGGGGAGTCAGAGAAGTGAGGTTTATGAAAAAAGGAGATGAAATTATACATGTTTGTTTGTTTCTTTATTTGTTTGTATTGTTTATAAAAACTTTGTAAAACCAATAATTTTTTTTAAAAAAGAAAATAAAGCAAAGTTAAGCATGTGGCACGTACTGCTCATCATTCCGCTGTGTACAGGACTCTGCAATTACAACATTTTTAGTTCCAGGCCCAGATAAATGCAGTCAGCTGAAGGATGGACTCCAGAAGCCGAGTCGGAATGCCGGCAGAGGAACAGAGAAACGGATCGGTGTTATCTGCTCTGCGCGTCGAGTTGATTGATGAGAGGTATGTGCTCATGCTCCGGGCAGCCTGCCAGCTTCTAGTTTATGGCTTTATGGCTGGACTTTGAACTTTTAAAGCCGTTTTGCCGCAATACAGGCAAAGGCTCTAAGGCACAGGCTCACAGGCTTGGGAGGCTTGAAAACCGAAAGTACCTTTGAACGTGCTTTTGGAATGAGGTTTGAAAGCAGCAGTGACGCAGCTTGATTAAACGCCGCGGAGATGGCAGATGCAAAGCTGGCTGATGCTTTTGGGATTCCTAAGCTCAATAAGAAAAACTACGCGGACTGGGTACTCTATGCAGAGGCTATTCTGCGGAAAGAGGGTCTGTATAAAGTTATTACAGACAACCCCCCAGCTCCAGTTACAGACGAGTGGAGAGCTAAAGATACCAAAGCGATGGGAACTCTTGCATTGATAGTATCCCCAGAAGAGCTCTGTCTGTTGCGTGGTAAGACCACAGCCAGAGAAATTTGGGACACTTTAAGAGAAGCTCACTTGAGGACAGAGGCTGGTTCCTCAATGTACTATTATGCCAAGCTGCATGGTATGGCTCTTGCTGAAGGTGGAGATGTGTGTACACATCTGATGGAAATGCAAAATCTGAGACATGAGCTGCAACAGAGAGGACTCACCTTTCCAGAGGCTGTGTATTCCTTCAGGATACTACATTCTTTGGGTCCAAGTTGGGAGTTCGTTGCCACTCAGATTGCTGTTCAGCCAACTGCTCAGCTCACAGTAGCCTATGTTACTGCCGTGATTCTGAATGAAGCAGACCGCCAGGGTGCTAGCTGCATGGGTAAGGAGGAGTCTTCACAGACGTCATCCCAGAGTGCAGTGAAACCACCAGATGGCGCCAAAGCTTTGAAGGCAGTGAAATGCTACTTGTGTGGATGTCTAGGCCATATGAAGAGGGAATGCAGATATCCCAGAGCCAAGACAGAGCAGCGCAGCGGAAGCTCATCGCGTGGAAAAGGCCAAAGCAAAGGCAAAGGTCCGGTCTCCAGGACAACGCAGCACAAGGCAATGGTCTCACGCTTCACTCCAAACATCGCAAAGGTCCAGAAGACGTCTAGATCTTTCTTTGTTGTTGATTCAGCAGCTACCCACCACATGTGCAACGATAAGCGACTGTTCGTGTCTTTTACACCACAGGAAGGTGCGATTCACCAGGCGGATGACCACACGATCCCCAGTCAAGGCTACGGAACTGTTGTTCTTCACAGTTTGGACTTGTCGATACAAGATGTGCTTTACGTTCCAGATGCTACACACAATCTACTCAGTGTTATGCAGCTGAATGAACGGAACATTGACGTTTCCTTCAAGAACAAGAAATGCACCATCACAAAGAAAAACGATTATGTATTGCATGCTGAAAATGTTGGTCGTTTATTTGTTTTGTATTATGATGATGTTGTGCAGAATGAGACTTGTTGCATTGCAGGTTCTAACAAATGTTTGCATGCAGGATGTATTCATGATTTTCACAGAAAATTTGGTCATTTGCATTTTGAGGCAGTATCTAAAATGCCTGCCTTGGTTGAAGGTACGACTATTAAACCCTGCAGGTACCACATGAAGTGCAAGGCATGCGCAGCAAACAAGGTGAAAATGGCTGCGAAAGGTAAGGTGTCTAGTAGGCAAGCTACTGAACCATACCATGTTGTTCATGCTGATTTAGTTGGTCCACTATCGCCCTCTTTGGGTGGAAATAGGTACTTCATGGTTCTCATTGATGCATTTTCCAGGTATATTTATGTGTACAATCTCAAGCAGAAATCAGAGGCTTTTCCAAGGTTCAAGGAATTCTGTGCTTGGTTGGAAAATGTGCATGGTAAGAAGATAAAGACTCTTTTCACTGATCGCGGGGGAGAATTCACTTCTCAGCAGTTTGAAGCTTTTCTGACTGAGAAAGGAATTCAACACGATTTGTCCAGTCCTCGCTCGCCATGGCAGAATGGGCTTTGTGAAAGGGCAAATCAGACATTGCTTCAAGGGTTAAAAACCTTGTTGCATGATGCCAATCTTCCAGAGAGTTATTGGGCCGAATCTCTCTCATGTTTTGTTTACAGTTACAATCGCAGGTTATCTTCAGCGATTGGTTGTACCCCGTATGAGAAGATGTTTGGCAAGAAACCGTACATCAAACACATGAGAATTTTTGGTTCTGACATGTGGGTTCACACACCACAAAGCTCCAAATTAGGCAAGCGTGGATTGCATGGTATCTTTCTAGGTTATCAGAAAGGTTCTTACAGAATAATGATGACTGACTCTAAGACAATTAAGCTCACAAGAAGTGTTGAGTACAATGCCAAGTGGGGGGAGAATGTGGGAATTTTCCAATGTTATCCTGATGACAGTGATGAGACTGAGGATAAGCAACAGCAAAAGCAGCCGCAACAACCCACACCCACTGATGAAGGTTCTGAGTCTGAAACTGAATCGGATGATTCAGAGGATTTCAAGAGTGCAAAAGCCTCTATGCGACCCTCTGAAAGCTCTGATCAAGAATTGGAAGAACCATTGTTCACAATAGGCCACTTTTCTCCTAAGAAGGAAGAGGAAAGTGTTGAGGACTTAAGGCTGATTCGTAGGTCACAAAGAGCCACAAAAGGCAGACCTCCAAAGAGATTTGCTGATGAATATGCTAAGACAGCAGTAGCAGCTGTTAAAAGCTCCAAGAAGGTATTTGAACCTTCAAGTTTCCAAGAAATCCAGGATTTGGATTCTAAGGAAGCTGAGCCATGGTTAAATGCCATGAAGGCTGAGCTTGATTCCTTAGAAAGGAACAAAACATGGGAGCTAGTACTGCTTGAGAGCAGTACATGTGAAAAGGATCTAGGAGTCTTGGTTGACCACAAACTTGACATGAGCCAACAGTGTGACGCGGCAGCTAAAAAAGCCAATGCAATTCTGGGCTGCATCAATCGGAGTATAGCATCTAGATCAAGGGAAGTAATCGTGCCACTGTATTCTGCTCTGGTCAGACCACACCTGGAGTACTGTGTCCAGTTCTGGGCACCACAATTCAAGAAGGACACTGACAAACTGGAACGTGTCCAGAGGAGGGCAACCAAAATGGTCAAAGGCCTGGAAATGATGCCTTATGAGGAACGGCTAAGGGAGCTGGGCATGTTTAGCCTGGAGAAGAGGAGGTGAAGGGGTGATATGATAGCCATGTTCAAATATATAAAAGGATGTCACATAGAGGAGGGAGAAAGGTTGTTTTCTGCTGCTCCAGAGAAGCGGACACGGAGTAATGGATCCAAACTACAAGAAAGAAGATTCCACCTAAACATTAGGAAGAACTTCCTGACAGTAAGAGCTGTTCGACAGTGGAATTTGCTGCCAAGGAGTGTGGTGGAGTCTCCTACTTTGGAGGTCTTTAAGCAGAGGCTTGACAACCTTATGTCAGGAGTGCTCTGATGGTGTTTCCTGCTTGGCAGGGGGTTGGACTCGATGGCCCTTGTGGTCTCTTCCAACTCTATGATTCTATGATTCTATGATTCTATGAGCTTGATTCCTTAGAAAGGAACAAAACATGGGAGCTAGTTCCAGTAGTTCCAGGAATGAAACTGCTTTGAAGCAAATGCGTCTTCAAAGCGAAGACTGATCAAAATGGCAAGATAGTCAGACACAAAGCCAGATTGGTAGCCAGAGGTTTTGCACAGGTACCAGGTGAAGACTATCACCAGACCTACTCACCCACAGTGAGATATGAGAGCTTTAGGCTTATGCTCAAGCTAGCTGCAGAGGAGAATCTACACGTTAGTCACCATGATGTGAATACAGCATTTTTGTACGGATCTCTAGGTGAATCACTTTATATGCTTCCACCTGATGGCGTACAGGTAAAACAGGGATTTGTTTGTGCTCTAAAGAAGTCCCTTTATGGTCTCAAACAAAGTGCACGGTGTTGGCACACAAAACTCACTGAGACATTGTTTTCTCTAGGTTTTCAGCAAGGGAAAGCTGATCCATGTGTATTTGTCAAAGAGGAGGGGCAAAAGAAGCTGTATTGTTCATTTTATGTTGATGATATTTTATTCTTTTGGAAAGATGTCACAATGTACAATAACGCCCTAGCTCAACTGAAAGAGCACTTTGACATGAAAGATCTTGGTGAGGTAAACAACTACCTATCTCTGGAAATAGAGAGAGATCAAAGTGGTAACATTCTAGTACACCAGTCACGAAAAATTGCTGATGTGTTAAGCAAACTAAACCTGATGGATGCTAACCCTGCAGACACACCAATGACAACAGGTTATCAGGTAGAAGACACTGAAGAAGCATTTTCTGACACTACACTGTACAGAAGTGTGCTAGGCAAGCTAAACTTCATTGCCAGATGTTCAAGACCTGACATTGCTGTTAGCTGTAATTTGCTAAGCAGACAAGTTAACAATCCCACCGTTAAGGATTGGAAAGCTCTGAAACGCATAGCACGCTATTTGAAAGGCACTATGCATTACAGACTGAGATTTAACAATCAGAAGTCTGGTGGTCTTGAGATTTTTGCAGATGCAAGTTTGGGAAGTGACACAACAGACAGGAAAAGTACGTCTGGAGTTTGCTACATGTACAATCAGGGTCTATTTGATTGGTCATGCAAGAAGCAAACAACAATTAGCTCAAGTACTTGTGAAGCTGAACTGAATGCACTGTCTTATTCACTTAAGGATTGTGAATGGTTGTTACAATTGTGCAAAGACATGAGAATTCCTGTCAAATGTCCAATCCAGGTTTACCAGGACAACAAAGCATGTTTGGCTTTGCTGAATTCGGAAGGTTGTAAGCAAAGCACGAAGCACTTGCAATTGAAGTTGCAACATGCTAGGGAACATATTCAGAAGGGACTCGTAACGGTGTCCTATATGCCAGGTAATGAAATTCCTGCTGATGTATTGTCCAAGATTGTATCAAGGGATCAACACTGTACCTATGTACAGAAGTTGGGTTTGTACTGATATTGTACGAACACGCTGCCCAGTGATGTTCACAGAAAGGGGGAGGATGTTGGTTTCTGCTTTCTTCACTGTGCAGCGAAGTGCTAGTCACGGGACAATGTTTTGCATTCCACGGTCAGAGTACTGTTGGGTTTCCCACGGGAATGGGAGACTGGATGTGATGTACACTGGTTTCCTGTTTTTCACTGTTTCTCTCGGTGTTCTTTGTTCCGAGGAAAAGGATGATTGCATGTTTGTAATCTCTCAACATTGAAATGAAAATAAAGCAAAGTTAAGCATGTGGCACGTACTGCTCATCATTCCGCTGTGTACAGGACTCTGCAATTACAACACCGGAGTCCTCTACCGGACTACCCATTTTCATTGGGGGAAGGTGATGGCGCCCCCTTCCCCCCCCCATTCATTTGCCTAACAATAACCCCTGCCAATGCCTAACCGCCAAAACCGAGAAGTTGTGATGTTTGCTATGAGGTAGGCGAAAAAACCAAAAGGCTGGAAGTGCACCAAGTTGGAAAAATTCCTACCAGGCCCCTTGCGGCGACCAACCGAAGTCCATAGCAAGGTCAAACCTACCTAAACCTAAAGGGTGGGTGGGGTGGGAAAACCGGTCAGCTGAATGGGGCAAAAGAGGGCGGTCCCCGGACGTGCCTGGCCTTAAATGGGCTAGGCCACGCCCCCCGGCCCCACCGATTGGCGGGCAGGGTTGCCGGCACGCCCGGCACAGCTGTCAAAGTAGCTGTCAAAGTTGGAGAATATAAAGAGGACTTTGTTAGGAGGACTTTGCTGGTTAATTTTGTTACAATTTGATACAATATGGATATAAACTGTCGGAAAATAAGGAACAACAATTTGACTTTTGGATTAGAGGATACAAAGTTATTACAATTCCCCTAGAGGGGTTTCGGGACATTACAAGAACGGTCGTAAGTGGAAAAATACTCTTGGATTCGTACAGGACTTGTTATCTTCTGGGAAAGCTGCAAAACTGAAATAGTATTTTGTCTACAGAGGTGTTTACATTAAAGGAGACAATAGAATTTTCTATTGAAGAAAGGAAGGGACGCGCTAGCAATGATACAGATGCAGATTAAAGAGAAGACTTTGAGATTCAGAAATGTTCCAGAAGAGGAGAAGGAGGATATTTGGAAGAAGATGATTGAAACTTTAGCAAAGTGGCTACATTTACAGGAAAAAGACATAATAGAACAGACAGAGAAAATCTTCAGAGTGAACTCAAGAAAAGCAAAAATGAACAAATGGCCGGCAGACTGCATCATTGTATTCACATCGAATTGGATGAGAGATAAGATCCTCCAACTAAAGAGTAAGAACAAATTAACCATAGATGGAAAGGAAATAATAATTTTACGAGAAGTCCCACCTAGGCTGATAAAAAAGAGACAGCAATTCCAATTTCTAACAAAAGCATTAAAGGCCAAAGCAATATCTTTCAGATGGGAATACCCAGTGGGGATTTCCTTCAACTTCAAAGGAAAAAGAAGACGATTTGAGACATTTGAGGAAGCAGATATGTTTTGGAGGAAGTATCGAGGAGAATTAGGAGGTGGGAAAAGTGAAGTAAGAAATGAGGAAGGAAGAAAGGGAGAGCTATCGGATGAGGCGGAAGAAGAAGAAAAAGCTCAGCAAAGGGTGGAAGGATAAAGAACTACGCCAGTGGTAAACAATCAGACCAATAACTATTACAAAACCCCTCTCCTTTACCACTGCAGATAACGTAAACTCTTTCCATTAACTTTAGAATTTTTTAACTAATAAATAATGAAATTTAAATTGTTATCATGGAACGTGAATGGTCTAAATAATAGGAGGAAGAGGCAGAAAATAGAACGTATCTTAGAGAGGCAGAAGTGGGACCTTGCTTGCTTACAAGAAACCCACATCAATACTAAGCATAAAAGACTATTGGTAAAACCAAAGTTAGGGGAAGAATTCATCGCATCTGATGTAAGAAAAAAGAGGGGGGTTGTAATGTATGTTAAAAGCAAATATGAACCGGAATTGATATATGAAGACAAAGAGGGGAGGATTATAATAGTCAAAATATCAATAGAGGGGGAACCAATTGTAGTAGCGGGAGTCTATGGACCAAATAGAAGAAAATCAGAATTCTATGTTAAAGTAAGATCATTATTAATGGAATATATAGATATGAGAATTATTGTGTTAGGGGATTTAAATGGAGTAATGGAACCAGAAGTGGATAGATCACAGAAGAAGAGGGGGGGGGGGGGAATGAAGGGAAGCTGCCAAAAAGCTTTATGGAAATGGTAAAGATTTTTGATTTAGTGGATATATGGAGATATAAACATCCTGTTGAAAAGGAGTTCACATATTTCTCAGAACCAAAAAACTCGTATAGTCGAATCGACAGTATATGGATTACTAAGGATATGACAATTGAAGCAGAGAATGCCGAAATATTGCCAAAAACACTTACAGATCACAATCCAGTATCATTAACTCTTAAAGGAAAAGAGGAGAAAGGGAAAAAAATGTGGAGAATGAATGTTTTCTTATTAAAAAACGAAAAAGTAATACAAGGAGCCAGGAAGTTGATGAAGGAATATTTTGAAAACAATTGGAGGAAAGGGACAGATGTTAAAACAGTGTGGGATGCTGGGAAGGCGGTTGTTAGGGGATATTTCATACAACCAAACTCAATAGCATATAAGAATAAAGAAAAAAAGAAAAGGGGGCTTTTAGAAGAAATTAAAAGGAAGGAAAAATTGGCCTATGCAAGCAAAAGTAAAGAGAGATTAAATCAAGAAATTAAATTACTGAGAGTAGAATATAATAAAATTATAGAACAGGAGGTAGAACAAGAAATCAAATTTTGGAAATATAAAAATTTTGAATGGGCAAATAAGCCAGGCAAGATCCTTGCCTGGCAGCTAAAGAAACAAAGAAATGAAAAATTAATAAATAAAATAAAAGTAGAAGAGAGGACAATAAGGGATATGACAGAAATTAAAAAAGAATTTGAAAAATATTACAAAAAATTATATCAAAAAGATGAAGTGCCAATAGAAGAAATAGAGGAATATATAAAGAAAAATAAATTAATAGAGATAGCAGAAGAAGACCATAAATTATTAAATGAACCAATATCAACCGTAGAAATTAAGGAATCAATTCAAAAATTAAAAATAGGGAAATCCCCAGGTCCAGATGGCATACCAGCAGAATATTACAAAGAAATGTTAAATGAATTAATTGACCCACTAAAAGAAGTAATAGAGGAAGCAGTAGAGAAGGGGAATATTCCAGACTCTTGGACTCAAGGGTATATAACGCTCCTGCCAAAACAAGGTACAGATTTGGAATCGGTCTCAAATTATAGACCCATTTCATTGTTAAATTCTGATTATAAAATTTACGCAGGATTATTGGCTAATAGGTTGAAAAAAATTATAGGAAAAATAGTACATAAAAATCAGGCTGGATTTGTGGAAGGTAGACAAATAAAGGATAATATCAGAAATATAATAGACATAATGGAATATCTACAAGTAAGAAGAGACAAACAAGCAGCCCTGATTTCAATCGATGCGGAGAAGGCTTTCGACAAAATCTCATGGGAATTTATGAAAAAACTATTAAAAGAATTGTGTCTAGGTGAAAAATTCCAAAAAGGTATAAATGCAATATATAACCAACAGAAAGCAAAAATTATTATTAATGGAGAGTTTGGAGAAGAAATCAACATCTTTAAAGGTACAAGACAAGGATGCCCCCTATCCCCAATGTTATTTATAATAGTATTAGAGGTTCTATTAAAGAAAATAAGGCAGGACAACCAAATAAGAGGAATAGCAGTTGGTGAAAAAAGATATAAGTTAAGAGCCTTTGCAGACGATGTTATGATCACAACAGAAAATCCCCTACAATGTACACCTAGAATATTGGAATGCATAAACGAATATGGCAGATTAGCAGGATTCAAATTAAACTATGGGAAAACCAAAATACTAGTGAAAAATATGGAAGAAAAGGATAAAGTGAAATTACAAGAAATTACAGGATTGGAAATTAAAAAGAAAATAAGGTATCTTGGAATAAATTTAACAACAAATACTATAGACTTAAGTAATGAGAACTATGGGAAAACATGGAATGAAATAAAAAATGACTTGCAAGTATGGGGAAAATTAAATCTTTCCTTACTAGGGAAAATATCGGTAATAAAGATGAACATATTACCAAGGATGATGTTTTTATTTCAAAGTATCCCAATACTAGGAGGAGATAAATGTTTTAATAACTGGAAAAGAGATTTGGCTAAATTCATATGGTCAGGGAAAAAGCCAAGAATAAAACACAAAATAATGATAGATAAGAAGGAGAGAGGAGGATTTGGTCTCCCAGATATGGAGTTATATCACGATGCGGTGGGTCTGACCTGGCTAAAGGAATGGATCAAATTAGATGACTCGGATGTATTGGGTTTAGAGGGAGTAGAGACGAGATTTGGATGGCATGCCTATTTAATAGATGAAAAAATGAGAGTACATAAAGGCTTCCTAGGGCATATAATCAGAAAATCTATATATAAAATATGGGAGAAATGTAAGAGACTCTTAGAACCGAAAACTCCCTGGTGGGCATCGCCAGCAGAAATTGTCGCAGTGAAAAAATTAAATATGAAAGAAAATTGGGCTACCTATAAAACTGTATTAAAGGAAGAAAACGGAGAATTGGAATTAAAGGACTACACAGAGATTAAAGCTCATATTAGTGATTGGTCCCAATATATTCAAATTAAGTATAGATTAGCAAAAGACAAAAAGTTAGGATTTGAAAAAGAAATATCAAAATTCGATAAATATTTAATACAAGAAAAATCAAAAAATATATCTAAATTGTATAATCTGATTTTAGAGTGGGAAACAAAGGATGAATTGGTTAAAGCATCAATGATTAAATGGGCGCAAGATATTGGGAAAAATATTATGTTTGAACAATGGGAAAAATTGTGGAAAGAAGATATGAAATTCACCATGTGTTATATACTGAAAGAAAATTACCTTAAAATGCAACATAGATGGTATTTAACACCTGAAAGAATAGCAAAAATGAATAAAAACTGTAGCGATATCTGCTGGCGATGTAACACGGGAAAAGGTACCATGATACATATATGGTGGAATTGTTTAAACATCAAACAATTTTGGGAAATAATATATAATGAAATGAAAAAAATGTTTAGATACTCATTTAGGAAAACACCAGAAGGTTTTCTATTGGGAATTGTACCAGGAAGCCTAAGGGAAGAAGATAAGACCTTATATTTATACGCAACAGTAGCAGCAAGGCTATTGATTGCGAAAAACTGGAAAAGTGGTATAATACCGACAAAAACAGAGTGGCTTGCCAAATTATTGGAGTATTACAATATATCCAAAACAAAGGAAGAAACTGGAAGGATTTCAAAAGAAAAGATAGATAGGGACTGGAAGGTGTTTAAAAGATACTTGCAAAATCATATCGAAAAATCAGAACTCCTATTAGAATAAACAAGTTCCGTTTCAAATACTGATATATCAAATAAGATGGAAAACAATGTGTAATAGAAAAAGAAGTATGAAATTAGGGTAAAGGTGTGTGAAAGAAAGTAATAGAAGTGGAAAGAAATTGTAATTGAGTATGGATTACAAAATTTTTGCAGACATTTTGGCAAAAAGACTTAAAAGAGTGTTGATGGAGAAGACTCATAAGGACCAAGCAGGCTTTCTCCCTAAAAGACACCTAGCAGATAATGTAAGGAATGTAATAGACATTTTGGAAAAGTTAGAGGTGAATATAAACACTAAAGCAGTACTGATCTTTGTGGACGCGGAGAAAGCCTTTGATAATATTTCTTGGAGTTTTATGATAAAGAATCTTCATGGGATGGGGGTAGGCCAAGGTTTTGAGAATGGTATGGCTGCAATATATTCCGAACAAAAAGCTAAATTGATTGTAAACAATGTAGTGACTGAGGAACTTAAGATAGAAAAAGGAACACGACAGGGGTGCCCAATTTCCCCATTACTTTTTATTTCAGTTCTGGAGGTGCTGCTGAATATGATAAGAAATGACCAGCAGGTTAAAGGAGTGCAGGTCGGAGCTAAACATTACAAGTTAAGAGCGTTTGCAGATGACCTAGTATTGACTTTGCAAGAGCCAAACACTAGTACGAAAAAGGTCTTAGAAATAATACAACAGTTTGGCCAGGTAGCTGGATTTAAGTTGAATAAACAAAAAACCAAAGTTTTAGGGAAAAACTTAACAGATATGGAAAAGGAGAAATTCCAAGAGGAGACAGGGTTGACAGTGGTCAAGAAGGTGAAATATCTAGGGGTTTACTTAACATCTAAAAATGTGAATTTGTATAAGGACAATTATGAAAAATGTTGGTCAGAAATTAAAAAAGATCTAGAAATATGGTCAAATTTGAAATTGTCAATGTTAGGCCGAATCGCTGTGATTAAAATGAATGTATTGCCTAGAATGTTATTTTTGTTTCAGACCTTGCAGATTCTTGACAAGATGGAATGTTTCAAGAGGTGGCAGAAAGACATTTCGAAATTTGTCTGGCAGGGCAAAAAGCCCAGAATTAAATTTAAAATATTAACAGATGCTAAAGAAAGAGGGGGTTTTGCCCTGCCGGACTTAAAATTGTACTATGAGGCAGCAGCTTTCTGCTGGCTGAAAGAATGGATGCTCCTCGAGAACACGGACATTTTGGATCTGGAAGGTTTTAACAATGCTTTCGGCTGGCATGCATATCTATGGTATGACAAAGTTAATAGTGCCTTTAAAAATCACATTGTTAGAAAAGCATTGTATAATGTTTGGATAAGATATAAAGATCTATTGGAAAACAAAACCCCTAGATGGGTGTCACCAGTGGAGGCTAAAGCAGTGAAGAAACTCAATATGGAGGTCGGATGGCCGAAGTATTGGGAAATTTTAGAACAGGATGGAGATAGGTTCAAACTACAAAGTCATGAGAAACTGAAACATAAAGTACAAAATTGGTTTCAATATCGTCAAATAATGGAATTTTACAAACAGGACAGGAAAATTGGTTTCCAGGTGGAAAAATCAAAACTAGAAACCGAACTGTTAGAACCCAATACTAAGAATTTATCTAGAATGTATAACTTGTTGCTGAAATGGAGTACACAGGATGAAACAGTTAAATCGGCTATGATTAAGTGGGCACAGGATGTTGGACATAACATTATGTCAGCTGACTGGGAATGGTTATGGAACACCGGTATTAAATTTATGGCATGTAATGCCTTAAAGGAAAACATTATGAAAATGGTTTATAGGTGGTACATGACTCCAGTCAAGCTGGCAAAAATTTATCATTTGCCCGATAACAAATGTTGGAAATGCAAAGAGACTGAAGGTACCTTCTACCACCTTTGGTGGACATGCCCGAAGATTAAGGCCTTCTGGGAAATGATCTATAATGAAATGAAAAAGGTACTTAAATGTACTTTCTCTAAAAAACCAGAGGCCTTTCTCTTGGGCATTGTTGGCCAATTGGTGTCAAAGAAGGATAGAACTTTTTTTATGTACGCTACAACAGCAGCAAGAATACTCATCGCAAAGTATTGGAAGACACAAGATCTACCCACTTTGGAAGAATGGCAGATGAAAGTGATGGACTATATGACATTGGCCGAGATGACAGGCAGAATCCGTGACCAACGAAAAGAGACGGTGGAAGAAGAATGGAGGAAATTTAAAAGTTATCTTAAGGACTACTATAAACTTGATGAATGTTAAAATGTCATGGTTTTCAGAAACAAAGGGGTACAGTGATATAAGGCCAGAATACAAAGAGGACTAAGATGACAGAGGTTGGAAAGTAACAATTGGGAGTTGCTGTGAGACTATGGACATTGGGATGCAGAAAGGGGGGGTATGGGGAAGTCCAAGAAAAGAGGTTTATGAAAATATGTTTGAAATTATACGTGTATGTTTGTCTTTTTAAGTGTTCGTTTGTTCTTTAAAAACTCTGTAAAACCAATAAAAATTTTATAAAAAAAAAAAAGAAATTGTAATTGAGTAGATTGGAAGTCAAACACAAAGGTGGGGTGAAGGGTTGGTGGATGGTGATGGGGAAAGGAACTATTTGTGGGATTGAGTGTAAGTATGTTTGAACATTTTTAAGGATTGTAAGAAATGTATGTTTGTATGCTTGTATATGTGTATTAATGATGAATTTAAATTAAAAAAAAAAAAGGAAGGGACTGGACGTAAGTTTTTGTTCCTGAACAACAAACCTCTGTAGAGATACCCAGCGGCGTAGCGTGAGTTGTCAGCACCCGGGGCAACGCAAGTAATTTGCGCCCCCTAACCCGGGGCAAGGCAAGTAATTTGTGCCCCCCAACCCCTAACCTGCGAGTTGCCGCTGGCGCTGCCACGCAAACAACGCTGCTTGCCCGGAGGAGGATGGAGGCAGAAGCAGCCGCCGCCTGTGGCTGGGCCGAGGGGATGGCGGCGGCGGCAGGGTGCAGAGGCTGCCCGTGCCCGGCCAGGCGTCGGTGGCGGCGTCGGCGCTGCTGCAGCGGCTGCTCCTCCTGCGAGCAGTGAGCGGAGCGCAGCCACAGCGACGGCGGGGGGCGCGCGCGCTAGGGCGCAAGGCTGGCGGTGGCGGCAGGGAGCCCGGCGGAGGAAGGAACTTGTCCCTTCCCTCTGGACTCGCGCCCCCCCAGATGTTGCGCCCGGTGCGGTCGGCACCCCTGGCACCCCCCACGCTACGCCACTGGAGATACCAGATTTCCGAATTAGAACGTTTTCGCAGCTGAACAGGACAAGAAACCTGAGAAAGTGAGGAATAAAAAGAACAAAGGACTGATTACGACATGGAAAGAAAAAAGGGAGGAGCGGTAAAGACCAAGGAAATTAAAGGCCTTTTTTAGATTGGACGTTTGAAGTTAAACATTATTAAAATAAATAAATTAAAAGAAAACCGGCAAGGTGGAACTGGGGAGAAATCTGGCCATGGATTTGAGACCTCCAGGCTGACAACATACAGACTGATGGACATAGGGAATCTAAACCGGGGAAGGGGGGGGGAGATTTGGAATCCAAAGGCTGTGCAACTATTTTTTGAATCTTTTTATATCTTTTATCTTTTATATCTTTATATAACTCTTGTATATCATTTCATTTTGATTGGACATGTTTTTTTTAAAAAAAGGGAATTCGTGGAAGGAAACTGTTGATTTATTAGTGCGTGACCTGCTAATTGATTTACGGTCCAATTAGCTCTTTACAGCGGTCCGGCACGCTTCCCACTCAGCGGCGCAATCTGCTTCGTTCCGTCACGCCTAGCAGAGTAAAACACAGCGGCAAACTGTCACGTAGCTTCCGACAAATACACAGAGCACCAGATTGTCCATTTACAGCTCTTTATTGCATCGTTTCTCAGAAAACTCCAGGACTTCTCGCAGCCATGACAAACTGCGTCTTTCTCTCTCAAAGACCGAGAGGAACAGTCAGAAAACTCCTCCCAGCTTCCAAAGCTGACGTCAGAATGTTGAGGCATCATGGGAACAACTTAACCTCTTAAGTTCCGACTCCCATACCCCCTCTGCATCACATTCTGACAATACCTGTGGAACATCCACATACCTATCAGACTTACACTGTGCGAAACTTACCCACGCACCTGTGGCCTGATATCTTTCAGGTGGAATACCCTTCGTTGTGCGACTGGATCGCCTGGGCACAAATTCAGATGCTTCCCCTGACTCACCATCACCAGCAGGTGTGTCCTCAGCATCACGGGATTCCCCCTCTGACTTAACACGTTTTCGAATCCCCTCCATCACACTCACTGGAGAACTAGGCTCACTCTTGGCCTCTCTTTTAACAACTTGTGGAGATGCCCCACCCTGCTCCAGACCTTGGTCAGTGACCTGATCGTCATCAGCAGACTCAGCCTCTCCTTCCTCCCCCTCAGAACCTTCCTGCTCTGAATCAGAAAGACATTCTGATAGAACATCACGCTTGACAGGAGTCTTTAACCTTTCATCCTGTTCGTAGAACTCAGCGTGTTTGCTGATCAGCATTTTACTCTGATCACCTGATGGGAACGCAAACCTCCATGCACGCGCTGCTGGCTCATACCCACAGAAGATCATTTTCCGGAACTTGGATCCATCTGGCCCTTGCAAAGCTTTAGGCACTGGCACAGATGCGTCCGAACCAAACTTGCGCAGAAAATGAATCTGGGGTTTCCTGCCATGCAACAAACCAAAGGGTGTGTCACCTATCATTGAATTGTAGGTACGATTCCAGGTGAAGCTCACATACCTGATTGCCTCCAGCCAAAACTTTGGTGGCAACCCAGAATCTGCCAGCAACACCTTTGCAGCCTGGACCAGAGCCTCACATCGGAGCTCTGCCACCCCCCTCTGATTGGGTGAAGTCACTGTGTGACGTATCCCTTTCATGTGAAAGAACTTCTGCAAAGCAAATCCTGTAAACTCAGCACCTCTGTCACTTGTGACTGCTTGCACTTTGGTGGAGAACCTTAGTTCCACCTCCTCAATCCAACTTCTGATCAGCTGAGCTGCATCTTCCTTGGATTTGAGCCCAAGAGTCCAGGTATTCTGTGTAAAGCTATCCTGCATCGTCAGCAGAAACCTGGCCCCTCCCAGACTTGGCTCCTTTACGGGACCCAACAGATCTATGTGAACCAATTCAAAGGGTTTGGTGTGTACCCTCTCCACCTTTGGGTAACTGCACCCTTTTACCTTTGCCTGTCTGCATGCTTCACATTTTATCACACATCCACATTCTACGATGTTACAGCCTTTGGCGACCTCAGGCAGCGTCTGTAGTTCTTCTAAAGAACCATGAGCTGTCCTAGCATGCCAAACATGAGCACATGACACATGAGCGGGAACTGTAGCACACAGGGCTTGTGCTTTCTCAACCTTCCCCTCACCCTCCAGAGGCGTTTTAAGAATGAAGAGATCATTCTGCCCCTTTTTAACCTTGGCAAGTATCCTCCCTCCTTTGGAGATTGTGCAGACATCATCTTCGAAACAAACCTTAAACCCATTTTTTAACAAATAAGGCACAGACAAAAGACAGTGGTGTATCCCTGGGACAATACTGTTAGGATATTTCCGTTCCACCTTAAAGGGAGCAGGCTTTGTAAGCAACAGAGTCTGCGCATGTCCTGTTGACAGGATGTTTATGCTTGCTGTTTTTCCTTTCGGTTTTGGCAGTCGGCTCAGACACGCTGACAGAATGGACGTGTTTTCTTTTGTTTCTGTTAAACGCTAAATAAAGTCTGTAAATTATGCTCTTCTGTGATGCAAGCTTCTGACTGTGCTTTCTGCTGAAAGAGGGTGCACACCAGCCTAGGAATGTGGCTAAGAATTTCCAAAGGCTTTGTGCCCCTAACTGTTGGATCTGCGTGACTACGGGAGGCCGATGGATGTCCAGAACTCCGGCTTGGGGGCCATGATGGACGTTATCTCCCTGGCAGTTTCCCAACAACAAGGTTTCGGGCCCAGATTCACGGCACCTACAGGAGAGTAAAGCTGCAACAGACTGCGTTTAAGAGGTACGGTGGGAAAAGCGAAAGAAATGAGGGAGGCTTTTGGCTTTTCTGTTTACCTCGCAAGGATTAATTGGCCTGGGAGCCGAGCCAAAGAGTTCGTGATTAATGGGCTGCCAAGATAAGGAGTCTTTGAAGGCATAGGGCTCACGGCTCAAGTAAAAAGCTGAGATGGATCTCTTACAGACCTCAGAAACTGCTCCGTGTCCAAAGTTGGATGGGCAGAATTATGAAGCTTGGGCAAAATGGTGTGAGAGTTTGCTGCGTCAGTTTGGGGTGTGGCATGTCGTTTCTGAAGCCCCCCCAGTTCCTCTGACAGAGAGATGGAAATCGCAGAATTCGAAAGCGATTGACGTAATAGTCTTATCCGTATCTCTTGAGGAAATTAAGACGCTGGCTGGCAACACCACTGCACGTGGAATGTGGTCTGCTTTGAAAAAAGCTTATTTGCCAATAATCCCAGCCCAGAGTTTGACTGCATTGGAGGTCCTAGCTGTTTCCCAGAATGCGATTGAGTGCAGGGATGCTGAGGGCACCGGTTGCAAGCTGCAGGGGGAGCTGACCGTCACGTCATCCCAGGCAGCGTTCCAGCCTCCAGGGGGAGCCAAGGAGTCGGCAGCTGAGAGCTCTGTTTCTCATGGGAACCAAGGCCATCGCCTTTGCAGAGGCCGGAAAGGCAAAGGTAAACAGAGCCACAGGCAGACACCTGCAGATGGCCAGGAGCAGAGGGAGGGTGAAGAGCCCGCGCCAAACAAAGCGATGTTTGCTGGCACTGCTTCACCAAAGGCTGAAGGCACGTCTGCTGACCAGAAGCAGGGGGGCAAGCTGCAAAAGCCCACGCCAGTGGAAAGCAAGGTTTTGCTTGCTGGCACAGCTTCACCAAAGGCTAAAGGCACGTCTGCTGGCCAGGAGCAGCAGGGGGGCAAGCTGCAAAAGCCCACACCAGTGCAAAACAAGGGTTTGCTTGCTGTAAAGACTGCTCCAACAGCCAAAGGCAGGTTTATTATGGATTCAGGTGCCACCCGCCACGTTTCCAAGGACAGGCATCTCTTTATCTCCTTCAAGCCTCAGGAAGGTGAGATCCACCTGGCTGATGGAAGGACGTTGCAAATTGCAGGAGAAGGGACTGTGAAACTTGCAAGTCTGCACACTACCATCAGTAATGTACTTTATGTTCCAGGAGCGGCGAGCAACTTGTTGAGCGTCCCACAGCTTACTGGACGTGGTTTTCAGATTTCCTTCAAGAGGAGCGTCTGTGTCATCAGTAAAGGCAAAGAGGACTATTTGCATGCAAAGTTTATGGATGGTTTATTCCATATAACTTATGATGACACTGTTGTTGTGAATAATGCTGATTCTTGTTGTGTTGCACAAACTAACAAAGTTCTTCATGCAGGTTGCATTCACGATGCACATCGACGGTTTGGTCACCTCTCTTGGAAGGCACTGGCCAAGATGCCAGAGGTGGTTGAAGGTTTGAACATCAAACCCTGTAAATTTCACATGAAATGTGTATCTTGTGCAGAGAACAAGGTGAAGGTTGCTCCAAAAGGCAAGGAGTCTAGCAGGCAGGCTTCCAAGCCCTACCAGCTAGTGCATGCGGACCTGGTTGGGCCACTTGCGCCCTCTATAGGAGGAGCAAGGTACTTCATGATTCTGATTGATTCTTTTACCAGGTACATTCATGTGTATTTGCTCGAACAGAAATCGCAAGCGTTTCCAAAGTTTAAGGAATTCTGTGCTTGGTTGGAGAATGTGCACGGTAAACGCATTTCTTCTTTATTTACTGATCGGGGCGGGGAGTTCACTTCTCAGCAGTTTGAAGCTTTCCTGACTGAGAAGGGAATCCAGCATGACATGTCAACGCCCAGATCGCCATGGATGAATGGTCTTGCGGAGAGAGCAAATCAAACATTGCTGCAAGGAATAAAAACCTTGTTGCATGATGCCAATCTCCCTGATAAGTTTTGGGGGGAGGCTTTGGGGAATTTGGTTTACAGTTATAATCGCAGATTGTCATCACCCATTGGTTGTACCCCCTATGAGAAGATGTTTGGCAAGAAACCCAACACCAAACACATGAGAATTTTTGGTTCGGACATGTGGGTACGCACACAACAAACCAACAAGCTTGGGAAGCGTGGGGCACATGGTTTGTTCATGGGGTACGAAAAAGGTGCATACAGGGTATGGATGACTGACTCTAAGTCCATTAAGTTCACAAGGAGTGTTGAGTACAATCCTAAGTGGGGGGAAAATGTGGGAATTTTCCAGAGTTACCCAGAGGAGGATGAAGGTGATGTCAAGCAAGCAGCTAAAGCTGAGGAAGCTGCTGATGATGAGGATGAGGATGATGATGAGGATGATGATGATGATGATGATGATCAGAGTTCGGATTCCAGTTCAGTGGGCGGCGCTACTGCTGATGTCAGTGAAAGTGATGACACAGCAGACTACCAGAGCGCAAAGGCCTCAATCAGACCATCTGATGCGTCTGACAATGAACTGGAAGAACCACTGTTCACCATTGGTCACTTTTCTCCTAAGAAAGAGGAGATGAGTCCAGAAGACTTGCGTCTAGTACGCAGATCTGAAAGGGCGACCAAGGGCAGACCTCCAAAGAGGTATGCTGATGAGTTTGCTAAGACAGCAACTGCTGTTCTTAGTAGCTCAGAGAAGGTATGGGAACCTTCAAGCTTCAATGAGGTTCAGGAGTTAACCTCTAAAGATGCTGAGCCTTGGCTTAATGCCATGAAGGCTGAAGTTGATTCCTTGAACAGGAACCAAACTTGGGAATTGGTACCGATAGTCCCAGGAATGAGACTGGTTGGCAGCAAATGGGTCTTCAAGGCCAAGACAGACCAGAATGGCAAGGTAGTCAGACACAAAGCCAGATTGGTTGCCAGAGGTTTTTCACAGGTACCAGGACAGGATTACCACGAGACCTACTCTCCCACAGTCAAATATGAGAGCATTCGGCTGATGCTCAAGATCGCTGCGGAGGAGAAACTGCATGTTTCCCACCACGACATTAATACAGCTTTTTTGTATGGGATTTTGAATGAACAGCTGTTCATGCTTCCACCTGATGGGATGGAGATACAGAAGGGAATGGTCTGTAAACTGCGGAAATCCTTATATGGTCTTAAGCAGAGTGCCAGGTGTTGGAACACAAAACTCACTGAGACATTGCTTTCTCTAGGTTTTCACCAGGGCAAAGCTGATCCATGTGTGTTTGTCAAGGAGGAGGGGCAAAACAAACTGTATTGTTTATGTTTTGTTGATGATCTTCTGATGTTTTGGAAGAATCAGGCTTTGTACCAAAGCACCCTAGCTCAGCTGAAGGAGCACTTTGACATGAAGGATCTTGGTGAGGTATCCAACTATCTTTCTCTGCAGGTGGAGAAGGACCAAGCAGGTAATTTTCTGGTACACCAAACACAGAAAATTGCTGATGTGTTAACCAGGTTGAATTTGATTGATGCAAACCCAGCAGACACACCGATGGTGACAGGTTACCAGGTAAACAGTACTGCTGAAGCGTTTTCTGACACAACGCTGTACAGATGCATTCTAGGCAAGCTGAATTTCATTGCCAGATGTTCAAGACCTGACATAGCTGTAAGCTGTAATCTGCTTAGCAGACATGACAACAATCCTACGGTTCAGGATTGGAAAGCTCTGAAGCGCATAGCCCGCTATTTGAAAGGGACTATGCACTACAGGCTGAGGTTCACCAGTCAGAAGACTGGAGGTCTTGAAATCTTTGCAGATGCAAGTTTTGGAAGTGACACCACGGATGGTACAAGCACTTCTGGAGTATGCTACATGTACAACCACTGCCTGTTTGACTGGTTGTGCAAGAAGCAGACAACAGTGAGCCTAAGTTCCTGTGAAGCAGAACTCAATGCTCTGTCATTTTCACTCATGGATTGTGAATGGTTGATGCAACTGTTTAAGGACATCAGGGTGTCTGTGAAATGTCCTATACAAGTGTATAAAGACAATAGATCGTGTTTGGCTTTGCTGAACTCCGAGAGTTGCAAGCAGAGAACCAAGTACTTGCAGATTAAGCTACATCGTGCAAGAGAGTGTATTCAGAAAGGACTGATTCGGGTGTCCTACATGGCAGGAAATGAAATTCCTGCTGATCTGTTGTCTAAGGTTGTTAACAGAGAACAACTTAAGGTTTATGTACAAAAGTTGCAATTGGGTGAACCACAGGTACAACAGGTTACACGGAAAGGGGGAGGATGTTAGGATATTTCCGTTCCACCTTAAAGGGAGCAGGCTTTGTAAGCAACAGAGTCTGCGCATGTCCTGTTGACAGGATGTTTATGCTTGCTGTTTTTCCTTTCGGTTTTGGCAGTCGGCTCAGACACGCTGACAGAATGGACGTGTTTTCTTTTGTTTCTGTTAAACGCTAAATAAAGTCTGTAAATTATGCTCTTCTGTGATGCAAGCTTCTGACTGTGCTTTCTGCTGAAAGAGGGTGCACACCAGCCTAGGAATGTGGCTAAGAATTTCCAAAGGCTTTGTGCCCCTAACTGTTGGATCTGCGTGACTACGGGAGGCCGATGGATGTCCAGAACTCCGGCTTGGGGGCCATGATGGACGTTATCTCCCTGGCAGTTTCCCAACAAATACAGCACTCCAACTGCTCCTGTAGAATAGACATAAAGACAGTTGCAACGTTAGTTACATTTCTTTTCTGTCCATTTGCAAAAAGTACAGTTTTTCCAGCAGAAATTGCTCTGCAATTCCACATCTCGACAGCAGGGGTCTCTGGAATCAAGTTGCGATTAGCTGCAGAGTCTATCACAAAACAAAACTCTGAGCCTTTCTCACAGCTGTTCTCAAACAATGCCATACTGGCTGTTATTTGATAAGTCTCCTCCTGGTGTTTGTCATGTCCACCTGCCTCAGTCCCACGCCTGGCTGCTCTCCCAGGCTGGTTGCCATGGAAACCCGACTGGTTCCCATGGGAGTTGACCTTGACAACATCCTGCCTTGCCTCCTTGCTCCGGTGGGGGCAATTACGCCGCAGATGTTCCGTAGAATTACACACGTAGCACCGACGAACGGAAAAACACTGGGGTGAGCTCTCAGCTAGCAAAGCTTCCGGGACACCAGCTCCGCCCCCTCTGAAACGGCACTTCCCCTCGGCATACACAGTGGAAACTTTTCCAAACTGGCTTTTGGGCTCCTCTGCCCCCCCAACACTTCCAACAGCACTCTGTAAGGCTGTAAAATCAGGGCTTCTGGCTGAACACTCGGCATCATCCTGCTCCTGGCCTCCTGCTGAGCTTTGACACAAACCCCTCAGCACATTCCAGGCTTCACAGGCCGACTCAATGCCTTCCAAATACGGCAACAGCTTAGCGTGTACGCTTGCTCTCAACATGCAGATCTCAGCTCTCTCAGCTTTCTCTCTCTGCATCTTCTCCTCCAGAAAAGCAGACTTCAGCTTTCCTGCATCTCTGTCCACCAGCCCCGCAATTTCAGCAGCAGCCGGTTCGCTTGGGGACGGCTGTTTCTTGCTTATGTCCCACAAGCCAGTTGCCCAAAACCAGGCTCTCACCCTTCTAACCCAGGTTTCCCACGACTGGGTGGTGAGCTCTTCAAGCTTCTCAAGCGGAACTTCAAACACCTCTAGGTCATCTGCCATCTTTCTCCCGTTCTCCCCAGGCGCCCCAAGCTGTACTCACAGATCACCAGCTCTTCCGGCTCCTGTCCGTGGAGAAACGATTCCTTGCTGCTCTTGGCACTGTTGCATTCAGCACAGGCAAACCTTTGCGTCTTTCAGCTAGCTGCTTGCCTCAGATACAGGCCTCCGCTTCCGGTCAGCTTCACTGCCTCCGAACGCAGACTTCAAACATTCCGGCAGCCTCCAGTGACAGCTTTACAAGCAGTAATTACGGCCCATAACCTGTTGATTTATTAGTGCGTGACCTGCTAATTGATTTACGGTCCAATTAGCTCTTTACAGCGGTCCGGCACGCTTCCCACTCAGCGGCGCAATCTGCTTCGTTCCGGCACGCCTAGCAGAGTAAAACACAGCGGCAAACTGTCACGTAGCTTCCGACAAATACACAGAGCACCAGATTGTCCATTTACAGCTCTTTATTGCATCGTTTCTCAGAAAACTCCAGGACTTCTCGCAGCCATGACAAACTGCGTCTTTCTCTCTCAAAGACCGAGAGGAACAGTCAGAAAACTCCTCCCAGCTTCCAAAGCTGACGTCAGAATGTTGAGGCATCATGGGAACAACTTAACCTCTTTTTTAAAAAAAGGGAATTCGTGGAAGGAAACTGGGGTGGATCTGGGGGAAAAATCTTTTTTTTCTATTTTTGTAAATGATATGGGAGGGAGGTAAGATTGTGTAATTTAAATTGGATAGTGGGTTAAACAAATTAAGTTTTAAATGGGGAGTGAGAGATTGTAGAACTAAATTCATGAAAGGGGAATACAGCTGGGAGGGGGAAGGGGGAGTCCCAGAAAGTTGGTATTGAAAGTAAGGCTTTAAGTGTATTTTATCTTTGTATTTCTATATTTTTTGGAAACTTTAATAAATATGATTTTTTTGAAAAAATGATGACACCTATAAAATCAGCCAAGGCAATTTGCACGGCAGCATTTGTTATGAATAAATGCTGCTGTTCAGTCTGTGAGAAGGGCAGATATATTGATGCAACATCAGAACCGCTCAAAGCTATAGCACGTGAACGTCCTTTGATAACAATGTCTGATGTGGATTCAACAACGGAATAAATGTTTTTAGGTGGGGTGTGTGGTAAATGTAGCCATTCTATAATGCAGATTGTCTTCTTCTTTTCTGTCTGAGCATATAAATTCCTGTTGGCAACAATGGTGTAGCAAACACTGCCAGATGCAGCTTGTGTGCAGCACCTCTAGGTGGTGCATGCGGAAAGGTTTCAATGCTTCACCCACAAAATGTTGACAAAGTGTAGGGGAGTTCCGCATGCCTTGAGGCAGGACAACCCACTGATATCACTGGGTGGGCTGCGAATTGTTATATACTGGCAATGTAAAAGCAAACCGTTCCCTGTCTGCTGGAGCCAGTGGGATGAAGATGGTTCAATGTGGCCGAAAGTCAATTGTTCAGAAATAAGCTGTTCAGAAATAGCTGGTGCCGCTGCTGCTGATTTTTCTTTTGGTAGAGGCCACTGTTCTACCCCCACTGGGGTATCAGTGATCCTGGTTTGCCACACTGGAAACAAGTTGTATCGGTGGCTACAGGCTGGTTTTCATTTAGCGCTGCTGCCAGCAGATGAGCCTTGTGGGTGGCTGTACCAACAGACTGACAAATGTGAAGCATGGCTGCTGTGTCTGTGGCAGGATTGTGTATCATCGGTTGTAACGCAACCTTACAATCCTCATTGGCATTTTCAAAGGCCAATTGTTTGATAATTATTTGTTTGGCTTCAGGATTTTCAATTTGACGACTCACTGCTGTAAGCAGCCTGTCCATAAAGGAAGAATATGATTCTCTTGCCTCTTGCCTGATTGAACCCCACCTTGATTGAATACTGGTGGGTTCTGGGATTTTTCTCATTGCTTGTTTAGCAGCAAGAGCAGTGTCCCTCAATAAGATTTGCAGCAGTGTGGCTTGCACTGAAGCTTGAGTGAAAGGACCACGCCCCATCATGGCATCTATGACGTCTGCAAGGGTAATATTTGGATTATTTCCCCTGATTTGTTGAAACAAAGCTGGAGCATAAGCACGGCAGGCAGTTTCCCATTCGTGGGCAAACAAAACACCTGCTGATGGGGGTAACACTGTACGTGCCAAAAGCTTGATGTCATCTGGAACCAAAAGCTGGGCTAATGTGGCTTCCAAAAGAGCCTGTGTAAATGGGGCTTGAAGTCCATTTGTCCTTACTGACAATTGCAGCTCTTTCAAGATTTTAAAGTCAAAAGGTTGGTGTGTCACTGAAAGTAGCTGGAGTGAGTGCCAAGCCAGGAATCATGCTTCTTTTCAAACCATGTTCTGAAGTTTGTTTCATGATCAGAACAATCCTCTCAAGTGATTGTTTTCACCCTGCTTTAAAAGCAACACTTCAAAGAACGGCTCAAAAAAATAAATACACAAAAAAAAAAAACCTTAGCAAAACAGGATTCCCAATGAAATGGTCTGCCTCACAGCCAGAGGCTCTACTCCAAGGAAGCACTGAGGAGGACTGTGACAGTTTGGAGCTTTGCTGTGTGTTCTCTGATCTGGTGACACATGCTGTCTGTTGAAGTTGAATGGGGAGGGGCCCTTAGATGTCTGAAAGAGTTCTGGGACTTGCTGGTTAATGGGATTTTCTGCCGTCCTCAGCGGATGCTCAGCCCTTCTGTCTATTCCAGCTGTAGTGTTTCAGAAAGTTGCTTTGAGCCAAACACACTCCCCTTTGAAAGTTTCAAGATCTCAAGTCTCAAATGTTTGGTAGCCAAGAGCATGGCTTAATTAGAATTGGAAACACTATTGAAAAGGTTTACTTTTCAAATACATTTAAGTAGGAATTACTCAGCCTTGGAGAAGCCCCTTCCTTGGGTCTCGGTCACTCACCTGTCAGTCACTCATCCATTCTGAATGGGTAGAAAGAAGCACAGAGCTATGACATACAGAGAGGCGTCAGGCAACCTCACTGGAGGAGGACTGGTGATTCTGGCCATGTATCTGAGTCAGTAATCACAACGCAGAGAATTGCCAGAGTTAGAATTAATCATCCTAGCAGAGACTGCTTAGAAGTATGGAATTCAACAACAATCAATCATGCAGAGATGCAACGGAGAACATTTTCTGAAATTAGAAAAAGCTGCCCAGTGCTGGGGAATGACCCCAGTCATGTCCAGTGTGGGAGAGACATGGCAGGATTAACCACCCTGTGCTCTTTCAGCAACTTTCTCTGTGGTCAAGAGCTGTAGGTGCTCATCAAATGGAAGCCCTACTTCCATCTACTGCTCTGAAGTAGGGTCATCTCTGCCTCCAGGTTTTCAACTTTTATGTACATCTTCTGAAAATGCACAAACCTTTTCTCTTGTATGAACGATGCCAGGTTTTAGCTCACTGGTTCCTTTATTTTATCCAGTTTTCTGTTTGGAATCTTAATGGCTCCCCCTTTGTATTTTTTTTAAAATAATTTTTATTAACTGGCTAATCACATCAAATTAAATCACATCATATAAATTCCAAATTACAAAGCCAAATTTTTAAATTTTGTTGGGGGAACCCATACTTCAAGATCCAAAGGGGGATTCAGATCATCTTCTTTACTGCGTTAATGTCCAAATCAGTCCCAATCAGTCCAAACAAAGTTCATAATTCTATCCAGTCTTATCTTGGTGTTTCCACATCATATCTTATTCATATAATTTCTCTTTTTCCTTTACGATCTCTTCTGTTGGTCTCCTTAAGCCGATAGCAAGTATAATAATCCTGTGTGGATTTCCCGTTCCTCCACTAAGTCCAGATGGTTTCCATATATCTCCTTAGTAGATAACCTCGTTCTTTCCATCATAAATTTTGGCATTTGTCGCTCTTAAGTCCCACCGAGGAGTTGATCCACGATATGTAAACAACTCTATTTCTCTCTTTCTCCTCCCAGACCCAAGAGCTCCAACAATGCCTCCCAAAATGGCGACGGCATTTTTAACTGCGTCATTCCAGAACTCTTAGCTTTCCAGCTTCATCTTGAAACATTGCTTTGGATCGAAAGTTTATCTCCACACAGCCTTAAATCCACAGCTTAAGTCCTTAGTTTCTGACTCATTAGGGGAGGGGATTCTTGTTAAATCACATAAAAAAAGGAAGGCAGGTTTTCTCCCCCCTCCCCCATTTGTCATACCATATCTTGACGTATCTTCTCATATTTTATTCTTGTCTTGTTATCAGAGATCTCTTCTGTCAGCAGTCTTTACTCCCCTTTTTCCTTGAAGCATGTGCAATTAATCTTGTCCAAATTGTTTCTTTTAAAGATCATTTGCAACTAGCGGCGCGAATCAGGAATGGCGTCCAGGAGAGCCGGAAATCCCACAGGAGGGCTTTGTGCCTAGTGCCCCCACCCCCATAAATTCGGGGGTGGTATAGGGCACAGCAGGCAAGGGCCGTCCCCCCCACAATCCTGGGGGGGTTAGGGAGGCTAATTACCCCCATCATAGCCTCCAAATTACCTCGTGTGGGTCGGAGAGATGTTATTGTCAGCCATCTTCCGATGCGCCACCTAGTGGCCCCCAATGGCTCCCCCTTTGTAAAAGCCTTTCCTCAGGAAAGTGGATAAGGCAAAAGAGGAGACCCATATATTGTAGGTGCCTTGGAGGGGTCATGTTTGCCTCCACACAACCATGTGCAGAAGAGTCATGGTTGCTCCTGACAGGGGCAGCCTTTGACACCACCACCACCTCCCCAGGAGAACACAAAGCTAGCGTATTTAGTAATGAGAATATTTTGTCTCCCCAAATACCGGTAGTCTTGCCACTTGTAATGTTTTTATTGGGAGGAGGAATAAGGAATTGCACCTCCTCCCAATTGCTTAGCCCAGCCATACTGAATTCTGTCTGTTGATCACACTCAAACACAACAAGGGACTAGGGATGGAGGAGAAATGTGATTCAATTTGCATTTAAAGGCAAACCTACTTAATTTGCACTTCCCAAAACAAAATGAGTACTGAAGTGCAGCCATTGTTTGAAATCCACACTTGCTGAATTTTGCAAGGTTGTCCTCCAGTCAAGCCATGTGTCCAGAAATGCATGTATTAGGGAAATAACATACAGAAATGTATTACATTAATTTAAATTGTTTTACAAAAATACATTAGGCAAGTTATACATACAAACTATGTGCATGTTATGAGAAATTTGCACTAAAAATGCTGGTGATTTTTTCTTTTAATTGCAAACTGATGTGGGAATGTGGCAAAATATTTTTAAGGTGACATGGAAATGAGGAGAGCTAAACTTAAGACATGGGTATAGCCAAGGAGGGGCAGATCCAAAAATATTATTGAAAAGCATTGAAAGTACTCAATTATCTGAGGTTCTGCTCCCCCTCAGCAGAAGCCTGGCCCCCACAATGTCTTATTTATGGTGTATTTTTGCCTGTGACTTAAGAAACGGAAACTGAAAGATTCTACCGTCCTTACAAGGGAAGTAACCTAGGCACTATCTCTCATTCAGTTCTGTAGCTTGGGGGTTCCTTCTACTGGAACCTTCGCCAACCTGGGGCTGGAAGCTGCAGGAGGGGAGGAGAGGGCTCTTGAGCTTGGGTCCTGCTTATGGGTTTCCCTTTGGGGCATTCACTGTGGGAGCAGGATCCTGAATTAGATGGGTCATTGGCCTGACCCAGCAGGTTTTTCTTAGTTTCCTATGTTCACATGCTGGTTTAAGAATAATCAATGTAGGTGATGTATTTTGGAGAGGTTCTGGCCCTATCGGGTTCTTTATAAGGGTGCTTTGTATGCTGCCATTCTTTCTGAAGGCACCTTGGTATCTCTGGTCCCAACCCATGCCCTCATGCCATAGACCTGGCTGTTCCTTTCTCTCCTTGCAGGCTGAAGAGAAGCAGAAGGCCTCAGCTGCATTTGCTCAGCTCCACACTGCCATGGAGATCCTGGGAATTGTGGTGGAGGAGCAGAAGGCCATCTGGCGAGTTTTGGCCGCCATCTGCCACCTGGGTGCTGCAGGGGCTTGCAAAGGTAAGACTAACGGCTGGCAAAGGTGGCATTTTGGGCTGGGTGGTTCTACAAGGAGACTGCTGTGCTGGATCCATCTGCTGCAGCCTGAGAAAGGAGATGATGGAGATGTCCCTGCTTTGCAGGCTGCATGGTGCAGCATTTCAGAAAATCAAGCCATCTGCTTGGGCTCATTTGTCTGAATTCCCTGCCCCCTTTTAGCCTATCCTTCTAGGAGCATTACAGAAAGTCAATGGATCTCAGTTCAGCCTCTCTGCTTGAGAGGCTGCTGTTTTCATATAATGCTGGTCTTGCACAAGGCCTGCTCTTGGAGATCCCTGGAGTGGGAGGAGAGCCAGAGAAAGTGCAAGACCCTCCAATATGTGTTCTGTCTGAGCCAGCAAGCAGAGTGTGCCACCCACTGCAGAGTTGGCAAAATGTTAAGCCACTTGCTATCTTACATAGAACCATAGAATTGTAGAGGGCTGCCTCATGGAAACAAGCCTGTTTTTTGCTGCTCCAGAGAGTGGTACCCAAACCAACAGATTCAAATAACAAAAGAGGAGATTCTGATTAAACTGGGAAGAACGTTCTGAAGATAAGAGCCATTTAACGGTGGAACAGACTCCTTGGAGGCTTTTAAGCAGAGGTTGGATGGCCATCTGGCATGGATACTTCAGTTGAGATTCCTGCATTGCAGGGGGTTGGACTAGATGACCCTTGGGGAGGCCCTTCCAACTTTACAATGCTATGATTTCCTCAACACCCCTCAGCCTCCCAGGCTGCTCACACGTCCTGATCTGAATATGCCTCCTAGTAGGAGTTGCCTTATTGTGGCGTTCCCTGGGCTTTGAAGAGTGGTTGCCTAGGAAAGCTGCAGAATGCAAATCCCTGGGGTGATAATTTTAGAATGAGAGAAGGGACTCTCACAGCCACCCCTTGGCTCCCTTAAAATTAAAATGTGGGCTAAATGTTCAGCACAACAGTAGTCCAAGAGGATAGCAAAATCATACAAGGATCATGAAAGTGTATTATCAGAGATGGCTACAAGCAATGCTTCTGTTCCAGAGTCATAGAATCATAGAATCATAGAGTTGTTATAGACCACAAGGGCCATCGAGTCCAACCCCCTGCCAAGCAGGAAACACCATCAGAGCACTCCTGACATATGGTTGTCAAGCCTCTGCTTAAAGACCTCCAAAGTAGGAGACTCCACCACACTCCCTGGCAGCAAATTCCACTGTCAAACAGCTCTTACTGTCAGGAAGTTCTTCCTAATGTTTAGGTGGAATCTTCTTTCTTGTAGTTTGGATCCATTGCTCCGTGTCCGCTTCTCTGGAGCAGCAGAAAACAACCTTTCTCCCTCCTCTATGTGACATCCTTTTATATATTTGAACATGGCTATCATATCACCCCTTCACCTCCTCTTCTCCAGGCTAAACATGCCCAGCTCCCTTAACCGTTCCTCATAAGGCATCGTTTCCAGGCCTTTGACCATTTTGGTTGCCCTCCTCTGGACACGTTCCAGTTTGTCAGTGTCCTTCTTGAACTGACATGTGCTGCCTATGCACTGGTGGAGGAAGAGGGGACGGGCGGAGCGCACCACCCCCGGCAGAGCAATCCCAGTGGGGTTCCATCGTGGTTGCCCCCCCCCGCCCACACTGGGCGCCCCACCCCCACAGGCGGCATACCGCGCCCCCAGGACGCGTGCCAGCCCTGCCCCCGCCTGCTCTCTGCCCTCAGTGCCGGAGCATGAAGCTCTGCCACTGTGCCTATGCACTTGTTTATCCATCTGGCTCCATTTTGAATTTGCACCCTCAGCCTTCATTACCATTTTATTATGGTAATGAACAGAGTTGAGTCTGATACTGCTGGCTCCTCTATCAGCTCCTACCCATCAGTCTCCCAGGTGCCATCAACACTGCCTGGCTTTGCAACTGTATTTTATTTTCTTCTGATTATGATTTGGTGTTGCTGTGTCTGAATTATAGCAAGAAGAATCTTCATCTCTGTAGCATGTCACAGCACCATTAATCAACTATAATTATTTTAAAATTTGGAAAGTTCACTGCTTAGGATGATGTCCTTCACCTGCCAAATGCTTAATACCAGAGTTTCCTGTAGATAGTATGAAATATCCAGGAATTTTAGTGAGGCTCTGGGTTCAGTTCTGGAATCAAGCCTTTGATACCCTGTCTAAGGCAACATCCCTCCCTTTTGACAGCAGTGGCTTGTTGATTTCTAAACAGAGGATCACTTCATTGCCCTGTAATGCTTCATTCCAGACTTTTGAAGATTACTTGGGAATTGCAAAGAGTGTGATTGCATCCCCATGTTCCTGCTTTTTTATTGCTGCAATTGTCACATGATAGTTTGGTGATTATGGGTGACACACTGCATGGAGATTTCCCTTGCATTTTGAATAGTTGGAGCTTGGTTTCCAATAGTAAAATTACCACTAAAGTTCATGGGTTATTACTAAGGTGGTGGTTGCTACTGCGGCTTCTGCTTCTTCTCCAGCTCATTGCACACAGCTCTTTACAACAAAAGTCTTATCAGTGGCAACCTGCCCATTCTGTCCATGGCCAATGCTTAGGCCACATTCAAGTCATACCTTTAAAGCACTATGATACCTCTTTAAACAGTCATGTTTTCCCCAAAGGATTATGGGAGCTGTAGTCTGTTAAGGGTGCTGAGCATTGTTAGGAGCCCCCTATACCCCTCCCAGAACTACAGTTCTCAGAGTTTCCTGGGAAGAGGGATTGATTGTATAGCTACTCTGGGAACTGTAGCTCTGGGAGGGTAGGGGAGGAAGTTTCAGACATACGTAGGTGAGTTCATCTCTGTTATAATCTTTTCCAGCAAGGTCACATCAGGAAAAGTTTGGTTCTCATGAAAGTCGCTTGACTAGGCCAGATACTTCCTAGTTTATATCTTCACCATATTGCGGGCAACGGAAGGGTGTTGTCTCTGCAAACTAATGAAGTTCTGTGAGGGGGCTACGAATCTCCTGACAGCTCTCAGCATCCTCAACAAACTACAGCTCCCAGGAAGCCATGACTGTCTGGAGTGGTGTCATAGTGCTTTATAAGTGTATGCCGTAGGCACAGGAGCTGAGTAGACCTTTGCTCCCCAAAAGATTCCTTGTGATTGTGCCTTCTGGCAGCCAAGCAAGTACCTGTGTTGCAGCTCTGAGCTTCCCATCAGGGTCCACTGCCATCTCCTGAGGTCCGGAGAGGGAGCATCAGGGATCAAAAGAGGGCTCAGAATGTGGTCAGGGTGGTTTTCGGTGGTGGTAAGAACAGCCAAGGCGGTTCAGGTTGCCTTGTGGGGCTTCTGAAGGTTCTTCCAGGTCCTCATTTGTTCTCTGTGGGGTTTCTTGCCTCTTTCATATAGGAGGTCTCCATGAGATCTGGGCTAGGCAGAATCTTGGCCTGTTTGGAAGAACTGAATACCAGGCTGCTTCAAGACCAGCTATTTAGTGAGGCACATCCTGCTTCATTCAATCACTTTACAGGGCATCCACATGTCTGCACAAAATCTGACATTTTTCAGGGGTTTGGGAGTGGAAAAATAAATAGCTCTCCTTTCAGCAGCTCACCCTTTGCTCCAAAAATCGATTCTGTTGCCAAAGGGAATCAAAGGACTCACAGATTTAAAAATGGATCAAAGTAAAATAGAAGTGGACTAAGAGAGAAAAAGATGAATTAGTTCCTATAACTCCAGTCCTCTGCTCTTCCTGCATTCAGTGGTATTCTTGTCAGGGACTTTTTTTTATTAATGTATTTGTTTGTTTGGTTGGTTTTTTTTGTTTATTAAACTTCTATCCCAAAGTTGCCCAAGGCAGCAAACGTGATAAAATGATAAAAACCTCTTAAAAACATACCATTCCAGTAGAGATGCAGACTGGGAAATATTTAATCTTAAAAGGCTTGTTGGAAGAGGAAGGTCTTCAACTGGTACCAAAAAGAGGTGGCACCTCTCCAGTCATAGAATCACAAAATTGTAGAGTCGTCTAGTCCAAGCTCCTGCTAAATGTAATATTCAAGGGAAGGGCATTCCAAAGGCCAGGTGCCACAAAACTAAAGGTGCGACTCCTGTATTTTGCAGAACACACCTCTTAATAAGAGGGTATCTGCAGGAGGCCTTTTCCTGCAGAGCACAGTGATTGACAGTTGGGGGGGGGTCTAAAACCCTAGATGCCTAGGGTCAAAACGATCCCTTTGAGTAGTTGTCGAAGCCAGCCTTCGACAATCTTTGGGGTTGGCTAATTTGAGTAGCCAACCCCAAAGATCAAAGTCTGACAGTCCTTCATGTTGAATGTGAACAGCTGGCTTCGCAGATGGTGTAAACAGGAACGGTTTGGATTCTTAGATCATGGACTGCAGTTTCTTGAAGATGGACTTCTGGCAAGCGATGGGCTGCACCTCACAACGGTTGGGAGAAATGTTTTTGCCAAAAATCTCAGAAACCTCATCAGGAGGGCTTTAAACTGACTAATGTGGGGGAGGGAGACAGTGCTCCTGAAGGCAGGAGCCTATCAATTGATGAAGATGATCATCCAAATGTCATAGACCAAATGGAGCAAACAGCACGCAGACCCAGTGGTGGGAGGAAAAGATCCTTAAATAAGAGACACGGGGGAATGATTAATGGACTTCAATGTCTGTACACTAATGCGCAAAGCATGGGAAATAAACAAGATGAGCTTGAGCTCTTGGTACAGCAAACTAAATATGACATAATAGGCATCACTGAAACCTGGTGGGATAAGTCCCACAATTGGAATGTAATAATGGGGGGATACAATCTATTTCAGAGAAACAGACCAGACAAGAAAGGAGGAGGAGTGGCGTTATATGTCAGGGATGTGTATACCTGTGAAGAGATCCAAGATTTAGAACCTCAATGCCAAAGTGAGAGCATTTGGGTCAAAATTAAGGGAGAGAAGAATAACAGGGACCTCATTGTGGGAGTTTACTATAGATCCCCAAGCCAAACTGAGGACATAGATGATGCCTTCCTGGAACAGATGGCCAAGCATGCAAAAGGAAGGGAGATAGTAGTAATGGGGGACTTCAATTACCCGGATATTTGTTGGATGTCAAACTCAGCCAAGAGCATAAGGTCAAACAGATTCCTCACTGGCCTTGCAGACAACTTCATTGTCCAGAAAGTGGGAGAAGCAACAAGAGGAACAGCCATTTTAGATCTGGTCCTAACCAATGTTGATGATCTGGTTAGTGGGGTAGAAGTGGAAGGATCATTAGGCGCGAGTGATCATGCTCTTCTGAAGTTTACTATACAGCGGAAAGGAGCAGCCAAGCATACTAGGACTCAATTTCTTGACTTTAAGAAAGCCGACTTCATAAAACTTAGGGAAGTGCTGGGTGAGATCCCATGGACAGTAATACTAAAAGGAAAGGGAGTTCATGATGGCTGGGAGTTTGTTAAGAGGGAGATACTAAAAGCACAACGTCAGGCAATACCAATGAGACGGAAACATGGAAGGTGCCTAAAGAAGCCAGGGTGGCTATCTAAAGAACTTTTAACTGAGTTAAGATTAAAAAAGGATGTGTACAAAAAATGGAAAAGGGGGGAAACCACCAAAGAGGAATTCAAACAAATAGCCAGCACGTGTAGACACAAAGTCAGAAAAGCTAAAGCACAGAATGAACTCAGGCTTGCTAGAGAGGTTAAAAGCAACAAAAAAGGCTTTTATGGGTATGTTCGTAGCAAAAGGAAGAACAAAGAAACAGTGGGGTCACTCAGAGGAGAAGATGGTGAAATGCAAACAGGGGACACAGAAAGGGCTGAACTCCTCAGTGCCTTCTTTGCCTCAGTCTTCTCCGATAAAGAAAACAATGCCCAACCTGAAGAATTTGAAGCAAATGATTCAGCAAAGGAAACACAGCCCAGAATAACTAAGGAGATAATACAAGAATACTTGGCTAGTTTAGATGTATTCAAGTCTCCAGGGCCAGATGAACTGCATCCAAGAGTATTAAAAGAACTGGCAGATGTGATCTCAGAACCACTGGCAGTCATCTTTGAGAATTCCTGGAGAACAGGCGAAGTCCCGGCAGACTGGAGGAGGGCAAATGTTGTCCCTATTTTCAAAAAGGGGAAAAGAGAGGACCCAAATAATTACCGCCCAGTCAGTCTGACATCAATACCAGGGAAGATTCTGGAGCAGATCATTAAGCAAACAGTCTGTGCGCACCTAGAAAGGAATGCTGTGATCACCAATAGTCAGCATGGATTTCTGAAAAACAAGTCATGTCAGACTAACCTGATCTCGTTTTTTGACAGAATTACAAGCCTGGTAGATGAAGGGAACGCAGTGGATGTAGCCTACCTTGATTTCAGCAAGGCATTTGACAAGGTGCCCCATGATATTCTTGTAAAGAAACTGGTAAAATGCGGTGTGGACTATGCTACCACTCAGTGGATTTGTAACTGGCTGACTGACCGAACCCAAAGAGTGCTCATCAATGGTTCCTCTTCATCCTGGAGAAGAGTGACTAGTGGGGTGCCACAGGGTTCTGTCTTGGGCCCGGTCTTATTCAACAACTTTATTAATGACTTGGATGATGGACTCAAGGGCATCCTGATCAAATTTGCGGATGACACCAAACTGGGAGGGGTGGCTAACACCCCAGAGGACAGGGTCACACTTCAAAACGACCTTGACAGATTAGAGAACTGGGCCAAAACAAACAAGATGAATTTTAACAGGGAGAAATGTAAAGTATTGCACTTGGGCAAAAAAATGAGAGGCACAAATACAAGATGGGGGACACCTGGCTTGAGAGCAGTACATGTGAAAAGGATCTAGGAGTCTTGGTTGACCACAAACTTGACATGAGCCAACAGTGTGACGCGGCAGCTAAAAAAGCCAATGCAATTCTGGGCTGCATCAATAGGAGTATAGCATCTAGATCAAGGGAAGTAATAATGCCACTGTATTCTGCTCTGGTCAGACCTCACCTGGAGTACTGTGTCCAGTTCTGGGCACCACAATTCAAGAAGGACACTGACAAACTGGAACGTGTCCAGAGGAGGGCAACCAAAATGGTCAAAGGCCTGGAAACGATGCCTTATGAGGAACGGTTAAGGGAGCTGGGCATGTTTAGCCTGGAGAAGAGGAGGTTAAGGGGTGATATGATAGCCATGTTCAAATATATAAAAGGATGTCACATAGAGGAGGGAGAAAGGTTGTTTTCTGCTGCTCCAGAGAAGCGGACACGGAGCAATGGATCCAAACTACAAGAAAGAAGATTCCACTTAAACATTAGGAAGAACTTCCTGACAGTAAGAGCTTTTTGACAGTGGAATTTGCTGCCAAGGAGTGTGGTGGAGTCTCCTACTTTGGAGGTCTTTAAGCAGAGGCTTGACAACCATATGTCAGGAGTGCTCTGATGGTGTTTCCTGCTTGGCAGGGGGTTGGACTCGATGGCCCTTGTGGTCTCTTCCAACTCTATGATTCTATGATTCTATGATTCTAATGTCACTGAGCCTCCCTGCCAATTCGTGTATGTTATTTAAGTGTCCGGTGATGTTCAAGGATTGGTCAGTCACATATGTGCAACATTCGGCGCCTATCAAAGCACAGGTCCCCCCTTGACTTGACTTGCCCCTCTCCAGTCATGAGTGAGTCCAAGGCTCCATAGGCAACAGAATTGCCTTAGGCGGAGTCCTTGCAGTTAGGGTTTTCATGGCTCAGGGGTCATAAAAAGGCATTGGAAACCAAAGATCAAATTTTCGGAAGGGTGGTGTGAGTCTGTGTACACGTGTGTAGCCCCTCCGGCTTCGATTTCGGTCCAGTTCAGATTTCTAGAGATCTCTCCCTGGCCATAAAGTAGGTAAGTCCCATTGTTGCATCTCAGGCAGTAATGATGATGATAATAATAATAATAATAATAATAATAATAATAATAATAATAATAATAATTTTTATTTATACCCCACCCTCCCCAGCCAAGGCCAGGCTCAGGGCGGCTTACAAGCAATAATAAAAACAAGTTGAATTATTACAACTTAAAAACAAAATTAAAAATACAACAATAAAATATTGAAACATTAAAATATTAAAATGTAGTCTCCTCGCAGGAGGAGAAGGAAAAGAAAAAAGAAAGAGAGGGAGGGAATCAAATTGGCTCCAAGCCAATGGCCAGGTGGAACAACTCTGTCTTACAGGCCCTGCGGAAAGAAATCAGATCCTGCAGGGCCCTGGTCTCATGAGGCAGAGCGTTCCACCAGCCAGAGTTGAAAAGGCCCTGGCACTGGTTGAAGCCAATCTAACTTCCTTAGGGCCCAGGACCACTAGAGTGTTACTATTTATGGACCGTGGGGCATACCGGGAGAGGCGGTCCCATAGGTACGAGGGTCCTAGGCCGTGAAGGGCTTTAAAGGTCAAAAGCAGCACCTTAAATCTGACCCTGTATTCCACCGGGAGCCAGTGCAGCTTGAAAAGCACTGGGTGAATATATGTCCCCATGGTACATATCAGTACCAATACTGATGGTTGAGAGTGAGGACGGCTGACCCTATACGTTGGAGATTTTGGTCTCGTATAAAGAGTTCCCAGTACTGGTTATTGGTAAGTCTGGGTACTAATGAATGGTGCAACAGAGTCAGTGACACAGAGAGACAGAAGTCCAAGTCCCCCATTCAGTCAGGGTTGGATTCCCCCCCAGATTCGATACTGTGAAAGTCCAAGAAATGGTAGTTTGTTTGTAATCCAGTGCAGTGGCTCGACGCGAAAGCGGAGATCCTGGTCAGGGAGGAGAGGATAAAAAGGGTGGGCAATATTCCATGTTCAGCAGCGGGGTGGTAAACAGGATGAACGGAGGGCTGGGTTGGCGCTCGGAAAAGAGGAGTTGGGCTATGAAGTGGTGAGCTGTCAGTGGAGCTGTCGGTTGAGCTGTCAAACGGAGCGCTGAAGGAAAGCGACGAAGCAATGAGCTGTCAGTGGAGCTGTCAGTTGAGCTGTCAAACATGTTTGAGGTGTAGTTTGATGGCGGTTGTGTCCAGGACAACTTCGGAGGTCCAGATGGGCTCAGAGGTGGTATCTGGTCCAGTCTGTTGGGCCCAATCCTGACTCTGATCTGGTCCGGTCTGTTGGGCCCGATCCTGACCCCGATCTGGTCCGGTCTGTTGGGCCTCGTCCTCGTTGATGTAGGAGGTTGCGGCAGGAGGCGGGGCATCAAAGGTGTAGTCCTCTCCCTGGCTCTCCTGCGCCTCCTGGGGCAGTGGTGCTGCCTTGCACCTAGTGTGATGTAGTCAGGCGTTCTTTTCTCCCACCTTCACAGCAGTAGGCGAGGTTAGAAGTACTTGGTACGGGCCCTCCCAGGCAGGTTGAAGGGGCAGCTTCTGGTACACTTTAACCAGGATCCAGTCCCCCAGGTGGAAGGAGTGTGCTGGGACGTTGATTGGTAGATTCTGTCCCTCTATGGCAGCATACTTGTGGAGATGTTGTAGCTGTTTTTGGAGCTGAATGACATAATTAGTAAGTTCTGCTTCCCCCACCTCAAGTTCCAAGAGGGGAAATAAAGTGTTATAAACAGAGGGAGGGGGTCTCCCAAACAGAAGTTCAAAGGGGGACAGTTTTAACGGTCCAGTGGGGGCACTCCGAATATTATGGAGAACTAGTGGGAGTGCATTTACCCATTTTAGTCCGGTGGTACTACAAAGTTTCCCTAGCTGTACCTTTACCTCTTGATTCATGCTCTCTACTTGTCCTGATGAGGCTGGGTGGTAGGGTGTATGGAATTCCCACTTTATTCGAAGAGCTTGGGCCTCCTGTTGGACTGCCTCTGCAGTCACTGTCCAGTCGACGGGGTACTCCATACCGGGGAATGATATCTTGTAAAAGGGCCCTGGCGAGTACTGAAGCGGTTGCCTTCTTGCAAGGGAATTCCTCCACACAGGAGGAGAATTTGTCCACTATGATTAGGGCATGTTTGAACCCCTGACACTGGGGTAAGTCGATGAAATCCAGCTGTAAACTCTCATGTTATGCATGTTATGCAATTCTTTGAGGCTGCTGTGGCTGCAGCCGCTATCCCTGGAGCATACCAGCACCTTTGGACATGGTCTATTAGTCTTCCCTTTCCCCAATGTGTCTGTTGGTGGAGGACCCTCACAAATTTTGGAGTCCAGGCTTTTGGCATGACGGTTCTGCCGTCTGGGAGGAGCCAGACGCCACCCGTTTTGTTGGCGCCCATGGATTCCCACATTGTTTTTTCCTCTTCAGTGGCCGATTGGTACATTTGTTTGAAGTCAATGTTGGCAGGGAGTTGTATACCTTGGAACTCAGTCTCGCCCTCTGGGGGATGTAGTGAGGCCATTTGGGCTGCCCTGTCGGCTTGCCTGTTACCTTTGGAGACTGAGTCCCTCCCCTTTGTATGTGCTTTGCAATGGACGATGGCTATTGCTTTGGGCATGTGGATGGCTGTTAGTAACCTTTCCACTAGGGCGGCGTGGGAGAGCTGAGAACCAGCTGCGGTCAGGAAGCCTCTTTGGAGCCATATCTGGCCAGTTGTGTGTACTAGTCCGAAGCAATATTTGCTGTCAGTGTTGTCCTTCTTCCTTCGCTAATCTCACAAGCCCTTATGAGGGCAATTAACTCTGCCGCCTGGGCACTATATTGAGGGTTTATAGGGTTGGCTTCTAAGACTTTGAAGTCAGAGACTACGGCATATCCAGTCTTCCTTTCCCCGTTTATGACTTTGGAACTGCCGTCTGTGTAGAGTATTAGATCAGGGTTTTCTAGAGGGAGGTGGTCTAAATCTTCTCGGGGTTTCTCAGCTTGTTGGACTATCTTTGTACAATCATGGTGCAGGATGCCATCATCTGGGAGGGTGTAGGAGTGCAAATATCCAGAGATGTAGTGATCAGGTGGGATTGCTATGAGGAATTATAACAGATATAGGGTAAGCCATCTGTGTCAGCAATGAAAGCATTGCGTTGACTGGGTTTATGTTGGATTCTTAAGCCTTATCAGAGGGAAAACTGGCCACTCTCCAGGCACTCGGCTTAAGATCCTTGTTGACCTCCCCGTCTGCGTCTCCCGGCAGGATACAGGCTAGGTCACTATCGGCGATCCCACTCAGCGTGAGAGGGACACACCACTCCTCCCTCCTCCCTGCCTCCCTCAGGGAGGGGGAAAAGAGACAGACAGAATTCTATTTACATCGCTTTATTTCTGTCTTTGCAGCAGTACAGAGAAACGCGTCTGCACTCATCAGACTCCAACAGTAGAGAGAAAAAACTCCACCCCTGTACTTCCAGTACAGGTCAGATGACACTCTGAGCTAACATCCGGTGCTCAGAACAGTGAATAGACTGCCCCTTCGTTCCCATGGTACAGTCCCAAACATCAACATCCTGTTTTGCTTTGCAGCCACCTGCAGCTCGCTCTCACATTGCTGCTTTTTTCCTGACATATCATATTTTGATATGATTCTTGATCAATCTACACCCCTGCATCCCTGTTCCATTCCTCTCTTCCTCACATGTCACGTACACAGCAGTTGCTTCACCAGGCAGGCATCATGGGCCATAAAGATAGTGGGCAAGTTTCTTTGAAGCAGTTTCTTATATATTAATCTTAGGATGTTAATCTTAGGGCCAGGAAACAGATCTCACATGAAGGTGATAATGATCCGCTGTCCTCCTGGTCATCCTTCTTATCATATGTACTGATTGTTTATTACCTCCGGGGTTGCCATATGCTCTTTGTAGTTCTGTTCTTTGTTTACCCCAGAAATATTTGTGCTTAATTAGTTTTAGTAGTTTAACTTGTCCCCACGTGGGTTTGTGGAAATGCTCAGAAGAAATCTGATTGGTTCTTACGAACACTCTGTAAAAAGTTCTTTTGTGAATAAAACGGCCTGGGCCAGGGGCTGCACATGGACAGGCACAGAGAGAGAGAGAGACGATTTATATGCACCCTTCCCAGAGTCTTGCTGGTTCAAGCCTCTGTGTGTATTCTTATTAATCAGAGTTCAATCCTTCCTTTACTTTGCGAACGCAACAGGAGGGGTAGTAGGGTTGCTGGGTTTAGGGAGTTGACCCGTTTAATAGTGACATTGTATGGAGTTAACAGGAGGGCTTCATAACGGTTTAGACGTGGGTTTGAGAAGTGGTGGCAGCCCCTTAGAGCTAGAAGGGTTGAGACTGCGTAGGGAACGTGTATTGTGATCTTATGTCCCAACACTGTCTCTTGAGCCTTTTGAAGGAGGAGTGCAGTGGCAGCAATGGCTCTCAAGCAACTCACTGCTCCCTTTGCAGTATTGAGTTATAGACTGTAATATGCCACTGGCCTTTCTTGATCTCGGAAGGGCTGGGTAAGAACTCCTGAGGCTACCCCCATTTGTTCATGAATGAATAGGTTGAAAGGGATGCGATAGTCCAGGAGGCCCAAGGCGGGGGCAGATCGTAATTCCCTCTTAAGGCTTTCAAAGGTGTTATAGGCTTCCTCTCCCCAAACCAGTTCATCAGGATGATCTTGGCGGGTCATAGTGGACTGGGGTTTAGTTATTTCGCTGTAGCCGGCAATCCAAGCTTGGCAGAAGCCTGCCATACCAAGGAAGCCTGGCAATTGTCTCTTTGTTTTGGGGAGGGGGATTTTGGTGACTGCCTCTATTCTGTCAGTTCCTAGGCTTTGGGTGCCTATCCCCAGGATATGTCCGAGGTATTTTACTTCCTGCTTGCAGTATTGCAGCTTCTTAGGGGACACCTTGTGTCCTTTATATGCTAGCTCGAGAAGGAGGTGTTTTGTGTCTAATTTACACGCCTCCTCGCTGGTAGAACATATTAAAATGTTGTCTACATAGAGCAGATAGGTAGACCAGACAGATGTACATCCTGTAAATCCTGGTGTAATATTGCAGAAAATATAGCGGGTGATTCCGCATAACCCTGGGGTAGTCTGGTCCAGGTTAGTTAACTAGGTCCCCAGGTGAAGGCGAAGAGGAATTGACTCTCAGGGGCTAGAGGGAGACTGAAGAATGCAGAGCATAGATCTGCAGCGCTGTACCATGTAGTTCCTGCCAGGAAGGGAATTTAGAAGGGAATTTGGGTTGCCCACCACTGTCTCAGGTCCTGAACAAATTGTTCATTCACCCACAAATAGCAAAGCGAAGTGTAATAAGGCTAAACAAAGCAAAACAGGTTGTTTTGGGTTCCATCTACATAGAAAGAAGAATCCTCTGTGGGCCTGAGGTGTTTGAGATGGCCTGAGCATTGCTTGCACCTGAAGCAGCTTGCACCTGAAGCAGTCCAGGCAGCTCCGTGGGACACGATTCAAGAGAAGCTCCGCAACCACTACGCGCCAAAGCCATCCAAGATTGCTGCCCGCCATGCGTTTTACCACCGGTAAAGACTCCTGAGAGGCAACGCGATCCCTTACAGGTGGGAGTTTCCCCAAGGCCTATCCTTTAACTATAAAGGAAAGAAAGTTAAAATTAAAACAATAGAAGACAACAAGAAGTTCCTGCACGACTACGGAGAGGACTTGCAGAAGGGAGCAGCAATTCCTTGGCCACCGTCACAGCCTGGTATAGTACCAACTCCCACACCCCCGGGTTCGGACGAAAAGAAGGACACCCCATAAAGAGAAACAACAGATTGATTCAGGATGTCTCTGCAGCTGTATAGTTGGAATATTCATGGAGCAAATTCCCCGGAAAAAAGAAGAAGGATCTTTCATATCTTGAAAAAAGAACACTTGGATATTATTTGTCTGCAGGAAACACATGTGACTAGACTCCACAGGAAAGTGTTAATCAACAAAAGACTAGGCCAAGAATTTATTTCATCAGATAGAGTTAAAAAGAGAGGCGTGGTGATCTATGCTAAGGAGAACTTGTCACCGAAATTTTTGTTTAAAGATGAACAAGGAAGAATTTTGGCAATTGAGATACAAACTCAAGGAGAAAAAGTTTTGATATTAGGAATTTATGCACCAAATGAGGGAAAATCGGAATTTTACAAGAAGCTACATGAGACATTGCTGGACTATCTGGATTATTCCAACATCATTATGATGGGAGATATGAACGGGGTGATTTCTACCTATATGGATAAGTCACAAAACCAAAACTTAACCAAGGAAGGCAGACTACCAAAAACTTTTTTTGAACTAACCGACAATATGGATTTGATTGATATCTGGAGGACAAGAAACCCCTTAGGTAAAGAAGGAACCTTCTTTTCTGAGGCCCACCTGTCATGGACAAGAATCGACCAAATTTGGACAACTAAAGGGCTGGCTCCTAAGACTAGAAGAGTGGAAATCTGCCCAAAGACTTGCTCCGACCATAACGCTTTGAAAATGGAATTGAGACTTACTCCAGCCGGTTCCTTCAGATGGAAAATGAATGACAACCTACTAAGAGATCAAGAGATTGTAAAGAAGGCCCAAAAAACTTTAAAGGACTATTTTGAAATCAATTTGAACACCTCGGTGGAAAAGAGAACAATCTGGGACGCAAGTAAAGCTGTAATGAGAGGGTTTCTGATACAACAGAATACGATCAAGAAAAAACTCTGGAATGGAAAAAAGGATAAGATATTAGAGAAGATAAGAGACGGAGAGAAAAAATTGAGATTAAAACCAAAATCAAAAGAGATTCTAAGAGAAATTAAATTCCACCACCACCAGAAATTGACAAATCAAGAAGTGGAATGGAAAATTAAACAAATGAAACAAAGATCTTTTGAATCGGCAAATAAATGTGGGAAACTGCTAGCATGGCAGTTGAAAAAGAGACAAAAATTGAACTATGTTACCAATCTAGAGGTTGAAGGGAAAAACATTCAGAAACCAGATGAAATTAGAAAGTGTTTCCAGAAATATTTTAAAAAACTGTACACGCAAGGACCCGAGGAAGTGTTTGAGATGGATCAATTTTTAAAAGCAAATGGCCTACCAAAACTATCTCAGGAGAAGAGATCAATCTTGAACTATAGAATAACACAACAGGAAATTGAGGGTGCCATTCAGAATATGCAGCTGGGCAAATCTCCAGGCCCAGATGGACTTACCTCCAAGTATTATAAGATATTAAAAAATTATTTGACACAACCACTAATGGAGGTTTGTAATCAGATCATGGAGGGAGGGAGGTCACCGGAAATGTGGAAAGAAGCTTTCATTACATTGATACCTAAAGTGGAAACTGAAAAGAATCAGCTTAAGAACTACCGTCCCATCTCACTCCTAAATGTGGATTACAAAATATTTGCAGACATTTTGGCGAGTAGATTTAAAAAGGTATTAAATGAAGTAATTCACAAGGACCAGGCAGGCTTTCTCCCAGGCAGACATTTGTTTGACAACACTAGGAATATTATTGACATTTTGGAACTTTTACAAACTAACATCAACACTAAAGCAGTGTTAATTTTTATTGATGCGGAGAAGGCCTTTGACAACATTTCCTGGAAGTTTATGAAGAAAAACTTGGAAGGGATGGGAGTGGGACGGGGGTTTGAAAATGGTTTAGAAGCAATTTATTCAGAACAAAAAGCTAAGTTAATAGTGAACAATGTGGTGACAGAAGAGTTCCAAATTGAAAAAGGAACACGGCAGGGGTGCCCTCTCTCCCCCCTATTATTTATCTCAGTCCTGGAGGTGCTCTTGAATATGATTAGGGAGGACCGGCTGGTACAAGGAGTACGGGTCGGAGCGAAACAATATAAACTGAAAGCTTTTGCAGATGATTTGGTTTTAACATTACAGGAGCCAGAATCTAGTACAAAAAGAGTTTTAGAACTGATTCAGGAGTTTGGTCGGGTGGCGGGATTTAAGGTGAATAAACAAAAAACCAAAGTTTTGGGGAAAAACTTGACATCTTCAGAAACAGATGGGTTTCAGAGGGAAACAGAGTTAAATGTGGTTAAAAAAGTGAAATACCTGGGGCTTAACTTGACTTCCAAAAATTTGAATTTATTTAAAGATAACTATGAAAAATGTTGGTCAGAAGTTAAAAAAGACCTAGAAACTTGGTCAAGACTGAAACTTTCCTTGTTGGGCTGAATCGCAGCTATAAAGATGAACGTATTGCCAAAGATGTTGTTTTTGTTTCAAACCCTACAGATCTTGGACAGAGTGGAATGTTTTGGAAAGTGGCAGAAGGATATCTTAAAGTTTGTTTGGCAGGGCAAAAAGCCCCGAATAAAATTTAAAATACTAACTGATGCAAAAGAAAGAGGGGGGTTTGCCCTGCCAGACTTAAGGTTATATTATGAAGCTGCAGCCTTCTGCTGGATGAAAGATTGGTTGCTTTTAGAGAACACTGATGTCCTAGATCTGGAAGGTTTTAATAACTCGTTAGGATGGCATGCGTATTTGTGGTATGACAAGGTAAAAACCCATAAAATGTTCAAAAACCATATTGTCAGAAAAGCAATATTTATGGTCTGGACAAAATATAAAGACTTACTAGAAAGTAAGACCCCGAGGTGGCTATCACCAGTGGAGGCTAAGGCCCGAAAAAAACCCAATATGGAGGCCGGTTGGCTGAAATATTGGGAAATAGTAGAAAAAATTGGAGATAATTGGAGGTTGCAGAGCTATGAAAAACTAAAGAATAAGGTGCAAGATTGGTTCCATTATGCTCAAATTCAAGAGGTTTTTAAGTTGGATAAAAAAATAGGATTCCAGGTGGAAAAATCGAAACTAGAGACAGAACTGTTAGAACCAAGGACCAAGGTATTATCTAGAATGTATAACTTGCTGCTTAAATGGAACACTCAGGATGAGACAGTTAAATCAGCCATGATAAAATGGGCTCAAGACATTGGGTACAACATTATGTTTGAAGACTGGGAAAGGTTATGGACCACCGGTATGAAGTTTACGGCATGTAATGCCTTGAAAGAAAACATTATGAAAATGATATACAGGTGGTACATGACCCCAGTCAAGCTTGCTAAGATATACCATTTGTCTGATAATAAATGCTGGAAATGCAAGGAGGCTGAAGGGACATTTTTTCACCTTTGGTGGACTTGTCCAAAAGTGAAGGCCTTCTGGGAAATGATCTACAATGAGTTAAAAAAGGTGTTTAAGTACACCTTTCCTAAGAAACCAGAGGCCTTCCTCCTGGGCATTGTCGGCCAAAAGGTGTTAAAGAAGGATAGAACGTTTTTTATGTATGCAACCACAGCAGCAAGAATTCTTATCGCCAAATATTGGAAGACTCAAGATTTGCCCACACTGGAAGAGTGGCAAACGCAATTGATGGACTATATGGAGCTGGCTGAGATGACTGCCAGGATCCGAGATTTGGGAGAAGAAGCAATGGAGGAGGATTGGCAAAAATTTAAGGACTATCTGCAAAAACTTTATAAGTTATATGAATTATAAGATTTCGCATGATTTTGAAAGGCTAGCTCCAGCAACGAGATTGGACGGTTTATGAAACTAAATTATATTAATGAAAGGACTAATGTTTAAAATAACATTTGTTTTTAGAGTAAATTGATAATAAGGAATTTAAACACAAAAAGCAACTATCTGAAAGTACAAAAGGAACACATGAAACAAGGTTATAATTTGCTGATATTTTTATTGTTAAGAATGCATGGTGAGGGAGATGTGGGGAAGTCCGGTAGAAGATTGAAAAAAGTTCTGAAATGACGAATTTTTCTTTTTTCTTTTCTCTTTGTTCTTGTTTCTTTGTATAACTGACTGTGTCTTTATCTGGAAAAAAATGCAATAATTTACACACCTCCTCGCTGGTAGAACATATTAAAATGTTGTCTACATAGAGCAGATAGGTAGACCAGACAGATGTACATCCTGTAAATCCTGGTGTAATATTGCAGAAAATATAGCGGGTGATTCCGCATAACCCTGGGGTAGTCTGGTCCAGGTTAGTTAACTAGGTCCCCAGGTGAAGGCGAAGAGGAATTGACTCTCAGGGGCTAGAGGGAGACTGAAGAATGCAGAGCATAGATCTGCAGCGCTGTACCATGTAGTTCCTGCCAGGAAGGGAATTTAGAAGGGAATTTGGGTTGCCCACCACTGTCTCAGGTCCTGAACAAATTGTTCATTCACCCACAAATAGCAAAGCGAAGTGTAATAAGGCTAAACAAAGCAAAACAGGTTGTTTTGGGTTCCATCTACATAGAAAGAAGAATCCTCTGTGGGCCTGAGGTGTTTGAGATGGCCTGAGCATTGCTTGCACCTGAAGCAGCTTGCACCTGAAGCAGTCCAGGCAGCTCCGTGGGACACGATTCAAGAGAAGCTCCGCAACCACTACGCGCCAAAGCCATCCAAGATTGCTGCCCGCCATGCGTTTTACCACCGGAACCAGGCAGCGGGGGAGTCAATCAACAACTACACCACCACCCTGCGACAGGCTGCAATGCACTGCAAGTTCTGAGACTTAGACGATGCCCTGATGGATCGATTCGCCTGCGGGGTCCGGGACATCTGTCTGCAACGGTGTCTCCTCGCCAAACCAGACCTCACGCTGCAGAAAGCCATTGAGGAGGCCGTGGCCTCGGAAGCTGCTGATCCTCAAGCCAGCAGCCCACGTCTTGCTAGGAAGCCAGTTCCAGTGCATCATGAAGAGGCCAGCAGTGATGAGGCATCCTCCAGTGAAGACGATGACGTGCACCAGATAAAGCGGGAGCGCAGGAAGTTCCAACAGAAGTCCAAAGGTCAATCGGAATATGCCGGCTGCGGAGGCAACCATTCCCGTGCCAAGTGTCGATTCAGAGATGCCATCTGTCGGAAGTGTTCCAGAAGGGGCCACATTGCTAAGGTCTGCCGATTGGCTCCGTCCGGCACCCCCCCTTCACTGCCTCACAAGTCCAAGTCTTCACTCCAGTCCGCCAAGGAAAGCTGTTTCGCTCTCACCAACTGCCACTGCCCGTCTGGAACCACTATTGGCCAAACCGACTCGCCTACGCGACGCAAGCTAAACGTCACGGTGCTCATTGAAGGAGCTCCATGTGACATGGAGATTGACACTGGGTCTGCCCTGTCCATCCTGTCTTGGAGCACCATCAAAAGACTGGTACCCAGAGTGTCTAAAAGGCAACTCGACTCTCACCGTGTACACCTGAGAGACTACCAGGGAAACAACATTCCCGTGGTAGGCGTTGGCCGGTTCCAGATCACCTTCAAGGATTTTTCAGGCCTGCTCTGACTGGTGGTGGTCGAAGGTCAGCGGCCAAGCCTCCTAGGGCTAGACTGGTTTGATGGAAGTCACCAGCATCAACTGCATCTCTAACGCAGAGACTGAGGATCTGGTCAAAGACTTTGCTGAGGTTTTTGACGGCACTTGGGGCAATATACAGGTACGCCCATCTCCTTTAGCCTTGATCCACAAGTCGCCCCCATCAAGCTAAAGCCACGCCGGGTTCCCTTTGCTCTCAAGGCTAAGGTGGATGAACAATTGGACAAGCTGATCGCCCAAGGAGTTTTGGAGCCAGTTGACCACGCCAAGTGGGAAACCTCCATCATCACGCCTGTCAAGCCGGATGGGTTGGTGAGAATCTGCGCCGACTACAAGTGCACAATCAACAAGGCACTTCAGCAGCACGCTTACCCGGTTCCTATTGTTCAACACCTGCTGCGTTCCTTGGATGAGGGTAAGGTCTTTGCTAAGCTGAACCTTGCCCAAGCCCATCAACAACTGCCCGTTGATGATGCCACCGCTGAAGCCCCGACAATCGTCACCCACCGAGGGGCATTCTGTTGCCGCCGTTTGTAGTTCAGCCCTTTCTGTGTCCCCTGTTTGCATTTCACCATCTTCTCCTCTGAGTGACCCCACTGTTTCTTTGTTCTTCCTTTTGCTACGAACATACCCATAAAAGCCTTTTTTGTTGCTTTTAACCTCTCTAGCAAGCCTGAGTTCATTCTGTGCTTTTGCTTTTCTGACTTTGTGTCTACACGTGCTGGCTATTTGTTTGAATTCCTCTTTGGTGGTTTCCCCCCTTTTCCATTTTTTGTACACATCCTTTTTTAATCTTAATTCAGTTAAAAGTTCTTTAGATAGCCACCCTGGCTTCTTTAGGCACCTTCCATGTTTCCGTCTCATTGGTATTGCCTGACGTTGTGCTTTTAGTATCTCCCTCTTAACAAACTCCCAGCCATCATGAACTCCCTTTCCTTTTAGTATTACTGTCCATGGGATCTCACCCAGCACTTCCCTAAGTTTTATGAAGTCGGCTTTCTTAAAGTCAAGAAATTGAGTCCTAGTATGCTTGGCTGCTCCTTTCCGCTGTATAGTAAACTTCAGAAGAGCATGATCACTCGCGCCTAATGATCCTTCCACTTCTACCCCACTAACCAGGTCATCAATATTGGTTAGGACCAGATCTAAAATGGCTGTTCCTCTTGTTGCTTCTCCCACTTTCTGGACAATGAAGTTGTCTGCAAGGCCAGTGAGGAATCTGTTTGACCGTATGCTCTTGGCTGAGTTTGACATCCAACAAATATGTGGGTAATTGAAGTCCCCCATTACTACTAACTCCCTTCCTGTTGCATGCTTGGCCATCTGTTCCAGGAAGGCATCATCTATGTCCTCCGTTTGGCTTGGGGATCTATAGTAAACTCCCACAATGAGGTCACTGTTATTCTTCTCTCCCTTAATTTTGACCCAAATGCTCTCACTTTGACATTGAGGTTCTAAATCTTGGATCTCTTCACAGGTATACACATCCCTGACATATAACGCCACTCCTCCTCCTTTCTTGTCTGGTCTGTTTCTCTGAAATAGATTGTATCCCCCCATTATTACATTCCAATCGTGGGACTTATCCCACCAGGTTTCAGTGATGCCTATTATGTCATATTTAGTTTGTTGTACCAAGAGCTCAAGCTCATCTTGTTTATTTCCCATGCCTTGCAAATTAGTGTACAGACATTGAAGTCCATTAATCATTCCCCCGTGTCTCTTATTTAAGGATTTTTTCCTCCCACCACTAGGTCTGCGTGCTGTTTGCTCCATTTGGTCTATGACATTTGGATGATCATCTTCATCAATTGATGGACTCCTACCTTCAGGAGCACTGTCTCCCTCCCCCACATTAGTCAGTTTAAAGCCCTCCTGATGAGGTTTCTGAGATTCTTGGCAAAAACATTTCTCCCAACCGTTGTGAGGTGCAGCCCATCACTTGCCAGAAGTCCATCTTCAAGAAACTGCAGTCCGTGATCTAAGAATCCAAACCGTTCCTGTTTACACCATTTGCGAAGCCAGCTGTTCACTTCCACTATTTTCCCCTCTCTCCCTGGGCCACGTCGTTCAACTGGGAGGACAGATGAGATGACAATTTGTGCATTTAGTTGCTTCAATTTCCTGCCGAGGGCCTCGTAGTCTCTTTTGATTTCTGGAGGCTATTGCTTGCAGTGTCATTGGTTCCCACATGAACCAAGAGGAAGGGGTATTTGTCAGTGGGTTTTATGATTCCTTGCAGTCGTTCAGTTACATCTTGGATCTTAGCCCCGGGGAGGCAGCACACTTCCCGAGACATCTTGTCAGGCCCACAGATCACTGCTTCTGTTCCCCTCAGTAGGGAATCCCCTATCACCACTACACGCCTCCTCTTAGGTTTGGTCGGGGTTCTTCCGTGAGCTGTCCGTTCCAAGGTCGCCTGCACATTCCCTGAGGACTGACTTTGCTGCTCGTCTTCATATACCTGATCGACTGTAATGAGGGAGAGATCCTCAAATGGAGTCTGCTCTTCGTCTTCCATGCTAGGGGAGAGGACCTCAAAGTGATTGTGTATTTCTAAACAATCAGAGCGAACCCTGGGCCTCCTACTTCTTTGAGTCACGTTTCTCCATATATCTGGCTCCTGTGTTGGTGAACTAGCCTCCTTCTCAGGGGAGTCCCCTGTCTCCTCCTTGGTGGAGACGGTGTGCTCTGTTGCTTCCAAGAAGAGCTCCAGCTCTCTAATTCTTTGGAGCGTAGCTACACGTTCCTCCAGTTGCTGGACTTTGTCTTTTAAGAGGGCAATCAACATGCAATTGCTACAGGTAAAGCTGCCTGCAACCTTTGGCAAGATGGCAAACATTGCGCAGGAACCGCAGGCGACTGCAGCTGTTCCCTCACCCTCCATCTTGAGAATGTGTCATTGGGGGTGGCTACAGCGGTCCTCCATCATAAAAAGCGTGAAGACAGGACAAATAATTCCTTCCACAAAAAAACCCTAGGTCTCCCCCAACAAACGTTTGAGACTAGCTCCCCTAAATCTACACGATGGATCAAACTGCGCGCGCTGCTGCCCTGCAAGCTCTGATAAGCTCTTCCCACAGCTAATCACCTGCCTCAACAGAAACCCTGTCCCCTCTGACCTTTGCATAGGGAGAACAGCTAATCAGCCACAAAGAATCACACACACACAAGAAAACCCTTTTTGCTACTTCTTCAACTGCTGCCCTGCTAGGTCTGATAAGCTCCTCCCACAGCTAATCACCTTCCTCAACAGAAACCCTGCCCCCTCTGACCTTTGCACAGGGAGAACAGCTAATCAGCCACAAAGAAACACACACACACAAGAAAACCTTTTTTGCTCCTTCTTCAACTGCTGCCCTGCTAGGTCTGATAAGCTCCTCCCACAGCTAATCCCCTGCCTCAACAGAAACCCTGCCCCCTCTGACCTTTGCAAAGGGAGAACAGCTAATCAGCCACAAAGAAACACACACACACAAGAAAACCCTTTTTGCTCCTTCTTCAACTGCTGCCCTGCTAGGTCTGATAAGCTCCTCCCACAGCTAATCACCTTCCTCAACAGAAACCCTGTCCCCTCTGACCTTTGCACAGGGAGAACAGCTAATCAGCCACAAAGAAACACACACACACAAGAAAACCTTTTTTGCTCCTTCTTCAACGGCTGCCCTGCTAGGTCTGATAAGCTCCTCCCACAGCTAATCCCCTGCCTCAACAGAAACCCTGCCCCCTCTGACCTTTGCAAAGGGAGAACAGCTAATCAGCCACAAAGAAACACACACACACACACACACACACACACAAGAAAACCCTTTTTGCTCCTTCTTCAACTGCTGCCCTGCTCATTGATGTTTTGTAATGTGTTCCTAATGTTGTACACCACCCTGAAATCTTTTGCTAAAAGATTATTAAAAAATTGAATTATTAATAATAATATTTCACTCATGCACTTGCAAAGAGGTTGGATACAGTTGGCTGGAAGTGCTGTAAAAATGATACATGGAGCAAGAGCAGCTTAGTTCCCATCTGGTTTATAGAAGAATAGAATAGTGGGAAAACATTCCTGTTACAGGATAAATAATACATTGAAAAAAGGCAGTTTAGAGCCTGGTTCTTACGCATTCTTATTGTGAAGTGAGTGAGTTCAGTGAGTCTTCTTCCCAAGAAAGTGGTTTTTGGCTTGTGGTGCTCATCTAGATTAGGAGGAGAGAGCTAAGAACCAGCATTTCTCTTAGAGGAAATTCTGTGTATGTGTTGTGGGCAAGAGGCACCCTCAACCTTGAGACTGATGTGAAGTGCCATAATTTCACCACCAGCAGACAAGACAAATAACATATTTGCTGGCAGGAGACAAACTGTAGCAGAACAGAAATGGTGCTGCATGCAACAAATAAGAGGTTAGGATAGAAAACGATACCCAAGCAGCCCAGTCTCACTCTCCCTTTCATACATTGAATCACCTGGGTATGGAGGGGGAAGGGATGCACAGAGCTCATAAACATAATCAATGTAGCCTACATTTATCAATTGAGAGCATAATGAATGTGGTTTGATGATAGGCATGTTAGAAGGTACATTAGTCATCCCAAGCTGACAAAATCCAAAACTGCGATCTAAATTGGATTTATTTATTTACTTACTTACGCAAAGCAAGTAACATGTAAACAAGTTACATAGACTGCCCTATAAATTCACTCTTTGGAAGGCTCTTCAATATACACTGGTAAAACACAATATTAAAAACAGCTCTCTCATTTTGCATTTCATTCTCAGTGTAAATAGAATAGTAGCAAGGAAAATAAATATTTATGGAGCTTTGTAAAAAAAAAAAGGTAATACTTATAAAATTATAAAACTATTTCTTATATGAGCAAAAAGAGCATCTTAGCTTTCTTCCCAATAATCTTCTGTAACAGAAAGCGAATTAAGTGGTGGGGTGAGAAACACTTCACTAGTAATGCACACTGGAAGGAGGAAGGATAGAGAAAGGATTTTGCCAAGAAGCAAGGCAGACCCCCTGTCTCACAAAGGAGGGCTATCTAGTCCCCCTCCCCAATTACCTGACCCTGGCATAGCCCAAACGTGTTCAAAGTTCATCAGAATCTCTCCCTCTGAAACAAGCTATTTACACCTGCTTCCTGACACTGTGTCACAATGGAATTATTTGGAGGTGGGTCTACCCAAAGGGGCAAGTCACCTCTGTGGCCTGTGAGTCCACCCTCACTCTTTGAGTAAACAAACTGGAGGTGTGCCATGAGAATACTCAGAGTGACGAATCCCAAGACTGAACTGTGGGGCTCTGGGTTTGTCGGTGGTGACCAGCTCCGCATTGTAGTCAGGGGGTCCTGGTGTATAGTTCTTGCTGGAGGAAGCAAACCTTTGGGAGATGCTGTAGGATGGCTGGTGGCACAGGTAAACATCTGGTTCAGGTATGGTATTCATTGCCGGGCCAGGCCCTCTCACCAGGTCTTTAGCATAGCCCCACACAGAGGCACTGGATGCCATTGAGAGGCAGGGAGCTGCAGGTTTGACAGGCAGCTTTGGACGCAGTGTCTGTGGAAGGGTGTATTGGTTGGGTGCTGGGTTTGGGCTGCTCACCCAGTAGTGCGTTCGAAGGCCCATAGTGTACGCTGGTGCATTCGACTCTTCAAGTGGGTGTATCTTCTCCACGTAGTACTCATTTGGGGCAGGCGTACAAGATATAACTGCAAGCCAAGAGCAGATAGGAGGTGACACCCCTCACTTGGTGCTCCCCACTGTCGAGCATGTGGATAAACCTGTGGATACTGTTGGGAATCAAGCCTTTATCAGGACAAACTGGCAACTCTCCAGGCACCTGGCTTGATCTCCTGATGACCTCCCTGTCTGCATTGCTAGGTCGCGATAGGCGATCCTTCTCAGCGTGAGAAGAACACACCCCTCTTTCCTGCCCCCCCCGGCAGGGGAAAGAGATAGACAGAAACGTATTTACATGCCTTTATTTCTGTCTTTGCAGCGTTACAGAAAAACACGACTGCTCTCTTCAAACTCCAACAGCCGAGAGACAAACTCCACCTGTACTTCCTGTACAGCTCATATTACACTCTCAGCTAATTCCGGCGCCCTCTGCACTGTGAATTGACTGTCCCTCTGTTTCCCATGGAACAGTCCCAACATCCCCATTATGTTTTGCTTTCAAGCTACCAGCTCGCGGCCGCATTGCTTCTATATCGTAACATACTCCCCCATATGAATCAATGTGCGCTGCGAGCAAAGCGTGATCCAGAGAAGAAAACAAACAGTTGTTATACATATAACACTCCCCTGTTGTTTCAGTTCCACCCTTGGAACTACCCGCCACTGGTTTCCCCAGTGTACCTCTCTGGTAGTCTGACTTCCAAGGAATGAGTGCATCTGCATTACCTTGGCTAGGGAATGTAGTGTTACACTTAGCAACTCCCTGTTGTGTCTTTGTCTCTGACTTAGACACAGCTTCAACCTGTCTTGACTTGTCAACAATAGTAACACATGCAACAGCTAAGTTAGCAAACTCTTTTGAATATCTCTTGGGTGGTACACCCTTTGTAACTCTCTCAGACCTACGTATGAGGTGCTGATCCTCTTTGCTCACTGGTTCAGTCTCAGGACTCTTTGGAGAACCAGTTCCAATAGTAAACAGTGGTTCATCCTTCATTTGTGAAGGTCTAGCCATTGTGTGAGATTTCCTCTCAATGACTGTGTCAACTGAGCTCTTTGAGCTATCACTGTCACTCTGAGTACCACTGTAATCAGTAAAATCATCATCAACATCTGAATTGTCCTCAGTGGGAAATGTGTGAACAATTACTCTCTCCTGTTCAGGAGCACTCTCTAGAAATTTTCTGAGAATCACCTGACCAGATTCAGACAAAATTACTCTGTAGAGACCCTTTTCATAACCCACAAAAATGCCTCTAGCATTCTTTACTCCACCTGGAGCTTCTGTCTTCACATGAGACCCAAAAACCTTAAAATGGGCAACACAAGGTTTTCTACGGAACAGCTTCTCAAAAGGAGAACTTCCCAAATCTTTTGAAACCTTTCTCAATCAAGACTAACAATAACACAATATCGACTCCGCCCAATACTCATGTGGCAAATGTGAACTCAGCAATTGTGCCTTCATGCCGTTTTACAATTCTTTGTTCACTTGCACACAGACACTTCTGTTCCATGCTTCTGCAGAAACAGCAGTCTTGTGTCTTGTGCCTTATCCCTTTCTTATCCAGGAAATCCTGAAAATCCTGTAAAAGAAAAACTGGCTTTTCATCTGTGAAAAGACAATCAATGTTAGCATTATGAACATTCTTAACCTTGTCACAAAATTCTTTAAACCTTTCTAAGGCTTCTTGTGGTTTCTGCAATATATATACCCACACATAATGAGAGAAATAATCCACACACACAAGATAATATCTTGCATTGCCTCTAGATGGTGCTAGAGGACCAATCACATCAGCATACACTCGCTGAAAAGCTTTGATTACTTGCGTCGTCTTCTGGACGTTTTTTTTGGGGGGGGGGGAGTTATTTGTCCTGTCTTCAAGCTTTTTATCATGGAGGACCTCTGTAGCCACCCCCAACGACACGATCTCAAGATGGAAGGGGAGGGAACAGCTGCAGTCGCCTGCAATTCCTGCGCAATGTTTGCCATCTTGCCAAAGGTTGCAGGCAGGTTTACCTGCAGCAATTGCATGTTGATTGCCCTTTTAAAAGACAAAGTCCAGCAACTGGAGGAACGTGTAGCTACGCTCCAAAGAATTAGAGAGCTGGAGCTCTTCTTGGAAGCAACAGAGCACACCGTCTCCACCAAGGAGGAGACAGGGGACTCCCCTGAGAAGGAGGCTAGTTCACCAACACAGGAGCCAGATATATGGAGAAACGTGACTCAAAGAAGTAGGAGGCCCAGGGTTCACTCTGATTGTTTAGAAATACACAATCACTTTGAGGTCCTCTCCCCTAGCATGGAAGACGAAGAGCAGACTCCATTTGAGGATCTCTCCCTCATTACAGTCGATCAGGTATATGAAGACGAGGAGCAAAGTCAGTCCTCAGAGAATGTGCAGGCGACCTTGGAACGGACAGCTCACGGAAGAACCCCGACCAAACCCAAGAGGAGGCGTGTAGTGGTGATAGGGGATTCCCTACTGAGGGGAACAGAAGCAGTGATCTGTGGGCCTGACAAGATGTCACGGGAACTGTGCTGTCTCCCCGGGGCTAAGATCCAAGATGTAACTGAACGACTGCAAGGAATCATAAAACCCACTGACAAATACCCCTTCCTCTTGGTTCATGTGGGAACCAATGACACTGCAAGCAATAGCCTCCAGAAGATCAAAAGAGACTACGAGGCTCTCGGCAGGAAATTGAAGCAACTAAATGCACAAATTGTCATCTCGTCTGTCCTCCCAGTTGAACGACGTGGCCCAGGGAGAGAGGAGAAAATAGTGGAAGTGAACAGCTGGCTTCGCAAATGGTGTAAACAGGAACGGTTTGGATTCTTAGATCACGGACTGCAGTTTCTTGAAGATGGACTTCTGGCAAGTGATGGGCTGCACCTCACAACGGTTGGGAGAAATGTTTTTGCCAAAAATCTCAGAAACCTCATCAGGAGGGCTTTAAACTGACTAATGTGGGGGAGGGAGACAGTGCTCCTGAAGGTAGGAGACTATCAATGAATGAAGATGATCATCCAAATGTCATAGACCAAATGGAGCAAACAGCACGTGGACCTAGTGGTGGGAGGAAAAAATCCTTAAATAAGAGACACGGGGGAATGATTAATGGACGTCAATGTCTGTACACTAATGCGCAAAGCATGGGAAATAAACAAGATGAGCTTGAGCTCTTGGTACAGCAAACTAAATATGACATAATAGGCATCACTGAAACCTGGTGGGATAAGTCCCACGATTGGAATGTAATAATGGGGGGATACAATCTATTTCAGAGAAACAGACCAGACAAGAAAGGAGGAGGAGTGGCGTTATATGTCAGGGATGTGTATACCTGTGAAGAGATCCAAGATTTAGATCCTCAAAGCCAAAGTGAGAGCATTTGGGTCAAAATTAAGGGAGAGAAGAATAACAGAGACCTGATTGTGGGAGTTTACTATAGATCCCCAAGCCAAACGGAGGACATAGATGATGCCTTCCTGGAACAGATGGCCAAGCATGCAAAAGGAAGGGAGATAGTAGTAATGGTGGACTTCAATTACCCGGATATTTGTTGGACGTCAAACTCAGCCAAGAGCATAAGGTCAAACAGATTCCTCACTGGCCTTGCAGACAACTTCATTGTCCAGAAAGTGGGAGAAGCAACAAGAGGAACAGCCATTTTAGATCTGGTCCTAACCAATATTGATGACCTGGTTAGTGGGGTAGAAGTGGAAGGATCATTAGGCGCGAGTGATCATGCTCTTCTGAAGTTTACTATACAGCGGAAAGGAGCAGCCAAGCATACTAGGACTCAATTTCTTGACTTTAAGAAAGCCGACTTCATAAAACTTAGGGAAGTGCTGGGTGAGATCCCATGGACAGTAATACTAAAAGGAAAGGGAGTTCATGATGGCTGGGAGTTTGTTAAGAGGGAGATAGTAAAAGCACAACGTCAGGCAATACCAATGAGACGGAAACATGGAAGGTGCCTAAAAGAAGCCAGGGTGGCTATCTAAAGAACTTTTAACTGAATTAAGATTAAAAAAGGATGTGTACAAAAAATGGAAAAGGGGGGAAACCACCAAAGAGGAATTCAAGCAAATAGCCAGCACGTGTAGACACAAAGTCAGAAAAGCTAAAGCACAGAATGAACTCAGGCTTGCTAGAGAGGTTAAAAGCAACAAAAAAGGCTTTTATGGGTATGTTCGTAGCAAAAGGAAGAACAAAGAAACAGTGGGGTCACTCAGAGGAGAAGATGGTGAAATGCAAACAGGGGACACAGAAAGGGCTGAACTCCTCAATGCCTTCTTTGCCTCAGTCTTCTCCGATAAAGAAAACAATGCCCGACCTGAAGAATTTGGAGCAAATGATTCAGCAAAGGAAACACAGCCCAGAATAACTAAGGAGATAGTACAAGAATACTTGGCTAGTTTAGATGTATTCAAGTCTCCAGGGCCAGATGAACTGCATCCAAGAGTATTAAAAGAACTAGCAGGTGTGATCTCAGAACCACTGGCAGTCATCTTTGAGAATTCCTGGAGAACAGGCGAAGTCCCGGCAGAATGGAGGAGGGCTAATGTTGTCCCTATTTTCAAAAAGGGGAAAAGAGAGGACCCAAATAATTACCGCCCAGTCAGTCTGACATCAATACCAGGGAAGATTCTGGAGCAGATCATTAAGCAAACAGTCTGTGAGCACCTAGAAAGGAATGCTGTGATCACCAATAGTCAGCATGGATTTCTGAAAAATAAGTCATGTCAGACTAACCTGATCTCGTTTTTTGACAGAATTACAAGCCTGGTAGATGAAGGGAACGCAGTGGATGTAGCCTACCTTGATTTCAGCAAGGCATTTGACAAGGTGCCCCATGATATTCTTGTAAAGAAGCTGGTAAAATACGGTCTTGACTATGCTACCACTCAGTGGATTTGTAACTGGCTGACTGACCGAACCCAAAGGGTGCTCATCAATGGTTCCTCTTCATCCTGGAGAAGAGTGACTAGTGGGGTGCCACAGGGTTCTGTCTTGGGCCCGGTCTTATTCAACATCTTTATCAACGACTTGGATGATGGACTCAAGGGCATCCTGATCAAATTTGCAGATGACACCAAACTGGGAGGGGTGGCTAACACCCCAGAGGACAGGATCACACTTCAAAACGACCTTGACAGATTAGAGAACTGGGCAAAAACAAACAAGATGAATTTTAACAGGGAGAAATGTAAAGTATTGCACTTGGAAAAAAAAATGAGAGGCACAAATACAAGATGGGTGACACCTGGCTTGAGAGCAGTACATGTGAAAAGGATCTAGGAGTCTTGGTTGACCACAAACTTGACGTGAGCCAACAGTGTGACGCGGCAGCTAAAAAAGCCAATGCAATTCTGGGCTGCATCAATAGGAGTATAGCATCTAGATCAAGGGAAGTAATAGTGCCACTGTTTTCTGCTCTGGTCAGACCACACCTGGAGTACTGTGTCCAGTTCTGGGCACCACAATTCAAGAAGGACACTGACAAACTGGAACGTGTCCAGAGGAGGGCAACCAAAATGGTCAAAGGCCTGGAAACGATGCCTTATGAGGAACGGCTAAGGGAGCTGGGCATGTTTAGCCTGGAGAAGAGGAGGTTAAGGGGTGATATGATAGCCATGTTCAAATATATAAAAGGATGTCACATAGAGGAGGGAGAAAGGTTGTTTTCTGCTGCTCCAGAGAAGCGGACATGGAGCAATGGATCCAAACTACAAGAAAGAAGATTCCACCTAAACATTAGGAAGAACTTCCTGACAGTAAGAGCTGTTCGACAGTGGAATTTGCTGCCAAGGAGTGTGGTGGAGTCTCCTACTTTGGAGGTCTTTAAGCAGAGGCTTGACAACCATATGTCAGGAGTGCTCTGATGGTGTTTCCTGCTTGGCAGGGGGTTGGACTCGATGGCCCTTGTGGTCTCTTCCAACTCTATGATTCTATGATTCTATGATTCTACACACCTGCGAAAGAAATCATGTTAGATTCAGATGCATTACAATTTATGCAATCATTTTGATTAAAAGTCAACAAATACAGCCCATCTTTCTCTCTGGCAGAAAGATACAGCTCTCCATCTTTGAAGATTTTGCAGCTTTCTCTATCATAGGACAAAGTCAGTCCTTTCTTTGTGATCTGCGAAACACTCAGCAGATTGAACTTTACATCAGGAACCAAATACACATTGTTTATAGTCAAGTTCAGACTTTCAAGATGCACAGTTCCAAACCCGGTCGCTTTCAGCTCCTGGCCATTGGCCTGTTTCACAGTGAAGCTTTGCTTCTTAAATGTTGAAAACAGATCTCTGTGCGATGTCATGTGCTGTGTGCATCCCGTGTCAAGAACAAAAGCGTTCTCCGTTGAAAATGCGGCTTTTGTTGACAGCAATGCTTTTGCAGGTTTCTTTCTTTTTTAAAAAAAAAATTATTAGAGTTTCCAATTTTTACAAACAAAAAGAAAAAAGAACAAAAAAACCCAAAAACACATAAATTTCACAGCTTATTTTCTCATAACATCTTTCCCCGACCTCCTCATACCTCCCCTTCTTGTATATCCAATTCAGATTATTCATACAGCAAATCCTTATCTCAAGGCATTACAGCTTAAAAAGAAAAAGAAGAAAAAAAACACCGTATTTTCCTAGATTATTATAACTTTGAATAAAAGAAAACCATTTTATCAAATTCCTTTTACCATTACAGCTGAAAACCGCTTAATTTCAATCCAACATCATTCAACATTCCTTAATTTTGCAATATTTTTGTAAATAGTCCTTAAATTTTTCCCAATCTTCCTCTGCCGACTCTTCTCCCTGGTCACGGATTCTGCCAGCCATTTCTGCCAGTCCCATACAGTCAATCAGCTTCATCTGCCATTCTCCCAAAGTGGGCAAATCTTGCGTCTTCTAATACTTTGCAATAAGTATTCTTGCTGCTGTCGTTGCATACATAAAAAAAGTTCTGTCCTTCTTTGGCACCAATTGGCCAGGAGAAAGGCCTCTGGTTTTTTCAGGAAGGTATACTTAAATACCTTTTTCAGTTCATTATATATCATCTCCCAGAAAGCCTTAATCTTTGGGCACGTCCACCAAAGGTGAAAGAATGTACCTTCCATTTCTTTACATTTCCAACATTTGTTATCGGGCAAATGATAGATAGATTTTTGCGAGCTTGACTGGGGTCATGTACCACCTGTAAATCATTTTCATAATATTTTCTCTTAAGACATTACATGCCGTAAATTTCATTCCGGTGGTCCACAACTGTTCCCAGTCAGCAAAATTAATATTATGTCCAACATCTTGTGCCCATTTAATCATGACAGATTTAACCGTTTCATCCTGAGTATTCCATTTCAACAGCAAGTTATACATTTTTGACAAAATCTTGGTTTTGGGTTCTAACAGTTCTGTTTCCAGTTTAGTATTTTCCACCTGGAAGCCAACTTTTTTATCCAAATTGTAGGCCTCCATTATCTGATAATAATGGAGCCAATCTCTCACTTTACTTTTTAATTTCTCGAAACTCTATAATTTCAGTTTATCTCCTTCTTGTTCCGAAATTTCCCAATATTTCGGCCATTTGGCCTCCATATTGAGCTTTTTCTGGGCCTTTGCTTCCATCGGTGACAACCACCTTGGGGTTTTATTTTCAAGTAAATCTTTATATCTTATCCAGACATTAAACAATGCTCTTCTGACAATATGATTTTTAAATGCTTTATGTGCTTTAACCTTGTCATACCACAAGTATGCATGCCACCCAAAAACGTTATTAAAACCTTCTAAATCCAAAATGTCTGTGTTCTCAAGAAGCAGCCATTCTTTCAGCCAGCAAAATGCCGCTGATTCATAGTAGAGTTTAAAGTCTGGCAGGGCAAATCCACCTCTATCCTTTGCATCAGTTAATATTTTAAATTTTATTCTGGGCTTCTTGCCCTGCCAGACAAATCTAGAAATGTCTCTCTGCCACTTCTTGAAACAGTCCATTTTGTCCAAAATTTGCAATGATTGAAACAAAAATAACATTCTTGGCAATACATTCATCTTTATAACAGCAATTCGACCTAACAAGGAAAGCTTCAAGTTTGACCAAATTTCTAAATCTTTTTTAACTTCCGTCCAGCATTTTTCATAGTTATCTTTAAACAAATTTCCATTTTTAGCTGTCATATTAATCCCCAAGTATTTCACTTTCTTAACCACAGTCAAACCTGTTTCATTCTGGAACTTCTCTCTTTCCAATGATGTTAAGTTTTTCTCCAAAACCTTAGTTTTTAATTTGTTCAATTTAAATCCTGCCACCTGACCAAACTCTTGAATTAATTCTAATACTCTTTTGGTACTAGACTCTGGCTCCTGTAACGTCAAAACTAGGTTACCTGCAAATGCTCTCAATTTATATTGTTTAGCTCCGACCTGTATACCTTTAACCTGCCGGTCTCTTCTGATCATATTGAGCAGAACCTCCAGGACCGATATAAAAAGCAATGGGGAAATTGGGCACCCCTGTCGTGTTCCTTTTTCTATCTTAAATTGTTCCGTAACCACATTATTTACAATTAATTTAGCCTTTTGTTCAGAATATATTGCACCTATACCATTTTCAAAACCTTGGCCTACCCCCATACCCTGCAAGTTCTTTTTCATAAAACTCCAAGATATATTATCAAAGGCTTTCTCTGCATCCACGAATATCAAAACTGCTTTAGTGTTTATATTCACTTCTAACTTTTCCAAAATGTCAATTACGTTCCTCAGATTATCAGATAAATGTCTTCCCGGCAGAAAACCCGCTTGGTCCTTATGAATCTCTTCAATCAGTACTTTTTTCAGCCTCTTAGCCAAAATATCAGCAAAAATTTTGTAATCCACATTTAATAAGGATATGGGACGGTAGTTCTTAAGTTGAGTCTTTTCAGTCTCTGTTTTCGGTATAAGTGGTTCCTCTTCATCCTGGAGAAGAGTGACTAGTGGGGTGCCACAGGGTTCTGTCTTGGGCCCGGTCTTATTCAACATCTTTATCAACGACTTGGATGATGGACTCAAGGGCATCCTGATCAAATTTGCAGATGACACCAAACTGGGAGGGGTGGCTAACACCCCAGAGGACAGGATCACACTTCAAAACGACCTTGACAGATTAGAGAACTGGGCCAAAACAAACAAGATGAACTTTAACAGGGAGAAATGTAAAGTATTGCACTTGGGCAAAAAAAAATGAGAGGCACAAATACAAGATGGGGGACACCTGGCTTGAGAGCAGTACATGTGAAAAGGATCTAGGAGTCTTGGTTGACCACAAACTTGACATGAGCCAACAGTGTGACGCGACAGCTAGAAAAGCCAATGCAATTCTGGGCTGCATCAATAGGAGTATGGCATCTAGATCAAGGGAAGTAATAGTGCCACTGTATTCTGCTCTGGTCAGACCTCACCTGGAGTACTGTGTCCAGTTCTGGGCACCACAGTTCAAGAAGGACACTGACAAACTGGAACGTGTCCAGAGCAGGGCAACCAAAATGGTCAAAGGCCTGGAAACGATGCCTTATGAGGAACGGCTAAGGGAGCTGGGCATGTTTAGCCTGGAGAAGAGGAGGTTAAGGGGTGATATGATAGCCATGTTCAAATATATAAAAGGATGTCACATAGAGGAGGGAGAAAGGTTGTTTTCTGCTGCTCCAGAGAAGCGGACATGGAGCAATGGATCCAAACTACAAGAAAGAAGATTCCACCTAAACATTAGGAAGAACTTCCTGACAGTAAGAGCTGTTCGACAGTGGAATTTGCTGCCAAGGAGTGTGGTGGAGTCTCCTACTTTGGAGGTCTTTAAGCAGAGGCTTGACAACCATATGTCAGGAGTGCTCTGATGGTGTTTCCTGCTTGGCAGGGGGTTGGACTCGATGGCCCTTGTGGTCTCTTCCAACTCTATGATTCTATGATTCTATGATTCTACACACCTGCGAAAGAAATCATGTTAGATTCAGATGCATTACAATTTATGCAATCATTTTGATTAAAAGTCAACAAATACAGCCCATCTTTCTCTCTGGCAGAAAGATACAGCTCTCCATCTTTGAAGATTTTGCAGCTTTCTCTATCATAGGACAAAGTCAGTCCTTTCTTTGTGATCTGCGAAACACTCAGCAGATTGAACTTTACATCAGGAACCAAATACACATTGTTTATAGTCAAGTTCAGACTTTCAAGATGCACAGTTCCAAACCCGGTCGCTTTCAGCTCCTGGCCATTGGCCTGTTTCACAGTGAAGCTTTGCTTCTTAAATGTTGAAAACAGATCTCTGTGCGATGTCATGTGCTGTGTGCATCCCGTGTCAAGAACAAAAGCGTTCTCCGTTGAAAATGCGGCTTTTGTTGACAGCAATGCTTTTGCAGGTTTCTTTCTTTTTTTAAAAAAAAATTATTAGAGTTTCCAATTTTTACAAACAAAAAGAAAAAAGAACAAAAAAACCCAAAAACACATAAATTTCACAGCTTATTTTCTCATAACATCTTTCCCCGACCTCCTCATACCTCCCCTTCTTGTATATCCAATTCAGATTATTCATACAGCAAATCCTTATCTCAAGGCATTACAGCTTAAAAAGAAAAAGAAGAAAAAAAACACCGTATTTTCCTAGATTATTATAACTTTGAATAAAAGAAAACCATTTTATCAAATTCCTTTTACCATTACAGCTGAAAACCGCTTAATTTCAATCCAACATCATTCAACATTCCTTAATTTTGCAATATTTTTGTAAATAGTCCTTAAATTTTTCCCAATCTTCCTCTGCCGACTCTTCTCCCTGGTCACGGATTCTGCCAGCCATTTCTGCCAGTCCCATACAGTCAATCAGCTTCATCTGCCATTCTCCCAAAGTGGGCAAATCTTGCGTCTTCTAATACTTTGCAATAAGTATTCTTGCTGCTGTCGTTGCATACATAAAAAAAGTTCTGTCCTTCTTTGGCACCAATTGGCCAGGAGAAAGGCCTCTGGTTTTTTCAGGAAGGTATACTTAAATACCTTTTTCAGTTCATTATATATCATCTCCCAGAAAGCCTTAATCTTTGGGCACGTCCACCAAAGGTGAAAGAATGTACCTTCCATTTCTTTACATTTCCAACATTTGTTATCGGGCAAATGATAGATAGATTTTTGCGAGCTTGACTGGGGTCATGTACCACCTGTAAATCATTTTCATAATATTTTCTCTTAAGACATTACATGCCGTAAATTTCATTCCGGTGGTCCACAACTGTTCCCAGTCAGCAAAATTAATATTATGTCCAACATCTTGTGCCCATTTAATCATGACAGATTTAACCGTTTCATCCTGAGTATTCCATTTCAACAGCAAGTTATACATTTTTGACAAAATCTTGGTTTTGGGTTCTAACAGTTCTGTTTCCAGTTTAGTATTTTCCACCTGGAAGCCAACTTTTTTATCCAAATTGTAGGCCTCCATTATCTGATAATAATGGAGCCAATCTCTCACTTTACTTTTTAATTTCTCGAAACTCTATAATTTCAGTTTATCTCCTTCTTGTTCCGAAATTTCCCAATATTTCGGCCATTTGGCCTCCATATTGAGCTTTTTCTGGGCCTTTGCTTCCATCGGTGACAACCACCTTGGGGTTTTATTTTCAAGTAAATCTTTATATCTTATCCAGACATTAAACAATGCTCTTCTGACAATATGATTTTTAAATGCTTTATGTGCTTTAACCTTGTCATACCACAAGTATGCATGCCACCCAAAAACGTTATTAAAACCTTCTAAATCCAAAATGTCTGTGTTCTCAAGAAGCAGCCATTCTTTCAGCCAGCAAAATGCCGCTGATTCATAGTAGAGTTTAAAGTCTGGCAGGGCAAATCCACCTCTATCCTTTGCATCAGTTAATATTTTAAATTTTATTCTGGGCTTCTTGCCCTGCCAGACAAATCTAGAAATGTCTCTCTGCCACTTCTTGAAACAGTCCATTTTGTCCAAAATTTGCAATGATTGAAACAAAAATAACATTCTTGGCAATACATTCATCTTTATAACAGCAATTCGACCTAACAAGGAAAGCTTCAAGTTTGACCAAATTTCTAAATCTTTTTTAACTTCCGTCCAGCATTTTTCATAGTTATCTTTAAACAAATTTCCATTTTTAGCTGTCATATTAATCCCCAAGTATTTCACTTTCTTAACCACAGTCAAACCTGTTTCATTCTGGAACTTCTCTCTTTCCAATGATGTTAAGTTTTTCTCCAAAACCTTAGTTTTTAATTTGTTCAATTTAAATCCTGCCACCTGACCAAACTCTTGAATTAATTCTAATACTCTTTTGGTACTAGACTCTGGCTCCTGTAACGTCAAAACTAGGTTACCTGCAAATGCTCTCAATTTATATTGTTTAGCTCCGACCTGTATACCTTTAACCTGCCGGTCTCTTCTGATCATATTGAGCAGAACCTCCAGGACCGATATAAAAAGCAATGGGGAAATTGGGCACCCCTGTCGTGTTCCTTTTTCTATCTTAAATTGTTCCGTAACCACATTATTTACAATTAATTTAGCCTTTTGTTCAGAATATATTGCACCTATACCATTTTCAAAACCTTGGCCTACCCCCATACCCTGCAAGTTCTTTTTCATAAAACTCCAAGATATATTATCAAAGGCTTTCTCTGCATCCACGAATATCAAAACTGCTTTAGTGTTTATATTCACTTCTAACTTTTCCAAAATGTCAATTACGTTCCTCAGATTATCAGATAAATGTCTTCCCGGCAGAAAACCCGCTTGGTCCTTATGAATCTCTTCAATCAGTACTTTTTTCAGCCTCTTAGCCAAAATATCAGCAAAAATTTTGTAATCCACATTTAATAAGGATATGGGACGGTAGTTCTTAAGTTGAGTCTTTTCAGTCTCTGTTTTCGGTATAAGTGGTTCCTCTTCATCCTGGAGAAGAGTGACTAGTGGGGTGCCACAGGGTTCTGTCTTGGGCCCGGTCTTATTCAACATCTTTATCAACGACTTGGATGATGGACTCAAGGGCATCCTGATCAAATTTGCAGATGACACCAAACTGGGAGGGGTGGCTAACACCCCAGAGGACAGGATCACACTTCAAAACGACCTTGACAGATTAGAGAACTGGGCCAAAACAAACAAGATGAACTTTAACAGGGAGAAATGTAAAGTATTGCACTTGGGCAAAAAAAAATGAGAGGCACAAATACAAGATGGGGGACACCTGGCTTGAGAGCAGTACATGTGAAAAGGATCTAGGAGTCTTGGTTGACCACAAACTTGACATGAGCCAACAGTGTGACGCGACAGCTAGAAAAGCCAATGCAATTCTGGGCTGCATCAATAGGAGTATGGCATCTAGATCAAGGGAAGTAATAGTGCCACTGTATTCTGCTCTGGTCAGACCTCACCTGGAGTACTGTGTCCAGTTCTGGGCACCACAGTTCAAGAAGGACACTGACAAACTGGAACGTGTCCAGAGCAGGGCAACCAAAATGGTCAAAGGCCTGGAAACGATGCCTTATGAGGAACGGCTAAGGGAGCTGGGCATGTTTAGCCTGGAGAAGAGGAGGTTAAGGGGTGATATGATAGCCATGTTCAAATATATAAAAGGATGTCACATAGAGGAGGGAGAAAGGTTGTTTTCTGCTGCTCCAGAGAAGCGGACACGGAGCAATGGATCCAAACTACAAGAAAGAAAATTCCACCTAAACATTAGGAAGAACTTCCTGACAGTAAGAGCTGTTCGACAGTGGAATTTGCTGCCAAGGAGTGTGGTGGAGTCTCCTACTTTGGAGGTCTTTAAGCAGAGGCTTGACAACCATATGTCAGGAGTGCTCTGATGGTGTTTCCTGCTTGGCAGGGGGTTGGACTCAATGGCCCTTGTGGTCTCTTTCAACTCTATGATTCTATGATTCTATGAAATTTTGGTAGCAATTTCTCCTTTGCATATATCACCAAGCCTCTCTTTTTAACTTTGTCATACGAAATAAATTCTTGTCCCAATCTCTTATTAATAAGCATTTTCCTGTGTAGCCTCATTACATGTGTTTCTTTTAAACAAATCAAGTCCAATTGTTCTTTCCTTAATACATGAAAAACAGATTTCCTCTTCCGAGGGGAATTCAGTCCATTACAATTCCAGGTTAAAAGTTGCAGAGCCATGGTAAGTTACTTAGCTTTCCCTCCAACTGCACCGAGTTGTTGTTGTTCTTCTGTCGGTGGTGTGTCTTTCCCTGGGCCCGGGAATCCAAATGACAAGTTTGCTATGTCTAGAATTCCTTTTCCTGATGCAGTCAGCTCCTCTCCTGATTCCACTTCCTTCTGTAAGTCCTCCTCGTGATCTTTCAGAAACTTGTCTTTATCATTCACTGTCCTTATTCTTATTTTCCTTCCTTTGTATTTAAAAGATAAACCTTGGGGAAATTCCCACCTGAAGAGTATTTTATTTCTTCTAAGTAGGCCGACAAGATCTTTATAATAAGCCCTTATATCCAAAATGTGTTTAGGTATATCCTTGAAGGACTCAACAAATGAGCCTTCAATTTCCAAGGTTCTTTGGTAGTGCAGATTCAAGATTTTATCTCTTTCTTCTTTTGTTCTTAAGGTGATCAAACAATCTCTTGCTCTGTTCTTTCCTTGTCTTTTGCGGAGTCTAAATGCACTCACTATCTTGAATTCATCTTTCCCCAGGTCTTGTTGCCAAAAGTCTGTGAATTCCTTTGTAAGGAAGTCTATCAAGTTGTCTTTCTCACTTTCAGGTACTGCTCTAATTCTTAGGTTTCTCTCCTTTCTTTGTAATTCAATCATAGACAGTGTCAGGTCATGATCCTCTAATTTCTTATATACCGGTGGTATCTTCTCTTGAATAGCAGTTGCAATATCCTTAGCTTCCTCTGCAATCTGTCGAGTCGAGGCCGATTCCTCTAATAGTTTTTCAATGGACTGTGTATTGGAGTTCACCTTGTTCCTCAGTTCATTAATACTTGGAGTGTTCAAATCTATTTTTGCTGAGGCCCCAGCTACTTGTTTATTTGTCTCTGCAACCTGTTTGGCTAATTTTTCCAAAGATGCATCAATTTTGCCAAGTGCCTGAGCCAATAGCTCTTCAGATGACATAGCTTTTGATTTTACTTGCGAAGCAGCAGCTCCTACTGTGCCTGCCGCTCCAGATGTTGAGGCCCTTCTCTGAAAAGTAATATCAGTCTTGTATTGTCTGCCGGATCTGGTAGTTTTATCCTGTATGCCACTCACCAGCTCTATCTTCCCTTTCCCATCTGCCATAACAAGCCCAAGGTCAGTCACACGCTTGGTGAGTTTGTTTTGCAAAGTAATTTTCCAGAGCTTGGTAACTTGATGACAAAATAGTTGTTACAACGTAGTCTCCTCTAGGGGGACACCCTTCCAACTTCACTATGCAACTGTTAAAAACAAGTATAGTTCTTAAAAGTTCCAATATCCCTCAAAAGCCAGAGTTTCAATGCTTTTAGAAAAGTTTCAGTGTCTCTAAAAAGTTACTTTATAGTCAAAGGCAGATCTATAAACACTGTATCTTTCTCAAAGTGTCAATATTCTTTACCCTTAACATGCAGACAATTCTTCCCACTGGTCGACCTTCCCTGTCATAGGCAGTCCGTTCCCAGATTTCCGAGACAGCAGAAATATATTTACACCCTCTTTTCTTGCAGGTAAAATAATGCTCGGTTCTCCCCCCTCCACTCCTGCAAACCGGAGGGGAGTCGTCTTTTTTGGTGCTGGATTTGACCTTTAAAAGTCGTCTTTCAGGGTTACAGCTTTACAGTCTCTTTACTTTAATCTATTTACAAGTCGGAAGAGGCAGACTTCCTGTTTGTGCCTTTCCCGTTTCGGTGCCAAATTAACTAAATTTTTCTTCCAATTACTTGCTTACTCCTACTCACGGGTAGTTGCTTTAGCTTCCAATTGTCCAGAAAGAAATCAGCGCTCTCCGCGCCACACACTCCCTTTCCGTTCCGGAGCCTTTAAAAAGGGGGGCGCAAACGGAGCCCGCCGAGTCTCCAAGTTCTCAGGCTTCCCCGCCTGAGATTTCTTCGGGTCCCGCTTCGCCGCAGCGGTCAGACCCTGTCCCCGTGGAGCCGATTCCCTCCGGAGCTCAGAGGGAATCCGCCATTTGTCGCTGGTGCTGACCGGAAGTCTTTTGCAGGTTTCACCTGGGACTTCGTACGACTTTTGCCTGACGCTTCAGGCTTTGCAGAGCTCCCCTTAGCTCCTTTGTGTTGACATGGCTTCTTACAATTCCGCTGAAGATGCCTAGTCTGTCCACAATTGAAACAATGGACAACGTTCAAAGCAACAGCCTGTTCTTCACTAGCAATAGCAGTGGGGGTGTCAGAACTCCGAGCTTCTCTCCCCCTGTCTTTGACATCTATTGCAGCAAGGCGATCTTTCTCATTGAGAATCACGGCGCAGATTCTCTCCGTCGTGAGTTCTGCGGCAAGTAGAGAACCAAGCTGACTTGCAACCGTTTTATAATAATAATAATAATAATAATAATAATAATAATAATAATAAATTTTATTTATATCCCGCCCTTCCCCAGCCGAAGCCGGGCTCAGGGCGGCTAACAACAATCAAATAATCAAACAGTAAAATAGTTACACAATCTAAAAATATTTCATTATAAAAATTAATTAAATCAAATTGAAGGCAACCAATTAAGCAAAATTATGTGCAGGTTGCCAGAGGAGGGAGTCAGGCTGCGCCCTGACCAAAGGCCTGGTGGAACAACTCTGTCTTGCAGGCCCTGCGGAAAGATGTCAGGTCCCGCAGGGCCCTAGTCTCTTGTGACAGAGCATTCCACCAGATTGGGGCCACAGCCGAGAAGGCCCTGGCTCTAGTTGAGGCCAGCCTAACCTCTCTGAGGCCTGGGACCTTGAGGATGTTATTATTGGCAGACTTTAGGTTTCTCTGTGGGGCATACCAGGAGAGGCGGTCCCGTAGGTACGAGGGTCCTAGGCCGTATAGGGCTTTAAAGGTTAAAACCAGCACTCTATAAACACTGTATCTTTCTCCTGTACTCCACCGGGAGCCAGTGCAGCTGGTATAGTACCGGGTGAATGTGATCTCGCAGCGAAGACCCCATAAGGAGTCTCGCCACGGCATTCTGCACCCGCTGGAGTTTCTGGGTCAGTCTCAAGGGCAGCCCCACGTAGAGCGAGTTACAATAATCCAGTCTGGAGGTGACCGTCGCATGGATCACAGTGGCTAGGTCAGGGCGAGAGAGATAAGGGGCCAACTGCTTAGCTTGGCGGAGATGAAAAAATGCCGCCTTTGTTATAGCTGTAATCTGCACCTCCATGGAGAGGGAGGTGTCGAAGATTACACCCAAACTCTTAACGGACGATGCTGGCACTAATTGCACCCCCGCAAGAGATGGGAGTTGCCCCCTCAATCCCATATCGCCCCGTCCCAGCCAGAGGACCTCTGTCTTCGAAGGATTTCACTTCAACCGGCTCCCACGTAACCATCCAGCCACAGCTTCCAAACATCTGGTCAGTGTGTCTGGGGCCGAGTCAGGATGGCCATCCATCAACAGATAGAGTTGGGTGTCATGAGCATACTGATGGCAACCCAACCCAAAACTCCGGACAAGCTGGGCGAGGGGGCGCATAAAGATGTTAAAAAGCATCGGGGAGAGAATTGCACCCTGAGGCACTCCACACACCAAGGAGTGGCGCGATGACAATTCCCCCCCAAGCGCCACCCTCTGTCCCCGACCAGAGAGAAACGAGCACAGCCATTGAAGGACTGTGCCCTGGATCCCCACGTCGGCAAGGCGGTGGTCCAGGAGTTCGTGATCGACCATGTCAAAGGCTGCTGACAGATCTAGAAGAATCAGCAGCCCCGACCCGCCTCGATCCAGCTGCCTGCGGAGATCATCTGTTAGGGCGACCAGAGCCGTCTTGGTCCCATGACCAGCGCAGAAGCCGGACTGGAATGGATCCAAAGCAGATGTTTCATCCAGAAACCTACCAAGCTGTTCAGCAACCGCTCTCTCAATCACCTTACCCAGGAATGGAAGATTCGAGACCGGGCGGTAATTGGATAGATTTGAGGGATCTAATGATGTTTTCTTTAAGAGCGGACGCACCACCGCCTCCTTCAGTTCCCCTGGGAATATCCCAGTGCCAAGGGACAAATTGATGATATCCCCCAGGGGGGCCCGCACCTCGTCTGGACACGCTCTAATCAGCCATGACGGGCACGGGTCAAGAGGACAGGTGGTGGGCTTTCCAGCTTGGAGGAATCTGTCCACATCGGCTGGAGATATCCGGTCAAAGTGGTCCAATACTGGACCCGAGGACAGTCGAGGGGCCTCCAGTTCCTTTATTGTATCCAAATTGGCAGGGAGGTCATGGCGGAGCAACAGGACCTTCTCCGCAAAAAAGCTCGCAAATGCCTCACAGCTGTGTGTCAGATTGTTATTTAAATTTGGCTGTCCTTCAAGGGATGTTAAAGACCGAATTATACTAAATAATTGCGCCGGGCGAGAGCTAGCGGATGCAATGCAAGCCGAGAAGTAAGACTTCTAAGCGGCCTTCACTGCCATCTCATAGGTTTTCATAAAAACCCTATAAGATGTTCTTGAGGCTCCGTCACGGGCACCCCGCCATACTCGCTCTAGCCGTCTGAGGTCCCGCTTCATTTTCCGAAGCTCCTCGGTAAACCAGGGAGCCCGGTTTCTGCGGGGTCGTAGAGGGCGCTTAGGTGCAATCTCATCGATGGCTGCCAGGAGCTGGGTATTCCAGCCCTCAACAAGCTCAGTCAATGAGTCGCCAGGGGGAGAAAGGTCCCGCAAGGCTTGACGGAATCTCTCAGGGTCCATCAGCCTCTGCGGGCGAGCCCAAATTGGCTTGCCACCTAAGCAGGGTGGGGGTGGAACATCAATCCTGGCTTTCAGAGCATAGTGATCAGACCATGGCACCTTCATCGAAGGAGACATGATCACATCTATACCGGCGCCAAAGATCAAATCCAGCGTGTGGCCTGCTTGATGTGTGGGGCCCGAAACAAACTGGGAGAGCCCTAGTGTTGCCATGGAAGACACCAGGTCCAGAGCCTGTGAGGAGGGAGTGGCATCAGCGTGGAAGTTGAAGTCTCCCAATACCAATAGGTTAGGGAACTCCAAGGCCCAGCCGGCCACCGCCTCCAACAGGCCTGACAGGGTGGCTGCTGGTACGCTAGGTGGCCGGTACACCAGCCAGACAGCCAAGCTCTCCTCGGAGCCCCACACTAGGCCAACACATTCAATGCCGGGGATCAATGGCGATGGTAGAGCCCTGAAAGAACAATCTTCCCGGATTAATACTGCCACCCCTCCCCCCCAGCCCACAGTCCGTGACTGGTGGAGGACGGAGAAACCCGGGGGCGCCATCTCTCGTAAGGTAACAGTTACCCCTTCGCGCACCCAGGTCTCCATCACACAAGCCAGGTCAACCCCCTGCGAGGTAAAGAAATCTCGCAGGGTAGCGGTTTTGTTGCCTATAGACCTGGCATTGCACAACACCAGTGAAGGAGGTGAGTAATCCTTGCTCACCCTACCCTCGTCCCTCGGGATGGGGCGCAGATTGGAAGGGGTACGACCATATCCGTATCTCAATCCCCTTCGCCTATAACATCTGCCCCCACCTCCATACCTCCCTCGCCCCTCCACGGTAGCAATCCCAAGCCTCATACTAACCTCCATTTACAAATTAGAAAACAAAACAACCAAAACAATTATGCCCAAACAAAACCAATCCCCACCCCACTCGATGTCCAACCCCAAAAACAAAACAAGACGGAACAAACAAAAATACATAGATAAAAACCACCATTCACGGTGGTACAACAAAGTAAACAATAAAAACACCTTTAAAACACCTTAAAATATATATAAACATCTTCAACATTTGCTGCAGCAGCACCAGTCTCCTTAAAGCTATTACGGGGGTGAGCCTGGGCCCCGCCCCCTAGGCCGGATGGGAATGAGCCTGAGGAGGGAGAGGCCTTCTCCGACACTCACGATGCAGCAGCAGCGATGTCCCAGGCCTCAATGAGGCCTCTTAACGCTGTGGCGAAGGTGAGCCTGGGCCCCGCCCCCTAGGCCGGATGGAGTGAGCCTGAGGAGGGAGAGGCCTTCTCCGACACTCCGATGCAGCGGCAGCGATGTCCCAGACCCCAATGAGGCCTCTTAAAGCTGTGGCGAAGGTGAGCCTGGGCCCCGCCCCCTAGGCCGGATGGAGTGAGCCTGAGGAGGGAGAGGCCTTCTCCGACACTCACGATGCAGCAGCAGCAGCGATGTCCCAGGCCTCAATGAGGCCTCTTAAGGCTGTGGCGAAGGTGATCCTGGGCCCCGCCCCCTAGGCCGGATGGAGTGAGCCTGAGGAGGGAGAGGCCTTCTCCGACACTCCGATGCAGCAGCAGCGATGTCCCAGACCCCAATGAGGCCTCTTAAAGCTGTGGCGAAGGTGAGCCTGGGCCCCGCGCCCTAGGCCGGATGGAGTGAGCCTGAGGAGGGAGAGGCCTTCTCCGACACTCCGATGCAGCAGCAGCGATGTCCCAGGCCTCAATGAGGCCTCTTAAAGCTGTGGCGAAGGTGAGCCTGGGCCCCGCCCCCTAGGCCGGATGGAGTGAGCCTGAGGAGGGAGAGGCCTTCTCCGACACTCCGATGCAGCAGCAGCGATGTCCCAGACCCCAATGAGGCCTCTTAAAGCTGTGGCGAAGGTGAGCCTGGGCCCCGCCCCCTAGGCCGGATGGAGTGAGCCTGAGGAGGGAGAGGCCTTCTCCGACACTCCGATGCAGCAGCAGCGATGTCCCAGACCCCAATGAGGCCTCTTAAAGCTGTGGCAAAGGTGAGCCTGGGCCCCGCCCCCTAGGCCGGATGGAGTGAGCCTGAGGAGGGAGAGGCCTTCTCCAGCACTCACGATGCAGCAGCAGCGATGTCCCAGGCCTCAATGAGGCCTCTTAAGGCTGTGGCGAAGGTGAGCCTGGGCCCCGCCCCCTAGGCCGGATGGAATGAGCCTGAGGAGGGAGAGGCCTTCTCCGACACTCACGATGCAGCAGCATAAGTCCGATTAAGGCTGTTAATAATCATGAAGCAGAATATCTCTTCCTGTAGAGGGAAATTGCATTCCGCCATCTGCTGGCGTAAGAATTTCATCTCTGTCAGATGCGCTTGTACATCTCCATCTGGCACTAGCCTTAGATTGGTCAGCTTTTCAAAATGCAGCAACGCTGAAGAACCAGCATCTCTTTGATGTATTCTACGCAGCTGTCAGAGCCGCTTCCAGGTCCCAGCTCACAGAGGACCACGCAAGCCGGCAGTATTGTACAAACTTCTTTATTGAGCTACAGTTTCCATTTTCAAGCCGCAGCGCGCAGCTCTACGTCTTAGAAGCTAGACCGGCGAAGCTCCGTCTGAGTCTCCGCCTCCTGTACACCAACTTAATACTCTAGCCTTACTCCACCTCTTCCGTCTTTCCTTTCTCCTCTGGGTCCCTCTACCCCCCCCCCCCGTGGTCTCTTCCTTCCTGGACTCTTCTGACGCTGACCCCCCCGACTCTTCTCCCTCCTTGCGGCGGGCTTTAGGACCTGGCTCCCTATCCGGGCTGCTTACTGTGCCGCCTTCCTGTGCATTTGAACTTGGCGCGCGCGCGCAGCCTTCAACCTTCCTCTTGACCGTTTCCTCGCTCCCAGATGGAGGTGTGGCCAATCCTAACTCCTGCCCTCCCGCTTGCGGCGAGCCGCCAGATCCCGATACCTGGGACCCCTCCCCCCTACTGCGCTCTGGTGGGGAAGCTGGTCCCGATTTCCAACTTCTGCTCTCTGAGTCCCCTCTGGTCCCTTCTACCTGGGGTGTCCCCCTAGGCGCCCCCCTTGCTCTGACCACTGGCGCCCCTTTCTGTGAATCTTCCGACTCACTGGAAAGACTCGGAGATCTCGGGCCGCTGTCATCGCTCATATTACCTCCGGATTCCTCCCCCTCGCTCTCTGTTTCCTCCCTTTCCTGTGCCTCTGCTCCTGAACCCCTGACAGCAGCGTTTGCCAAACCTCACGCGCGCATTGCAAATTCTGAATATGCACGAGTTGATCATCTGAGATACAGAGAATTATGGCCGTCCTGGCTCTCACATTCTGTGAATTCCAACCTGGCGTTGGTGCAGCAGGGATGGGGTTTTCAATCACCCCAAAAATCCTCTGATTCTGAAGCAGGGCTTTCATCTTTACAGACCATGAGGAATAATTGTCATTAGTCAGTGGAGGTGGGTAAGGTAAGCCTCCTCCTTTCTTGGCATCCATTTTGAATCCAAGCCTCAGCTCTCACTCTCGAGCCTGTAAAATTCCAAGAGTCTATTGGCTGTTTACTGCCTCACTTGGCAGTTAAACACAGGCTGTTTTGAAAGTCCTTTCAAGAGCAGTGAGATATTAGACAAAACAAACACTGTTTACCAGCCTCTCACAGTCCCAGCCCCTCTTCCGTTGTTGGCCGGTAACTTTCCACTTTACTGACGTTTCGTTGCTTAGCAACTGGACATTCCAGGCTTATCAAGACTCAGGTATGCGAAATATGTGGCTCTCTTTCAGTGCTGGTTTCATCCAAAAGCAGACACTCAGTGAACCGAAGAATGTCTCAATTCGCGTTCACTCTCACAGCCATAAAATTAGCATACCTTAGGGGTTCCGTTGCTCAGCAAAAACACCTCCTCCGGTGCTTCCATCCGCACGCTACCATATCTTCCTTATCTCCTTGCAGAGGATGAAGTACGCTCCATCAACCTCTCTTGTTGCTTTCATGGATCAAAACCATCCTCTGCTACCAGATGTTGGGAATCAAGCCTTTATTAGGAGAAACTGGCAACTCTCTAGGCACCCGGCTTGATCTCCTGATGACCTCCCTGTCTGCATTCCCCAGCAGGATACTGGCTAGGTCGTGATAGGCGATCCTTCTCAGCGTGAGAAGAACACCCCCCCTCTTTCCTGCCCCCCCCCCGGCAGGGGAAAGAGATAGACAGAAACATATTTACATGCCTTTATTTCTGTCTTTGCAGCGTTACAGAAAAACACGACTGCTCTCTTCAAACTCCAACAGCCGAGAGACAAACTCCACCTGTACTTCCTGTACAGCTCATATTACGCTCTCAGCTAATTCCGGTGCTCTCTGCACTGTTAATTGACTGTCCCTCTGTTTCCCACGGAACAGTCCCAACATTCCCATTATGTTTTGCTTTCAAGCTACCAGCTCGCGGCCGCATTGCTTCTATATCGTAACAGATACATCATATCCTACAGGAGCACAGGAGGAGGCAGGAATGATGGATGTAAAATCTGACAGGTGAGAAACATTGAGGCTTAAAGAGAAGGAGCAATCTGCCATGCAGGGTTTGTTTGTTTTTTAAGTTGCTGTTTTACTTGCTAATGTTAGGAGTAAAAAAAAACCACTTATTGATCTATTAGTAGATCCCAAGCTTCCATTGATGTTTCTCAAACGAAAGGGAAAAGCATTCCCCATGTATTTGCTACAATACTCTGCTCCTCCTTGTAGATGACAAGCCTTGCATATTCTCTCTCTCTTTCTCTCTCTAAATTTGAGAATTCTATTTGTTCTTAAGCTGAATCATTTGTAAACTGTTGTGATTTTGAGGATGTTGGAGGAAGAGGCACTATCCTCCTTGCCTTGACTGAAAATCCCCCCCACTTTTAAAAATCATGGCATTGTCCTCCAATCTCCTCTTCTAGCAGCCTTTCCAACTAAGTTCATCACCTGTGGAGTTAAGAGTGCACTGCTATTAATCTCTTCCATGACATCTTCCCTTGCAATTCACTGTCATTTACTGTTAATTCCATAGGTACCCTCCAGACTACTTCCTAGATTATGACTCTAAAGCAACATGACCCTCTTGTTTTCCCTTATGCTGTTTTTGGTGGCTCTCCTTTCTGTCCATTCATCAGCCACATGCTCAACATCTTATGGTCCCTTGGCATCAGGAAGATGAGACTTCCAGCGTGATTGACCAGAATGCTGCAACATGATTGCTGGCAGGAGTGAGACCTTGTCAGCATATAACACCTGTGCTCAAAGATCTGCACTGGCTACTGATTTGCTACCAGGCCAGGTTCAAGGTGTTACTATTGGAAGAACCCTTTGCCTAGAGGACTGCCCTCTGTAAAGTAGGACACTTAGAGGGACTTCCGGGGGCGGCGCGAAACTGTAATGGCGGTCCTCTTCGTTCTCTGAAGAGGGGCTCCGCGGAAAAGGGTCGTTCGCTGCGGCATAGCGACGACCCATCAAGATAAACCACGGGTAGAGTGAGCCCGTGGCCGTGGGACTCGGCGGGCACCAGAAGCTGCTCTGAAAACACAGAAGGGACCCCGTAAGGAGACCCGGAGTGAAGGAGGGGTAGCGGTGCTGTGAGTTCATCGCTCTTTCCGCGGAAGTGAAGCCGCGCGGCTGTTACAGATGAGCGCTGATCCTTCTTCCTAAAACCAACACCAAACTGCAAGCAACATACCCGTGAGTAAAGGGGTTTAAAATTTGGCAAAGAATTTTTCAAATCTGGCTGAAAACGGGAGACGAGAAAAGGGAAGTCCGTCTTCCGACATTGCTGACAAGATCAAAGCAAAGCTTTAAAAAGCGGAAAGCGCTTGAAACGGGACTGTGGGAAGTTTTAACTTTTTCGTGCTATCAGACCTGCTTGTTCTTTTAAACTGAAGGTGGAAATGGACATTGACTAAAAGAAGTAGTAAATGGGGACTTTCCTCCTATCTTTTTTCTTCTTTGGGCTGTATTTCTAAGGAGCCAGATCGTCGGGCTGCCAGAGAGGGAGACTGTGTTAAACTGCGGAAACAGTTGCAAAAACTTTGCTGGAGCGTAACTGATACATTTGAGCAGAAAAGACTGGATGTGATACTGTTGCAAGCACCTTTTGTGAAACTTTGCTGAACTATAAAAGGTGCTTTGGGGAACTTTGAGTCTTTGAAGGGACTGTTGGACTATCGGATCTTCTGATTTGAAATAACTTGGAACTTTAATGGCGGATTACTTCCTTCTTTGTCTTTGAAACTTGGTGGCACTCCCCCTACAGGGCTTTCGGATTATAAAATCCTGGGAATTGACTTTTGTTTTGAATTCCACTTCACTGGTTGTTTATAACTGAATTTGCCTCTCCCATGGAACAATAGACAATCTGACCTTGAACACTGACAGATGTGTAATGAGTGGTGCAGGGAGAACAAGAGCATCTAAAGCTAAGGAATCTAAAGAGGCCAAGGAAAAAGAAAAGGAAAGAAAACCAGCACAATTTGTACAAACAACACTGACTCAAGGACGCCGATTGTCGGTTCCAGCTGTACTGGTGACCCAGAGGGAAGGGGAAATAACCGAGAAGTCCACTGAGGAAGATATGGCAGCAGGTGGGTCAGACACACTACTAAAACAAATATTGGAGCAACTATCAAGTCTAAACCAGAAAGTGGACGACCAGTCTTTGAAAATAGATAAAGCGACTTCCTCGATTCAAAAATTGACTGATCAAGTTTCCCAGCACACGCAAGCTATAGAGAATTTGCAAGGAGCAACGGCGGAAAACCGGGAATTAGCTGGAGAAGCAATTCAGAAAGTGGGAGCTCTACAAAAAGAAGTTGAAGAAATAAAAGGAGAAGTCAAGCCCCTGCACAAACAGGTGGGTGAACAACAAATTTATCTGTCAATGGTGGAACTGAAAAATCGTGAGAGCAACATCAAATTGAGAGGCATCCCGGAACTCGAGCAAGGAGACCTGATCGGATACTTGACACAGGAATTCACGAAGTTCTGGGGTTTAAAGGAAGATACAGACTTCAGGATTGTCTCGGCATATAGACTGGGAAGATTGGCAAGGAAAGACAGATCCAGGGACTGCTTGATAATCTTAAGATCAAAGGAGGAGAGAGATAAGATCCTAGGTCTTCACTTCAAAAAAGCAATTGAAATTCAAGACAAAAGGGTGGAAATTTACAGAGATATTCCGAGACAGTTGTTGGACCTCAGAGCCACCTATACAGAACTAGCAAAATTGCTGAGACACAACGCAATTCCCTATAGGTGGGAGTTTCCACAAGGATTATCTTTTACCTACAAAGAAAGGAAGGTTAAAATCAGAACACCTGAAGATAACCAAAAGTTCCTTCACGACCACGGAGAAGATCTCCAAAAAGGAGCAGATTGGCTTCCAGGCTTACCAACACCAATACTGCCTGGAGGCGGGCTAACGCCTGCACCCTCGGGATCTGAGCAAAAGGAAGGCACCTCATCCTAAGAACATCTTAATTAGAACAGGATGTCTCTGCAGCTACTTAGTTGGAATATAAATGGCGGGAATTCCCCGGAAAAAAGAAGGAGGATATTTCATATCCTAAAAAAAGAACAATTGGACGTAATATGCCTCCAAGAAACACATGTGACTAGGCTCCACAGGAAAGTATTAATCAACAAAAGACTTGGCCAAGAATTTATTTCATCAGACAAAGTCAAAAAAAGAGGCGTTGTAATTTATGCAAAGGAGAACCTGTCACCAAAATTTCTATTTAAAGATGATCATGGAAGAATTCTTGCAATTGAAATTCAAACACAAGGGGAGAAGATTTTGATATTAGGAATTTATGCGCCAAATGATGGAAAATCAGAATTCTACAAGAAGCTGCATGAGACAATGATGGACTATCTGGATTATTCTAATATTATTGTGATGGGAGATATGAATGGGGTGGTGTCAACAAATATGGACAAATCCCAAAATCAAAACTTAACAACAGACGGCAGACTTCCTAAAACCTTTTTTGAAATGACAGACAATATGGACTTGATTGACATCTGGAGGACAAGGAACCCCTTGGGTAAAGAAGGAACCTTCTTTTCTGAGGCCCATCTGTCATGGACACGAATTGACCAAATTTGGATATCTAGAGGGCTGGCACCGAAAACAAGAAAAGTGGAAATCTGCCCAAAAACCTGCTCCGACCATAACGCCTTGAAATTGGAATTGAGACTTATCCCAACTGGATCCTTCAGATGGAGAATGAATGACACCTTGTTAAGAGATCAAGAGATTGTTAAGAAGGCCCAAAAAACGCTAAAGGACTATTTTGAAATAAATTTGAACACTACGGTGGAGAAAAGAACAATCTGGGACGCAAGTAAAGCTGTAATGAGAGGGTTTCTGATACAACAGAATACAATAAAGAGAAAATTTTGGAATGGAAAAAAGGAAAAAATTCTAGAGAAAATAAGTGAAGGAGAGAAAAAGCTGAGAACCAAACCAAAGTCAAAAGAGGTGCTAAGAGAGATCAAATTCCATCAAGCTCAATATTCGAAATTGATCAATCAAGAGATTGAATGGAAAATTAAACAAATGAAGCAGAGATCGTTTGAATCAGCAAATAAATGTGGAAAGTTGTTAGCTTGGCAGTTGAAAAAAAGACAAAAGTTAAATACGGTCACAAACTTGGAGATTCAAGGAAAAATAGTTCAGAAACCAGAAGAAATAAGAAAGTGCTTCCACAGATATTTCAAAGAGCTTTATGCACAGGGGCCTCAGAAAGAATCGGAAATAGACCAATTTTTGAGGACAAATGGATTATCCAAAATAAGTCAAGACAAAAGATCAATTCTCAACAGCAAAATAACTCAACAGGAAATTGAAGGTGCCATCCAAAATATGCAACTTGGCAAATCGCCAGGCCCGGATGGACTCACCTCCAAATATTATAAGACTTTGAAGGATTGCTTGATACAACCGTTGTTGGAGGTTTGTAACCAGATTATGGAGGGGAGAAGGGCACCGGAAACGTGGAAAGAAGCATTCATCACATTGATACCCAAATCAGAAAAGGAAAAGACCCAGCTTAAGAACTACCGTCCCATCTCACTCCTGAATGTGGATTACAAAATATTTGCAGACATTTTAGCGAATAGACTTAAAAATGTACTAAATGAAGTAATTCACAAGGACCAAGCCGGCTTTCTCCCTGGTAGACACATGTCTGATAACACTAGGAACATTATTGATATATTGGAGCTGTTGCGAATTAGAAACACAAGGGCAGCTTTAATCTTTATTGATGCGGAGAAAGCATTTGACAACATTTCTTGGATGTTTATGAAGAAAAACCTGAAAGGGATGGGAGTGGGACGGGGGTTTGAAAATGGTTTAGAAGCAATCTATTCAGAGCAAAAAGCCAAACTGATAGTGAACAATGTGGTATCGGAGGAACTCCAAATTGAAAAAGGGACACGACAGGGGTGCCCTCTATCACCTCTGTTATTTATTTCTGTTCTGGAGGTATTGCTGAATATGATCAGGGAGGACCAGTTGGTGCAGGGTATAGTGGTCGGAGCAAAACAATACAAACTGAAAGCCTTTGCAGATGACTTAGTCTTGACAGTACAGGAGCCAGAATCTAGCACAAAAAGAGTTCTTGAACTTATCTTGGAGTTTGGTCGGGTGGCGGGATTCAAGCTAAACAAACAAAAAACTAAGGTTTTGGTCAAAAATTTGACACCTACAGAGATAGAGGGGTACCAGAAAGAGACAGAGCTAAGTGTGGTTAAAAAAGTGAAATACCTGGGGGTATCCTTGTCCACCAAAAACTTAAACCTATTTAAAGATAATTATGAAAAATGTTGGTTGGAAATTAAAAAAGACTTGGATATTTGGTCAAGATTGAAACTTACCTTGTCAGGCCGAATCGCAGCTATAAAGATGTGTGTTTTGCCAAAAATGTTATTCTTATTTCAAACCCTTCAGGTCGTGGACAGAATGGAATGTTTTGGAAAATGGCAGAAGGACATCTCTAAGTTTGTCTGGCAGGGCAAAAAGCCCCGAATAAAATTCAAAATACTAACTGACTCAAAAGAAAGAGGGGGGTTTGCCCTGCCGGATTTAAGGTTGTACTACGAGGCTGCAGCCTTCTGCTGGCTGAAGGATTGGTTTCTGTTGGAAAACACCGACGTCCTAGATCTGGAAGGGTTTGACAACGTTTATGGTTGGCATGCATACTTGTGGTATGACAAGGCGAAGGTTCACAAACTGTTCAAAAACCATATTGTCAGAAAATCAATTTTTGCCGTCTGGATGAAGTATAAGGACTTATTAGAAAGTAAGACCCCGAGGTGGTTATCACCAGTGGAAGCCAAGATTTCTAAAAAAAGGCCCAATATGGAGGCCTATTGGCCAAAATATTGGGAATTAATTGAAAGAGTTGGAGACAACTGGAAGCTCCAAAGCCAGGACAAACTAAAAAGTAAGGTGCGAGATTGGTTACATTATGCTCAAATTCAAGAGGTATTTAAAATGGATAAAAAAGTGGGTTTCCAGATGGAGAAATCGAAACTGGAGACGGAGTTACTAGAACCAAAGACCAAGGTACTTTCGAGGATGTATGACTTGCTGCTTAAATGGAACACACAGGATGAGACAGTTAAATCTGCTATGATAAAATGGGCACAGGATGTAGGACACAACATTATGTCTGAGGACTGGGAAAGGTTATGGAACACCGGTATGAAATTCACGGCATGTAGTGCCTTGAAAGAGAACATTATGAAAATGGTATACCGGTGGTACATGACCCCAGTCAAGTTGGCTAAAATATATCATCTTTCTGATAATAAGTGTTGGAAATGTAAGGAGGCAGAAGGGACATTCTTTCACCTCTGGTGGACCTGCCCGAAAGTAAAGGCCTTCTGGGAAATGATACACAATGAGCTGAAAAAGGTATTTAAATATACCTTTTCCAAGAAACCAGAGGCCTTTCTCCTGGGCATGGTAGACCGGAAGGTGCCAAAGAAGGATAGAACCTTGTTTATGTATGCAACCACAGCAGCAAGGATTCTTATTGCAAAGTTCTGGAAGACACCAGATTTACCCACGCTGGAGGACTGGCAGACGCAGTTGATGGACTACATGGAGTTGGCAGAAATGACTGGCAGAATCCGAGATCTGAGCGAAGAAACAATAGAGGAGGACTGGAAAAAATTTAAGGACTATTTGCAAAAATACCATAAGTTGTTTGAATGTTAAGATTGTGCACGATTAAGAAATGTTATGCTTCTGCAATTTATCTAAGTAAATGATAAAGTAAGTAATGATGAAAAAACGAGATAAATTAGAAACAAAATATTATGTTTATTAAAAGTGTTGAAACCAAATTACAAATTTCCGAAATTGGTAACATAATAAATTTAAAGGTACAATAAGATGTGAAACAAGATAACAAATTGCTGAACTGGCTAGAATAATGAATGCAATGTTGAGAGGATGTGAGGAGGTCCAAAAGAAAGTGAACTGTTGATATCTAACTTCTGTTTTCTTTTTCTTATTCTTCTTCAAATATAAAAAAAATGTTTCTTGCATGTTGCTATGTAAATTAATCTGTTAACCTATGGAAAGAAACGCAATAAAATTTTTTATAAAAAAAATAAAAATAAAGTAGGACACTTAGACACCCTAATGGTAAAAAGTGTTTTTCAACCCAGTTGACTTGGTGGAACACCAATCAGGAAAACTATATTTCCCCCAGTTCCTTGAATGCCCCTTTATCCAGAGCAGCCCCACTCGGTCAAGGCCAATAGCTGGAAAGCAATAGGGATCACACACTCACATGGAATGAATGGAGGGATGGATGGGCGTCACAGACACTTTTAAACTACACTTTGATATCACCCCAGACAATCTCCCACATCAAACAGCCCACTTAGGTAAGGTCACTGTACATAGCTGGTTTTCCTGTCTGGTTCTTGACACCCCCTACTCAGAAATATTTTTTTTATCAAAGAGTGAATAAACTTTTACAGCCTATGGACAACACTCCCATGCAGTCAACCTTCCAGGGCCTGCAAACCAGTGGGGCTGGGACAAACAGTGAGTGTGGCTGATAAAAAAAGAGGGTGAGGCCACCTGTCTCTTTTTCATATGCTTCTCTCTGTAGTGCCAGATCTAGGGCAGTGCAGGCTGTTCCCCTGCTCAGGGTGCTGAGCCAAGGGGGCATAAAATAATAATAATAGTAATAATAATATTGGTAGTAGCAATAATAATAGTAATAATAATAATAATAATTAATACTTATATTCATGTGGGTACCTACTGAGAAACCCCATTAAAAAGCAACTGTACCAAAAGGAATTACTGTGGAAATAAAATATATTGGGGAAAGTGCCAAATTTTGTCCTCACTTAGAAAACCGTATTACCAAAGTCTACCCCTGCTCTCTGTCATTCATACACAAATCCACATGCATGCAGGTAAAAGGTAAATGTAAGGTAAAGGACCTTACATACATAGTCAAAGGCGTCTATGCGGTGTGGCGCTCATCTCACTTCAGGCTGAAGGAGCAGACAGCTTTCTGGGTCATGTGGCCAGCATTCTGGTGCACCGGGACACTGTGATAGAAGCCAGAGTGCATGGAAACGCCGTTTACCTTCCCCCTGGAGCAGTACCTATTTATCCACTTGCACAGGTATGCTTTCAAGCTGCGAGATTGGCAGAAGCTGGAACAGAGCAACAGGAGCTCACCCTGTCTCAGGGGTTCGAACCACCAACCTTCTGCTCAGCAAGCCCAAGAGACTCAGTGGTTTAAGACCACAGCTCCACACATAATGCTCCCACACATCCATTTTCATGCATAACACACCTGCTCATTCACTCACACTCATTCTTTTTCATTCCCTCTCTTTCATGTTCAGGGATTGACCAACAAGCCTTCTTTGCACAAGGTGAGAAAGAAACATTTTCATCACAAAATTGCACAGATGCCACTCCAGCCCCATCTTGACCATCATAGTATCTCTCATCTTTCAACTTACATGCCCGCTTTCTCTCTTGCACCATGCGGAATGAAACTGGTCTCCATATCCCTAGACGGGAAATGCTTGGGTCCACATAGTAGCAGGGCCCAGGACTCTCCGTGATCGAGATCACTTGCAAAGGAAAGAAGAATTGTCTGCATGAGGCATGGTGTGGATTCTGAGCTATTTAGCTTGGTTGCAATGACTGACTTCCTATCCGATATCAATTAAAGGCACCCACTAGCTAGATAGCAGTGAATATGTTAAGCTCCGCCCCCCTGCACCTCCATTCCTGTTATCCTTCAACATGGCTTAAGTGTAGATCATCCTCTTCCCACTAAGGTCCACAGCTGTACAACTGAGAACCCTGATTTTTGTGCAACCATAATAATCAGCAGTATAAGACCCTCCAGCCCTTGCTGGACTACAACTCCTATCATTCTTGACCATGCTGACTGGGGCTGATGGGAGTTGTAGTCAAGAAACAACTACATCAGCCCCCTACATGCAGTGCCATTGATCCAGTTGGAATGGAAACTTTGGAAAGCCACCCAGCTCTTGATCATGGATCACCCAGGTCCCATCAACTGTGGCCCTGATAATTAGAGAGTCCCAAAAACACAGGTTGTCAATCTCTGTTCAAATGTTTTGCCAGCAAATTTAACAGTTGTTTAGCCAGCTTCACCCTGTGGGTCAGTTAATGCTGTTGGGAAAACCCAAATAACACAGAACCTAACTTGTCAGCATCTTACATCTTTCACTGGATTTCACACGCGTTGTGTAGGCTGCCTCAGCATACTTGGTGAAGTCATGGTCCTTAATGCCAGTGAGAGGCTACCTACCATACTTCCCAGGTCCTGGCCCTGCAAGAGAACCACAAGGGGGGGAGGAATAAAATAATGGGAAGACAACCCGGAACCATTAGCATTTGCAGATTATGAGCTGCCACACTGGGTAAAAGGGCAAAATGGAATAATATATTGTGTTGAATAATATATTGAATAATATATTGGGTTTTGGAGCTACAGCTCTCTAGGTGTTGTTGTTGTTGTTTAGTAGTTTAGTCGTGTCCGACTCTTCGTGACCCCATGGACCAGAGCATGCTGGGCACTCCTGTCTTCCACTGCCTCCCGCAGTTTGATCAGACTCATGTTTGTAGCTTCGAGAACACTGTCCAACCATCTCATCCTCCGTCGTCCCCTTCTCCTTGTGCCCTCCATCTTTCCCAACATCAGGGTCTTTTCCAGGGAGTCTTCTCATGAGGTGGCCAAAGTATTGGAGCCTCAGCTTCACAATCTGTCCTTCCAGTGAGCACTCAGGGCTAATTTCCTTAAGAATGGATGTGTTTGATCTCCAGGTGTTGCTGCACTGCAACTCCCATCATCTCTGACCATTGAACCAGACTGGCTGGGGCTGATGGAAGTCCCACAACATACTTTTCTTCTCCCTCTGGTAAAATCTCGCTAGCCTTGGGCCAGGATATTTGCATTGCAATAGGAAGTGAGCATTACAAGGCACCTGAATTCTTCTGTGGCTCGGACTATAATTCAAGCCAGAGAAGATTTCCCATTTTACTCAACCACCTATGCTCTGCCTGTACTTTCCCAACCCCCTTCCTTCATCCCCTTTAAACAAGCGTTACCCTGGTAGGACAACAGCAGTGGTGACATACCAGCCACAGGAAAAGGAAATCAAAAGAAAAAAAATATTATTAGCCTGACTCCCTCCTTTGGCAATCTTCACAGAACTCTAGCCCAATGGTTGCCATCAATTTGATTTGAATAAATTTTATAATGAAATGATTTTAGAATGTTGTATTATTTTATTGTTGTTAGCTGCCCTGAGCCCAGCTTCGGCTGGGGAGGGCGGGATATAAATAAAATTTATTATTTATTATTATTTATTAACAAGGAAATATGCACTGTCTCGCATGCTAGCAGTACTCTTGGAAGAAAGTTCTGATGGTGACTGAGAAATGTAGATCAGTTTCCTTCTTTGGTTTCCACAAGAACAAAAAAGGAACCCTGATGGATCAAGCCAGCCAGCCACCGAGTCCAGCATCCTGTTCTCACAGGGGCTAACCAGATGCCAGAGGGTCTTTCAACAATGCTGTTGAACACATCCAGACTGGCAAAGATATGGGTACCTCTGTATTCCTGATCTCCTTCTCTCTCTTGCTTCATCTATTCCCACAGCTCACCTTTATACTTGGCACTGATGGACGCATACTGCTTCTTGATGGCCGGCACTCTGGCTGGATGCTTAGAGATACCAGAAAGACAACTAACAGGCTGAGCTGCACCTTTGGCTCTGGAAGTCGGCATTGGAGTGTGCCCACTGCAGTGGGGAGTCGTATGTGTCACCAGTGCTCTGGGGAATGAAAGTAAATGAATGAATGCAAGTCCAACCTGCAATAAAATGTTGCACCATGGAGTGTTGCAGCTCAGGGTTCCAGCTACTCCGTTCTACCCCACCCCAAACAGTATTCAATTTCCACTAAGTATGCTAAGTTCACATTGGGCTATTTGGGGAGGGGGGAGTGTTCTCCTCTGAGGGATCTTATCCTATCCTATCCTATCCTATCTTCAAACCTTGCCGTTTTCTCCAGGCTTGCTGAGCCCTCCGTCTTGCACAGATGGTGCTGTTTTGGCCACATAAGGACCATAAGTGCTAAAAGAATGGAGATTGCTGCTTGTTTATGTGATTTAACGGCATGTACCTAGGCCAGGGTAGCCAACATCCCAAGAGCTTGTTGGACTCCAACTCCCATCAGCCCCAGTCACCATGGGATGATGGGAGTTTTAGTCCAACAACAGACAGAGAAGAGCCCCTTTGCAGCCCCTGCACTGTAAGGGCTAAGGGAATGAGGGTGAATCCAGAGGTCTGTGTGCCTTTGTTTATTTAAACCAGGAATGGGAGGCTCAGCCCAGGAGCCACATGCCACCAACCAGACCTCTCTCTCTCTGACCATTAGCACTCTCTCCAGGTCACAAGCCTCCCTGCCCCTGCTTTGTGCCCTCTTCAAGTGCTTTTGCCTGGCTGGAATGTGAGATCAAAGCCTCTTGCTTTCCTGGATGAAGATGGGGGCAGGGGTAGGTATAGAAACTTGGAGGGTATGTGGAGCTGGATTATAGCCTAATGCACAAAGAGTCCCTCCTGTTGCTCCACCCAGTTTTTGTATCTAACCCCATTCAACACTGGTACATGGCCCTCAGATGGTTATCAAATATGGCCCTTGCACTAAAAAAAAAAGCTTATCGACCCCTGATTTTCCTGCCCCCCCAGCCTGCCTTTCAACAACAAGGTCCCTAAGGCAGCTCAGAACAATTTAAAATGAACAACATGGAATGAAATTGCAACCATAAAATATAATTGCAAGCAGCTCAAGCAACAGTACCACGATCCCAAACAGCAGAAGGAAAACAATAGAAATGATTAATAGCAAAATAGCCATGTAGAAAACACACCAAAAGAAACATGCAAGGGGAACCAGCAGGCAGGAGTTGGGGAAATAGTTTCATGTGTGTTGATAGCATTAAGCAAAGCCCCAATAAACAGCGCTTAGTTTAACTATGGAACTCCCTCCCACAGGAGGCAGTGCTGACCACCAACATGGATGGCTTTTAAAGAGGACTGGATAAATTCACAGAGGAGGATAAAGCTATCAATGACAACTAGTCAGGACAACAGTGGAATTTGCTGCCAAGGAGTGTGGTGGAGTCTCCTTCTTTGGAGGTCTTTAAGCAGAGGCTTGACAACCATATGTCAGGAGTGCTCTGATGGTGCTTCCTGCTTGGCAGGGGGTTGGACTCGATGGCCCTTGTGGTCTCTTCCAACTCTATGATTCTATGATTCTATGATTCTATGACTATGTCCTGCTTCTGAATACCAGCTGCTGGAAACATGGGAGGAGAGTGCTTGGATCCTGCTTGCAGGTTTCCCACAGGCATCTGGTTGGTCACTGTGAGAACAGAATGCTGAACTAGATGCCCTTTGGCCAGATCCAACAGATTCTTATGTTCTTACGTTCTTATTTGTTCGCAGCAAAGCACACTCACCATTGATGTGTGGAATTTGCTGCCACAAGACTTGTTGAACCTAGGATAACTCAGTTGGTGCAGCATGGGACTCTTAATCTCAGGGTCATGGGTTCGAGCACCATGTTGGGTAAAAGATTCTTGCATGGCAGGGGGTTGGACTAGATGACACTCATGGGCCTTCCCAACTCTACGGTTCTGTGATTCAATGATGGACGAAAGGCTAGATAGGGATCTCCATCCTTTTCAGTAACATGCATTTGGGGACCCATTTCTTCATCATTGACCATATATTTGCATGGTGGAAGTATTGGTGGAAGTCCTGACCCACCAGCTGAAGACCTAGATGGCATTGAAGGGGGAGTATTTATTTAGCTAGTTGTTTTCTTACATTTATATCCTGCTTATATTTGGCATGAGTAAGCTGTCGCCTGCCCTTTTCCAGGTACCAAAATACTGATTCCAGACATTCCAAGCATAAGTCTGACCCTTCCCCCCGGAGAACCACAACTGTGTCCACCCTAATCCCAGAGCCCTTCAGGACAGAGGAGCAGAATGAAGGGAGCACCACCTCCAGAGCATGAGACCAGGCCTGATCCCTCACCCTGAGCACTTTGGAGGGGGTGGGGAATAAAACTTAAATACAGGGCACAAAAACAATGCCTTTTGTCATCTCCTTGTAGTGGCATGGTCTGTGGGGCAGCATTTGGAGAATACAAACAATTTCTTCTGTGTCTTTCTAATTCTCTGGAGTTTCTAAGAGAGGTGGCAACTGGCCTTTGCATTGCTATGCTCCCTAACCCTAATCATGCTAATACACAGCAAACAAAGGTCTTAGGATTTCAGTTACCAATCAAAGTAGCAATTGGTTGTGTCAGTCAGCCATACCGCTGATGCTGCTTCTCTGGATGGAATGGAAATCTGGATGTAGATTTCAATAAGGAGTGGGGATGTTACTCAGCTTTCCAATTCCTCCTCTACCCCCTCCTTTTTGGAACATAAACAATGCCTCATGTCGCAATTCGCTCCCAGGTTGCCCAGGCGATGCTGATGCAAGTGTGGAACCAGACTTGTTTATTTCCATATTACCATGGTTCTGGCAGAATACTCTCCCTCTCCCTCCCTCCCTCCCTCTCTCCCCCCCCTCTCTCTCTCTCTTTGTGTGCTGCTAATACAAGTCCTCCTTCCTTGCAAGTTACCAGCCCGGGGGGGGGGGGAGAGCCACAAGCCCAAAATACCACATTTTGTTTCATAAGACCCATGGGCATAGCTAAGGGGGGGGGGGGACAGAGGGCAGCTGCTCCCTATCAAATAAAACAATAGAAATACTTAACTGACCAATCATGTCATTTCTGCCCCGCTAACAAAAGTCCTCGCTATGCCCATGCTAAGACCATGTTCCCCATTCCTTTGCCTTCATATGATATAGTATTCATTGATTTTTTTGGTTCCATTTTTTCGTTTTATTTGCAGCATTTGTATTCTAACCTTCCCCCATTCCCAGGAGCTCAGAGAGGGGTGTTTGCACAGGCTGCCTGGGCAACAATGACCACATCCCAGTTAAAATGAAAACAAAAAGTCCAGAAAGCATAAAAAAATGAACCTCAAAGCAAAAGAGAATGTTTCTCAATATGAACAGAGGGATGGAGAGGAAATTCAGTTCCCTTAACATGAAACTGACCCAATTCACCCTTCCTTAAACAAGAGGCACACTGAAACGCAGCTTTCTTTTGAAATTTGCACTTCTTGGAATTTTGCCACATGGTTCTCCAACAAAAAACAATGTGGACATACTGTCAGGGAACTGACATCGGAGCAGAGGGGAGAGGCGAGGCTCCCGGACTCTGCAGGAGAGGGGACAAGTAAGGGAAGAGAGAGAACGTCATCTGGGGAAGGAAGTCCAGGTGACACCAGGAAGAAGGGAGAGGCAGAGAGCAGCTCGGACGTGAGGCTCCGAGACTCTTCCAGTGAAGTCAGTGAAGAGGGTGGAGGACCACCACTCGGCACGCCCACTCTGCGCAGAAGGCTTCCGCGCAGAGAGGCGAGGCGAAGGTTGTCCGTTAAGGAATTCTTTTTTTAAAAAGAATAAAATATTTATTGCAATTTTTTAAACAACGAACAAACCACCAAACATATAAAATACCATCACCATACAGACAGAAAAAGTCAAAGCAAAGTTAAGAAATAAACAAAGAATAAAAGAAGAATACATATAAAACACAGTTGTTCATAAGTCATATTTTCATAATCTTTGGACTTCCCCGCATCTCCCTTCCCTGCGTTCTCAGTCACATAGTTATAGACAGCAATTTATTACCTTATTTCAATTCTTATTTTGTAAATCTCGGATATTATGTCCCAACTTTTAAATAACTTTATCGTAAATTAAACTGCTTGATTTAAACATAATATTGCTTCAAATTTCATCATTTCCTTAAACCTCACTTATTCTCATATATTTTACAACAAAGTTTCTGCTGCCGTGTTACTTTCAATCGTGCATTCTCCTAACATTCATACAGTTTGTAGTGTTTTTGTAAATAGTCTTTAAATTTTTTCCAATCCTCTTCCACCGTCTCTTCTCCCAGGTCCCGGATTCTGCCAGTCATTTCAGCCAGTTCCATGTAGTCTATCAGTTGCGTCTGCCATTCTTCCAGTGTGGGTAAATCTTGGGTCTTCCAGTGCTTTGCAATGAGTATTCTTGCTGCTGTTGTTGCATACATAAAAAAGGTTCTATCTTTCTTTAACACCCCTTGGCCGACAATGCCCAAAAGGAAGGCCTCTGGTTTCTTAAGGAAGGTATACTTAAATACCTTTTTTAACTCCTTATAGATCATTTCCCAGAAAGCCTTTACTTCCGGTCGGCGCCAGCGTTAATGGCGGTCCTGTTTCCGAGCTCCGGAGGAGGACTGCTCCACGAGTTCGGGTCTGACCCGCTACGGCAAGTGGGGGACCCCTAAAATCACAGGCGCGGATGCCTGTGAACAAGGAGACTCGGTGGGCACCAGAAGCGCCCCCCTTTACTGCCTTTTTAAAGGCTCCGGAACGGCATCGGGAGAGCGCGGTGCTGAGAGTCGCTACCCAGCCCGCAGAGTGAAGCCGCGTCGCCATTGACGGAGAGCACCGATTCCTTCCTGCAAATTGAATTCGGATTGAAAACCCCGTGAGTAGGATTGAATGACTATCGGGAACTTTTAAATTTAAATTGGAAATTTGGCCGGAAACGGTGGAGGTTAAAATCAAGGAAGTCTGCCTTCCCCCGACTGCATGACAGATGAAGCAACGAAAAACAAAGAGCTGCATCTGAAGGGAAATAACAATAGGACTATTTAAGCCTGGCATTTGGATATAAATCTCCTCTCTAGCAGGCAGGGGCAGAGGGGAGGGAAAGTAACCTCATTAACCTGCATGATTTTTGAAAGAGAAAAACTTTCCGCTGCCTCAATCCCCTGAGACGGACTGTCAAAATAAGATACCAGGACAGTGAAAAGATTTTAGAAACTTGTTACAAGGCTACATAGTTGAGGACTTAACTGATACAAAGTTTTGGGGTTTTGCTGCTACAATATACCAGACTGGACTGTGTTGACAGAGAAACTACATAGAAAAAGTGTTGCAGCATTTATATTGAAGTTTCCTGGTTTCTTTGTTCTATATTCTTTGTTTCCTTCACTTGGACATTATGTTTTGCCCCCTCTAGAGGGCTGAGAAGTAACAGTTGCAGAATAACAGATTAAGACAGTGGGATTTTCCATTTGGAAATTGTTCCTGTGAGAACGTCCTTGGGACATGAGTGGCCCAGCAGAGGAGATAACTACGAGAGCTAAAGCAAAACAGCAGCAACAGAAACAGAAGAAAAGAGGCTCAATATCAAGTTTAACACCGACAGGTGCAGCTGGGCAGGAAAAAGTGACGGCTGTCTCCATGGAGTCAATGACACAGGCGTTACTCAAGATAAATCAATCCCTGGAAGCTTTGACACAGCAGAGTACAGAAAATTCACAAAAACTAACAGAATTAACAGCAAGGCTGGATTTGAATACGAAAAGTGTGATATCCAACACAGAATCTATAAATAAACTGATTGAAGAAAACTCGGCAACACGTAAAATCGCAGAGGATGCCAGAAAGATTGCTGAGGAGACACAGGAAAAATTAGAACCGTTTTCTAAAAAAGTGTATGAACATGATGCGGCCTTGTCTTTGATGGAATTACAGAGAAAGGAGAGAAATTTGAAATTAAGACTAATTCCTGAAAGTGAAGGAGACAGCCTTGTGGAGTTCCTTACACAAGAGTTTTCTGACTTTTGGCAGGAAGAATTGGAGGAAGAAGAATTTAAGATAATAACAGCATTTAGACTGGGCAGGAGACAAAACAGAAAGACTCCGAGGGATTGCCTGATTACTTTCAGATCCAAGGAAGAAAGAGACAAAATACTGAAACTACATTACCAAAAGGCCTTGGAAATTGGAAATTCTCATATACAGATTTTTAAGGACATCCCTAAATATATTTTGGAGGTGAGAACCTTCTATAAAGATCTGGTCTACCTGCTGAAAAAGAACAACATACTCTTCAGGTGGGAGTTTCCACAAGGACTGTCCTTTAACTACAAGGGAAAGAAGGTGAAAATAAAAACAATTCAAGACAAAGAGAAATTCTTGGAGAGAAACCACAAGGATCTGCAGAAGGGAACGGTAGACCCAATCTCAGAGCAAAAAAGAGTAGTGGACATTCTGAATCTATCATTTGGGCTTAAACCACCACCATCAGAGGAAGAGCAACAACTTGGAGCGGTAGGAGGAGTAAGTGACAAATAACAAGATGGCCCTGCAATTCCTTAGTTGGAATTGTAATGGGCTGAACATGCCCACGAAAAGACGCCAAGTTTTTCATATTTTGAAAAGAGAACAATTGGATTTGATCTGTTTACAAGAAACCCATGTGACCAGGGTACACAGAAAACTACTTATAAATAAAAGATTAGGACAAGAATTCATCTCATCGGACAAAGTTAAGAAAAGAGGAGTGGTGATTTATGCAAAAGAGAAATTGGCCCCAAAAATGATGTTTAAAGATGAACAAGGAAGATACCTGGCAGTGGAAATACAAGTACAAGGAGAAAAATTGTTAATAGTTGGAATCTATGCACCAAATGAAGGGAAGGCGGAATTCTTCAAGAAGTTGCATGAAACTCTGATGGATTATTTGGACTATAACGTAGTAATTATGGGAGATATGAATGGTGTGGTTTCTACAAATATGGACAAGGCACAAAGACTGACAATCTCCAAGGAAGGGAGACTTCCGAAGACCTTCTTTGAAATGACTGAAAATATGGACTTAATAGATATTTGGAGAACAAGGAACCCTCTCGAGAGAGAGGGAACTTTTTTCTCTCAAGCAATGATGACCTGGACCAGAATCGACCAAATTTGGATTACTAGTGGGATGGCTCCAAAGATTAAAAAAATAGAAATCTGCCCAAAGACTTGCTCCGACCATAACGCCGTGAAGATGGAGATGAAACTTACAACAACTGGTCAATTCAGATGGAGGATGAATGACACCCTGTTTCGAGACGAGGAGATCCACAGAAAGGCCCAAAAAACCTTAAAGGACTATTTTGAAATAAATTTAAAGGCCGATGTAGAAAAAGAGTGATCTGGGACGCAAGCAAAGCTGTGATGCGAGGATTTTTGATTCAACAAAATTCAATAAAAAAGAGAAAGCAAAATGAGAAGAAGGAAAAGATTTTGGAAAAGATAAAAGAAGGAGAGAAAAGATTAAGATCAAAACCAAAGTCCCAGGAGATTTTGAGAGAGATCAAGCTATATCAAACACAATATATGGAATTGATGAATCAAGAGATTGAGTGGAAGATAGAGCAAATGAGACAAAAGACATTTGAATCGGCAGATAAATGTGGTAAACTTCTCGCCTGGCAATTGAAGAAAAGACAGAAACTAAATACAGTTACAAATCTAGAAGTGGATGGAAAGAATATATCCAAACCCAACGAGATTAGAAATTGTTTCCTGAGTTATTTTAAAAAGTTATATTCACAAGGATCACAGAATGAAGAGGACATAGATGAATTCCTTAAAAAATATGGATTACAAAAAATCTCTCATCAAAGTAAGGTGGATCTAAATCAGAGAATAACAGAACAAGAGATAGAAGGTGCCATTCAGAACATGCAATTGGGCAAATCTCCAGGACCAGATGGACTGACTTCCAGATACTACAAAGCTTTGAAGGAGTGGTTGGTGCAACCGCTAAAGGAAGTCTGTAATGAGATTTTAGAGGGGAAAAGGGCGCCAGAATCGTGGAAAGAAGCGTATATTACACTCATACCAAAGACAGAGACTGAAAAGACTCAACTTAAGAACTACCGCCCAATATCATTACTTAATGTGGATTACAAAATTTTTGCAGACATTTTGGCAAAAAGATTGAAAAGAGTGTTGATGGAGAAGATTCATAAGGACCAAGCAGGCTTTCTCCCTAAAAGGCATTTATCAGACAATGTGAGGAACATAATAGACATTTTGGAACTACTAGAGGTGACTATAAACACTAAAGCAGTTCTGATTTTTGTGGACGCGGAGAAAGCCTTTGACAATATCTCTTGGAGTTTTATGAAAAAGAATCTTCATGGGATGGGGGTAGGCCAAGGATTTGAGAATGGTATGGGTGCGATATATTCTGAACAAAAAGCTTGAGTGTAAAGTTGTTTAAAGTATCTCTGGAAGCACTTTCTAATCTCCACAGGATTCTGAATGTTTTTCCCTTCAATCTCTAACTTGGTAACCGTATTTAGTTTTTGTCTCTTTTTCAGCTGCCATGCTAACAGCTTTCCACATTTATTTGCCGATTCAAATGATCTTTGTTTCATTAACTTGATTTTCCACCCCACTTCCTGATTTATCAATTTAGAGTATTGTACTTGGTAGAGTTTAGTTTCTCTCAGAATCTCCTTTGACTTCGGTTTCAATCTTAACTTTTTCTCGCATTCCCTAATTTTCTCCAAAATCTTTTCCTTTTTCTCGTTCTGTGCTCTTTTCTTTATGGTGTTCTGTTGTATCAGAAACCCCCTCATTACAGCTTTACTTGCGTCCCAGATTACTCTTTTTTCCACCGTGGTGTTCAAATTTATTTCAAAATAGTCCTTCAAAGCTTTTTGGGCCTTTTTGATAATCTCCTGATCTCTGAGCAGGGTGTCATTCATCTTCCATCTAAAGGAGCCGGTTGTAGTTAGTCTCATATCCATCTTTACTGCGTTATGGTCGGAGCAAGTCTTTGGGCAGATTTCCACTTTTCTGATCTTGGGTGCCAGACCTCTAGTTATCCAGATTTGGTCGATTCTTGTCCATGTCAGTTGGGCTTCAGAAAAGAATGTTCGTTCTCTTCCTAGGGGATTTTTTGTCCTCCAGATATCAATCAAGTCCATATTGTCAGTCAGTTCAAAAAAAGTTTTAGGTAGTCTGCCATCTTTTGTCAAGCTTTGGCCATGTGACTTATCCATATTTGTAGACACCACCCCATTCATATCTCCCATCATAATGATGTTATTATAGTCCAGATAGTCCAGCATTGTCTCATGCAGCTTCTTATAAAATTCTGATTTCCCTTCGTTCGGTGCATAGATTCCCAGTATCAAGAACTTTTCACCCTGGGTTTGAATTTCGATTGACAAAATTCTTCCTTGTTCATCTTTAAAAAGGAATTTTGGTGATAGGCTCTCCTTTGCATAAATCACCACTCCTCTCTTTTTGACTCGGTCTGATGAAATAAATTCTTGGCCTAATCTTTTGTTAATTAACACTTTTCTGTGGAGCCTAGTCACATGTGTTTCCTGTAGGCAAATAATGTCCAATTGTTCTTTCTTTAATATATGGAATATCCTTCTCCTTTTTTCCGGGGAATTTCCACCATTAATGTTCCAGCTAAGAAGTTGCAGAAACATCCTGGGCGAGTCTGTTATTCTGTAGAGGGTGGTGTTTCTTTCTTCTGTTCCTCAGATCCCAAAGGTGTAGGTCAGGCGGTGGCGGTGACCAAGCCTCAGGCCCTGTAATCACTTTCTGAAGGTCTTCTCCGTAATCATGCAGGAACTTATCTTTATCCTCGGGTGTTTTAATTTTCACCTTCTTCCCTCTGAATGTGAAAGATAATCCTTGAGGAAATTCCCACCTGAAAAGGATTGAGTTACTTCTCAACAGTTTGGTTAGTTCTGTATAGGTGGTTCTTAGATCCAAAAGTTGTTTAGGGATATCTTTGTAAATTTCCGCTCTCCTTCCCTGGATTACAAGTGATTTTTCGTAATGTAAGCTTAGTATTTTATCCTTCTCTTCCTTAGATCTCAAAGTAATCAAACAGTCTCTGGGTCTGTCCTTCCTTGCTACTCTTCCAAGTCTGAAGGCACTAACGATTTTAAAGTCCTTGTCTTCCTCCAAGTTCCAAAACTTGGAAAGTTCTTTTGTCAAATATTCCGTTAAATTCCCTTGTTCCAGTTCTAAAATTGATCTCAGCCTCAGATTATTTTCCTGACTGCGTAATTCAATCATAGACAGGTAGGCCTGATGTTCACCAATCTGTTTAGTCAGTGGTTTAACCTCCTCCTTCACTGCTTCCACTTTCTGGTTAACTTGCTCAGCCAATTTACGATTCTCTGTGGTAGCTTTACGATTCTCTGTAGTAGCTTCAAAAAGCTTCCCAATTGATTGTGCATGTAAGGTCACTTGTTCAGTTAATTTATTTAGGCTGGCAGTATTTTGGTCAATCTTTGCTGATTGTACATCCACTTTTTTGTCCAATGTTTCCAACTTCTCCAAGATTTTGTCTAGTACTGATTCGTTTCCTCCAGCTGCCATGCCTTCTGATAAAGTCAGCTCAGTTTCTAATTCTTGTGTTCCCAAAACAGTAGGAACAGATGATCTGCGCAACTGGGAAGTTAATGTTGATTGAGTTAATTGTTTAGCTTTAGCTTTGGCCGATCTTGTTTTCCCAGTGCCACTCATTCCACTCCTGTCTGCGTACCAAGGTCAGATTTAGTATGCTCCCATGGGAATCCACAAGCCCAGAGAGTAAACAACAAGTTAAAGGAAGAAAAAAGAGAAAAAACAAGTCCCAACCAGTTGTAAATCCAAAATCCACCAGGGGGAGTTCAAACAAATCTTGAGGAGAACAAAGGAAATTTTTCCAATAGTTGTTCCAAAGCTTAAAAGCTTAAAAAAGTTTTGCCAAAATCCAACAGTATCCAACCACTCATAAATTTCAAGAAAGACCTTCCGCTCTTCTTTATAGCCAGCAGAGTGAGTCCTTATTTAAACAAAGTTTCAGGAAAAGTGCCAGATAATAGTGTTTCAAAGTAGCTAGTCCAGTAACACTCAAAAGTAACAGTTCAGAGTAGCAAAAATCAAGTCCGCAAACTGACAGCTCTAATAGTTTGGCAGTCAAGTACCTGGGTTTCTTTAAATAATTTTGTAAATCCACAGGGAGAGGAAAAACTAAGTTCAAAGCAAAGCAGAAAAAAAAGTTTAAATCCCTTAGTACCTATAGCGACAGTTCAGGTCATGCACGAAATTGAAACTTTTAAATTCCTCTTCAAAGGCTTCAGATCAAAGTAATTCTTATGCTGGAGGAAATTTAGGAGACACCCACTCACGGATTCTGCTAGCGACTGAGCAGCAGCGCAAAGGGCTGCTCAGTCAGGGAAAGACACAACCACACCTAAGCGGTTTGGAACGGCTGGAGATTTACACACAAGCAACCCCATTTCCCATGACAGCAATCCGTGAGTCCTTTACGTTGCTTGTGTGCAAGAGGACCGGGGTACAGTCATGAGTCAAACCGGAGGAGCCGGCGCAGGAGAGGGGGCCAAAGGCGGACAGAGTCTGGAGGAGAGAAACCGAGACTTGGAGCAGCAACTGGCTCTACTAGCCGCGCGGCTGGATGAAAGGAGGACACATGACGCCCAGGGGAAGATTACCCCCATCGCAAGAAAGGTACGGGGACTTGTGCGGACTTTTGGGGGCAACCCCAGAGATTATAACGCTTTTAAGACTGAAGTGCAGTATGCGCTGGATCTGCAGCACGATGACTTTGCCGACGATGGGGGAAGAGTCGCTTTCGTGGTGGGGCACCTGCAGGGGAGGGCCAGAGATTGGGTCCGACCCTTAATGGCGGCGGAGAACGCGGCTTTGAAGGACCTGAGAAAGTTTTTTAGCGCGATGGATCACATGTTCGCGAGCGATGTTGAAGAGAGTGTGACTCGTAAAGAACTGATGGGGTGCAAACAAGGAAACCAGTCAGTGAGAGAGTACTGGTCGAGATTTGCTATGCTGATCCATAAACTTGGGTGGGATCTGAGTTCTCAACCAGTACAAATGTTATTTGAGGAGGGCTTATCCTCTTGGGTGAGAGACGAACTTTCCCGCTCACCCCGCCCGGAATCGATGGACCAGCTGACCAAGTTGACGCTCGCTGTAGGAGTCAGGCAAAAGACGCGCGCGCTGGAAAGGCGGGAAGGGAGAGCAGAGCGTTGGCATGACAACCGCACTCCAGACGTGCCAGCGTCTACTGTGCCACCCGAGGAGCCAATGGAGATTGGAGGAGCGCGTGCGCGCGGGTTTTCAAACTCCAGCGAGGTGCGTAAGAAGGAGGGGAAAACCAGTAAGAGGTGTTTCCTATGCCAGCAGCCGGGACATTTTGCCAGAGTATGCCCTCAGAAGAAGGTGTGGCAAGGAATGGTGGGGGCAGTGGGGAGTGAGGAGGAAAAAAAAGAGGCGCCGGGAAACGGCCGTGCTTGGCTGCAGGAAGGAGGGCACAGCAGCCAGGCGAGCAACCAGTAGTAGTGCCCAAACCAGACCCCTCCCCCCCGAGCAGCCATCGCAATAGAGGTGGTGCTAGAACTCCCAAACGGACACCCCATCAAAGTGAAGGCGCTGCTGGATTCAGGCAGCTCTTGCAACTTCTTTAGCAAGGATTTTGCGCTAGAACACCAGCTACAGGTGGTGCCTCTAGAACATCCCCTGCAAGTAACCACGATAGATGGGAGAGAACTTTTGGGAGGGGAAGTGACCCACCAGACCCCGCCCATGAAAATGACAGTTTCCAGACACACTGAGACAATTGTCTTTCACGTAGCCACCTTAGCAGGACCACCTATCATACTGGGAATGAGTTGGCTGGTACTGCACGACCCAGTAGTAGGGTGGCACCAGCGGACAGTCACCTTTGGGTCAGCTCACTGCGTAGAGCATTGCCACGGAGGGGAAGGCCTGAGGATGGCAGTAGCCAGGGTGGCAGGGATGGCAGTAGGGGAAAAAGGGAAGATACCACCTCAGTATGCGGACTTGGAAGAAGTCTTCAGCGAGAAGGAGGCGGATCGGCTACCCCCCCACAGGCCCTTTGACTGCCAGATCAACTTGCTCCCAGACGCTCAGCTGCCAGTGGGCAAGCTGTACGCCATGTCAGATAGGGAGATGCAGGAATTGCGGAAGTTTATTGACAAGAACCTGAAGCGAGGGTTCATAAGGGAATCGAGGGCGGTGGAGGGTAGTCCAGTGTTCTTTGTGGACAAGCGAGACTCCCATGAGCCCAGGCTCGTAGTGGACTACCGTGGATTGAACAGGGTGTCGGAACCAGTGACCTTCCCAATGCCCAGAATTGATGACATTTTGGCCAGGGTAAGGAAGGGGAAGATTTTTACCAAGCTGGACCTTCGGGGGGCGTACAACTTGATAAGGATGAGGGAGGGGGATGAATGGAAAACCACCATGTTCACCCCTCTGGGAGCCTTTAAGTACTTAGTTATGCCCTTCGGATTACAATCGGGATCGAGCACCTTTCAAGCTTTCATGCACCACGTGCTGGGGTCCCTGCTGTACAAGAATTGTGTAGCCTTCCTGGATGACGTCCTAATCTACTCAGAGAACGAGGAGCAGCATGTAAAAGACGTCAGGGAAGTGCTGAAGAGACTGCAGGAGCACCAGCTGTGGGTCAAATTGGAGAAGTGCCAATTCCACGCTCGAGAGGTGGAGTTCCTTGGCTATCGGTTGTCAGACAAGGGCTTGGCCATGGACCCGGGGAAGGTGCAGGCCGTGCTAGAATGGAAGCCTCCCAAGAACAGGAAGGACGTGCAGAGGTTCTTGGGGTTTGCAAATTTCTACAGGAAGTTCATCAAGAACTTCGCCCATCTAACGGCACCCATAACGGATTGTCTCAGCAGTAAGAAGAAGTTCGAATGGACAGAAGAGGCCCAGCGTTCCTTTGAAAAGCTTAAGAGGGCTTTCACGTCGGAAGAGCAGCTCCTACATGTGGATCTGCGGAAGCCGATGAGGCTAGAGACGGACGCGCCAGACAGAGCTGTGGGGGGCATATTGCTCCAGCAGGAAAATGGGGAACAGTGGAAGCCGTGTGCCTTCTTTTCCAGGAAGCTGAACAAGTCAGAGCAAAACTATACAGTGTACGATCGGGAACTGCTGGCAATTCACGAGGCCTTTCGACAATGGAGACATTTTCTCATAGGCGCACAGCACAAAGTCCAGGTGTGTACTGACCACAAGAACCTGGAATATTGGAGAACGGCGAGAGTGCTGAACCAACGACAGGTGCGGTGGGCACAGGAGTTTTCCAAGTTTGATTTTGAGATTAGGTACGTGCCTGGGAAGGAAAATGTCAGAGCAGACGCCCTCTCCCGCAAGCCCGAATACGCAGAAGGGGAGGGAGGGCCAGAAGCACGTCATGTCATTCCCGAGGGCAGATGGGTGTGTGGGGGAGTGTTCGTCGGGAGGCAAGAGCTGGCCGGGTTGACGAGGGATGATCAATATGCACAAACCAAAATCCGAGAAATTGGTATCACTGGGGAAACTCAGGGGGGGGGGTTCGAAGTAAAGGACGGGGCACTGTACTATAAGGGTGCATTGTACATACCTGAGGGGGATTTGAGGAGCAGAATACTCAAACAACTGCATGACAACCCCACGGCAGGACATTTTGGACAACATAAGACAATGCTACTGGTCACCAGGCAGTTTTGGTGGCCACGGGTGAGGGAAGATGTGAAGGAGTATGTACGTGGGTGCCAGTGCTGCCAGAGAGCGAAGGGGGAGAGGACAGCACCTGCAGGGTTACTGGAGCCCTTACCCACACCAGAGAGGCCATGGGAGGTGGTATCAATTGACTTTATGACGGACTTACCCAAAGCCAGGGGGAAAACGGCAGTAATGGTGGTAGTTGACTTGATGACCAAAATGTGCCATTTTATTGCGTGCTCGCATGCGGTGACTGCAGAAGAAACAGCAAAGCTGTTTGTAGAGCATGTTTTCAGGTTGCATGGCGCCCCCTTGAGGATTTTATCCGACAGAGGCCGGCAATTCACGTCCAGATTCTGGAGGAAGCTCATGAGTCTGCTGGACGTCGAGGTTGGGTTCTCAACGGCCAGACATCCAGAAACCAATGGACAAGCAGAGAGAGCTAACAGCATACTTCAACAATATCTACGCTGCTACGTCTGCGAGAGGGAGAAGGATTGGGTGGACAAATTAGCGCTGGCTGAGTTTGCATACAATAACGCAGAACATGTGTCCACAGGGATGAGTCCGTTTATGGCGAATTACGGGTGTCACCCCAGGGCTTTCCCCGGGGAAGGGGAGGGAAGTTGGAGTGTTCCCGCAGCTGAAAAATATGTGGAAGAAATGGAGGCTTTACACCAACAGCTTAAGTTAAACCTGGAAAGGGCCAAGGAAGAGTACAAGAGGCAGGCAGACAAGCACCGCAGAGAGGGAGAAACCATAAGAGTGGGGGACCAGGTGTGGTTGTCTACCAAAGGGTTGCCGTTCAAAGGAGGGTGCAAGAAGCTAAGGCCAAAGAAACTGGGACCGTTCGAAGTAGCCCAGCAAGTTAATCCAGTGGCCTTTAGGCTCAAATTGCCATCTCACATGAAACTGCACCCCATGTTCCACAGGTCCTTACTCTCACCGTTCAGGGAGGGGAGGGAATTTCTGGGTCAGCAAAGTGAAACACCCTTGCATCCACAGATGGAGGAAAGGGAATTCAGTGGCCATGCAGCTGAAATTCTTGATTCCAGGTGGAGAGGGGGACGAGTGGAATATTTGGTGGCGTGGGAGGGGGAGCCAGAAGCGGAAAATGCATGGGTCCCAGCAGAAGAGATTAGGGATGAGTATCTGCAGGAGGAGTTTCATAGCAGGTATCCGGGAAAGCCCAAACCACCAGAGAGGTTCTGGGGGGAGCAATTTGGCACCACCGATGAAGAGGAAGAGTTTGAGGGTTTTCCCGCCTCCGAAGAGGAGGAAGGGGAATTGTCCGAAGAAGAATCCGACTGGGGAGATAGGGGAGAGAGAAGAGACAGCAGCAAATGGAGAGGGGTGTTTGAATCATCAGATGGAGGGGAGAGTTCCTTCCGGGGGTTTCCTGCATCACCGTCCGAGGAAAGGACGGGGGGGTTGGAGGGCCCTGGGAGGGAGGTGGATGTCAGGGAACTGACATCGGAGCAGAGGGGAGAGGCGAGGCTCCCGGACTCTGCAGGAGAGGGGAAGAGTAAGGGAAGAGAGAGAACGTCATCTGGGGAAGGAAGTTCAGGTGACACCAGGAAGAAGGGAGAGGCAGAGAGCAGCTCGGAGGCGAGGCTCCGAGACTCTTCCAGTGAAGTCAGTGAGGAGGGTGGAGGACCACCACTCGGCACGCCCACTCTGCGCAGAAGGCTTCCGCGCAGAGAGGCGAGGCGAAGGTTGTCCGTTAAGGAATTCTTATGCTGGAGGAAATTTAGGAGACACTCACTCACGGATTCTGCTAGCGACTGAGCAGCAGCGCAAAGGGCTGCTCAGTCAGAAAAAGACACAACCACACCTAAGCAGTTTGGAACGGCTGGAGATTTACACACAAGCAACCCCATTTCCCGTGACACATACGTTAGGGAAAAGTGTGCATCAAAAATACATATATTTGTGGCAATAACAAACAGAAATGTGTTATTTTGGGGAAAATTGCTTGGAAAGAAATTAGGGGAAATGAGAACTAAAATTGTGTGTGTGTGTGTGTGTGTGTGTTTATTGGCTTATATAAACAAGAATAACATTATACAAGTTTTCTCATGTCATTAGTATGTCACAAAAATAGCATAATAATTGTGGAAAAATATCTGCAACATATGTTTCATTATTAGTGATCAGTGTATAAGTTCTTGGTTTATGAACTGGTTTAAACAATTAGGAAGAAGAAGAAGAAGAAAAAGACAAAAGAGGGAGAGGGGTGGGGTCGGGTGGTTATGCTTCTCTTATTCTACTTACCGCATTTTTCGCTCTATAAGACACACTTTTCCCTTCCTAAAAAGTAAGGGGAAATGTGTGTGCGTCTTATGGAGCGAATGCAGGCGGGAGGCTCTGCTCAGTGCTCCCTTTTATTAGCCGTGTGGAGCTTGTGTGCGGCTCTTGGCTTTTCCCCAGAGAAAGAGCGCTTCACAGGCTCTTTAAAGGGAGCACAGGTCTTGGGGGAGCCTTAGCCATGCGCAAGTTCTCCCGGGCAACAGAAGCCTTCATCCCGCTGCCGGGGGCTGCGTGTGGCTATCCCAGAAGCCAGGACAGCAAGCGGGATCACTGCGATCTCGCTTGCTGTCCTGGCTTCTGGGATTCAGAATATTTTTTTTCTTGTTTCCTCCTCCAAAAACTAGGTGCGTTTTATGGTCTGGTGCGTCTTATAGAGCAAAAAATATGGTAGTGTGTGTGAGGGGTTGTGTCAGCATTACTTGTATGAGTTCTTTTACTATTCACTTGTATGGGGAATTATACTTAAAATTATATAGAACACAATAACTATACAGTGGTACCTCGGGTTACATACGCTTCAGGTTACAGACTCTGTTAACCCGGAAGTAGTACCTCGGGTTAAGAACTTTGCTTCAGGATGAGAACAGAAATTGCACGGCGGCAGTGGGAGGCCCCTTTAGCTAAAGTGGTGCCTCAGGTTAAGAACAGTTTCCGGTTAAGAATGGACCTCCGGAATGAATTAAGTTCTTAACCCGAGGTACCACTGTATATGAAAATGAAAAATGGATATGTAGGTCAACATTTAATTACCCTAGAATCATTTTATCCAATTCATCCGAGCAGAAGCAACAACCACTGGACAGATGATCTTAGGATTCAACATGCTAATTTCCAGCAGTGTTCTCAAACTTGCAATTGCCAGTAGTGTGGCACCTCTGTTTTTGGTTCAATATAACAATTTAAACATTGTATATTTGTCTATTAAGGGTTTTTCCCCAAAAGCTAAGTACAACAAAATAAAATACAGATACAGAAGTATGCAAAGGAACACAAATGAAACACAAAAATTTCCTTTGCTGGGGGCAGCATGGAAGAAAAAGAAAAATTGATGTCCTCAGAAGGCATGTAAAAGGTGAGTTCAGGTAAGTGCATCAGTTAGACAAGCCATAGGTTCTGAAAAACCATGGGTACAATTTAAAAAACCTACTTTTTTCTTACAACAGTCTTCCAAGGTAGGCCAGTATCACTTTCCTAACATAGCAGTGAGGTGACTGAGACTGAGAGGGAAGGTTCTTGCATCAAGTTACAAAATACATAAGAAGCTGCCTCGATACTCGCTCAGAATATCTGAATGGAATTAAATCTATCTATTCCGAACAATTCACTAGATTAATAATTAACAATACTTTAACGGAAAGAATTGAGATAACGAAGGGGACAAGGCAGAGCTGCCTGCTATTGCCATTATTATTCATAACAACACTAGATGTTCTGCTGAAAAAAATAACTGAAACAAAAAGAGTAAAAGGTATAGAAATTGGTTTAAAAGAATACAAATATAAAGCTTTTGCAGATGATGTAGTGTTGACGTTGGAACAACTAATAAATAGTTCAATTGAGGCAATGGAAAAAATAGAAGAATATTGTCATCTTGCTGGATTTAAATTTAATAAGAGCAAAACAAAACTACTAACAGAAAACATGGATAGTAAAGAAATAGAAGAGTTACAAATGAAAACAGGACTAACAATTGCAAAAAAAGTAAAATACTTGGGGGTATGGCTAATGACAAAAAACATCAACTTATATAAAGATAATTACGAAAAGGTGTGGACAGAGATTAAACAAGACCTGGAAATTTGGACCAGAATGAAATTATCGTTGATGGACAGAATTGCTGATATTAAAATGAACATGCTTCCGAAACTGTTAATCTTATTCCAGACCATTCCTATTATATGTGGAACAAAACAATTTGACATCTGACGAAAACTTATTTCTAAATATATCTGGCTGGGAAAGAAACCTAGGATCAAATATAAAATCCTGACTGATGCAAAAGAAAGAGGTGGATTCTCCCAGCCAGATCTAAAAATTTATTATGAAGCATCTTGTTTTTGTTGGTTGCGTGATTGGATAGCATTAGACAATGAGGAGGTACTAGATTTAGAGGGATTCGATAATAGATACGGGTGGCACGCCTACCTGTGGTATGGAAAGACAAAAGTTCACAGAGGGTTTCTGCACCACATCATTAGAAAATCCTTGTATGAGGTATGGACTAGACATAAAAATCTCTTAGAACGTAAAACTCCGTGAGGTCTGACCAGAGCAGAATACAGTAGCACTATTACTTCCCTTGATCTAGATGCTATACTCCTATTGATGCAGCCCAGAATTGCATTGGCTTTTTTAGCTGCCGCGTCACACTGTTGGCTCATGTCAAGTTTGTGGTCAACCAAGACTCCTAGATCCTTTTCACATGTACTGCTCTCAAGCCAGGTGTCCCCCATCTTGTATTTGTGCCTCTCATTTTTTTTGCCCAAGTACAATACTTTACATTTCTCCCTGTTAAAATTCATCTTGTTTGTTTTTGCCCAGTTCTCTAATCTGTCAAGGTCGTTTTGAAGTGTGATCCTGTCCTCTGGGGTGTTAGCCACCCCTCCCAGTTTGGTGTCATCTGCAAATTTGATCAGGATGCCCTTGAGTCCATCATCCAAGTCGTTGATAAAGATGTTGAATAAGACCGGGCCCAAGACAGAACCCTGTGGCACCCCACTAGTCACTCTTCTCCAGGATGAAGAGGAACCATTGATGAGCACCCTTTGGGTTCGGTCAGTCAGCCAGTTACAAATCCACTGAGTGGTAGCATAGTCAAGACCGCATTTTACCAGCTTCTTTACAAGAATATCATGGGGCACCTTGTCAAATGCCTTGCTGAAATCAAGGTAGGCTACATCCACTGCGTTCCCTTCATCTACCAGGCTTGTAATTCTGTCAAAAAACGAGATCAGGTTAGTCTGACATGACTTATTTTTCAGAAATCCATGCTGACTATTGGTGATCACAGCATTCCTTTCTAGGTGCTCATAGACTGTTTGCTTAATGATCTGCTCCGGAATCTTCCCTGGTATTGATGTCAGACTGACTGGGCGGTAATTATTTGGGTCCTCTCTTCCCCCCTTTTTGAAAATAGGGGCAACATTTTCCCTCCTCCAGTCTGCCGGGACTTCGCCTGTTCTCCAGGAATTCTCAAAGATGACTGCCAGTGGTTCTGAGATCACATCTGCCAGTTCTTTTAATACTCTTGGATGCAGTTCATCTGGCCCTGGAGACTTGAATACATCTAAACTAGCCAAGTATTCTTGTACTATCTCCTTAGTTATTCTGGGCTGTGTTTCCTTTGCTGAATCATTTGCTCCAAATTCTTCAGGTCGGGCATTGTTTTCTTTATCGGAGAAGACTGAGGCAAAGAAGGCATTGAGGAGTTCAGCCCTTTCTGTGTCCCCTGTTTGCATTTCACCATCTTCTCCTCTGAGTGACCCCACTGTTTCTTTGTTCTTCCTTTTGCTACGAACATACCCATAAAAGCCTTTTTTGTTGCTTTTAACCTCTCTAGCAAGCCTGAGTTCATTCTGTGCTTTAGCTTTTCTGACTTTGTGTCTACACGTGCTGGCTATTTGCTTGAATTCCTCTTTGGTGGTTTCCCCCCTTTTCCATTTTTTGTACACATCCTTTTTTAATCTTAATGAGGTCTCTGTTATTCTTCTCTCCCTTAATTTTGACCCAAATGCTCTCACTTTGGCTTTGAGGTTCTAAATCTTGGATCTCTTCACAGGTATACACATCCCTGACATATAACGCCACTCCTCCTCCTTTCTTGTCTGGTCTGTTTCTCTGAAATAGATTGTATCCCCCCCATTATTACATTCCAATTGTGGGACTTATCCCACCAGGTTTCAGTGATGCCTATTATGTCATATTTAGTTTGCTGTACCAAGAGCTCAAGCTCATCTTGTTTATTTCCCATGCTTTGCGCATTAGTGTACAGACATTGAAGTCCATTAATCATTCCCCCGTGTCTCTTATTTAAGGATTTTTTCCTCCCACCACTAGGTCTGCGTGCTGTTTGCTCCATTTGGTCTATGACATGTTACTGGAGGGGGATGGTAAATTAAAGTTAAAATCATTCAAAGAATTGAGAGGATAATTAACCGATTGGTTACAATACCACCAATTACAAGATATCTTTAAGAAAGACAATAAAAGCAATGGTTTTAGTAACATCCAATCAGAGATTAAGACAGAACTGCTGGGTAGTAATAAGAAAATGATATCAAAAATGTATAAGGTACTACTAGAGTGCAAAACAAAGGATGAGGAGGTAAAGAGTGTGATGATAAGATGGGCACAGGATCTGGGGCATAATATTGATTTTGAGAGGTGGCAGGTAATGTGGAATAAAACAATCAAATTTACGGCATGTGTGGCACTTAAAGAAAACTGAATGAAAATGATGTACCGTTGGTACATCACACCAAGTAAATTAGCCAAAATGTATAGAAGCCAAGATAAATTATGTTGGAAATGTAGGGAAGAAGAAGGGAATTTCCTACATATGTGGTGGACTTGTACCAAAGTTAAAATCTTCTGGGATACTATTTATAATGAATTTAAAAAGGTCAATATCTTTTAAAATTCATTATAAATAGTAAAAAGCCAGAAGTATTTGTATTAGGATTAATTGACGAGGAAATCCACCAAAAAGATGTTAACCTATTCATGTACTCCACAACGGCGGCAAGAATCCTTCTGGCCCAAAAATGGAAACAGCAAGAGCTCCCCACTCTAGACGACTGGCAGATAAAGATGGTAGAGTACGTGGAACTGGCAAAGTTGACGGAGAAAATTAGGAACCGACCCGCTGAAAGATTTCAAAGGGACTGGAGCAAATTTATAAATTATTTGAAAGAAAGTTGTAAACACCTAAAAACGTTTGTAACATTAATGTGAAATGTTTTGTAATGTGGAAAGAAGGAGCTAATTTACAAATGAAAGGGTGATTGTTAAATGATTATATATGGTAAAGAAGTGATTATAGAAATGTGACAAATATGTTAAACTAATAGGAAAGTCAGAAAGAATGATGGAAGGAAGTCGATGCTCGCTTGGAGCAGTAATATAAGCTTGGGATATGTATTATAAAATGAAATGAAATATGGAAAACTCAATAAAAACCATGATTTAAAAAACAACAACAACAGAATATCTGTCCGCATAGCCCTGATGGGGTCTCAGGGAGTGACAATTCTTCCCTAGTTCTTATTTAATCAGAGATGCCAGGGAAGGGACCTGGGACCTTCTGCATGCCACCGAGCTACAATGTTTCCCCCTCAAATACATAAATATGTGGTGAAGAGATTAGTCATTTGAAGAGAGAATTTTCCATGTTTGTGTCCTGATAATCTGATCAAGTGACCAGAGCCTGATTTCATGATGGCTCAAGATAGACTCAGCAGACCATTGGGGGTTGGGGTGTAGCATGAGGACACAGCCCAGGAAAGCCTGTTACTGTGGTTTCAGCTGACAATGACAGTCAAGGCCAAAGAAACGGATGCTCAGACTGATACAAAGTAATGTGACCATGGCATGTGTTGCCTCACCACTTGTACCATGTATCTCAGAAACAAAGGAAGCCGACACCATTCTATGTGGCCAAAGAATGGAAATGGAGATAAGCACAGCTGTGGTCACCTTGTCAAATATCAACGCAGCAGTCTGTTTGTCTTATGCCCACTCTAGCTGTCAGCTGAAATGTCCCGTGCTGCTATTATGTCATCCTGGCCACCCCAAAAGGTAGCCTGAGCTTGTGGGGACTCGCGAAGCGGGCAGTTCAGTTCAAGGGTGGCTCGGGGGCCGGTTAAACGACCCCCATGGGCTGCTTAGAAGCCACCCAGAGTGGCTGGAGAAACCCAGCCAGATGGGCGGGGTACAAAGAATAAATCATACAATGTTTTTAAACAAATAAAAAAAAACCCCTAGTTTAATCCATGGTAACATTAGCACTGTATACAGCAATGGGCTCCTTGAATATCTTTATGTATTTATTTAAAATATTTTTACTTTTGCTCTTGTTACCGGAGAATCCGAGGGCTCCCTTGGGCAGAAATCAAGACACCAACCAAAGCAATTTGGAGCAAATCAGCAGCCTGTAGGCTCGGTCTTTATTGAAGAAAGACTGTCGCGACAGGACTCCCACCGCCCACGAGGTGAAGCAAGATGGAAGCCCAGAACAAAAGAAGACCCCAACTTTTATTAGCTTCTAATCCCCTGAGTTACCTCTCTCTAGCTTTCAGCAGAAGAGTCGAGTCATGCTGTAAGGAGTGGATGCTGCCAAAGCTAGCAGAGATAACGCTCCAGGCTCACAGCCATTTCCGTTCTGAAGATTTATTGCCAAAAGTTCAAAGCAGTAACAAGAGTTCAAAAAAGCACGCCCATGCCTAGCTCAGTCAGATGACTCGACTGGCGATCTCTTACTCCTCCTCCCCCAACAGGCCCATCTCCGCAGTGCACGCCTCCTGCTTCCTCTCTTCTGTGAGTAGCTAGTTCCGGGCACTGGCTCTCCCCCCTCCCTATTTCCTCCTCGGAGTCGGATGAGAGACTGCTGATGAGCTCTTTAGGCTCTCTGTAATTGCCTCTCTCTCCCCCCTCGGCTCTTTGGCAGCTTCCAATTCCCTGACAGGCGGCTTCCAACAAAATCTTAAAATACAATAGTTCGTCAAACATTAAAAGCTTCCCTAAACTTAATGTTTTCCCTGGCTGGTATGTTGCATTGAATTTGATTGATAGCAATGGGCCTGGTGTGACATATTATCAAATAACATTGGACAACATTGCTTTTCACATATTTCTGTTCCCTCATTAAAATGGAAGCAAAGAACTAAAGGTAAAGGTAAAGGACTCCTGGATGGTTAAGTCTAATAAAATTTGACTATGGGGTGCTCATCTTCGTTTTTAGGCCTTCCACTGAAGGAACTCCATCCCTTCCCACTGTAGCCCTCGCAGGAGAGGATCCTCTCGGTGTTTATTGTGGGCTTTATCCTGCTGCATGGGTCCTCCTACCACCTCAAGAGGGCTCAGCTTTCACAATGGCAGAAGTGGCTCTTTTCAGGTGTAGCCTATCAGAAGGCAGAAGAGGCACATTTCCCAGATACACTCAGTAGAGGACCAGACCTCCTTGGACAGAGACCTTTTCCATGGCACAGGAGCGTCCTGGATAAAGCCTATTTGCACAGACATCTTTAACGCCTGCTTGGCCTTGTCAGTTAATAGCGCAGTTTACTTTGCTACTGTTTACTTTGCTAAGGAAGCCTGCCACTTAAAGAACTATGCCAAGGAAGCCAACGACAAACTGTTTGGTGTTGATGGGTCACTATTGGAGAGGTAGCTCAAAGCTTAGGTGGTGTACCCCCAGATTTTTGAAGAAAAATTCAGTGGTGCATCCCGGGGTATCAGCCCACGTGTAGTTCAGATTCTGCAGTTTGATTGCACCCACATGGCAGAAAATGCATCGTGCTCTGTGTCAGAGCTGCCCCACACCTCCTCGCAGGCATGTCTTAAGCTTTAAGACCATGGGCCTCCAACCATTTGGGGCCATATGACCAAGTAAGGCAACTGTCCAACTGCAGCAGCCCCATTTCCTTTGTAAAAGACGATGAGGAAACAAGAAGGTGAAGAAATAAGAAAGCACAGATTTTTGAAGAACAATTCAGTGGTGCATCCCGGGGTATCAGCCCATGTGTAGTTCAGAATCTGCAGTTTGATTGCACCCAAATGGCAAAAAATGCAGAGTGCTCTGTCTCGGAGCTGGAAAATCAATAAAAAATTTTGGAAACCCCCCAGAAAAATTGAAAATCTCATTTTCTTTAGGAAAACAAGGAGAACAGGGGATTAACCTCATGCTCTGAAAAGGCTGCAAAACAAAGATCATGCATAAATTGTGCCTAAGGAAGGTTCTAAACAGCTGAGGGGTGTAGGTTGGTCCTGCTGCTAGTACCCTTCTGGCTTTTAAGAGCTGCAAAACTGCCGCAACAACCGCAACAAACGAGGGTTGTTTAAAAGATAGGGAATATAGAATGCAAAATGGTTGACAATTCAGACTGCCTGCTCTGGTCCAGTCCTGTACTGACAGTACCTTCCCAGAGTATGATATTGTGATGTTTCCTACATCTCAGCCGTTCAAACAGTGGCTTGGGTGGGTGGCACCAGTCGCAGATAAAGTGCCTTTGCCCGTGCAAGTGGGAGTTGGCCCCCTTCACACCTTTTGGACTTGGGAGCTTTCAGTGTGTCATTGTCCGCCTAGTCATAGGAGGAAGGATGGAGGGAGTATTAAGGTTCTGCTTGCCCTCTGATGGTCAGATGACTTTCTGTTGAAATTTAGACTTTCAACCCACTTGAAATATACTCAGAGTCGAGAGTGGATTTCATGCTCTTTATTCAGCTCATGGTGGTGAGGAGGGAATGGAAGTCCCCTCAAAGTATCTGCTTTATATACATTATTTACACAATGGGCTGCACGTGATTGGCTAATTCCGGAATTCTCCTGTAGGCCAGTCAGGTTGTGGATTCACTTCTATCTGGAGCTGGATTGGGTGGCTCCTGCCAAGCAATCATACTGCTGCATTGTTCTAGGACCAATCAGACTGCTGCATTTTGGAGCCTATTGTTCTAGGACCAATCAGACTGCTGCATTCTGAATCCTATTGTTCTAGGACCAATCAGACTGCTGCATTTTGGATCCTATTGTTCTAGGACCAATCAGACTGCTGCAGTTTGGATCCTATTCAACTCAGTACATAACCACAGTTCAAGAAGGACACTGACAAACTGGAACGTGTCCAGAGGAGGGCAACCAAAATGGTCAAAGGCCTGGAAACGATGCCTTATGAGGAACGGCTAAGGGAGCTGGGCATGTTTAGCCTGGAGAAGAGGAGGTTCAGGGGTGATATGATAGCCATGTTCAAATATATAAAAGGATGTCACATAGAGGAGGGAGAAAGGTTGTTTTCTGCTGCTCCAGAGAAGCGGACACGGGGCAATGGATCCAAACTACAAGAAAGACGATTCCACCTAAACATTAGGAAGAACTTCCTGACAGTAAGAGCCGTTCGACAGTGGAATTTGCTGCCAAGGAGTGTGGTGGAGTCTCCTTCTTTGGAGGTCTTTAAGCAGAGGCTTGACAACCATATGTCAGGAGTGCTCTGATGGTGTTTCCTGCTTGGCAGGGGGTTGGACTCGATGGCCCTTGTTGTCTCGTCCAACTCTATGATTCTATGATTCTCTAACACCCCTCCCCTCTAAGTTCCAGTCCTGCCCGGGAGGTTGCATTCATAGTCCTCAAGGTACGCCGGCGGCCTACGTGTGCGTTGCGGCCTGGGGTGTTCCCTGGTCCGGGGTTCAGGTTCTGGCTTGTGTTCCAAGGATGCTGGCTGTGATGGGGCCGTTTGGTCTGGCGCAACCAGCTCGCTCAGTCGTGGTTCTGGTTCCGGTGTCCTTTCGGCCTCGCGTGTCCTCTCTGTATTTACTGATTCTGCCTCTCCTGCTGGCCCCTCCTGTTCTATGGGCCTCACTGCCCCACTGTTCCCTTGGGACTCCTCTGACCTGTCCTCCTCCTGGTTTTCTCCCGGGAATCGTCGCCGTATCTGGTCGCAGTGGCGGCGGCAGCATTGCCCCCCATCCGTTAGCACCTCGTACGACACGGGGCCAGCGACCCTGGTGACTGTGGCGGGTACCCATGCTGGGCCTGCCCCAAAATTCTTTGCGTACACTGGGTCCTGGGCCACGAAGGTCTGGGGGTTCCTGCCTTCCCCCACCACTACCTCATCCTGAGCTCTATCGGGGACATGGCGGTCCAATCTGATTGCAAGGCGCCGACCCATTAGTAGTTCAGCGGGGCTCCGGCCAGTCGTTGAGCTGGGGGTGCTGTGCTGTGCTAGAAGGAATGTGGCAAGGCAGTACTCCCAGTCCCCTTGCGTCATGTGGCGAAGGGTGTCCTTGGTGGTCCGCACCATGCATTCTGCTTGGCCATTGGTGGCAGGGTGGAACGGCGCCGAACGGATGTGGCGGATGGCGTTCTGCGCTGTGAAGGTTTGGCATTCTCCTGACGTAAATGCGGTCCCGTTGTCTGAGACGAGAGTGTCAGGGAGCCCGTGGGTTGCAAACAGCCTGCGTAGTACCTGGATGGCTGCGGACGTGGAAGTGGATGGTACCAGTGCGACTTCCAGCCATTTGGTGTAGGAGTCCACCACTATGAAGAACGTTTTCCCCTGAAAGGGGCCAGCGAAGTCCACATGCAGGCGTGACCATGGTGCTCGGGCGGACTCCCAGGACTGGACTGGGGCCCTTGGGGGATCTGGGTGGGATTCTTGGCAGGCCTGGCAGTGTTTGACCCAGGCCTCTATCTCTCCGTCGATCCCCGGCCACCACACATAACTCCTGGCAAGGGCCTTCATTCTCACTACCCCTGGGTGTGTCTCATGTAGGGCTCTGAGGACCCTTTTTCGGAGGGGCTGGGGAACAACGACCCTGCTTCCCCATAACAGGCACCCCTTGTGGGCCGACAGTTCATGTTTGTGGGTTGTGTAGCCGGCGAATTCTGGCCCAGGGCTGCTGCTGGGCCATCCCCTCCACACCCAGTCCAGGACCCGGGAGATGACCCTATCTTTCTTGGAATGGTGTGCAACTTCTTGTGCCTGAATGGGGCGGTCGGGAAGTAGCTCCAGGCTCATAACCTCTTGTGCAGGTGCTGGGTCGGGGCCTGTTTCCGGTAGTGGTAGCCTGCTGAGGGCGTCCGCATGACCCATCGCCTTCCCAGGGCGGTGAATCAGTGCATACTGGTAGCTGGCAAGGAAAATTGACCACCTGAGGACGCGAGGAGACAGCACTTGGGGGGGTCTGATATTCGGGGGCAAACAAGCCAAGCAACGGCTTGTGGTCAGTCACCACGGTAAAGGGCCGCCCGTACAAGAAATCATGGAATTTTTTTACTCCCTTCACGATTGCCAGACCCTCCTTGTCGATTTGTGCGTAGTTCCGCTCGGTTGCGTTGAGTGTCTGGGAAAAGTATGCCACCGGTACCTCTCTTCCATCCGGGAGTTGGTGTCCCAGGACAGCGCCGATGCCATAGGGCGAGGCGTCGCATGCTAGCACCACCGGCAGCCTCTCGTCAAAGTGTGCCAAGACCGCGTTTGAGACAAGCAAGTCCTTGACTGCCTGGAATGCGGCCTCCTGGCGCTGGCCCCACACCCAAGGGGCCCGCTTGTCCAGGAGTCTGTGTAGGGGCTCCGCTACCGCCGCCTTGTGGGGAAGGAAGGAATGGTAAAAGTTCAATAGTCCCAAGAAGGCCTGAAGTTCAGTCTTGCTCTTGGGCGCTGGGGCATCACAAATGGCCCATACCTTGTCCCCAGTTGGGTGGACCCCTTCTGCGTCCACCATAAATCCCAGAAAGTCCACCTGAGGTACTCCTAGTAGACATTTTTCCCGCTTCACCTTGAGACCCGCCGTCTGGAAACGCTGCAGAACGGTGCGGAGGCGGTCCTCAAACTCCTCTGGTGTGGGCCCAGCAATCAACACATCATCGAAGAAGGGGGTGACGCCAGGAATCCCTTTAAGGAGAGAGTCCATTAGATTCTGGAATATTCCTGATGCCACGCTGACACCGAATTGCAGCCGCTTTACCCTGAACGCTCCTCTGTGCATCACAGTCTGTGCCTCTGCTGTGGCAGCTGTTGATATGCTTGGGCCAAGTCCAGCTTGCCAAAAAAATTTGACCCAGCCAGGGTGGCAAGGACATGGCTGACCACTGGCACTGGGTATGCGTGGGTATGAGGTTTCAAGGCAAACGGGACCCGGCGGGCCTTGAGCCTGACAGGGCGTACTGCGTGGTCAAGCTGTAGAGCAATGGGGGGGGCGTATACTATCCCAATTTCCCATCGAAACCCCCCGGAAATTCCTTGCATATGGCGTCAACGTCCACTTGAAGCTTGCAGCCTTATCCAGTATCCTGCGAATCCCAACACTCCTCCTTAAGTCAAAGGCTTGAGACCCAATAATTCTCTTAAGTCTCGAAATTTAGGAGCATCCAAACATGGGGTGTGCTGAAATTGCATGACCCCAGGGAATTTGGGGGGGGGCCTTCAACATTTTGGGGGCCCTCAGCCCATGTCCCACTAGACGGCATGAGCACAACATGGGGTGTGTTGAAATTGCATGACCCCAGGGAATTTTGAGGGGGACCCTTCAACATTTTGGGGGCCCTCAGCCCATGTCCCCCTAGACGGCATGAGCACAACATGGGGTGTGCTGAAATTGCATGACCCCAGGGAAGTTTGGGGGGTGCTTCAACATTTTGGGACCCCTCAGCCAATGCCCCCCTAGATGGCACAAGAACACCATGTGGTGTGCTGAAACTGCATGACCACAGGAAATTTGAGGGGGCCCTTCAACATATTGGGGGCCCTCAGTGTTGTATTTGCAGAGTCCTGTACTCAGCGGAATGATGAGCAGTACGTGCCACATGCTTAACGTTGCTTTATTTTCAGTTCAATGTTGAGAAATTACAAACATGCATCTTGCCTCTGCGGGAGCAGAGAAGCAACCGTCCTTCTCCTCGGAACGAAGAACACCGAGAGAGCAGTGAAAAACAGGAAACCAGTGTACGTCACATCCAGTCTCCCATTCCCGTGGGAAAACCCAACAGTACTCTGACTGTGGAATGTAAACATTGTCTTGTGACAAGCACTTCGCTGCACAGTGAAGAGAGCAGAAACCAACATCCTCCCCCTTTCTGTGAACATCACTGGGCAGCGTGTTCGTACAATATCAGTACAAACCCAACTTCTGTACATAGGTACAGTGTTGATCCCTTGATACAATCTTGGACAATACATCAGCAGGAATTTCATTACCTGGCATATAGGACACCGTTACGAGTCCCTTCTGAATATGTTCCCTAGCATGTTGCACCTTCAATTGCAAGTGCTTCGTGCTTTGCTTACAACCTTCCGAATTTAGCAAAGCCAAACATGCTTTGTTGTCCTGGTAAACCTGGATTGGACATTTGACAGGAATTTTCATGTCTTTGCACAATTGTAACAACCATTCACAATCCTTAAGTGAATAAGACAGTGCATTCAGTTCAGCTTCACAAGTACTTAAGCTAATTGTTGTTTGCTTCTTGCATGACCAATCAAATAGACCCTGATTGTACATGTAGCAAACTCCAGACGTACTTTTCCTGTCTGCAGTGTCACTTCCAAAACTAGCATCTGCAAAAATCTCAAGACCACCAGACTTCTGATTGTTAAATCTCAGTCTGTAATGCATAGTGCCTTTCAAATAGCATGCTATGCGTTTCAGAGCTTTCCAATCCTTAACAGTAGGATTGTTAACTTGTCTGCTTAGCAAATTACAGCTAACAGCAATGTCAGGTCTTGAACATCTGGCAATGAAGTTTAGCTTGCCTAGCACACTTCTGTACAGTGTAGTGTCAGAAAATGCTTCTTCAGTGTCATCTACCTGATAACCTGTTGTCATCGGTGTGTCTACAGGGTTAGCATCCATCAGGTTCAGTTTGCTTAACACATCAGCAATTTTCCGTGACTGGTGTACTAGAATGTTACCACTTTGATCTTTCTCTATTTCCAGAGATAGGTAGTTGTTTACCTCACCAAGATCTTTCATGTCAAAGTGCTCTTTCAGTTGAGCTAGGGCGTTATTGTACATTGTGACATCTTTCCAAAAGAATAAAATATCATCAACATAAAACAAACAATACAGCTTCTTTTGCCCCTCCTCTTTGACAAATACACATGGATCAGCTTTCCCTTGCTGAAAACCTAGAGAAAACAATGCTTCAGTGAGTTTTGTGTGCCAACACCGTGCACTTTGTTTGAGACCATAAAGGGACTTCTTTAGAGCACAAACAAATCCCTGTTTTACCTGTACGCCATCAGGTGGAAGCATATAAAGTGATTCACCTAGAGATCCGTACAAAAATGCTGTATTTACATCGTGGTGACTAATGTGTAGATTCTCCTCTGCAGCTAGCTTGAGCATAAGCCTAATGCTCTCATACCTCACAGTGGGTGAGTAGGTCTCGTGATAGTCTTCACCTGGTACCTGTGCAAAACCTCTGGCTACCAATCTGGCTTTGTGTCTGACTATCTTGCCATTCTGATCTGTCTTCGTTTTGAAGACCCATTTGCTTCCAAGCAGTTTCATTCCTGGAACTACTGGAACTAGCTCCCATGTTTTGTTCCTTTCTAAGGAATCAAGCTCAGCCTTCATGGCATTTAACCATGGCTCAGCTTCCTTAGAATCCAAATCCTGGATTTCTTGGAAACTTGAAGGTTCAAATACCTTCTTGGAGCTCTTAACAGCTGCTACTGCTGTTTTAGCAAATTCATCAGCAAATCTCTTTGGAGGTCTGCCTTTTGTGGCTCTTTGTGACCTGCGAATCAGCCTTAAGTCTTCAACACTTTCCTCTTCCTTCTTAGGAGAAAAGTGGCCTATTGTGAACAATGGTTCTTCCAATTCTTGATCAGAGCTTTCAGGGGGACGCATAGAGGCTTTCGCACTCTTGAAATCCTCTGAAGTATCCGATTCAGTTTCAGACTCAGAATCAGAACCTTCATCAGTGGGTGTGGGTTGTTGCGGCTGCTTTTGCTGTTGCTTATCCTCAGTCTCATCACTGTCATCAGGATAACATTGGAAAATTCCCACATTCTCCCCCCACTTGGCATTGTACTCAACACTTCTTGTGAGCTTAATTGTCTTAGAGTCAGTCATCATTATTCTGTAAGAACCTTTCTGATAACCTAGAAAGATACCATGCAATCCACGTTTGCGTAACTTGGAGCTTTGTGGTGAGTGAACCCACATGTCAGAACCAAAAATTTTCATGTGTTTGATGTATGGTTTCTTGCCAAACATCTTCTCATATGGGGTACAACCAATCGCTGAAGATAACCTGCGATTGTAACTGTAAACAAAACACAAGAGAGATTCGGCCCAATAACTCTCTGGAAGATTGGCATCATGCAGCAAGGTTTTTAACCCTTGAAGCAATGTCTGATTTGCCCTTTCGCAAAGTCCATTCTGCCATGGCGAGCGAGGACTGGACAAATCGTGTTGAATTCCTTTCTCAGTCAGAAAAGCTTCAAACTGCTGAGAAGTGAATTCTCCCCCGCGATCAGTGAAAAGAGTCTTTATCTTCTTACCATGCACATTTTCCAACCAAGCACAGAATTCCTTGAACCTTGGAAAAGCCTCTGATTTCTGCTTGAGATTGTACACATAAATATACCTGGAAAATGCATCAATGAGAACCATGAAGAACTTATTTCCACCCAAAGAGGGTGATAGTGGACCAACTAAATCAGCATGAACAACCTGGTATGGTTCTGTAGCTTGCCTACTAGACACCTTACCTTTCGCAGCCATTTTCACCTTGTTTGCTGCGCATGCCTTGCACTTCATGTGGTACCTGCAGGGTTTAATAGTCATACCTTCAACCAAGGCAGGCATTTTAGATACTGCCTCAAAATGCAAATGACCAAATTTTCGGTGAAAATCATGAATACATCCTGCATGCAAACTTTTGTTAGAACCTGCAATGCAACAAGTCTCATTCTGCACATCATCATAATACAAAACAAACAAACGATCAACATTTTCAGCATGCAATACAAAATCGTCCTTCTTTGTGATGGTGCATTTCTTGTTCTTGAATGAAACGTCAATGTCCCGTTCATTCAGCTGCATAACGCTGAGTAGATTGTGTGTGGCATCTGGGACATAAAGTACATCCTGTATCGATAAGTCCAAACTGTGAAGTACAACAGTTCCGTAGCCTTGACTGGGGATCGTGTGGTCATCCGCCTGGTGAATCGCACCTTCCTGCTGTGTAAAAGACACGAACAGTCGCTTATCGTTGCACATGTGGTGGGTAGCTGCTGAATCAACAACGAAGAAAGATCTAGACGTCTTCTGGACCTTTGCAACGTTTGGAGTGAAGCGTGAGACCATTGCCTTGTGCTGCGTTGTCCTGGAGACCGGACCTTTGCCTTTGCTTTGGCCTTTTCCACGCGCTGAACTTCCGCTGCGCTGCTCTGTCTTGGCCTTGGGATATCTGCATTCCCTCTTCATATGGCCTAGACGTCCACACGAGTAGCATTTCACTGCCTTCAAAGCTTTGGCGCCCTCTGGTGGTTCCACTGCACTCTGGGATGACGTCTGTGAAGACTCCCCCATACCCATGCAGCTAGCACCCCGGCGATCTGCTTCATTCTGGATCACGGCAGTAACATATGCTACTGTGAGCTGAGCAGTTGGCTGAACAGCAATCTGAGTGGCAACGGACTCCCAACTTGGACCCAAAGAATGTAGTATCATGAAGGAATACACAGCCTCTGGAAAGTTGAGTCCTCTCTGTTGCAGCTCATGTCTCAGATTTTGCATCTCCATCAGGTGTGTACGCACATCTCCACCTTCAGCAAGAGCCATACCATGCAGCTTGGCATAGTAGTACATTGAGGAACCAGCTTCCGTCCTCAAGTGAGCCTCTCTTAAAGTGTCCCAAATTTCTCTGGCTGTGGTCTTTCCACGCAACAGACAGAGCTCTTCTGGGGATACTATCAACGTAAGCGTTCCCCTTGCTTTTGAATCCTTAGTAGCCCATTCATCTGTAATTGGAGCTGGGGGGTTGTCTGTAATAACATTAAACAGACCTTCTTTCCGCAGAACAGCCTCTGCATACTGCACCCAGTTCGTATAGTTTTTCTTATTGAGCTTAGGAATCCCAAAAGCATCAACCAGCTTTGCATTAGCCATCATTGCTGCTTTAAACAAGCTGCGTCACTGCTGCTTTCAAACCTCATTCCAAAAGCACTTGTAAAAAGTACTTTCGCTTTCCCAGCCTCCAAGCCTTTGCCTTAGAGCCTTTGCCTGTATCGCGGCAAAACGGCTTTAAAAGTACAAAGTCCAGCCATAAAACCATAAACTAGAAGCTGGCAGGCTGCCCGGAGCATGAGCACATACCTCTCATCAATCAAACTCGACGCGCAGAGCAGATAACTCCGATCCGTTTCTCTGTCCCTCTGCCAGCATTCCGACTCGGCTTCTGGAGTCTCCATTCTTCAGTTTGATTGCGTCTTTCTGGGCCCATAACCAAAAATGTTGTATTTGCAGAGTCCTGTACTCAGCGGAATGATGAGCAGTACGTGCCACATGCTTAACGTTGCTTTATTTTCAGTTCAATGTTGAGAAATTACAAACATGCATCTTGCCTCTGCGGGAGCAGAGAAGCAACCGTCCTTCTCCTCGGAACGAAGAACACCGAGAGAGCAGTGAAAAACAGGAAACCAGTGTACGTCACATCCAGTCTCCCATTCCCGTGGGAAAACCCAACAGTACTCTGACTGTGGAATGTGAACATTGTCTTGTGACAAGCACTTCGCTGCACAGTGAAGAGAGCAGAAACCAACACTCAGCCCATGTCCCCTTAGATGGCATGTGCTGACATCACACCGCTCCAGGGCATTTTGAGGGGGGCACCCCCTTGAAAATTTGGAGTCCTTGGCCTCCCCATCCTGTATATGTCACAAGCACACCATGGGGGTGTGCTGACATTGTGTGATCCCAGGGAATTTTGAGGGGGCCCACGCCTATTGAAAATTTTGGGAGTACCTTGATCCCCTAGATATCTCAAGCACACCATAGGGAGTGTTAAAGTCTCACTGTCCCAGGGAATTTTGAAGGGGCCCACCCCTTCTTTAAAATTTCGGGGGTCCTCAGTCCTTTGCCACTATAGGCTGTGCAGTCATGCCACAGGGTGTGCTGATGTCAGGCCTCTGGATTTCCCTCTTGCATAGATGCTGTATTGGGTCCCTGGACAGCAGGTGGAGGATATCTGCAGGATTAGGAGCAACTGAGGAAAGACACAGTTGTTGCAAATTAGGCTTCGGGGTACTTACAGAGGAGAAGGAAGGGGTGAGGCATACAGAACTTGGCTGGGAGTGGGATTTGTGGGGCTGGCAGGGTGAGGTTTGGGGCTGGGGCTGGGGCTGCAGCAAGAAACTGCTAGGGTGTTTTCCTTGGGGGAACAGTTTGCGACAGAACACTGGGGAAAGAGTTTGTGGTGTAAAAATCCTTTTTTAAAAAAGTTTGTATTTATTGATTGATACTTATTCTAAGACAGACAGAAATAATATTCATTATAAACATATATTTTATAATACACTGAGTTAAAACAGCTACTTAAGCTAAGAAAGAGCAGAAAGAAAGTCAGAAGGAAGAAAATACAAGAAAAAGAGAAAACAAAAGTAGAAGACAAAGGGAAAGAAAGAAAACAACTAAAGGGAGAGACTAGAATAAAAGGACTTCTGGGTCTCAGTAGCTACGTATGATACTGGTTTATAGAAAATAGAATGTTAAAGAGAGTATTTTTTTTTCAATCTTCAAATTCAGATACTGCAAGTTCATTTTCTCTTTCACACAAAAGGTCCATAGGAAACTTCCAATCCTTAACAAATGCTAGTAATGATTTTTCTCTAATTAAACATGTTAGCTTAGCCATCTAAGGCAATGTGGGGTAAAACTCCTGTGGTTGTAGATATTTTTATTTTATTTTTTGCAGCAAGGGGAGGGCTGGGAGCAAGGTCATTGAGGCTTTTCCCAGTCCATGAAATTCAGAAGCATTATAAACAAACATTACAATTCAACTTTAGCTTAAACACATTCCTACTTTCATCTCGGGTTTCCCCCACCTTAAAAAAGAAAGAAAAAAAGCTTTCAGACTACCCAAAGAGGATTAGCAATGAGATTGTAAACTTGAGGACGGGAACTATCTTTTTTGTTTGTGTGTGGGGGGGGAATTATTTACTTAGACATAATATTTGTACCTACTTAACATTTGGTTTATCAGTTTTCCTACTACATAAAAACCAAATATTAATACAACTTTTATAGTAGCAAAAAGCAAAGGCAGCTTTGCATAGCCTATTGCGTTTAGGCGTTATTCAAGCTTAAGCTTTAGGCCCGGACCCAAAATTTCAAAGCTAATGTTTCCAAAAGATTGTGCTGTTTTAATATTAAGTGTGAAAACATTTAAACAATCGTCACTTACAGTTCCCATAGTTGTTTGCTAATAGTAATGGAGAATCTGTGACTCTTTTGGATGCTATTGGGACTCCAGCTGGAAGAGAAGCTGGAAAAGGAATACCGTATTTTTCGCTCTATAACACGCACCAGACCATAACACGCACGTAGTTTTTAGAGGAGGAAAACAAGAAAAAAAATATTCTAAATGAAACAGTGGATGTATGATTTTTGTGGTTCATGCTGTGGCCACAGACATGTGATCTGACAGTGAGTTTGGAGTAGCCCATTGCAAAAATCCTGAGGATCCATGTGGATCCATGCTTTGTAACCATGTTTTTGCACCCTAGGCAACAGTGGGTGCGTGATTTTTTGGGTGCAGGCTGTAGCCATGGACATGCTATGTTATCTGATGGTGAACTTGGGGTGACCCAATGCAAAAATCCTGAGGATCCATGTGGATCCGTGCTTTGTAACCACGTTTTTGCACCATTGCAGCCCCAGGCAACAGTGGGTGCGCGATTCTTTTGGTACAGACTGTAGCCATGGACATGTAATGTGATCTGATGGTGAATTTGGGGTGACCCAGTGCAAAAATCCTGAGGATCCATGTGGATCCGTGCTTTGTCACCACGTTTTAAATGGGGTGGGAAGGAAAAACACAGAAGGGACAAGGAGCACAAGAGGGGTGTGCGGAGAAGCAGCTGGCTAAGAATGCAGGGGAGGGGGTTTAACGGGGTGGGGGGGAGGAAAGGAAAACAAAAGTCCCCCCCCAAGCCAGCCCCCCCTCTCTCTCTCTCTCCCACCTGCATGTTTTTCGGCTGCCTGCGAGTCCCTAGAGCACGGAGAGGAGGAGGTGGTGGGCTGGAGCCTGCACGCAGTGTGACTAGGAAAGAATTAGAAGGAAGGACTCGATCCTTTCCTTAACCCTCTGCTTGCCAGGAGGGCAGGGGATTCCCTTCTCTTTGTTGAGTTTGAGCAAACGCAGCAACAGAAGCAGGTGGGCAGTAGGACCCTGAGGCAGAATGCAGGAAAGCAGCAGCTTCCGCCTTCCCTCCGCCCGCCCGCCCGATCTTATTTTTGCCTGATTTTTGCCTATTTTTGCCCCTGCGCTCCGGCGAGTCAGCTCCAGGGACCACACCACGCACAGACATTTCCCCTTACTTTTTAGGAGAAAAAATCTGCGTGTTATAGAGCGAAATTTACGGTAGCTGGGGAAAGACACAGCTGTTGATAATGAGGCTTCAGCGTTCTTAGAGGAGAAAGGGGCGAGGCAGAAAGGCTTTTGATTTTCTTTCACCCATAGAAGCCCAGCTAATACATTTATATATATTAGAAAATTTCAGTACTTCCTAATCCATGAAATTCAGAAGCTTTATAACGAAAAATCGCAGTACACCTTTAGCTTAAACACATTCCTGCTTTTCTCTCTGGTACTGAATGTGGGAAACACCCTATGTGCTTTACAGGCATTTTGCACAACCTTGCCATTACTTGATAAGTGTAATTGCGTGTCAAGGTCCCCAAGCCACCCCTCAAATAACTCACAACACACACATAATTTTTGTTTAAGGTTTTTGGCGTAATTTTGGCCACAACTTTATTAACATACATGATTGTTAGTGGTTGCTTAGGCATTGGTTAAGACTATCTTTTTTTTTAATATAAAATATTTTATTAAGTTTTAAAACACACAATAAAGAGTAAACACACAAAATCCCCTCACCAAACAGAATAACAAACAAAACACCAAATGCAAGAACACCAACAAACACTATAGATAGAAAAAAGAAAAAAGAAAAACAAAAACATAACTATTCAAAAACTTTTTTATATAACTAACTGGACTTCCTCACATCTCCTTTACCCTGCATTCTTTATAATAGAAAATACCAGCAAATTGTTACCTTATTTCATATCTTATTTTGTACTTTTCAAACGTTATATTTTTAATTTTAAAGTAGTTTTTGTCAGTTATTTGTACCTTAAATTATTATTTTTTATTTTTTATATAAATTTTTTTATTGGTTTTACAAAATTTTTTAAAACAATACAAACATATAAAAAAACATACAAACACGTATAGTATCATATCCTTTTTTTTTCATAAACCTTGTTTCTCAGACTCCCCCATACATCCCCTTTCTGCATCCCAATGTCCAAAAGTTTTTAGCAACTCTAAATATTTCTGTCAAACCTCCGTCCTCTTAATCTTTCCTTCAGTCTAGTCTTAAATCGCTGTAACCCTTTCTTAATCAAAACCTCGACATTCTAACATTCATCAAGTTTATAATAGTCCTTAAGGTAGATTTTAAATTTCTTCCATTCTTCCTCCGCCGTCTCCTTTCCCTGGTCGCGGATTCTGCCAGTCATCTCGGCTAATGTCATATAGTCCATCACTTTCATCTGCCATACTTCCAAGGTGGGTAGATCTTGTGTCTTCCAATACTTTGCGATGAGTATTCTTGCTGCTGTTGTAGCATACATAAAGAAAGTTCTGTCTTTCTTTGACACCAATTGGCCGACAATGCCCAAGAGAAAGGCCTCTGGTTTCTTAAGGAAAGTACATTTAAGTACCTTTTTCATTTCATTATATATCATTTCCCAGAAAGCCTTAATCTTCGGGCATGTCCACCAAAGGTGATAGAAAGTACCTTCAGTTTCTTTACATTTCCAACACTTATTATCAGGCAAATGGTAGATTTTTGCTAGCTTGACTGGGGTCATGTACCACCTGTAAATCATTTTCATAATATTTTCCTTTAAGGCATTACATGCCGTGAATTTAATACCGGTGTTCCACAACCATTCCCAGTCAGCAAACATAATATTATGGCCAATATCCTGTGCCCACTTAATCATAACCGATTTTACTGTTTCATCTTGTGTATTCCATTTCAGCAGCAAATTATACATTCTTGACAAGTTCTTAGTATTGGGTTCTAACAGTTCAGTCTCTAATTTTGATTTTTCCACCTGAAAGCCAATTTTCCTGCCAATTTTCAAACGTTATATTTTTAATTTTAAAGTAGTTTTTGTCAGTTATTTGTACCTTAAATTAAACATTGTATTACTTTAAACTTCGACCTTATCTTACTTATAACTTAGTTTCTATATCTCACAATCAAATTACTGGAGCCATATTTTTCTAGACCATGCAATTTCTTAACATTCATATAACTTATATTGTTTTTGTAAGTAGTCTTTAAATTTTTTCCAGTCCTCTTCCGTTGTTTCTTCTCCCAACTCTCGGATTCTGCCAGTCATTTCAGCCAGTTCCATATAGTCCATCAGTTGCGTCTGCCACTCTTCCAGTGTGGGCAAATCTTGTGCCTTCCAATGTTTTGCAATAAGTATTCTTGCTGCTGTAGTCGCGTACATAAAAAAGGTTCTGTCCTTTTTTAGCACTTTCTGGCCGACTATGTCCAAAAGGAAGGCCTCTGGTTTCTTGGTAAAGGTATATTTAAATACCTTTTTTAGCTCATTGTAGATCATTTCCCAGAAGGCCTTCACTTTTGGACAAGTCCACCAGAGGTGAAAAAATGTCCCTTCAGCCTCCTTACATTTCCAGCATTTATTATCAGACAGGTGATATATCTTTGCAAGCTTGACTGGGGTCATGTACCACCTATATATCATTTTCATAATGTTTTCCTTCAAGGCATTACATGCCGTGAATTTCATTCCGGTGGTCCATAACCTTTCCCAGTCCTCAAACATAATGTTATGCCCAATATCCTGTGCCCATTTTATCATGGCTGATTTGACTGTCTCATCCTGAGTGTTCCATTTAAGCAGCAAGTTATACATTCTTGAAAGTACCTTAGTCTTTGGTTCTAACAATTCTGTCTCTAACTTCGATTTTTCCACCTGGAATCCTATCTTTTTATCCAATTTAAATACCTCTTGAATTTGAGCGTAGTGTAACCTTATTCTTTAATTTTTCCAAACTCTGCAACCTCCAATTATCTCCGATTTTTTCTATTATTTCCCAATATTTCGGCCAACCGGCCTCCATATTGAGTCTTTTTCGGGCCTTCGCCTCCATTGGTGATAACCATTCTCGGGGTCTTGTTTTCTAATAAGTCTTTATATTTTGTCCAGACAATAAATATTGCTTTTCTGACAATATGGTTTTTGAATCCTTTGTGAACCTTTACCTTGTCGTACCACAAATATGCATGCCATCCAAAAGCATTATTAAACCCTTCCAGATCTAGGACATCAGTGTTCTCTAACAGTAACCAATCCTTCATCCAGCAGCAGGCTGCGGCTTCATAATATAACCTTAAGTCCGGCAGGGCAAATCCCCCTCTTTCCTTTGCATCAGTTAAAATCTTAAATTTTATTCTGGGCTTTTTGCCCTGCCAGACAAACTTAGAAATATCTTTCTGCCACTTTCCAAAACACTCCACTCTGTCCACAATCTGTAGGGTTTGAAACAAAAACAACATCTTTGGCAATACATTCATCTTTATAGCTGCAATTCGACCCAACAAGGAAAGTTTCAATCTTGACCAAGTTTCTAGATCCTTTTTAATTTCTAGCCAACATTTTTCATAATTGTCTTTAAATAAGTTCAGGTTTTTAGCAGTCAAATTTACCCCTAGGTATTTCACCTTCTTTACAATTTTTAGGTCTGTCTCTTTCTGAAACCTTTCTGATTCCTCAGTTGTCAATTTTTTCCCCAAAACCTTGGTTTTTTGCTTGTTCAGTTTAAACCCCGCCACACGACCAAACTCATGAATTAATTCTAAAACTCTTTTCGTGCTAGATTCTGGCTCCTGTAATGTTAAAACCAAGTCATCTGCAAAAGCTTTCAGTTTGTATTGTTTCACTCCGACCTGTATTCCTTGCACCAACCGGTCCTCCCTAATCATGTTCAAAAACACCTCCAGGACTGAGATAAATAACAAAGGGGATATGGGGCAACCTTGTCGTGTTCCTTTTTCAATTTTAAACTCTTCTGTCACCACATTGTTAACTATCAGTTTAGCTTTTTGCTCTGAGTAAATTGCCTCTATTCCATTTTCAAACCCCTGTCCCACTCCCATCCCTTCAAGGTTTTTCATGAATTTCCAAGAAATGTTGTCAAAGGCCTTCTCTGCATCAATAAAAATTAACACTGCTTTTGTATTTATGTTGGTTTGCAAAAGTTCCAAAATGTCAATAATGTTCCTAGTGTTATCAAACAAATGTCTACCTGGGAGAAAGCCTGCCTGGTCTTTATGAATTACTTCATTTAACTCTTTTTGGAGTCTATTTGCCAAGATATCTGCAAAAATTTTGTAATCCACATTTAGGAGTGAGATGGGACGGTAGTTCTTAAGTTGAGTCTTTTCAGTTTCCAATTTAGGTATCAATGTGATGAAAGCTTCTTTCCACGATTCCGGCGCCTTCTTCCCCTCCACGATCTGATTACAAACCTCCAATAGTGGTTGTATCAAAAAATCTTTCAATGTTTTATAATACTTGGAGGTAAGACCATCTGGCCCTGGAGATTTGCCTAGTTGCATATTCTGAATGGCACCCTCAATTTCATGTTGTGTTATCTTATAGTTCAGGATTGTTCTCTTTTCCTGAGATAATTTCGGTAACCCATTAATTTTTATGAATTAGTCTATCTCCGTCTCATTTTGCGGCCCTTGCGTATAAAGTTGTTTGAAGTATCTCTGGAAGCACTTTCTAATTTCCTCTGGTTTCTGGATATTTCTCCCTTCAATCTCTAGGTTTGTAACCGTATTCAATTTTTGTCTCTTCTTCAACTGCCATGCTAGCAGTTTCCCACACTTATTCGCTGATTCAAATGATTTTTGTTTCATTTGTTTAATTTTCCACTCAACTTCTTGATTTATCAATTTAGCATATTGTGCTTGGTGGAATTTGATTTCTCTCAGAACCTCCTGTGATTTTGGTTTTGATCTCAATTTTTTCTCACCATCTCTTATCTTCTCTAAGATCTTATCCTTTTTTTCATTCCAAAGTCTTTTCTTTATCGTGTTCTGTTGTATCAAAAACCCTCTCATAACAGCTTTACTTGCGTCCCAGATTACTCTTTTTTCCACCGTGGTATTCAAATTTATTTCAAAGTAGTCTTTCAAAGTTTTTTGGGCCTTCTTCGCAATCTCCTGATCTCTTAATAGGGTGTCATTCATTTTCCATCTGAAGGAACCGATTGGAGTAAGTCTCATTTCCACTTTCATAGCGTTATGGTCGGAGCAGGTTTTGGGGCAGATTTCCACTTTTCTGGTCTTAGGTGCCAGCCCTCTAGTTATCCATATTTGGTCGATTCTTGTCCAAGACAGATGGGCTTCAGAAAAGAATGTTCCTTCTTTACCTAGGGGGTTCTTTGTCCTCCAAATGTCAATCAAGTCCATATTGTCAATTAGTTCAAAAAAGGTTTTAGGTAGTCTGCCGTCTTTTGTTAAGTTTTGATTTTGTGACTTGTCCATATTTGTGGAGACCACCCCATTCATAACTCCCATCATAATGATGTTGGTATAGTCCAAATAGTCCAGCATTGTCTCATGCAGTTTCTTATAGAATTCTGATTTCCCCTCATTCGGTGCATAGATTCCTAAAATTAAAAACTTTTCTCCTTGAGTCTGTATCTCAATAGCCAAAATTCTTCCTTGCTCATCTTTAAATAAAAATTTTGGTGACAGGCTCTCCTTTGCATAAATCACCACTCCTCTTTTCTTAACTCTCTCCGATGAGATAAATTCTTGGCCTAATCTTTTATTGATTAACACTTTCCTATGGAGCCTAGTCACATGCGTTTCCTGCAAGCAAATAATGTCCAATTGTTCTTTTTGCAATATGTGAAATATTCTTCTTCTTTTTTCCGGGGAATTCCCGCCATTAATGTTCCAACTAAGAAGCTGCAGAGTCATCCTGGATCAATCTGTTGGTCTTCCTTTGGTGGTGGCGTCTCTTCCTTTGAATCCTCTGGTCCCCAGGGTGCAGGTGTAGGTGCAGGTACCGGCGGAGGTGGTGGCCAGGATGCTATTGCTCCTTTCTGAAGGTCCTCTTTGTGGTCGTTCAAAAACTTTTGTTGGTCTTCTGCTGTCTTAATTTTAACTTTCTTTCCTTTGAAGTTGAAGGATAATCCTTGAGGAAATTCCCACCTAAAGGGAATTGAGTTGCCTTTCAGTAGTTTTGTTAATTCCGTATATGTAGCTCTAAGGTCCAAGAGTTGTTTCAGAATATCTTTGTAAGTTTCTGCTCTGTTGCCTTGAATGTCAAGTGATTTTCCAAAATGAAGGCCTAGTATTTTATCTCTCTCTTGCTTGGATCTCAAAATGATCAAACAGTCTCTGGATCTGTCCTTCCTCACCACTCTTCCCAATCTAAAAGCACTTACAATTTTAAAATCCTTATCTTCTTCTATCCCCCAGAACTTTGAGAATTCCGATGTCAAATAGCCGATCAAATCTCCCTGTTCAAGTTCTGGGATTGCTCTCAATCTAAGGTTGTTTTCCCTATTTCTCAGTTCAACCATAGACAGGTAGGCCTGCTGTTCACCAATCTGTTTGTGCAAGGGCTTTACCTCCACCTTTATTGCCTCAACCTTCTGATTGGCTTCCACGGCTTTTTGGTTAGCTTCCTCAGCCAATTTGCGATTTTCTGCAGTTGCTTCCTGGAGATTCCCAATTGCTTGTGTATGTTGAGCAACTTGGTCAGTCAGTTTGCTTATAGTGGCTGTGGCTTGGTCAATTTTGGACGAATGCTCATCCGCCTTCTTATTTAAAATGTCCAATTGTCCCAAAATTTGATCTAAGACTGCTGCAGATCCTCCTGAAGCCATATCCTCTAATGGTGTTTGCTCAGCTACCCCTTCTTGTGTCCCTAAAACAGCTGGGACAGATGATCTGCGTGGCGGAGAAGTCAAGGTTGTTTGTACCAGTTGTTTAGCTTTCGTTTTCGCCAATCTTGCTTTCCCTGTGCCACTCATTCCAATCCTGTCTACGTGCGGCATTGGTTAAGACTATCTGTCCCCCCCCCGCCCCCCGCCTGGGGACAGAACTTACTTCCGGATTCCACCGAAAGCCAGTAAGGGAAAACAATATTGGGGAGAAATGGAGCTGAGCGACAGGCCCTCACTTCTCCCCGCATGCTCCCTAGGGCTTGCCGGTCCTAGCCCCATTCCAGGGATTCGGACGAAAACATGGCAAGCCCCTGGGTTCCTTTAACGGAATTCCCTTTCCGCAGCAGCGTTGGAGGGGCAGGCCCAGCCAATCCTTGCCCCTGTTCCAAACAATTTGATAACCAATGCCTAACCGCAACTTACAAGTTGTGACGATTTGCAGTAGGCAAAAAACAAATCAGCCAGATGGACAAAATTCCTACCAGTCCCCTGCCACAACAGCAGATGACCCCATGACAGGCATAGCAAGGTCGACACAGAAAACCCTTAAATTTAGGGCGGGCGGGTGTTCCGATGCACGCAGCAAAGAGAAAGTTTCCAAGCTGCGTGCACAGAGTATAAAGCATTAGATCCCTCCCACCAAATTGCAACACATAAATTGCCCCAGCAACTCAACCAACTAATCATTGCCACAGGCCAACTTTTCAATCATGCCTGGCAACCAAGGAGGGGTGTGTGTGGCCTGATAGACCCCACCGCAACCAGCGCTCTCCATTAAGGAGAACACTCTTTGTCACATGAAAGTGGTGGGGCGTGGGTGAGAAGGCAAAACCTGTTTACATCCCAGGGGAAAGAAATGACTTGGGTATCAATCACCCATTTTCTGACTTCCTTCTACACTTGACCAGATGTACCCTCTTTGGCTGTGTCTGTCTTTCCAACCAGGGAAATGTTAATGCAATTTGGACTGTAAACAGAGTCAGGTACAGCTGTCCCCATGATCATAGCTGGAAGAAAATTACATCTGTGTCCACAGAAATGCCTGCCAGTGTTTCAGTCAGTAGTTCAGTTCATGCTTACATGCCCACATGTGATTTCAGCTGAAGTCTGCTTATGTGCGAGGGAAATCAAGCAGGCAAACATTTGGCAGCAACTCGCCATGCACTCGTAATGTACGGTACTTCCAGTCTGTAGGATGGTTCAGTTAAGAGAGATGTGATGTTTCGTTTCTCTGTGCCAAGTAACTGCAGCATCACAAGCAAGTTCCCCAGAGGTTGCAAAACTTGACACACAGATTCCATAAGCCCCTCTGCTTCTCAAAAGGCTAAACTGTGCTCTCGCCTCTTTTTTTTGCTCATTGTTAGTGCCCTCGCGTATGCATCTTGCTTTGTTGGGTTGCCAGGCTCCATAGAATCATAGAGTTGGAAGAGACCACAAGGGCCATCAAGTCCAACCCCCTGCCAAGCAGGAAACACCATCAGAGCACTCCTGACATATGGTTGTCAAGCCTCTGCTTAAAGACCTCCAAAGAAGGATAATGACCCGCAGAGAATCTTGTGGTAGATAATGAGGTATGAAAAACAATAAATCACATTTTCTGCTACATTGTTAAGCATCAGGTCACCACTAGATCTTGACAATTTCCTGCAATGATCGGTGCTTAGAAGGCCTATGATTCAGTTCCAGGAGATATTGGTGACAGGCGCTGTAAGGCAAATACTGCTTCAGCCTACCAAGAAATTCCTCTTGAAAGAAATTTGTCTCTCACCTGAGGGATAATTACCTCCTGTACCTGGAAATGCTTCATTTCAAATTACTGTGGACTTGACTGTTCACATAATTTCACTCTCTGTGCTTATGTGCACATTCCACATGTACTAATCCAGGGATTCAAAGGTGAAAAGTAGGTGAATAGGTAAGCAGTGGCGGCGGTGGGGGGAGAATGGTGGGGCCAGAATGCACAAACTTTTCAAGGCTAACTTGACTGAAGCTGCATAGGCAGACCAAGCAGCTACTCACAGGCAGGAGAAGGGATGGCGGGCACAATTCAAGAGGCAGCTGCTATTCTGTAATCAGCTTTTTGCCAAATTGCAGTCAAATTCCTCGGATGTGACCCAGGCGTGTCCATCCACGTCCATCGCATGTCCTACTTGGCTACCTACATCCCATGCCTCCTGTGGCTGCTCAAGACGGCCACTTGCAGTCCCATAACAACCCAGCGGTGGCCAGTGGCGGCCCCTTCGGTATCGGAGGGACTGATCCCCCTGCCTAGAAATATTGAGGGGGCTGAAGCCCCATATACCCGTTACCCCTGCTTTCTTGTATCTTTTGGTTTAGAAAGGGGTCCTTACTGTCACAGTTGCTTCTCTCATAGGAGATAGATGGTGAAGACTCCACCTGTTCTGATTCTCTCATGTCCCACTCGGCTACCTATGGTGTGTGCCTCCTGCAGCTGTAGGTGACTGTCATTTGCAGCCCCATAACTACAACCTGGCGATGGGGGATAGTGGGGGGGGGGGGGCTGAGCCCTCATGGCCAGGATTTAATCCAGCTGGGAATGGATTTAATAATCTTGTGTTTTCCGAGAATGCATGTAGCTGCCCCACCAGTTTGCCTGAGATGGGTGGGAGGAGTTATTAACATTCCAAATTCTCCTTCATCTTTCACTCACTGGCCCATCTGTGTGGTCAAATTACTCAATGTGACCTAGATGTGTTCATCCACACCTGTCGTACGTCCCGCTCAGGTACCTACGCCCAGCGCCAAATGAATTGTTTGGTCCCATAGGCTGCATTAAGATGGGGTGAAAAACTAAGGATTTTGCTCTAGTTTGAGTTGCCAATCATTCTGGTTCCTTCGTCTTGGTTAAAAGTTGTTTATTTGTTTGGAAACCTGTTATGATACCCTGCAGAATGCAAATGGATTAAATCAAATTTCCCCCCTCCCCTCTCCTCTCCTCCATCTTCGCCTCCCCTGCCAGGCGTGGCCATTCATATTTGTCGCATGTCCCTCGTGGCTAACAGGGCCCTTGGCCTCCCACGGCTGCTGGGGACAGTCATTTGTGGCCACAGCAACAGCCTGGTGGTGGGGGATGGCGGTCCCCTCAATACTGGGGGGACTGAGCACCCTTCCTAGAAATATTGAGGGGGCTAAAGCCCTGGGTATCTACGAGGTCTGCCCTGCCTTGTACCTGCAGTCAGTCATTCCGGCCAACTGAGGCAACAAGTCCTCAGTAGAGAATCAGCTCTGCTGGGATCATTAGAATTCTGCAAATAGCAGGGGCATCAGTGCCTTGGTACTTCATCCTCTGTTGGGTTCCTCATCGTCTTTTACAAAGGAAATGGGGCTGCTGCAGTTGGACAGTTGCTTAAGACATGCCTGCAAGGAGGTGTGGGCCAGCTCTGACACAGAGCACTCTGCACCCAAAATGGCAGGAAATGCAATCAAACTTCCGAATCTGAACTACACACAGGCTAACACCAGGCAGGCCCCAGAAGAAGGATCTTTCTTGTATCTTTTTGTTTGCAAGGGGTCCTTGCTGTCATAGGAGCTTCTCTGCTAGGAGAGGTACGGGGTAGGTTTCTTTTCCTGCTTCTGCTTTCCCAACAAATATTTTAAATTGCTAAATTATGGCTTGATTTTTGTATTTTTTGTTAACTGCCTTGATCTTTTCAGAAGAAAGGAAAGGAGAGTGTAGCAGGAGACCCCCCTTCATTACACTGTAATGCACAAGCTCCACACACACACACACACACACACACACACACACACACACACCTCCCACACACACACACACCTCCCACCTCCCCGAGCCTGGAGATGCCCCTTCTAGAGGGGCATCCCCTGAAAACCTTCCGTAAATAAGGGAGCACTAACTTGACAGCTCCGCACGGAACCCCTGTTATTTTCATATCTTTTCCCTGAGTAGACCGTGAAACTCTACCTCGCCCTATTCTTATGGGTTGACCAACTCTCCGAACTCGAGGTCAATCGGCTGCCGCTTCAACCAATCAGTGCTACTGAACAGCGCCCCTTGTGGCGGCCACGCAGGTACTGCAGGCAAAGGCGCGCTTCCCTATACTTTGACAGCTCTCAAATACAAAGTTTCCGAGTTCAATTGACTGTGACTGATCTAATCAAAATGTTGCAACCAGCTTCCGGAAAAGCGAAAGCGCTTTGAACTTCTGGGACAGTTTTCTTCATAAATTCACTATAAATCAGCCGTACATCGGATCTTCACCGGACCACTTTTATTCTGCTTCATATCACAAGGACTATCAAAGGGGGGTGGCCATAATCCCTCAAGCAAGGAGGCACGTACACTACAGCCCTTCCCAGTTGGCATGGCAACCTTGATAGTCATCTTGATGGGCTCAGACAGAAGACTATCAAGAACACAACGAACTGCATACACTAGTGGATTCAACACGGACTATGACAAAGGGACAGTGATCGGATTCCCCTCAGGGGGCAGGAAACTGCGCCTATCCTTTTGTCTTCTGGAAATGACTCATGGGGAGGGGGGAAAGGGGCTCTGGCCAGGTGTCATGGTACTCAGATTACCTGAGCAACCCCTCCCCTGACTCCTCCTGTTTTTAATGTAGTCATGATGTAGTTACGATGTATTTCTAGGGGTGTAACTCAGGGGATTAGAAGCTAATAAAAGTTGGGGTCTTCTTTTGTTCTGGGCTTCCATCTTGCTTCACCTCGTGGGCGGTGGGAGTCCTGTCGCGACAGTCTTTCTTCAATAAAGACCGAGCCTACAGGCTGCTGATTTGCTCCAAATTGCTTTGGTTGGTGTCTTGATTTCTGCCCAAGGGAGCCCTCGGATTCTCCGGTAACAAGAGCAAAAGTAAAAATATTTTAAATAAATACATAAAGATATTCAAGGAGCCCATTGCTGTATACAGTGCTAATGTTACCATGGATTAAACTAGGGGTTTTTTTTTTATTTGTTTAAAAACATTGTATGATTTATTCTTTGTACCCCGCCCATCTGGCTGGGTTTCTCCAGCCACTCTGGGTGGCTTCTAAGCAGCCCATGGGGGTCGTTTAACCGGCCCCCGAGCCACCCTTGAACTGAACTGCCCGCTTCGCGAGTCCCCACAAGCTCAGGCTACCTTTTGGGGTGGCCAGGATGACATAATAGCAGCACGGGACATTTCAGCTGACAGCTAGAGTGGGCATAAGACAAACAGACTGCTGCGTTGATATTTGACAAGGTGACCACAGCTGTGCTTATCTCCATTTCCATTCTTTGGCCACATAGAATGGTGTCGGCTTCCTTTGTTTCTGAGATACATGGTACAAGTGGTGAGGCAACACATGCCATGGTCACATTACTTTGTATCAGTCTGAGCATCCGTTTCTTTGGCCTTGACTGTCATTGTCAGCTGAAACCACAGTAACAGGCTTTCCTGGGCTGTGTCCTCATGCTACACCCCAACCCCCAATGGTCTGCTGAGTCTATCTTGAGCCATCATGAAATCAGGCTCTGGTCACTTGATCAGATTATCAGGACACAAACATGGAAAATTCTCTCTTCAAATGACTAATCTCTTCACCACATATTTATGTATTTGAGGGGGAAACATTGTAGCTCGGTGGCATGCAGAAGGTCCCAGGTCCCTTCCCTGGCATCTCTGATTAAATAAGAACTAGGGAAGAATTGTCACTCCCTGAGACCCCATCAGGGCTATGCGGACAGATATTCTGTTGTTGTTGTTTTTTAAATCATGGTTTTTATTGAGTTTTCCATATTTCATTTCATTTTATAATACATATCCCAAGCTTATATTACTGCTCCAAGCGAGCATCGACTTCCTTCCATCATTCTTTCTGACTTTCCTATTAGTTTAACATATTTGTCACATTTCTATAATCACTTCTTTACCATATATAATCATTTAACAATCACCCTTTCATTTGTAAATTAGCTCCTTCTTTCCACATTACAAAACATTTCACATTAATGTTACAAACGTTTTTAGGTGTTTACAACTTTCTTTCAAATAATTTATAAATTTGCTCCAGTCCCTTTGAAATCTTTCAGCGGGTCGGTTCCTAATTTTCTCCGTCAACTTTGCCAGTTCCACGTACTCTACCATCTTTATCTGCCAGTCGTCTAGAGTGGGGAGCTCTTGCTGTTTCCATTTTTGGGCCAGAAGGATTCTTGCCGCCGTTGTGGAGTACATGAATAGGTTAACATCTTTTGGTGGATTTCCTCGTCAATTAATCCTAATACAAATACTTCTGGCTTTTTACTATTTATAATGAATTTTAAAAGATATTGACCTTTTTAAATTCATTATAAATAGTATCCCAGAAGATTTTAACTTTGGTACAAGTCCACCACATATGTAGGAAATTCCCTTCTTCTTCCCTACATTTCCAACATAATTTATCTTGGCTTCTATACATTTTGGCTAATTTACTTGGTGTGATGTACCAACGGTACATCATTTTCATTCAGTTTTCTTTAAGTGCCACACATGCCGTAAATTTGATTGTTTTATTCCACATTACCTGCCACCTCTCAAAATCAATATTATGCCCCAGATCCTGTGCCCATCTTATCATCACACTCTTTACCTCCTCATCCTTTGTTTTGCACTCTAGTAGTACCTTATACATTTTTGATATCATTTTCTTATTACTACCCAGCAGTTCTGTCTTAATCTCTGATTGGATGTTACTAAAACCATTGCTTTTATTGTCTTTCTTAAAGATATCTTGTAATTGGTGGTATTGTAACCAATCGGTTAATTATCCTCTCAATTCTTTGAATGATTTTAACTTTAATTTACCATCCCCCTCCAGTAACATGTCATAGACCAAATGGAGCAAACAGCACGCAGACCTAGTGGTGGGAGGAAAAAATCCTTAAATAAGAGACACGGGGGAATGATTAATGGACTTCAATGTCTGTACACTAATGCGCAAAGCATGGGAAATAAACAAGATGAGCTTGAGCTCTTGGTACAGCAAACTAAATATGACATAATAGGCATCACTGAAACCTGGTGGGATAAGTCCCACAATTGGAATGTAATAATGGGGGGATACAATCTATTTCAGAGAAACAGACCAGACAAGAAAGGAGGAGGAGTGGCGTTATATGTCAGGGATGTGTATACCTGTGAAGAGATCCAAGATTTAGAACCTCAAAGCCAAAGTGAGAGCATTTGGGTCAAAATTAAGGGAGAGAAGAATAACAGAGACCTCATTAAGATTAAAAAAGGATGTGTACAAAAAATGGAAAAGGGGGGAAACCACCAAAGAGGAATTCAAGCAAATAGCCAGCACGTGTAGACACAAAGTCAGAAAAGCTAAAGCACAGAATGAACTCAGGCTTGCTAGAGAGGTTAAAAGCAACAAAAAAGGCTTTTATGGGTATGTTCGTAGCAAAAGGAAGAACAAAGAAACAGTGGGGTCACTCAGAGGAGAAGATGGTGAAATGCAAACAGGGGACACAGAAAGGGCTGAACTCCTCAATGCCTTCTTTGCCTCAGTCTTCTCCGATAAAGAAAACAATGCCCGACCTGAAGAATTTGGAGCAAATGATTCAGCAAAGGAAACACAGCCCAGAATAACTAAGGAGATAGTACAAGAATACTTGGCTAGTTTAGATGTATTCAAGTCTCCAGGGCCAGATGAACTGCATCCAAGAGTATTAAAAGAACTGGCAGATGTGATCTCAGAACCACTGGCAGTCATCTTTGAGAATTCCTGGAGAACAGGCGAAGTCCCGGCAGACTGGAGGAGGGAAAATGTTGTCCCTATTTTCAAAAAGGGGGGAAGAGAGGACCCAAATAATTACCGCCCAGTCAGTCTGACATCAATACCAGGGAAGATTCCGGAGCAGATCATTAAGCAAACAGTCTATGAGCACCTAGAAAGGAATGCTGTGATCACCAATAGTCAGCATGGATTTCTGAAAAATAAGTCATGTCAGACTAACCTGATCTCGTTTTTTGACAGAATTACAAGCCTGGTAGATGAAGGGAACGCAGTGGATGTAGCCTACCTTGATTTCAGCAAGGCATTTGACAAGGTGCCCCATGATATTCTTGTAAAGAAGCTGGTAAAATGCGGTCTTGACTATGCTACCACTCAGTGGATTTGTAACTGGCTGACTGACCGAACCCAAAGGGTGCTCATCAATGGTTCCTCTTCATCCTGGAGAAGAGTGACTAGTGGGGTGCCACAGGGTTCTGTCTTGGGCCCGGTCTTATTCAACATCTTTATCAACGACTTGGATGATGGACTCAAGGGCATCCTGATCAAATTTGCAGATGACACCAAACTGGGAGGGGTGGCTAACACCCCAGAGGACAGGATCACACTTCAAAACGACCTTGACAGATTAGAGAACTGGGCAAAAACAAACAAGATGAATTTTAACAGGGAGAAATGTAAAGTATTGTACTTGGGCAAAAAAAATGAGAGGCACAAATACAAGATGGGGGACACCTGGCTTGAGAGCAGTACATGTGAAAAGGATCTAGGAGTCTTGGTTGACCACAAACTTGACATGAGCCAACAGTGTGACGCAGCAGCTAAAAAAGCCAATGCAATTCTGGGCTGCATCAATAGGAGTATAGCATCTAGATCAAGGGAAGTAATAGTGCTACTGTATTCTGCTCTGGTCAGACCTCACGGAGTTTTACGTTCTAAGAGATTTTTATGTCTAGTCCATACCTCATACAAGGATTTTCTAATGATGTGGTGCAGAAACCCTCTGTGAACTTTTGTCTTTCCATACCACAGGTAGGCGTGCCACCCGTATCTATTATCGAATCCCTCTAAATCTAGTACCTCCTCATTGTCTAATGCTATCCAATCACGCAACCAACAAAAACAAGATGCTTCATAATAAATTTTTAGATCTGGCTGGGAGAATCCACCTCTTTCTTTTGCATCAGTCAGGATTTTATATTTGATCCTAGGTTTCTTTCCCAGCCAGATATATTTAGAAATAAGTTTTCGTCAGATGTCAAATTGTTTTGTTCCACATATAATAGGAATGGTCTGGAATAAGATTAACAGTTTCGGAAGCATGTTCATTTTAATATCAGCAATTCTGTCCATCAACGATAATTTCATTCTGGTCCAAATTTCCAGGTCTTGTTTAATCTCTGTCCACACCTTTTCGTAATTATCTTTATATAAGTTGATGTTTTTTGTCATTAGCCATACCCCCAAGTATTTTACTTTTTTTGCAATTGTTAGTCCTGTTTTCATTTGTAACTCTTCTATTTCTTTACTATCCATGTTTTCTGTTAGTAGTTTTGTTTTGCTCTTATTAAATTTAAATCCAGCAAGATGACAATATTCTTCTATTTTTTCCATTGCCTCAATTGAACTATTTATTAGTTGTTCCAACGTCAACACTACATCATCTGCAAAAGCTTTATATTTGTATTCTTTTAAACCAATTTCTATACCTTTTACTCTTTTTGTTTCAGTTATTTTTTTCAGCAGAACATCTAGTGTTGTTATGAATAATAATGGCAATAGCAGGCAGCCCTGCCTTGTCCCCTTCGTTATCTCAATTCTTTCCGTTAAAGTATTGTTAATTATTAATCTAGTGAATTGTTCGGAATAGATAGATTTAATTCCATTCAGATATTCTGAGCGAGTATCGAGGCAGCTTCTTATGTATTTTGTAACTTGATGCAAGAACCTTCCCTCTCAGTCTCAGTCACCTCACTGCTATGTTAGGAAAGTGATACTGGCCTACCTTGGAAGACTGTTGTAAGAAAAAAGTAGGTTTTTTAAATTGTACCCATGGTTTTTCAGAACCTATGGCTTGTCTAACTGATGCACTTACCTGAACTCACCTTTTACATGCCTTCTGAGGACATCAATTTTTCTTTTTCTTCCATGCTGCCCCCAGCAAAGGAAATTTTTGTGTTTCATTTGTGTTCCTTTGCATACTTCTGTATCTGTATTTTATTTTGTTGTACTTAGCTTTTGGGGAAAAACCCTTAATAGACAAATATACAATGTTTAAATTGTTATATTGAACCAAAAACAGAGGTGCCACACTACTGGCAATTGCAAGTTTGAGAACACTGCTGGAAATTAGCATGTTGAATCCTAAGATCATCTGTCCAGTGGTTGTTGCTTCTGCTCGGATGAATTGGATAAAATGATTCTAGGGTAATTAAATGTTGACCTACATATCCATTTTTCATTTTCATATACAGTGGTACCTCGGGTTAAGAACTTAATTCATTCCGGAGGTCCATTCTTAACCGGAAACTGTTCTTAACCTGAGGCACCACTTTAGCTAAAGGGGCCTCCCACTGCCGCCGTGCAATTTCTGTTCTCATCCTGAAGCAAAGTTCTTAACCCGAGGTACTACTTCCGGGTTAACAGAGTCTGTAACCTGAAGCGTATGTAACCCGAGGTACCACTGTATAGTTATTGTGTTCTATATAATTTTAAGTATAATTCCCCATACAAGTGAATAGTAAAAGAACTCATACAAGTAATGCTGACACAACCCCTCACACACACTACCATATTTTTTGCTCTATAAGACGCACCAGACCATAAAACGCACCTAGTTTTTGGAGGAGGAAACAAGAAAAAAAATATTCTGAATCCCAGAAGCCAGGACAGCAAGCGAGATCGCAGTGATCCCGCTTGCTGTCCTGGCTTCTGGGATAGCCACACGCAGCCCCCGGCAGCGGGATGAAGGCTTCTGTTGCCCGGGAGAACTTGCGCATGGCTAAGGCTCCCCCAAGACCTGTGCTCCCTTTAAAGAGCCTGTGAAGCGCTCTTTCTCTGGGGAAAAGCCAAGAGCCGCACACAAGCTCCACACGGCTAATAAAAGGGAGCACTGAGCAGAGCCTCCCGCCTGCATTCGCTCCATAAGACGCACACACATTTCCCCTTACTTTTTAGGAAGGGAAAAGTGTGTCTTATAGAGCGAAAAATGCGGTAAGTAGAATAAGAGAAGCATAACCACCCGACCCCACCCCTCTCCCTCTTTTGTCTTTTTCTTCTTCTTCTTCTTCCTAATTGTTTAAACCAGTTCATAAACCAAGAACTTATACACTGATCACTAATAATGAAACATATGTTGCAGATATTTTTCCACAATTATTATGCTATTTTTGTGACATACTAATGACATGAGAAAACTTGTATAATGTTATTCTTGTTTATATAAGCCAATAAACACACACACACACACACACACAATTTTAGTTCTCATTTCCCCTAATTTCTTTCCAAGCAATTTTCCCCAAAATAACACATTTCTGTTTGTTATTGCCACAAATATATGTATTTTTGATGCACACTTTTCCCTAACGTATGTGTCACGGGAAATGGGGTTGCTTGTGTGTAAATCTCCAGCCGTTCCAAACTGCTTAGGTGTGGTTGTGTCTTTTTCTGACTGAGCAGCCCTTTGCGCTGCTGCTCAGTCGCTAGCAGAATCCGTGAGTGAGTGTCTCCTAAATTTCCTCCAGCATAAGAATTCCTTAACGGACAACCTTCGCCTCGCCTCTCTGCGCGGAAGCCTTCTGCGCAGAGTGGGCGTGCCGAGTGGTGGTCCTCCACCCTCCTCACTGACTTCACTGGAAGAGTCTCGGAGCCTCGCCTCCGAGCTGCTCTCTGCCTCTCCCTTCTTCCTGGTGTCACCTGAACTTCCTTCCCCAGATGACGTTCTCTCTCTTCCCTTACTCTTCCCCTCTCCTGCAGAGTCCGGGAGCCTCGCCTCTCCCCTCTGCTCCGATGTCAGTTCCCTGACATCCACCTCCCTCCCAGGGCCCTCCAACCCCCCCGTCCTTTCCTCGGACGGTGATGCAGGAAACCCCCGGAAGGAACTCTCCCCTCCATCTGATGATTCAAACACCCCTCTCCATTTGCTGCTGTCTCTTCTCTCTCCCCTATCTCCCCAGTCGGATTCTTCTTCGGACAATTCCCCTTCCTCCTCTTCGGAGGCGGGAAAACCCTCAAACTCTTCCTCTTCATCGGTGGTGCCAAATTGCTCCCCCCAGAACCTCTCTGGTGGTTTGGGCTTTCCTGGATACCTGCTATGAAACTCCTCCTGCAGATACTCATCCCTAATCTCTTCTGCTGGGACCCATGCATTTTCCGCTTCTGGCTCCCCCTCCCACGCCACCAAATATTCCACTCGTCCCCCTCTCCACCTGGAATCAAGAATTTCAGCTGCATGGCCACTGAATTCCCTTTCCTCCATCTGTGGATGCAAGGGTGTTTCACTTTGCTGACCCAGAAATTCCCTCCCCTCCCTGAACGGTGAGAGTAAGGACCTGTGGAACATGGGGTGCAGTTTCATGTGAGATGGCAATTTGAGCCTAAAGGCCACTGGATTAACTTGCTGGGCTACTTCGAACGGTCCCAGTTTCTTTGGCCTTAGCTTCTTGCACCCTCCTTTGAACGGCAACCCTTTGGTAGACAACCACACCTGGTCCCCCACTCTTATGGTTTCTCCCTCTCTGCGGTGCTTGTCTGCCTGCCTCTTGTACTCTTCCTTGGCCCTTTCCAGGTTTAACTTAAGCTGTTGGTGTAAAGCCTCCATTTCTTCCACATATTTTTCAGCTGCGGGAACACTCCAACTTCCCTCCCCTTCCCCGGGGAAAGCCCTGGGGTGACACCCGTAATTCGCCATAAACGGACTCATCCCTGTGGACACATGTTCTGCGTTATTGTATGCAAACTCAGCCAGCGCTAATTTGTCCACCCAATCCTTCTCCCTTTCGCTGACGTAGCAGCGTAGATATTGTTGAAGTATGCTGTTAGCTCTCTCTGCTTGTCCATTGGTTTCTGGATGTCTGGCCGTTGAGAACCCAACCTCGACGTCCAGCAGACTCATGAGCTTCCTCCAGAATCTGGACGTGAATTGCCGGCCTCTGTCGGATAAAATCCTCAAGGGGGCGCCATGCAACCTGAAAACATGCTCTACAAACAGCTTTGCTGTTTCTTCTGCAGTCACCGCATGCGAGCACGCAATAAAATGGCACATTTTGGTCATCAAGTCAACTACCACCATTACTGCCGTTTTCCCCCTGGCTTTGGGTAAGTCCGTCATAAAGTCAATTGATACCACCTCCCATGGCCTCTCTGGTGTGGGTAAGGGCTCCAGTAACCCTGCAGGTGCTGTCCTCTCCCCCTTCGCTCTCTGGCAGCACTGGCACCCACGTACATACTCCTTCACATCTTCCCTCACCCGTGGCCACCAAAACTGCCTGGTGACCAGTAGCATTGTCTTATGTTGTCCAAAATGTCCTGCCGTGGGGTTGTCATGCAGTTGTTTGAGTATTCTGCTCCTCAAATCCCCCTCAGGTATGTACAATGCACCCTTATAGTACAGTGCCCCGTCCTTTACTTCGAACCCCCCCCCCCTGAGTTTCCCCAGTGATACCAATTTCTCGGATTTTGGTTTGTGCATATTGATCATCCCTCGTCAACCCGGCCAGCTCTTGCCTCCCGACGAACACTACCCCACACACCCATCTGCCCTCGGGAATGACATGACGTGCTTCTGGCCCTCCCTCCCCTTCTGCGTATTCGGGCTTGCGGGAGAGGGCGTCTGCTCTGACATTTTCCTTCCCAGGCACGTACCTAATCTCAAAATCAAACTTGGAAAACTCCTGTGCCCACCGCACCTGTCGTTGGTTCAGCACTCTCGCCGTTCTCCAATATTCCAGGTTCTTGTGGTCAGTACACACCTGGACTTTGTGCTGTGCGCCTATGAGAAAATGTCTCCATCGTCGAAAGGCCTCGTGAATTGCCAGCAGTTCCCAATCGTACACTGTATAGTTTTGCTCTGACTTGTTCAGCTTCCTGGAAAAGAAGGCACACGGCTTCCACTGTTCCCCATTTTCCTGCTGGAGCAATATGCCCCCCACAGCTCTGTCTGGCGCGTCCGTCTCTAGCCTCATCGGCTTCCGCAGATCCACATGTAGGAGCTGCTCTTCCGACGCGAAAGCCCTCTTAAGCTTTTCAAAGGAACGCTGGGCCTCTTCTGTCCATTCGAACTTCTTCTTACTGCTGAGACAATCCGTTATGGGTGCCGTTAGATGGGCGAAGTTCTTGATGAACTTCCTGTAGAAATTTGCAAACCCCAAGAACCTCTGCACGTCCTTCCTGTTCTTGGGAGGCTTCCATTCTAGCACGGCCTGCACCTTCCCCGGGTCCATGGCCAATCCCTTGTCTGACAACCGATAGCCAAGGAACTCCACCTCTCGAGCGTGGAATTGGCACTTCTCCAATTTGACCCACAGCTGGTGCTCCTGCAGTCTCTTCAGCACTTCCCTGACGTCTTTTACATGCTGCTCCTCGTTCTCTGAGTAGATTAGGACGTCGTCCAGGAAGGCTACACAATTCTTGTACAGCAGGGACCCCAGCACGTGGTGCATGAAAGCTTGAAAGGTGCTCGATCCCGATTGTAATCCGAAGGGCATAACTAAGTACTCAAAGGCTCCCAGAGGGGTGAACATGGTGGTTTTCCATTCATCCCCCTCCCTCATCCTTATCAAGTTGTACGCCCCCCGAAGGTCCAGCTTGGTAAAAATCTTCCCCTTCCTTACCCTGGCCAAAATGTCATCAATTCTGGGCATTGGGAAGGTCACTGGTTCCGACACCCTGTTCAATCCACGGTAGTCCACTACGAGCCTGGGCTCATGGGAGTCTCGCTTGTCCACAAAGAACACTGGACTACCCCCCACCGCCCTCGATTCCCTTATGAACCCTCGCTTCAGGTTCTTGTCAATAAACTTCCGCAATTCCTGCATCTCCCTATCTGACATGGCGTACAGCTTGCCCACTGGCAGCTGAGCGTCTGGGAGCAAGTTGATCTGGCAGTCAAAGGGCCTGTGGGGGGGTAGCCGATCCGCCTCCTTCTCGCTGAAGACTTCTTCCAAGTCCGCATACTGAGGTGGTATCTTCCCTTTTTCCCCTACTGCCATCCCTGCCACCCTGGCTACTGCCATCCTCAGGCCTTCCCCTCCGTGGCAATGCTCTACGCAGTGAGCTGACCCAAAGGTGACTGTCCGCTGGTGCCACCCTACTACTGGGTCGTGCAGTGCCAGCCAACTCATTCCCAGTATGATAGGTGGTCCTGCTAAGGTGGCTACGTGAAAGACAATTGTCTCAGTGTGTCTGGAAACTGTCATTTTCATGGGCGGGGTCTGGTGGGTCACTTCCCCTCCCAAAAGTTCTCTCCCATCTATCGTGGTTACTTGCAGGGGATGTTCTAGAGGCACCACCTGTAGCTGGTGTTCTAGCGCAAAATCCTTGCTAAAGAAGTTGCAAGAGCTGCCTGAATCCAGCAGCGCCTTCACTTTGATGGGGTGTCCGTTTGGGAGTTCTAGCACCACCTCTATTGCGATGGCTGCTCGGGGGGGAGGGGTCTGGTTTGGGCACTACTACTGGTTGCTCGCCTGGCTGCTGTGCCCTCCTTCCTGCAGCCAAGCACGGCCGTTTCCCGGCGCCTCTTTTTTTTCCTCCTCACTCCCCACTGCCCCCACCATTCCTTGCCACGCCTTCTTCTGAGGGCATACTCTGGCAAAATGTCCCGGCTGCTGGCATAGGAAACACCTCTTACTGGTTTTCCCCTCCTTCTTACGCACCTCGCTGGAGTTTGAAAACCCGCGCGCACGCGCTCCTCCAATCTCCATTGGCTCCTCGGGTGGCACAGTAGACGCTGGCACGTCTGGAGTGCGGTTGTCATGCCAACGCTCTGCTCTCCCTTCCCGCCTTTCCAGCGCGCGTGTCTTTTGCCTGACTCCTACAGCGAGCGCCAACTTGGTCAGCTGGTCCATCGATTCCGGGCGGGGTGAGCGGGAAAGTTCGTCTCTCACCCAAGAGGATAAGCCCTCCTCAAATAACATTTGTACTGGTTGAGAACTCAGATCCCACCCAAGTTTATGGATCAGCATAGCAAATCTCGACCAGTACTCTCTCACTGACTGGTTTCCTTGTTTGCACCCCATCAGTTCTTTACGAGTCACACTCTCTTCAACATCGCTCGCGAACATGTGATCCATAGCGCTAAAAAACTTTCTCAGGTCCTTCAAAGCCGCGTTCTCCGCCGCCATTAAGGGTCGGACCCAATCTCTGGCCCTCCCCTGCAGGTGCCCCACCACGAAAGCGACTCTTCCCCCATCGTCGGCAAAGTCATCGTGCTGCAGATCCAGCGCATACTGCACTTCAGTCTTAAAAGCGCTATAATCTCTGGGGTTGCCCCCAAAAGTCCGCACAAGTCCCCGTACCTTTCTTGCGATGGGGGTAATCTTCCCCTGGGCGTCATGTGTCCTCCTTTCATCCAGCCGCGCGGCTAGTAGAGCCAGTTGCTGCTCCAAGTCTCGGTTTCTCTCCTCCATACTCTGTCCGCCTTTGGCCCCCTCTCCTGCGCCGGCTCCTCCGGTTTGACTCATGACTGTACCCCGGTCCTCTTGCACACAAGCAACGTAAAGGACTCACGGATTGCTGTCATGGGAAATGGGGTTGCTTGTGTGTAAATCTCCAGCCGTTCCAAACCGCTTAGGTGTGGTTGTGTCTTTCCCTGACTGAGCAGCCCTTTGCGCTGCTGCTCAGTCGCTAGCAGAATCCGTGAGTGGGTGTCTCCTAAATTTCCTCCAGCATAAGAATTACTTTGATCTGAAGCCTTTGAAGAGGAATTTAAAAGTTTCAATTTCGTGCATGACCTGAACTGTCGCTATAGGTACTAAGGGATTTAAACTTTTTTTTCTGCTTTGCTTTGAACTTAGTTTTTCCTCTCCCTGTGGATTTACAAAATTATTTAAAGAAACCCAGGTACTTGACTGCCAAACTATTAGAGCTGTCAGTTTGCGGACTTGATTTTTGCTACTCTGAACTGTTACTTTTGAGTGTTACTGGACTAGCTACTTTGAAACACTATTATCTGGCACTTTTCCTGAAACTTTGTTTAAATAAGGACTCACTCTGCTGGCTATAAAGAAGAGCGGAAGGTCTTTCTTGAAATTTATGAGTGGTTGGATACTGTTGGATTTTGGCAAAACTTTTTTAAGCTTTTAAGCTTTGGAACAACTATTGGAAAAATTTCCTTTGTTCTCCTCAAGATTTGTTTGAACTCCCCCTGGTGGATTTTGGATTTACAACTGGTTGGGACTTGTTTTTTCTCTTTTTTCTTCCTTTAACTTGTTGTTTACTCTCTGGGCTTGTGGATTCCCATGGGAGCATACTAAATCTGACCTTGGTACGCAGACAGGAGTGGAATGAGTGGCACTGGGAAAACAAGATCGGCCAAAGCTAAAGCTAAACAATTAACTCAATCAACATTAACTTCCCAGTTGCGCAGATCATCTGTTCCTACTGTTTTGGGAACACAAGAATTAGAAACTGAGCTGACTTTATCAGAAGGCATGGCAGCTGGAGGAAACGAATCAGTACTAGACAAAATCTTGGAGAAGTTGGAAACATTGGACAAAAAAGTGGATGTACAATCAGCAAAGATTGACCAAAATACTGCCAGCCTAAATAAATTAACTGAACAAGTGACCTTACATGCACAATCAATTGGGAAGCTTTTTGAAGCTACTACAGAGAATCGTAAAGCTACCACAGAGAATCGTATATTGGCTGAGCAAGTTAACCAGAAAGTGGAAGCAGTGAAGGAGGAGGTTAAACCACTGACTAAACAGATTGGTGAACATCAGGCCTACCTGTCTATGATTGAATTACGCAGTCAGGAAAATAATCTGAGGCTGAGATCAATTTTAGAACTGGAACAAGGGAATTTAACGGAATATTTGACAAAAGAACTTTCCAAGTTTTGGAACTTGGAGGAAGACAAGGACTTTAAAATCGTTAGTGCCTTCAGACTTGGAAGAGTAGCAAGGAAGGACAGACCCAGAGACTGTTTGATTACTTTGAGATCTAAGGAAGAGAAGGATAAAATACTAAGCTTACATTACGAAAAATCACTTGTAATCCAGGGAAGGAGAGCGGAAATTTACAAAGATATCCCTAAACAACTTTTGGATCTAAGAACCACCTATACAGAACTAACCAAACTGTTGAGAAGTAACTCAATCCTTTTCAGGTGGGAATTTCCTCAAGGATTATCTTTCACATTCAGAGGGAAGAAGGTGAAAATTAAAACACCCGAGGATAAAGATAAGTTCCTGCATGATTACGGAGAAGACCTTCAGAAAGTGATTACAGGGCCTGAGGCTTGGTCACCGCCACCGCCTGCACCTACACCTTTGGGATCTGAGGAACAGAAGAAAGAAACACCACCCTCTACAGAATAACAGACTCGCCCAGGATGTTTCTGCAACTTCTTAGCTGGAACATTAATGGTGGAAATTCCCCGGAAAAAAGGAGAAGGATATTCCATATATTAAAGAAAGAACAATTGGACATTATTTGCCTACAGGAAACACATGTGACTAGGCTCCACAGAAAAGTGTTAATTAACAAAAGATTAGGCCAAGAATTTATTTCATCAGACCGAGTCAAAAAGAGAGGAGTGGTGATTTATGCAAAGGAGAGCCTATCACCAAAATTCCTTTTTAAAGATGAACAAGGAAGAATTTTGTCAATCGAAATTCAAACCCAGGGTGAAAAGTTCTTGATACTGGGAATCTATGCACCGAACGAAGGGAAATCAGAATTTTATAAGAAGCTGCATGAGACAATGCTGGACTATCTGGACTATAATAACATCATTATGATGGGAGATATGAATGGGGTGGTGTCTACAAATATGGATAAGTCACATGGCCAAAGCTTGACAAAAGATGGCAGACTACCTAAAACTTTTTTTGAACTGACTGACAATATGGACTTGATTGATATCTGGAGGACAAAAAATCCCCTAGGAAGAGAACGAACATTCTTTTCTGAAGCCCAACTGACATGGACAAGAATCGACCAAATCTGGATAACTAGAGGTCTGGCACCCAAGATCAGAAAAGTGGAAATCTGCCCAAAGACTTGCTCCGACCATAACGCAGTAAAGATGGATATGAGACTAACTACAACCGGCTCCTTTAGATGGAAGATGAATGACACCCTGCTCAGAGATCAGGAGATTATCAAAAAGGCCCAAAAAGCTTTGAAGGACTATTTTGAAATAAATTTGAACACCACGGTGGAAAAAAGAGTAATCTGGGACGCAAGTAAAGCTGTAATGAGGGGGTTTCTGATACAACAGAACACCATAAAGAAAAGAGCACAGAACGAGAAAAAGGAAAAGATTTTGGAGAAAATTAGGGAATGCGAGAAAAAGTTAAGATTGAAACCGAAGTCAAAGGAGATTCTGAGAGAAACTAAACTCTACCAAGTACAATACTCTAAATTGATAAATCAGGAAGTGGGGTGGAAAATCAAGTTAATGAAACAAAGATCATTTGAATCGGCAAATAAATGTGGAAAGCTGTTAGCATGGCAGCTGAAAAAGAGACAAAAACTAAATACGGTTACCAAGTTAGAGATTGAAGGGAAAAACATTCAGAATCCTGTGGAGATTAGAAAGTGCTTCCAGAGATACTTTAAACAACTTTACACTCAAGCTTTTTGTTCAGAATATATCGCACCCATACCATTCTCAAATCCTTGGCCTACCCCCATCCCATGAAGATTCTTTTTCATAAAACTCCAAGAGATATTGTCAAAGGCTTTCTCCGCGTCCACAAAAATCAGAACTGCTTTAGTGTTTATATTCACCTCTAGTAGTTCCAAAATGTCTATTATGTTCCTCACATTGTCTGATAAATGCCTTTTAGGGAGAAAGCCTGCTTGGTCCTTATGAATCTTCTCCATCAACACTCTTTTCAATCTTTTTGCCAAAATGTCTGCAAAAATTTTGTAATCCACATTAAGTAATGATATTGGGCGGTAGTTCTTAAGTTGAGTCTTTTCAGTCTCTGTCTTTGGTATGAGTGTAATATACGCTTCTTTCCACGATTCTGGCGCCCTTTTCCCCTCTAAAATCTCATTACAGACTTCCTTTAGCGGTTGCACCAACCACTCCTTCAAAGCTTTGTAGTATCTGGAAGTCAGTCCATCTGGTCCTGGAGATTTGCCCAATTGCATGTTCTGAATGGCACCTTCTATCTCTTGTTCTGTTATTCTCTGATTTAGATCCACCTTACTTTGATGAGAGATTTTTTGTAATCCATATTTTTTAAGGAATTCATCTATGTCCTCTTCATTCTGTGATCCTTGTGAATATAACTTTTTAAAATAACTCAGGAAACAATTTCTAATCTCGTTGGGTTTGGATATATTCTTTCCATCCACTTCTAGATTTGTAACTGTATTTAGTTTCTGTCTTTTCTTCAATTGCCAGGCGAGAAGTTTACCACATTTATCTGCCGATTCAAATGTCTTTTGTCTCATTTGCTCTATCTTCCACTCAATCTCTTGATTCATCAATTCCATATATTGTGTTTGATATAGCTTGATCTCTCTCAAAATCTCCTGGGACTTTGGTTTTGATCTTAATCTTTTCTCTCCTTCTTTTATCTTTTCCAAAATCTTTTCCTTCTTCTCATTTTGCTTTCTCTTTTTTATTGAATTTTGTTGAATCAAAAATCCTCGCATCACAGCTTTGCTTGCGTCCCAGATCACTCTTTTTCTACATCGGCCTTTAAATTTATTTCAAAATAGTCCTTTAAGGTTTTTTGGGCCTTTCTGTGGATCTCCTCGTCTCGAAACAGGGTGTCATTCATCCTCCATCTGAATTGACCAGTTGTTGTAAGTTTCATCTCCATCTTCACGGCGTTATGGTCGGAGCAAGTCTTTGGGCAGATTTCTATTTTTTTAATCTTTGGAGCCATCCCACTAGTAATCCAAATTTGGTCGATTCTGGTCCAGGTCATCATTGCTTGAGAGAAAAAAGTTCCCTCTCTCTCGAGAGGGTTCCTTGTTCTCCAAATATCTATTAAGTCCATATTTTCAGTCATTTCAAAGAAGGTCTTCGGAAGTCTCCCTTCCTTGGAGATTGTCAGTCTTTGTGCCTTGTCCATATTTGTAGAAACCACACCATTCATATCTCCCATAATTACTACGTTATAGTCCAAATAATCCATCAGAGTTTCATGCAACTTCTTGAAGAATTCCGCCTTCCCTTCATTTGGTGCATAGATTCCAACTATTAACAATTTTTCTCCTTGTACTTGTATTTCCACTGCCAGGTATCTTCCTTGTTCATCTTTAAACATCATTTTTGGGGCCAATTTCTCTTTTGCATAAATCACCACTCCTCTTTTCTTAACTTTGTCCGATGAGATGAATTCTTGTCCTAATCTTTTATTTATAAGTAGTTTTCTGTGTACCCTGGTCACATGGGTTTCTTGTAAACAGATCAAATCCAATTGTTCTCTTTTCAAAATATGAAAAACTTGGCGTCTTTTCGTGGGCATGTTCAGCCCATTACAATTCCAACTAAGGAATTGCAGGGCCATCTTGTTATTTGTCACTTACTCCTCCTACCGCTCCAAGTTGTTGCTCTTCCTCTGATGGTGGTGGTTTAAGCCCAAATGATAGATTCAGAATGTCCACTACTCTTTTTTGCTCTGAGATTGGGTCTACCGTTCCCTTCTGCAGATCCTTGTGGTTTCTCTCCAAGAATTTCTCTTTGTCTTGAATTGTTTTTATTTTCACCTTCTTTCCCTTGTAGTTAAAGGACAGTCCTTGTGGAAACTCCCACCTGAAGAGTATGTTGTTCTTTTTCAGCAGGTAGACCAGATCTTTATAGAAGGTTCTCACCTCCAAAATATATTTAGGGATGTCCTTAAAAATCTGTATATGAGAATTTCCAATTTCCAAGGCCTTTTGGTAATGTAGTTTCAGTATTTTGTCTCTTTCTTCCTTGGATCTGAAAGTAATCAGGCAATCCCTCGGAGTCTTTCTGTTTTGTCTCCTGCCCAGTCTAAATGCTGTTATTATCTTAAATTCTTCTTCCTCCAATTCTTCCTGCCAAAAGTCAGAAAACTCTTGTGTAAGGAACTCCACAAGGCTGTCTCCTTCACTTTCAGGAATTAGTCTTAATTTCAAATTTCTCTCCTTTCTCTGTAATTCCATCAAAGACAAGGCCGCATCATGTTCATACACTTTTTTAGAAAACGGTTCTAATTTTTCCTGTGTCTCCTCAGCAATCTTTCTGGCATCCTCTGCGATTTTACGTGTTGCCGAGTTTTCTTCAATCAGTTTATTTATAGATTCTGTGTTGGATATCACACTTTTCGTATTCAAATCCAGCCTTGCTGTTAATTCTGTTAGTTTTTGTGAATTTTCTGTACTCTGCTGTGTCAAAGCTTCCAGGGATTGATTTATCTTGAGTAACGCCTGTGTCATTGACTCCATGGAGACAGCCGTCACTTTTTCCTGCCCAGCTGCACCTGTCGGTGTTAAACTTGATATTGAGCCTCTTTTCTTCTGTTGCTGTTGCTGCTGTTTTGCTTTAGCTCTCGTAGTTATCTCCTCTGCTGGGCCACTCATGTCCCAAGGACGTTCTCACAGGAACAATTTCCAAATGGAAAATCCCACTGTCTTAATCTGTTATTCTGCAACTGTTACTTCTCAGCCCTCTAGAGGGGGCAAAACATAATGTCCAAGTGAAGGAAACAAAGAATATAGAACAAAGAAACCAGGAAACTTCAATATAAATGCTGCAACACTTTTTCTATGTAGTTTCTCTGTCAACACAGTCCAGTCTGGTATATTGTAGCAGCAAAACCCCAAAACTTTGTATCAGTTAAGTCCTCAACTATGTAGCCTTGTAACAAGTTTCTAAAATCTTTTCACTGTCCTGGTATCTTATTTTGACAGTCCGTCTCAGGGGATTGAGGCAGCGGAAAGTTTTTCTCTTTCAAAAATCATGCAGGTTAATGAGGTTACTTTCCCTCCCCTCTGCCCCTGCCTGCTAGAGAGGAGATTTATATCCAAATGCCAGGCTTAAATAGTCCTATTGTTATTTCCCTTCAGATGCAGCTCTTTGTTTTTCGTTGCTTCATCTGTCATGCAGTCGGGGGAAGGCAGACTTCCTTGATTTTAACCTCCACCGTTTCCGGCCAAATTTCCAATTTAAATTTAAAAGTTCCCGATAGTCATTCAATCCTACTCACGGGGTTTTCAATCCGAATTCAATTTGCAGGAAGGAATCGGTGCTCTCCGTCAATGGCGACGCGGCTTCACTCTGCGGGCTGGGTAGCGACTCTCAGCACCGCGCTCTCCCGATGCCGTTCCGGAGCCTTTAAAAAGGCAGTAAAGAGGGGCGCTTCTGGTGCCCACCGAGTCTCCTTGTTCACAGGCATCCGCGCCTGTGATTTTAGGGGTCCCCCCACTTGCCGTAGCGGGTCAGACCCGAACTCGTGGAGCAGTCCTCCTCCGGAGCTCGGAAAGAGGACCGCCATTAACGCTGGCGCCGACCGGAAGTAAAGGCTTTCTGGGAAATGATCTATAAGGAGTTAAAAAAGGTATTTAAGTATACCTTCCTTAAGAAACCAGAGGCCTTCCTTTTGGGCATTGTCGGCCAAGGGGTGTTAAAGAAAGATAGAACCTTTTTTATGTATGCAACAACAGCAGCAAGAATACTCATTGCAAAGCACTGGAAGACCCAAGATTTACCCACACTGGAAGAATGGCAGACGCAACTGATAGACTACATGGAACTGGCTGAAATGACTGGCAGAATCCGGGACCTGGGAGAAGAGACGGTGGAAGAGGATTGGAAAAAATTTAAAGACTATTTACAAAAACACTACAAACTGTATGAATGTTAGGAGAATGCACGATTGAAAGTAACACGGCAGCAGAAACTTTGTTGTAAAATATATGAGAATAAGTGAGGTTTAAGGAAATGATGAAATTTGAAGCAATATTATGTTTAAATCAAGCAGTTTAATTTACGATAAAGTTATTTAAAAGTTGGGACATAATATCCGAGATTTACAAAATAAGAATTGAAATAAGGTAATAAATTGCTGTCTATAACTATGTGACTGAGAACGCAGGGAAGGGAGATGCGGGGAAGTCCAAAGATTATGAAAATATGACTTATGAACAACTGTGTTTTATATGTATTCTTCTTTTATTCTTTGTTTATTTCTTAACTTTGCTTTGACTTTTTCTGTCTGTATGGTGATGGTATTTTATATGTTTGGTGGTTTGTTCGTTGTTTAAAAAATTGCAATAAATATTTTATTCTTTTTAAAAAAAGAATTCCTTAACGGACAACCTTCGCCTCGCCTCTCTGCGCGGAAGCCTTCTGCGCAGAGTGGGCGTGCCGAGTGGTGGTCCTCCACCCTCCTCACTGACTTCACTGGAAGAGTCTCGGAGCCTCACGTCCGAGCTGCTCTCTGCCTCTCCCTTCTTCCTGGTGTCACCTGGACTTCCTTCCCCAGATGACGTTCTCTCTCTTCCCTTACTTGTCCCCTCTCCTGCAGAGTCCGGGAGCCTCGCCTCTCCCCTCTGCTCCGATGTCAGTTCCCTGACAGTATGTCCACATTGTTTTTTGTTGGAGAACCATGTGGCAAAATTCCAAGAAGTGCAAATTTCAAAAGAAAGCTGCGTTTCAGTGTGCCTCTTGTTTAAGGAAGGGTGAATTGGGTCAGTTTCATGTTAAGGGAACTGAATTTCCTCTCCATCCCTCTGTTCATATTGAGAAACATTCTCTTTTGCTTTGAGGTTCATTTTTTTATGCTTTCTGGACTTTTTGTTTTCATTTTAACTGGGATGTGGTCATTGTTGCCCAGGCAGCCTGTGCAAACACCCCTCTCTGAGCTCCTGGGAATGGGGGAAGGTTAGAATACAAATGCTGCAAATAAAACGAAAAAATGGAACCAAAAAAATCAATGAATACTATATCATATGAAGGCAAAGGAATGGGGAACATGGTCTTAGCATGGGCATAGCGAGGACTTTTGTTAGCGGGGCAGAAATGACATGATTGGTCAGTTAAGTATTTCTATTGTTTTATTTGATAGGGAGCAGCTGCCCTCTGTCCCCCCCCCCCTTAGCTATGCCCATGGGTCTTATGAAACAAAATGTGGTATTTTGGGCTTGTGGCTCTCCCCCCCCCCCCGGGCTGGTAACTTGCAAGGAAGGAGGACTTGTATTAGCAGCACACAAAGAGAGAGAGGGGGGGGGGAGAGAGGGAGGGAGGGAGGGAGAGGGAGAGTATTCTGCCAGAACCATGGTAATATGGAAATAAACAAGTCTGGTTCCACACTTGCATCAGCATCGCCTGGGCAACCTGGGAGCGAATTGCGACATGAGGCATTGTTTATGTTCCAAAAAGGAGGGGGTAGAGGAGGAATTGGAAAGCTGAGTAACATCCCCACTCCTTATTGAAATCTACATCCAGATTTCCATTCCATCCAGAGAAGCAGCATCAGCGGTATGGGTGACTGACACAACCAATTGCTACTTTGATTGGTAACTGAAATCCTAAGACCTTTGTTTGCTGTGTATTAGCATGATTAGGGTTAGGGAGCATAGCAATGCAAAGGCCAGTTGCCACCTCTCTTAGAAACTCCAGAGAATTAGAAAGACACAGAAGAAATTGTTTGTATTCTCCAAATGCTGCCCCACAGACCATGCCACTACAAGGAGATGACAAAAGGCATTGTTTTTGTGCCCTGTATTTAAGTTTTATTCCCCACCCCCTCCAAAGTGCTCAGGGTGAGGGATCAGGCCTGGTCTCATGCTCTGGAGGTGGTGCTCCCTTCATTCTGCTCCTCTGTCCTGAAGGGCTCTGGGATTAGGGTGGACACAGTTGTGGTTCTCCGGGGGGAAGGGTCAGACTTATGCTTGGAATGTCTGGAATCAGTATTTTGGTACCTGGAAAAGGGCAGGCGACAGCTTACTCATGCCAAATATAAGCAGGATATAAATGTAAGAAAACAACTAGCTAAATAAATACTCCCCCTTCAATGCCATCTAGGTCTTCAGCTGGTGGGTCAGGACTTCCACCAATACTTCCACCATGCAAATATATGGTCAATGATGAAGAAATGGGTCCCCAAATGCATGTTACTGAAAAGGATGGAGATCCCTATCTAGCCTTTCGTCCATCATTGAATCACAGAACCGTAGAGTTGGGAAGGCCCATGAGTGTCATCTAGTCCAACCCCCTGCCATGCAAGAATCTTTTACCCAACATGGTGCTCGAACCCATGACCCTGAGATTAAGAGTCCCATGCTGCACCAACTGAGTTATCCTAGGTTCAACAAGTCTTGTGGCAGCAAATTCCACACATCAATGGTGAGTGTGCTTTGCTGCGAACAAATAAGAACGTAAGAACATAAGAATCTGTTGGATCTGGCCAAAGGGCATCTAGTTCAGCATTCTGTTCTCACAGTGACCAACCAGATGCCTGTGGGAAACCTGCAAGCAGGATCCAAGCACTCTCCTCCCATGTTTCCAGCAGCTGGTATTCAGAAGCAGGACATAGTCATAGAATCATAGAATCATAGAATCATAGAGTTGGAAGAGACCACAAGGGCCATCGAGTCCAACCCCCTGCCAAGCAGGAAGCACCATCAGAGCACTCCTGACATATGGTTGTCAAGCCTCTGCTTAAAGACCTCCAAAGAAGGAGACTCCACCACACTCCTTGGCAGCAAATTCCACTGTTGTCCTGACTAGTTGTCATTGATAGCTTTATCCTCCTCTGTGAATTTATCCAGTCCTCTTTAAAAGCCATCCATGTTGGTGGTCAGCACTGCCTCCTGTGGGAGGGAGTTCCATAGTTAAACTAAGCGCTGTTTATTGGGGCTTTGCTTAATGCTATCAACACACATGAAACTATTTCCCCAACTCCTGCCTGCTGGTTCCCCTTGCATGTTTCTTTTGGTGTGTTTTCTACATGGCTATTTTGCTATTAATCATTTCTATTGTTTTCCTTCTGCTGTTTGGGATCGTGGTACTGTTGCTTGAGCTGCTTGCAATTATATTTTATGGTTGCAATTTCATTCCATGTTGTTCATTTTAAATTGTTCTGAGCTGCCTTAGGGACCTTGTTGTTGAAAGGCAGGCTGGGGGGGGCAGGAAAATCAGGGGTCGATAAGCTTTTTTTTTTAGTGCAAGGGCCATATTTGATAACCATCTGAGGGCCATGTACCAGTGTTGAATGGGGTTAGATACAAAAACTGGGTGGAGCAACAGGAGGGACTCTTTGTGCATTAGGCTATAATCCAGCTCCACATACCCTCCAAGTTTCTATACCTACCCCTGCCCCCATCTTCATCCAGGAAAGCAAGAGGCTTTGATCTCACATTCCAGCCAGGCAAAAGCACTTGAAGAGGGCACAAAGCAGGGGCAGGGAGGCTTGTGACCTGGAGAGAGTGCTAATGGTCAGAGAGAGAGAGGTCTGGTTGGTGGCATGTGGCTCCTGGGCTGAGCCTCCCATTCCTGGTTTAAATAAACAAAGGCACACAGACCTCTGGATTCACCCTCATTCCCTTAGCCCTTACAGTGCAGGGGCTGCAAAGGGGCTCTTCTCTGTCTGTTGTTGGACTAAAACTCCCATCATCCCATGGTGACTGGGGCTGATGGGAGTTGGAGTCCAACAAGCTCTTGGGATGTTGGCTACCCTGGCCTAGGTACATGCCGTTAAATCACATAAACAAGCAGCAATCTCCATTCTTTTAGCACTTATGGTCCTTATGTGGCCAAAACAGCACCATCTGTGCAAGACGGAGGGCTCAGCAAGCCTGGAGAAAACGGCAAGGTTTGAAGATAGGATAGGATAGGATAGGATAAGATCCCTCAGAGGAGAACACTCCCCCCTCCCCAAATAGCCCAATGTGAACTTAGCATACTTAGTGGAAATTGAATACTGTTTGGGGTGGGGTAGAACGGAGTAGCTGGAACCCTGAGCTGCAACACTCCATGGTGCAACATTTTATTGCAGGTTGGACTTGCATTCATTCATTTACTTTCATTCCCCAGAGCACTGGTGACACATACGACTCCCCACTGCAGTGGGCACACTCCAATGCCGACTTCCAGAGCCAAAGGTGCAGCTCAGCCTGTTAGTTGTCTTTCTGGTATCTCTAAGCATCCAGCCAGAGTGCCGGCCATCAAGAAGCAGTATGCGTCCATCAGTGCCAAGTATAAAGGTGAGCTGTGGGAATAGATGAAGCAAGAGAGAGAAGGAGATCAGGAATACAGAGGTACCCATATCTTTGCCAGTCTGGATGTGTTCAACAGCATTGTTGAAAGACCCTCTGGCATCTGGTTAGCCCCTGTGAGAACAGGATGCTGGACTCGGTGGCTGGCTGGCTTGATCCATCAGGGTTCCTTTTTTGTTCTTGTGGAAACCAAAGAAGGAAACTGATCTACATTTCTCAGTCACCATCAGAACTTTCTTCCAAGAGTACTGCTAGCATGCGAGACAGTGCATATTTCCTTGTTAATAAATAATAATAAATAATAAATTTTATTTATATCCCGCCCTCCCCAGCCGAAGCTGGGCTCAGGGCAGCTAACAACAATAAAATAATACAACATTCTAAAATCATTTCATTATAAAATTTATTCAAATCAAATTGATGGCAACCATTGGGCTAGAGTTCTGTGAAGATTGCCAAAGGAGGGAGTCAGGCTAATAATATTTTTTTTCTTTTGATTTCCTTTTCCTGTGGCTGGTATGTCACCACTGCTGTTGTCCTACCAGGGTAACGCTTGTTTAAAGGGGATGAAGGAAGGGGGTTGGGAAAGTACAGGCAGAGCATAGGTGGTTGAGTAAAATGGGAAATCTTCTCTGGCTTGAATTATAGTCCGAGCCACAGAAGAATTCAGGTGCCTTGTAATGCTCACTTCCTATTGCAATGCAAATATCCTGGCCCAAGGCTAGCGAGATTTTACCAGAGGGAGAAGAAAAGTATTTTGTGGGACTTCCATCAGCCCCAGCCAGTCTGGTTCAATGGTCAGAGATGATGGGAGTTGCAGTGCAGCAACACCTGGAGATCAAACACATCCATTCTTAAGGAAATTAGCCCTGAGTGCTCACTGGAAGGACAGATTGTGAAGCTGAGGCTCCAATACTTTGGCCACCTCATGAGAAGACTCCCTGGAAAAGACCCTGATGTTGGGAAAGATGGAGGGCACAAGGAGAAGGGGACGACGGAGGATGAGATGGTTGGACAGTGTTCTCGAAGCTACAAACATGAGTCTGATCAAACTGCGGGAGGCAGTGGAAGACAGGAGTGCCCAGCATGCTCTGGTCCATGGGGTCACGAAGAGTCGGACACGACTAAACTACTAAACAACAACAACAACACCTAGAGAGCTGTAGCTCCAAAACCCAATATATTATTCAATATATTATTCAACACAATATATTATTCCATTTTGCCCTTTTACCCAGTGTGGCAGCTCATAATCTGCAAATGCTAATGGTTCCGGGTTGTCTTCCCATTATTTTATTCCTCCCCCCCTTGTGGTTCTCTTGCAGGGCCAGGACCTGGGAAGTATGGTAGGTAGCCTCTCACTGGCATTAAGGACCATGACTTCACCAAGTATGCTGAGGCAGCCTACACAACGCGTGTGAAATCCAGTGAAAGATGTAAGATGCTGACAAGTTAGGTTCTGTGTTATTTGGGTTTTCCCAACAGCATTAACTGACCCACAGGGTGAAGCTGGCTAAACAACTGTTAAATTTGCTGGCAAAACATTTGAACAGAGATTGACAACCTGTGTTTTTGGGACTCTCTAATTATCAGGGCCACAGTTGATGGGACCTGGGTGATCCATGATCAAGAGCTGGGTGGCTTTCCAAAGTTTCCATTCCAACTGGATCAATGGCACTGCATGTAGGGGGCTAATGTAGTTGTTTCTTGACTACAACTCCCATCAGCCCCAGTCAGCATGGTCAAGAATGATAGGAGTTGTAGTCCAGCAAGGGCTGGAGGGTCTTATACTGCTGATTATTATGGTTGCACAAAAATCAGGGTTCTCAGTTGTACAGCTGTGGACCTTAGTGGGAAGAGGATGATCTACACTTAAGCCATGTTGAAGGATAACAGGAATGGAGGTGCAGGGGGGCGGAGCTTAACATATTCACTGCTATCTAGCTAGTGGGTGCCTTTAATTGATATCGGATAGGAAGTCAGTCATTGCAACCAAGCTAAATAGCTCAGAATCCACACCATGCCTCATGCAGACAATTCTTCTTTCCTTTGCAAGTGATCTCGATCACGGAGAGTCCTGGGCCCTGCTACTATGTGGACCCAAGCATTTCCCGTCTAGGGATATGGAGACCAGTTTCATTCCGCATGGTGCAAGAGAGAAAGCGGGCATGTAAGTTGAAAGATGAGAGATACTATGATGGTCAAGATGGGGCTGGAGTGGCATCTGTGCAATTTTGTGATGAAAATGTTTCTTTCTCACCTTGTGCAAAGAAGGCTTGTTGGTCAATCCCTGAACATGAAAGAGAGGGAATGAAAAAGAATGAGTGTGAGTGAATGAGCAGGTGTGTTATGCATGAAAATGGATGTGTGGGAGCATTATGTGTGGAGCTGTGGTCTTAAACCACTGAGTCTCTTGGGCTTGCTGAGCAGAAGGTTGGTGGTTCGAACCCCTGAGACAGGGTGAGCTCCTGTTGCTCTGTTCCAGCTTCTGCCAATCTCGCAGCTTGAAAGCATACCTGTGCAAGTGGATAAATAGGTACTGCTCCAGGGGGAAGGTAAACGGCGTTTCCATGCACTCTGGCTTCTATCACAGTGTCCCGGTGCACCAGAATGCTGGCCACATGACCCAGAAAGCTGTCTGCTCCTTCAGCCTGAAGTGAGATGAGCGCCACACCGCATAGACGCCTTTGACTATGTATGTAAGGTCCTTTACCTTACATTTACCTTTTACCTGCATGCATGTGGATTTGTGTATGAATGACAGAGAGCAGGGGTAGACTTTGGTAATACGGTTTTCTAAGTGAGGACAAAATTTGGCACTTTCCCCAATATATTTTATTTCCACAGTAATTCCTTTTGGTACAGTTGCTTTTTAATGGGGTTTCTCAGTAGGTGCCCACATGAATATAAGTATTAATTATTATTATTATTATTACTATTATTATTGCTACTACCAATATTATTATTACTATTATTATTATTTTATGCCCCCTTGGCTCAGCACCCTGAGCAGGGGAACAGCCTGCACTGCCCTAGATCTGGCACTACAGAGAGAAGCATATGAAAAAGAGACAGGTGGCCTCACCCTCTTTTTTTATCAGCCACACTCACTGTTTGTCCCAGCCCCACTGGTTTGCAGGCCCTGGAAGGTTGACTGCATGGGAGTGTTGTCCATAGGCTGTAAAAGTTTATTCACTCTTTGATAAAAAAAATATTTCTGAGTAGGGGGTAGCCAGCTTCACGCACCGTCTAGAGCAGTGTTTCCCAACCACTGTTCCGCGGCACACTAGTGTGCCGCGAGATGTTGCCTGGTGTGCCGCGGGAAAAATTAAAAAATTCGAAAGATTTTTTTTTTTTAAGTCAAATTTTCGATTGGGGCGCCGTCACTAGATGACCCCTGGGGTTCCCTCCCTCCCTCCCGCTCTGCGCCTCCCTCCTCCTCCTCCTCTGGGGAGGCCCTTCCTGGCTCTCGGCCAAGGCTTGGCGGCTGCCACTCACTCACTTGCTCGCCCACCCGTCCCTCCATCCCTGCACCCGGCCTCTCCCCCTCCGTCCCCAGCGCGGGGGCTGCCGGGATCCGTAGTCCCCTCGCCCTTGGGCTCCGCGCCCGCGAACTACGTTTCCCAGCGTGGCCTGGCGGGCCGGGCGTTTTGTTTGAAGCGCTCTTCTCCCGGCCATGGAATGAGCGCGGCGGCGGCGGCCGGGCGGGCAGGGGCTCTTCCGCGCAGACCCCGCGCAGCCTGCCTGCACCCCCGCGGAGATCGGGCGGCAGGATGGAGCCCGGGGATCCCTGCGGAGGCGGAGGCTGCCCCCAGGTAGGGCTGCGTTGGGGGGGGGGTTATTTTTGCAATGCTGCATCCGCGCCGGAGGGGACGCATCGGACCGCGGGGAGACCCCTTGGCGGACGTGCAAGGCAATGCTTGCGTGCAGGCGTTGCATGGAGTGCAGTGCAATGCAATGGCAACGCGGCGCCCTGCATGCATGCATGCAACTTCCACCGGCGCTCCGGACTTGGCAGGTGAGGGGGGTCCCCAGTGGGTGGCAGAGAGAGCCGGGAGGGCGAAGGGGAGCCGGGGGGGAGCAGCGCTGCTCCCCGAGCCGAGCCCGGGGGGAAACTTCAGCGTCGTTGCGCCGGGTGTTGGAAGCGGAGGCTGGCGGGGGCCCCTCACCTGCAAAACCTGGTCGCCTCTCATATATTTCGTGCATTGCATTCATCGCCTGCTTTCTCCTCTAAGGAGCTCCCGGGGGCGCGCGTGGTTCTCCCCGTGTTATCCTCGCAACAACAGCCCTGCGAGGTGGGTCAGGCGAGTGGCCCAAGGGAGCACCCAGGGATTGTCCTGGCCAGGTGGGGTGATTTGAACCCTGCTCTCTGCCCGGTCTTCGTCCTCATTTAGACCCCACATGTGCATGACTGTGCATGACTGAGGTTTTCCCCCCTCGTCTTGGCTATGGTGTGAGTCTGTGCTGTTAATTAATGGGGTTCTGCCTTCGGAGAAGATGAGCCAGCCCTCAAGGAGGTGATTATGTAATTTGTTAGCAATTCATGTCCCTCCCGGCGTGACGCTGCGCGCTGACGTCATGGGGCTGTAATGGTGGTGTGCCTCGAGATTTTTTTCATGAAACAAGTGTGCCTTTGCCCAAAAAAGGTTGGGAAACACTGGTCTAGAGTGCCTCCTTTGTTTCCCAGAGATCCAGGACGTCCGCGTCTCTCACCTCAGCTGCAGGCAGGGGAGGAGCCTATGGAACTGGGGAGTGCAAAGGCTCAGTCAGTGGCCAGAGCCCCAGCGTCCGGAGCAGTCAAGAAGAAGCCTCCTAGAGGGAACAGGAAGTGTTACATCTGTGACAGTGCAACGCACATGGCGAAAGAGTGTCCCCAGAGGCTCCGGCAGCACACTGCAGCCTTGGCAACAGTAACTGCAGCAGCACAGCATGAAGAGCAGTTTCAGGGAAACGACAATGCCTGGCTGGAATCAGCAATGTTGGGGCACAGCCAGGCGAGTCAGTAGAGTAGTCCCCAGCGCTTTTGCAGCCTACAGACCCCCTGCCACCCAAACCTGTAGTGCAGCTCACTGCAACTCTCCAGCTACCTAATGGACGCACCCTGGAGGTCCCTATCACAATTGACAGTGGGAGCAACGCAGACTTCGTGGGGGTGCAGTTCGTCAAGCAGCATCGCATAGAGCTTCTGCCAGCCACGCTGCCATTGAACGTCGTCACAGTGGATGGCAGGAAGCTGCTGGGGGGGCAAGTGGTACAACAGACGCCGCCCATGGTGATGCAGATTGGCAATCACCGAGAAGTCATCAGTTTCAACGTCACCCGCCTGTCAGACACGCCTATAGTGTTAGGCATGAGTTGGCTGGATAGGCACAGCCCGACCATGGCGTGGTACCAGCGGCAGCTCACCTTCGGCTCGTCCTATTGCGCGCAGCATTGCATCCAGACCGGTCAGGAGGAGGAGGGCCAAGAGGAGGGGCAGCAGCTACGTCTCAGCATGGCGCAAGCAGTACCCCTCAAGTACAAGGGGTTTTTGGAGGTTTTCTGCGAAAAGGAGGTTGACCAGTTGCCACCTCACCGGCCCTACGATTGCGCTATTGACCTCTTGCCAGGGACAACGCTGCCGCCTGTGAAGCTGTATTCCATGTCCGAGGAGGAGCTGCAGGAGCTCAGGGAGTTCATAGATCACAACCTGCAGCGGGGATTCATCCGAGAATCGAAGGCTGTAGGGGGCAGTCCTGTGTTTTTTGTGAAGAAGAAGGACACGCCCCAAAAGAGGCTGATCGTAGACTTCAGATTCATAAACTCGAAGACAAAGCCCGCGGCCTTTCCCATGCCCAAGATTGACGACCTGCTCGCGACGGTGCGGAAAGGGAAGATCTTCACCAAGTTGGATCTCCGCGGAGCTTACAATCTCATACGCGTGTGTCAGGGGTTCAGGAGCAGAGGCGAGGGCAAGGGAGGAAACAGAGAGCGAGGGGGAGGAGGCAGAAGAAAAGATGAGTGATGACGACGACCCGAGATCTCCGAGTCTTTCCAGTGAATCAGAAGATTCACAGAAAGGAGCACCAGTGGCCAGGGCAAGGGGGGAGACTAGGGGGACACCCCAGGAAGATAGAGCCAGAGGGGACTCAGAGGGGAGCAGTTGGAAATCGGGACCAGCGTCACCGCCAGAGAGCAGGGAAGAGGAAGGGCGCCAGGGATCAAGCGCTGGCAGCTCACAACAGGAGGGAGGGCACGAGTCAGGAGTGGCCACACCTCCATCGGGGAGCGAAGAGACGGTTAGACGGAAAGTGGAAGGTTGGGCGCGCGCGCCAAGTTCAAATGCACAGGAAGGTGGCGCAGTAGGCAGCCCGGAAAGGGAACCAGGTCCTAAAGCCCGGCGCAAGGAGACAGGAGGGTCCGGGGGGTCAGCGTCAGAAGAATCCCGGAAGGAAGAGACCCCGGGGGGCAGAGGGACCCAGAGAAGAACAGTCAGGCGGAAAAGGTGGAGCAGGGGTAGGATATTAAGTTGGTGTACAAGGGGCGGAGATTCAGACGAAGCTTCGCCGATCTAAGCATAAGACGTAGAGTTGCATGCAGCAGCTTGAGAATGGAAACTGTAACTCAATAAAGACTTTTATTTAATGATCGCTGGCTAGCGTGATCCTCTGTGAGCTAGGATCTGGAAGCAACCCTGACAGTAAGCTTCGTCTCCTTAACTTGTGGGCATCCACGGCCTCGCGGAGAGGAGAGAAAGCGGGTGCCTACTAGCGAGCTCACGAACGGCAGACAATATGACGGCCGAACAGCAAATAGCAGAACTCAGAGAAGCAGTGTCACGACTGAATGCCGAGGCTCTGGCATCCAGGAAGAGAGAGGAGGACGCAGCTGCCGCCTACAGGGATCTCCAGGTCAGGTTGGAAGTGCTTACGAAGCAAGGGCAACAGACACCCAAACCAGAGGGGATTGGGTTGGGGAGACGCACAGGCGGTCTGGTCTCTCACTTCGATGGGAATCTGCAACAGTACCCCAACTTTAGAGCAGATGTAATGTGTGCACTGCAACTGCTGCACAAAGACTTTAGAGATGAAGAAGAGAAGGTGGGGTTCATCATGTCCCATTTGCATGGAGACGCTAAAGCATGGCTGCGCAATTTGTGGAGAGATAAGGATCCTGCGCTCCAAAATGCGGATGCCTTTATTAAAGCGATGGATGGGTGTTTTTTATCAAGCATTGACGTGGATCTTGCCCGGAAGGAGGTGCATGGACTAAGGCAAGGGAGGGCCAGCGTAAGGCAGTACCATGCCCGCTTTTTCGCTTTGGTCAGTGCCCTGGAATGGGACAGAGATTCGGCCCCTGTAAGAGACCTGTTTTGGGAGGGATTGCACAGCTCGGTTAAAGATGAAATTGCGAGGGGGGAGAGACCCCGGACCACGCAGGAGATCGTTCAGAGGGCGCTGGCGGTGGGGGTGCGGCTGGAAGAACGTCCATGGAGCAGGGACGAAGGGCGTGGAGGGCGCGAACCAGCCAGGGGCTCCTCCTTCCTTCCCAGAGAAGCAGCGCGTGCGCAATCCACGCCTCCGCCCGGAGGAGGGGCAGAACCTATGGAGGTGGGAGGTGCAAGGGCTCAGTCAGCAGCCAGAGCCCTAGCACCGGCAACAGTGAAAGCGAAGCCTCCTAGAGGGAACAGGAAGTGTTACATCTGTGAGGAGCCAGGGCATATGGCGAAAGAGTGTCCCCGGAGGCTCCACAAGCACACTGCAGCCTCAGCAATGGTAACTGCAGCAACGCAGCAAGGAGAACCACAGCAGGGAAACGACGCAGTCTGGCTGGAGGAAGAGGCACTGGGGCCCAGCCAGACGTCTCAGTGAAGCAGTCCCCAGAGATTTTACAGCCCATGGACCCCCTCCCGCCCAAACCAGTAGTAAGGCTCACCGCCTCTCTCCAGCTGCCCAATGGAATCACCATGGACGTGCCAATCACCATTGACTCAGGAAGCAATGCGGACTTTATAGGGCAGGACTTTGTCGACCGGCACGCTATACAGTTGCTGCCTGCCACGCTGCCCCTGCAGGTTGTCACGGTGGATGGCAGGGAGCTGCTGGGGGGGCAAGTGGTGAAGCAGACGCCACCAATGGTGATGCGACTTGGGAATCACAGGGAAGTCATCAGCTTCAACGTCACTCAACTATCGGACACGCCCATTGTATTGGGCATGAGTTGGCTGGACAAGCACAGCCCGACGCTGGCTTGGTACCAGAGGCAGCTGACCTTCGGCTCTTCCTTTTGCGCTGAACACTGCATCGTGCCCCGGCAGGAAGGGGAGGAAGAGGAGTCACAGCTGCAGCTCGGCACGCTGCAAGCGGTTCCCCACAAGTACGCAGAATTTTTGGAGGTTTTCTGCGAGAAGGAGGCAGACAGGCTACCCCCCCACAGACCATATGACTGCAAAATTGACCTGCTGCCGGGGGCGGCGCTGCCCAAAGGGAAGCTGTATTCCATGTCTGAGGACGAACTGCAGGAACTCAAGGAGTTCATAGATCATAATTTGGAGCGTGGTTTCATCCGAGAGTCCAAGGCAGCGGGGGGCAGTCCGGTATTCTTTGTTAAGAAGCGAGACACGCCCCAAAAAAGACTCGTAGTGGACTACCGCATTTTGAACAGTGTGACCAAGCCATCGGACTTCCCCATGCCCCGAATCGACGACCTCCTCGCAAAAGTACGCAAGGGCAGCGTGTTCACCAAGTTGGACCTGCGAGGGGCGTACAACCTCATTCGCATGCGGGAAGGAGATGAGTGGAAGACAGCCATGTTCACGCCCCTGGGCACCTACAAATATAGAGTTATGCCTTTTGGATTGCAAAATGGCTCCCACGTTTTTCAAGCTTTCATGCATCACGTGTTGGCGGGGCTCCTCTACAAGACGTGCGTCTGTTTCTTGGATGACATCCTGATCTTCTCGGAATCGCAGCAGGAGCATGACAGACACGTCAGGGAAGTGCTGAGCAGGCTACAGCAACATAGGCTTTACGCCAAGCTGGAGAAGTGCCAATTCGACGTAACGGAGGTGGATTTCCTGGGCTACAAGTTGTCTGACAAGGGGCTCGCCATGGACAGCGCCAAGGTTCGAGCGGTGTTGGATTGGAAAAGCCCACGCAACCGGAAGGAGGTCCAACGGTTTGTCGGCTTCGCGAACTTCTATCGCAAGTTTATCAAAGGCTTTGCTATGCAGACAGCGGCCATCACGGACACGCTCAGCTCCAAGAAAAAGAAGTTCATCTGGACAGCGCAGGCAGAGCAGTCCTTTCAGGCACTCAAGCGTCTCTTCGCGTCGGAAGAACAGCTGCTTCATGTCAACCCCAGGAGGCCAATGAGGGTTGAAACAGACGCCTCAGACAGAGCCGTCGGAGCAGTCCTGCTGCAGAAGGACCCGCAGGGGGTTTGGAGGCCGGGAGCGTTTTACTCCAGGAAGCTCAGCAAGTCCGAACAGAACTACACCATCTGGGACAGGGAGTTGCTGGCCATTCATGCAGCATTCAAAGCATGGAGGCACTTCCTGATCGGAGCCAAGCACACGGTGCAGGTCTGCACAGACCACAAGAATCTGGAGCACTGGCGCACGGCACAGTTCCTGAACCAGAGGCAAATACGTTGGGCTGAGTTCTTTGCGAACTTCGACTTCCGAATAGAGTATGTCCCGGGGGACACCAACATCATGGCGGATGCTCTCTCCCGTAAGCCACAGTATCTGGAGGAGGCAACGCCAGCGACTGCCATGCACATCTTCGCACCGACAGTGTGGGCGTGCGCTGCGGCAACAGTTGACCTGGAGGCGGTGCGACGAGCGTTGCAGGATGACTCCTTCGCGCAAGCAAAGATGGCAGAGGTGCACAGGGGCACGGCAGCGACCGACGAGTTCCAACTGCGAGATGGATTGCTCCTCCATAAAGGGGCCATCTACGTGCCGGGAGACGAACTTCGCGCCAAGGTACTGCAGCAGCTGCACGACGCGCCCACTGCCGGGCACTTTGGCAAGGAGAAGACGGTGGAATTAGTCGCCAGAGACTTCTGGTGGCCCGGAATGAGAGGGGAAGTCGCGGACTACGTGGCGAGGTGTGACACCTGCCAGAGGGCCAAACCAGTACACAGACCGCCGGCCGGACTGCTGGAACCGCTGCAAACTCCGTGCGAACCATGGGAGAGAGTGGCCCTGGACTTTGTCACGGATCTGCCCAGCTCGAGGGGCAAGACGGCTGTGCTGGTGGTGGTGGACTTGTTCTCCAAGATGGCACATTTCATTCCGTGTGCGAAGGTGGCCACGGCGGAACAAACTGCCAAACTGTTCATAGATCACGTGTTCAAGGTTCACGGTCTGCCGCGGTCTATTCTGTCCGACCGAGGGCGACAGTTCATCTCGAACTTCTGGCAGAAGCTGATGGGCTTCCTGAACGTCAAGATCAACCTGGCGTCGGCTAGACACCCGCAGACCAACGGGCAAGCGGAGCGGGTCAATGCCATCATGCAGCAGTACCTGAGATGCTATGCGAATCAACAGCCTGCGACGTGGGTGGATTACCTGCCTCTCGCCGAGTTCGCCTACAACAACACGAAGCACGTGTCCACGGGGGTCACGCCGTTCTTCGCCAACAACGGGAGGCACCCCAGAACCTTCCCGGGACTGGAAAGACTGGGGGAGGGGGAGCCGCAGACAGCAGATGCGTTCGCGTCGGAGTTGCAGGAGGTCCACGATCAGCTGCGGCGGCACCTGGAGCTGGCCAAACATGCATACAAGGTCAAGCGGACAAACACAGAAGGGTTGGCGAAGAGATCCATGTGGGAGACTGGGTCTGGTTAGCAGCCCAAGCAGTGCCGGCCAGGTCGTTGGCGAAGAAGAAACTAGGGCATAAACAACTGGGGCCCTACCAAGTCGAAGAGCAGGTCAACCCGGTGGCTTTCAGGCTGGCGCTTCCGGAGGGCTCCAGGATGCATCCGGTGTTCCACAGATCGGTGCTCACTCCCTACAAGGCACCGCACAGGTTTCAGGAACCAGGAACGGCGCCGAGTCCGCTCTGAGAGAGAACCGGGCAAAGGGGAGTGGCACAGGAGGTGCGCATCAACGAAGTCACGGAGATTTTGGACTCCAGATGGGGGGAAGAGGGGGTAGAATACCTTCTCGCTAAGGAGGGCACCCCGGCCAGTGCCAACAGCTGGGTGCCGGGCTACGCTTTAGACGAACCTCTGCTCAAGGAAGAGTTTCATGCCCTTTTCCCACATAGGCCAATGCCAGCAGACTTTTTCGACGACTGGCTTTTCACGCCCACGCTTTCAGCCAGCACGTTCCGGGGGTTCGACTCGGATGAGGAACCGACACGAGACGCCCGTTCCCCGGAGGGGTCACCCTCGGGATCTGCTTCAGAACCCTCGTATTGGTGGGATGATCGACCAGAGGAGCAGTGGCGCAGAACATGGCTGGAGGGTCCAGGACGAGCAACGTCTCCAGAAGGAAGCGAGGGAGAGACGGACATGGACGTTTTCGGGGACGACCCGGGTTTCGAGCACGGCGGCACAGAGATGGAAGCAGAGGTGACCGTCGCCGACGAGAGCAGGGAGGAAGAACCGGAAGACTTCAGATGGAGGCCCGCCACGGGAAGCGAACTGTACCCGACATTCGTCCCCTTGACACGGCAGCACCCAGCTCCCGCACCGGAAGGAGGGGAGGGGGGAAGAGGGGGCTTCGAGGGGGGGATGGATGTCAGGGGTTCAGGAGCAGAGGCGAGGGCAAGGGAGGAAACAGAGAGCGAGGGGGAGGAGGCAGAAGAAAAGATGAGTGATGACGACGACCCGAGATCTCCGAGTCTTTCCAGTGAATCAGAAGATTCACAGAAAGGAGCACCAGTGGCCAGGGCAAGGGGGGAGACTAGGGGGACACCCCAGGAAGATAGAGCCAGAGGGGACTCAGAGGGGAGCAGTTGGAAATCGGGACCAGCGTCACCGCCAGAGAGCAGGGAAGAGGAAGGGCGCCAGGGATCAAGCGCTGGCAGCTCACAACAGGAGGGAGGGCACGAGTCAGGAGTGGCCACACCTCCATCGGGGAGCGAAGAGACGGTTAGACGGAAAGTGGAAGGTTGGGCGCGCGCGCCAAGTTCAAATGCACAGGAAGGTGGCGCAGTAGGCAGCCCGGAAAGGGAACCAGGTCCTAAAGCCCGGTGCAAGGAGACAGGAGGGTCCGGGGGGTCAGCGTCAGAAGAATCCCGGAAGGAAGAGACCCCGGGGGGCAGAGGGACCCAGAGAAGAACAGTCAGGCGGAAAAGGTGGAGCAGGGGTAGGATATTAAGTTGGTGTACAAGGGGCGGAGATTCAGACGAAGCTTTGCCGATCTAAGCATAAGACGTAGAGTTGCATGCAGCAGCTTGAGAATGGAAACTGTAACTCAATAAAGACTTTTATTTAATGATCGCTGGCTAGCGTGATCCTCTGTGAGCTAGGATCTGGAAGCAACCCTGACAGCGTGCGAGAGGGTGATGAGTGGAAGACGGCCATGTTCACGCCGTTGGGCACCTACGAATACAGAGTTATGCCGTTTGGTCTCCAAAATGGCTCCCACTTTTTCCAAGCTTTTATGCATCACGTGCTAGCGGGACTCCTCTACAAGAAGTGCGTATGTTTCCTCGACGACATTCTGATCTTCTCAGAATCGCCGGAGGCTCACGAGAGCGACGTGAAGGAGGTCCTGCAGAGGCTACGGGAGCACAGGCTCTACGCCAAGCTGGAGAAGTGCCAATTCGACGTGACGGAGGTGGATTTTCTGGGCTATAGGCTGTCCGACAGGGGACTAGCCATGGACAGCGCCAAGGTCCGTGCGGTGTTGGACTGGAAGAGCCCGCGAAATCGGAAAGAGGTCCAGAGGTTCGTCGGCTTCGCCAACTTTTACCGCAAGTTCATCAGGGGATTCGCCAGGGAGACGGCAGCTATCACGGACACTCTCAGCTCCAAGAAGAAGAAGTTCACCTGGACGGACCAAGCGGAGCAGTCCTTCAGGAGACTTAAGAGTCTCTTCGCGTCCGAAGAACAGCTGCTACACGTGAATCCTGGCAGGCCCATGAGGGTTGAGACTGACGCATCTGACAGAGCGGTGGGGGCCGTCCTCTTACAGGAAGACCCGCAGGGGAACTGGAGGCCCTGTGCTTTCTACTCCCGGAAGCTCAGCAAGTCGGAACAGAACTACACCATCTGGGACAGGGAGTTGCTGGCCATCCACGCAGCTTTCAAGGCGTGGAGGCACTTTCTCATCGGAGCCAAGCACACCGTGCAGGTCCGCACAGACCACAAGAACCTAGAGTACTGGCGCACGGCGAAGCTACAGAGCCAGAGGCACATACGCTGGGCGGAGTTCTTTGCGGATTTCGATTTCAGGATAGAGTACATCCCAGGCGACAACAATGTCATAGCAGATGCGCTCTCCAGGAAACCGCAGTATCTCGAGGCAGCGGCACCGGTGGCAGCCAAGCACATTTTTGCACCGCAGGCGTGGGCGTGCGCTTCAGCCGCCGTGGACCTGGAGGCGGTGCGTCGCGCGTTGCAGGCGGATCCGTTCGCACAGTCCAAAATGGAAGAGGTGAGGAGGGGCACAGCAAAGGACGACGAGTTCCAGATACGCGACGGCCTGCTGACCCGTAAAGGTGCTCTCTACGTTCCGGGAGACGATCTCCGCACGAAGGTTCTGCAGCAGTTGCACGACGCACCCAGCGCTGGCCACTTCGGCAAGGAAAAGACGACGGAATTAGTGGCCAGAGACTTTTGGTGGCCCCAGATGCGAGGGGAGGTCGCGGAGTACGTTGCCAGGTGTGACACGTGCCAAAGGTCCAAGCCAGTGCACCAGAAGCCAGCGGGACTGCTGGAACCGCTGGAAACGCCACTGCAACCGTGGGAGAGGGTGGCGCTGGACTTTGTCACTGATCTGCCCAGTTCGCGAGGCAAGACGGCGGTGCTTGTGGTTGTAGACCTGTTCACCAAGATGGCGCATTTCATTCCTTGCGCGAAGGTGGCGACAGCGGAGCAGACAGCCAAACTGTTCATCGACCACGTGTTCAAGGTGCATGGGTTGCCACGGTCCATTCTGTCCGACAGGGGGCGCCAGTTTGTGTCCAGCTTCTGGCAGAAGCTCCTAGGGATCCTGCACGTCAAAATCAACCTGTCGTCGGCGAGACATCCGCAGACCAACGGCCAAGCAGAGAGGGTCAACGCGATCATGCAGCAGTACCTGAGATGTTACGCCAATCAGCGACCCGCGGCTTGGGTGGATTACCTGCCGATGGCTGAGTTTGCCTACAACAACACGAAGCACGCGTCGACGGGGGTGACGCCGTTCTTCGCTAACAATGGAAGGCATCCCAGAACCTTCCCGGGGCTCGTAACGACGGGGGAGGGGGCGCCACAGGAAGCCGACCATTTCACAGCAGAATTGCAAGAGGTGCACGACGAGCTACGGAGACATTTAGAGCTAGCTAAACAAGCCTATAAGGTGCAGGCGGACAAACACAGGAGGGAGGGGGAAGACATCCAGGTGGGAGACTGGGTATGGTTAGCGGCCCAAGCGGTGCTGGCCAAGTCGTTAGCTAAAAAAAAGCTAGGACACAGGCAATTAGGGCCGCACCAAGTTGAGGCCAGGATCAATCCCGTAGCGTTTCGACTGGCCCTCCCCGAGGGTTCCAGAATGCACCCGGTCTTTCATAGGTCTGTGCTCACCCCCTACAAGGCCCCACACAGATTTCAGGAGTCAGGGACGGCACCAGAACCAAGCAGGGAGTTGCCCAAGAGATGGGGGGAAGAGGGAGTAGAATATTTTCTCGCCAGGGAGGGCGCCCCGGCCAGCGCCAACAGTTGGGTGCCGGACTACGCTTTGGACGAACCCCTCCTCAAGGACGAGTTCCATGCCCCTTTCCCACACAGGCCCATGTCAGCACAGTTTTTCGACGATTGGCTTTTTACGCCCACACTTTCCACCAGCACCTTCCGAGGGTTCTCCTCCGCAGAGGAGACGACGCCAGAGTCGAGCCCTCCAAGGGGATCGTGTTCGGGGGTGGACACCGACCCTTCTTACTGGTGGGACGATCAACCAGAAGAGCACTGGCGCGCGAGGTGGCGGATAGGTCCTTGGCAAGCAGACCCCACCCAGGCAACAGGGGGAGGGGAGGACGTGAACATGTTGGGAGAGGACAATGGGTTCGAGTACACAAACAATGAACTGGAAGCAGAGGAGATCGACGTCGACGACCTGTGTCCGGCAGCGACCTCCGCAACGACGGAGCCCCCGGAACCTGCGCCCGAGCAGCGGGAGGGGGGAAGGGGGGGCTTCGAGGCGGGGATGGATGTCAGGGGTTCAGAGACAGAGGCACAGGTGAGGGAGGAGACGGAGAGCGATGAGGAAGAATCCCAGGACAGTGAGGAGGAGGATCACAATGACTTGAGGTCTTCCATGAGTCTCTCAAGTGAATCGGAGGATTCCCAGGAGGGGGCGCCCCTAGTCAGGACAAGGGGGGTCACAGGGGGGACCTGCCAGGAGCAGGGAAGCAGCAGGGAAACCCCGAGTGGGAGTGGGAGATCGGGGCCGGCTTCCCAGCAGGAACGAAGGGAAGAGAGGGGAGTTCCCAGTGTGACACACGGAGCGGAGCAGGAAAGAGACAGGGGAAGGAGATCGGGGCAGGACGTCCTGCCGGAAGAGGCGGAGAGTAGTACAGGGAGTGGTGTAAGTGTCAAGAGTAAGGTCAGGGGTAGCGAACGCGCGCCAAGTTCAAATGTGGAGGCGCGCGGAAATGGAGAAAGCCTGGAGGAGGAGCCTAGCCCCAAAGCACGAAGGAGGGGGGAACAGGCATCTGAGGAATCCGCTTCAGGAGAGAGCAGGAGGGAAGGAACCCAGGGGGGCAGAAAGACCCTGCGGAAAAGGAAAGACAGGAAGAGGTGGTCTAGCACAAGCCTCTTAAGCTGGTGTAGAGGCGGGACCGACTCAGAGGGGACTTCAAATGTCTGACATTAATAGACGCGGGGCTGCGCGCCTCGGTTGTGGAACCAATAATGAACTGCAATAAACATCCTTGTATATAAGAAGAGCTTGGCGTTGGTCTTTTGTGAGCTGAGACCTGAGGCAGCCACTGACAATAGAGTTGGAAGAGACCACAAGGGCCATTGAGTCCAACGCCCTGCCAAGCAGGAAACACCATCAGAGCACTCCTGACATATGGTTGTCAAGCCTCTGCTTAAAGACCTCCAAAGTAGGAGACTCCACCACACTCCTTGGCAGCAAATTCCACTGTCGAACAGCTCTTACTGTCAGGAAGTTCTTCCTAATGTTTAGGTGGAATCTTCTTTCTTGTAGTTTGGATCCATTGCTCCGTGTCCGCTTCTCTGGAGCAGCAGAAAACAACCTTTCTCCCTCCTCTATGTGACATCCTTTTATATATTTGAACATGGCTATCATATCACCCCTTCACCTCCTCTTCTCCAGGCTAAACATGCCAAGCTCCCTTAGCCGTTCCTCATAAGGCATCGTTTCCAGGCCTTTGACCATTTTGGTTGGCCTCCTCTGGACACGTTCCAGTTTGTCAGTGTCCTTCTTGAACTGTGGTGCCCAGAACTGGACACAGTACTCCAGGTGAGGTCTGACCAGAGCAGAATACAGTGGCACTATTACTTCCCTTGATCTAGATGCTATACTCCTATTGATGCAGCCCAGAATTGCATTGGCTTTTTTAGCTGTCGCGTCACACTGTTGGCTCATGTCAAGTTTGTGGTCAACCAAGACTCCTAGATCCTTTTCACATGTACTGCTCTCAAGCCAGGTGTCCCCCATCTTGTATTTGTGCCTCTCATTTTTTTTTGCCCAAGGGCAATACTTTACATTTCTCCCTGTTAAAGTTCATCTTGTTTGTTTTGGCCCAGTTCTCTAATCTGTCAAGGTCGTTTTGAAGTGTGATCCTGTCCTCTGGGGTGTTAGCCACCCCTCCCAGTTTGGTGTCATCTGCAAATTTGATCAGGATGCCCTTGAGTCCATCATCCAAGTCGTTGATAAAGATGTTGAATAAGACCGGGCCCAAGACAGAACCCTGTGGCACCCCACTAGTCACTCTTCTCCAGGATGAAGAGGAACCACTTATACCGAAAACAGAGACTGAAAAGACTCAACTTAAGAACTACCGTCCCATATCCTTATTAAATGTGGATTACAAAATTTTTGCTGATATTTTGGCTAAGAGGCTGAAAAAAGTACTGATTGAAGAGATTCATAAGGACCAAGCGGGTTTTCTGCCGGGAAGACATTTATCTGATAATCTGAGGAACGTAATTGACATTTTGGAAAAGTTAGAAGTGAATATAAACACTAAAGCAGTTTTGATATTCGTGGATGCAGAGAAAGCCTTTGATAATATATCTTGGAGTTTTATGAAAAAGAACTTGCAGGGTATGGGGGTAGGCCAAGGTTTTGAAAATGGTATAGGTGCAATATATTCTGAACAAAAGGCTAAATTAATTGTAAATAATGTGGTTACGGAACAATTTAAGATAGAAAAAGGAACACGACAGGGGTGCCCAATTTCCCCATTGCTTTTTATATCGGTCCTGGAGGTTCTGCTCAATATGATCAGAAGAGACCGGCAGGTTAAAGGTATACAGGTCGGAGCTAAACAATATAAATTGAGAGCATTTGCAGGTAACCTAGTTTTGACGTTACAGGAGCCAGAGTCTAGTACCAAAAGAGTATTAGAATTAATTCAAGAGTTTGGTCAGGTGGCAGGATTTAAATTGAACAAATTAAAAACTAAGGTTTTGGAGAAAAACTTAACATCATTGGAAAGAGAGAAGTTCCAGAATGAAACAGGTTTGACTGTGGTTAAGAAAGTGAAATACTTGGGGATTAATATGACAGCTAAAAATGGAAATTTGTTTAAAGATAACTATGAAAAATGCTGGACGGAAGTTAAAAAAGATTTAGAAATTTGGTCAAACTTGAAGCTTTCCTTGTTAGGTCGAATTGCTGTTATAAAGATGAATGTATTGCCAAGAATGTTATTTTTGTTTCAATCATTGCAAATTTTGGACAAAATGGAATGTTTCAAGAAGTGGCAGAGAGACATTTCTAGATTTGTCTGGCAGGGCAAGAAGCCCAGAATAAAATTTAAAATATTAACTGATGCAAAGGATAGAGGTGGATTTGCCCTGCCAGACTTTAAACTCTACTATGAATCAGCGGCATTTTGCTGGCTGAAAGAATGGCTGCTTCTTGAGAACACAGACATTTTGGATTTAGAAGGTTTTAATAACGTTTTTGGGTGGCATGCATACTTGTGGTATGACAAGGTTAAAGCACATAAAGCATTTAAAAATCATATTGTCAGAAGAGCATTGTTTAATGTCTGGATAAGATATAAAGATTTACTTGAAAATAAAACCCCAAGGTGGTTGTCACCGATGGAAGCAAAGGCCCAAAAAAGGCCAGTGAGGAATCTGTTTGACCGTATGCTCTTGGCTGAGTTTGACATCCAACAAATATGTGGGTAATTGAAGTCCCCCATTACTACTATCTCCCTTCCTTTTGCATGCTTGGCCATCTGTTCCAGGAAGGCATCATCTATGTCCTCCGTTTGGCTTGGGGATTTATAGTAAACTCCCACAATGAGGTCCCTGTTATTCTTCTCTTCCTTAATTTTGACCCAAATGCTCTCACTTTGGCTTTGAGCTTCTAAATCTTGGATCTCTTCACAGGTATACACATCCCTGACATATAACGCCACTCCTCCTCCTTTCTTGTCTGGTCTGTTTCTCTGAAATAGATTGTATCCCCCCATTATTACATTCCAATCGTGGGACTTATCCCACCAGGTTTCAGTGATGCCTATTATGTCATATTTAGTTTGCTGTACCAAGAGCTCAAGCTCATCTTGTTTATTTCCCATGCTTTGCGCATTAGTGTACAGACATTGAAGTCCATTAATCATTCCCCCGTGTCTCTTATTTAAGGATTTTTTCCTCCCACCACTAGGTCTGCGTGCTGTTTGCTCCATTTGGTCTATGACATTTGGATGATCATCTTCATCAATTGATAGACTCCTACCTTCAGGAGCACTGTCTCCCTCCCCCACATTAGTCAGTTTAAAGCCCTCCTGATGAGGTTTCTGAGCTTTTTGGCAAAAACATTTCTCCCAACCGTTGTGAGGTGCAGCCCATCACTTGCCAGAAGTCCATCTTCAAGAAACTGCAGTCCGTGATCTAAGAATCCAAACCGTTCCTGTTTACACCATTTGCGAAGCCAGCTGTTCACTTCCACTATTTTTCCCTCTCTCCCTGGGCCACGTCGTTCAACTGGGAGGACAGATGAGATGACAATTTGTGCATTTAGTTGCTTCAATTTCCTGCCGAGGGCCTCGTAGTCTCTTTTGATCTTCTGGAGGCTATTGCTTGCAGTGTCATTGGTTCCCACATGAACCAAGAGGAAGGGGTATTTGTCAGTGGGTTTTATGATTCCTTGCAGTCGTTCAGTTACATCTTGGATCTTAGCCCCGGGGAGTCAGCACACTTCCCGAGACATCTTGTCAGGCCCACAGATCACTGCTTCTGTTCCCCTCAGTAGGGAATCCCCTATCACCACTACACGCCTCCTCTTAGGTTTGGTCGGGGTTCTTCCGTGAGCTGTCCGTTCCAAGGTCGCCTGCACATTCCCTGAGGACTGACTTTGCTGCTCGTCTTCATATACCTGATCGACTGTAATGAGGGAGAGATCCTCAAATGGAGTCTGCTCTTCGTCTTCCATGCTAGGGGAGAGGACCTCAAAGCGATTGTGTATTTCTAAACAATCAGAGCGAACCCTGGGCCTCCTACTTCTTTGAGTCATGTTTCTCCATATATCTGGCTCCTGTGTTGGTGAACTAGCCTCCTTCTCAGGGGAGTCCCCTGTCTCCTCCTTGGTGGAGACGGTGTGCTCTGTTGCTTCCAAGAAGAGCTCCAGCTCTCTAATTCTTTGGAGCGTAGCTACACGTTCTTCCAGTTGCTGGACTTTGTCTTTTAAGAGGGCAATCAACATGCAATTGCTACAGGTAAAGCTGCCTGCAACCTTTGGCAAGATGGCAAACATTGCGCAGGAACCGCAGGCGACTGCAGCTGTTCCCTCCCCCTCCATCTTGAGAATGTGTCATTGGGGGTGGCTACAGCGGTCCTCCATCATAAAAAGTGTGAAGACAGGACAAATAACTCCTCCCACAAAAAAACCCTAGGTCTCCCCCAACGAACGTTTGAGACTAGCTCCCCTAAATCTACACGATGGATCAAACTGCGCGCGCTGCTGCCCTGCAAGCTCTGATAAGCTCTTCCCACAGCTAATCACCTGCCTCAACAGAAACCCTGCCCCCTCTGACCTTTGCACAGGGAGAACAGCTAATCAGCCACAAAGAAACACACACACACAAGAAAACCCTTTTTGCTCTTTCTTCAACTGCTGCCCTGCGAACGGCGATCTGGCACTTCTCCCTCTTTACCTTGAGCGCGGCCTCCTGGAACCTGGTCAGTACGGTGTGGAGGCGCTCGAACAGCTGCTGGTGTGAGTCTGCGGACACCAAGACATCATCAAAATATGGTACCATGCCCGGAAGCCCTTGCAGGAGACGCTCCATAAGGCTTTGGAAGATCCCAGGAGCCACATTTACTCCAAACTACAAACGGCGGCAACAGAATGCCCCTCGGTGGGTGACGATTGTCGGGGCTTCAGCGGTGGCATCATCGACGGGCAGTTGTTGATGGGCTTGGGCAAGGTTCAGCTTAGCAAAGACCTTACCCTCATCCAAGGAACGCAGCAGGTGTTGAACAATAGGAACCGGGTAAGCGTGCTGCTGAAGTGCCTTGTTGATTGTGCACTTGTAGTCGGCGCAGATTCTCACCAACCCATCCGGCTTGACAGGCGTGATGATGGGGGTTTCCCACTTGGCGTGGTCAACTGGCTCCAAAACTCCTTGGGCGATCAGCTTGTCCAATTGTTCATCCACCTTAGCCTTGAGAGCAAAGGGAACCCGGCGTGGCTTTAGCTTGATGGGGGCGACTTGTGGATCAAGGCTAAAGGAGATGGGCGTACCTGTATATTGCCCCAAGTGCCGTCAAAAACCTCAGCAAAGTCTTTGACCAGATCCTCAGTCTCTGCGTTAGAGATGCAGTTGATGCTGGTGACTTCCATCAAACCAGTCTAGCCCTAGGAGGCTTGGCCGCTGACCTTCGACCACCACCAGTCAGAGCAGGCCTGAAAAATCCTTGAAGGTGATCTGGAACCGGCCAACGCCTACCACGGGAATGTTGTTTCCCTGGTAGTCTCTCAGGTGTACACGGTGAGAGTCGAGTTGCCTTTTAGACACTCTGGGTACCAGTCTTTTGATGGTGCTCCAAGACACGATGGACAGGGCAGACCCAGTGTCAATCTCCATGTCACATGGAGCTCCTTCAATGAGCACCGTGACGTTTAGCTTGCGTCGCGTAGGCGAGTCGGTTTGGCCAATAGTGGTTCCAGACGGGCAGTGGCAGTTGGTGAGAGCGAAGCAGCTTTCCTTGGCGGACTGGAGTGAAGACTTGGACTTGTGAGGCAGTGAAGGGGGGGTGCCGGACGGAGCCAATCGGCAGACCTTAGCAATGTGGCCCCTTCTGGAACACTTCCGACAGATGGCATCTCTGAATCGACACTTGGCACGGGAATGGTTGCCTCTGCAGCCGGCATATTCCGATTGACCTTTGGACTTCTGTTGGAACTTCCTGCGCTCCCGCTTTATCTGGTGCACGTCATCGTCTTCACTGGAGGATGCCTCATCACTGCTGGCCTCTTCATGATGCACTGGAACTGGCTTCCTAGCAAGACGTGGGCTGCTGGCTTGAGGATCAGCAGCTTCCGAGGCCACGGCCTCCTCAATGGCTTTCTGCAGCGTGAGGTCTGGTTTGGCGAGGAGACACCGTTGCAGACAGATGTCCCGGACCCCGCAGGCGAATCGATCCATCAGGGCATCGTCTAAGTCTCAGAACTTGCAGTGCATTGCAGCCTGTCGCAGGGTGGTGGTGTAGTTGTTGATTGACTCCCCCGCTGCCTGGTTCCGGTGGTAAAACGCATGGCGGGCAGCAATCTTGGATGGCTTTGGCGCGTAGTGGTTGCGGAGCTTCTCTTGAATCGTGTCCCACGGAGCTGCCTGGACTGCTTCAGGTGCAAGCTGCTTCAGGTGCAAGCAATGCTCAGGCCATCTCAAACACCTCAGGCCCACAGAGGATTCTTCTTTCTATGTAGATGGAACCCAAAACAACCTGTTTTGCTTTGTTTAGCCTTATTACACTTCGCTTTGCTATTTGTGGGTGAATGAACAATTTGTTCAGGACCTGAGACAGTGGTGGGCAACCCAAATTCCCTTCTAAATTCCCTTCCTGGCAGGAACTACATGGTACAGCGCTGCAGATCTATGCTCTGCATTCTTCAGTCTCCCTCTAGCCCCTGAGAGTCAATTCCTCTTCGCCTTCACCTGGGGACCTAGTTAACTAACCTGGACCAGACTACCCCAGGGTTATGCGGAATCACCCGCTATATTTTCTGCAATATTACACCAGGATTTACAGGATGTACATCTGTCTGGTCTACCTATCTGCTCTATGTAGACAACATTTTAATATGTTCTACCAGCGAGGAGGCGTGTAAATTATTATATTTTTTTTAATAATATTTTTTATTGCATTTTTTTCCAGATAAAGACACAGTCAGATATACAAAGAAACAAGAACAAAGAGAAAAGAAAAAAGAAAAATTCGTCATTTCAGAACTTTTTTCAATCTTCTACCGGACTTCCCCACATCTCCCTCACCATGCATTCTTAACAATAAAAATATCAGCAAATTATAACCTTGTTTCATGCGTTCCTTTTGTACTTTCAGATAGTTGCTTTTTGTGTTTAAATTCCTTATTATCAATTTACTCTAAAAACAAATGTTATTTTAAACATTAGTCCTTTCATTAATATAATTTAGTTTCATAAACTGTCCAATCTCGTTGCTGGAGCTAGCCTTTCAAAATCATGCGAAATCTTATAATTCATATAACTTATAAAGTTTTTGCAGATAGTCCTTAAATTTTTGCCAATCCTCCTCCATTGCTTCTTCTCCCAAATCTCGGATCCTGGCAGTCATCTCAGCCAGCTCCATATAGTCCATCAATTGCGTTTGCCACTCTTCCAGTGTGGGCAAATCTTGAGTCTTCCAATATTTGGCGATAAGAATTCTTGCTGCTGTGGTTGCATACATAAAAAACGTTCTATCCTTCTTTAACACCTTTTGGCCGACAATGCCCAGGAGGAAGGCCTCTGGTTTCTTAGGAAAGGTGTACTTAAACACCTTTTTTAACTCATTGTAGATCATTTCCCAGAAGGCCTTCACTTTTGGACAAGTCCACCAAAGGTGAAAAAATGTCCCTTCAGCCTCCTTGCATTTCCAGCATTTATTATCAGACAAATGGTATATCTTAGCAAGCTTGACTGGGGTCATGTACCACCTGTATATCATTTTCATAATGTTTTCTTTCAAGGCATTACATGCCGTAAACTTCATACCGGTGGTCCATAACCTTTCCCAGTCTTCAAACATAATGTTGTACCCAATGTCTTGAGCCCATTTTATCATGGCTGATTTAACTGTCTCATCCTGAGTGTTCCATTTAAGCAGCAAGTTATACATTCTCGATAATACCTTGGTCCTTGGTTCTAACAGTTCTGTCTCTAGTTTCGATTTTTCCACCTGGAATCCTATTTTTTTATCCAACTTAAAAACCTCTTGAATTTGAGCATAATGGAACCAATCTTGCACCTTATTCTTTATTTTTTCATTGCTCTGCAACCTCCAATTATCTCCAATTTTTTCTACTATTTCCCAATATTTCAGCCAACCGGCCTCCATATTGGGTTTTTTTCGGGCCTTAGCCTCCACTGGTGATAGCCACCTCGGGGTCTTACTTTCTAGTAAGTCTTTATATTTTGTCCAGACCATAAATATTGCTTTTCTGACAATATGGTTTTTGAACATTTTATGGGTTTTTACCTTGTCATACCACAAATACGCATGCCATCCTAACGAGTTATTAAAACCTTCCAGATCTAGGACATCAGTGTTCTCTAAAAGCAACCAATCTTTCATCCAGCAGAAGGCTGCAGCTTCATAATATAACCTTAAGTCTGGCAGGGCAAACCCCCCTCTTTCTTTTGCATCAGTTAGTATTTTAAATTTTATTCGGGGCTTTTTGCCCTGCCAAACAAACTTTGAGATATCCTTCTGCCACTTTCCAAAACATTCCACTCTGTCCAAGATCTGTAGGGTTTGAAACAAAAACAACATCTTTGGCAATACGTTCATCTTTATAGCTGCGATTCGGCCCAACAAGGAAAGTTTCAGTCTTGACCAAGTTTCTAGGTCTTTTTTAACTTCTGACCAACATTTTTCATAGTTATCTTTAAATAAATTCAAATTTTTGGAAGTCAAGTTAAGCCCCAGGTATTTCACTTTTTTAACCACATTTAACTCTGTTTCCCTCTGAAACCCATCTGTTTCTGAAGATGTCAAGTTTCCCCCCAAAACTTTGGTTTTTTGTTTATTCAACTTAAATCCCGCCACCCGACCAAACTCCTGAATCAGTTCTAAAACTCTTTTTGTACTAGATTCTGGCTCCTGTAATGTTAAAACCAAATCATCTGCAAAAGCTTTCAGTTTATATTGTTTCGCTCCGACCCGTACTCCTTGTACCAGCCGGTCCTCCCTAATCATATTCAAGAGCACCTCCAGGACTGAGATAAATAATAGGGGGGAGAGAGGGCACCCCTGCCGTGTTCCTTTTTCAATTTGGAACTCTTCTGTCACCACATTGTTCACTATTAACTTAGCTTTTTGTTCTGAATAAATTGCTTCTAAACCATTTTCAAACCCCCGTCCCACTCCCATCCCTTCCAAGTTTTTCTTCATAAACTTCCAGGAAATGTTGTCAAAGGCCTTCTCCGCATCAATAAAAATTAACACTGCTTTAGTGTTGATGTTAGTTTGTAAAAGTTCCAAAATGTCAATAATATTCCTAGTGTTGTCAAACAAATGTCTGCCTGGGAGAAAGCCTGCCTGGTCCTTGTGAATTACTTCATTTAATACCTTTTTAAATCTACTCGCCAAAATGTCTGCAAATATTTTGTAATCCACATTTAGGAGTGAGATGGGACAGTAGTTCTTAAGCTGATTCTTTTCAGTTTCCACTTTAGGTATCAATGTAATGAAAGCTTCTTTCCACGTTTCCGGTGACCTCCCTCCCTCCATGATCTGATTACAAACCTCCATTAGTGGTTGTGTCAAATAATTTTTTAATATCTTATAATACTTGGAGGTAAGTCCATCTGGGCCTGGAGATTTGCCCAGCTGCATATTCTGAATGGCATCCTCAATTTCCTGTTGTGTTATTCTATAGTTCAAGATTGATCTCTTCTCCTGAGATAGTTTTGGTAGGCCATTTGCTTTTAAAAATTGATCCATCTCAAACACTTCCTCGGGTCCTTGCGTGTACAGTTTTTTAAAATATTTCTGGAAACACTTTCTAATTTCATCTGGTTTCTGAATGTTTTTCCCTTCAACCTCTAGATTGGTAACATAGTTCAATTTTTGTCTCTTTTTCAACTGCCATGCTAGCAGTTTCCCACATTTATTTGCCGATTCAAAAGATCTTTGTTTCATTTGTTTAATTTTCCATTCCACTTCTTGATTTGTCAATTTCTGGTGGTGGTGGAATTTAATTTCTCTTAGAATCTCTTTTGATTTTGGTTTTAATCTCAATTTTTTCTCTCCGTCTCTTATCTTCTCTAATATCTTATCCTTTTTTCCATTCCAGAGTTTTTTCTTGATCGTATTCTGTTGTATCAGAAACCCTCTCATTACAGCTTTACTTGCGTCCCAGATTGTTCTCTTTTCCACCGAGGTGTTCAAATTGATTTCAAAATAGTCCTTTAAAGTTTTTTGGGCCTTCTTTACAATCTCTTGATCTCTTAGTAGGTTGTCATTCATTTTCCATCTGAAGGAACCGGCTGGAGTAAGTCTCAATTCCATTTTCAAAGCGTTATGGTCGGAGCAAGTCTTTGGGCAGATTTCCACTCTTCTAGTCTTAGGAGCCAGCCCTCTAGTTGTCCAAATTTGGTCGATTCTTGTCCATGACAGGTGGGCCTCAGAAAAGAAGGTTCCTTCTTTACCTAAGGGGTTTCTTGTCCTCCAGATATCAATCAAATCCATATTGTCGGTTAGTTCAAAAAAAGTTTTTGGTAGTCTGCCTTCCTTGGTTAAGTTTTGGTTTTGTGACTTATCCATATAGGTAGAAACCACCCCGTTCATATCTCCCATCATAATGATGTTGGAATAATCCAGATAGTCCAGCAATGTCTCATGTAGCTTCTTGTAAAATTCCGATTTCCCCTCATTTGGTGCATAAATTCCTAATATCAAGACTTTTTCTCCTTGAGTTTGTATCTCAATTGCCAAAATTCTTCCTTGTTCATCTTTAAACAAAAATTTCGGTGACAAGTTCTCCTTAGCATAGATCACCACGCCTCTCTTTTTAACTCTATCTGATGAAATAAATTCTTGGCCTAGTCTTTTGTTGATTAACACTTTCCTGTGGAGTCTAGTCACATGTGTTTCCTGCAGACAAATAATATCCAAGTGTTCTTTTTTCAAGATATGAAAGATCCTTCTTCTTTTTTCCGGGGAATTTGCTCCATGAATATTCCAACTATACAGCTGCAGAGACATCCTGAATCAATCTGTTGTTTCTCTTTATGGGGTGTCCTTCTTTTCGTCCGAACCCGGGGGTGTGGGAGTTGGTACTATACCAGGCTGTGACGGTGGCCAAGGAATTGCTGCTCCCTTCTGCAAGTCCTCTCCGTAGTCGTGCAGGAACTTCTTGTTGTCTTCTATTGTTTTAATTTTAACTTTCTTTCCTTTATAGTTAAAGGATAGGCCTTGGGGAAACTCCCACCTGTAAGGGATCGCGTTGCCTCTCAGGAGTCTTTACCGGTGGTAAAACGCATGGCGGGCAGCAATCTTGGATGGCTTTGGCGCGTAGTGGTTGCGGAGCTTCTCTTGAATCGTGTCCCACGGAGCTGCCTGGACTGCTTCAGGTGCAAGCTGCTTCAGGTGCAAGCAATGCTCAGGCCATCTCAAACACCTCAGGCCCACAGAGGATTCTTCTTTCTATGTAGATGGAACCCAAAACAACCTGTTTTGCTTTGTTTAGCCTTATTACACTTCGCTTTGCTATTTGTGGGTGAATGAACAATTTGATCAGGACCTGAGACAGTGGTGGGCAACCCAAATTCCCTTCTAAATTCCCTTCCTGGCAGGAACTACATGGTACAGCGCTGCAGATCTATGCTCTGCATTCTTCAGTCTCCCTCTAGCCCCTGAGAGTCAATTCCTCTTCGCCTTCACCTGGGGACCTAGTTAACTAACCTGGACCAGACTACCCCAGGGTTATGCGGAATCACCCGCTATATTTTCTGCAATATTACACCAGGATTTACAGGATGTACATCTGTCTGGTCTACCTATCTGCTCTATGTAGACAACATTTTAATATGTTCTACCAGCGAGGAGGCGTGTAAATTAGACACAAAACACCTCCTTCTCGAGCTAGCATATAAAGGACACAAGGTGTCCCCTAAGAAGCTGCAATACTGCAAGCAGGAAGTAAAATACCTCGGACATATCCTGGGGATAGGCACCCAAAGCCTAGGAACTGACAGAATAGAGGCAGTCACCAAAATCCCCCTCCCCAAAACAAAGAGACAATTGCCAGGCTTCCTTGGTATGGCAGGCTTCTGCCAAGCTTGGATTGCCGGCTACAGCGAAATAACTAAACCCCAGTCCACTATGACCCGCCAAGATCATCCTGATGAACTGGTTTGGGGAGAGGAAGCCTATAACACCTTTGAAAGCCTTAAGAGGGAATTACGATCTGCCCCCGCCTTGGGCCTCCTGGACTATCGCATCCCTTTCAACCTATTCATTCATGAACAAATGGGGGTAGCCTCAGGAGTTCTTACCCAGCCCTTCCGAGATCAAGAAAGGCCAGTGGCATATTACAGTCTATAACTCAATACTGCAAAGGGAGCAGTGAGTTGCTTGAGAGCCATTGCTGCCACTGCACTCCTCCTTCAAAAGGCTCAAGAGACAGTGTTGGGACATAAGATCACAATACACGTTCCCTACGCAGTCTCAACCCTTCTAGCTCTAAGGGGCTGCCACCACTTCTCAAACCCACGTCTAAACCGTTATGAAGCCCTCCTGTTAACTCCATACAATGTCACTATTAAACGGGTCAACTCCCTAAACCCAGCAACCCTACTACCCCTCCTGTTGCGTTCGCAAAGTAAAGGAAGGATTGAACTCTGATTAATAAGAATACACACAGAGGCTTGAACCAGCAAGACTCTGGGAAGGGTGCATATAAATCGTCTCTCTCTCTCTCTGTGCCTGTCCATGTGCAGCCCCTGGCCCAGGCCGTTTTATTCACAAAAGAACTTTTTACAGAGTGTTCGTAAGAACCAATCAGATTTCTTCTGAGCATTTCCACAAACCCACGTGGGGACAAGTTAAACTACTAAAACTAATTAAGCACAAATATTTCTGGGGTAAACAAAGAACAGAACTACAAAGAGCATATGGCAACCCCGGAGGTAATAAACAATCAGTACATATGATAAGAAGGATGACCAGGAGGACAGCGGATCATTATCACCTTCATGTGAGATCTGTTTCCTGGCCCTAAGATTAACATCCTAAGATTAATATATAAGAAACTGCTTCAAAGAAACTTGCCCACTATCTTTATGGCCCATGATGCCTGCCTGGTGAAGCAACTGCTGTGTACGTGACATGTGAGGAAGAGAGGAATGGAACAGGGATGCAGGGGTGTAGATTGATCAAGAATCATATCAAAATATGATATGTCAGGAAAAAAGCAGCAATGTGAGAGCGAGCTGCAGGTGGCTGCAAAGCAAAACAGGATGTTGATGTTTGGGACTGTACCATGGGAACGAAGGGGCAGTCTATTCACTGTTCTGAGCACCGGATGTTAGCTCAGAGTGTCATCTGACCTGTACTGGAAGTACAGGGGTGGAGTTTTTTCTCTCTACTGTTGGAGTCTGATGAGTGCAGACGCGTTTCTCTGTACTGCTGCAAAGACAGAAATAAAGCGATGTAAATAGAATTCTGTCTGTCTCTTTTCCCCCTCCCTGAGGGAGGCAGGGAGGAGGGAGGAGTGGTGTGTCCCTCTCACGCTGAGTGGGATCGCCGATAGTGACCTAGCCTGTATCCTGCCGGGAGACGCAGACGGGGAGGTCAACAAGGATCTTAAGCCGAGTGCCTGGAGAGTGGCCAGTTTTCCCTCTGATAAGGCTTAAGAATCCAACATAAACCCAGTCAACGCAATGCTTTCATTGCTGACACAGATGGCTTACCCTATATCTGTTATAATTCCTCATAGCAATCCCACCTGATCACTACATCTCTGGATATTTGCACTCCTACACCCTCCCAGATGATGGCATCCTGCACCATGATTGTACAAAGATAGTCCAACAAGCTGAGAAACCCCGAGAAGATTTAGACCACCTCCCTCTAGAAAACCCTGATCTAATACTCTACACAGACGGCAGTTCCAAAGTCATAAACGGGGAAAGGAAGACTGGATATGCCGTAGTCTCTGACTTCAAAGTCTTAGAAGCCAACCCTATAAACCCTCAATATAGTGCCCAGGCGGCAGAGTTAATTGCCCTCATAAGGGCTTGTGAGATTAGCGAAGGAAGAAGGACAACACTGACAGCAAATATTGCTTCGGACTAGTACACACAACTGGCCAGATATGGCTCCAAAGAGGCTTCCTGACCGCAGCTGGTTCTCAGCTCTCCCACGCCGCCCTAGTGGAAAGGTTACTAACAGCCATCCACATGCCCAAAGCAATAGCCATCGTCCATTGCAAAGCACATACAAAGGGGAGGGACTCAGTCAACAAAGGTAACAGGCAAGCCGACAGGGCAGCCCAAATGGCCTCACTACATCCCCCAGAGGGCGAGACTGAGTTCCAAGGTATACAACTCCCTGCCAACATTGACTTCAAACAAATGTACCAATCGGCCACTGAAGAGGAAAAAACAATGTGGGAATCCATGGGCGCCAACAAAACGGGTGGCGTCTGGCTCCTCCCAGACGGCAGAACCGTCATGCCAAAAGCCTGGACTCCAAAATTTGTGAGGGTCCTCCACCAACAGACACATTGGGGAAAGGGAAGACTAATAGACCATGTCCAAAGGTGCTGGTATGCTCCAGGGATAGCGGCTGCAGCCACAGCAGCCTCAAAGAATTGCATAACATGCATAACATGAGAGTTTACAGCTGGATTTCATCGACTTACCCCAGTGTCAGGGGTTCAAACATGCCCTAATCATAGTGGACAAATTCTCCTCCTGTGTGGAGGAATTCCCTTGCAAGAAGGCAACCGCTTCAGTACTCGCCAGGGCCCTTTTACAAGATATCATTCCCCGGTATGGAGTACCCCGTCGACTGGACAGTGACTGCAGAGGCAGTCCAACAGGAGGCCCAAGCTCTTCGAATAAAGTGGGAATTCCATACACCCTACCACCCAGCCTCATCAGGACAAGTAGAGAGCATGAATCAAGAGGTAAAGGTACAGCTAGGGAAACTTTGTAGTACCAGCGGACTAAAATGGGTAAATGCACTCCCACTAGTTCTCCATAATATTCGGAGTGCCCCCACTGGACCGTTAAAACTGTCCCCCTTTGAACTTCTGTTTGGGAGACCCCCTCCCTCTGTTTATAACACTTTATTTCCCCTCTTGGAACTTGAGGTGGGGGAAGCAGAACTTACTAATTATGTCATTCAGCTCCAAAAACAGCTACAACATCTCCACAAGTATGCTGCCATAGAGGGACAGAATCTACCAATCAACGTCCCAGCACACTCCTTCCACCTGGGGGACTGGATCCTGGTTAAAGTGTACCAGAAGCTGCCCCTTCAACCTGCCTGGGAGGGCCCGTACCAAGTACTTCTAACCTCGCCTACTGCTGTGAAGGTGGGAGAAAAGAACGCCTGACTACATCACACTAGGTGCAAGGCAGCACCACTGCCCCAGGAGGCGCAGGAGAGCCAGGGAGAGGACTACACCTTTGATGCCCCGCCTCCTGCCGCAACCTCCTACATCAACGAGGACGAGGCCCAACAGACCGGACCAGATCGGGGTCAGGATCGGGCCCAACAGACCGGACCAGATCAGAGTCAGGATTGGGCCCAACAGACTGGACCAGATACCACCTCTGAGCCCATCTGGACCTCCGAAGTTGTCCTGGACACAACCGCCATCAAACTACACCTCAAACATGTTTGACAGCTCAACTGACAGCTCCACTGACAGCTCATTGCTTCGTCGCTTTCCTTCAGCGCTCCGTTTGACAGCTCAACCGACAGCTCCACTGACAGCTCACCACTTCATAGCCCAACTCCTCTTTTCCGAGCGCCAACCCAGCCCTCCGTTCATCCTGTTTACCACCCCACTGCTGAACATGGAATATTGCCCACCCTTTTTATCCTCTCCTCCCTGACCAGGAACTCCGCTTTCGCGTCGAGCCACTGCACTGGATTACAAACAAACTACCATTTCTTGGACTTTCACAGTATCGAATCTGGGGGGAAATCCAACCCTGACTGAATGGGGGACTTGGACTTCTGTCTCTCTGTGTCACTGACTCTGTTGCACCATTCATTAGTACCCAGACTTACCAATAACCAGTACTGGGAACTCTTTATACGAGACCAAAATCTCCAACGTATAGGGTCAGCCGTCCTCACTCTCAACCATCAGTATTGGTACTGATATGTACCATGGGGACATATATTCACCCAGTGCTTTTCAAGCTGCACTGGCTCCCGGTGGAATACAGGGTCAGATTTAAGGTGCTGCTTTTGACCTTTAAAGCCCTTCACGGCCTAGGACCCTCGTACCTATGGGACCGCCTCTCCCGGTATGCCCCACGGTCCATAAATAGTAACACTCTAGTGGTCCTGGGCCCTAAGGAAGTTAGATTGGCTTCAACCAGTGCCAGGGCCTTTTCAACTCTGGCTGGTGGAACGCTCTGCCTCATGAGACCAGGGCCCTGCAGGATCTGATTTCTTTCCGCAGGGCCTGTAAGACAGAGTTGTTCCACCTGGCCATTGGCTTGGAGCCAATTTGATTCCCTCCCTCTCTTTCTTTTTTCTTTTCCTTCTCCTCCTGCGAGGAGACTACATTTTAATATTTTAATGTTTCAATATTTTATTGTTGTATTTTTAATTTTGTTTTTAAGTTGTAATAATTCAACTTGTTTTTATTATTGCTTGTAAGCCGCCCTGAGCCTGGCCTTGGCTGGGGAGGGTGGGGTATAAATAAAAATTATTATTATTATTATTATTATTATTATTATTATTATTATTATTATTATTATTATTATTATTATTATTATTATTATCATTACTGCCTGAGATGCAACAATGGGACTTACCTACTTTATGGCCAGGGAGAGATCTCTAGAAATCTGAACTGGACCGAAATCGAAGCCGGAGGGGCTACACACGTGTACACAGACTCACACCACCCTTCCGAAAATTTGATCTTTGGTTTCCAATGCCTTTTTATGACCCCTGAGCCATGAAAACCCTAACTGCAAGGACTCCGCCTAAGGCAATTCTGTTGCCTATGGAGCCTTGGACTCACTCATGACTGGAGAGGGGCAGAGTACCTGGAGGGTTGGCACCATCCTATACACCCCTCCCACACCCCTGTGTGGGACAACGCCGGTCCTTTGAGATGTGGCGGGATTGCTAAGGACAGGCGGCTCCTGAATACCACTGACCCACTATACCCAGTTGGCATCGCGCCCCGGCAGCTTGGCACAGACCTCTCCTTCCCGGGAGAAGATCTCCTTTTGTCCTGGGAGCAGAACTCTTACATCAAACTTCTTAGCCAGGTGGCTAAAGAAAGTCCCTACTTCAACTGTTGGATCTGTGCCCACGCACCCAGCCACCTCCAGCAAAGTCTTCCACTAGTTCCAGTAGCCATAACACTGGAACAATACCGTTCCGGAGATGTTGCCTCCTTATAGGAAAGCATTATATAATGTCTGGACTAGATATAAAGATTTGTTGGAAAATAAAACTCCAAGATGGCTGTCGCCAATGGAGGCTAAAGCTGTGAAAAAACTCAAGATGGAGGCTAAATGGCCAAAATATTGGGAAATTTTGGAACAACAGGGTGACAAACTGAAACTTCAGAGCCATGAGAAATTGAAGACCAAAGTACGAGATTGGCTCCATTATTACCAAATAATGGAAGCGTATAAACAGGACAGGAAAATTGGCTTCCAGGTGGAGAAATCAAAATTAGAAACAGAATTGCTAGAACCCAATGCTAAGAATTTGTCAAGAATGTATAACTTGTTGCTGAAATGGAATACACAAGATGAAACAGTTAAATCAGCTATGAGTAAGTGGGCACAGGACATTGGTCATAACATCATGTTTGCTGACTGGGAACAGTTGTGGACCACCGGTTTGAAATTTACGGCATGTAATGCCTTAAAGGAAAATATTATGAAAATGATCTATAGGTGGTACATGACCCCAGTCAAGCTAGCAAAAATCTACCATTTGCCTGATAATAAGTGTTGGAAATGTAAAGAAACTGAAGGTACTTTTTATCACCTTTGGTGGATGTGCCCGAAGATTAAGGCTTTCTGGGAAATGATATATAATGAATTGAAAAAGGTACTTAAATGTACTTTCCCTAAGAAACCAGAGGCCTTTCTCTTGGGCATTGTCGGCCAATTGGTGCCAAAGAAAGACAGAACTTTCTTTATGTATGCGACCACAGCAGCAAGAGTACTCATCGCAAAGCATTGGAAGACTCAAGATCTACCCACTCTGGAAGAATGGCAGATGAAGGTGATAGACTATATGGGACTGGCTGAAATGACTGGCAGAATCCGTGATCAGGGGAAAGAGACGGCGGATGAAGATTGGAAGAAATTTAAAATTTATCTTAAGAAATATTATAAAATTAATGAATGCTAAAATGTCGAGGTTCTAGAAAAAAAGGCGATTACAGCTGTAAAAGATTAAGTAAAAGAAAAGAATAAGGGAAAAATTTGACAAAACTAAAAGTTAGGATTTGCTGAAATAAGTTTGGGAATTGGGATGCAGAAAGGGGAGGTATGAGGAAGTCGGCGAAGTAAGGTTTAAGAAAAAGGGATATGAAATTATACATGTTTGTTTGTGTACTTGTTTGTTTGTAGTGTGTATTGTTTGTGTTTATAAAAACTGTGAAAAACCAATAAAAATGTTATATAAAAAAAGAGATGTTGCCTCCTTACCCACAAATATCTGTACCTCACAGGTCCCACCAAGGGACCCCTCTGTCGCCGCTTCACCGGAGAAGGGACCTCTATCGGAACTAGCACCTGCAATGTCTCCAAAGCCAGGACAAATTAAAAGGCAAGGTGCGAGATTGGTTACATTATGCTCAAATTCAAGAGGTATTTAAAATGGACAAAAAAGTGGGTTTCCAGTTGGAGAAATCGAAACTGGAGACGGAGTTACTAGAACCAAAGACTAAGGTACTTTCGAGGATGTATGACTTGCTGCTTAAATGGAACACACAGGATGAGACAGTTAAATCTGCTATGATAAAATGGGCACAGGATGTAGGACACAACATTATGTCTGAGGACTGGGAAAGGTTATGGAACACCGGTATGAAATTCACGGCATGTAGTGCCTTGAAAGAGAACATTATGAAAATGGTATACCGGTGGTACATGACCCCAGTCAAGTTGGCTAAAATATATCATCTTTCTGATAATAAGTGTTGGAAATGTAAGGAGGCAGAAGGGACATTCTTTCACCTCTGGTGGACCTGTCCGAAAGTAAAAGCCTTTTGGGAAATGATACATAATGAGCTGAAAAAGGTATTCAGATATACCTTTTCTAAGAAACCAGAGGCCTTTCTTCTGGGCATGGTGGACCGGAAGGTGCCAAAGAAAGACAGAACCTTGTTTATGTATGCAACCACAGCAGCTAGGATTCTTATCGCAAAGTTCTGGAAGACACCAGATTTACCCACACTGGAGGACTGGCAGACGCAGCTGATGGACTACATGGAATTGGCAGAAATGACCGGCAGAATTCGAGATCTGAGCGAAGAAACAATGGAGGAGGACTGGAAAAAATTTAAGGACTATTTGCAAAAACATTATAAGTTGTTTGAGTGTTAAGATTGCGCACGATTAAGAAACGTTATGCTTCTGCAATTTATTTTAAGTAAATGATAAAGTAAGTATTGATGGAAAAAAATGAGACAAACTAGAAACAAAATATTATGTTTATTAAGAGTGTTAAAACTAAATTACAAATTTCTGAAATTGGTAACATAATAAATACAAAGGCATAATAAGTTGGGAAATAAGATAATAAATTGCTGAACTGGTTGGAATGATGAATGCAATGTTGAGAGGATGTGAGGAGGTCCAAAAAGATGTCGAAAAAATTCTACAATGACTTTTTCTTTTTTCTCTGTTTTTCTTTATATATATATAGAAAATGTTTCTTGTATGTTGCTGTTCAAACAAATTTGTTCACCTATGGAAAGAAACGCAATAAAAAATTTTTTTTTAAAAAAAGGAACTAGCACCTGCAATGTCAACCTCAAGACACTGAGATCCAGCGCCGAGGGTCTTCTGGCGGTTCCCTCATTGCGAGAAGTGAGGCTACAGGGAACCAGACAGAGGGCCTTCTCGGCAGTGGCGCCCGCCCTGTGGAACACCCTCCCATCAGATGTCAAAGAGATAAATAATTACCTGAGATTCAGAAGACATCTTAAGGCAGCCTTGTTCAGGGAAGTTTTTAATATGTAACGCTGTACTGTTTTTAACACTGATTGTGAGCCGCCCAGAGTGGCTGGGGAAACTCAGCCAGATGGGCGGGGTATAAATAATAAATTATTATTATTATTATTATTATTATTATTATTATTATTATTATTATTATTATTATTATTATTATTAAAGATTCTAGCCACAGGACAAGTGACTGTCACCAACCCGACGCGTTCCCAGACCTTTCCAAACCTCACCCTCGCCTGGGCCAACGCAATCGGCCACCCACCCACTTGGAAGCCACAACACTCAGACCTTATGCTATTGCAGACCTTTGCATCTGGCAGAATGGAATCGTTCCTCAGTGGCTTGTTCTGGGTGTGCAGACACCGGGCATACACCTGGATGAGCCCACACATGTCTGGGTCCTGCTTTGTCGGATACATTGTCCCTGGGATTAGGGTCACCCCGCATCTACCACCCGGGAGACAGGGGAATAAAAGGGAACAAAAGGACCTGTCAGATCTCTCTGACATCGCTGCCAATGGAGAGACTGTGATTCGGGCACTGTTCCCTGCTTACGGAGCTGGATCTAACCACGTCAACATTCTCAGACTCACCGACATCCTCCTGAAGTTCATGCAAGAAGCCACTCAGATAACAGACTCTTTGGTATCTGACTTCTCTGAGGTAGGTTACAAACGAGGATTGCTACAGACTTTTTTTTGTCAAGTCAAGGGGGGACCTGTGCTTTGATAGGCGCCGAATGTTGCACATATGTGACTGACCAATCCTTGAACATCACCGGACACTTAAATAACATACACGAATTGGCAGGGAGGCTCAGTGACATTAGAATCATAGAATCATAGAATCATAGAGTTGGAAGAGACCACAAGGGCCATCGAGTCCAACCCCCTGCCAAGCAGGAAACACCATCAGAGCACTCCTGACATATGGTTGTCAAGCCTCTGCTTAAAGACCTCCAAAGAAGGAGACTCCACCACACTCCTTGGCAGCAAATTCCACTGTCAAAAAGCTCTTACTGTCAGGAAGTTCTTCCTAATGTTTAAGTGGAATCTTCTTTCTTGTAGTTTGGATCCATTGCTCCGTGTCCGCTTCTCTGGAGCAGCAGAAAACAACCTTTCTCCCTCCTCTATGTGACATCCTTTTATATATTTGAACATGGCTATCATATCACCCCTTAACCTCCTCTTCTCCAGGCTAAACATGCCCAGCTCCCTTAACCGTTCCTCATAAGGCATCGTTTCCAGGCCTTTGACCATTTTGGTTGCCCTCCTCTGGACACGTTCCAGTTTGTCAGTGTCCTTCTTGAATTGTGGTGCCCAGAACTGGACACAGTACTCCAGGTGAGGTCTGACCAGAGCAGAATACAGTGGCATTATTACTTCCCTTGATCTAGATGCTATACTCCTATTGATGCAGCCCAGAATTGCATTGGCTTTTTTAGCTGCCGCGTCACACTGTTGGCTCATGTCAAGTTTGTGGTCAACCAAGACTCCTAGATCCTTTTCACATGTACTGCTCTCAAGCCAGGTGTCCCCCATCTTGTATTTGTGCCTCTCATTTTTTTGCCCAAGTGCAATACTTTACATTTCTCCCTGTTAAAATTCATCTTGTTTGTTTTGGCCCAGTTCTCTAATCTGTCAAGGTCGTTTTGAAGTGTGACCCTGTCCTCTGGGGTGTTAGCCACCCCTCCCAGTTTGGTGTCATCCGCAAATTTGATCAGGATGCCCTTGAGTCCATCATCCAAGTCATTAATAAAGTTGTTGAATAAGACCGGGCCCAAGACAGAACCCTGTGGCACCCCACTAGTCACTCTTCTCCAGGATGAAGAGGAACCATTGATGAGCACTCTTTGGGTTCGGTCAGTCAGCCAGTTACAAATCCACTGAGTGGTAGCATAGTCCACACCGCATTTTACCAGTTTCTTTACAAGAATATCATGGGGCACCTTGTCAAATGCCTTGCTGAAATCAAGGTAGGCTACATCCACTGCGTTCCCTTCATCTACCAGGCTTGTAATTCTGTCAAAAAACGAGATCAGGTTAGTCTGACATGACTTGTTTTTCAGAAATCCATGCTGACTATTGGTGATCACAGCATTCCTTTCTAGGTGCGCACAGACTGTTTGCTTAATGATCTGCTCCAGAATCTTCCCTGCTATTGATGTCAGACTGACTGGGCGGTAATTATTTGGGTCCTCTCTTTTCCCCTTTTTGAAAATAGGGACAACATTTGCCCTCCTCCAGTCTGCCGGGACTTCGCCTGTTCTCCAGGAATTCTCAAAGATGACTGCCAGTGGTTCTGAGATCACATCTGCCAGTTCTTTTAATACTCTTGGATGCAGTTCATCTGGCCCTGGAGACTTGAATACATCTAAACTAGCCAAGTATTCTTGTATTATCTCCTTAGTTATTCTGGGCTGTGTTTCCTTTGCTGAATCATTTGCTTCAAATTCTTCAGGTTGGGCATTGTTTTCTTTATCGGAGAAGACTGAGGCAAAGAAGGCACTGAGGAGTTCAGCCCTTTCTGTGTCCCCTGTTTGCATTTCACCATCTTCTCCTCTGAGTGACCCCACTGTTTCTTTGTTCTTCCTTTTGCTACGAACATACCCATAAAAGCCTTTTTTGTTGCTTTTAACCTCTCTAGCAAGCCTGAGTTCATTCTGTGCTTTAGCTTTTCTGACTTTGTGTCTACACGTGCTGGCTATTTGTTTGAATTCCTCTTTGGTGGTTTCCCCCCTTTTCCATTTTTTGTACACATCCTTTTTTAATCTTAACTCAGTTAAAAGTTCTTTAGATAGCCACCCTGGCTTCTTTAGGCACCTTCCATGTTTCCGTCTCATTGGTATTGCCTGACGTTGTGCTTTTAGTATCTCCCTCTTAACAAACTCCCAGCCATCATGAACTCCCTTTCCTTTTAGTATTACTGTCCATGGGATCTCACCCAGCACTTCCCTAAGTTTTATGAAGTCGGCTTTCTTAAAGTCAAGAAATTGAGTCCTAGTATGCTTGGCTGCTCCTTTCCGCTGTATAGTAAACTTCAGAAGAGCATGATCACTCGCGCCTAATGATCCTTCCACTTCTACCCCACTAACCAGATCATCAACATTGGTTAGGACCAGATCTAAAATGGCTGTTCCTCTTGTTGCTTCTCCCACTTTCTGGACAATGAAGTTGTCTGCAAGGCCAGTGAGGAATCTGTTTGACCTTATGCTCTTGGCTGAGTTTGACATCCAACAAATATCCGGGTAATTGAAGTCCCCCATTACTACTATCTCCCTTCCTTTTGCATGCTTGGCCATCTGTTCCAGGAAGGCATCATCTATGTCCTCAGTTTGGCTTGGGGATCTATAGTAAACTCCCACAATGAGGTCCCTGTTATTCTTCTCTCCCTTAATTTTGACCCAAATGCTCTCACTTTGGCATTGAGGTTCTAAATCTTGGATCTCTTCACAGGTATACACATCCCTGACATATAACGCCACTCCTCCTCCTTTCTTGTCTGGTCTGTTTCTCTGAAATAGATTGTATCCCCCCATTATTACATTCCAATTGTGGGACTTATCCCACCAGGTTTCAGTGATGCCTATTATGTCATATTTAGTTTGCTGTACCAAGAGCTCAAGCTCATCTTGTTTATTTCCCATGCTTTGCGCATTAGTGTACAGACATTGAAGTCCATTAATCATTCCCCCGTGTCTCTTATTTAAGGATCTTTTCCTCCCACCACTGGGTCTGCGTGCTGTTTGCTCCATTTGGTCTATGACATTTGGATGATCATCTTCATCAATTGATAGGCTCCTGCCTTCAGGAGCACTGTCTCCCTCCCCCACATTAGTCAGTTTAAAGCCCTCCTGATGAGGTTTCTGAGATTTTTGGCAAAAACATTTCTCCCAACCGTTGTGAGGTGCAGCCCATCGCTTGCCAGAAGTCCATCTTCAAGAAACTGCAGTCCGTGATCTACGAATCCAAACCGTTCCTGTTTACACCATCTGCGAAGCCAGCTGTTCACATTCAACATGAAGGACTGTCAGACTTTGATCTTTGGGGTTGGCTACTCAAATTAGCCAACCCCAAAGATTGTCGAAGGCTGGCTTCGACAACTACTCAAAGGGATCGTTTTGACCCTAGGCATCTAGGGTTTTAGACCCCCCCCCAACTGTCAATCACTGTGCTCTGCAGGAAAAGGCCTCCTGCAGATACCCTCTTATTAAGAGGTGTGTTCTGCAAAATACAGGAGTCGCACCTTTAGTTTTGTGGCACCTGGCCTTTGGAATGCCCTTCCCTTGAATATTACATTTAGCAGGAGCTTGGACTAGACGACTCTACAATTTTGTGATTCTATGACTGGAGAGGTGCCACCTCTTTTTGGTACCAGTTGAAGACCTTCCTCTTCCAACAAGCCTTTTAAGATTAAATATTTCCCAGTCTGCATCTCTACTGGAATGGTATGTTTTTAAGAGGTTTTTATCATTTTATCACGTTTGCTGCCTTGGGCAACTTTGGGATAGAAGTTTAATAAACAAAAAAAACCAACCAAACAAACAAATACATTAATAAAAAAAAGTCCCTGACAAGAATACCACTGAATGCAGGAAGAGCAGAGGACTGGAGTTATAGGAACTAATTCATCTTTTTCTCTCTTAGTCCACTTCTATTTTACTTTGATCCATTTTTAAATCTGTGAGTCCTTTGATTCCCTTTGGCAACAGAATCGATTTTTGGAGCAAAGGGTGAGCTGCTGAAAGGAGAGCTATTTATTTTTCCACTCCCAAACCCCTGAAAAATGTCAGATTTTGTGCAGACATGTGGATGCCCTGTAAAGTGATTGAATGAAGCAGGATGTGCCTCACTAAATAGCTGGTCTTGAAGCAGCCTGGTATTCAGTTCTTCCAAACAGGCCAAGATTCTGCCTAGCCCAGATCTCATGGAGACCTCCTATATGAAAGAGGCAAGAAACCCCACAGAGAACAAATGAGGACCTGGAAGAACCTTCAGAAGCCCCACAAGGCAACCTGAACCGCCTTGGCTGTTCTTACCACCACCGAAAACCACCCTGACCACATTCTGAGCCCTCTTTTGATCCCTGATGCTCCCTCTCCGGACCTCAGGAGATGGCAGTGGACCCTGATGGGAAGCTCAGAGCTGCAACACAGGTACTTGCTTGGCTGCCAGAAGGCACAATCACAAGGAATCTTTTGGGGAGCAAAGGTCTACTCAGCTCCTGTGCCTACGGCATACACTTATAAAGCACTATGACACCACTCCAGACAGTCATGGCTTCCTGGGAGCTGTAGTTTGTTGAGGATGCTGAGAGCTGTCAGGAGATTCGTAGCCCCCTCACAGAACTTCATTAGTTTGCAGAGACAACACCCTTCCGTTGCCCGCAATATGGTGAAGATATAAACTAGGAAGTATCTGGCCTAGTCAAGCGACTTTCATGAGAACCAAACTTTTCCTGATGTGACCTTGCTGGAAAAGATTATAACAGAGATGAACTCACCTACGTATGTCTGAAACTTCCTCCCCTACCCTCCCAGAGCTACAGTTCCCAGAGTAGCTATACAATCAATCCCTCTTCCCAGGAAACTCTGAGAACTGTAGTTCTGGGAGGGGTATAGGGGGCTCCTAACAATGCTCAGCACCCTTAACAGACTACAGCTCCCATAATCCTTTGGGGAAAACATGACTGTTTAAAGAGGTATCATAGTGCTTTAAAGGTATGACTTGAATGTGGCCTAAGCATTGGCCATGGACAGAATGGGCAGGTTGCCACTGATAAGACTTTTGTTGTAAAGAGCTGTGTGCAATGAGCTGGAGAAGAAGCAGAAGCCGCAGTAGCAACCACCACCTTAGTAATAACCCATGAACTTTAGTGGTAATTTTACTATTGGAAACCAAGCTCCAACTATTCAAAATGCAAGGGAAATCTCCATGCAGTGTGTCACCCATAATCACCAAACTATCATGTGACAATTGCAGCAATAAAAAAGCAGGAACATGGGGATGCAATCACACTCTTTGCAATTCTCAAGTAATCTTCAAAAATCTGGAATGAAGCATTACAGGGCAATGAAGTGATCCTCTGTTTAGAAATCAACAAGCCACTGCTGTCAAAAGGGAGGGATGTTGCCTTAGACAGGGTATCAAAGGCTTGATTCCAGAACTGAACCCAGAGCCTCACTAAAATTCCTGGATATTTCATACTATCTACAGGAAACTCTGGTATTAAGCATTTGGCAGGTGAAGGACATCATCCTAAGCAGTGAACTTTCCAAATTTTAAAATAATTATAGTTGATTAATGGTGCTGTGACATGCTACAGAGATGAAGATTCTTCTTGCTATAATTCAGACACAGCAACACCAAATCATAATCAGAAGAAAATAAAATACAGTTGCAAAGCCAGGCAGTGTTGATGGCACCTGGGAGACTGATGGGTAGGAGCTGATAGAGGAGCCAGCAGTATCAGACTCAACTCTGTTCATTACCATAATAAAATGGTAATGAAGGCTGAGGGTGCAAATTCAAAATGGAGCCAGATGGATAAACAAGTGCATAGGCACAGTGGCAGAGCTTCATGCTCCGGCACTGAGGGCAGAGAGCAGGCGGGGGCAGGGCTGGCACGCGTCCTGGGGGCGCGGTATGCCGCCTGTGGGGGTGGGGCGCCCAGTGTGGGCGGGGGGGGGGCAACCACGATGGAACCCCACTGGGATTGCTCTGCCGGGGGTGGTGCGCTCCGCCCGTCCCCTCTTCCTCCACCAGTGCATAGGCAGCACATGTCAGTTCAAGAAGGACACTGACAAACTGGAACGTGTCCAGAGGAGGGCAACCAAAATGGTCAAAGGCCTGGAAACGATGCCTTATGAGGAACGGTTAAGGGAGCTGGGCATGTTTAGCCTGGAGAAGAGGAGGTTAAGGGGTGATATGATAGCCATGTTCAAATATATAAAAGGATGTCACATAGAGGAGGGAGAAAGGTTGTTTTCTGCTGCTCCAGAGAAGCGGACACGGAGCAATGGATCCAAACTACAAGAAAGAAGATTCCACCTAAACATTAGGAAGAACTTCCTGACAGTAAGAGCTGTTTGACAGTGGAATTTGCTGCCAGGGAGTGTGGTGGAGTCTCCTACTTTGGAGGTCTTTAAGCAGAGGCTTGACAACCATATGTCAGGAGTGCTCTGATGGTGTTTCCTGCTTGGCAGGGGGTTGGACTCGATGGCCCTTGTGGTCTATAACAACTCTATGATTCTATGATTCTATGACTCTGGAACAGAAGCATTGCTTGTAGCCATCTCTGATAATACACTTTCATGATCCTTGTATGATTTTGCTATCCTCTTGGACTACTGTTGTGCTGAACATTTAGCCCACATTTTAATTTTAAGGGAGCCAAGGGGTGGCTGTGAGAGTCCCTTCTCTCATTCTAAAATTATCACCCCAGGGATTTGCATTCTGCAGCTTTCCTAGGCAACCACTCTTCAAAGCCCAGGGAACGCCACAATAAGGCAACTCCTACTAGGAGGCATATTCAGATCAGGACGTGTGAGCAGCCTGGGAGGCTGAGGGGTGTTGAGGAAATCATAGCATTGTAAAGTTGGAAGGGCCTCCCCAAGGGTCATCTAGTCCAACCCCCTGCAATGCAGGAATCTCAACTGAAGTATCCATGCCAGATGGCCATCCAACCTCTGCTTAAAAGCCTCCAAGGAGTCTGTTCCACCGTTAAATGGCTCTTATCTTCAGAACGTTCTTCCCAGTTTAATCAGAATCTCCTCTTTTGTTATTTGAATCTGTTGGTTTGGGTACCACTCTCTGGAGCAGCAAAAAACAGGCTTGTTTCCATGAGGCAGCCCTCTACAATTCTATGGTTCTATGTAAGATAGCAAGTGGCTTAACATTTTGCCAACTCTGCAGTGGGTGGCACACTCTGCTTGCTGGCTCAGACAGAACACATATTGGAGGGTCTTGCACTTTCTCTGGCTCTCCTCCCACTCCAGGGATCTCCAAGAGCAGGCCTTGTGCAAGACCAGCATTATATGAAAACAGCAGCCTCTCAAGCAGAGAGGCTGAACTGAGATCCATTGACTTTCTGTAATGCTCCTAGAAGGATAGGCTAAAAGGGGGCAGGGAATTCAGACAAATGAGCCCAAGCAGATGGCTTGATTTTCTGAAATGCTGCACCATGCAGCCTGCAAAGCAGGGACATCTCCATCATCTCCTTTCTCAGGCTGCAGCAGATGGATCCAGCACAGCAGTCTCCTTGTAGAACCACCCAGCCCAAAATGCCACCTTTGCCAGCCGTTAGTCTTACCTTTGCAAGCCCCTGCAGCACCCAGGTGGCAGATGGCGGCCAAAACTCGCCAGATGGCCTTCTGCTCCTCCACCACAATTCCCAGGATCTCCATGGCAGTGTGGAGCTGAGCAAATGCAGCTGAGGCCTTCTGCTTCTCTTCAGCCTGCAAGGAGAGAAAGGAACAGCCAGGTCTATGGCATGAGGGCATGGGTTGGGACCAGAGATACCAAGGTGCCTTCAGAAAGAATGGCAGCATACAAAGCACCCTTATAAAGAACCCGATAGGGCCAGAACCTCTCCAAAATACATCACCTACATTGATTATTCTTAAACCAGCATGTGAACATAGGAAACTAAGAAAAACCTGCTGGGTCAGGCCAATGACCCATCTAATTCAGGATCCTGCTCCCACAGTGAATGCCCCAAAGGGAAACCCATAAGCAGGACCCAAGCTCAAGAGCCCTCTCCTCCCCTCCTGCAGCTTCCAGCCCCAGGTTGGCGAAGGTTCCAGTAGAAGGAACCCCCAAGCTACAGAACTGAATGAGAGATAGTGCCTAGGTTACTTCCCTTGTAAGGACGGTAGAATCTTTCAGTTTCAGTTTCTTAAGTCACAGGCAAAAATACACCATAAATAAGACATTGTGGGGGCCAGGCTTCTGCTGAGGGGGAGCAGAACCTCAGATAATTGAGTACTTTCAATGCTTTTCAATAATATTTTTGGATCTGCCCCTCCTTGGCTATACCCATGTCTTAAGTTTAGCTCTCCTCATTTCCATGTCACCTTAAAAATATTTTGCCACATTCCCACATCAGTTTGCAATTAAAAGAAAAAATCACCAGCATTTTTAGTGCAAATTTCTCATAACATGCACATAGTTTGTATGTATAACTTGCCTAATGTATTTTTGTAAAACAATTTAAATTAATGTAATACATTTCTGTATGTTATTTCCCTAATACATGCATTTCTGGACACATGGCTTGACTGGAGGACAACCTTGCAAAATTCAGCAAGTGTGGATTTCAAACAATGGCTGCACTTCAGTACTCATTTTGTTTTGGGAAGTGCAAATTAAGTAGGTTTGCCTTTAAATGCAAATTGAATCACATTTCTCCTCCATCCCTAGTCCCTTGTTGTGTTTGAGTGTGATCAACAGACAGAATTCAGTATGGCTGGGCTAAGCAATTGGGAGGAGGTGCAATTCCTTATTCCTCCTCCCAATAAAAAACATTACAAGTGGCAAGACTACCGGTATTTGGGGAGACAAAATATTCTCATTACTAAATACGCTAGCTTTGTGTTCTCCTGGGGAGGTGGTGGTGGTGTCAAAGGCTGCCCCTGTCAGGAGCAACCATGACTCTTCTGCACATGGTTGTGTGGAGGCAAACATGACCCCTCCAAGGCACCTACAATATATGGGTCTCCTCTTTTGCCTTATCCACTTTCCTGAGGAAAGGCTTTTACAAAGGGGGAGCCATTGGGGGCCACTAGGTGGCGCATCGGAAGATGGCTGACAATAACATCTCTCCGACCCACAAGAGGTAATTTGGAGGCTATGATGGGGGTAATTAGCCTCCCTAACCCCCCCAGGATTGTGGGGGGGACGGCCCTTGCCTGCTGTGCCCTATACCACCCCCGAATTTATGGGGGTGGGGGCACTAGGCACAAAGCCCTCCTGTGGGATTTCCGGCTCTCCTGGACGCCATTCCTGATTCGCGCCGCTAGTTGCAAATGATCTTTAAAAGAAACAATTTGGACAAGATTAATTGCACATGCTTCAAGGAAAAAGGGGAGTAAAGACTGCTGACAGAAGAGATCTCTGATAACAAGACAAGAATAAAATATGAGAAGATACGTCAAGATATGGTATGACAAATGGGGGAGGGGGGAGAAAACCTGCCTTCCTTTTTTTATGTGATTTAACAAGAATCCCCTCCCCTAATGAGTCAGAAACTAAGGACTTAAGCTGTGGATTTAAGGCTGTGTGGAGATAAACTTTCGATCCAAAGCAATGTTTCAAGATGAAGCTGGAAAGCTAAGAGTTCTGGAATGACGCAGTTAAAAATGCCGTCGCCATTTTGGGAGGCATTGTTGGAGCTCTTGGGTCTGGGAGGAGAAAGAGAGAAATAGAGTTGTTTACATATCGTGGATCAACTCCTCGGTGGGACTTAAGAGCGACAAATGCCAAAATTTATGATGGAAAGAACGAGGTTATCTACTAAGGAGATATATGGAAACCATCTGGACTTAGTGGAGGAACGGGAAATCCACACAGGATTATTATACTTGCTATCGGCTTAAGGAGACCAACAGAAGAGATCGTAAAGGAAAAAGAGAAATTATATGAATAAGATATGATGTGGAAACACCAAGATAAGACTGGATAGAATTATGAACTTTGTTTGGACTGATTGGGACTGATTTGGACATTAACGCAGTAAAGAAGATGATCTGAATCCCCCTTTGGATCTTGAAGTATGGGTTCCCCCAACAAAATTTAAAAATTTGGCTTTGTAATTTGGAATTTATATGATGTGATTTAATTTGATGTGATTAGCCAGTTAATAAAAATTATTTTAAAAAAAATACAAAGGGGGAGCCATTAAGATTCCAAACAGAAAACTGGATAAAATAAAGGAACCAGTGAGCTAAAACCTGGCATCGTTCATACAAGAGAAAAGGTTTGTGCATTTTCAGAAGATGTACATAAAAGTTGAAAACCTGGAGGCAGAGATGACCCTACTTCAGAGCAGTAGATGGAAGTAGGGCTTCCATTTGATGAGCACCTACAGCTCTTGACCACAGAGAAAGTTGCTGAAAGAGCACAGGGTGGTTAATCCTGCCATGTCTCTCCCACACTGGACATGACTGGGGTCATTCCCCAGCACTGGGCAGCTTTTTCTAATTTCAGAAAATGTTCTCCGTTGCATCTCTGCATGATTGATTGTTGTTGAATTCCATACTTCTAAGCAGTCTCTGCTAGGATGATTAATTCTAACTCTGGCAATTCTCTGCGTTGTGATTACTGACTCAGATACATGGCCAGAATCACCAGTCCTCCTCCAGTGAGGTTGCCTGACGCCTCTCTGTATGTCATAGCTCTGTGCTTCTTTCTACCCATTCAGAATGGATGAGTGACTGACAGGTGAGTGACTCTGACAGTCACAGGTGAGTGACCGAGACCCAAGGAAGGGGCTTCTCCAAGGCTGAGTAATTCCTACTTAAATGTATTTGAAAAGTAAACCTTTTCAATAGTGTTTCCAATTCTAATTAAGCCATGCTCTTGGCTACCAAACATTTGAGACTTGAGATCTTGAAACTTTCAAAGGGGAGTGTGTTTGGCTCAAAGCAACTTTCTGAAACACTACAGCTGGAATAGACAGAAGGGCTGAGCATCCGCTGAGGACGGCAGAAAATCCCATTAACCAGCAAGTCCCAGAACTCTTTCAGACATCTAAGGGCCCCTCCCCATTCAACTTCAACAGACAGCATGTGTCACCAGATCAGAGAACACACAGCAAAGCTCCAAACTGTCACAGTCCTCCTCAGTGCTTCCTTGGAGTAGAGCCTCTGGCTGTGAGGCAGACCATTTCATTGGGAATCCTGTTTTGCTAAGGTTTTTTTTTTTTGTGTGTGTATTTATTTTTTTGAGCCGTTCTTTGAAGTGTTGCTTTTAAAGCAGGGTGAAAACAATCACTTGAGAGGATTGTTCTGATCATGAAACAAACTTCAGAACATGGTTTGAAAAGAAGCATGATTCCTGGCTTGGCACTCACTCCAGCTACTTTCAGTGACACACCAACCTTTTGACTTTAAAATCTTGAAAGAGCTGCAATTGTCAGTAAGGACAAATGGACTTCAAGCCCCATTTACACAGGCTCTTTTGGAAGCCACATTAGCCCAGCTTTTGGTTCCAGATGACATCAAGCTTTTGGCACGTACAGTGTTACCCCCATCAGCAGGTGTTTTGTTTGCCCACGAATGGGAAACTGCCTGCCGTGCTTATGCTCCAGCTTTGTTTCAACAAATCAGGGGAAATAATCCAAATATTACCCTTGCAGACGTCATAGATGCCATGATGGGGCGTGGTCCTTTCACTCAAGCTTCAGTGCAAGCCACACTGCTGCAAATCTTATTTGCAGAGACTAGGGCCCTGCGGGATCTGACATCTTTCCGCAGGGCCTGCAAGACAGAGTTGTTCCGCCAAGCTTTTGGTCAGGGCGCAGCCTGACTCCCTCCTCTGGCAACCTGCACAGAATTTTGTTTAATCGGTTGCCATCAATTTGATTTTAACTAATTTTTATAATGAAATATTTTTAGAATGTGTTATTATTTGATTGTTATTTGATTGTTGTTAGCCGCCCTGAGCCCGGCTCAGCTGGGGAGGGCGGGATATAAATAAAATTTATTATTATTATTATTATTTATTATTGAGGGACACTGCTCTTGCTGCTAAACAAGCAATGAGAAAAATCCCAGAACCCACCAGTATTCAATCAAGGTGGGGTTCAATCAGGCAAGAGGCAAGAGAATCATATTCTTCCTTTATGGACAGGCTGCTTACAGCAGTGAGTAGACAAATTGAAAATCCTGAAGCCAAACAAATAATTATCAAACAATTGGCCTTTGAAAATGCCAATGAGGATTGTAAGGTTGCGTTACAACCGATGATACACAATCCTGCCACAGACACAGCAGCCATGCTTCGCATTTGTCAGTCTGTTGGTACAGCCACCCACAAGGCTCATCTGCTGGCAGCAGTGCTAAATGAAAACCAGCCTGTAGCCACCGATACAACTTGTTTCCAGTGTGGCAAACCAGGATCACTGATACCCCAGTGGGGGTAGAACAGTGGCCTCTACCAAAAGAAAAATCAGCAGCAGCGGCACCAGCTATTTCTGAACAGCTTATTTCTGAACAATTGACTTTCGGCCACATTGAACCATCTTCATCCCACTGGCTCCAGCAGACAGGGAACGGTTTGCTTTTACATTGCCAGTATATAACAATTCACAGCCCACCCAGTGATATCAGTGGGTTGTCCTGCCTCAAGGCATGCGGAACTCCCCTACACTTTGTCAACATTTTGTGGGTGAAGCATTGAAACCTTTCCGCATGCACCACCTAGAGGTGCTGCACACAAGCTGCATCTGGCAGTGTTTGCTACACCATTGTTGCCAACAGGAATTTATATGCTCAGACAGAAAAGAAGAAGACAATCTGCATTATAGAATGGCTACATTTACCACACACCCCACCTAAAAACATTTATTCCGTTGTTGAATCCACATCAGACATTGTTATCAAAGGACGTTCACGTGCTATAGCTTTGAGCGGTTCTGATGTTGCATCAATATATCTGCCCTTCTCACAGACTGAACAGCAGCATTTATTCATAACAAATGCTGCCGTGCAAATTGCCTTGGCTGATTTTATAGGTGTCATCATTTTTTAAAAAAAATCATATTTATTAAAGTTTCCAAAAAATATAGAAATACAAAGATAAAATACACTTAAAGCTTTACTTTCAATACCAACTTTCTGGGACTCCCCCTTCCCCCTCCCAGCTGTATTCCCCTTTCATGAATTTAGTTCTACAATCTCTCACTCCCCATTTAAAACTTAATTTGTTTAACCCACTATCCAATTTAAATTACACAATCTTACCTCCCTCCCATATCATTTACAAAAATAGAAAAAAAAGATTTTCCCCCCAGATCCACCTGAGTTTCCTTCCACGAATTCCCTTTTTTTAAAAAAAACATGTCCAATCAAAATGAAATGATATACAAGAGTTATATAAAGATATAAAAGATAAAAGATATAAAAAGATTCAAAAAATAGTTGCACAGCCTTTGGATTCCAAATCTCCCCCCCCCCTTCCCCGGTTTAGATTCCCTATGTCCATCAGTCTGTATGTTGTCAGCCTGGAGGTCTCAAATCCATGGCCAGATTTCTCCCCAGTTCCACCTTGCCGGTTTTCTTTTAATTTATTTATTTTAATAATGTTTAACTTCAAACGTCCAATCTAAAAAAGGCCTTTAATTTCCTTGGTCTTTACCGCTCCTCCCTTTTTTCTTTCCATGTCGTAATCAGTCCTTTGTTCTTTTTATTCCTCACTTTCTCAGGTTTCTTGTCCTGTTCAGCTGCGAAAACGTTCTAATTCGGAAATCTGGTATCTCCAGTGGCGTAGCGTGGGGGGTGCCAGGGGTGCCGACCGCACCGGGCGCAACATCTGGGGGGGCGCGAGTCCAGAGGGAAGGGACAAGTTCCTTCCTCCGCCGGGCTCCCTGCCGCCACCGCCAGCCTTGCGCCCTAGCGCGCGCGCCCCCCGCCGTCGCTGTGGCTGCGCTCTGCTCACTGCTCGCAGGAGGAGCAGCCGCTGCAGCAGCGCCGACGCCGCCACCGACGCCTGGCCGGGCACGGGCAGCCTCTGCACCCTGCCGCCGCCGCCATCCCCTCGGCCCAGCCACAGGCGGCGGCTGCTTCTGCCTCCATCCTCCTCCGGGCAAGCAGCGTTGTTTGCGTGGCAGCGCCAGCGGCAACTCGCAGGTTAGGGGTTGGGGGGCGCAAATTACTTGCCTTGCCCCGGGTTAGGGGGCGCAAATTACTTGCGTTGCCCCGGGTGCTGACAACTCACGCTACGCCGCTGGGTATCTCTACAGAGGTTTGTTGTTCAGGAACAAAAACTTACGTCCAGTCCCTTCCTTTTTTTAAAAATTTAAATTCATCATTAATACACATATACAAGCATACAAACATACATTTCTTACAATCCTTAAAAATGTTCAAACATACTTACACTCAATCCCACAAATAGTTCCTTTCCCCATCACCATCCACCAACCCTTCACCCCACCTTTGTGTTTGACTTCCAATCTACTCAATTACAATTTCTTTCCACTTCTATTACTTTCTTTCACACACCTTTACCCTAATTTCATACTTCTTTTTCTATTACACATTGTTTTCCATCTTATTTGATATATCAGTATTTGAAACGGAACTTGTTTATTCTAATAGGAGTTCTGATTTTTCGATATGATTTTGCAAGTATCTTTTAAACACCTTCCAGTCCCTATCTATCTTTTCTTTTGAAATCCTTCCAGTTTCTTCCTTTGTTTTGGATATATTGTAATACTCCAATAATTTGGCAAGCCACTCTGTTTTTGTCGGTATTATACCACTTTTCCAGTTTTTCGCAATCAATAGCCTTGCTGCTACTGTTGCGTATAAATATAAGGTCTTATCTTCTTCCCTTAGGCTTCCTGGTACAATTCCCAATAGAAAACCTTCTGGCGTTTTCCTAAATGAGTATCTAAACATTTTTTTCATTTCATTATATATTATTTCCCAAAATTGTTTGATGTTTAAACAATTCCACCATATATGTATCATGGTACCTTTTCCCGTGTTACATCGCCAGCAGATATCGCTATAGTTTTTATTCATTTTTGCTATTCTTTCAGGTGTTAAATACCATCTATGTTGCATTTTAAGGTAATTTTCTTTCAGTATATAACACATGGTGAATTTCATATCTTCTTTCCACAATTTTTCCCATTGTTCAAACATAATATTTTTCCCAATATCTTGCGCCCATTTAATCATTGATGCTTTAACCAATTCATCCTTTGTTTCCCACTCTAAAATCAGATTATACAATTTAGATATATTTTTTGATTTTTCTTGTATTAAATATTTATCGAATTTTGATATTTCTTTTTCAAATCCTAACTTTTTGTCTTTTGCTAATCTATACTTAATTTGAATATATTGGAACCAATCACTAATATGAGCTTTAATCTCTGTGTAGTCCTTTAATTCCAATTCTCCGTTTTCTTCCTTTAATACAGTTTTATAGGTAGCCCAATTTTCTTTCATATTTAATTTTTTCACTGCGACAATTTCTGCTGGCGATGCCCACCAGGGAGTTTTCGGTTCTAAGAGTCTCTTACATTTCTCCCATATTTTATATATAGATTTTCTGATTATATGCCCTAGGAAGCCTTTATGTACTCTCACTTTTTCATCTATTAAATAGGCATGCCATCCAAATCTCGTCTCTACTCCCTCTAAATCCAATACATCCGAGTCATCTAATTTGATCCATTCCTTTAGCCAGGTCAGACCCACCGCATCGTGATATAACTCCATATCTGGGAGACCAAATCCTCCTCTCTCCTTCTTATCTATCATTATTTTGTGTTTTTATGAAAACCTATGAGATGGCAGTGAAGGCCGCTAAGAAGTCTTACTTCTCGGCCTCCATTGCATCCGCTAGCTCTCGCCCGGCGCAATTATTTAGTATAATTCGGTCTTTAACGTCCCTTGAAGGACAGCCAAATTTAAATAACAATCTGACACACAGCTGTGAGGCATTTGTGAGCTTTTTTGCGGAGAAGGTCCTGTTGCTCCGCCATGACCTCCCTGCCAATTTGGATACAATAAAGGAACTGGAGGCCCCTCGACTGTCCTCGGGTCCAGTATTGGACCACTTTGACCGGATATCTCCAGCCGATGTGGACAGATTCCTCCAAGCTGGAAAGCCCACCACCTGTCCTCTTGACCCGTGCCCGTCATGGCTGATTAGAGCGTGTCCAGACGAGGTGCGGGCCCCCCTGGGGGATATCATCAATTTGTCCCTTGGCACCGGGATATTCCCAGGGGAACTGAAGGAGGCGGTGGTGCGTCCGCTCTTAAAGAAAACATCATTAGATCCCTTAGATCTATCCAATTACCGCCCGGTCTCGAATCTTCCATTCCTGGGTAAGGTGATTGAGAGAGCGGTTGCTGAACAGCTTGGTAGGTTCCTGGATGAAACATCTGCTTTGGATCCATTCCAGTCCGGCTTCCGTGCTGGCCATGGGACCGAGACGGCTCTGGTCGCCCTAACAGATGATCTCCGCAGACAGCTGGATCGAGGCGGGTCAGGGCTGCTGATTCTTTTAGATCTGTCAGCAGCCTTTGACATGGTCGATCACGAACTCCTGGACCACCGCCTTGCCGACGTGGGGATCCAGGGCACAGTCCTTCAATGGCTGCGCTCGTTTCTCTCTGATCGGGGACAGAGGGTGGCGCTTGGGGGGGAATTGTCATCGCGTCACTCCTTGGTGTGTGGAGTGCCTCAGGGTGCGATTCTCTCCCCGATGCTTTTTAACATCTTTATGCGCCCCCTCGCCCAGCTTGTCCGGAGTTTTGGGCTGGGTTGCCATCAGTATGCTGATGACACCCAACTCTATCTGTTGATGGATGGCCATCCTAACTCGGCCCCAGACACACTGACCAGATGTCTGGAAGCTGTGGCTGGATGGTTACGTGGGAGCCGGTTGAAGTTAAATCCTTCGAAGACAGAGGTCCTCTGGCTGGGGCGGGACGATATGGGATCGAGGGGGCAACTCCCATCTCTTGCGGGGGTGCAATTAGTGCCAGCACCGTCCGTTAAGAGTTTGGGTGTAATCTTCGATACCTCCCTCTCTATGGAGGCGCAGATTACAGCTATAACAAAGGCGGCATTTTTTCATCTCCGCCAAGCTAAGCAGTTGGCCCCTTATCTCTCTCGCCCTGACCTAGCCACTGTGATCCATGCGACGGTCACCTCCAGACTGGATTATTGTAACTCGCTCTACGTGGGGCTGCCCTTGAGACTGACCCAGAAACTCCAGCGGGTGCAGAATGCCGCGGCGAGACTCCTTATGGGGTCTTCGCTGCGAGATCACATTCATCCAGTACTATACCAGCTGCACTGGCTCCCGGTGGAGTACAGGATCAGGTTTAAGGTGCTGGTTTTAACCTTTAAAGCCCTATACGGCCTAGGACCCTCGTACCTACGGGACCGCCTCTCCTGGTATGCCCCACAGAGAAACCTACGGTCTGCAAATAATAACACCCTCAAGGTCCCAGGCCTCAGAGAGGTTAGGCTGGCCTCAACTAGAGCCAGGGCCTTCTCGGCTGCAGCTCCAACCTGGTGGAACGCTCTGTCACAAGAGACTAGGGCCCTGCGGGACCTGACATCCTTCCGCAGGGCCTGCAAGACAGAGTTGTTCCGCCAGGCCTTTGGTCAGGGCGCAGCCTGACTCCCTCCTCTGGCAACCTGCACAGAATTTTGTTTAATCGGTTGCCATCAATTTGATTTTAACTAATTTTTATAATGAAATATTTTTAGAATGTGTTATTATTTGATTGTTTATTTGATTGTTGTTAGCCGCCCTGAGCCCGGCTTGGCTGGGGAGGGCGGGATATAAATAAAATTTATTATTATTATTATTATTTTATTCTTGGCTTTTTCCCTGACCATATGAATTTAGCCAAATCTCTTTTCCAGTTATTAAAACATTTATCTCCTCCTAGTATTGGGATACTTTGAAATAAAAACATCATCCTTGGTAATATGTTCATCTTTATTACCGACATTTTCCCTAGTAAGGAAAGATTTAATTTTCCCCATACTTGCAAGTCATTTTTTATTTCATTCCATGTTTTCCCATAGTTCTCATTACTTAAGTCTATAGTATTTGTTGTTAAATTTATTCCAAGATACCTTATTTTCTTTTTAATTTCCAATCCTGTACTTTCTTGTAATTTCACTTTATCCTTTTCTTCCATATTTTTCACTAGTATTTTGGTTTTCCCATAGTTTAATTTGAATCCTGCTAATCTGCCATATTCGTTTATGCATTCCAATATTCTAGGTGTACATTGTAGGGGATTTTCTGTTGTGATCATAACATCGTCTGCAAAGGCTCTTAACTTATATCTTTTTTCACCAACTGCTATTCCTCTTATTTGGTTGTCCTGCCTTATTTTCTTTAATAGAACCTCTAATACTATTATAAATAACATTGGGGATAGGGGGCATCCTTGTCTTGTACCTTTAAAGATGTTGATTTCTTCTCCAAACTCTCCATTAATAATAATTTTTGCTTTCTGTTGGTTATATATTGCATTTATACCTTTTTGGAATTTTTCACCTAGACACAATTCTTTTAATAGTTTTTTCATAAATTCCCATGAGATTTTGTCGAAAGACTTCTCCGCATCGATTGAAATCAGGGCTGCTTGTTTGTCTCTTCTTACTTGTAGATATTCCATTATGTCTATTATATTTCTGATATTATCCTTTATTTGTCTACCTTCCACAAATCCAGCCTGATTTTTATGTACTATTTTTCCTATAATTTTTTTCAACCTATTAGCCAATAATCCTGCGTAAATTTTATAATCGGAATTTAACAATGAAATGGGTCTATAATTTGAGACCGATTCCAAATCCGTACCTTGTTTTGGCAGGAGCGTTATATACCCTTGAGTCCAAGAGTCTGGAATATTCCCCTTCTCTACTGCTTCCTCTATTACTTCTTTTAGTGGGTCAATTAATTCATTTAACATTTCTTTGTAATATTCTGCTGGTATGCCATCTGGACCTGGGGATTTCCCTGTTTTTAATTTTTGAATTGATTCCTTAATTTCTACGGTTGATATTGGTTCATTTAATAATTTATGGTCTTCTTCTGCTATCTCTATTAATTTATTTTTCTTTATATATTCCTCTATTTCTTCTATTGGCACTTCATCTTTTTGATATAATTTTTTGTAATATTTTTCAAATTCTTTTTTAATTTCTGTCATATCCCTTATTGTCCTCTCTTCTACTTTTATTTTATTTATTAATTTTTCATTTCTTTGTTTCTTTAGCTGCCAGGCAAGGATCTTGCCTGGCTTATTTGCCCATTCAAAATTTTTATATTTCCAAAATTTGATTTCTTGTTCTACCTCCTGTTCTATAATTTTATTATATTCTACTCTCAGTAATTTAATTTCTTGATTTAATGTCTCTTTATTTTTGCTTGCATAGGCCAATTTTTCCTTCCTTTTAATTTCTTCTAAAAGCCCCCTTTTCTTTTTTTCTTTATTCTTATATGCTATTGAGTTTGGTTGTATGAAATATCCCCTAACAACCACCTTCCCAGCATCCCACACTGTTTTAACATTTGTCCCTTTCCTCCAATTGTTTTCAAAATATTCCTTCATCAACTTCCTGGCTCCTTGTATTACTTTTTCGTTTTTTAATAAGAAAACATTCATTCTCCACATTTTTTCCCCTTTCTCCTCTTTTCCTTTAAGAGTTAATGATACTGGATTGTGATCTGTAAGTGTTTTTGGCAATATTTCGGCATTCTCTGCTTCAATTGTCATACCCTTAGTAATCCATATACTGTCGATTCGACTATACGAGTTTTTTGGTTCTGAGAAATATGTGAACTCCTTTTCAACAGGATGTTTATATCTCCATATATCCACTAAATCAAAAATCTTTACCATTTCCATAAAGCTTTTTGGCAGCTTCCCTTCATCCCCCCCCCTCTTCTTCTGTGATCTATCCAATTCTGGTTCCATTACTCCATTTAAATCCCCTAACACAATAATTCTCATATCTATATATTCCATTAATAATGATCTTACTTTAACATAGAATTCTGATTTTCTTCTATTTGGTCCATAGACTCCCGCTACTACAATTGGTTCCCCCTCTATTGATATTTTGACTATTATAATCCTCCCCTCTTTGTCTTCATATATCAATTCCGGTTCATATTTGCTTTTAACATACATTACAACCCCCCTCTTTTTTCTTACATCAGATGCGATGAATTCTTCCCCTAACTTTGGTTTTACCAATAGTCTTTTATGCTTAGTATTGATGTGGGTTTCTTGTAAGCAAGCAAGGTCCCACTTCTGCCTCTCTAAGATACGTTCTATTTTCTGCCTCTTCCTCCTATTATTTAGACCATTCACGTTCCATGATAACAATTTAAATTTCATTATTTATTAGTTAAAAAATTCTAAAGTTAATGGAAAGAGTTTACGTTATCTGCAGTGGTAAAGGAGAGGGGTTTTGTAATAGTTATTGGTCTGATTGTTTACCACTGGCGTAGTTCTTTATCCTTCCACCCTTTGCTGAGCTTTTTCTTCTTCTTCCGCCTCATCCGATAGCTCTCCCTTTCTTCCTTCCTCATTTCTTACTTCACTTTTCCCACCTCCTAATTCTCCTCGATACTTCCTCCAAAACATATCTGCTTCCTCAAATGTCTCAAATCGTCTTCTTTTTCCTTTGAAGTTGAAGGAAATCCCCACTGGGTATTCCCATCTGAAAGATATTGCTTTGGCCTTTAATGCTTTTGTTAGAAATTGGAATTGCTGTCTCTTTTTTATCAGCCTAGGTGGGACTTCTCGTAAAATTATTATTTCCTTTCCATCTATGGTTAATTTGTTCTTACTCTTTAGTTGGAGGATCTTATCTCTCATCCAATTCGATGTGAATACAATGATGCAGTCTGCCGGCCATTTGTTCATTTTTGCTTTTCTTGAGTTCACTCTGAAGATTTTCTCTGTCTGTTCTATTATGTCTTTTTCCTGTAAATGTAGCCACTTTGCTAAAGTTTCAATCATCTTCTTCCAAATATCCTCCTTCTCCTCTTCTGGAACATTTCTGAATCTCAAAGTCTTCTCTTTAATCTGCATCTGTATCATTGCTAGCATGTCCCTTCCTTTCTTCAATAGAAAATTCTATTGTCTCCTTTAATGTAAACACCTCTGTAGACAAAATACTATTTCAGTTTTGCAGCTTTCCCAGAAGATAACAAGTCCTGTACGAATCCAAGAGTATTTTTCCACTTACGACCGTTCTTGTAATGTCCCGAAACCCGTCTAGGGGAATTGTAATAACTTTGTATCCTCTAATCCAAAAGTCAAATTGTTGTTCCTTATTTTCCGACAGTTTATATCCATATTGTATCAAATTGTAACAAAATTAACCAGCAAAGTCCTCCTAACAAAGTCCTCTTTATATTCTCCAACTTTGACAGCTACTTTGACAGCTGTCAAAGTCTCTGTCTCTCTTCACCAGGCTCTGCGAATCGCCCTGGTTCCCAGGGGGGGTTACATTTTCCTTCTCACCCTCCACTCTTCTCCTCCAGCACAGTTCTTGTAATTTCCCATCGTGGAATTAATGATTTTTGTCAAGAGTATGCTTCTCTTTCGACCTTGGTTACCCAGTCCTTGTTTTAGAATGTTTACAGTAGGGGGGGACTGACTTCCTTTTTAGATCACCCCCGCTCGTGCCGAATCCGAAAAAAAATTCTTTTTTTCTCCTTTTGAACCCGGTTTCCCAATTACTCACGGGTTGTTGTTAATAGTCCGAATTTCCAATGGAAGAAGTCAGCGCTCTCCGTCGAATGGCACGTGGCTTCGCTCGGCAGGGAAAGCAGAGGACTCAAAGCACCACGCCGCTCCCCGGCACCCGATCCGAAGCCTTTAAAAAGGCTCCTTCACGAGTCGGGAGGGCGCTAACGGTGCCAGCCGAGTCACCCATGTCCACGGGCTCTGTGCCCGTGGTTTTTAAGGGTCCCCGCGTCGCCGGCGCGGTAGGACCCAGCCCCTGCCGAGCAGACCCCCTCCGGAGCTCGGAGGGAGTCCGCCATGCGGCGATGGCGACAACCCGGAAGTCTATAGGTGTCATCATTTTTAACGCTCCAAAGGATGACAGTTTGACATTTCTGACACAGGTCACCTAAGTTTTGGCTACCCCCTTGTCTCTCACACCTCTCTCCTCTGCATTGACCCTTTTCGCAGATGGAACAAGAAGTAGAGGGGGTAGTGACATGGGAGGAGGGAGGACAATGGAAATGTTTATTTACCCCCCCCCACAGTCTTCTGCTCAGCAAGCTGAGCTAGCGGCTGTGATTCTTGCATTTCAATCCTTTCCTACTCAACCTTTCAATCTTATTGTGGATACTCAGTATGTATATCACCTTTTTGCTTTTTTACCAATATCTTATATAACTCCTTCCTTGGATTCTGACTTGTTTTCCTTGTTTCTTGCCCTGCAGGCCTTACTTCAGCACAGAGAGTTCCCTTATTATGTTGCACATCTTCGCTCCCACACATCGCACCCATGGTATTTAGCAGAGGGCAATGCAAGAGCAGATGCGGCTTTGGGGGACATTTCTGCCTTTTCTCTCTTTTCTGATCCTATACTATGTCATAACACCTTTCACCTTCCTGCGAAAGCATTGGCAAAGCAGTTTTCTATTCCCTTGGCCCAAGCAAGGGATATAGTTTCCCAATGTGCTTCTTGTTCTAAATCTCAGCTGGCCATTCATAGAATCATAGAATCATAGAGTTGGAAGAGACCACAAAGGCCATCGAGTCCAACCCCCTGCCAAGCAGGAAACACCATCAGAGCACTCCTGACATATGGTTGTCAAGCCTCTGCTTAAAGACCTCCAAAGAAGGAGACTCCACCACACTCCTTGGCAGCAAATTCCACTGTTGAACAGCTCTTACTGTCATTCCTTTTGATGCTGTCTGGGGGCTGCAGCAGGTTGCTCCGCCACTCACTGTGGGTGAGGACCAGGTCCAAGATAGATGATTCCCTTGTTGCTTCTTCCAACTTCTGGAAAATGAAATTGTCAGCTAGATAATGGAGGAATACAGTGGTGCCTCGCAAGACGAAAATAATCCGTTCTGCGAGTCTCTTCGTCTAGCGGTTTTTTCGTCTTGCGAAGCAACCCTATTAGCGGCTTAGCGGATTAGCGCTATTAGCGGTTTAGCGGCTATTAAAGGCTTAGCGGCTTAGCGGCTAAAAGGCTATTAGCGGCTTAGCGGCTTAGAAAAAGGGGGGAAGTGAAAAAAATTGCAAGACTCGCAAGACGTTTTCGTCTTGCGAAGCAAGCCCATAGGGAAATTCGTCTTGCGAAGCGCATTGAAAAACGGAAAACCCTTTCGTCTAGCGGGTTTTTCGTCTTGCGAGGCATTCGTCTTGCGGGGCACCACTGTATGTTGGACCTTACATGAAACCCATCTGCAATCCATTTTCCCCAAGCTCACAAACTTCAAATGCAGAAAACAACACCTTAAACTTTTTCAGACCTGGAACCCATGCTTATTTCTTTATAAGAATATTTTTAAACTACCAACTCATTTTTAGAAATTGATGTGGTATAGCTTCCATTAAAACATGAATTTGTGGACTCTCCTCTTAGCTGGTCCCAGGACAGTTGTTGTGAGCCACCTTCTGTCAGCTGTGGCCGCAGACCCACCCACTGAAGATCCAAGCTTTGGCCCAAGTCTTCTGGAAAGCCATTTCCGAGCTAGAGAGGAGAGGGGGTTGCGGGCTAACCCCTCCCACACACTCCACTCGCGGGGGCTGGCCTTCTGCCCCCACGAGAGCAGGGGAATCCCCGGGCGTGCCGGCAACCGGCCCGCCAATCGGCGGGGCTGGGGGGGGCATGGCCTAGCCCATTTAAGGCCAGGCACGTCCGGGGACCGCCCTCTTTTGCCCCATTCAGCTGAAGGTATTGGCGGCGAGCTTTGCTCGAGTGGTGGTTGGGCATTGGCAGGGGTTATTGTTAGGCAAATGAATGGGGGTGAAGGGAGCGCCATCACCTTCCCCCAATGAAAATGGGTAGTCCGGTAGAGGACTCCGGGGGGCATTGCCTTGTCCGAAACCTAGGGAGGTAAGGGCCTCCGGCACGCCCCCGAGCGGTGACACCCGTGGGATCCTAGTTGGCGTACTCCAACAGGACCCCCCCACGGCTTGTGGTTAACCCTTCCCGGTCTCCATGCCGGGTAGTCGATAGGAGCCAATGCCTAAGGCCAATACCTTCCAATTCTGTAATCAATACAGTTGTGGCCTTTTTATGCCCATTAACCTTAAATAATGTGTCACGTGTCTTTATTTCAATTGGGGGAGGGGACTTGACACGCAAAGCCATTTCCGAGCTAGAGAGGAGAGGGGGTTGCGGGCTAACCCCTCCCACACACTCCACTCGCGGGGGCTGGCCTTTTGCCCCCGCGAGAACAGGGGAATCCCCGGGCATGCCGGCAACCCTGCCCGCCAATTGGTGGGGCCGGGGGGCGTGGCCTAGCCCATTTAAGGCCAGGCACGTCCGGGGACCGCCCTCTTTTGCCCCGTTCAGCTGACCGGTTTTCCCACCCCACCCACCCTTTAGGTTTAGGTAGGTTTGACCTTGCTATGGACTTCGGTTGGTCGCCGCAAGGGGCCTGGTAGGAATTTTTCCAACTTGGTGCACTTCCAGCCTTTTGGTTTTTTCGCCTACCTCATAGCAAACGTCACAACTTCTCGGTTTTGGCGGTTAGGCATTGGCAGGGGTTATTGTTAGGCAAATGAATGGGGGGGGGAGGGAGCGCCATCACCTTCCCCCAATGAAAATGGGTAGTCCGGTAGAGGACTCCGGTGTTGTAATTGCAGAGTCCTGTACACAGCGGAATGATGAGCAGTACGTGCCACATGCTTAACTTTGCTTTATTTTCATTTCAATGTTGAGAGATTACAAACATGCAATCATCCTTTTCCTCGGAACAAAGAACACCGAGAGAAACAGTGAAAAACAGGAAACCAGTGTACATCACATCCAGTCTCCCATTCCCGTGGGAAACCCAACAGTACTCTGACCGTGGAATGCAAAACATTGTCCCGTGACTAGCACTTCGCTGCACAGTGAAGAAAGCAGAAACCAACATCCTCCCCCTTTCTGTGAACATCACTGGGCAGCGTCTTTGTACAATATCAGTACAAACCCAACTTCTGTACATAGGTACAGTGTTGATCCCTTGATACAATCAGCAGGAATTTCATTACCTGGCATATAGGACACCGTTACGAGTCCCTTCTGAATATGTTCCCTAGCATGTTGCAACTTCAATTGCAAGTGCTTCGTGCTTTGCTTACAACCTTCCGAATTCAGCAAAGCCAAACATGCTTTGTTGTCCTGGTAAACCTGGATTGGACATTTGACAGGAATTCTCATGTCTTTGCACAATTGTAACAACCATTCACAATCCTTAAGTGAATAAGACAGTGCATTCAGTTCAGCTTCACAAGTACTTAAGCTAATTGTTGTTTGCTTCTTGCATGACCAATCAAATAGACCCTGATTGTACATGTAGCAAACTCCAGACGTACTTTTCCTGTCTGTTGTGTCACTTCCCAAACTTGCATCTGCAAAAATCTCAAGACCACCAGACTTCTGATTGTTAAATCTCAGTCTGTAATGCATAGTGCCTTTCAAATAGCGTGCTATGCGTTTCAGAGCTTTCCAATCCTTAACGGTGGGATTGTTAACTTGTCTGCTTAGCAAATTACAGCTAACAGCAATGTCAGGTCTTGAACATCTGGCAATGAAGTTTAGCTTGCCTAGCACACTTCTGTACAGTGTAGTGTCAGAAAATGCTTCTTCAGTGTCTTCTACCTGATAACCTGTTGTCATCGGTGTGTCTACAGGGTTAGCATCCATCAGGTTTAGTTTGCTTAACACATCAGCAATTTTTCGTGACTGGTGTACTAGAATGTTACCACTTTGATCTCTCTCTATTTCCAGAGATAGGTAGTTGTTTACCTCACCAAGATCTTTCATGTCAAAGTGCTCTTTCAGTTGAGGTAGGGCGTTATTGTACATTGTGACATCTTTCCAAAAGAATAAAATATCATCAACATAAAACAAACAATACAGCTTCTTTTGCCCCTCCTCTTTGACAAATACACATGGATCAGCTTTCCCTTGCTGAAAACCTAGAGAAAACAATGTCTCAGTGAGTTTTGTGTGCTAACACCGTGCACTTTGTTTGAGACCATAAAGGGACTTCTTTAGAGCACAAACAAATCCCTGTTTTACCTGTACGCCATCAGGTGGAAGCATATAAAGTGATTCACCTAGAGATCCGTACAAAAATGCTGTATTCACATCGTGGTGACTAACGTGTAGATTCTCCTCTGCAGCTAGCTTGAGCATAAGCCTAATGCTCTCATATCTCACTGTGGGTGAGTAGGTCTGGTGATAGTCTTCACCTGGTACCTGTGCAAAACCTCTGGCTACCAATCTGGCTTTGTGTCTGACTATCTTGCCATTTTGATCAGTCTTCACTTTGAAGACCCATTTGCTTCCAAGCAGTTTCATTCCTGGAACTAGAATCATAGAATCATAGAATCATAGAATCATAGAGTTGGAAGAGACCACAAGGGCCATCGAGTCCAACCGCCTGCCAAGCAGGAAACACCATCAGAGCACTCCTGACATATGGTTGTCAAGCCTCTGCTTAAAGACCTCCAAAGTAGGAGACTCCACCACACTCCTTGGCAGCAAATTCCACTGTCGAACAGCTCTTACTGTCAGGAAGTTCTTCCTAATGTTTAGGTGGAATCTTCTTTCTTGTAGTTTGGATCCATTACTCCGTGTCCGCTTCTCTGGAGCAGCAGAAAACAACCTTTCTCCCTCCTCTATGTGACATCCTTTTATATATTTGAACATGGCTATCATATCACCCCTTCACCTCCTCTACTCCAGGCTAAACATGCCCAGCTCCCTTAGCCGTTCCTCATAAGGCATCATTTCCAGGCCTTTGACCATTTTGGTTGCCCTCCTCTGGACACGTTCCAGTTTGTCAGTGTCCTTCTTGAACTGTGGTGCCCAGAACTGGACACAGTACTCCAGGTGAGGTCTGACCAGAGCAGAATACAGTGGCACTATTACTTCCCTTGATCTAGATGCTATACTCCTATTGATGCAGCCCAGAATTGCATTGGCTTTTTTAGCTGCCGCGTCACACTGTTGGCTCATGTCAAGTTTGTGGTCAACCAAGACTCCTAGATCCTTTTCACATGTAATGCTCTCAAACAGTACTAGCTCCCATGTTTTGCTCCTTTCTAAGGAATCAAGCTCAGCCTTCATGGCATTTAACCATGGCTCAGCTTCCTTAGAATCCAAATCCTGGATTTCTTGGAAACTTGAAGGTTCAAATACCTTCTTGGAGCTTTTAACAGCTGCTACTGCTGTCTTAGCATATTCATCAGCAAATCTCTTTGGAGGTCTGCCTTTTGTGGCTCTTTGTGACCTACGAATCAGCCTTAAGTCCTCAACACTTTCCTCTTCCTTCTTAGGAGAAAAGTGGCCTATTGTGAACAATGGTTCTTCCAATTCTTGATCAGAGCTTTCAGAGGGTCGCATAGAGGCTTTCGCACTCTTGAAATCCTCTGAATCATCCGATTCAATTTCAGACTCAGAACCTTCATCAGTGGGTGTGGGTTGTTGCGGCTGCTTTTGCTGTTGCTTATCCTCAGTCTCATCACTGTCATCAGGATAACATTGGAAAATTCCCACATTCTCCCCCCACTTGGCATTGTACTCAACACTTCTTGTGAGCTTAATTGTCTTAGAGTCAGTCATCATTATTCTGTAAGAACCTTTCTGATAACCTAGAAAGATACCATGCAATCCACGCTTGCCTAACTTGGAGCTTTGTGGTGTGTGGACCCACATGTCAGAACCAAAAATTCTCATGTGTTTGATGTACGGTTTCTTGCCAAACATCTTCTCATAGGGGGTACAACCAATCGCTGAAGATAACCTGCGATTGTAACTGTAAACAAAACACGAGAGAGATTCGGCCCAATAACTCTCTGGAAGATTGGCATCATGCAGCAAGGTTTTTAACCCTTGAAGCAATGTCTGATTTGCCGTTTCGCAAAGTCCATTCTGCCATGGCGAGCGAGGACTGGACAAATCGTGTTGAATTCCTTTCTCAGTCAGAAAAGCTTCAAACTGCTGAGAAGTGAATTCTCCCCCGCGATCAGTGAAAAGAGTCTTTATCTTCTTACCATGCACATTTTCCAACCAAGCACAGAATTCCTTGAACCTTGGAAAAGCCTCTGATTTCTGCTTGAGATTGTACACATAAATATACCTGGAAAATGCATCAATGAGAACCATGAAGTACCTATTTCCACCCAAAGAGGGCGATAGTGGACCAACTAAATCAGCATGAACAACCTGGTATGGTTCAGTAGCTTGCCTACTAGACACCTTACCTTTCGCAGCCATTTTCACCTTGTTTGCTGCGCATGCTTTGCACTTCATGTGGTACCTGCAGGGTTTAATAGTCGTACCTTCAACCAACGCAGTCATTTTAGATACTGCCTCAAAATGCAAATGACCAAATTTTCTGTGAAAATCATGAATACATCCTGCATGCAAACATTTGTTAGAACCTGCAATGCAACAAGTCTCATTCTGCACAACATCATCATAATACAAAACAAATAAACGACCAACATTTTCAGCATGCAATACATAATCGTTTTTCTTTGTGATGGTGCATTTCTTGTTCTTGAAGGAAACGTCAATGTTCCGTTCATTCAGCTGCATAACACTGAGTAGATTGTGTGTAGCATCTGGAACGTAAAGCACATCTTGTATCGACAAGTCCAAACTGTGAAGAACAACAGTTCCGTAGCCTTGACTGGGGATCGTGTGGTCATCCGCCTGGTGAATCGCACCTTCCTGTGGTGTAAAAGACACGAACAGTCGCTTATCGTTGCACATGTGGTGGGTAGCTGCTGAATCAACAACAAAGAAAGATCTAGACGTCTTCTGGACCTTTGCAACCTTTGGAGTGAAGCGTGAGACCATTGCCTTGTGCTGCGTTGTCCTGGAGACCGGACCTTTGCCTTTGCTTTGGCCTTTTCCACGCGATGAGCTTCCGCTGCGCTGCTCTGTCTTGGCTCTGGGATATCTGCATTCCCTCTTCATATGGCCTAGACATCCACACAAGTAGCATTTCACTGCCTTCAAAGCTTTGGCGCCATCTGGTGGTTTCACTGCACTCTGGGATGACGTCTGTGAAGACTCCTCCTTACCCATGCAGCTAGCACCCTGGCGGTCTGCTTCATTCAGAATCACGGCAGTAACATAGGCTACTGTGAGCTGAGCAGTTGGCTGAACAGCAATCTGAGTGGCAACGAACTCCCAACTTGGACCCAAAGAATGTAGTATCCTGAAGGAATACACAGCCTCTGGAAAGGTGAGTCCTCTCTGTTGCAGCTCATGTCTCAGATTCTGCATTTCCATCAGATGTGTACGCACATCTCCACCTTCAGCAAGAGCCATACCATGCAGCTTGGCATAATAGTACATTGAGGAACCAGCCTCTGTCCTCAAGTGAGCTTCTCTTAAAGTGTCCCAAATTTCTCTGGCTGTGGTCTTACCACGCAACAGACAGAGCTCTTCTGGGGATACTATCAATGTAAGAGTTCCCATCGCTTTGGTATCTTTAGCTCTCCACTCGTCTGTAACTGGAGCTGGGGGGTTGTCTGTAATAACTTTATACAGACCCTCTTTCCGCAGAATAGCCTCTGCATAGAGTACCCAGTCCGCGTAGTTTTTCTTATTGAGCTTAGGAATCCCAAAAGCATCAGCCAGCTTTGCATCTGCCATCTCCGCGGCGTTTAATCAAGCTGCGTCACTGCTGCTTTCAAACCTCATTCCAAAAGCACGTTCAAAGGTACTTTCGGTTTTCAAGCCTCCCAAGCCTGTGAGCCTGTGCCTTAGAGCCTTTGCCTGTATTGCGGCAAAACGGCTTTAAAAGTTCAAAGTCCAGCCATAAAGCCATAAACTAGAAGCTGGCAGGCTGCCCGGAGCATGAGCACATACCTCTCATCAATCAACTCGACGCGCAGAGCAGATAACACCGATCCGTTTCTCTGTTCCTCTGCCGGCATTCCGACTCGGCTTCTGGAGTCCATCCTTCAGCTGACTGCGTTTATCTGGGCCTGGAACTAAAAATGTTGTAATTGCAGAGTCCTGTACACAGCGGAATGATGAGCAGTACGTGCCACATGCTTAACTTTGCTTTATTTTCTTTTTTAAAAAAAATTATTGGTTTTACAAAGTTTTTATAAACAATACAAACAAATAAAGAAACAAACAAACATGTATAATTTCATCTCCTTTTTTCATAAACCTCACTTCTCTGACTCCCCCAAACCTCCCCTTTCTACATCCCAATTTCCAAAATTGTTTCAGCAAATCCTAAACTTAATTTTATCAAATTTGTCTCTTATTTGTTCTTTTCTTTTACTTAATCTTTTGTCGCTGTAATCTCCTTTTCTTACTAAAAACCTCAACATTTTAGCATTCATTAATTTTGCAGTATTTCTTGAGATAAGTTTTAAATTTCTTCCAATCTTCATCCGCCGTCTCTTTCCCCTGTTCACGGATTCTGTCGGTCATTTCAGCCAATGTCATATAGTCTATTACCTTCATCTGCCATTCTTCCAGAGTGGGTAGATCTTGAGTCTTCCAATGCTTTGCGATAAGTATTCTTGCTGCTGTAGTAGCGTACATAAAAAAAGTTCTATCTTTCTTCGACACCAATTGGTTAACAATGCCCAAGAGAAAGGCCTCTGGTTTCTTAGGGAAAGTACATTTTAGTACCTTTTTCATTTCATTATATATCATTTCCCAGAAAGCCTTAATCTTCGGGCACGTCCACCAAAGGTGGTAGAAAGTACCTTCAGTTTCTTTACACTTCCAACACTTATTGTCAGGCAAATGATAGATTTTTGCTAGCTTGACTGTGGTCATGTACCACCTGTAGATCATTTTCATAATATTTTCCTTTAAGGCATTACATGCCATAAATTTTAGGCTTCCGGAGGCGACGCGAAACAGCAATGGCGGTCCTCTTCAGGCTCTGAAGAGGGGCTCCACGGAAAAGGGTCGTGCGCTGCGGCACAGCGACGACCCATTAAGAAAAACCACGGGCAGAGCGAGCCCGTGGCCGTGGGACTCGGCGGGCACCAGAAGCGACCCCAGAAACGGAGAAGGAACCCCGTAAGGGGCTCCGGAACGTGGAAGGGGGAGCGGTGCTGTGAGTTCATCGCTCTTTCTGCGGAAGCGAAGCCGTGCGGCTGCTGCTGATGAGCGCTGACCTTTCTTCTTGAAACATCAGGCTTCAAACTACATACTCGTGAGTAAGGATTAAATTTTCGGGACTAAAAGATCTAAAATTTGGCTGAAAACGGGAGACGCAAAACAGGAAGTCCGTCTTCCGACCGTGCTTTAAAGATCAAAAGCAAAGACTTTGACAAGCGGGAAGCGCTTTAAAAGGGATTACAAAGTTGGGACTATCGTGTATTGACGGAATTGGCTTTTAAGGGGTAAAAAAGAGGCATCTGTTTTTAAGCTTACGGGATTTTAAATGGGACTTTCCTCCCTTTTGTGGATTACAAAGGATTAAGAAACCAAGCCTCGGACTGCCAGGAGATAAAAGAACTGTCAAATTGCGGAAACTGTATCTAAAATTGAAATTGTTACATTTGAGCGTTGCTGACAAGATACAATCAGGGAAACTGTTTCTTGCACCTCTTTTGTGAGACTTTGTTTTAACTGGGGAAGAGCTCTGCACGTTAAAAGAGTGATTGAAGGACTTTTTGTAAACTGTTTGGGACTTCAGGAACTTTAATGGCGGATAAAATCCTTTCTTTCTTGTGAGCTACAGTGGTACTCCCCCTAGTGGATTCTGGATTTATAATTGCCTGGGAACAACATTTTATTTTGACTCTCTGCTGCTTTGTTATTTACACTTTGGAACTGTTTTTCCCATGGGACAGTATATAATTTGACCTTGACACATAGACAGGTGTGGAATGAGTGGCCCAGCGAAAACAAGATCTGCAAAAACGAAAGCAAAACAAGCCCAACTTGTTCAAACAACTTTGACTTCCCAGTCACGTAGATCATCCGTCCCAGCTGTTTTGGGAGTACAAGAGGGGGAAGTTGAGCAGCCAGCATCAGAGGACATGGCTACAGGAGGATCTGAAACCTTTTTAAAACAAATCTTGGAACAATTGGCAATCTTGAACCAGAAGGTGGATGACCAATCGACAAAAATTGATCAAGCTACAACCTCTATTAGTAAACTAACTGACCAAGTTGCTCAACATACACAAGTAATTGGGAACCTTAAGGAAGCAACTGTAGAAAATCGTAAACTGGCTGAGGAAGCCAACCAAAAAGCAGAACAAGTAAATCAGAAGGTTGAGGCAATAAAAGGGGAGGTAAGGCCGTTACACAAGCAGATCAGTGAACAGCAGGCCTACCTGTCTATGGTGGAGCTGAGAAATCGGGAAAACAATCTGAGATTGAGAGCTATTCCAGAACTTGAACAGGAAGATCTGACTGGCTACCTGACAGCGGAATTTTCAAAGTTCTGGGGTATAGAAGAAGACAAAGACTTTAAAATTACAACTGCGTTCAGACTGAGAAGAGTCGTGAGGAGGGACAGATCCAGAGACTGTTTGATTATCCTGAGATCCAAGCAGGAGAGAGACAAGATATTAGGCCTTCATTTTAAGAAATCACTGGTTATTCAAGGCAAAAGAGCAGAAATTTACAGAGACATACCAAAACAACTTTTGGACCTTAGAGCTACATACTCAGACTTAGCAAGATTACTGAGAGGCAACTCAATTCCTTATAGGTGGGAGTTCCCTCAAGGATTATCCTTTAACTTCAAAGGAAAGAAAGTTACAATTAAAACAACAGAAGACAATCAGAAGTTCCTGAACGACCACAGAGAGGATCTCCAAAAGGGAGCAGCAGCATCTTTTTTTTTTTTAATAAAATTTTTATTTGGTTTTCTGCTTTTATATAGACAAAACATACACAAAGAAAAAACAAAAGACCAAAAACATGTATAGAATCAGCAAATCCCCGTTTCATAACCTTGTTCCCTGACTTCCCCCCACCTCCCCTCGTGCATCCCAGTTTCAAGATTATATCAGCAAGTTGATATTTCTCCTCTTAACAATCTTATTCATCTTATTACCTTTTTTATAATAAAAATTGATTTTCATAAGTTGGACTTAAGTTCTCTTCCATCGATTTTCATTTTATCTTAGATTAAGAGTCATCTTAACCAAACCTAAAAGTCTTAAGAGTTTTTAAGAATCTCTTCTTCCCTCCCTCCCATCCCCGGTTTTTGTCCCTTCCCAATAAAAATCCAAATTCGAGATTCTCAGCCTGGGTTCCTCACGTCCGAGGCTTTCAAATCTCTTTCCGTCCCTCTCCGCCTGTCCTGTTGGTAGTCCTTTATGTCAGTCGTCGGATCTGGGAAAAGTTCTTTCACCATCAAAATATATCCTCTTCCCACAAGAAGATTCAAAGGTAGCTGCTGAAGAATTTCCACAAAGTCTATCTCTTCAAAGTCTAAGTCCAAACGGAGGCCCCAATCATATTTCTTTGTTTTAAATTCCTGTATTCCATTTTGTCTTGGGACCTCCTCCTTCTTCTTCTGTATCTTTCGCAGACTTGTGGTGGATATGTTCCCAGCGTCTCCTTGCTTGTATTCCACAGATGTCAACTTTTGGTTGTTGCTTCCCAGGATTACTTCTTCTTTTTCTTGTTGTTTAGTCTCTTCCAGCTCTGTAGATATTGTTTCCCAATCAGCTGTGGATTCTTTCTCATTGAGGTCCTCAATACAAAGAGCAGAGTTGCCTGTTCCCAAGGTCATAGTCTCAAGTTGTTTATTCATGGCCAAGCTCTGCTCCTGTAAGATTCCCACCAATTGAAACATCCTTTCGATTTCCACTAGTAACTTTCCTTCCACAGCCATTGTATCCATTGTAGTTTCACAGAATTCCCCCTAGGGGGAATCTGGTTACTTAGTTGCCTTTTCACCAACAATCCTTTAACTGATTGTTATTACTTTGTTTCCAACAGTTTTAGCTCAATTATAACTCGTCTTAGTCCAGAGGGATCTTAAATGACAATTTCTCACTTTAAACCGCCCGTTTGGCAGCTTTGACAGCTGTCAAACTCCGCAGCTCTTACACAGGCGCAAAGGCAGGACGTTCCCGAGCCCGGGAGGGGGGGTTGTTTAAAGCAAAAGGAGGGTTTCCAAAACTCCACTCTCCAGCCCAAAATTTCCTTTAGTTAAATCTTGGAAGTTAATGTCCTTTTTAACTCACCCCACCAAGGGTAGGCTCTCCAGCTTAGCTCTTATGTCGTTGCTTAGATCTTCTGCAAGGGGGGGGTGCGGACTTCCTTTTAACACACCCCCCGGTCGTCTCTAATTCAAGGTAAAAAATTTTAAAGTCCCAATCCGTCTTACTCACGGGTAGTTCTTTCAGTCCAGATTTTCAAGGAAGGAAGTCGGCGCTCTCTGGTTATGGCTCGCGGCTTCGCTCTACCAAGGTAGCGATCGACTCTCAGTGCCACGCCACCCCCGTATCCCCTCCGCAGCCTTTAAAAAGGCTCTTTGCGAATCAGGGGGGCGCTTAAGGCACCCGCCGAGTCTTCAGTCCGCAGGCTTCCGCGCCTGCGGTTTTTAAGGGTCCCCGCGTCGCCGGCGCGGCAAAGACCCATCCTCGGTAGAGCCGATTCCCTCCGCAGCTCGGAGGGAATCCGCCATTTCCAGATCGCGTCAACCCGGAAGTCGGGAGCAGCAGCATCTTGGCCACTGCCACCGCCTGGAATTGTACCGACACCTACACCCTCGGGATCAGAGGAAAAGGAAGAGACGACACTATAAGACCAACAGATTGATCCAGGATGTCTCTGCAGCTACTCAGTTGGAACATTAATGGCGGGAATTCTCCGGAAAAAAGAAGAAGAATCTTTCATATATTGAAAAAAGAACAATTGGACATTATTTGCTTGCAGGAAACTCATGTGACTAGGCTCCACAGGAAAGTATTAATTAACAAAAGACTAGGCCAAGAATTTATTTCATCGGATAGAGTCAAGAAAAGAGGAGTGGTGATCTACACAAAGGAGAGCCTGTCACCAAAATTGTTATTTAAAGATGAGCAAGGAAGAATTGTAGCTATTGAAATACAGACACAAGGAGAAAAATTTTTGATATTAGGAATTTATGCACCAAATGAGGGGAAATCAGACTTTTACAAGAAGCTGCATGAGATAATGCTGGACTATCTGGACTATACCAACATCATTATGATGGGAGACATGAATGGTGTGGTCTCTACAAACATGGATAAGTCACAAAACCAAAACTTAACAAAAGATGGTAGACTACCTAAGACTTTTTTTGAACTAACTGACAATATGGATTTGATTGATATATGGAGGACAAAGAACCCCTTAGGTAAAGAAGGAACCTTCTTTTCTGAGGCCCATTTGTCATGGACAAGAATTGACCAAATATGGACAACTAGAGGGCTGGCACCTAAGATTAGAAAAGTGGAAATCTGCCCTAAAACCTGCTCCGACCATAACGCCTTGAAAGTGGAATTGAGACTTACTCCAATCGGTTCCTTCAGATGGAAAATGAATGACACCCTACTAAGAGATCAGGAGATTGTGAAGAAGGCCCCAAAAACTTTAAAAGACTATTTTGAAATAAATTTGAACACCCCGGTGGAAAAGAGAACAATCTGGGACGCGAGTAAAGCAGTTATGAGAGGGTTTCTGATACAACAGAATACGATTAAGAAAAGACTCTGGAATGAAAAAAAAGATAAGATCTTAGAGAAGATAAGAGAAGGGGAGAAAAAACTGAGATCAAAACCAAAGTCGAAGGAGGTTCTCAGAGAAATTAAGTTCCATCAAGCACAATATGCGAAACTGATAAATCAAGAAGTTGAATGGAAAATTAAACAAATGAAACAAAGATCATTTGAATCAGCGAATAAGTGTGGGAAACTGCTAGCATGGCAGTTGAAAAAGAGACAAAAATTGAATACGGTTACAAACCTAGAGATTGAAGGGAGAAATATCCAGAAACCAGAGGAAATTAGAAAGTGCTTCCAGAGATATTTTAAAAAACTTTATACGCAAGGGCCGCAGGAAGAGACTGAGATAGACCAATTTCTAAAAATTAATGGATTACCAAAATTAGCCCAGGAAAAGAGATCAATCCTGAATTATAAGATAACACAACAAGAAATTGAGGATGCCATTCAGAATATGCAACTAGGCAAATCTCCAGGACCAGATGGACTTACCTCCAAATATTATAAGACATTGAAAGACTTCTTGATACATCCACTATTGGAGGTTTGCAATCAGATCATGGAGGGGAGGAAGGCGCCGGAATCGTGGAAAGAAGCTTTCATCACATTGATACCCAAACTGGAAACTGAAAAGACTCAACTCAAGAACTACCGTCCCATCTCACTCCTAAATGTGGATTACAAAATTTTTGCAGACATTTTGGCAAGTAGGCTTAAAAAAGTGTTAAATGAAGTAATTCATAAAGACCAAGCAGGCTTTCTCCCAGGTAGATATCTGTTTGATAATACCAGGAATATAATCGACATTTTAGAACTCTTGCAAACTAATATCAATACGAAAGCAGTGTTGATTTTTATAGATGCGGAGAAGGCCTTTGATAATATTTCTTGGAAGTTTATGAAGAGAAACTTGGAAGGGATGGGAGTGGGACGGGGGTTTGAAAATGGAATAGAGGCTATATACTCAGAGCAAAAAGCTAAACTGATAGTGAACAATGTGGTGACAGAAGAGTTCAAAATTGAAAAGGGAACACGACAGGGGTGCCCCCTATCCCCTCTTTTATTTATCTCAGTCCTGGAGGTGCTTTTGAACATGATTAGGGAGGACCGGTTGGTGCAAGGAATACAGGTCGGAGTGAAACAATATAAACTGAAAGCTTTTGCAGATGATTTGGTTTTAACATTACAGGAGCCAGAATCTAGTACAAAAAGAGTTTTAGAACTGATTCATGAGTTTGGTCGGGTGGCAGGATTTAAGCTGAACAAGCAAAAAACCAAGGTTTTGGGGGGAAACTTGACACCTTTAGAAACAGATGGGTTTCAGAAGGAGACAGAGTTAAATGTGGTTAAAAAAGTGAAATACCTAGGGGTCAATTTGTCTTCCAAAAATTTGAATTTATTCAAAGATAACTATGAAAAATGTTGGTCAGAAGTTAAAAAGGATTTAGAAATTTGGTCAAGATTAAAACTTTCCTTGTTGGGTAGAATTGCAGCTATAAAAATGAATGTATTGCCAAAGATGTTGTTTTTGTTTCAAACCCTACAGATTGTGGACAGAGTGGAATGTTTTGGAAAATGGCAGAAGGATATTTCTAAGTTTGTCTGGCAAACATAATGTTGTGTCAGCAAACATAATGTTGTGACCAATATCCTGTGCCCACTTAATCATAGCTGATTTAACTGTTTCGTCTTGTGTATTCCACTTCAGCAACAAGTTATACATTCTTGACAAATTCTTAACATTGGGTTCTAACAGTTCTGTTTCTAATTTTGATTTCTCCACCTGGAAGCCAATTTTCCTGTCTTGTTTGTATACCTCCATTATTTGGAAATAATGGAGCCAATCTCGTACCTTTGTTTTTAATTTCTCATGACTCTGTAATTTCAGTTTATCTCCTTTTTGTTACAAAATATCCCAATACTTTGGCCACTTGGCCTCCATATTGAGTTTTTTCACCGCTTTAGCCTCCAAAGGTGACAACCATCTAGGAGTTTTGTTTTCCAACAAATCCTTATATCTAGTCCAAACATTATATAGTGCTTTTCTGACAATATGATTTTTAAAGGCCTTATGCACTTTAGCTTTATCATACCATAAATATGCATGCCATCCAAATACATTATTAAAACCTTCTAAATCCAAGATATCTGTATTCTCGAGGAGCATTCACTCTTTCATCCAGCAGAACGCTGCTGCTTCATAGTACAGTTTTAAGTCCGGCAGGGCAAATCCCCCTCTTTCCTTTGCATCCGTTAATATCTTAAATTTTATTCTGGGCTTTTTGCCCTGCCAGACAAATTTCGAAATATCCTTCTGCCACCTCTTGAAACAGTCCATCCTGTCAAGAATTTGCAATGTTTGAAATAAAAATAACATTCTAGGCAATACATTCATCTTTATAGCTGCAATTTGGCGCAACATTGAAAGCTTCAAATTTGACCATGTTTCCATATCCTTTTAAAACTTCTGACCAACATTTCTCATAATTGTCTTTAAATAAATTCAAATTCTTAGATGTCATATGAACCCCTAAATATTTCACCTTCTTAACCACCGTCAAACCTGTTTCATTCTGGAACTTCTCCCTTTCCATGACTGATAATTTTTTTTTCCAAAACCTTAGTCTTTTGTTTGTTCAGTTTAAATCCAGCCACTTGACCAAATTCTTGAATTAATTCTAAAACCCTTTTTGTACTAGTGTCTGGCTCTTGTAAGGTAAGCACTAAGTCATCTGCAAATGCCCTAAACTTGTACTGTTTGGCTCCGACCTGTACCCCTTTAACCAGCTGGTCACCTCTAATCATATTTAGCCACACCTCCAAGACAGATATAAAGAGTAATGGGGAGATTGGGCACCCCTGTCGTGTCCCTTTTTCTATTTTAAATTCTTCAGTTATCGCATTATTTACAATCAGCTTTGCTTTTTGTTCTGAGTATATTGCACCCATACCATTCTCGAAACCTTGGCCTACCCCCATCGCATGAAGATTCTTTTTCATAAAGCTCCAAGAAATATTGTCAAAGGCTTTCTCCGCGTCCACAAATATCAAAACTGCTTTAGTGATTATGTTCACCTCTAATAGTTCCAAAATGTCTATTATGTTCCTCACATTATCTGACAAATGTCTTTTTGGGAGAAAGCCTGCTTGGTCCATATGAATCTCTTCCATCAGCACTCTTTTTAATCTTTTTGCCAAAATGTCTGCAAAAATTTTGTAATCCACATTAAGTAATGATATAGGGCGGTAGTTCTTAAGTTGAGTCTTTTCAGTCTCTGTCTTTGGTATGAGTGTAATGTACGCTTCTTTCCACGATTCTGGTGCCCTTTTCCCCTCCAAAATCTCATTGCAGACTTCCTTTAACGGTTGCACTAACCACTCCTTCAAAGCTTTGTAGTATCTGGAAGTCAGCCCATCTGGTCCTGGAGATTTGCCCAGCTGCATGTTTTGGATGGCACCCTCTATCTCTTGTTCTGTTATTTTCTGGTTTAGATCCACTTTGCTTTGATAAGAGATTTTTTGTAATCCATATTGCTTGAAAAACTCGTCTATATCTTCTTCCTTCTGCGGCCCTTGTGAATATAATTTTTTAAAATAGCTCAGAAAGCAATTCCTGATCTCATTAGGTTTATATATATTCTTTCCATCAACTTCTAGGCTTGTAACCGTATTTAATTTCTGTCTTTTCTTCATTTGCCAGGCCAGAAGTTTGCCACATTTGTCTGCAGATTCGAATGTCTTTTGTCTCATTTGTTTAATCTTCCATTCAATCTCTTGGTTCGTCAATTCCATGTATTGTGTCTGATATAACTTGATCTCTCTCAGGATCTCCTGGGACTTTGGTTTGGATCTCAATTTCTTCTCTCCTTCTTTTATCTTTTCCAAAATCTTATCCTTCTTTTCATTTTGTTTTCTCTTCTTTATTGAATTTTGTTGTATTAAGAATCCTCGCATCACAGCTTTACTTGCATCCCAGATTACTCTTTTTTCCACATCTGTTTTTAGATTTATTTCAAAATAGTCCTTTAGGGTTTTTGGGGCCTTTTTGTGGATCTCCTCATCTCGAAATAGGGTGTCATTCATCCTCCATCTAAATGAACCAGCTGCTGTAAGTTTCATCTCCATCTTAATGGCGTTATGGTCGGAGCAAGTCTTTGGGCAGATTTCCACTTTCTTAATCTTTGGAGCCATCCCACTAGTAATCCAAATTTGGTCAATTCTAGTCCAGGTCATCATAGCTTCAGAGAAGAAAGTTCCCTCTCTCTCGAGAGGGTTCCTTGTCCTCCAAATATCAATCAAATCCATATTTTCAGTCATTTCAAAAAAAGTCTTTGGTAATCTCCCATCTTTGGAAATTATCTGTCTTTGTGCTTTGTCCATATTCGTAGATACTACTCCATTCATGTCTCCCATCATAATTAGGTTGTAATCCAAATAGTCCAATAATGTCTCATGCAACTTCTTAAAAAATTCTGACTTCCCTTCATTAGGTGCGTAAATCCCTAATATCAAAAAATTTTCACCTTGAACTTGGATTTCAACTGCCAAATATCTCCCTTGTTCATCTTTAAACATAAATTTCGGGGAAAGTTTTTCCTTTGCATAGATTACCACTCCTCTTTTTTTTACTTTATCTGATGAAATAAATTCTTGGCCTAATCTCTTGTTGATGAGTAGCTTCCTGTGCAATCTTGTCACACGAGTTTCCTGTAAACAAATCAAGTCCAAATGTTCCTTTTTCAATAGGTGAAATACATTTCTTCTCTTACGAGGGAGGTTCAAACCGTTACAATTCCAGCTTAAAAGTTGCAGAGCCATATTGAAACTATTTGCCTCCTGTCGCTCCGAGTAGCTCTTCTTCTTCTGTCGGTAGTTTAAGTCCAAACGACAAATTTAAGATGTCTGTTACTTCTTTTGTCTCTGATGTTGGTTCCACTCCCACTGTTCCTTTCAGAAGGTCTTCCCTGTAGTCTTTCAAGAATTGGTCTCGGTCTTGAACTGATCTTATCCTGATTTTCCTACCTTTAAATTTAAAAGATAGGCCTTGAGGGAATTCCCACCTGAAGGGTATTTCGTTCTTCTTCAGCAGACCCACTAGTTCTTTATATAGTGTTCTTGCATCCAGAATCTCTTTTGGTATATCCTTAAAAATATCCACAAAAGAATTCTCAATCTCAAGGGTTCTTTGATAATGCAAATTCAATATTTTGTCTCTTAAAGTTATCAGGCAATCCCTTGGCTTTTTCCTGCCTTGCGCTCTGCCCAGTCTGAAGGCAGTCACTATCTTAATTTCTTCCTTCTCCAACTCCTCTTGCCAAAAATCCGAAAATTCTTTTGAAAGGAAGTCCACCAAGTTATCTCCTTCACTTTCAGGAACTGCTCTCAATCTTAAATTCCTTTCCTTCCTCTGCAGATCGAGCATGGACAGGGCTAATGTATGATCTTCTAGTTTTTTGCAAACTGGCTCTATTTTTTCCTGTGTAGCATCTGCAGAGACTTTGGCCTCCTCAGCAGAGACCTTAGCTTCTTCTGCAATTTTACGTATGTTGGCAGAGTCCTCTAATATTTTATTAATAGATTCTGTATTAGACGTCACTCTTTTCCCTAATTCATTCACGCTTTGTGTGTTCTGATCAAGTTTTATTGAGAGTTCTGTCAACTTTTTGCTATTTTCCAATCCCTGCTTTGTCAGAGATTCCAAAGACTCATTTATCTTGACTAAAGCTTGTGTTACAGCATCTGATGTCATTGTTGTTTTTGTCTGGCCAGTTGCAGCTGGTGCCGTAGGGATGCCTGAAGCTGAAACTCTACGCTGTTGTAAAGATTTTGTCTTGTATGGTCTTCCAGATCTAGTTGTTGTCTCTTCTGGTACGCCGCTCATTGCCTAGCCAAGGTCACTCTCACGCCTGGGTTGTTTGTAAAAGGAAATTTCCACTGCCTTAATAGTTACAGTCCAAATTGCAGCAATTACCAGAATGTCCTCTAGGGGAAAAAAGTTTCCAAAACTTCTGAAACAAAATGTCTTATAGTCAATCCCCTAGGGTTTTCCAATAGTCAATTGCAACAGTTTCCTGTATTTCCAGAGATTAACAAAACAGTAATTTTGTAACTCTCCTGAGCCCAATAACTTTAAAACAAAGTAGCTTTCCAAGTAGCCATTTAACTCACTTACAGTTCTCTTCCGGCATCCTCACTTAGACAGTCCATTTCAGGAGCATTTGACACAGCGGTAAAAGTTTTTTAAACTCCTTTTCCAGCAGGTTTAAATCAGAAATTCAGCCCCCTTCTGCTCCTGCCAGCCAAAAGGGGGGATTTTCAAAGCCAATGTCTAGTTCGCTTAGTTCTTTAAGATCTTTCAAAGGTTGCAGCTTTTAACTTTCTTTGCTGTATACTTTTGCAGTCCGGGAAAGGCTGACTTCCTTGCTTTAAAGCCAATCCCGTTTTCAGCCAAAATTCTTTAAAGTAATTGTAAATCCCAAATTAGTTTCAGTCCTACTCACAGGTTTTAATTTGTAATCCAGATTTCAGGAAGGAATCGGCGCTCTCCGGCTATGGCGATGCGGCTTCGCTTCACGAGCTGGGTGACGACTCTCAGCACCGCGCTTCACCCCCGCTGCCGTTCCGGAGCCTTTAAGAAGGCTCCTTTGTGATTTCGGGGGGGGCGCAATGGTGCCCACCGAGTCTCCTTGTTTACAGGCTTCAGCGCCTGTAATTTTTAAGGGTCCCCGCTTCGCCGTAGCGACAGGACCCGAACTCGAAAAGCAGACCCCCTCCAGAGCTCAGAGGGAAATCCGCCATTAACCGATGGCGCCGACTGGAAGTCAACTTTGCTTTATTTTCAGTTCAATGTTGAGAGATTACAAACATGCATCTTGCCTCTGCGGGAGCAGAGAAGCAACCATCCTTCTCCTCGGAACAAAGAACACCGAGAGAAACAGTGAAAAACAGGAAACCAGTGTACGTCACATCCAGTCTCCCATTCCCGTGGGAAACCCAACAGTACTCTGACTGTGGAATGCAAAACATTGTCCTGTGACTAGCACTTCGCTGCACAGTGAAGAAAGCAGAAACCAACATCCGGGGGGCGTTGCCTTGTCCGAAACCTAGGGAGGTAAGGGCCTCCGGCACGCCCCCGAGCGGTGACACCCGTGGGATCCTAGTTGGCGTACTCCAACAGGACCCCCCCACGGCTTGTGGTTAACCCTTCCCAGTCTCCATGCCGGGTAGTCGATAGGAGCCAATGCCTAAGGCCAATACCTTCCAATTCTGTAATCAATAAAGTTGTGGCCTTTTTATGCCCATTAACCTTAAATAATGTGTCCCGTGTCTTTATTTCACCTGGGGGAGGGGACTTGCCACGCAATAGAATTCCCATCAGCCCCAGCATCATATGGCCATGCTGACAGGGGCAGATGAGAGCTGCAGTCGAAAACATCTGGAGGGCACCAGTTGTGGTGGGAGGATGCTACTGTTCACAGAAGACCTTCCCATTAGGAAGCACCATAGCTCCGTGACCGAGTATCTGCATTGCAAACAGAAGCTCCCAGGTTCAATGCCCAGCACCTCCAGGTAGGGTTGGGAGAGAATCTTGCCTGGAACCTTAGAGCAGGGGTCCCCAAACTACAGCCCGCAGGCTGGATGTGTCCCGCCACGGTCCTGGATCCAGCCTGCCCGAGGTCAGGAGAGGAAGATGCCCAGAGTTGCTGGAGGACGGATGCCTGCAGGGAAGCTCGCCAGCCTCGGCCGCAGGTTTGGCTTTCCTTCCGCTGTGCATGGGGGCATGAAAGGCCTGCACATAGACTGGGCCATGGGAGTGAGGGAGATCCATGTGTAGGCTGGGTTGTAGGGATGAACATTGGTGATACTGACCATCTCATTAGCCAAAAGCAGGCCCACACTTCCCATTGAAATACTTATAATCTCCCTTGGCCAATAAAGCGAGATGAGCGCCACAACCCCAGAGTTGGCCACGACTGGACCTAATGGTCAGGGGTCCCTTTACCTTTACCTATTCACCAAACTAAATGTTTTTCCTTCTGCAGTGTTGGATGGCAGATTGAGAGGAGTTCCCTACCAGGACAGACTTTGCTCGTGTGACCAAGACATCGATTCTATAGAACATATTTTGCTGCACTGTGCGAAATACGAGCACGCCAGGGCTGAACTGATATTACCCTTGCTGGTACCTTTCCCGGGAAAATCAGAGGTTCACTATGTCAGGTTCCTATTGGAAGACTGGACAAACACTAGAACATTAGCAGTGGCAAAGTTTTTATCAGTGGTTGCAAGAACCAATGATCCCTATCTTTAAGTCTGAACAAAATGCTTGTTTAACCTGGTGGTAGGCTGTCTGAATTGTGTACAGTGGACGCTCGGGTTGCACACGTGATCCATGTGGGATGCACGTTCGCAACCCACAGTGGCTCGTCTGCACACACGCGGGTTACAATTTGGCGCTTCTGCGCACGCACAACTGCCGAAACTCGGAAGTAACCTGTTCCGGTACTTCCGGGTTTCGGCGGGTCTGTAACCCAAAAAAATGCAACCTGAAGCATCTGTAACCCGAGGTATGACTGTATTGTTTTGTAATGATTTGTTGGGTCTCTGGACCGTAATAAAGACTGATGATGATTTACTCGAACCTACTTTTCAAAAATTAGATACTGCTTCTTATAATGCCAAAATCAACATCTTGACATAATAAATTAAAATGTAGCTTTCCAGTTGACCACCAAGTCCAGTATGTACAAAACACAAGTCCTATATTGTCAGCACCATAGTACATTCTTTTCTAATTTCTTCATCTTCTCTTGTATTTTGTTGTCTGTCCTATTGCTTAGAAGAGTGGCGTGAAATAATCTTCTAAGTGTCTAATGAAGATGATTGGGTTGGCAAACAAAAGAACTTGGCACTGATGGAAACTGGCACAGGCAGACAAGACAAGGATTCCTGGATATTTCCCTGTTTCGCCCGAGGGGGCTTCATCAGCTGTGCATGGTTCTAAATCATATAAACATAGACACTTTGTAATATAATAGCTACACAAATTCCAAACTAACAAAGATATTAAAAAATGTACATATATATAATAGCTACATGAAGCTTATTCGTAATGGATTCTCAGTCGTGGTGACCCAATAGGCAACAAGTGCAGATAATTCATGTTAATTCACTCTTAAAGGAACATTGTTCAATGACATACTACAAACAGTAAATTGTTACAACAGGCATACTATATGGTCATAAAGGTTTTCCCAATATATAACTAAAGAAAACAACTATAATCTAATTCAGTGTTTAACCATAAAGGATGAAGCATATTCCATAGGAAAACAAACCTACTTTCTTTCTGTTGTAGAACCTTCCTTGCTTGATCTAGAGGCCCCTGGTAAGCCTAAAGAACAAAAAATGTTAGATCATCTTCAGTATGTGATTCCTGAATGAAGTGCTGTACCAAAGGTGCATCTACGTTTTTGTTTCTGATCCTACTGCGATGCTCTGATAGGTCCTGATAGGTCTTATGCCCAACATACAGTAAGCCACAAGGGCACTTAATTATATAAACAACCTGTGCTGTGGCACACATGACTGTATGGTAAAGTTGAAGTCTTAACTATTCTTTTACTAGTAATGCAAACCTACATGTGGTGCAATGTCCACATTTGAAAAAAACCTGTTGTCAAGGTCTACTGTGTACATGTGTGTTTTAAGTCAGTGTGTACTAACATATCCCTAAGTGATCTAGTACGTCGTTTGGCGAGGCAGGGAAAGACTTCACAGCCAGGAATTTCTTTCAGAATATACCAATGGCGTCTTGTTATTTTTTCAATTTTGGCTGTCATATAGTTGTACTCAAAGGAAACATAAATCCTCCTATGACTCTTGTTGGTATCAGAGTGGGTTTTTATTTTTTATTTTTTTATAAGATATTTATTAAGATTTTCAGAAAAATTACAAAAGAAAAAGAAAAAAGAAAAATACAAAATAAAAATAGTTAAAAAACAGTTCAATCTTTCTATCACATATTTTTCATTTGCTTATTTCCCGGACCCCCTCACACCTTCCTTTTCTGTATTCCAGTTCCAATTGTTAATTCAGCAAATCCCTCCCCTCTTCATTCATCTTAATCTTCAATTTTTAAATATAACATTATTATTTTTTTACCTATTAATAACCATTTTCTCATATTCCCTTATAGCATTACAGCAAAAGACCACTTAATTTCTATCCACCATCATTCTAACATTCATTAATTTTACAGTGTTTCTGTAAATAGTCTTTAAACTTTTTCCAATCTTCTTCCACCAACTCTTCTCCCTGGTCTCGGATTCTGCCAGTCATTTCTGCCAGTTCCATATAGTCCATCACCTTCATCTGCCATTCTTCCAGGGTTGGTAAATCTTGTGTCTTCCAGTACTTTGCGATGAGTATTCTTGCTGCTGTTGTGGCGTACATAAAGAAAGTTCTATCCTTCTTTGGCACCAATTGGCTGACCATGCCCAGGAGAAAGGCCTCTGGTTTCTTCAGGAAGGTATATTTAAATACCTTTTTCATTTCATTATAAATCATCTCCCAGGTGGTATATGACACCAGTGAAGTTGGCAAGGATGTACAAGGTAGATAACAAATGCTGGAAATGCAGACAGACAGAGGGGACATTTTACCATCAATGGTGGGAATGCAAAAAAATTAAAAGTTTTTGGGAGGAGATTTATAACGAAATGAAAAAGATGCTGAGATACACCTTTGTTAAAAGACCAGAAATCTTCCTATTGGGTATTGTAAGAAAAGATATAGAAAGAAAGGACCGCAAACTTTTTCAGTATGCGGCAACGGCCGCAAGAATTGTGCTAGCACAGAGATGGAAGCAGGAGGAAATTCCAACGGTGGAAGAGTGGAGAGAAAAATTGATAGAATATGTAGAATTGGATAAATTAACAGGGAAAATTAGATACACTAAAGACCAAAAATTTATTCAAGACTGGGGGAAATTTGTGGGGTATCTGGAAAACAACTGTGATGTAAATACAACGCTGGTGGGTTTAAAAGAGGCACTGTAAAGAATCAATAAGTATTGTCGAATAGAAATAATGAAGGAAGGGAGGGAAAACGGCAATATGTAAGAACGGAATGCGTATGAAAGGGAAAACTACGAATGATTGTCAGTAACGTTGAAGGAAGTCCGAAATGGATAAGAATGTTATGATATGGATAAAAATGTATAACTGGTTGGAAACCAATAAAATTTTAAAATGCAAAAAAAAAAAAAAAATCATCTCCCAGAAAGCCTTAATCCTTGGGCACGTCCACCAAAGGTGAAAAAATGTACCTTCAGTTTCTTTACATTTCCAACATTTATTATCGGGCAAATGATAGATTTTTGCAAGCTTGACTGGGGTCATGTACCACCTGTATATCATTTTCATAATATTCTCTCTTAGGGCATTATATGCCGTAAATTTCATACCTGTGGTCCACAACTGTTCCCAGTCAGCAAACATAATACTATGTCCAACATCTTGTGCCCATTTAATCATGGCAGATTTCACAGTTTCATCCTGAGTATTCCATCTCAACAGCAAGTTATACATCTTTGACAAAGTCTTAGTTTTAGGTTCTAACAGTTCTGTTTCTAATTTTGATTTTTCCACCTGGAAGCCAATTTTCTTATCCAAGTTATATGCCTCCATTATCTGATAGTAGTGAAGCCAGTCTCGCATTTTATCTTTTAATTTCTCAAAACTCTGCAATTTCAATTTATCTCCTTCTTGTTCCAAAATTTCCCAATATTTTGGCCATTTGACCTCCATATTAAGTTTTTTCTGAGCCCTCGCCTCCATTGGTGATAGCCACCTTGGGGGTTTGTTTTCAAGTAAGTCTTTATATCTTATCCAGACATTAAACAATGCTCTTCTGACAATATGATTTTTAAATACTTTATGTGCTTTAACCTTGTGCCACCCAAAAACATTGTTAAAACCTTCTAGATCCAAAATGTCTGTGTTCTCAAGAAGCAGTCATTCTTTCAGCCAGCAAAATGCTGCTGACTCATAGTAAAGTTTAAGGTCTGGCAGGGCAAATCCACCTCTGTCCTTTGCATCAGTTAATATTTTAAATTTTATTCTGGGCTTCTTGCCCTGCCAGACAAATCTAGAAATGTCTCTCTGCCACTTCTTGAAACAGTCCATTTTGTCCAAAATTTGCAATGATTGAAACAAAAACAACATTCTTGGCAATACATTCATCTTTATAACAGCAATTCGACCTAACAAAGAAAGCTTCAAGTTTGACCATATATCTAAGTCCTTTTTCACTTCTGACCAACATTTCTCATAATTGTCTTTAAATAAGTTCAATTCAATTCAAAATCCTTTATTAGGCATAACACACCACACATTAACAAACAAACATCATATACAGACTGTATAAAATACGGGCTCAGCGAACACAATTTATCCTAGTCCTATTCTTAACTCCAAGAAATGAATCGATGTACAAAGATAATATAATACAACACAGCAACATCACCTACCATTAAAACCACTAAGTCTCTTTATCATGGCCCATTCTTTCTTCATGGACAGCACTTAAAAATCTTTAAATAAGTTTAAATTCTTAGCGGTCATATTCACCCTCAGGCAGGGGCGCCGACTTATAAAAAATATTGGGGGGGGCCATACCAGGGTCCTGCCGCTGGTTCGCTCGGGTAGCCGGGAGAACGCAGTTCGAGGTGGCGGTGTTGGGGAGAGACCCTCGCTCAGGGCGCCATGAGACTTGGCGGCCGGCGGCCTATCTGGGGGGTTTTGGAGCGTATTTTGGCGGAGCGATTGGGGAGGAGGGGGCTTGTTGCCGGATTCTTCAGCTGGGCCGGAGATCCGCTGCTGGGGGGTCCCTGGGCCGAGTTGTGAGCACGGCCTGCTGAAGGGAGATCCAGCCGATTGCGCGACGGGGACGGCCGGGGCTCTCCGGCTAGGGCGCGCGGCTGGCTGGCTGGCGAGGGAGCAGGTGGGGAGGAGGCGGGGGTCCTGATACAGTCGGGGCGGAGGCAGACGGGGCCGAGGGGCGAAGAGGGCAGGCGGGGACGGGGCGCTTGCTCAGGAGCTCAGCTAACCTGTCCCAAGAGACATAGCCTAAGTACTCCTTCCTTCCTTCCTTCCTTCCTGTTTTTTTCCCCTCCCTCTTTCCACTGCTCCCCTCTTTCTTTCTTTTTCTTTCTTTCTTTCTTTCTTTCTTTCTTTCTTTCTTTCTTTCTTTCTTTCTTTCTTTCTTTCTTTCCTTCTTTCCTTCCTTCCTTCCTTCCTTCCTTCCTTCCTTCCTTCCTTCCTTCCTTCCTTCCTTCGTCTCATTCCTTCTTATTTCATTCATTTTCTTCCATTCCTCCAACCCTTCGATGCTCCTTCCTTCCTCCCTTCCTATTTCATTCCTTTCTTTCCTTTCCTGCAACCCTTCCCTGCTTTTTCTTTCCTTCCTTCCTTCGTCTAATTGCTCCTTATTTCATTCATTTTCTTTCCTTCCTTCCTTCCTTCCTTCCTTCCTTCCTTCCTTTTCCACCCCCTCCCTCAATCTCACCCTCCCTCCCTCCCTTCCTTTTTCCTTCCTTTCTTCCTTTCTTTGCTCCAACCCTTTCTTTCCTTCCTTTCTTCTCATTGCTTCCTGTTTCATTCATTCCTTTCCTTTCCTCCAACCCTTCCCTGCTCTTTCTTTCTTTCCCTTCTTCCTTCCCTCTCTCTCTTTCCCTCCCTCCTTCCTTCCTTTTCCACCCCTCCCTCAATCTCACCCCTCTCTCTCTCCCTTCCTTCCTTCCTTCCTTCCTTCCTTTCCTCCAACCCTTTCCATCCTTCCTTCTTCTCGTTGCTTCCTGTTTCATTCATTTCTTTCCTTTCCTCCAACCCTTCCTTCCTTCCTTCCCCCACCCCTCCTCCCTCCCCCTCTCTCAATCTCACCCCTATCCCTCCCTCCTTCCTTCTCGCCTTCCCCACAGATTCACACTCTCCCCCCCTCACCGCCCGCCCTACAGCCCAGCTGAAACTCTCGCTCACCCTCCAGCCGCAATTGATTTTATATCGCTATTCTCCCTTACTCCCCGCTGCTGCTGCCGCCTCTCCCCTCACCCCCCGCTCCCCCCCCCGCCCACCTCCCAGCACATGCCTTTCCCTGTGGTGTGTGTGAGAGAGAGAGAGAGAGAAAGGGGGGAGAGGGAGAGAGAAAGAAAGAAAGGGGGCACACACCCTTGTTGATGCCTTCTATACACTGAGAGGTAGAAATCACATTCATAATAGGAACCAGAGAAGCCACACTGAAGCTAGCAGGTGGGCGCTCGTTAGGAGCACGCTGGGCAGGTTGTGTGTGTGTGTGTTTGGGGGTGGTGTCGGTGGAGAGGGGGGGCGGACAGACCATAGCTGGGCGCCGTGACATCAAGGCGAGAGGGAAGCTGAGCCGAGGAGCAGAGCTGCGCGATCGGCGGCGGCGCTCTGCTGGAGGGGCGCCCAAGATTATTGGGGGGGCAGAGCCCCCCCAAACGAATTTTTGAGGGGGCTCGGGCCCCCTCAGGCCCCATGGAGTCGGCGCCTATGCCCTCAGGTATTTTACTTTCTTGACTAATGTTAAACCTGTCTCCTTCTGAAACCTCTCTTTCTCAATCGGTGTTAAATTTTTCTCAAGCACCTTAGTTTTTAACTTATTCAGCTTAAATCCTGCCACATGACCAAATTCCTGAACCAATTCTAATACTCTTTTAGTACTAGAGTCTGGCTCCTGTAACGTCAATACTAAGTCATCTGCAAAAGCTTTCAATTTGTACTGTTTAGCTCCGACCTGTATACCCTTGATCAAACGGTCCCTTCTAATCATGTTTAGCAAAACCTCCAGGACCGAAATGAAAAGCAATGGGGAAATTGGACAGCCTTGTCGTGTCCCTTTTTCTATCTTAAATCCCTCTGTTACCACATTGTTAACTATTAGTTTGGCCTTTTGCTCTGAATAAATTGCACCTATACCATTTTCAAACCCTTGGCCAACCCCCATCCCCTGAAGATTTTTCTTCATGAAACTCCAAGAAATATTGTCAAAGGCTTTCTCCGCATCTACAAAGATTAAGACAGCTTTAGTGTTAATATTCACTTGCAGCTTCTCTAGAATATTAATTATATTTCTCGTATTGTCAGACAAGTGTCTGCCCGGGAGAAAGCCCACTTGGTCCTTGTGTATCTCCTCTACTAGGACTTTTTTCAGTCTTTTAGCCAAAATGTCTGCAAAAAATTTGTAATCCACATTAAGCAAGGATATGGGGCGGTAATTCTTAAGTTGCGTCTTTTCAGACTCATTTTTAGGTATTAATGTAATATAAGCTTCTTTCCACGACTCTGGCGCTTTTTCCCCCTCCAAAATTTCATTACAAACCTCCTTTAGTGGTTGTATTATCCAGTCCTTCAAAGATCTATAATATTTTGAGGTTAAACCATCTGGCCCTGGAGCTTTGCCCAACTGCATATTCTGAATGGCACCTTCCCAGAGTGGGTTTTTAAAAGTGTTGACCTATCTAGCATTGTAGTTCTCTGCATTGCAGCAGAGACTACTGTGCATGCGATGTTGATTTTGGCATTATAAGAAGCTGTATCTAATTTTTGAAAAGTAGCTTCGAGTAGATAGCTTTGCAATTGTTACTATATGGCCTATTACGCTTATGTATCTGAACTTCCAAGCTGCAAATCACGACTCAGAGTTCAAGGGCCAATGGCAGAGGCCCAAATCCTGAAATGTTCTGTGATTGGACATCATTTATCAAATCAAGTTATCAAATTATCACAGGAGCTCAGAATCCTTAGTCCAGGCTCAAGCTCAGGCAAAGACAGACCACTGAATACATAACAGTGAAAATATATTATTCCTTTCCACTTGGGATAATCTTGCCATAAATGCCCAAAACTAGCCTGACTAAGGAGTGGTGGAGAGGTATACTTCTGAATATTCAATAATTCCATAACACTTGCAGTATCAGATTGAGGCCTGCTGTTTCACATCAACAAGCTGAATGGATTTACTCCATGACTTTATACTTTCCTTAATGGTAAATATTAAGTAGGGTAGACAAATTGCAACACTGAGCTATTGTAGTTCCCATGCCAATATTGCAGTTCCCCATTTAAAATTCCTTCTTGCTCCCTGTCAGTGGAGGCTCATCCTTAAGGGGGACTGGGGCACTGCTCCACCAAGCTCAATTGCTTCTCTGCTGTCCTCCAACAGCCTGTTTCTTTCTTATATCCTCTCTAGGGTTGGCATGAGCAGTGAGCTCTTTCCTCCTCAGTCTCAGGCTGCCTTTGCAGAACTCAACGAGGGGAGAGGGGCATGCCCCACATGCCCCTGTCCAGGGGAGGAGAGGGGCAGGGAAGCTGCTGCTCAGGCTCCTTGAGTGCGCCAGGTCAGACGTGACCCGGAGGCGGAGCTGCTGCTGTGACTGGGAGCGAGGTGCACTGTGGCCACCCACCCTCCTGCTCTCTTCCCTGGGTCAGGCCTAACATAAGGACAGAACTCTGGCCAGCAGAAGCACAGCAGCTTAGGTCAGCTCCTTCTCACACAGAGCCAGGCACCAATGAGGGAGCCTGCTTTGGGGGCACCTGTTTGTGCCCCCTGCCACAAATTTGTGCCCCCACGGCCCACACATGCTACACTGTAGTTGGCTTCATCCATGGGCGTAGCCAGCATTTTTGTTAGTGGGGGCAGGCCTTTTGTTAGGGGGTCAGAACCTCAGTTAGCTATGTATTTTTATTTATTTTTATTTAGTAGGCCCCCCTTGGCCACATCCATGGCTCCATCTATCATAACATTTTGGAAATGCCCTGACCCACCCACCCCAACACTGATGTTGATTTTCTGAGATATCAGGCGCTCAAGCACAAGTCAAACATAAAGAATCGCTGCTGTTTTTTTTTGTGTAGCCTGTTTAGGCTGGAAATTTGCCTCAGTTTTTTATTCTCTAAGGAAGGTTCTGTAAAGTGCAGGATAATGTAGTAGCTCACAGCATGGCAGGATCACTTAGTTGGGGACATGGGCATAGCCAGGGGGTGAAGTGGCCACCCCTAAATCAAGTAAATAAATAAAAATACAGAGAGTCTGATATTCCAGATGCAATCACACTTCTTCCTTAGGGCAGCCTCCTATTCATTTATTTCTTGTTGAAAGATAAAGAAGTGTTTTGCAGAAACTAGCAACAACTTTATATATCAAGAAGACACATGTAGTTCATAGTAACTGTCTTTCAGGGCAGTTTGTCTAGGAACAAAAGCAACTGTTGCTATGAACACTGACTAGTCACTAGAATAATAAGATGAAAGCTGGAGGTGGGGTTCGGGGTGGGGTTAGTCTTTCTTTAAACAAACATGTAAGTATGGATGCTAAGCAGAAGAAGAAGTAAGACAAGCGTTTCTGTGGGGGAGGGAGTTTATTGACTGCTCAGATATAAGACTCACAACATCATTTTATAACCAAAGAAAGTGCCTTTATGTGACCATTAAAACAAATCAACTGGAATTATATTCACAGAAAGCCTTTAGCAGAATCATTTCCTGTCCTCGGAATCCAGCTGGAAGTGTTGGGCGAGCCGACTGCATAATCAAAAAAGCCAGTAAGTTACTGTGAGACAAACAGAGGAAGCTGTGTTCCTTTTCAAATCTGTCTGTCAACAGTCACACACACCAAGCAAAAGCCACCCATAACAGACGTTTTCCTTGATAAATGGGAGAATTGTCTGATAATCAACAACCATATAATTTTATCCAGTAGTATTAGTTTGATCTGACGGAAACTGCACATTTCCCAAGAAGCACTGAAAGAACGCTTCATTTAACTACAAACCCCCAAATCTGGGATCCCATCAAAACTGATGTTTGGCAAAAGTTTTGCAGCAAAACCCCCACATTTTGTAACACCCCACAAACAGAGTAATTGATACATCAAACTGGGGTTCATAATTAATATCCAAAACCAAACATTGTCCAATTCACTCCACACTGGTGCCAAAGTCTGGCAAAAGTTTTGTAGCATTTTGCAGCACCCCACAAACCAAGTAACTGACAGGGGTCATGAGGTCACCCAAAAACCCAATGTCGTCTGACTCACTCCAAATCAGGGCCAAAGTCTGGCAAAATGTTTGCAGTAAAAACCACACATTTTGCAGTGACCCACAAACGGAGTGGTTCCTAGCACATCAGGAGGAAGAGTCCAGACAACCAAAAGTGGATAAATAGGTTGTATTTATTAAATATAACAACTTGAGGATCAGCAAAACTAGTCAGATTTGACCAATGAAACCAAATCAAATTAAGTCTGGGCAGGTGTGCTTGTTCACCTCCACCCACAAACACGCAAGTGCTCAAACAGAGCTCTTTGCAGATCCTTAAGAATCATGTCACAACCCAAATCAGAAAGATGCATACCACCAGGTCTATACAACTGTGGGGCACAGAACATAATTCTGCCATGAGGGATATAAGCACCCACATTCTCAAACACAAACATTGTTGTAGAATGATTAGCTTTATGTCTTGCCCATCCACCTTAATAATAATAATAATAATAAATTTTATTTATATCCCGCCCTCCCCAGCCGAAGCCGGGCTCAGGGCGGCTAACAACAATAAAACAGTACAAAAGTACAACATAAACAACATTCTAAAATCATTCATTATAAAAATTAATTAATTCAAGCCACTAGCAACCATTGGGCCAGAGCTCTGCGAAGATTGCCGAGGGAGGGGGTCAGGCTGTGCCCTGGCCAAAGGCCTGGTGGAACAGCTCTGTCTTGCAGGCCCTGCGGAAAGATGTCAAGTCCCGCAAGGCCCTGGTCTCTTGTGACAGAGCGTTCCACCAGATCGGAGCCACAGCCGAAAAAGCCCTGGCTCTAGTGGAGGCCAGCCTAACTTCTCTGTGGCCTGGGACCTTCAAGATGTTTTTATTTGAAGACCGTAGGTTTCTCTGTGGGGCATACCAGGAGAGGCGGTCCCGCAGGTACGAGGGTCCTAGGCCATATAGGGCTTTAAAGGTTAAAACCAGCACCTTAAACCTGATCCTGTACTCCACCGGGAGCCAGTGCAGCTGGTATAGCACCGGGTGAATGTGATCTCGCAGCGAAGACCTCGTAAGGAGTCTCGCTGCAGCATTCTGCACCCGCTGGAGTTTCTGGGTCAGTCTCAAGGGCAGCCCCACGTAGAGCGAGTTACAATAATCCAGTCTGGAGGTGACCGTCGCGTGGATCACAGTGGCTAGGTCAGGGCGAGAGAGGTAAGGAGCCAACTGCTTAGCTTGGCGGAGATGGAAAAATGCCGCCTTTGTTATAGCTGCAATCTGCGCCTCCATGGAAAGGGAGGTGTCGAAGATTACACCCAAACTCTTAACGGACGGTGCTGGCACTAATTGCGCCCCCGCAAGAGATGGGAGTTGCCCCCCCAATCCCATATCGCCCCGTCCCAGCCACAGGACCTCTGTCTTCGAAGGATTTAGCTTCAACCGGCTCCCACGTAACCATCCAGCCACAGCTTCCAAACATCTGGTCAGTGTGTCTGGGGCCGAGTCAGGATGGCCATCCATCAACAGATAGAGTTGGGTGTCATCGGCATACTGATGACAACCCAGCCCAAAACTCCGAACAAGCTGGGCGAGGGGGCGCATAAAGATGTTGAAAAGCATCGGGGAGAGTATCGCACCCTGAGGTACTCCACACACCAAGGAGTGGCGCGATGACAATTCCCCCCCAAGCGCCACCCTCTGTCCCCGACCAGAGAGAAACGAGCGCAGCCATTGAAGGACTGTGCCCTGGATCCCCACGTCGGCAAGGCGGTGGTCCAGAAGTTCGTGATCGACCATGTCGAAAGCTGCTGATAGATCTAGAAGAATCAGCAGCCCCGACCCGCCTCGATCCAGCTGTCTACGAAGGTCATCTGTTAGGGCGACCAGAGCCGTCTCGGTCCCATGGCCAGCACGGAAGCCGGACTGGAATGGATCCAAAGCCGATGTTTCATCCAGAAACCCACCAAGCTGTTCAGCAACCGCTCTCTCAATCACCTTACCCAGGAACGGAAGATTCGAAACCGGGCGGTAATTGGATAGATCTAAAGGATCTAATGATGTTTTCTTTAAGAGCGGGCGCACCACTGCCTCCTTCAGTTCCCCTGGGAATGTCCCCGTGCCAAGGGACAAATTGATGATATCCCCCAGGAGGGCCCGCACCTCGTCTGGACACGCTCTAATCAGCCAAGACGGGCACGGGTCGAGAGGACAGGTGGTGGGCTTTCCAGCTCGGAGGAGTCTGTCCACATCAGCTGGGGATATCTGGTCGAAGTGGTCCAATACTGGACCCGAGGACAGTCGAGGGGCCTCCAGTTCCTTTATTGTATCCAAATTGGCAGGGAGGTCATGGCGGAGCGACAAGACCTTCTCCGCAAAAAAGCTCGCAAATGCCTCACAGCCGTGTGTCAATTTGTTATTTAAATTTGGCTGTCCCTCAAGGGACGTTAAAGACCTGATTATACTAAATAATTGCGCTGGGCGAGAGCTAGCGGATGCAATGGAGGCCGAGAAGTATGACTTCTTAGCAGCCTTCACCGCCATCTCGTAGGTTTTCATAAAAGCCCTATAAGATGTTCTTGAGGCTCCGTCACGGGCACCCCGCCATACTCGCTCTAGCCGTCTGAGGTCCCGCTTCATTTTCCGGAGCTCCTCGGTAAACCAGGGAGCCCGGTTTCTGCGGGGTCGCAGAGGGCGCTTAGGTGCGATCTCATCGATGGCTGCCAGGAGCTGGGCATTCCAGCCCTCAACAAGCTCAGTCAATGAGTCGCCAGGGGGAGCAAGGTCCCGCAAGGCTTGGCGGAATCTCTCAGGGTCCATCAGCCTCTGCGGGCGAGCCCAAATTGGCTCGCCACCTAAGCAGGGTGGGGGTGGAAAGTCAATCCTGGCTTTCAGAGCGTAGTGATCAGACCATGGCATCTTAATCGAAGGAGACATGATCACATCTATACCGACGCCAAAGATCAAATCCAGCGTGTGGCCTGCTTGATGTGTGGGGCCCGAAACAAACTGGGAGAGCCCTAGTGTCGCCATGGAAGACACCAGGTCCAGAGCCTGTGAGGAGGGAGTGGCATCAGCATGGATGTTGAAGTCCCCCAATACCAATAGGTTAGGGAACTCCAAGGCCCAGCCGGCCACCACCTCCAATAGGCCTGACAGGGTGGCTGCTGGTGCGCTAGGTGGCCGGTACACCAGCCAGACAGCCAAGCTCTCCTCGGAGCCCCACACTAGGCCAACACATTCGATGCCGGGGATCGATGGCGATGGTAGAGCCCTGAAAGGACAATCTTCCCGGATTAATAATGCCACCCCTCCCCCCCGGCCCACAGTCCGTGACTGGTGGAGGACAGAGAAACCCGGGGGCGCCATCTCTCGTAAGGTAACTGTTGCCCCTTCGCGCACCCAGGTCTCCGTCACACAAGCCAGGTCGACCCCCTGCGAGATAAAGAAATCTCGCAGGGTGGCGGTTTTATTGCCTATAGACCTGGCATTGCACAGCACCAGTGACGGAGGTGAGTAATCCTTGCTCACCCTACCCTCGTCCCTCGGGATGGGGCGCAGATTGGAAAGGGTACGAGCGTATCCATATCTCGATCCCCTTCGCCTGTAACATCTGCCCCCACCGCCATACCTCCCTCGCCCCTCCACGGTAGCAATCCCAGGCCTCATAGTGGCCTCCATTGATGGCAATTAATATTATTCTTTCGCAGCCTAGAACAATAAAACCTTAAAACAATAAAAACAAAAAACAAAAACAACCCAGAAAACAATAAAACAGTACAAGCAAAAACTGCAAAAATTACAAATTCATCAAAATCTAACAAATTCCCCAGCCCACCCAAACATCCATCCCACCCCCATATATAGAATCGAAAGGGAAAGGGAGATATTAAAAAACAAAAACAAAACAAAACATGTTAAAAAGAGCTCTGCACTCCTCCGGGTCCTCCTGGGCAGTAGCAGCATCAATGGCAACAACCATCCTTGTGAGGCCCCACCCTGGGCCAGATAGTAAGTGGCAGGAGCAGTCCTTGTGAGGCCTGTCAGGCCCTCCCTAGGCCAGGTGGTAAGTGGCAAGAAGGAGCAGGGCCCTCAGGCACTCACGCAGGAGAGTCTTCCTGGGCAGCAGAGCAGTCCTTGTGAGGCCCCAGGCCCCGCCCTAGGCCAGATGGTAAGTGGCAAGAGCAGGGCCCTCAGGCACTCACCACAGGGGAGTCTTCCTGGGCAGCAGAGCAGTCCTTGTGAGGCCCCAGGCCCCGCCCCAAGCCAGATGGTAAGTGGCAAGAGCGGGGCCCTCAGGCACTCACCACAGGGGAGTCTTCCTGGGCAGCAGAGCAGTCCTTGTGAGGCCCCAGGCCCCGCCCCAAGCCAGATGGTAAGTGGCAAGAGCGGGGCCCTCAGGCACTCACCACAGGGGAGTCTTCCTGGGCAGCAGAGCAGTCCTTGTGAGGCCCCAGGCCCCGCCCCAAGCCAGATGGTAAGTGGCAAGAGCGGGGCCCTCAGGCACTCACCACAGGGGAGTCTTCCTGGGCAGCAGAGCAGTCCTTGTGAGGCCCCAGGCCCCGCCCCAAGCCAGATGGTAAGTGGCAAGAGCGGGGCCCTCAGGCACTCACCACAGGGGAGTCTTCCTGGGCAGCAGGCTGCCCCCACTCCATAAGCACCTCTACAACATTCCAAACCAAACTATGATAAACTCAGGGATGAGGAAGCACAGCTGATATTTAGTGATCTCAACTGAATTTACCTCACCAGATTGTTATCCCCAAGATGGATGACCAGAATATCAGGATTAGGGTTAGGGAGGGGATAGGTGGACGTTCAGGGTTAGGGTTAGTGCCTGGGTTTTGTTTTTTTTTCATGCTTTTTAAGCTTCTAATGATATTGCTTCATTTTTATGAGACTCGATAATTCCAAAAAGTAAGCAAACTACCTGAAACGTAGCAAAACTAAGAGAAATGTGAAAACCAAAAGTGAGATACCAGAAACCCAAGAAGGAAGGAATTCATGAAAAAGGAAAATTGCCAGACAGAGACTTCAATCAAATCATTACCAAATTCACCAGAATCCCAAAACCAATTGAAAAGAAGCAGATTTATAACTTTGTAGTCAACTTTGCATAGCCTCCCCTCTCCCACGAAGTGTTGCTATCTTTCCTTTCCGGGGATTTCTGTTTGTCGTTGGCTGTGGACTGCCATGGACGCTCAACGGAGTATAAATCAATTTTACAACGGCTAAGAGTACTTCTGCTGACTCACGTGCTCTGACATTTTCTTAGACCAACATTTTCCTGGTTTGAGGAACGGAAATGAATTGTATAAGACTGACATAGACTGACATAGATTGAGAAGAGGGTTGGAAATTGCAGAGAGGGAGTGACTCAAACAGCGACATCAGCTGGTGAATAAAAATTTTGCACTCTTTCGAAAAAGACGTTCCTCTAACAAGACTTATAAGATCAATTACAGGGATTTTTGCAAGATCAGCAACTAGTGAAGATACCAAAGCACTGCATCATAATCTGCTGAAAGAGAAAAGGTTTCATAAAATTTTATAGACCTTATACCCCATTACTGGAATAGCATTCCTGTTGCCTCTGGAAGAGTAACATCTAGAGAGAATAGTACCTAATATTATTGCATTGTACATTATTAATTGAAAATACTCACCAGCTCCTTTCTTATTATTTATATATACTTTTCATATTTTCTTCCCCCTCTTTATTCCTTTACAAATTATAAATTATAAATAGCATTATTATTATTACTTTCTCTTGCTTTATTTCTCTCTTACCCTCCCATCTTTTCTTTGTTTATTTCTTTTGTAAATTTTTTTGGGGGTATTTTTTGTTTTGTTTTGTTTCTCTGTTTCACTTCTGTTGTTTTTCTGGTTGTGGTTTTGTGTGGTTTTGTCTTGTGTGTGTTTTTTGTTTTTTGTTGCTGTTTTTTCTGTTTTTATTTGCTTTGCCTTTCGCCATCTATTGGTAGCTAATGCAGCTGATATTAGCATCAGATGTCATTAGTTTTGTTGTAAGGTGCTGATTAACTGAACCGCTAACCTGTTTAAAGATTTGTATATATGATCTATCACCCTGAATGAGTAAGTGAACGCAAGGATTGCAATCATTTATTATATTTATTTGAGCTGATGAATTTGTGATAGTTCTGTATTGATGATTGGCTGTCACTAATTAGATAATTGTCCATAATCAATTTTAAATATATTTAGTGAAACTGGTGAATATAAAGAATTAGTGGATACATAGGCCAGAGATTATTATCAGATTGGTAAAACTGTCGTGATTGCATTAAGAAAGATTGAATTTAATTGACATTCATTAATTATCACATTGGAAATATTGTCACGATTGCATTAAGATTGAATTTTATTGATATTCAGTCTGTAAGACAGAAAGAAAGAGAACAAATTACCTTGTGAGCTAATTGAATTTCTTAGTGATGTCTGGTAAAAAAACAACTGTGTCAGGTTCTGTGGCAGTTTCAGTCTCACAAAACAGGAGAACTTCTGTAATTGACATGGATCAACCACTAGATATGAGAGAATTAATTTTAAGTTTGAAGAAAGATATCCAAGATTTAAAAAATAATGTAAATGAAAAGGCAAAAGCAACAGAAGAAAAATTTATTTCAATGGGTGTTAAAATAGATGAAAATGTGAAAATAACAGCTGAGTTATCAACTTAGGTCAACAATTTAGTACAAAAAAATTCAGAACTGACGAAAATAGTGCTAGACCTTAAAGGTAAAACACAGAACCTAGAGGAAGCTCAGAAAAAATTACAAAATGAAAATAGAGAGTCGAAAAGGGAATGTGATAAGATAAGGAAAGAAACAGCAGATCTGAAAGCGCAGCAGGATTCAACTCTGGACTCTGTTGCGATGTTGCAAATGCAGAGAAGGGAGAATACCCTAAGATTCAGAGGACTAACAGAGGACGCAGAAGAAATAACTGGGGGGAAAAACTCAAAAGAGCTAGCAGCTTGGTTAGACCTAGAAGAAGCAGAAGTAGCACAAAAAATAGAAAAAGCATTCAGAGTCAAATCTAATGCAGCAAAAGCAAATAACTGTCCGGCTGACTGTTTAGTCTCTTTTAACTCTTTTAAAGGAAAAGAAGAAAAGGTTAAAAGGTGGCAACTTAATGAGAGTATGTTAAATGATGAAAAAACTGTACAGAAGGCCAAGCAAATCTTAGAATAATATTTTAAGTTTATTTAAATCAAGGAGTAGATCTAGAGAAAGTTTGGGACGCGGGTAAAGCCATCATAAGAGGCTTCTTTATCCAACAAAACGCATTCCAAAGGAAAATAAAGGAGGAGAAGAAAATGGAGATCTGGGAGGAAATTAGAAAAAAGGAAAGGACCCTTTCCCAAAAACCAGATGATGAACTAATTAAGCAAAGTATAAAAATTTTACAGATGCAATTCTCCATGATAATAAACGAAGAGATAGAATGGAAGATAAAATGGTTGAGACATAGAAATTTTGAGTTTGCAAATAAACCTGGCAAACTTCTGGCCCGGCAATTAAAGAAGAAAAAGGAAGATAGAATTATCAATAAAATTAAAACTGAAGACAAATGGATCCAAGAACCGAAGGAAATTAGTAAAAACTTTGCTAGTTTTTTTGGGAAAACTATATAAAGAAGGTCCAGAGACTCTAGAGAAAATAATTGATTATTTGGGCAAAAATAAACTACCTAACCTAAGGAAAAAAATTGAAATTTTGAACTCACCAATAACAGCTATGGAGGTGCAACAAGCTATACAGAGATCAAAATTAGGAAAGGCCCAGATGGTCTCCCAGCTAATTACTATAAAAAGTTAGAACAAGCATTATTTCTTCCCATGAAAGACCTAATGAAAGCTACCGAAAACCTGGAAGGACAGCTTTATTACTCTTATCCACCAACAGGGAACAGATGCCTCAAACATGGCCAATTACAGACCCATTGCACTGCTAAATAACGATTACAAGATATTTGCAGACATTCTTGCAAATAGATTAAAAATGGTGCCGAAAGAGATAATTCATAAAGATCAAACCAGATTTCTTCCCGGACGATTTATGCAATCCAATATTAGATGTGTGTCAGGGAACTGCAGGCAGCGAGGGAGAAAAGAATTAGAGGATACAGGGAACGATCTCCACTGCTCAGTACTGAGTCCTCCTCAGAAGACAGAGAAGAGGATGAGTCTGGGGAGGAAGGGGTGCTTCAGAGAGATGGGGATCCACGTCACAGGGGGAAACGGAAGGGGCTGAGCCGTTGGCTCTGTTGGTCTCGAGGGAGGGGTCACTTTGTTTATTCGGCATGTAATCTTGTCTGAAGAAAATAAAGAAAGGAATTTATGGCTGGCTGCCGGGAGTGTTTTTCTGCTAAGTGCAGCAACGTGTGCAGCTGGCAAGCTGACAATGTGTGATTAATGTATTAGAATATTTGGATATTAACATTGATAAACCAGCAGCTATTATGTTGGTGGACGCTGAAAAAGCTTTTGACAACGTGTCCTGGAAGTTTATGAAAAAATTAATGGAAGAAATCAGACTGGGAGAAAATATTTGTAAAGGAATAAATGCCATCTATACAGAACAATATGCAAAATTAATCATCAACGGAAGAATTACTGAGGAGTGCAAAATAAACAAGGGAACCAGACAGGGCTGCCCACTGTCACCACTGATATTTATCTTGGTGATGGAAGTCTTGAACAATCAGGTAAGAAAGGATCAGCTTGTTAAAGGCATCACTCTGGGAAACAAAACATATAAAATTAAAGCTTTTGCGGATGATTTACTTGTTATGACTGAAAACCCTAAAGAAAGTCTGAAAAGAGTGCTGGAATTGATTAATGAATTTGGAGAAGTGGCAGGCTTTAAGCTGAATATAACAAAAACAAAAATGCTTGTTAAAAATGTAACCACGGAAGAAAAGGATGACTTAGAAAAAATATTGGGCCTTAAAATCTCCTCAAAAGCGAAATACTTGGTGTCAGGGGTTCAGGAGCAGAGGCACAGGAAAGGGAGGAAACAGAGAGCGAGGGGGAGGAATCCGAAGGTAAAATGAGCGATGACAGCGGCCCGAGATCTCCGAGTCTTTCCAGTGAGTCGGAAGATTCACAGAAAGGGGCGCCAGTGGTCAGAGCAAGGGGGGCGCCTAGGGGGACACCCCAGGTAGAAGGGACCAGAGGGGACTCAGAGAGCAGCAGTTGGAAATCGGGACCAGCTTCCCCACCAGAGCGCAGTAGGGGGGAGGGGTCCCAGGTATCGGGATCTGGCGGCTCGCCGCAAGCGGGAGGGCAGGAGTTAGGATTGGCCACACCTCCATCGGGGAGCGAGGAAACGGTCAAGAGGAAGGTTGAAGGCTGCGCGCGCGCGCCAAGTTCAAATGCACAGGAAGGCGGCACAGTAAGCAGCCCGGATAGGGAGCCAGGTCCTAAAGCCCGCCACAAGGAGGGAGAAGAGTCGGGGGGGTCAGCGTCAGAAGAGTCCAGGAAGGAAGAGACCACGGGGGGTAGAGGGACCCAGAGGAGAAAGGAAAGACGGAAGAGGTGGAGTAAGGCTAGAGTATTAAGTTGGTGTACAGGAGGCGGAGACTCAGACGGAGCTTCGCCGGTCTAGCTTCTAAGACGTAGAGCTGCGCGCTGCGGCTTGAAAATGGAAACTGTAACTCAATAAAGAAGTTTGTACAATACTGCCGGCTAGCGTGGTCCTCTGTGAGCTGGGACCTGACACTTGGGTATTTGGATCACCCCCAAGAACATAAACTTATTTCAGGATAATTACACCAAAACTTGGTTAGAGATTAGAAAAAACTTTGTAACCTGGAGTAAACTATAATTAACATTTCTGGGTAGGATTTCCATTATAAAGATGAATGTGCTTCCAAAATTCATCTTTTTATTTCAAATGATTCCAATACTGGGCGAAGCAGGTTGTCTCAAGATATGGCAAAGAGAAATTTCCAAATTCCTGTGGGAAGGGAAGAAACCTAGGATTAAACACCTGATCTTAATAGACATAAAAGAGAGAGGAGGCTTTTCTCTACCCGACCTAAAACTTTACTACGAGGCAGCCTGTTTCACCTGGCTAAAAGATTGGTGCACGTTGCAGGATTCGGACCTCCTGGAAGGTTTTGACAACTGTTGGGGATGGCACGCCTACCTGATATATGGAAAAGCGAAAATTCATAAAAAAATTACCAACCATATAATAAGAAAGTCACTCTTTGCTGTATGGGAAAAAATATAAAGACCTGATGGAGCCTAAAGTCCCGTGGTGGACTTCTCCAATAGAAGCCATAGCAGTAAAACGGGAAAAAAACCCAGGAAAGCTGGCCAACATATAAAACACTTCTAAAAAATGGAGATTACCAAATAAAATTTAAAAACTTTGAGGAAATAAGAGAACACATCTCAGACTGGTTTCAATACCATCAGTTATTTGAAAAATTTAAATCTGACAAACAAAAGGGGTTCTCAACAGAAATTTCCCGATTCGAATCTGATCTGGTAAATTCTAAAAGAAAAACTCTTTCCAAAACTTATCGACTCCTCCTTGACTGGACAGTCAAGGAGGAGGAGGTAACAGTGGCAATGGTGAGGTGGTCCCAGAATTTTGGCCATTCAATAACCATGGCACAATGGGAAAATTTATGGAAGATCAATTGGAAATTCACAAATTGTTACACGATTAGAGAGAACTTTCAAAAAATGCAACATCGATGGTATTCTAACACCATGGAAACTTTCAAAAATGTATAAAAATGTGTCAAGTAATTGTTGGCAATGCGGGGACTCAGGAACATTCTACCATATGTGGTGGATATGTAGGAAAATACAGGTATTCTGGGAGAGCATACACGCAGAACTGCAAAAAATGATAAAGATCTCTTTCAATAAAAAAACAGAGGCCTACCTCCTGGGAATAACAGATTTAGATATTCCACAAAAGAGGAAGGGTATCTTTTTATATGTGACAGCAGCAGCAAGAGTTTTGATCGCAGCAAAATGGAAGAGTAATGAAATCCCCTCTATACAAGATTGGATTCAAAAGCTGACAGAATATGCCGAATTAGATGGTTTATCAGAAAAAATAAAGAATAAATCAAAACAGGAATTTGTTTCAAAATGGAAGGTTTTCAAAGAATATCTGAAAAATAAATATAGTAGTTTAAATTCTGTTGCAGCATTCGAGTAATAGTTGCAAGGTAGATATAAGAAATTATATTTACCGTATTTTTCGCCCCATAGGACGCACCGGCCCATAGGACGCATCAAGTTTTTTTTGGGGGGGGGGAAATAAAGGGGGAAAAAATATTTTTCCCCCAGGCGCTTGTGGGGCCGGCAGCAGGGAGAAGCGCTCTTCTCCCCGCTGCCCGCCTTCAGATCAGGTCCGGGGACAGCGGGATGACGCGCTGCGCCTCCCCGCTGTCCCCGGAGCTTGCGGGGCTGGCGGCGGGGTCTCCCCGCTGTCAGCCTCCAAACCACTTCGGGAGACAGCAGGATGGCGGCGTTCCGCCTCCCTCTGTCCCCCGATCTTGTGGGGCTGGCGCTGGGGCTCTCCTGAAGTCTGGAGAGCGAGAGGGGTCGGCGCGCACCGACCCCTCTCGCTCTCCAGGCTTCAGCGAAAGCCTGCATTCGCCCCATAGGACGCACACACATTTCCCCTTCATTTTTGGAGGGGAAAAAGTGCATCCTATAGGGCAAAAAATACGGTATTAAGAATAAGTTTAATTATGATAAAAGTGTGTATTGGCAATAAGTAATATGAATTTGAAATATGGAATAGAAGGGAGGTTGGTTCTTTAGTGTTAAGACCAATAGATGTTTTATTATTTGCTAAGAAAATTATGTGTCTATGGTTATTCTTGTGCGTAATTTGGTACTTGTGTTCTTTTTCTTTTTTCTTGTTGTACCAATAAACTTTATTAAAAAAGAAAAGAAATGAAAAGAAGTAGAAATGTGAGAAGCAGAAGAAATACCACCAGAAACCCCCGATATGAGGGGAAAAGTAAATTGCGCAGAAACCCCAAAGCCAGTTAAACCTTAGTTTTGCATGGTGTGGGGGTGATTTCGCTTTTGCGTGGCTATTCCCTCCCCCCACACACAGGTGGAATAAATAAAGACAACGGACACAGCGTTTTAGGTTAATGGGCGAAAATGGCCACAACGTTATTGATTACAGGAAATGAAGGGTATTGGCTTTAGGCATTGGCCCCTAACCGACTATCCGGTCTGACCGGGAAGGGTTAAACACCAACAGGGGGAGCCACCCGAGATGCGTATCCCTAGGCGCTCCCCGAGGGGTTACCGCTCGGGGGCGCGCTTTAGGCCCTAGCCTCCGTAGGTTTCGGACGAGGCGTCGCCCCTCGGAGTCCTTTAACGAACTACCCTTCAAGCATTGGGGGAGGTGATGGCGTTCCTCCCCCCCAACCTCATCTGCATGACAATACCCCGGCCAATGCCTACCGCCAAAACCGAGGGAGTTGTGACGATTTGCTACGAGGTAGGCGAAAAAACCAAGTGGCTCACAAAACCAGCCAATTAGCCAAATGGAAAAACTCCTACCAGGCCCCTTGCGGCGACCAGCCAAAGCCCATAGCAAGGTCAGTGGCAAAACCTAGAGGGCGGGTGGGTGGGAAACCGCGTCGTCTCCAGGGTGAAAAGGGGCAAGCCGAGGGCTGCCCCGACCTTAAGTGGCCTTTCTAAGGCCCGCCCCTGCCGCCAGCCGATTGGCTGGCGCCACAGGGGATGCTACTTGGGGGAATCCCTGTCTCCCGCGAGGCTGGCGCCAGCCTCGCGAGAGCGAGTGTGGGCGGGGTCGTGATCCCGCAACCCCCCCTCCTCCTGACGATCGGAAGGGGCATTGCGTGGCTATTCCCTCCCCCCCCCACAGGTGGAATAAATAAAGACAACGGACACAGCGTTTTAGGTTAATGGGCGAAAATGGCCACAACTTTATTGATTACAGGAAATGAAGGGTATTGGCTTTAGGCATTGGCCCCTAACCGACTATCCGGTCTGACCGGGAAGGGTTAAACACCAACAGGGGGAGCCACCTGAGATGCGTATCCCTAGGCGCTCCCCGAGGGGTTACCGCTCGGGGGCGCGCTTTAGGCCCTAGCCTCCGTAGGTTTCGGACGAGGCGTCGCCCCTCGGAGTCCTTTAACAAACTACCCTTCAAGCATTGGGGGAGGTGATGGCGTTCCTCCCCCCCCAACCTCATCTGCATGACAATACCCCGGCCAATGCCTACCGCCACTGAGCCTCAAGCCGGCTCGCCGCCAATACCCTCAGACCTGTAACCAATCCCTAACACCTTGAAAAATATCAGCCAACCAAATATCATTTCCCGCATCAGATAGATGCACGCCATCCCAGCGATAAAGCATTTCCTTGTCAAACCGTATGCATGGGTGCTGAATGACCCAACCGCCCCATGCGGCCACTCTACGTGCCACCGTGCGCTCCACAATCCTTCTAGCTTTATTCACAGCCACGGGTTTCTCTGCATCCCGCCAACATCACCTTTCCAGCAAAGATGACCAAATTATTGTAATGTTTTCATAGGATGCCCTCAACAATTCCAAGTCATTGATAATGTTCCACATCAAGTTCACCCCTTTCCTATACGCCAAGTCGTTCTCGCCCAGCTGGACGACCAAGGCACTGGGTGGGCCCTCGGCAGCTATTTTTTTGGATACAACTGGGAAAAACTCTTCCCAACGCATACCCCTCCTAGTGATCCATGATAGTTTGACCCAGCTGGGTAGCCGTAGCTCTTTAACCCAGCCCCTTTGTTCGGCGCGCCGCTTTGCCCAATATACGATGCTGTGGCCGAGGATCCACAGTCGAACCACACCAGTACCTGAAAAGAGAGAATCGGAGAACCGGATCAGGAGGAGTGCCCGGGGGGAAAGCTGAGGGGAATTTAGAAGGTCTACCGTATATAACCCTGGAATGCGTTGGATTTCCAGTGCCCCATGTCCATAATTCTTTCAGCCGGTAAGCCCATATGGGCGGCGGTGGTCGCTGCCCCAATGCGAAAGGAGTGCGCGGCGTACTCCTCTTGGGGAAGCCTGATGGCGGCAATTGCTTTGCGCATGACCCTCGTGAACTGCTGCTTTGAGAGGGAGGAACCGTCGGAATGCAAGAAAAAGGGGCCACTAGATTCTGGTCTTACACACAGGTATTTTCTAGCATCCTTTACAGGGCAAGGGCCCGCCTTTTGAGTCACCTGGAGGCGAACCAAGGCTCCCTTGCCAAGCTGATCAGTCTTCGAACTACGGATTCTTAACATTACATGCGCACTGCCCACAGTTACGTCCTCAAGTAGTAGCCCCCTGGACGCTGCGCGGTCCTCACAAACCACTTCGCCTATGCGTAGGGCGCCAAAAAATGCGAAAGAAAACGCTGCTGAAAATAATCTGGCTTCATATCTTGACCAACACAGGGCCCTCAGCTTCCTACGGATTTGGGTGAGTATATCTAAAGTTATTGGCCTTCTCCTGTCCCGGCCGTGAGGCCTGGACCTGCGCCAGCCCTCAAGCATCTTACACACAACGAAATGCGAACAGGGATCCACAGAAAATAAAGTTTTAGAAAAGAAGGATATAGCTGCTGAATGAATATTGAGGGTTTTGGGGGCCCGGCCAAGATCTCTAAGGTGGACCAAGTACTCTATGACTTCAGACTTGGACGGTGGCCTGCCTGGCTTGGACCGTCCCTTTTTGATGCGGAAGGATGTGAAGTCTAGCCACGCCTTATTATACGATCTCAGGGTAGAAGGCGCTAGCGCAGACAATACTCCTTTATTGCTTCTCGTTGCCAATATTCCAGAGGTGCTCCGGGAATGGTTGCGGCTGCTGCTGCGCATCCAGCGCCAATGAGCGAAAGCGTTCCATGTGGAAACGAGATAGAGCATCCACGATGTTATTATCAATACCAGGGACGAACTTGGCTGAAGCGTGAAGGTTCAACCGCAGGCAGGAGAGGACAAAGTACCGTAAAAGGGACGCTACTCTGGGTGAGCGTGACGATTGTTTATTCAAAACTGACACGACCGCTAGATTGTCCGTCCAGAAACAGACCCTATGGTTCTTGAACTGGTCTTCCCATAAGTGAATTGCAACCACGATGGGAAAGAATTCTAAGAATGTCAAGTCACGTAGTATTGGTTTACCTTGCCAGGAGGGAGGCCAGTGCTGGGCACACCACTGGCCCCTGAAGTAGACCCCAAAACCTAAGGACCCGGCCGCATCCGAATGTACTTGGAAATCAGACTGCAGCACCAAACTATCCTGCCAAAGCGATATGCCGTTGAAACCATCCAGGAATTGCAACCAAACAAGGAGGTCCGCCTTTACTGCCTTGGATAAGCGTACCCTATGATGGGGTGACCGTAAGCCCGTGGACAGCTTTGCTAGGCGGCCACAGAACGGACGACCGGGGGAAATTACACGGCAGGCGAAGTTGAGGTGCCCCAGGAGGGATTGAATTTGCCTCAAGGTGACCTTCTTTAGGGGCAGTATTTGGCCGATAAGCTCTCTTAAGGCAACCAATTTTTTAGCCGGTAATCGCGAGGTTTGGGCAACGGTGTCAAGTTCAATGCCCAGGTAGGTCATGGTAGTGACCGGGCCCTCGGTCTTCTCGCTTGCCAGAGGGACACCCAGTTCCCTAGCTAAGGACTCGAAGGCCAGGAGGAGGGACCTGCACTCCCCAGCGTCACTTGCCACCAAAATAAAATCATCGAGATAATGACCCACCCCCAGAGAGCCAGTTCTAAACTTTAGGGCCCATTCCAAGAATGTGCTGAAGGTCTCGAACGCAGCACAGGCAACAGAACAACCCATGGGCATAGCTTTGTCAATGAAGTAAGCTCCCTGGAATTTGAAACCCAACCAGCGGTAGTCTTCCGGATGAACCGGGAGTAGGCAAAATGCTGACTCGATGTCGCATTTTGCCAAAAAGGCGCCCCTGCCAAAGCTCCGCACCAACCGCACAGCTTGATCGAAAGACGAATACTTCACCGTGCACATCTCTTGGGGAATGGCGTCATTAACCGAGGATCCTTTGGGATAGGACAGGTTGTGTATCATTCTAAATTCACCGGGGGCCTTCTTTGGGACAATACCAAGGGGGGAGATATGAAGCCCTTCGATAGGCGGAGTTGCGAATGGACCGGCCACCCTGCCGGCTGTAATCTCCTTCTGTATCTTTTTAAACGCGATGTCGGGCCTTTCTAATACTGATTTCTGGTTAGGGGGGCAACTGGAATTGGGTGTGAAGGCAACCGGAATTCTAAAACCTTCAGAAAACCCTTCATCCAGTAGGTGGGCTGCACGTCTATTTGGATAGAACTTTAACAATGCTCTCAAGGGCTCCAATTTTATCGGAGAGCACGCAAGGCCTAGGGAGATGTTAGTAACGAGCCCCAGTTGGCCCTTGGGAGGGGGCTGCAGGTCCGGCGGGGCCACCCCTGTTTCCCCGGGAGAGGTGACCCCTGCCTCCCCGAAAGGGCTGCTGCCTCCCTTTGAAGCAGTTGACTGCTGGGTGGCTGCCTAGGCACCTATCGCATTCATGCAAGTACTTACAAGTAACGCGCTGACAGGTACCCTTGTTGAAGTCCCAGCACTGCTTACGGCGTTGGGTCTCCACCTTACCAGATTTTGGCTGTTGAGCGGCTTTCTTCTCAATATTGGGCCCCACATGTTCAAACCAGCAATTGTTGTCCTTTTGGTCCCAGCGCGTTGAAGACAGCAGCGAGGCATTCCTCCGAAAGTCTTCATCATACGCCAAAGCAGCTTCATCTCCTGCCATCTCCCGTGCCCTCCTGACGTGTGCCAGGTAGGACACGAGGTGCGCGCCCCTCTTGGGATAGCAACTTGACACCACAGCCATAAACACTTGATAGCCATTAAGCCAATTCTCGAACGTTCGCTCTACCCGGGGTACCCTGTACCTCCTTTTCCCATAGTACTTAATTTTTTCCCCTTTTCCCTTGACCTGAGCTGGGGGCAGCAAGGAAAACATATCTACATAATTGCCATTCAATATCTTATTCCTCTTCCTCTTAGAGAGGTGGTTCCCCAGAATAAAGTCAGTGGCAGCGTTGGTTGAGACTTTAACGTCTGGAACCAGAGCCCCATCCTTCCAATCAAGCGTGCCGTTAAATGTCTTCCTGTGTGAGTTTGCCCTCCGCTCATGCACCCACGGGGGTGCTCCAGTGTCCTCCCCCTCCCCCCAATATGCCTCCATTGGGGCGTCACTATCCCCATCTGATGAAGAGGTACCTGTTTCCTCCTCGGAGTCCGAAGTGTCCCTCTTCTTGCTTTTCTTCGACCGGTGTTTCTTCTTCGCCTTCCGCTTTCCGCCCTGTGGAGCGTCGTCACGGGGGGCCGGGTCGCTGGCAGCGGCCACCTGCTGAGGGGGCAGCTCCTCCTCAGAAGATGACTCCTCCGATGTGCTTGGTTGCCTAGGGTTATCCTGGAAAACACTGGGAACATCAATCACCTCCTGGCGCGGGGCTGATGTAGAGGCCACCGCCGGCCTGGCCTTTTGTCCGCTCGCCCTAGGTTTTTTAGCTGGTGCCTTGCCTTTCAGTGGACCTGACTTAGATTTTTGAGTTCTAGCAGCTTGTAGGCGCGTCCGTGGCCTGCTGGGGGCCTGCTCAACCACGTTAGCTGCACTAGTGGAGGGACCATCCTGACCCTGCTGACTGGGGGGGGGGTGTCTGGTATGCAATCTTGTGACACCTCGACAATGTTCGGAGAGGGAGTGATAGGTGCCCTGCACTGCGCGTAGAATGATTGCAGCGCGGAAAAAAGCTGGGCCAAGGCCTGAGGGTTACAAGGGCCTGTTGGCATTAGGGCGTTGCCACGCTGAGATTGTTGGGGGTTGCTGCTGCCCTCCATGACCAAGCTGAAAGCAGTGCCTCGGGGGGGGGGGGCGCAAGTCAAGTCAAGTTAGTAAGCAAATCGAGTGTCTATTTATTTATTTATTGTTTACCTATTTGTTTATTTATATGTTTGCTTGTTTTTTAATTTACTTTTAATTATTTTATTATTATTATTATTTATTTATTATTTATTTATTTATACTTGTTTTTCTATTTATTTATTTATGTATATATATATATGTGATTACTTATTTATAATTATTTATGTAACTGGGGCTATATCACTATCAGTCTAACCTGCTAAATGAATTTCCAGGCAGAGGCGGCCTGGATAAGCAACGAAACACAGCAGGAATTGCGGTCAATGGGGTCAGGTAGCCCTTGTCAACCAAGCAAGATATTCTGTATTAATATATTAGCAACCAGTACAATTGACAACCACTTTGGGAATAGCCTTATAAACCACCAAATGTCCTTTTAAATACAACGCGTAAGGCTATCAAATACTAAATCAGCTCAAATTAATTTAGCGCCAACCACCAAATAATTATAAATAATTGTAAATGCTGGGAAAGCGGCTGGAAAAACCGGCTAGGTTATAGCCTATACAACCTCAAATATAATTCAGTACCAGCTAAATCACTATGACTGTGAATGCTTTCCTCAAACCAGGCTAGGTAGCAGATCTAGTTTAAAAAGGCCGCCACCAGGCCACGTGGGTGGAGGCAAATTAAATTAAATTAAAGAGGGACTTCTCAGCCAGGTAAGAAGGGAAGCACTAAGCCTCTATGCGCTCCCAACTAGAGATGCCTCTACTAAAATGGCCGCTTCTAAAGCCACGTGGTTCAATCAAAATGGCGACCGTTGGCTAGGCAACCAGGACGCTGCAATCTGCAACAGTCGCTGCAAAAGCCCCCCGCGTACCCGCAAAAGGACTCTCCGGCCCTGAGGCTTCGTGGCCGCTACCCCTCACCACGCTCCCCAATAGCCTCCCGTTCCCCCTTGTAACCTTCAGTGAGCGCTGCAGCTGCTCACTATGGCGATCCGTCCAGGGAGGGTCAAACAAAGCGGCGCGGCACCAGCGATGTGCCGATGGCTCGTGGGGAAGATGCGGACAGTGGCGCTTCGGCGGCGTGGCTCGTAAGCCTTGAGCGCGGTGGCTGCTCGCACCCGAGAGACCAGCACGGAGGTAGATTCAGGCAGGGGCGCGTCGCTCCGATCCGCTGCCGGAGGATCAGCTGATGGGCGGCCGCTTGCTGGCAGGCTGCTGAGAGGCTGAAGGCGCTCCCTTTCGCTGCCGCAGCTCAGCTGATGAGCGGCCGCTTGCTGGCGAGCTGCTGATCGGCTGCCGGCACGACGATCCCGGGCGCAGCTGACGAGCGGTAGCTGGCGATCCGAAGCTCAGCTGATGAGCGGCCGCTTGCTTGCGAGCTGCTGGGATGCTGCCGGCACGGCGATCTAGTGCACAGCTGAAGAGCGGTAAATCCGATCAGCTGATGAGCGCTGCCGGCGCGGCGATCCGAGCGCTGAAATCCAAACCACGAGGAGCGGCAAGTCTGGAAGACGACGAACCTCACGGCGACCCAGCAAACCGCGTCGTCTCCAGGGTGAAAAGGGGCAAGCCAAGGGCTGCCCCGACCTTAAGTGGCCTTTCTAAGGCCCGCCCCTGCCGCCAGCCGATTGGCTGGCGCCACAGGGGATGCTAATTGGGGGAATCCCTGCCTCCCGCGAGGCTGGCGCCAGCCTCGCGAGAGCGAGTGTGGGCGGGGTCGTGATCCCGCAACCCCCCCTTCTCCTGACGATCGGAAGGGGCATTCCCTGAGATGTTTACTGTGTGGGTTTCTTGTGGTTCTATTCCATTGGTTTTCTCATCTTTGGTGGATGTGGTTTGTTTCTGTTGTTTCTGGTTCGTTTTTGGGCTTATGTTGAATTTGTTTCTTTTAGGGCGGTTTTCGTTTCATGGATTCTTTTATATAAATTACGATTGTGAGATATACTTGGGGTCCTGTATGTATTTCATGCTCTTTATTGCCCCCCCCCAACAACCTCAGGCTTTTATATACAATGAGTCCCGTCTGACTGGCTAATTCTGGTTTTTTTTAAAAAATATATTTTTTATTGGTTTTACAAAAAATTTTATAGACAATACAAACAAATAAAGAAACAAACAAACATGTATAATTTCATATCCTTTTTTTTCATAAACCTCACTTCTCTGACTCCCCCAAACCTCCCCTTTCTACATCCCAATTTCCAAAATTATTTCAGCAAATCCTAAACTTAGTTTTATCAAATTTGTCCCTTATTTATTCTTTTCTTTTACTTAATCTTTTGTCGCTGTAATCTCATTTTCTTTCTAAAAACCTCAACATTTTAGCATTCATCAATTTTGTAATATTTCTTGAGATAAATTTTAAATTTCTTCCAATCTTCATCCGCCGTCTCTTTCCCCTGATCACGGATTCTGCCGGTCATTTCAGCCAATGTCATATAGTCTATCACCTTCATCTGCCATTCTTCCAGGGTGGGTAGATCTTGAGTCTTCCAATGCTTTGCAATGAGTATTCTTGCTGCTGTAGTAGCATACATAAAAAAGTTCTGTCTTTCTTTGACACCAATTGGCCGACAATGCCCAAGAGAAAGGCCTCTGGTTTCTTAGGGAAAGCTGACTGGCTAATTCTGCTTCCCTCCTGGCGCCTGAATGGCCGGGAGGAAAAGACCAATCAGTTGTTGCATTCTAGGATCCTACTTGCCTATTTTTCTAGGATCCAAGGTTAGTACATAACAGATTGCTTCATTTCTAGGTTTTTGGGGGTTTGCACCTTTGAGTATATTAATTTTTATGAGATCTGATAATCCCCCCAAGAAAGGAAAACCACCAGAAATGAAGCAAAACCACCAGAAATGTCTAATGACCATTCCAACAATGAAGTCAACCACTAAAAACACAAGAACCTATTGAAAAGAAGCAGAAGAAACATGTAAAAGCAACATCAATGGAAACTGACAAAGAAGCCAACCAACCCCAAGCAAAGCAGATTCACCAGAAACCCCCAAAGCATTCAAAAGTATTACCACCAGAATGCAAAAACAAGAAAACTTCTCAAAGGAAGCAATAAAGCAAAAGTCCAAAAAACAAGCCAAACCAATGGAAAAGAAATGAAGCCAGCCGCAAATGAAGCACATTCACCAGAAACCCAAGACTAAGTGAAAACTACCGTATTTTTGGCCCTATAGGACGCACTTTTTCCCTTTCAAAAATGAAGGGGAAATGCGTGTGCGTCCTCTGGGGCGAATGCAGGCTTTCGCTGAAGCCTGGAGAGCGAGAGGGACAAACTGGCCGCCACAGGAGACAGGAAAGTGTTTTCTCCTCGTGTATCTTGTCGTGCCAGAAATGGGGTGGCCATGTTACACGGAAACCAAATTCCCTGCTGGGTCTGAGCCCACCCAGGGGCAGCAGCCTGTGCAGCACTAAAATCCAGCACCCTCTGCTTTGAGCATGTCCTGCTTTACAACGTCACAGAATGATAGCATTGTAGAGCTGGATGGCACACCCAGGGTCATCTACCCTGCAGGTGGGTGCTGGGAGTCAAGGAACGGCTCCAGATCCCACCAGCCCTTGTCCTTTCCTAGGAGCTGGCCCCACCAGGTGGGCGTGGCGGGGTGGCTCCTTGGAACAAGGTCTGCTTGACGACCACACCCTGGGCACACCGGAGGGTGAGTGGTGCCTTGCGGCAGGTTGGACTGGGTGACCCCCAGGGTTTCCAATCCAGAAGAAGATCTAACTGGAACACATCTCTTCCCTTCCCCATGGCACTACATGGTTGCCGACACCAGCACTGGCTCTCTGGTGTCAGGTCAAGCAGCGGCACTGCGGATGGGGATATACCCGCTGCTTGGGGGCACCCAATGCATCGGCTTCTGGTACTACCTGAGCTCAGGGTGGGCTGGACGGCCCACAGAGTTCCCTCTTGCCTCCAAGCTAGAGGACCCCAGTGACTTCCACCGCCCCAAGTCCTTCATCCATTCAGCTGAGAGTCCCAAATGCATTGCTGTGCTGGTGGCCCCAATCCGAAAGGAGTTGGCCGCGAATTCAGCTGGGGGTAAACCACAGGCAGCAATCGCCCTTCGCATAGCGCGCATGAACTGATGCCATGCAAGGTAGGAGTCATCCAAATGTATGAGGAATGGGCCTGAGACGGTTGGTCTCACGTACATGAAATGTCTAGTACTCTTTACTGGGCATGGCCCATTGTGACTAGTTGCTCGGAGCCGAATAAGGGCCCCCTTTCCCTGCTGATCAGTTTTGGAACATCGGACATGCAGGACTAAATTGGATCTGGACAAGGTCAGGTCTCTCAAACTTCCCCAAGCAGCGGAATCTTGTTGGCCCTCACAAACCACTTCGCCAATGCGCAGAGCGCCAAAGGAGGCAATGGTGTAGCCTTATTAGACTTTACTGATTGGTGGGCTCTGCGTTGCTCCCGGACAGGAGGAAGGAAGTCAAATGACACCAAGGTTGGTTCAAAGAAAGAGTTTATTCTGCTCTCCAGATAGCAGAAGGCACTTGTGTGGTGAGCCCACAGCAAGTCCAAAGAAATGAGAAATTTCATGCAGTATATATATCCTCCAGGCACCCTCTCCCTCCTTCCCCAGGAATCCAACCACATCAGCCTATACACGCAGGTTGACATCACATGTGTTCCTGCTCTGGTATTCTTAACCATAAAAGGATATTCGTTCCTGTACTTCTGACCATAAAAGGGTATTCCTGTTCCTACTCTTATCTTGGAGCAAGAGGTCACCAACTCCAAGAACACACTCTGGCACTGTTCCCGGACTAGGTCTATGCGTCAGGACGTAAGATAAGACCTAGACATTGTTGGGATACTGCCAGGGAGAAAAAGGCCATGATGACCCCACGTCGATTCCGGACGATCCATCGATCTCCCGTAGACATGCAGTATAATTCAATTAGTGAAACGAGCTCCAGAAATAGCTTGCCACATTCCAGAGCTGGTGCACGCTCTATCAGCAGAATTTGCACAGCGAAAGATGCACGCAGGAGAGCATTATTTACTTTATTCAGTGTTGGTCAGAACAAAGAAAACATGACTGCCTGTGTTGATGTCTCGGGCACATAGAGAGAAACGAAAGCAATAGACAAACAGAAACTTCCTGTGAGCAGGAAATACATAGGCTGTGACTCACAACAGCCTGTCCCCTTTTTAAGGTGGAACGGAAATATCCTAACACCCTCCCCCTTTCCGTGTAACCTGTAGTACCTGTGGTTCAACCCAACTGCAACCTCTGTACATAAACCTTAGGTTGTTCTCTGTTAACAACCTTAGACAACAGATCAGCAGAAATTTCATTTCCTGGCATGTAGGACACCTAAAGGAGTCCTTTCTGAATACACTCTCTTGCACGATGTAGCTTAATCTGCAAGTACCATATTTTTTGCTCTATAGGACGCACTTTTTCCCCTTCAAAAATGAAGGGGAAATGTGTGTGCATCCTATGGAGCGAAGACGCCATAGCCCCGCGACCCTCTCCCGGCTGGAGAGGTGATGCGCGGCTATGGCAGGAACCTCTACAGCCCCGTGTCACCTCTCCAGCCGGGAGAGCACGCGCGGGCGGGGCTAAAGAAGCACCCCGCGACCCCCTCCCGGCTGGAGAGGTGACACGCGGCTATGGCAGGAGCCTCTATAGCCACGCGTCACCTCTCCAGCCGGGAGAGCACGCGCGGGACTAAAGCAGCCCCCCGTGACCCTCTCCCGGCTGGAGAGGTGACGCGCAGCTATGGCAGGAGCCTCTATAGCCGCGCGTCAACTCTGCAGCCGGGAGAGCACTCGCAGGGCTAAAGAAGCCATAGCCCTGCGACCCTCTCCCGGCTGGAGAGGTGACGCGCGGCTATGACAGGAGCCTCTCCCTGCGCCTTTCCGTTGCTCCCTGACCTGCTCTTTGGGACTGGTGGTGGGCTTCCCCGCGCCAGCCCCAAAGAGCAGGTCAAAAGGAACCTGAAGCCTGGAGAGCGAGAGGGGTCAGTGCACACCGACCCCTCTCGCTCTCCAGGCTTCCAAGGTAGCCGCCTGAACGCACCTTAAATGGCACCTTGTTTTAGAGTGGGAAAACAAGAGGGGGAAAGTTCTCCCCCTCTCTGTGCAGCGCCTCCTGCCGCTTCACTGAAGGGGCGCTGGGCAGAGAGGGGGAGAATTTTTTTTTCTTGTTCTCCCCCCTCTAAAACAAAGTGCGTCCTATTGTCCGGTGTGTCCTATGGTGAGAAAAATACGGTACTTGGTTCTTTGCTTGCAACTCTGAGTTCACCAAAACCAAACAGGATCTATTGTCTTGATACACTTGTATAGGACATTTCACAGAAACTCTGATGTCCTTAAACAGTTGCATCAACCATTCACAATCCATGAGTGAAAATGACAGAGCATTGAGTTCTGCTTCACAGGAACTTAGGCTCACTGTTGTCTGCTGCTTGCACAGCCAGTCAAACAGACAGTGGTTGTACATGTAGCATACTCCAGAAGTGCTTGTACCATCTGTGGTGTCACTTCCAAAACTAGCATCTGCAAAGATTTCAAGACCTCCAGTCTTCTGACTGGTGAACCTCAGCCTGTAGTGCAAAGTCCCTTTCAAATAGCAGGCTATGCGTTTCAGAGCTTTCCAATCCTGAACAGTAGGATTGTTGGCATGTCTGCTAAGCAGGTTACAGCTTACAGCTATGTCAGGTCTTGAACATCTAGCAATGAAATTCAGCTTGCCTAGAATGCATCTGTACAGCGTAGTGTCAGAAAACACTTCAGCAGTACTATCTACCTGGTAACCTGTCACCATCGGTGTGCCTGCTGGGTTTGCATCAACCAAATTCAACCTAGTTAATACATCAGCAATTTTCTGTGTTTGGTGTACCAGAAAATTACCTGCTTGGTCCCTCTCCACCTGCAGAGAAAGATAGTTGGATACCTCACCAAGATCCTTCATGTCAAAGTGCTCCTTCAGCTGAGCTAGGGTGCTTTGGTACAAAGCCTGATTCTTCCAAAACATCAGAAGATCATCAACAAAACATAAACAATACAGTTTGTTTTGCCCCTCCTCCTTGACAAACACACATGGATCAGCTTTGCCCTGGTGAAAACCTAGAGAAAGCAATGTCTCAGTGAGTTTTGTGTTCCAACACCTGGCACTCTGCTTGAGACCATATAAGGATTTCCGAAGTTTACAGACCATTCCCTTCTGTATCTGCATCCTGTCAGGTGGAAGCATAAACAGCTCCTCCCCCAAAACCCCGTACAAAAAAGCTGTATTAATGTCGTGATGGGAAACATGCAGTTTCTCCTCTGCAGCAATCTTGACATTAGCCGAATGCTCTCATACGTGACGGTGGGTGAGTAGGTCTCGTGGTAATCCTGTCCTGGTACCTGTGAAAAACCTCTGGCGACCAGTCTGGCTTTGTGTCTGACAACCTTGCCATTCTGGTCTGTCTTGGCCTTGAAGACCCATTTGCTGCCAACCAGTCTCATTCCTGGGACTACTGGTACCAGCTCCCAAGTTTGGTTCCTGTTCAAGGAATCAACTTCAGCCTTCATGGCATTAAGCCAAGGCTCAGCATCTTTAGAGGTTAACTCCTGAACCTCTTTGAAGCTTGAAGGTTCCCACACCTTCTCTGAGCTACTAAGAACAGCAGTTGCTATCTTAGCAAACTCATCAGCAAATCTCTTTGGAGCTTTGCCTTTCGTGGCCCTTTCAGATCTGCGTACTAGACGCAAGTCTTCTGCACTCACCTCCTCCTCCTTAGGAGAAAAGTGACCAATGGTGAACAGTGGTTCTTCCAGTTCATTGTCAGATGCATCAGACTGAGGCCTTTGCGCTCTTGTAGTCTGCTGTGTCATCACTGTCGCTGACATCAGCAGCAGCGCTGCCCACTGAGCTGGAATCCGAACTCTGATCATCATCATCATCCTCAGCTTCCTCTTCTACCTCAACATTATCTGCTTTTTTCACATCACCTTCATCTTCCTCTGGGTAACTCTGGAAAATTCCCACATTTCCCCCCCCCACTTAGGATTGTACGCAACACTCTTTGTGAACTTAATGGACTTAGAATCAGTCATCCATACCCTGTATGCACCTTTTTCTTACCCCATAAACAAACCATGTGCCCCACGCTTCCCAAGCTTGTTGCTCTGTGGGGTGTGTACCCACATGTCAGAACCAAAGATTCTCATGTGCTTGACGTAAGGTTTCTTACCAAACATCTTTTCATAGGGAGTACAACCAATAGGTGATGACAGTCTCCTGTTATAGGAATAAACCAACGTTGATAAAGCCTCCCCCCAATACTTCCCAGGGAGATTGGCATCATGCAACAAGGTTTTTAGGCCTTGAAGCAATGTCTGGTTTGCTCGCTCCGCAAGTCCATTCATCCATGGCGATCTAAACATTTACAAGTCATGCTGTATTCCCTTCTCAGTCAGGAAAGCTTCAAACTGCTGAGAAGTGAATTCCCCGCCCTGATCAGTAAAGAGACAGCCAATACGTTTACTGTGAACATTCTCCAACCAAGCACAGAATGCCTTGAACCTAGGAAACGCTTCCGATTTCTGCTGCAGCATAAACACATGAATGTACCTGGAAAAAGAATCAATTAGAACCATGAAGTACCTTGCTCCACCCAAAGAGGGCGCAAGTGGACCAACCAGGTCTGCGTGGACTAGCTGGTAGGGTTTGGAAGCCTGCCTGCTAGACTCCTTGCCTTTTGGAGCAACCTTCACCTTGTTCTCTGCACAAGATACACATTTCATGTGATACTTACAGGGCTTGATGTTCAAACCCTGAACCAACTCCGGCATCTTGGCCAGTGCCTGCCAAGACATGTGAGCAAACCTTCTGTGTGCCTTGTGAATGCATCCTGCATGAAGAACTTTGTTAGTTTGTGCAACACAACAAGAATCAACATTTGACACAGCAGCACCATTGTCATCATAAGTTATACAGAATAAGCCATCCATAAACTTTGCATGCAAAATGTCCTATTTGCCTTTCCTGATGACACAGATGCTCCTCTTGAAGGAAATCTCAAAGCCACACCCAGTCAGCTGTGGGACACTGAGCAAATTGTCTGCAGCACCTGGAACATAAAGTACATCTTTGATGGTAGTGTGCAGACTTGCAAGTCTCACAGTCCCTTCTCCTGCGATTCACAACGTCTTTCCATCAGCCTGGTGGATCTCTCAGTCTTGAGGTGTGAAGGAGATAAACAGATGCTTATCTTTTGCCAGATGGTGGGTGCATCCCAAATCAACAATAAATCTGGCTTTGGCCTTTGGAGCAGCTTTTACAGCAAGCAAAACCTTGTTTTCCACCGGCGTGGGCTTTTGCTGCTTGCCCCCCTGCTCCTGGCCATCAAACAGGCATCTGTCTCTGTTTACTTCTGGCCTTCTGGCCTCTGCAAAGACGATGACCTTGGCTCTCATGGGAATCAGAGCTCTCAGCTGCCGACTCCTTGGCTCCCCCTGGAGGCTGGAATGCTGCCTGGGATGACATCACAGTCAGCTCCCCCTGCAGCTTGCAACCGGTGCCCTCAGCATCCCTGCATTCACTCGCATTCTGGGAAACAGCCAGGACCTCCGATGCAGTCAAACTCTGGGCTGGGATGACCGGCAGATGAGCTACTTTCAAAGCATTCCACATCTGACGTGCTGTCGTATTGCCAGCTAGCGTAGCAATTTCCTCCAGAGAGACGGACAAGACAATTACGTCTATGGCCCTTGAATCTTGGGCCCTCCATCTATCTGTCAGAGGAACTAGTGGGGCTTCACACACAGTATGCCACACTCCAAACTGAAGAAGTAGACTCTCACAGCAACTTGCCCAAGTCTCATAATTGTGCCTGTAACTTTGGGCACTCAGTGCCTTCAGAGGCTTGGAAAAACTCCATTCCAGGCTTTTACTTGAGCCGTGAGCCTTTATGCCTTCAAAAACTTCTTATCTCGGCAGCTCATAAATCACGAAGCGCGGCTCCCAGGTCAATTAAGCCAGCCGGACATCAAAGTCACTCTGCCTCGGCAATTTTTCCACATAACTCACAGCAGTCTGTCGCAGTCTTACTCTCCTGTAAGTGCTGTGAATCTGGGACCATAACCTGTTGTTGGGATACTGCCAGGGAGACAAAGGCCATCATGACCCCACGTTGATTCCGGACGATCCATCGATCTCCCGTAGACACGCAGTATCATTCAATTAGCAACACGAGCTCCAGAAATAGCTTGCCACATTCCAGAGCTGGTGCACGCTCTATCAGCAGAATTTGCACAGCGAAAGATGCACGCAGGAGAGCATTATTTACAACTTTATTCAGCATTGGTCAGAACAAAGAAAACATGACTGCCTGCATTGATGTCTCGGGCACATAGAGAGAAACGAAAGCAATAGACAAACAGAAACTTCCTGTGAGCAGGAAATACGTAGGTTGTGACTCACAACAGCCTGTCCCCTTTTTAAGGTGGAACGGAAATATCCTAACAGACATGTCATCCCTACTCCACTAGAACAGCCAAGGTCATCCTTGCCGTCACAAACTGATAAAGGAGAGGGCTCTGAGCACTTGTTTATACAGCTGGGTTTTGGCTCAAGAGCTCAAGTTAAAGCATTCTAGAAATGCTCCCTTGGAAACAGAAAAAAGTGGATTTTGGGTCCCTGCACAGAAACCCATTCCTTCAATGGCGTATGCAGCCGAAAAATAACCGGGCCTTGTACATGGACCAACAGATACTTCTTAGCTTTTATTTTTGTTGTTGTTGTTGTTTGGATTTGGCATAGAATGTCATATGTTATGGGCCTTCTACCATCACTGCTGGGAGGCAGCAGCCTGCGCCAGCCCCCCAGTGCCCTTCACACTAAGAAATCCGCACAAGGGTCTATGGAGTAAATAGCCTTACAGAAGGAGGAGATTGCAGCTGACTGGATGTTATAGAGTCTTTGCTGCGCGACCCAGCTCCCTAAAATGTACCAAGTATTGCAGAACCTCAGCCTTGGTAGGGGGTGTGTCAAGCCTAGCATTTTTTAATTTGCCTTGAAACTCCATAAAGGCCAACCAAGCCTTTTTATGATGTCTAAGCGTGGATGGGACTACTAAAGCCAATACTCACTTCAGGACATCATGTTCCAAAGGTGCTCCAGGAATGGCTGTGGCAATTGCTGCGCCTCTGGTGCTAATGAGCGGAAAAAGTCCATCTGAAAACGAGACAGAGCATGCGCGATGTCATTGTTAACCCTAGGTGTAAATTTGGCAGAGAAATAGGTGATTAATTCTAAGCACAAAAGGACAAAGCACCGGAGCACGTTTGCCACCCTAGGAGAGTGTGATGATTGTTTAGACAGGACACTGACAACCGCTTGATTGTCAGTCCAGAAGCATACCTGGTGATTCCTGAACTCATCAGCCCACAAGTGCACCAGAACTACGATAGGAAAATTCTAAGAAGGTGAGGTCACGCGTGATAGGTTTTCCTTGCCAGCTGGTAGGCCAACGCTGAGCACACCAGCATCCCCTAAAGTAGACACCAAACCCCAGGGAACCAACTGCATCAGACTGTACCTGAAAGTCTGAACGCAGCATCAAATTGTCCTGCCACAAAGAATTCCCCTGTACTTATCCAGGAACTTTAACCAAACCTCCAGGCCTTACTTGATCACTTTAGAGAGGCGCACTCTGTGTTGAGGAGCATGCAGTCCCGCTGACAGCTAGCCAATTTCCTACAAAAGGGGCAGCCAGGGGGCACTACCCGGCATGCAAAGTTGAGGTGACCCAAGAGTGATCGACTCTGCCTAAGGGTGACCTTCTTGAGAGGAAGAAGTTACAGAATTAATTCCTTAAGTGCTGCTAGCTTCTCCCTTGGTAGGCTGATGTCTGTGCGATTGTGTCCAATTCAATACCCAAAATAGGTTATGGTCGAAACTGGACCCTCTGTTTTGTCTGCCACCAAAGGTACCCCAAGCTCCTCAGCCAGGGAGGTGAAAGCCTCTAAAGAGAAGCGCAATCAGGGCTATTACTAGTGATGAGAGAAAAGTTATCGAGGTAATGGGTCACCCTTTCAGAACCAGTTCTAAAGCAAAGGGCCCAGTCTAAAATTGTACTAAATGACTCAAAAGCTGCACAAGCTACTGAGCACCCTATTGGCATAAATTTGTCTATGAATAAGCCCTAAACCTAAAACCTAGCCACAGAAAGTCCTCTGGGTGAATTGGCAGGAGGCAAAAGGCTGACTCAATGACACACTTAGCCAAGAGTGCTCCCCTGCTGAACCTGCGAATAAGCTTTTATAGCCTGATCAAAGGAGGCATATTTCACAGAACAAGGCTCCTGTGGTATTGCATCATTGACTGAGCCACCTCTAGGGTAGGATGGGTTGTGGCTCATACGATACTCTCCTGGAGACTTTTTAGGGACGATGCCTAAAGGTGAAATGTGTAAAGCCAGTATAGGCGGCTCCCTGAAGGGGCCAGCCACCCTCCCAGCCAGAATTTATTTGTTTATTTTCTTTTTGCAATAGCTAGCATTTCCCTAACTGGTTTGTTTGTTTTTTGTTTGTTTGGTTTAGGGGGTCCCCTGAGTTAGGAGGGATCTAAGACGTGAGAGCTTAACAGAAGAGAACGCCAAAACCATGGGCCAAATTAATACCGGTTTGCGGCTGAATTAATACCGGTTTGTGGCTGTTCTTTGGGCTGGTCTGTGAGCATTTCAAGACCCCTGGTGGAAATGCCCCCTACCGCCCAGAAAGGGCTGTTTACCTTTAAAACATGAGGACGCCGGGTAGTTACCTAGGCACTTTTCACATTCATGTGCATACTTACAATTTGGCCCCTGGCACACACCCAGCAAACCTCACGGTGAGGGACTCGCTTAGCTTTGAATTTCCAAACTTAGAGGGATCTGGCTGCTTCTTTTCCACATAGGGACCCACGTGCTCCATCCAGTAATTCTGGTAGCTCAGGTCCCAGCAGGTGGTGGGCAGCAGGGAAGCATTTCTGAATTGTCCTCGGAATCAGAAGGCTTACTTCTCTTGCTCTTCTTGGCCGAATGCTTCTTCTTACTTAGACTTCTTTCTCCCTTGCCCATCATTGGAGACTGGTGCTGTTCTGCAGCCGCTGACACTTCCTGTTGCCCCTGCATCTCTTCCTCCGATGATGTTTCGGAGCCCCCTTCCGTAGTAAGGTTGTGAATCCTGTAGAATACTGGGAAAGTCTGGGGTATAGTGAGAGGCAGAAAGGTTATAATTGGTGGGTTTCTGGATGAAAAATCGGCTCTGGATCCATTCCAGTCCGGCTTCCGCGCTGGTCATGGGACCGAGACGGCTCTGGTCGCCCTAACAGATGATCTCCGCAGGCAGCTGGATCGAGGCGGGTCGGGGCTGCTGATTCTTCTAGACCTGTCAGCAGCCTTCGACATGGTCGATCACGAACTTCTGGACCACCGCCTTGCCGACGTGGGGGTCCAGGGCACAGTCCTTCAATGGCTGCGCTCATTTCCCTCCGGTCGGGGACAGAGGGTGGCGCTTGGGGGGGAATTGTCATCGCGCCACTCCTTGGTGTGTGGCGTGCCTCAGGGTGTGATTCTCTCCCCGATGCTTTTTAACATCTTTATGCGCCCCCTCGCCCAGCTTGTCCGGAGTTTTGGGCTGGGCTGCCATCAGTATGCTGATGACACCCAACTCTATCTGTTGATGGATGGCCATCTTGACTCGGCCCCAGACACACTGATCAGATGTTTGGAAGCTGTGGCTGGATGGTTACGTGGGAGCCGGTTGAAGTTAAATCCTTCGAAGACAGAGGTCCTCTGGCTGGGACGGAGCGATATGGGATTGAGGGGGCAACTCCCATCTCTTGCGGGGGTGCAATTAGTGCCAGCACCGTCCGTTAAGAGTTTGGGTGTAATCTTTGACACCTCCCTTTCCATGGAGGTCAGATTGCATAACAAAGGCGGCATTTTTTCATCTCCGGCAAGCTAAGCAGTTGGCTCCTTACCTCTCTCGCCCTGACCTAGCCACTGTGATCCACACAACGGTCACCTCCAGACTGGATTATTGTAACTCACTCTACATGGGGCTCTGGTCCATGGGGTCACGAAGAGTCGGACACGACTAAACGACTAAACAACAACAAGCACAACTGGGAAAGGAAACATCTATGCTCCTATCATGTACTAAGGAAGAGGAAAATAAAAGTACCCAACTTTACACAGAACCCTTTTAGCAGATCTTAAGATAGTTTGAGTGAGTTTGCTTCCTTAGACTAAAGAATGCAAGTTCCTAGAGAAATGATCTTTAAAGGAAAATTGAAGTGAACAGTTTTTTCCTAAGATAGGGAGAGGATCTTTTATTAAGCATAGTTAATTCAATTGACATAATCACTCACAAATGATTAAAAGAGCCATAGAATTAATCAATTAAAATAAAATTAAAATTAAAATTAAAAGGAATACAAAAGTGAACATTTTTTCTGAACTTGCCTAGGAACAGTAAGCCTAATTAAGATTTTTTAAAACAACCACACATAGGAAAGTGAGATTCAAGGTACCTTTAGAAAAGATTGCCCCCCCCTCCCCGTAGTTTCCTTTTAAAGGAAGCTTACTCAGGAGTAAATTTACCTGGCACAGAAGTAAGAAGGGGGAAAAAACTGAAAGAGACTGATACAGGGGGGGGCATTTTCCAAGAAAAGAGGCCAGGAAGTCTTATAGAGGCTGGTATCAGGGCTCAGATAGACAATTGCTGGCTATGGAAGCTTCTCCCTTTTAATAACAATTTTCTTAGAAGGAACACCATATTTTCATAGGCATATGCTTAATGAAATACGTACACTGCATATTAGCTTGAGAGAGCAGTTGGCTCTAAGAGAGTTTGTGTACTGGTCCAGTAAACGCTTCCGCTGCGCCACCAGCAACAGCTCTCTTTGCAGAGCATTAATTAAGTCCAGTGCAGAGATTCTTGTTGCAGTACAAGCTTCAAAGTCTCAGCAGCAAAGAAATAACGACACAGGGAAGCCTGTCTTTCCAAAGACAGGTTTATTGCAGAAAGATAACAGAAACACCTCCGGAGCTTTCAGACATTTTTGCTTCACGCCCCACACACAGAGAAAACAAACACTCTTTATATACTGAGCAACTTAACAACTTAACGAGCTTGACTACTTAAAGTTACATGACATTGCTAACTTGCCAGCGTCTTAGGTTTCACACCCTAACACCCCCTCTCGCTGGCAATACAAAAAACAAAATTACTTCAGACCCATTTCTTCACAAAAGTTTTCATGCCGCTGAAACCCAAGTGGTTTTGTAAAACCATCAGCTTGATTTTCATGACTGGGACAGTAGTTTAATTTAACAATTCCTGCTTTTACCGTTTGACAAACATTTTGAAAGCGGATATCCAAATGTTTTGTACGACCTTTAAACTGCCCATTTTGTGCTAACTTAAGACACGGTTGATTATCACCCCATACAGTGATTGGAGTGATGGCCTTTTCATACATCTCTTGTGCCAAGCGTTTGTAAAATTCTAGATCTCTACATAACTCAGATAAGGCACAGAACTCAGCTTCTGTTGACGACAAAGCAATTAGGTTCTGTTTCTTGGATCTCCACCCAATCAGAGAGTTACCAAATTTTATTACACAGCCAGACACTGATTTTCTATCCTTTAAATTTGCCCAATCACTATCTGCCCAACAAGTAATCTGTGCTTGTCCTTCCGAAGATAATTCAAGGCAAAAATCTTTGGTGTATTGTAAATATCTTAACACTCTTTGAATTCCTTTCCATGCATTTACACTCGGTTTCGAAGCTTCTCTGCTGAGTAAGTTAACAGCGTAAGCAATATCTGGTCTACTCCATTGCGAAAGATGAAGTAAGCTTCCCAGTGCTGACTGAAAGATTTCAGCACGCTTGAATTCAGCACTATCCTTGAACTCATTGCCTTTTACAAAACCCATTTCCATTGGTGTTCTAACACCTGCACACTCAGTCATGTTAAACTTTTTCAACATTTGCAATATCTTGCCTTTTTGATTCAGTAGAAAACTGCCATTTTTGGTCCTATCTATCTGAACACCAAGATAGACCTTCACATCACCAAGATTTTTAACTTTGAAGTGTTTATTTAACTCTTTGGCTAGTTTTTTTACTTGTTCTTGTGTCTTTGAAGTATAAATCAGGTCACCTACATAAACAAGCAAAGATTCTTGAGCATCTCCTGAACCTCTGAAATATAAGCAATTGTCAGCCTTGCTCCTGCTAAAACCAATGCCTACCAAAACGTCATTCAAACACTCATTCCAATTATGAGCAGATTGCTTGAGTCCATAAATAGATTTATGTAGTTTCCATACCTGATTTGATTTACCAACTTTCAATCCTGGCGGTAGCTCCATATAGAGCTCTTTAGCCAAGTCTGAATGAAGATAAGCTGTAGAGACATCAAATTGATTCACTTTGAACCCTTTCTGAGCAGCAACTGCCAATAGTGCCCGTAGGGTTTCACTCCTTGAAATGGGTGCATAGATTTCGGAATAATGTAAGCCCTTTCTTTGCGTAAAACCTCGAGCTACAAGCCTTGCTTTGTACTCTGGTTTCCCCATCGCTGTTGTCTTTATCCTGTACACCCACCTACAACTTACTGCCTTGGTACCTTCTGGCAGTTTGGTGATGGAAAACACACCCAGTTCTTTCATAGAATTCAACTCCTTTTGCATGGCCTCACGCCACCTACTGGCCTCCTCCTGGGGTAATTGCTCAACCTCCTCAAAACTTTCAGGTTCACAATTTGCCAAACCAGCCCAAACACTAATAGCTTGGTACCTTTCAGGAGGTTTACCTTTGTTGGTACGCTTAGAACGCCTTAACAGTTCCTGCGATGTTCCTTCAGTTTCCCCCTCTGACCCAGAATCACTAGTCGTCACCTGTTTGTCACTAGTAGTTGAAGAACTTTCTGATTCTGACTTTACACGTCTCTCTTGCTGTACAGGTGAACCTTTAGAGCTAGAAGATTCTGACTTTACAGACTTGGGTGAACTAGGCGATTTCTCACCCTTGTCCTCAGACTCAAATTCCTCAGTCTGTTCTGGAACTAATACCTGCCCTGGGGCCTGAGTTTCATTGTTACTGTTCACCACATCAAATAGTATGTCAGGATTTCCATGAATCTTATTCCAACCATCCTGTTCACAAAATTCTGCACTTCTGCTGATTGTGATTTTCGTTTGATTGCCTTCTACATTCACAAATCTCCAACCTTTTGTATTTGCTTGATAACCACAGAAAAACATTTCTTTAGACCTAGGATCGCCTTTCCTACGTTGTGCCCTAGGCACCAGCACATAAGCACGACATCCAAAAACTCTTAAATGATCAATTTTTGGTTTTTTCCCAAACAGCATGAAGTAAGGAGTGTTGCCTACTGTGCTATTGTACACTCTGTTAAAAGTATAGTTCGCATACAGTGCAGCCTCAGCCCAAAAACGCTGTGGAAGTCCAGAATCAAACAGCAAAGCAGCAATGGCTTCCTGTAACGTTCGAAATTTTCTTTCGGCAACTGCATTCTCCTGTGGTGAATAGGGATTGGTAAGTCTATGAACTATACCTTTCCTTTTTAACCACGTCTCCAGCGTGTGGTTCACATATTCCCCACCACGATCTGATTGTATTTTACGTACCCTGGTGTCAAATTTACATTCAACCTCTTCAATCCAATCCATCAGGATGGAAGCTGCTTGTGATTTTTCTTTCAGAAAGAAAACCCAACTAGCCCTTGAAAAGTCATCCACCAAAATTTGCATAAATCTCGCACCTCCAAGCGATTTGACTGGCATAGGGCCACACACGTCTGTGTGCACAAGTTCAAAGGGTTTCTTGCTTACTCTATCAGATCTAGGATAGTTACATGTCTTAACCTTAGCATGTTTACAAGCACAACAATCCAGAAAATTTGGACAGGGTTTAATGTTACACCCCTCAGCTAAATCTGGCATCTTGCTTACATACTTAAAGCATATATGAGCTAACCTTCTGTGTAGTAGATGTGCACAACCTGTATGAGGAGCCTTATTTACACACTTAGCTTGCGCTTCACCTGTTGAACATCTACCTGCTGCTAACTGCTCTTCATCCAAAACAAAAAGCCCATCCTCACAGGGAATTTTAACTAGCTCCTTCCCCTGTTTCGAAATGGTGCACACATCATTTTCAAACTCAACCTTAAAACCACTTTTTACCAGGCATGACACACTCAAAAGTCCATTCTTCATTCCTGGAAGAACAAAAACAGGAAGGTTAGTTTGCAAACAGTTAACATAAATTGTGCCTTTAAGGTTCATTTCTCGTTTACTATTGTCTGCTATAGTCACGGTTTTTGCAACTGGCAATGTCTTGCAGTTCATCAAGCGGCCAATAGATGTCGCTGGAACTAAACTGTGACTTGCTCCACTGTCAATTATCCACTTCAAGGTTTGTTGGCTCCTTTTAGGACTCTTTTGTGCTGCCATTGCAGATAGTCCCTTATCAGCACCTGCTCCCCCTCTGGATCGTTGATTCTTGTAGTTCTCACGTCGTCTTCCCCTGTAGCTCCGGAAACTGGCCTTGGACTGTTGAAATTCCTGTTGCTTTTCTGGACACTTTGCTATCAAATGAAACCTGCTGCCACATCGAAAACATGACTTGCTGGCCATAGCAGACACTTGTGAGGCTTCCTTACAGCTCTGCCTGCTAGTTTCCCCACGCTGGGAATTATCTGAACATCCAACCCTTGGGGTATTTGAATTATCAATACGTTTTCGATGATGTTGATATTCTTGCTCACACAATCTACCAGTCACATAATTCATATTCAGCTGGTCCTCTGGCAAAACTTGTAAAGTTAGTACTAAGTTTTCAAACCCTGCATGCAGGCTGCTAAGCAGAGTATAAACTTTAATATTTTCAGGAAAATTCACACCTAAAGATGACAGTTGGTTGAAATACTCAGTCATCTGTGACGTGTGTTCAACCACATTATCCCCTGGCTTCAGTTTCAACTCATACAAAGCACGTATAATGTTCACCTTCTCTCCGGGCGTGGCTCTATGGTGAATTCGCCTAAGAGCTTCCCAAATTTCAAATGCAGACCTTAAATTTTCCACATGAGGTAATTGGGAATCGTCTATCGATACCATCAACATGCATCTAGCTTTAGTGTCCATTTTATCATGTTCCCTGTTCTGAGCATGTGCAGCAGCCTGTTGCTCTGCTGTGGCATCTGCTGCAACAGCCACAAACGGCTTTCGCCTCTGGACATAGTCAGCCCACACTTCTTTGGCTTCCAACCAGACTTGAGCCCTCTTAGACCACTGCACGTAATTAGCAGAGTTCTAAGAGAGTTTGTACTGGTCCAGTAAACACTTCCGCTGCGCCACCAGCAACAGCTCTCTTTGCAGAGTATTAAGTCCAGTGCAGAGATTCTTGTTGCAGTACAAGCTTCAGAGTCTCAGCAGCAAAGAAATAAGGACACAGGGAAGCCTGTCTTTCCAAAGACAGGTTTATTGCAGAAAGATAACAGAAACACCTCCGGAGCTTTCGGACATTTTTGCTTCACGCCCCAACCACACAGAAAACAAACACTCTTTTTATACTGAGCAACTTAACAACTTAACGAGCTTGACTACTTAAAGTCACATGACATTGCTAACTTGCCAGCGTCTTAGGTTTCACACCCTAACACCCCCTCTCGCTGGCAATACAAAAAACAAAATTACTTCAGACCCATTTCTTCACAAAAGTTTTCATGCCGCTGAAACCCAAGCGGTTTTGTAAAACCATCAGCTTGATTTTCATGACTGGGACAGTAATTTAATTTAACAATTCCTGCTTTTACCGTTTGACAAACATTTTGAAAGCGGATATCCAAATGTTTTGTACGACCTTTAAACTGCCCATTTTGCGCTAACTTAAGACACGGTTGATTATCACCCCATACAGTGATTGGAGTGATGGCCTTTTCATACATCTCTTGTGCCAAGCATTTGTAAAATTCTAGATCTCTACATAACTCAGACAAGGCACAGAACTCAGCTTCTGTTGACGACAAAGCAATCAGGTTCTGTTTCTTGGATCTCCACCCAATCAGAGAGTTACCAAATTTTATTACACAGCCAGACACTGATTTTCTATCCTTTAAATTTGCCCAATCACTATCTGCCCAACAAGTAATCTGTGCTTGTCCTTCCGAAGATAATTCAAGGCAAAAATCTTTGGTGTATTGTAATTCCTTTCCATGCATTTACACTAGGTTTCGAAGCTTCTCTGCTGAGTAAGTTAACAGCGTAAGCAATATCTGGTCTGCTCCATTGCGAAAGATGAAGTAAGCTTCCCAGTGCTGACTGAAAGATTTCTGCACGCTTGAATTCAGCACTATCCTTGAACTCATTGTCTTTTACAAAACCCATTTCCATTGGTGTTCTAACACCTGCACACTCCGTCATGTTAAACTTTTTCAACATTTGCAATATCTTGCCTTTTTGATTCAGTAGAAAACTGCCATTTTTGGTCCTATCTATCTGAACACCAAGATAGACCTTCACATCACCAAGATTTTTAACTTTGAAGTGTTTATTTAACTCTTTGGCTAGTTTTTTTACTTGTTCTTGTGTCTTTGAAGTATAAATCAGGTCATCTACATAAACAAGCAAAGATTCTTGAGCATCTCCTGAACTTCTGAAATATAAGCAATTGTCAGCCTTGCTCCTGCTAAAACCAATGCCTACCAAAACGTCATTCAAACACTCATTCCAATTATGAGCAGATTGCTTGAGTCCATAAATAGATTTATGTAGTTTCCATACCTGATTTGATTTACCAACTTTCAATCCTGGCGGTAGCTCCATATAGAGCTCTTCAGCCAAGTCTGAATGAAGATAAGCTGTAGAGACATCAAATTGATTCACTTTGAACCCTTTCTGAGCAGCAACTGCTAATAGTGCCCGTAGGGTTTCACTCCTTGAAGTGGGTGCATAGACTTCAGAATAATGTAACCCCTTTCTTTGCGTAAAACCTCGAGCTACAAGCCTTGCTTTGTACTCTGGTTTCCCCATCGCTGTTGTCTTTATCCTGTACACCCACCTACAACTTACTGCCTTGGTACCTTCTGGCAGTTTGGTGATGGAAAACACACCCAGTTCTTTCATAGAATTCAACTCCTTTTGCATGGCCTCACGCCACCTACTGGCCTCCTCCTGGGGTAATTGCTCAACCTCCTCAAAACTTTCAGGTTCGCAATTTGCCAAACCAGCCCAAACACTAATAGCTTGGTACCTTTCAGGAGGTTTACCTTTGTTGGTACGCTGAGAACGCCTTAACAGTTCCTGCGATGTTCCTTCAGTTTCCCCCTCTGACCCAGAATCACTAGTCGTCACCTGTTTATCACTAGTAGTTGAAGAACTTTCTGATTCTGACTTTACACGTCTCTCTTGCTGTATAGGTGAACTTTTAGAGCTAGAAGATTCTGACTTTACAGACTTGGGTGAACTAGGCGATTTCTCACCCTTGTCCTCAGACTCAAATTCTTCAGTCTGTTCTGGAACTAATACCTGCCCTGGGGCCTGAGTTTCATTGTTACTGTTCACCACATCAAATAGTATATCAGGATTCCCATGAATTATATTCCAACCATCCTGTTCACAAAATTCTGCACTTCTGCTGATTGTGATTTTCGTTTGATTGCCTTCTACATTCACAAATCTCCAACCTTTTGTGTTTGCTTGATAACCACAGAAAAACATTTCTTTAGACCTAGGATCGCCTTTCCTACGTTGTGCCCTAGGCACCAGCACATAAGCACGACATCCAAAAACTCTTAGATGATCAATTTTTGGTTTTTTTCCTAAACAGCATGAAGTAAGGAGTGTTGCCTACTGTGCTATTGTACACTCTGTTAAAAGTATAATTCGCATACAGTGCAGCCTCAGCCCAAAAACGCTGTGGAAGTCCAGAATCAAACAGCAAAGCAGCAATGGCTTCCTGTAATGTTCGAAATTTTCTTTCGGCAACTGCATTCTCCTGTGGTGAATAGGGATTGGTAAGTCTATGAACTATACCTTTCCTTTTTAACCATGTCTCCAGCGTGTGGTTCACAAATTCCCCACCACGATCTGATTGTATTTTACGTACCCTGGTGTCAAATTTACATTCGACTTCTTCAATCCAATCCATCAGGATGGAAGCTGCTTGTGATTTTTCTTTCAGAAAGAAAACCCAACTAGCCCTTGAAAAGTCATCCACCAAAATTTGCATAAATCTCGCACCTCCAAGCGATTTGACTGGCATAGGGCCACACACGTCTGTGTGTACAAGTTCAAAGGGTTTCTTGCTTACTCTATCAGATCTAGGATAGTTACATGTCTTAACCTTAGCATGTTTACAAGCACAACAATCCAGAAAATTTGGACAGGGTTTAATGTTACACTCCTCAGCTAAATCTGGCATCTTGCTTACATACTTAAAGCATATATGAGCTAACCTTCTGTGTAGTAGATGTGCACAACCTGTATGAGGAGCCTTATTTACACACTTAGCTTGCGCTTCACCTGTTGAACATCTACCTGCTGCTAACTGCTCTTCAACCAAAACAAAAAGCCCATCCTCACAGGGAATTTTAACTAGCTCCTTCCCCTGTTTCGAAATGATGCACACATCATTTTCAAACTCAACCTTAAAACCACTTTTTACCAGGCATGACACACTCAAAAGTCCATTCTTCATTCCTGGCAGAACAAAAACAGGAAGGTTAGTTTGCAAACAGTTAACATAAATTGTGCCTTTAAGGTTCATTTCTCGTTTACTATTGTCTGCTATAGTCACGGTTTTTGCAACTGGCAATGTCTTGCAGTTCATCAAGCGGCCACTAGATGTCGCTGGAACTAAACTGTGACTTGCTCCACTGTCAATTATCCACTTCAAGGTTTGTTGGCTCCTTTTAGGACTCTGTTGTGCTGCCATTGCAGATAGCCCCTTATCAGCACCTGCTCCCCCTCTGGATCGTTGATTCTTGTAGTTCTCACGTCGTCTTCCCCTGTAACTCCGGAAACTGGCCTTGGACTGTTGAAATTCCTGTTGCTTTTCTGGACACTTTGCTATCAAATGAAACCTGCTGCCACATCGAAAACATGACTTGCTGGCCATAGCAGACACTTGTGAGGCTTCCTTACAGCTTTGCCTGCTAGTTTGTTGATATTGATATTCTTGCTCACACAATCTACCAGTCACATAATTCATATTCAGCTGGTCCTCTGGCAAAACTTGTAAAGTTAGTACTAAGTTTTCAAACCCTGCATGCAGGCTGCTAAGCAGAGTATAAACTTTAATATTTTCAGGAAAGTTCACACCTAAAGACGACAGTCGGTTGAAATACTCAGTCATCTGTGACGTGTGTTCAACCACACTATCCCCTGGCTTCAATTTCAACTCATACAAAGCACGTATAATGTTCACCTTCTCTCCGGGCGTGGCTCTATGGTGAATTCGCCTAAGAGCTTCCCAAATTTCAAATGCAGACCTTAAATTTTCCACATGAGGTAATTGGGAATCGTCTATCGATACCATCAACATGCATCTAGCTTTAGTGTCCATTTTATCATGTTCCCTGTTCTGGGCATGTGCAGCAGCCTGTTGCTCTGCTGTGGCATCTGCTGCAACAGCCACAAACGGCTTTCGCCTCTGGACATAGTCAGCCCACACTTCTTTGGCTTCCAACCAGACTTGAGCCCTCTTAGACCACTGCACGTAATTAGCAGAGTTCAGCTTTGTAAAGGGAACCTGGAAATTTTCCACTGCCATTCTTGGGGTCTGCTGCTACTCCCTCTGTGTGCCCTTTCTTCTCTTTCCCCTTGGGATTTGTCTTACTCACTTTTCAGACGTCTCCAGCCTCCTCTGAGAGCTGGATTTACGACCAAGCCGGTCTTCTCTCATCCGAAAGCTGCTTTCACTTTCTCTGCACACAATACAGCTGTAGAAACGTAGAAGGATCCATAACCTAAGAGAGTTTGTACTGGTCCAGTAAACACTTCCGCTGCGCCACCAGCAACAGCTCTCTTTGCAGAGTATTAATTAAGTCCAGTGCAGAGATTCTTGTTGCAGTACAAGCTTCAGAGTCTCAGCAGCAAAGAAATAAGGACACAGGGAAGCCTGTCTTTCCAAAGACAGGTTTATTGCAGAAAGATAACAGAAACACCTCCGGAGCTTTCGGACATTTTTGCTTCACGCCCCAACCACACAGAAAACAAACACTCTTTTTATACTGAGCAACTTAACAACTTAACGAGCTTGACTACTTAAAGTCACATGACATTGCTAACTTGCCAGCGTCTTAGGTTTCACACCCTAACAAGTTCAACTTTGTAAAGGGAACCTGGAAATTTTCCACTGCCATTCTTGGGGTCTGCTGCTACTCCCTCTGTGTGCCCTTGCTTCTCTTTCCCCTTGGGATTTGTTTTACTCACTTTTCAGATGCCTCCAGCCTCCTCTGAAGCCTTTAAGAGCTGGATTTACGACCAAGCCGGTCTTCTCTCATCCGAAAGCTGCTTTCACTTTCTCTGCACACAATACAGCTGTAGAAACGTAGAAGGATCCATAACCTAAGAGAGTTTGTGTACTGGTCCAGTAAACGCTTCCGCTGCGCCACCAGCAACAGCTCTCTTTGCAGAGCATTAATTAAGTCCAGTGCAGAGATTCTTGTTGCAGTACAAGCTTCAAAGTCTCAGCAGCAAAGAAATAACGACACAGGGAAGCCTGTCTTTCCAAAGACAGGTTTATTGCAGAAAGATAACAGAAACACCTCCGGAGCTTTCAGACATTTTTGCTTCACGCCCCACACACAGAGAAAACAAACACTCTTTATATACTGAGCAACTTAACAACTTAACGAGCTTGACTAGTTAAAGTTACATGACATTGCTAACTTGCCAGCGTCTTAGGTTTCACACCCTAACAGGCTCAACTAGGCTTTTGCAGCAGAAACATTAGTTTCTTCACAGCACATTTCAAAATACTGGAAAAAAAGACTGGAACACGGATGTAGGCTCACAAACTCAAAAGTTGCAACAAAACATCATTTACCGTCAACTTAAAATCATAATCCTCACTTAAGCTACTCGGAGGAAGACTCTTTGGAGCCTCTCTCAAATAACAAACATTTGCACGCTTCATTCTCATTTTTGTCCTGTTTAAGATTGCTAAGGCCCTTATATTTAAAAATTTTGAAGCAAGCTTGCAATTTTAAAACTATGTGCATTTAAGAACAGTCTGTGGATGCCAAAGCCAATGTAAACACAAACATCTTTAAATATTTCTAAATCTTTGAGTACATCTCTTATTCATTTTTTTTAGAGAAACTAAGATCTCTAATGCGTGGGCTCTCAGGCTGGGCTGTTATTATATCTACTGCCTTCTGAGCACCATTAAGTTTACGGTTTCACATTCTAGCTTTAGGTTATAGTTTATAGTTTAACAACACAAATTTGATGTGTTCAGCTCTCCCTAAGGGTTCACACCCTGATTTTGTTGAAGGATCTCTGAGGTGGCCGCTGTGCCCTGGGTTCCAGGTGGTGGGCCTAAGCCACCCACTAAAAGTTACAACGGTCTCGCAATTTGTACTTGGAAAGACCATTTTGCCCCTTTATTTTATTTCATTTTATTTTTCCCAGTTGCAGATGACAAACTGGAGGGGCATATCAGAATCCTCTCTGGGGCAAAAAGGCTTCATGGAAGCTTTGTTGCCAGGAGGAGTCCAGCTAGGGTGTTTAGAAGAGTGAGCTCCCATTTTCCCTCTAATACTGAGGGGGGGTTGCTCAGTAGATTACACTAGGAGATAGAAAAACAAGCACAAGAAAGGGACAGAGAAGGGGGGGGGTAGAGAGAAGAATATTCTATCAGTACTTGATTTTTTTTTTCTTCAACTAAAAGGCAATCCCTGCCTACCAGAAAACCACAGGCACTAGCCTGGAAACCACGGGTCTCTCTAACCCGGTAAAAACCACGGATTCGGAATTTATTCAGCGCTGCTTACAAGACTAATACTCCGAGGGAAGACGTGGGGGAAAGAGGAAAGGAGACTTTCCACGGTTTCCCCGGTCAGGCTCCGAGAGGGAAATCGGGAAAGTGAAAAGGAGAGAAAGAGTTTAGGACGTTTCTGGGCGACTCCGAGGAAAAACGTCAGAAAAACAGCAAAGGTTCCGCGGTTTCCCCGGTCCGAGAGGGAAATCGGGGGAGGGAAGGATAGAGTTTAGGACGCTTCCAGGCGACTCCGAGGGAAGACGTCAGAGATGGAAAGAAGAAAAGCCCAGCTGTCGTGGAGACGTTACTTTCCCACCCCCTCCCAATGTATTAACTTCAAACCATACTCACATTCGTAGATGTCCCTCGTGGATCCCGGGATCCTTTCTCTTTAGCCAGCTTGACCTTGCCTTTGCTCCCCCTGGCTGGGCTTTTGGTGACGATTGATTACCGCCCGCAAAGAGGAGGTAGGGAGAGGAAAAAGGGATCCCTGGGCTAAGGTTGCCCAGTGGCACCCGATCCCCTCCATCTCCCCCCTCACCTTCACAGGAGGACCAAGTGTCCCTGAGCATGGTCGCCAAACTGTTACCGGAAAAATCTGAGGGCTCCCTTGGACAAAACAAAGACACCAACCAGGATAACTTGGAGCAAAACAGCAGCCTGTAGGGTTGGCCTTTATTGAACTGTTGCAACAGGGTGTTCCCCTCACTTGCAAGAGAGAGAAAAGACACAGAAAAATGGTGTGCAAGGCCTTATAAAAACTTTTGAAATTCTCATCCTGTAGGTCAAGCCCACCCCCAGAAACATCATGCATACATCACAGAAAGGAGGGGTTGAGGGAGGGGTGGTGGTGGTAACCTGAGTGTCCTGTCACCTGGCTGGTTCCCTTCTCCCCCTCCCCATGAGTCATTTCCCAGGTGACAGAGGGGACTTTGCAGTTTCCTGCCCCCAGAGGGAAGAGCTGATTATTGTCCTTTGTTCCAGTCTGTGCCAAATCCACTCCCATATGCAAGTTCTTGTGATCTTGATTGTCTTCTGTCTGGGACCACCAGGGTTATAGAATCATAGAATCATAGAGCTGGAAGAGACCACAAGGGCCATCGAGTCCAACCCCCTGCCAAGCAGGAAACACCATCAGAGCACTCCTGACATATGGTTGTCAAGCCTCTGCTTAAAGACCTCCAAAGAAGGAGACTCCACCACACTCCTTGGAAGCAAATTCCACTGTCGAACAACTCTTACTGTCAGGAAGTTCTTCCTAATGTTTAGGTGGAATCTTCTTTCTTGTAGTTTGGATCCATTGCTCCGTATCCGCTTCTCTGGAGCAGCAGAAAACAACCTTTCTCCCTCCTCTATGTGACATCCTTTTATATATTTGAACATGGCTATCATATCACCCCTTAACCTCCTCTTCTCCAGGCTAAACATGCCCAGCTCCCTTAGCCGTTCCTCATAAGGCATCGTTTCCAGGCCTTTGACCATTTTGGTTGCCCTCCTCTGGACACGTTCCAGTTTGTCAGTGTCCTTCTTGAATTGTGGTGCCCAGAACTGGACACAGTACTCCAGGTGAGGTCTGACCAGAGCAGAATACAGTGGCACTATTACTTCCCTTGATCTAGATGCTATACTCCTATTGATGCAGCCCAGAATTGCATTGGCTTTTTTAGCTGCCGTGTCACACTGTTGGCTCATGTCAAGTTTGTGGTCAACCAAGACTCCTAGATCCTTTTCACATGTACTGCTCTCAAGCCAGGTGTCCCTCATCTTGTATTTGTGCCTCTCATTTTTTTTGCCCAAGTGCAATACTTTACATTTCTCCCTGTTAAAATTCATCTTGTTTGTTTTTGCCCAGTTCTCTAATCTGTCAAGGTCGTTTTGAAGTGTGATCCTGTCCTCTGGGGTGTTAGCCACCCCTCCCAGTTTGGTGTCATCTGCAAATTTGATCAGGATGCCCTTGAGTCCATCATCCAAGTCGTTGATAAAGATGTTGAATAAGACCAGGCCCAAGACAGATCCCTGTGGCACCCCACTAGTCACTCTTCTCCAGGATGAAGAGGAACCATTGATGAGCACCCTTTGGGTTCGGTCAGTCAGCCAGTTACAAATCCACTGAGTGGTAGCAGAGTCAAGACCGCATTTTACCAGCTTCTTTACAAGAATATCATGGGGCACCTTGTCGAATGCCTTGCTGAAATCAAGGTAGGCTACATCCACTGCGTTCCCTTCATCTACCAGGATTGTAATTCTGTCAAAAAACGAGATCAGGTTAGTCTGACATGACTTATTTTTCAGAAATCCATGGTGACTATTGGTGATCACAGCATTCCTTTCTAGGTGCTCACAGACTGTTTGCTTCATGATCTGCTCCAGAATCTTCCCAGGTATTGATGTCAGACTGACTGGGCGGTAATTATTTGGGTCCTCTCTTTCCCCCTTTTTGAAAATAGGGACAACATTTGCCCTCCTCCAGTCTGCCGGGACTTCGCCTGTTCTCCAGGAATTCTCAAAGATGACTGCCAGTGGTTCTGAGATCACATCTGCCAGTTCTTTTAATACTCTTGGATGCAGTTCATCTGGCCCTGGAGACTTGAATACATCTAAACTAGCCAAGTATTCTTGTACTATCTCCTTAGTTATTCTGGGCTGTGTTTCCTTTGCTGAATCATTTGTTCCAAATTCTTCAGGTCGGGCATTGTTTTCTTTATCGGAGAAGACTGAGGCAAAGAAGGCATTGAGGAGTTCAGCCCTTTCTGTGTCCCCTGTTTGCATTTCACCATCTTCTCCTCTGAGTGGCCCCACTGTTTCTTTGTTCTTCCTTTTGCTACGAACATACCCATAAAAGCCTTTTTTGTTGCTTTTAACCTCTCTAGCCAGCCTCAGTTCATTCTGTGCTTTTGCTTTTCTGACTTTGTGTCTACACGTGCTGGCTATTTGTTTGAATTCCTCTTTGGTGGTTTCCCCCCTTTTCCATTTTTTGTACACATCCTTTTTTAATCTTAACTCAGTTAAAAGTTCTTTAGATAGCCACCCTGGCTTCTTTAAGCACCTTCCATGTTTCCGTCTCATTGGTATTGCCTGACGTTGTGCTTTTACTATCTCCCTCTTCGCAAACTCCCAGCCATCATGAACTCCCTTTCCTTTTAGTATTACTGTCCATGGGATCTCACCCAGCACTTCCCTAAGTTTTATGAAGTCGGCTTTCTTAAAGTCAAGAAATTGAGTCCTAGTATGCTTGGCTGCTCCTTTCCGCTGTATAGTAAACTTCAGAAGAGCATGATCACTCGCGCCTAATGATCCTTCCACTTCTACCCCACTAACCAGGTCATCAACATTGGTTAGGACCAGATCTAAAATGGTTGTTCCTCTTGTTGCTTCTCCCACTTTCTGGACAATGAAGTTGTCTGCAAGGCCAGTGAGGAATCTGTTTGACCTTATGCTCTTGGCTGAGTTTGACATCCAACAAATATCCGGGTAATTGAAGTCCCCCATTCCTACTATCTCCCTTCCTTTTGCATGCTTGGCCATCTGTTCCAGGAAGGCATCATCTATGTCCTCCGTTTGGCTTGGGGATCTATAGTAAACTTCCACAATGAGGTCTCTGTTATTCTTCTCTCCCTTAATTTTGACCCAAATGCTCTCACTTTGGCTTTGAGGTTCTAAATCTTGGATCTCTTCACAGGTATACACATCCCTGACATATAACGCCACTCCTCCTCCTTTCTTGTCTGGTCTGTTTCTCTGAAATAGATTGTATCCCCCCATTATTACATTCCAATCGTGGGACTTATCCCACCAGGTTTCAGTGATGCCTATTATGTCATATTTAGTTTGCTGTACCAAGAGCTCAAGCTCATCTTGTTTATTTCCCATGCTTTGCGCATTAGTGTACAGACATCGAAGTCCATTAATCATTCCCCCGTGTCTCTTATTTAAGGATTTTTTCCTCCCACCACTAGGTCTGCGTGCTGTTTGCTCCATTTGGTCTATGACATTTGGATGATCATCTTCATCAATTGATAGACTCCTACCTTCAGGAGCACTGTCTCCCTCCCCCACATTAGTCAGTTTAAAGCCCTCCTGATGAGGTTTCTGAGATTTTTGGCAAAAACATTTCTCCCAACCTTTGTGAGGTGCAGCCCATCGCTTGCCAGAAGTCCATCTTCAAGAAACTGCAGTCTGTGATCTAAGAATCCAAACCGTTCCTGTTTACACCATTTGCGAAGCCAGCTGTTCACTTCCACTATTTTTCCCTCTCTCCCTGGGCCACATCGTTCAACTGGGAGGACAGATGAGATGACAATTTGTGCATTTAGTTGCTTCAATTTCCTGCCCAGAGCCTCGTAGTCTCTTTTGATCTTCTGGAGGCTATTGCTTGTAGTGTCATTGGTTCCCACATGAACCAAGAGGGAGTGGTATTTGTCAGTGGGTTTTATGATTCCTTGCAGTCGTTCAGTTACATCTTGGATCTTAGCCCCGGGGAGACAGCACACTTCCCGAGACATCTTGTCAGGCCCACAGATCACTGCTTCTGTTCCCCTCAGTAGGGAATCCCCTATCACCACTACACGCCTCCTCTTAGGTTTGGTCGGGGTTCTTCCATGAGCTGTCCGTTCCAAGGTCGCCTGCACATTCCCTGAGGACTGACTTTGCTGCTCGTCTTCATATACCTGATCGAGTGTAATGAGGGAGAGATCCTCAAATGGAGTCTGCTCTTCGTCTTACATGCTAGGGGAAAGGACCTCAAAGTGATTGTGTATTTCTAAACAATCAGAACGAACCCTGGGCCTCCTACTTCTTTGAGTCACGTTTCTCCATATATCTGGCTCCTGTGTTGGTGAACTAGCCTCCTTCTCAGGGGAGTCCCCTGTCTCCTTCTTGGTGGAGACGGTGTGCTCTGTTGCTTCCAAGAAGAGCTCCAGCTCTCTAATTCTTTGGAGCGTAGCTACAAGTTCCTCCAGTTGCTGGACTTTGTCTTTTAAGAGGGCAATCAACATGCAATTGCTGCAGGTAAAGCTGCCTGGTTTTTCCCATTCTATTGTTTTCCTCTATTTCTTTGCATTGCTCGTTTAAGAAGGCCTTCTTGTCTCTCCTTGCTATTTTTTTGCAATCTGCATTCGATTTCCTGTATCTTTCACTATCTCCCTCGCATTTTGCTTGCCTTCTCTCCTCCGCTATTTGTAAGGCCTCGTTGGACAGCCACTTTGCTTTCTTGCATTTCCTTTTCATTGGAATGGTTTTAGTTTCTGCCTCCTGTATAATGTTACGAGCCTCCATCCATAGTTCTTCAGGCACTCTATCCACCAAATCTAAATCCTTAAACCTTTTCCTCACTTCCACTGTGTATTCATAAGGGATTTGACTTAGATTGTATCTTACCAGTAAGAGCTGTTCGACAGTGGAATTTGCTGCCAAGGAGTGTGGTGGAGTCTCCTTCTTTGGAGGTCTTTAAGCAGAGGCTTGACAACCATATGTTAGGAGTGCTCTGATGTTGTTTACTGCTTGGCAGGGGGTTGGACTCGATGGCCCTTGTGGTCTCTTCCAACTCTATGATTCTATGATTTTATATTTCTTCCGGCAATCTCATCCAGCCCAGCCTTTCACATGATGAATTCTGGATATAAGTTAAATAAGCATTACAGCCTTGTCGTACTCCTTTCCCAATTTTGAACCAGTCAGTTGTTCCATATCCAGTTCTAACTGTAGCTTCTTGTCCCACATAGAGATTTCTCAGGAGACAGATGAGGCACTCCCAGTTCTTTAAGAACTTGCCATAGGCTGTCTGGGTCCAGTTCAGCAACCACACTACCTGGGGTGTACAAGACATCCATATCTTTCTGGTATAATTCCTCTGTGTATTCTTGCCAGCTCTTCTTGATGTCTTCTGCTTCTGTTAGGTCCTTTCCACTTTTGTCTTTTATTATGGTAATCTTTGTACAAAATGTTCCTTTCATATCTCCAATTTTCTTGAACAGATCTCTGGTTCTTCCCATTCTGTCGTTTTCCTCTACACTGGTGCCTCGCAAGACGAAAAGAATCTGTTCTGTGATTCTCTTCGTCTAGCGGTTTTTTTCGTCTTGCGAAACAAGCCCATTGAAGGATTAGCGGATTAGCGCTATTAGTGCTATTAGAGGCTTTTAGCGGCTTATCTGCTGATCGGATCAGCTGATAAGCGGCTTAGCGCTATTAGCGCTATTAGCAGCTTATCTGCTGGTCGGATCAGCTGATAAGCGGCTTAGCGGCTTAGAAAAAGGGGGGAAGGGAAAAAAACCAGCAGGAACTCTAACAGCGGGAAAGGCCTATGTAAAAGAGTTAAAAAGTACGCGACTGTATAATTTATTCGATACTTACCAAAGGAGTGGAGGGAAGTCCAAGGTTCAGTTGAGACTAACTCAGTTATGTATTTTATTTATGATTGGTGAAGTGGATATAATTTGTATAAGGTATGTGGTGGATTTTTTGTTTATGTTTTTCCTGTATATATGTGCAAATATGAATAAAAATTTATGAAATAATAAAAACCAGCAGGAACTCGCAAGACATTGTCGTCTTGCGAAGCAAGCCCATAGGAGATTCGTTTTGCGAAGCACCTCCAAAACAGAAAACTCTTCCGTCTAGCGAGTTTTCCGTCTTGCGAGGCATTCGTCTTGCGGGGCACCACTGTATTTCTTTGCATTGCTCGTTTAAGAAGGCGTTCTTGTCTCTCCTTGCTATTTTTTTGGAAATCTGCATTCAATTTCTTTCACTGTCTCCCTCGCATTTTGCTTGCTTTCTCTCCCCCGCTATTTGTAAGGCCTTGTTGGACAGCCACTTTGCTTTCTTGCATTTCCTTTTCTTTTTTTTTTTTTTTTTATTATAAAATTTTTTATTGCGTTTCTTTCCATAGGTAAACAAATTTGTTTGGACAACAATATGCAAGAAACATTTTCCATATATATAAAAAAAAAACATAGAAAAAAGAAAAGATCATCACAAAATTTCTTCGACAACTTTTTGGACCTCCTCGCATCCTCTCAGCATTGCGTTCATCATTCTAACCAATTCAGCAATTTATTATCTTATTTCCCGACTTATTATGCCTTTGTATTTATTATGTTACCAGTTTCAAAAATTTGTAGTTTAATTTTAACACTCTTAATAAACATAATATTTTGTTTCTAATTTGTCTCATTTTTTCCCATCAATACTTACTTTATCATTTACTTAAAATAAATTGCAGAAGCATAACGTTTCTTAATCGTGCACAGTCTTAGCACTCAAACAACTTATAATGTTTTTGCAAATAGTCCTTAAATTTTTTCCAGTCCTCCTCCACTGTCTCTTCGCTCAGATCTCGAATTCTGCCGGTCATTTCTGCCAACTCCATGTAGTCCATCAGCTGCGTCTGCCAGTCCTCCAGTGTGGGTAAATCTGGTGTCTTCCAGAACTTTGCGATAAGAATCCTAGCTGCTGTGGTTGCATACATAAACAAGGTTCTGTCCTTCTTTGGCACCTTCCGGTCCACCATGCCCAATAGAAAGGCCTCTGGTTTCTTAGAAAAGGTATATCTAAATACCTTTTTCAACTCATTATGTATCATTTCCCAAAAGGCCTTTACTTTCGGGCAGGTCCACCAGAGGTGAAAGAATGTCCCTTCTGCCTCCTTGCATTTCCAACACTTATTATCAGAAAGATGGTATATTTTAGCCAACTTGACTGGGGTCATGTACCACCGGTATACCATTTTCATAATGTTCTCTTTCAAGGCACTACATGCCGTGAATTTCATACCGGTGTTCCATAACCTTTCCCAGTCCTCAGACATGATGTTGTGTCCTACATCCTGTGCCCATTTTATCATAGCAGATTTAACTGTCTCATCCTGGGTGTTCCATTTAAGCAGCAAGTCATACATCCTCGAAAGTACCTTAGTCTTTGGTTCTAGTAACTCCGTCTCCAGTTTCGATTTCTCCAACTGGAAACCCACTTTTTTGTCCATTTTGAATACCTCTTGAATTTGAGCATAGTGTAACCAATCTCGCACCTTACCTCTTAATTTGTCCTGGCTTTGGAGCTTCCAATTGTCTCCAACTCTTTCAATCAGTTCCCAATATTTTGGCCAATAGGCCTCCATATTGGGCTTTTTTTTAGAAATCTTGGCTTCCACAGGTGATAACCACCTCGGGGTCTTGTTTTCTAATAAATCCTTATACTTCATCCAGACGGCAAAAATTGATTTTCTGACAATATGGTTTTTGAACAATTTATGAACCTTCGCCTTGTCATACCACAAGTATGCATGCCAACCATACACATTATCAAACCCCTCCAGATCTAGGACATCGGTGTTTTCCAACAGGAACCAATCCTTCAACCAGCAGAAGGCTGCGGCTTCATAATACAACCTTAAGTCCGGCAGGGCAAACCCCCCTCTTTCTTTTGAGTCGGTTAATATTTTAAATTTTATTCGGGGCTTTTTGCCCTGCCAGACAAACTTAGAAATATCCTTCTGCCATTTTCCAAAACATTCCATTCTGTCCACGACCTGAAGGGTTTGAAATAAAAATAGCATTTTTGGCAAAACACACATCTTTATAGCTGCGATTCGGCCTGACAAGGTAAGTTTCAATCTTGACCAAATATCCAGATCCTTTTTAATTTCCAACCAACATTTTTCATAGTTATCTTTAAAAAGATTTAAATTTTTGGTGGACAAGTATACCCCCAGGTATTTCACTTTTTTAACCACACTTAACTCTGTCTCTTTCTGATACCCCTCTATCTCTGTAGGTGTCAAATTTTTGACCAAAACCTTAGTTTTTTGTTTGTTTAACTTGAATCCCGCCACCCGACCAAACTCCAAGATAAGTTCCAAAACTCTTTTTGTGCTAGATACTGGCTCCTGTACTGTCAAGACTAGGTCATCTGCAAAGGCTTTCAGTTTGTATTGTTTCGCTCCGACCTCTATACCTTGCACCAACTGGTCCTCCCTAATCATATTCAGCAATACCTCCAGAACAGAGATAAATAGCAGAGGGGATAAAGGGCACCCCTGTCGTGTCCCTTTTTCAATTAGAAGTTCATCCGACACCACATTGTTCACTATCAACTTGGCTTTTTGCTCTGAATAAATTGCTTCTAGTCCATTTTCAAACCCCCGTCCCACTCCCATCCCCTTCAAGTTTTTCTTCATAAACATCCAAGAAATGTTGTCAAATGCTTTCTCCGCATCAATAAAGATTAAGGCAGCCCTTGTATTTCTAATTCTCAACAATTCCAATATATCAATAATGTTCCTGGTGTTATCAGACATGTGTCTACCAGGGAGAAAGCCTGCTTGGTCCTTGTGAATTACTTCGTTTAAAACGTTTTTAAGTCTACTTGCTAAAATGTCTGCAAATATTTTGTAATCCACATTCAGGAGTGAGATGGGACGGTAGTTCTTGAGCTGAGTCTTTTCCTTCTCTGACTTAGGAATCAATGTGATGAATGCTTCTTTCCACGTTTCCGGTGCCCTTCTCCCCTCCATAATCTGGTTGCAAACCTCCAACAACGGTTGTATCAAACAATCCTTCAGAGTCTTATAATATTTGGAGGTGAGACCATCTGGGCCTGGAGATTTGCCAAGTTGCATATTTTGGATGGCACCTTCAATTTCCTGTTGAGTTATTTTACTATTGAGAATTGATCTTTTATCTTGACTTATTTTAGATAATCCATTTGTCCTCAAGAATTGGTCTATTTCCGATTCTTTCTGAGGCCCCTGTGCATAAAGTTCCTTGAAGTATCTGTGGAAGCACTTTCTTATTTCTTCTGGTTTCTGAACTATTTTTCCTTGAATCTCCAGGTTTGTGACTGTGTTTAACTTTTGTCTTTTTTTCAATTGCCAAGCTAACAACTTTCCACATTTATTTGCTGATTCAAACGATCTTTGCTTCATTTGTTTAATTTTCCACTCAATCTCTTGATTAATCAATTTCGAATATTGTGCTTGATGGAATTTGATCTCTCTTAGCACCTCTTTTGACTTCGGATTAGTTCTCAACTTTTTCTCTCCTTCACTTATTTTCTCAAGAATTTTTTCCTTTTTTCCATTCCAAAATTTTTTCTTTATTGTATTCTGTTGTATCAGAAACCCTCTCATTACAGCTTTGCTTGCGTCCCAGATTATTCTTTTCTCCACCGTAGTGTTCAAATTTATTTCAAAGTAGTCCTTTAGCGTTTTTTGGGCCTTCTTAACAATCTCTTGATCTCTTAGCAAGGTGTCATTCATTCTCCATCTGAAGGATCCAGTTGGGAAAAGTCTCAATTCCATTTTTAAGGCGTTATGGTCGGAGCAGGTTTTTGGGCAGATTTCCACTTTTCTCGTTTTCGGGGCCAGCCCTCTAGATATCCAAATTTGGTCGATTCGTGTCCATGACAAGTGGGCATCAGAAAAAAAGGTTCCTTCTTTACCCAAGGGGTTCCTTGTCCTCCAGATGTCAATCAAGTCCATATTGTCTGTCATTTCAAAAAAGATTTTAGGGAGTCTGCCGTCTGTTGTTAAATTTTGATTTTGAGATTTGTCCATATTTGTAGACACCACCCCATTCATATCTCCCATCACAATAATATTAGAATAGTCCAGGTAGTCCATCATTGTCTCATGCAGCTTCTTATAAAATTCTGATTTTCCATCATTTGGCGCATAAACTCCTAATATCAAAATCTTTTCCCCTTGTGTTTGGATTTCAATTGCGAGAATTCTTCCATGATCATCTTTGAATAAGAATTTTGGTGATAGGTTCTCCTTTGCATAAATTACAACACCTCTTTTTTTGACTTTGTCTGATGAGATAAATTCTTGACCAAGTCTTTTATTAATTAATACTTTCCTATGGAGCCTGGTCACATGTGTTTCTTGAAGGCATATTACATCCAATTGTTCTTTTTTCAAAATATGGAATATCCTCCTTCTTTTTTCCGGAGAATTCCCGCCATTTATATTCCAGCTAAGTAGCTGCAGAGACATCTTGTTCTATTTTAAACGTTCTTAAGATGGGGTGCCTTCCTTTTGCTCAGATCCCGAGGGTGCAGGCGTTGGCCCGCTTTCAGGCAATATTGGTGCTGGTACAGCTGGAAGCCAATCCACTCCTTTTTGGAGATCTTCTCCGTGGTCGTGAAGGAACTTTTGGTTATCTTCAGGTGTTCTAATTTTAACCTTCCTTTCTTTGTAGGTGAAGGATAGTCCTTGTGGAAACTCCCACCTATAGGGAATTGCGTTGTATCTCAGCAATTTTGCTAGTTCTGAATAGGTGGCTCTAAGATCCAACAGCTGTTTCGGGATATCTCTATAGATTTCCACCCTTTTGTCTTGTATTTCAATTGCTTTTTTGAAATGAAGACCTAGGATCTTATCCCTCTCTTCCTTTGATCTTAAAATTATCAAACAGTCTCTGGATCTATCTTTCTTTACCACTCTTCCCAGTCTATATGCCGAAACAATCTTAAAATCTGTGTCTTCCTTTAAACCCCAGAACTTCGAAAATTCTTGTGTTAAGTATCCCATCAAATCTCCTTGCTCAAGTTCCGGGATGCCTCTCAATTTAATGTTACTCTCGCGATTTTTCAGTTCCACCATTGACAGATAAACTTGTTGTTCACTCACCTGTTTGTGCAGGGGCTTAACTTCTCCTTTTATTTCTTCCACTTCTTTTTGTAGAGCTCCCACTTTCTGGATTGCTTCTCCAGCCAATTCCCGATTTTCCGCTGTAGCTCCTTGCAAGTTCTCTATAGCTTGTGTATGCTGGGAAACTTGATCAGTCAATTTTTGAATCGAGGAAGTTGCTTTATCTATCTTCAGAGACTGGTCGTCCACCTTCTGGTTTAGGCTTGATAGTTGCTCCAATATTTGTTTAAGTAGTGTATCCGACCCACCTGCTGCCATATCTTCCTCAGTGGACTTCTCAGTTGTTTCCCTTTGTTCCCTTTGGGTCACCAGTACAGCTGGAACCGACGATCGGCGTCCTTGGGTCAATGTTGTTTGTAGAAATTGTGCTGGTTTTCTTTCCTTTTCTTTCTCCTTAGCCTCTTTAGATTCCTTAGCTTTAGATGCTCTTGTTCTCCCTGCACCACTCATTACACATCTGTCAGTGTTCAAGGTCAAATTGTCTATTGTTCCATGGGAAAGACAAATTCAATTATAAACAACCGGTAAAGTGGAATTCAAAACAAAAGTCAGTTCCCAGGATCTTATAATCCGAAAGCCCTGTAGGGGGAGTGCCACCAAGTTTCAAAGACAAAGAAGGAAGTAGTCCGCCATTAAAGTTCCAGAAATTTTTGGCTCAGTAAGTTCAATATCCAAAAGTCCCTTCAAAAGTTCAAAATTCCCCAGAGCACCTTTTAAAGTTCAACAAAGTTTCACAGGGGGTGCTTGCAACAATGTCCCAACCAAACTTTCCTGCTCAAATGTATCAATTATACTCCAGCAAAGTTTTCACAAAATTTGCAACTGTTTCCGCAGTTTAGCACAGTCTCTCTCTCCGGCAGCCCGACGATCTGACTCTTTAAAAATCACCCCAGGAGGGGGGGAGGTAGGAGGAGACCCCCCGTTACTCGTTCTTTTATGATCAAAGTCCCTTTCCACCTTCAGTTCAACAGTAAAAAGGGCAGATTTAATAGCACGAAAAAGTTAAAGCTTCCCAAAGTCCCGTTTCAAACGCTTCCGCTTTTAAAAGCGTTGCTTTGATCTTGTCAGCAATGTCGGAAGACGGACTTCCCTTTTTTTCGTCTCCCGCTTTCAGCCAGATTTACGAAATTATTTGCCAAATTTTAGTCCCCTTTACTCACGGGTATGTTACTTGTAGTTGGTGTTGATTTTAGGAAGAAGGATCAGCGCTCATCTGTAACAGCTGCGCGGCTTCACTTCCGCGGAAAGAGCGATGAACTCACAGCACCGCCACCCCTCCTTCACTCCGGGTCTCCTTACGGGGTCCCTTCTGTGTTTTCGGAGCAGCTTCTGGTGCCCGCCGAGTCCCACGGCCACGGGCTCACTCTACCCGTGGTTTATCTTGATGGGTCGTCGCTATGCCGCAGCGAACGACCCTTTTCCGCAGAGCCCCTCTTCAGAGCTCGAAGAGGACCGCCATTACAGTTTCGCGCCGCCCCCGGAAGTCTCTTGCATTTCCTTTTCATTGGGATGGTTTTCGTTGCTGCCTCCTGTATAATGTTACGAGCCTCCATCCATAGTTCTTCAGGCACTCTGTCCACCAAATCTAAATCCTTAAACCTGTTCCTCACTTCCACTGTGTATTCATAAGGGATTTGATTTAGATTGCATCTTACCGGCCCAGTGGTTTTTCCTACTTTCTTCAGTTTAAGCTTGAATTTTGCTATAAGAAGCTGATGATCTGAGCCACAGTCAGCTCCAGGTCTTGTTTTTGCTGACTGTATAGAGCTTCTCCATCTTTGGCTGCAGAGAATATAATCAATCTGATTTCGATGCTGCCCATCTGGTGATGTCCATGTGTAGAGTCGTCTCTTGTGTTGTTGGAAAAGCGTGTTTGTGATGACCAGCTTGTTCTCTTGACAGAACTCTATTAGCCTTTGCCCTGCTTCATTTTGATCTCCAAGGCCAAACTTGCCAGTTGTTCCTTTTATCTCTTGATTCCCTACTTTAGCATTCCAATCCCCTATAATGAGAAGAACATCCTTCTTTGGTGTCACTTCTATAAAGTGTTGTAAGTCTTCATAGAATTGCTCGACTTCAGTTTCTTCAGCACCAGTAGTTGGTGCATAAACTTGGATTACTGTGATGTTAAAAGGGCTGCCTTGGATTCGTATCGAGATCATTCTATCATTTTTGAGATTGCATCCCAGTACAGCTTTTGCCACTATTTTGTTGACTATGAGGGCCACTCCATTTCTTTTACGGGATTCTTGCCACAGTAGTAGATATGATGGTCATCCGAACTGAATTCGCCCATTCCCGTCCATTTTAGTTCACTGATGCCCAGGATGTCAATATATATTCTTGCCATCTCATTTTTGACCACATCCAACTTACCCAGGTTCATGGTTCTTAAATTCCAGGTTCCTATGCAATATTTTTCTTTACAGCATTGGACTTTCCTTTCGCTTCCAGGCATATCCGCAACTGAGCGTCCTTTCGGCTTTGGCCCAGCCGCTTCATCAGCTCTGAATCTACTTGTACTTGTCCTCCGCTCTTCCTCAGTAGCATGTTGGACGCCTTACGACCTGAGGGGCTCATCTTCCAGCGTCATAACTTTTATATACCTGTTGTCTTTGTCCATGGAGTTTTCTTGGCAGGGATACTGGAGTGGCTTGCTGGTTCCTGCTCCAGGTGGATCACGTTTGTTCAAAACTCTCCACTATGACCTGTCCATCTTGGGTGGCCCTGCACGGCATAGCTCATAGCTTCTCTGAGTTATTCAAGTCCCTTCGCCACGGCAAGGCAGTGATCCACGAAGGGGGGGGGCACATTACACAACAATAAACTAAACACAAAGAAAATTTCTTTCTTCAAATACCTAATTCTCATTACATTGATAACTGACTTCCTCAAATCCTCTCTAACTGAATTTCATTATATCACCTGTATAACAGTTCTCCAAATTCATATTTCTAATAATATTAACTCCTTTCATTTACTAACCTCTTTTCCTTTATTAATATTCTAATCCTTAATATTTACTACCACATATTCTCATTCTACCCCTAGGCCTATTTATTGTTAGTTTCTGTTTGCCACTGTGAAGCTGCTTAGAGTCACAAGACTCTGTTTACATTCCAGGGACATTCCAGGCTGTTGGAAGTCTCACAGAAGACAGGAGACGGATGTGAAGTTACTGGTTTCTTTTATATATATATATGTAAGATATTTATTAATTGCTGCTAAAAATCCCTTAACTTCATTCCAACATCATTCTAACATTCATTAATTTTACAGTATTTCTGTAGATAGTCTTTAAATTTCTTCCAATCTTCTTCCACCGACTCTTCTCCCTGGTCTCGGATTCTGCCAGTCATTTCCGCCAGTCCCATGTAGTCTATCACCTTCATCTGCCATTCTTCCAGAGTGGGTAGATCTTGTGTCTTCCAATACTTTGCGATAAGTATTCTTGCTGCTGTTGTGGCATACATGAAAAAAGCTCTATCTTTCTTTGTCACCAATTGGCCGACAATGCCCAAGAGGAAGGCCTCTGGTTTTTTAGAAAAGGTACATTTAAGTACCTTTTTCATTTCATTATAGATCATTTCCCAGAAGGCCTTAATCTTCGGGCATGTCCACCAAAGGTGATAGAAGGTACCTTCAGTCTCTTTACACTTCCAACATTTGTTATCGGGCAAATGATAGATTTTTGCCAGCTTAACTGGGGTCATGTACCACCTGTATACCATTTTCATAATGTTTTCCTTTAAGGCATTACATGCCGTAAATTTTATACCGGTGTTCCATAACCATTCCCAGTCAGCTGACATAATGTTATGTCCAACATCCTGAGCCCACTTAATCATAGCCGATTTAACTGTTTCATCCTGTGTGTTCCATTTCAACAACAAATTGTACATTCTAGATAAATTCTTAGTATTGGATTCTAACAATTCGGTTTCTAATTTTGATTTTTCCACCTGGAAACCGACTTTCCTGTCCTGTTTAAAAAATTCCATTATTTGTCGATATTGGAACCAGTTTTCCACTTTATGCTTCAATTTCTCCTGACTTTGTAATTTGAACTTATCTCCATCCTGTTCTAAAATTTCCCAATACTTCGGCCATCCGACCTCCATATTGAGTTTTTTCACTGCATTGGCCTCCACTGGTGACACCCATCTAGGGGTTTTGTTTTCCAATAGATCTTTATATCTTATCCAAACATTAAACAATGCTTTTCTAACAATGTGGTTTTTGAAGGCACTGTTAACTTTATCATACCAAAGATATGCATGCCAACCAAAAGCATTATTGAAACCTTCCAGATCTAAGATGTCTGTATTCTCGAGGAGCATCCATTCTTTGAGCCAGCAAAAAGCTGCTGCCTCATAATACAATTTTAGGTCCGGCAGGGCAAAACCCCCTCTTTCTTTAGCATCTGTCAGTATTTTAAATTTAATTCGGGGCTTTTTGCCCTGCCAGACAAATTTTGAGATATCTTTGTGCCACCTCTTAAAACATTCCATCTTATCAATAATCTGCAAGGTCTGAAACAAAAATAGCATTCTAGGCAATACATTCATTTTGATTACAGCAATTCGGCCTAACATTGACAGTTTCAAATTTGACCATATTTCTAAATCTTTTTTAATTTCTGACCAACATTTTTCATAATTGTCCTTATACAAATTCTGGTTCTTGGATGTTAGATAAACTCCTAGATATTTAACCTTCTTGACCACAGTCAAACCTGTTTCCTCTTGAAATTTCTCCTTTTCCATATCTGTTAAGTTTTTCCCTAAAACTTTGGTTTTTAGCTTGTTCAACTTAAATCCAGCTACCTGGCCAAACTGTTGTATTATTTCTAATACTTTTTTCGTACTAGTGTTTGGCTCTTGCAAAGTCAATACTAAGTCATCTGCAAACGCTCTTAACTTGTAATGTTTAGCTCCGACCTGCACACCCTTAACCTGCTGGTCATTTCTTATCATATTCAGCAACACCTCCAGAACTGAAATAAAGAGTAATGGGGAAATCGGGCACCCCTGTCGTGTTCCTTTTTCTATCTTAAGCTCCTCAGTCACAACATTATTTACAATCAGTTTGGCTTTTTGTTCAGAATATATTGCAGCCATACCATTCTCAAAACCCCGGCCTACCCCCATCCTATGGAGATTCTTTTTCATAAAACTCCAAGAGATATTGTCAAAGGCTTTCTCCGCGTCCACAAAGATCAATACTGCTTTAGTGTTTATATTCACCTCTAGCTTTTCCAGAATGTCTATAACATTCCTTACATTGTCTGCCAGGTGTCTTTTAGGGAGAAAGCCTGCTTGGTCCTTATGAATCATCTCCATCAAAACTCTTTTGAGTCTTTTTGCCAAAATGTCTGCAAAAATTTTGTAATCCACATTGAGCAATGATATTGGGCGGTAGTTCTTGAGTTGGGTCTTTTCAGTCTCTGACTTTGGTATGAGTGAAATATATGCCTCTTTCCACGATTCAGGTGCCCTTTTCCCTTCAAGGATCTCATTGCAAACTTCTCTTAATGGTTGAATCAACCATTCCTTCAGCGATTTGTAGTATCTAGAAGACAATCCATCTGGTCCCGGAGATTTGCCCAGTTGCATATTCTGAATGGCAGCCTCTATCTCTTGTTCTGAGATTCTCTGGTTCAGGTCCATCTTACTTTGCTGAGAGATGTTTTGTAATCCATATCTTCCAAGGAATTTGTCTATATCTTCTTCATTTTGCGGGCCTTGAGTATAGAGTTTTTTAAAATAACTTAAAAAGCAATTTCTGATTTCATTGGGTTTAGATATATTCACTTAGTATTGGGTTCTAACAGTTCTGTTTCTAGTTTTGATTTTTCCACCTGGAAGCCAATTTTCCTGTCCTGTTTGTAAACCTCCATTATTTGATAATAATGGAGCCAATCTCGCACTTTGACTTTTAATTTCTCAAAACTCTGTAATTTTAGTTTATCCCCTTCCTGCTCCAAAATTTCCCAATATTTCGGCCATTTGGCCTCCATATTAAGTTTTTTCACAGCCTTTGCCTCCATTGGCGACAACCACCTTGGGGTTTTATTTTCCAACAGATCTTTATATTTAATCCAAACATTATATAATGCTTTCCTGACAATATGATTTTTAAAGGCTTTATGCGCTTTAACCTTGTCATACCATAGATATGCATGCCATGTGTTTTCAAGAAGCAGCCAGTCTTTCAGCCAGCAAAAGGCTGCTGATTCATAGTAAAGTTTAAAGTCTGGCAGGGCAAATCCCCCCTTTCCTTTACATCAGTTAAAATCTTAAATTTTATTCTGGGTTCTTGCCCTGCCAGACAAACTTCGAGATATCTTTCTGCCACCTCTTGAAACAATCCATCTTGTCCACAATTTGCAATGTTTGAAACAAAAACAACATTCTAGGCAATACATTCATCTTAATAACGGCAATTCGACCTAGCAAGGAAAGCTTCAAATTTGACCATATTTCTGAATCTTTTTTTACTTCCGTCCAGCATTTCTCATAGTTGTCTTTAAATAAATTCACATTCTTAGCTGTCATATTAATCCCCAAGTATTTCACTTTCTTAACCACAGTTAAACCTGTTTCATTCTGGAACCTCTCCCTTTCAGTAGCTGTTAAATTTTTCTCTAATACCTTAGTTTTTTGTTTATTCAGTTTGAATCCTGCAACTTGACCAAACTCTTGAATTAGTTCTAGAACTCTTTTAGTACTAGTGTCTGGCTCTTGTAAAGTAAGTACCAAGTCATCTGCAAATGCCCTCAATTTGTACTGTTTAACTCCGACCTGTACCCCTTTAACCAGCTGGTCCCTTCTAATCATGTTCAGCAAAACCTCCAGGACCGATATAAAGAGCAATGGGGAAATTGGGCACCCCTGTCGTGTCCCTTTTTCTATTTTAAATTCTTCTGTAACCACATTATTTACAATTAACTTAGCCTTTAGTTCAGAGTATATTGCACCCATACCATTCTCAAATCCTTGGCCTACCCCCATCCCATGTAGATTCTTCTTCATAAAACTCCAAGAAATATTGTCAAAAGCTTTCTCCGCATCCACAAATATCAGTACTGCTTTAGTGTTTATATTCACTTCTAGTTTTTCCAAAATGTCTATTATATTCCTCACATTATCTGACAAATGTCTTCCTGGGAGAAAGCCTGCTTGGTCCATATGAATCTCTTCCATCAATACTTTTTTCAGTCTTTTAGCCAAAATGTCAGCAAAAATTTTGTAATCCACATTCAGTAACGATATAGGGCCATAGTTCTTAAGCTGAGTCTTTTCAGTCTCTGTTTTTGGTATGAGTGTAATATAAGCTTCATTCCACGATTCTGGTGCTTTTTTCCCCTCTAAGATTTCGTTGCAGACTTCCTTCAAAGGTTGTAGTAACCACTCCTTCAAAGCTTTATAATATCTGGAAGTCAGCCCATCTGGCCCTGGAGATTTGCCCAATTGCATGTTTTGAATGGCACCCTCTATCTCTTGTTCAGTTATTTTCTGGTTCAAATGTATTTTACTTTGATGAGAATTTTTTTGTAATCCATGTTTCTTAAGAAATTCGTCTATATCCTCTTCTTTCTGCGGCCCTTGTGAATATAATTTTTTAAAATATCTCTGGAAGCAGTGTCTGATCTCATTCGGGTTATAAATGTTCTTTCCTTCAACTTCTAAATTTGTAACCGTATTTAATTTTTGTCTTTTCTTCAATTGCCAAGCCAGTAGTTTGCCACATTTATCTGCTGATTCAAATGTCTTTTGTCTCATTTGTTTAATCTTCCATTCTATTTCTTGATTCATTAATTCCATATATGTGTCTGATATAGCTTAATTTCTCTCAGAATCTCTTGAGACTTTGGTTTAGATCTTAATTTCTTTTTTTATATATAAATTTTTTTATTGGTTTTACAATTTTTTTAAGACAATACACACATATAAAAAGACATACAAACACGTATAGTTTCATAACCTTTTTTCCTAAAACCTTGTTTCTCAGACTCCCCCATACCTCCCCTTTCTGCATCCCAATGTCCAAAATTTTTAGCAACTTCTAATTGTTTCTCTCAAGCCTCTGTCCTCTTAATCTTTCCTTCAGTCTAATCTTATATCACTGTAACCCTTTCTTTCTCAATACCTCGACATTCTAACATTCATCAAGTTTGTAATAGTCCTTAAGATAGATTTTAAACTTCTTCCATTCTTCTTCCGCCGTCTCCTTTCCCTGGTCACGGATTCTGCCAGTCATCTCGGCCAATGTCATGTAGTCCATCACTTTCCACTTTCATCTGCCATTCTTCCAGAGTGGGTAGATCTTGTGTCTTCCAATACTTTGCGATAAGTATTCTTGCTGCTGTGATAGCATACATAAAGAAAGCTCTATCTTTCTTTGACACCAATTGGCCGACAATGCCCAAGAGAAAGGCCTCGGGTTTCTTAGGGAAAGTACATTTAAGTAGCTTTTTCATTTCATTATATATCGTTTCCCAGAAAGCCTTAATCTTCGGGCATGTCCACCAAAGGTGGTAGAAAGTACCTTTAGATCTTAATTTCTTTTCCCCTTCTTTTATCTTTTCCAAAATCTTATCCTTTTTCTCATTTTGACTTCTCTTCCTTATTGCATTTTGTTGTATCAAAAATCCTCGCGTCCCAGATTACTCTTTTTTCGACATCAGTCTTTAAATTTATTTCAAAATAGTCTCTCAAAGTTTTGGGGGCCTTTTTGTAAACCTCTTCATCTCTAAATAAGGTGTCATTCATCCTCCATCTGAAGGAGCCAGCTGTTGTTAGCTTCATCTCTATCTTTACCGCATTATGGTCGGAACACGTTTTTGGGCAGATTTCCACTTTCTTTATCTTCGGTGCCATTCCACTAGTAACCCATATTTGGTCAATTCTAGTCCATGTCATTTTGGCTTCCGAAAAGAAAGTTCCCTCTCTCGAGAGGGTTCTTTGTTCTCCAAATGTCAATCAAGTCCATATTTTCAGCCATTTCAAAGAAAGTCTTTGGTAATTTTCCATCTTTAGAGACTACCTGTCTTTGTGCCTTATCCATATTTGTAGATACTACTCCATTCATGTCTCCCATCAAAATTAAATTATAATCCAAATAGTCCAATAAAGTCTCATGCAACTTCTTAAATAATTCAGATTTCCCCTCATTTGGTGCATAAATTCCTACAATCATAAATTTTTCTCCTTGAACTTGAATTTCAATTGCCAAAAATCTTCCTTGTTCATCTTTAAACATCAATTTCGGTAGCAATTTTTCCTTTGCATAGATCACCACTCCTCTTTTCTTAACTTTGTCAGATGAGATGAATTCTTGTCCTAATCTTTTGTTAATAAGTAATTTTCTATGTAGCCTCATCACATGTGTTTCTTGTAAACAGATCAAGTCTAATTGTTCTTTTTTCAATATGTGAAACACATTTTTCCTCTTCCGGGGAAGGTTCAAACCGTTACAATTCCAACTTAGAAGTTGCAGAGCCATGATGAAGTTATTTACTTCCCCCCCCCCCACTGCTCCGAGTAGTTGTTCTTCATCTGTCGGTAGTTTCAATCCAAATGATAAATTTGCTATGTCTAGTATTTCTTTTACTGATGGAATTGGTTCCACTCCAGATTCCACTTCTTTCTGAAGATCTTCTTCGTTATCTCTCAGAAACTTGTCTTTATCATTCACTGTTTTTATTCTTATTTTCCTTCCTTTATACTTGAAGGATAGGCCTTGAGGAAATTCCCACCTGAAGAGTATTTTATTCCTTCTCAGTAAAACAACCAGGTCTTTGTAGTAAGTTCTTACGTCCAAAATATGCTTCGGTATATCTTTGAAGATCTCCACAAAGGATTCTTCAATTTGCAGAGTTCTTTGGTAGTGCAGATTCAATATTTTGTCTCTTTCTTCTTTTGATCTTAGAGTTATCAAACAGTCTCTTGGCTTCTTTCTACTTTGTCTTGTGCCGAGTCTAAATGCAGTCACTATCTTAAATTCTTCCTTCTCTAACTCCTGTTGCCAAAAGTCCGAGAATTCTTTGGTAAGAAAGTCCACCAAATTGTCCTTCTCACTTTCAGGTACCGCTCTGATTCTCAGATTTCTTTCTTTTCTTTGCAGTTCAAGCATAGACAAAGTCAGCTCGTGATCTTCTAATTTTTTATAGACTGGTGGTATCTTTTCCTGGGCAGCAGTTGCAATACCCTTAGCTTCCTCTGCAATCTTTCGGGTTGTGGCCGATTCCTCTAGAAGTTTTTCAATAGACTGTGTGTTAGAATTCACCTTCTTTCCCAGTTCATTGATGCTTTTAGTATTCAAGTCAAATTTTGCTGAAATCTCAGCCACTTGCTTATTAGTTTCTGCACCTTGTTTAATTGTTTCAGCCCCCTGTTTTGTCAAAAATTCCAAAGATTCATTTATTTTGCAAAGTGCTTGTGCCACTGCGTCAGATGACATAGCTTTTGATTTTGTTTGCACAGCTGCAGCTGCTACTGTGCCTCCCGATACTGAAGCCCTTCGCTGATGTGAAGTGTCAATCTTGTAATGTTTGCCAGACCTGGTGGTTCTATCATCTGCCATAACACTGTCACACACAGCCAAGGTGGTTCTCACGCCTGTAGATTTATTTTGAAAAGGAAATTTCCAGTGGCTTAGCTGTTAATGTCTTAATTGTTACTGTTACAACAAAAATCCTCTAGGGGGAGAAACTTCCAACTTCACTTTACAATTTTAGCAACAAGATGTCTCCATTAAAAGTCCCCAATGTCTCAAAGAAGGCTACTGTTACAGTTCCCAAAATTATTCCAGGCTCAAAACAGTCCAGCAATTCTGTATCTTTCACAGAGTTACATCAAATGTCAGTTCAAAGAGATTTCCCTTAAGAATTTGACAGTCCTCTAATCAGCTTCCCTGTCATGGCAGTCCGTTCCCAGGGTTTGAGACAACAGATAAATTTTTCAGTATTTCTTTTTCAAGCAGGTATAGAAAGTACACCTTCCTCCCCCTCTGCTCCTGCATGCAAGAGGGGGGTTGCTATTTTGATGTTAAGTTTACTCGTTTTCAAAGATAGTCCTTCTCAAGTTACAGCTTTGCACTCTCTTTGCTTTGATCTTTCTGCAGTCCGGAAAGGCAGACTTCCTTTTTATGCCTTTCCCGTTTCCGGCCAAATTTCTTTAAAATTAGATCAAAATCCAAATAAATCTTTAAGTCCTACTCATGGGTAGTTACTTTAGATCCAAATTTCAGGAAGAAATCAGCGCTCTCCGATAATGGCGACGCGGCTTCACTCCACGGACCGGGTGACGACTCTCAGCACCATGCCACTCACCCGCTACCATTCCGGAACCTTTAAAAAGGCTCCTTCTCGGTTTTGGGGGGGCGCAAAGGTGCCCGCCGAGTCTCCTCGCTCACAGGCTTCCGCACCTGTGATTTTTTGGGGTCCCCGCTTCACCGTAGCGGCCAGACCCAAACTCGCGGAGCAGACTCCCTCCGGAGCTCAGAGGGGAATCCGCCATTAATCGCTGGTGCTGACCGGAAGTCCATATTCTCTCTTAAGGCATTACATGCCGTGAACTTCATACCTGTGGTCCATAACTGTTCCCAGTCAGCCATCATAATGTTATGTCCAACATCTTGTGCCCATTTAATCATAACAGAGTTCACTGTTTCATCTTGAGTATTCCATTTCAACAGCAAGTTATACATTCTTGACAAATTCTTAACTTTAGGATCTAACAGTTCTGTTTCCAGTTTTGATTTTTCCACCTGGAAGCCAATTTTCTTATCCAAATTGTATGCCTCCATTATTTGATAATAGTGAAGCCAATCTCGCACTTTGCTTTTTAATTTTTCAAAGCTCTGCAATTTCAATTTATCTCCCTCTTGTTCCAGAATTTCCCAATATTTCGGCCATTTGGCCTCCATATTGAGCTTTTTCTGAGCCTTCACTTCCATCGGTGACAGCCACCTTGGAGTTTTATTTTTAAGTAGATCCTTATATCTTGTCCAGACATTAAACAATGCTTTCCTGACAATATGGTTTTTAAATGCTTTATGTGCTTTGACCTTATCATACCACAAATATGCATGCCACCCAAATACATTGTTAAAACCTTCTAAATCCAAAATGTCTGTGTTTTCAAGAAGCAGCCATTCTCTCAGCCAACAAAATGCGGCTGATTCATAGTAAAGTTTAAGGTCTGGCAGGGCAAATCCACCTCTTTCTTTTGCATCCGTTAGTATTTTGAATTTTATTCTGGGCTTCTTGCCCTGCCAGACAAATCTGGAAATATCTCTCTGCCACTTCTTGAAACAGTCCATTTTGTCCAAAATTTGCAGTTTTTGAAACAAAAACAGCATTCTTGGCAATACATTCATCTTTATCACAGCGATACGGCCTAGCAGTGAAAGCTTCAAATTTGACCATATTTCTAAGTCTTTTTTCACTTCAGTCCAACATTTTTCATAGTTATCCTTAAATAGATTCACATTTTTAGCAGTCATGTTAACCCCCAAATATTTCACTTTCTTAACCAATGTTAATCCTGTCTCCTTCTGAAACCTCTCTCTCTCAATCACTGTTAAATTTTTCTCTAAAACCTTAGTTTTTAACTTATTCAACTTAAATCCTGCAACCTGACCAAATTCTTGAATCAGTTCTATTACTCTTTTAGTACTAGATTCTGGCTCCTGTAATGTCAATACTAAGTCATCTGCAAATGCTTTCAATTTATACTGTTTAGCTCCGAATTGTATACCCTTAACCAATTGGTCCCTTCTAATCATATTTAAAAGGACCTCCAGGACCGATATAAAAAGCAATGGGGAAATTGAGCAACCTTGTTGTGTCTTTCTCTATCTTAAATTCCACCGTCACCACTGTCAGGAAAAAGCAGCAATGCAAAAGCCAGCTGCAGGTGGCTGGAATGCAAAACAGGATGTTGATGTCTGGAACTGTACTAGTGGAGAAAGGGGGCAGTCTATTCTCCGTACTGAGCACCGGATGTTAGCTCAGAGTGTCATCTGACCTGTACTGGAAGTACAGGGGTGGAGTAGTGACTCTACTGCCGGAGTCTGGAGAGTACAGACACGTTTTCTCTGTACTGCGGAACGACAGGAATAAAGACATGTAAATAGGACTCCTGTCTGTCTTTCTTCCCCTCCCTGGGGGAATGCAGGGAGGGAGAAGGAGGAGGGTGTGTTCTCCTCACGTCTGAGGAGGATTGCCGATTTATGACCTTGCCTGCCGGGAGACACAGACGGGAAGGTCAACAAGTATCTCAGTCGGTTGCCTCTGGAGTGTGAGGCTAGTTACCTCTGACTGCGAGCTGAGATACTGACATATGGTAGCAGATCCGGTGGTTATGATGCATCGTAAATCTGCATGAGAGGTTGATGGATCGTTCATCCTCTGCACCAAGGGAAAGGCAAACGTCTGAGTGCAGCCAGAAGCTGAACAGACGGCTGGTGGAAAAAGGAGGTGTTTTCCAAGCAACGGAACCCCAAGGTATGCAGAATTTTGGGCTAAAAGTGTGAACGCAGATTGATTTATTCTCTGGTTCACGGGAGCTGCGTTTTGGGGAAAAAACAGCTCTGATAGAAGAGGCCTGCAGCTTGGCAGCTCAGCCTGCATTCCAGGAATTCTTGTGGTTTGATAAGCTTTCCTGTTCAGAGATTGCTATGCACAGTTGCTAAGCGACGCCCGTCAGAGACGTGGAAATTTACTGACTGCGCAGATGGCTCTGAGAGAGAGCCTGGGAAGAAAAATTTTGTTTTGGCTATCTTTGATGCTGTGCAAGGATTGAGAAACAGCTTGCAGTTTGTCTGCCAGAGAAGGCAGAAAACAACCCAGCAAAGGCTACTGGATTATAGCAAGGCTGGAAAGTGAGAAAGAGGCTTGGCTTCAAAATGGATGCCAAGAAGGGGGGAGCCCTGCCTTACCCACCTCCCCTAAATAATGACAATTATTCATCTTGGTCTGTAAAGATGAAGGCCCTGCTGCAGAACCAGAGGCTCTTTGCGGTGATTGAGAACCCCATCCCTGCAGCACCAACCCAAGGTTGGGAATCACAGAATGTAAAGGCCAGGACAGCTATAATTCTGTGTGTCTCAGATGACCAATTGGTGCATATTCAGCATTTAGAATATGCGAAAGAGGTTTGGGAAACGCTACGGAGAACACATCAGAGGGATGCTGGTTCTTCAGCGTTGCTGTATTTTGAGAAGTTGACCAATCTAAGGCTTGCGCCTGATGGAGATGTTCAAGCGCACCTGACAGAGATGAAATATCTGCGCCAACAGATGGTGGAACACAATTTCCATCTACAGGAGGAAGTGTTTTGCTTCATGATGATAAACAGCCTGAATCGGACTTACAAGGTTGTTGCCAGTCAGCTTGGTTCCCTACCGGCTCAGGATCTGACCGCGGAGAGGGTGTGTGCTGTCGTTCTGAATGAACACGACAGACTTGCTGCACTGGAAGTGAAGGACAGGGGGAGGGAAGAACAGAGTTCAAATTTCCCCACTACTGATGCTACTGGGGAGAATGCTGTAGCATTGAGTACTGTCCGATGTTACAATTGTGGACAGACTGGGCATCTTCAGAGAAACTGTAAGAAGCCACGCCAACCAAAAGGAGCGAAGAGCAGCTCTGCGAAGCCTGAGGCGTCAGGCAAAAGCCATACCAAGTCTCAGGTGAAACCTGCAAAGGCTTTGATGTCGAAAGGAACCACGCCAGATGTTGGGAACTCGTTTATAATCGACACGGGTTGCACGGTTCATATGTGCCCACACAGAGAACTGTTTTCAACGTTTAAGAAGCAAAGCTTCGCTGTGAAACAGGCCAACGGTCAGGAGCTGGAAGTGACCGGGATTGGGACTGTGTATCTTGAAAGTCTGAACTTGACTATAAACAATGTGTACCTGGTTCCAGAACTACGGTTCAATCTGCTGAGTGTGTCGCAGATTGCAAAGAAAGGACTGAAACTGTCCTATGATGATAAGAGCTGCAAGATCTACAAAGATGGAGAACGGTATCTTACTGCCAAAGAGAAAGATGGACTGTATTTGTTGACTTTTGATCAAAGTGATTACATGAAATGTAATTCTTCTGATTCTAACGTAATCTCTCTTGCAGGTGTGACCAACACGGACGCCAGAAAGGTGACCAAGAGGGTCGACAGGGCATTTCAGCGGGTGTATGCTGATGTGATTGGTCCTCTAGAACCCTCTAGAGGCAATGCACGATATTATCTTGTGTGTGTGGATTGTTTTACTAATTATGTCTGGGTTTTTATGATGGAGAAACCACAAGAAACCTTAGAAAGGTTTCCGGAGTTTTGTGACAAGGTTAAAAATGTGCATGATGCTAACATTGACTGTCTCTTCACAGATGAGAAGCCAATTTTTCTGTTACAGAAGTTTCAGAAGTTCCTGGATGGAAAAGGGATAGACCACAAAGTTGCTGTTTCAGCGGAAGCGTGGAACAGGGGGGGTCTGTGTGAAGGTGAACAAAGAATTGCAAAAGGGGATGAATGCGCAATTGCTGAGTTCACATTTGCCACATGAATATTGGGCGGAGTCGTTAATGTCCTATGTTCACGTGTGGGTGAGAAAAGTCTCAAAAGAGTTGGGAAGTTCTCCTTTTGAGAAGCTGTTCCATAGAAAACCTACTATTGCCTATTTTAAGGTTTTCGGGTCTCATGTGAGAACAGAAGCTCCAGGTGGAGTAAAGAATGCCAGAGGCATTTTTGTGGGTTATGAAAAGGGTCTCTACAGAGTAATTTTGTCTGAATCTGGTCAGGTGATTCTCACAAAGTTTCTAGAGAGTGCTCCAGAACAGGAGCGGGTAATAGTACACACATTTCCCACAGATGACAATTCAGATGATAATGATGATTTTTCTGATTACACAGATTACAGTGGTACTGATGATGACAGTGATAGCTCAAAGAGCTCAGTTGTAACAGTCATTGAGAGGAAATCTCACACAATGGATAGACCTTCACAGGTGAAGGATGAACCACTGTTTGCCATTGGTACTGGTTCTCAACAAAGTCCAGAGGTTGAACCAGTGAGCAGAGAGGATCAGAACCTCATACGCAGTTCTGAGAGAGTTACAAAGGGTGTACCACCAAAGAGGTACTCAAAAGAGTTTGCTAACTTAGCTATTGCATGTGTTGCTATTGTTAACAACTCAAAACAGGTTGAAGCAGAGTCTAAGTCAGAGACAAAGATACAACAGAGAGCTGCTAGCCAAGGTAATGCAGATGCACTCATTCCTTGGAAGCCAGACAACCAGAGAGGTACACTGGGGAAACCAGTGGTGGGGAGTTCCAAGGGTGGAACTGAAACAACAGGGGACTGTTATATGTATAACAACTGTTTGTTCTCTTCTCTGGATCATGTTTTGCACATTGATGCTTTTGGGGGAGGTTGTCAGGAAAAAGCAGCAATGCAAAAGCCAGCTGCAGGTGGCTGGAATGCAAAACAGGATGTTGATGTCTGGAACTGTACTAGTGGAGAAAGGGGGCAGTCTATTCTCCGTACTGAGCACCGGATGTTAGCTCAGAGTGTCATCTGACCTGTACTGGAAGTACAGGGGTGGAGTAGTGACTCTACTGCCGGAGTCTGGAGAGTACAGACACGTTTTCTCTGTACTGCGGAACGACAGGAATAAAGACATGTAAATAGGACTCCTGTCTGTCTTTCTTCCCCTCCCTGGGGGAATGCAGGGAGGGAGAAGGAGGAGGGTGTGTTCTCCTCACGTCTGAGGAGGATCGCCGATTTATGACCTTGCCTGCCGGGAGACGCAGACGGGAAGGTCAACAAGTTTCTCAGTCGGGTGCCCGGGGGGGCCAGTTACCTCTGACTGCGAGCTGAGATACTGACAACTGTTAACAATTAGTTTGGCCTTTTGTTCAGAATATATTGCACTTATACCATTTCCGAAACCTTGACCAACCCCCCATCCCCTGTAGGTTCTTCTTCATAAAACTCCAAGAAATGTTGTCAAAAGCTTTCTCCGTGTCCACAGATATCAAAACTGCCTTGGTATTAATGTTCACTTGTAATTTCTCCAAAATGTTAATTATGTTTCTCGTATTATCAGACAAGTGTCTGCCAGGGAGAAAGCCTGCTTGATCTTTATGTATCTCTTCCACTAATACTTTTTTAATCTTTTAGCCAAAATGTCTGCAAAAAAATTATAATCCACATTAAGGAGAGATATGGGGCGGTAATTCTTGAGCTGTGTCTTCTCAGACTCAATTTTCAGTGTAAGTGTGATGTACGCCTCCTTCCACGACTCTGGTGCTTTTTTCCCCTTCCAAAATTTCATTACAAACTTCCTTTAGTGGTTGTATTATCCAACTTTTCAGAGATCTATAGTATCTTGAAGTTAAGCCATCCGGTCCTGGAGATTTACCCAGTTGCATATTCTGGATGGCACCTTCTACCTCCTGTTCAGTTATTTTGTAATTCAACATTAGCTTGTTTTCTTGAGAGATTTTTTGTAGTCCATTTATTTTCAAAAATCGATCTATGTCGATTTCTTTCTGTGGCCCTTGTTTATATAGTTGTTTAAAGTACCTCTGGTACTTTCCAGTGAAGTTACTGGTTTCCTGTTCCTTTGTTTGTTTCAGTTGCTCTCTGCTCTCACAGAGAGAGAATGTGTTTTCTGTCTGCGTAGTAAGAAATACCGGACCTGACTTTATATTATGAAGCCTCTTGCTTGGTATGGTTAAAAGAATGTCTGACTTTGGAAAATACTGACCTATTAGATTTAGAGGGCCACGACAATAGATATGGTTGGCATTCGTACCTATGGTACAATAAAGTAAAAGTTCATAAGGGTTTCCTGAGCCATGTGGTTAGAAAATCTTTATATGAAGTGTGGGATTGGAATAAAAACCTCCTGGAAAGAAGAACACTGTGGTGGATATCACCAATTGAGGTGCTGACAACGAAAAAAGTAAATATGGAAGGGAAAAGAGTAACATATGAGGATATTACCAGGAAAACTGATCAGGGGATAAAGCTCAGACCATATGAACAAATTGGAAAGATGCTAACATGGTGGCTACAATATCACCAATGAAGACAAAAAGAGAAATGGGCTTGAAGACAAAAAAATCAAAATTCCAAATCGAGTTAATAGAGTGTAAAGGTAAAACTTTATCTAGAATATATAGTCTATTGCTTGAATGGTATACAAAAGACGAAGAAGTAAAGGAATCAGTGATAAAATGGGTCATCGATATTGGGCATAACATCCAATTGGAAGCGTGGAAAAGACTATGGAAGGAGGGTTTGAGATTTACAGGATGTATGGCTCTAAAGGAAAACGTTTTAAAAATTGTGTATAGATGGCACTTGACGCCAGTAAAGTTAGCTAAAATGTATAGAAAAAGAGAAAGAAAATGTTGGGAAAGTAAAAAAGTAGATGGGGATTATTTTCATATGTGGTGGACCTGTGACAAGGTTAAAAAATGTTGGGAATCAATTTATAATGAACTCAAAAAAATATTTAGGTATACTTTCCCCAAAAGACCGGAAGTGTGTCTATTAGGTTTAATAGGAATGGAAATCAAAATGGGAGACCAAAATCTGTTCATGTATGCTATGGCCGCCACAAGAACCCTCCTGGCCCAAAGATGGAAAACACAAGACATACCAACCATCCAGGAGTGTCAGGTGAAGTTGACAGAATATGCAGAACTTGCCAAATTGTCAGGGAGGATCCGGGACCAGGAAGATCAAAGATACCAAAATAACTGGAGTAAATTTATTGAATATTTAAAGGAGAATTGTAAAGAGGTTAAGACACTAGCAGGATTAACATAATACCTTCAATGTATAACAGTACTATTGTGAGAATGATGTGCGCGATAGAAAGGGGTTAAATATACCAATTGCAGGGAGGGAGGGGAGTCGTGACTCAGCAGAGTCAAAGGGAATGTATGGCATTAATATGGTTTGTTGGAAAATATGTAAGGAAAACAATAAAAATTTACTTGAAAAAAAAAGAAATAAAGCATAGCGATGTAGCCATAAATCTCATCACTTCCATGTGCTGCTTTGATTCTCTGCTGAATGGGAATGTGCCTGAGGCCTCATCAAAGGCTCAGGTCGTTAATCACGTCAGAGGGCGATTCCGGAAGATGAGCTTTATCAGCTCGGTCGAACGCAGATTCCGACATTTATTACTTCCAAGAATTTTCTATTTATCTTATATCACAATATTTAGCTAAATATTCTTTAAATTTCTTCCAATCCTCTTGTATCTCCTCTTCTTTCTGGTTGCGGATTATTCCACTCAGGTCGGCCAGCTCCCCAAAGTCCAACATCTTCATCTGCCATTCTTCTATTGTTGGTATTTCTTGCAATTTCCAGTTTTTGGCTAATAAAAGTCTTGCTGCTGTTGTGGCATACAAAAACAGTCTAGCATCTTTTTTGGGCAATTCCAATCCTAGTATTCCAAGTAGAAAGGCTTCTGGTTTCTTAATAAATGTATTTTTCAACATTTTTTCAACTCATTATAAATCTTTCCCTAGAAGTCTTTCACTTTAGGACACATCCACCACATATGATAAAAAAGTACCTTCTTTTTCTTTGCATTTCCAACATTGATTATCATTTGTATGATAGATCTTTGCTAATTTCATCGGGGTTAAGTACCATCTATACATCATTTTCATAATATTTTCTTTTAATACAGTACATGCAGTGAACCTAACCCCTTTCTTCTACAGCCTTTCCCAATCTTCCAACATTATATTGTGTCCAACATCTCTTGCTCAATCAATCATCATAGATTTAACTTGTTGATTCTTTGTATGCCATTCCAACAATAAATTGTACATTTTAGAGAGATTTTTAACATTGGTATCTAACAGTTCCGTTTTCAATTTGCATTTTTCAAACGCAAAACCATTTTTCTTATCAAGCTTACACAATTCATTAGTCTGATAATATTGTAACGATCTGTAATAGGTATGAGTTACTCGTGCGTAAACTGGTGCCTTTCTCGGTTAATTTGCCTTGTTAAACCTTTCTGACTGCACAGCCCCTTCTCATTGTGGCTGCCTCAGTCACTGGCAGAATCCGTCAGTGGGCGTTTTTTGAACCTCTTCCAACATAAAAGTTGTTTGACACCCAGTCTCCTCCTCCTCTCACTGCGCGGGAGTCTTCTGTGCAGGGAAGGTGTGGGTAGCGGAGGACCTGGGCTCTCCTCACTGATGTCCAGTGAAGAGTCCTGGAGCCCTCTCTCCAATTCCCCCGTCTGCCCCCCTTTATCCCTGGTGTTGCGCTTGTTGGCTTTTTGCAGTATGGAACGCTGCAGAGAGCTTGCTGGGGAGATCATGCATTAAAAAGAAAGGACTCAAAATTAACTCAAACAAGGTTTTAATAAGAAAAACAAAAACTCCATTTACACTAAATACATTAACAAACAAAACATGACCCAACCACCAACCCATCCCCCAGGGTAATGGGAGAGCTAGGTGCTGCTCCTTATATACTACACCCAGATGCTGACACACCTTAATCAAATACAACTCAGCAGCACCTGCTACGCTTCACAGCTGTAAAGCTGGGTCTCGTTAGTTTTGCTCTGGCCCTTGCTCCGGCCCCTTAAAGACATACACATGGAGTGGAACAATGATGAACCTTTACATTTAAAGAAACCATTCAACATTTCCCCTGCGGTTCATCATTGTGGAACAAAAACATAAAGCATACTTTGTACATGTTTTTCATGTGTAACCTTTGGAAGTGCTTTAGTAAAAATGTCCGCAATTTGATTGTCACCTGGAACATATTTAAATACAACCATTTCATCATCAATTAGTTTCTTTACAAATTCTAAACGTAATCTTAAGACTCTAGTGCGCTGCGTATTGGTCTCTGAACACAGGATAGCAAGTCCACTCTGGGAATCGAGGTAAACTTTTACTGGTAGTGTTACTTGCATCTGTAGGTCTGCAAATACTTGCAGATACCATTCTACATCACGAGTGGCCTGAACGCATGCACATAATTCACTCTCTGTTGTGGAGAGACAAATAATGGTTTGTGTCTGGGACTTCCATTCAAATGGACAACCGTTATAACAAAACACCATACCAGACACACCCCTGCAATTATTTTGTTCCACTGCATGAGATGCATCGCAGAAAATTTCAAAACCTTTGTCAATACATGTTGTAAACTGCAACCTATAATGTTTGGTATGTTTAAGGTACATTACCACTCTCTTAAGAGCAGAGAAACATTGTGTAGTGGGCTTTTCCACAAATTTTGCCAGAAAGTGAAAAGCATAAGTTATATCTGGTCTTGAGATTCTTTGAATGAAATTTATATCTAGGTGATAAACAGAATGTCCACGTTGTGATGCATCTTTTAACAAAAGCTTAACTGTTTCATATTTTACACTTGGTGAATAGCACAAATCATAATCTTCGCCTGGAATTTGTTGAAAACCTCTAGCAACTAGTCTTGCCTTGTACCTTACAACTTCATTTTTGTCATTCATTTTAACTCTATAAACCCATTTTGAATCAATAAGTCTCATATCTGGGGTTTGTGGTACGAGAGACCAAGTGTTATGCTCTTTTAAAGAAGCTATCTCAGAGTTCATAGCTTTATACCAATTTACAGCTTGGTGCTTAGGTAAATTCTGAACATCATTGTAGCTTTTTGGCTCAAAAACCACCTTATTGGCATACACAGTATTAAAATGTTCATCTGCGAAACGTTGTGGCTTCTGCCTCTTTCTATCTGAACGTCTCAGTCCGGAAGGAGAGTCAGACTCCTCAGACTTAATGGGACTGAGTGAACTACTAGTTTCAGGTTGTAAATCATCATTGTCAGACTGAAGAGGTGCCTGTAGGCTAAGCTCACGGTCAGAAAACTCAAGAGAATCTAACCTCCCCTCGGGTGCCTGTGACTTTAAATCCTCAAACAAATTACCAGATTCAACAGGCTTTTTGTCTTTCCCCATTAATTCAGAAGCACCATTTTCTCCTGCTGCTGCTGCTGCTTCTTCCTCTTCTTCCTCAGTATCATTTATACCATCAGTATCTTGGAAAACAGCAACCCCATTCCAATTTACAGTTTGTATCATGCTTCTGGTAATATGAAATTTGCCAGTTGCTGGTATGTAAATTCTGTACGCTCCCTGCTGGTAGCCCATTAATTTTCCCTGAACACTACGTTCACCCAATTTCTGCTTTGCAGGATAATGCATAATTACATCTGAACCCCAAATGCGTAGGTATTTCAGATTAGGGCGTTTTTTAAACAGCTTCTCATAGGGGGTGACATCTAAACCAGAATGATAACTGCGATTTCTAACATAACAAAAAGCATGGAGCGCTTCAGCCCAAAAGTCTTTGGGCAGATTAGCATCGTGCAGATAAGTTTTAACCCCTGCCTGCAGGTCACGCTGCATAACTTCAACAAGCCCATTTTGCCAGGGACTTCGGGGGCAAGATAACTCATGAGTAGTCCCCTGCGCTTCCAGGAATTTCTCAAAATCCTCAGAAACAAATTCCCCACCCCGGTCAGAAAACAGGTTCTTAATTGGTTTGTTAAAGTGTGTTTTTACCCAGTTGCAAAAAACCTTGTACTTCTCAAATGCTTGGGACTTCTCAGCTATTGCATAAGTCCAACAGTATCTACTATACTGGTCTATCAGGGTAAGCCAATACTTTGAACCTCCTAATGATGGTGGGAGTGGCCCAACTAAATCACAATGTACACGCTCAAATGGCTCAGTTACTTTCCTATCTGAGCACCTACCCTTGCGTGCAACCTTAATCTTATTCTTGCAACAGGATAGACACTGCATAAAGAATTTACATGGTTTTAAATTGAGGCCATTGACAATATTCTGTGTCTTAATTACATCAGCAAAATTCAGGTGTCCCAGAATTCTGTGCGCCATGTGGACACACCCAGAATGTGGTCTTACATTCCTCAACCCCTGGCTTGACTGTGCTGCTCTGCAATTTATAGACGATTGTGAGTAGGTGCGAAAATACAGTCTATATAAACCATCAGATTCCCGGGCATACAATAGACGTTTGTTCCCCTCGAAAAACTCACACATAGACTTTAAGAAACGCACAGTTATGCCTTGACGGGCAAAACACCTTACAGACAATAAATTGTCCACTGACGGGCAGTAAATGCAGTTCGCTATTGTAATGTTTAAAGAGTCAAGTTTAACAGTACCCCTGCCAAGCGACTGCAGGACTTGTGAATTGGCTAAATGTACATTACCAATTTCCTCTTTGAAAGAAATAAACAAGCTTCGATTGTTGCAGATATGCTGAGATGCACCTGAGTCGACAATAAAAGAATTCCACTTGGCACCTTTAATTCTTTTACGATCTTTAGTCCGAGCGTGAAAAGCTCACGGCTCGTTTCTGTCTCTACTATACGATGCCGGCTGCTGGGCTGACGACTGTGATTGACGAACAGAAACAGACTTGGGAGTACTTTGCTTTCTTTTGGCTCTGCAGTCCTTTGCAAAATGTCCTTGCTTACTGCAGAACCAACAACGCTTTGCAGCTTTAAATGCAGTTGTATCACCACAGGTTTGCATATGGCGTTCCTCATTCTTTCTGGAAACAGGAGTGCTTATGGCACAAGCCTCCCTTCTATCCAACTCGCCCATTAATCTTGCCGTTACCCCTTCCACAGTTAATTGTGCTGGTGGAACGGCAGATATCTGGCTAGCTATACCATCAAAGTCCTCATTAAGGGAACATAGAATGATAAAAACATACTGAATATCAGGTATCTCCATGTCCCTTCGAATTAACTCGCCGCGTATTGCCTCCAGACGTCTCAAGTGTGCTGCCAAATCACCACCAGGCTGCAACTTCGTCTGGTACAACTGCTTGAAAAACGTCAATGCACACGCTGACTCTTTTCTAACATGCACTGCTGCAAGACTGTCCCACATTTCTTTGGCAGTTTTCTTATTTCTTATATAGACTACTTGCTGGTCGCTGACTGCCAAATTAATTATCGCCCTGGCTTTTGCATCTCCTTTCGACCAAGCATTAGTTACAGGGTCAGGAGGGTCATCAGTTACATAGGTCCATACTTCTCTAGAGGTCAAAAGCGCCTCCACCCGAAAAGACCATAAACTATAGTTCTCATCTGTTAGCTGTGGGAAGACCAGAGCCTTCTCAGCTTCAGGAACCCGGTCAACCATTCTGGAACTCTTCCAGACCCACAAAAACCACGCTAACAGGAGAAGGAGTTTTCAAACCTTTCTCAGAGTCCAAAAATATGCAGTCATCCACTCAGCAGCTGGGCCCATAACCAAAGATGTTGTCTTTTTGCAGTATGGAACGCTGCAGAGAGCTTGCTGGGGAGATCATGCATTAAAAAGAAGGGACTCAAAAATAACTCAAACAAGGTTTTAATAAGAAAAACAAAAACTCCATTTACACTAAATACATTAACAAACAAAACATGACCCAACCACCAACCCATCCCCCAGGGTAATGGGAGAGCTAGGTGCTGCTCCTTATATACTACACCCAGATGCTGACACACCTTAATCAAATACAACTCAGCAGCACCTGCTACGTTTCACAGCTGTAAAGCTGGGTCTCGTTAGTTTTGCTCTGGCCCTTGCTCCGGCCCCTTAAAGACATACACATGGAGTGGAACAATGATGAACCTTTACATTTAAAGAAACCATTCAACAGCGCTGATTGGCTTCCCCCTCTACTGAGCTGTTTCTCCCCCTGCTGCTGGGTCCTTCGCCAGCATCATCTGGGAGCCTCCCCTTCGCCTCTCGCTCCGATGTCAGTTCCCTGACACCATCCATCCAATTTATCTTTAATTTGATCAAATGGTCTCAATTTTAATCCTTCATTATCTTCCAACAATAAATCAGCATATTTCAACCATTTAGTCTCCATATTCAGCTTTTTCTGTGCCTTTGCTTCCATTGGTGAAAACCACCTGGGTGTTCTCCTTTCTAAGAGATCTTTATATCTTATTCATACATTATATATAGATTTTCTAATTACATGGTTTTTTAAACCTTTGTCATACCATAAATATGCATGTCATATTTGTCATTGTCAAATCCTTCCAAATCTAACACATCAGCATTATCTAGTTGAATCCATTCCTTGATCCAGCAGAAAGCTGCAGCTTCAAAATATATCTTTAAATCTGGCAGGGAAAATCCCCCCCTCTCTTTTGAATCTGTTAATATTTTATATTTAATTCTGGGGTTTTTCCCCCTGCCAGATAAATTTAGACAATGCTTTCTGCCATTCTTTAAAGCATCTTACATTATCGACAATTGGTATAGCTTGGAATAAAAACAACATCTTTGGCAATACAGTCATCTTAACCACCGATATTCGGCCCATTAGTGACAATTTTAAATTTGACCAGACCTCAAGATCTCTCTTAATTTCCTTCCATAATTTTTCATAATTATCTTTATATAAATTCAATTTTTTCACCGATAAATTTACACCCAAATATTTCACTTTCTTCACAAAAACAAGGCCTGTCTTTTCCTGGAGGATTTTTTTCCTCCTCATTATCTATTTCCCCCCCCCCCCCAACACTTTGGTTTTGCTCTTATTTAATTTAAATCCTGCTACTTGCCCAAACTCCTGAATCAGCTCCAGTGCTTTCAATGCACTGGTATCTGGATCTTGTAAAGTTATCCCCAAATCATCAGCAAAGGCTTTTAGCTTATATTGTTTAGATCCTACTGTTATACCTTTAACCTCTTCCTCTTTCCTTAGCATGTTTAGCAAAACCTCCAGAGCCGAAATAAAAAGCAGAGGGGAAAGTGGTCACCCTTGCCTGGTTCCTTTCTCAATTCTAATTGCTTTTGAAACCACATTATTAACTATAATTTTTGCTTTTTGCTCAAAATAGATCGCATTAATACCATTTAGAAATTCTTGTCCAACCTCAATACTTTCTAAATCCCTTTTCATAAAACTCCATGAGACATTATCAAAGGCCTTCTTAGCATCAATGAACATTAACATCGCTTTACATTTTTTTTTTAACTTCCAACCTTTCTAACACATCGATTATATTCCTAATATTATCTTTCACATGCCTCCCAGGCAGAAATCCTGCCTGGTCCTTATGAATATAATCTGTTAGCACCTTCTTCAACCTATTGGCGAAAATGTTAGCAAAAAAATTATAATCCACATTGAGTAATGAGATTAGTCTATAATTTTTCACATTGGATCTGTCTTGATCTGGTTTTGGTATCAGGGTTATAAATGATTCCTTCCAGGTTTCAGGTGCTTTGTCCCCTCTTAATATCTTATTGCATACATCCACCAACGGCTGAATAAGCCAATCTTTCAAAGTCTTATAATACTTTGCTGAAAAACCATCTGGCCCTGGGTGTGCTGGTCCCGGGGGGGGGGGAGGTACTAATACCGTAGCCGAAGTTCAGTCCAGAGTCTCTAGCAGGGTAGATGATCACTAGATGAGACGCGAGGTCCGAAACAGGGAGCCGGGCGGGGGAGCAGGAACGCTGGTAGGGCAGCAGCAGGAAGCCAGGCGGGTAACAGGAACACTGGTAGAGCAGAAGCAGGGTCCCGGCCCCCAGGAGCCCCGCCTCTCCTGGCCTTAAGGCGAGAACTCCTCCTGGGAGAGACCAGTTCCCTTCTCCTCTCTGCCCTAAGCCTCTGCAGTTCAGGAGAGGCCGAAGGGTTACTGGGCCCCGGGGGAGGCTCACCTGTAGCCACTGAGTCCTCCAGCACCTCTGGGGCCAGAATGGTCTCACCTGGTGCCTGCCCCTGAGGATCTGGCACAGGGCAGGCTCCTCAGCATCTAGGCCTTGCCCCAGTTCAGCCGGCCCTGGAGGCGGGGACTCCTGTGCCGGCTGGGATTCCTCCGGTTCACTCTCAGACTCGGAATCCCAGGCCATCACACCATCACCCCTCCCAGGCCCCCCCTCAATTGAGGGTCCGGACCCGGCTTGTTGGGGTACGCCGCATGAAACTCTCGGAGGCAGGCAGGCGCGTGGACGTTGGCCGCTGGTTCCCAGGAACGGTCCTCCGGCCCATACCCCTTCCAGTCTATGAGATACTGCAGCTTTCCCCTGCGGTATCGGGAGTCCAGAATGCATTCCACCTCGTACTCAGGCTCTCCCTGAACCAAAACTGGCTGCGGTCGGGGACGGTTCGGGTGGAACTCGTCAGGTGGGGCCACCGGACTCAGAAGGGACCTGTGGAATACCGGGTGAACCTTCAGGGTTGCTGGCAGCCGGAGACGGAATGCCACCGGCGAGACCTGGTGCACGATGGGGAACGGGCCGGTGAAAAGGGCGTCCAGCTCCCGCGAAGGTAGAGAAGGGTGGAGGTGGCGAGTGGAGAGCCATACCAGGTCACCGACGTGGAGTTCCGGCCCCACCTGGCGGTGGCGGTCGGCCTGGACCTTGTACGCCTCCTTGGCCTGGCGCAGCTGCTCCATCAACAGCTGTTGCTGGGACTGGAGCTCCTGAAGCCACTCTGTCACCGCAGGGACCGCAGATGCCGGCAGCACATCCGGAAACAACCGTGGATGAAAACCGTAGCTGGCCTGGAACGGGGTCTGCTGGGTGGACGCATTCACCGCGTTGTTATAAGCGAACTCCGCCAAGGCTAGGTGGTCGACCCAGTCATCCTGCTGGTAGCTGCAGTAACACCGGAGGTACTGCTCCAGCACCGCGTTCGCCCGTTCCGTCTGGCCATCAGTCTGTGGGTGGTAAGCAGATGAGAGACAGACCTCTGTTCCGAGGGCCTGGTGCAAAGCACGCCAAAACCGGGATGTGAACTGAACGCCACGGTCGGACACCACACGCTCAGGTAGGCCATGCAGGCGGAAGACATGCTGAAGGTACAGCTGGGCGGTTTCCTTAGCTGAGGGTACGGATGGGCAGGGGGCGCAGTGCACCATCTTCGTGAAATGGTCGGAGAAAACTAGGAGGCAGGTACAGCCCCGAGACGGGGGTAGCTCCACTACAAAGTCCAGAGAAACTGTGTGCCAAGGACGTTGTGGAACCGGCAACGGCTGAAGAAGGCCGGGGGGTCGCCCGGTCGGCCCCTTGGCCCGCCTGCAGACATCACAACCAGCGACGTAGCGAGCCACGTCAGCCTTCAGATGGGGCCACCAAAACTCCCGGCTTACCAGATGGGTGGTCCGATACCGCCCAAAGTGCCCCGCTGCTGGAGCATCATGGGTCATCCGGAGAACCTCAGCCCGCAGCGGCCCTGGTGGGATGTACAGACGCCCGTGGTGCAGCAGAAGACCCTGATGCAAGACCAGCCCTGGATACTGAGGGCATGACCCTTCGGCCAGTTCCCAGAGTCGTTCCTGGGCCCAAGCGTCGACCCGCTGCTGTTCCCGCACCCGAGCCTGCAGTGGCTCAACCTCCTGGGTGGCCAGGAATGCAGCTGGTGGTAGGATCGTGGTGGGTACTGCTTGCTGTACCGTGTCTGCGTTGTCTTCAGGTTTCCGAGACAGGGCATCCGCCTTCTGGTTTTGGGAGCTAGGGATGTAGCGGATCCGGAACTGGAACCGGGAAAAGAACAACGCCCACCGGATCTGCCTTTGGTTCAGCTTGCGGGTGGTCTGGAGGTACTCCAGGTTCCGGTGGTCGGTTCTCACCTCCACCGGGTGTCGAGCCCCCTCAAGATGGTGGTGCCAAACCTCAAAGGCCACCTTGATGGCCAGTAGTTCCCGCTCCCACACGGTATAGTTACGCTCCTCTGGGAGGAGCTGGCGGGAATAGTAGGCGCAGGGTAAGAGTGGCGCTTCCGGTCCGCACTGCTGAGACAAGACGGCACCGAGAGCCGTACTGGAGGCGTCAGTCTCTACCACAAAGGGTCGAGAAGGATCCGGATGTTGCAAGATTGGCGCTCTCTGGAAACAGGCCTTCAACCCTTGAAATGCCTCCTCTGCCTCTTTGTCCCAGGAAAAAGGCGTCTTGGGGCGCAGTAGCCGGGTCAACGGGGTGGGGGTGGTGCGATGAGCATAATCCGCAATGAAGGTCCGGTAATAGTTGGCGAACCCCAGGAACCGCTGTAGGTCCTTGCGGTTCCGAGGTGCCGCCCATTCTCGAACCGCTGCCACCTTCCCAGGATCCATCTGCACCCCACCTGGTGAGAGTCGGTGACCCAGGAAGTCCACTGACCGCTGATGGAACTCGCACTTGCTGAGCTTCGCATACAGACGGTGCTCGCGCAGGCGCTGCAGCACGGTCCAGACATGACCCTCGTGGCACGCCGGGTCACGGGAGTAAACCAGAATGTCATCCAAGTACACCACCACGTACTTGTCTAGCAAGTCCTGGAACACGTGGTTGATGTACCGTTGGAACACAGCAGGCGCGTTGCACAAACCGAAGGGCATGACTAGGTATTCGAACTGCCCGTACCGGGTCCTGAATGCTGTCTTCCACTCATCCCCGGCTCGGATCCGAATCAAATTGTAGGCACCCCGGAGGTCTAGCTTGGTGAACACCTGCGCCCCTTGCACCCGCTCCAGTAACTCCGAAATAAGGGGCAAGGGGTACCGGTCTGGGATGGTAATTTTATTCATTTTTTTTTTAATAATTTTTTTTATTGCTTTTTTTCCAAGGTCAGAATACATCGTCAATAACACAACAAAAGCGATTTTACAGGAAAAAAAGAAGAAATTATAAAAGAAAATTCACTTTTTCAAATCTATTTTCATGATCGACTGGACTTCCCCACGTCTTCCATCCCCTGCTTTCTTTACAATGAAAATAAGCAGCAAAATGATACCTTATTTTATGTGTTTTTGTACTTTCATTTAGTTATATAATCTGTAATTTATACTTTTCAAAGTCATAACTTAATTTCCATCATTTACCAATCTCAGTACTGAAGCATGTTTTTCCCAAAAGCTTTGCAAATTCTCAACATTCATATAACTTATAATGTTTTTGTAGAACCAAAAACTAAGGTACTTTCGAGAATGTATAACTTGCTGCTCAAATGGAATACACAGGATGAGACAGTTAAATCTGCTATGATAAAATGGGCACAGGATGTTGGACATAACATTATGTCTGAGGACTGGGAAAGGTTGTGGAACACCGGTATGAAATTTACGGCATGTAGTGCCTTGAAAGAGAACATTATGAAAATGGTATACCGGTGGTACATGACCCCAGTCAAGTTAGCTAAGATATACCACCTGTCTGATAACAAATGTTGGAAATGCAAAGAGGCAGAAGGGACATTTTTTCACCTCTGGTGGACCTGCCCGAAAGTGAAGGCCTTCTGGGAAATGATATATAATGAATTGAAAAAGGTATTTAAATATACCTTTCCCAAGAAACCGGAGGCCTTCCTTCTGGGCATGGTGGATCGGAAGGTGTCAAAAAAGGATAGAACTTTGTTTATGTATGCAACTACAGCAGCAAGAATTCTTATCGCAAAGTATTGGAAGACACAAGATTTACCCACACTGGAGGACTGGCAGACGCAGATGATGGACTACATGGAATTGGCAGAAATGACTGGCAGAATTCGAGATCTGAGCGAGGAAACAATTGAGGAGGACTGGAAAAAATTCAAGGACTATTTGCAAAAATACTATAAGTTGTTTGAATGTTAAGATTGTGCACGACTAGGAAATGTTATGCTTCTGCAACTTGATTAAGTAAATGATAAAGTAAGTTATGACAAAAAAAAAGGAGACAAATTTGGAACAAATATATTATGTTTATTATAAAGGTACTAAAATTAAATTACAAATTTTTGAAATTGGTAACATAATAAATTGAAAGGTACAGTAAGCGGTGAAATAAGGTAATAAATTGCTGATATTGTTAGTTTAAAGAATGCAATGTTGGGAGGACGTGAGGAGGTCCATTGGAAAGTAACCTATAGAAAGATGATTTGAAACATATTTATCTTTTCTTTTTTTTCTTTATTCTTTTTTATTTCTAAAAATTGTTTCTTGTTTCCTGCTTTGTAACGGAACCTGTGAACCTATGGAAAGAAACGCAATAAAAAATTTATATATATATAAAAATATATATAATGTTTTTGTAGATAGTCCTTAAATTTTTTCCAATCCTCTTCCACTGCCTCTTCTCCCAGATCTCGAATTCTGCCGGTCATTTCGGCTAATTCCATGTAGTCCATCAGCTGCGAATGCCATTCTTCCAGCGTGGGTAACTCCTGTGCCTTCCAATATTTGGCTATTAGGATTCTTGCTGCTGTAGTTGCATATAAAAAAAAAAGTTCTATCTTTTTTTGCCACTCTCTGGCCTACAATGCCCAGGAGGAAGGCCTCTGGTTTCTTATGAAAGGTGTACTTAAACACCTTTTTCAACTCATTGTAAATCATTTCCCAAAAAGCCTTCACCCTCGGGCATGTCCACCAGAGGTGAAAAAATGTTCCTTCAGCCTCCTTACATTTCCAACACTTGTTGTCAGACAGATGGTATATCTTTGCAAGTTTGACTGGGGTCATGTACCACCTGTATACCATTTTCATAATGTTTTCTTTTAAGGCACTACATGCCGTAAATTTCATACCGGTGGTCCATAACCTTTCCCAGTCTTCAGACATAATGTTGTACCCAATGTCTTGTGCCCATTTTATCATAGCTGATTTAACTGTCTCATCTTGAGTATTCCATTTAAGCAACAAGTTATACATTCTTGAAAGCACTTTCGTCTTAGGTTCAATTAGTTCTGTCTCTAGTTTTGATTTTTCCACCTGGAAACCAATTTTTTTGTCCTTTTTAAAGATCTCTAAAATTTGGGCATAATGAAACCAGTCTCGCACCTTTCCTTTCAATTTTTCGAAACTCTGCAACCTCCAGGTATCACCATCTTTTTCTATTATCTCATAATATTTTACCCAGCCACTCTCCATATTACGTAGTTTTATGGCCTTAGCCTCCGTCGGTGATAACCACCTCGGAGTCTTACTTTCAAGTAAGTCCTTGTATTTAGTCCAGACAATGAATAAAGCTTTCCTGACAATGTGGTTTTTAAACAATTTATGAAACTTTATCTTGTCGTACCACAGGTATGCATGCCACCCAAAAGCATTGTTGAACCCTTCCAGATCTAGGACATCAGTGTTTTCTAACAAAAACCAATCCTTCATCCAGCAGAAGGATGCAGCTTCATAATACAATCTTAAGTCCGGCAGGGCAAACCCCCCTCTTTCCTTTGCATCTGTTAATATCTTAAATTTTATTCGGGGCTTTTTGCCCTGCCAGACAAACTTCGTGATGTCCCTCTGCCACTTTCCAAAACATTCCACTCTGTCCACAATCTGAAGGGTTTGAAACAGAAACAACATTCTTGGCAATACATTCATCTTAACTGCTGCAATTCTTCCCAACAAGGAAAGTTTCAATCTTGACCAAATTTCTAAGTCCTTTTTAATTTCCGACCAACATTTTTCATAATTATCCTTGAACAAATTCAAATTTCTCCCAGTCAAGTTGACCCCCAGGTATTTCACTTTTGTAACCACATTTAGTTCTGTTTCCTTCTGAAACCCATCTATTTCTAAAGGTGTCAAGTTTTTTGCCAAAACCTTAGTTTTTTGTTTGTTCAACTTGAATCCCGCCACCCGACCAAACTCAGAAATTAGTTCTAAAACTCTTTTTGTGCTAGCTTCTGGCTCCTGTAATGTCAAAACCAAATCATCTGCGAAAGCCTTCAGTTTATATTGTTTTTCTCCGACCTGTATTCCTTCTACCTGCTGGTCCTTCCTGATCAAGTTCAGCAACACCTCCAGGACAGAAATAAATAAAAGGGGTGATAGGGGGCACCCCTGTCGTGTCCCTTTTTCAATTTTAAACTCCTCTGTCACTACATTATTTACTATCAATTTAGCTTTTTGTTCTGAATAAATTGCTTCGATACCATTTTGAAACGCACCTCCCACTCCCATCCCTTCCAAATTTTTCTTCATAAATTTCCAAGATATATTGTCAAAGGCCTTCTCGGCATCTATAAAAATCAAGACTGCTTTCGTATTCAAATTTGTCTGTAGTAACTCCAAAACATCGACAATATTCCTGGTGTTGTCAGACAAATGCCTACCAGGGAGAAAGCCTGCTTGGTCTTTATGAATTACTTCATTTAAAACTTTTTTCAGTCTGTTTGCCAAAATATCAGCAAAAATTTTGTAATCCACGTTTAGGAGTGAGATGGGACGGTAGTTCTTAAGTTGAGTCTTTTCGGATTCCAATTTTGGTATCAAAGTAATGAATGCCTCTTTCCACGATTCTGGTGCCCCCTTCCCTTCCATAATTTGGTTACATACCTCCATTAGTGGCTGAGCCAAATATTCTTTCAATGTCTTATAATATTTGGAGGTAAGTCCGTCTGGGCCTGGGGATTTGCCTAATTGCATGTTCTGAATGGCGCTTTCAATTTCCTGTTGTGTTATTTTGTGATGGCCTGGGATTCCGATTCGGAGGATGAAACAGAGGAATCCCAGCCTGCACAGGAGTCCCCGCCTCCAGGGCCGGCTGAACTGGGGCAAGGCCTAGATGCTGAAGAGCCTACATCTGTGGCAGTGCATCAGGAGCTGGCCCCAGGTGAAGTCCTTCTGGCCCCAGAGGGGCTTGATGACTCAGTGGCCACAGGTGAGCCTCCTCCAGGGCCCAGTAGCCCTTCGGCCTCTCCTGATCTGCAAAGGCTTAGGGCAGAGAGGCGAAGGGAACTAGTTGCCCCCAGGAGGAGTGCTCGCCTTAAGGCCAGAGGAGGCGGGGCTCCTGGGGGTCGGGACCGCCCCTGACCTTAGAAGAGGATAAAAGCCCAGTCAGCCTGGCCCCAGGTTGCGGGAGCAACGTCGTTGTTGGCTTCGGACCTTCCTGTGTTCTTGATCCCTGCTCGGCCTCCTGTTCCTGACTATCCGGTACTCCTGTTCCCTGCTCGGCCTCCTGTTCCCGACCATCCGGTGTTCCTGTTACCTGCTCAGCCTTCTGTTCCAGCGTTCCTGTTCCCCGCCCGGCTCTCTGCATCGGACCTCGCCCCTCTTCGTGTGGACTCTGCTACACTCACGGTACCTTACCCCCGGGACCAGCACAGTTTGCTCCCGCCACACCCGCACTCCCCCTTCGTAGGGGTGCGTTCGGGAAGAGCCAGAGGCCATGGCTGACCAGGCGGCTGCACTGGTGACTTTGGCCCAGGAGAACCAGGCCTTGACTCACACCGTGCAGCAGCTCAGCGACGCGGTCGTGGCACTTCAGCAACGCTTGGAAGCCCTACCGGCTCCTGGGGCCGACGCCCCGGCTCCTGGCAAGTACCCCGTGGCTTTGCCTGAGAAATTTGATGGAGCCCCGGCCAGCTTTCCTATGTTCCTGGCCCAGGCCAAGCTGTATATTCAGGGGCGAGCCCGGAACTTTCCTGACGACCGCACCAAGGTGCACTTTTTGATTAGTTTGTTAAAGGACCAGGCGGCCAAGTGGGCGTTGCCGCTACTCAGGCAAGACTCCCCCTTGCTGGCAGACTATACGGGGTTTTGCAATCGTTTGGAGGCCGCGTTCGGCAACCCCCAGAAAGGGAGTCAAGCCAACCGGGCGATTCGGCGTTTGAAACAGGGCAAGTCCACGGTGGCCGCATATACCACGGAGTTTCGGCTGTTGGCACAGGACTTGACCTGGAATGATTCGGTACTGCGGGACCAGTATCTCGAAGGGCTTTCGGACGAGGTACTGGACCAGTTGGCCACAATGGAACGCCCCACCACACTAGACACTCTCATCCAACGGAGTCTACAAATAGACGACCGGTTGGAGGATCGTCGTCAGGCCCGGGATCGCCGACATTTCCAGTTCACGGCACCAGCTTTTTCCGGCAGCCCCACGGTCACAACTGATTTAACGGAGGAGCCTATGCAGCTCGGGGCAGTGCGGCCACGCCTTTCCCCCGCAGAGAAGGCGCGGCGTCGGGAGGGAAACCTCTGTCTTTACTGTGGCGGAAGTGGACACTTCGCTCGGTCTTGCCCTGAGAAACGCCAGCCGCAGGGAAAACCGCCAACCCCAGTAGCTGATGGCCCTAGCTACCGGGGGTCCCAAACCGCGCAGAATGGGCCTACACCAATGGACTTGCAACATCTTATGGTTTCGGTACGTTTATACCCTCCAGGTGGGCCCTGGATCCACACCCATGCTTTGGTAGATTCAGGGGCAACCCGCTCCTATATGGACGCTGCTTTTGCCACCCATCACCAGGTGCCACTTCGGAACAAGCCAGTACCGGTCCAGGTGGAAGCGATTGACGGACGACTTCTGTGTTCAGGTGCCGTTACTCAGGAGACCCAGCCCCTGGTCCTGTGTTTCCAGCAGCACCGGGAGTTGCGAACTTTGGACATTGCCTCTATGCCCCGCTTCCCCCTGGTGCTCGGGATGGACTGGCTGGAAGCCCACAACGTTCAGATTGACTGGGTCAAACGGACCGTGCACTTCCCAGACCCATGCTCCCATGCTCAATCCGGGACGCTGGCAGCCGCGCCCTCAGAGGAGGCAGCACCCACGCTCCCAGCCGTGTATCAGGACTACCAGGACGTGTTCGAGGAACGGGGGGCAGACCAGCTGCCGCCGCATCGGCCTTTTGACTGCGGCATAGACCTCCAACCCGGAGCGCCTTTACCAGTGAGTCGCTTATATTCTCTAACAGAGCCAGAGCGCGAGGCTTTGCAGGACTTCTTGCGCAAGAACCTGGAGCGTGGGTTCATTAGGCCTTCCACCTCGCCTACCGCGGCACCAGTGGTTTTCGTTAAGAAGAAATGTGGGGAGCTCCGCCCTTGCCATGATTACCGAGCCCTGAACAAAATTACCGTCCCAGACCGGTACCCCTTGCCCCTTATCTCGGAGCTGCTGGAGCGGGTGCAAGGGGCACAGGTGTTCACCAAGCTGGACCTCCGGGGGGCCTACAACTTGATTCGGATCCGAGCCGGGGATGAGTGGAAGACAGCGTTTGGGACCCGGTACGGGCAGTTCGAATATTTGGTTATGCCTTTCGGTTTGTGCAACGCGCCTGCTGTGTTCCAACGCTACATCAATCACGTGTTTCAGGACTTGTTAGACAAGTACGTGGTGGTGTATTTGGATGACATACTGATTTACTCCCGTGACCCGGCTTGCCATGAGGGACATGTCCGGACCGTGCTGCAACGCTTGCGTGAGCACCGTTTTCCTGGGACAAGGAGGCAGAGGAGGCGTTTCAGGGGTTGAAGGCCTGTTTCCAGAGAGCACCAATCTTACAACATCCTGACCCCTCTCGACCCTTTGTGGTGGAGACCGACGCCTCCAGTACGGCTCTCGGTGCCGTCTTGTCTCAACAGATTGGTCCTGAAGCGCCACTCTTACCCTGTGCCTTCTATTCCCGCCAGCTCCTACCAGCGGAGCGTAACTATACGGTGTGGGAGCGGGAACTACTGGCCATCAAGGTAGCCTTTGAGGTCTGGCGCCACCATCTTGAGGGGGCACGATATCTGGTGGAGGTGAGAACCGACCACCGGAACCTGGAGTACCTCCAGACCACTCGCAAGCTGAACCAAAGACAGATCCGGTGGGCGTTGTTCTTTTCCCGGTTCCAGTTTCGGATCCGCTACATCCCTAGCTCTCAGAATCAGAAGGCGGATGCCCTGTCCCGGAAACCTGAAGACAACGCAGACACGGTACAGCAAGCAGAACCCACCACGATCCTACCTCCGGCTGCATTCCTGGCCACCCAGGAGGCGCAGCCACTGCAGGTTCGGGTGCGGGAACAGCAGCGGGTCGACGCTTGGGCCCAGGATCGTCTCCGGGAGCTGGCTGAAGGGTCCAGCCCACAGTACCCGGGGCTGGTCCTGCATCAGGGCCTGCTGCTGCACCACGGTCGTCTGTACGTCCCGCCAGGGCCACTACGGCTGGAGGTTCTCCGGATGGCCCATGATGCCCCAGCAGCGGGACACTTTGGACGGTATCGGACCACCCATCTGGTCAGTCGTGAGTTTTGGTGGCCCCGCCTGAAGGCTGACGTGGCTCGCTACGTTGCTGGTTGTGATGTCTGCCGTCGCGCCAAGGGACCTACCGGGCGACCCTCCGGCCTACTTCAGCCATTGCCAGTTCCACCGCGCCCTTGGCACACGGTTTCGTTGGACTTTGTAGTGGACTTACCCTCGTCTCGTGGCTGTACCTGCCTTCTGGTTTTCTCCGACCATTTCACCAAGATGGTACACTGCGCTCCCTGTCCATCTGTACCCACAGCCAAGGAAACTGCTCAGCTGTACCTTCAGCATGTCTTCCGCCTGCATGGACTACCTGAGCGCGTGGTGTCCGACCGGGGCGTTCAGTTCACATCCCGGTTCTGGCGAGCATTACACCAGACCCTCGGGACAGAGGTCTGCCTCTCGTCAGCCTACCACCCACAGACCGATGGCCAGACGGAACGGGCGAACGCGGTGCTGGAGCAGTACCTCCGGTGTTACTGCAGCTACCAGCAGGATGACTGGGTCGACCACCTGGCATTGGCGGAGTTCGCCTATAACAACGCGGTGAATGCGTCCACCCAGCAGACCCCGTTCCAGGCCAGTTATGGTTATCATCCACGGCTGTTTCCAGAGGTGCTGCCGGCATCCGCGGTCCCGGCGGTGACGGAGTGGCTTCAAGAGCTCCAGTCCCAGCAACAGCTTTTGGTGGAGCAACTGCACCAGGCCAAGGAAGCGTACAAAGCCCAGGCCGACCGCCACCGCCAGGTGGGGCCGGAACTTCGCGTCGGTGACCTGGTTTGGCTCTCCACTCGCCACCTCCACCCCACTCGACCTTCGCGGAAGTTGGACGCCCGCTTCACCGGCCCGTTCCCTATCGTGGACCAAGTCTCTCCTGTGGCATTCCGTCTCCGGTTACCCGCAACCCTGAAGGTTCACCCGGTCTTCCACAGGTCCCTTTTGAGTCCGGTGGCCCCACCCGACGAGTTCCACCCGAACCGTCCCCAACCGCAGCCAGTGTTGGTTCGGGGAGAGCCTGAGTACGAGGTGGAACGCATCCTGGACTCCCGATACCGCAGGGGAAAGCTACAGTATCTCATTGACTGGAAGGGGTACGGACCGGAGGACCGTTCCTGGGAACCAGCGGCCAACGTCCACGCACCTGCCTGCCTCCGAGAGTTCCATGCGACGTACCCCGGCAAGCCGGGTCCGGACCCTCGGTTGAGGGGGGGGCCTGGGAGGGGGGATGGTGTGATGGCCTGGGATTCCGATTCGGAGGATGAAACAGAGGAATCCCAGCCTGCACAGGAGTCCCCGCCTCCAGGGCCGGCTGAACTGGGGCAAGGCCTAGATGCTGAAGAGCCTACATCTGTGGCAGTGCATCAGGAGCTGGCCCCAGGTGAAGTCCTTCTGGCCCCAGAGGGGCTTGATGACTCAGTGGCCACAGGTGAGCCTCCTCCAGGGCCCAGTAACCCTTCGGCCTCTCCTGATCTGCAAAGGCTTAGGGCAGAGAGGCGAAGGGAACTAGTTGCCCCCAGGAGGAGTGCTCGCCTTAAGGCCAGAGGAGGCGGGGCTCCTGGGGGTCGGGACCGCCCCTGACCTTAGAAGAGGATAAAAGCCCAGTCAGCCTGGCCCCAGGTTGCGGGAGCAACGTCGTTGTTGGCTTCAGACCTTCCTGTGTTCTTGATCCCTGCTCGGCCTCCTGTTCCTGACTATCCGGTACTCCTGTTCCCTGCTCGGCCTCCTGTTCCCGACCATCCGTTGTTCCTGTTACCTGCTCAGCCTTCTGTTCCAGCGTTCCTGTTCCCCGCCCGGCTCTCTGCATCGGACCTCGCCCCTCTTCGTGTGGACTCTGCTACACTCACGGTACCTTACCCCCGGGACCAGCACATATTTTATAATTCAGGGCTGTTTGTTTATCTTGTGTTAACTTTTGCAGGCCATAGCTCTTTAGAAATTTGTTTATCTCTGTCTCTACTTGGGGTCCTTGAGTAAACAGTTTTTTAAAATATTTCTGGAAACACTTTCTAATTTCTTCTGGTTTCTGAATACATTCTCCTTCAACCTCCAGGTTGGTAACAAAGTTCAATTTTTGTCTCTTTTTCAGCTGCCATGCCAGCAGCTTTCCGCATTTATTTGCCGATTCGAATGATCTTTGTTTCATCTGTTTGATTTTCCATTCAATTTCTTGATTTATCAATTTCGTGTATTGTGCTTGATGGAATTTTATTTCTCTTAAAATTTCTTTTGATTTTGGGTTTAGTCTCAACTTTTTCTCTCCGCCTCTTATCTTCTCCACAATCTTGTCCTTTTTACCATTCCAGAGTTTTTTCTTAATAGTGTTCTGTTGTATCAGGAACCCTCTCATAACAGCTTTGCTCGCGTCCCAGATTGTTTTCTTTTCCACCGAAGTATTCAAATTTATTTCAAAGTAGTCTTTCAACGTTTTTTGGGCCTTCTTCACGATCTCCTGATCTCTAAACAAATAGTCATTCATTCTCCATCTGAAGGATCCAGCTGGTGTGAGTCATAGAATCATAGAATCATAGAATCATAGAATCATAGAGTTGGAAGAGACCACAAGGGCCATCGAGTCCAACCCCCTGCCAAGCAGGAAACACCATCAGAGCACTCCTGACATATGGTTGTCAAGCCTCTGCTTAAAGACCTCCAAAGTAGGAGACTCCACCACAGTCCTTGGCAGCAAATTCCACTGTCGAACAGCTCTCACTGTCAGGAAGTTCTTCCTAATGTTTAGGTGGAATCTTCTTTCTTGTAGTTTGGATCCATTGCTCCGTGTCCGCTTCTCTGGAGCAGCAGAAAACAACCTTTCTCCCTCCTCTATGTGACATCCTTTTATATATTTGAACATGGCTATCATATCACCCCTTAACCTCCTCTTCTCCAGGCTAAACATGCCCAGCTCCCTTAGCCGGTCCTCATAAGGCAATGTTTCCAGGCCTTTGACCATTTTGGTTGCCCTCCTCTGGACACGTTCCAGTTTGTCGGTGTCCTTCTCAAGTCTATTTTCAAGGCGTTATGGTCGGAGCAGGTTTTAGGGCAGATCTCTACTTTTTTTGTCTTAGGTGCCAGTCCTCTAGATGTCCAGATTTGGTCGATTCTTGTCCAAGATAGATGGGCCTCAGAAAAGAATGTTCCCTCTTTACCTAGAGGGTTCTTTGTCCTCCAAATATCAATCAAGTCCATATTGTCTGTAAGTTCAAAGAAAGTCTTCGGAAGTCTGCCATCTTTGGTCAAATTCTGATTTTGTGACTTATCCATGTATGTGGAGACAACCCCATTCATATCACCCATCAGGATGATGTTAGTATAGTCAATGTAGTCCAACATTACCTCATGCAGCTTCTTATAGAATTCCGATTTCCCATCGTTTGGTGCGTAAATTCCTACTATCAAAAATTTTTCTCCTTGTGATTGAATTTCAATCGCCAAAATTCTTCCTTGTTCATCTTTAAAAACCAACTTTGGTGCTAGGTTCTCCTTTGCGTAAATCACTATTCCTCTTTTTTTAACCTTGTCTGATGAAATAAATTCTTGGCCTAGTCTCTTGTTAATTAACACTCTCCTGTGGAGCCTAGTCACGTGTGTTTCTTGAAGGCAAATGACGTCTAGTTGTTCTTTTCTCAATATGTGAAAAATCTTTTTCCTTTTTTCGGGAGAATTTGCGCCATTAATGTTCCAACTAAGGAGCTGCAGAGACATCTCGGACTAGTTTATTGGCCTGTGGGGATGTCTCCTTTGTCGTTTTTGTCTGGAGGTGGAACCGGGTTCAACCCAAACGAAGGAGGTGGCCAGACTCCTGCTACTCCTTTCCGAAGGTCCTCCCCGTGATCGTTTAGGAACTTTTCTTGCTCCTCTGCTGTTCTGATTCTTACCTTCTTCCCTTTCAGGGTAAAAGATAGTCCTTGAGGAAATTCCCACCTGTAAGGGATTGTGTTGTTTCTCAATAAGCTTGCCAGGTCTTTATATGTAGCTCTTAAATCCAGTAGCTGTTTTGGTATGTCTCTGAAGATTTCTGCCGTCTTTCCCTGAATCACCAATGAATTTTTAAAATGCAGGCCGAGTATGTTATCTTTTTCTTGCTTAGATCTCAAAATGATCAAGCAATCTCTTGGTTTGTCCTTCTTGGCCACTCTTCCTAGTCTAAAAGCGGTGACAATTTTAAAGTCCTTCTCTTCTGCCAAACCCCAGAACTTGGATATTTCTGTTGTCAAAAAGCCAATCAAGTCCTCTTTTTCTGATTCTGGGATGTTTCTAAGCCTGAGATTGCTTTCCCTGTTTTTCAGTTCTGCCAGGGACAGGTACACTTGCTGTTCAGTAACCTGTCTACTCAGTGGTCTTACTTCCCCTCTTAATTCCTCTATCCTCTTTTTATTTTCGTCTGCTTTTGTGTTTACTTCCTCGACTAACTTTCGATTTTCTGTTGTAGTCTTTTCAATGTTACCTATTGCCTGTGTGTTTTTAGTGACTTGGTCTGTCAATTTATTAATTGAAGCTGTCACCTGGTCAAATTTAGCAGCTTGTTCATCAAATCTAGCTGCTTGTTCATCAGCTTTCTTATTCAATGCTGCCAGCTGGTCCAATATTTCTTTAGAGACAGGATCTAACCCTCCAGCAGCCATCTCTCCAAGAGCTGGCTGTATGGATTGTCCTTCTTGCAGACCTGTCACAATTGGGACAGATGATCTGCGTGGCTGCACAGGCAAAGTTGATTGCAAGAGTTCAGTTTGTTTTGCTTTCTTTCCAGCCCTTGTTTTTGCTGCACCACTCATTCCACAGCTGTCCATGTGTCAAGGTCAAATTGTAAATCCCATGGGAAAGACAATCCAAAAAAAAAAAGTAAACATCCAGACATAAAAATTCCAAGTCCAACAGCAGTTCTCAGAGACTAATAATTCTACAATCCAGCAGGGGGAGCTCCCCAAAAATTAGGGAGAAGGATAGAAAATTTCCACCATTAAGTTCCCACAGAAGAAATTAACTAAAATCCAGAACAGGGGGGAGCCCTCCACGTTCAGTTTTAACTGCAGAGAGTAAAAGTTCTTTACCAAGGTGCATGCAACAGTTCCTTTTTACAGCTTACAAAGTAGCCCAATGTAACGTTATATTTTTATATACAGTTACCGCAGTCCGATGTTACTTGTATCCAGACAGACCGAGAGCAGGGTTTCATAGCTTTGTAATCCACAGGAAAATAGAAAGAGGAATCAGTCTTTGTCCACTTATAAAACTGTTATAACTTTTCTTTAACTCTTAAACAGTCAAAACCGAATTTGCAGAGTAAATTCCAACTTCTTTTAAACTCCTTTCAACGCTTCCGCTTTAAAGAGTCTTTGCTCGATACTTTAGACAGAGCCGGAAGACTGACTTCCTTTTTAGCGTCTCCCGCTTTCAGCCAAAATTCGCCAAATTAGGTTCAGATAAAGCCTCAGATTTCTTACTCACGAGTAAGTTGTTTCAATTCAGTTGTTCAAAGAAGAAAGGCCAACGCTGATCAGCAGCAGCCGCGCGGCTTCACTTCCGCGGAAAGAGCGATGGATTCACAGCACCGCTACCCCCTCCACGTTCCGAAACCCCTTACGGGGTCTCTTCTGCGTTTCCGAGGTCGCTTCTGGTGCCCGCCGAACCCCACGGCCACGGGCTCACTCTACCCGTGGTTTCTCTAAGTGGGTCGTCGCTGTGCCGCAGCGTACGACCCTTTTCCGCGGAGCCCCTCTTCAGTGACTGAAGAGGACCGCCATTGCTGAACGCGCCGCCTCCGGAAGTCGGATGGTAATTTTATTCAGGGCCTGGTAATCGTGGCAAAGGCGGAGCTCCCCACATTTCTTTTTAACAAAGAGCACTGGGGCAGCAGTGGGCGAGGTAGAAGGCCTAATGAACCCACGCTCCAGGTTCTTGCACAAGAAGTCCTGCAAAGCCTCGCGCTCTGGCTCTGTTAAAGAGTATAAGCGACTCACCAGTAGGGGCGCTCCGGGCTGGAGATCTATGCCGCAGTCAAAGGACCGATGCGGCGGCAGCTGGTCTGCCCCCCGTTCCTCGAACACGTCGTGATAGTCCCTTTACTCAGCGGGGAGCGTTGCAGCAGCCTCCTCAGTGGGCGCAGCTGCTAGCATCTCAGTCTCAGCAGAAGAACTTGGGTCTGGGAAGTGTACAGTCCGTTTGACCCAGTCAATCTGCACATTGTGAGCCTCCAGCCAGTCCATCCCAAGCACCAGGGGGAACCGGGGCATGGAGGCAATATCCAAAGTTCGCATCTCACGGTGCTGCTGGAGGCACAGGACCAGGGGCTGGGTCTCCTGAGTAACGGCACCCGAACGCAGGAGCCGTCCGTCGATTGCCTCCACCTGTACCGGTTCTGGCTTGTTCCGAAGTGGCACCCGATGATGGGCAGCAAAAGCAGCGTCCATATAGGAGCGGGTTGCCCCCGAATCCACTAGAGCATGGGTAAGAATCCAGGGTCCACCTGGAGGGTATAGACGTACCGGAACCATAAGGTGTTGTAGTTCAATTGGTGCGGCCCCATTCTGTGCTGTTTGGGACCCCAGGTAGCCAGGGCCATCAGCTACTGGGGTTGGCGGTTTCCCCTGTGGCTGGCGTTTCTCAGGACAGGACCGGGCATAGTGTCCGCTTTCGCCACAATAGAGACATAGATTCCCCTCCCGACGCCGCAACTTCTCTGCGGGGGAGAGGCGTGGCCGCACTGCCCCAAGCTGCATAGGTTCCTCCAATGACTCAGCTGTGCCTGTGGGGCTGCTGGTAGAAACTGGTGCCGAGAACTGGAAGTGCCGGCGGCCCCGAGCCTGACGACGGTCCTCTAACCGATCGTCTATCTGTAGACTCCGTTGAATGAGGGTGTCTAGCGTGGTGGGGCGTTCCATAGTGGCCAGCTGGTCCAGTATCTCGTCTGAAAGCCCCTCGAGATACTGGTCCCGAAGAGCAGAGTCATTCCAGGTCAAGTCCTGTGCCAGCAGCCGGAATTCTGTGGTGTATGCAGCCACCGTGGACTTGCCCTGTTTCAACCGCCGAATCGCCCGGTTGGCTTGACTCCCCTTCTGGGGGTTGCCGAACGCGGCCTCCAACAGATTGCAAAACCCCACATAGTCCGCCAGCAAAGGGGAGTCCTGCCTGAGCAGCGGCAACGCCCACTTGGCCGCCTGGTCTTTTAACAAATAATCAAAAAGTGCACCTTGGTGCGGTCGTCAGGGAAGTTCCGGGCGCGCCCCTGAATGTACAGCTTGGCCTGGGCAAGAAACATGGGAAAGCTGGCCGGGGCCCCATCAAATTTCTCAGGCAAGACCACTGGGTACTTGCCAGGAGCCGGGGCGTCGGCCCCAGGAGCCGGGAGGGCGTCCAACCGCTGCTGAAGTGCCGTAACTGCGTTACTGAGCTGCTGCACGGTGTGCGTCAAGGTCTGGTTCTCCTGGGCTATTGCCAACAGTCTAGCCGCTTGGTCGGCCATGGCCTCTGACTCTTCCCGAATGCACCCCAACAAAGAGGGAGTGCGGGTGTGGCGGGAGCAAACTGTGCTGGTCCCGGGGGGGAAAGGTACTAATACCGTATCCGAAGTTCAGTCCAGAGTCACTAGCAGGGTAGACGATCACTAGATGAGACGCAAGGTCCGAAACAAGGAGCTGGGCGGGGGAACAGGAACGCTGGTAGGGCAGCAGCAGGAAGCCAGGCGGGTAACAGGAACACTGGTAGAGCAGAAGCAGGGAGCCAGGCGGGGAACAGGAACACTGGTGGGTCAGCAGCGGGCAGCCGGGCGAGGAACAGGAACACCGGAGAGTCAGGAGCAGGAAGCTGGGCGAGGAACAGGCACACTGGGAGTGCAGATCTAGGTCTGGGTAAAGCAGGTACTCCACAACGACGTTGCTCCCGCAACCTGGGACCGGGCTGCGTGACCTTTATCTTCTTCTAAGGCCGGGGGCGGTCCCGGCCCCCAGGAGCCCCGCCTCTCCTGGCCTTAAGGCGAGCACTCCTCCTGGGAGAGACCAGTTCCCTTCGCCTCTCTGCCCTAAGCCTCTGCAGTTCAGGAGAGGCCGAAGGGTTACTGGGCCCCGGGGGAGGCTCACCTGTAGCCACTGAGTCCTCCAGCACCTCTGGGGCCAGAATGGTCTTACCTGGTGCCTGCCCCTGAGGATCTGGCACAGGTGCAGGCTCCTCAGCATCTAGGCCTTGCCCCAGTTCAGCCGGCCCTAGAGGCGGGGACTCCTGTGCCGGCTGGGATTCCTGCGGTTCACTCTCAGACTCGGAATCCCAGGCCATCACAACTTTCTTCTCAAATCCTAACCAGAGTTGGGGGAGAATAGATGGTATTTGGATCACTAAGGAATTGATACAGAATTTAATCAAATCTGAAATTCTCCCACAGACTATATCTGATCATAACCCAGTATATTTAGAGTTAAAGGGTAAAGGGACTAGAGTACTTAGATGGAGAATGAACGAATCTCTATTTAATGATCAAAATATAGTGATTAAGGCAAAAGAAACAATTGAAGAGTACTTTAAGTGGAATTTAAATAAAGGGACAGCTTTAGCAACGGTTTGGGATGCAGGGAAAGCCGTCATGAGGGGCTTTCTAATTCAGAAAAACAGTCATCAAAGAAAAGAAAAAGCGAAAAAGAAGGAGGAGATCTTGGTACAGCTAATGGAGAATGAAAGACAATTAACTACTAAGCCAGGTGATGAGACTATAAAACAAAATATAAAGTTATTACAAGCCCAATTTTCTATGATAGTAAACCAGGAGATTGAGGGGAAAGTTAAAATGTTGAAACAGAAGAGTTTTGAATCTGCTAATAAAATAGGAAAATATTTGGCCTGGCAACTAAGAGAAAGGAAAAAACAAAATACGATTTGTAAGATAAGGGATGGAGACAAGACAGTGGAAGACCCAAATGAAATAAAAAGGTTGTTTCAGAAATACTATAAGGATCTATTTTTTTTTTAAACTTTATTATAGACACATAGACTTACACATACAAAGAAGAAAGTTATATAGTAAAAAAAACACGAAACAAACAACAAGATAAAACACATACACCTAAAAGAAAAAAAGAAAAACACAACAAAAAAGAAAATTCCAATCACACCCTTACACACATTTGACTTCCATTAGCCTCAGCTTTGGATTAAGTATTCTACATAAATCTTCTGCAGTTATTTTCGTTTATCTTTACATGTCGTAGGAGTTAAACATCGTCTACTGTTAAATTGTTAATTCCCAAGTTGGTCTCAAGGTAACTTAAAAATTTGGACCAGTCTTCTATCTTTTTGATGTGGTTATCCCGCCTAATATATTGTGTAAGTCTCGCCAATTCCAAATATTGATACAATTTCACCTGCCACTCTCTCATTGTTGGTATTTCGGGGGATTTCCATTTCTTTGCTATTAGAATCCTCGCAGCAGTGGTGGCGTACTGGAAGAAGGTCTGATCCATCTTTTTTATTTCCTCCCCAATCATCCCTAAGAGGAACGCTTCCGGTTTCTTGGGAAAATTGTACTTCAAAATTTTCTTTAGCTCCTCGTAAATTTGTCCCCAGAAACCCTTCACTTCCTCACAGGTCCACCAAATATGAAGGAAGGTCCCCACCTTATCTTTACACCTCCAGCAAGTGTTATCTGCTGTTCTATACATTCTCCCTAGTCTGGCCGGGGTCAGGTACCAACGGTACATCATCTTATAAAGGTTCTCACGTAAGTCAGCACACACAGTAAATCTCATGCCTTTCTTCCACAAAGTTTGCCATTTGTCATAGCCTAGCTCATATCCTAGATCTTTGTTCCATTTAATCATTACCTCTTTAATCAACTCTTCCTTATTTTCACTTTCCAGCAGTTGCCTATACATTTTAGATAATAGTTTGTTATTACTCTCCATAATCTCCACTTGAAATCTAGATTTATTTTCTCCCATACCTATTCTCTTATGCTCCCTCCATAGTGCACTAACTTGGTGCAGGTGAAACCAATCCTTAATTTTCTCTTTCAGTTCATCCTGCGATCTTAATCTCCACCCTTCTTCTGATTTAATTAATAGGTCCTCATACGTCCACCTTTTACCTATCATATTTAGTTTCTTTATTTTGATGATGTCCACAGGTGAGAGCCACCAAGGGGTACTTTGTTCAATCACATTTTTCTTCCTGTTCCAAACTTCTAAGAGTGATCCTCTAACTATATGGTTATAGAAACCTCTATGGACTTTATCTTTTCCCTGCCAGAGGTAGGCATGCCACCCAAATCTTAAATCAAATCCTTCCAGGTCTAATATATCAGTATCTTTCAGGGTGGCCCATTCTTTTATCCAAAGTAGGCATGCCGCCTCATAGTAGAGCCTCAAATTTGGCACACCAAAGCCCCCTCTTTCCCTGGAGTCCGTCAAATATTTGAGTTTCACCCTAGGTTTCTTCTCCTGCCAAATATATTTGGTCAAAGTCCTTTGCCAATTTTTAAAGCAGGTGGTACCTTTTATAACTGGTAGGTTCTGGAACAGGAATAACAATCTCGGGAGGATACACATCTTAATCGATGCCATCCTCCCGGTCCAAGATAAATTCAGTCTACGCCAGGTGTCCATATCTTTCTTAATTTCCTTCCACAATTTATTATAATTATCCTCTACCAAGTTAATATTCTTTGGAGACAACCAAATTCCCAAATATTTCACTTTATTTACTACTTTAATATCCACCTGTTGTTCCAGCTGTGATCTCTCCTGTGCTGTCAAGTTCTTTGTCAATATTTTGGTTTTTCCCCTATTTAACTTGAATCCGGATAATTTACCGAACTCTTCCAAGAGTTCTATCGCTCTGCTAGTGCTTTCAATTGGGTTCTCAAAAAAAAAGACCAGATCGTCAGCGTAAGCTTTTAATTTGTATTCTTTCTCTCCAATTCTTAATCCCCTGATGTTCGGGGTCGCTCTTATTTTATTTGCGGCTGTTTCCAACACCAAAATAAACAATAAAGGTGACAGAGGACAGCCCTGCCTTGTACCTTTCATAATCGGAAAGTATTTAGTCAAATTATTATTAATGATCAGCCTAGCCTGCTGCTCTGTATAGATCGCCTTGATGCCCTTCAGATAGGGGCCCCCTATTCCCACCTTGTCAAGATTTTGTAGCAGAAATTCCCAGGAAACACGGTCGAAAGCTTTTTCTGCATCAACAAAAATAAGGGCCGCTGGCACATCTGGTCTTGCCTCCAAATACTCCATAATGTCTAGTACATGCCGGACGTTATCCCTCAATTGCCTACCTGGAAGGAATCCCACTTGATCTCTATGTATGTATCTATTTAATAATTTTTTAAGTCTGCCTGCCATGATATCTGCAAAAATCTTGTAGTCACAATTTAAGAGTGAAATTGGCCTATAGCTTTTTATATCTGTCTTTTCGTTTTCAGTCTTGGGGACTAACGTAATGTACGCCTCCTTCCAGGAGCTGGGTATCCTCCCTTCTTGAAGAGTATTATTTATTACCTCCGTTAATGCCGGCGCTAACAAGTCTACCAATTTTTTATAGTATATTGCAGGCAGACCGTCCGGACCAGGGGACTTCCCGTTCTTCATCTTATTAATAGCGTCTCGGACCTCTTTTTCAGACACCACGTTGTTTAATTGTATACAATCCTCTTCTGTAAAAAATTTTCTTTCTTCTTGGTCTAAATAGTTCTCTATTTCTGCACTGCACTCTTCTCCTTTTTCATACAGCTTTTCAAAAAAAGTAACAAACCTGTTTTCAATTTCCTCTGGGTCTTCTATCACCCTCTCATCTACAATAAGTTATTTGGCCTGGCAACTAAGAGAAAGGAAAAAAACAAAATACGATTTGTAAGATAAGGGATGGAGACAAGACAGTGGAAGACCCAAATGAAATAAAAAGGTTGTTTCAGAAATACTATAAGGATCTATATAAAAGAGATAAGGAGTCAGGCCATGATATAGAATGCTATATGAAAGAACATCATTTACAACAGATATCAACCGAAGAAAAAGAATTATTAAATCAGCTGATTACAGAGGAGGAGGTAAGGAAGGCAATATCAAAGATGAAAATTGGCAAAGCGCCGGGGCCAGATGGTCTGTCAGCCAAATATTATAAAGTATTAAGTGATCAAATAAGTCCAACCCTATGTGAAGTGATGAACAATATTTTAAAAGAAGGGAAGACCCCGAACACCTGGAAGGAAGCCTATATTACACTAATTCCCAAAAAAGATGTGGATGCTTTAGAGGTGAAAAACTATAGGCCGATTTCGTTATTAAATAACGACTATAAATTGTTTGCGGATGTAATGGCAGAAAGATTAAAAAAAGTACTAAATAACAGACTCCATAAAGATCAAACGGGCTTCCTTCCAGGGAGACAATTGAAGGACAACGTAAGAAATGTGATAGATATCACTGAATATTTGGAAACCAGAATAGATAAACAAGCCGCTTTGATTTTCATTGACGCCGAAAAGGCCTTCGATAACGTTTCTTGGTGCTTCCTGATAGAAAATCTAAAAACGATGGGGCTGGGTGAAAGATTTAGAAAAGGTATAGAAGCTATCTATAATGAACAAAAAGCTAAGCTAATAATAAATAACTCGACATCAGAATTTTTCGACATATCTAAAGGGACTAGACAAGGCTGCCCCCTGTCTCCTCTGTTATTTATAATAGTACTTGAAGTACTTACTAAGAGACTGAGAGAGGCAGCGGAAGTGAAAGGGATTAAGGTAGGGACTAAAGAACATAAGATAAAAGCTTTCGCGGATGATATTGTATTAACTTTAGAAGACCCGAAAAATAGTATGAAAGAAGCCTTGCAAAAATTTGAAGAGTTTGGAGCGGTGTCAGGCCTCAAGATTAATAAAAATAAGACTAAAATGTTGACTAAAAATCTAACTAAGGAAGATATTGTAGAACTAGAACAAAAGACGGGAATTATGACAGCAAAGAAAGTGAAATACCTTGGAGTGTGGATATCAGCGAAAAATATCAACCTATATAAGGATAATTATGAAGTCACTTGGAAGAATATTAAGAAAGATCTTGAAATCTGGGAGAGATTGAGGCTATCTTTTCTGGGGAGGATAGCGGTTATCAAAATGAACGTTCTCCCCAGAATGCTATTTTTGTTCCAAACCATTCTGGTACTAAAAGGTTTAAAGCAGTGTAAAGAGTGGCAAAGAGCCTTAGCGAGATAGATCTGGCAAGGCAAAAGACCACGAATAAAAATGAAAATATTGGTGGACAAAAAAGAAAGAGGGGGATTCGCTCTACCGGATCTAAGTTTATATTATGAAGCAGCGTGTTTAGTGTGGCTGAAGGATTGGAAAATAGGGACATCTTGGACTTGGAAGGTTTTGATAACAGGTACGGGTGGCACTCGTACCTGTGGTACGAAAAGGTGAAAGTTCATAGAGGCTTTCTAAATCATATTTTTAGGGGACCACTATTCCAAGTATGGGAAAGAAATAAAAATATATTGGAAAGGAAGACACCTTGGTGGATTTCACCAATAGAGGTGTTAACTATAAAAAAAATAAATATGGAAGGGAAGACTGCCACCTATGAAGAACTAACTTGGAAGACAGATCAAGGGATTAAACTTAGACCATATGAAGAGATCAAAAAATTATTTACTGGGTGGTTGCAATACCACCAAGTAAATGACCTGTTAAAAGAAGACAAAAAGAAAGTAGGATTTGAAGATAAAAAATCTAAATTTAATGTAGAAGTTATAGAAGGTAAGAACAAAACACTGTCAAGGATGTACGATATTTTGCTGGAGTGGTATACAAAAGATGAGGAGGTGAAGGAGGCTATGACTAAGTGGGCGATAGACATTGGATATAACATCGACTTTGAGAGGTGGTTGGAACTATGGAATAAGAATATGAGATTTACGGCATGCACGGCACTAAAGGAAAACCTGTGGAAAATGATCTACAGGTGGTACCATACACCAGTGAAATTAGCGAAGATTTATAAGTTGAAGGATAAAAGATGCTGGAAATGTAGAGAGGTAGAAGGTGACCTCTACCATATGTGGTGGTCGTGCTGCAAAGTGAGAGGCTTTTGGGAATTGGTCTATAATGAACTTTAAAAAAAATTGAAATATACATTTCCCAAAAAGCCAGAAGCTTTTTTGTTAGGAATGGTCGGTAAAGAAATTAAAAAAGAAGATAAGACCTTGTTTCTATATGCCACGACAGCTGCAAGAATTATGTTAGCACAAAATTGGAAATCAGAAGTAGTACCTAACGTAAGTGAGTGGCAGGTTAAAATGATAAATTATGCTGAGCTTGATAGAATATCAGGAAGATTAAGGGACCAAGATGAACAGAAATTTCATGACAATTGGAAGAAATATTTAGTGTATATGGAATCTAAATTTCAGGTGACACTGGCAGGGTTGAAATAACTCTAACAGCGGGAAAGGCCTATGTAAAAGAGTTAAAAAGTACACAACTATATAATTTATTCGATACTTACCAAAGGAGTGGAGGGAAGTCCAAGGATCAGTTGAGACTAACTCAGTTATGTATTTTATTTATGATTTGTGAAGTGGATATAATTTGTATAAGGTATGTGGTGGATTTTTTGTTTATGTTTTTCCTGCATATATGTGCAAATATGAATAAAAATTTATGGAAAAAAAAGAAAGGACTGGCAGAATCCGAGACCAGGGAGAAGAGACGGTGGAAGAAGACTGAAAAAAAAGTTTATATATATAAAAAAATTATTTAGAGAAATGTTGCAAAATTAATGAGTGTTAGAAAAATGTTGGAATGAAATTATATGGCTTTAGTAGAAATGTTATAAGGAGTTAAGTATAAATAAGTTTTAGGGTTTTTATGGTAAGATAAAGTTAAAATAAATTAAGATAACTAAATGACAGAAAACAGTGAAAGATGGAAAGGATTTGCTGTAATAATTAATAACTAGAACACAAAAAGGGAGGTGTGAGGAAGTCGATGAAACAAGTTAATGAAAGATAAAGATACAGAAATATGGGATGTGTTTTTAACTGTTTTTGCTTTTGTTTTTGTTTTGATGTATTGTGTCTTTTGCTTTTTTATATGTATTGTAAGGTATTGATTTGTGTTGTTTATTTTTTCCCTTTCTTTTTTACTTTTTACTTTTTTCTTTAATTCTTAAACTTTTAATAAATTATTTTTTTTTAAAAAAAAAGAAAAAGTCTCCTGCTGCTGTTTTCTGCAGATGCAGTAGAGGTGGTGAAGAAAGTCTTCTTCGCCGTCGCTATCGCCACTTGGTAGGCTCGACGTTGAGCTCTAACCTGTGTCCGGTCAGATACGGAACAAGTTATCCACCACTGGCACTCTAGCCGTCTCAACGATTGTTTCATTGCCCTCAGATCCGTGGAAAACCACAGGGCTGTCCGGGCTCCATGCAATCGGAGAGGGCGCTTCGGAGCCAGGCAGTCAATAGCCCTGGTTAACTCCAAATTCTAGCGGGCCACCAGGGAATCAGCTGAAAGGCCATCAACATGGGATAAAGCATCCTCTACCACTCTCTGGAAACCATTTGGATCCATTAAGTGGAGGGGGCGGACCATCTGAATCGGTCCCACCTCCCTGCAGAGGGGATGGGTCGCAGAGAAGTCCAGTTGCACCAGGAAGTGATCTGACCATGGCACTTCTTTCGTTTCGCCTTTACTTAGTGTCAGATCACTAACATCCATAGAGGTAAACACCAGGTCCCAGCAACTTTGTGCTTCATCCCTTGTGCAGCCAGGAAACTTCCAAATTCCTGTGAAACAAAATCCTGTTTCTGACCTGTGAAAAGACAATCAATTTGCACATCATGGACAGATTTTACCCATGCACAAAATTCATTGAACCTTGTCAACACTTGATTTCTCTTCTCTAGCATATAGACCCATGCATATAGCTTATCAGAGCTAGCAGGGCAGCGGCGCGCGCAGTTTGATCCATCTTTTAGATTTAGGGGAGCTAGTCTCAAACATTTGTTGGGGGAGACCTAGGTTTTTTTGTGGGGGGAGTTATTTGTCCTGTCTTCATGCTTTTTATGATGGAGGACCGCTGTAGCCACCCCCAACGACACATTCTCAAGATGGAGGGGGAGGGAACAGCTGCAGTCGCCTGCAGTTCCTGCGCAATGTTTGCCATCTTGCCAAAGGTTGCAGGCAGCTTTACCTGCAGCAATTGCATGTTGATTGCCCTCTTAAAAGACAAAGTCCAGCAACTGGAGGAACGTGTAGCTACGCTCCAAAGAATTAGAGAGCTGGAGCTCTTCTTGGAAGCAACAGAGCACACCGTCTCCACCAAGGAGGAGACAGGGGACTCCCCTGAGAAGGAGGCTAGTTCACCAACACAGGAGCCAGATATATGGAGAAACGTGACTCAAAGAAGTAGGAGGCCCAGGGTTCGCTCTGATTGTTTAGAAATACACAATCGCTTTGAGGTCCTCTCCCCTAGCATGGAAGACGAAGAGCAGACTCCATTTGAGGATCTCTCCCTCATTACAGTCGATCAGGTATATGAAGACGAGGAGCAAAGTCAGTCCTCAGGGAATGTGCAGGCGACCTTGGAACGGACAGCTCACGGAAGAACCCCGACCAAACCTAAGAGGAGGCGTGTAGTGGTGATAGGGGATTCCCTACTGAGGGGAACAGAAGCAGTGATCTGTGGGCCTGACAAGATGTCTCGGGAAGTGTGCTGTCTCCCCGGGGCTAAGATCCAAGATGTAACTGAACGACTGCAAGGAATCATAAAACCCACTGACAAATACCACTCCCTCTTGGTTCATGTGGGAACCAATGACACTGCAAGCAATAGCCTCCAGAAGATCAAAAGAGACTACGAGGCTCTGGGCAGGAAATTGAAGCAACTAAATGCACAAATTGTCATCTCATCTGTCCTCCCAGTTAAACGCCGTGGCCCAGGGAGAGAGGGGAAAATAGTGGAAGTGAACAGCTGGCTTCGCAAATGGTGTAAACAGGAACGGTTTGGATTCTTAGATCATAGACTGCAGTTTCTTGAAGATGGACTTCTGGCAAGTGATGGGCTGCACCTCACAACGGTTGGGAGAAATGTTTTTGCCAAAAATCTCAGAAACCTCATCAGGAGGGCTTTAAACTGACTAATGTGGGGGAGGGAGACAGTGCTCCTGAAGGTAGGAGACTATCAATGAATGAAGATGATCATCCAAATGTCATAGACCAAATGGAGCAAACAGCACACAGACCTAGTGGTGGGAGGAAAAAATCCTTAAATAAGAGACACGGGGGAATGATTAATGGACTTCAATGTCTGTACACTAATGCCCAAAGCATGGGAAATAAACAAGATGAGCTTGAGCTCTTGGTACAGCAAACTAAATATGACATAATAGGCATCACTGAAACCTGGTGGGATAAGTCCCACGATTGGAATGCAATAATGGGGGGATACAATCTATTTCAGAGAAACAGACCAGACAAGAAAGGAGGAGGAGTGGCGTTATATGTCAGGGATGTGTATACCTGTGAAGAGATCCAAGATTTAGAACCTCAAAGCCAAAGTGAGAGCATTTGGGTCAAAATTAAGGGAGAGAAGAATAACAGAGACCTCATTGTGGGAGTTTACTATAGATCCCCAAGCCAAACAAAGGACATAGATGATGCCTTCCTGGAACAGATGGCCAAGCATGCAAAAGGAAGGGAGATAGTAGTAATGGGGGACTTCAATTACCCGGATATTTGTTGGATGTCAAACTCAGCCAAGAGCATAAGGTCAAACAGATTCCTTACTGGCCTTGCAGACAACTTCATTGTCCAGAAAGTGGGAGAAGCAACAAGAGGAACAGCCATTTTAGATCTGGTCCTAACCAATGTTGATGACCTGGTTAGTGGGGTAGAAGTGGAAGGATCATTAGGCGCGAGTGATCATGCTCTTCTGAAGTTTACTATACAGCGGAAAGGAGCAGCCAAGCATACTAGGACTCAATTTTTTTGACTTTAAGAAAGCCGACTTCATAAAACTTAGGGAGGTGCTGGGTGAGATCCCATGGACAGTAATACTAAAAGGAAAGGGAGTTCATTATGGCTGGGAGTTTGTGAAGAGGGAGATAGTAAAAGCACAACGTCAGGCAATACCAATGAGACGGAAACATGGAAGGTGCCTAAAGAAGCCAGGGTGGCTATCTAAAGAACTTTTAACTGAGTTAAGATTAAAAAAGGATGTGTACAAAAAATGGAAAAGGGGGGAAACCACCAAAGAGGAATTCAAACAAATAGCCGGCACGTGTAGACACAAAGTCAGAAAAGCTAAAGCACAGAATGAACTCAGGCTTGCTAGAGAGGTTAAAAGCAACAAAAAAGGCTTTTATGGGTATGTTCGTAGCAAAAGGAAGAACAAAGAAACAGTGGGGTCACTCAGAGGAGAAGATGGTGAAATGCAAACAGGGGACACAGAAAGGGCTGAACTCCTCAATGCCTTCTTTGCCTCAGTCTTCTCCGATAAAGAAAACAATGCCCGACCTGAAGAATTTGGAGCAAATGATTCAGCAAAGGAAACACAGCCCAGAATAACTAAGGAGATAGTACAAGAATACTTGGCTAGTTTAGATGTATTCAAGTCTCCAGGGCCAGATGAACTGCATCCAAGAGTATTAAAAGAACTGGCAGATGTGATCTCAGAACCACTGGCAGTCATCTTTGAGAATTCCTGGAGAACAGGCGAAGTCCCGGCAGACTGGAGGAGGGCAAATGTTGTCCCTATTTTCAAAAAGGGGAAAAGAGAGGACCCAAATAATTACCGCCCAGTCAGTCTGACATCAATACCAGGGAAGATTCTGGAGCAGATCATTAAGCAAACAGTCTGTGAGCACCTAGAAAGGAATGCTGTGATCACCAATAGTCAGCATGGATTTCTGAAAAATAAGTCATGTCAGACTAACCTGATCTCGTTTTTTGACAGAATTACAAGCCTGGTAGATGAAGGGAACGCAGTGGATGTAGCCTACCTTGATTTCAGCAAGGCATTTGACAAGGTGCCCCATGATATTCTTGTAAAGAAGCTGGTAAAATGCGGTCTTGACTATGCTACCACTCAGTGGATTTGTAACTGGCTGACTGACCGAACCCAAAGGGTGCTCATCAATGGTTCCTCTTCATCCTGGAGAAGAGTGACTAGTGGGGTGCCACAGGGTTCTGTCTTGGGCCCGGTCTTATTCAACATCTTTATCAACGACTTGGATGATGGACTCAAGGGCATCCTGATCAAATTTGCAGATGACACCCAACTGGGAGTGGTGGCTAACACCCCAGAGGACAGGATCACACTTCAAAACGACCTTGACAGATTAGAGAACTGGGAAAAAACAAACAAGATGAATTTTAACAGGGAGAAATGTAAAGTATTGCACTTGGGCAAAAAAAATGAGAGGCACAAATACAAGGTGGGGGACACCTGGCTTGAGAGGAGTATATGTGAAAAGGATCTAGGAGTCTTGGTTGACCACAAACATGACATGAGCCAACAGTGTGACGCGGCAGCTAAAAAAGCCAATGCAATTCTGGGCTACATCAATAGGAGTATAGCATCTAGATCAAGGGAAGTAATAGTGCCACTCTATTCTGCTCTGGTCAGACCTCACCTGGAGTACTGTGTCCAGTTCTGGGCACCACAATTCAAGAAGGACACTGACAAACTGGAACGTGTCCAGAAGAGGGCAACCAAAATGGTCAAAGGCCTGGAAACGATGCCTTATGAGGAACGGCTAAGGGAGCTGGGCATGTTTAGCCTGGAGAAGAGGAGGTTAAGGGGTGATATGATAGCCATGTTCAAATATAGAAAAGGATGTCACATAGAGGAGGGAGAAAGGTTGTTTTCTGCTGCTCCAGAGAAGCGGACACGGAGCCATGGATCCAAACTACAAGAAAGAAGATTCCACCTAAACATTAGGAAGAACTTCCTGACAGTAAGAGCTGTTCGACAGTGGAATTTGCTGCCAAGGAGTGTGGTGGAGTCTCCTACTTTGGAGGTCTTTAAGCAGAGGCTTGATAACCATATGTCAGGAGTGCTCTGATGGTGTTTCCTGCTTGGCAGGGGGTTGGACTCGATGGCCCTTGTGGTCTCTTCCAACTCTATGATTCTATGATGTGTGCACAGCATATATTCTTCTCATAACCTTACAGCAGAGTTTCTTTTCTATTGAGCATCTTTATTATTTACAAAGATTTATATTTTGTCAAATTCAAATAAAATAACATTATCCTTTCCTTCTTCCAGCCATCTGGCTCTGAGACTCAATGCTGAATCATGTACAATTCTCACACTGACACTTTACATTCTCAGTCAGTCAGTCAGTCAGTCTGACTCTTATTGATCACATGCCCTTTTATAGTCTTCTTGTTGCTGGGCAGATTTCATTGTTGCCTAGCAACCTGAACAAGACTGATTTTCAAGTTCTTTTCTGGAATATTCCAACAGGTTCTTCCTGCCTAAGTGCAGAATCTTACATTTGTCCCTATTGGAACTCATTTTGTAAGTGTGCACCCAGTTCTCCAATCTGTTAAGGTCAATACAGTGGTACCTTGGTTTGCAACCAATCTCGCTTGGGTTACTGCAATACGCTCTACGTGGGACTACATTTGAAGGTGACCCGGAAACTACAACTAATCCAAAATGCGGCAGCTAGACTGGTGACTGGGAGCAGCTGCCAGTACGTTTCCGAGCACAATTCAAAGTATTGGTGCTGACCTTTAAAGCCCTAAATGGCCTCGGTCCAGTATACCTGAAGGAGCGTCTCCACCCTCATCGTTCTGCCCGGACACTGAGGTCCAGCACCAAGGGCCTTCTGGCGGTTCCCTCACTGCGAGAAGCCAAGTTACAGGGAACCAGGCAGAGGGCCTTCTCAGTAGTGGTACCCGCCCTGTGGAACGCCCTCCCACAAGATGTCAATGAAAAAACAACTACCAGACTTTTAGAAAACATCTGAAGGCAGCCCTGTTTAGGGAAGTTTTTAATGTTTAACAGACCACTGTATTTTAATACTTTGTTGGAAGCCGCCCAGAGTGGCTGGGGAAGCCCAGCCAGATGGACAGGGTATAAACAATAAATTATTATTTTTATTGCAGCTGCTTTGGATTACAACCATTTTGGATTACAACCACGTCAAACCCGGAAGTGCGTGTTCCTTTTTTTATTATTACAACCCATTTTTTTGGGGGGGTGGCCCCATTGGTGAAAGCTCACCTTGGGTTACAACCTGTTTTCGTTTACAACCAGACCTCCAGAAGGGATTATGGTCTTAAACCAAGGTATTGGTATTGGTAGTTCTTGTATGTACAAGTATGGGTTTGTGTATGGGAGCTTCTCCCTGAGATAACTTGGGAAGGGCTGTAGCTCAGTGGTGGACCATCTGCTTTGAATTTAAACAGTCCCAGAGTCAGTTCTCAGTATCTCCAGGTAGGGCTGGGTGTTGTCCTCTGTAGGAAACCCTGGAGAGCTGGTGCCAGTCAGTGCAGACAATATTGTGTTAGATGGAACACAACGATCCAACAGGAGGCAATGATGGCCACCAAATCAGATGGCTTTAAAAGAGGTTTGGGCAAATTCAAGGAGCATAATGCCGTCAATGACTACTAGCTATGACAGCTATGCTCTGCCTCCATGGTTGGAGGCAATAATACTTCTGAATGCCAGTTTCTGGAAACAGCAGGAGGGGAGAGTGCAGTTGTGCTTGGGTGTTGCTTGCCAGTCTCCCACAGGCATCTAGTTGGCAACTGAGAACAGGGTGCTGGACTAGATGGGTGATTGGCCTGATATGTCAGGCTCATCTGTGTTCTTTTGTGTGGCTCGATATAAAGCAGCTTTCCATGTTGTTGAACTTTACTCAGAACATTTCTGTGTTCGTGTTTTCAAATAATTACAAATAATTATTTCTCTTTCTCTTTTTTATTTTTGTGTTTATCTGTAGAATGGGTTCATGTCGTTGGTGCACCTCTGATGATTCAGTCGTCAACCTGCTAAAAAGTTATGCTGTAGCACCCTGTTTGTGGTTAACGCTTAGCTGGAATGAAATATTCAACGCAGCAATAGAGAAATTAAAATAATTATTTATTTGTCAGACAAATAAATGAGAGGCACAGTGGTATATGGTTACCAAGCTCTGGCCTGCCCTCCTGCCATTATGGCCAGCACTTATATTTCCCTCAGCCCAGTCCCCTTGCTCCTCCTTTGGCTGCATCTGTCCAATCAGCCTGGTTGAAATTCCTATTGGCTGTTTGCTAGAACCAATCATAAAAGATACACCCATTTCCTATTACCTTTTATGAGAGACAGAGAGCTATATTTTCTTCTATTTATAAATGGCAAACAAGTAGCCATTAACCTCGACAAGGCACCTTAATTACCAGATAACCTTTGGCCCCTCTTTCCCTATTCCCTGCAAACCAGATGGTTTTTAATTTCATTTTAAACAGAGGCCCGACAACCATATGTCAGGAGTGCTCTGATGGTGTTTCCTGCTTGGCATGGGTCTGGATTCAATGGCCCTTGTGGTCTCTTCCAACTCTATGATTCTATGATTCTATGAAATAAGAATCTAACATTTCTAATTTCTAAATCATTTGCATAATTACATTTAAGCCAATATATTTATACATTAATATATATAGATTTTTAGAAGAAAGGGAACTTAGTAAAAAAACAGTTTCCAAAAGCAACTTCAGAGAGAAGCCTCTTAGTTTACAGCCCCCCTTTTCCTGGTGAAACAGCTGCTGTTCTAAAAGCAACTTCTTCAATTTACCCTTTGGCTTAAGTCTCTAATGGGAGGCATAATAATTGTGTTTTTATAGCTTAATTGTATTCTGTAATTTTGTATGGTCAGTGTGACCTTTTGCTCCTAGCCTGTAATTTCCTTTTGCAACCCTGAGGCTCTGTCAGAGGGGCCCTGTTTAAGATGAGCACATCTGCCGATGCACTCACTGCCTGGCATGAGAGATGCTGCCTGGCATTTAAAAATATATATTTTAAGCTCATTTTTAGAATACAGGTATCTGATCAAAATATAAGCCTTGATTAAAATGCAGACTATGAACAGATGCCTCAATGCTTCCTCTACATTGCCTGCAAATGAATTTGCTTCAGCCAATAATGATCTCTGTTACTGCATAGTGTGTGTGGATGAGTACCATAAAGCAAAGGATGAGTTGCCATCCTTCCATGGGATAATTTGCTTTGATTGATAGCCTACTATATCCTGGCTGTGTTGGGGCTGGCTGATGACAGAGACAGTCATAGCAGATTTGGGCAGGCAGAAGGCCAGTAGTTATTTGATAGCTTCAGGGGTGGGTAGCTTGATTCAGCTGGTGGTAGAGGTTGGTGGGGTTGCTCACCTGAAGTCGCAGTGATGTCATCAGGTGACTCATTCCCCCCTCCCCTATGTGATGTGCAGCACTTTGAAGCCGCAACAACAACAAAATATTGGGGGTGTCAAACAAATCTCTTCCTTACCTTCTTCCCGCCTGCTGAAATCTGCTTTGGGCTGTAAAGCGGGTGGTAGCCACCCTGGTGTATGATCCTAAGAACTGACTTAAAATAAGATCTCCAATTAAAAAAAGACAGCCAACATGACATTACAGCCCACATGACTGCCCCCTGGAGAGCTGATGGTCAAGCAGAGCAGGCAATACTTTGATAAATGGGCCAGTGATACAAAGCTGGTTTATATGTAAGAAATAGGATCTGTATTTTTTAAAAAAATAAATTTTTTATTGGGTTTTCAAAATTTACACAAACACAGACAATACACAACACAAACATACAAACACAAAAACAAACACATGTAATTTCAAATCCCTAATTTCTTAACCACTTTCCCTGATTTCCCCACACCTCCCCCTCCTGCATCCCAACTCCAATAGTTTGTTTACTCAGCAAGTTCTTATCTCCAACCTTTACCTTACTGATATTTTACTTAATTCTTCTTAGTTAACCAGATTTAACTTATAAACCTCAGTTAAACCAAAATACACATCCTTTACATACTTTTCTAAGGTCGACCCCATTTCCTTTCGACAAATTTCCCAATTTTTATATTATTTGCAAGACAAAATAACAGAAAACAACATATAATTATACACCCTTTGGATTCCAAAACTCTCGCCCCCCCTTTCCCGGTTTCAATCCTCAAAGAGTATCCATCAATCTGTCAGCTCTCAGCCCAGATCCCTCACGTCCGAGGCCCTTAAATCTCTTTCAGTCCCTCTCTGCCGGTTTTGTTGGTGGTCCTTTATAGTAAACATCGAATCTCAGAGAAGCTCTTATTGGCAAACGGAGAGGCCAATAGTGCCTTGAGTGCCAAGGAAAACAAACATGGAGCCTGGCACGTTTCCCTGCGCAGCTCTGCTGCCTGTCCGTCTGATGCAAAAGATCCTTCCGGCCTCTGCCTCTTGCCGTTAGCAGAGATAAACACAGCGGTGAAGCAATTGCAGCTTGTGGTAATAAATCCAAACACACAGGCGTTTCTTATCTTCTTAGCCTTTAATCATGAAGTTTAACAGCGTAACTTCAAACCTGGTGAAAGCTCACCCATTGCTCCCTTTCGGTAGCGTTCCCGAAAGCAGACTGAGACCCTCAGAGTCAAACCACTCCCAAGCTCCTCCCAAGCTTCCAAAACTGACGTCAGAATGCTGAGGCATCATGGGAACAACTTAACCTGTTAAGTTCCAACTCCCATAGCTCTGTCCCAAAAGGGTCTACGTTTCTTCCAACCAGACCTCCGTGTTCAAAAGCAGAGCCCGAATCATGTTTCTTGTTCCTTTTAAGTCCAAATGTCCCAAATGTCCCAAAAGCTCCAACTTTCACCTTGATCAAATTTGTAATCCATAGGTCTTCCGATCTCCCCGTGGGGAGATTCCTCCAATCTTCATTCTCAAGTTCAAACCAAATTTTCATCATCCAGGTCTTGTTTTCTTTGTAATCCATTTTTACAGGCCTCTGATTGTCCTTTTTCACCTGCAACATTTCAGCTCCTCCTTCCCACTCCTCTGAGTCTGCACATATCTCTTTTTGTTCAACTGCAGAATTTTCCTGAGTCAAGTCCTTGGCACCATCAACAAGGTTATTTACTTTCAATTTCAAAGTCAAAACATCTGTAGCCAACGCTACACTCTGATCTTGTAATTTTCCCACAAGAAAAAACATTCTTTCCAGCTCAGCCTGTAATTTTCCACCTGCAGCAATTGTGATGTCTCAGAACCCCCTCTAGAGGGGTTCTGGTTACTTAGTATTCTTTCTCCAACAGTCTAGTTACTTTGTTCTTATTTTTTTCTTTATTTTCGACGACTTAAAGTCAAATGTATCAAAAATAACCAGCAGAAATAACAGAAGGCGAATTCTTCTAACTTTGACAGCTCTTTTGACAGCTGTCAAACTCTTTATATCTCCTCAACAGGCTCTCTCGCGGATCGCTCCCGGATACCGGGGGGTTGCGCCTCAGCTCCTTAAAATCAGTTCTTATCCTCCAGCAAAATACTTATAGTGCCAAATCGTGGAATTAATACCTTTCCTCTCGCAAAGAGAAAAGTGGTCTCTCGACCTTAGTTATCCGATTCTTGCTTTAAGTTATCTACAAAACGGGGGGCGGACTTCCTTTTAACACATCCCCTGGTCGTGCCGAATTTAAAAGAAGGATTTTAAGTCCAATTTCCGTACTACTCACGGGTTGTTACTTTTGCAGCCCAAATATTCAAGGAAGAAGTCAGCGCTCTCCGGCTATGGCTCGTGGCTTCACTCCGTAGAAGAAGCGGTCCACTCACAGCACCACGCCACTCTCCGTCACCCGCTCCGAAGCCTTTAAAAAGGCTTCTTCGTGGGTCGGGGAGGGCGCAAATGGTGCCTGCCGAGTCACCAGGTCCACAGGCTTCCGCGCCTGTGGTTTCTGAGGGTCCCCGCGTCGCCGCCGCGGCAGGACCCGTCTTCCACGGAGCCGATTCCCTCCAGAGCTCGGAGGGAATCCGCCATTTGCCGATTGCGCTAACCCGGAAGTCAAGAAATAGGATCTGTAAAGGTGCCCTTAAGAATGTAAGCACTGCGCAGTTCCAGCTCACTTAGAATAATAATAATAATAATTTAATTTATTATTTATACCCCGCCCATCTGGCTGGGTTTCCCCAGCCACTCGGGGCAGGTCCCAATCGGATATTAAAAACACAATACAGCATTAAACATTAAAAACTTCCCTAAACAGGGCTGCCTTCAGATGTCTTTTCCTTGACATCTGATGGGAGGGCGTTCCACAGGGCAGGCACCACTACTGAGAAGGCCCTCTGCCTGGTTCCCTGTAACCTCACTTCTTGCAGTGAGGGAACCGCTATAAGGCCCTTGGCGCTGGATCTCAGTGGCTGGGCTGGACCGAGGCCGTTTAGGGCTTTAAAGGTCAGCACCAACACTTTGAATTGTGCTCAGAAACGTACAGGGAGCCAATGCAGATCTCTTAGGACCAGTGTTATATGGTCCCAGAGGCCACTCCGAGTCACCAGTCTAGCTGCCGCATTCTGGATTAATTGCAGTTTCTGAGTCACCTTCAAAGGTAGCCCCACGTAGAGCGCATTGCAGTAGTCCAAGCGGGAGATAACTAGAGCATACACCATTCTGGCAAGACAGGTAGGGTCTCATCCTGTGTAGCAGGTGGAGCTGGTAGACAGCTGCCCTGGACACAGAATTGACATGCGCCTCAATGGACAGCTGTGAGTCCAAAATGACTCCCAGGCTGTACACCTGGTCCTTCAGGGGCACAGTTAACCCATTCAGGACCAGGGAGTCCCCCACACCTGTCCACCCCATCCCCCCAAAACAGTATTTCTGTCTTGTCAGGATTCAACCTTAATCTGTTAGCCGCCATCCATCCTCCAACCGCCTCCAGGCACTCACACAGGACCTTCACCGCCTTCACTGGTTCTGATTTAAAAGAGAGGTAGAGCTGGGTATCATCTGCATATTGAAAGACACCCAGCCCAAACCCCCGATGATCTCTCCCAGTGGCTTCATATAGATATTTAAAAGCATGGGGGAGAGGACAGAACCCTGAGGCACCCCACAAGTGAGGGCCCAGGGGTCTGAACACTCATCCCCCACGACCACTTTCTGGACACAGCCCAGGAGGAAGGAGCAGAACCACTGTATAACACTGCCCCCAGCTCCCAGCCCCTCTAGACGGTCCAGAAGGATGTTATGGTCGGTGGTAACAAAGGTGGCTATGAGATCCAGCAGAACTAGGAAACAGCTCTCACCTTTGTCCCTAGCCTGCTGGAGATCATCGACCAGCGCGATCAAGGCAGTTTCAGTCCCATGATGAGGCCTGAATCCCAATTGGAAGGGATCCAAATGGTCCGCATCCTCCAGGCGTGCTTGGAGTTGTTCAGCAACCACCCGCTCAATCACCTTGCCCAAGAATGGAAGATTTGAGACTGGGCGATAGTTGGCCATATTGGCTGGGCCTAAAGATGTTTTTTTAAAGAAGCAGTTTAATGACCGCCTCTTTCATGGGTCTGGGAAGGCTCCCTCACAGAGAGAAGCATTCACCACCCTGCAGAGCCCATCGCCCAGTCCTTCCCGGCTCGCTTTTATTAACCAGGAGGGGCAAGGATCAAGGAGACAGGTGGTTGGTTTCACTCATCCAAGCAGCCTGTCCACATCCTCGGAGGTAACAGATTGGACTTGGTCCCATATAACATGACTAGACAGGACTCCAGCACTCTCCCGCCCCGGCCCTGCTCCCACGGTGGAGTCTACCTCCTTCCGAATCTGAGCGACTTTATCTGCAAAATACTTAGCAAAAGCATTGCAGGAGATCTTGTGGTCCCTACCAGGCCCCGGTGACGAAGGTGGTTTCAATAGATTGCGAACCACCTGAAAGAGTCTCCTGCTGCTGTTTTCTGCAGATGCAATAGAGGCAGTGAAGAAGGTCCTCTTTGCCGTCGCCACTTGGTAGGCTTGACGTTGAGCTCTAACCCGTGTCCGATCTGATTCAGAATGAGTTTTCCGCCACCGGCGCTCTAGCCATCTCAATAATTGTTTCATCGACCTTAGCTCTGGGGAAAACCACGGGGCTGTCTGGGCTCCATGCAATCGGAGAGGGCGCTTCGGAGCCATGCAGTCAATAGCCCTGGTTAACTCTGCATTCCAGCGGGTCACCAGGGAATCAGCTGAAAGGCCATCAACATGGGATAAAACATCCCCTACCACTCACTGGAAACCATTTGGATCCATTAAGTGGCGGGGGCGGACCATCCGAAGTGGTCTCACCTCCCTGGAGAGGGGAAGGGTCACGGAGAAGTCCAGTTGCATCAGGAAGTGGCACAGAATAAAAGCTTTTTCCGGGGGTGATGCACTTGCTCACTTAAACTTAATGGAGGGGAAAACACAGGGATTTGGACCAGGGAACAGCAATGTGAAAGGAGGACAGGGATGTGTGAGTGGACAGAAATCTCTTAATGTTAATACATAACATAGCATACATTTAATATTGTTTCAGTTGTGTGTCACAAGCACATTAGCTATATAGCTTGCTGGGTTCTAGCCAACAATGTTTTCCAGGTACACCCATTGAAATATATATCTGCCTAAATTAGTCATGCCCATTAATCTAAATTGGACTTCAGTTTAGAGAACACTAGATACAATCAACTGCATTTTTTTAAAGCTGCACTCACAAGCTGGCTGCAGCAATTATGAAAGTAAATTCTCTGCATTTAACCCACTTTGTAAATGAGTCTTTCCTTGTGTGAAAAATAAAATTGCCTGCAAGTCCTTTTCTTCCCCTTGCAACCCTAATGTTTCTCTGTCTCTGCCTGTCTGTCTGTCTCTCTCTCTCTCTCTCTTCCTCTCCTTAAAAAGAAACGCCTGAGTTCCTCTTTGCTCTGAAAACAGAACTCAGATTAACTGTTGCTGTTTAGACTTTCAAGTGGGAGCAGTTGCTTAGTTTTGTTTTGTCCCAGTCACCCTTGGTGTAACTCGAAATCTGAATTGCACGAAGCATGATCTAACTAATTAAGTCTGCTTAAGTGTACTATACACAAAGCTATTACCAGCTGCAGACTCTGGAGGAGTTTTTTCACCATGCCCAGCTTTTTCCTCTCCTCTGTCTCATTCTTCTGGCATACACATTTTAATACTTATCTAACCCTGAAAAAGAGTTCCGGGGAATGCCAAGACTTGCTGACTACATTCTGACATTTCATCTTCTAACAACAAGAAAAAACTAATTAAAGTTGATTAAGAACGCTGATTAAGAACGCTGCAAACCCAGAAGTAGGTGTTTTGGTTTGTGAACTTTGCTTTGGAAGCAGAACATGTTCCACTTCCTGTTGAGTGTAAATTGAGTCCCCTGCTGCTATGGGAAAGCATGCCTTGGTTTAAGAACAGACTTCCAAAACGGATTAAGTTCGTAAACCAGTTCTCCGCTCGGCCAAGCTGATAAAGCTCATTTTCCTCCGACGAGTCCTTCGGAATCGCTTCCTGATGATAATTAATGACCTGAGCCTTTGATGAGGGCTCAGGCACATTCCCATCCAGCAGAGAATCAAAGCAGCATGCGGAAGTGATGAGATTTATGGCTACATGGCTAAAGAGTTTTATTTCTCGCTACGCAGATAGAAAAGAAACATCCTCTCTCTATGAAAGCAGAGAGCAACTGAAACAAAGGAACAGGAAACCAGTAAACATCACATCCGTCTCCTGTCTTCCGTGAGACTTCCAACAGCCTGGATTGTCTCTGGAATGTGTGGAATGTAAAGAGTCTTGTGACTTCAAAGTACTGCTCAGTGGCAAACAGAAACTAACATCCTCCCCCTTTCTGTGAACACCACTGGGCAGTGTGTCAGTACAATCTCAGTACAAACCCAGTTTCTGTACATAGGTACAGTGTTGATCCTTCGGAACCACCTTGGACAAAAAATCAGCAGGAATTTCATTACCTGGCATGTAGGACTCTGTTATGAGTCCTTTCTGAACACATTCTCTAGCATGTTGCAGCTTCAATTGCAAGTGCTTTGTGCTTTGCGCTTTGCTTACAACCTTCAGAAGTCAGCAAAGCCAAACATGCTTTGTTTGTGGGCAAGAATCCCGTAAAAGAAATGGAGTGGCCCTCATAGTGGCCCTCAAACTAGCATGTAAATAAGCTGTCTGGATGTCAAAGTGATTTACTTTCAGCTTGCGTTTTGCTGCAATTGCCAGCAGCAGATGCAGACTTTCGCTTCTAGCCGTAGGAGCGAACACTTCATTGAGATCAAGCCCTGGTCTTTGGGGAAAACTCTGCTATCTACTTGCACTTTTGACATGCTTTCGAACTGCAAGGTTGGCAGGAGCAGGGACCGAGCAATGGGAGCTCACCCCGTCGCGGGGATTCGAACCGCCAACCTTCTGTTCGGCAAGTCCTAGGGCGCTGTAACCCACAGCGCCACCCGCGTCCCTAGCATTTTCCTTTAGGACGTCCCTATTTTCATGGGAGAATGGTTGGAGGAGATAGTCTAGGATGTCCCAATTTTCATCAGGGAAATATCAGAGGGGTGACCGGATGTCCCTATTTTCACTGGAGAGGATTGACTATCTATGGAATCGTAGTTGTTTGCATATATGAGACCTCAGAGTATAGGGCGGTTTAACAATTCAATAAATAAGAATAATAACATAGACATCTTTTCTTTTTCTTTGTTCCCTTTCCACGCTGCTCTTATTTCCTTCCGTCGAAATATTCTCAGTAGAAAAACAGAATCAATGTGTGCTTTTGGGGTGCCAACGGGATGCTTCTCCCGCCCAGCTGGATAAAAGCAGCCCGTTTAAAAAAGGTTAAAAAAAAGAAGAAGTGAATCGTAGAATATTTTTATTGGCACTCTGAGTTTGGTTTGCAGAGGGCATGGAAAGATCTGGCGAGATGCAGGAACTCGGCTCAGAGGAACAGGGTGGTCCTGTTCTGGATGGCCTGCAAAGGAAAGGAAAGGGACCCTTTGGACTCGGGTTCAAGCTGAGAGACGTT